>NC_134101.1:39471371-44271371 GCF_000715075.1 Nicotiana tabacum
TTAAATTAATATTTAAATAAATTTCTGATTTTTATCCGAAAAATTAATAAATTCATATGGAATTAATTCCTATGATTCATATTGAATATATCGAATTGTTTGTGAATAGATGTAAAGCTTTCGGAGATAAATTTAAAAGAAAAAGTTGTGGTTGAGTAATTGATTGGAATTTGAAAAGCGAGGTAAGTGTCGTGGTTAACCTTGACTTTACAAAATAGAACCCTTAAATTATTTGTTATGTGAATTGCATGTGAACGACCTATAGGCGAGGTGAGGAGTGTCTATACGTCGTCAAATTAATTGTTTGCATAATTACTTGAAAAATCATAAATCGTTTCAAATCATGAATTAATTATTATAATAATTATTTCTTTCCTAATTTTTGACAAATATTAATTCTTGAATTCCTGCATTTATTGTTTCATGATATTTGAATTATGTGTCTTAATTGTTGTTTGACATTTAGCATATTAAATACTAAACTGCCTATTTTCTCCCTGACTTCCATAATAATTTGTTATTTATCATTGTTTGTTTCATAATTAATATCATAATTATTGTATGCTTGTTGTTTTATAATTTTATATTAATTATTGCATTTATTGGGGAAATTTATTCTATAAGAATTGGTAAAAGTCAATATTTGGGGGATCGGATTGCACGCCGCAATAGACTTATTTAAAAATCAATATTGGGGGATCGGATTGCACGCCGCAACAGACTTATTTAAAAGTCTATATATACTTGATTGAAATAAATATACAATAGACTTATTTAAAAGTCAATATTGGGGGATCGGGTTGCACGCCGCAACAGACTTATTTAAAAGTCTATATATACTTGATTGAAATAAAAATAAATATACAATAGACTTATTTAAAAGTCAATATTGGGGGATCGGGTTGCACGCCGCAACAGACTTATTTAAAAGTTTATATATACTTGATTGAAATATATATACAACAGACTTGATTAAAAGGAATATATTGTGAGAGTGGGTTGCGCGGTGCAACAAAATTGATGGAAATGATAATTGGTTATGACTGTTGAATTGGCTTCAATTGTTATAAATGAGTTACCCGATTTATTTTTATTATTTGTTGTTGTTACTAATATTGCGTACAGGTTAATGTAAGTGAACTGCCTTAGCCTCGTCACTACTTTGTCGAGGTTAGGCTCAGCACTTACCAGTATATGGGGTCGGTTGTACTGATACTATACTCTGCACTTCTTGTGCAGATTTCGGAGTTGGTCCCAGCGACTTACCATAGACTTACTCGGATTTCAGCTACTCAGAGGAGACTTGAGGTATAACTACTTGGCGTTTGCAGTTCTGAAGTCCCCGTCTACTTTACTTTAGCTGTGTGTTTGTTTCCAGACAACTTTATTTTATTCAGACCTTTATTTGTATTATTCTAGAAGCTCGTGCATTTGTGACACCAATTCTAGGATGGTATTTAGACACCGTTGTTTTTTAAGGATTATTCACTACATTTTAGACTTCACTTCCGCATTTGTTGTTTGTTATTAATAAATTTAAAAATTATTTTTAAAATGGATAATATTATTCTAACGTTGGCTTGCCTAGCAAGTGAAATGCTAGGCGTCATCACAGTCTGAAGGTGGAAATTTCGGGTCATGACACTTCTCGATCTATATCGATTAATCTATGTCATGCATTATTAGTGATGAACGAATGAAAAATAGAAGAATTAATATTAAACATTTTTGACGTGTATATATATGGATCACAAATAAAAGAAACGAAAGAAGTTATTATATATATATATATATGGATCACAAATTAAATAAACGAAAGAAGTTACTAGCATTAAGTAAACGAGTTAATAAGTCAAATTAACGACTAAACATATTTAAAATAGAATAATATTGGTTTATCAATTGATAAATTTTTCATACGTAGTAATGTATGCGATTGATCATTAATTACAATATAGTATGTGTGTGTGTGTGTGTGAAATTACTCATATACTTAATTATAACTTAGAAACTTTACTTAGATAGATGCTATTATAATTTATTAAAAGTAAATAGTTAATATAATTATTTATAAAGATTATGCTTATAGTTTATAATTATTTATAATAATTGTATAGTTAAATAAAATAAATGCTTATAGTTTATAATATTTTTTTATAGTTTATAATATTTTAAGAAAAAAAACACAAAAAAAGAATTCAGTTTTAAACAATTTAGTTTTTTTTAAAAAATAACCGACCAAAGTTGGTCGGTTTTTAGTCAAACGGTATACACTTAATGTACCGACCAAAATTACCAACCAACTTTGGTCGGTAATTCTGAAAATGGATCTGAAATATACGGGATTCCCCCATTTTTCCTTACCTCTCTACTCCAAATTTTCTTAACTCCTCACTCAATACTTTCCCCTTTCCTTCTCTATTTCCCTCACACAAAACCCATTCCCCACCATGCGTCGCCGTTACCGCTGCCGCTGCTAGCCACTGCCCACCTTCCGCCTCTCCTTCTCCACCTCCTAAAAATTCTAGGTTTGAATTATAACTTATTTCTTTTATGTATAAATTTAGTGTATTGTTAATTAATTATTAATTAGTTAATTAGTGTTTCAATTGATTATTTAACTTTGCATTTTATTGAAATCTAGGGTTTAGGTCTTGTTTTAATTTAATTGATTACATATGGTATAAATTGAATGTTTAAGTTTGTATTATTTTGAATAGTTTGGTTAGGATTTAATTATTAACTTTGAATTGAATTTAGTTTTTAGGATTTGTTCTTATGAATCGAACTTTTAGGGTATGGATTGAACTTTTAGGATATGAATTGAACTTTTAGGATATAAATTGAACATTTAGTTTATGTTTAAACTCTTATGATATGAATTGAATTGAGTTTTTAGGATGTGTTCTTGTGAATTGAACTTTTAGGGTATGGGTTGAACTTTTAGGATATGAATTAAACTTTTAGGATATTAATTAAACTTGTAGGATATAAATTAAACCTTTTGGATATGAATTGAACTTTTAGGATATAAATTTAACCTTTTGGATATGAATTCAACTTTTAGGATATAAATTAAACTTTTAGTTTATGTTTAAACTCGTAGGATAGGAATTGAACTTTTAGTTTATGTTTAAACTCGTAGGATATGAATTGAATTTATAGTTTATAATTAATTATATTTACTATAATTTAATTTTTGTTGTAATTAGGAAAAAATAATTATCTTAAATTAACTAAAAAAGATTTAATTAATTTATAATTATAGAATAAATTAATTTATTCTTGTTTTATTTGTATAGATGGAACATCGTACTTGGATGTACAATAGGAACTATCCTAATCGGCGGGGATTGCGGGAGGATTTTGTAGAAGGGGTTGATGACTTTATTAGACATGCAGTGACACTTTCACCATACCAAAGTTAATGAGTAATTAGGTACCCTTGTGTCATGTGCGATTGTATGAAATTTAAAAAAATGGAGGAAGTTAAGCTTCATCTTTATAGGAAGGGGTTTATAGAGAATTACTTTGTGTGGACTAATCTTGGAGAGATCGATGGTAGCCGTGGAATATTTCATAACATGGTTGTTGGTGAAAATAGTAGGTCAGTAGAGAATACAAATCATGATTCTAGAATTCAGGATATGGTTGCGGATGCTTTTGGGATGCACTTCGGGGGTGAGCCCAATGAAAATGTTGAACAAACTCCTAATGATGATGCAAAACATTTTTATGAAAAGTTAGAAGAAACTAGTCGTCCACTACGTGAAGGAAGTCCGCACTCTGAGTTGTCTGTTGCAGTTAGATTACTAAGTATCAAATATGATTGAAATATTTCTCAAGCAGCCATGGACTCTTTTATTTACCTTATAAGTGAACTAGTTGACCATAATATCAACTTACCTGGTGATTTCTATAAGGCAAAGAGATTGGTTTCTAAGTAAGAACTTTCGCCAATGAGAATTGATTGTTGTGAAGATGGTTGCATGTTATATTATAAAGATGATGCAACTTTAGACAGTTGTAAATTTTGCGAAAAGCCTCATTTCAAGAGGCTTTCCAGCGGGAATATGGTCGTTGTCAAGGCGATGCATTATTTACCTCTTATACCTAGGTTAAAGAGGTTATATGCGTCGATGAGTTTTGCTCCTCATATGAGATGGAACTTTGAAACTAGAAGACCACCTGGTGTTATGTATCATCCTTCAGATGGAGAGGCTTGAAAGCACTTTGATAGGACATATTCAGATTATGCTAGTGAACAGAGAAAAATTCGATTAGGTTTGTGTGAGGATGGCTTCATGCCTTTTTCTATATCTGCGACACCATTTTCATCATAAAGCTGGCAAGAGATTGGTGGATTGTGTCTCGGATCCTAGAAAGAAGAACAAGAGGCATGGATGGTTACTTGAGAATTTATGGAATGATTTCCAAAGACAATGACTTACCGCGAATTTCTTAGAGAGGAGCAAAAAAGGAAAGAAAAACCGTGCATCCGAGAAGGAAGGCTCCTTGCACACTGGAGGTGCGATCAGCCTAGGGACAATTAAAAGAAGATTGGTAATTGCTTAAATTATTTTACTTTTCTAAGTATATCTATTCTGTTTATTAACTAAATTAATTTGTTTTCAGGAAAAGAAGTATGGGGGTTCAATGAGCCATGATGAGCTATTCAAGGAGACGCATATTGTAAAGAAGAAGAAAGAGGGGATGAAGATAGGTGGGTCGAGGACCGGGCAGAGACTGCATATGTAAGCTTTTAATTTTCTTTTAAGTGTTATAATTTACTTTTATTAGAATTTCGAAATACTAATTTAATTTAAAATAATATAGGGTCGCTACCAAAGTAACGTAGAGGAATTCATTCTTAGTCATCCATCTGGTGAATCAGACGAGCCAAGCTAACCTTCGGACGAGGATGCTGAAAGAACATGGTTGGAATCTGTTGGCGGTCCAAAATGGGAGAAGGTATATGGGCTTCCTACTAAAAACTTTCATAGCTATAGTGTGGAATGCAAGGAATAGGGACTTTCTTGCAAGGCGAGCAACTTAATAGTGAGAGCCTCTCGGCTACGCGGGACACAGTGACAAAGCTCACATCCGAGCTAGAAGCGGCCACGGAAAGAGAAAGGCTTATAGATGCTCAATTCTTTGGCATGCAAGCTCATATCAGAACTCTCCTATCTACTGGAGCTTTTCCGTTGCCCCGGTCTCGTGAGTCATTGTCAGATGGTCGACCTCCACGTGATCGTTCCTCCCGTCCTGCTCGTGATCGTTCCTCCCGTCCTGCTCGTGATCGTTCCTCCCGTCCTCCCCGTGATCGTTCTTCCCGTCCTCCACAAGACCGTTCTCTATACCGTCTTGTAGATGAAAGTTCATCAGACGGTGATGATGATGTTGTAGAAAACACCCATTGACCAATACTTTTATATACTTTGAACTAGACAAATAGAACCAGTTTTGAATTAGATTGAACATATTTGAACTTGTTGTAATTAGTTTTAACTTGGTTTTTGATTGTTATGTTCAATTGAACTTTAATTTGTTAGTTTTAAAGTATTTATTGGATGTTTGGTTGTTGTTGTTGGATATTTGGTTGTTGTTGTTGTGTTGTTGTTATTGGATATGTGGATGGATTTGGGATGAATTAGGGGTTTTATGAGGTGAATTGGGGGTATTGGTATGTTGGCAGGTGGTGTAGCTACCAAAATAGGCATTTTATGCCAAAATTAAACCGGTAAAACCGACCAACTTTGGTCGGTAAATAATAATAAAAAATTAATTGCATATTACTGACAAACGTTGGTCTGTTAATAAATAATGAATTCCCAGAATTCAACATTACTGACCAACTTTGGTCGGTATTTTGCTTGCACAGTTGAGCTTACCGACCAAAGTTGGTCGGTAATTTTTAATTTTAATTATTTTTTAAAAAATATATTTTTCCAATACCGACCAAAGTTGGTCGGTTTTTTTAATTTTAATAATTTATAAAAAAATATATATTTTCATTTACCGACCGTAATAAAAATTAATAAATTTAATACACCGACCAACTTTGGTCGGTAAAATTAAATTAATAAAATATGTTTCCGGCCAGTTTTGGTCGGTAAACCATTTACAATGTCAGATGGTCATTTAAAGCATATCGACCAACGTTGGTCGGTAATTTCCGACCAACTTTGGTCGGTATGCCTTTCTGATCGTCAAAATACCGTCCACAGATAAATGGTCGTGTTGTGATCGGTAATTGGCCATAACTGACCAACTTTGGTCGATTTTTTTGATCGGTGTTTAGCAGATTTCTAGTAGTGAATATGGATTTGCATGAGACAATAAAACCACATTGTTGGAATAAGTCTGGCTAAAGTTTCATCAAGCAATTTGAATGAATCTGCATCAATTATATCTAGCTTTACCCCTTGATTATTGCGACCACTTCTCGTAATTCCTCCTATAGGAAGCCTTGCACCAATCGTCGGAGTCTTTGCGAGCAGATTTGTATTAGAGTTTAGTACTACTGGCCCCAGAAACTTCAACTTGTTTGCCTTTCTTTCTTGATCTCTCCGCCAAATATTGGTCTTCATGTAAATGGTATTAGAAATTGTCTAACAGATGAATACATTATATATATGATCCTACTGAAGAAGGAACGGGATAATAATATTTATAATGCTGCATGTACTGTATAATGCAAGGAGATACATACCACCACAAAACTTGGTACATTGAAGCTGATTGAAGTTGCCAATCCAACTTTCTGTCCCCCAGAAAAAAAAATGACAAGTAGTAAGTAATAAAAAATGGTTTGTTATGAATATTTATAAAAGGAAAAATGGATGGTTATGAAGTTTTTATGGTTCGCATTTGAAAAAGAGAAGTGATCCTATCAGCGCGGGCAGAAGATTCTAATCAGCTAGCCTATGATGAATAAATACTTCAGACTTATATATAGCGACCGTTAGGCAAGCTATATCACACCCTTAGGATGCGGTTCTCGTTAGGCTGGTAACATCACACCCTTTAGGTTCGGTCTCCATTAGGTTGGCTACATCACACCTCTTAGGGTGCGGTCCTTTCTCGGACCCTGCCGGGATGCCTTATCCACCGGACAACCCTTTTACTTATATATAGTGACCATAATTAGTACTCCATTTATTAATTAACTAGCACTCTAATACACATCACCTGAAGTTCCTTTGGATTTCCAGAACCTCATGTGCGGGAAATGTAGGGTCTTTTTTGGTTGTAAGCAACTCAAGAACAGCAATGCACGAATTTGATATTGGAGAAGACAAGTTGTAAACTGGGAACTTGTAAGCTGTAATTCCAAAACGCTTTGCCACATCATAATGTATATAAACGTGTTTATATGAAGTTAGTTAATGGTTAATTCTTTAATCTAATGGGACTCCAAGCTGGCACGTCTCTTTCCTATAGAGTGGTAGCAGGGACGAACCATCTTCATAGGCAATTCCATAAGGAGAGTCCTTGGCCCAAAAGGTCTTGTGTTCTTTTTCGAGTGTTCATATCTGAAGTAGACTGTCTTTTGATATTATACTCCTAGCATTTGGTGTCCAATTAATGTACAATCCAACTAGCATTTGATACAGCCGTGCTAGTATTGTGAATTTTGCTCGATCCTCGTCATCTGTTTTCACAAAAAAAGATTAGAAAAGAATTCTATTAATTAATTAATTGATTGATTCTTTTGGCTCGATCCTCGTCAGCCGTGCTAGTCTTAACCATATTAACCTTAACTTATATATTGAAAATATAACAATATTCATAGGCTCTTTACTCCAAGGGCTACTTTGGGGGAAAAAAGTTAGTTGTTTCTTGATATCTGAAAAAATCAAATATTGTGGATCACAAAAAAATACCAAAACATCAATTAAAGCGGAACGAAAGAGGTAGCAATTTAACACTATTTTCTATGTCTAACTTATTTTAGACGCCCAAAAGGTGGAGGACTAAATACAATGGAGTACTAAGCTTTTAGGGGTCATTTGGTAAGCGAACTATAATCATGGACTATTTTATCCCACCTGGTAAGAGAAATATAATATCGAAAGACAGTCTACTTCTAGCTATACCACCATTATTCTACCCAAAGGGCAGACTTGCTCCAACGGATTTTCCCCCGAAAGATATCCCAAATCACCAAATGTTATATCTACAAATACCAAGATCACCTCGAAGGAATTAAAAGGGCAACGCGATATACAAAAACATCTAACATTCACGCATTACTAGGGGTTATCTCATAGGAATTATGAAATGTTCCCAAAGTTTTGCTCTCTTGCGAGTAAGGAGACGGTTAAGTGGGTCGGAAGGATCCGAAATTGGGGGTAAGGTTTTGCTGATATCCGGGTCACCAAGTGTACTTTGAGAAATTGTTTACAACTCATCATCAAAAGGATATAAACAACTCTTCAAAGTGCTAGGGTAAATTTGGTCTTTTACAATGAGATAAAAAATCCACAAAAACAAGTGATTTTATATGACTAGAATAAAAGCGAGACTATATGATTTTGATATACGGCAGCAGAGAATTAAATCGTTAATTGGGAACTAAAAGAAAAGAAGTAGGAGTGGTTGCAAATATTTGCTTACTGGTATAGTTGGAGCTTCCCCAGAATACGTGTCTCCTAATAGATTGCTCCATTGAAGATACGTGTCCCCTAACAGAATGCTCCATTGCCCTAACAGAATGCTCCATTGCCAGATTGTAAAGAGGTTTTTACAAAGCTTGAAGACAAAAAGGTTTTTATGAAGCTCGAAGATAACGCAGCAACCAATTCATTCTCTTCTAAAGCATGTTTTGTCCATTAGTAGCTAAAGCATGTTTTGTCCTGGTAGACTTAGGACTTTATCATGTAATATTAGAATTATTTGAGTTCATTCTGTTGGCTTAATTAACTGAAATTATAATTGAAGTTGATTTTGAATTAAATATATGTACACTAGGCCAAGCCTTAACACTTTGAGTTGTGGGCAGAGTTATTTGAGAAATGGTAAAGATTATGTTTATTTTATGCCCATGTGTTGAATATAAACACGTGTCTCGTAATTCGGTAATTTTCTTCCTTTTCTTGTGGAGTGGACCGAACGTCTCAACATTATATAGATGCATCTATGGTTCGTGCATTATATCGTTAGTAGTCTGAATATTTATGAGCTAATCTTTCCACCGATGCCCGGCATTTTATATGGTATTTCTTATTTAGTTGATATCGACCCTTGGCATGTTCTGAGCCGTTAAGGTAGAATACAATATTTAGAAATTTATGCTTTGAAAGAAGGATTGGAAGATTTGAAACTTACAAAATTACCCCATTATTTCTGAATGCCTCATATCTGTTTATGTTTTAATTTATTGCTTTATTGGACCTTTAGTAAGTGTCGATGTCGACCCCTCGTCACTACTTCTCGGGGGTTAGGCGAGATACTTACTGGGTAAGTGTTGATTTACGTACTCGTGCTGCACTTCTGCACTAAATGTGCAGGATCTGACAAGTGCATTTGATGATCACTTTGGCACGTAGGCACACCTGTGGAAGTGACTTTATGTGAGCTACATTCCAGGTTACGTATCATAGTCAACCGAGTGTCCATTGTACTATTTATTTTATTCTGCCTTATTACATTCGGGACAGACGTTGTATTTATCGTACTCATTAAAAATTGCTTATGCACTTGTAACACCAGATTTTGGGGGTTTCTACTAGTTATTTGTTATTGTAGATCACGTAATTATTATAATTTTACCCTTGTAGATTCCATTTTTATGCTATTTAAGTAATGGAGATTATATCTCGAAAGTAATAAAATGATTAATTAAATGGATAAATCACAGTTGGCTTGCTTGACGGCGACGTTAGGTACCATCATGACCTATATTGAATTTTGGGTAGTGACAGCTTGGTATCAGAGTGTTAGGTTCACTTAGGTATCACGAGTCGTGAGCAAGTCTAGTAGATTCTTGCGTATCGGTATGGAGACGTATGTACTTATCTTCAAGAGGCTAGAGGGCTATTAGGTGCACTTCCTTTCTTGATTCCTCATCGTGCGGTTTGATTCCTTTGAGGCTTATGCCTTTATTTCTTTTTTACTCATTCTTATACGATGTTGAGCGCTCGTGTCGATTGGGCATCGAGGAGTTTCAGTGGTACTACATATGTGGAGCAGGATATTTCTCCCTGCGTACTCGAGTGAGTTATTATCGTATTATTGCGGAAGGATGTTCTTTCATTCCAGCCCAGTAGCTGTAATTTTCGATGGTTTCGAGATAGTGCACAGATTGCTATAATGTACATGTGTTATTATTGTACGATATTGGTGTAATGGTGGGGTACTTGTTTATATGTCGAGGCAGTGAACGACTTGAAAGGAGGATTTCTCAGTGCATGATTTAGAGGTTCAGCGTTTAATTCTAGCAAAGAAAAGGAAATCGGACTATGAATGTCCATGTTTGGGTTGATGGAGTAACGGGACTTGGTATTTTCGAGTGTGGTGGAATTTTTATCTGTGATGTATTGTCATTATCCTTGTTTGAATGTATTAAGATTCACCGGTGTTATGGTCTTCTTTGATTTGCCTACAGGGCAGGGTGCGGTAAAACGGTGCCTGAGAAGCGGTTGTCAAAGATAGCAGTGTGTATCGATTTCGGGATCGAATCAGTGTCTCTAATATTGATGGCTTGAGAAAGATGATCTTCTAGGAGATTTAGAGTTGGTAGCAATTTATTAGTTCAGGTACTACAGAAATGGATTTTGATTTGAGGCAGCATTTGGATAGCGAAGGATGAGGAAAGAAATGGTGGGAGGCGTCTCGCGGTGGTTGAATTACTAGGAGGTCAAGTATGAAAAGTAGTGGTCGAGCAGTTACTTAAAGAAAGTGGTTTAACCGAAGTGAGAGCGGCAGAGTAGCGTATGGATTATGTGGTAGGATAGTCGCATGCCTTGAGAAAGTTTAGGGCGATTTGGGGAATCATGATTGAAGGTGATTTGGTCTACGGATTTTATTTGGGATAGTGGCTACTGTATCTAGGGAGATGGAATATGGCGAAGAGGAGTTTTCTTGAAATACAGAGGGGCGTGAAGACTTGATTATCGTTCTGGATGCAACGTGACTTCGAGTTTAGGGTATATTATCGCACTTTTAGTTAATGTCAATGGGGAATGAACAGACTTGTGCAGCTGGTGGACGGGTATGGGCCCAAAATGGTTTTATTGATTTCATGGTAGATGTACCCAGTACAGCGTCATGGGGAGGTGTCGGTATGGAATTCAATAGGTGGGCTATCTCTTGTGGATAGGTCTTTGGCTGTATGATTTTGAGGAAGTTTCTATGAGAAGTTATGCTTACTATCCACCGGGAGGTCGAATAGCCAATTGTGGATGATAATTCGGGATGTTTTATGAAAGGTTTAACATAAGGGTTTGAAAATTGGGGGGTAACAGTGCGAGATCATGGTAATCGAGGAGGAGGAATCTTGGTAGGGTTCAAGGGTTATGTAATTATAGCTTTAAGCTAAGTTGGGGAGCCCCACCGTCTACGATTGCATGGTTGTCTGCTTGAGCGGTTTCTGATTATCGGTGTATTGTGGGTTATTTTGACTAAGGAAAGAAAACACCAATGGTAATTCGAGCAAAGGATTTGAGGAATGTGTGTTATATTTGGCCTTATCGATTCATGTTCAGGTTTTGGGAAGACTTAGAGTTTATGCTTCTTGTGGGTATAATATACAAGGAAAAGAATTCAGTCGGGTGCTTCTTTGATAGGGTGTTCACGTGCTAGCAGCGCACTAGAGTTTGGTTTATATTCAGGACCAAGTCAGAGTGGGTGACTCATAACAATGGTCCTAGTGGGGTTTAAGAATTTAAGTGCAGTGCCTAAGGACTATGAATGTTCTATGTTATCATTGGATATGCAATGCAGTATTGGAGGAATGGAAGAGATAGCTTCGGATTCGCGGAAGGTCCTGCAGAAGGAGTGTACCGGTTGGAGATTCTATTATGCGCGTAAGGAGAATATGAGATGATTCATGAGTAATGAGATGATGTGGTCTCGTGATGCGGGTCACTTTGAACGAGTGTGGAGTTGGTTTGTTATATTTTTGAATGGAGCTATTATTATATCTAAGGCAAGTCGGGAATAAATTTGAAGAAGCTGGGTCGGTTAATAATGGTTGAATCAACATGATTGTGACAGTGATCAGTTCCTTCAGCATGAAGTTATACATGTGGTTTGTGGTTGTACGCGTGGGCTTGACATCCACCATAACTTGATTGATTTAGGAAGTATTTAATTCAAATGGTCTTGTTGTGTAAACGGGTTCCGGAAGGTTCAAGGCGATTTAGATCGCGGCTTGAGGTTTGTGTTTTCCGCAGTTTGGGAAATTCAGTTGCGTGTTGCATTGGTTCTTCTGAAATGAGCTAAGTGAAAGGTTTCTAGCCAATGAAGTATTTATTCCACTAGTAGTTCAAAGGTTATGGTGAATACATGTATTATCGTGTAGCCGCATGATAGGTGCAGTGAGCGGCATAGGAACTGGAAGTTGAAGATCAAGGTTGCAGTTCGGTGTTGATAAAATGTCACGAGCTCGGATGATCAGGGGTGAATTCAGATGTTAATGGTATGCTGGCACTTTCTTTAGCGTCACAAGAGAATGATGTTTTGTGGAAGAGGCTTTTTCTTTTGACTTGCGGATTTTTTTATATTCGCTTGGTTGGTGGTTATGGGCGGACTATTCTACCTGAGCGGAAGTTCATGGGAGCGTACCCCACGGGATTATTTGTATAAGTGTGACATGTTAGTCACTTGATTGATTGAAACCAAGTATGGAGGTTATGGTAATATCGAAAATGCGAGAGTTTATGCCTGATATGCGTTCTATTCCTTGGGTTGTGGACCGTGTTAGTTTGTTCCGGATTAGACGGTTGTTCTTATGTGCCATGAATAGGTCATTGTGGATCCTTGAAAGGTTATTAGCCCAATATGGTATGATCAGAATCGGGTTGAGGTCCGTTGATGAGTCTATATGTGGATGTGTGCTCTACACCAGGTCGGGGGTGTTCATTCAGCATAGCATTTATTAGGTAGGAGTCTTCGGGCATTGGATGGTAATTTCACCATCACCTATTTCATGTAATACTTTATTGTGCCATGTGGGTTGTGAGACGGCTTGATTATTCACACATGTGTTGAGGTCTCACATTGTTGTGGTGTTATATGAGCAGGATGGCTCTTGAGATGCAGATCATATATTGCACCTTAGTTATGCTTGAGTTTAGTAGCGTATGGCGCTACTCGTCCCCCTAGGATTGTATTATGCACTTGGCGTGATTCTGGTCGATATTCATTTGTTTCGTAAGTTGAAGCACTTCGGTTTGATGTGTGATTTCTTCTTGATTGTTATGTGCGGATCGGGTGGCACGACGCCACTGGTATATTATTTGGATCGGCTAGCATGCCGCCTCGGGTTGCATGCCGTATCATTGTCATGTTTGGATCGGGTTGCACGCCGCAACAGTGTCACATTAGATCAGGTTGCACACCGCAACAGTGAGACATTGAGCATAGTTCCTTACACTTATTTTGTGTGCCTTGTTTTTCAGCCCTCAGGTAGGCTCATAGCACTTGTTCGGCCATTCTATTCGTTATGCGGGTGGGGTAATTCCTTGTTAGAGTTCGTTCTTGCTTATAAGTTATATTCGAGTTTGTAGCTTGTTGGCGCATTGTTGGTGTTATATGAGATTTTGGCAGTGTTTGAGATTGCTTATCGCCTGAACAACTTGTACCGTGTGAGACAAGGTTATTGGACCTAGGATTAGTGCGATCAGAGTTATGAAGGGTATATTATAGCGCAATTATCGTTATTCAGCTCAGAATGAGGTAATGGTCCTTGTCAGGAGGAGAGACTCCATGATTTATTGATTCGGCAGGTGGTTATTAGTTTCGACACATCTCTTCCGTCGTGGCGGTATTGCGAGAGTTGGAACATAACTTATATGCGTCATGAGGTGTGTTGTGGGCATCAGATTCGTGGAATTGCAGTTATTGTGGTCAGATGATGTTATTCTGGTCATGTGGATTATGCGGTACATGGTGTGAATTCAACAAAGGTATACAATCATGTTTCGGTACGGTGTGTATTGGTTGATATGGTGTTCATATGTTAAAATCAGGTATTAGCAGCACGGGTAGGTGCACGAGGCATTAAACAGTGAATTTGGACAACTCCGGAGCAGTCCTAAGCACATTCGAGGACAAACGTATATTTAAGTAGGGGAGAATGTAACGATCCGACGGGTCGTTTTGAGCTCTAGCATGTCGTTCAGCTATTTGAGGCCTTGATTAGCTTCACTTCAGGTATTATGACTAGTAGTGTGGTCGGAATTGAATTTTGGAAAGTTCAGAGTTGATTCAGAAGGAAAATTCTAGTTTCGGAAGCTTTAAGTTGGAAGAGATGACTAAGGTTTGACTTTTGAGTAAACGACCTCGGAATCGAGATTTGAAGGTTCCAATAGGTTCGTATGATGATTTCGTCCTTGAGCGTATGTTCGGGTGGAGTATTGGATCACCCGGGAGCATTTTGGCGCTCATTAAGAAAAGTTAGTATTTTGAAGGTTTAAGAATTTCTTAAGTTTGGTTTGAGGTGGACTTTGGTGTTATCGATGTCCGTTTGGAGTTCCGGACCTTGGAATAGGTTCGTATCGTGATTTGTGACGTGCACGCAAAGTTTGGCGTCATTCCAGAAGGTTTTGATATGATTTGGATGTGTTTGTCGAAGTTGGAAGTTTGAAAGTTGAAAGAAAGTTTTCGATCGTCGAATCGTAGTTTTGATGTTGTTTGATGTGATTTGAGGCCTCGATCAGGTTCGTGTTATGTATTGGAACTGGTTGGTGTGACTGAACGGGGTCTCGGGGCCCTCGGGTGTGTTTCCGGGTGGTTTCAGTCCAAATTTGGCTGAGTTGCTGGTGCTGGTGTTGGTGTCTAGTGTTGTTCTTCGCGAACAAGAAGGGTCTCACACGTTCGCGAAGAAGGATTTTTGGGCTGCTGGATTTTTGTTCATCGCGAACGCGACACAGGGGTCGCGAATGCGGAAGGGGAACCTGGAGCAGCCTACGCGAACATGACAGGACGGTCGCGAATGCAGAGAAGGAACATGAGATGGGCCCTGAAGCTGTTTAGCACGCTTTCTACGCGAACGAGAAGGGCGAGGGGCATTAGGCATCGCGAACGCGACATTAGGGTCGGGAACGCGTAGAGTTAATTTGGAGTCTGTGATATTTTGGCCTTCGCGACGGGCCTGGGCAGATTGTTTTAAATCGGGATTTTGCCCATTTCACTCATTTCTCTCTTGGTTTGGGCGATGTTTGGAGAGTTTCAAGGGGTGATTTTCATCAAGCAACACAAGGTAAGTGATTCCCACCTATTATAAGTTAAATACAGGGCTTATATGTGGATTTAAACATGAGATTTTGTAGAAATTTGGGATTTTGGAGAAAAATATAGAAATTGGTATTTTTTGAATTTGACCACGAAATTGGACATGGAATTTAGAATAAATTATATATTTGAGTTCATGATGTTATGGGTAAAGTTTATCTTCGAAAATATTCAGAATCCGGGTAAGTGAGTCAGTTTTATCGACTTTTCAAGTTGAGTTGAGAATTTGTTTAAATTGATTCAATTATGGGTATTAAAATATATATTTGATTGGGTTGCACATTGTTTGAATAGCTTTAGATCGACGGACGTCTGTTTGAGGCGTTAGAGTGGCGCTGGAGCCGGTTATGGAACTTCGGAGCGAGGTAAGTCTCATGTCTAACCTTATGAGGGGGAAACTACCCCTAGGTAATATGTATTGTTATGTGCAACTAGTTGTGGATCCTACGTACGCACGAGGTGACGAAAGTCCGTACGTAGCTAAAGTATGTTTATGTCCGGGCAGGCTTAGGACCTTATCAGGTAATATTTAAATTATTTTAACTCATTCTGCTGGCTTAATTAATTGAAATTATAATGAAAGTTGATTTTGAAATAAATATATGTACACTAGGCCAAGCCTTAACACTTTGAGTTGTGGGCGAGTTATTTGAGAAATGGTAAAGATTATGTTCATTTTATGCCCATGTGCTGTATATAAACACGTATTTCGTAATTCGGTAACTTTCTTCCTTTTTTTTGCGGAGCGGGCCGAACGCCTCAGCAGTATATAGATGCATCTATGGTTCGTGCCGTTCGACCCTCGGCAGTGTATATTTTATAATGGATCAGGCCGAACGGCCTCGGCAGAATAGTGCGTTATATCGCTAGTAGTCTGAATATTTGCAAGCTAATCTTTCCACTGCTAGACATTTTATATGGTATTCCTTATTTATTTGATATCGACCCTTGGTATGTTCTGAGTCGTTAAGGTAGAATACAATATTTAGAAATTTATGCTTTGAAAGAAGGAATCGGGAGATTTTTAACTTACAGAATTACCCCATCATTTCCGTGTGCCTCATATCCGTTTATGCTTTATTTTATTGCTTTATTAGTCCTTTAGTAAGTGTCGATATTGACCCCTCGTCACTACTTCTCCGGGGTTAGGCTAGATACTTATTGGGTACGCGTTGATTTACGTACTCATGCTGCTTTTCTGCACTAAATATGCAACATCTAACAGGTGCATTTGATGATCACTTTGGCGCGTAGGTGTACATGTGGAGGTGACTTTATGTGAGCTGCATCCCAGACTACGTATCGCTGTCCACCGAGTCTCCATTATACTATTTATTTTATACTGTCTTATTACATTCGGGACAGACGTTGTATTATTATCGGACTCCTTAGAAATTGCTTATGCACTTGTGACACCGGATTTTGGGGGGTTCTACTGGTTGTTCGTTATTGTAGTTTATGTAATTATTATCATTTTACCCCTGTAAATTCCATTTTTATGCAATTTAAGTAATGGAGATTATGATCTTGAAAGTAATAAAATAAATATTTAAATGAATAATTCACAGTTAGTTTACCTAACATCGGTGTTAGGTGTCATCATGACCTATAGTGATGTGGTAACGTAGAGAGGCTTGGAGTGCTTGAAATAACGAATTTGGCGAGTGAGAAGAGGGAATGGATGAGAATCCAAGGAAAACTTTGACCTCCTTGATTTGGTGCTTTTTGCTGTTAAGTGGTGCAGTGTACTCGTCACAGCATAAGATATTTTCTTTTGTCTATCCGTTTGGTCTTTTAACATGTTGGAAGGAGGGAAATGGAGAGAGGGTGGGAAAAAAGACATAAAGTATAAAAAAATATAATAAAAAAGAACATAAAAATGAAAGTTAGGTTTTTTGGTTCAAAACATATGCGAGAATTATAATCACGATACGTAATCTCTTAATTTTTATCCTGATTTCTAGCTAATATTTTTAATTAAATATTAAACAAATTTAATCCAAAACTTTATACTTGGACGAATAATAATTTTGAGATAAAAAATTAATTTTAATATAAACAATCTTAGGATACTTTATACCACAATTGTGATAGTTTATTTTAGGCGAGATGACTTCCTGACCACTTAGACTTGTAGGGAATTTGAAAGTCGATACATAAATTTAAAATTTTCTCATTTGAACACTCCAACTTGACGGAATGAGTACTAATAAATACATACAGTAGTGTGTGTATATCAATTGCACTGATATGTACAACGCCTCATGTGCTAGACAATTTATTACATGACATTTGTTGTTTGCGGGTCCTATTTTTAAATACTAAATCAACAAAAAAGAAGTTATGAATTAAAAAAGAAAGTAGAAAGAGAGAAAAAAGACATGACACTTCTCTACTACCCAGTAACCCGTACCCACCTATCTCTCTTCTTCTCCGTTCACCCACCTCCATTCCTTTCCTTATTTTTATTCTTCTTTTTTCTCTTTTTCTTCATTATTCTTTCTCTCACTTGTTTCTAAATCAAATTCACAATATCACTATGCTCATGATTAGACTAGATAAAAAAAATTAATTTTGAAATTTTAAAAAAAAATTAATAGGAATCCATGGTTTTGAAACAATGGAGGCCGCCCAATACTATTGCAAATATCTTCCCTTTTTGTGGTTTGACGAAGATGAATTCGATGATAGGGTTTTCTTCATACCATTGGTGGTTTAGAGTGGTGAGTGCTTTTTGACCACCAAAAAACTCCAATGGTTTCCACCTTCACTCTGCCGACAGCCAATCATATAACCCCATTTTTTCTAGAAATTTCAAAATAATAAGATATAAGTAAAACTACACAATGTTTGTATTGAATTTAGTTGGAATTAAACTCTTTAATGCTCTCTCTCCTCGCTATAGTTGAAGAGAAGCAAGAGAGTGGAAATGAGTACTGACACGCTAGGGGACTTTTTTTTCCTTTTCTTTTTATTTTTTAATTTTTTCCCCTATTGATAAAGTATTTTCTTTAATCAGATCATTGCATTCATGCGTATTTTCTGTGTGATTGACACACATTTTGTCCATATCACATTTGTCAGTGCCGCATCGGCATGGGCAACGGTCAAATGTGTTTATTAGTTAAGGGAATCATGAGTTTGAGTGTTCAAATGGGAAAGATTAAAGTTCATGTATCGGCTTTCAAATGTCCTACAAATTTAAAAGTAGTGAGGAAGCCATTCCACCTTGTTTTTAATATGGGTAAAAACTTACAGCTTGTTTGAATGTTTGTTACACATCGTTTCATAATGTATCGTATCGTATTGTATTGTATTGTATTATACTGTATCGTTTGATGAATACAATATTTGGATAGATTGTATCGTTTGCTGTTGTTTCATGATATCACACACTAGCAATATGGAGAATAAACTTGCAATATTATAAAGAAAAATTATGATACGGGGTAAATTTATTATATAAAAATATAGGATAAATGATAAAAAAAAATTATTTAATAATAATAAAGGGTGAGATGAGAAAAAAAGGCAAGATAACGAAGCAACCACACCAAATCAGTCGTTACATAAAGTGGCACATTTCGTTGTTACGTAACAACGGATTTAACGATACGATACAATAAAATTTAAGTAACAATCAAAACAAACATTGTATTTAAAGTAACAATATGTTACAATACAATAGGTAACAACCATCAAAACAAGATGTTAGTGGCACACGGTGTAACCGAAGTTAAGTAGAGTACGAGAATGCAATTTCGTGAAGTTTGTGGGCCGTATTGAGTTGTTTTAGCATGTACCTTGAAAGAGGTAATTTAGATTCACATTCCTACTATTAATAAGAGGGAATGAGAGCTGCCTCCGGAAAAATTTAAGTTGCATCCAAATATAATTTAGGTCATAAGGGTACTTCTATAATTCTGATAAAATTGATGTATATGGAAAAATACGACATGACACGTGGCCGCTTAAAGGAAGGACACGTGGAACACAAAATGGGGATGGCCAGCGAACACAGCTATTCCACTTATCAACGGAAGGAATAACGATCACAAAAGGTGTATTAAATGCTCTGCACCCGGAAATATTTAATACAGAATATTTTACAGCATTAGGATGATGTCCCGTTATAAAAAATTTGGCATTTATGCCTAACGTTGCATCTTCATCAATAGCCCTCATAATTGACATTAAAGAAGGGCATGATCCTAGGTTTTCCTTCCCTAGACATAGCTATAAATAGGGAGCTCAATTATCATTGTAAAGAACACGAATTTTCTGGCTAACTTATACTACATTCTATACAGCATTTTTAATATAATTTTACTTTTTCGTTTTTGATATTATCATTGTTGTGCCCGAAAACTCTATTCCCGGATTCATCAGCTTTGCCATTCCATTTACATTCTAAGGCTAAGTATTTTACATTTCATCAGTTATTTCATAACTTTTTAGATCAAATTAATTTACTTGTCTAAAAACCACGAACAAACTCAACTATACTATTTTTCGGGTAAACAGTTGGTGCCCACCGTGGGGCCTACACAACCGTGTAGTTAAATTGATCCTTGCCTTTTTTTTACTAACGTGTTTGATTATTTTATCTTAGCAAAAATCACAAAAGAAATGGCAGATAACATAGTTAACGGGGCACGCAACCCTGAAATTCAAGGGGAGTAGGCTCATTTCAAGGATACAATCAGTGACACTCGCAATGAGGAGAATGACGCTACACCAGTGCATGACGGGCAATATCCTCGACAGGTTTAGGAGAGGACTCATGATGATGCTGATGAGAACCATGTAGCGGATGTAGTGAGGGTCCTGCAAAAGCAACAAGCAATCATTCTAGGCCATCTCACGCAGCACGCACTAACAGGTGCTTCACATAATGCGAACAAGCGAGATCCAATTCCTCCTGAGGTTCCCGCAAACCAAATGACACAAAGAGTCGACAACAACACTCCCAGGGGAGAAGCTGTCTCCGTCAAGGCCGGGGGGAGCAGATCCAGCCTCAACAACGATAACGATCCATTCAAGGAAGAATGTTTACGGTTCATGAAGGAAGTAAACGCCCTCATGGACCAAATCCCGGGTACACCACCAGTATTGAAGGGCCCGAATGCGAAGAAGTATATCCAAATACCGTACAAGCCGAGTGCGGCCCCAGAATTGATCCTCAAGCGGTTCAAAATGCCCAAAGTGCCGAAGTATGACGGAACTTCAGATCCACATGAGCACATTACCATTACACAACAGCGGTGAAAGGGAATGATTTGGCTCCTCACGAATTTGAGTCTGTGTTGCTGAAGAAATTTGGTGAGACTTTTACGAGGGGAGCTTTAACGTGGTATTCATTGTTGCCCGAGCATTCCATAGATTATTTTGAGATGCTCGCGGATTCTTTCATTAAGGCCCATGTCGGTGCTAGAACAGTACATCCCCAAAATGCCGACATATTTAGGATCGCGCAGGGAGAATCCTAGTTATTACGGGAGCTTGTCATCCGGTTCTAGAAGAAAAGGATGTTTCTACCGGTAGTAAATGGGCAGATGAAGCGTTCACCAAAGGTTTAAATCCGAGAAGTTCGGATGCTTCCCGGAAATTGAAGGAAAGTCTGCTCGAGTTTTAAGCGACGACTTGGGCAGATGTCCACAACCGATACGAGTCGAAAATAAGGATCGAAGATGATCAGGTTGGCTTTCTATCGTCAACCAAAGGACATTAGAAGAACAGAGAAAAAATGAAAGATGATATTGACACAAATAGACGGACTTCGAGGGGCCGGTTTTTGCCCTACGAGCGGACAAAAAGTCAAGGCAAAAGTTTACGGACAGTGGACAAGTTCACCGTTAATAGAAGGACCGATAGTGGTTGAAACAATAGATCGCTGCAGGAAAGAGAAATCTCGGGGTCGCGAGATTCTTCTTACCCAAAATTATCAGAATACAACTTCAATTCCAGTGTCGTAGAGTTGGTGTCGGCCATGCGGAATATTAAAGAGGCACGATTCCCAAGGCCTATGAAATTTGATCCCAGTCAGAGGGATCCCAATTTATGGTGTGAATATCATGGCACTAACGGCCACCGGGCTAGGGACTGCCGACACCTCCGGGAAGAAGTGGCTACTCTATTAAAGAATGGACACCTCAGAGAATTGTTGAGTAACCGGGCCAAAAACAATTATGGTCGGAACATGGGCGACGCGGAAACCTTGAAAGCAGGAGAGTAACCTCCACGCCAAATGATCAACAAGATCTTCAGAGGAATGAAATTAATGGGGTCACATTTTCGGCAGCAAAGAAGACAAAAGTGTCTATAACTCATAGTAAGAGGCTCCAGGAAGATGATATCACATTCACGGACGAAGATGCAGACGGATTACTACTGCCTCACAATGATACACTGGTAATTTCTTTAAATATGTTAGATTTTAAAATTAAACGTGTTTTAGTAGATCCAGGAAGTTCCGTTAATATCATATAATGGAGAGTACCGGAGCAAGATAAACTCATCGGAAGAATTATTACGGCAACGAAACTCCTCGCCGGATTCAACCTCGCAAGCGTGACAACCTGGGGAGAAATTTTGCTGCTCACAAATACTGAGAGAGTAATGAAGACAACTCTCTTTGAAGAGGTAGATGGAGGCATGGGGTATAACATCATCCTGGAGGACCATGGATGCACGGGATGAAAGGCCTGCCTTCAACATATCACCAGTTGTTAAAATTTCCAACACCCGAAAGGATCAAACAGATAAGGGGTGATCAACCGGCAGCAAGGGAGATGAATGCAATTTCGGTCTCCAATAGAAAAGTAAAGCAACGTGTGGCACAGTAATTACTGGAACTGGCACCTACCCTCGAAATAGAGGAAGATAATCCGGGGACAGAAGAGTCTGAACAATATCAGGTGCCAAGGTATTTTCAAGTACCTGAAGAGACGGACGCGACAAAGTTCACGGTAGAAGAACTAGAGTAGGTTGCATTGTTCAAAGAATTCCTATAAAGGAAATTCCATTTGGGAACAAGATTGCACCCGGAACACGAGTCTACTTTTATTGAATTCCTTAAAACTAACGTCGATTGTTTTGCATGGTCGCACGAAGATATGACGGGAATCCTAACGGAGATAGTCGTACACAAGTTAAGCTTGGATCCAAATATACCTCAGGTAAGGCAAAAGAAGTGCCATATTGCTGAAGCAAGGAATAAATTCATCAAAGAAGAGGTAACCCATTTACTTAAGATTGGCTCAATCCGAGAGGTAAGATACCCAGACTGTCTAGCCAATGTAGTAGTAGTACCTAAGAAAAATAATAAATTTCGCATGTGCGTAGATTATAAGGATATTAATAAGGCGTGCCCGAAAGACTCATTCCCATTACAAAATATCGATCAAATGATTGATGTTACGACCGGGCACGAGTTAATTAGTTTTCTCGATGATTATTCTGGGTACAATCAAATCAAGATGAACCCATACGATCAGGAAAAGACTTCGTTTATAATGAATTTCGGTATATATTGTTACAATGTGATGCCCTTCGAGCTAAAAAACATCGGAGCCACTTATCAACGGCTCGTGAATAAGATGTTCGAAAAACAGATAGGAAAGACTATAGAAGTATATATAGACGATATGCTCGTTAAGTCTTTGAATGCAGGTGACCACTTAAGACATTTGCAAGAAATATTTGACATCCTGAGGGAGCACAATATGAAACTTAACCCCGAGAAGTGTGCGTTCGGGGTCAGTTCGGGTACGTTTCTAGTATTATTGGTCTTACAAAGGGGAATTGAGGTAATCCCGACAAAATCAAGGCCATAGAGGACATCCCGGATCAATTGTCTAACGTAAAAGAAGTCCAAAGGCTCACAGGGAGATTGACAACTCTGAGCAGGTTCATTTCCCATTCATTAGAAAAATGTCATCACTTCTCCGCACTACTCAAAAAGAAAAATAATTTCGAATGGAAACCGAAGTATGAGCAAGCCTTAAAGGAGTTGAAGAAATATTTATCAAGCCCTCTGTTGCTCTCAAAACCAAAAGAAGGTGAACCGTTGCTAGTCTACCTCGCGGTTTCAAAAGTTGCGGTAAGTGCAGTTATAGTCGAAGAGGACGAAGGTACGTAATCTCCCATTTATTACGTTAGCAAAATTTTAACGGGAGCAGAAACTCGCTACCCACATCTGGAAAAGTTGGCCTTAGCTCTCGTAGTCGTCGCTCGGAAGCTAAGGCCCTACTTCCAATGCCGCCCGGTATCTGTGGTGACTACTTTTCCTTTGAGGAATATCCTTCATAAACCCGAGCTCTCGGGTAGACTAGCCAAATTGGCCGTTAAAATGAGTGAATTCGATATAGAATACAAAGCGAGGACTGCAATTAAGTCTCAAGTCTTGGCTGAATTCGTGGCCGACTTCACTCCAGGACTATTTCTTCTGACAGCTAAAGAGGCAATAATGGTGTCAGAATCGACATCGGGAGTTTGGACCTTATTTACGGATGGAGCTTCAAACATAAAAGGGTCCAGGCTCGAAATAGTCTTAATTACACCTTCAGGGAAAACCTTATGGCAAGCCATCAGAATGATTCCTTTAATTAATAATGAAGCATAGTACGAAGCTTTGATTACAGGGCTCGAATTGGCCCGGGGACTTGACTCCAAAGTCATTGAAATCAAATGTGATTCACAGTTGGTGGTAAATTAGGTCTATGGAGTTTTTGACACCAAAGAGGAAAGTATGTAATGATACGTGGTAAAGGTTCAGGCTTTATTGACACGATTCCGAGAATAGTCAATAACCCATATCCCGAGGGAAGATAACGCGAAAGCAGATGCGCTGGAAAATTTGGATTCATCAATAGAAATCCAAGGTCATAGAAGTCTGATAGAGGTCTTTGCACGGATTGCAAGGTCATCCCGAGTGAGAACCTCTCGACCCTTCATAGACTCCTAGTCATGGACCTTGAGATCATGAGGAAGAGGGAGATGTATAGCCAACATAATATAAAGTGGGGAGCCTTGACAGAAGCTAAAGCGCAGGAGTTGGGGGTCAAGCTAGTGGCTCTAGGGGCTTGGAGGAGTTGTGGGGTCGCAAGCACTATGTGGACCACGATTGTGCAGTGCATTAGGGAAGTTGCGAGAGAGATATTAGGGTCTCAAAGGGTTACTCTTGTGGTCACAAGGGAGTCTACTGGTGGAATGGAGAGATGCAAGGAAAAATGGAAACCAAGAAAGCAGTATATCTGAAACTAGTGTAAAGTGTAGGCGAGGAGGAGAAGAGGGCGAATAAGGAGCATTATAAGTTGGCTAAAAAAGAGGCAAAGTTAGAAGTTACGACGGCCAAGACTGAAGCTTTTAGTCGTTTGTATGAGGAACTCGAGGGACGAGGTGTGAATAAGAGGTTGTTCAGGTTAGCCAAGGCACGAGAAAGGAAGGCGCGTGACTTAGACCAAGTGAAGTGCATCAAGGACGAAAAAGGTAGAGTTTTGTTGGATGAGAGGCTAATCCGTAGGAGATGGCAGACCTACTTCCATAGTCTCTTGAACGAGGAAGGAGACATGAGCATTGTACTGGGTGATTTGGAACTCTCCGGGAGTCGCTATGACGTTGGGTACTGTAGAAAGATTAGACTTGATGAAGTTAAGGGGGCTATGCGTAAGATAAGTAGAGGCAAAGCACCGGGTCGGATGAAATCCCATTAGAGTTTTAGAAGAGTACGGGCAAGGCAGGCTTGGAGTGACTCGCTAGGTTATTTAATGCCATTTTTAGAACGAAAAAGATGATGAAGAATGGAGGTGGAGCACGATGGTTCCTGTATACAAGAACAAGGGTGATATCCAAAACTTCAATAACTATCGAGGTATCAAGCTGCTTAGCCATAGTATGAAAGTCTGAGAGAGAGTGGTAGAGCTAAGGGTGAGAAGGAATGTGTCTATTTTTGATAACCAATTAGGGTTTATACCGGGGCATTCGACTACAGAAGCCATCTACCTTGTTAGGAGATTGATGGAGCAGTATAGGGAGAGAAAGAAGGACTTGCATATGGTGTTCATCGACTTAGAAAAGGCGTACGATAAAGTTCTGAGGGAGGTTTTGTGGCGATGTTTGGAGGCTAAAGGTGTACCTGTTGCCTATGTTAGTTTGATTAAGGACGTTTATGATAGGGTAAAGACCCGAGTGAGGATGGTAGGTGGGGATCAAACCATTTTCCGGTTATGATGGGGTTACATCAGGGGTCGGCACTCGGCCCTTTTTTGTCTACTCTGGTGATGGACGTACTGACGTGCCACATCCAAGGGGAGGTGTTGTGGTGTATGCTTTTTGCAGATGATATTGCATTGATCGATAAGACGCGAGACGGTGTGAACGTGCATTTAGAGATATGGAGGCAGACCCTGGAATCTAAAGGTTTCAAGTTGAGCAGGTCCAAGACAGAATACTTTGAGTGTAATTTCAGTGGCAAGACTCAAGGAGGGGAAGGGGAGGTGAGGCTGGACTCGCAGGTCATCCATAGGAGAGGGAGTTTTAAGTACCTAGGGTCTATTATTCAGGGAGATGGAGAAATTTATGAAGATGTCACACATCGTATTGGGACGGGATGGATGAAATAAAGACTCACTTCTGGTGTTTTGTGTGACAAGAAGGTGCCACTAAAACTTAAGGGAATGTTCTACAGAGTGGTGGTCAGACCAACAATGTTGTATGGGGTTGAGTGTTAGCCAGTCAAGATCGCTCATATCCAGAAGATGAAGGTAGCAGAGATGAGGATGTTGAAATGGATGTGCGGGCACACCAGGTTAGATAGAATTAGAAATGAGGTTATTCGCGACAAGGTAGGTGTGGCCCTTATTGAGGACAAGATGCGGGAAGCGCGGCTTAGGTGATTTGGTCATGTGCGGAGAAGGAGCACAGACACCCCGGTGAGGAGGCGTGAGATGTTAACATTGGAGGGCCTACGAAGATGTAGAGGTAGGCCTAAGAAGAGGTGGGGAGAGGTGATTAGGCAAGACATGGCTCAACCTCAGCTGACCGAGGACATGACCCTTGATAGGAAGGTATGGAGGTCGAGGATTAGGGTAGTAGAGTAGATAGTCTAGAGTGGTCATAACAGTAGTTTTGATGCATAGTCTCGCTTTCTGTTGGTAGTAGGTTTTTATGACTAACCATTGTTTCTTTCATTGTTGATCACCTTATTGTCTTGCTGTTTTTATTCTGCTTTTATATGGCTTTTTGGTACTGTCCCTTCTTGTCTATTTTTTCATTATTGTGGTGCTTATGGTTCCTTGAGTCGAGGGTCTATTGGAAACAACCTCTCTATCCTCACAAGGTAGGAGTAAGATCTGAGTACACACTACCCTCCCCAGACCCCACGGTGTGGGATAATACTGGCCAAGTTGTTATTGTTGTCAATAGAAATCCAAGGACCAGAATCAGAGACGATAGTACAACTGATGAACTCAACC
This sequence comes from Nicotiana tabacum, assembly GCF_000715075.1. NCBI lineage: Eukaryota > Viridiplantae > Streptophyta > Magnoliopsida > Solanales > Solanaceae > Nicotiana > Nicotiana tabacum. The sequence continues at coordinate 39,498,305 of NC_134101.1, forward strand.
TTGGACACAGATTACTATGAGGTAAATTCGACTAGTTTGGTCTGGGACTGGAGGAATGAAATAATCGATTATCTCGAGCATGTAAAGTTTCCCGAAGACCACAATGCATCAAGAGCGTTACGTGCCAAAGCTGCATGTTATAGCTTCAAGAAAGGCCAATTGTACAGAAAATCCTTTCAAGGCCCGTTGGCCCGGTGCTTAGGAGCATCATAAGCTAACTATGTCATGAGAGAAGTCCATGAAGGGATATGCGGCAACCACTCAGGTGCAGATTCTTTGATGTGGAAATTAGTTCGGGCAGGATATTATTGGCCCCGCATGGAACAAGATGCCAGAGATTTTGTACGAAATGTGATAAGTGCCAACGCTACGCACCAAAAGTAAATCAACCGGCATAACCCATACATTCGGTTTTATCCCTGTGGTCATTCATGAAATGGGAGGTGGACATCGTTGGACCACTGCAACCGGCTCCCAGAAAGGTAAGATTTCTTTTAATTTTAACTAACTATTTTTCTAAATAGGTGAAAACAGGTCCTTATCAGAAGATCGGAGGACACAAAGTGGTTGACTTCCTATGGAAAAGATTGGAATACCAAGAGAGATTGCATGCGACAATGGGCCGCAGTTCATCGGTGCAAAAGTTACAAAGTTCCTTGAAGACTTGAAGATAAAGAGGATTACTTCTTCAACTTATCATCCGAGCACAAATGGTCAAGCTGAGTTAACAAACAGTAATTATTCAAAACCTCAAGAAAAAGTTGGATGCAGCAAAAGGCAACTGGCCCGAAGAATTACCTGGGGTTCTATGGGCCTTTGGAACAACAGTCAAATCAAGCACGGGATAAACCCCTTTTTCCCTTGTATACAGTGCAGAAGATTTGATACCGGTGGAAGTGGGGGAAACAACCTTAAGGTATTCCCAGGCGGATGAAGAATAGAACAATGAAGCAACGCTAATCAACTTGGAGCTGCTCGAGGAACGCATGGACTTGGCGCATGTCAGAGTGGCGGCTCAAAAGCAAAGAATAGAGCGATATTATAATCGAAGAGCCAACCTATGGTATTTCAAAGTAGGAGACTTGGTCTTGAGGAGGGTAACTCAAAACACCCGGGAACTCAACGCTGGAAAGTTAGGGCCAACGTGGGAAGGCCCTTACCGGGTTTCAGCTATCACTGGAAAAACGATCATACGAGTTGTAGAACCAAAACGGAGACAAGTTGCCCAACAACTGGAATGGGGCTTACCTCAAAAGATATTACTGCTGACGAATAACAGTCAAACGGAAAGTATGTGTTGCACTCTTTTTCACTTCGTTCAGCTTTTGTCCCTATTGGGTTTTTCTGGCAAGGTTTTTAACAAGGCAATGACGGAAAGCATACTACGAAGATAGAAGTGGTAAGATCTTTGATAACAAGGCAAACAAGCAAGTTTTCACTCGGGGATGATTAGATAATCTTTGCTTCGATGGAAAATTCCCACTGGAAAGTTAAGCTTGCTAGCGATTGGGGGTTACCCGATCGTTCACGAGCACAAACCACTAGAGGATTGTTAGGTATTACTTTGCTCAATAGCATGGGTTCCTAATGGGAAACAAGATATGTTGCCGAGGGAAGGATTACTAGCAATTCACTAGTAGGATCTTCGAAGATACAAGACTTCTAGTGTTCCAATTCGCATTCTTCGCATTCGAACACTAGGGGGATGATATGAGGTTACAACAACACTGAATGCCAGGCAACACCGAATTCCACGTCAATCGGGGAACAAAAATTTGGAACAAAATACATCATCAGGATCGGGGACTGCGCAACCAGCCCCAAAAAAAAAAGTTGTACAAGATAGCCACAAGTCATGACAATTTCTTTATAGCCATAAGTCATGACAATTTCTTTTTTGCATGGAAAAATGCTTATGTAATTTTGAAAATAAAAGGAATTGAATGAAATGAAATCCTTTTGTTTTTATCTTGTTTCTTTTCTAAACGATGATTAATTTCACCATTTGAAAGTTAAGCAAGTACTTAAAATGTTTGTGCCATAATGAACATGAGACGTCCTCTTCAATAGCACCGTAAACATAAGACCCTCTCTTATAAAAACCCTCGCGTTAAAGGGTTGGTTCCGGAATAATTAATGCCCGAAAACCATAATGTCATCGGGGAAAAATACACCCGAAGCCACATACGAAAAAGACACAAAAAATAAACTTACGCAAATACTTATCAAAACCCTCATGTAAAAGGGATAATTCTCGGAACCAAAATGCTACGAAGAAAAAACATCCGAGATTACACATAATAAAGCGCGAATAGAACAACATGCGCAGAACACTTGTGCAAGTACGGAAGATAAAGACTTGCATGAATATTTGGACGAAAGTAAGACTCAAACGATACTTGACCAAAAATATTTTTTTATTTACAAGAAAACGCACCCAAAGTAAAGGGATACATGAATAAATATGTAAAACCTTATATGGGAAGGGTCACTCGCTCCGATAAATCAGGAGCAATAATATCTAACTCAGGGCAGCGACAGTCTTCCATTACAGTAGGAATACTGGAAGGGCGAATAGAAGAAGGGTACCTACTAACAACCTATGTGCGACGGTTAGCAGTAGGAAAATTCTCTTTAAAATCCTTCGAAGTACTAAGTCTTCTTGGGATGATGGAACTCGCTATTGGAGGAACAGAATCCTCAATTTTGTTCTTGCCCTTTGAAGAACTGGCACGTTTTGAAAAGGAAGCCATTGGAATAGAAGGGAGAAAAATTTCTTGTTCAAAGAAGATGAGATAAAAAGTTGGAAAATACAACAACAACAACAACAACAACAACAACAACAACAACAACAACAACAACAACAACAACAACAACAACAACAACAACAACATCCCAATATAATCCCACTAGTAAGGTCTGAGGAGGGTAGTGTATACGCAAACCTTACCCCTACCCTGGGGTAGAGAGGCTGTTTTCGATAGACCCTCGGCTCCCTCCCTCCAAGAACTCCCCACCTTGATCTTGGGGTAACTTGAACTCACAGCCTCTTGGTTGGAAGTGGAGGGTGCTTACCACTAGAACAACCCACTCTTGTCAAAAAGTTGGAAAATAAAGATGCAAATTAGAAGTTTGAGAGATTATGAAGTGCATAGGAGAAGGATGATGCGTATAAGTAAAATTTTGGCGGCTAAATTCATGGCCATGATTACCTCGATAATCGGCAAAAGTTGTGCTGAATCGTGGGACAACGCGTGTTCGGGGCATTAAATGCGGAGAGACGTGCTTCTAATCAATTGTCAGAAAAACTTCAGAGGGAGTTATAGTAATTCTCGTCAAAAAGGTGCTTTCTACCAACTTTCCGGTAACTCAAGATTGTGTCATTGGAAAGTAGGGGGACTATCTGTATAGGAAAAAATGCAACATGACATGTGGCCGCTTAAAGGAAGGACACGTGGAACACAAGATGGGATGGCCACCGAATACAGCTATTGCACTTATCAACGGAAGGAATAACTATCACAAAAAGTGTATTAAATGCTCTGCGCTCGGTAACGCTTAATACATAATATTTTGCAGTATTAAGGATGATGACCCGTTACAAGGAATTTGGCATTTATGCCTAACGTTACATCTTCGTCAATAGCCCTTATAATTGATATTAAAGGAGGGCATGATCCTAGATCTTCCTTCCCTAGACACAACTATAAATAGGGAGCTCAATTATCATTGTAAAAGACACAAATTTTCTGGCTAACTTATACTACATTCTATACAACATTTTAAATACAATTTTACTTTCTCGCTTTTGATCTTATCATTATTGTACCCAGAAACCTTGTTCCCGGATTCATCAGCTCTTACAATCCATTTATATTCTAAGGCTAAGTATTTTATATTTTATCAGTTATTTTATTATTTTTTGGATCAAATTAATTCACTTATCTATAAATTACGAACAAATTCAATTGTATCCTTTTTTTAAGTAAACAATGGAGCAGTACTATTGGCTGAAAATATTGATTACACTAGCCCCTTTGCTCCATATCCCACGTGATCATGACACGCGTAGGATTCAGAAATTATAAATGGACCCCACACTTCATTGCATCGTTCAACACTGTCTGCTATGTTTCACATAGCTCAATTACGTGAACCAATGAGAATAAATGGATCTGCTTTTTGTTGCAAATCCATTTGCACTGTGCCAAATGTTGCCATATACGATCCTATAATGTTTAAACCAATAAGAAACAACTTTAAAGAATACAAAAAAGCAAATGATGCTTTGGACTTATGGAGATATTCTTTGAGTCAAATTACATGTAGTTTCAAACTTTAAAATTGCGTGCTTAGCTTGACAACCTATAAATTTTGACTTCTCCAATTTATTAATGTTGGGTAATTTTTATTACTAAAAAAAATAGTATGGGAATAACATGTTATTAAGGTTTGTAATACATAGCTACTCAAAGATGGATATGATATTAAGTTTTGTAATACATAGCTACTCAAAGATGCATTCAAAATTCAAATTTAATGGGTTTAAAGTTTAAATTTAATGAATTCAATATTTAATATTGTTACCACTAAACTCATGGTACATTAGAAGTTATAAGTTCATAGTTTACTTTTATTGATATTTTAGTGAACTTTCCCATGTATGTTCATATTCTACCGTCATTGATTGTTAGGTTCAAAATTTAAATTTAATGAATTCAATATTTAACATTGTTATCACTAAACTCATTGTACTTTAGAAGTTAAAGGTTCATGATTTACTTTTGTTGATGTTTCAGTGAATTTTTTCATATATATTTATTTTCTATCACCGTTAATTATTATTAAACTATAAATCTAAATTTTTTGTAAGAGGGATTGGTAACATGTAAGTGCAAGGTCTAAGTAGATAATCTTTCTTGTGATTTTGTAACGTATACAAACATTAAGGAACAAAGATAATCTGCAAATTTCAAAAACCATATTTTAAAAAAAAAATGATATTTGTAATTCTAATTCAAACAGGTTATATGATGGCGGAAATGATGACATGTGAGTTAAGACTTTAACTCCATACAATTTTACCTTCTTGGTCGACCAAGGTTTTTGCACTTCAAAGTAGTTATCCTTTAAATTCCTGATATATTATCAGGAATGAGAAAAAACAATAACGTTTTTTTCTTTTCCTAATTTACCTTAACTGGTGCAATCTTGAAGCGGCGGTCAACTTTTTTTTTTCTTTTGGGGTATATAATCATGTGATTGGTTAAACTTCATCCTAATGTACGAATATATGCTTAATTTGGATTCAACTTTGTTTCAACATGGAAAATTAAAAGAAGGATTGATGTTGTCTTATATTCTTATCAAACATATAAATAAGATGTCTTAGTGAATATACACATAATGAAACTAAAATATGTAGATAAAGAAATTTGTATTTGAAAAATATAATTCTTTTTGGTACAAAATAAATATGAAAGAGTATCACATTAAAAGGAACGAGAGTAAACTTTTTAAATTTTTTGGTATTCAATTTTTTTATAAACGTCAACAAACATTAGCATATAACTTTTCAATGTTTTATTTTACATAATATATTTAATTATGAGTAACTTCATTAGATTTACATTATAATAGAGGTGCAACAATATAATATTATTGATGTTTCTTAAAAGCAATTAACAGTAAAAAGTGGCCAGGAAAAGACAAAGGTAAGTTACTAAGTCAAGATTTTCTAAGTAGCTTCTAATCACGTTATTTACTTATGATCATGTATATCGCTCTCAACAAAACAAAAATTCAGTATAATTTCACTAGTGGGGTCTGAGTAAGGTAGTGTACGCTATAATTTCACTAGTGGGGTCTGGGTAGGATAGTGTACGCAGACTTTACCCCTACCCTGGGGTAGCGATGCTGTTTCCGATAGGCCCCCAGCTTCCTCCCTCCAAGAACTCCCCACCTTGCTCTTGGGGTGACTCGAACTCATAACCTCTTGGTTAGAAGTGGAGAGTGTTCACCACTGCCAACCCACTCTTGTTTAAAATTTTAACTAAAAACTCTTGAAAGATGGCATTATTTAGCTGTAAATGTTCGACTAAGAGAGCATAAAATCACATATCTAAATACGTTACACTAAATTTATTTATTAAATAAAATATTGTTACAATGTGGAAAGAATTATCTAATATATACCATCTACCTAATAAAGTTACTCGATAAAATTTTATGTATCTAAATTTTTTTTATACTTATATTGTAAGCTTTAATTTTTAGAATTGGGCCGGGCTAAAGTAAGAAAATTTTACCTCCTAAAGTAACTTGGGGACAAAAAAAAAGGAGAGTGAGACTATGGAAGCTCTGAAGTTACTGAATCACTGATGCTGATTCTGTGCGCCTTTTTTATAGGCAAAACCCTCGGAGATGGCGTCACTCCTCAAGAAGCCAAAGAGCTCAGAGACGAGGTCACCTTATTTTTCTTCTCTATATCAATTGTTCACTCGCAGATCGACGCATTTTTGGACCTTTAAAAAAATATAATCTTGAACTTCAACTATCATTACTTTTTTTCTCTCTTTCTGAATGTGGTTATGTGAAGTGTTAACGGATTGATGCGATGTCTATTACTTCAATATTTTGATGTAAAAAGTGGCTATATTCTTATCTCGGCATAAAATTAATATTATTGATAAATCAGTTGTCAGCTCTTCAATAGGAACTCTAAAGCTGATATAATGGAGATGATTTCATGTTTCTCAAAATTGCAACAGGAAAAGCAGACGTCAACTGAAAAGAAAAATGTGTTCTTTACTTTATCAAAAAGAAAAATGTATTCAATATAATGAGACATCTTCTATTTTGTCGGAATAGTTACAGAAGAGATTAAAACATTTGAAACTGAAACGAATATGTACAGAGATAGGAATAGACAGTGGCATAATGATTTAACATCCAACCTACTAATCTGTTTTCTAGGCTGGAAATTAAAGCAATTGGTACACTTTTGTAAAAGGGGAAGGATATTTCTCATTCATGCCCACCTCACATTTTGTATCCCCTTTTCGTATTAACCCCCGTTGATATCTAACTTTGAAACTAGGTGGTTAAGAGAAAAAAGTGACCGAAAGTTGAGCATATAATATTCTTCTGCTTTGCCTTCCCTTCCAATTTCGAACTTTATAATGTGGCTGAAAAATAGTGATATTTTCATTCCTTTTTAGGTGCGTGAGATGTTCTACAATAATGCTTCTAATGTTGAGAATATAAGCTTACATGCATGGGCTTGGTGTTCGACTTGTATGACAGTCAAATTTAAGAATCATCAAGTAGTTTGACAATGTTGCAAATCTCAATCTCTCCCTAGATTAGATGTTTTTGTCAATTCACTCAATTCAGCAAATAACTAATTGTGTTAATTAAAGTTATTTATAAATAAGAATATTAAACAAGTCATTTACTTGTAAAGTGATATTCATTTTTATTATTTGCTAGCTTTATCCTTTATGTAGCATGTGATATGTGGGTTAGGTGGATGTCACGGGTTCGGAGTTTGTCATAATCAAAAAGCATGGTATTTAAGTGGAGAAGGGTAGCAGCGCGGATATATTATCCACCGAGTCTCAAACCATGCGCCACTGACCCTCTGGGATTTCTCGGTTTTCAAAAAAAAAACTGTAAGCTTAGAGTTTGCTTACTATTTACAGCTCATTCACATAGAAGCAGCCTCTTTTGGTTACCTCATTGTGAAATTTATAGGCAAGATACCCTTTAGAAACTGGCCTCAATATTTGATATCTGTTGCCTTTTTGTATCCTCCGAAAGAGACCCTCGGAGTATCAATACTTCTAAGAAGAACCTAAGTTTTTTAAGATAATCGAGACTTTGTTCATATACTTTGCTTTACGCCTGCCTGAAGAGGATGAACGTCGTATTAATGCTTCTAATAGGCATCTATGTTGTTAAGATAGAGCAAGAAGGAAATTTTGTTCATTCACTATATTTTACTTGACTTTAAAGGTTTACATTTGACTTTAAGCTTCTGGCCTGATGTCTTTGCGAAATTATTTTTCATTTCCATTTCTGTCTCGCTTGTTAGAATGATTTTTTCTATAAGCCCGGGGAATATTGTTGAAAAAAAGACTCCTTATAAAAGCTCTTGGCCCATCCTTCACTCTGCTCATGGTTAGCCGGGAATGGGACTGGGAGTTCGATTTCATTTGCTACTTTTCTGAGTTCTTAAAATTTACTATGTACTTGCAGAACAAGACACTATCTATATTTGAGACTACAATACGTGTCCTTGGAGGTTTAATATCTGCTTATCTCATTGCAAGCAACTATAACACGGTATTATATTCATATATATGTTACCTTCTATGTTTGTTAACTTCAGCAAAGTGAGAAACTCTAAGCTACAGCGGAGTATGCCTTCTATGTTTGTTAACTTCAGCAAAGTGAGAAACTCTAAGCTACTTTCTCCAAATATTTTAATCTGGTCCTTTAGAACTGCAGGGCATGAGGATTCCCACTTATGATGATGAATTGCTTCACTTGGCTGTGGACTTGGCACGGAGAATGTTGCCGGCATTTGATACTCCTACAGGTATCCCTTGTGGAATTTGGTTTTGGCCATATTGATCGGGTAGAATCAATCTTGTTATGAATATTTTGTAATTATTGAAGGTATGTTGTATATCTATTAGAACAACTTAGGGAGATTATTTTCTTGTAATTGCGTAACCTTGATTTCCCTCGTACCTTAGAATAGTTGAATAGGTTTATATTACTATTTAAACACCCCGACAACTTGAGGGAATAATCAAGCTAGACTTTCTCTCAATAATTTCCCATGTTCTTTATTCTCACATGCTATTAGAGCCAATCCCATCCCTATTGTTGTGTCTCCTTATGTTGGACCTCCTTATTATAGTATCCACACTCCAGATGTCCTGCTCTGCCATGCAATAGGGTGTTAGAGTGTCCCATATTGGTTGAATGAGTTGTTGTAAGTCCTTGTATGATTTTGGACGATTCTCACCTCATGATATAGCATGTTGGGATTGGGTTAGGTCCAAAAATCATTTTCTTAACATTGTTATTGGGTTGGGTCACCCTCTGACAAACGACTTACTTCTAAATATTGCTTTCTAGTTTGAGGTAATTTAGTATCTTGGAAGATATATATAAAAAAAAAATGTAGTTGCGAGATCCAGCGTTGGGTTTATTATATCTGATAAAAAGTTTAAGGTTAATAAAGTGTGAGTTTGAAGCTACCTAACACTTTCCTATCCTAGTAAAAACACCTTGCCTATCTTACATTCTGAATACCCTTTGTGTAGTTTGTTATTAATACACAAATATGTTACCTTCTCAAAAAAAACAACTTACATTCTGAATTACTTTTGCTGCAGGAATTCCATTTGGATCAGTAAATCTGTTGCATGGAGTAGACGAAAATGAAAGCAAGGTAAATCCTCTTTGGATTCCGCCTGAGAGAATTTTTTTTTATTTTTTATGATAGGGACTCTGTCCAGGGCTAGCCCATGGACAAAGGTTTGGCATATCATTCATGGCTCCGATGGATCCAAGTAGCGAGGAAGAAAATTCAATTCAAAGGGAGAGTCATTCAGTTGTGCTGATCATTTCAGACCCCAATTCTGAAATTTCCCTATCAAGACCCCATAATGATCATGATTCATGACAATGATCCAGTTCGTGCTAGATGGACTGCATTTTTGGACCATATGTTTCTGATTCTACAATGGAGTTTGATTTAGAATTTGTTATACTTAAAGCCGTGTGTTAGCTCAAAATTGGCTTCGTATCAATGTCTGTAGACTAGGTAGACTTAGTTTAGTCCGCAATTATAATTGGATGTGATTATAATTGACAGTCCATTTAAAATCTCTTAATACCAATGATTTGAAGGCTAAAATTATTTTTCGAAAAAGAAATTAATACGATTATAACTGACCGAGCTCCCATTTCTGGATATACTAGTTACGATTAGACCTGGCGATGCCCAGGCCCAATTGTATAGCTAAGGCAATAAAGTTGTGTTACCTCTTTCGTTGTCATAGAAGTATAAGTAAAAATTTCTTCCGAACTCCCTAAAATATTGTTGGGTCTGTTTATCTCTTTTAAGTATTATTGAATTGACACTACAAATCTAATCCAAATAAAATAAATACAAAAAAATGTAGATGGGAGAGTGAGTTTCTCTTCATGCCTGAGTCATTAACATAAAGATGTCCAAGATTAAGCAGAATATATGGCAATTAATTCTTCAAGTTTATTTATAGTTTCTAGAGTTATTATTAGTATCATACGTAACGATATTAGCTAGCTAAGGAAGGGCATTACTGTAGCTGCCAAGCAAATTTTTATGTGCCTCGACCAAATTACCTCTTTCTCACACAGTAGATTCCTTGTCTAACTTTGTACCCCTCACGTCCCCACGTTCCCATCTCCACCTAACCATTTATGCGTGTATAATTTTAACAATTTCTAACATTCAATTTGTTATTTAGTTTGAATCTATGTGTGCCAAACTTTTTTTTGTGGTTAAAGTGCCTCCTTTATTTCTGTTGTGTGCATTCTTTAGCAAATTATGACATGTAATTTGTTTGAATTTTTGTGTGCAAAACTAATACCGTAAAAATTAGTTGAACTTTTTCCAACAAGTTTTTGCAAAATAACTACTATAATAAAGTAGACAACTATAATTGAAGGATATTATATAGTTCAAATTTATGACTTTACAATTTGACATTTAATTACTTATGTATGTATAATATCTCGAAAAATGAAAATACTTATAACAAATAATTTTGGTAGTTAATTCATATCTAAATGAATTTATTAGTACAAAAGAAGTGCTTTCACGTTAAAATATATGGATCACCAATTCTTTCACCAATTCCAAGCTATGAGAATTTAAAGAAGGGCAAAAAACATAAATAAACAAAATTTAAGAAAAAATTTCACAAACGTAGCAGCAATATGTATTTTACATACAAGACAACTAAATAATTATATTCCTAGCATAAAGTTTTAAACCCTTAACTGCCATCACGCATCTAAAGTGTTCATTCCACTCCACCACAACCGTCACAAGAAATATTCTTCTTTGCTCGATAAGATTCTCAAGAAAAAGTTTTAATTATTCGATAAATGTCTACTAACCACCACTAGCTAATATGATACTCCCTCCATTCACTTTTAGTTGTCCACTTTAGATTGTTCACACCCATTAAGAAATAATAAATAAAGTACATAATTTATCATGATACCCATATTAATTAGTGTATAGTCCTTAATGGATTTTGAAAATCATTTGGAATGAGTAATTAATGCTAAGGGCAAAACAGGAAAAATAAATTATTTTTCTCTTGATATGCGAAAAGTGACAAGTAAAAATGAATTTATTTTTAGAATACTTGACAACTAAAGATGAACGGAGGGAGTAGTTAATAATCAAGCCTCGGATACTTTAATCTCAAAAATCTCAACCCACTCCCCTTTGCTACAAATATTATTAAAGGATTCATAAAAAAATACTAATGATATAGTTTCATAAAAAGATACTAAAAGCTAACTACAGATATCTGTCAGGTGTTGTCACGACCCAAAATCCACTATAAACCGTGATGGCGCCCAATGCTGCCGTTAGGTAAGCCAACACTTAATTATTCATTTTATTATTTTTTTTAAAATCACGAATCTTATTTAGATAGAGAGGTCAGCGCATTAAAATAAATCGTAACTACGTACAGTTTAATTAAAATAATAAGTAAAAGTGTGTCAATGTAAAACAGTCCATAAATAAATTTTAGAACACCCCCAAAATTCGGTGTCACAAGTGCATGAGCATCTACTAGAAGGTACAATAACAATACAACATATATGTCTGTAATACAAGTTAGACAAGAAAATATAAATTTTTCTGATGGAAACTCTATATGCTGCGGATCGTAACATGGGATGCAGCTCACCGTAAAGTTCCCGCAACACCTATGCTTTTGCGCCCGAAAGACCACCAAAAATATATACATGCACAATAAGTACAGAAGTATAGTACGAGTAGGTAAATCAACGCATACTCAATAAGTATCTAACCTAACTCCGGAGAAGTAGTGACGAGGGGTCGACATCGATACTTACTAGTGGTCCAATAAAGCAAATACAATAGAAAGTAAACAAGTATGAGGCATGATAAATAAATAGTATAAACAAATATAGATACGTGGTACGATCCTCCTCTGAACAGTAAACACAAGTTCTCAATTATCGGTTACCTCCTCAACCGGAGTATATATGAAACGGTCCCCACTAGATAGGTCGTCATAACTCAAGTCAGGAAAACTCACGGATACGCTGCCTTCTTGTCAAATATTACACATGATTCTACCGAAGCGAACGGCCCGATCCCATAAGAGTGTTTCATGAAGTTGCCGAGGAGAACGACCCGATCCTATAAGAGTGTTTTATAGAAATGCCAAGGCGAACGGCCCGATCCCATAAGCATATGATACCTGCCGAGGAGAACGGCTCGATCCCATAAGAATATAATACTGCTAAGGCGAACGGCCCGATCCTATAAGAATATGATACTGCCAAGGCGAACGGCCCGATCCCATAAAAATATGATATTTTAATGGGTCTTTGACCCCACTCACGAATAGACGTGTGAGTTATGAAATTTAAGGAAGCTTTTCGATAAAAACGCATAACGCAGGAGAAATTCGTAAGGGAAGCACAATTATTCTGCGGCTAATCAAGTAGCTCGTCACACCTCTACAATAGCGAGTTCATCCCTCTACGTAAGCCTAGTCTCAGGTCATAACGCGAAACAAAAGGAATTTAACAGGCAATGATAAATCAATAGTACAATTAAAGCATGGCGTGAACCTAAGTCTACCCGAACATAACCAGGAATTCTAGCATACGTACGGACACTCGTCACCTCATAAGTGCGCAACTCCCAACATGTAGCACATAACAAGAACAATACCTACGGGGTAAATTCCCCCTCACAAGGTTAGACAGGAGACTTACCTCGCTCCGAAGTTCCATAACCGGCTCCAACACCTCTCTAACACTTCCAACCGATGCCCAACGATCCGAAACTAGTCAAACAATATGCAAATCAATCAAAATATACTCAAATGCTTATAATTTAACAATTTATAATGATTCTCAACTTTGCTCGAAAAGTCAACAAGGCCAACCATCGGGCCCACATGCCCGGATTTCAAAAATCTTCGAAGATAAATATTACCCATGACACCACGAACTCAAATATGTAATTTATTCCTAATTTTATTTCCAAAATCGCTGTCAAAATCCAAATATATCAATTTCTAAGTTTTCCCTTAAAATTCCAAAAATTCCATAATTGTTTTCATGTTAAATCCTTATGAAATTCATTAAATTAACTTGCAATAAGTGGGAATCACTTACCTCGTGTTGTTTGATGAATAACTCCTCAAAATAGCTCCCCAAATTCGGACATCCAAGTGAAAATGAGAGAAATGAGAGCTAATTAAGTCTCGATTTAAAGCACCCTACTGCCCAACGACTTTCGCACCAGCAGACAAATAGTCGCACATGCGGTGTCGCTTTTGCGACCAAAACTTTGCTTCTGCGGAAAAGCACTGGGGGCCATCCTTCGCACCTGCGGAAAAGTTCTGCTTCCGCCCAAATGTAAGTGCGATCTAATCTTCCGCTTCTACGATCGAGGATTCCGCTTCTGCGGACGCGCAGATGCGCCGAGCATTCCGCTCCTGCGGATCCCCCTTGAGTGTAAATTTCGCTTTTGCGACCAAAGTGCCTCTTATGCGCTTGAGCAAATGCGACCAAAAACTCTGCATCTGTGATCCCCTACTCCCAGCTCCTGTTGTGCTCCTGCGCTTCGACTGATGTTTCAACGGCTCCGCACTTTGACTGTGCTTATCCTGATTTTCTTATCATATGTGATTTTTCTATTCCTTGAAGGAAGGACAATATATTTACCGTATTTTTTCTTTTACAACAAAAGAAAAATATAATTCTTCCATATTTAGCTAGTCATTTTTCTTGGAGAAAAATATTTTGGCCTTTATAAAAGAATCATTCCTTCTCGTTCATTAACATCTATAATAGCCACAAGGGGGTTTGAGAGTCTTGTTTAGGGGGAGAATTTCGGGACAACTGTTAGCTTGACACTTGTGTATGCCTTTTTGTGAGGTTGTTCTCTCGATATTTGTACTCTCTTTAATATGTTGTATTGTTCATCTCTACATGTAGATGTAGGTCAATTGACCGAACCACATTAAAAAATTGTATCTCTTTTGTTATGTTTATCTTTTGTTATCTGATTTATCGTCGTGCAAAGTTAGCTTTGTTAGCTTCTACATCACGTCTATCCTAACAGTATCATTGGAGTGGGAATCTTTCATTGTATTCTGATCACGCCCAACTATGCCTTATAAAAAGGACTAAGCAGTCGTTGTAAATATAATCTGATTTATAAGTCCGGAGTCGAATCCCACAGAGAACTAAGTCTTAGCTACAGTTGTTCAATATTGCTAATAAACACAAGTCCAAACAATTTTTTAATTATAAAGATTTAATTTTTATTTTTACTAATTAACTAACAAATATTATAAAGCAGTAAAATTATCAACTAACAAGGATGAAATTGGAGACAAGCCTAAGGAGGTCTAGAGTTAATGATTTCCCCAATTATCAGAATCCTTCCCGCTACACCTTCTATAATTTTGCCTAAGTATTCTCTACCAATCATGAGTACTTTGATTATCGTAGCTCTCTCTCAAGAAACTACCATAATTTACTAGACGTATTCTCTCGAACTACGCTAGCTGGCACTAATTCACTGCTCACTACGATCGCACCAAGGTTTCGTTATCTCTAATTCCACCTTTAAACCCTTCGTATCGATCTCTCAACTACGTTAGGAGTGGTATTGTTCAACAACTACCTAAATGCATACTCTCTCTCGAGCAATATAAACACTATATAGGCCCAGTTAATTGAGAGCTCTTAAATTAACAACAATGAAAATATAGTTGAACAAGTAGAGAAAAATCAAAGGCTCAATTATATAAAAATATAACAAGAATTTATCCTACAAAAGGTTCTATCAAAACTCTAGATAACAAATTAGCTATTCATAATAGTATGCAAAACTACAATACTAGAATTCATAACCAATAATGAAAATAGGAAGAAGGAAGTGAAAATCTCATGGTGTGTTCTTGCCTCCTTAGGTCGAAATCCCATCTCCAAAAACGTCCCCTTTGAGACTGACCTGACTATAGACCTCGCGAAGCCTGGTCTGTAGCGCGGTCGACCAGGCTATAGACCTCGCGAAGCCTGGTCTATAGCGCGGTTGACCTGGCTATAGACCTCGCGAAGCCTGGTCTATAGCACGGTCGACATGGCTATAGACCTAGCAAAACCTGGTCTATAGCCCGGTCAACCTGGCTATAGACCTCGCAAAGTCTGGTTTGTAGCACGGTTTGGGTACTTGATGCTTTTGTCTCTTTTCTTGTGTTTTTTGTCCACGTTTTGTGCAACTTTCATTTGATGATTCATTCCGATATTCCTACACATAAAACAACATAATTTAGCGCAATTGTCGCACAATAACTCGCTAAACCAACAAAATATAGGGCGAGTAATGTGCTAAAAGTATAGCATTTTATCCTAACATCATATTTCTTATCTTATTTCTGTGTGTAATAAGGCAATTCTGCAATAATGACATGTTCATTAATGGTGGAATTCTTTAAACTAGTGTTTCGTTTAATGCATTAGCTGCATCTGTACTTACCTAATTCAGACCTTTGACCATGTTTATTTCGTAACGGATTCAAAATTTGAGTCAGTCATTTTTCCATAGTAGGTTTGATCAAACCTACTTGCGTCTACTTTAAATCTGTCCTTGTGTATGTCCAGCCAGCTTCATGTGCCATCTGAATATATTGTGGTTTAATTGCCAAATGAACTTAACTTTGACTTTTTCTCGAGTGAAGAAAACTTTTGGTTCGAGATATTTGGTGTTCTTTTTAAGCAACCGCTATGCGCATGTGAATTAAAAATGTGGGCTAGCTTTCAGTTTATTTGATTCAAAAGTTTAACGTTATTATATTTTTATATATATACAAATGAGTGAGTGAAAATTTGAATTGCTTGCTTCTTCTTTTTTTCTATTTAAAAGTTGGTTAGTATTCATTTTATATAATTTTATGTTGGATCATTTTAAAGGGGAATTTAAACAGCTATGCCTAATCCTTTTTATTGAAATTATCTTGATGAAAATGAGAAGATCATCTTAATACTTGTTTCATCAATCACGCTAATAATTTCAGTAGTTCACTAAGATTTTGTGCAATTTAGCATTTCAGTAGTTCCTATTGTAGTATATTGAAAAGCTAGACTAGTACTCCTATTTCTCTCGATGGACACAATTGAAGGGAAACGAAATACTCCCTCGTTAAAATTTTCTTTGATCATGATTTGTTCATACTTTTAGATATTTTGAATTGTTAATTACTGTGACTTATAGTACTTTTACGTAATTTTTAATTATATAAATTTTATTTCAAAAAAAGTTAAAGATTTTATGTCCGAATAAAATTCAAGCTCCGACACATAAATTGGGATACAGGGAGTAATTAACAAGTTGCACATTTTTCAGTTTTTATGAGAAGTATAATTCTCTTTCTCTAGGTTTTGGATCATCATTTCTTTTTCTTCGTGGATTTGCTATATCTGATTAAAGGAATGGACTGAGGGTATTTGGCTTATTATTTAACTGGTTGATAATCACAAATTGGACGCTCACCACCATTGATGTCTGATTGATACTAGCCTTTTAATGTGTTCAATCTCCTACATTCCTCAAAACATGCTTTGAATTTTGACCAGCTCCTTCAAATGATTTCTCTCCACTCTATCTAATTCCATACGAGGAAAATCTAGCTGTGGAGTTTTGGAGCTTGAAAAGTTTTGATTACTTTGTCTTGTACTGCTGCCTTAAAAAGCTTTACAAACATCCTCCATTATACACATCTTGAAACAAAGAGTTGTGTGTTTCATCAACTTGTGTTTTATTTCCCAAAACTTATTACTTACTGAATAATATCAACAACCAAGTGAATGTGCGACCTTTTAGTTGTTACTACAAGTCTCGATTCCCAGCAAGTTAGTGATAAAATTTGAGTACAGATCTAGAAGCAACCACAGTTGCATGCGACTAAGAATGAACATTGTAGAGAGAAGAAGATGAATGAAGAAGAAGATGAATGAAGAAGAAGATCATTATTTCTGCTAGAGAGTAACCCACTCTGTTAACACATAGTGCTTGTTTTATACAGATCACTCACACGACGTGTGTAAGAATGAGTAAAAAGACTAAAGTACCCCTGACTAACTAACATAACTACCAATTGGCTAATATGCCTACCCTACTTTAGTACTCCCCCTCAAGCTGAAGGTTGGAAGACATCCAACACTCCAAGCTTGGAAACTAGTGAGTGATGTTGAGCTGCAGACAGACCCTTTGTGAGCAAGTCTGCAAGTTGTAGAGCAGAAGTGACATGGTGTGGTGTAAGGAGCCCAGACTTGATTTTCTGTCGTACAAAATGGCAATCTATTTCTATGTGTTTGGTGTGTTCATGAAATATGGGATTCTCAGCAATTTGAATAGATGCCTTGTTGTCACAGAATAATTGAACAGGTTTGGAAATTGGTATCCCCAGTTCTTCAAGAAGGCCTGATAACCAAGTGAGTTCTATTGTCACAACTGCCATACTTTTATATTCTGCTTCTGCTGAGCTCCTACTAACTGTTTGTTGCTTCTTAGATTTCTATGAGATCAGAGAGCTCCCTAATTTGACAACATATTCTGTCACAGACCTCCTAGTATTAGGGCAGGTTGCCCAGTCTGCATTACAGTAGGTAGTTAATTTGTCAACTGGCTTTGCATGCAGAAGTACTCCTAGACCTGGTACTCCTTTGATATACTTGATCACCCTTAAGGTTGCATCCATATGATATTGCTTTGGACTCTGCATGAACTGGCTCAATGTTTGTGCTGCAAAACTAATGTCAGATGTGTGTGATTGTCAAATACAAGATCCCAATCAGCTTCTGATATGCATTAATGTCTTCTAAATATGGATCTCCTAGATTTCCCACATGAGCATCATATTTTGATGTGGTAAGCTTTTGATTCAACTCTAGAGGTTTTAAAACATGCTTAGATCCACTTAGACCAACACCTGAAATAAACTCAAGTGTATATTTTCTTTGGTTCAGTAGAATCCCCTTTCTGTGATCTGAGGACCTCAATACCAAGAAAGTATCTCAGTTCACCCAAATCCTTCACTTTGAACTGGCTTTGTAGTGTCTTCTTAGCATCATTGACTAACTGAGGACTGCTTCCAGTAATCAATAGGTCATCTACATAAACAAGTATGATGACCATATCTGAGCCTTGCCTCTTGCTGAACAAAGAGTGATCAAAATTACTCTACAGATAACCATATGTAACCAAGGCATCTGTCAATTTTATGTTCCATTGTCTTGACGCCTGTTTCAACCCATAGAGTTACTTTAGTAGGTTGCAAACTTTTCTCTCCCCCTGTCTATGAAAGCCTTGTGGTAATCCTATGTACATATCTTCATATAAGTCACCTTGTAGAAACACATTATTTACATCCATTTGATGCAAATTCCATCCTTTTGCTGCAGCAATGCTGATAATGGTCCTAACAGTTACCACTTTTGCCACTGGGGAGAAAGTGTCATGGTAGTCTAAGCCCTCATTTTGATTGTAATATTTGGCCACTAATCTGGCCTTAAACCTTTCTACTTCTCCATTTGCTTTATATTTTATCTTATAGACCCATTTTGATCCAATGGCCTGCTTCCCTGGTGGCATATCAACAAGCTTCCATGTGTTTTTTTTTCCTCTAGTGCACTTATCTCCCATTGCATTGCCTCAACCCATCTGCTATCTTGGACAGCGTCTTTAAATGAATCGGGTTCAATATGTGCTGAGAAGGCCTTCAAATAGGACTGATATCCAACAGTGAGGTTTGCATATGAGAGTCCTTGTGAGATTGGATATAGACTGTTCCCTATAAATGTCCATGTTGTCACATAATCCTTTATCCATATAGGCGGTCTAGAGGGTCTTGCTGATTTCCTGACATCATTCACAACATCTCCTTCTGGTGAAATGCCCCCAGCTTCTTCAACTGCATCTGTAGCTAAAGGATCTGAATTCATGTTGCTGACATCTACCTCTTCTTGATTCTGTGATGGTAATTGATCAACATTTTCTATAGGTAATTCTTCATGTAACTTACTTTGTGGTTCTGTTTATGTGATGATTGGAGATGTGCCTTCAGCTGGTGTAGGGATATTATGAGAATTAGGTTGAGAGGTGTTAGGATTAGAGGATATCTCAATAGTTGTTAGCTCAGGAGGATCTTGTGGGAATATGTCATCTAGGTCTGAAGTCATTCCTTTGAAAGGGAATACTTGTTCTCTGAATGTGACATCTCTGCTCACTATAAAAGTTCTATTCTCCAAATCATATACCATGTAGCCCTTTTGAGTTTCTTAATATCCTATTAGTACAACTCTCCTAGCTGTTGGAGCAAATTTGTCTTCTCTAGGCAGAATGATTGCAAAACACAAATATCCAAAAACTTTCAGATGCTCAATCTTAGCTGGTTTCTTATAAAAAACTTTATAAGATAATTTCCCTGATAGAACAGAAGTTGGCCATTTGTTTATTAAGTAAATTATTGTTTTAGCACAGTCACCCCAGAATCTATTTGGCAAGGAGCTTTTAAGGCTCTAGCTACTTCCAGTATATGCATGTGTTTTTTTTTCCACCACCATATTTTGTTGGGGGGTGTATGGGCAGCTACTTTGATGCACAATTCCTAATGATGTCGATAACTCATTATATTTTGAATTAAAGAATTTAGTGCCATTATCTGATCTCAATTTTTTGACATTCAAACCAAATTGATTTTGCATCATGGTAAAGAAATCCTTCAATACAACAACTACTTCACAGTTTGACTGTAACAAACATACCCAGGTATACCTGTTAAATTCATCCACCAATGTTACAAAGTAGTGTTTTCTGTCATATGTTGGTATCCTATGAGAACCCCAAACATTTACATGCACAAGTTGAAATATCTGATCTGTTCTACTAATACTAGGTTGAAAAGGAAGTCTATTTTGCTTAGCTAAAGAACATACTTTACAACCATATTGTAACTTGGTATTCATCTTATTCTTTAATAGAGGAATATGTTGCATTGCAACAGTTGAAGGATGGTCTAATATGATATGCCACAGTGCTGAATCTTCCTGCACTTGCACAATATTTCCTGCTATAGCTGATAATTTCTTATTGAGCTCCTTCTTCAGCAGATACAAACCATTGTGTTCTTTACCAATCTCCAAAACCTTCCCACTGTAGAGATCTTGAAATATACAGAAATCAGGAAAAAATGCAGGACAACATGACAACTCCCTAGTCAGTTTAGAAACCGACATTAGATTGAATTTAAAGTCAAGGACATGTAGTACATCTCTCAGTGTCAAATCCTCCAATATCTTCACATTTCTTGTATGTGCTACATGACATTTACCCTGTTGTAGGTACTTGTACAACATTGTTATTTTGGTTTTCAATCTTTCTTACATTATCTAACACTTCTTTATAAGGTGTAACATGATGTGAAGCACCAATATCTAATTATCCAATCATAGTTAAATGCCTTGGACAATAATGAAGTTATACCTGCCGTTAAAGTATGACAATCACCTGGATCAGGATCTGGATTGTTTAAAAGTCCCAACAACTATTTGTATTGATCTTCCATGAAGAAATGCCCATGCATCTGAGGAATGGTGTCAGAACTCCCTCCTTCTCCTGCTGATATGTTAGCATATCCTTTCACACTAGTGTTCTGAGGCTTTCTCTTACTTTTAAAATCTGGTGGATAACCTATAATCTTGTAACAGTTCTCCTTCAAATAACCTTTGTAACCACAGTAATCACATATGAGTCCTGGTTTCCTTGCAGCCTTGAAACCTTGTCCTCTTCTAGCCAGCATAGTTAAAGGCTCCTTGTTTTAATTAGCTACACTAAGTGTTCGTTGACTCTCTTCCTGAACTTCTAGTGCATACGTTTGATTCACAGTTAACACAAGTGTTTTCAGAAGGATCTCACTTCTCACATGGCTGTAGCTTTCATTTAAACCAACAAAGAATTGCAGTAAGCGCAAGTTTTTGAACTGATCTAGAAAAGGCCTAGTTTCCTCACAATCACATCTTGCTCCTGGAAATATTAGATCTATTTCGTCCCACAAATACTTTATTTTAGTATAATAGGATATTATAAAGTCTGTACCTTGCCTTAGGGTTCCTATTATTGTCTAGAAGTGATAAAACCTAGTAAGGTTCAATTTGTTAAAACGTTCCTTAAATTCATTCCATACCTTCCTCGCATCTGATGTGTAGATGATGCTAGGCTGCAATTCAGTAAATATAGTGCGATTAATCCATGAAAGCATCATGACGTTACACAGTTCCCATTGATTCCCTAATTCACCTCTGTAAGATCTTCTCAAACAGGTTTCATCTATGAACCCTAACTTGTTTTTCAGGTCATGTATGCTGACCATAGCGCATAGTTTTCAGGTCATGTATGCTGGATAACGTATATTTTTTCAGGTCACCAACAATTTCATCGATCTGCTCCATAGCGCATAGTTTTCAGGTCATGTATGCTGGATATCAATCAGTATTATTCCAAGAGTGTCAGTTTATTGTAAAAACAGTGGGTGATTGTGATCAATTTGTAAATTTCCAGTTTCCACCATGACAGACCAGCTCAAGCTTCGAAAATAGCCGTCAATTGGAATTTTGAAATCTTTGATCTAATCTCAAATCACTCGCTCTGCTGCCATGATAAAATTTGAGTGCAGATCTAGAATAAATCACAGTTGCATGCAACTAAGAATGAACATTGTAGAGAGAAGAAGAAGATGAATGAAGAAGATCATTTTTCTGTTAGAGAGTAACTTCCTCTGTTAATACAGAGTGCTTGTTTTATACAACTCACACACACGAGTCACGTGTGTAAGAATCGGTAAAAAGACTAAAGTACCCCTGACTAACTAACATAACTACCAATTGGCTAATATGCCTACCCTACTTTAATAGTTAGGGAGCTTTTGGTTGTTACTTGAAAATAGCAAGAAGTCTGTTAAAAAACCCAAATGAAAATAGAACAAAGAAACATATACAGATAACCAAGGAAACATCTCACATTCAAGATTTCATTTGAGGAGCAGAAATAATGTGTCTGTACAATTGCCCACAGTAATCACATCATTCATTTGTATGTTTGATGCTATTTTACCTAAGAGAGAAAACAAAAACAAAAATAACACTGCATGATCTATAAAACCACCATGGTTTCTACCCTGCCATATATATTCATTTTACCCAAGAAAAAGAAAGAACTTGTAATTGCTAAGGTTTCTGTTTTCTTTCCTGTTTGCAGTTCCAAGTTGGAAATCCATGGAAAAACTGTTTGATTACAAAAGGTATTTCAAGGTTCTTGTAACTCGACAACCCAAGCTGAAAAAGACTCTCTTTTCCTGCCAATTGACACATGTTCATCATTTTCTAGCCTCTTGCTTGTGAGAGATTTTTGTAATTTCTTCTCAAACTCCACATCCCAAGCCTCTTGCTTCTGATCCTTTCATTATCCTTAACCTTTTGCAAGAAGATAAAAACATATCCCAAGGAACATCACCAACAAGCATCAAGTCACCATCTTTATCTTTCATAAGCAGGTGCAAATTCTGACTTCCCTTTCTAAATATTCACCTATACTGAGCTTGAACATGTTCTCTAACGCCTTAAGTAGTTCTGAATATCCCTTATACATTTTCAGATCAATTTTTCTAAGATAAGGGGCTCCATCCATTTTGTTTAAATCTCAACATGAAGAATCAACTCCATTTTGTGAAATAAACAAACATATCCCGTTCTATAGTGATAAGTAGTGATAAGTAGTTCAATCAATATAATAAATTTACAGACTAAACAATGTCGTTGAATCTTCTCGAAATCATAATGACATACATTAAGATAGCTTTCGGTAAATATTCTAAATATACTTTAATAGTTGGGATCAGAAAGTTTTTTTACTTATATGAGAAGACTCATCAACAGCTCGTTAGATTGACATTATTCAATATCTACAGCAACCATACATGGGGTTGGAGTTGCACTATCTAAATACTAACTTAATCAAAGCATCTCATTTAACTATTCTCAACATTCAATCCTCAACTCCTGCCCGAAGACAGCTATTTTTCTGGAGGATTACTGATGAAACTTGATGTAGTAAATCAAGCATGCTGCCCTGCTCTGAGATGGTAAATGCTTAAAAAACAAAAATTACTCAAGAGCTAGCCTTTAGCTTATCTTTGTAAAACATATTCAAACTCTCCCACTACAAGTCCTTCGGGCAATCTGTCTTGCATCCAGGAGGAAACGAAATTGACATAAAACATAACCAAATAAGTTGTCAATCAACTAATAGAGGATAACCTCTTGATCCCGAACAATGTTTAACTACAAATAAAAGGTACTTTGTGGGAGCAAGAAATCACTTAAAAAGAAAAAAAATATGTTAAAATAAGCAGTTTATGGTGCAATAGTTGACACTAACTATACATAAAAGCTAAGACAATGAGACCTAAGCACATCCACGTAGTGCCAATGATATTTTAGACTCTTCAACATCCTTACTGGAACGTCCTTAATCTTTTAATCTTGGCAAGTTGTTAATCTCAGAAACTGTGAATTCACATGATATCGGCATTAGCTTGTGTAAATACTTCTAAGTTTAATGAATAATATATTAGCCACAATGGCTGATACTGATTTATTATTAGAACATTATAGCATGCCTTCTTCAAGTCATCCCTCTCTAACTTGGTCAGTTATTTTGTGAAAGGATAGCAGAACCAGGCTCTAAAGCTACTTCTTTTCATTTCTTTTTCTTTTTTTTTCCTGATAAATATGTCCAAAAAGCTTCGACGGAAACGGGAGTAAAAAGAAAAGGATAAAAAAGTTGGTGGGTTGAAGGTGAGAGAGACTAAGTGGCTCTTCTAAAATTGTCAGCAAAAAGTGATGTTACCCCGCTTCTTTAACTCTGAGGTAGAACATGACAAAAATCATAGAACACAATTAAGCCAGACCTGCTCCTAAAAATCCACCAGCAATAAAACCTCAAAACCTCTACTAAAGTCATACAAATAGATGAAGATTTACATCCATACTAAGCACTGACTAAAGCAGTTTATGAGAACAAAATCTATTGGTCACTTCTTTACCAAAAAAGAGACTTAAACTAGTCATCCTCAATCCAAGTCATCATCAATCCAACAATCATTTACTTGAAACTCATCCCCTTGCAAAGAAGAGTCCATAAATTGCCAAACATTTGTTGAGGGTTCCCCTCCTTGCAAAGAAGAATATTCTTGTTGTGCCCCTCCCTGCAAACAAGAATATCTTTGTTGCCAAACATTTGTTGAGCCCGGCAAAGAAGAATATTCTTGTTGTGCCCCTCCCTGCAAAGAAGAATATCTTTGTTGCCAAACATTTGTTGAGCCCGGCAAAGAAGAATATCCTTGTTGTTCCCCTCCCTGCAAAGAAGAATATCTTTGTTGCCAAACATTTGTTGAGGGTTTCCCTCCCTACAGCAACAACAACAACATACCCAGTATTATCCCACATCAGTGGGTTTTGGGGAGGATAGTGTATACGCAGACCTTACCCCCTACCTTGTGAGGATAGAGAGGTTGTTTTCAATAGACCATCGGCTCAGGAAAGTATAAACACCACATTAATGAAAATATAAACAAGAAGGGACATCACCAAAAAGCCATAGAAAAGCAGAATAAATACAACAACATAGTAAGGTGATCAACAATAAAAGAAAATAATGATTAGTCATAAAAACCTACTACCAACGGAAGGCGAGACTGCGTGCCAATACTACTGTTATGAACACTCTAGACTGCCTACTCTATTATCCTAATCCTCGACCTCCACATCTTCCTATCAAGGGTCATATCCTCGGTTAGCTGAAGTTGTGCCATGTCTTGCCTAATCCCCTCCCTGCAAAGAAGAATATACTTGTTGCGGAATATGGAATTGAGCAGAGCTTTGGTCAAATGTGGGGAATGAAGTTAGGGGGTAGAGGTTAAAAGTCCAGATTGCTGGGAAAGAGTGTTGGTAGCCAGGACTTGCGGAACCGTAGAGGGCGGTGGCAATTCTTTTGGCCTATCAGTGTTGGTAGGCACTAGTTGAGAAGAGGTGCCAAAAGAAGGCAATGAAGGTGGAACTATAGCCGGCGACATCAATTCTTGTGGCCGACCAGGGTCAGCTTCTTGTAAAGGTTCTCCACTTTTCTGTCTCTTCACCAATGGAGCCGGGATAAACTTGTCACGCCATCTTGTAATAGTTTTTCTAGACGTTGCAAAAGCAAACATCAGAAAGGGCAAAAAAAACTGAAACTTGTTCACATAAATGTGCAAAAACTTACTCCTAAACAACTGTTGCATCTTTGTGTATTTTGCTGCATGTGTGTTATAGTGAGTACTCTTTCGAATGGTGTCGTAAACCTTTAAAAATACTCCATGCAGAATGTCAAAGGTCCCATTTTTATGTTCAGGTTGCCCTCTCAGGTCGACCCTCTCGACCTCCACATAGTACATAAATCGATTGTTATCTAAGAATTCTTTTACTAGTGTGTCACAATCTAACATCTTGACCCTCTCTTCCATTTCATTAAGTGCAAAGATATCGAATCCTATACTAGATCATGTCCACCCCAAAACTCCCTCAATATGTTTCCTCAACTGGAGGATGGAGAAGTCTGACCCTTTCCAGTCAAAGACCCTGCTAGTGGTGGCAATTTGAGCCCAAACCCATCCAACCTGCTCAACCCGGCCAGAGATTAATGGGTTGGGCTATAATATTTTAGCTCATGGGTCAATTTGGGCTGAGCCCAAGTTAACCCATTATTTTTTGTTGCACCATCCCTGAAAAATTTTCTTTTTTACTTTTTGTTTTTTATATTTTTAATTTTCTGTTTTCTGTTTTTTTGTTTTCCTACACCACCCATCCAACCCCCAACCCCGCAATTTTTTTTGTTTTTTCACTTTTTTTTTTGTATTTTTAATTTTCTGTTTTTTCGTTTTCCTGCACCACTCACCCCCTACCCATCCACCCACCCCGCACAACAAAAAGTTTTTTTTTTACCTTTTTTTTTGTAATTTTTTAATTTCTGTTTTTTTTTCTGCACCACCCACCCCTCCCCCACCCCCACCCTGCACAATTTTTTTATTTTTTTTTTGTAATTTTAAATTTCTATTTTTTTATTTTTCTGCACCCCCCGCCCCTGCCCCCTCCCCCCTCGAAAAAAAATATTTTTATATATATTTTCAGTTTTAGGTTTTTCATTTTTCCCCCGCAATTTTTCTTTTTTATATTTTCAATTTTTTGTTTTCTGTTTTTTCATTTTTCTGCACAACCCACCCACCCCCAACCCCCCACCCCACCCGCAAATTATTTTTCAACTTACACATTTTAAATACTAATTTATTATTGAAGAAAATATATTTTGATTCTCAAATACTAATAGTATTTATTTACAGTTTATACATAGGTGTATAAAAGATAAAAGGCTTTGTTTATGCAAAATGAGTATGGTTCTAAAATATGGGACAAGTTGGGTAGGTTGGGCTATGACCCATTGTTTAGCCAATCTTGACCCAGCCCATCTTAGCCCAAGTAAACTTTGGGTTGGGTTGGGCAATAACCCATTTATTTACCTAACCCATCTTGAACCGCCCAAATTCAGTCCAACCCGCCCATTTTTCACCCCTAGACCCTGCTAGTCTTGGGATTGACCAGGGTTGCAACAACCATGGGATAATAACCTGCCATAAAAGAAGTTAGAAGTTAGAAGTTCAGGGGATGTATAGGTGATAAAATTAATAACGACTTAGAAAATGGGGGAAGAACATTATCTCCCTCTTTCTCTTTTCCTTTTGAGGTTAGAAGGGACCAAAAACCAAATATTCTGTTAGTTTCCTTTTAAGGCTAGCAAGGGTGAGGGTACAGCAATCAAAGCTTGCTCATTTCCTTGACCAGAAACCAAATTATGTTGGTTTCCTTTTGAGGTTAGCAAGGGTGCGGGTGCAGCAACCAAAGCTTGCTCAATTACTTGAGCTGAAACTTGCATTTGCACTTCTGTGGCAAAATCAAATCCCATGCTGAATGAGGTTTCCAAGCCAATTTTCTGCAGTTCTTCTTTAATCTCCATGAACTCATTTATGGGAAAGATCGAGTCTCTTGAAGTAGTGAGTAGTTCGAACCGAGCAACGGGCCGCCTTCAAAGAACAAAGGAAAATATCTAGAAAGACTAACTCCCATGCTCTTCGCAAGTTCATAGTGCAAAAATCCCCTCTATATTGGAAATCCCTTAAGTTGTTAGGGATGTCCCGTGTCAAAGCCTGATCCCGGTATCGCTCGAGCTCATCACTTCTCTTTTGAAATGCAATAACGAAGGGAGTATCCCTAACGGTGAGGGTGCTCCCTTCTTTAATCCAAATTTGCATTAAGCAACTTTTGGGGATGAGACTTTGTTGATTTGGGCTTCTGTTTCTGGTATGGAATCACTCTTGCTTAAAATAGGTGTCTTTTATTACACTAAAAACATTCAGAGCCCGTTTGGGTTAGCTGAATTTAAGTAGTTTTTAAGCAGTAAGTACTTAAAAACAATTTTTAAGTGTGGAGCTGAGAATAAGAAGCTTATGTGTTTGGTAAAAAGTACTGAAATGTTCTTTTATTATTAAGAAGACGAAATACCCTTAAAACTATTAAGCGAAAAATGAGCTTGTTATTGCAATGATAAATCCACAGGATGCCAATAATAAGAACTTCATTTTTTTTCCTATAAAAATAATGATAATTTCAACCTCCTAAAGTGCATGTTGCCACATTCTTCCATACTTCAAATAAAATTCTGATATATAACCAATTGTCGACGATAGAGCAATACATTTGCACCTCAATCTAATTAACGGAAGAATTTGCACATAAATAATTTATAACTTCCCTTGCAAATAATGACAACAATATACTCAAGACTATAGTGATCTTATGGCTGATATATAATAGAAATAAAGATATATCATAACATTGCAATTATTCGTCCATGCAACGTTAAATTGCTTCAATCGCTACATAGATGTTATATAGCATTGCAAAACACTAATTGTAATGACTCGACTTGTCATTTTAAGAATTAACGCCCCGTTCAGTGACTTAAGGTCTCGAGTAGCTTCGCAATATGTATTATGACCCACGGGTGTAGTCGAGTTTGATTTACTGAAGATTCAAAATTTAATTAAAAGAACAATCCTTATTTAGAAGCTTAAATGGAAAGAGTTGACCGGAGAATTAATTTTTGAGCAAACGACTTCGGAATAGAATTTTGATAATGTAAATAGCTCCGTATGGTAATTTTGGACTTAGGAGCATGTCCAGAAAATTATTTGAAGGTCTGTAAAGGAATTTGGCCTGAAATGGCGAAAGATGAATTTTTGGGAAGTTTGACCGGGGGGTTGACTTTTTGATATCGGGGTCGAAATCTGATTCTGAAAATTTGAATACCTCTGTTATGTCAATTATGACTTG
This sequence comes from Nicotiana tabacum, assembly GCF_000715075.1. Lineage (NCBI taxonomy): Eukaryota > Viridiplantae > Streptophyta > Magnoliopsida > Solanales > Solanaceae > Nicotiana > Nicotiana tabacum. The sequence continues at coordinate 39,527,135 of NC_134101.1, forward strand.
TGTGAAAAATTTAAAGTCATTCCGGATTGATTTGATGTGTTTCGGCACAAGATATAGAATTTAAAAGTTCAAAGTTCATAAATTTTGATTTGAGGCGGATTCGTCATTTTGTTATTGTTTGATGTGATTTGAGGATTCGACTAAGTTCGTATAATATTTTAGGACTTGTTGGTGTATTTGGCTGAGGTCCCGGGGGCCTCGGGTGTATTCCGGATTGTTAACGGACTAGAATCGGGCTTGGTGTTATAGCTGAAGCATCGGATTTTGCTGGTGCTGGTTTCCTTCTACGCGTTCGCGTAGAGGAAGTTTGAGTGCTACTGGAATTTGGCCTTCATGTTCGCGATGTAGGTTCCGCGTTCGCGAAGGTGTAGAAAGATGGGCATCGCGTTCGCGTGTTGGAGCTCGCGTTCGCGAAGAGGAAGAACAAGCAGCTGGGACCCCGCGCATTTGGTCTTCGCATTCGCGAATGTGTTACGCGTTCGCGAAGTTAAGGGCCAGATAGGTATCGTGTTCGCGAGTGAAGCCTCGCATTTGTGAAGAAGACTTGAGGCAGCAGATTGACTTGTGCTACGCGAACGCGAGAGGGGGGCCGCGTTCGCGAAGAAGAAAAATGCCTGGGCAGAATTAAAAGTCCCAAAAACTGGGGTTTGAGTTCATAATACAAAAATCAAATTGGAAGCTCGGTAGAAGGCAATTTTTGGATAGATTCTTGCGTGGGTGTTTGGGGTAAGTGATTCTTATCCAATTTTGATTAATTTTCATGATTATGCCTTTGAATCCATCATTTAATTCGGATTTTAATGGAGGAAAATTAAGATTTTTGTAAAATCTTCCAAAAATAAAAATTTAAGATTTGGAGGCCGAGTTGTTATTGGAATTCGATAAAATTAGTATGTTTGAACTCGTATCGGAATGGGTGTTCAGATTTCATGAAAATTATGTCGGGTTCCAAGGGGCGGGCCCCGCGTTGACTTTTGTTGACTTTTTGGAATAAAATTTTAAGTCGACGTATTATTATTCGGAATTATTTTCGATGAATTTTAATGTTATGCAATTAATTTGGATAGATTTGAGCTGTCCGGAGGTCAATTCAAACAAGAAGTCGATTTTGGAATATCGACATAACTTTAAAAAGGTAAGTATCTTGCTTAACCTCGAGTGGGGGAATTACCCCTTAGGCATCGAGTCTTATGTGCCATTTGTGAAATGTGAAAAGCCGTGTACGCGAAGTGACGAGTACGTACTCGTGCTTATATGAGCAAAATTTATTGAGTTAAGGTCTTGGGCATATTGCGTAGTAAATTGGATAATTGTTGGCATATATTTAATCATCTGTTTGTCATGCCTCAAATCATATTTATTGAATTTATTTTTATATGACAACTTGATGTAATTATTACCTGTATATTTATATGAACTCCGTGAGTTCGATGGTTTGATATTCTTGGAATTTAATTTCATTATGAATTTTTCTTATGCAAATAATTAATTAAGTAAGCTTAAGAAGATGTGCTAATATAATTATCTAAATTTGATTTAATGAAGGCTTTGCTTTGTGCTGAATAATTTCTATCTCTGTTGATTGATTTTGAGGTTTTATATACATTGTGTGGAGCCTTGAGCTATTTGTTATGAAATTAATTAGTTTTATTATATACTTGGAATTGATTGTGGCCATTGGGCAAATTATGATATGAATTGATTTTATTATACTGCTGTGATAATTTTTCATGTAAATTATTGTATTGTGTGAGTTGTTATTTTGAAGATATAAGGGTGGCATTCCACTGTAGATATTATGCGAGTATAAGGGTGACATTTCACTGTTGTTGTATTTGTTGGAATATTATCAGGGCAGAGTGATAAAGGTAGCTACAGGAGTGATAAGGGGGGCTATTATAGGAGTGATAAGGGTGGCTATTGATATTGTCAGGGCGGAGGGATAAGGGTGGCTATTATAGGAGTGATAAGGGTGGCTATAAGAGAGAAAAAGGTGGCTATTGTCGTGGACGATATGTGATGATGTGGAGTCGTGGTGTTGATGATTTTCATGTGATGTTATGATTTTTTTTGTATTTATTTTTATACCTTGTGCAATTTGTCTTGTTGTTGGTAAATTGATAACAATCTGATTTATGTTGAAATTAAGAACATGTGGCTATTTTCAGGAGGATTATAAAATGAAGTGTGGGCACGGGGTGCCGTGAGTAAATAATGAGGATATTGGATCGTGAATTGTTCGTGCAGTTGTGATATGAAATGTGGGCACGAGGTGTTGTGAGTAAATAATAATGATATTTGGCACGTGAATTGTCCATGCAGTTGTGATATGAAATGAGTACACGAGGTGTCGGAAAAATATGATAATTTAATTATGGGCACGAAGTGCCATAGAAATATATGAAAATGGGCTGAGACCCGTATTTTTAAGATTATGAAATGAGGAGTCATAGGGTGACTTCTTAATTGAAAGAATTATATTCAAAATATTTATTTGGAAGGATTTTTGCTTAGAAAGTATTATATGAAAGAATTGTATTTGAAAGATATTATTTGAGAAAATTATATTTGAAGAGATTTATTGAAAGAATTATATCTGGAAAATAATTATTTGAGAAAATTATATTTGAAAAAGAATTATTTGGAAGAATTATATGTGAAAAATATTTATTTGAAGGACTTGATTTAATTGGGTGTAATTGTATTTATTAATTGTTGAGCGATACTTATGGTGTTCTTGTTGTCTTGATGTGCATATCACTAGTTATTTTATCTTGCCCTTATTGTTATATGTTTTCTATTATTTTGTATATTATATTGCACAGGCTATTAGATTAGTGAGTGTCTTAACTGTACCTCGTCTCTACTCCACTGAGGTTAGTCTTGATACTTACTGAGTACCGACCGTGGCATACTCATACTACACTTCTGTATATTTTTTGTGCAGAACCAGGTATTGGAGACATCAGACTTGAGCAGAGTTAAAGCGGGATCGTAAGGATTCAAGGTAGATCTGCTTAGTCATCGCAGTCCCTTGAAATCTTTTTTATTTCATTGTACTGTTAATTTTAATCAAACAGTATTGTATATTCGGTCATCGAGATCATTTCATGTATTCAGTTAGAGTTCGTGACTTAGTACTACTAGTCTTGGGAGGTTGTATATTCATATTTGTTCCGCTATTAGTTTTGATTACTTATTTAATTAAAAAAATGGCTTTAAAATGTAATTAAAATCGGCTTACCTAGTCTTAGAGACTAGGTGCCATCACGACACCTGTGGTGGGATTTTGGGTCGTGACAAGAACGGACACAATTTTTTGGTTAGTGAATCACTAATATCTCATCGTGATCTTAAAACGAAATAAAACCAGAGTAAAAGAGAGGACCTTACCTTAAACTGATCAACAACGTTGTCTACCAAGCAACTCAACCTCCAAGTTTCTTTACTGCACGCAGACTTTTATCTCCAAACGAGGAAGAGATTGTGAGCTCGAGTGAGAGATGAGGGATGGAGAGATTGCGAGGAAGGAAAGTTACATTCTCTGGAGAAAAACTGCAGAAAGAAAACGTCAAGATTGATTGGGAAAAGAAAAGAGTCGTAGTTAGGGTTTTAATGAGGGAAGGGTATTTTGGGTTTTATAAAATAATTTAAGGGATAGTAAAGTAATTTTTTTGGTCAAACGAAAAAAGTTGTTAAGCTAAAAAGTAATAAGTCGGGGTTGTCCAACTTATGCCTTTTAGCTTATTTTGGCTTAAAAGCACCCTAACTTAAAAGCACTTCGATGTTAAGCAAACACCAAATTAAGCCAAAAAATGCTTAAAAGCTGGTTTGACTAGCTTTTAAGCCTACCCAAACACCCTCTCAGTTTGGGCCTAAGTATGTCTGAGCCCAAAACATCATCAGCTGTAACTCTACAATCTCGAAGTCCAACATAAAACACTAATCGTTTATGGATCTACCATCTAACATACAAACATCATCGGTTATAACTCCTACAATCTAAAAATCCAACATAAAACACCAATCATTTATAGATAGATCCACCATCTAATATAAGAGAGGTAAAAACACACACATACACGTAGAGGTGACTAAAAGTTACTTTACGATATTCAACTAAACTCGGTAATTAAGTACTCCACTATTACTTTCAAAAGTGCAATCGGTTTAATAGTAAAAACTCCAAAATATTTTAAACCTTTAAGAGACGATTATTGCATAGAAGTTGAGGAAATTCAACTTGATCAAGGAAAAAAACTAAAGTCGATTGTCATTCTAATACGACAGAATAATTTTCTGAATCAACAGCGCAATTTTTTAAATTTTGATAATGAAAACCACGACTTTTGGTAGACTTTTCGAAAACGTTTTTTATACTTATAGTATTGAGAAAGACTCCTTTATATCCATATGAGTATAAGTTTCCATAAAAGTCATCGATTCTCTCCAGTCTCCTCCCCAAGCTCCGACCAAATTCCTAGTATTGACAACCTCGACGAGGTGCGAAACTAATTGTGTAGTTTATGAAACTACAAAATGGAAGCATTGAAGTTTATGAAACTAATTGTGTAGTTGTTTTGACCTAATTTCATGTTTGAATAGCTATTTTTTTAATAAGATTTTGACTAACTACTACAAAAATAGAGTAAAACAAAATAAGGAAGACAAAATCATGTTTCTGATAATTCGCACGATAGTAGAATGTGGATGAAAAAAACAGAAATATGTGAAGAAGATGATTGTGATCGATCATGGATGTACTACTTACTTGGAGGAAGTTTCGAAATTAGCCTCACTATTGGGATGATCATTGTTGAGAAATGAAATTGGCGGCAAAAGAGCTATTCTCAGAGAAGTGAAATAGTAATTTGAATTTGTAAATAAGTAGCAGCTTATATAGTGGAGTATATGTATTGGAGTGTGTTTTGAATCTGCACAAGTAAATGCATCATGTATAGACCGGGTTGGTGTTAATTTTGTGTCATGATTGATCCACTGAATGCCACTTATGACCCCTTTCAAATTGGTAAGACTCTCTAGTTTATGGCCGCTTCTCTATGGTACCAGTTGTTGCTTCATTGAATTTGCGGGTTTTTGCTTTCTGAAAAAATCTCTTACTAGATGGTTATTTGCTACAGCCTTTAAGTCTCGCCTAGCCTCTCCCGCCGTTCTCCGAGTTGGATATCCAATTGCTTCGATTTGAATTATCCGGAGAATGCAATGCGATGAACCGAGGAATCCAACCAAATATGAATGAATAGGCATATGGGAACAACATTGCTTGCATTGATTCAATTGATTCAAGGGTAAGGATGAGATGGTTTTCTTTCACAGTACTACTCCCAACAATGGGAGTGTGTGTAGAAGAAACAGTATATTGATAAAGAAAAATTTTTCCGAAGTCAAAAGAGCGATCGTATTCCTTAATTTGAAAATTCTGAAATGTAAGCTTCAATTAATTAACTCAATAGTGGTTGCAATTGAAAGGTCAGAAAGTGGCTATTAATCAAAGACCCATTTCATTTGGCCTCATGAATTTGGCCAAGTTTTAAATAAGATGGGTTGCCAGCGTTCGACACTTAACTTAATGCCGTATAGGCTCTGAGTTTGTCTTGAGACAACTCCAATAAGGCTATGTGTAGGATATTAAAGTTAGCCCAAATCTAAACCAACATTAGTAATATTAGTTATATAGCTAATTAGAATAACTAAGCAATGTTAATAGGGAAATCTACACAAAATGCTCATTTTCCCCAAACTAATTACCCACTCTAAACTTTTTATATAATACACCCATGAGATCCAAAATTTACCCTGACATTCCCTTTTCCCCATTAATTAATTAACTCTCTGTGTTTTGTATTTTCTCTCCCATGTTTTTTCCTATTTATCTTAACTTTTCGCTGACTTTCCCTTTTTCCCATTAGTTAGTTTCTGTTGGTTTGTGTTTTTTCGCTCCTATTGTTTTCCTACATTGCATGTTATTCATCTTTTCATCATATGTGCTTCTATTTGAAGGTTTCAAGAGCTTCTTTGTACTTTTTTTCCTGCGTTCATAGATCAAGAGCTCCCGATCCAAAACGTCTCGTTAATGAACTCCATGGATAAGTTAACTCTTAAACCACATACATAGACTAATCAGGAATTTAAATTTAATGGTTCAGCTTTTAAGATTTTATCATTGAACTCATTGTATTGTTAAAATTATGGGTTCAATTCTAATACTTGTTGGGATTTTAATAGAATTTTACATATAAATCCATATTTTGTGTCGAAAGTTATTGGTTCAGTTGAACCCGTATCCCAAAGGCTACATCCCCCTGGCCACATATTGCGATTAACTAACTTTGAGAATTATTATTAATAGAGTATGACTTATTATATGATATACAAACTAATGGCAAAGAAAAATAAATTAAAATGAATTTTTTTTAAATTAAAAAAGAGCTAACAAAATGCAAGGTAAGGCTGCGTACAATAGACCCTTATGGTGCGGCCCTTCCCCGGACCCCGCGCATAGCGGAAGCTTAGTGAACCGGGCTGCCCTTTTTTAAAAAAGAGCTAACAAAACTATATGTTGTAATAATATACAATATTTCAACTGAAACTTGAATAAATACATTTAACCAACGATATACCGCTACTGTATCAAAATATACTATAAGATTGTACAGTTATACTACAACAGTATTCTGTAATGGTATACATATATACCAAAACAATATACTATAATAATATTTAGATTAATTATTTTGATGTGTAGAATCATGATATATTTTTTTTTGGTTTCTATGGGTAATCCTGTGTATATCCCATATTAATAACGTAGTACCTTTGTAATATAATTAATCTTAGGGCCTTTCAGCGCATCGGGCTAGAAGAAATTTATTTTCGCCAAGCCCATTGCAATGAAATATTTAAATGGGCTCACCTCCCAAAACAAATGCTAAGCCCATTCACAAAAAGCGGGCTAACTTAATCTTCTTCAAAGAAGATGTCCGTCTAGTCTTTCATAACAAAGTTAGACAGATAATTAAGGGGTATTATCACTTTTAACCCGCGTCGTAAATTATTAACATCTGTTGGTCAGAAAAGAGTATAAATTTTGTATATAACATACAAAATGTATATATATATATATATATATATATATATATATATATATATATATATATATATATATATATACAAATTCTATACATTTTTCGGCTATTATTTTTACAACGGCTATACAATGTCATTTTTTCCGATAATTAACAACTTTATCCGGAAGAGCTTTAAACTCATCAAAGTTAATAAATTTGTCCTACCCGATGTCAGAATACTCGCTTCAAAACAAAGACATAAATAAAAAGCAAGGTCGTGGAGACACGTCTTGACCTAATTACTCAAATAATTTCCTTTAATCATGTTAGACTTAATTCTTTAGAGTCCAATGCACAAACTAAGGTCGGGAATACTTATCTTGGTGAGTGTAGGCTAGGGTCAGGGAAACTGGTCCTAGTTTGTGATTATTAATTTTCAACAATTAAAAGCAAACATAGGTAAAACATGCAAGCCCAATAAGACACAGTTTATCCAAAATCTATTAGTAGGAATTAATAAATCGACGATGCCAGAAATACAGAATTCAGGGAGTGCCTCATACCTTCTCTCCAATCTATAGAATTTCATACTCGGTCTTCTGTGTTCGCGGACCATAAATGGAGTCAAAACTTTTCTTGATTAGGGATTTAATAAAAAGTGGCTTGAAACACTGAAATGACACTATTCCAAGTGATGACTCCTAAATTAATATAATAAATTTTTTTTCAAATAATATCACTTTAATTGAAAAAACTCTTTTACCCTACATGGAAAATAGGAGGTGTGGCATAACCAAAACAACCCTACCAAAATATAAGAGACCATTTTTGTTACTTTTCTTCCAAAATTTTGGACTTCCTAGTAAAAACAATAAACATGACCTAGGGGTTTCAATGGTTCGGTTCGGTTCGGTTCGGTCGGTTATATTATAAAATTCACATCATACTAATTTTTCAGTTATTCTATTATATATAACCAAATTAGACTTTTCGAAACTGTCCAAATCATATCGGCTTCTCTTCGGTATGATTCGATTAATTTTCGATATTTTTGTCAAGGTCTTATAAAATTCACTAGTAGAATGCAATAACATACGTACTTTTATAGGACTTAACAAAATTCTCTAGATATTTTTACTGTTTAAAGGGTAATGAATTGTCACGACCCCAAATTAACCCTCCTTAAGGTGTCGTGATGGCACCTAGTCTTTACGACTAGGTAAGCCTACTATTGCGAAAAATATAAAGAAAACACAACATTTTAAGGATAAACAACATATTATAAATAGCCAAGAGTAGTACCACTCGGCATATACAAAATAATTTTTCAAGACGTGGAATATTACTAAGTCACAAGCTGCTATAATCTATGTAGCTCTATACAAAAGTCTGAAGATAATAAGGAAAATCTCTAGACGAGGGAGTAGAAGGGGACTCCAAAGATCTGCGGACGCAAGCAGAGGTACCTTGAAGTCTCTTAGAATCAGCAGCACGTACCAACCCCGAGGCTGATAGCTCGCACCTGGATCTGCACACGAAAAACATGTGCAGGGAAAGGACATGAGTACACCACAATGGTACCCATTAAGTGCCAAGTCTAACCTCGGTCGAGTAGTGACGAGGTCAGGTCAAGGCCCTACCAGAGTAAATATAATAAATTAAACAGTAAAATATATAAGTAGAGTTTACGGTAACACAGTTAAAGAAATTCTCGAAAATTTAACAGTTAAGGGAGCCCTCGGCTCAAAATAAGGTAAACACAGTGGAAAAATCTCTCGGGATACCGTCCCGTAGTTTCAAATGAATATGCAGTACAGGGGGATCTCCCGGAATACGTCCGTAATCCCAAAGTAAATATGCAGTGCAGGGGGATCTCCCGGAATACGTCCGTAGTCCCAAAGTAAATATGCAGTACAGGAGAATCTCCCGGAATACGTCCGTAGTCCCAATTTAAATATGCAATGCAAGATGAAATGGCAGGTATGGCATCGAGTTATACAGTTTATACTGGACACAGATAAGGCAAATAAGGACTTAACTAAACATGATGCACAGAATGACAATTAGGCAGTTAAAACACGTAAGCACGCTTTTCTAGTCTAAACTACACAATTAAACATATTAGTACAATTAATAAGAGAAGCAATTTATGATTGTAAAAGGCTAAACATGATTTTTGCAATAATAGCCCGTGTACGTACTCGTCACCTCACGTACACGGCGCCCACACACCAAATAATATCAAGATATCTTAAGGGAAAAGTCCTCAACTCAAGGTTAGGCAAGCCACTTACCTCGAACCGCTCAAATCAACTTGATATCACGGTCTTGCCACGAGTATCCGACTCCAAATGGCCCGAATCTATTCAAAACAGTACAATACCATCAATACGCGCTAATGGAATGAATCCCCCAAGAAAAACTACAAAATTAGGCCAAAACCCGAAATTGGCTCAAACCCGGCCCCCGAGCCCATGTCTCGAAACCTGACAAAATTCACGAAACTAGAAAGCTCATTCACTCACGAGTCTAACCATATCAAATTTACTAAAATCCGACATCAAATGGTCCTCCAATCCACAATTCAAACTCCCAAATCCCTAGTCTCCAACTTCAAATTTCCACCTTAAATACACATTAACTAGGTGGAAAAATACATGGCAAGGCAAGATTATTGACCAAAAATAAGCACAAGGTACTTACCTCAAGAAATGCCTCGAAAATGCTCTCAAAAATCGCCCCAACCTGAGTTTGCAAAGCCAAAAAATGATAAAAATCGCGAAGCCCTTCGATTTTAATCACTGCCCAGGTATTTCCGCATAAGCGGAACCTGGGCTTGCACCTGCGAGTGCGCTTATGCGGAAAAATGTGCGCATCTGCGCAACTCACTTACCCCCTCTGCCTTCGCACCTGCGACGAAAGGGTCGCATCTGCGCCCTCGCGCCTGCGGAGTCCCTTCCGCTTCTGCGCATGTGCGAACATCCTTGCGCATTTGCGGGCATCGCAGATGCGGAAACTTCCTCGCACCTGCGACCCCAGGCCAACTCTCGATTTATCGCATCTGCGCTTCCATCTCCGCATGTGCGTCTCACGCACCTGCGGTCTCTTTTACGCATGTGCGAAAACACCAGAACCAGCAAAGTTCAAAAATTCCTCTAAGTCCAAGTTTTTACCCGTTAAGCATCCGAAACACACCCGAGACACCCGGGATCTCAACCAAACATACCAACCAATCTTAAAATACCTTACGAAGTTAGTCGAGCTCTCAAATCCCATCAAACAATGCAAAAATCATGAATCACCCTCCAATTCAATTTTAAAGAACTTGAAACTTTAAAATTCTACAACCGATGTCGAAACCTATCAAATCACGTCCGATTGATCTCGAATTTTGCGCACAAGTCATAATCAACATTACAAACCTACATCCACTTTCGAAATTTCATTCTGAGCTCGATATCAAAATTTCCACTATCGGCCGAAATCGCCGAAAAACTAGCTTCCGCCAATTCAAGCCTAAATCTGCTACAGACCCCCAAAACACATTCCGGACGCGCTTCTAATCCCAAAATCACTCAACGGAGCTAACGGAGTTGACGAAATTTCATTCCGTATCCGTCTTCACACAGTTCCGACTAAGGTCCAAATCCTAAGGCTTAAGCTCTCATTTAGGGACTAAGTGTCCCAAAACACTCTGAAACTCAAAATCAATCATCCCGGCAAGTCACAATAGCAGAAAAACATTTGGAAAAAGCAGTTAATAGGGGATCGGGGCTATTACTCTCAAAACGACCGGTTAGGTCGTTACATGAATTAAGAAAATATGAAGGATAGCGAGAGTATAGATCCATCAACTATTCTATAGCAGCATAAAGAAACTAAGAAAAGATAAAGAAAATATAAATCACACGAGTTAAAAGATATTAACCAAGCTGAAATTCATGAATAAAATCTATAGAAGATTAAATATTAAAAAGATAAATCCAAATCATACGATAAGGAAATATATTCAATATACTGTAGATTGCTACTCATAATCGCTAGAATATTGTGAATATGCTAGAAATAATTTAGTGACAATAGGGGTAGCATAATAGGTTTGGGAATTAGGATTTTACTTGTAACCGTTCTCATAATTCCAAGGCCCAAGAAAAATATTAATGCTTTATTATTTTTAAACTTATATATATATTTTTATTAACAAGTATGGCAGTAATGATTAACAAGTATGGCAGTAAAATATTTTTATATATAGCAGGTTCCAATAAATTCAGATATGATAATAATAAATTTCGAGCGACAATCAAGCTACTACTAAATATACTCCTAATACTTTTTAATATCTTTTCCTATATCTTCTCTTGAAACCAATCCATTACCTAAAACATTTAAATGGTTAGAAACTAATTCATTCCAGAACGTAATATATTTTCCTATTTTTATGTTGAGAACTTGCCATAACAAATTTTTCACTTTCCATACATTGGATATTTTTACCAGTAAAAAAAATACATGGGCTATTTATATAACATAACTCTAGTGAAATTATACATCGTATATTCTGAAAGTAATAAAATACATATATTTTGTGAAAAATATAATGTATATTTGAGATATATATATACATTATAAATCATGTATTTTCTAAGAAAATTCATGTATATATACATATGCTGCTTATACTCATATTTATATTTAAATATATATCATCAATATACCATTTATATTTTTCACTAATATAACATATATATTTGTATACATTATATCTATATAATAAGTTTATCTGATATATTCCTTTTCTACACACATATTAATGGCATATTAAAATTTTAGATTTTTTTTCTGATAAGGTGTTTGCTAGTAATATACTTTGAACAATACATGTTGTGTGAGAGAAAAAAAGAAATAAATGTTGAGAAGAGGATAAAATTGAAAAGAAAAACTCAGTTGAAAAGATTTATTGTAGATTCAATTTTAATAACGAAGACTACATGTGAGAGAAATTAGCTACTACTATTTAATTGTGAATTTTAGATCCCATAATTTATGTCTTCCGTTCACTCATCAATGATGTGCCTAAATTTTACAAAATACTAGTATTGTAAAAAATAATTGTTATTTGTGGATTAAATTAAATTTAATGTTCTTTTTTTAAATACTTTTTGGAAAGGGATTAGGCGTGTAAAAATCTCAGTACAAAAACTTTAAAAGACGACAAAGATGTCGTACTATATATGTAAGCAAACGTGCCTAAAGGTCCACCGGTGCTTGTGGTTGTGGTGGACTTGTCATACCCCACATTTGGTAGAGTCCATAAATTGCCAAATATTTGTTGAGGGTTGAGGGTCAAATGTGGGGAATGAAGTTAGGGGCAGAGGTTAAAAGTCCTGGTGGTTGGGAAAGAGTGTTAGTAGCCGGGACTTGCGGAACCATAGAGGGCGGTAGCAATCCTTGTGGCCTATCAGTGTTGGTAGGCACCAACACCAGTTGAGAAGAGGTGCCAAAAGGAGGCAATGAAGGTGTAACAATAGCCGGCGACGCTAATTTTTGTGGCCGACCAGAGTCGGCTTCTTGTGAAGGTTCTCCACTTTTCTGTCTCTTTGATGGAGCCGGGATAAACTTGTCATGCCATCTTGTAACGGTTTTTCAAGATGCTGCAAAAGCAAACATTAGAAAGTTGGCCAAAAAAAACTGAAACTCGTTCACATAAATGTGCAAAAACTTACTCCTAAACAACTTCTGCATCTTTGTGTCTTTTGCTGCATGTGTGTTATAGTGAGGACTCTTTTGAATGGCATCATAAATCTTTAAAACATCTCCGGGAAGAATGTCAAAGGTCCCATTTTTAGGTTCAGGCTGCCCTCTTAGATCGTCCCTCTCGACCTCCACATGGTACATAAATCGGTTGTTATCTAAGAATTCTTTTACTGGCGTGTCACAATCTAATATCTTGACCCTCTCTTCATTCTCATTAAGTGCAAAGATATCGAATCCTATACTAGATCCTGTCCACCCAAAAAATCCCTCAATATATTTTCTCAACAGGAGGATGGAGAAGTCTGACCCTTTCCAGTCAAAGACCCTGCTGGTCTTGGGGTTGACCAGGGTTGCAACAACTATGGGATAATAATATGCCATAAAAGAAGTTAGAAGTTAGAAGTTCAGAGGAGGTATAGGTGATAAAATTAATAACAACGACTTACCAAATGGGGGAAGAACATTATCTCCCTCTTTCTCTTTTCATTTTGAGGTTAGCAAGGGACCAAAAATCAAATTCTGTTGGTTTCCTTTTGAGTCTAGCAAGGGTGAGGGTGCAGCAATCAAAGCTTGCTCATTTCCTTGACTAAGTACCAAATTCTGTTGGTTTCCTTTTGAGGCTAGCATGGGTGAGGGTGCAGCAATCAAAGCTTGCTCATTTCCTTGACCAGAAACGAAATTCTGTTGGTTTCCTTTTGAGGTTAGCAAGGGTACGGGTACAGCAACCAAAGCTTGCTCATTTTCTTGAGCAGAAACTTGCATTTTCCCTTGTGCGGCAAAATCAAATCCCATGCTGAATGAGGTTTCCAAGCCAATTTTCTGCAGTTTTTCTTTAATCTCCACGAACTCATTTATGGGAAAGAGTGAGTCTCTTGAAGTAGGGAGTAGTTCAAACATAGCAAAAGGCCGCCATTCAAAGAACAAAGAAAAATATCTAGAAATACTAACTCCCATGCTCTTGGCAAGTTCATAGTGTAAAAATTCCCCTCTGTATTGGAAATCCCTTAAGTTGCTTGGGATGTCCCGTGTCAAAGTCTGATCCCGGTATCGCTCAAGCTCATCACTGCCCTTTTGAAATGCCATAGCGAATGGAGTATCCCTAACGGTGAGGGTGCTCCCTTCTTCGATCCAAATTTGCATTACGAAACTTTTAGGGATGAGACTTTGTTGATTCGGGCTTCGTTTCTGGTATGGAACAATGCCGCGAACAAATCTATAAGTGATTTACAGAATTGCATGTGTGTTGTAATGAGGACTCTTTTGAATGGCATCGTAAATCTTTAAAAAATCTCCGGGAAGAATGTCAAAGGTCCCATTTTTAGGTTCAGGCTGCCCTCTTAGATCGTCCCTCTCGACCTCCACATGGTATATAAATCGGTTGTTATCTAATTATTCTTTTACTAGCGTGTCACAATCTAACATCTTGACCCTATCTTCATTTTCATTAAGTGCAATGATATCGAATCCTATACTAGATCATGTCTACCCAAAAACTCCCTCAATATATTTTCTCAACTGGAGGATGGACAAGTCTGACCCTTTCCAGTCAAAGACCCTGCTGGTCTTGGGGTTGACCAGGGTTGCAACAACCATGGTATAATAATATTCCATAAAAGAAGTTAGAAGTTAGAAGTTAGAAGTTCAGGGGAGGTATAGGTGATAAAATTAATAACAACGACTTACCAAATGGGGGAAGAACATTATCTCCCTCTTTCTCTTTTCCTTTTGAGGTTAGCAAGGGACCAAAAATCAAATTCTGTTGGTTTCCTTTTGAGGCTAGCAAGGGTGAGGGTGAAGCAATCAAAGCTTGCTCATTTCCTTGACCAGAAACGAAATTCTGTTGTTTTCCTTTTGAGGTTAGCAAGGGTACGGGTGCAGCAACCAAAGCTTGCTCATTTTCTTGAGCAGAAACTTGCATTTGCCCTTGTGTGGAAAATCAAATCCTATGCTGAATGAGGTTTCCAAGCCAATTTTCTACAGTTTTTCTTTAATCTCCATGAACTCATTTATGGGAAAGAGTAAGTCTCTTGAAGTAGTGAGTAGTTCGAACAGAGCAACATGCCGCCATTCAAAGAACAAAGGAAAATATATAGAAAGACTAACTCCCATGCTCTTGGCAAGTTCATAGTGCAAAAATTCCCCTCTGTATTGGAAATCCCTTAAGTTGCTAGGGATGTCCCATGTCAAAGTCTGATCCCGGTATCGCTCGAGCTCATCACTGCCCTTTTGAAATGCCATAGCGAATGGAGTATCCCTAACAGTGAGGGTGCTCCCTTCTTCGATCCAAATTTGCATTAAGAAACTTTTAGGAATAGGACTTTGTTGATTCGGGCTTCGTTTCTGGTATGGAACAATGCCGCGAACAAATCTACAAGCAATTTACAGAATTGCATGTGTGTTGTAATGAGGACTCTTTTGAATGGCATCGTAAATCTTTAAAAAATCTCCGGGAAGAATGTCAAAGGTCCCAATTTTAGGTTCAGGCTGCCCTCTTAGATCGTCCCTCTCGACCTCCACATGGTACATAAATCGGTTGTTATCTAAGAATTCTTTTACTAGCGTGTCACAATCTAACATCTTGACCCTCTCTTCATTTTCATTAAGTGCAAAGATATCGAATCCTATACTAGATCCTGTCCACCCAAAAACTCCCTCAATATATTTTCTCAACTGGAGGATGGAGAAGTCTGACCCTTTCCAGTCAAAGACCCTGCTGGTCTTGGGGTCGACTAGGGTTGCAACAACTATGGGATAATAATATGCCATAAAAGAAGTTAGAAGTTAGAAGTTCAGGGGAGGTATAGGTGATAAAATTAATAACAACGACTTACCAAATGGGGGAAGAACATTATCTCCCTCTTTCTCTTTTCCTTTTGAGGTTAGCAAGGGACCAAAAATCAAATTCTGTTGGTTTCCTTTTGAGTCTAGCAAGGGTGAGGGTGCAGGAATCAAAGCTTGCTCATTTCCTTGACTAGGTACCAAATTCTGTTGGTTTCCTTTTGAGGTTAGCAAGGGTGAGGTTGCAGCAATCAAAGCTTGCTCATTTCCTTGACCAGAAACGAAATTTTGTTGGTTTCCTTTTGAGGTTAGTAAGGGTACGGGTGTAGCAACCAAAGCTTGCTCATTCTCTTGAGCAAAAACTTGCATTTGCCCTTGTGCGGCAAAATCAAATCCCATGCTGAATGAGGTTTCCAAGCCAATTTTCTGCAATTCTTCTTTAATCTCCATGAACTCATTTATGGGAAAGAGTGAGTCTCTTGAAGTAGTGAGTATTTCGAATAGAGCAACAGGCCGCCATTCAAAGAACAAAGAAAAATATCTAGAAAGACTAACTCTCATGCTCTTGGCAAGTTCATAGTGCAAAAATTCACCTGTGTATTGGAAATCCCTTAAGTTGCTAGGGATGCCCCGTGTCAAAGTCTAATCCGGGTATCGCTCGAGCTCATCACTGCCCTTTTGAAATGCCATAGCGAATGGAGTATCCCTAACGGTGAGGGTGCTCCCTTCTTCGATACAAATTTGCATTAAGAAACTTTTAGGGATGAAACTTTGTTGATTTGGGCTTCGTTTCTGGTATGGAACAATGCCACGAACAAATCTACAAGCGATTTATAGAATTTATTGGTCCATTCGTCCTTGCCTGAAAAAACAAAAAGAATAAAAGCAATAAAAAGTAAAGTACAAAGATAGCACCTTGCCTGAAAAAACAAAAACAAAAAAAGCAATCAAAAGCACGGGGAAGATAAAAAGAGAAACGTGGCTAGACGCGTGTCTAGTTAACGCTTTCCCTTAGAATATGTG
This sequence comes from Nicotiana tabacum, assembly GCF_000715075.1. Classification (NCBI taxonomy): domain Eukaryota; kingdom Viridiplantae; phylum Streptophyta; class Magnoliopsida; order Solanales; family Solanaceae; genus Nicotiana; species Nicotiana tabacum. The sequence continues at coordinate 39,543,781 of NC_134101.1, forward strand.
TCTTTTATTACAGTAAAAACATTCAGTTTGGGCCTAAGTGTGTCTAAGCCCAAAATATCATCTTTTGTAACTCTACAATCTCGAAATCCAATATTAAACACTAATCGTTTATGGATCCACCATCTAACATACAAACATCATCGGCTGTAACTCCTACAATCTACAAATCCAACATAAAACACCAATCATTTATAGATAGATCCACCATCTAACATAAGAGAGTGGTAAAAACACACACATACACGTAGAGGTGGTTAAAATTTACTTTACGAGATTCAACAAAACTCAGTAATTAAGTACTCCACTATTACTTTCGAAAGTGCAACCGGTTTAATAGTAAAAACTCCAAAATATTTTAAGCCTTTAAGAGACGATTATTGCATAGAAGTTGGGGAAATTCAATTTGATCAAGGAAAAACAACTAAAGTCGATTGTCGTTCTAATAAGACAGAATAATTTTGTGAATCAACAGCGCAATTTTTTAAATTTTGATAATGAAAACCGCGACATTTGGTCGGCTTTTCGAATATGTTTTTTTATTCTTATAGTATTGAGAAAGAATCCTTTATATCTATAAGAGCATAAGTTTCCAGAAATGTCGTCGATTCTCTCCAGTATTCTCCCCAAGCTCTGACCAAATTCCTAGTATTGACGAGGTGCGAAACTAATTGTGTAGTTTATGAAACTACACAATGGAAGCATTAGAGTTTATGAAACTAATTGTGTAGTTGTTTTGCCTTAATTTCATATTTGAATAGCTATTATTTTTAATAAGATTTTGACTAACTACTACAAAAATAGAGTAAAACAAAATAAGGAAGACAAAATCATGTTTCTGATAATTCGCACGATAGTCGAATGTGGATGAAAAAAACAGAAATATATGAAGAAGATGATTGTGATCGATCATGGATCTACTACTTACTTGGAGGAAGTTACGAAATTAGCTTCACTGTTGGGATGATCATTGTTGAGAAATAAAATTGGCGGCAAAAGAGCTATTCTCAGATAAGTGAAATAGTAATTTGAATTTGTAAATGAGTAGCAACTTATATAGTGGAGTATATGTATTGGAGTGTGTTTTAAATCTGCACAAGTAAATGCATCATGTATAGACCAGGTTGGTGTTAATTTTGTATCACGATTGATCCACTGAATGCCACTTATGATCCCTTTCAAATTGGTAAGACTCTCTAGTTTATGGCCGCTTCTCTATGGTACCAGTTTTTGCTTCATTGAATTTGCGAGTTTTTGCTTTCTGAAAAAATCTCTTACCAGATGGTTGTTCGCTACAGCCTTTAAGTCTCACCTAGCCTCTCCCGCCGTTCTCCGAGTTGGACATCCAATTGCTTCGATTTGAATTATCCGGACAACCAATTGCAATGCGATGAACCGAAGAATCCAACCAAATATGAATGAATAGGCATATGGGAACAACATTGCTTGCATTGATTCAATTGATTCAAGGGTAAGGACGAGATAGTTTTCTTTCACAGCACCACTCCCAACAATGGGAGTGTGTAGAAGAAACCGTATATTGATAAAGAAAGTTTTTTCCGAAGTCAAAAGAGCGATTAGGTTGAAAAGATAAAGGATTCCAATCCACCTTATGGTCATCGCAAACCCATGTCCTTGGTGCTCCCTTCTTTAGCACATTATCTAGCGTTATAGTGGCTGTATTCCTTAATTTGCAAATTCTGAAATGTAAGCTTCAATTTATTAACTCAATAGTGGTTGCAATTGAAAGGTCAGAAAGTGGCTATTAATCAAAGACCCATTTCATTTGGCCTCATGAATTTGGCCAAGTTTTAAATAAGATGGGTTGCCAGCGTTCGACACTTAACTTAATGTCGTATAGGCCCTGAGTTTGTCCTGGGACAACTCCAATAAGGCTATGTGTAGGATATTAAAGTTAGCCCAAATCTAAACCAACATTAGTAATATTAGTTATATAGCTAATTAGAATAACTAAGCAATGTTAATAGGGAAATCTACACAAAATGCTCATTTTTTCCAAACTAATTACTCACTCTAAACTTTTTATATAATACACCCATGAGATCCAAAATTTACCGTTACATTCCCTTTTCCCCATTAATTAATTAACTCTCTGTGTTTTGTGTTTTCTCTCCCATGTTTTTTCCTATTTATCTTAACTTTTCGTTAACTTTCCCTTTTTCCCATTAGTTAGTTTCTGTTGGTTTGTGTTTTTCCGCTCCTATTGTTTTCCTACATTGCATGTTATTCATTTTTTCATCATATGTGCTTCTATTTGAAGGCTTCAAGAGCTTCTTTGTACTTTTTCCCCTGCATTCATAGATCAAGAGCTTCCGATCCAAAACGTCTCGTTAATGAACTCCATGGATAAGTTAACTCTTCAACCACATACAGAGACTAATTCGGAATTTAAATTTAATGGTTCAGCTTTTAAGATTTTAGCATTGAACTCATTGTATTATTAAAATTATGGGTTCAAATCTAATATTTGTTGGGATTTTAATAGAATTTTACATATAAATCTATATTTTGTGTCGAAGTTATTGGTTCAGTTGAACCCGTATCCCAAAGGCTACATCCCCTCTGGCCACATATTGCGATTAACTAACTTTGAGAATTATTATTAATAGAGTATGACTTATTATATGATATACAAACTAATGGCAAAGAAAAACGAAATAAAATGAAATTTTTTTAAATTATAAAAGAACTAACAAAATGCGGGGTAAGGCTGCGTACAATAGACCCTTATGGTGCAGCCCTTCCCCGGACCCCGCACATAGCGGAAGCTTAGTGCATCGGGCTTCTCCTTTTTTAAAAAGATCTAACAAAACTATATATTGTAATAATATGCAATATTTTAACTGAAACTTGAATAAATACATTTAACCAATGATATACCGCTACTGTATCAAAAATATACTATAAGATTGTACAGTTATACTACAACAGTATACTGTAATGGTATACATATATACCGAAACAATATACTATAATAATATTTAAATTAATTATTTTGATGCGTAGAATCAGGATATTTGTTTTTGGTTTCTATGGGTAATCCTGTGTATATCCCATATTAGTAATCTAGTACCCTTGTAATATAATTAATCTTAGGGCCTTTCAGCGCATCGGGCTAGAAGAAACTTATTTTCGCCAAGCCCATTGCAATGAAATATTTAAATGGGCTCACCTCCCAAAACAAATGCTAAGCCCATTCACAAAAAGCGGGCTAACTTAATCTTCTTCAAAGAAGATGTCCGTCTAGTCTTTCATAACAAAGTTAGACAGATAATTAAGGGGTATTATCACTTTTAACCCGCGTCGTAAACTATTAACATCTGTTGGTCAGAAAAGAGTATAAATTTTGTATATAACATACAAAATGTATATATATATATATATATATATATATATATATATATATATATATATATATACAAATTCTATACATTTTTCGGCTATTATTTTTACAACGGCTATACAATGTCATTTTTTCCGATAATTAACAACTTTATCCGGAAGAGCTTTAAACTCATCAAAGTTAATAAATTTGTCCTACCCGATGTCAGAATACTCGCTTCGAAACAAAGACATAAATAAAAAGCAAGGTCGTGGAGACACGTCTTGACCTAATTACTCAAATAATTTCCTTTAATCATGTTAGACTTAATTCTTTAGAGTCCAATGCACAAACTAAGGTCGGGAATACTTATCTTGGTGAGTGAAGGCTAGGGTCAGGGAAACTTCCTAGTTTGTGATTATTAATTTTTAACAATTGAAAGCAAGCATAGGCTAAACATGCAAGCCCAATAAGACACAGTTTATCCAAAATCTATTAGTAGGAATTAATAAATCGACGGTGCCAGAAATACAGAATTCAGGGAGTGCCTCATACCTTCTCTCCAATCAATAGAATTTCATACCCGGTCTTCTGTGTTCGCGGACCATAAATGGAGTCAAAACTTTTCTTGATTAGGGATTTAATAAAAAGTGGCTTGAAACACTGAAATGACACTATTCCAAGTGATGACTCCTAAATTAATAGAATAATTTTTTTTCGAATAATATCACTTTAATTGAAAAAACTCTTTTACCCCACATGGAAAATAGGAGGTGTGGCATAACCAAAACAACCCTACCAAAATATAAGAGACCATTTTTGTTAGTTTTCTCCCAAAATTTTGGACTTCCTAGTAAAAACAATAAACATGACCTAGGGGTGTCAATGGTTCGGTTCGGTCGGTTATTTTATAAAATTCGTACCATACTAATTTTTTAATTATTCTATTATGTATAACCAAATTAGACTTTTTGAAACTGCCCAAATCATGTCGGCTTCTCTTCGGTATGATTCGATTAATTTTCCGTATTTTTGTCAAGGTCTTATAAAAGTCACTAGTAGAATGCAATAACATACGTACTTTTATAGGATTTAACAAAATTCTCTAGATATTTTTACTGTTTAAAGGGTGATGAATTAAGAAAATATGAAGGATAGCGAGAGTATAGATCCATCAACTATTCTATAGCAGCGTAAAGAAACTAAGTAAGATAAAGAAAATATAAATCACACGAGTGAAAAGATACTAACTAAGTTAAAATTCATGAATAAAATCTAAAGAAGATTAAATATTAAAAAGATAAATCCAAATCATACGATAAGGAAATATATTCAATACATTGTAGATTACTACTCATAATCGCTAGAATACTGTGTCTTGCTTGTGAATATGTTAGAAATAATTTAGTGACAGTACATATAGCATAATAGGTTTGGGAATTAGGATTTTGAGTTTAATTACTTGTAACCGTTCTCATAATTCCAAGGCCTAAGAAAAAAATTAATAATTTATTATTTTTAAACTTATATATATATTTTTATTAACAAGTATGGGAGTAATGATTAACAAGTATGGCAATAAAATATTTTTATATATAGCAGGTTCCAATAAATTCAGATATGATAATAATAAATTTCGGGCGACAATCAAGCTACTACTAATTACACTCCTAATACTTTTTAATATCTTTTCTTATATCTTCTCTTGAAACCAATCCATTACCTAAAATATTTACATGGTTAGAAACTAATTCATTCCATAACATAATATATTTTTCTATTTTTATGTTGAGAACTTGCCATAACAAAATTTCTACTTTCCATACATTGGATATTTTTACCAGTAAAAAAAAATACATGGGCTATTTATATAACATAACTCTAGTGAAATTTTACATCGTATATTCTGAAGGTAATAAAATACATATATTTTTTGAAAAATATAATGTATATTTGAGATATATATACATTATAAATCATGTATTTTCTAAGGAAAATCATGTATATATACATATGTTGCTTATACTCATATTTATATTTAAATATATATCATCAATATACCATTTATATTTTTCACTAATATAACATATATATTTGTATACATTATATCTATATAATAAGTTTATCTGATATATTCCTTTTCTACACACATATTAATGGCATATTAAAATTTTAGATTTTTTTCTGATAAGGTGTTTGCTAGTAATATGCTTTGAACAATACATGTTGTGTGAGAGAGAAAAAGAAATAAATGTCGAGAAGAGGATAAAATTAAAAAGAAAAATTCAGTTGAAAAAATTTATTGTAGATTCAATTTTAATATCGAAGACCTCATGTGAGAGAAATTAGCTACTACTATTTAATTGTGAATTTTAGATCCCATAATTTATGTCTTCCGTTCACTCATCAATGATGTGCCTAAATTTTACAATATGCTAGTATTGTAAAAAATAATTATTATTTGTGGATTAAATTAAAATTAATATTCTTTTTTTAAATACTTTTTGGAAAGGGATTAGGCGTGTAAAAATCTCAGTACAAAAACTTTAAAAGACGACAAAGATCTCGTACTATTTATGTAAGCAAACGTGCCTAAAGGTCCACCGGTGCTTGTGCTTGTGGTGGACTTGTCATACCCCACATTTGGTAGAGTCCATAAATTGCCAAATATTTATTGAGGGTTGAGGGTCAAATGTGGGGAATGAAGTTAGGGGCAGAGGTTAAAAGTCCTGGTGGTTGGGAAAGAGTGTTAGTAGCCGGGACTTGCGGAACCATAGAGGGCGGTAGCAATCCTTGTGGCCTATCAGTGTTGGTAGGCACCAACACCAGTTGAGAAGAGGTGCCAAAAGGAGGCAATGAAGGTGGAACAATAGTCGGCGGCGCCAATTCTTGTGGCCGACCAGAGTCGGCTTCTTGTGAAGGTTCTCTACTTTTCTGTCTCTTCGATGGAGCCGGGATAAACTTGACACGCCATCTTGTAACGGTTTTTCTAGACGCTGTAAAAGCAAACATCAGAAAGTTGGCCAAAAAAAAAACTGAAACTCGTTCACATAAATATGCAAAAACTTACTCCTAAACAACTTCTACATCTTTGTGTCTTTTGATGCATGTGTGTTGTAATGAGGACTCTTTTGAATGGTGTCATAAATCTTTAAAAGATCTACGGGCAGAATGTAAAAGGTCCCATTTTTTAGGTTCAGGCTGCCCTCTTATATCGAACCTTTCAACCTCCACATGGTACATAAATCGGGTGTTATCTAAGAATTCTTTTACTAGCGTGTCACAATCTAACATCTTGATCCTCTCTTCATTTTCATTAAGTGCAAAGATATCGAATCCTATACTAGATCCTGTCCACCCAAAAACTCCCTCAATATATTTTCTCAATTGGAGGATGGAGAAGTCTCACCCTTTCCAGTCAAAGACCCTGTTGGTCTTGGGGTTGACCAGGGTTGCAACAACCATGGGATAATAACCTGCCATAAAAGAAGTTAGAAGTTAGAAGTTCAGGGGAGGTATAGGTGATAAAATTGATAACAACGACTTACCAAATGGGGTTAGAACATTATCTCCCTCTTTCTCTTTTCCTTTTGAGGTTAGCAAGGGACCAAAAATCAAATTCTGTTGGTTTCCTTTTGAGGCTAGCAAGAGTGAGGGTGCAGCAATCAAAGCTTGCTCATTTCCTTGACTAGGTACCAAATTCTGTTGGTTTCCTTTTGAGGTTAGCAAGGGTGAGGGTGCAGCAATTAAAGCTTGCTCATTTCCTTGACCAGAAACGAAATTCTTTTGGTTTTCTTTTGAGGTTAGCAAGGGTACGGTTGCAACAACCAAAGCTTGCTCATTTTCTTGAGCAGAAACTTGCATTTGCCCTTGTGCGGCAAAATCAAATCCCATGCTGAATGAGGTTTCCAAGCCAATTTTCTGCAGTTCTTCTTTAATCTCCATGAACTCATTTATCGGAAAGAGTGAGTCTCTTGAAGTAGTGAGTAGTTCGAACAAAGCAACAGGCTACCATTCAAAGAACAAAGGAAAATATCTAGAAAGACTAACTCCCATGCTCTTGGCATGTTCATAGTGCAAAAATTCCCCTATGTATTGAAAATCCCTTAAGTTGCTAGGGATGTCCCGTGTCAAAGTCTGATCCCGGTATCGCTCGAGCTCATCACTGCCCTTTTGAAATGCCATAGTGAATGGAGTATCCCTAACAGTGATGGTGCTCCCTTCTTCGATCCAAATTTGCATTAAGAAACTTTTAGGGATGAGACTTTGTTGATTTGGGCTTCTGTTTCTGGTATGGAACAATGCCGCGAACAAATCTACAAGTGATTTACAGAATTTATTGGTCCATTCGTCCTTGCCTGAAAAAACAAAAAGAATAAAAGCAATCAAAAGTAAAGTACAAAGATAGCACCTTACCTGAAAAAACAAAATTAAAAAAAGCAATCAAAAGCACGGGGAAGATAAAAAGAGAAACGTGGCTAGACGCGTGTCTAGTTAATGCTTTTGCTTAGAATAGGTGTCTTTTATTACAGTAAAAACATTCAGTTTGGGCCTAAGTGTGTTTAAGCCCAAAACATCATCTATTGTAACTCTACAATCTCGAAATCCAACATAAAATACTAATCGTTTATGGATCCACCATCTAACATACAAACATCATCGGCTGTAACTCCTACAATCTAGAAATCTAACATAAAACACCAATCATTTATAGATAGATCCACCATCTAACATAAGAGAGTGGTAAAAACATACACATACACATATAGGTGGTTAAAATTTACTTTACGAGATTCAACAAAACTCAGTAATTAAGTACTCCACTATTACTTTCGAAAGTGCAACCGGTTTAATAGTAAAAACGCTAAAATATTTTAAGCCGTTAAGAGACGATTATTGCATAGAAGTTAGGGAAATTCAATTTGATCAAGGAAAAACAACTAAAGTTGATTGTCGTTCTAATAAGACAGAATAATTTTCTGAATCAACAGCGCAATTTTTTAAATTTTGATAATGAAAACCGCGACTTTTGGTAGGCTTTTCGAATACATTTTTTTATTCTTATAGTATTGAGAAAGACTCCTTTATATCCATATGAGTATAAGTTTCCAGAAAACTCGTCGATTCTCTCCAGTCTCCTCCCCAAGCTCTGACCAAATTCCTAGTATTGACGAGGTGCGAAACTAATTGTGTAGTTTATGAAACTACATAATGGAAGCATTGGAGTTTATGAAACTAATTGTGTAGTTATTTTGCCTTAATTTTATATTTGAATAGCTATTTTTTTTTTAATAAGATTTTGACTAACTACTACAAAAACAGAGTAAAACAAAATAAGGAAGACAAAATCATGTTTCTGATAATTCGCGCGATAGTCGAATGTGGATGAAAAAAACAGAAATATGTGAAGAAGATGATTGTGATCGATCATGGATCTACTACTTACTTGGAGGAAGTTCCGAAATTAGCTTCACTGTTGGAATGATCATTGTTGAGAAATGAAATTGGCGGCAAAAGAGCAATTCTTAGAGAAGTGAAATAGTAATTTGAATTTGTAAATGAGTAGCTGCTAATATAGTATATATATGTATTGGAGTGTGTTTTGAATCTGCACAAGCTTCACTTACACGATACATCATGTATAGACCAGGTTGGTATTAATTTTGTGTCACGATTGATCCACTGAATGCCACTTATGACCCAAGTGAATCCACCTTATGGTCATCGCAAACCCATGTCCTTGGTGCTCCCTTCTTTAGCACATTAGCTAGCGTTATAGTGGCCGTTTTCCTTAATTCGCAAATTCTGAAATGTTAGCTTCAATTAATTAACTCAATAGTGGTTGCAATTGAAAGGTTAGAAGGTGGCTATTAATCAAAGACCCATTTTATTTGGCCACATGGATTTGGCCAAGTTTAAAATAAGATGGGTTACCAGCCTTCCACACTTAACTTCATGTCGTATTGGCCCTGAGTTTGTCTTGGGACAACTCCAATAAGGCTAATGTGTAGGATATTAAAGTTTTTCCAAATCTAAACCAACATTAGTAATATTAGTTATATCGCTAATTAGAATAACTAAGCAATGTTAGTAGGAAAATCTACACAAAATGCTCATTTGGGCCAAACTAATTACTCACTCTAAACTTTTTATATAATACACCCATGAGATCCAAAATTTACCTTGATATTCCCTTTTCCCATTAATTAATTACTCTCTGTGTTTTATGTTTTCTCTCCCATAGTTTTTCCTATTTATCTTAACTTTTAGCTGACTTTCCCTTTTTCCCATTAGTTACTTTATGTTGGTTTGTGTTTTTCCGCTCCTATTTTTTTTCCAACATTGCATGTTATTCCTCTCATCATCATATGTGCTTCTATTTAAAGGCTTAAAGAGCTTCTTTGTACTTTTTTTCCTGCATTCATAGATCAAGAGCTCCCGATCCAAAACGTCTCGTTAATGAACTCCATCGATAAGTTAACTCTTCAACCACATACATAGGCTAATCCAGAATTTAAATTTAATGGTTCAGCTTTTAAGATTTTAGCGTTGAACTCATTGTACTGTTAAGATTATGGGTTCAAATCTAATACTTGTTGAGATTTTAATAGAATTTTATATATAAATCCATATTTTGTGTCGAAAGTTATTGGTTCAGTTGAACTCGTATCCCAAAGGCTACAACCGTCCCTGGCTACATATTGCGATTAACTAACTTTGAGAATTATTATTAATAAAGTATGACTTATTATATGATATACAAACTAATGGCAAAGAAAAACGAAATAAAATGAAATTTTTTTAAATTATAAAAGAACTAACAAAATGCGGGGCAAGGCTGCGTACAATAGACCCTTATGGTGCGACCCTTTTCCGGACCCCGCACATAGCGGAAGCTTAGTGCATCGGGCTTCTCTTTTTTTAAAAAGATCTAACAAAACTATATATTGTAATAATATGCAATATTTTAACTGAAACTTGAATAAATACATTTAACCAATGATATACCGCTACTGTATCAAAAATATACTATAAGATTGTACAGTTATACTACAACAGTATACTGTAATGGTATACATATATATCGAAATAATATACTATAATAATATTTAAATTAATTATTTTGATGCGTAGAATCAGGATATTTGTTTTTGGTTTCTATGGGTAATCCTGTGTATATCCCATATTAGTAATCTAGTACCCTTGTAATATAATTAATCTTAGGGCCTTTCAGCGCATCGGGCTAGAAGAAATTTATTTTCGACAAGCCCATTGCAATGAAATATTTAAATGGGCTCACCTCCCAAAACAAATGTTAAGCCTATTCACAAAAAGCGGGCTAACTTAATCTTCTTCAAAGAAGATGTCCGCCTAGTCTTTCATAACAAAGTTAGATAGATAATTAAGGGGTATTATCACTTTTAACTCGCGCCAGAAACTATTAACATCTGGTAGTTAAAAATATGTATAAATTTTGTATATAACATACATAATGTATATATATACAAAAAATATACAAATTCTATACATTTTTTCGGCTATTATTTTTACAGCGGTTATACAATGTCATTTTTCCGATAATTAACAACTTTATCCGGAAGAGCTTTAAACTCATCAAAGTTAATAAATTTGTCCTACCCGATATCAGGATACTCGTTTCGAAATAAAGACATAAATAAAAAGCAAGGTCGTGGAGACACGTCTTGACCTAATTACTCAAATAATTTCCTTTAATCATGTTAGACTTAATTCTTTAGAGTCCAACGCACAAACTAAGGTCGGGAATACTTATCTTGGTGAGTGTAGGCTAGGGTCGGGGAAACCGGTCCTAGTTTGTGATTAATAATTTTCAACAATTGAAAGCGAACATAGGCAAAACATACAAGCCCAATAAGACACAGTCTATCCAAAATCTATTTAAGTTAAGTAGGAATTAATAAATCGGCGGTGCCAGAAATACATAATTCAGGGAGTGCCTCATACCTTCTCTCCAATCAATAGAATTTCATACCTTGTCTTCTATATTCGCGGACCATAAATGGAGTCAAAACTTTTCTTGATTAGTGATTTAATAAAAAGTGACTTGAAATACTGAACTGATACTATTCCAAGTGATGACTCCTAAATTAATATAATAATTTTTTTCCGAATAATGTTACTTTAATTGAAAAAATTCGTTTACCCCACATGGAAAAAAGGAGATGTGACATAACCAAAACAACCATACCAAAATATAAGAGACCATTTTTGTCAGTTTTCTCCCAAAATTTTGGACATCCTAGTAAAAGCAATAAACATGACTTAGGGGTGTCAATGGTTCGGTTCGGTCAGTTATTTTATAAAATTCGTACCATACTAATTTTTCGGTTATTCTATTATGTATAACCAAATTAGACTTTTCGAAACCGTCCAAATCATGTCGGCTTCTCTTCGGTATCGATATGATTTGATTAATTTTCGGTATTTTTGTCAAGGTCGTGTAAAAGTCACTAGTAGAATGCAACAACATACGTACTTTTATAGGACTTAACAAAATTCTCTAGATATTTTTACTGTTTAAAGGGTGATAAATTAAGAAAATATGAAGGATAGCGAGAGTATAGATCCATTAACTATTCTATAGCAGCGTAAAAGAAACTAAGCAAAGATAAAAAAAAATATAAATCACATGAGTGAAAAGATATTAACCAAGCTGGAATTAATGAATAAAGTCTATAGAAGATTAAATATTAAAAAGATATATCCAAATCATACGATAAGGAAATATATTCAATACATTGTAGATTGCTACTCAAAATCGCTAGAATACTATGTCTTGCTTGTGAATATGCTAGAAATAATTTAGTGACAGTAGGTGAAGCATAATAGGTTTGAGAATTATGATTTTGAGTTTAATTACTTATAACCGTTCTCATAATTCCAAGGCCCAAGAAAACAATTAATGCATTATTATTTTTAAACTTATATATATATTTTTATTAACAAGTAAGGCAATAATGATTAACAAGTATGACAGTAAAATATTTTTATATATAGCAGGTTCCAATAAATTCAGATATGATAATAATAAATTTCGAGCGACAATCAAGCTACTACTAAATATACTCCTAATACTTTTTAATATCTTTTCCTATATCTTCTCTTGAAACCAATCCATTACCTAAAACATTTAAATGGTTAGAAACTAATTCATTCCAGAACGTAATATATTTTCCTATTTTTATGTTGAGAACTTGCCATAACAAATTTTTCACTTTCCATACATTGGATATTTTTACCAGTAAAAAAAATACATGGGCTATTTATATAACATAACTCTAGTGAAATTATACATCGTATATTCTGAAAGTAATAAAATACATATATTTTGTGAAAAATATAATGTATATTTGAGATATATATACATTATAAATCATGTATTTTCTAAGAAAATTCATGTATACATACATATGTTGCTTATACTCATATTTATATTTAAATATATATCATCAATATACCATTTATATTTTTCACTAATATAACATATATATTTGTATACATTATGTCTATATAATAAGTTTATTTGATATATTTCATATTAATGGCATATTAAAATTTTAGATTTTTTTCTGATACGGTATTTGCTAGTAATATACTTCGAATAATACACGTTGTGTGGGAGAGAGAAAGAAATAAATGTCGAGAAGAGGAAAAAATTGAAAAGAAAAACTCAGTTGAAAAGGTTTATTGTAGATTCAATTTTAATATCGAAGGCTCCACGTGAGAGAAATTAGCTACTACTATTTAATTGTGATTTTTAGATCCCATAATTTATGTCTTCCGTTCACTCATCAATGATGTGCCTAACTTTTATAATATGCTAGTATTGTAAAAGAAATTGTTATTTGTGGATTAAATTAAAATTAATATTCTTTTTTTAAATACTTTTTGGAAAGGGATTAGGCGTGTAAAAATCTCAGTACAAAAACTTTAAAAGAAGACAAAGATGCCGTACTATATATGTAAGCAAACTTTGGTCCGCATGTTTGTAAATTTGCGAAAAGGTCACTCAAATCTGTAAAATCCTCCTCAAATACCCTGGTACATGTCTTTCATTGCCCAGTAAGTAAGTCTTCATAGCGTCATGCTTGGACATGGTCATACCTGATTACTACATTCCTCTTCTATATGAAATTTTGATTGATCGTACGTGATGAGCTTTATTAAATATGCTTGTCAAAGAAAATGAGACTAAAAAAACATTGAATATTCTGCAGTGACTTAATGTGATTGTTGTATCAATAAGATGAAATTGTTAAAGCACTGAATCAACAATTTGGTTACTTCCTAGTAACATAAGCAGTAACAGAGGTACTTGTGGCAGATAAGGATGTTAAAGGGCCATTGTTATGAATACTGCTGATGACATAGGTGATACCTTGGGCAGCCACGGAGGACAAGAATAATCAACCTGCTGCCACTGCTATCAAGAAGAGCGAACGTGTGAAAATTCCCTCTAGAAAGTTAGCGGATTTTGTTGTTGTTGAACCAAAATAGGCATATCTTTTTTGGATGGTTGATGCTCTTTTATTTTTGTTTTCCTTTTACAAACTAATTTATGTTGTTGTGCTGAAAACCGTTCTTACTATTTTAATGTTAAAGGCTTAAAGCTGTCATCAACTTGGTGCAGGACCACTCTCTTGTAGATTTGTTGCACAGGTGGCAGAATGGTAGGCTTCCTGTTGATATAACTTCTGTAATAATAGGGTTAAGCATATGCAATTTCTTCATTATACTATTTATTTGCTATTGGAAAAATTAGTTATCGTGGAAAATACTTATAAAATATTACTACTTGTTATCGTGGAACGACTGCCACCATTATAACACTCCTAACGAATATCCTTAAGTTGCTTTTGTAATTTCAGGTTATGCAGGTATTATCTGCATAGTTCTTAGGGAGTTATGGGAAGGATATCATTAATATTCACCATGGCCTTTAATTTTGTCATTATTCGAGGGTGGCAGTCCATCTAAGCAGGTTCAATTTCCAGACTCCTTTTCTTAAATGGTCATTTTCCACTCTTCTATATTGAGCTTTCTTCTTTTGTGATGGTATACAACCTTGAGGCTTTTTATTCGTTTGATAGGCTTTTGAGGCTGGTTTTAAGTTGATTGGTGCAACAACTCACTTTGTTAGTGAATGATTCGATGCAGGTCCCTTCATTGAGCAAATGGTAAGTATTCTTATGTCTATTACTAACCATGTAATGGCTTTAATATTTGTGACCTTTATTTGTTTGCATTGGAACTCTAAAAATTAGTTTTAGGATTCGATCTGCATGTTCAGTTCTTAACAGCATATCATTCTATGATTGCAGTCTTACCTTGCTTTTCTCTTTCTTTTGATTCTGTTTCGTCAAGCTAAAGGTATGCGGTATGCCTTCAATCATATTTTTATGTATCATTACTTTGTAAACTTATTAACGGATGTTCGTTTTTACATTTTTCCAAAGACGAATTCTCCCTAAAACAGACAAGACATTCTCATGAGAAAGTAACAACTTAAATGTTATGAATTTTTGGTTGGAAGTCCTACGGAGCAATATTTTTCAATTTGGTTTTGTGCTCTTAGGGAACACACATTAATCCTAATATGAGCAGGTGTTTCAAAAAGATATTTGCACGGTCATCCAAACACATTCTTTTTCCAAAAATGTTTCTCCAAAATAATTCAAAAAGCTATCCAAACTCCATATATGTGTGTGTGTGTGTGTGTGTGTGTGTTTGTGTGTGTGTGTTCATTTGCATAATGCTGCTTCATGTTCTTGATTGTTTCAATGCACTTAGTTTACTTGCATTCTCTTGACCTTGGGTTTGATATTTTGACTTTAATACAGTAATTGTTACGTAGAATGTACGAAGGCAGACCTGAGAGGTTGGGTCTTTTGAAGGAATAGAAGCAAAGGAAAGGAAATTATAAGAGGATAAATGCATTTCTAAGTCAAAATATTCAGATCATATACAAGTATTCAGTTTCCATCTTAGCCAATTTGCCTCTAAGAGATCTACATATCATTTGAGAAACTGCTCGCATCATCTGCTAAATGATCACCATCATTTTATGATTTCAGCTTCCGGCTTTTACAGAACTTTGTTCTTTCAGGTTGAAAGAGTTTCCCATAGAGATAATTTGCGGAGCTATATTCAGAATTCTGAGGATCTTGAGAAACAGTGTCTAGCAAAAGCAATTAAATCATATTGTGAGCTGGGTGATTTACCATATGAGAAAGACAAGACTGTTGTATTTTAAATCGTAACCAAAGAGAGAATGGGGTATCGGCATAAATCTCTATACATTTAGTTTGTCATACAGGAAACTAGAAACCATGAATGTTAGTGTCGTGACTTTAGTAAATGACTAATTTGTACACACACGATCCAGAAAGAGAAGAGTTTACTGGTTTGTACCAATACAACATGAGAAAAGGAATTGTTGAAGAAGAAAGAGAAAATGACTGGTTCTTCCAATTCATCTTATCATCAAACTTGCTTCAAAGTCTTCAATGGATTTAAAACTTTCTAAATTATGTTACTGTCCAACATCGGTTGAGGCGATCTCCTTATACGGTCTTGGACACTCCCATTTCATGATCTAGCTTTTGGGATTGAGTTAGGCAGTCCATTTCCTTGCCATGGTATTAGCTAAGGCGCATTCCAATTCTTGGTTTACCCGATCTTAGGCCCCATATTATGTTGTCCGCGCTTTAGTTAGTAGGTCTGGGCGTTTGGGGTGTCAGAATAGGTGATGTTTTGTCCATGCTTCAGTTGGAATGCCCGAGCGTGCTGAGTAAGGTTTTTGATGAACTCTAATTGTTTTCACTTCGATGCTAAATTTTTCTGAGTCTCTAAAAAGGATTTTTTTTGCCTGCTTGGTAGTCACTTTAACATGTCAGTGGTTCTTTCCTTAATTTAGGAGTTCATCATACAAAACCAGGTAGATGAAGCATTCACACAAATATGTCTTATGTAGATATTCTTGGATTTGGATGGCTTGTTATGCATTTTGCATAATCTTAATCAGGACTGCATTAGCATCTGCATCCTGTGTTGCACTTTAATGTAGGATCACCTGTCTGCTGGACTGCACTTGGGTCCATTAGAATAGGTCCTTGGCCATAGACAAACTTATATTGACACAACCCCGGTAAAAACTGTGAGGCTTGTGTGCTGCCGGGTTTAGGCTGTCAAACTTATTGCTGTATTACGTCACTCTTTCATTTCTCTCAGTGAAGAGTCCGACATCGGTGCTTTAAGGGATGGATCTCCTTAATATGGCTTGGCCGCTTGGGCAATCCTGACTTCATAAACTAGCTTTTGGGGTTGAGTTAGGCTCAATTTGGGATTGAGTTAGGCTCAAGGTACGCGTAACATATATTACAGCAGGACCCATCCAAATTCTCGTTTCCCGATTGGGCCCAATATTAAAGCTGGTTTTGCCTTGTTCCTTAAATGGAGCTGGGCAACAAGGCAACAAGTCATGAGGCCATGTATAGACTTGAGACTATAGAGGAGGCATCCTATTTAAGTTAGAGTTCCGACCAAAAGTTTTGTGATTTTCTTGCTAAAAAAATTGTTACTATTAATGCAGCTGCACCCTTTAATTATTAAACTTGATTAATAGCTTTGTTGACGAGAAATAAAATCATTAACGTTAATGTAGTGAAGCAAAATCTTAGTATGGGTGTAAATTTTCATCTATTTGTATGAAAAATTATATTGTGCATATAAGTAATAGTATATGTAGGTATATGTATGCATGTGTGCATGAACTTCTAGACTGCTTTACATAAGAAGAGCTCTTAGTTGCTTTTAAGTCGTTGGTTGAAATACCAAATGTGATGTTTTTTAAGTTCCTTTGTTACATTTTATAACTCTGTGACTGTGTAAGATGTTTAGGCATATTTGAACAATGATTTGTTTTGTACTTGCTTCTTCCTATTTAATGCATCTTTTCTTTTCACCAAAACAAGTAAGGAAAAAACAGTTGTGACATGGTCTCTTCGTGATCATTCTATTTAAAAACTTATGACAAAAAGAAGGAAAAAAAAACTAAGAGAAGAAAAATGCTAATGTAAAAATTGGGGATATGAACGTGAGATGTCAACCCCTTTTTTTCTTCCTTTAACGCCTTTTTCTCTAAGGCACTTTCCTTAGTTTTCTGTTTCCTGGTAATTAGTATGAATTGTTGACATTAATGACATCTTTTTGCATCTCTATCACGTTCTTTTCCTCCAATTCGGCAGCTCAAAACTCATCTCTTTTCCTAAAACCACGGAGTACAACTATTCATTTCACCTATACCTGTTAATCGGGTCGGACTGACCCGTTTACAACCCGGTTCAGTGCGGGTCAGTCCGGTACTGTAGCGTGGGGGCAGGCTGGGACGGATTGGGCGGAGAGCGGGTTTCAAACGAACAGTTTTTTGATATCGGTGCACCGGAACCCGCTAAGCCCGTTAACGGGTTTTTAACTGGCTACATCCCGGTTCAGCCCGTTTTTAACTTTTTTTTCTTTATGTTTTTTGGACCGTTGCCAACGGTCAAATTAAAATATTGCAAATTATCCTACTATTGCAAATGGTTTAGTTCATATTGCTGAAATTTCTCTTTTACTACATAATTTGAAGAAGAAAGAAGGATATACTTCTGTTGTTGAATTTATGCTAGATAAGTTTAAAAAATATTTCTACCTATTTACCTAATTGGTGCTATTTTAAACCCTTCTATCAAAATGGCCACTTGTCGTCAATTAATCATTGCTTTATATTCTTATATGGATATTGGACCAACTGAAAATCCTGATATTGACACTTGTATTTCTGATCTACACAAACATTTAGAAATATTATATAATTATTATGCTAACATTGTTGATGCTTCTTCTGTTGTAGATGCAAATATTCCTTCTTCTGTAGCAACGCTTTGGAAATTCTAGTGTGCTTCAAAGATTGGATAAGATCAGAACGGCGAAATCAAGGGCGTGACGAGGTAGATGAAGCGGAGGACCAAGAAATTAGAGATATAATGGTTTATGGTTCTGATTCAACCAATGCCGGAAACCAAGAACCTCATGTTGACATGGATGAACTTACAAAAATGATGCAAAGCATGTGATATACTATTTTTTTTATTTTTATAACTGTTGTAAACTTTTAATTTGCAAGTTCAAAAATAACAAAATCAAAAAAGAACTTGCAACTTAATTTGAAGTATTATATATTATTCAATAAAAATATCAAATGAAAGTTTTCGAAACTTGATCCTTACATATTGCCTATTGGTCTTATTAAATAATTTTTTGTAGTCACTTACTTTCAATTTTAAAATTATAAAATTCAAATTTTAAATTTAAAACTTTAAACTTTAAAGTTTAATTTTAAGCCTTAAAAGTTTGCAAATACTTAATAATCAATAACATTGAATAAGAAAAACAAAATTTACTTTAAAAATAAAAAATAAAAAATGCACGGCCCGCTAACAGCCCTCTAAGCGCGAATCCGGACGAACAAAAAAAATCTGAAAAAGTACAGCCCACTAACAGTCCGCAACGTTAAACGGACGGGCTGATTTTTTTTGTGTCCAGCCCGTCCCAGCCCGCCCGTTAAACACCCATAATTTTACCTGACAATATTTTTCTTCTATCTCCCTCATATCCCACTATGTCTAAATTATGGGCTAATATCTATTTTCATGATCAGTTAGCAGCAAACTTTCATAACGCGCAAGAATAAATCAACCAAAAATTAAGTAGAGATGGAGAAGTACATGATTTATTACTGGACTGAATACAAATAACACATTCTTGTTTGCCACAAATGTAAGGTTGATGATATAGAAGAATATACATAGAAACCAAATGGAAAGAAAACTTGCAATACTCAAACCAAATTTTTCTTGAGTTGTTGCCTTCAATTCCATTGATATCTTCCTCACATTTCGAATCGGAAAAATAGCATGATGAGATATCGAGTCCCCATTCCACATCCTAAAGTGATTCAAATCAGGCAACAAAACCTGACATAATAAGCCCTCAAAATACTAAAGAAATTAAAAATAAGTCGAAACTCACCACAAATTGAAGGCCATCATGAAAGTCTGTTATAACAAAGAACATGAACCAGTGCTATTTTCTATACATGCTTAGATATCATATGCATATAAAAAGTTTTAATAGACTTGTATTTGAAATCCTTAAGAAGAGAAACATAGATGGAAAATTCAAGCACAAAATACACCTTCTAAAACACGGTTGACTCCATGATAATAGGGCAATCGTATTACAAACCATGGGTTAAGGAATAGTGGCTTTGAGCTTGAGACCATTTCTGTTGAATATTGAATCAATACATTCTAACAGAAGGCAGAAGGAGAAAACTTTGCAAATTTAGAGAGAGAGAGAGAAGAAAGAAAGTGCTCATCGTTGTTATTGAGAGTCTTAAATTATTGTGTAGTTGTACAGATTTGTGTTGAGTCAGCATGTAACTATACACTATTAGTTGTAGTAGTTATACAGTAGTTATACAATTAGTCTAGTTGTATTAGCTGTCATACGTGTACATGTACATATATACACATTTTGCAATAATGTTGAGATAAGCAGAATATCATTTCACATTCTATTCTTTACTCTCTCTCTCTCTCTGCTCTCTTAGAACTCTCGAGAACCTCCATTGGAGGTCTTGCATGAGCTTGATTTTTCCAGTTTCGAGCTAATCTAAATATGGTATCAGAGCCCGGTTGAACGTATCTACTCGAATTCTACCGGAATTCCTCTTTTAGTATCTCAAAATCTCTTTTTCCCTTTCGTATACTAGGGTTTTTAGATTCCTCGATTAATACTGCAATTTTCATACGGATCAAAGATTTTCAGTGAAATCGATCTATCTACTCACAAAGTCGGTTGATATATTGGTTAATTTCAACGATTAGAGCTTCTCAAATGGCCATCAATCAAAGCGAAGAAACAACGCCCAATACGACCAAAAATGACCAGCCGACCATCGATGCGAGCAGTCCTCTGTACATTCATCCTTCGGACAGTCCTAGAGTAATGCTAGTGCCAGTTCCATTCTATGGAATTGGATATAGGTCTTGGAGAAGAAATGTGTTACGAGCTCTATCGGTCAAAAATAAATAAGGGTTCATAAATGGGGAATGTAGGAAACTTAGCCTTAATTCACCTCAATTTTGCCAATGGGAGAGATGTGACGATATGGTGACCTCCTGGATTCTCAATTCCCTCGGAAAAGAGACCTATGACAGTGTTGAGTATGTTAATGACTCAGTCGAGCTATGGAGGAAGCTGGAAGATCGATATGATCAAACAAATGGAGCAAAATTTTATCAAATCCAAAAGGAGATCAACGATCTTGTTCAGGGCTGATTAGACATCACTGCCTACTATACACGAATGAAGAGACTGTGGAAAGAATTAAACACACCGAGTGCTAAGTCTCAGTGCAACTGTGTTTGCACGTGTGGATAAAAGGAAACGATGCATAAAGCAGAACAAGATCGACGACTCGTTTAATTTTTGATGGGCTTAAATGAGGTCTATATAATAGTGCGAGGAAGCATTTTGATGATGAAACCTCTACCGTCTTTGGCACAGGCTTTCTCCCTCCTAATACAGGAAGAGAAACAAAGGAAATTCAAGCCAAGTAATCAATTAAATCTTGAGTCTACTTCACTATATGTGAATGCCACATCTACACAACATCAAAATCCATTCGGAGCTAGGAACTTCAAAACACACCACACTGCAAACAACAAAGGTCGCCCATTCTGTGACTATTGCAAGAAACCGGGTCACACAAAGGAGAAATGTTACAAGTTACATGGGTATCCCCAAGGCAATTCATACAACAATCAGAATTTTAATCGGGCCAATGCTCAACAGTTAAATCAGAATAACAGCTCAAATCAGACTCAGGGTCACAAGTTCAACAGAGGAAAAAGAGTTGTGGCAAACGTACATGGAGTTCCAGCTGATTTACTTCATGAGAAGGAAGATGATTCAGTTGCACATGTGAGAATCAAAATGTCAATCTAACAAGAGAGCAGTATGGGCAGATAATGAGTCTGCTGCAGCACTTTCAGACAGGCAACACAGGAGGACCCTCCAGCAATTCCAACATTACTAATGTTGCTGTCAATTTCGCAGGTATTATAGTCTGCACCTCTTCTATTGATTTTGACAAACCATCATGCAAATGATTTGAATCAAAGTCTGACCTTTGGATCATAGAATCAGGAGCATCTAACCATATGACTTTTAATAAGACAACACTTAGCAATATCACCACTCTACCATATCCTTTATTGATTAGCCTACCAAATAGATATGGGGTGAAAGTACTTGAATTTGGAAATGCGATACTCAGTCCTGAAATCATCCTACACAAAGTCCTCTATGTTCCTTCTTTCAAATACAATCTAATCTATGTCCACTCTCTTGCAATGCATATTAAATGTATTGTGCTCTTTATTAATGCACTGTGTCTATTAGAGGCCCCTTCAGTGAAGAGGCCTCAGGTGATTGGTAGTAGCAGGGAGGGACTATACTATCTGTGTTCCAGGTGTCTAAAGGGTAAAAGCACTTTCTCAAATTCTGATGTATCAGGTTCTTGTTGCAACTGTTTTTCCTCTACTAGTGTAAATAGTGAAGGCTTCAGAAGTCCTAGTCATTCATATCATCATTCATCAAATGTAAATATATCCGCTCACAATAATAAGAATGACACCTCAGTTGTGTTTGATAAGTATGATGTGAATCTCTTGTGGCACAATAGGCTTGGTCATGTTTCCTTTGTCAAAATGAGAGGAATGTCCTCCATACCTGTACTTTTCTCACCCAGACAACCATTTATCTGTTCAATTTGCCATATGGCTAGACAAGCCAGACTTCCATTCCCACAAAGAACCAGTACCTCTACCCAAATATTTGAGTTGATACATATTAACATATGGGGTCCCTACCATGTCAATACTCATGACAATTACAAGTATTTTCTCACACTAGTAGATAATTTCAGTAGATCCACTTGGACACATTTATTAAGTTGTAAGAGCAATGCTCTTCAAACCCTCAAGGCCTTTACAACCATAATTGAAAATCAATTTAACACCTCTGTTAAGACCATCAGATCTGATAATGGGCTGGAGTTTACCAGTCATGAAACTACCACATTCTACCAATCCAAAGGCATCATTCATCAGAAAACTTGCCCCTACACACCACAACAAAATGGGGTAGTGGAAAGAAAATATAAGTATCTCCTAGAAACTGCCAGGGCACTTAAAATTTTAGATTTTTTTCTGATAAGGTGTTTGTTAGTAATATACTTTGAACAATACATGTTGTGTGAGAGAGAAAAAGAAATAAATGTCGAAAAGAGGATAAAATTAAAAAGAAAAACTCAGTTGAAAAGATTTATTGTAGATTCAATTTTAATATCGAAGACTCCACGTGAAAGAAATTAGCTACTACTATTTAATTGTGAATTTTAGATCCCATAATTTATGTCTTCCGTTCACTCATCAATGATGTGCCTAAATTTTACAATATGCTAGTATTATAAAAAAAAAATTGTTATTTGTGGATTAAACTAAAATTAATGTTCTTTTTTTAAATACTTTTTGGAAAGGGATTAGGCGTGTAAAAATCTCAGTACAAAAAAATTAAAAGACGACAAAGATGTCATACTATATATGTAAGCAAACGTGCCTAAAGGTACACCGGTGCTTGTGGTTGTGGTGGACTTGTCATACCCCACATTTGGTAGAGTCCATAAATTGCCAAACATTTGTTGAGGGTTGAGGGTCAAATGTGAGGAATGAAGTTAGGGGCAGAGGTTAAAAGTCCTGGTGGCTGGGAAAGAGTGTTAGTAGCCGGGACTTGCGGAACCATAGAGGGCGGTAGCAATCCTTGTGGCTTATCAATGTTGGTAGGCACCAACACCAGTTGAGAAGAGGTGCCAAAAGGAGGCAATGAAGGTGGAACAATAGCCGTCGGCGCCAATTCTTGTGGCCGACCAGAGTCGGCTTCTTGTGAATGTTCTCCACTTTTCTGTCTCTTCGATGGAGCCGGGATAAACTTGTCACGCCATCTTGTAATGGTTTTTCTAGACGCTGCAAAAGAAAACATCAGAAAGTTGACCAAAAAAAACTGAAACTCGTTCACATAAATGTGCAAAAACTTACTCCTAAACAACTTCTGCATCTTTGTGTCTTTTGCTGCATGTGTGTTGTAATGAGGAATCTTTTGAATGGCGTCGTAAATCTTTAAAAAATCTCCGGGTAGAATGTCAAAGGTCCCATTTTTAGGTTCAGGCTGCCCTCTTAGATCGACCCTCTCGACCTCCACATGGTACATAAATCGGTTGTTATCTAAGAATTCTTTTACTAGAGTGTCACAATCTAACATCTTGACCCTCTCTTCATTTTCATTAAGTGCAAAGATATCGAACCCTATACTAGATACTGTCTACCCAAAAACTCCCTCAATATATTTTCTCAACTGGAGGATGGAGAAGTGTGACTCTTTCTAGTCAAAGACCTTGTTGGTCTTGGGGTTGACCAGGGTTGCAACAACCATGGGATAATAACCTGCCATAAAAGAAGTTAGAAGTTAGAAGTTCAGGGGAGGTATAGGTGATAAAATTAATAACAACGACTTACCAAATGGGGGAAGAACATTATCTCCCTCTTACTCTTTTCCTTTTGAGGTTAGCAAGGGACCAAAAATCAAATTCTGTTGGTTTCCTTTTGAGGCTAGCAAGGGTGAGGGTGCAACAAACAAAGCTTGCTCATTTCCTTGACTAGGTATCAAATTCTGTTGGTTTCCTTTTGAGGTTAGCAAGGGTGAGGGTGCAGCAATCAAAGCTTGCTCATTTTCTTGACCAGAAACGAAATTCTGTTGGTTTCCTTTTGAGGTTAGCAAGGGTACGGGTGCAGTAACCAAAGCTTGCTCATTTTCTTGAGCAGAAACTTGCATTTGCACTTGTGCGGCAAAATCAAATCCCATGCTGAATAAGGTTTCCAAGCCAATTTTCTGCAGTTCTTCTTTAATCTCCATGAACTCATTTATGGGAAAGAGTGAGTCTCTTGAAGTAGTGAGTAGTTCAAACAGAGCAACAGGCCGCCGCTCAAAGAACAAAGGAAAATATCTAGAAAGACTAACTCCCATGCTCTTGGCAAGTTCATAGTGCAAAAATTCCCCTCTGTATTGGAAATCCCTTAAGTTGCTAGGGATGTCCCGTGTCAAAGTCTGATCCCGGTATCGCTCGAGCTCATCACTACCCTTTTGAAATGCCATAGCGAATGGAGTATCCCTAACGGTGAGGGTGCTCCCTTCTTCGATCCAAATTTGCATTAAGAAACTTTTGGGGATGAGACCTTGTTGATTTGGACTTCTGTTTCTGGTATGGAACAATGCCGCGAACAAATATACAAGCGATTTACAGAATTTATTGGTCCATTCGTCCTTGCCTGGAAAAAAAAAAAGAATAAAAGCAATCAAAAGTAAAGTACAGAGATAGCACCTTACCTGAAAAAACAAAAACAAAAAAAGCAATCAAAAGCACGGGAAAGATAAAAAGAGAAACGTGGCTAGACACGTGTCTAGTTAACGCTTTTGCTTAGAATAGGTGTCTTTTATTACAGTAAAAACATTCAATTTGGGCCTAAGTATGTCTAAGCCCAAAACATCATCAGCTGTAACTCTACAATCTCGAAATCTAACATAAAACACTAATCGTTTATGGATCCACCATCTAACATACAAACATCATCGGTTGTAACTCCTACAATCTAAAAATCCAACATAAAACATCAATCTACAATCTAAAAATCCAACATAAAACACCAATCATTTATAGATAGATTCACCATCTAACATAAGAGAGGTAAAAAAACACACATACACGTAGAGGTGGTTAAAATTTACTTTACGAGATTCAACTAAACTCAGTAATTAAGTACTCCACTATTACTTTCGAAAGTGCAACAGGTTTAATAGTAAAAACTCCAAAATATTTTAAGCCTTTAAGAGACGAATATTGCATAGAAGTTGGGGAAATTCAATTTGATCAAGGAAAAACAACTAAAGCCGATTGTCGTTCTAATAAGACAGAATAATTTTCTGAATCAACAACGCAATTTTTTAAATTTTGATAATGAAAACCACGACTTTTGGTAAGCTTTTCGAATATATTTTTTTTTATTCTTATAGTATTGAGAAAGACTGATTTATATCCATGAGTATAAGTTTCCAGAAAAGTCGTCGATTCTCTCTAGTCTCCTCCCCAAGCTCTGACCAAATTCCTAGTATTTACGAGGTGCGAAACTAATTGTGTAGTTTATGAAACTACACAATGGAAGCATTGGAGTTTATGAAACTAATTGTGTAGTTGTTTTGCCTTAATTTCATGTTTGAATAACTATTTATTTTAATAAGATTTTGACCAACTACTACAAAATCAGAGTAAAACAAAATAAGGAAGACAAAATCATGTTTCTGATAATTCGCACGATAGTCGAATGTGGATGAAAAAAACAGAAATATGTGAAGAAGATGATTGTGATCGATCATGGATCTACTACTTACTTGGAGGAAGTTCCGAAATTAGCTTCACTGTTGGGATGATCATTGTTGAGAAATAAAATTGGCGGCAAAAGAGTTATTCTTAGGGAAGTGAATAGTAATTTGAATTTGTAAATGAGTAGCTGCTTATATAGTATATATATGTATTGGAGTGTGTTTTGAATCTGCACAAGCTCCACTTACACGATGCATCATGTATAGATCAGGTTGGTGTTAATTATGTGTCACGATTGATCCACTAAATTCCACTTATGACCCAAGTGAATCCACCTTATGGTCTTCGCAAACCCATGTCCTTGGTGCTCCCTTCTTTAAAACATTATCTAGCGTTATAGTGGCCGTTTTCCTTAATTCGCAAATTTTGAAATGTTAGCTTCAATTAATTAACTCAATAGTGGTTGCAATTGAAAGGTTAGAAGGTGGCTATTAATCAAATACCCATTTCATTTGGCCAAGTTTTAAATAAGATGGGTTGCCAGCCTTCGACACTTAACTTCATGTCGTATTGGCCCTGAGTTTGTCCTGGGACAACTCCAATAAGGCTAATGTGTCGGATATTAAAGTTAGCCCAAATCTAAACCAACATTAGTAATATTAGTGTTATCGCTAATTAGAATAACTAAGCAATGTTAGTAGGGAAATCTACACAAAATGCTCATTTGGGCCAAACTAATTACCCACTCTAAACTTTTTATATAATACACCCATGAGATCCAAAATTTACCTTGACATTCCCTTTTCCCCATTAATTAATTACTCTCTGTGTTTTCTCTCCCATGTATTTTCCTATTTATCTTAACTTTTCGCTGACTTTCCCTTTTTCCCATTAGTTACTTTATGTTGGTTTGTGTTTTTTCGCTCCTATTATTTTTTCCTACATTGCATGTTATTCATCTCATCATCATATGTGCTTCTATTTAAAGTCTTAAAGAGCTTCTTTGTACTTTTTTTTCCTCCATTCATAGATCAAGAGCTCCCGATCCAAAACGTCTCGTTAATGAACTCCATCGATAAGTTAACTCTTCAACCACATACAGAGGCTAATCCGGAATTTAAATTTAATGGTTCAACTTTTAAGATTTTAGCGTTGAATTCATTGTGCTGTTAAGATTATGGGTTCAAATCTAATACTTGTTGAGATTTTCATAGAATTTTACATATAAATTCATATTTTGTATCGAAAGTTATTGGTTCAGTTGAACTCGTATCCCAAAGGCTACATCCGTCCCTGGCCACATATTGCGATTAACTAACTTTGAGAATTATTATTAATAGAGTATGATTTATTATATGATATACAAACTAATGGCAAAGAAAAACGAAATAAAATGAAATTTTTTTAAATTAAAAAAGAGCTAACAAAATGCAGGGTAAGGCTGTGTACAATAGACCCTTATGGTGCGGGCCTTCTCCGGACCCCGCGCATAGCGGAAGCTTAGTGAATCGGGCTGCCCTTTTTAAAAAAGAGCTAACAAAATTATATATTGTAATAATATACAATATTTTAACTGAAACTTGAATAAATACATTTAACCAATGATATACCGCTACTGTATCAAAATATACTATAAGATTGTACAGTTATACTACAACAGTATACTGTAATGGTATACATATATACCGAAATAATATACTATAATAATATTTAAATTAATTATTTTGATGTGTAGAATCAGGATATTATTTTTTTGGTTTCTACGGGTAATCCTGTGTATATTCCATATTAATAATCTAGTACCCTTGTAATATAATTAATCTTAGGGCCTCTCAGCGCATCGGGCTAGAAGAAATTTATTTTCGCAAGCCCATTGCAATGAAATATTTAAATGGGCTCACCTCCCAAAACAAATGTTAAGCCCATTCACAAAAAGCGGGCTAACTTAATCTTCTTCAAAGAAGATGTCCGTCTAGTCTTTCATAACAAAGTTAGCCAGATAATTAAGGGGTATTATCACTTTTAGCCCGCGCTAGAAATTATTAACATCTGGTAGTTAAAAATGTATATAAATTTTGTATATAACATACATAATGTATATATATACAAAAAATATACAAATTCTATATATTTTTTCGGCTATTATTTTTACAGTGGCTATACAATGTCATTTTTCCGAAAATTAACAACTTTATCCGGAAGAGCTTTAAACTCATCAAAGTTAATAAATTTGTCCTACCCGATGTCAGGATACTCGTTTCGAAACAAAGACATAAATAAAAAGCAAGGTCGTGGAGACACGTCTTGACCTAATTACTCAAATAACTTCCTTAAATCATGTTAGACTTAATTCTTTAGAGTCCAACGCACAAACTAAGGTCGGGAATACTTATCTTGGTGAGTGTAGGCTAGGGTCGGGAAAACCGGTCCTAGTTTGTGATTAATAATTTTCAACAATTGAAAGCGAACATAGGCAAAACATGCAAGCCCAATAAGACACAATTTATCCAAAATCTATTTAAGTCAAGTAGGAATTAATAAATCGGCGGTGCCCGAAATACATAATTCAGGGAGTGCCTCATACCTTCTCTCTAATCAAAAGAATTTCATACCTGGTCTTCTATGTTCGCGGACCATAAATGGAGTCAAAACTTTTCTTGATTAGCGATTTAATAAAAAGTGACTTGAAACACTGAACTAATACTATTCCAAGTAATGACTCCTAAATTAATATAATAATATTTTTTCCGAATAATGTCACTTTAATTGAAAAAATCCGTTTACCCCACATGGAAAAAAAAGGAAGTGTGGCATAACCAAAACAACCATACCAAAATATAAGAGACCATTTTTGCCAGTTTTCTCCCAAAAATTTGGACATCCTAGTAAAAGCAATAAACATGACCTAGGGGTGTCAATGGTTCGATTCGGTCAGTTGTTTTATAAAATTCGTACCATACTAATTTTTCGGTTATTCTATTATGTATAACCAAATTAGACTTTTCGAAACCGTCCAAATCATGTCGGTTTCTCTTCGATATCGATATGATTCGATTAATTTTCGGTATTTTTGTCAAGGTCTTGTAAAAGTCACTAGTAGAATGCAATAACATACGTACTTTTATAGGACTTAACAAAATTCTCTAGATATTTTTACTGTTTAAAGGGTGATGAATTAAGAAAATATGAAGGATAGCGAGAGTATAGATCCATTAACTATTCTATAGCAGCGTAAAAGAAACTAAGCAAAGATAAAGAAAATATAAATCACACAAGTGAAAAGATATTAACCAAGCTGGAATTCATGAATAAAGTCTATAGAAGATTAAATATTAAAAAGATAAATCCAAATCATACGATAAGGAAATATATTCAATACATTGTAGATTGCTATTCATAATCGCTATAATACTATATCTTGCTTGTGAATATGCTAGAAATAATTTAGTGACAGTAGAGGAAGCATAATAGGTTTGAGAATTATGATTTTGAGTTTAATTACTTGTAACCATTCTCATAATTCCAAGGCCCAAGAAAATAATTAATGCATTATTATTTTTAAACTTATATATATATTTTTATTAACAAGTAAGGCAATAATGATTAACAAGTATGACAGTAAAATATTTTTATATATAGCAGGTTCCAATAAATTCAGATATGATAATAATAAATTTCGAGCGACAATCAAGCTACTACTAAATATACTCCTAATACTTTTTAATATTTTTTCCTATATCTTCTCTTGAAACCAATCCATTACCTAAAACATTTAAATGGTTAGAAACTAATTCATTCCACAACGTAATATATTTTCCTATTTTTATGTTGAGAACTTGCCATAACAAATTTTCTACTTTCAATACATTGAATATTTTTACCAGTAAAAAAAATACATGGGCTATTTATATAGCATAACTCTAGTGAAATTATACATCGTATATTCTGAAAGTAATAAAATACATATATTTTATGAAAAATATAATGTATATTTAAGATATATATACATTATAAATCATGTATTTTCTAAGAAAATTCATGTATACATACATATGTTGCTTATACTCATATTTATATTTAAATATATATCATCAATATACCATTTATATTTTTCACTAATATAACATATATATTTGTATACATTATGTCTATATAATAAGTTTATTTGATATATTTCATATTAATGGCATATTAAAATTTTAGATTTTTTTCTGATAAGGTATTTGCTAGTAATATACTTCGAATAATACATGTTGTGTGGGAGAGAGAAAGAAATAAATGTCGAGAAGAGGAAAAAATTGAAAAGAAAAACTCAGTTGAAAAGTTTTATTGTAGATTCAATTTTAATATCGAAGGCTCCACGTGAGAGAAATTAGCTACTACTATTTAATTGTGATTTTTAGATCCCATAATTTATGTCTTCTGTTCGCTCATCAATGATGTGCCTAACTTTTATAATATGCTAATATTGTAAAAGAAATTGTTATTTGTGAATTAAATTAAAATTAATCTTCTTTTTTTAAATACTTTTTGGAAAGGGATTAGACGTGTAAAATTCTCAGTACAAAAACTTTAAAAGACAGACAAAGATGTCGTACTATATATGTAAGCAAACGTGCCTAAAGGTCCACCGGTGCTTGTGGTTGTGGTGGACTTGTCATACCCCACATTTGGTAGTAGGAAGTTGGCCAAATTTGATAAATAAACATACATAGATATGAAATATTGATGTGATTTTGGGAAGAGAAAAATAGAGTCCTAAACGAACCGAAGGGAGGACATGAACCTCCTCTGGAGATAGGTGTCCCAAGCTAGTATTGTAAAAAGAGTCCTAAGCTAGTATTGTAAAAAGAAATTGTTAATTTCATCGATTAGAGCTTCTTAAATGGCCATCAATCAAAGCGAAGAAACAACGCCCAATACGACCAGAAATAACCAGCCGGTCATCGATGCGAGCAGTCCTCTGTACATTCATCCTTCGGACAGTCCTGGAGTAATGCTAGTGTCAGTTCCATTCGTGGAATTGGATATAAGTCTTGGACAAGAAATGTGTTACGAGCTCTATCGGTCAAAAATAAATAAGGGTTCATAAATGGGGAATGTAGGAAACCTAGCCTTAATTCACCTCAATTTTGCCAATGGGAGAGATGCGACAATATGGTAACCTCCTGGATTCCCAATTCCCTCGCAAAAGAGACTTCTAACAGTGTTGAGTATGTTAATGACTCAGTCGAGCTATGGAGGGAGCTGGAAGATCGATATGATCAAACAAATGGAGCGAAGTTTTTTCAAATCCAAAAGGAGATCAACGATCTTGTTCAGGGCTCATTAGTCATCACTGCCTACTATACACGAATGAAGAGACTGTGGCAAGAATTAAACACACCGAGTGCTAAGTCTCAGTGCAGCTGTGTTTGCACGTGTAGATCAAAGGAAACGATGCATAAAGCAGAACAGGATCGACAACTCGTCCAATTTTTGATGGGCTTAAATGAGGTCTATACAATAGTGCGAGGAAGCATTTTGATGGTGAAACCTCTACCGTCTTTGGCACAGGCTTTCTCTCACCTAATACAATAAGAGAAACAAAGGGAATTCAGGCCAAGTAATCAACTGAATCTCGAGTCTACTTCACTATATGTGAATGCCACATCTACACAATATCAAAATCTATTCGGAGCTAGGAACTTCAAAACACACTACACTGCAAACAACAGAGGTCGCCCATTTTGTGACTATTGCAAGAAACCGGGTCACACAAAGGAGAAATGTTACAAGTTACATGGGTATCCCCAAGGCAACTCATACAACAATCAGAATTTTAATCGGGCCAATGCTCAACAGTTCAATCAGAATAACAGCTCAAATCAGACTCAGGGTCACAAGTTCATCAGAGGAAAAGGAGCTGTGGCAAATGTACATGGAGTTCCAGTTGATTTACTTCATGAGAAGGAAGATGATTCAGTTACACATGATGAGAATCAAAACGTCAACGTAACAAGAGAGCAGTATGGGCAGATAATGAGTCTGTTGCAGCACTTTCAGACATGCAACACAGGACGACCCTCCAGCAATGCCAACATTACTAATGTTGTTGTCAATTTTGCAAGTATTGTAGATTGCACCTCTTCTATTGATTTTGACAAACCATCATGCAAATGCTTTGAATCAAAGTCTGACCTTTGGATCATAGACTCAGGAGCATCTAACCATATAACTTTTAATAAGACAATACTTAGCAATATCACCACTCTACCATATCCTTTATTGATTAGCCTACCAAATGGATATAGGGTGAAAGTACTTGAATTTGGAGATGTAATACTCAATCCTGAAATCATCCTACACAAAGTCCTCTATGTTCCTTCTTTCAAATACAATATAATCTACGTCCACTCTCTTGCAATGCATCTTAAATGTATTGTGCTCTTTATTAATGCACTGTGTCTATTACAGGCCCCTTCAGTGAAGAGGCCTCAGGTGATTGGTAGTAGCAGGGAGGGACTATACTATCTGTGTTCCAGGTGCTTAAAGGGTAAAAGCACTTTCTCAAATTCTGATGTATCAGGTTCTTGTTGCAACTATTTTTCCTCCACTAGTGTAAATAGTGAAGGCTTCAGAAGTCCTAGTCATTCTTATCATCATTCATCAAATGTAAATACATCCACTCAAAATAATAAGAATGAGTCTTCAGTTGAGTTTGATAAGTATGATGTGAATCTCTTGTGGCACAATAGGCTAGGTCATGTTCCCTTTGTCAAAATGAGAGGAATGTCCTCCATACCTGTACTTTTCTCACCCAGACCAGAGTTGTCAAAGGCACGCTTAAAGCGCACTTAAGCCCTGAAGCAAGGCTCAAAACATGTTGAGCGCTTCGCCTCACTTTGTGGGCGCTTTAGTATCACATCAAGGCTCTAAGGCATACTATTCCTTGCCAATGAGTGTAATCATGAAAAGGCGGCATTAAACAATTGATATTTCACTTTATCGTAATCTTTTTCTAATTTCTTTGTCCGTATATTTGTTATTCATGCTTATAATTATTAGTCTTGTACTACATATACATATTTTTATTTTTTCTCCAGTTGCGCCTTTTTTCATTAAAGCTCACACTTTATTTGCGTTTTGCGCTTAAAGTCCCAACGGACCTTAGAGCTTTTTTGCGCTTTTCGCCTTTGATAACACTAACCCAGACAACCATTTATCTGTTCGATTTTCCATATGGCTAGACAAGCCAGACTTCCATTCCCACAAAGAACTAGTACCTCTACCCAAATATTTGAGTTGATACATATTGACATATGGGGTCCCTACCATGTCAATACTCATGACAATTATAAGTATTTCCTCACACTAGTAGATGATTTCAGTAGATCCACTTGGACACATTTATTAAGCTGTAAGAGCAATGCTCTTCAAACCCTCGAGGCCTTTACAACCATGATTGAAAATCAATTTAACACCTCTGTTAAGACCATCAGATCTGATAATGGGCTGGAGTTTACCAGTCATGAAGCTACCGCATTCTACCAATCCAAAGGCATCATTCATCAGAAAACTTGCCCCTACATACTACAACAAAATGGGGTGGTGGAAAGAAAACACAAGTATCTCCTAGAAACTGCTAGGGCACTTATGTTTCAATCCAAATTACCAACTAGATATTGGGGAGAATGCATTTTGACAGCCACCTACCAAATTAAAAGATTGCCTACCACTACCTAAACAACAAATGCCCTTTTGAGCTTTTGTACCATAAGAAACTCAATTATTCTCACTTGAGGAGCTTTGGTTGTCTTTGTTACCCTACTACACCTAAGGTACATAGGGATAAATTTGAGCCCGGAACAGCTCCTCATGTCTTAATAGGATATCCTTTTGGGACAAAAGGTTACAAAGTGCTAAGCCTAGCCACTGGGTAGATACACATCTCTAGAGATGTCATATTTCATGAAAACATTTTTTCTTTTGCTTTGAGTTCCAAGAATGTTTCCCCATACAGTATTTTCAAATCAGTCACATTTCCTGCTTGTATTGAAAGTGAAAATGCACTTCCTGATGTTCAAGGTGTTGTAGATATCACATCTCCAGGTTTGCACCAACACCCTGAATTCTCTCCTGTTAATGACACTTCAACACAATCTAATAACTCATCCTCTTATAGCCCTGTTCCTGCATCTTCTTATGAGGCTGCTGACCTTAGTTCACCCACATCTAATCAATCAGAAATAACTACAATCAGAAAGTCCAACAGAACACACAAAACCCCTAGCCACCTCAAAGACTATATCTACACCCTTCCTAATAGATCCCAACCTACTACTTCTCAATGCTCACCTTCTTTAAATGCACTATTCTCCAATCATAATCACATCAGCACTGATGCTTTATGTTCTAAAAGTCAGCACTTAGTGACAAGCGTTTGCCATGATATTGAGTCATCCACATATGAAGAGGCAGCATTTAATCCTGCATGGCAGGCAGTCATGACACAAGAATTTGAAGCTCTTCATGCCAATCATACTTGGGATTTAGTTCACCTACCTGTTGGAAAGCAGGCAATAGGCTGCAAGTGGGTCTACAAAGTTAAGCATAAGGCAGATGGAAGCATTGAAAGATTTAAGGCTAGACTAGTAGTAAAAGGCTATACTCAACAAGCAGGGATTGATTACAAAGAGACATTTTCTCCTGTTGTCAAGATGACAACAGTTAGAGCCTTGATTACTGTTGCAGTGAAGAAAGGCTGGGACATATTCCAACTTGATGTGAACAATGTGTTCCTTCATGGTGACTTGTATGAGGAAGCATATGTGGAGGTGCCACCAGGTCTTTTGATTGACCAGTCTAGCTCACATAAGATGGTTTGCAAACTAAACAAATCTGTGTATGAACTGAAACAAGCAAGCAGGCAGTGGTACGCTAAGCTAACTGAGGCCTTGTCATCAATGGGGTACAAACACTCTGAGAATCACTATTCATTGTCTTCTAAAAGGACCTCATTCTCCACTGTCTTTGTAGCAGTGTATGTTGATGATGTTATCATCGCTGGTACTGATTCAGTAGAGATAGCCAACTTGAAGGCTTTTCTTAATAGACAATTCAGAATCAAAGACTTAGGGAGACTTCACTACTTCTTAGGCTTAGAAGTTCTTTACAAACCAGATGGAGTTCTCATCTCTCAAAGAAAGATTGCCTTAGACCTGTTAAAGGAATATGACTGCTTTGCATACAGCAGCTTATCTTCTCCCCTTGATCCTACTCTGAAATTAAAGGCCAATAAAGGGACTCTGCTGCCAGATCCCATATATTACAGAAAACTAGTAGGCAAGCTGAACTTCCTGACAAACACCAGACTTGATATAGCATACAACGTGCAGCTCCTCAGTCAATTCATGCAAGTACCTAGAGACACACACTTGACTGCATCTTTCCACCTTCTCAGATATCTCATGAAGGATCCCACACTAGGGATATTTTTCTCCAATAGTGTTGATTGCTCCATATCTGCTTATTGTGATTCTTATTGGGCAGCATGTCCTGATTCCAGAAGATATGTTACTGGCTACATTGTTCTAGTAGGAGATAGTCCTATTAACTGGAAATCCAAGAAACAAGAGACCATTTTCTTGTCATCAGCTGAAGTTGAATACAGGTCTCTTAGAAAAGTTGTTGGAGAACTAGTGTGGCTGAACAAGTTGTTTGAGGAACTTACTATCCCACAGTCCAGTCCTATTGTTGTCTTCTGTGATAGCCAATCTGCCATCCACATTGCTCACAATCCTGTGTTCCATGAGCGGACCAAACATATTGAAGTGGATTGCCATTTTGTCAGGACTAAACTCCAGGAAGGTCTGATTTCTCTCCATCATGTAGCAACTAATGATCAGTTGGATGATATCCTTACTAAAGCCCTCACAGGAGTTAAACATGTTGTTGTCCTTGGCAAGTTGGCTGTGAGATCCTCCCATCCAACTTGGGGGGGGGGGGTATTGAAATATGTTTAGTTAGTTTTAGTTATTGTTAGATATTGGCTATGTGCTGAGTCAGCATGTAACTATACACTATTAGTTGTAGTAGTTATACAGTAGTTATACAATTAGTCTAGTTGTATTAGCTGTCATACGTGTACATGTACATATATACACACTTTGCAATTAAGCAGAATATCATTTCACATTCTATTCTTTACTCTCTCTCTCTCTCTGCTCTCTTAGAACTCTCGAGAACCTCCATTGGAGGTCTTGCATGAGCTTGATTTTTCCAGTTTCGAGCTAATCTCAATAGTTGTTACAAAAATACTATGCTTTCATAATGACCATCAAGCAAGAAATTACGAGCACCAAAGGGAAAATTCATATTTTGCCCGCTGCAAAATATTGTCTATGACCAATCATCTGGATAAAAATGACGGAAGTTCTGAATTCAGAAAATTTATCGAAGAAGCAAAATAGAAAATAATAACTTGAATTAGAAGTCAATATATAATTATAATATCCAAAAATGAACGATCATCCAAGATACTTAGACCAAAAAAGTCACCTAATCATTGCAAAAAGCCACAGTCGCAGTCAACATTCCCAAAGTCAACATACTATTTGCCATATTTAATGCTTAAACTTTGAAGTTGCTCACTACTTTCATCATTCAGGTAACAAAAATAAAGAAGACTATGGAAACATCTCAAATTTAGTTATGACTCACAGAAAGTTAACAATATGAAATAAAAATTTGAACTAAGTTTCATCCTAACAAAACTTCTAAAGAACACTTCTATAAGAAGATTTATATCAAGCTCAGAATAAAATATTCAGAGAAAAATTGAGTATATAATAATATCCATGTCAATTCATTCTTATTCCTAATTACCTAAGCAAAAATAATTTAGTCCGCACCCTCTAAAAAATGGAATTACATGAACACCAAAATTAGGTAACATGAGACAAAAAGAATAAGTACTAAGTTAGAAGCAAGTTACATACCTCTTCAAGAGCCATGATTTTCAGAGGCACAAAATCGAGTTAGTGAGCACACAATGATACCAGTTGTCCCAGTCTGAATAGCAAGCATAGCTGCTGATCCGAGGTTGAAAAGTTGTTTCACCACTAATACCCGACTATAGGACTGAATAATAAAAGAGAATACCACCCTCAGCCGCAAGTACACCATTCACCAGGATTGGCAACGGAGTGATTGTCTGGAGCTGCTAAATGTCCTGTCAATGTCCAGACAAAAATCCTTGACATATGATAGCTTTCTTGAGATTCGTTGTAAGCACAAAATGCACATACACAGCAGTTTCAATTGATATCACCAAATCCTTTTTGTAATGTTAGATTGAGTCCCAATCCTAATTTCTGTGGACTTTTACTACTGGAAAACAAAGTATACCAAATTTTATAGGTTCTGCATATGTTGGGAAAATTATGTGTATTATAGTTTTTTTGTGCTTCTATAAATTTGAAGTCAATGCTACACATCCCTAGTAAGATTTAGGCACACTCTTAATGGTGATGTAATGGTAATAAAATGATCTTTTATCTATCAAAGCAATCTCAACAATACTCAAAACCTAATCAAACTCCAACTTTCCCCTGTAAAAGTTAGTGGCTAAAAATTTGTTCAGGAAAAAAAATTATTAGCCTTAGCTAGATTATAAGATTTGATATGGGAAAATCTGTCTTAAACTAATTTTAGGAGGGATATTGTAAAGGGATAACAAAATCAGATATCTAAGGACAAGAAACTCTCAAATAATTAACAAATTTGCCTTAATTTATTTAGACAACCCTAAAAGAAAGACATGTCCATCACTAATCTGCTAATATAACAAAAAATATC
The DNA here is from genome assembly GCF_000715075.1 of Nicotiana tabacum. Lineage (NCBI taxonomy): Eukaryota > Viridiplantae > Streptophyta > Magnoliopsida > Solanales > Solanaceae > Nicotiana > Nicotiana tabacum. The sequence goes on from NC_134101.1 coordinate 39,581,538, forward strand.
TTAAACTTTATGAAAGCAATCAAATTAGTATAAAGGAGACAAAAAGCTTAACTTTATTGTAGAAACAAAAAGGATGCGACCAATCCATTTGGAGATGGAGTAGTGAACTTTTTCCCGAGTCAAGGCTTCAGACTCGTAGGAATCACTATTCTTACATAAATGAAAGGAAGGGCTTGCAAGGGTCAAGGGAGAAAAAACTATCAGAAAAACTGATCAGAGTGATCGAGAAAATGAAACTCTGAATAGCTTGTCAAAATGTCCAGGGATTACTTTACACTTCAAGAGTTCTTTGTTCTGATTGTTTGAAAATAAAGTCATTGAGCAATCAAGCTGAAGATCGTCTAACTTTTAAATAGTAGAATCAAAAGCAGATGGTGTAACTTGCGCAAAATTGTATTAACATTAAAAAAATAATTTCAATATGAATAATTTTACACGCAGGATTGTACTAAAGCAGGTAAGAATATTAATAAATATATAAGTACAATCATATGAACGCTAAAGAAAGCAAAAGATTAAACCTTCCTTATAAACAAGCCAAAAAGAAGAATTGCTTCTTGCAATTTAAGCACTTAAGCAGAGATCCTGGTAGCTACTTATACACCAATGAGACATAATAGGTCTTTATTTTACGTAAATTCTTTCCATTCATTACAGCAGTTATCAGGTAAACACAACAATATATCAATTCTGAATAACATCAGTTATGAATTAATTAAAGCGAAAGCTCGGAAGTAAAAGATATTACTTTACATTTACCAATTGGAAGGGGTTCACTATTTTTGGATCGTTCAAGGCTAACAGAACCAGCAATATTGAAATTCTCTTATTGATAGTTCATCTTCATCAACAATTTTCAATTGTAAACCTAGTTACCCGAAAGCACAACATCAACAAATAAATATAATCCATTAACCATTATTATTACTACTATATACTAATGAATGTCGCAAACCGGAAAGAGAAAGAAATACGTCGTGTGTTTTTGCAACTGTAGGACATAAATTTTGGAATACTTATTAATAAGCAATAGTTTTCAATTAACGAATTCACATCATTCATCTGTGTGGGTAGGGAAATGCATCAACTGTCAATTAATTAATTAATCATTATAATATTACATGCATACTAATAAAGAACTAGTAGATCTTAATTTCAAATAGATAGAAAACTGAACATTGTACATGAATCATGAAGAAAGAAGAGAAAGGAAATTACGTTGCAATCAAAGGGACCCGAAATACTGCGACTCCGAACCGTCAAAAAGATGATTCGAAAGGGCGGCAGAGTGGTATAAGAGAGAGCTCAAAATCAAATGGCCTGAAGAAAATTAATGGGTTGGGTCACGGAAATGGGTCCGTCGGATCAATATAGAAAGTATGTAACCAATTAGATTGGGAGAAAGAAGGGAAAGAGACGGTAGATTACTTGCACGAAGGGTGTGACTTTTGGGAAGGGGAGGCGACTTTTGAAGTTCTTTTCTTTTTTTGAATTAATGTTTCTTTTAAATTTTAAATGCCAAAAATTGAGAAATTAGATAAATGGTCAATCTAATCAAAGAGATGTGCAACCACACTGGACTTGGGCCTCTTTTGTATAAACTATTAGTTTTAGACTTTTAGTATACGTATATATCAATTAAAAATATATATATTAACGTTAAAATAAAATAAAATATTTATTTAAATAATAAAAGTAGATATTATCTCAGTGACATAGTAGTTAAATTCAATATCTTCTAAATATACAAAGATGATGAATTTAATTAAATTGGTTGCATATTATTTTGTAATCATATTTACCTTATAATATGAGATACAAATATGTTAAATTGTGTCCCACTTGAAATCTCTTTATTAAATATATTTTGCTTCTACCATTTTATCCTCATTTCTTCAAGTTTGCGTTTTAGCAAATTTAATTCTTAATATTATAATTAATTTAATTTAATTTAGTTTAATTTTTTTTATTTCTTTTATCCTCGATGGTCTTTTTACGAAAAATAATTTATAAAACTTGAAAAATAATTTTACCTATATGATGAACTTGAAAAATAATGAAATTGGATTATTTTGCCAATTAGTTAATTCAAATACGGGAAAAAAGAGTTAATTCAAATAGTTAATTATCTTTTTAAAACATTAAAATAAATAATTTATTATTTGAGGATTCAAATTTTTATATTAGCTCATACCATAATTTAAATATTTAATTACAACTATCTTTTTATCCACAAAAGTTCTATTTTCAAATGATAAAAAGTAAAAAAAAAATTACACTTTATGTTTGTCGATACATTAGTAAATGACTTTTGTCAATCACTTTTCTTTCTCTCTTTCTCTTTGCTATTACTAAACATTTTCATAATTATTTATTCTACTTATTTTGAAATCTATATTAATATTTATATCTAAGCATAATATTTATCAAATAATAAAATTAATAGTCAATGGACCAATTTCACATGGACAACTCATAGCGTGTACATGTTAATTATTGAATTGGGATAACGAACAAAGCAAAATGCTTCATCTTTCTTTAATTTTCTTTTTAAAATTTTGTTTACATCACAATTGTTCACCTAAAATTTAGCACAATTAAAGAATCTCTTTTGAGCTAAAAAAGCGTTCAATTAGAGACAATTCATACCCATAAGATTCGGTATTTACTTAATGATAATTTAATTGTATAATTTATATATGGTAAAGTTTGAATGAATTTAAAGTTTTAAATATAATAGTTTCTTAATTAAATCAAATAAGGTAAGATTTAATAAGTAATAAGCTTAATTTAATTTCAAAGTCCTAAAAATTAGCTAGGAGAATAATCAAATAATTATTTAGTCTAGTGTATACACTATTTCAAGGAGGTAAAAAAGGCAAACGACATTTCACTAAAGGCCTTCGTTCTTTTAATATAGTATAGATATATAGATTTACGATTTTATTAAAAGAAACATATGATTTGGTTCGGTCAATTTAATCGATTTTTAAAGCTATTGACCACCAAATCCCACAAGATTTGGCAGTTTAATTTTAGGATTTTTTAGCTTCCTATAATAAATATGAAACTTTATTACCCTCCCTAATCAAATTTTAACTTAATTACACGAGCATATACAATTTATCAATTATATATAAATAAGTATTAATGAGTATCCATTTATAATATGAATTTAATAGGGAATCAGTTATTTTCCCCTTTCCTGCTCTCTCTCTCTCTCTCTCTCTCTCTCACCGTCTCTCTCTCTCTCCCTCTCTCTCATCCTCTCCTTTGTTCTTTCTCCAATTTTTCTTCCTTCAATTTTCTCTGTTTTCAACCTCTATCTCTTTTCTAGGAAATTTATCAATGGATTTCAATTATTTTAATATAGAGTTTTAACTTAGCAATTTCCTTTCATGTTGCACAATTGGTGTTCGCGTAGAAAGCTTCGAAGTTTTGAATTCGAATTTGGGTTTTCAAAAAATATTATTTATTTGGATTGTGTGTTATTGCAAACAATTGAGAATATTCTTTGAATTTTATATCTCAATTTTGAGGGTGTTTGCCGAAGATTAGAGTTGAGTTTTGCCGGATTTCAGATTGAAACTCGAAAAAGAACTTGAAGAAGAAGAAGAAGAAGTTAGAAATTAGTTGTATATTGTATGAATCGTTGTATGAAATTTGTATTTAAGTTATAAATAATATTTTTTTTATAGATAAGTTGTTGATATGTATCAAAATTATATTAAGAAAGGAGTTTTAATTGGAATTTCAGTGAAGAAGAACACACCGCATATAAAATATATACAAATTATATATAAAATTGAGAATATTCTTTGGAGTTTATATCTCAAATTTGAGGATGTTTGGCGAAGATTAGAGTTGAGTTTTCCTGAATTTCAGGTTGAAATACAAGATTAGTTATATATTGTATAAATCGTTGTATGAAACTTGTATTTAAGTTATAAATAATATTTTTTTACATATAAGTTGTTGATATGTATCAAAATTATATTAAGAGAGGAGAATTTTAGAGAAGAAGAAGAAGAAGAAAAAGAACACACCGCATACAAACCATATACAAAATACGTATAAAAGACATTGTATAAAATTTGTATTAAAATTGTATATAAGTTGTATGATGTTGTAGTTATATCTAATTGGTAAGAATTATGTATGAAAGTTGTAGATAAGTTGTAAATAAGTTATATACTGTATAATTAGTTGCATAAAATTTATTTTTAATCTGTATGTTATTGTAAATTTAGCAAATTTGTAATAAATATATTTTTAATTTGTATATTGTTGTACCATACATTATTGTTTTCTTACTTGATTTATTAAAAAACAGATAACTAATTCCAAATCGACTCATTCTTACTTGATTTATTAAAAAAACAGATAACTAATTCCAAATCGACTCATGTGCACGGAATCATGTTTGTTTGAACTGAAAAATGAATGATTCAATTTTGCAGATTGCTTTGCCGCCCTATAGCAACTTTGGCAATGACTATAAAAGGGTGAAAAGTTAATGAACTCAAAATTTCAACATTTTTACACGCTGATTCTCACTTTAGTACCACTCCTAATAGAAAGTACAAGTACAATTCCATTCGTGGTTCGTAAGAGTTGTGTCAATTTTATAGAGACCATCTCATTGGACGAGCAAATAAGAGAGAGACACTAGTGAGGGCAAAAAGCCAAAAGAAGAAATGGTATTAGTTTCCTCTATTCAACCTCGTTTTTATCTCTACCTTTATTGGAGATTGCCGCTTTATTCAATCTTCACCCTCACTTCATCGAATCTTCCGTTGCAAACCCATGTTCTTTTCTTTGCGTCCCCTTTGCGTGAATCACGCTTTAAAGAAGGAAAACTCAGCTAGAAGGAGACACTTTAAAGGAAGAAATCATGGTTATAGCAGGTAAATTACAAATCACATTTTTGGTAAATAAGTTTGAAATATTGTATATAGAAGGAAAAAAGCCCAATTTTAGATTGCTATAATCACACTTGTTTTCTTTGACCTTTGAAGTTCTTCATGAACCGTGAGAGGAAATGTGACAGAATTGTTTTATCATCACAGTAGCCATTTACGGTACTCTTCAACTTCCAATCATTTGAACTTCCATATTACTTATTTTTCTGGAAATTAAATAAGATAATCGCGATGGAGTGCACACAAGTTAGAAGAAATATAAATTAAGTTTATTGGAAAAAGCTACACAAAAGCCACACAGAAACTAACTGGTCTGTCTTCACTCCTCTTCCTCATCAGTGACAAATTTGCCAGTTCCTGGATTTATGGCAGCAATGAAGAAGAAGACAATGTTAAACAACAAAAGGGGCTCAATCTCATTGATTGGTACACCTGTCTCAAAGTTAAGTTGTGCCAAAGCTCCTTTCCCTGTGATAATTTCTCCTATAATAGAGAAAGCAATTCCCAGTTGTGCCAATCTTCCTACAAACAGCTCATTTGCCTTTGTGAATCCAAATAGAGGACCTGAATTTATACAACGCTTTCGTTAAATCCAACGCCAAACCAACTAAAGATTATTTTATACACCTCTTTCATAATGTACATGTTTATAGTATACTACAAGTTGATTCTTGAAACCAACTCAAACACTATAAAATAGTGTAGATAATTTTACTCCTAAAAAGGAGTATCTTTTGTTTAAATGCAGCTGATACAACTCAATTAATAAAAAGACTAAAATATATATCCCGTACCCGCTACCAGAGGCATATCTAGGATTTTTACGTGACGAGGCATAATATAATGCTCAATCAGTGCACCCAAAAGGATTTTACTGTTCAGGGTGTCAAGGGCCTTAAATTAACTATTTTCAAGATATATACATTTGTATATACAAAATTTCTGCCGAAACTTTACGCGGTCGGTGACCCCTCACTGTAACACATAGGTCCGCCTCTGGCCGCCAGAGGCGGATCCAGGATTTCAAGAGGATGGGTGCACTGTTGTGAAGAGGTAGATTTAGAATTTACACTTGACATGTTTAACTTTAGTCTCTTACCATGAACTCACTACACTATTGAAATTATAGGTTTAAAATTATATTCTTTTTAAAATTTTAGTAAGTTTCACATATATATCTATACTTCGTACCGAAAACGAGACCGTTTGGTGTGGGATTTGAACTGTCAATGTCACTTGTAGAGGTGCACCAAATAATAATTGCATCATAGGAGTCTTTGAGCATCGGTGCACACACATATATTTAAATAATTTTGAAGAAATATGACATTATTATACATGGTTTAGGGAGAAGAGTATGAATTCACGTGAACCCATACCCTTTAACCTAGATACGCCTCTGCTGGCCGCTACCTTTCGGGTGCGCACAGGATAAACTCTACTAATAGCAAACCCCATGCGACGGGCTCGACTGAAGAGACATGCAAATGGTTTCGAACTCTAGACCTCCTATTTGGAAAGTCCCTTGCTCAACTAATTAGGCCACCCGAAGGGTTTAGTAACATCTATATTTCACGTGGTGTTTTGGACATACTAGGAGTACTTTGTTAAAAATATTATCCGCTTCCTAATAAAGTAAAAATATATATCAAGAAAAGGAGGAGCTTATTATTACCTCCTTCCCTAAGACCCAAAGCAGCCTTAAAGCCTTTGCCAGGAGGGATAACAGCCTTATCAAGACCAGTAGCAGGGGCAGGGTCATCAATAAATTTTCCTCTGTCTCCCAAAGCTCCAATAGCTCCAAGCAGATTGAATAGGATGAAGAACAAAAGTAGTGGCTCAGCTTCATAGATTGGAATTCCAGTTTCAAGATTCAGTTGTGCCAAAATTCCCTTTCCTGTTACTGCTTCTCCCAACAAAGATGCCTATATAACATCATTACATTAGTGGTGCACAATGTATTTATAGGAAGAAATATTACTTAAATTTTACTACTTATTAAGAAGGAAGTGTCAAACTATTTTCTAAATGTAAAGGATATTTTCTCATACTTTTCGTCCGCATTTGAAAGGGTCTAACAATCGCGTGTGTGCGCGCGCGCAAGTCATATGTTTCTACATAGAGTTTTAGTACATAATATTATTTTTTACATTGAATTATCACTAGACAAAGCTATATAATAGCAATAAGTGCAAGTCAACACAAAGTTTTAATTAATATAGGGGTTTATCACTCAACTACGACAAATCTATATGTTATGAATTATGATACATGCATTGAGTCCGAATTTTTTTTTTTCCGAACTGATACCACATTATCCGTTACCTGTTCAATAAAATAAGGCTTTGGCCTTGGGATGCGACTTATTTGTCTAACTATGTAAATACTATAATATTGAGCCTTTAGTAGAATAATAAAAGTACTATGTTTATTTTTATTTTAAGAGCCATTAAAAAATTATGATAAACTAATTAATCGAAATACTCACCGCAAAACCAATCATAGCAACACGGCCAACAAAGAGCTCATTTTGCTTAGTGAAACCAATTCCTCCTGAGGTTCCAAAAATCCCATCCTCAACTTTTTCCTTTGGCTTTGGTACAACCTGTTGCTCCATCAAAAATAAATTAAAAAAAATAAGATATTCAACAAATTGCATATGCAATTTAGCCCAATTATATTAAAGAAAGACGGTAAATGAAAATAAACAAAATACATAATTAAAGGGGATAATGACTTTTTTTCAACAGTAATTAGCTAACCTTTTTGGCAGGAGCTTTAGCTTTTGACTTGAAAAGAGCAACAGTAGTACTTGCGAAATGTGAAGAAGAAGAAGAAGAAGCAGAAGGGTATTTCAAAGGAAGAGAAGGCAAAAAGAAAGAAGACAAAGGCTTAGGCTTTAGTCTTTCGACTAAGGATTCTTTACTCCTTAAATCAACTTTGGCATTGGCTGTCAGCAACATTGTTTGAGCCATGTCTTTTTCTTTTTGCTCTTGAGAACTTGAATTCCCTTAAAGTTAGAAGAAGAAGAAGTTTGAACAAGAATTCAGTTCATTAATTTTTTATGATATCTTGGTTTTTATAGAAAATGAATGGTGTCCATTTATTTTGATTCTGGAGATTTTTGAGGTTGAGATTGTTATCACTGAACTAGGATAGAAAGTGAGAGTCGATAGAGCGACCACGTCCACCTATGTACTTTGTGCGCTTGTGAAGTAAAATGTCCCTCTTTTGTGCGGCCTGTTGTGTATTTTTTGGTTGTATCTTGGTTCTCAAATCAAATGTCTACGTATATACTTTTATTATGGTAAACGGGTAAAATCAAGCCCGTTGCATGACTCGTCTTCCCGGTGAGCAAATTAGAGCAAGAACATGACCGCATTGTATCAAAGTCAAAACGAAAAATCCCTCGTATTAGGGCTCGTGTAAGGCACCTGCCTCGGGAATATCGGGGCCATATCCTCATGGGCCGATCTGAAGATTGAAGACTTCGGAGAACATTATCAACCATACAATGGAGATCGAAGGAGTAATGGGTCCGGACGCAACCCTGCGAGGAGTGAAAGAAGGAGCGATCGAGGTCATAATAACCGAGGACTCATGAGCAAAAATGGTTTCGACAGACCCATCGGGTCTAAGGAGGCACCAAGGTTATCGGAGTACAACTTCAGCGTCGATGCTGCCGGCATCGTATCAGCCATCAGATGCATCAAAGATACTAAGTGGCCTCGACCATTGCAATCCGATCTTGCCCAAACGGACCCCAACCTAATGTGTAAGTATCACGGCACTCACGACCACAAAACCGAAGATTGTTGAGAGAAGAAGTAGCCCGATTATTCCATAACGGACATCTCCGAGAATTTCTGAGTGATTGAGCCAAAAATCACTTGAGGAATAGGGACTCCAACAAGCATATCGAGCAAGAGAAATCTCAGCACGTCATTAACATGATCATTGGTGGAGTTGACGTCCCCCAAGGGCCGATGTTAAAGCGCACTAAGGTGTCCAATACAAGGGAAGCACAGACTCGAGATTATGTACTGGAGGGAACCGTATCTTTCAACGACGAGGACATTGAAGGCATCGTGCAATCACATAATGATGCACTGGTAATATCTGTACTCATAAATAAATCTCTAGTTAAGCATGTGTTAATTGATCTAGGCCTGTTCAAAACCGAACCAAAATCGTTAACCGAACCGAATCGATGACTTATTGGCTTATTGGTATCGGATTATCGGGGTAATGGACGGTGAACAGATTGAGATTTTATAATTAACGGATTAACGGTTTGGGGGTGGATTACTCAATTTTTTTATCGGATAAACCGTTAACCCATTAAGGATTTTTATATTTATACTTTCCTAAGGATCTTGAGGTAGCAAGAACTCCTAAGACTCGATGTCCATTCCAATTTATATCTTTTCCACCGGAATTTTCAATTCTATCCGGCTTATCAGGTCGGTTAGGATGCTAACAGGAAGTCAGTCAATAAAATCACCCATAAAAAAGAATCCATTTCAATATTATACCAATTATTTTTATTTGGTTTAGCCGATAAACCTCTTAATAACCGCCTGATAATATCTAATCTGATACCAATCAGTCCGTTGTCTTATTGGATGGCTAGAGGATCACTATATTTATAATCCAATAACCGATAAGTCGAACCGTTAAGCGTAACTATCCGCTTGATTAGTCTAATTCCCCCGATAAGCACCCCTAAATTGATCCAAGTAGCTCGGCCAATATCATCAGATCGAGGGTCGTGGAACAGTTGGGTCTACAAGACCAAATAGTGCATGCAGTCCGAGTTTTAAACGAATTTAACATGGCATATGAGACTACTAAGGGGGGATAACCTTGCTAGTAAACACCATCGGAATCGTTCAGGAAACAAAGTTCTACATGATCGAAGGAGATATTAGATACAATGCTCTATTCGGAAGGCCATGGATTCACAACATAAGGGCAATACCCTCGACACTACATTAGGCGTTGAAACTCCCCACACCGGAAGGGATCAAGACTGTTTACGTAGAATAGCCGGTCGCAAAAGAAATGTTCGCGATCGATGATGTGACCCCGATATCCGCACTCTCGATATCAAAGAACCTGAGTTTGGTTACTAAGGAATAAACCAAATAGCAATCACCGACATTGGCCCCGACTGAACCAGAAAAGCAGGAGACAGGCGAGGATGATGATTATGGAGTCCCTAGGTCGTTCATAGCCCCTGACGATTCAGATGCCACCAAGTCAATGGTTGAGGAGCTGGAGCAAGTCAGATTGATCAAGCACTTTCCCGATCGGAAGGTATACCTGGGCACGGGGCTAATTCCCGAGCTTAGGAAGAAACTCATTGAATTCCTTATAGCTAACATAAATTGTTTTTCTTTGTCCTACCTTGATATGATATGTATCCCACCATAAATAACCACTCACAAGCTGAGCTTGGACCTGAATTTCCACCCGGTTAAACAGAAGATGAGGCCTCAGCCCGAAGTCAAGCACACATTCATCAAAAACGAGGTATCCAAACTCCTTAAAATAGGTTCCATTCGGGAAGTTAAGTACCCGGATTGGTTAGCAAACGTAGTAGTAGTGACTAAAAAGGAAAATAAATTAAGAATGTGTGTAGACTACAAAGACTTGAACAAGGCATGACCTAAAGACTCTTTTCCTTTGCCTAACATCGATCGCATGATCAATGCAAAGGCCGACCACGAGATACTCAGCTTTTTCGACGCTTATTCTGGGTACAACCAAATCCGGATGGACCCGGGCGATCAGAAAAAACTTCCTTCATCACTAAATACGGCACCTATTATTATAATGTAATGTCGTTCGTACTAAAGAACGCTGGTGCCACTTACCAATGCCTAGTAAACCGGATGTTCGAAGAACAAATAGGTAAATCAATGGAGGTTTATATTGATGACATGTTAGTTAAGTCCCTGCGAGCAGAGGACCATGTTAAACATTTGCAGAAAACCTTCAACATACTGAAGAAATACAATATGAAGCTTAACCCGGAGAAATGCACATTCGGGGTCGGGTCCGGGAAGTTCCTTGGATTCATGGTGTCAAACTGGGGAATCGAGATCAATCCCGACAAAATCAAAGCTATAGAAGACATCACCTTAGTGGACAATGTCAAGGCCGTTCAAAAGTTAACCGGGCGTATAGCCGCCCTGGGTCGGTTCATATCAAGGTCCTCCGATAAGATCTATCAGTTCTTCTCATTGCCAAAGAAGAAGAATAACTTTTCATGGACCCCGAAATTCCAGCAAGCTTTGGAAGAACTCAAATGGTACCTTTCGAGTCCACCTTTGCTTCATACTCCGAAGGCAGACGAGCAGTTGTACCTGTACTTAGCGGTATCCGAGATAGCGGTAAGTGGAGTATTAGTCCGGGAAGAAGAATGTATGCAATTTCCTATATATTATGTTAGCAGGACTCTAGGCGAGGCCAAAACAAGGTGTCCTTGATCTCGCCCAAGTCACACCTCAAATTTGGGGTTGTGAAGCGGTCGATTACAATAATAATATCCAACTAGGAGTCGGGATCGAATCCACATGGAGCGTAGATGGGATTAGTGGTATGTATTTGGTCTAAGCACGTGAATTGTCTAAGTTGCACTGCCACAAACGTTGTTTTGATTTTACTTCTAAAATTATACTAAGGATTGCAATTGAAAAATATGAAACTAGAGAAGAATATTTTTATTGTTGTTTTTCAAATATGTAAAAGGTTAAGGGATGTGACTTTCACCTAGGTGTTTTGCTAACGAGTTGTGGGCTTTAGAGCGAGTTTCGTTAGTCGGGGTGTATTATAGCAATCAACACTCAAATACCCACTCAATACCTCTCGGTAAGAGAGTAGTTTTGCCCAATTTGGCTTTCTCAAATCCAAATGGGTATTGAACTAAACAGTTGACAAATTGCTCAAGTCGGGTTTTACTATCTCTAGGTTCAACCCTTTAATTGGGACTATCAATCTCTTGATTTCATCCCAATACCTTGTTAGCCGAGTTTTCCTAGACTAAGTCTCTCTTTCTCAAGTAGAGACCAAGTCAAATAGGATTGAACCAATGTTTGCAACCATTAATTCCACAATTATATAAAAAACTAGGCTAAATAATACACACCCAACCGTAAATAAGCCCTAAATCAAACATCCATTAGGTTCCCACACTAGGGTTTGGTCACAACCCTATCTAGAAAATTAGCTACTCATAGTGGATATTGAAGAAAATAAAGAAGAAAAGATGATAAAACTCATATTGAATGATTAATAGATGAAAATCCAATGTAAAATCAACAATATAAACTAAAGTTGCCTAAAAGAGTAAATAAAAATGGCTACAGACTTTCTGGTATTCAAAACTTGACCTAATTTCGTGAAAGTAGTCTATTTATACAAAGCTGGAATTTTCGGACAAAATTTCCCTTTCGGAGGTTCAACGGCCGTACAATTCTGTGTGCGGTCCACACTTTGCTTCAGCTCTTGACAGGAGTAGGGTCTGCGGTCGCACAATTCTGCACTACGACCGCGTCTCTTGAGTTCTGCGGACAGCACAATTCTGTGTGAGGTCGCATATTTGATTTTTGCGGCTGCACAATTATAGTGCGGTCCGCAGTTCTTGCTGGGCTTGGAGTTGGAACTCTCTGAACCTTGACTTCTGCGGCCGCACAATTATTGTGCGGTTCACACCTTACATTGCAGCTATGTTAATTCTTCTTCATGTTCTGCGGCCGCACACAGAATTCTGCGGTCCACACTTTAGCTTTTTGTGCTTGATTTTTGTCCTTGTTCCAAAGCACTCCTCTTGAGTTTGATTTCATCGTAATGACTCATTTTTCAATACTCCTGCAAGTAAGCATATTTCATCAATTTTTGGAAATACTTTTAAATATTTTTGATCCAAAACAAAAGTCAAAAGGCGCAAATAAGTAGTCAAAATCCCCACTTATCAACTCCCCCAAACTTAAGCTTTTGCTTGTCCTCGAGCAAATAAGGTAATTCCCACCTCCACAAGAAAAGAACTATTCTAGTTAATCTAAGATGAAGCAAACACACATCAATTGGGACCAACAATTACCCACAACACTTATGAATTATCAACAAAGCAATGATTTGAAGTTTTAAGCACAAATAGTTCTAATGTGACACTTGAGTATCAAGAGTTGACTTACTCATCAAGGAAGTTCGCTCTTTCATGTAGGTTACTGTGGATCCCAAACTCCTCTTCCTCTACTCTCTATTAGCTTATCTCATTTAAGAATGAAGCACTCAATTCAAGAATTTGTGAAAAGTTCACCCATCTCTCTCAAAAGAATGCCACAAGTACGGCTCTAAGTACCATATGTTTGCCCCTCATATAAATTACCACTAATGTAAGCTCACTCGGCTTGAAATCACGTATGGCTTTTTCGGCATGTAATGAAGGCTTTTGGACTGAGGTAGGAAATGTTAGAGTAGAACGGGTTCATATTTCCTTAAGCACTCCATTTTCTCTTTTTGGCTCATGCTTTGCCGACTCTTTGTGTCATTTTCTCTTTCCTTAGGAGAACTAGAGAGACTTGATATCACTCTTTCTTGGTCATGATATTTATTTTTTTCCTTCTTTGTTTCCTCCATGCTTTGCCCTTTTTCTTTTCTTTGAATCCTTTAACTCTTCAATTTATTCACTTTCTTTTTGTATTTTTCTTTTGTTCTTTCTTTCTTTTTATTTGCCTTGCCTTTTTTTAATTTCTTTTCTATTTTTGTATCTTGATACCACTTTCAAACTCCTCGTCTATCCCCAAACTTATGTTTTCGCCAATTGCTTCTCATGAGTGTTAAGAAAAGCTCGGGTGCCAAGAGAGGGTCACTACAAAATGGGTAAAGGTTTATAACATAGTTATCAAATGAGAAAGGCTTTAGGCTCAAAAGGGTTGACTAGGGATAACATCATTGGTGGGCCATGAAAAAATTTAAAACGGGTCAAGGAGAGCCTATAATCACTTCTCAAGCCAAGAAAATTTTAAAATTTCGCTTAAAACACATTCGAGGCACGTTCTAGACCATTCACATGGGTACTTGGACTTGCAACAAAATATCTCACCTCTCACACAGCTTGATTGTTAAAGAGGATAGAGTCGAGGGCCCACAATAACCGTATTCAAGATTGAAAATCACTGATGGTTCAACTAAACCACTCGATAATTGCCTAAGTCAACGCAAGAGTCACAAGGTCACTAACAAGAGCTAATTCTTTCCAAGAACTTGTTTTTAATCATAAGCATGTAGTTAAGTGTGTTGGTACCAAGTGAAGCATGCTTGAATCTTCTAGTTCGACTCAATTAGGTCCTCTTATTCATTATTACTACTGTTCTTACCTAAATATCAAAAACGGACTCAATCCCTTAAGAAGGTTGTCACGCCATCCATCGTTGGGAAGAGTCACCCGGTTCACACAAAAACTACCTTTGGAAAGAACCGTGGCATTAAGAAAACTAAAGGCTTATTGATCATCAAAACATAAAAAGAAGCTACTAAATCAAAAAGAAGCTATTAAAGTAAATAAGAAGCTAGACTACTAAGAAAACAGAATAAAGAAGCTATGAAATAAACTACTGAAAGCAAAAATGAATATACAAACCGAGAAAGGGAAAAAGAATATAAACATCAATAGAGAGAGAAGAATATATACATAATGAAAATAAAAATAAAAAGAGATCAGTTATTACAGGCCAATGTCAAATATCAAATCAAAATAGACTCCACCCCCCTGAATAAAAATAAACATTGTCCTCAATGCTTAAAAAAATAAAAACAAGGAAGGGAAAGAGTGGAGAGGACTCCCTATATGGTCTCAGTGTCCATAGCAGCATCACCTCCCTCAGGATCCTCCAACTGGATCTCACCATCCTCTGCTCGGGGAGTAGCTGGGTTGGTGAACATCTGTAGCACCGCCTCAGCCGTGTGGACAGCGAGGTCTGGCTCCTCAGACTGGCTAGCTGGTGCCACTGGTAATGGTGGTGCTGCTGGGTCTACTGGTACTGATAGATTTGTCTCCATCAGTAAGTCAAATGGAAGATCTCAAGCGGCTGCTATCTTGGTCACCTCTCGTCTCAATTTGTCAATTGATTTCCTCGAAGCCTAATATTTCCTCATCTTCTTCACCTGCTTCCCAAGCTCCTCAATTGCTCCCCCATGTGCCACCAAGGTATCCATGATGGTCTTCTGATTATCCAGTATATTCTTCAATATTTCCTCCACTGACGGAGGAACCTGGGGTGCTGGGGCAGAAGACTGTGTTGCAACAACACTGGATAGGCCGGATAGCTTTGTAGTAGCTGTCTGCATCCAGTTGTTGAGACTCGCCAATGTCTAGAAGACTCGCAGCGCAGTAAGTGGATAAGTGGAGGAGGAAGGCACTGGTACTGATGTTGATGGCCCTGAAGATGGAGGTGGTGGCATGACAGCTGTCTCGGTGGAAGGCCCGGCTTCTGTGGAAGGCATGGAAGCTGTAGAAGGCATAGCAGCAGAATCAGCAACTACCACTAATGGCTCATCAGACTGGCCTACGGTAGTAGTCGTTTTGCCCTTATTCTTAGGGTTCCTTGGGTCCTTCAGAGAGTACGAGGAGAAGGGCTGCTTAACCCTAACCTTCGTATCAAAGCTCTTGGGCTCCACCCCCGCATCCGTGAGATACTCTGTGATAGTGTTGGGAGACGGATAGGAGCTTTCACCCTGCCTGACAACCAGAGACATGTTGGCCGACATGATGGCACCCACATTGATTGGGTACCCTACCATGATGGAAGCAACTAGGACTGCTTGAGGGATTGGGAGAATGTTTTCATTCTGGCTTGGGTCTATGCGACTGCACACAAATATTTGCCACCCTTTTGCTTCAAAGTTGAGGGTGTTCCGCAGAATAGGAACCTCTGCTGTGATCCGTGGTGGTGGTGGTCCTGGAGCTGCTAGTATCTCAGCTAGCCAAGGGCGAATTGCATCACCCAGTGCGAACTTCTCTAAATACTACATCAGCTTCATATCCTCGAGCCCCAAATAAGTGTTCAGGGTACTCTAATCAAATCGTACCTTCAGGTTCCTCACCTTGGTCACCTTAGTCCCCTTCTTGATGTGCTCCACATTGGCGTAGAACTCCCGGACTAAGTGCTCCTTGGCATCCAGTACGCTTTTCGTGAACCACTTCCACCATTTTCTTTCCCGAAATTGTCTTAACACATTTGGATTGTGCTTATCCAAGTCTTTCAAAATAAACTGACGCCTAAGTGTGAGCGATCTCTGAGGCCACTACTCTCGGAACCTGTTGAATGCAGTCAGGATCACAAACCTATTTTCCCAAACTTCCTTCTTCTTTGACCTCTCCAGGCATGCAACTCTGGTATCATCCCCCCGACAGTCATCCAGAATATCTTCATCATTATCAACTATGACTGGTACGACGAGGGCATGAGTAGATGAGGGCTCCGTAGCCTGACTGTTCCTTTCCGATCCCTCAGAAGTACTCTTAGAAGAGGTAGGATCATCTCTCAATCGGTATCTGTCCTGGGACAGATGTGGTTGTGATGGCACAACAGGCTGCCTTTGCACTGAGTTGCCCTCCGATGCTTCCCTAGACGGGGAATATGAACTTGATTCGGAGGGCTCCCGCTGTCTACCTCGGCCTATTGTTGCCTTCTTCCTAATCACTTTTTGCACGGAGAGTGGTAGGGTACCCCTGCCTCGACCTCGGGAGGGTTCACCCCTCCTCTTGGATGTATCACCTCGTCCCCGTGAGCTAACCATTGTCTGCAATATATAGCAACATGAGTCAGTTAAAGTTCAAACACAGACTATAAAATAGTTACAGACAAAACAATGGGCAGGAAGGGGAAGTGTGGTCCGCACAATTCTGAGTGTGACCGTAGAATGGCTTGTGTGGACCGCACAATTTTGGAAGTGCGGACTCACAATTGAAGTGTGGTCCGCACAATTTTGAGTGCGGCAGCACAATTCAAGGCCCAGAAATACCAATTCTCTGAAGTTTTGATCTGCGGCTGCACACATTTTTCTGCGGACCGCACAATTTTTAGTGCGGTCCGCATAATCAATGCATAGACCTTGCCCTCGCCTAAGGATCTACGGACCGCATAATTTCTTGTGCGGCCGCACAATTCAAAGTTAGATGGCACTGAACTTAGGTTTTGTTTTTAAATTTTTGAAAAATTTAGACATAGTATTGGCAAATTAAACATGATGCACAGTCTACCCATCCCCCAATTAACAAGTATGAAGTTTCCCACACTAATTTAAGCACACATGATGATTAATTTTGATATTTAGGCCTAAAAATAACTAAACTAATGAAGAACAAAAATTAAGAAATTTGAAAAAATCTAAACATGAATTGAACACACTAGTAATGAATGATGCAGGGAAGAATCTAGGGTGACGAAGTGAATGCGAGATGAATGAATCAATTTGAGTGCACTGTGCTTGCATTGGTGTCAACTAGTCAGAGTGTGTAAAGTTTTGAACAGTGGTAGAGGGTCATTATTTATAGTTGGCCGATTTTAGGGCAAGGATTAGCAGGTGAGTACGGCCGCACAATTTTATGTGCGGTCCGCACTCTTTACCTGTCACCTGCTTCCCTCTTTGTCGATCTGCGATCCGCAAAATTCTGAGTGTGGCCGCAGATTTTTTTGTGCGGACCGCACAATTCCTTATGCGGCCGCAGATCGGCCATTTCTCTGCAATTCAAACTTCAGAGAGTTTGCAATTTTGTTATCTCTAGTTGTGCGGTCGCACAATGAGTTGTGCGGTCACACAATGAGTTGTGCGGCCGCAGACTCCTTTCTGCTGTAGCCATCAAGATTGTGCGGTCCGCACAATAAATGTGATCCGAATTTTTTTCCACACTTAGCATTTTTCCTGAGCACAGTTCCTGCAAAGCACACTCATTCCTGTAACATACTTCAAAACCAGTTAGCACAAAACAAGACCTATCTAAAAAAGAAGAAAAACAAAAAAAACATGGGTTGCCTCCCAAGAAGCGCCTGATTTAATGCCGCGGCACAACGCAGATTACTATCAATCACTTGAAATGAATCAAGGCCACAATGTGGCCATCATTAACTTTTCCCAAATAATGCTTCACCCGATGACCATTGACTCTAAACACTTCATCATTTTTATTCTTCTAGTCTAATGCACCAAATGTTGTCACACTCACAACCTCAAACGGGCCACTCCATTTAGACTTCAACTTTCCTGGAAACATTTGTAACCGAGCATTGAACAATAATACAAGATCACCTTCTTTGAACTCCTTGTTCCGAATATACTTGTGATGGAGGTACTTCATCTTCTCCTTGTATAAGGAAGAACTTGTATATACATGGTACCGGAATTCATCAAGCTCATTCAATTGTTCCACCCTTAAGTTGGAGGCGACATCCCACTCAAGATTTAGCTTCTTCAATGCCCACATACCCTTATGCTCAAGTTCCACCGGAAGGTGACAAGCTTTCCCGAATACCAACCGGTATGGAGACATACAAATTCGTGTTTTGTAAGCCGTCCTATAGGCCCATAGAGCATCATCAAGTTTCTTCGACCAATTCGTCCGGTTGGCATTCACTATTTTTGACAAAATACTCTTGATCTCCCAGTTGGATACTTTCACTTGTCCGCTTTCTTGAGGGTGATAGGGGGTAGTGACTTTGTGAGTGACGCCATACTTGCTAAGCAAAGTATCAAAAGCTTTGTTGCAAAAATGCGACCCCCATTGCTTATAATGGCCCGCGGAGTATTAAACCTTGTGAAGATGTTCTTTTTCAAAAATGCCACCACACTTCCAGCTTCGTTGTTGGGAAGAGCAACAGCCTCAACCCATTTTGACACATAATCCACAGCTACCCAAATGTAGGTGTTCCTACAAGAGCTTACAAATGGTCCCATAAAATCAATACCCCACACATCAAAAATATCAATTTCCAAGATAGTGGTGAGGGGCATCTCATTTTTCTTTGAAATTCCACCGGCCCTTTGGCATTCATCACAACGCTTGACTAGATCACTTGCGTCCTTGTATAGAGTAGGCCAATAGAATCCACAAATCAACACTTTGGACGCCTTTCTTGCTCCCTCATGGTGACCACCGTAGGGTGAAGAATTACAAGCCCCAAGAATTTCAACTTGTTCTTCCTCTGGCACACATCTTCTAATCACGCCATCAGTACAAATCCGGAAGAGTTATGGTTCATCCCAATAATAGTCTAGGATATCCCGTTTGAGCTTCTTCCTTTGGTTTGAAGAGAACTCATTCGGTACAATACCACTCACAAGATAATTTGCTAAATCAGCGAACCATGGTATCTCGATCATTGAAATGGCTAGAAGTTACTCGTCGGGGAAGGAGTCATTGATTTCAAGGCCGCCATATGGCCTCCCTTCCACCTCCAAGCGATACAAGTGGTCCGCCACTTGGTTTTCACTGCCTTTGCGGTCTTGGATGTCTAGATCGAACTCTTGCAATAAAAGCACCCATCTCATTAACCGAGCCTTTGAATCTTTCTTGCTCATAAGGTACCTAAGTGCCGCATGATCTGTGTGGACAATCACCTTTGTACCTATCAAGTACAGGCGGAACTTCTCTATAGCAAAACCAATAGCAAGGAGCTCTTTTTCGGTCATAGTGTAATTTACTTAGGCATTATTCATGGTCTTACTAGTATAGTAGACCAGATGAAAGATCTTGTTGACACGTTGCCCCAAAACTGCTCCGACCGCCACATCACTAGCGTCACACATGAGCTCAAAAGACAAGCTCTAATTCGGGGTGGTGATGATAGGAGTAGTTGTCAATTTGAACTTGAGCAATTCAAATGCCTTTATGCAATCCTCATTGAAATAGAATTTGGTATCTTTCTCCAAAAGATTACACAAGGGGTTCACTACTTTGGAAAAATCCTTTATAAAATGCCGGTAGAACCCCGCATGCCCCAAGAAACTCCTCACTCCCTTCACGGATGTTGGAGGTGGAAGTTTAGAAATCACCTTTATTTTCGCCTTGTAGACCTCAATGTCATTCTTTGAATTTTTGTGGTCAAGGACAATGCCTTCCTCAACCATAAAATGATATTTCTCCCAATTCAACACCAAGTTTGTCTCTTCACATCTTGCCAAGACCTTATCTAAATTTTTCAAGCAATCATCAAAAGAATTTTCGACCACCAAAAAGTCATCCATGAAGACTTCAAGGAAATCCTCCAGCATGTCCGTGAAGATAGCCATCTTACACCTTTGAAAAGTCGTTGGTGCATTGCATAACCCAAATGGCATCCGCGAGAATGCGAAAGTACCATAAGAACATGTGAAAGTAGTCTTATCTTGATCCTCCGGAGCAATAAGAATTTTATTGTATCCGGAATACCCATCAAGGAAATAATAAAAAGCACGGCCGGCCAACCTATCAAGCATTTGATCAAGGAAGGGAAGTGGGAAATGATCCTTCCTTGTGACTTTGTTAAGCTTGCGATAGTCCATACACACTCTCCACCCGGTCACCGTTCTTGTAGGAATTAACTCGTTCTTGTCATTGGTGACCACCGTCATGCCCCCTTTGTTTGAGACACGTTGCACCGGAGAGATCCGCGAACTATCGGAAATGGGGTAAACAACCCCGGCATCCAACCACTTTATGATCTCCTTTTTGACCACCTCTTACATTTCTTTATTTAGTCTTCTTTGATGTTTAACGGAGGGTTTGGCATCCTCTTACAAAATAATCTTGTGCATACAAAAGGCGGAGCTTATACCCCGAATATCCGCCAATGTCCATCCGATAGCTTTCTTCCTCTTTTGTAGCACCGCCAATGTGGAGTCTACCTGTACGTTAGTCAAACAAGAGGAAAGAATAACCGGTAAAGTAGAACAAGGGCCAAAGAATTCATACCTGAGATGTGGAGGCAATGGATTTAACTCCAAAGTGGGAGGCTCCTCGATTGAGGTCATTGTTGGAGGAGTCTTCCGATTTTCAAGATCCAAGGACAATTTGCGGGGTCCATAAGTGTATTACCCCATTCCTTGCAATGAGTTCACGCATTCAACATAGCCATCCGTCTCGTCATCATCAAGGTTAAGCAAAACGGCCTCTAAAGTATCATCAACATTCATCGCGACACCAGTATCATCAATAATCACATTGGTCACCAAGTCCACAAATGAACACACTTCATTGCTATTCGGTTGCCTCATAGATTTGCACACATGGAAAACTACCTTTTCATCGCCTACCCGGAAAGTGAGCTCACCGGCTTCCATATCAACAAGAGCCTTCCCTGTATCAAGGAAAGGTCTCCCTAGAATAATAGGCACATCATAGTCTACTTCACAATCAAGAATCATAAAGTTTCCCGGGAAGATGAATTTATCCACACGAACCAACACATCATCAATAATACCCAATGGTCTCTTCATAGTTCGATCAGCCATTTGTAACCTCATAGATGTGGGTCTTAGTTGCCAAATTCTCAAAGTCTTGAAAACCGAATAGGGCATCAAATTGATACTTTCCTCAAAATACAAAGAGCTTTTGCAAAGTCGGCGC
Source organism: Nicotiana tabacum (assembly GCF_000715075.1). NCBI lineage: Eukaryota > Viridiplantae > Streptophyta > Magnoliopsida > Solanales > Solanaceae > Nicotiana > Nicotiana tabacum. The sequence goes on from NC_134101.1 coordinate 39,603,072, forward strand.
TTCCAATAGTACAAGGGATGGTGAAAGCGTCGGGATCTTCCAATTTAGGAGCCATTGAGTGCACAATTGCACTCACTTTATGTGTCATCTTTATAGTCTCATAATTTATCGACCTCTTCTTTGTCACCAAATACTTCATGAACTTTGCATAACCGGGAATTTTCTCCAAAGCCTCAACCAATGGCACATTAATAGATAGGCTTTTCATCATGTCAATGAAACTTTTGAATTGGTTATCGCCATTTTGCTTGGCAAGCCTTTGAGGGTATGGAGGAGGAGGCCTTGGCATTGGTGCCTTAGCCTTTGTCACTACCGGTTTCGGTATGTCTACAATGTGCTCCCTAGAGGGGTCCACTTCCTCTTGAGTCTCCTCCACATTGTCATCAATATCAATTCTTACTTCATCATTGACTTGCACCAAATTGTTTGGAATCTCATCTTCTTGAATCACTTGTTCATCATCCACAATTGTTCTTTGACTTGAGGTGGTTGCATCCCCACCTTTTCCACTCCTTGTAGTCACGGCCATGGCATGTCCCGTGTTGTTCCCACCCTTTGGGTTCACCACCGTGTCACTTGGTAGTGCCCCCTTAGGATGAGTGTTCAAAGCTTGCGAGATTTGCCCCAATTGAACTTCCAAATTGTGAATTGAAGTGTTGTGAGAGGCTAGTTGAGCATCAGAGTCGGCATTCTTCTCCATCATTTGTTTGAACATGTTCTCAATTCTCCCCATCTCACTATTGGAAGAGCTTAGACCATTGGAATGATAGGGAGGCGGGTTGCTTGGTTGTTGATACATCGGGGGCCTTTGAAAGCCCGACCCCCGATTCCCTTGGTTATTGTTCCATCCCCCTTGGTTGTTGCCTCCCTAATATCCTTGACTATTGCCACCCCAATTTCTTTGGTTGTTTTGACCATTTCAATTTCCTTGATTATTTTGATTGTTCCAATTGCCTTGGTTGTTTGAGTCCAATTCCCTTGATTACCTTGAGATCGCCATTGTTGTTGATTTGGGCCTTGAGAGTTGTTTCTTTGCCTTTGGAAGTTTTGAGAGTTGTTTATTTGCCCTTGGAAGTTGTTCACATATTGTACTTCCTCCTTTTGTTCATTGTAAAATTCATCTTAGTCAAACTCACTATCTTCTTGCACATATTGTTCCGCACAGTTTTGCAATTATTGACCCTTTTGCCTTCTCTTGTTTACTATCATATTGACACCCTCCATTGTATTTACTTGCTTAGGACCTTGAACTTGTTGAAGTTGAGCATTGGCTAATTGATTCATTGTAGTGGTTAACTCGGCAATTGTTTGCCCATGATCATACAATTCTTTATGTAGGTGAATCACATTTGGATCACCTTGAGGAACATTTTTTCTACTTTGCCATGTCGATGAAGTATCCGCCATTTCATCTAAGATCTTACAACCTTAGGCATATGGTGTTGTCATGAAATTTTCACTGGCAAGTTGGTTGACCACGCATTGATTGGTAGTATTGATCCCCCTATAGAAAGTTTATTGAATCATAGCCTCCGTCATGTCATTGTTCGGGCACTCTTTCACCATAGTTCGGTACCTCTCCCATATCTCATGCAAAGGCTATTTGGGTTCAATGCTAGAATCTCATCTCTAAGAGTAGCCATATGCCCGGGAGAAAAGAACTTGGAAATAAATTTCTCCACCAATTTATTCCATGTATGGATGGAATAGTTTGGCAACCTTTCTAACCAATCCAAAGCTTTCCCCCCATAGAGAGAAAGGAAATAGCCTCAACCTTAAAGTATCCCCGGATACGTTTATCTGTTTACTCCCCCAGCAAGTGTCCACAAATCCTTTCAAGTGTTTGTACGCATTTTGATTCGGAGCCCCGATGAAGAATTGTCGTTGCTCTAGCAATGTGAGAATAACATTTGTGATTTGAAAGTTAGCCCCCCCTAATGTGGGATGCGACTATGGCACTTGCATACCCTTCATTCGGCAACACCCAGTGTGGAGCCTCTCTTGGTGGAGGTAGGGGTGGAACGGGAACATTGTCTTGAAGCGGCCGGCCTCGTCTATTTTCTTGAGGTTCAAGAGGAACCTCTTCAACTTGGTCATCTTCCACGTCCACATCCTCCAAAGGCATGTTTCCGAGAGGATCATTATTGTTGAGAGCTATTGTTTCACCAAACAGATTAGTAACACAGAAGGAAAAGAAGACAATTCACACACAAAACCAAATATATAGCTAAATCTATTTTTATGCTCCCCGGCAATGGCGCCAAAAATTGATCACGCCCAAGTCACACCTCAAATTTGGGGTTGTGAAGCGGTCGATTGCAATAATAATACCTAACTATGAGTCGGGATCGAATTCACAGGGAGCGTAAATGGGATTAGTGGTATGTATTTGGTCTAAGCACGTAGATTGTCTAAGTTGCACTTCCACAAACGTTGTTTTGATTTTACTTCTAAAATTATACTAAGGATTGCAATTGAAAAATATGAAACTAGAGAAGAATGTTTTTTTTTGTTGTTTTTCAAATATGTAAAAGGTCTAGGGCTGTGACTTCCACCTAGGTATTTTCCTAACGGGTTGTGGGCTTTAGAGCAAGTTTTGTTGGTTGGGTGTATTATAGAAATCAACACTCAAATACCCACTCAATACCTCTCGGTAAGAGAGTGGTTTTGTCCAATTTAGCTTTCTCAAGTCCAAATGGGTATTGAACTAAACAATTGACAAATTGCTCAAGTTGGGTTTTACTATCTCTAGGTTCAACCCTTTAATTGGGACTATCAATCTCTTGATTTCATCCCAAACTCTTGTTAGCCGAGTTTTCCTAGACTAAGTCTCTCTTTTTCAAGTAGAGACCAAGTCAAACAGGCTTGAACCAATGTTTGCAACCATTAATTTCACAATTATAGCAAGAACTAGGCTAAATAATACATCTCCAACCGTAAACAAGCCATAAATCAAATACCCATTAGGTTCCCACACTAGGGTTGGGTCACAACCCTGACTAAAAAATTTGCTACTCATAGTGGATATTGAAGAAAATAAAGAAGAAAAGATGATAAAACTCATTTTGAATGATTAATAGATGCAAATTCAATGTAAAATCAACAATATAAACTAAAGTTGCCTAAAAGAGTAAAGAAAACCGGCTACAGACTTTCTGGTATTCAAAACTTGACCTAATTTCGTGAAAATAGTCTATTTATACAAAGCTAAAATTTTCGGACAAAATTGCCCTTTCGGAGGTTCTGCGGCCGCATAATTTTGTGTGCGGCCCGCACTTTGCTTCACCTCTTGACAGGAGTAGGATCTGCGGCCGCACAATTCTGCACTGCGGCCGCGTCTCTTGAGTTCTGTGGACCGCACAATTCTGGGTGCGGCCGCACATTTGATTTTTGCGGTTGCACAATTATAGTGCAGTCCGCAGTTCTTGATGGGCTTGGAGTTGGAACTCTCTGAACCTTGACTTCTGCGGCCGCACAATTATTGTGCGGTCCGAACCTTACATTGCAGCTCTGTTAATTCTTCTTCATGTTTTGCGGCCGCACACAGAATTCTGCGGTCCACACTTTAGCTTTTTGTGCTTGATTTTTGTCCTTGTTCCAAAGCACTCCTCTTGAGTTTGATTTCATCGTAATGGCTCATTTTCCAATACTCTACAAGTAAGAATATTTTATCAGTTTTCGGGAATACATTTAAACATTTTTTATCTAAAACAAAAGTCAAAAAGGCGCAAATAAGTAGTCAAAATTTTCACTTATCAGTCCTCACTTGGAGAAATTGTCGCTCGCTTTGCTAAGCGCCCCGAGGAAGTTAAGGTCGTATTTTCAATGCCATCCCATTTGTGTCGTAAATACTTACCCATTTAGGAACATAATGCACAAACCCGAGCTCTCGGGATGATTGGCCAAATGGGCAGTGGAAATTAGTGGGTACGATATCGAATATCGACCCCGAACAACCATCAAAACTCAAATTTTGGTAAACTCTACGGACGACTTCACGCCGGCCTTAATACCCGGAGTCGAAAAGGAATTGTTATTAACCTCCGGGACCTCATCGGGAATCTAGACCCTCTTTACGGACGGTGCCTCGAACACAAAGGGGTCTGGACTCGACATCGTGTTGAAGCCGCCCACGAGTAACGTAGTTAGGGAAGCTATTAGAACTGTGAAATTGACTAACAATGAGGCCGAATATGAGGTCATGATCACAGGTCTCGAATTGGCTAAAAGCCTGGGGGCCAAAGTGATCGAAGCCAAATGCAATTCCTTCATCGTGGTAAATCAAGTCAATGGAACATTCAAAGTGAAAGAAGAACAAATGCGAAGATACTTAGATAAACTACAGGTAACACTGCATCGATTCAAGGAATGTACCCTACAACACGTGCCCTAGGATCAAAATAGTGAAGTCGATGCTCTGGTTAACTTGGGGTCATTAGTTGATGATGATGAATTCAGCTCGGGAATAGTCGTATAACTCATGAAATCGGTAGTGGAAGAAGGCCATGCCGAGATAAACTCGACAAGTTTAACTTGGGACTGGAGAAACATGTATATAGATTACCTGAAGGTCGGGAAGCTACCTTCACATCCAAAAAAATCAAAAGCTCTACGCACAAAGGCGACCAGGTTTAGCCTGTCCGAAGATAATACCCTGTTCAGAAGAACGTTCGATGGCCACTCGCCATATGTTTGGGACCGAGAGACACCAAATATGTTTTGAGGGAAGTTCACAAAGGCACCTGCGGGAATCATTCGGGGGCAGAATCATTGGTTCATAAGATAATCAGAACTGGGTATTACTGGATCGACATGGAGAAAGATGCGAAGGAGTTCGTGCGAAAATACAACGGCTGTCAGAGGCACGCACTAATGATCCACCAACCCGGGGAGTTGCTACACTCGGTCCTGTCACCATAGCCATTCATGAAATGAGGAATGGACATCGTCGGTCCCCTACCATGGGCACCCGGTAAGGCTCAATTTATACTATTTATGGCTAACTATTTCTCTAAATGGGTTGAAGCTCAAGCGTTCGAGAAGCTCCAATAAAAAGAAGTAATCGACTTCATTTGGGACCACATAATATGTCGATTCGGTATACCGGCCGAGATAGTATGTTATAATGGGAAGCAGTTCATTGACAACAAGTTCAGCAAATTTTTCGAGGACCATAAGATCAATAAGATCTTGTCAATATCCTATCACCCTAGTGGGAACATGCAGGCAAAGTCGACAAACAAAACAATCCTTCAAAACCTGAAGAAAAGGTTGACCAATGCCAAAGGGAAGCGGAAGGAAATCCTGCTCGAAGTCTTGTGGGCATATCGTATGACCTCAAAATCCAGTGCCGGGGCTACCCCATTTTTGTTGGTCTACGGTGCCGAAGCACTAATACTGGCCGAGGTGGGAGAATAGAGCCTCAGGTTCCGATATTCAACCGAAGAATCAAACGATGAGGCCACTCTAGTCTGGCTGGCCGCCCAAAAATAGCGGATAAAAAGATATTAAAACCGAAGAGCCAATCTCCGAAACTTTAACATCGGGGACTTGGTATTAAGAAGAGTAACACAGAACACCCGGAACCCGAACGAAGGGAAGTTAGGACCGAACTAGGAAGATCCGTATCGAGTCATCGGGATTACCAGTAAAGGTTCTTACAAACTCGAAGAGGGAAACGACACACAGCTACCAAACAACTGGAATGTCACCCACTTAAAATAATACTACTGCTAAGGTACGCCATAATTTATTTTCTTTTATTTATTTTATTTTGGCTAACACTTGCAGGCAACAGCCAAAGGAGAATGTAGCTGATTAGGCCTGAAAGCATGTGTTGCACTCTTTTACCCTTGAACCGATTTTATCCCAAATGGGTTTTCTAGCAAGGTTCTTAATGAGGCAATAATAAATCATGCTAACTTAGAGTCGAAGACCGGTTTTAAATTGGAGTCAATGGTCGCATCAACAGTATCCGAGTCCACTTGAAGACCGATCTCGAATACTGGGGGCCATCACCCTCGGGTCATGATTTTTAGTAAGGAAGGAAACTTTGTGCTCGAACAGTCTAGGCTCGGTGGTTAGGATTCATTGTAAGGGCTAAACGGTCAAATAAATTGTGCCGGCATAGGTCACCCAAGCCACAACACGAGTTGTACCTTACACATAGAAATGAAAGAAAGTTTTTTTACCTTGCTAACAAACACTCTTTTCTTCTTAAAAGTATCGAGCCCAAGTGCTATTCCTACCCGAGAACTATCGAGCCCAAGGGGACTTGGTATTAAGAAGAGTAACACAGAACACCCGGAACCCGAACGAAGGGAAGTTAGGACCGAACTAGGAAGATTCGTATCGAGTCATCGGGATTACCAGTAAAGGTTCTTACAAACTCGAAGAGGGAAACGATACACAGCTACCAAACAACTGGAATGTCACCCACTTAAAATAATACTACTGCTAAGGTACGCCATAATTTATTTTCTTTTATTTATTTTATTTTGGCTAACACTTGCAGGCAACAGCCAAAGGAGAATGTAGCTGATTAGGCCTGAAAGCATGTGTTGCACTCTTTTACCCTTGAACCGATTTTATCCCAAATGGGTTTTCTAGCAAGGTTCTTAATGAGGCAATAATAAATCATGCTAACTTAGAGTCGAAGACCGGTTTTAAATTGGAGTCAATGGTCGCATCAACAGTATCCGAGTCCACTTGAAGACCGATCTCGAATACTGGGGGCCATCACCCTCGGGTCATGATTTTTAGTAAGGAAGGAAACTTTGTGCTCGAACAGTCTAGGCTCGGTGGTTAGGATTCATTGTAAGGGCTAAACGGTCAAATAAATTGTGCCGGCATAGGTCACCCAAGCCACAACACGAGTTGTACCTTACAATAGAAATGAAAGAAAGTTTTTTTACCTTGCTAACAAACACTCTTTTCTTCTTAAAAGTATCGAGCCCAAGTGCTATTCCTACCCGAGAACTATCGAGCCCAAGGGGACTTGGTATTAAGAAGAGTAACACAGAACACCCGGAACCCGAATGAAGGGAAGTTAGGACCGAACTAGGAAGATCCGTATCGAGTCATCGGGATTACCAGTAAAGGTTCTTACAAACTCGAAGAGGGAAACGACACACAGCTACCAAACAACTGGAATGTCACCCACTTAAAATAATACTACTGCTAAAGTACGCCATAATTTATTTTCTTTTATTTATTTTATTTTGGCTAACACTTGCAGGCAACAGCCAAAGGAGAATGTAGCTGATTAGGCCTGAAAGCATGTGTTGCACTCTTTTACCCTTGAACCGATTTTATCCCAAATGGGTTTTCTAGCAAGGTTCTTAATGAGGCAATAATAAATCATGCTAACTTAGAGTCGAAGACCGGTTTTAAATTGGAGTCAATGGTCGCATCAACAATATCCGAGTCCACTTGAAGACCGATCTCGAATACTGGGGGCCATCACCCTCGGGTCATGATTTTTAGTAAGGAAGGAAACTTTGTGCTCGAACAGTCTAGGCTCGGTGGTTAGGATTCATTGTAAGGGCTAAACGGTCAAATAAATTGTGCCGGCATAGGTCACCCAAGCCACAACACGAGTTGTACCTTACACATAGAAATGAAAGAAAGTTTTTTTACCTTGCTAACAAACACTCTTTTCTTCTTAAAAGTATCGAGCCCAAGTGCTATTCCTACCCGAGAACTATCGAGCCCAAGGGCCACCCCTGTCCGAGCCCAAAGGGCTAACCCCACTCAGGGACTGCCGTCCTTGATAAATTCGAATAGCTCGGGTTATCAAAACCAGGAGGAACAAAACCTATTAGGTAATGCCCAAACCTAAAAGGCTACGGCCACTCTAAAACGGTTCGGAGATATCCGAACCCGTAATGAAAACATAAGGCCTTCAACAAAATTCCAAACCTGTTCAAAGGTTACCCTTGGCAAATATATAGTCTAAAAACCTTAAAACGAGCATCTTGGGGAAAACTTCCAGTCATTCCGAGCCCGCATACGTTTCAAGCAAAACTTGTACCAAGGACGAGTCTTGTTCACACCTCAAAAAATGACTTATTACTACGTTTGATTCCGTGCTAAGGCATTTGAAATCTTTGCAATTAGGATACTAAAAATAATAGACTTCAAAATTGTCAAAAGGGAAAAACTTTATATACATTCCGGAATGTCTTTACAAAGGCCACTGAAAATGGCCTCAACAAAATAAATGTACAAGATAAAAAAACAAAGACAAAAAATCCTAAGGCATCTACGCCTGATCTTCACCAGGACCCGACTCGTCACCAGAGTCGTTAGTGCCTTCTTCATCTTCAGGTTTTCTGGAGCCCTCAGAGCCTTCTTCATCGTCGGGTTCAACTAGCTTCTTGGTCTCGACCTCAAGTCTTTTTCGCCTCTTCGAAGCTCAGCTGATAGGTCGAAGCCTCGGGCATGGATCTCCTCAAGGGTTTCCCTCCGGGATAGCCACCTCACGTACTCAGCAGTAATCTTCAGGCGAGCCTCGACTGCTTCAACATCAGCCCTATACTAGGCCACCATCTCTTCAACATCAGCCAAGTTTGCTTTCGACTTGGACCTCGCCATTTCAAGCTCCTTGCCAAGGGCATCCTGTTCGACAATGGCCTAACCCAATTGAGCTTGAAGGTCCTCATTTTGTCGAGCCCGAGCATCGAATTTCTGTTTTTCCACTCAGAGTTGAACCTCCACCGATGCCAGCTGTGCCCGGGCGGTCTCCTTCTTCGAAGTCAGCCAGTCCATTTTGCATTTTCAAACATCGGCCATGGCTTGGACCTCATTCATTTCAAGTCGGAGTTGGTCGATCCAGTCAATCTTCTGCTGAACCTGCGAGGTTTGGTCGTTAGTCGCCATGACTAGGTCTTCATTGCTAACTTCGAAAACCTTTACCTTTTCCACTAAGTTGGCATGCTCCTTCTGAGCCGCATCTAGCTCGGCCTGGAGGTTCTTGACGACCCCTTCGTATTGCTCGCTGAGAAGCTTATACATGCCTATTTTCTCGGCAAGCTCCTTGACCTCAGCCTCGAGCTGGTTAACCTCAGTCCAGTACCGAAGAAATCTATCATGATGGAGTACCGAGGCCTGCAAAAGGGTAAAAGAAAGAAGATATGAGAAATATCAAGGACTAAGTCAAAGGTCGAAAGAGCGTAATGATGTCTTACCCGATTTAGTGCCTGCTGCACCTCGTTGAACATGCACGACACGTCCACCTCATTCATTTTCGCATGATCTTCTTCGGTCACTTGGCATCGAAGGTGGCTCGCTACTCCCACAAGAGCAGAAATAACACGGTCATCCTCCGGGACAATGATGATTATTGACCTCTTACGATCGGGGTCCGCACTAGGAGCGGGGAACTGGTCGACTAAATTTGGGCTTGAGTTTCTCCGACTTGTGAAGACGGATCCTTTCTGGACAATTCCAGGTCGCCCAACCCGAAAAAGTCTTCCAAGACGGACGAGTCCACGCCGTCAAAAAAGGAACGAAGGGGATCGTCTACGCCATAAGCCCCTTCGTTAGATTTCTCCTTCCTCGCATGGGCTTCTACGAGCATAAACTCGGTATAAGAGGGCGTCCCTGAGATCTCAATCACGCCGGGCACTTCCTTCAGTGCAGAACCGACATCCTGGGAAGTTTCACCCCGGGGATCCGCGTTGGCTTTCTGAGGTGGAGGGGGTCGGTCTCACGACTCTCCCCCTCGGATACCTCCTAAATCCCCGGGATATGTGGTCGTCCCGTGAGTTACGGAGACAGACTCATCCTCTGGCTCATCCCTAAGCTAAGGATGGAGTCAAAGGCAAGCACATGGGAACTGGAGCCCCTCATGGGCTTGCGGAGCACTCACTTCTTCGATTTCTTCGCCTCGGAGCTCGGGGAGCCCGAGGGTTTTCTTTTTCTCTTCTTCTTTCCCTTCGTGGCAGCAATAGAGTGATCAAAGGGTGGGGGCACATATTCGTCCCCTTCTGAAGGTCTAAGTACGGTGGTCTTAGGCAAACCTACAATGATAAAGAGAAGGGGTTAGTATAATATAAGATGGAGACGTAATGATGACTATTCGGAAAGAAAGATAGCAATGAATGATAATAAATGTCTTTTAAGTAATAAATGAGACAAGGTTCACCCGACAAGGGTGAAGTTTTTCACTAAGCTTTATGACAATGATAGATGGTGATAAGCAGTTGAATATTTTGATTCTTCTTGGATCGGGAGAGAATGATCAAAGAAAGGGAGTGTAAAGTTATGGCTTGTATGTATTCAATAAAGAGAGAATCTTCACAGAGAATATCAATGTTATTCTTTATAAAAATGTTCAATGACCCTTCTAGAGCTACATCTCTTCCTATTTATAAGAGTACATGGGCCACAATACCATAAATAATACAACAGAAGAGAATATTCAGTGAATATTCTCTAGGGAATCTAAATTCTTGAACTAGCTGTTACTGCGCGCAAAGGACGGGTGCTCGCCCTCATCCTCGTCTTTTATCAGACCACCTCGGCCTTGATGAGGATCTGCCTTCTTCACGTGACTTCAACCTTTTGAATCAGGTTAATATATCATATCGTTGACATGTTACATTTTTTAAAGACTTTATCTCTATTGACCTCATCAAGAAGTTTTTTGCCCATACAACCACGTGTCTTCAAAAAATTTCACTTATACACAAAGCCACCTTTGTATTTTATAAACATACGAAATATTTATATTTAAGAATGTTCGCGCTTGAGATAAAATTTACTGTCCCCATGCAGTCAAGAACAATGTGGCAAAATTTTCACCACTAACTAGAACTAGAATCGAACAAGAAAAGAGGACAGGTGTGTTGTGGGATTTAACTTGTGCGAGTCTCATCTGTGGTCTTACAAATGTACATAATTAGACGTGGAAAGACCAAGGAATATCCGGAGTTGTGAACCACAACTTGTGGGAGGAAATCGTGAGTACGAAATGTTTCCATCTGCCACCACACGATTATTTAACACTAATCTTCATACCTCTTTCTCGGTATTTTAGTCCCTATATCTCTTGTATTCCGTTTATTTATAACACATCATTAGCGTGAGTCTCCTATCCTGTACAGTGGTACTTGCGCGATGCGCAATTAATATTATTTTTTTAATTAAATTAAATTCTGATCAAGATTGTTTGAACCTATTAGATTGTCATTTCATTTATCGATATAATATATCCAATAATAAAATATTTATTAAATTAAAAAGATGACTAATATAGTTATCGAATAACTTTTTTATTATGTAATTTTTATTCTATAATCCAACGTTTAGTATTATTATATTCTTAATATAAATTTATATTAGTGTATTATTTTCTTTAATAATTTTTTTCGCTACTCTCTTTTTAATATAATATAGAATATATATATTTTTTGTTACTCTTTAAATAAATTACTTTTAAATTTTATTCTATTGACTCAATTTTTAATTGTGTAAATTTATTAATAATATTTTTTATTTTATTTTATTTTTTTAAAATTAATTCAAAACGCATCCACATTAAACCATGTGTCAGCCTAATAATAAGCCGGCATTACTCAAGACAATGCTCCAAGAGTCCAGAATTCGGAAGCTCTTCGAAAAACAAATCTCATGCATTTTAATGCAAGAAAAGCCAAAAATTAATTATGTCTCCTAAAATTTTGGTAACCGATACATATGCAATAACTTGTTTTTCACCAAAGGTGTTGTCTATCTTTTTAATTGATTATCTCCTAAGATTTTTTCTTTACATTAATTAAAAAAATATTGTATTACTTATTTGATGAAAACTTATAGCTTTCAATTGGATCTTAGGTTACAAATATTGTTATAAAAATAGATATTTATTAATTATTTTTTCTTTACACTACTGAAAAAAATATTGTATTACTTATCCTATCCCTTTTTAATTTGTTAATTATGCTAAGTGTTTTGTTCCATGCAATTTTTTATTTATTAATTTTTTAATAATTTATTTATTTATTTTGCTTTTTAAAATTAGAAATTTTCTGGTTATGACACTTGTCATCCTATCCTTGAATTTTGCTAAGTATTTTATTTATTTATTTGCTTTATAAAATTAAGATTTTTCTGATCTCATCTCCTTGTTTTGCCTCTCCTATTATATATAGATAGATTATGTAATTTTTATTCTATAATCCAACGTTTAGTATTATTATATTCTTAATATAAATTTGTATTAGTGTATTATTTTCTTTAATAATTTTTTTCGTTACTCTCTTTTTAATATAATATAGAATATATATATTTTGTTACTCTTTAAAAAAATTACTTTAAATTTTATTCTATTGACTCAATTTTTAATTGTGTAAATTTATTAATAATATTATTTATTTTATTTTATTTTTTTAAAATTAATTCAAAACGCATCCATATTAAGTCATGTGTCAGCCTAATAATAAGCCACTTGGCATTGCTCAATACAATGCTCCAAGAGTCCAGAATTCGGAAGCTCTTCGAAAAACAAATCTCATGCATTTTAATGCAAGAAAAGCCAAAAATTAATTATGTCTCTTAAAATTTTGGTAACCGATACATATGCAATAACTTGTTTTTCATCCTAGATTTTGGCTATCTTTTTAATTGATTATCTCCTAAGATTTTTTCTTTACATTAATTAAAAAAATATTGTATTACTTATTTGATGAAAACTTAGAAAACTTAGAGCTTTCAATTGGATCTTAGGTTACAAATATTGTTATAAAAATAGATATTTATTAATTATTTTTTCTTTACACTACTGAAAAAAATATTGTATTACTTATACTATCCCCTTTTAATTTGTTATTTATGGTAAGTGTTTTGTTCCATGCAATTTTTTATTTATTAATTTTTCTTAATATTTTATTTATTTATTTTGCTTTTTAAATTAGAAATTTTCTGGTTATGACACCTGTCATTCTATCCTTGAATTTTGCTAAGTATTTTATTTATTTATTTGCTTTATAAAATTGAGATTTTTCTGATCATCATCTCCTTGTAATGACTTAACTAAGGTTGATTTATCCTTGCACGGAATTCGTTTGTTATTCTGGAGAATAATTTCTCTCCTCACTGTTTTACAACCTTTTTAGTTGAAATTATGTTAAAAAAAATATCAGTAATGAGGATATGTTAGAGAAAATGTTCTCCAACTTTTTAGTTGCTCAATACTTAGAAAAAATGTACATTTAGTGCTTTTTCCTCTTACCTTCTTTCCATTTTCCCCTTCTTTGCCCATCCTCTGCCTTGTCTAAAGAAAGGACTATTATGACTATTTCCAATTGGGCAATTCATTTGCCCAGAAGAGGTAATTTTTAATGCCTTCGCTCGTAAGGGCCTGACGCAAACTTGCCTCTGTGGAGAAACAAGCAAAGAGAAAAGAAATAAACCATTATTTGGCCTTTGCAAAATGGTACTCCAAATTTCTAAAGCAGATCTTGTTATTGAAGGAACCAAGAGAAGACGAAAAAAAGCATACAGAGGAAGCGTAGAAGTTCAGGCACAGACCTCTGTCAGTTTTTCTGTGCATCAAATTATTACTCTCCCTTCTTAACTGAATATTAAAAATACTCCCTTCTACAGTACACCACTTCGTCTATAAAGGGCGGGAATGAATCTCAGATTAATTTCAAAATAAACAAATCCTAAACAAACAAAAAAAGAAAGCTTAAAAAGGGTGTCATGAAAAAAGTGTAGACTCTGCGGTGTTTCCATTCTGCATCACATGCGCTCTTGGGTCCTTTTCGGTATTCGAAAATATTAGCTTCAAACCCAGAGGAAAACCCATTAAAAACTGTCCGAAAAGAATAAAATAATCCCTTTTTCTTTAATGCATAGAGCGTTCCTTCCTCTGTCGTTGGAGTAATTGTTACCTAAACACTTTAACTGACATTCCACAGATCTTTGACTGAGTTGGTCTTTTAATTGGTTCTGCAGTTCTGTTATCTCAACACCCACTAACGCCAAACTCTTCTTCTTTCATATACAGTAGTTAATAGTATTGGTTCCAACTTCCAACTTCCCATTTGATTTTCTTGGTCTACACTCAGGTGTGCTGTTATTCTTCTTTGTTTCTTTTTTTAGTTATTCGTATGACCAAACCTGGATCTAATTTCATTGGTTCTGTTGCTCGAGAATTCTCATTTTAGTCATTCGTTCATGTTTCTGTCCTTATATTTAATAATATATGTGGAGCTAGGATTTTTAGTTTATGGTTATTGAATGCTTTGTTCGGAATAAATTATTTATACATATTGAGTGGATCTTTTAACACAAATATATGGTCTGAGGCTCTCTGAGCCAAGATTCTTCGAACCCGTTAGCAGAACTGTAGATGTGTTTTGTCATTTTGGAGATTTAGTGGATTCTTTTGGATGAGTGTTGTTTATTGTATAATTTGAGTAATGGGGTCTTTTGCTTTGTTGAGATGTTTATCTTTTTGGTATGTTTGGTTTCAGTTCTATTTGAGTCCAAGATACATATTCGTTAGTGGAGTGGATTCGAAGGAAAGCTGAAAGAACGCGAAGCCAAGTTATCATTTGTTTGTTGAATGACTATAGGCATACATACATGTATATTTTTTTCGTCTAGGAAGGGATATAAATGAAAAGTATTTTGCTTCCTCTCGCTTCTCAGTTGTTATCTGGACCACTTACCAGAAAAGTTTTTAATTTGGTCATTTAATCAGTTATTGAATAGTGGTGTCAATTATATGCAGGTGGGCATTGAGGGATGAGGTTGTAGGAGATTTACTTGGTTGTTTGAGATGGAGAAGAGGAACTGGTTGTGGAAAAGGAGACCTACTGAGAAGAGCCTTGGGGAAACTGAGAGTTGTGGTTCATTGTCTTCACATTCAGAGAGACACTCTGATGAGCAGGTACAAGCCAAAAAGAAAGAGATTCTTTGTTCATAGGTTGTCTTGATAATCCTATAATTAGTTGTGCTGATACGTCACACACTTGATAAAATACATTGCTGATTTCTCACAGCCACATGCTTAAAGCTTTATATGAATGATTTCGAACTGATAATGCTAGAGCGAAATATGCTGCTCAAATTTTCATAGTTAAAAAGTGTTAAAGTTATATACTATGTATTAAATTTATGCACTTGTGTAAATTTTAAGTTTTTATCAACTCAAGACCTGTATTCAAAGATTCCAGTTCTGAAGCCATGCATCAGATCCAATATAGGTGCGAAAGACTTCAGCATGGAGCTGATTATGTCAGTCCCACATATAGTTAAGCAGCCAAACATCTTTCATCATCTGTGAAGAGTATCTATCTAGAGAAAAGAATAATGATTGGCAATTCGCTTAATTTGCAATTTGCATTTTTAGCTAAGTATAATAATGATGGACACATCCCAAATTTGATGCCGTTGTGCGCCACACTCCTAGTCTAGAGATCAATGCACAAGTTAGAAGCTATTCAGTGCTGGAAGGAGATGGTGTACAGAGAAAGCGCCTGAGGGTTTCATAAATGACCGATGCTGTGTACTTAGATTCAAGGACTATAGTCTTGAAACATTAGCAGTGAATGTTTCTGCTTTTGACAAGTAATTCTAATTCAAAAGCAATTCTATTGCAAAAACAGAAGGACTCCAAAAAGGGGCAAATGATTATAAATGCGTGTGCATAAGCATAGAGTAGGCAAAAGTTAGAAATGTCAAAGCCAATCAACCCAATGTTAATCATGTTACCTGTAAGTCTTTGAAAGCAAAAGTATGACTCAAGTAATTTTCTTCCTGATATTGCCGCCGTTCACTTGTTATCATAATTTATGCCACGCTCCTGGCGCCTTTACTCCTGTTTTGTTTTCTGCTTGCCTCTTCTTCCTGGCTGTTTCCTGTGTGCTTCTTGTTGACTTGAATTTTCTCACTTCAACACTTGCAAATCTCTGTTACTTGAAGCAGGATGCATTAAAAGAAACTCCAGATCATGACAACCAGTCACCGGAAGTAACCTCAAAAGCTGCAACTATTGATCATGAAGCAAAGGAAAGTCCTAGGAAGTTGATAGAAAAGTTATCAGCTGCTATAGTCAATGTTAGTGCCAAAGAAGACTTAGTTAAGCAGCATGTTAAAGTAGCAGAAGAAGCTGTTGCAGGTATCTTCCACCATGCCCTTTCTTCCACAGTTCTGAATGCGATCTTAGAAAGTGTCTAGACTATTTCCAGTGCTTTTGCTGTGCATGAATCACATGTGGAAATACTTTTCTGGAACTTGAGCGTCTTTCTTTACTTTCCAATCAATCGTGTATTTTTGTCTCTTGATTAGTTCCATGTTCTTTTTGTAATATTTGGTAGGTTGGGAAAAGGCAGAAAATGAGGTTGCAGTTCTAAAGCAGCAACTCGAGGCAGCTGTGCAGCAGAACTTGACTTTGGATGTTCGCGTCAACCATCTTAATGGTGCTCTCAAGGAATGTGTCAGGCAGCTGAGACAAGCGAGAGATGAGCAAGAGCAAAGAATTCAGGATGCTGTGGAAGAGAAGAAAAAAGAATGGGACTCTGTGAAAGCTGCACTTGAAAATCAGCTACTTGAGCTTCAGACACAAGCTGAGGCTAGTGGAACTGGTTCTCCTGTTTCTACTGATCCGGATGTTCTTGTCAGGCTTGAGTGTCTAGAGAAGGAGAACACAGCTCTTAAACTCGACCTTTGTTCTCGTTCAGAGGAGTTGCAAATTACGACCATAGAGCGTGACTTGAGCACCCAAGCAGCTGAAACTGCTAGCAAGCAGCAGCTAGAGGGCATAAAGAAGGTGACCAAGCTTGAAACCGAGTGTCGAAGATTACAAGCCTTGGCTCGCAAATCATCCCTACTCAGTGACCAAAGATCCTTTGATAGCCACATGATGCACAAACTGGAAACAAGTGAATGGGAACAAAGTTGCTCTGATTCATGGGCATCAGCACTAATTGCTGAGCTCAATCAATTTAAGAATGATAAAGCCATGCCTAAAACTCTTGTTGCCCATTCTATGGAAATTGACATGATGGATGATTTTTTGGAGATGGAGAGACTCGCTGCAGTATCTGAAACTGTGAATAAAGCCTCTTCACTTACATGCGATGCTGTTGCCCATGACTCCCCAATTGAAGAGAATCCCCTGGAAGCAGAATGTGAGGCCATTTCACAAAGGGTAGCCGAATTAGAACAAAAGCTGGAGAAGATTGAAGCAGAGAAAGCTGAACTGGAGAATGCTTTATGTGAGAGCGAAGATGCCCTTAAGGTGTCCGACTTGCAGCTTAAGGAAGCTCAAATCAAGATAGAAGAGCTGCAGAAGGAGCTAGATGTAGTGAATGAGTCAAAAGCGTTGCTTGAGGTTCAACTCTTTGGCATGGAAGTAGAAGCACGGACTATGTCAACAAATATTGATTCTTTAAAGACAGAAGTTGAAAGAGAACGATCCTTGTCATCTGCTCTTAAGGTGTCCGACTTGCAGCTTAAGGAAGCTCAAATCAAGATAGAAGAGCTGCAGAAGGAGCTAGATGTAGTGAATGAGTCGAAAGAGTTGCTAGAGGTTCAACTCTTTGGCATGGAAGTAGAAGCACGGACTATGTCAACAAACATTGATTCTTTAAAGAAAGAAGTTGAAAGAGAACGATCCTTGTCATCTGATATGGAAACTAAGTGCCACGAATTGGAAATTGAACTAAGAAGAAAATCTCAGGAAGCTGAACTTCAGAAAGCTTCTAGTTCAAATGGTGAATCGAAAATAAAGCAGGTAAGGTTTATCTCAATGAATTCGTTTTCTGTTATTGGAAAGTCTTGAAACTTTTCTTGTGCATGTGAAGAGAGAAGAAAGAGGAAATAACTGATCAATTCTGAACTTTTCTATAAGCAGGAAGATTTAGCTGTAGCTGCTGACAAGCTTGCAGAATGCCAGAAAACAATTGCATCTCTTGGCAAACAGCTTCAATCATTAGCTACTTTAGAAGATTTCTTGATAGACACTGCAAATCTTCCTGGATTTTCTCGGGGAGGACCAGTTGTGGCTAGAGCTAGTGGAGAGGAATGGAAGTTGCATGTAAATGAGACATTTACCCAAAGACAGAATCCAGATACTTCAAAGATTGGCAATTCTAGTAATTCTATGAATGGAAATGAAGGAGAATCGTCATCTTCTTCCTCGTCATCATCTACTTCATCAGCTACTCAGGTGATCACCTCCAAAAGTAAAAATGGTTTTGGGAAGATGTTTTCTCGAAGCAAAACTGGAATTCAGCTCTAAAATATAAGAGTGGAATTGGGTCCTAAATCAAAAGGGATAAATACAAAAGGAAAGCCAAGATGCAGAAACAAAGTTTTGTCAGTCATCACACAGTCATATGGTAATGAGTAGGATGGCTAATGAAATTTTGTTTAATTAGATAATATGTGCTTTGAAATGGTTGTGAAAGAGTGCATATCTATCAAATGGCATTAGATCATGACTTTCTGGTGCTCTATTCCATAGATGATATATCCAGCTGTTTCTTTTACTCTATTCCCTGAACTCTGACGTGATGCCGTGATCTGTGCTTGCTCCTAGGGGTGTACATGGTTTGGTTTGAGTCATTCTTTTTCATAAATAGCTAGGAGAATTTCCAATTTAATTGCAACTTACACGACCTCGAGCGATCTGTTAGTGCGCTTAGCTCATTTTAGTTACAGATTTCTTTAGATATTAGCTCTA
Organism: Nicotiana tabacum; assembly: GCF_000715075.1. Taxonomy (NCBI): domain Eukaryota; kingdom Viridiplantae; phylum Streptophyta; class Magnoliopsida; order Solanales; family Solanaceae; genus Nicotiana; species Nicotiana tabacum. The sequence continues at coordinate 39,621,772 of NC_134101.1, forward strand.
CTGAATTACACAGTATATTAATATGTGACTATCCTCCACCTGCAATCATACTTGGATGATATGCAATTTCTCCCTTCCTCCTCTTTCAATTGGATTAACTTGTGTTCCCTGACCCTTACTACTTCAACTTCTTGAGCATTTTTCATCTCCTTATTAAGTTTATGTTTGGTGCACCGATGCAAAAATTCGAACTTCAACTTCTGTAACAAACAGAATATATTAACATAACTCTTACCTGTTATGAATCATCCCCAGCCCAATGTCACAAATGTAGCTATTGGGCTGAGAATAAGCAATTGGGCCAGATTAATTTGGGACCCAGGTTGAGTTGTGAGCGTAAGAACGGTTATGATAAAGGCGTAGTGGTCTGTGATTTGGGGGTTATGCCTATTGTGGAAGAAAAGAATGTTTGTTCCTCTCATCTCCTTGCTCTGAGTCTAAGCTTCTCATCTCCCTTCTTCTATCTATCCCTAGTTACTTCGTGCAATTCCTATTGTCATTCTGGTATTTGAGTTGTAATCGCACTTCAGTCTTAGTAGTACATTTGAGAATTTGGGTTTTTGTTACATTAGATTTGATATCATTACATTGGTTCTTTCATCGTTCGTAATCCAACAATAATGGTTGTATTAGATCGATTCAGCGGTGGAAACCCAGAGGGTTGGATTTTTCGGGCAGAGTTGTACTTCACATACCTTGGCTTCTCCGAAAAGGACTGGTTACCTCTTCCTTACCACTACCTTGATGGCGAAGCTGTTGCTTGATTTGATTGGTTATTTCGACACAAGCAATTTTTTGATTGGAATCATTTTAAAGAGAAATTGAAGCTGCGTTTTCGCACCCGAACGAGAGAAGCACATGGCGGGTGTTTAGCCGTTCACCAGCAGCGCAAGCCAGTGGGCGATTTTCTAGAACGAGTTGCGGCTATTCCATCATGGTGCAACATTAGAACCTCACCAACGCCTCCGTATTGGAATAATCACTCGACCAGCAACAACCTGAACGTGGCATACGAGGTGTTCGAGGAAATGCCGGACACCTCCCAAGATGATGAAGCAGCAGCTGAAACTACTGGGTCACCAGAAAAGCATATTGATGTCAATTCCATGTACAATGTCGCTAATGGAAGTCATATTGGAATTGAATCTCTTAAAGACAGGGAAATATTACAGGAGCTACAAACTGGTAATAAACTGATGACTGAGAAAGAGGATTTCATAGAGGAAGGCCAGGTGTTTGACAACATGCCGCATAACTGTTGCTCCAAGGTACTAACTAATGAATCTGATTTGGATGATGGCAACTCAGAGGTAGACATGGTGCTTGCTGAAAATTTTCAGAAAGATACATGTCAGTTGCCTAGTCAAATTGTCGATATGACTTCATTTCTGATTTCTTTTGCTGCACGTGAGTATAAGGTTAAAAATAGGATCATGCTAATTACTGGAATCAATTACCCGTTGGCAGACAACTTAGCATTTTCCAGTCAAGTACTTTCACTAGTACCACACTCTGGTAGTTGGGCTACGGATGCAAGGGATATTGGACTATCAAATTCTAGTTATGTGCCCAAGTGGTTTGGCATAGGGCAGGAATTTCTCATTGCTTCAGGGTGTGCATCTCTTTGCATATTCCTTTAAGTTTTCCATCATATGCACATACATTGTTTGAAGCAATTAGAAAGAAATTGAGTTATTTATTTGCAAAGTTGTATGATGGGGAGTTGTTAGGCGAAGCTAAATTTGGTCTTGAGTCCTTTAATGTTGTGTATCTTGATGGAAATCCCAAACGCACCATTGACAAGAACTATGTCTCTCCAACTGATGCGGCAACCAATTTTTTGGTATACCTATTACTAGCGGAGAGGATGTAGTGCTGAAAGAGATTGAGCCCTGCTGAAGTCGCATATCCATTCGAAAATGTCATATCGCTTCACATTCACATGAGTCTATGTCCGTGGAAATTTTTCGATAAGAAATTCATGATGACTAATGAGGTCTCAAATATTGTGCGGTATGTTCCTTGCAACATTTTGTTTGTTGGTTATGACAAACCAGCCTAGGATGAGGAGTTCACGTTAATAATTAAGCAGCCATCGTTATGTGATTTTCGACTTCTAGTTTTGAGTTGCATAGACCTAAATGGCTATGCTACTTTACCTTATGATACTAAGAGAATAATTTTGATGGATGACAAACTTTCTATGATTGGTGATTTTATCATGGAATCATGTCTTTCTTTCTATTGATAGCAGTGAGTTGGTAGTCTCTGTCACAACCCAATTTCACTTATAGGTCGTGATGACGCCCAACATTATAGCTAGGCAAGCCAACTAATAAATTAAACATATATCAATAAAATTTAAGTCCAAAAAAAATAATAAGACACCAAATTCTACCAATGTATGTGCCAAGACCTGGTGTCACAAGTGTATGAGCATCTAGTAGATTATACAAAACTCCAAATATTGTCTGAAATAAAAATAGACAGAATTAAAAATACAAGAAGAGGCACTGGTAGCTGCAAGAACGCTCAGAAAGGCAGCTCACCATTACGCCCCTGGATAACGAGGATGTGCGATGATAGGTTCTCCACTAGTATCTGTCTCAGATCCTGCACAAAAAGTACAGCAAGTGTAGCATGAGTACGTAAACAACGTGTACCCAGTAAGTATCAAGCCTAATCTCGAAGCGGTAGAGACGAGATGACCGTCTTTGACACTCACTAAGAGTCAACAATAATAAATGGAATAAATTATAATTATTCAAATCAGCATGATTCACACAGTTAACGATAATTTTATTCAATTAGCAGAAATAATAAAAATCCTTCAAATGCAACAATTTTCAATCTATTAATTAAATCCTTCAATTTCAATAAAAATTTCAATTTATCAAATAGCTTTACAAGCTGCAATTCAATTTCAATAAATTTTTAATTTATCAAGTAGATTTACAAGCTGCAATAAACTGTCCAAGTATCGTATAATTATTATTATTATTAAGCATGATTTCTGCCGAGATCGTACGACCCAATCCAGAATTTCGTGTACACTGCCGAAGGACGTGCGACACGATCCATAGATGCATATATCCTGCCGAGGCGTTCGGCCCGCTCCACAAGAAAGGAGGACATTTTTTTATGTACCTCCGGAATAAGAGTATATTTATTATAAGATAAATTCTGGAGGAAGAACAATTTTTCTTAACAATTAATTAATTTAAACAGAAAATTTAAGCATATGAGATTTTCATCCTTTAATATCTTCCCTAACAATTCACAATATATATATCAAATAATTTAATTAAGTAAAGACTATAATTTACACAAGTAATTCATGTATATATACATACATACATAAAGGCATGCTTTGAGTCCTAAACTACCCGGACTTTAGCATTTAATAGTAGCTACGCACGGACTCTTGTCACTCCGTGCGTACGTAGCCCCCACAATTAGCAATAATTATTTAATTTAATCACTTATGGGGTAATTTCCCCCTCACAAGATTAGACAAGAGACTTACCTCGTCTTATTCCAATTTAATCCACTAAAAGACCATTTCCTCGATTATCCAACTTTGATTGGCTCGAATCTAATAAAAAATAATTCGATACAATCACTAAAATTTATAGGAATCAATTCTATAAGAAAATACTATATTTTTAATAAAAATCCCGAAATTAATTAAAAATTCGTTCGTAGGGCCCACATCTCAGAATCCGGCGAAAGTTATGAAATCCGATAACCCATTCAATTACGAGTCCAACCATACCAGTTTCACTCAAATCTGACTCCGAATCGATACCGAAATCTCAAAAATTCGTTTCTATGAGATTTCTAAAATTTTCCCAAATGTCAATCTCAAAACACTAATTAAATGATGAGAACAATGATATATTTGTGTTTATAGGCCAAATCCAAGTTAGAATCACTTATCCCAAAGTCTTTTCCTTGAAAATCTATCAAAGATCGCCTCTGCTCAAGCTCCAATTTGTTAAAATGGCGAATGAGACGAATGCCCTCTTTTATAATTCTGCCTTAGCAGCCCTCGATCATGTCCTCGATCATGGCCTCGATCGTGGCTTCGATTGTGGGTCTCGATCTTGGGCTCGATCTTGGCCCAGAATTCCCAACAGAAAGAAAAAATTGCAGCCACTGTTTTAAGTCCAACTTTTAATCCGTTAACCATCCGAAATTCACCCGAGGCCCTCGGGACCTCAACCAAATATACCAACAAGTCCTAAAACATCATCCGAACTTATTTGAAACCTCAAATCACATAAAACGACGCTAAAATCACGAATTATGCTCCAATCCAAGCTTAATGAACCTTAAAATTTTCAGCTTCTACATTCGAAGTCGAAACCTATCAAATCAAGTCCGATTGACCTCAAATTTTGCACACAAGCAATAAATGACATAACGGAATTGTAAAAATTTTCAGAACTGGATTCCGATCCCGATATCAAAAAGTCAACTCCCCGGTCAAACTTCCAAACTTTAAATTCCTATTTTAGCCATTTCAAGTCAAATTTCACTACGGACTTCCAAATAAAATTTCGATCATGCTCCTAAATCCAAAATCACCATACGGAGCTGTTGGAATCATCAAAATTCTATTCCGGGGTCGTTTGCATATAATACGATATCCGATCACTATTTAAACTTAAACTTTTAATTTTTCATCAAAATTCCATATCTTGGGCTAAGGACCTCAGAATTTGATTCCGGGTATACGCTCAAGTCCCAAATAATGATACGGACCTACCGGAACTATCAAAAATACTGATCCGAGTCCGTTTGCTCAAAATATTGACCAAAGTCAACTCAGTTAAGTTTTAAAGCTCTAATTCACATTTTAATCCATTTTCACATAAAAAACTTTTCAAATATTTTTACAAACTGTGCACGCAAGTCGATGAATGATAAATAATACTTTTCGAGGTCTTAAAACACAGAATTAATTATTAAATTTAAAGATGACATTTTGGGTCATCACATTCTCCACCTCTAAAACAAACGTTCGTCCTCGAACGGGTTTAGAATTATACCTGAAGTGCTGAATAAGTGTGGATATCTTCTCCGCATGTTTTCCTCAGCCTCCCAAGTCGTTTCATTGACTGGTTGTCCCCTCCACCGGACCTTTACTGCAGAAATCCTCTTGGACCTTAACTGTCAAACCTGTTTATCAACAATGGCAACTGGCTCCTCTTCATAACCCAAGCTATTATCTAGATGAACTGTGCTAAAGTCTAACACATGTGATAGGTCAGCATGATACTTTCGGAGCATAGATACATGAAAAACCGGATGAACTCCCGATAGGCTGGGAGGCAATGCAAGCTCATAAGCAACCTCCCCAACTCGTCTCAACACCTCAAATGGGCATATAAACCTTGGGCTCAACTTTCCCTTCTTCCCGAATCTCATGATTCCCTTCATCGGCGAAACTTTCAAAAGAACTTTTTCACCCACCATAAATGATAAATCACGCGCTTTCTGATCCGCGTAACTCTTCTGTCTAGACTGTGCTATACGAAGTCGCTCCTGAATCAACTTTACCTTTTCCAAGGCATCTTTCACTAAATTAGTACCATATAACTTAGCCTCACCGAGCTCAAACCACCCGATGGGCGAACGACATCGCCGACCATATAAAGCCTCAAATGGATCCATCTCGATGTTGGATTGGTAATTGTTATTATAAGCGAACTCGGCCAAAGGTAAGAAACGATCCCACTGACCTCCAAAGTCAATCACACATGCCTTGAGCATATCCTCCAAAGTTTGAATTGTCCTCTCTGATTGCCCGTCGGTCTACGGATGAAAGGCCGTGCTGAGCTCTACATGGATCCCCAACTCACTCTGTACTGTTCTCCAGAAATGTGAAGTAAACTGAGGGCCTCTATCTGATATGATAGAAATTGGCACACCGTGCAACCGAACTATCTCCTGGATATATATCTGGGCCAACCTCTCTGAAGTATACGTAGTCACAACAAGAATAAAATGTGCCGACTTGGTCAGCCTGTCAACAATGACCCAAACTGCATCAAACTTCCGCAAGGTCCGCGACAACCCAACTACAAAGGCCATAGTGATGCGTTCCCATTTCCACTCTGATATAGTCATCTGCTGAAGTAGGCCACCTAGCCTCTGGTGCTCATATTTAACTTGCTGGCAATTTAGAAACCTAGCTACATACTCAACTATGTCCTTTTTCATTTGCCTCTACCAATAATGTTGTCTCAAATCAGAATACATCTTCGTAGCACCTGGATGAATAGAATACCGTGAACTGTGTGCCTCCTCTAGGATCTTTTTCCTCAGTCCATCCATATTAGGAACACATAGACGATCCTGGAGTCGCAGAACACCATCCGCTCCAATAGTCACTTCCTTGGCACCACCCCGTAGTACCATTTCTCGAAGAACCATTAAGTGTGGATCATCATACTGACAAGCCTTGATCTGTCAAATAGTGAAGAATGAGCTACAATACATGCAAGAACTCGGCTGGGCTCTGAAATGTCCAATCTCACAAGTCGGTTAGCCAAGGATTGAATTTCCAAAGCTAATGGCCTCTCCTCTGCTGTAATGAAAGCCAAACTATCCATACTCTCCGCCTTTCTACTTAAGGCGTCTGCAATCACATTCGCTTTACCCAGATGGTATAGGATAGTAATATCATAATCTTTCAGTAATTCCAGCCATCTGCGCTGCCTCAAATTTAGGTCCCTCTGCTTGAACAAATGTTGCAAACTGCGATGATCAGTGTGAACTTCACAAGACAACCCATAAAGATAATGCCTCCAAATATTAAGAGCGTGAACAATCCAGCTAAATCTAAATCATGTATCGTATAATTCTGCTAGTGGGGCTTCAGCTGACGTGAAGCATATATAATAACTCGCCCTTCCTGCATTAATACACAACCCAAACCAACGCGTGAAGCATCGCAATACACTGTATACATTCCCGAACCGGAAGGCAATACTAACACTGGTGTTGTAGTCAATGCTGTCTTGATCTTCTGAAAGCTCACTTCACAATCATCGGACCATCGGAACGGAGCACCCTTCTGGGTTAATTTGGTCAAAGGTGCTGCAATAGATGAAAATCCTTCCACGAACCGACGATAATAACCTGTTAAACCCAGAAAACTCCTGATCTCAGTCGCCGAAGTGGGACGATGCCAATTTTAAACTACCTCAATCTTTTTGGGATCAACTTTAATGCCTTCGCCCGATACAATATGCCCCAAAAATGCTACAGACTCTAGCCAGAACTCACATTTGGAGAACCTAGCATATAACTTTTGTTCCCGCAACGTCTGAAGCACTACTCTCATATGTTGCTCGTGCTCCTCCTTATTGCGCGAGTAGATCAAGATGTCATCAATGAAGACAATGACAAACGAATCAATATATGGCCTGAATACCCTGTTCATCAAATACATAAACGTTGTCTGGGCGATAGTTAAACCGAAGGACATCACCAGAAACTCATAATGACCATATCTAGTCCTAAAAGCAGTCTTCAGAACATCTGAATCCCGAATCTTCAACTGATGGTACCCCGACCTCAAGTTGATCTTAGAGAACACCCTAGCACCCTACAACTGGTCAAAAAGATCATCAATACGTGGCAACGTGTACTTGTTCTTAATAGTGACTTTGTTCAATTGGTGATAATCAATACACATCCATATTGTTCCATCCTTCTTCTTCACAAATAATATCGGTGCACCCCAAGGTGATACACTCGGTCTGACGAACCTTTTGGCTAGTAACTTCTCAAGCTGCTCTTTTAATTCTTTCGGAGCCATGCGATATAGTGGGATAGATATAGGCTAGGTATCTAGATCCAAGTCAATACAGAAGTCAATATCACGATCAGGTGGCATACCTGGAAGATCTGAAGGAAATACATCGGAGAACTCCCAAACTACAGGCACTGAATTAATAGCCGAAGTCTCTGCAGTAGTATCCCGAACATAGGCTAGATAAGCCAAACAACCCTTCTCAACCATGTGTTGAGCCTTTATAAAAGAAATAACTCGATTAAATGAACTAACAGACGAACTCTTCCACTCCAGCTTAGGCAATGCTGGAATAGCCAAGGTAACAGTCTTGGCATGACAATCTAGAATAGCATGATATGGAGATAACCAGTCCATGCCCAGAATAATTTCAAAATCGGTTATCTCAAGCAATAGGAGATCTGCTCTAGTTTCATAACCACAGAATGTAATAATACAAGACTGGTAGATCCAGTTTACAACAACAGAATCGCCCACAGGAGTGGACACATAAATAGGAGTACTCAAGGACTCATGAGAAATACCCAGAAATGGAGCAAATACAGATGACACATATGAATACGTAGATCCTGGATCAAATAATACTGATGCATCTTTGCCGAAAACAGAAATAATACTTGTAATCACGGCATCTGAGGCCTCTGCATCTGGTCTGGCCGGAAAAGCATAGAACCGAGCTGGAGCGCCAACTGGATGGCCTCCGCCTGGCTGACCTCCACCTCTAGGACGACCTCTACCCACCTGTCCTCTACCTCTAGGTGGTCGGATGATTGGTGGAGCAATTGGGGCGGTAATCATAGGTTGCTGACCCTGCTGCACTGGTCTACCCCACAGCCTAGGGGAGAATCTCCGCATGTGACTGGGGTCCCCGCACTCGTAACAACTCTTCGGTGTGATGGGATGCTGACTAAGTGTTTGGCCCTGGGAACCTGAATACCCACTGAAAGGACCCTGAATAGCTGATGGGCGATAAGAACTCTCTGGTATAGCACTAAGATAAGGTCGCACTGGAGCAGCTCAAGGAGGCGGTGGTGCTGGATATGGGGCCCTGGTGGACTGCCCTCTCACGAACTGACCTCTGCCCCCAGACGGAGCACATCTAAACTCTCCAGAATACCTAAACCGCTTATCTCTCATAACCTGCTCTCGGCTCCGCTGATGTACACCCTCAATCCTACGGGCTATCTCCACGACTAGCTCATAAGGAGTACCTATTTCAACCTCTCGAGCCATAGTGGCATGAATGCCAGTATGTAAACCCGAAACAAACCTCCGCACTCTCTCCGCCTCAGTAGGGAGTATCATAAGTGCATGGCAAGATAACTCAGAAAACCTCGCCTCATAATCGGTCACTGACATCTGACCCTACTGGAGCTTCTCAAACTAAAACCTCAACTCTTCCCTCTAGGAGGGTGGAATATACCTGTCCAGGAAGATACAGATGAATCTTTCCCAAGTTATGAGAGGAGAATATACTGGTCTGCCAAGAACATAAGACTACCACCATCTACGAGCTCTGCCCTCTAGCTGAAAAGTAGCAAAGTCTACCCCATGAGACTCCAATATCCTCATGTTGTACAGTCTATCCTTGCACCTATCAATGAAATCCTGGGGATCCTTATGTCGCTCACCCCCAAAGACAGGAGGATGTAGTCTAGTCCATCTGTCCAATAGTTTTTGAGGATCAGCGGCTACATCTGGCCTGGGCTCAAGTATAGCTGCTGCCACTGGCTGGGCTCCACCCACGGGTAGTGTACCCTGGGTCTGATATACAGCAGCTGCCTGTCTATGAGCCTGTGCGGTAGGGGTCTGTGCTCCCCTACCCGCCTGAGATGTGGCTGGCTCTGCCGGAAATAAATCGCCCTGAGTCATATTGTCCATGAATCGCAACATACGACCCATGACATCCTGAAATCCTGGTGCAGATGTAAAATCCACCGGAGCTGGCTCTGCCACATGCACCTCATCATGTTCCTCAACAATGGGGTTCTCTGCTGGACCCACTGGCGGCATAACTAGAACAGTCCTGGGACGTCCTCGCCCTCTACCACGAGCCGGAACCCTCCCTCGGCCTCTGCCTCGGCCTCTAGCAACTGGGGGAGTAGCTCTTCCTGGACTGGAACCTCATTAGAGCGCGTTCTCACCATCTGTGAGAGAATAAAAGAAGGATATTTAATACTACATTAATTGCACGATGGAATATGAAGAAAGATAGTTTTCTAACACCCTATAGCCTCTCGAAGATAAGTACAGACGTCTCCGTACCGATCCGCAAGACTTTATTAGGTCTGCTCATAACTTGTGAGACCCACGTGAACCTATCTAACCAATTTTATTGTCACGACCCAATTTCACCTATAGGTTGTGATGGCGCTCAACACTATAGCTAGGCAAGCCAACTAATAAATTAAACATATATCGATAAAATTTAAGTCCAAGAAAAATAATAAGACACCAAATTCTACCAATGTGTGTGCCAAGATCTGGTGTCACAAGTGTATGAGCATCTAGTATATTATACAAAACTCCAAATACTGTCTGAAATGAAAATAGACAGAATTAAAAATACAAGAAGAGGCACTGGTATCTGCAGGACGGCTCAGAAAGGCAGCTCACCACTACGCCCCTGGATAACGACGATGTGCGATGATAGGTCCTCCACTAGTATTTGTCTTAGATCCTATACAAAAAGTACAGCAACTGTAGCATAAGTACATAAACAACGTGTACCCAGTAAGTATCAAGCTTAATCTCGAAGTGGTAGAGACGAGATGGACGACTTTGACACTCACCAAGGGTCAACAATAATAAATGGAATAAATTATAATTATTCAAATCAGCATGATTCGCACAGTTAATGATAATTTTATTCAATTAACAGAAATAATAAAAATCCTTCAAATGCAACAATTTCCAATCTATTAATTAAATCCTTCAATTTCAATAAAAATTCCAATTTATCAAATAGCTTTACAAGCTGCAATTCAATTTCAATAAATTTTTAATTTATCAAATAGATTTACAAGCTGCAATAAGCTGTCCAAGTATCGTTTAATTATTATTATTATTATTAAGCACGATTTCTGCCGAGATCGTACGACCCGATCCAGAGTTTCGTGTACACTGCTGAGGGACATGCGGCACAATTATAGATGCATCTATCCTGCCGAGGCGTTCGGCCCGCTCCACAAGAAAGGAGGACATTTTCTTATGCACCTCCGGAATAAGAGTATATTTATTATAAGATAAATTCAGGAGGATGAACAATTTCTCTTAATAATTAATTAATTTAAACAGAAAATTTAAGCATATGAGATTTTTATCCTTTAATATCTTCCCTAACAATTCACTATATATATCAAATAATTTAATTAAGTAAAAATTATAATTTTACACAAGTAATTCATGCTTTTGAGTCCTAAACTACCCGGACTTTAGTATTTAATAGTAGCTACGCACGGACTCTCGTCACTTCGTGCGTACGTAGCCCCCACAATTAGCAACAATTATTTAATTTTTAATCACCTATGAGGAAATTTTTCCTTCACAAGATTAGACAAGAGACTTACCTCGTCTTGCTCCAATTTAATCCACTAGAAGGCCTTTTCCATGATTATCCAACTTTGATTGACTCGAATCTAACCAAAGGTAATTCGATACAATTACTAAAATTTATATGAATCAATTCTATAAGAAAATACTATATTTTCAATAAAAATCCCGAAATTAATTAAAAATTCGTCTGTAGGGCCCACATCTCAGAATCCGGTGAAAGTTATGAAATCCGACAACCCATTCAATTACGAGTCCAACCATACCAGTTTTATTCAAATCCGACTCTGAATCGATACCGAAATCTCAAAAATTCGTTTCTATGAGATTTCTAAAATTTTCTCAAATGTCAATCTCAAAACACTAATTAAATGACGAGAACAAAGATATATTTGTGTTTATAGACCAAATTTAGAATCACTTACCCCAATATCTATTCCTTGAAAATCTATCAAAGATCACCTCTCCTCAAGCTCCAATTTGTTAAAAATGGCGAATGGGACGAATGCCCTCTTTTATAATTCTGCCCAGGCTGCCCTCGATCATGTCCTCGATCATGGCCTCGGTCCTCGGCCTCGATCCTGGCCTCGATCATGGCCTCGATCGTGGCTTCGATCATGGCCTCGATCATCTGCCTCGATCGTGACTTCGATCTTGGGTCTCGATCTTGGGCTCGATCTTGGCCCAAAATTCCCAGCAGAAAGGAAAAATTGCAGCAACTGTTTTAAGTCCAACTTTTGATCTGTTAACCATTCAAAACTCACCCGAGGCCCTCGGAATCTCAATCAAATATACCAACAAGTCCTAAAACATCATACGAACTTATTTGAAATCTCAAATCACATAAAACGATGCTAAAACCACGAATTATGCTCCAATTCAAGCTTACTGAAACTTAAAATTTCCAACTTCTACATTCGAAGTCGAAACCTATCAAATCAAATTCGATTGACCTCAAATTTTGCACATAAGTCATAAATAACATAACTGAGCTGTGAAAATTTTCAGAACTGGATTCCGACTCCGATATCAAAAAGTCTCCCCGGTCAAACTTCCAAACTTCAAATTTCTATTTTAGCCATTTCAAGCCTAATTTCACTACGGACTTCCAAATAAAATTCCGATCACGCTCCTAAGTACAAAATCACCATACATAGTTGTTGAAATCATTAAAATTCTATTCCGGGGTCGTTTGCACATAATTCGACATCCGGTCACTATTTGAACTTAAACTTTTAATATTTAATCAAAATTCCATATCTCGGGTTAGGAACCTCAGAATTTAATTCCGGGCATACGCCCAAGTCCTAAATTACGATACGGACCTATCGGAACTGTCAAAATACCGATCTGAGTCTGTTTGCTCAATATATTGACCAAATTACGCAAGTCGAGGAATGCTAAATAGTGCTTTTCGAAGTCTTAGAACACATAATTAATTATTAAATTTAAAGATGACATTTTGGGTTATCACAGTCTCACTTTTCGGTGCGAGATCTGCTAGACTTACTTATCTATTTCCTTGCGGTGGCCGAGAGTCTGTAGTATCCCTAGTTGAACAAGTTACTGGAACTTTCGTATTGGGGGACCGCAATCCATGGACTGGTGGTGCACTGGTTTCCATAGCGCATATGGAGAATTTCTGTGCTCCTAAGAGTAAGGCATTACTACTGCTGGAATCTACTGGAAAGTTTTGCTCATTTGCATCAGCTTACTCTATGATTAAAGTGTGGGATCCCGGATGACAATGGTGTGTGAATTTCTATATAAGTGAAATAATTGAAAATATAATTTTTGGCTTAGAGATTAGTGATATATCGCTGAAGGCAATTAAATGTGACAATGTTGTTTCACAAGTGGCAGAACTTTCTTGGCTTGGCTTACACTCACCAACAAATGCCTTGACATGGGTACCAACTGAACATTTGAGGTCATCTTCCACCATTGTAGATCTTGTGGCCACCTCAAACCAAACATTCGGCTCCCCATATATTTTCTGTAATACTCTTGGATATTCAGTTTATTTTATATATGCACAAGACTTGCATAGTTGTTCTTCAACCATGAATAAGATAGGGCAGCAACATCCTAGTGCTAATGATGAACAACGAGCTAGCCAAACATCCTTATTCCTTCGACACATTAGCGCACGTATTACTTCCAGGTATATGGTCGAGGTGGTTGATAAGCTTTGTGTGAAGAAGGTCAAAGAGGACTCAAGCATAGTAGAGCTTTCTAATGGCTTTTATGTGGAAACTACACAATACCCGAGAGTAAGGGAAATTACAAGTACAAGTCATCCTATTGTCTCTTATAAGACCCTCATTCATGGGCTTTGCAAGAATGATAACTTGGATGAGGCACTCATTTTGAAGAAAGCAATGAGATTAAATGGTATAACATCAAGAATTGTCATGTATAGGATGCTTATTCTGCTGAAACTTACTAAATATAATGAAATTGAGTGGGTGTTGACAAACATATCTAACAAGGGGCTTATTCCAAAAGAGGTGTTGTACAATACCATCCTTGAGGGCCATTACTCAACAGAAAATATCCTGCAGGATATAAAGGTTACTAAGGAGAGGATAGTGAGGTGCTTGAGGCAAATTGATGAGTTGCTGATCACATTACACGTGTTGCTTTTCTGGGGATTTACTTCTGGACAGTTTGCCTTGGTTCACTCATTTCGCTTTCCGCCAATTACTTCGCGAAGAGGGCAAGCAAGATCATGCCGATACGCAGGGCAGGTTATGATGACACTCAAGTTGATAACACTACTAATGTCTGAGAGCCACAAAGGACAAGGTTTAGATTGGTTCGCTAAAGGTGCACTGGATCCTCTATTTTCCTCTAGGCATAAAGAACGCCTTAGTATTGATATAGTTGGTATTGATATAGTTGGTAGGGAGCTAGTGAGTATCACTATTCTTGACTTGAACCTTGAGGACAAAGTTCTTATCGAGGACGGGAATATTGTTATGAATCATCCCCAGCCCAATGTTACAAATGTAGCTATTGGGCTGAGAAGAGCTATTGGACCGAGAATAAGCAATTGGGCCAGATTAATTTGGGACCCAGGTTGAGTTGTGAGCGTAAGAACGGTTATGATAAATGCGTAGTGGTCTGTGATTTGGGGGTTATGCCTATTGTGAAAGAAAATAATGTTTGTTCCTCTCATCTCCTTGCTCTGAATCTAAGCTTCTCATCTCTCTTCTTCTATCTATCCCTAGTTACTTTACTTCGTGCAATTCCTAATGTAATTCTGATATTTGAGTTGTAATCGCACTTCAATCTTATTAGTACAATTGAGAATTTGGATTTCTATTACATTAGATTTGAGATCATTACATTAGCCATCATTATTTTAATGAACTGAAGTGTTCTACCCAGTGTAAAGTCTACAATAACGAGAGGAATAGAATTTACATTAGCATCCTCCAAAAGCAGGATACTATAAATTAAACACGAGCGAAACATCTACCGAAATCTGAAAAAAGGGGGATTAAGAGGAGCCTCCTTAAAAAGTGCAAAGAAGACTGGATAGTCAGGTGCATAGGAAACATCCCTCATGCAACATACACCTTTAGCACATTACTGCCCTTTTCCCATGGTCTTAATAATATTGTTATAAATTGTGGATTCTAAGCCATTGGAAATTTTCAGGCTCAAAAGAGGTAATAAAACTTGATCCATAACTTTTACTTACATTATTCTAATATTGATTTTGATTGCAGGTTCCTAGCTCACAGATCCTTTGATTGAACATAAATGCAGGAAACGAAAAAAAGGTGATGGATGAAGTAGCTAAATATGGAAGAAAGATGCAATATAATACTAATGAATTTAAGTTTTAAGCACTAATGGCGAAAAAAATATTCACATTATTAAAATCAGGTCACGTGTTAGGTAATTAAAATAAATCTTTTAATAAACATTAAATAATAACATGTGAAAAATGTAAGTATATAACCTACTATCACATATTATATTTCATTGATAGTATAAAATTTTTTTTATGCTTAAGCGTAAATAACTTAAATACATCATCCATTTCAATTCACGTGAAGGTGTTAGATTCTGCACGAAATTTAAGAAATAAACAAAAATAAATTAAAATATATGGTCTAAAACAAACCGTAGAGATTTATGTGGCCATAAATTATTCATTAACGATAAAAATAAGAAGTAAAAAGTTAAGAAAATTTGTCATTCTTTTTTGAATAAAGTGAAAAGAAAAATATGTCATGTAAAATGAGGCGGAGGGAGTATTAATATAATACATTTTGCAGTTCTTTCTTATTTGGGGAAAGGGTCAAATATACCCTCTATTTTGGTATATTGTTCAGTTCTACCTTCCGTTATACTTTATCGTTAACAAAACTTTTTAAAAATACCTTCCATCCATTCACCAGATTAGTAAAATAATTATTTTAAAAAAATGATTAACCTATAACACGTTAAACCTATCATATAAAAATACAGAACCTAAATTTCTAAGACGTCTTAAGTCTTAACAAATTTTATTAATTTAGAGAGAGACCGAGAATGATGGTGGCAGTAGAATTTGTAAAAATTTATATTTTTGGTTCTTAGTTGTTCATGGTGGCATTAGGATGTCATGTTATCACTTTCGGTTGTATTTTTATGTGGTTATAATATGGTATCCCTTTGCCTAATGTAATGCACACTTAACAATTGGTTTGTATGTTGGTAACAACTAATATATACTTTAAAAATACTTGTGTTTAAAGTATGTTGGTTAATACATGAAGTTAGTGTACTTAGGTTGTTAAGTAACTTTTCAACTTGTTGATGTACTTTCTTTCATTCTTGAGAATTTCTTAGACTGTTGCTTGATATTAAATTGAGTCTCCTCTAATTTTTTTTTTAATTTTTGTTCATTATAAGTTCAGTTGTTACTAAGAATTATGAGTATCCCATCTCATAGCTTGGAATCTAACTTTGGTTCTTAAGACGTGATTTGGCGATAATTACTCGTTGCCCAAATGCTTAAAGAAGAATAAGAAAATCATTATGCGTGAATACTCATCAACAAAGGCTCACTGTTGGAGGAAGAAATACATCGGTAGCTACCTTAAGACTTCTGAACTGTCAACCTAATAAGATGCTATAAACATTCAATTCACGGTGGAAAGAAAATCATGGTGAAAAAAAAAAGCTAGAAGGAAAAAAAAAAGAAATTGAAAAAGGTAGAATATAATAAACAAACAATAAGGATATTAAAAGAATTGGAACTCAATATATAAATGAATATATGGTTGTTCGTATTTTTATATCTTTCACTTCTTGAGTTTAACAAGTGACTACGGAGGAGATGACTAATATGTGAGGGAAAAGGCAGTAAATAAAAGTGGTTTAACGTGTTATTAATGGGTTTTAAAAAAGACAGGTCTTTTTATTTTAATTTGGTGGCTTTCCGTAAGGTAGAGGGTATTTTAAAAGAGTTTAGCTAACGGTAAAGGTAAATGTGACCCGATAATATAACGGAGGATAGATATGAACAATATATTAAAGTAAAGGGGAGTCCAGAACCCATTTGTGGTTCTTTTTGACAAAAAGAACGGAAATGCATGTAAAAAAAAAAAGAGTTACCTAACTATGTATAACTCTTTTAAAGAGCGCTATACTTTAACGGACGTTTTGGACGTTAAAGTATAACGCTCTTTAAAAGAGTGTTATACATATAACGCCTTTAGAAACATCACTATATATGTATAGCGCAGTTATAAAGAGTGTTATACCTGTTTTGTGGGCCCACCAATAAGTCTCCTGCGTTTAACTGACATAACAATAATTCAAATGGGTATAGCGCTCTTTAAAAGAGCGCTATACCTAAAAAAAATCAGCCCCCCGAGCTAGGCATTGCCTTATTTAAAGGCGTTAGGATTTTACAAAAATCCATTAAAAAATATTCCTAACTCCGTTCAATTTTTCTTCTTGTTAAATTCTCAAGAGTTGTCAAACTCATGCGACTAGTCCCTGAGTGTGCAGTCTCATCCTGTGGCCTGAAACCAGTGAGCTGCTGCAACATGTCCAAATACTGCCCACGCGTCATCTCTCTCATAGCCTGAGGCAGTGCAACAGGCAGTCCATCAACAGGCATCCCATATAAAACCTCCACGTCCTGCAGCGTGATGGTGGCCTCGCCAATGGGCAGGTGGAATGTGTGCGTCTCCGGTCGCCACCGCTCTATCAGGGCCATGACCAAAGACCAGTCGAGCTGCAGCCGCCCGATCTCCAAAATTCTATAGAAGCCTGTATCCCGCAGGCGCTGGACTACACGGGGATGAAGATCTCTGTCCTTCATAAAATCCCACATGTCATCCACTCTCCTGGCGTGGAGAGTCTGGGCCAGTAACTCTCCCTCCCATACGTAGGCAGACCGATGATCGCCCTGTAACACTAATAGCTCATCGAAGAAAGGTCCGGGGATGCATAGGCGGCACATCCATGTCGTCTACTGTAAATTAAACAACATTAATTGTATGTTTGATGTTTAAATTAAATAATTAATTTTTAAAGTTATACAATATTTAATTAGACAGAGTATATATCTATGGGTTTCGGGCTCGATATTTGAGTCCCAGTAGCACCAAGCTATCCTGAATTCTTGTATGTGTCAATTTTATTATTTTCAAATTTTGTATGTTTGTTCTGTAAATTAAATAATTATTTAAATAATTCTACAATATTTAATTGGACAAAGTATATATCTATGGGTTTCAGGCTCGATATTTGAGGCCCACTAGCACCAAGCTATCCTGAATTCTTGTATGTGTCAATTTTATTATTTTCATAATTTTGTATGTTTGTTTTGTAAATTAAATAATTATTTTTTATAATTCTACAATATTTAATTGGATAGAGTATATATCTATGGGTTCCAGGCTCGATATTTGAGGCCCAGTAGCACCAAGCTATCATGAGTTCTTGTATATGTCAATTTTAATATTTTACATGTTAGTTTCATAATTTTATATGTCTGTTTTGTAAATTAAATAATTAATTTTTGTAAATTGGACAGAGCTTATGTTTGATATATCAATATAAGAGATACTTAAACTACAGGGATACTACGCTAAAAGGCTCTACATTTTATTACGCTAAAAGGGTACTATATTACTAGTCTTTAAGCAAATAAATAATCTAAACTAGATAAAAATAACAAGAAATTTAATCACAAAACATTCACGAAAATACATATAAAACAGTAAAAGAAATTTATTAAATATTTTTATTAACAAATAATAACGATTTCTCAATTTTTACATATTTTTTTAGAACACTAATATCTTAGTCAGGATAAAAATAACATACTAGTTTAATCGCAAAAAAATATGAAAACACATTGATGGGCCCACAAAACAGGTATAAAGCTCTTTATAACTGCGCTATACATATATAGCGCTGTTTCTAAAGGCGTTATATGTATAACGCTCTTTTAAAGAGCGCTATACTTTAACGTCCAAAACGTCCGTTAAAGTATAGCGCTCTTTAAAATAGCGTTATACATAGTTAAGTAACTCTTTTTTTGTTTCACACATTTCCGTTCACAAATGAGTTCCGGAACCAAGTAAAGAGTATACTTGCCTTTTTTAGAGGTTTTGACCAATATTATCCCTTATCTTTGAGGGTAGGTCTATTTTGGTCCCTCAAATATAACCTTGAGCATATTTAGTCCCTTAAGTATGCTAAAGAGGAGCATCTTTAGTCTCACTGACAGAAGTTTTGACCAATATTGTCCTTTATCTTTGAGGGTAGATCTATTTTGGTCCCTCAAATATAATCCTGAGCATATTTAGTCCCTTAAGTATGCTAAAGTGGAGCACTTTTAGTCTCACTGACACAATATATTAAAAAACTAACGGTGTTACCCAACTCTGATTCATAAAGCAAATCTTCTGCTCTAAAGCAAAATATTTCCTCTCATTTTATTGGATAACGCAAATTATCACTTTAATTCCTCATTTTTAGATAATGTCTTCTAAAATTTTGATCTTGAATATATCCCATTCTGTGCCAGTTTTCAATGAGAAAATGACACTGTATAACCGCTGTTAAAATAATAGCCGAAAAATATATAAAATATATATATTATATATATATATATATATATATATATATATATATATATATATATATATATATATATATATATATATTCTTTTTTATTTTTTTGTATGTTAATATACAAAAAATATACCAACTTTATATATTTATTCCGCTACCATATGTAAATAGTTTTTGGCACGGGCTAAAAATGATAATATAACCTGGTTATTCGTTTGCTTTAATAATATGCCTAGAAGTGATCCTGGCAGGTCTATTTTTTTCAAATTTTAACTTTTCTTTTTGGAAAAATCAACCGAAATTTTTAAATGTATATATATACACAAAATAATTTACAAATTTTATATATATTTTCGACTATTATTTTAACACCGGTTATACAGTATCATTTTCTCATTGAAAACTGGCACAGAATGAGATATATTCAAGATCAAAATTTTAGAAGACATTATCTAAAAATGAGGAATTAAAGTGATAATTTGCGTTATCCAATAAAATGAGAAGAAACATTTTGCTTTAAAGCAGAAGATTTGCTTTATGAATCAGAGTTGGGTAACACCGTTAGTTTTTGAATATATTGTGTCAGTGAGACTAAAGGTGCTCCACTTTAGCATACTTAAGGGACTAAATATGCTCAGGCTTATATTTAAGGGACCAAAATAGACCTACCCTCAAAAATAAGGGACAATATTGATCAAAACCTCCCTTTTTTACTTCTTAAATTTTCAGAGGTAGACAAATTAAAGTTGTCATTTTCAGTTTCTTGTAAAGTGACTACAGCCATTAATATTAGATTTTAGTAGGTAACAAACTAGTTTCTAGTTGATTGGCACAGTTAAGAGGGTATGCCATTGTCAGGATTCTGATAGCCAATGAGAATTGAAAGCAGATAGAGAAGATATAACCCATGTCCACGCTGGCAAATTGGAAGATATAGAGAGAGGACCCCAAGAGACAGAGAGGATACTTCTCTTAATAATAAAAATAAGTAAAAAAGGAAGCATGTGGAGATCGGAGATGCCACGAGTGAAACACAAAGAGTCCACATGGCGAGCCATGGCAGGAACGTCGAGATCGCGCCCAACACCAACCTCTTATCATCAAAACCAAATCCCTCCCTCCTAAAACGTAATTGACTCATTTCAATCTCTCTCTCTCTCTCTCTCTCTCTCTCTCTCTCTCTCTCTCTTGTAATTACTTGGACACCGTCTCTTTCATCTTCCCGAAATAGCAGACCCGCCATGTCCGCCATTGCTACTTCTGCTGCTCTCTCTTTTCCTTTCTCTTTCTGCCGTTCTACCAAGACTTTTGCTACAAGAAAGGTACCTCTTTTTTACTACTGTTATAACGGTACCTTACGTTATACAAACTTTAAATTTAGCTGGATTGCTGTATCTGTTGTGTAAATAAACTTTTCAGCAATATATATTACCTGCTCTAGAAGGTTACTTGACTTAATTTTTCAGGTTTCTAGTTAAACTGATTATGAGTATTTACATTTAATATCGTTTAAGAGGATTTCCATTATCAATGCTTAAAAGTTAAACCCACAAGTTCTAAATTCTTTTTTCCCTTAAAATTCGTACCCCATCCAACGCCGCCATATAAAATGAAACAAAGGGACTAAAGCTTACTAGACTCTGATGGCTCTGATCTTTCACTCAATGTTAACGGTTTGGTTTGTGGCATGTTTTTATGATCTGGGGTGTCGGGTATAATAAGTACTAGTAGTAATTCACATAGTAATTGGTTGGGTTATTTGGGAAGTTATCTGAATGTGGAGAGAGCCATACATCACTTGCAATTTTCTGTCTGATGACTTGTTGAGTGGACGATAATTGTGCAATTTTGTTCATTTTCAGTGTTTCAAAGGGGGATTTGGAGTGTTTGCAGTGTATGAGGAGGCAGGTGAGTTAACAAACAAGAAAAGCTCCTGGTTGACACTCTTTGATGTGGAAGATCCAAGGTCAAAATTTCCTCAGTCTAAAGGCAAGTTCCTGGATGCAAATCAAGCTTTAGAAGTTGCTAGATTTGATATACAATATTGTGATTGGCGAGCTCGGCAAGATGTATTAACCATAATGCTCCTGCACGAAAAGGTTTGTTCTTGTAAATAATCGTGTATTTACCCCTAATGTTTATTGAAGCTTGAAATTGAGCTGAGTTCAAAGATTCATTATATCGCTAGGTCTATACATAAAGCAATAGCTTTGTATACAAATATACTATCCTTCATCCTACTAAAAGTGACTGTTCCTTCTTTGGAGTTGTTTCTTGTCATAGTTGTCTTCCTTTTCATCCTTGAACTAAGTCGTGTGACTGGTGGATACTGTCCGAGTAGGTTGTGGAAGTATTGAATCCTCTGGCACGTGAGTACAAATCTATTGGAACCATGAAGAAGGAACTAGCAGAGTTACAAGGAGCACTTTCTCAGGCTCATAAAGAGGTATAGAATAGTTTAATACTTTAATCCCATGAACAACCTTATGTTATTGATACAAGTTACTCCTTTAATCGAACCCCCATCTTTCCTAACAAACCCACAACCCTTACCATTGAACTAAAACCCTTTTTGTTACTGGGTTCGGCAGTATATATTTATATAGATTTAGTAAATATTTCAATACAAATATAGGGTTCCGAAAAAAGTCACTGGGTTCGCCCAAACCCGCACCCACTACTGTAGCTCTGCCCCGGTGTCAGATATCAAATATTTTCCCGTTATTATTGGTTATTCAGGTCTATTTTCCTTAAAGTCTTAAACTTATTGAAGCAGAGCAGTTTTTTAATGAATAAATGGTTAATTACATTGGAAAATCTTACTTGTCAAAAAAAGAAAAAGAAAAAGATAAAGAAAAGCAAACACAAAAACCAAGTTTGAGGATTTTGTGTACTTTCATACAAGCCAAGTTCTGTATCTAAAGTAGTGATAGCAACAGGTACATATATCTGAGGTGCGGGTTTCTGCTGCTTTAGATAAGCTAGCTCACATGGAAGCATTGGTTAATGATAGGCTGCTTCCGGAGAGGAGTGCAGAAGAATCAGATTGCCCGTCTTCCTCCACCGGTACGTCTACAGTATCTAGAGATACTGTTAAAGGCAAGCAGCCTAGGAGAACCCTCAATGTGTCAGGTCCGGTCCAAGATTACAGCTCTCATTTGAAGAACTTTTGGTATCCTGTCGCTTTTTCTGCTGATGTTAAGGAAGACACAATGGTAAGTCAATTACCTGATTTATGGAATAATCTCA
The DNA here is from genome assembly GCF_000715075.1 of Nicotiana tabacum. Lineage (NCBI taxonomy): Eukaryota > Viridiplantae > Streptophyta > Magnoliopsida > Solanales > Solanaceae > Nicotiana > Nicotiana tabacum. Next base: position 39,644,492 of record NC_134101.1, read on the forward strand.
TTTTCATAACTGCAGACAACATTTGATTACCAATTTCCGTATTCTCTACAAATTAATGAATTCCCCAGGAAAGAAAAGGTTATGTTAAGCTACTTAAATGGACTGATGCTATACTGCGTTGCCAACCAATAGCATGTTGTACCATCTCCTTTTGCAATATAACACTGACTCTTCTTTTGATGGTAATTTGACTATAATGTTTCAGACACCAATTGATTGCTTTGAGGAACCATGGGTGATTTTTCGTGGGAAAGATGGAAAACCTGGATGTGTCCGGAACACATGTGCACATAGAGCCTGCCCCCTTCATTTGGGTTCAGTTAATGAGGGTCGCATCCAATGTCCTTATCATGGTGAGAATAAGAAGAATTGAAGCATTCTTCAGTGCAAATTTCCTATTTTTGGGGAAATAGATAACGCTTAGTCAATTTGGTGCTTGATACGTGGAGAGTGCACGAAATAGCTGACATTTATTTTTTATGTTTAATTGATGATCTTTAGGGTGGGAATATTCAACAGACGGAAAATGTGAGAAAATGCCATCAACTAAATTTCTGAATGTCAAGATCAAAGCTCTGCCATGCTTTGAGCAAGAGGGAATGATATGGATTTGGCCTGGAAATGATCCTCCTGCAGCTACTCTTCCTTCTTTACTGCCACCTTCTGGATTTCAAATCCATGCAGAGGTTTGATATCACTGCCTTTAGATTTTAATTGTTTTTACAAGGCTATCTAAGGACAGTATTTTAAGCTTTTCTGCCTCATTCCTGATATTCTTGAAATTGGCAGATTGTTATTGAACTTCCAGTGGAACATGGGCTACTTTTGGACAATCTGTTGGATCTTGCACATGCTCCTTTCACCCATACGTCTACATTTGCTAAAGGATGGACTGTCCCAAGGTTTGTTGTATTATACCGATGCTAAAATGTCTAGAAGTTAGAGTAACAGTGGTCTACTAGTATTCAGTTTTGAAACCAAAGAAAGATGCGCTTGTTCTTGAAATCTTGGACATTATGGAACTGAAGGTGCAATTCTTGGTTCCTGCATAATTTCTTAATAACTACTGATTTCTTCCCAACATAAATACTAATAAATTACCTCACTGAACTCATCATGTTTGCCGTCTGCAGAATAACTCTTCTGACTATATATGTCATTACCAAAACGATTTGGACCTGCATTGCATATTTCATTTATGAGGTCCATTATGTGAGGTTGCTTCTTGGTTAACTTCCATAAGGTTGCTTAGAGGGTACCAAGTGAGATTAGTTGGTAATTCTTACTTTGCTAGTTACTAATTTCTTCACGTCCCATAATGAATTTTCTATTAAGGCATAGAGAAATAAATCTTTGTAATCTTGTTAATTGATGTATAAAATTAGACAAAAAAAAAAAAATTGAACAGTTGTCTTGTGCATTGAGCAGAGGGAAAATATTGGAGCATTATTAGCTATGAACATGGAAAAGATTTTTCCAGTTTATGAAAACCAGAACAGTGCATTACTTTATTTCTCTAGTTTACTTTTTTATTTTTGGGAAACCAGGGGAGGTGGGGGTGGGGGGGGGTGGGGTGGGTGGGTTCCTTTTTTGGATTGACAATGTCTGGCAGTAAAGGCTCGAAGATAGGAATACTTACTAGTTACCTTTCTTTTTCAGCTTTGTAAAATTTTTGACTCCTGCATCTGGTCTTCAAGGATATTGGGATCCCTATCCAATAGATATGGAATTTCGACCACCTTGTATAGTTCTATCAACCATTGGAATCTCAAAGCCAGGCAAGTTGGAAGGGCAGAGTACCAAAGAGTGCTCTACACACCTACACCAACTTCATGTATGTTTACCTGCATCTAAACAGAAGACAAGGTTGTTATATAGGATGTCACTGGATTTTGCTCCCGTGCTAAAACACATCCCTTTCATGCAATACGTGTGGAGGCATTTTGCTGAACAGGTTAAATTCTATCCTTAACATTGGTAGTGTCTGTGATTACATAAACCTCGTAATGATGCGGATTGGTTTAATTGACTTCGTCAAAATATATGGCCACCTGCACAATACCTATAATGCTGAGTTCTCCTGCATAATTTTGGCCTGATTAATGTATGAAAAAGTTACCTCAGTTTCCTGTGTATTAGTCCTGGAAATAGATGCATTTAGCAAACACTTGTTAAGTTGGCAATTGCATTTAGCAAACAGGAAGTGGAGATTTCTCTTGTTACCATTAACTCTTTGGCTTGTGGAACAAGCATTGCAAGATCACATCTCAAAGTTCCCAGTGCAAAGTGGCTGAACTCTTGAATTTTCCACATCTATCTAGTTAAACAACAAAATTATTAAAACAACTAAAAGTTAAAGCTTGCCAAAATGTATAGTGGAAACTCATTTCCTAATTTAAAGAAAAAATGTCTGCATATGTGTTTCTTGCAAACTGGATAATGCATTAAAGATTTTCCCTCCAAAAAAATGAAAAGGAAGTATTTAATAAGGTATGTTCTGATTTGTTCTTTTGTGATCTCTGCTTTGGGAAAACATTTTCAGGTTTTAAACGAAGACCTACGGCTTGTGATTGGTCAGCAAGAGCGGATGCTCAATGGTGCTAACATTTGGAACCTGCCTGTGTCATACGATAAGCTAGGAGTGAGGTATAGGATATGGAGAGATGCTGTAGAGAGTGGAGCAAAGCAATTGCCATTCAGCAAATGAAACAATGGAACTAATCCAAGGACAGATTTCGTACACTCCAAACAATTTTAGCTCATTGAAGAACTTCGGTTGCTGAGATTATCTCTTGGTATATAACGCGGCTGCACACTTGTTGCTCGTGGAGATACTAGAGCATCCTGCTCTTGGTGTATGCCTAAAAGGAGATGATTTCAGCATAGCTTCCCATGTAAATTAAACTGTACACTAATTGCTTTTTGGTTCATGTACAGTGTAAACAACCTTGACCCGCCATCAATTCTTTCATGTTTGCCCTAGTGTGCCTCCTAGAAAATCTGGAGGTTTTTTTTTTCTAAGTCATGGAAATGGTCACTCATCATGTATCATAGTATCAACCTTCTCAGATTTGAATTGAGTACACAATTTTTTGCCAAAATGAAGCAAGAGGAAGATCTAATTTTCTAGCTGTTTGATCTAGTTTGGTTAAAAGTGTATTTTTGTCCAGAGACTTATGTTCTCTCAGTACTTCTGAATCAAGAAACAACGGCTACCAGTCCATGGATGGAACTACTTAAAACAAAATTTTCGTATCATGTTATTCAACAAATTAAAATGATATATACCAATGGTCCCGCAGCATTATAATGGTTCCAGGGTAGTAGAACTATTTGAAACTTGATTATAGCTCGTAACATATCTTAAAATCTGGTTCAGTGAAGAGAGGAGTTAGTTTTGTAATGTATAAGACTATATCAAATCAGGTTGTATCAAATTTTTATCGTAAGGTCAATTCTTAAGGTTGTACATACTTAAGACTATCAATTTTTGTCATACTAGTAAAAAGTGGCGGAACCAGAATTTTCATCGAGGGGTGTCAAAAATATAAAAAATTAGATACACCGAAAAACTAAGGGGAGTCAACATATAGTAAATATACATAATACAAAAAAATTTATCTAGCAATACAGTGTAACTTTTGGACGAAGGGGTATCGACACCCCTTGATTGAATGTGGCTCCGCCACTGCTTGTAAAAGGTCGATTCTTCCCCTAGACGTTAAGAGTCTGTGTAAGTTGCTGAGTCTGTGTAAGTTGGTGTGTACAAGGGCAATATTCCCACCACTTAAGTTTGTAAGCACGTCCACCTTGTTTATAACAAATAACACATGGGTAAAATCGGTCCATATTAAATGCTCGTATAATAAAGCGACACGTAGAATCAGAGACAAGTGGAAGTCAAAACCGGGGCAGCAGTCTCGATTGGCACCGGGAGGCCCCTGAAGGGGATGTTGCTCATGGGGACAAATGAGTGCCTGTCATCCGATAGCATTCAATGAAGAATATTATGCAGTATTAAATACATAGTTCGTTATAGAGAATATGGCATTCATAGCCTACCGTTACACATTTTTCAATGGCCCCCACAATTGTCATTTAAGAGGGGCTTGATCCTAAGACTTTGTTCCCTAGTTGCCACTATAAATATGGAGTCCGGAACCAAAGTGTTACGTTTTTGGACTCAAAGTACCAAAATAGGTGAAAACATAATTGGTGACCTTTTTATGTATAGCGCATGAATTACATGCGCTATACCTTAATGGCATGTTTGTCCGTTAACGTATAGCGCATGTAATTCATACACTATACTTATTAATTGACTGACCCACAATAATTGGTGGATATAACACATAAATTAAATGCGATATACCCTCCAATTATTGTACCCTTCGCACAAATTTTTTTCTTATTTAAGGAGTTTTATTCTTTCTTAAAAAATTCATTCCGAAAAATTCAGTCTTCAACATCCTTTTTATTTTCCTTACTCATTCCGAAATATTTGTTTACTTAACTTTTTTTTGAATTTTGCCATAATATCAGAAGAGCAAAAAATTAGGGTTGCATTATATTGGGGGGGAGGGGAGAGGTTGTCGTCAAGAATAACTCAGTACACTATAGTTGTTCTCCACAATGTATTGTTAAGTTGCCACTCAAATTGGAGCATGATAGATTGGTAACTTTGATATGTAAAAGAATGAGTGTGAGCAAACGTTCAGTTAATATTAATGTAACCGGAAGATATCCATATTCGTTTACTCCGCAATGAGTTGCTTGCTATGTTGAGTTTAACATTGAAGACGATTAAACTCTAAAAGATTTTTTGAGGACTCCGGATGAATACCGGAAACTTCTTGTGATAAAAGTGTTGGAAATGTACGTCAAGTCTGAAGACGTCTGCAATATTGAGGTTCCGCAAAATAGGGATAACCCTTAATTATCTGGTGGTATTTTTGGAGCAATTTTATCCGAACAGATTCCATTTGAAAGAGTCTGGCCAGATCTAAACTTATCTCCACGGGCGAATAAGGAGCGAGGACATAATTTTTTCCCAAGTTTACATAATTCACATGCTGAGTGGTAAATTTCAATTTTCCTTTTCTTAGTATGGTTTTTTGTTTATGTATCATATTCATACTAACACTCATATATTCCAAAGAGGGTACTGGCCAGATATGAATTTACAAGTTATGAATCAACCAACAATTGGAATATGCCCAATTTTGGTGGTTTGGATCATGTTGGTCCATCCGCGAGTCATCAGCAACTCGATAATGTGCATCATGGGTTATCAACAGATTATGAATTGTAATTTAAGAGATAAAGTTAATACATACTATTAGGATTACTTTGAGAAACTCATTATTTTATTGGTTGTGCAGTGAAAACGAGCAACACGAAGGTCTTGTCCTTAGTCAGTTGCCCAAAGATGATATATTTAATCACGATCTGGCAGATGCACAAAGTCAGGAAGATAATAGTGATTATGACAATAATGCTGATGAGTCTGGAGATGATACACCCTTCCTTGATGAGGGCGACGATGATGAGGAAAGGCGCTTTGCTGATGAGAGTGAGAATGAGCAACCTGATTTGACAAGGGAGCATGATGCCACCAATGAGCATACTCCATATATGCAGACTCCACCTACCGTAGACCCAGAGTGTACGAGTCCCATGTGACTTTTCATTCAAGGGAGATTCCCTACCTTAATCAGTTGCTCAATTTACAGGATGTGAATGCCCTCACAAGGGATAATGATGAAATTCGGACATCAATGTGGGATGAATCTAGACCAACAAAGTTGTCAAAGAATATGCTTTTTGCTGATAAAGCGCACCTTAGCAGGGCGATGAGAATTTACAACATAAAATAATGTCGTGAAATCGAGGTTCATGAGTCATCTCCGCAAGTACATGAGGTTATTTGTCGTAGATGGTTTCAAGGTTATAGATGGATGCTGCATGCGAGAAAGTTGAAAACAAATATGTGGATTGTGGGAAAATACATTGGCAGCCACACTTGTGATATGGACACATTTAATGGGAATCATTTTAACTTGAATGTTGACTTGATTCCCATATGGTTGTACCATTACCAAAAGAAAGGCATTTCTTGGGCGTAAACGTGTGTTTGAGATTGTTTATGATAATTGGGATAAGTCATTTGCCGCTCTACCAGGTACATGGCTTCTTTGCAACACTTTAACCCCCGGACTATTGTTGAATGAAATCTTGAACGGAGTCCGGGAATACCAGAATTCATATTTAGATATGTGTTCTAGGCATTTAAACTAGCCATTGATGGTTTTGTGCATTGTCGGCCGGTAATCTCCATAGACGGAACTCATGTCTAAGGAAAATATGATATTAAGATGTTGATTGACATTGCAGTAGATGCTAATGGAAGCATATTTCCCCTCGCATTTGCTATTTGTGCCAATGAAAGTCAAGAGACTTGGACATGGTTTTTAAACCACTTGAAGGAGCACGTTGCCAGACAACGTTTATTTATTTGTCTAATATTTGATCGGCATGGTGGAATTTTAAGTTCTGTACAGATTTTGGATGCATGGAAGGAGCCATGTGCCTACCACTGTTATTGTGTTAGGCACTTGAAGAGCAACTTCTAGCGGGCTTATCCGAACAAGAGCTTACATGATTTAATATGAATAGTTGCAACAGATCATCAAGAGTGTAAATTCAGGAGGCAAATGGAATTGATTAGGCATAAAAAACGAGGAGCTTATCGTTGGTTGATGCAACATAAACTTGATAAGTGGACTTTGCATAAGGATGGTGGCAGAAGATGATTAATTTTGACAATAAAAGTGTCAGAATCTTTCAACGGGTTGTTGAAGTCTACTCGTGGATTTTCTGTCACTACCATGGTGCAGATGTCATTCAAGCAGATAGCGGAGAGGTTTGTTGAAAGATTCAGAAGTGCATCTTCCTTGTTGGAAAGAGGTGTTCAATTTATGCCAATGCCGTTGAAATGATTTGAGAAACATAAGAAGCGAGCACAATGGCACATATATTTGTAATATTGCAATGAGCGAAATATTTTTGAAGTTCGCACTGGTTTGCATCAAAATTGCGGTAATAATACCCACGACATCAATGAATCCAACAGATTATGTTCGTGTGGGAAATGGTCGATCTATCACTTGCCATGCTCATATTCCATGAAGTGCTTTCAACATGCTGGTTTTGCTACGATGAGGTACGTTGATAAAGAATATAGTGTTGCTGCATACATAAACACCTATAGCGACCACTTCCAACCAGTGAGTGCTGAGCATTATTGGCCGCCGGAACCATTTAAAATGGTGTGTAACAAGGATTATGTGTGTCACCGATAAGTACAAAAAAGAACACAAATACAAAATCAAATGGATGTTGGTGATACTGTTTATGCGCGTAAATATGGTATATGTTTCCAAACATGACACGATCGCCGTAAATGTCCTTCAGTCGGTTTGGAAAGCGGTGGTAATTCAACTCCCAGTGGCAGTTCATCTAATGTGCCCAATTTTCAAGGATAAACTTAGTGATTTGTTGCAGTATATTTTGTTGTACTAAATGTCTGTAATGGTGCTACTTGCAATATTTATTAAATAAAATTAGGTTTTCAATATACTTTAATCTAATTGACAATTAGCATTGAAGATTCAATACAATAATTAAAAATAACTTCAAGAAATATAAGGATTTTCATTTGCCATTATTGTCTCTGTCTGGCACTATTTCATTGTCATTGTCTTTATATTCTTCGTCAATATCTTGTACACATCTGTCCAGACCGAGGGCATCATAATCTAGGCCCCAGTTGACACACATTTTTCGTATTTCATCGCTATCATTAATAAGATCACTTGCTTGATTTCTACAATAATATGGGACTCCTACGTCCAACGTCTGCGGTAGAAACTTTGGTAGTCCCTCCCACTCGACAACTATTTGAAATACATGATAATTAATGTCTCTATGCAATTTTTCATTCTCTAAAAAATTCCAATACTGATCCTCCATTCCTTGTAGGTAGTTAAGATCATCCAGTGCATGATGAACGGCTAGTGCCTTTTCCATCTCTAAAATCTCCTTCATCAAATGCCGAATCACTTCCGGTTCTTCTTTGTGTGTGTTTGTTTGGAATGTTATAGACAGTGCTTGTGGTACAACTAGCCCATGCTAATGGCATAGTACTTCATAATCATACATTTGTGAGTAAAGGGGAACCCATTGTAGTTTTTCACCTCAAATTCGCATACCTTCAGGCTTTGTAGTATGCGTTTCCCCCTTAATAATGTACCCTGCAACTTTGAGATCAGTATGTATATTGATAGACTTAGTTTTCAAGGGACGTAGAACACCATACCACTCGTTATTCACCAAATTAGTATAGCAACCTAGCATATTTTTTCCAAGGTAGTAATCGATTGTGTTATGACGTGTTCCATGTGGATCTGTTGAACTACCTTCACCTTTTTGCCTCTTCTTAAACCACTTATTAAATGTTAGTGGCATTTCTGAAATGGATGTTGTAATGATTTTTGAAATGGGTTTTTAAAATTTGGAATGTTGGTTCAACTTAAAAAGAACTAAATTGCACGAACTTGTACGTTAAACATAGCACATCAACAATATGCGTTATGTTTGTTGTCATGTTGACCTGAAAAAGTTGCACGAACTTGTACCGTAAAGAATCATTAGCACGCGAAACATAACGCATCAATAGTATGCGTTATGTTTATTGTCGTGTCGACCTGAAATAGCTGTCGACCTGAAAAAAGCTACACGAACTTGTACCGTAAAGATTCATTAGCACGCGAAAGATAATGCATCAATAATATGTGTTATGTGTATTGTCATGTCGACCTGAAAAAGCTGCACGGACTTGTACCTTAAAGAATCATTTGCACGCAAAACATAACGCATCAACAATATGTGTTATGTAACCTAAAATCACTCATAGCTACCTATAAAAGCCTCACGCATTTTTCATTATTATTTGCGGCTTAACCAAACGAAGACGTACCAAGGTGTTAATGTGGCAAACGTGTCTGGACGCAATGATGTATCAAGGTGTTACTGTGACAAACGTGCAATTTTCAATCCATGTTGGTCAACTTGCAATCTAAGTCGTAGACGTTGGATGTGTAAACAAGTTGTAAATTATTATTATTTAAAGTTATGTTGGTTAATACATTATTTATAACATGTTAATTAATAGTCTTTGTTGTCATCCCCATTTGTAGGACGAAAATCAATATGTTTTTGAATAATGGTATGATGAACCCATTAACCAGGAATACTACAAATCATGTTTGCTAAACATTTGGAATCTGACCGGTGAGTACGAACTTCAGATCTTGAAACTCCAAGAACAACTTGCGCCAGTGAAGGAGAAACTGAAAGAGGCAGAAGAAGAAAATAATCTGTTGAAAAAGAATTCAGTGGTTGAAGCAGATAATAATGAGTGATAGTGACTAAGCAAACACATGGCTATTTTAAGTGTAATTTTTTAATTTTATGTTGTACGTCTCATGTATTATGTGCAATTTTTTAATGAATTTTAATTTATGTTAATCTGTCTTTTTTGTGTTCTAGTTTTAAACTAATAAATAACTCAAAAAATAAAAACACATGCGCTTATAATGTAAAACATCAATAATTTTACTATTAAATATTTAATGTCATATATACAAATAAAAATACATATCAATGCGTCCCACAACCTGTATGCTTTAAAGCATTGGCTGGCCTGAGGCGCATACCATCCCGCCCGGTTATGCTATCGGGATCATCCTCATCCCGTCTCCTCTTTATCTGAGGATGTGCTGCAACATGATCGTCAGGAAGGCTAGCAGACTCAGTAGATGCTGCCGTTGGGCCATCAGTAACCTACAAAATAATAAGATATTTTAGTATATAAAATATAGAATACTGACATACGTGTTAGTAAAAAAATTTTAATGGCCAAACCATGGTCTCAGCGGGTTCATGAATAAGATCATCCGTCTATGGCAAGCGAGTATTACACAATGTGGCCTCCATGATGGGTGATGACGAAATCTTTAAAAAAGAATAAACAACTTAGATATTACTGACTAATCTATAAGGTAAAAATAAATTGAAGTAATAGTAATACAAATAAACCTGCGTCTGAGTAGGCACACAATGCTCTGTTGGAACTCAGAGATGTACTGGAGTAGATGAAGGTTGTGTCGTCTCCACCTGATGTGATGTCTCTCTCTCTGTGCGTGAAGTATCCTCAGCTTCCCTCGATGAAGAGCCATAACTCAATCGTCGACCACTATGCACCTCTCGTATTGGACGATCCTCAACAACTGTCGATGGCTCTGGACGACCAAAAAAATATTGATCCCAATCATACTGCGTAATGGAGGTGCTCACGATCAACACTGAAGCTAACAGGGTCAACTGTGAAGTCCCTGGTGATAGTTGAAGGCTAAATGACGGCATATCATGAGGAGCATCGTGTGGCTCAGGGTAGTCACCTAGCTGATCATCTCCAATATCCTCCACGGGTGCCTCATCGCCCCCTTGGTGGGGACCCAGTCCTCGCCAACCACCACGACCACGTGGGCCACCCCTTCCTCTCTGGCCACGCCTGCCACGTCTACCACATGTCGAGGCCACGTGTGGCCATGATGTTACTGCTCAGGAGGCACATACACAACCTCGTAACCTAACCGCGCATCCTCTCGGGCAGCTCTCATTGTGTAAGCAGCAAGATCAGCAACCCGATGACCAAACCCGTGCACAACTGTAGCTCTGTCGCCTGCATGCTATAGCATCTCCAGTCCCAACTGGTAAAAACAGTGTAAACCAATAGCCTGCATAATATATAATATATTAATTAAGGAAGGATGTTAAGGTTGTCACGATCCAATTTCCCTATAGGCCGTGATGATGCCCAACGTCGTCGCTAGGCCAGCCAATGGTGAACTAGCCAAGTGTCCGAACGATTTTTAATAATAGGTGTGGTGAAATAAATACTCAAAATCATCAAGTGTCTACTAGCAAAATTTCAAGACCTTGTGTCATAAGTGTATGAGCTACTAGTAGAATATACAAAACACTAACCTTTGTCTGAAACAAAGTAGACAAAAAGTAAATACAAAAGAGAGATTTCGGGTGCTGCAGAACAGACTCGTAAGGCATCTCACCGCTAAGTCTCAGAGTATCAGGAGTGCGCGCCGGTATGACTACCAGATGCACCTGCCTCAGAACCTGTACGATTAGTGCAGAATTATAGCGTGAGTACATAAAAAACATGTATCCAGTCTAACCTCGAAGAAGTAGTGACACGGGGTCGACTTCGATACTTACTATGGGCCAACAATAAAATACAGAAATTCAAAACAGGTATGAGACATGGAAATAATAAAAATGATACAATGTCAAGCAGAGAACAAATGACCCATTAACTAATAATAAATTTCAAAGTCTCCAACCAACATCTATTAACCCCGAATCAATCTATGTCATTTAATAGTTATAACCTCTCGAGCCATAAAGAAATATCAAGTGTAATCAGGCTACGAGTATTATTACGCACGATTTATGCCGAGGTTGTACGGCCCGATCCATAAATATACTGTGTGCACTACCGATGGTCGAACGACACGAACCATAGATATATCTATTAACCTGCCGAGGCCAACGACCCGCTCTCATGAGAGTAGAGAAGTTTACCTCGCTCGCAGAAGTACTTGCGACGCGAGTAGAAATGTATTTCTTAGAGTTATTATATATATTCCTCAATTCTTCCCAAAAATAAGAAATCTAAATTGGAGAGTTTCAACCTTACAATCCCTAATCTTAGCTTTATTTCAGACAATTAATATGCATAATAAATATAACAGTACAATCGAGGCATGATTTAAATATACGGCTACCCGGACATCTTATGAAATATAGCTATGCATGGACTCTCGTCACCTAGTGCGTACGTATCTCCCCACACAAGTAATTCAAAATAAAATACACCTAAGGGGATGAGTTCCCTCTTACAAGATTAGGCAAGAGACTTACCTCGTTCTCAAGCTCACTCCCGATCCACAAATGTCTTTTAAATCCTCAATTCGGTGCCAAACAACCCGAAACTAGTCAAATTTTATATAAATTAATCAATACATATTCGAAAGTTCATAATTTAACTATTAAAGTAATTACCCAACCCCAATTGAAAGATTCCTAAAATTCATCTCTGGGCCCACGTGTCCGGATTCCGGAAATTTTCGAAGATAATGTTACCCATAACCTCACGAACTCAAATATATAATTTTCACTCAATTCCATAATCATTTTCGTGGTTAAATCCCATTTTTATCAAAATATAGGTTTTTCATCTAAACCCAAAATTTTCATAATTTTTCATGTTAATATCTACCCATAATCTATGTATTTAACTTACACTGGATAGAAATTACTTACCTCAAATAGCTAGGTGAAAACGCCCACTTTAAGAGCTCCAAAATCGCCCAAGGAATGCAATAAATGAACCAAAAATGGTTTAAGTCCCGACTTAAATGAAGCTTCTGCCTCCAGCGATTTTCGCTTCTGCGGACCTGGGGCCGCATTTGTGGAAAAGTCATCGTAGGTGCAGTTCTAGCCCAGGCTGGCTGACTCCGCTCCTGCAGATGGGCTCCCATTTCTGCGGAGGGTGGAGCGCATCTGCGGCCTTCTCGCACCTGCGAACTTCTCATCGCCGAAGCGAGGCCGCTTCTGCGGACCACTGGACAAATTCCCAAAGCTGCTTCTGCGGCCAAAAGCTCGCACCTGCGGCCAAAAGCTCGCATAGGCGGGCACACCAGAACTGGTGCACTAACAACCCCCTTTTAAGCTCTAACTCGATCCGTGCAACGTCCGAGTAGCACCCGAGGCCCCCAAGGCCTCGTCCAAACATACCAACAAGTTTGTAAATATGAGACGGACTCGCTCGAACCTTTGGAATGCAGAAAACAACACCAAAACTAAGAATCGCACCCCAAATCAAATCGAATCAACTTATGAACTTCAAGTTCTTCCAACTTGCTCCGAGCGCGCCGAATCATACTTAAACTACTCGGAATGATACCAAAATTTGCGTGCAAGTCTTAAATCATCATACGAAACTATTTTCGGGCTCGGAATCCCAAATGGACCTCGATAACACCAAAACCTACTTCAAACCAAATTTAAACAACTTTAAAACCTTCAATAAGCCAACTTTCAATTTTAGGTGCCGAAACGCTCCCAGGTCACCCAAAACTCGATCCGAACACACACCCAAGTCCAAAATAATCATACGAACCTGATGGGACTGCCAAATCTCGGTTTTGAGGTAGTTTACTAGAAATGTTGACCCAAGTCAAACATAGCCCTTTAAAGCAAATACTAAGGAACTAAGTGTTCCGATTTCAACCCGAACCCTTCCAAATCACGAACTAACCATCCCCGCAAGTCATAAAATAGTAAAAGTACATACAAAGAGTCTTATTTAGTGGAACGGGGATCTAGAAAGTAAAACGGTCGGGCAGGTCGTTACAAAGATAATGCAACATGATAAGTAAGTATATCAAATAACATACTAGCGCCTCCTGCCTCCCGGCGTATCAAACAAACTTAGTCAAATATTTACCTGAGCGCCTTCAAGTAAGTCAAACAGATCCTTGTAATAAGGGAGATGATATCGAGCCTTGACCTCGCGAGCGCGACCTCACCTATCCACCCACCTCCTAGCATGTGGTTGAAGTGGCGGAGGTGGTCCATCTGGAGCTAGAGGCCAAGGAGGGGGTAGCATCTGCAAGAATCTCTCCCAACCCCAAACCTAATACTGATTGTGGTTGAAATTTGAGTGATTTTGTACTATCTCTATTATAATCATTAAAAGAACTGATAATATTATCACCTGCAGCAGCGGAATAAAATCGGCGATGTCTCTCACGATACCCATGGACGCCCTGCACACTGCCTATAAAGGTAGGCTAGAACAGCTCCACCCCAGTTGTACGTAGGTAACTCATATAGCCGCTCCAGATGATGCAAAAATCGCAAGCTAACAAGGTTTCCCGAAGTGTTCGGAAAAAGAATACCACCAAACTACATCAATAGCAAAAGAATACCACCAAACAACATTAATAGCAAAAGAATACCACCAAACAATATCAATAGCAACAGCCTCATCTACCGCTCAATAGCTTCTACGCGTGAGTCATCAGTAATCTCCGCATGCAGCACCACCAGATGTTGCCTAACGGGCGACAACTGCAATCGACTAGCACCACTTATAGTAGTCAGCACCGGAGGCTGGAAACGAGTGAGCCTTTGCAACATATGTAGATAGTAGAGGTGTACATGGACCGAGTTGGTTTGATTTTTATTAAAATCAAACAAAACCAACTATATCTGATTGGATTGGTTCGGTTTTGTCAGGTTTTTCGGATTATTTTTTTATATGAATATTATTTCAATCTTACTTTGTTAAATTTTTATAAATAAATATATGTTTAGTAAAAATTAAAAAAATTGATAAATATATGATATATTAAAATATTCTTATGGAAGAATTTTTTTAGTAACACATGATAGTTATTTTTTAGTCGTCTGACAATAATTTTACGTTGATGTACACTTTCAAGGTTAACCAAATTTAATAATTAAATATAAAAATAAATATGGACCTATATAATGATATATTTTATTTAATTTTAAATTATCAAAATACCATTTCAAATTCAAAAAAGATATAAGAATTTCATAGATCTTGACATATGAATATAGAAGAACAAAGAGATTAACGCATTTCACTAACACTTGATAAGAAAGTAATCATACAACCCATTATTTAAAGTTAATAAATATGAAGCACTTCATATTTAACTGAATATTATATCCCATAAGAGAATCGCAAATATTTCTTGACATTTCTTAAAGAAAATTCTACAAAAAGTTTTAAAAGTATATATAAAAATTATATATTTATATGTCAGTTTGGTTCGGATTTTTTACTCAATACCAAACCAAATCAAACCAAATCTAATCGGGTTTTTTAATTGGTTTGGTTTGACTTTTTGGTTTGGTGCGATTTTTCGTATAATCCCTAAGAGCCTGCGGGTAGATGACACCCATACCATCAACGGGCAACCCGAATAGAACCTCCATGCCCTCTAGCGTGATGATAGCCTCGCTGACAGGTAGATGAAATGTGTGAGTCTCCAGTCGCCACCACTCTATCATAGCCGTGATCAGGGGCCAGTCGAACTGCAACCGGCCGATCTCTATAATCCGGTAAAACTCCGTCCGCTCAAGGCATGTAACTGTATGGGGATGAAGTGGGTGGTCCCTAATGAACTCTCAAAGATCGTCTATACGTCTGGGATGGAAGGTTTGGGACAACAACTGTCCACCCTGGAGCAATAGTAGCTCTAGAACAGCTGGTCCAGGATGCACTGACAGAGGATCCATCACGATGTCTGTAAATTGAATAATATTAATTAAAGTATTTTTTTCTTTCATCGTTTAACATCTTTAAATATATTGCGATATTTTTTATATTAATATTTAATCGATAAATTTTCTATATTATTACTTAGGTTGATAAATAAAATAATTATTTATATGTTAGTTTCTTAGATTTTTGACTAAACTTCGGCAGGATTTTGTTTGAACTGTCAACTTTTTTTCCAAATATTTTTGGCTTATAATAAAATTAAATATTTAATTTTCTTAACTAATCTCGATATATTTAATAATTATTCATATAAAAATACTAAATACTTAATATTAAATAATATTCAATTTTAGTAAATCTTATTCCTGATTAAAAAAATACTAAATATTTAATTTGTTTAACTATTTGATATTATTTTTAAAATTTTACTATAAAGTATTTATTTCATTCATAACGATTTGCTTGTTAACTTTTTTATTTTACACAAAAAATCCGGCAATTCTCTTTTGTGCTGCCAACTAATTATTTTATGATTCATATCTAATATTTTATTATTATCTAATAATACAATTAATAAACACTTAATAATTGATTAACATTTGATCCATAATTGAGTACTCTAACCGAATGTTTTAATAAGGGCACATAGTTTTTATTCTACACTAAAGAATCCTAAAGAGAACTAAAGTCACACTACTCTAAATGACCATAAACAACATCAACTAACATAAATTAAAATTTATTATCAGTTCTACTAGGGTAAACAACACTACATAATAATAAAAGGCACTACATTACACAAAAGGCACTAAAAAATACTAAAGTCATATATTATTATATGTACAACACTAAAGTCACATATAACACCAATTATTCAACAAAACAACAATATACAATTTTCATAATATTTTGCACATAAATAAACTAAAAAAATAAAAAAATAAAAAATTCAAAAAACGATCACAAAAAGCATACAACACAGTAAAAACAACTAATTAGCCAATTATATACATGAATTATACTACAAAAGTGATTCGGAATACCTCTTTTTTGAGTTTTTTGAATTGAGAAAGAATGACGATTTGACTACCGAAGCGGGCAATAAAAGAGCTCCACTACACGGCAATGCCTTGGATCGGGTGTTAGATTGCTAAAATAATAACGGGACACGATTTTGGGGGACAGGTGGGCTCCAATGAAGCTTTAAGCTTTTAAAAATGGGGTGGGGACCGTTTTTTGCCTTCTGTCTCGATGAAGGAGATTGACCGTTTTTTTAATACAGGTATAGCGCATATTAGATGCGCTATGCCTGTACTTTGACAGCCTTTTGAAAATCAGGTATAGCGCATGTATTACATGCACTATACCTTAACGGACAAATGTGTCGTTAAGGTATAACGCATGTAATTCATGCGCTATACATAAAAGGGTGACCAATTATTTTTTCACTTATTTTGGTGCTTTGAGTCCAAAACAATAACACTTTGGTTCCGGACTCATAAATAGGGATTTCAACAACCATTGTAAAGGGATGAATTTTCTGACAAACTTATGATATACACTTTTCAAAAGCTCAATAATATTTTGTTCCTTGCTTATTAAAATTACTATTACGACCTTCGGAAGCTACGCTCCCAGAATTAGACTGTTCATTGTCTTATGTTGATTTCAATGTTAAGTCTTGCATTTCTTATTTAATTTATTTATCATTTTAGGATCAAATCGATTCGCTTGTCTATAAATCATGTATAAATTCAACTTGACCATTTTACGGGTAAAGAGTTTGGCACCCACCGTGAGGCTTAGACAGTTGCGTAATTGAGTTGATCCTTGCATCTATTACTAACTTGTTTGATTATTTTTTTCTTAGAGAAAAATCATAAAAAATGGTAGATAACGGGGTTAATAACACGCACAACGTTGAGGCCCAAGGATATTAGCTTCAACATGAAAATTCGATCATCGATACCCGCAACGAGGAGGGCGTAGCCACGTCGGTCCATGGTGGACAACACCCACAACACGTTCAAGAGGCAACTCCTGATGATGCCAAAGATGAGCACGTTGTGGAAACAGTGAAAATCTTAAGGGAGCAACAAAGGGCTATTATGGGCCATCTCTCATGACAAGATCAGGTCATGACGGAGTTAAAGCAAGCGTTGTAGGGCGCTTCCAACAACGCGAATGAAAGAGGTCCAGTTCCTCCTGGTGCTCCCGCAAACCAAACAACACAGAGGGTTGATAACAATAATAGAGAGACGAGGTCGGCTTCGACAGGGTCGTGGGGAACGGTAGCGGATCCGGTAACAACAATGAGAATGATCCCTTTAAAACCGAACTCATGCAGTTTATGAGGGAAATAAATGCCCGAATGGACCAAATCCCGGGTGCACCACCAGTGTTGAAAGGACCGGACTCAAAGAAATACACTCAGTTGCCTTCAAACCAAGCGCGACATCAGAATTGATCTCGAAGCGGTTCAAGATGCCAGACGTGCCAAAATATGATGGGACTTCGGATCCTCCGGAGCACATTACCACTTATACAACGGTGGTGAAGAGATATGACTTAGCTCCGCATGAGATTGAGTCAGTATTATTGACGAAATTCGGGAAGACCCTCACGAAAGAGGCCCTGACATGGTATTCGCTTTTACCCGAGAACTCAATAGATTCCTTCGAGATGCTCGCGGATTCTTTTATCAAGGCCCATGCCGGAGCTAGGAAGGTACATGCCGACATATTCAGAATTTCACAAGGAGAGTCCGAATTCCTGTGGGAGTTCATGACCAGATTCCAAAAGGAAAGGATACTGCTACCGGTCGTGCCAGACGAATAGGCAGTTGAGGCATTTACTAAAAGACTGGATCCGAGGAATTCCGACGCTTCCCAGAAATTAAAAGAACATCTGCTCGAGTTCCAGACAATAACATGGGCAGATGTTCACAACCGCTACGAGTAGAAGATAAGAATTGAGGATGACCAGCTCAGTTTCCCTGCATCAACCAAGAATCAGGACCGAGAAAAGAATAAGAAAATGTTAAAGGATGATTTCGACACAGACCGACAGTCTTCTAGAGGTCAGTTTTTGCCCGATGAAAGGGTCGAAGGACGCAACAGAGGTTTCCAGTTAGCGGATAGATTCGCTATCGATAGAAGAGCTGATCGCGGCTAGAATAATAGATCGTTACAAGACAGCGTGGAGGAACTAGTTTCGGCAGTGAGAAATATTAAATAAGCTCGGTTCCCAAGGCCGATGAGATCGGATCCCAGTCAGGTAGATCCGAATCTGTGGTGCGAGTATCACGTAACTAACATCCATCAGACAGGGGACTGCCATCATTTGCACGAGGAGGTGGCGACATTGCTGAAAAATGGCCATCTCAGAGAATTCTTAAGCAACTGGGCTAGAAACAACTATGGTCACAATAGGGATAACGCGGAACCCTCAAAAGCGGGTGAAGATCCCTTTCGCCTGACAATAAACATAATTTTCGGGAGGAACGAGATTAATAGTGTGACTTTGTTTTGCAGCAAAAAAGACAAAGGTATCGGTGACCCATAGCAAGAGACTCCGGGAAGTCGCTGAGGACGACATCACCTTCATGGAGGAGGACGTCGATGGACTCCTACTACTGCACAACAATGCCTTGGTAGTCTCTATTAATGTTTTAGATTTTAAGATCAAACGTGTTTTGGTGGACCCAGGGAGTTCAGCCAACATTATCCAATGGAGAGTGGTGGAACAAGCCAAGCTAATCGGAGCATTATTCCAGCCACAAAGCTCCTCGCCGGGTTCAATCTAGCAAGCACAACAACCCAAGGGAAAATCCTGCTGGTCACGAATGTCGTAGGGGTAATAAAGACGACCCTTTTTGAAGTAGTAAATGGTAATATAGGTTACAATATTATTCTTGGGAGATCGTGGATACACGAGATGAAGGATGTTCCATAAACATACCATCAACTTCTTAAATTTCCAACTCCGGAGGGAATTAAACAAATAAGAGGAGACCAACCGGCGGCAAGGGAGATGAACGCAATCTCGATTTCCAATAGCAAAGGGAAGGAGCATGCGACATAGCAATTACAGGAACCGACGCATGTTCCCTAGTCAAACGAAGACAACAAGGGGGTGGAGTTGTCGGACTCATATCAAGTACCGAGATATTTCCAGGTACCAGAAGAAACAGATGCAACAAAGTCCACAGTGGAAGAACTCGATCAAGTTGCATTGTTTGAAAAGTTCTTAGAGAGGAAGTTCCACTTGGGGACAAGACTAAACCCCGAGCTCAGGTCAGGATTCATAGAATTACTTAAATTTAACGCTGACTATTTCGCATGGTCGCATGCGGATATGACAGGTATCCCACCAGATGTGGCCATGCATAAGTTAAGCTTGGATCCTAACATCCCTCCGGTAAGGCAAAAGAAATGCTCTATTGCCGAGGTCAGGAATAAATTCGTCAAAGAAGAGGTAACTCGATTGCTTGATATCGGTTCAATCCGGGAGGTAAAGTATCCTGACTGGCTAGCTAACGTAGTAATAGTTCCAAAAAAGAATAATTTTTTTTTACATGTGTATAGATTATAAGGATCTGAATAAGGCGTGCCCAAAAGACTCGTTCCCACTACCAAACATTGATCAAATGATTGATGCGAGGGCAGGGCATAAGTTAATGAGTTTCCTCGATGCCTATTCTAGTACCACCAAATCAAAATGAACCCGGAGGATCAGGATGCCTTTCAGGCTTAAGAACGCTGGAGCCACTTATCATAGGCTTGTGGATAAAATGTTTGAAAAATAAATAGGGAAAACCATGGAAGTTTACATAAATGATATGTTGGTTAAGTCTTTGAACGCAGGTGATCATCTAAAACACATGCAAGAAACATTTGACATCCTAAGGAAGCACAACATGAAGCTTAACCCTGAAAAATGTGCATTCGGAGTCAGCTCCGGTAAATTCTTAGGGTTCCTGGTGTCACAAAGGGGTATCAAAGTCAATCCTGATAAAATTAAAGCTATCGAGGAAATCCCCGACCAGCTATCAAACGTAAAGGAGGTTCAAAGGTTAACATGAATACTGGCCGCATTAAGCAGATTCATTTCCCGATCTTTGAAAAAGTGTCATCACTTCTTTTCACTTTGAAAAAGAAGAACAACTTCGAATAGACTCAGGAATCTCTGAAAGATTTGAAAAGATATTTATCCAGCCCTCCATTATTATCGAAATCGGAGGAAGGCGAGCAATTGCTAATTTACTTAACGGTATCTGGGGTAGCGGTAAGTGCCATTTTAGTCCGTGAAGATGAAGGTACGCAATATCTATCTATTATGTTAATAAAATTTTAACGGGAGCGGAAACTCGCTACCCACATTTGGAGAAATTAGCCTTAGCTCTCGTAGTCACCACTCGGAAGCTTAGGCCTTATTTCCAATTTCATTCGATAGTCGTGGTGACAACCTCCCCCCTGCGGAATATCCTTTACAAACCTGAACTTTTAGGTCGATTAGCCAAATGGGCAGTCGAAATGAGTGAATTTTACATAGAGTTTAAACCCAGGACTGCGATCAAGTCACAAGTTTTGGCCGACTTTGTGGCCGATTTTAGCTCTGGACTGCTGCCTTTGGCCACCAAAGAAGCAGTGATGGTGTCAGAATCTACATTGGGAGTCTAGACCTTGTTTACGGACGGAGCTTTCAACGTGAAAGGGTCTGGGCTCGGTGTAGTATTAATCACGCCATCGAGAGAAACCCTGAGGCAGGCCATACTATTCCCTTGACTAACAATGAAGTAGAGTATGAGGCCTTGATTGCAGGACACGAGTTGGCCCGGGGACTGGACTCCGAGGTCATAGAAATCAAATGTGATTCCAAATAGTAGTGAATCAGGTATACGGAATCTTCGACGCCAAAGAGGAACGCATGCAACAATATGTAGTAAAAGTCCAGGCTCTGCTTACATGGTTCAGGGAATGGTCAATAACCCATATTCCGAGGGAGGAAAATGCGGAAGGAGACGCGCTGGCCAATCTAGGCTCATCAACAAAAATGAAGGGGTCAGACTCCGATATGATCGTATAGCTTATGCATTCGGTATTGGATGTGGATAACTATAATAAAGTAAACACGACCAATTTGGTCTGGGACTGGAGGAATGAGATCATTGACTATCTCGAGCACAGAAAACTACCCGAAGATCCCAAGGCATCCCGGGTGCTGCGACACTAAAGCAGCTTGATACTGCTTCAGGGGAGGTCAATTGTATAGAAAATCTTTCCAAGGCCCGTTGGCCTGATGTTTAGGAGACTCCGAAGCTAACTACGTTATGAGAGAAGTTCACGAAGGAATCTATGGAAATCACTCAGGCGGATTCCTTGGTATTAAAGCTTATTAAGGTATGATACTACTGGCCCCGGATGAAACAAGACGCCAAGGCTTATGTTCAGAAATGCGATTACTGTCAATGCCATGCACTGTTAGTGCTTAAACGGCAAAATTATTGCACTCAGTTTTGTCGCCCCGGCCATTCATGAAATAGGGGATGGACATAGTCGATCCGCTACCGCCGGCTCCCGGCAAGGTAAGATTTCTTTTTTTATTTGAACTGGCTACTTTTCTAAGTGGGTTTCAGGTCCGTACCAGAAAATCGTTGAGCGCGAAGTAGTCGATTTTATATGGGAGAACATAATTTGCAGGTTCGGGATACCAAAATAGATTGCCTGCGACAATAGGCCACAATTTATAGGCACAAAAGTCACAAAATTCCTTGAAGACCTGAAAATCAAAAGAATCATATCATCGCCGTATCACCCGAGGGCCAAACGGACAGGCAGAATCAACGAACAAAGTAATTATTCAAAATCTCAAAAAATATTGGAAGCAGCCAAAGGCAAATGGCCCGAAGAGTTACCGGGAGTGCTATGGGCATACCGAACAATGGCTAAATCAAGCACATAGGAGACACCTTTTTTTCTCTCATATATGGATCAGAAGCCTTGATCCAGGTGGAAGTAGGGGAACTTACATGAGATACTTTCGGGGGGACGAAGAAGCAAACAACGAAGCATTAATGGTCAGATTGGAGTTGCTCGACGAATGCAGGGACTTGGCATATATAAGGATGGGGGCCCAAAAATAAAGAATGGAAAGATATTACAACCGAAGAGCCAATCTCCATTTTTTCAAAGTGGGGGACTTGGTTTTAAGGAAAGTGACCCAAAATACCCGAAAGATCAATGCAGAAAAGATGGGTCCAATGTGGGAAGGCTCCTCCCGGGTTTCAGTTATCACCGGGAAAGGATCATACGAATTGGAAAATCAAGACTTGGTAAAATTGTCAAGCAACTGGAACGTGGCACATCTCAAAAGATACTATTGCTGATGAACATCACTTATACTGAAAGTATGTGTTGCACTCTTTTTCCCTTCGTCCAATATTTTTCCCAATTGGTTTTTTCTGGTAAGGTTTTTAACGAGGCAACAACGGAAAGCATAC
This sequence comes from Nicotiana tabacum, assembly GCF_000715075.1. Taxonomy (NCBI): domain Eukaryota; kingdom Viridiplantae; phylum Streptophyta; class Magnoliopsida; order Solanales; family Solanaceae; genus Nicotiana; species Nicotiana tabacum. The sequence continues at coordinate 39,667,453 of NC_134101.1, forward strand.
TACGGAGAAAGCATCGCCAGCAGAAGTAAGACCTTTAAAAGACAAGGCATGAAAGCAATAAGACACGATGGGACAGTTAGATAGTTTTTTGCTCGATAGCATAGTTCCTACCGGGAAATAAAGCTTGCTATCGGGCCAAAGGTTACCCGATCGTTCACGAGTGTAAGTCACTACAGGGTGGTTAGGTAATCTTTGGATCTATAGCAAATTTCCTAATAGAAGTGAAGCTTGCTATCAGACCAAAGATTATCCAACCATTCACTAGTGGGATCTTCAAAGGAGGAAAACTTCCAGTATTCAAATTCGCATTCTTCGCATTCGAACAATTGTGTGTGTGTGTGGGGGGTTGATACAAGTAACGACACTATGACTGCCACATACACCGGGACTACAAAATTCGGGAACAAAGATGTATCATTGGGACCGGGGATTGCGCGGCCAGCCACGTAGAAACAAGTTGTACGAAGTAGTCATAAGTAATGGCAATTTCTTTTTCAGCACAACGAATGCTTATGTACTTTTGAAAATGGAAGGAATAAAGTAAAGTCCTTTTATTTTTATCTTATTTCTTGTCAAAACGATGAATTAATTATATCATTTGAAAGTTAATCAAGTACTTCAAATGCTAGTGTTGTAATGAACAAGAGACGTCCTCTTCAAGAGCACTGTAAACATAAGAGGGGCCTCTCTTATGAAACCCCCATAGTAAAGGATTGATTCCAGAAGAACTTATGCCCGGAATCCAAATGCTATAGGGAAAAATACACCCGAAGCCTCGCATAACTCGACGCAAAGAGAAACATTTGTGCAGTACTTCAACGAAAAAGCACTTTTATATAAAAACATGCCAAGCAGCACAAGGACAAGAGTATGAAGTAAAAAACAAAAAGGAAAGGATATAAAAAGCTAAACAACTGCATCCCCAGAATTCGGGGGAAGAGAAACATATGCTCCCCTAGCAGAAGTAGGTGGATCTGCCGTTGGATCTAGGACTTGACCTTCATCATCATCCCCTTCAGGTTCTTCTTCAGCTCCCGAGAACTCAAAATCGGAACCAGAAGAGTCAGTAGCATCAGGTTGGACCAGGAGACCCTTCGAGCAGTTGACTACATCTCACGGGCCTTAGCAATCTTGGCATCAAAGTCAATGACACCCGTTTTGGCCTCCTCTAAGATTTTTCTCCTCACGCTGTACAAATAATATATTTTCTCAACAATGAAGGAAGTCGTTCGGCGCTGAAGCTCTTCCGTAAGCTGGTCAACCTCGATCGAAAGGTTATTATGCTCGGATCTAGCGGCTTGAAGGTTGACGTCAAGGTCACGAATAGTAGAGTTATAAACTTTATTGTGCTCCATGACCTTCTTATACTTCTCTTCCAGCCGGGCATGCTTCTCCTCCGCAGCAGCAGCCTCTTCAGCTTTGGAATTCAAGGCTGCCTCCAAATTATTTATTCTTTCGGTAGAGGCAACCTTGCGATTGGCAGCAACAAGAATAACATTTTGGACCTCGGACCACTTTGCCTTGGCCTCTTGAAATTGCACCCTTAACAAGGCAGCTTCTTGGTCGAGGGTCACCACTACTTTCTCGCTATGCTGCAACCAAGACTCCAACTCAACGGCATCAACAACTTGTGCTTCCATTGCCGGGAGGCGAGCAACAATTTGATCTCGCTCAGCCAACAGCTGATCCCGCTCGGAGGTGAGTTTTACTTATCAAGGATCAACATTTGAAGGCCCTCAGAAGCAAGGAAGTTAGCCTGCAAAGCAAAAGTTCAAATCAAAAATCTTGTCATAGCGAAGCTAGAAGAAACAGTAAAGGGAATAAAAATTGTACCGTTGCTGCGTTGTGCATGGCATTGTTTACCATACATTCCCTCGAGAGAATGCATTTTATTCCTATATTTCAGAGGCTTCAAGTAATTGGTAAGCTCCACCAGCCGGGATAGCATATGGCATTCGGTAGAGACCAAGAGGGAGACGCTCCTCCTCCTTTGAGGATCTGCGGAGGGGGCGAATAGTTATGCCCCAAATTCCCATGGACTGGGGACTGGGGAAGAGGTACATCCTTCTCTCGGATGTTTGCGGCTGGTGGAGATGATATAGCAGTTGCTTGTGGCAAAAGGCTGGAAAAGAAGGAGGTGAAGCTGATAGAGTTGTTGGTGAAGAAGCAGCTACGGCAAAAGCAGTTCTAGTTATTGGTTGCTCGTCAACCGAATACGGAAGAGACCCGGTACCCAACCTCATGGTACCAGGAGCAGCGACTGGGAGTCAGAAGCGAGAGTTGGAATCTTCCACTGTATCACACCCCCTAGAGTGCATGGATGTCGTCCTTGGTTGGTGTAACTAGCTCAACAGATCGAGGTCGTTGTCTTATATGTAGAAAAGCCCCTTCATCACTGGCTCCTCCATCATCATCGATCACCATAGTGTCTGCGGGTGGCTCATGCGTAGCGCTCTTCACCTTTTTATTTTTACCCTCGGCCGAAGAGGAACGTCGCCTTTTTTGTTGCTTGTTCTCCGGCCGGGGACTCCAAGAGGAAGCACTTGTACTGGAAGCAACTCTGATGACACCTGTTCAGGCAAAGGCCTCCTGCAACAACCTCGCCGCATTTACAGGATCAGCCAAAATGTCCTCCTCGGGGACGGTAACAGAGCCATGCGGAAGACCTTAGTTCAGCAAGAAGAGAAGTTAGCCAGGTTTTCTATGTGTGAGATAAAAACAAGATAAGTTCAACTTATCATGATTTTTGGCCTTCCACCCGTATTTAAGGCCAGTTTTTTCCACAAACGGGTCTCAGCATGGTGACATCCAAAATTTTCTGGACCCACTGGTCCAAGCCTTTAACCTTTGGTGGTGTCCATCGAGTTGTTGAATAATAATTAAAAAAAAGGATCAGTGATAGTATGGAACAACCTTTAACTAGAAAAAAGGACAGACATTGAACTTACGTGTACGATTCCATAATTCAAGAAAGGATGGAGTTGTGGCCGGGATGATGTCCCTGGTGGCAACTACAATGAACCGCTCCATCATCAGTCGAGCCAGGGAGAGCTTCTCCCCCATCTCCTGGCATAGCCGCCGAAGACAGGCTACCGTCCGACATACAAAAGGGATCACTTGTGCCAAGTTGACTTGACGGCGGAAGAAAAACTCCAAGATTACGGAGTCAAGTCCCCCGCTCAATGAGAACGGGTCCAAAGTGAAGGGATATGTATAAACGTACGTAAAACCTTCTTAGGGAAGGTCACCCGCTCCGCTAGGTCAGGAGTGATGATGTTCAAACCATGGCAACTATAGTATTCCTTCACAGCACGGATGCTAGAAGGACGGATGGAAGAAGGATATACACCAACAACACATGGTGCGGGAGTTAGCAGAAGGGAACTTCTTTTTGAAATCCTTAGCCGTAGTAAGCCTTTTGGGGATAATGATGCTCACCGTGGGAGGATCGACATCATCGGTGCTTTCTTTGTTCTTTGAAGAACTGGAGTTTTTGGAAGAGGAGTCCATAGTTAGCAGAAGGAAGGTCTTTGAAAAAGAAAGTTAAAAGCAAGAGTGACTTGAGTAAAGAGAGTTTGAGAAAGTTCAAAAAATTATGAAGTGTAAAAGAAGAAGATTTAAGCGTATAAGTAAAGGAATGGGTGGCTAAAATCGTGACCATGATTACCTCGAGAACCGGCAAAAGTATTGCTGAATTGTGGGATGATGCGTGTTCGGGGCATTAAATACGGAGAGACGTGTGTTTAATCATGCATCAGAAACTTTTCAGAGGAGGTCGGTAAATTTTTTGCCAAGAAAGGTATCTTTACCAACTTCCCGATGACACAAGGATGTGCCACCGGAAAGCACAGGGACTATCTATATAGGATAAAATCGGTCCATATTAAATGCTTGTATAATAAAGCGACACGTGGAACCAGAGACAGGTGAAAAACAAGACATGTGGAAGTCAAGACCGAGGGCAGCAGTCTCGGTTGGCACCAAGAGGGCCCCGAAGGGGATATTGCTCATAAGGACAAATGAGTGCCTGTCACCCGATAGCATTCAATGAAAAATATTCTATAGTATTAAATACATAGTCCGTTATAGAGAATATGACATTCATAGTCTGCCGTTACACATTCTTCAATAGCCCCCATAATTCATAATTGTCATTTAAGCAGGGCTTGATCCTAGGACCTTGTTTGCTAGTTGCCACTATAAATATGGATTTCAACAACCATTGTAATGGGACGGATTTTCTGACAAACTTATGCTATACAATGTTTAAAAGCTCAATAATATTTCGTTCCTTGATTATTAAGATTACTATTACTATCTTCGGAAGCTACGTTCCTCGAATAAGGCTGTTCATTGTGTTATCTCGATTTCAACGCTAAGTCTTGCATTTCTTATTTAATTTATTTATCATTTTGGAATCAAATCGATTCGATTGTCTATAAATCATGTATAAATTCAGCTAAACCGTTTTACGGGTAAACAGAACACTATTCTTCTTTTTTCTATTAATGTGAATCCTAATCTAGCTTTAGGACTTTTCTACCTTGTTTATGAGTTCATCTTCTTTTTTTTTCTATTAATGTGAATCCTAATCTAGCTTTGGGATTTGTCAACCTTGTTTCTGAGTTAATTTATGTATGATTTTTTGTCATCAACCTAAACTAGATTTTACCGACTATAACAATAAAATTATAAAAATTCTTATCACATTAGTATTAAACTCTGTCTAATTAAATTGGTCAAAATATACAAATGATCAAGATTAAATTATCAGTGTTATGACAAGATATAGCCTATCAGTAATCGAAGGGAAAAAAGTGTATATACACACACAAAGCTAAAACAGAATAAAAAAGATATCAACACCACCAATATTAATGTTTTGATATGTAATATTCAAGTTATTGTTATTAGGCTTGACCAGCAGAGTAACCTTTCCAAATGCCCGGCCCGACCCGACCACTAAAGTCGACCGAACCCTATAAGTAGCCATCCCTTCCCACTCCCACTCGGAACTGGGAAGTTGATCGGGAATAAAACCCTATGCTTTTTCTCTCTATTTTTCTACTTCTCCTACAATTCGCTTATACCCGTTTGATTGGCTAGAAATCTTGGTCCGAAGTCTGTGTTTATCAATCGAGCAATGGTGTGGTGTAGTAACTGTGAAAAGAACAGGGAACCCGCGAATCTGGATGGTAAAATATGTTGTTCCTCCTGTGGAAAAGTTCTTTACGAAGATAATTTGTCAATTGAGCCCACTTTCTTTAAGAATGCTGCTGGACAGAGCCAATTGTCAGGAAAACTTGTGCGGTCTGTCCAAAGTGATTATTCACTTTCATGTCAAAGAACAATAGATGAAGCATATAATGATATAGAGAGTATGGGATATGCATTAGGAATTGACGGTGGTGAATCAATATATAGTCCGGCGTCGCGTCTCTATACGCTAGCACTTGAAAGGAATTTCACAAGGGGTCGTTGGAAAGAGCAAGTTGAGGCTGCTTGTCTTTACATTACATGAAGACATAATAACAAGCCATTCCTACTTATTGATTTTTCTGAGTATTTGAGGATAAATGTGTATGTTTTAGGTGCTGTTTTCCTACAGCTTTGCAAACTTCTAAGCCTTGAACACGACCCGATTGTTCAAAAACCTGTTGATCCTAGCCTTTTCATTCATCGATTCACTGATCGTTTATTCAGGGGAAGGAAGCCGAATATATCTAGAACTGCACTTCACATTGTGGCGAGCATGAAGCGAGATTGGATGCAAACAGGGAGAAAGCCAAGTGGGGTATGTGGAGCTGCACTTTATATTGCTGCTCTTTCACATGGACGGAATTGTTCTAAATCAGAAATTAATAAAGTCGTGCACATTTGTGAAGCAACATTGACAAAGTGATTGATTGAATTTGAAAACACAGAATCTGGGAGCTTAACGATTGATGAGTTAAATACAAGAGCTAAGGAGCTTGAGAAAGAAGAGAGGCTAGCCCTGCAACTTTATTCAGGGTCAAAAGGATGTGGGATCACAGAAGTGCTATGTGAACACAAGAAAAGTGTGGAGCTGCCCTTTGCCCGTGGTCTATGTGAAAGTTGTTACATTGATTTTGTAAAACTTTCAGGTGGGCTTGATGGAGGATCTGAACCTCCAGCCTTCCAACGCGCTGAAAGGGAAAGATTAACGGCAAAAGAAGCTGCTGAAGATCCAAATTTTCCCATGTCCGATCAGGTGGAGAACAATGGCAGCGAGTATTTGGAGCCTGAAAATGGAGAACATGTGCAGATATCAGTCTCTGAGCAAATAGGAACTGAGCATAATGCGATTTGTGACACATTACATGGCACGGATGGTATATGTCCTGATGAACATGATGAATCGGGGAACTTTTTGGATATCGATGATGTAGAGGTTGACGATTATCTTCTAAATGAGGAGGAGAAGCAGTACAAAGAGATCATTTGGGTAAAAGTGAACTGGCAATATGAGGAACAAGCAGCTAAGGAAGCAGCTGCATTAGCCGCACAGAAAGCTTACGAGGAGTCCATTTTAGCTAACTGTTCCGAAGATGTTCAAGCTGCACAGAAGCTTGCTGCTGATGCTGATGCTGATGCTGCTGCCGCTGTTGCAAAATCAAGAAAGGAAAAACGACAGAAAAGGGCTGAAGAGCTGGAAAATTCCGGTCCTGCTCAAACTGCTGCGGAAGCAACGAAGCAAATGTTAACTAAAAAGAGGCCGAGCTCTAAGATCAACCATGATTTGCTAGAGAAGCTTTTTGATGAAACTGCAATACTTGAGAATCCAAAAAAATGTCGGGAAAGTGGGTGATTCAATGGATGATGGCGTGGTAAGGAGCAGCAAACTTTTTGTTGGTCCTCGTAGCTAAATGCTTCTCAAGTTATTTTTTTTCCTAATATAATTGATTAATTTATTTCCTGGGAACACTTTCAATACTGCAATGTTAAAACACAGTTTTAGTCGTGAAATTCATATTTAACTTACAGAATCAATTTTCGTGCAGAAATTGCTCGTCCTAATGCCATCAAAATGGCACTAATTAATTAGTTGGTTTAAGTAATTACACATTTATATTATGTAGTAATCCATTCGTCATTTGCTACAGTATGTAATTTATAGATTTCCTAACAATAGATCATTGCATTATCAAAACAGGACAACAAAATTATTCCTCAAACTCAAACTTATTACAAGAAAGAACATAATTACAAACATTTATACACGAATTCAAATCCTGAAGCGCCTATTAAATATCAGAAATTCACAGTGCATTACCACAGAAGGGGCAGAATCGGAATTCGCCATCCACTTCCCGGCGACAGAACTGACACTTGAGAACTTCCGGGACATCGGCCGTGGATGACGGAGGAGTTAGAGATTGCGGGAAGAAAAGTTTGCAGTCGTTGCAGTACATCACCGGCTCTTTCCCCGGCCATCTCCATACCGGAACAAAGAAGAGCTTCAGAACCTTCTCGTAGTCGACGAGGTCAGCACGTGATCCGCACGCTATACACCTCCCTACCCCGCTCTTCAATACCTGTCTCGCCTGCTGCTCTAGCCCTCCTACGAAGAAGAAGAACATTGTTTTTTTGTCGTTAGATTTTTTGTTTGCGATTTGCTGAATGGCTTTTTTGGTATAAATTGAAGTTTTTGAACAGAGAGAAGAGAGCTGAAAAAAAGTGGAGTTAAGTTTCTGGAGGATTCCGGGTATTTCGGTTGGCTTGAGAATCAAGTAATTCGTGGATCGTTCTCGATTCAAACTTAAGTCCAGCTCATTAGTGTACTCGGCCCTATAGCCCATTACATGTGCGTAAGTAACAAGGATAGTGTGATGATAATTTATTTACACTAAGTGGCCATTTTTGTGACCTTGTATTTAGAAGTTGGCCATTTGAAGTAAAAAATTAGATACACGGTCTGCATATTAATTTTGAATGAATGGGAAAATCTGAATTTGCCCTTGAATAAATGATTTAGATTTATCATCCGTTAATGTTTGGGGTCGGATTTAACTTTGTCGTTACAAAAATGAGCTAGATTGACTAACAATAAAAGCTTTCTAAACCTTGAGTCTTTTACGAAAGAGAAAAATGATTAAATTTGCCCTTGAACTGGTCCAACTTTGCTCCCTCTAAACCAAATCATCACCATACAAATTGATTCTTTCCACTCTTATAAACATCACCTAAAGACCTCCGACAACACTCATAGAAGGAACAAACAAAAGTTCCACACAAATATCACTCCATTAAGACGAACTATCTCGCACGTTCATCTTTATTATTTTTTCCAATCACTATTTTACCTCCGCAAAAGACCATCGCGCCTCTAGCCTTATTTTATAACCTCGACTGCCATAATATTACTGCAAATAATAGTAGTCGCATTTGGCTTAGCATTAGGAGGTCGATGGGAATCGCTTGCATCACAACTTGGTGATATGAGAAGGATTAACGATAGAGTTGTATAGATGAAGATAAAAAATGAACTTAGTGGTGCAATTGATAATTGTAAGAGTTTCATTTGGGCTAATTTAAAGTGGTTAATTTGAGCTCGCAGATAGACACCTAGATGTTGGAGGTTCTTACTATTAAAGAATACTAGTCCTAAGTTACGCGCTTTGCGCGTGTCATTGAATATACAAATTTTAAATATTATGTAAATATTATTAAATAATGTGTTTTTCGTTATTGAACAAATATTAAAGAAATAAATGTAAGTTCCTAAAATAACGAATGTTAATCTCACTAAACTAGCTCAATAAAAAAAAAAATTCTACTCCACATAAGTTTTTATATGCCATTATTATGATTTATGACGCGTGAAATATCTTATGAAAACTATTGTTATCTTTGTTACCAGTTACTATAAGCATCTAACACAAAAAATACTTTTACCATATTTATTCAAAGATAACAAAACAAATTGAAGAATTTGAATCTTTTGGTATTTTAGAAATTTGTGAGTGATGAGGTAGAACTCCTCATAGAAAAATATTAATAAATAACAATAAAAGTTTAAGTAACTAATATTGAATTACAAAAATATATAATACTATATTAAAAAATATATGGAATTATTATTTATTGGAATGAATATTAAAATAAAGAAAAATGATAACGACACTTTTTTTGAATACCTTTTGTTTTATGTTACGTCCTTAATGCTTCAACTTAGCATGTTTAGCAATCTAATTTTTAATACTATATTATAATGGATTTGCTCTATTTTCTTATTTCTTTCACGGCCATGCTTTTCTAGTGAATTGTTTTTTATGTACCTTAAAAGTTTTATCAACGTGACAAATAATTTTACTTACATAATGATTTTGAAAAACATTGAATTGAATTTTTTTGCTAACTTAATAATTTACTTAATTATTTTTTGAGATTTCATGCTTTTAAGATAGTATAGAAGATTCTCTTTAGCAATTTGTATAATATTTATATAATATTGTTCGCCTTTTTTACTATTTAAAAATATATTTTATATGAACAAAATAGTAATTTGATTATCTTCTTAATATTTAAAACTTCTAAATCAACTAAAAATTTATTTATTATATCTTTCCTTATTTGAATTCTATAGAAAATAACTTTAAAATTAATTAAAATTTTATCTTATATAAATTATTTAATTTATTTATGACACAACTATAACTATACTTTTTCTAATATTTAGGGGGCAAAAAGGAATAGAATAAGCGGATTATTTTCATAAATCTACGTTATCAATTTTCCTTTCCACTAAGAGTATTTGAATTTGTTTGGCCAAAATATCCCCCATAAGTTTCGAACAGAACTTGTATTGAGGACGAGTCTTGTTCGGACCTCCGAAAAATGACTTATCACTACGCTTGATTCCATGCTAAGGCATTTGAAATCTTTGCAATTAGGATACTTCAAAATAATAGACTTCAAAATTTCTAAAAAGGAAAAACTTTATATACATTCCGGAATGTCTTTACAAAGGCCAACGAAAATGGACTCAACAAAATAAATGTACAACATACAAAAACAAAGACAAAAAATCCTAAGGAATTCCCGCCTGATCTTCACCAGGACCTGTCTCGTCACCAGAGCCGTCGGGGCCTTCTTCATCTTCGGGTTCTCCGGAACCTTATTCGGTGTCGGGTTCTGCTAGTTTCTTGGCCTCGACCTCAAGTCGTTTCGCCTCCTTGAGCTAAGATGACAGGTCAAAGCCTCGGGCATGGATCTCCTGAAGGGTCTCCCTCCGGGATAGCCGCCTCACGTACTCAGCAGTAGTCTTCAGGCGAGCCTCGGCTGCTTCAGCATCAGCCCTATACTGGGTCACCATCTCTTCAGCATCATCTAAGGTTGCTTCCGACTTGGACCTCTCCATTTCGAGCTCCTTGCCGAGGGCATCCCCGTTCGGCAATGGCTGAACCCAGTTGAGCTTGAAGGTGCTCGTTTTGTCGAGCCCGAGCATTAGCTTTCTCTTTCGCCACTCGGAGTTGAACATCCACTGATGCCAGCTGTGCATGGGCATTCTCCTTCTCCGAAGCCAGCCGGTACATTTTACTCTTCCAAACATCGGGCATGGCTGGGACCTCATTCATTTCAGCTCGGAGTTGGTCGATCCGGTCAATCTTCTGCTGAACCTGCGAGGTTTTGTCGTTAGTCGCCATGGCTAAGTCTTTGTTGCTAACTTCAAAAAACCTTTACCTTTTCCATAAAGTCGGCATGCTCCTTTTGAGCCGCATCTAGCTCGGCCTGGAGGTTCTTAACGATCCCTTCATGTTGTTCGCTGAGAAGCTTATACATGTCTCTTTTCTCGGCAAGCTCCTTGAGCTCAACCTCGAGCTGGTTAGCCTTAGGACGGTACTGAAGCAGAATCGGGCACTTCCTTCAGTGCACTTGAGCTCCTTGAGCTCAATCTCAATCACTCCGGGCACTTCCTTCAGTGCAGAACCGGCATCCTAGGAAGTTTCACCCCGGGGATTTGCGTTGGCTTTCTGAGTTAGAAGGGGGTTGGTCTCACGAGTCTCCCTCTCGGATGCCACCCAATCCCCGAGATAGGTGGTTTTCCCGTGAGTTACGAAGACAAATTCATCCTCCGGCTCATCCCTAAGCCGAAGGAGGGAGTCGGAGGCAGGCACACGGAAACTGGATCCCCTCCTAGGCTTGCGGAGCACCTGCTTCTTCGGTTTCTTCGCCTCGGAGCTCGGGGAGCCCGAGAGTTTTCTTTTTCTCTTCTTCTTTCCCTCCGTGGCAGCAACATAGGGATCAACGAGCGGGGGCGCATCTTCGTTCCCTTCTAAAGGCCTAAGTTAGGTGGTCTTAGGCAAACCTACAATGATAAAGAGAAGGGGTTAGTATAATATAAGATGGAGACGTAATGATGACTATTCGGAAAGGGACCTTACTATGAGAACGGGCTTCCCATCGACCCTTTAAGAGTTCGCGTCATGTGCGCTCGAAGTAGGATATCTGAGTACAGATGCCCTCGATCCACTCCTTTAACCGGAGGACCGCATTCGGAACCCGGGCAATAGTTGTACGGTCATAAACACAAGTGAAAAGGTCGAAATAAAGGAAGAAGAAATTTTGATGTTAAAAGAAGGAGTTACACTTACGAGACGCATTCCACTTCTCAGGGAATGGAATGTATTCTGAGGGGATCAAATCCTTGGTCTTCACTTGGACGAAGCGTCCCAGCCAGTCCCAGTCACGGTCCTCGTCGATACTAGAGAAGAGGGCTTTGCTGGCCCGGCGTGTAAGCTTGATCAGTCCCCCTCGGAACATCTGGGGACTGTATAATCAAAGCAGGTGGTCGATCGTGAACCGACGAGATTCGGTCTTGTTCACGAAGTTACGGAGGAGAGTCACGATCCTCCACATTGATGGATGGATTTACCGGAGGCACACTTCGTACCTCTTGCAAAAATCAAGGATGATCGGGTCCACCGGGCCCAGCGTGAAGGGATAAGTGTAAATACTTACGTACCCCTTCACATGGGTAGTAACGACGTCCTCGGGCCTGGCGTCTACTACGTCCTTGCCTTCCCAATCGTAGTCTTTACGGACTATGGGAAGAATATCATCGGTCATAGAACATATATATCTCGAGACCCCTTCACCCCGGTCCTGTTTGCGCGAAGGCATCTCGACCTTGAAGTTGTCACTGATTGAGCAGCCCCCGGAGATAAACGCTGACAAAGGAGGCTCGGGGGCGATTCAAGAGAAGCCATTTCGAGGGCCACCACCTCGGGAGCGACCGCTTCAGTACTAGCGGCCGACTGAGAAGATGAAGAGGCAACTTGTTGAGGAATGGTTTTCGATGTTTTTGCCATTGTCATTTGAGATAAAGTTTGAAAATTTGAAGAATAAGCACGAAGTTTTGAAGAAATGGGTTTTGGAGATGAAGAACATGATATGAAGATTTGAAGAAATTTTGGTAGAAATCTGGAGATTGCTATGAAGATTGAAAAACAGGGATGAAGATTTGAAGATTTGATGAAGGTTCTGATAATGGTTGATGGCTTGAAGATAGCGGTTTGATCGGAAAGTAGAAAAAGGACAAAGAAATGAGACTTTTATAGAGAAACAACCGGCGCTCCGCATTCGAAGGCAACCTGTCGGCGAACAGCACGTGTCCGAAGTCAGAACAACTCGATTGATGGGACACTTTGGCTCCCCGTCGAAACATATGAAGGAAGGAACCGGAGTCATCTGTCGTTTCCCATCGTTTCGGCAAGCATACTCTCTGAGAAACGAGGGGACTATCTGTATACATGTAGAACCAAGCCCGCTGCATGACTCGTCTTCCCAATGAGCCAATCGGAGTATGAATATGACCGTATTATATCAGAGTCAGAACGAAGAACCCCTCGTATTAGGGCTCGGGCAATGCACCTGCCCTCGGGGATATCAGGGCCATATCCTCGAGGGCTGATCCGAAGAATAAAGATTTACGAGAACATTACCAAGTAGCTGCGCACGACTAACAAAGGGTCGTGATGTCCGTACCTAACCGGATATCACGACGCGAATCTCGGCTCATACCGGTGATCGGCGAAACAGAAGATTTTTATCATTTTTAGAATTGTATTTAGGGTAAAACTCCCTTACTATATAAAGGGAAAAGATTATTATTCATGGACACACATTGTAGCACGCATATCAAGGCAGTATACTTTTATTTTCTCTGTTATTTAAAGTTCTTACTTTTGTTCATCAGTTCTTCATTAGTGTGAGTCCGGGATCGAAGGCAGGCATTTCACTAAGACGTTACTGAGTCCGGGATTACTCTCCTTATTGGTTTGACAATTTATTACGTCTTTTATATGTTTAATCTAACGCCATTTATCATTTGTATTGAATTAATCCGCATATCTTTAAAACCACATATAAATTTAATTGTTATCCGTTTTTTTAGGGTAAACAGTAAAGTTATCTTCGTGTGACCTATAAGTTACAGATTTGAATCGTAAAAGCAGTCTATAGTTGTATTATGGGAGGCTTGGCTTATTACCCTTTTCCAAACCTTGCATGAACATAGAATACTTTGTGTATGGGGCTACCCTTTTAGTATGTTTTAGATTTGAATGAGTTAGAAGGAAAAAGGACGAGTATAATATGGTAGTAAAAAAAACTTGAGAATAAATCGTGCAACAATTTTACTACTATATCAAATCAGTACAAAAGTTTGGCCATGTCATATTGATCCGAATCCAGGATCTATAAAACTGAATTAATTCTTTAAAATCAAATTGCAAAGACTTACGTGAAAATCAGACGAATTTGAATATTTCCTTTGCTTAAACATTTGAATATTTCTTTGGAAAAATACCAGCTATATCCATTTATAAGTAGTTTATCACAAAAATTGGCCAATTCTTAAAATATTATCAATATTGGTAAATTAGTTATTTGTAGCAAAAAAAGTCAAATTTTTTGCTTTCTTTTGAGTGGGTGTTATTAGAATATATTGGGTACATCTTAAGGAGCTTGAATCTCAATTTGGGATGATTTGGTAGAGTTTTGAGGTGGTTTGAATTGAAAAATTGAAGCAGAAGATGGATGAGCATGAAAAAAATGATATGTGTATCAAACATGTATCATATTTGTATCAAATGTGTATCACATGTATATCCATATATACCTGCGTGTGAGATACATATGTGATACATGTTTGATACATGTGTCGCAAAAGAATATTTTGAACTCGATTTTAACTACGAATTTTGATACTACATCAATCCAAATCACCTCCAATCTTTCTCAAATTTTGTATATTGACTCATCTATATGTTTTCAATGAATCTCAACCATACCCATTGAAAAAAGTTATTTTTTGCTTAAATTTTTGGAATCTTGTATATATATATTTTTATTTTTTTTATTTTTTATTTTTTATATTTCATCACCTTATTTGTTGCCTCATCCACGAAATTTCATTTCCGTCTTGCATCTAATGTTGTTAATCACACTTAAAAATATGGAAGGAGATCTTTGTGTGTGATTCTTAGAGAGAAAGAACCTTATTTATTTGAGTTTTAAATTTTTATACGTGTTTGGCTAGTTTTGGTAAGTGTATGATTAATGGCTAGACATTGGTAAGTTAGACTTTTTTGAGACATTTATGTAAGATTCCCTATTTCTTTATCATTAAGCCCGAGCTTGTACCTTATAACATTGCTATGTCAAACAAATCAAAAGTCATTAATACTTCTCGAGTTTTGAAATAACATGTTAAGTACAATTTTATCATAAATCAAGTACGATTGATTTAAATAATTTAAGTGAACCAATCAAATCAAGCAAAATAGTTCGCTTACAATAAATGTTTAGTCTTCTCCAAATCTATAAACAAAGCTATAAAGAAGCAAAAGAAAGCGTCGAAGAACAAAGAATTCAAAGTTTTTCCTTACACCCAAGTTTAAGATCAAGAAAGTTAAGATTCAAACCATTTGAGCTCGAATTATTTACTATTAGTATCGATTATAAAATTTCTTTTATGGACAACACAACTTCAAGAACAAGCTATCCTTGAGCTGCCATGTAGTGGTATTCTTACCGTGCTTAATAAAATAAGAAATTACACTCAATGACCTTAAAAATGGATGATCTTGATTTTTTGACTCCCGCTTGTTCCAAGTCTACTTCTACGGTTTGAATAAAAAAGCCAATTAAGAGCCATTTTAACCTTTTCAATTTCAATATTTAAAATTCGCATACCATCACCCACAATTAAATGGTAAATATGACAAATACATCTAACATGAAAAATGTTACTAAATGCAGGACTTAGTGTAGTGGTAAGCAAGGCTACAAAATTTGTGTTACTAGTAGCATTATCCATTGAAACTGACATTATTTTATCACTAATGCAAAAATATCTACAAATATCCGTAATCGTGCTAGAAATAAACTGCCCTGTGTGACGTGAATTAATTATTCTATAAGCAATAATGCGCTTTTGCATTATCCAATCCTCATCAATCTAATGACTGGTAACAGTAAGGTAATCACAGTCATTACCACTTCTACCAATATCAGTTGTAATAGCAACACGATAATTTATATGAGTAAATAAATAGCTTTATTTATCAGTTGAAATTTACCACTTCTACCAATATCAGTTGTAATACCACCGATAACAGTGTTAATTCTCGGTTGAAATTGATTTGACCCGGTACTAAGGTCAGTCATACTAGGTACACTTATTCCCTCGGCCAAAGCTTTCATACGAAAATATCTAGCTTTATCTTGAGGGTGTAGCAATATGTGTCTAGTCAAACTCCTCCCCCCCTCCCCCCCCCTCCCCCGGACTTCCAACATATTTAAAAACTAACTCTTTGCCACAAGTTTTACCTTAATCCTATTTTTTTCTCTTAGTTGAGTAAAAAATGGTCAAACAAGAGATGTTTCTGCCCGTTTAGAAGGTTGTCTAGAAAAAGTAGGGGCAGTAACAGGAGGGTCAGACGGGGAATCATTTGGATTATTATTAGTTGGGTTAACTTCAGGAGCAGGACTAATGGGTGTATCGTCATCCGGTTGCGTTTCATCAAAATCTATTTCTTCATCATCATTTTCATCAATAGTTGGATTACCATAAAGAGCATTCATATATTCATGGTTTAATTGTTCACCGGGTGTAATATTATGGCAAAATTGACTCTCGGTAAATTGTAATAAACTATTATCGCTATCAAGAATAGCAGGTGTAGGACGGGTAACAGGTTTGGGCCGGGGAGCTGGTGGAAGTGGAGGAGGAACAGATTGGCCACTAGATTCACCACTCTTGGATTTTTCCTTATTTTTACTAAATATTTTTTTTAAGGAATAAGCCATCTTAATTAATCAAGCAAAGTAAATAAAACAAACAAAACTATAATATTAAAACTTAAGAGTTGGAACGAGTTTACCGAATTGACGAACAACTTATTGAAAAATAATTATCGTTGAAGACTTGAAGACTTCAATTCACCAACTTCATAATTTTGCACAAATTGTAACAATTAAGTAAGCAATTATAGAAGAATATTAGAGAGAGATTGAGAGAGATTGATGATTTTGTGAGAAAAATAAAAGAATGAGGGGGTATTTATAGTTAAAAATAGAAAAAAAGAGTAATTATAAAAAGTTTGGGGTTAAAATAAAATTTGGGGGGTTAAATGGCTATTTTGGAAATAGCCAACGACTATTTTGGCACACCAAACGACTAGTTTTTAAATGGCCAAACGGTCAAATTTTTTTTTAAAAAAAATCTGTTGGGCCCGTTTAGGACCGCTTGAACCGGCCCACTTCTGAGCCGGTCCCGGTCCTAAACGGTCCCGGTCTCGCGGGCCTACCCTATGAGACCGGCCCACCACCCCACGGTCCCGGTCCTATCCGGTTAGGACCGTTTAGGCCCACCGCCCATGTGAGCTTGCGGTCCTAGGCCGGTTCCGGTCCTAACCGGCCCACTAGCCTCCCCTAGATCGTGTAGAGCAATCACCTCCGGAGTAAAGAATTTTACGGTTTGAGGTAAATATCTTGTCTAACCTTGAGTTGGGGAAATACCCCTTAGGAATTGAGTCTTATATAGAAATTGTGTAATTTAAAAACATGTACGCGAGGTGACGAGTACGTACTTGATTTATATGTGCAAATTATATCGGTTAAAATTCGTAGACGCCCTTATGTAATTGAAAATTGTTGGAACATAGTGAATCTTTTATTTGTCATGCCTTAATCCTTGTTTGTCGAGTTTGTAATTTATATGATAATTTGGGGTGATTGCCACTTGCATTTTATGTGAATTTCATGTGTTTGTTGATTTGATATTCTTTGAATTTATTTCATTATGGATTTTTCATCTGAAAATAATTAATTAAACAAGCTTAAAAAGAGGCATTAATATATTTATCAAAAAATTGGATTAAAGAAGGTGTTGTCCTATTCTGAGTTACTTTTCCATCTTTGTTGTTGTTTTTGAGGTTTTATATACTTTGTGTGGAGCCCTGGGCTATTTGCTTTGAAATTAATTGATTTTGTTGTATCTTTGGAGTTGGTTGTGGCAGGTGAAAAAATTGGGATATGAGTTGTTGTATTGTGTTGTCGTTTAAACACTCTCCTTGATATTATTTATGCTTCCTACCTTGCTTGTTAATGATATACATGTGCTTGGTAAGGAAGAGTATAAAGCACGAAGGGTGATGTCGTGCCATTTGAGAGTGTAAAGCATGAAGGGTGATGTCGTGCCATTTGAGAGTACAAAGGACGAATGGTAATGGCGTGTCATTTGAGAGTGTAAAGCACGAAGGGTGATTCCGTGCCACTTCAGTTATATTATCATGTGAGGAAAAGTATAAAGCATGAAGGGTGATGCCGTGCCATTCTTAATATGCACGAAGGATAATGTCGTGCCATTTCATTTATATTATCATGTGAGGATGAGAGTAAAAGCACGAAGGGTGATGACGTGCCATTATTTTTATACTATCACATGTTCATGGCACGAAGGGTGTTTCTGTGCAGGCGAGGACAAGAGACATGCATTATATTGTGATATTTTTTTCGTTGTGTATACATTCATGCCTTTATCTTGAACTTTTATTGTGCACCTATATTTTCTATGTGACTTGTAATCGTTGTTGCTTCCTGTGTGCCTCCCACTTTATTTATTTTATTGTTATTGGCATTTCTCCCACCTAGTTGGTACTGTTATATGTATGAACGGTGGGAAATAGATAAATGCACGAAGGTGTTGCCGTGCCAATTGACTTAATATATATAAAATGAGACAAGTGCACGCAAGTATTACCGTGTCATTCGATGTGATATGTTGAATATATTTCTCACACCAGAAAAATTAAATGAGGTGTCACATGATGACTTTTACTTGAAAGAATTATATTCGAAAGATATTTACTTGAAAGAATTATATTCGTAAGATATTTATTTGAAGGAAGTATATATTTGATCTACATATATATATATCAGGTGAGAATGAGACAAGTGCACGAAGGTATTACCGTGCCATTCGATGTGATATGTTGAATATATTTCTCACACCAGAAAAGTTAAATGAGGTGTCACATGGTGACTTTTACTTGAAAGAATTATATTCGAAAGATATTTACTTGAAAGAATTATATTTGAAATATATTTTTTTGAAAGAATTATATTCGTAAGATATTTATTTGAAGCAAGTATATTAGGGATATATTTAATTGTACGGATTACATTTTAAAGATTTTTATTTGAAAAACTTATAGTTAAAAGATGTATATTTTGAAGGACTTGATTGATTGGATGTACTTGTGTTTATTATTCGTTTGAGAAATATTTATGGTGTTCATGTTGCCTTGTTGTTTATGTCACAAGTTGATTATTGTTGCCATCACTGCTATTTATTTTCTATTATTTTTTGTATGCTATATTGCACAGGTTATTTGACTAGTGAATGTCTTGACTGTACCTTGTCACTACTCCACCGAGGTTAGTTTCGATACTTACTGGGTACCAACTGTGATGTACTCATAATACACTACTGCACATTTTTGTGCACAACCAGGTATTAGAGATATCAGACTCGGGCAGAGTTAGGGTGTTGATCGCAAGGACTCAAGGTAGAGCTGCTTGATCGTCATAGTCACTTGGAGTCTTTCCGTTATATTGTACTGTCAACTCTTATTTGAATAGTATTGTATATTCGACCCTTGAGATCATTCCATGTGTTCAGTTAGAGTTCGTGACTCAGTATTACTAGTCTTGGGAGGTTGTTATAATTATTTGTGATATTAGTTTCGACACTTGTATTAAATTATATGTTTAAAAAAATGGCTCGAAATGTAATTGTAATCGGCTTACCTAGTCTTATAGACTAAGTGCCTTCACGACACCTGTGGTAGGATTTTGGGTCGTGACAGATAGTTAGTTACATTTAATTAGAAAGTCATAACTCTTAAGGAAAAGGTATACTAATTTTATTTTTTTCTTTTACCTAACTTATATATATATAACCTTTGAGTTTTGAGGTTTTCTCTTTTATAATAATTCATTATTAATGTGATATTAAACGTTTGAATATACACAACCCCATCAGAATAATTTTGTCCTTCTTTCTATTTAAATATTATAATTATAATTTTTAAAAATAAGTAGGGTAATTTGTTTTTAAAAGGATAAATAGATAATTTAATTTTTAACTTAAGGGCTTCTCACTTTTAATTTAGTGTAGATATAGATATAGATAGATTACATACTTATTTTCTACGTAATTTGCAAATTTACTAATAATTTTTTCTTTTTGAAGCTAACAATATATCATTAAGAACTCATCTAGTTTATACATTCTATAAAGAAAAAGAAAAGAAAAACCTAAATTTAGTCATCAAACCCACACTTCGTACAAAAAAAACCCATAATTTACAAACCTACATATGATTTCAAAGCGTGAAGCGCCTATTACATATCAGAATTCACCGTATGGGCCAAGACTTTTAATGGCCAAAAGATATCTTTGATATGGGTAAGTCACGTCAGCTTTATTATAGCCCTCGTCAACCACCACATGCTATTAGTAAGGTCCCCACAAAGATCGGCCTCGAGGCGAAGTAGTCTCAAAACAATAAAGGATGTGGTCGAAGAGTCAGCAAAGATCAAGGTCATGAAGTCACCGTGGATCAAGGTCGAGGTCGAGATCGAACATTTTAGACAGAGTTATAACGACTAGTTCTAAGATAAGACATAAAGGAGAATATTCTCTGCACATGTACTATTAGGGCTTTTTAGGAATATGTTACCTATAAATAGAAATAGACACAATAATAGGGGGCATGAGATATTCATTTGTAAATAATACTTTAACTTTATAGAGAAAATCTAGTCCTATTGCAAACATACAAAACAACCTTTTTACTAAGATTCTTGTCTAGCCTTTTCTGCCAGATCCAAGAACAGCCTAAGTACTCAAAGGCTCATCAATCATTCATCATTGTGAGAAAGAGTATCCACTGATCTCATTCCTTTTTGGGTAACTCACACGTTTTATTTACTTAAATGTCATTTATTGCTATTTATTACTATTTAATGCCATACTTTATCTTTTTGGATCATTGAATATTATTATTATCATTGCTTATACTCACTACCATCCGGACAAATATACTAGTTATTTGCTACGGTCCCGATAACTTTATCTTTAGGATATTATTTTTAACTAAGATTAACTCTCTTTCATTTAAATATAATTGTTTGAACCAAGATCGATATTTTTAGTTAAACAGTTTGGTGCCGTCTGTGGAGATTTTTTAGTTTCATTTAGATCTACAGCTAACGCAAATAACTAACCTCACAAACCCTAAGATGTTTCTCTTTCTCTGCATGTACAAAAACCTACATGGCATATAACCAAGGAGAGAAAACAAAAATAACAGGTGATTTCTCTAGCAACCTCATGAATGCTATCAACGAGAGCTGCGAAATATTAGGCGAGGACGTGACGCCCACCGCCTCCCCTAGGAGCGAGAGGTCGCCTCCTCCTCATTGCAGCATAAAACCCAATGGAAAAGGGACATCCACGTCCACAGAAGAAGAGACGCCACCAGCCGTGAAAAAACTCCTTGAAGCATGGCTGACCGATACGTTAGTAAGCATGCTCAACAAGCCCGCTCCATGCATGACTACAGAAACTACAAGAGCTTGCACAGTACAACGAGCAGACAAACAGAGAAACCGACCAGACCCTTCAACACCAGGTATAACTCACAATATTACTAACAGTGCAGGTGATAGCGCCCTCGCCGATGTTCTAAAGAGGATGGAGGAAATGGAGAATAAAAATAAAGCATTCGTAGATCAAATGAAAGAACACCAAGAATGAGTCGACAATATACCGGGCGCTCCTAAGCTATTGCCAAAGAGGGACACCGACAGGTTCATAGAGCAGCCCTACAGTGAAGAAACAGCCCCACATGCCATACCAAAGACCTTCAAAATATCGCCCTAACTCAGGATATACGACGGAATGACCGATCACAAAGATCATGTGACTCATTACGTCACCGCCGTGAAAGGTAATGACCTCGCCAAGGAGCAAGTGTAACGACCTGACCAGTCGTTTCGAGAGTTATAGCCCTATTTTCCTAATTTCTGCTTCTTTATGTGTTATTTAGCCGTATTGTGTTGTATCGGATTGGTTGGTTTGGGTCCGAAGTGGTTTCAAAGTGGGATGAGACACTTAGCCTCTTTATTAGAAGCTTAAGTTGGAATGGTCAGTCAGATATTGATTTATGTGTAAACGATCTCGGATATTAATTATGATGGTTCTATTAGCTTCATTAGGTAATTTTGGACTTAGGAGCACGTCTGAAATGTGATTTGGAGGTCCGGAGTGGAATTAGGCTTGAATTGGCGAAAGTTGGAAATTTTGCGATTTTGGCCGGCAGTAGAAAATTTGATATCGGGGTCGGAATGGAATTACAGAAGTTGGAGTAAGTTCGTAGAGTCATTTGTGACGTGTTTGCAAAATTTGAGGTCATTCGGACGTGATTTGGTTGGTTTCGGCATCGGTTGTCGAATTTAAAAATTTAGAAGTTCTTAGGCTTGAATCCGAGGGCAATTTGGTATTTTGATATTGTTTTGCGTGATTCGAAGGTTAGACTAAGTTCGTATGGTATTTGAGGATTGGTTGGTTTGTTTGGTTGAGGTCTCGGGGGCTCGGGTGAGTTTCGTATGGTTAACGAATCATTTGTGGACTTTGCAAAATGGTTGATCTGCTGGTATGAACTTTCTGGTTTCCTTATACGCGATCGTGTGGTCAGGTCCGCGATCGTGTAGGCTTATTTGGGGCAGAGGCGAGTTATTCTCCGCGATCGTAAAGTTTGGGACGCGATCGCGTGAATGTGTGAAGTTGTGCTTCGCGAACGAGTGGCCAGTGCCGCATTCGCGTAGAGGTATCGTGCCTTTGCCTCGCGAATTGGCATCTAAAATCCTCGTATCTAGTCACAATTAATTTGATTCAATCAATGCAAATTATTTGAATTAATTCCATATCAAAATACTAATTTTCCAACAAAAATCCAAAATTTAACTCAAAAATCGTCTGTGGGGCCCACGTCTCGGAACCTGACAAAAGTTACAAAATATGAACGCCCATTCAACCACGAGTCTAACCATACAAATTTTACCAAATTCCGACCTCAACTCGACCCTCAAATCTTCAAATTAAACTAAGAGGATTTTCACAATTTTCCAATTTAAATCACCAATTAAATATTAAAAATAACTATGAATTCGGATAATTTGACCAACATTGAGTTAAGAACACTTACCCCGATATTTTTCTTGAAAATCTCCCAAAAATTACCTCAAAAAGCATTTCAATCCGAGCTCCATAACTCCAAATATGTTAAAATGGACGAAACCTCGAAATATAACTTATGTCCAGGCATTTACTCCTTGAGATCACGGAAAATGCTTCGCGATTGCTAAGCACAAAATTTTCTAGCTCAAAATTTGCTCTTCGCGATCGCAGAAAACCAATCGCGATCGTAAAGCACAAACTCCCCAACTCTTCCAGATACCCTCTAGTTTAATGGTGATAACTGTTTGTACATAACTCCAAATAACAAATGGTTTGACTTTTTGAAAACTAGACATCAAGATCCACAACTTTCATGTTTTGATTATCTCTCAATTCCTTATAAATTTTAAGATATAAGCTTCCAAAGTCATCCTTATGCAGCGGTAATTTCTTTTTCGTGATTTCCAAACTCTTCTGAGACAGCCTGTAGTATATCCATCATAATCTTTTGTATAAAACTTCAAATGTCAAACGGTTTGATTTTCAGAAAACTAGACACAAAGGGCTACAACTTTTATTTTTGGATTATCTCCAAATTCCTTATAGATTTTGAGATATAAGCTTCCAAATTCAGGTTAGTGCAGCCGAATTTTCCTCTACGCGATCGCGAAAAGGCTTCCGGGATCGCGATTCACAGTGTCCAAACAACAAAATTGCTCTTCGCGATCGCGACCTTTTGTCCGCGATCGTGATGCATACCTCTGTGTCCAAAAACCATCAACTAAAAATGGCCTAGAAATGGTCCGAAACTACCCCGAAACTCACCCGAGCCCCTCGGGACCCCGTCCAAACATACAAACATGTCACAAAACATATTACGGACTTGCTCGAGGCCTCAAATCACATATAACAACATTGAAATGACGAATCACACCTCAATTCAAACTTAATGAAACTAAGAAATTCCAACTTCTACATTCGATGCCGAAACCTATCAAATCAAGTCCGATTGACCTCAAATTTTGCACACAAGTCATAAATGACATCACACACCTATTCCAATTTCCAAAATCAGATTCCGATCCCGATATCAAAAAGTAGACTCCCCAGTCAAACTTCCAAACCTTAAATTACTTATTTTCATCATTTCAAGCCAAATTCAACTACGGACTTCAAAATAAATACCCAGACACACTCCTAAGTCCGAAATCACCATACAGAGCTATTGGGACCATCAAAATTCCATTTCGGATGTTTTTGCTCAAAAGTCAACTCTCAGGTCAACTCTTTTTTGTTAAGCTTCTTAAATAAGAATTGTTCTTCCAATTTGATCCTGAATCATCCGAAAACCAAACTCAACCACACATACAAGTCATAATACGAACTACGAAGCTGCTCAAGATCTTAAGTCGCTGAATGAGGCATAAATTTTTAAAATAACAAGTCGGGTTATTACATTCTCCCCCTTTTAAACATACGTTCGTCCTCGAACGTGCCAAGAATTATTTTGAGGACATTAAATTACTGAGTGTATTCTTACACACATACTCGCGGGTGATTCTACGTCACCACAAATTTAACATGGACCCGACAACGCCATCTCAATTGAAGACTATTTCTTTCATCCATACTTATAAACTTTAAAACCAAATTTCTTACACTCCAAACACACGATATTAGTCTCGACCGGCTATAGCAACACGTGCTTACACTCGCACACATCATACGTATGCCCATAGCCATATATCCGATCATAATAGTTGTTCTTAATCAATTACAACATCGTCAATTAACCTCATGTTGACTAAAATCACATTTCAAACCTTCACCTCACTAACAATGAGACACGAGGCATGAAGACCTCATAATTATTTACCCGAATTAACGAGTCACATTTAACGCAACATGGGCACTCATCTTGTAGGCTAAAACTCAATTATTATAGCACGAATATGGCTAAATATGTACAAAAACACATAAAAGAATTATCAAATAATCCTAACAGGCATGACTCCCTATCGGTACTATAGTACAAATTGAATTTCGCAAAGGGAGAATTTAAAATGCATGAATTTAACCACAAGTATCTCATCTTGATAACTTCCATCGCGGCACATAGCCCGGGTTAAACATATCAAATCGCATTAAACCACAAGGATCCCATCTTCAATTCTGAATCACAAGTACTTTGCACATTGTGCCAACTGAAATTTTCCATTTTCTTTTGATAAATTCTGTGAAACAATTTCACAACACATAATGAACCCCCATACCGGTAGGGCATAATTCTTAGTTTTTAATCAAACTATCCCGAATTTATGTCAAAACCAACTGTAGTGAGTAATATAAAGTAACTTTTAGACTCATAGCTCACAATAGTGTACAAAACAAAAAACGATATACATGGGCTAACACTATCAAATCTCCCAACAGGGATAAACACGTGGATGGAATACAAACTCACAAACTCGCCATATAAGGAGCATGAAAGGAGCTTTCACCTCGATAATTAGAGTCGAAACAAAATAAGAATTTTTCCCCTCTATTATAAATTAAATCATACATGTATTTGTAACAATACCATCTGGCGTATCGGTCTCAGCAAAATCATAGCACTTATATTAACGGGCCGGGCCTCCCCCTCTTGAGCGCCCTCTACTCGCCTGTCCTCCACCCCTAACCAGCTGACCCACAAACCCTCTACCATGTCGTACATTGCCTCCAAAATAAGGATCAGCAGATCTATCCGGTCTGATCGGCCTCTTAGCATCCCTGTCCTCCCTCTCATGACCTCGCTTGCCCTCTCTCTCTCTTGGTCCCACCCTCCAATCTCCTAGCGATTCCCACTACCTGCTGGTACGCAATATCCATCTCCAACTCTTGGGCCATGCTAAATCTAATACTGGGGTTGAGCCCCTCAATAAATCGACGAACCCTCTCTCGAAAAGTACCAACCAAGGCTGGTGCATGCCTAACCAAATCACTGAACCGGACCGCATACTTTGACAAGGTCATAGAACCCTGGCGCAACTTCTCAAACTCTGCGTGCCATGCACCTTTGAGACTCTGGGGAACATACTCCCTCAAGAACATATATGAGAACTGAGTCCAAGTGAGTGAAGCTGCCTTGGCCGGACTACCCAACTCGTATGCTTGCCACCGCTGATAAGTTGCTCCTCTAAGCTGGAACGTAGTAAAAGTATACCCACCCATCTCCACAATACCCATAGTGCGGAGGATGCGGTGGCATTCCTCTAGAAAACCATGTGCCCCATCTGAATCCAAAACACTGAATGAGGAGGGTCATACTTCTTGAACCTTGCAAGCCTAAGCTGTTCTTCCCCAGATGCTGCGGCCCTAACCATGGGATGAACTAGGACCACAAGCTGAGTCGCCATGACTCCTGAAACCTGACCAATGTGGACTCGCTGCTCTGAAGTATGGGCGGGGAGAGTCTGAGTTCTTCCCCCGGTTTGTGAAGTATTTGGTGCGACCAGAATCAACCCCGCTTGAGTTAATGTACCAAACATGTTCAGGAACTGTGCTAAAGTCTCCTGAATTCCGGGGGTAACAACAGGTGTATCTAGTGCCTGTCCCCCAACTGGAGATACTGGTGGCCCCTCAACTACTGCTATGATAGGTGTTCTAGCTGCGGCACGTGCCCTTCCTCGGACTCTACCTCGGCCTCTATTTCGGCCCCGGCCTCTTGCGGCCCTAGCAGAATGCGCGGGTGTTTGCTCAGCTGACCCGGTAGAGCGTCTCCTCACCATCCATGAGAGAATAGAGATACAAAGGCTCGAACTCCAAAATCAACAAAATCACGCACGACAAGAATGAAAGAAGTGGAAATTTCCTAACAGTTCTGTAGCCTCTCGAAGATAAGTACAGACATCTCCGTACTGATATGCAAGACTCTACTAAATGCGTTCGTGAATCGTAAAACCTATGAACCTAGAGCTCTAATACCAACTTGTCACGACCCAAAATCCTACTACAGGCGTCGTGATGGCACTTAGTCTCTAAGACTAGGTAAGCCGATTACAATTATATTTCCAGCCATTTTTTTTAAACATATAATTTAATACAAGTATCGAAATCAATAATGAAAATAATTATAACAACCTCCCAAGACTGGCAATACTGAGTCACGAACTCTAATTGAATACATGGAATGATCTCAAGGATCGAATATACAATACTGTCCGAATAAGAGTTGACATTACAATATAACGGAAAGACTCCAAGGGACAACGACGACCTAGCAACTCTACCTTGAGTCCTTGCGATCAACACCCTAATTCTGCCCGAGTCCGATATCTCTAATACCTGGCTCTGTACAAAAATGTGCAGCAATGTAGTATGAGTATACCATAGTCGGTACCCAGTAAGTATCAAGATTAACCTCGATGGAGTAGTGACGAGATACAGTTAAGACACTCACTAGTCAAATAACCTTTGCAATATAGCATACAAAAAATAATAGAAAACAAATAGAAATGATGGCAACAATAATCAACTTGTGACATAAACAGCAAGGCAACAGGAACACCATAAATATTGCTCAAATGAATAATATATACAAGTACAATCAATTAATCAAGTCCTTCAAAATATAAATATTTTATCTATAAGTTTTTCAAATAAAAATCTTTAAAATATAATCTGTACAATTAAATATATCCCGAATATACTTCCTTCAAATAAATATCTTACGAATATAATTCTTTCAAAAAAATATCTTTCAAATATAATTCTTTCAAGTAAATATCTTTCGAATATAATTCTTTCATGTAAAAGTCACCATGTGACACCTCATTTAACTTTTCTGGTATGAGAAATATATTCAACATATCACATCGAATGGCACGGTAATACTTTCGTGCACTTGTCTCAATCTCAGGGGTGTAAAAATATATGTAGATCAAGTCAATTGGCACGACAACACCCTTCGTGTATTTATCTATTTCCCACCGTGCATACATATAACAGTACCAACTAGGTGGGATAAATGGCAATAACAATAAAAGAAATAAAGTGGGAAGCACACAGGAAGCAACAACGACTACAAGACACATAGAAAACATAGGTGCACAATAACAGCTCAAGATAAAGGTATGAATGTATATACAATGAAAAGATATCACAATATAATGTATGTCTCTTGTCCTCGCCTGCACGGAAACACCCTTCATGCCATGAACATATGATAATATAAAAATAATGGCACGACATCACCCTTCGTGCTTTTACTCTCATCCTCACATGATAATATAAATGAAATGGCACGGCATAATCCTTCGTGCATATTAAGAATGACACGGCATCACCCTTCGTGCTTTATACCTTTCCTCACATGATAATATAACTGAAGTGGCACGGCATTACCCTTCGTGCTTTACACTCTCAAATGGCATGGCATCACCCTTCGTGATTTACACTCTCAAATGGCACGACATCACCCTTCGTACTTTACACTCTTACATAACAAGCACATGTATATCATTAACAAGCAAGATTAGAACCATAAATAACATCAAGGAGAATGTTTAAACGACAACACTATACAACAATTCATATCCCAATTCGCCCACTTGGCACAACCAACTCCAAAGATATAACTAAATCAATTAATTTCAAAGCAAATAGCCAGAGCTCCACACAAAGTATATAAAACCTCAAAAATAACAACGGAGATGGAAAAGTAACTCAGCATAGGACAACACCTTCTTTAATCCAAATTTTTGATAAATATATTAATGCCTCTTTTTAAGCTTATTTAATTAATTATTTGCAGATGAAAACCCATAATAAAATAAATTTCAAGAAATATCAAATCAACAAACACACGAAATTCACATAAAATCCAAGTGGCAATTAACCCAAATTATCATATAAAATACAAACTCGACAAACAAGGAACGATGCATGACAAATAAAGGATTTACTATGTTCCAACAATTTTCAATTACATGAGGGCGTTTACAAATTTCAACCGATATAATTTGTACATATAAATCAAGTACGCACTCGTCACCTCGCGTACATGGTTTTCAATTACACAATATTCACATAAGACTCAATGCCTAAGGGATATTTTTCCAACTCAAGGTTAGGCAAGATACTTACCTCAAACCGTGCAATTCTTCACTCCGATGTTTCTTTGCCCCGCGAATTGGCCTCTACAATGCTCGTATCTAGTCACAATTAATTCGATTCAGTCAATACAAATTATTTGAATTAATTCCATATCAAAATACTAATTTTCCAATAAAAATCCAAAATTTAACTCAAAAATCGTCTGTGGGGCCCACATCTCAGAACCCGACAAAATTTACAAAATATGAACGCCCATTCAACCACGAGTCCAACCATATAAATTTTACCAAATTCTGACCTCAACTCGACCCTCAAATTTTCAAATTAAACCAAGAGGATTTTCACAATTTTCCAATTTAAATCACCAATTAAATGTTAAAAACAACCATGAATTTGGGTAATTTGACCAATATTGAGTTAAGAACACTTAACCCGATATTTTTCTTGAAAATCTCCCGAAAATCGCCTCAAAAAGCGTTTCAATCCGATCTCTATAGCTCCAAATATATTAAAATTGACGAAACCTCAAAATATAGCTTTTGTCCAGGCATTTACTCCTCGAGATCGCAGAACACAAAATTTTCCAGCTCAAAATTTGCTCTTCGCGATCGCGGAAAACCAATCCTGATCGCGAAGCACAAACTCCCGAACTCTTCCAAACAACCTCTAGTTTAATGGTCATAACTTTTGGAATAAAACTCCAAATGACAAATGGTTTGACGTTTTGAAAACTAGACATCAAGGGATACAATTTTCATATTTTGATCATCTCCCAATTCCTTATAGATTTCGAGATATAAGTTTCCAAAGTCACTCCTATGCAGCAGTAATTTCTTCTTCATGATTTTCCAAACCCTTCCCAGACAATCTGTAATGTATCCATCATAACATTTTGTACACAACTCCAAATTCCAAACGGTTTGATTTTCTGAAAACTAGACACAAAGGAATACAACTTTTTATTCTTGGATCATCTCCAAATTCCTTATAGATTGCGAGATATAAGCTTCCAAAGTCAGGTCAGTGCAACCGAATTTTCCTCTATGCGATTGCGAAAAGGCTTCCGCGATCGTGATTCATAATGTCCAAATAGCAAAATTGCTCTTCGTGAATGCGACCGTTTGTCCGCGATCGCGATGCATACCTCTATGGCCAAAAACCAGCAACTAAAAATGGCCTAGAAATGGTCCGAAATCACTCCGAAACTCACCCGAGCCCTCGGGACCCCGTACGAACATACCAACAAGTCCCAAAACATATTACGTACATGCTCGAAACCTCAAATCACATATAACAACATCGAAATGATGGATCACACCTCAATTTAAATTTAATGAACTTAAGAAATTTTCACTTTTACATTCGATGCCGAAACTTATCAAATCAAGTCCGATTGACCTCAAATTTTGCACACAAGTCATAAATGATATAACAGACCTAATTAAATTTCCAGAATCGGATTCCGGCCCCAATATCAAAAAGTCAACTCCCCGATAAAACTTCCAAACCTTCAATTTCTTATTTTTGCCATTTCAAGCCAAATTCAACTACGGACTTCAAAATAAATACACAGACACACTCCTAAGTCCTAAATCACCATATGTTGCTATTGGGACCATCAAAATTCTATTTTGGAGTCTTTTTCTCAAAAGTCAACTCTCATGTGCACTCTTTTCTTTTAAGTTTCTTAAATAAGAATTGTTCTTGCAATTTGATGCCGAATCGTCCTAAAATCAAATTCGACCATACACACAAGTCATAATACGTATTACGAAACTGCTCGAGATCTTAAGTCGCTGAATGAGGCATAAATTCTTAAAATGACAAGACGGGTCATTACACTATCCTTTTTAATTTTTGTTTCTAATTATTGGCCGCTTTCTACAAAAGTTATAACAAAGTATACGATGACCGCAATCATTCAAAACATGACACAAGTTAATTATTATGATATTGTATATCTTACCCAAAAAATATATCTACTGTGAGCACCTAATTTTTGATTATATTTGAATTTTTATCACCTTATACTATGTAAATATTTTTAGAAATTTAATATATATATATATATATATATATATATATATTTTTAGCTTTGTTATATTTTTTTATATAGGGTAAGAATTATAAATAATTTAAAAGGTCAAATCATTACTATTAGTATTATTTTTATTTTTAAATAAAATAAATTAAAAAAATGATTTTTTTTAAAAAATAATAATTTTCGTATGGGAATAAAAAATAGGAAAATTAAAAGTATGGAATAAAAAAGTAAAAGTAAAAGTAGGTGGAAATTATTTTTTTTAAAAAAGTAAAACAAAGTGGAAAATTTAAAAAATAAAAGGAAAAGAATGTGGAAATTTTAAAAATAAAAAGTAAAAGAAAGTTGGAATTACAAAATAAAAGTAAAGGTAGCTGAATTTTATTTTTAAAGAAAAGTAAAAGAAAGTAGAAATTTTAAAAAAGAAAGTAAGATAAGTGAAATTAAAAATAAAAAAGTAAAATAAGTGAAAAATAAAAAATAAAAAAAAGAAAAGAAAAGTAAAAAGTGGGAAATTAAAAAAATAAAATTAAAGAAAAGTGAGGAATTATTTTTTTTTTTAAAAAAGAAGAAAAATGAGAAGTGGGAATTCTTTTTAAAAAAATAATAAAATAATAAAAAAATCTGAAAAAATTCCGAATTATTTTTCTATAAATAGAAGAGAAATGTGAGGAGAGAGGGAAGGGGAGAAAGAGAAAAAAAAGAAGGGAGGAAAAAATTGAGATAAATTATTTTTCTTCTTCTACGCTAAGGGAATTTCTACTCGTGTCATTCTTTCTTCGTCTTTCTTTCGAAAAATCCACCAAGTCATCACCCAAACTCAACAAAAAATACTTCAAAATATTTTTTTTCACATGCCAAACAGTGGAGTCAATAGTCGAGGTCGAGAATTCCGTTGGAGCTCCGTTCACTAGCTTTGATGTTCTTCTTCGCTTACGCTTGTTCGGCGTTCGTCTGAGTTATTGTACTTGTTCTTAAAGACTCATTTAATTGGAAATTTTGCATTAAAGGTTTATTCTTTCCTCTGTTCTTTTTATCTTATTTCATGTGATTTTATTTATTTGCCTTTAAATTTTATAAATAATAATATAAATTAGTCCTTAAAAGTTATATGCTTAATTATGTTTCTAAAAATATGATATTCAAGCTTGCTTTAAATTTGGGAAGATTTGGACCCTAATAGATTTGGGCTTCAATTGTTGGGCTCTAGGGTATTCGTATATGGTGGTTTATTCATTCAAATATCTAAAATCATACATTTTTTCACCAAGTAATTCCATAATTCATGACCTCACAATAATCTCAAAATTTAGGAAGAATAATAAACATCGTTAGAGTGCTTTAGGTGCGCTTTTATTTAGTTTATCATGATTATGTATACCTTCGTGTGGCATAATTGTGATTTGCAAAATTAAAACTGAAGTATGTGTTCGCGCAACTTTGGTCAAAACAATCTTAATATAATAAAATGCTATTAATTGTGTACACATACGCGTGGCATGATTTTGGCACAATAAACAAAACGGATTCACACACGTGATTCGTTTCAAAGATAATTTCATATTTTAATAATTAAAAGCGGATAGATAAAGCACGGAAATCAATAAATCACAGTTTATCCAAAATTAATTCAAGCCAAATGTAGTCAATAAAGTGACCGTACTAGAACCACGAAACTCAAGGAATGCCTTACACCTTCTCCCCGGTCAACAGAATTCCTTACCCTGACTTTATTTTCGCAGACCAATAATAATAGAGTCAAACCTTCCTTTGACTAGGGATTCAAATAAAAGGTGACTTGGAACACCCAAAAAAATCAATTCCAAGTGGCAACTCTGTAAATAAAATAATCCCTACTCAAATTTGTCACTTGAGTTGCAAAAACTCTTTAACCCACAACAAGCCATAATACATATCTTTTTGGGGGGTATAAAAGGACTGTGACAGCTGTGGCGACTCTGCTGGGGACAACCAGAATTCGAGCTTGTACATGTTGACTTTTATTTGGCTTTATTAATTTTGTATATACTGTGATTTTTTTTGGGGCTTATTGTGGTACTTGTTTTTTTTTTACCGCTTTGATATTGTTGAACTGTACATTATTAATTGTCTTCTCACGCACCCCCTCTGAGTCTTCTTGACTTTAAATTGGGCATTTGCTTGACATAGCCCACTTTCTTTGAGATAGTCAAGGTGCTTGTCACCCGGTGAAGGATTTTAGTCACACATATTTTAGGCGGGGAGCACCACCAGCTAAGTCGGAAAGCAATGCTACCGGTACGCTGACCCTCCTCAGCTCGAGTTGTCCGCTCGAGTAAGCCAATTTAGATGCCTTCTCCACCAGAATTTAAACCTAGAAGAACAAACATCATGCATGATATCCCTAGTAGGTTCGCTTTATTTGCATCCCATGCATTTGACTTAGCGAAACTCGGCACAGAGGTCGGGTTCGTATAAGACAAATATCCTCTTTTAGACCATCATGTTCACTTATGTGCTACTTTCTACATCATTTGGAAGGCTTGCTTGCATTGTTGACCGGCTTAAGAAAATTAGTTGAGCGGAATTATAGACCCAAAAAAAAATATATCAGGTTCAATTTGACCGGCTTTACTAAAGATTTTTTTTAGTAGTCTGGCGTGAGGTGTAAAGATTAATTTTCATAAAAATCAAAAGAGAACATAGTCAGTTTGACCGAACTACGCGGGTCTGATTCTCACCGGATATGAGATACGTAGGCAATCCTCATCGTTCCGGCCCTAATTTTCAAAAATCCAAATATATTTTCATTTAATTCCTTCTTTAGAAGTCTTTCCTTAGAAAATCTCAAATAAAAAAAATTAAAAATCAAAAATATTTTCTTTCTTTTTAGAAGTTTTTCATTCGAAAAAGAAAATCAAATCAAAATCTAAAAATATATTTTTTCCTTCTTTATAAGTCTTTCTTCGGAAAAAATAAAATAAAAATCGAAATTCAAAAAAATAATATTTTTTCTCTTCTTTAGAAGTCTTTCTTTTAAAAAAATTCTCAAAAACAAAAATCAAAATCCAAAAAAAACTATTTTCTTTCTTTTGACAATTAACAAAAAAAAAAACATAAAAACATATTTAAAAAAAATTAAAATCCAAATATATTTTCTTTATTCTTAAAGAAGTTTTCCTTTCAAAATTTTCCCAAAAAACTAAAAAATAAATATATAAATAAATAAAATTCAAAATTCAAAAATATTTTCCTTGTAAGAAGCTTTCGTGGTCTGTTTTGTATATGAGTAAAAAAAAGAGTTAGTTTATTTACTATTTCTGATCTTCTCTTGAACTACGTAATGATCTGATTCATGCGGCGTCATGATACATAGGCAATCTCCATCGGATTCGATCATAGCCATAAACAAATTGAGTGAAAAAATAAACCGAAAATAAAATAAAATAACAGAGTTAAAAAGAAAAAAAAAAGAGTGACAAAAAATAACAAAGAAAAACAAAGAGCGAAAAACAACAAAAAAGAGAAAGAAAAAGAAATCAAGATATAAAAAAAAAGAGCCTCCCAAGAAGGAATGAGTTCACCCCTGTTGGTGAATCATACTCGAGCTTGTTCCAAAAGCTAGTTAGGCTAGGTCTACTGCAGCCAATAACCCCAAACCGGCCAAACCCTGAGTCCCCCTCGCACCGGGCTAATGCTAGATGTGAATACCACTCTGGAGCAGTGAGACATGATACAGAACACCGTTGAACTCTTAAGAGAGTAGTGAAAGACCTCATCGAGGTCAAGGCAATAGTGCTTAGGGATGAAGAGGCCAATAATATGATGAACAATACTCTGCCTACTCACACCAATGAGCCAGTAGCCGGAATGATCTGTGAAGATGGGGAATTTGATATGGCACTAAAAGTCATTGCAGCCATTGCCGAGACAGAAGAAAAGCAAAAAAATGGTCGCCAAGCCTGAAAGTCCTCCATCAGACGGGAGTCTCGGTAGCCAGTCTTTCTATCCTTTCTGTGTTCGGATTATCTCAGGGTGTGATCTGGATATTTTACTTTATTGTCTTATTTTCCAATGTAAACCCTTCTATCTTTAAAATTCAAAAAAAAAAATCAAATGAAATTAATATTTCGTTGTCGAGGAATGTCTCTTTTCTTAATCTTGTCACTTTTCTTATTCTCTTTTCAGTTCTGTTAATGCAGATTTTAATGACATGACATGTTTGTAGACTTCATGTCCAGATCCTAAAATGCTGTCAAACTTTGATATAATGATTCAAGAGTGAAAATGCAATGAAGATAAGTTTAAGGAAATAAAACAAAGAATCAGAACAACTAAAGGAAAATTGGCTCCAGATTAGAAAGGTCCATATATTGTAACAAGAGTACTGCCAAAAAGGAGCTTTGTATTTGGGAGATATTGGAGAAAATGTATCTTTGCCAGCTATCAATACAGACGCGGTAAAAAGGTATTATGTTTGACCCTTTTACACAACTTTAATGCTATCTGATTGGAATGCCGGAGGCTTTCATTCTCGCTACCCAAACACTATCAACCCTTTGCAAACCCTTTGAGCCGGTCACCTTTTCTTTGATTACCCTCTTTGGAACCTGAAAGTGTTATTGAAAAAAAAAGGGAAAAAAAATCGAGACAAAAGAAAATGAAATAAAAAATGAAAAAAAGAGGAAAAGGAAAGGAAAAAGAAAAAGAAAAATAAAACAAAACAAAACAGAAGAAAAAGTAAAACAAAAGAAAATCAAAAACAAAGTTCATTGAACTACGTTCGACTTGATTCCGAAAGGATTCGTAGACAGCCTCTCTCTGGGGTTCAATCACACCGAAACAAAAAATCCACATTCCCCTAAAAAGTTGAAACTGGGGCAGATATTACAATGGTTCGGCGATGGTTTCGCCTGAAAGGTCCAAAAGTTGTAATTCAATCCAAATTCTTTTTACCCAAATCCTTTTCAAGTCCTTCCGATCAATCAACGAGAATGTTCAAGAATTAAAGGGTACAATCATTTAGGTCTGATGCAACCAAAATGAAAGAAATAAAATTAGAGAGTCTTATTGGTGAAAACCCTTAGGGGCACCATAGGGCGATGACGAGCAGAGAAAATAAAAATGAGAGAATCTTGTAGTGAAAACTCGCAAAGAGCACTATAAGGCGATGGTGAGAAAAGAAATAAGAGAGTTCAATTAGCAAAAACCCGCAAAGGGTGCTAGAAAGTTGTCTTGATTACCATAACACCCTAGCATATTCTCCTCAATGGCTTCCCTAGCAGTGTGATAGTTTGTTAATTTCTTCCGCTCTAAAGTACCCTTTAGCATGCTTACGACAGATGAAATATTATCTGCACCATCCACTTGCTGAGTTTCAAAAGTAGATGAGGATGAATTTGATGGAGATATAAAAGTATTGGGTTGACTAGTAAGTTCACACATTGACATGTCAGTGAACACAGTGGGATCAAAAACTTCTTTAAAGTTAACAGCATTTCCAGGTATATT
Organism: Nicotiana tabacum; assembly: GCF_000715075.1. NCBI lineage: Eukaryota > Viridiplantae > Streptophyta > Magnoliopsida > Solanales > Solanaceae > Nicotiana > Nicotiana tabacum. The sequence continues at coordinate 39,703,854 of NC_134101.1, forward strand.
ATGCAGGGATTCACGAGCTAGAGAAGACTGCGAGTTTTGCATGGCTGCATACCTCCTCCTACAGAAATTTCATGCAACAACCAGGTCTTTGATACTCCGGTATGAGCACAACTAAGATAGTTTCAAGATGAACATTTGCGACAGACTTTTGAGAATTAGACAGCTCAGACGGATCAAACGTCCAACCCAAAATGCATGTCATGATTCATTGAAGTCGGTACATACCTCCAGATAAGTCTCCCTATTCCTCTACCCTGAAAGGGGCACCTTTTGTTTAGACACAATTCCTTTTTTTTTCTCACTTTCAATTGCTTTTCTATTTTAATCCATAATTTTTCTTTGATTCATTTTTTGGTCTAATCTTGCATCAAAAGCAAAGAAAAGAAATGGCTGCAAAATTGACTACAATTTCCCTGAAATACCAAGCATAATTTGGGGCATATACGGCATTGACGAAGGCACGAATCTATCTGTGATCTCTTTTGATAAGACGAACAAAGCGTCTCAAAGAAACTGAAAAGGTCGCCTAAGCAAGACTTACTTCGTGGGGAAAGTTGATAAGCACTACAGACACGAACTGGTACTAGTTGCATGACAACTAAGTTCTATTTTAAAGGAAATTAGCCTTGCCTTAGGTACAAGGGTTGGCGGTACCATGGACATCCGGATATGAAACAGTCGGGGGCAACATCGGAGAGCCAAGGTCTCCAGGAAGCTATGCAGAGTATCCAAGCATTTCAGTACCATACCGAAAAAATCAGTTCTTCTACAGCAGTGGCCATGACTTCAAGCTACTTAGGGAATCAAGGCCGCAAACCAACCACCACTTTGAAAACTCACAGTTTTTCTTTGTTTGAAGCAGGAACAAAGTAATGCAGAATGGCGATTCTCAAAGGACGAATATCGCCAAAGGTAGGTCCCTCAAAATCTCCATTTTATTTTAATTTTTAGCATGCATCACTACTATTTATACCTCTCATTTTTATAGCTTAACCTAGGTAGAACCGTTTCGCCTAGGGAGATCCAGCTCATAGTTATGGGTAGAAGTACTCTTTGCTCAGGTTGTTTTACATAGCTTAACACAGGTAGAACCTTTTCGCCTAAGGGGATCCAGCTCATAGTTCTGGGTAGAAGTACTCTTCGCTCAGGTTGTTTTACGTATCTTAACCCAGGTAGAACCTTTTTGCCTAGGGGATCCAGCTCATAGTTCCGGGTAGAAGTACTCATCGCTCAGGTTGCTTTACGTAGCTTAACCCAGGTAGAACCTTTTCACCAAGGGGGATCCAGCTCATAGTTCTGGGTAGAAGTACTCTTCACTCAGGTTATTTTATGTAGCTTAACCCAAGTAGAACCTTTTCGCCTAAGGTGATCCAGCTCATAGTTCCGGGTAGAAGTACTCTTCGCTCAGGTTGTTTTTATGTAGCTTAACCCTGGTAGAAACTTTTCGCCTAGGGGGATCCAGCTCATAGTTCCAGGTTGAATTACTCTTCACTCAGGTTGTTTTACATAGCTTAACCCAGGTAGAACATTTTCACCTAGGGGGATCCAGCTCATAGTTCCGGGTAGAAGTACTCTTCGCTCAGGTTGTTTTACGTAGCTTAACCCAGGTAGAATATTTCGCCTAGGGGGATCCAGCTCGTAGTTCCGGGTAGGAGTACTCTTCGCTCAGGTTGTTTTACATAGCTTAACCAGGTAGAACCTTTTTGCCTAGGGGGATCCAGCTCATAGTTCCGGGTTGAAGTACCCTTCGCTCAAGTTGTTTTACGTAACTTAACCCAGGTAGAACCTTTTCGGCTAGGGGGATCCAGCTCATTATTCCGGGTAGAAGTACTCTTCTCTCAAGTTGTTTTATTTAATTTAACCTAGGTAGAACCTTTTTGCGTAAGGCAATCCAGCTCATAGTTCCGGGTAGAAGTACTCTTCGCTCAAGTTGTTTTATATAGCTTAACCCAGGTAGAACCTTTTCGCCTAGGGGGATCCAGCTCATAGTTCCGGGTTTAAGTACTCTTCGCTCAGGTTGTTTTACGTAGCTTAACCCCGGTAGAACATTTTCGCCTAGGGGGATCCAGCTCATAGTTCCGGGTTGAAGTACTCTCCGCTCAGGTTGTTTTACATAGCTTAACCCAGGTAGAACATTTCGTCTAGGGGGATCCAGCTCATAGTTCCGGGTAGAAGTACTCTTCGCTCAGGTTGTTTTACGTAGCTTAACCCAGGTAGAATCTTTTTGCCTAGGGGTGATCCAGCTCATAGTTCCGGGTAGAAGTACTCTTCACTCAGGTTGTTTTACGTAGCTTAACCCACGTAGAACATTTTCGCCTAGGGGGATCCATCTCATAGATCCGGGTAGAGTACTCTTCGCTCAGGTTATTTTACATTGTTTAATCCAGGTAGAATCTTTTCGCCTAGGGGGATCCAGCTCATAGTTCCGGGTAAAAGTACTCTTCGCTCAGGTTGTTTAACGTAGCTTAACCCAAGTAGAACTTTTTCACCTAGGGGGATCCAACTCATAGTTTCGGGTAGAAGTACTCTTCGCTCAGGTTGTTTTACGTAGTTTAACATAGGTAGAAACTTTTCGCCTAGGGAGATCCAACTCATATTCCGGGTAGGAGTATTTTTCGCCCAGGCTCGCTTTTTGCAATTTAACCCAGGTAGAACCTTTTTGCCCAGGGAATTTATTTTCATTTCAGTAATATATGGTGACATCCCCTGGTTACATTTCCTTTCAGTTATACAGGACGATATCCTATGATTACATTCTTTTTCCGTAATACAGGGTACCAACCCCTGGTTATATTTCCTTACTAGTATCAAGGTACACCAATCCCTAGTCGTTTTTCCAACATAGGGTCTCCACGCCCTAGTTTCTTTCATTCCCTAGTCTCTAGTGTTTTTGGGATATACCATTCCCGACCTTTTATTGCTTTCAATAAAGAAGTAGTTTAGAATTTTGTTACAATAACTCACGAAATTTTACTAGTACAAATTGGGACAGAAAATTTTTGTTTGTTTGTTTGTTTTGGTGTCTCAGTAGGTTTTACCTCGAGGCACGGGGTTCGAGATGACCAAAAAAAGAAGTGTCAATTCAGAATAAAAGAAAAGAAAAAATAGGTGAATCTAAAATAGAAAAGCAGTTGAAAAGATGTGGAATGCTCAAGACATAACTAAAGCCATGAGCATTGGAGTCCCGTTTTGATTAGAAGAAGCTATAGAACAATGAACTAGCACCTACAGCTAGCGAGCATCAAGATTTAGATCAGAGTCTGCATGAAGAACCAGTCAAGACTCAAGATCAAGTTTCAGAAGACTCATAGATAGGAATTTTGTAACTCATTGTTGATTGGCTTGTTGGGTTTATTTTTTATTTTGATATAATAGCAGGACCGCGGACTGGAGCCTCGACGGAACCTTACTCGACTCCTCAACTCATCATTCCACCATTCTCCTTGAACTACACGTGACCCGATTCCCTTATAATCCGGGATATGTAGGCTGTCCAAAATCAGGACTCGGTTGCACCTTGTCTTTTATTTCTTTTCCTTTTGAATAACGGGTTGGTCAAAAATTAGTCACATGGCTCACCTAGTCTTTTCCTGAAAACTCTGCATGTTTCCAAGCAAAGAGGGGCAGTTGTGAGCACCTAATTTTTTGACTATATTTGAATTTTTATCACCTTATACTATGTAAATATTTTTAGAAATTTAATATATATATTTTTAGCTTTGTTATATTTTTTTATATAGGGTAAGAATTATAAATAATTTAAAAGGTCAAATTATTACTATTAGTATTATTTTTATTTTTATCTTTATTTTTAAATAAAATAATTTTTAAAAAACGAAAAAATTAAAATAATAATAATTTATGGGAATAAAATAATAGGAAAATTAAAAGTATGGAATAAAAAAGTAAAAGTAAAAGTAGGTAAAAATTATTTTTTAAAAAAAAGTAAAACAAAGTGGAAAATTAAAAAAATAAAAGTAAAAGAATGTGAAAATTTAAAAAATGAAAAGTAAAAGAAAGTTGGAATTAAAAAATAAAAGTAAAGGTAGATGAATTTTTTTTTTAAAAGTAAAAGAAAGTAGAAATTTAAAAAAGAAAGTAAGATAAGTAGAAATTAAAAACAAAATAGTAAAATAAGTGGAAAATAATTTTTTTTTTAAAAAAGTAAAAAAGTGGAAAATTAAAAAAAAAATAAAGGAAAGTGAGAATATATTTTTTTTATATAAAAAGAAGAAAAATAGAAAGTGGGAATATTTTTTAAAAAAATAAAAAAAAAATATGAAAAAATTCCTAATTTTTTTTCTATAAATAGAAGAGAAATGTGAGGAGAGAGGGAAGGGGAGAAAGAGAAAAAAAAAGAAGGGAAGAGGAAATTGAGAGAAATTATTTTTCTTCTTCTACGCTAAGGGAATTTCTACTCGTATCATTCTTTCGAAAAATCCAGCAAGTCATCATCCAAAACCCAACAAAAAATACTTCAAAACATCTCTTTTCACATGTCAAACAGTGAAGTCAATAGTCGAGGTCGAGAATTCCGTTGGAGCTTCGTTCACTAGCTTTGATGTTCTTCTTCGCTTATGCTTGTTCGGCGTTCGTCTAAGTTATTGTACCTGTTCTTGAAGACTCATTTAATTGGAATTTTTGCATTAAAGGTTTATTCTTTCCTCTTTTCTTTTTATCTTATTTCATGTGATTTTATTTATTTGCCTTTAAATTTTATAAATAATAATGTAAATTAGTCCTTAAAAGTTATATGCTTAATTATGTTTCTAGAAATATGGTATTCAAGCTTACTTTAAATTTCGGAAGATTTGGATCCTAATAAGTTTGGGCTTCAATTGTTGGGCTCTAGGCTATTGGTATATGATGGTTTATTTATTTAAATATCTAAAACCGTACATTTCTTCCATAAGTAATTCCATAATTCATGACCTCACAATAATCTCAAAGTTTAGGAAGAATAATAAACGTTGTTAGAGTGCTTTAGGCGCGCTTTTAATTAGTTTATCGCGATTATATATACCTTCGCGTTGCATAATTGTGATTTGCAAAATTAAAACTGAAGTATGTGTTCGCGCAACTTTGGTCAAAACAATCTTAATATAATAAAATGCTATTAATTGTGTACACATACGCGTGACATGATTTTGGCACAATAAACAAAACGGATTCACACACGTGATTCGTTTCAAAGATAATTTCATATTTTAATAATTAAAAGCGGATAGATAAAGCACGGAAATCAATAAATCACAGTTTATCCAAAATTAATTCAAGCCAAATGTAGTCAATAAAGCGACCGCGCTAAAACCACGAGACTCGAGGAATGCCTTACACCTTCTCCTCGGTCAACATAATTTATTACCCGAACTTTATTTTCGCAGACCAATAATAATAGAGTCAAACTTTCCTTTGACTAGGGATTCAAATAAAAGGTGACTTGAAACACCAAAAAAAAATCAATTCCAAGTGACGACTCTGTAAATAAAATAATCTCTATTCAAATTTGTCACTTTAATTGAAAAAACTCTTTAACCCACAACAAACCATACTATATATCTTTTTGGGGGTATAAAAGGGGCGTGACATCTACTATAAGAGGTTTTATCAAGATGCAAATTATGTCACCGACTATTTTATTTGCGTGATTGCTATTGATCTTACTCAATTTCAAAATGGATGGACATATATAACGTTGTTTGTAAAGATGGATGGACATAACGTTGGAGAAATATTGCATGTGGCTGGACAATAAAGTACTACATTCCGAAACAGGTACGAGTACTATCGGGATTATTAAATGAACATGAGTAGCTAGCACCATAGTTGTACCATGGAACTTTTAGAAGGAGTTAAACATTTATTGTTCCAGCAGGAACATGAAATTCAATATTTTATGTATATATTTATAATTTATTATAGTAATTTTTTAAATATCCTATATAATATATGAACGTTTATGAATAATGTAACTTGATTATCACATTACCTTTAAAAGAAAGCTATGTGAAGTCATCTTTAAAAAAAATATAGTAATATATATATATATATATATACACACTCAAATAAGTCAAATTTCTCGAATGTTGTATGGGTAACTGATAATGATACGCTAGAAGTTTCCATATTTCTAAACAATATTTGTCCCACCGAGCTTGCTATTCTTCTATAAAGTTCTTTCTTTGGGTTGTGTTCTTGTGCTGGAAATAACTCGGTTGTATTCATTTCATTTTTTTAAAAAAAATTCTCTTGCACAATTTTACTCCATTGGATTATTTACAATTTAAGATTTTTTTAGCTAACACACAAACATGTGGAGAAATTTGAAAAAGAACCCAATAATTCAAATTTAATGGTGCATGGTTCCGCCGCTTCAAAATGAGGATTCACATATTTCAATGGGAAGCTTATGAGAAAACGCCACAAGCAGTGATATTTGTACATCATGACCCTTTACAATTTTAAATTTAAGAAAATATTCTTTCTAGATTTCTTATGTGTAAAAGACAGATCTCTTACGTGTAAAAATGGATCTCTCATATATAAAAAAAAAAATAGGATCATAAAACTAAAAACAAGTTTGTTTTGAGAAAAAAACCAATTCAAAGGTGAGTCCAAAGAAAAAAATTATTTTATTACAATTGCTGATAGAGGATATTTGGAGCGAAATTTATTAGAAGAGACAACTAATCAAATTGTCCAGGTCTATCGGAATTTGTTTTGCTTGATTCAATAGCATTGATGACAATCTTCTCTTAGCGAGATCATTAGTGGAAGTCAATTTTTTTAGTACGGAGAACGAGTTTACTACTGATAATAAGTTGTGTCCCTCTCTCCGAAAAATTTGTTTACCCGAAAAACGGATAGAGTTAAATTTATACATAATTCTAAGAATACGTGGTATAACTTGATACATGTTGAAAAAATAAGCAAATGTATATTGAAATAAATTGTAAAATGAATGAATACAAACACTAAATTGATTGAAGAGTGATTGATAATAGAGCAATATGAATCAATATCAAAACCAAAAAAGGGTAGTATTTTCTTTGAAGTTCTGTAAATCTCAGTGAATTCAATAATATTCAGCCCCCTTCTACAAATGATAACAACTCTTAATATAGTAGGAGAATCCCATTTTGAATATAATTAAAAATACACAGTGGAAATCCCATGATAGATTAATTAATTAACTTTTCCTTGATTCAAGTCGTGATTTCTGCCGAGATTCTCTCCCAATTTACGGCTATAACGGCTTTTTTGTCTCTTGGCTCGATCTCAATCTTGACCGATCTCGGTATTGATCAATCTCTTGGCTTGGTCGGTCTCGGTATTGATCAGTCTCTAGGTTTCGAGCTCGATCTTGGTCGATCTCGATCTTGATCGGTCTCTGGGGCTTGAGCTCGACAACCTATCTTTACATCATGGCTCGATATTACAATGATGAACCTTGGACCATCAAGTTCCAATCTCGATTAGTCATAAGAAGACAGATTCGATTTTGGCCGTATACCAAATTAAAGGAGGAAAAAGTTAAAAATCATTATTTTCTAGCTGTTGATAACAAATTCGGTGTCTTGTTACTTCAAGAGCCAAACATTAAAGCCACCGTTTTAAAAAAATTCTTGTGGCATCTCATTGATTCACTGGAAAATCAAAGGCTATCATTGGGAAATTTATTGAAATCCTGCAACGGTTTATTATGTCGCTTTTGAGATTTAGTTTTGGCCATTTTTCGTTGGCATCTGTTCGCACTTCTGCTACTTATTAAGAAAGTTAGACGAGACTCTAAAACATATGTTATTTGCGAAAAATACTGCGAATAACTAACTCCTACATGTTTCCGGGGAAAATTGATACCTCAGTGAAGGAGGACACAATTAAAGGGAACATAAAAATTAGAGCAGAATCCGGTTAAAACAATAAAGCGAAACAATAGATGAACTAAATAAAAGATATTAAAAAACTTACAACTAGGAAGATTAATATTCGGAAAAGTTTTTACACTTTAGTATATTCTTTTACGTATATTATTTACTCAAAACTCTGTTACTAATATTTGTATTGCTACTGATCAATAAAGAAAAGTATTATTTTCTTCGACACTATATTCAGTACCGATAAAATTTTATTGCTAACCCCATCATTCAACTTTTAGCCTTTTTTCTTATTTTTTTGGAGTGTGGGATGGATGGGTGTATGTGAGTTGCAAGAAAGTATTACTATTTTACAAAGTTTAGTAAAAGTATTATTTTTTCGCTAAGCACGAAGTCCTTCAGCGAATATTGTTCATTTTTTGTACTTTTCTAAAATATAATTAACGCTAAACAAAATAGTTATTTAACTATTATTTTTAATATTTAGAACTTTAAAAACACTAAAATTTTTAAATTTTATCAAATCTTTCTTTATTTGAATTATTTCCTTATATCTAGGACTTTAAATTACAAAGATTTTATTTCCGCAAAGCTTCAACATTCGTCTTTTTCTTTCCTTCAAAAAATTGTCACACATGTCTCTCTCTACAACTAACAACCTCAAATCTTTTTCCTTTTCGCTGGTAAGAATTCAAACATTTTACAAGTTGAACTGATAAGTTTTCAAAGAATTTACACGTATTTTCTATCTTGAGTATTATTTTGTGAGAATCGTAATATTCTTGCAGCCACAAATCTTGCATTAATTATTGGTCCGGACTTTATATAACAAATTATAACACAGAGTTGTTCTTTATTTTTGACTTATAACATTGTTTACCCGTAAAATGGTACAGTTGAATTTATACGTGATTTTAAAACAAGTGAATTAGTTTGATCCTGAAATAATATAATAATTGGAGAAATACACAATACTTAACCTTAGAATGTATGTGAAATAGCAAAGATAGTGATTCCGAGAGCACGGTTTCCAAATAAAGTAATGATGAGATCAAAAAGCAAAAGAGTAAATTGTCTAAAGCTTTGTATAAAATATAATATATGTTCTTGCTAGAGATTTCCGTGTCCTTTACAATAGTAACTCAACTCACTATTTATAGCTATGCCTAGGAAAAAGGATCTAGGATTATACCCTCCCTTATTGCCAATTATGAGGGTCATTGATGAAGATGTAATATTGAGTATAAATGTCAAATTCTCTGTAACGAACCGTCGCTCTTAATAATGTAGAATATTACTTAGTAAATGCTACCGGGCGCAGAGCATTTAATACACTTTTATGAATGTTATCTGTTCTGTGACAAGCGTAGTGGCTGCTTTCGGTCCCCAACCATCCCATCTTGGATTCCACGTGTCCTCCTTTTAGTCAGCCACGTATCATATCATTTTTTACCCTATATAGATAGTTCCCATGCTTTTCGGTGATATAACTTTGTGTTATCGGGAAGTTGGTAGAAATACCTTTTTGGCGGAAATTACTATAACTCCATCTGAAGGTCTCTGACGGTTGATTAGACGCACGCCTCTCCGCATTTAATACCCCAAACACGCGTCATCCCATGATTCAACACAACTTTTGCCGATTATCGAGGTAATCATGGCCATGAATTTAGCCGCCAGAATTTCACTTATACGCAACTTTCTTTTCCTTTACGTTTCACAATTGCTTGAGTTTCTGATTTGCATCCTTGTTTTCCATCCTTTTTCTTCAAACACAAACACATTACCTTCTTCTTTTCCAATGGATTCTTCTTCCAAACGTGGTGGTTCTAAAAAGAAAAAGAACAAAATCAAGGACTCCATTCCTCCAACAACGGATTCTATCATCCCAAAGAGGCTTAGTACTTCGAAGGATTTTGAAGAGAAATTTCCTACTGCTAACCCTCGTACAAGGGCAGTTAGTAGGTACCATTTTTTCATTCGTCCTTCCAGTATTCCTATTGTGAAGGAGGACTGTCGCTGCAATGAGTTGGAAATTATCGCTCCTGATCTATCGGAGTGAGTGACCCTTCCCAAGGAAGGTTTTACATACTTTTTCACGTATCCTTTTACTTTGGGTGCGTTTTCTTTGAGCGGAGAGCTTGATTCCGTGATTGCGGAGTTTTTGCCTTTGCTACTAGGTAAGTTTGGCATAGGTAAGTCCTTTAGTGTGGAGGATGATCGCCTGCCTCCGATGTTTGTGCCAAGAAGCTGGAGATGAGCTAACTTTATCTCATGTGATGAATCTTTATTCCCCCAAAATCTTCCGCGGGGGAATGATAAACCTTTGCAAGTGTGGCCACCATGCTTTGTTGTCTATCATGGATGATGACAACGACCGTGGGTGGATAGAATGGTTCGTTACAGTTGCCACCAACGACATCATTCTGACAACGGGTTCATCTTTTCTGGTTGCTTGGAACCGCGCTCGTAAGTTCTTTGTATAATATTCCTCTTACTACACATTCTTCTATGGCCGTATCATCTCTTCACTCTCCGTATGTTTCAGCAACTCGATGTCTCTCACTGGTGGTGGAAGGTTTGAACCGGTGGGTTCAGAAGATTTTGGACGTCACAACGCCCGAAACTCGTTCATGAAAAGAACTGGCCCTTAAGTACGGGTGAGAGGCCAAAATCATGGTAACTCTAATTTGCCTTGCTTCCATTTTTGTATATGGAGAACTTGGTTGAACCCTTCTGACTTTGTTCGTGGAATTAGGTCTACCTCGGGCTCTATTGTTGTCCTCGAGGAAGACGTTCTGCCTGATCCTGATGATGCAGCGAGGCTGCTTCAGGAAACACTTACTCAAACAGGTATCTCCGGGCCTGTTTCGGGTGCAAATATTTCTTTACGGAGTCCCCGGCCGGAGGATAAACAAATAAAGAGAAGACGTTCCTCTACGCCTGGGGAAAAGAATAAAAGGGAAAAGATTGCTTCCCCCAAGTCATCTCCGGTGGCAATGATGAGTGTCCTCCTTCCGGACCGGTCATAGACACCGTGATGATTGATGATGATGAAGAAGTTATTGATGAGGGAGCTTCTTTACACAGAAGGCGACGATCCCTATCATCTCAACAGGATGCTCAATATGTTGAGATAGTTGCACCAACTGAAGAAGACGTCTTATAATTTGGGGAGAATCTGATTTAGTAGAATATGCCAACTCCCGCTTCTAGGGCCCAATTGCTGTAACCGGTGTTGCGAGGCTGAGAACCGGGTCCCTGCCATCTTTGGGTGGCGAGCATCAAACAACCAGCACTGCATTGGATGCATCTAATTCTCACTCTTCAACTCCATCAGCTTCATCTCTACCTTTACCAACACCAGCAACTGCTGCATCATATCCATCTTTGTCTACTCTTCCATCAGCTGTTGCTACACCATCTCCATCGGTCGCACCTGACCATGAAGAAGGTGTTCCTATTCCACAGTCCCCAATTCATGGGAATTTGGGGTAAAATTATGCAGCCCCTTTCTGAAGATCCACAAAGGAAAAGGAACGTTACTCTTTCGATCTCTACCGGGTGCAATTTGCTGTCCCGAACGGTGGAGCTTGCTAATTTTTTGAAGCCTTTAGCTTCAGAAAAGGATTGGGAAAATATTAAGGCACTCTTTGGAGAGTGCTTGTTGAACAATGCCATGCCCTATACCGTAGCGGTACATTCTTTTCTTCCTTCGTCACCTCTTATACTTTAGTATGAATGTATTTTAAGTTTTACTTCTTCTTGTTTTTCATGCCAAGTTTCTTGCTTTTGAGGGCCTTCAAAGGTTGATTCGTGAGAAGGAAGAACTTACTTCTGAACGGGATCAGCTTTTAGCGGAACGGGACCAGAATATTCTCTGCCTCTTGGAACTGGAAATCAGAGCTGCTGAGGCCGCTGTCTTGGAGGCTCGTTTGCAACAAAGCGAGAAAGAATTGGTAACCCTTAGCCAAGAAATTGGGCCGCTGAGGGTTAGATTTGATGAGGCCAAGGACAAATGGGCAGAAGTCCAGAACGTCATTCTTGCTGCAACCGACCGTAAGGCTGCCTCCGCTGAAAGAGTGATTAACTTGGAAGTATCCTTGGAATCCAAAAGTGAAGAGCTTGCTACCGTGGAGACAAAATATGCCCAGCTGGAAGAGAATTACAGGAAAACTATCGAGCATAATAGGCTCTTTAGTTCAACTGTCCTTGAGCTCGATATCAGCCTTCAATCTGCTAGATCTGCCAGGAAAAACCTTTCCACCGAGGTCAATCAACTCAAAGAAGAACTTAAGTGCCGAGCGACTTCCCTTATTGTTGAAAAAACTTATTCCATGTATAACATAAGGAGAAAAACCTTGGAAGAGGCCAAATATGGTATCATCGATATTGATGCCGAAATTGCTAAGGCCCGAGAGCTTAAGTTGTCTGAAAAAAATGGACTCCCGGTGCAGTCCGATGCTCCAGGTTCTTTCGATTTCGGTTCCGAGTTTTCAAAAACTGAAGAAGGATCGGAAGGCGATGAGGCCGAAGGCCAAACTAGGCAAAGTGTTGAGCCATCTGCGGAACCAATTACTCTTTCCATCAATGCGGATATTTCTCTTCCTCCTGGTCCCGGAGGCACTATAGTTTAGCTTTTACTTTCTTTTCTCATTTTGTACTTGTAACATTTTGGCCCGTTCTTGTGAATAAAGACATACTTTTTGTTCAAATATCATTTGAGTCTTACTTTCGTTTGAATGTCCATAAAAGTTTTTAACTTTTGCATTTGCTCAAGTATTCCGCGCATGTTGTTCAATTCACGCTTTACTATATGTAGTCTCGGATGCCTTTTCTTCGAAGCATTTCGGTTCCGAGTATTATCCCTTTTACGTTAGGGTTTTTATGAATCTTTGCGCAAGTTTCCCTTTTACGTGAGGGTTCTTCCGGTTGATGTACTAGTGATGCACAATGTTGACACCTATCACATTTCCGTACGAAATATTTGGTGTCTTGCTTCATGTAGGGCCAGTAATATCCTGCCCGTATCAATTTCAGCACCAAAGACTCTGCGCTTGAGTGATTGCCGCATATCCCTTCGTGGATTTATCTCATTACATAGTCAACTTCTGACGCTCCTAAGCACCGGTCCTTGGAAAGATTTCCTATACAATTGGCCTTTCTTAAAACTATAACATGCAACTTTGGTGCGTAATACCCGTGATGCTTTGGGATCGTCGGGAAACTTCCCGTACTCGAGGTAGTTGATTATTCTGTTCCTCCAGTCCTAGACCAGACTAGCCGTATTCACCTCGTAGTAGCAATATGTGTCAAGGAATAAGCTCATCAGTTGTACCACCTTTCCGGACTCCGATCCCTTTATTTCCGTCGATGAACCTAAGTTTGCTAATGCATCCGCTTCTGCGTTATCCTCTCTCGGGATATGAGTTATTGTCCACTCATAAAATCGTGCCAAAAGAGCCTGGACCTTTACCATATTTGTTGCATACGTTCTTCTTTGGTATCAAAGATCCCATAAAGCTGATTTACCACCAACTGTGAGTCACATTTGATTTCTATAACCTCAGAATCAAGTCTTCGGGCCAATTCGAGCCTTACAATCAAAGCTTCATACTCTGCTTCATTGTTAGTTAAAGGGATCGTGCTGATGGCTTGCCTTAAGGTTTCCCTCGAAGGTACGATTAAAACTATTCTAAGCCCAGACCCTTTTACGTTCGAGGCTCCTTCCGTAAATAAGATCCAAACCCCTGATGTCGATTCCGACACCATTACTACCTCCTTAGTTGCCAGAGGTAGCAGTACCGGACTAAAATCGGCCACGAAGTCAGCCAAGACTTGTGACTTAATTGCAATCCTCGGTTTATATTCTATGTCTAATTCACTCATTTCGACGGCCTATTTGGCCAATCTGTCCAAGAGCTCGGGTTTATGAAGGATGTTCCGCAAAGGGAAAGTACTCACCACAGCTATTGGGTGGTATTGAAAATAGGGCCTCAGCTTCCGAGCGTTGACTGCGAGAGCTAAGGCCAGTTTTTCCAAATGTGGGTAGCGAGTTTCTACTCCCGTTAAAATATTGCTAATGTAATAAATAATAAACTATGTACCTTCGTCCTCCTGAACTAAAATCGCATTTATCGCAACTTATAAAACTGCGAGATAGACTGGTAATGTTTTGCCTTCTTTTGGTTTCGAGAGCAATTAGGGACTTGATAATTACTTCTTCATGTCCCTCAAATCCTGTTGGCACTCCAGCGTCCATTCGAAATTGTTCTTCTTTTTGAGTAATGTAAAGAAGCGATGAAAGTTTTTCGACGACCGAAAAATGAACTTGCTCAAAGCTGCTAACTTTCCTGTGAGTCTTTGGACTTCCTTCACGTTTGATAATTGGTCCGGGATGTCATCTATGGCCTTGATTTTGTCGGGGTTTACTTCAATTCCCCTTTGTGAGACCAGAAATCCCAGGAACTTACCGGAGCTGATCCCGAACGCGCACTTCTCGGAGTTAAGTTTCATGTTATGCTTCCTCAGGATATCAAATGTTGCTTGCAAATGCTTAAGGTGGTCACCTACATTCAAAGACTTGACAATCATATTGTCTATATAAACTTCCATGGTCTTTCCTATTTATTTTTCAAACATCTTATTTACGAGTCGCTGATAAGTTGCTCCGGCATTTTTTAACCCGAAGGGTATTACATTGAAACAATATGTACCAAAATTTATTATAAACAAAGTCTTTTCCTGATCTTCCAGGTTCATCTTAATTTGGTTGTACCCGGAATAAGCATAAAAAACTCATTAACTCGTGTCCGACCGTGACATCAATCATTTGATCGATGTTTGGTAGCGGAAAAGAATCTTTTCGGCACGCCTTATTAAGATCTTTATAGTCTACACAGATACAAAATGTATTGTTCTTCTTAGGAACTACTACTACATTGGCTAGCTAGTCGATATCTTACCTCTCTGACCGAACCAATTTTAAGCAAACGAGTTACCTCTTCTTTGACAAATTTATTCCTGGCCTCAGTAATAGGGTGCTTCTTCTGTCATACCGGTGGTACATTGGGATCTAAACTCAGCTTGTGCACGGCTATTTCCTTCGGTATACTTGTCATATCCTCGCGCGACCATGCAAAACAATCAACGTTAATTTTAAAGAATTCAATAAAACCAGACCTGAGCTCGGGGTGCAATCCTGTTCCCAAGTTACATTTTCTTTCTAAAAATTCTTCGAAAAATGACACTTGCTCTAGTTCCTCTGCCGTGGATTTCGTTGCGTCCGTCTCTTCCGGAACTTGGAAATATCTCGGCACCTAATATTGTTCTGACGATTCTGCCCCTGGAATAACCTCTTCTAACTCGGGATTAGGCACCGGTTACTGTAATTTCTATGTCGTGCACTCCTTCCCTTTACTGCTGAAACTAAGATTGCATTAATCTCCCTTGTTGCTAGTTGGTTACCTCTTATCAGATTGATTCCTTTGGGCATTGGAAACTTCTGTAATTGGTGATACGTCGAAGGTACGAATTTCATCTCGTGTAGCCATGGCCTTCCCAAGATGATGTTGTATCCCGTATCACCATCCACTACTTCGAAGAGAGCTATTTTCATTACTCCTTCAGCGTTTGTGAGCAGCAAGATCTTTCCCCGGGTCGTCACGCTCGCAAGGTTGAATCCAGCAAGGAGATTTGTTGCTAGAATAATGCTTCCGCTGAGTTTAGCTTGTTCCAATACCCTCCATTATATGATATTAGCCGAACTTCCTAGATCCATTAGAATACGCTTAATTTTAAAATCTAACACATTTAAAGAGATTATGAGTGCGTCATTGTGTGGGAACAGTAATCCGCCTGCGTCTTCCTTCGTAAAAGTGATATCGTCCTCCCGGAATCTTTTACTGTGAGTTATTGATACTTTAGTCTTCTTTGCCGCCGAAAAGGTGACCCCATTAATTTTATCCCCTCCCCCTCCCCCAAATAATTATGTTGATTGTCCGGCGTAGGGCTTCTTCTCCTGCTTTCGAAGATTTCGCATTCTTGCGACTATGATTGTTCTTAGCTCGATCACTCAAGAATTCTCGGAGATGACCATTCTTTAATAGCGTTGCCACCTCCTCCCGAAGATGTCAGCAGTCCCCTGTCCGGTGACCATTCATCCCGTGGTATTCGCACCATAAATTGGGATCCCTTTGGCTGGAATTAGACCTTATAGGTCTCGGGAATCATGCTTCTTTAATGTTCCTCATGGATGACACCAGTTCCACTACACTGACATTGAAGTTATATTCTAACAACCTGGGGTAAGAAAGGTCTCGAGGCCCTGACATTTGTTTATCTTGAAGCAATCTATTGTTTCGACCACGATCAGTCCCTATGTCAGCGGTGAACTTATTTGCTGCTCGGAAATTTTTGCCACGGCCTTCGGTACGCTCGTAGGGAAAAAACCGACCCCTTGAAGTCTGTTTATCCGCGTCGTAGACATCCTTTTATTTTTATCTATTCTTCTCCCGCCCTTTGGCTAATGATGTAGAACTGACCTGGTCATCTTCGATCCTTATCTTTGACTCATACAGGTTGTGAACATCTGCCCAGGTTGTTGCTTGAAATTCAAGCAGGCTTTCCTTCAGCTTCCGGGAAGCGTCTGAACTTCTTGGATTCAATCCTTTGGTAAATGCTTCAGCTGCCTATTCATCCAAGACGGCCGGGAGCAACATTCTTTCTTTCTGGAATCAGGTGACAAACTCTCGTAACAAATCTGATTCTCCTTGTGCGATTATGAATATGTCGGCCTTCCGGGCCCTCACTTTTCTGGCCCCAGCATGAGCTTTAATGAAAGAATCTGTGAGCATCTCAAAGGAATCTATGGAATGCTTGGGCGGTGATGAATACCACGTTAGGGATCCCCTCGTGAGAGTTTCGCCGAATTTCTTTAGCAATACAGATTCAATTTTGTGAGGAGCTAGATAATTTCCTTTCACCGCCGTTGTGTAGGTGGTAATATGTTCCTGTTGGTCTGAAGTTCCATCATACTTTGGAACTTATGGCATTTTGAAATGCTTCAGGATCAGTACTGGTGTCGCACTTGAATTGTACAGTAATTGAACATACTTCTTCGAGTTCGGGCCTTTCAATACTGGTAGCGCGCCCGGTATTTGATCCATGCGGGCGTTTACTTCCCTCATGAACCGTAAAAGCTCATCTTTGAATGAATCGATCTCGTTATTAAGACTTGATATGCTCCCCCAGCCCCATCGAAGCCAACTTCACCCCTGGAGTGTTGTTATCGACTGTCTGTGTTGTTTGGTATGCGGAAACAACATGAAGAATCGGATCGCGCTTGTTTGCATTATTCAAAGCACCTGATAGCGTCTTCCGTTCCGTCATAACCTGATCCTACCGCGTGATATGGCCCAGAATGATTGCCTGTTTGCTCTTGCAGGATCCTCACAACATCCGCTACTTGCTCCTCGTCAGCATCATCGGGAGTTCTTTCCTGAACCTATCGAGGTTACCGTCTGTCATGCACCGACGTGGTGTCATTACCCTCATTATGGGTGTCACTAATTGAGTCCTCGAAATGAGGCTGATCCCCTCGAATTTCGTGGATTGTGTGCACCGCTAACAGTGTTATCTGCCATTTTTTATGATTTTTTCTAAGACAAAAATAGTCAAAACACGTTAGTAAAAGAGGCAACGATCAATTTAATTGCACGACTGTCTAGGCCCCACTGTGGGCGCCAAACTGTTTACCCGTAAAACTTTATAATTGAATTTATACGTGGTTTCTAGACAAGTGAATTAGTTTGATCCTGAAATAATATAATAATCGGAGAAATACACAATACTTAGCATTGTAATGTAGGTAAAATAGCAAAGATAGTGATTCGTGAGCACGGTTTCCAAATAAAGTAATGATGAAATTAAAAAGCAAAAGAGTGAAATTGGCTAAAGCTTTGTAGAAAATATAATATATGTTCTTGCTAGAGATTTTCGTGTCTTTTACAATGGTAACTTAGCAGGCCTAGGAAAAAGGTCCTAGGATCATGCCCTCCCTTAATGCCAATTATGAGGGTCATTGATGAAGATGTAATATTGAGTATAAATGTCAAATTCTCTGTAACGGATCATCGCTCTTAATAATGAAGAATATTCCTTAGTAAATGCTACTGGGCGCAGAGCATTTAATACACTTTTATGAATGTTATCCGTTCCGGTGACAAGCGCAGTGCCTATGTTCAGTCCTCAACCATCCCATCTTGGATTTATCGTGTCCTCATTTTAGTCTGCCACACGTCATATCATATTTTACCCTATACAAACATATTATTTAACGTGTTCCAAAGCCAATATTGATTTCTAGCTACTTGAAAATTGCTTGATTTGATCATGGCGCATGATCGAGCTAACACAAAGAATATATTGTACGCAGCTTTTCAAGAAATTGCAGGCATGATTAAAGAGAAGAAACCAAAAGGCACGTGTGAAGAAGTGTATCAAAGAGAATAATTTTACGTTGGAGGAAGATCAAGTTTGGGGAGTATCAAATTCGCCTAATATAATATCTTTTTCTTTTTTGCGATAACCAACATAGTGTTTTTTCTCTCTCTCTAAGTCCCAAAGTATTTTACTTCGAATTAGAGAGAATGATCAAGTTTGCGTTAATCGTGTCAATTTAGACTAAACAGATCCTTGAAAGGACCTCGGTTTGGAGTTTACCAATCCTAGCATGAATCTTGCTTTAGTTACATTACTAAACAATATTTTAGCTCCTTTAAGGAAAAAAGATCCCAATACCTCGAGTAAATCTTTTGTTATCATCTTGCCTCATTCCGTTCTTTAAATATGTGTTATTAGCTATTGTCGCATGCATGGAATATGAGTTCTACTTCGTAGAGAGACGGATCTAGAATTTGAAGTTTATGAATTTCTACAGCAATCTCAAGTTAATAACTAGGTTAATAATCAAATATTTATAAATATTTAATAAATTTTTATTACATATACAAGGTTTGAGCAAAAGTTATTAGATTCTCCGGAACCCACATCATTGTCTCTAGATTCTTCTCGAGGTAATTTAAATTTAAAATTCCTTTATATATATATATATATATATAATTTTTTTCCGAGTATATATTTTGTTTAGTTGTTTGACCAGTTGTCAATAAATTTATCTGACTTATAACTATTACATGTAGTCGTAAATTGGGTGACTAATATTTTTTTGTTGCTAAAGGGTGACTAATTGATATTACATATCACTATCTAACTAGGGGAACAATACTATTTAAATTTCGAGAATCAAACTTTTAAATTTGACCATGAACTTAGACACAGAGCTTTTAGTTTTTGTTAATAATTCAGGCATATTCTTTTAATAATATAATGTTTGTGTGATTTAAGTTTTTGAAATCAATTAATAATTTATTTATTAAATCTTTCCTTATTATTTGAAATATATAGGAATATTTATGACTTTAAAATCAGTTAATATTTTATCTTATAAAAATATATCGCCGTCTCAAATGATTATGGATGTCTGTGGACAGATTTTGTTTCTTTATTAGTTAGTTAAATTGGATCACTACTTATTATTTTCGGAAACTTTTACTTTCTTAAAAGCTTTTATTTTATAACACATACGCAATTTTTAATATAAATATTTATATATTTTTTTTCTTTATTGAGTTAGCTAATCAGGATCAAAGATATCATTTTCAAGAACTTATACTTTTTTACAACTTTTATTTTAGAACTCAAATATAGTTTTAAATATAATATTTGTATATTTTATAAAAAAAAATTATTCATTAAGTAGGGGTACACGCGCAATGCGTACCCTAAGAATTGTATAACTACATGCCCCAATGTGCCCTAAGAATTGTATAACTACATGCCCCAATGTGCCATTTTGATGGCATAAGAGCGAGCAATTTCTGTGCAAATAAAAGATTGATTCTGTACGTTACAAATGTATTTTACATTACCTCTGTTCCTCTCGCCCGGTCCTTAACGCTACTGCTTGGTACCCGACAGATTAAACATTACTTCACGGAACAAAATTTAGCAGCAGATTCGTGACGAGAGCAAAATATAACGTAAAATTTACTCGCTAGTCAAAGATAGTATATATTACTTATCGTCTCTACATAAATTGAATTTAAACAGTGTTCAAATAATTTTCAGTTGATTACTATCCAGAAAAATTAACACCTGATTTGATGACTGCTACTACGGTTAACTACTAAAAATTGAGCTAATAACAATTGATCACAAAAGACAGCATATGAGCAACAAGAAAATATCAATGAGAGGGATAAGGGTATTTGACTAGATAGGTGAAAGATAACCGACTCGGGATCCAATTCTTGAGTTAATTCACTCTATAATACGGTTGATTCTCACGAATTCAACCGATAATCAGATTGCACTTGAAGTTAATGTTCCTCTTTCGAATAAACGTTAATTCAATACTTAATCCACTTGAAGCACGGCAAACAATTGCAATAATCAAATGATGGTTATGATCTAAAGGGTAACTTCTCACGAATATTTCCCTATTTTCTAGTCCGATTAACAATTCAAGAGGCTCTTTTGCTTACCTATTTGAATCACGAATTTAAACTAGAGCATATAATGTGAAGAAATTCAATATCAACTCCTCTTTCGATTAAGCAAAACAATAAATAACTCACAATACAAATTAAAACTCCATCAATTAATTCTAACAATTATCAAGAATCGAATCCATAATCAAGTTATCGAAACACCGTATCTGTCAATACTCTAATAGAAATTACTCCATAATAATGGAGTAACACATCTCAAATAAGTTTAAGAACAAAGAAAATATCAATTCTAATGATTCGATATAAACTCCCGTATTGCATCGATTGCAGGTTGTAATATTGATGAATTCTTGAGTCTTCTTGCCTTGGTTGGTTCTCCAATCTCCCGTAGGTCAAAAGTCCCTTCAAAATTGTATTTTTGGTGTATTTTATACCGTGTAGAAACAAGCCCAGACGAAACTACCCTTTCCTAGCCGAACTTGGAAATCACTCTGACGATTTTGCATAGCCGCGCCGCTCCATGCGGTGCGCTAGTGAGGAAATCCAGAGAGCTTGCACTTCGCTTGTCAGACCACTTTTGCACTGGCGCGCCGAGCCTCACGATGCCCCATGCGGCGCGGTAGTGGCTTTTTCTCAGAGTAAATTCGTTTGTTCACTTTTTGACATCCAGACTTGATCCTCGACCCCCGAACGTGATCCCGACTTAATTTCTTGGGCTTCTACTCAGACTTCAAAGCTCCAACTTGTTCGATTTCGCTCCAAATTACCTAAATAGCTCAGAATTCCTACAACACATAAAACACGTAATAAGTATAATTCCCTATTATTTAAGCTCAAACCCACGTAAAATACAGTAATTAAAGTAAAATACTATGGCTAAAATACGTGTTTCTATTTTACCATCAATTCGCTAGCCAGGGAAGGAATAATGAAGCTCGCAAATTTTAATATTTTTATCCATTTCTCGTTCCCCAAAACTAAACAGAGACCACAGTATTTGGTCCGATTTACTCTACTTTTTAATTTAATAATATTCTAATAAACAACTCTTAAAGCTTGAAATTTGTGTAAACACAAAAAATCAATCTTAGACGTAAGTAGTTTTTTAATTAAAAGTTGCTTATAAATAAATCTTTAGATTTAAATGCCAAACTCTATAAAAGTTTCTTTAACAAAAAGCTCTCTACTTGTTACAAATCCTCTCTTTCCTTTGATTCTAAGCGTACCTTTGTTAGTAAAAACATTTTCTGTTATATTTTTTTATGTTAGTTTTGATTTATAAAATATGTAGTTCTACTACAAGCGTTTTTATGGTTTAGCTAAATACACGTACTTTAGTTTTAAAATTTTGGTGCACCCATTTGTGAGTACTTAATTTTTTACCGTGCTTGAATATTTTCCGCTCCCATCTTTCCAGGCGTGTCCCCACTCCACTCTCATTTGTCCCCCACGCCTGTCCCCCATGCTTGTCCCCCCCCCCCACACTTTACTCCCCATTCCATTCTCCATTGTTCCCTACTCCTTGTCCTCCATGCTTGTCCCTTATCATAATCTTCATACCCATTTTCAGCTATTAAAAAACACACATAACACACAAAGGGGAGGACAGATCTGAAAAATAAAAAACAGAGGGAGGGACAGGCAAAAAAGGTCAGACCAAAAAAAAAAAAGACAGCAAACTTTCTTCTTCTTCGGCATTTTTCACAAAACTTAACTCCCTCACTTGGCTTTATGACACAACCATTTTACTACCCAAAAATCAGTTGTGTTCCACCATGAAAACCTGTCACTGAAGCTTCAAACACTATACCAAAACTCAATTGGCCCATCCCTAAGTAGATCTGGGAAAAGAAAACAAAAAAAAAGAGCTAAAAAAAAAAACAACCAAAAAAAAAACAACAGCAGTCCATTTACAGAAGCTGCAATCAAGCAAGCTCAATGGGTCTCCTTACTGTATTCTCCTATGGCGACCGTCATATTGCTCAGATTTCTTCGTCGCCGTGACATTGCTACCTCTTCTCATTCTGCTTATAAAACTTAGAGTTTGTGTGGTAGTCGTTCGAGTTTTACGGCAAGGTTTTGAGTCGCTGGCAAGGTTCGCGGCGAGGTTTTTGGCTCCGGATTTCATTCGAATTTCACTGGCATAGATTTCAGTCTATTGGAGTATTAGCTTTGAAACTTTTGTCCAGTGTTTTGTCTCGGTTGTAAAGCTTTGTAAAATGAGCTTTTCGCTATTCAATCAAAAATACGGTTTTGGCTTCACAAAAGGTCCGTTCTAAATTCTTCTCGACTTTTAAGTTACTTCGTTTTGTCAAGTGAGGAGCTAGTTTTATTTGCTTGATTCTATTTTTCTTATGGGATTTTGGCTATATTAGCATGTGTTGGTTTAAATTTATTTTATGATGATTGCTGTGTAATTAGATGGTAAAGGGAAAGGATGATATAATGGACTATGTGGACTTTTATGGCTCATGAGATAAGATTTTACTTGCTTCCATTTTTACGCCAGTTTGTTCTCAAATGGCTTGCTTTCTTTGTGGATTTATTTGCAAATAATTTGTAATGCAAGTAAGGGAAAAATCTTTATATATATATATATATATATATATATATATATATATATATATATATATATATATATAACGGGTTAACGGATTATCCGTTATGCAAGACAATAGCCATGGTAATGTAAGTTAGCAAATAATTTATATATATATATAATGGTAATGCAAGTCAATAGCCATAATAACTTTGTTTTCTTTCATGACTGTCGCTCCTTTTTAATAAATTTAATCTCTCCATTATGTTTTTCTCATTTGTTTAAATCTAATCTGAAAGCGGGATGTGCTTTTTTTTTAAAAAAAATAGTTTGTCTTCCCATCTTAGTTTAAAGTTCGCGTTGGTTTACTGTTCCATTTGTTTAATCATATACTCATCGTGACTATGAGTACGGTTCTCGTGACATAGTCATGATAAGTAATCCCCAATTCAAGTGCGCGTCTCACACGACTTGACCATAACTTCAAATAATAATAAAATAAATATGTTGTAAATCATGGGTGCGTTTCACGCGACGCGATTCGCAATGTGTTCAAAAAATAATAAGTGCGCGACATCGTGACTTGTTTAAATAAATTTCATAAATATTAAAAGCGGTAAAAGATAAAATTCATATAGTTTTTTTTTTATAAAAAAAAATACATAATTAACAATTAAGCCAAATACAGTCAATAAAGCGACCGTGCTAGAACCACGGGACTCGGAGAATGCTTTACACCATCTCCCCGGTCAACAGAATTTCTTACCCGGACTTTGTTTTTTGCAGACCAATAATAATAGAGTCAAATCTTCCTTTGACTAGGGATTCAAATAAAAAGGTGACTTGGAACACCCCAAAACTCAATTTCAAGTGGCGACTCTGTAAATAAAATAATCCTTATTCAAGTTTGTCACTTTAATTGGAGAAACTCTTTAACCCACCATCCACAATCAATAATAATATATTTATCTTTTGAGGGTAGAAAAGGGGTTTGACACCATTCATCGAGAAAAAATTAACGTTTTTAAAGTTTGAACGCGATTGATGAGATTCCGAGATAAGCCACTACTGCTAAGTATGTTACTGTAGTATGGATTTTGAAAGTAGAAGTGCTACTGGGAATATTTGGGTTAATTTCATTCATGATCATCTAACTTATTATTTATTTCACAAAAGTCATTTATCTATTTTTTATCACTTAAAAGTCACTCAACTTTACCTTTGTAACTTGAAAGTCATTCTAGTTCAAAACCTATAAAATATCCAATAAAAATATGACATGGCATTATATTTAATTAAAAAAAATCTAACAATAATGCCACATAAGCTTAAATAGACCATATATAAGTTAGACTCATTTCTTCCTCAACCCAATTTCGGGCAGTTTTTTGAATATTAGTTTTAATTTATTTTATATGAAAAATTCTTAAAAAATAAATTTTGCGGGATTCTAAAATAGTTTCCCGCATTTTTGCACCAAAAAAATCCGACCGAAGTCGATCGGTTTCGTAACAAACAAGAACAACAAGCTAATAAGAACTTATTTTCACAAATTACTATTTCATTAAAGTCAAAATATTGGTAAGAAACACCCACAATGAAATTGCATAGTAGAAGTTCACTAGTAAAAATTTGGCCAAAATCGACCGCGGCCAACCGACCGCTTCGGTCGGCCAAAAAACCGACCGAAGTCGTTTTTTGGCGCAAAAATACGGGAAACTATTTTTGAATCCCACTAATTTATTTTTAAAAAAATCGACCGAAATCTGTCGGTTTTTCATATAAAATAAATTAAAACTAATATTCAAAAAACTGTCCAAAATCGGGCTGAGAAAGAAATGGGTCTAACTTAGATATGGTCTATTTAAGCTTATGTAGCATTATTGTTAGATTTTTTAATTAAATGTAATGCCATGTCATATTTTTATTGAATATTTTATAAGTTTTGAATTAGAATGACTTTTAAGTTACAAAGATAAAGTTGAATGACTTTCAAGTGATGAAAAATAAATAAGTGACTTTTGTGAAATAAATGATAATTTGGATGAACTTCGGTTAAATTAACCCAGGAATATTTTGTAAAGTACTTTTAACTATTTGGCAAGTATGGGAAATTCTTACGCTCGCAGCACAACTACTTGTTGTAATGACTTTTAATTTCTAATATACTCCGCACCTTTAAAAAAAGAAAATTAGTTATTTGATGGTTTGGACAACGATTCGACTGTATTTATATACACTTTTTTCTCTTCTATTGCCTACGTGTCAAGAAACTGTCATAATGTAATAATCTTCTTATCATGTGTACTTTTGAGCAATTTAGATATAGTTTAGTTTCGAAAAATAATTTTGCCTTCACTATATAGTGAATAAAATCGAGTTACTTAACAAAAATAGTTTTGTAACTTTGCCAATTTAAGTTATGAAAAAGAAAAAAACTTTACTAAGTAATGAAGTTAGTGACCCTACATAAAGATAGATTCCAAAGCTAGGTTATAATTCACATTAATAGAAAAAGAAGAGTAGTGTCTTTGTTAAAATTTCGATTAGAAAATGCGAACCTACTATTTAAATTTTTGTTTATTTAAATTAAGGAAGTATCGTTCACTCTTCTTATTACTTAATTCTTTACAAACAACAAATACAGTGTACAAGGTGAAATATGATATGACACGTGGTCATCTAAAGAAAAAACACGTGGAACCCTAGACGGGGATGGCCGAAGATCGAACACAGCCATTCCGCTTGTCACCGAAAGAGATAACGTTCATAAAGGTGTATTAAATGCTCTGCGCCCGGTAGCATTTAATCGAGAATATTCAGCAGCATTAAGAGCAACGACCCGTTACAGAGAATTTGACATTTATATTCACCGTTACATCTTCATCAATGACCCTCATAATTGATATTAAAGGAGGGCACGATCCTAGGACCTCCTTCCCTAGACGCAACTATAAATAGTGAGCCCAGTTACCATTGTAAAGGACACGAAATTTTCTGACAAAACTTACACCACATTCTATACAAAGCTTAATACAATCTTACTTTTTCGCTTTTTGATCTCATCATTGATGTGCGCAGAAACCTTGTTCCCGGTACTGTCATCTCTGCTATTTCATCTACATTTTAAGGCTGAGTATTGTATATTTCTTCAATTATTGCATTATTTCAGGATCAAATTAGTTCACTTGTCTAGAAACTACGTATAAATTCAACTGTACCGTTTTACGGGTAAATAGTTTGGCGCCCACCGTGGGGCCTAGACAGGCGTGCAATTAAATTGATCTTTGCCTTTTTAACTAACGTGATTTGATTATTTTGTCTTACAAAAAATCACAAAAATGGCAGATAACACTGTTAACAACACGTACAACCCTGAAATTCGAGGGGATCAACCTCATTTCGAGGATTCAATCAGTGACACCCGCAATGAGGGAAATGACGCCACACTGGTGCATGACAGGCAGAACCCTCGACAAGTTCGGGAGACAGCTCTCGATGATGCTGATGAGGAGCATGTCGTGGATGCGGTGAGGGTCCTGCAAGAGCAAAATGCGATCATTCTAGACCATTTCACACGGCAGGATAAGGTTATGACGGAGCTGAAGCAGGCACTAGCGTGGGCTTTGAATAATACAAACAGACAAGATCCAATTTCTCATGGTGTTCCCGCAAACCAAACAACGCAGAGAGTCGATAACATCACTCCCAGGGGTGAAGTTGGCTCCGACGGACTAGGGGGAATGAACCCGGCCTCAACAACGAGAACGACCTGTTCAAGAATGAACTTTTACGGTTTATGAG
This sequence comes from Nicotiana tabacum, assembly GCF_000715075.1. Taxonomy (NCBI): domain Eukaryota; kingdom Viridiplantae; phylum Streptophyta; class Magnoliopsida; order Solanales; family Solanaceae; genus Nicotiana; species Nicotiana tabacum. The sequence goes on from NC_134101.1 coordinate 39,730,646, forward strand.
GGAAGTAAACTCCTGCATGGACCAGATCTCGAGCACACCACCAATATTGAAAGGCCCGAACTCGAATAAGTATACTCAATTACCGTATAGGCCGAGTGCGGCACCAGAACTAATCCCAAAGCAGTTCAAAATATCTAAAATGCCAAAGTATGACGGGACTTCAGGCCCACAGGAGCATATTACCACATACATAATGGCGATAAAAGGAAATGATTTAGCTCCTCAAAAATTGAATCTGTGTTGTTAAACAAATTTGGAGAAACTCTCACAAGAGGAGCTCTAACGTCGTATTCATTATTACCCGAGTATTCCATAGATTCCTTTGAGATGCTCGCGGATTCCTTCATCAAGGCTCATGCTGGGGATAGAAAAGTACAAGCCCGAAAGTCTGACATATTTAGGATCGTACAAGGAGAATCCGAATTATTACGAGAGTTTGTTACCCGATTCTAGAAAGAAAGAATGTTGCTCCCGGTTATCTCGGATGAATGGGCAGCTGAAGCATTCACCAAAGGATTGAATCTTAGAAGCTCACACGCTTCCCGGAAGCTGAAGGAGAGCCTTCTTGAGTTTCAAGCAACCACTTGGGCAGATATCCACAATCGGTACGAGTTAAAGATAAGGATCGAAGATGACCAGGTCGGTTCTACATCATCGGCTAAGGGACGGAAGAAGAGCAAAGAAAAATCAAACGATGACTACGACGCGGACAGACAGACTTCATGGGGCCGATTTTTGCCTTACAAGCGGACCGAAGGCCATGGCAGAAACTTCTGAGCAGCAAACAAGTTCAGCGTTGACATAGGGACCGATCGTGGTCGAAACAATAGATCACTTCAGGATATTGAGACGTCGGGGTCTCGAGATCCTTCTTATCCCAAGTTATCAGAATATAACTTCAATCAGTATAGTGGAGTTGGTGTCAGCTATGAGAAACCTTAAAGAATCATAATTCCCGAGACCTATGAGACTCGATTCCGACCAAGGGATCCCAACTTATGGTGTGAATACCATGGGACGAACGACCACCGAACAGGGGACTGCTGATACCTCTGGGAAGTAGTGGAAACACTATTGAAGAATGATCAGCTCAGAGAATTCTTGAGTGACCGAGCTAAGAACAATTATGGTCGTAACAGAGTCAACGCAGAACTTTCAAAAGCAAGAGAAGAACCCCCATGCCAAACGATCAATATGATCTTCGGAGGGAATGAGATTAACGGGGTCACCCTTTCAGCAGCAAAGAAAACGAAAGTATCAATAACTCATAGTAAAAGACTCTAGGAAGACGATATCACTTTCACGGAGGGGGACGCAAACAGATTATTGTTACCACACAACGATGCACTAGTAATTTCATTAAATGTGTTGGATTTTAAGATTAAGAGTGTTCTAGTGGATCCAGGAAGTTCGGCTAATATCATACAATAGAGAGTATTGGAGCAAGTTAAACTCACCAGAAGCCTTATTCCAGCAACAAAGCTCCTCGTTGGATTCAACCTTGTGAGTGTGATGACCCAGGGAGAGATTTTTATGCTCACAGATGCTGAAGAAGTAATGAAAATAACTCTCTTCGAAGTAGTAGATGGTGACATGGGATCCAATATCATCCTGGGAAGGCCATGGCTACACGAGATGAAAGTTGTAACCTCAACATATCACCCATTATTGAAGTTTCCAATGCCCAAAGGAATCAAGAAGGTAAGTGGTGATCAACCAGTCGTAAGAGAGATGAATGCATTTTCGGTTTCCAGTGGCAAAGGGAATGAGCACACGACATAGGAATTATAGGAACCGACACCTATTCCCGGGCTAGAATAAGTTAGCCCGGGAGCAGAGTCGCCAGAACATTATCAGGTGCCGATATATTTCCAAGTTCCAGAAGAGACGGACGCAATGAAGTCCACGGCGGAGGAACTGGAGCAAGTTGCATTGTTCGAAGAAATCCTAGAAAGAAAATTCCATTTAGGAACAGGACTGCACCCAGAGCTCAGGTCTGGTTTTATTGAATTCTTTAAATTTAATGGTGATTGTTTTGCATGGTCGCACCAGGATATGACAGGTATCCTGATAGAAGTAGCCGTGCACAAGCTGAGTTTGGATACCAACGTACCTCCGGTAAGACAAAAGAAACACCCTATTATCGAGGCCAGGAAATAATTCGTCAAAGAAGAGGTAAACCGCTTGCTTAATATCGGTTTAACCTGAGAGGTAAGGTATCTATACTAGCTAGCCAATGTAGTGGTAGTTCCGAAGAAGAATAATAAATTTCGCATGTGTGTAGACTATAAAGACCTTAATAAGGTGTGCAGGAAAAATTGATCAAATGATTGATGCCACGGCCGGGCGCGAGTTAATGAGTTTCCTTGATGCTTATTCAGGGAACAACCAAATCAAGATGAACTCGAAAGATCAGGAAAAGACTTCGTTTATAACAAATTTCGGTATATATTGTTACAATATGATGCCCTTCGTGTTGCAAAACGCCGGAGCCACTTATCAACGGATTATAAATAAGATGTTTGAAAAGCAAATAGGAAAGACTATGAAAGTTTATATAGATGATATGCTCGTTAAGTCTTTAAATGCAGGTGATCACCTTAAGCATTTGACATCTTGAGGAAGTATAACATGAAACTTAATCCCAAGAAGTGCGCGTTCGGGGTCAGTTCTGGTAAGTTTCTGGGATTTCTGGTCTCACAAAGGGGAATTGAGGTAAACCCCGATAAAATCAAGGCCATAGAGGATATCTCAGAACAATTGGCGATCGTAAAAGAAGTCCAAAGGCTCACAAGAAGATTAGCAGCTTTGAGCAGGTTCATTTCCCGGTCGTCGAAAAAATGTCATCGCTTCTTCACACTGCTCAAAAAGAAAAATAATTTCGAATGGACACCAGAGTGCTAGCAGGCTCTGAGGGACCTGAAGAAGTACTTATCAAGCCCATCATTGCTCTCAAAACAAAAGGAAGGTGGAATATTGCTAGTCTACCTCACGGTTTCAGAAGTTGTGGTAAGTGCAGTTTTAGTCCGGGAGGCCGAAGGTATGCAATTTTCCATTTATTACATTAGCAAAATTTTAACGGGAGCAGAAACTCGCTACCCACATTTAAAAAATTTGGCCTTAGCTATTGTAGTCGCCGCTCGGAAGTTGAGGCCTTATTTCCAATACAACCCGATAGTTGTGGTGACTACTTTCCCTTTGCAGAACATCCTCCATAAACCCGAGCTCTCAGGCAGATTGTCCAAATAGGCCGTCGAAATGAGTGAGTTCGACATAGAATATAAACTAAGGAATGCAATTAAGTCACAAGTCTTGGCTGACTTTGTGGATGATTTCAGTCCAGCACTACTGCCTCTGGCAACTAAGGAGGCAGTTGTCACGATCCAAAATCCAACTAGCCGTGATGGCACCTAAGCTTACCCGCTAGGTAAGCCAAATAACAACAATCCGATTCAATTAATATTTAATTGACTCTAATACACTCCCGAAGGACTAGTAGTACAAATCAAGAGCGTCTAAGATTAGAATTTACAAAGCCGGTATGAAATAAAAATACATCATCCGTTTGAAATATATATGAACAGATTAATAATTCTGGAGCTACCAAGAACAAGAGGCAACTGTGACTAGATCGTAGGTACATCCTCAATGCCACCTCCCGCCATGTACATCAACATCAACATCCAAAATCTGCATGCAAAATGCAGAAGTGTAGTATGAGTACAACCAACCTCATGCACTCAATAAGTAACAAACCTAGCCTTAGGTTGAAAGTAGTGACGAGCCGGGACAAGGGTCAAAGTTAAACTCCAATAACTAATAACATCTCATAACAATACAATTTAAAGCAACACAAGTAATAACTCAATAATAAAATGCCCAGCTCGTATAAAATTCAGAAAAAATAAACATTTTCTTTTCAATATAACAGTAAAACTCAAATCTTTTGCCGAAAGTTACCGAAAATATGAGTAAGTCTGAAATCCGTGATTTTTCTCAAAATTTTTAACGACAGATCAGAAATTTCATTATCAGTTGGCATGAGAAATCTCATACTCTATGCCTACATATCAAGTATGTATGTCTAATGCAATGCAGCACAATGATGAACGCATGTACTCGCACTCTCAGAGTACTCAATCTCACAGTACTGTATATGGCCAATCCAGCCCAAGGAAGATCCATCCCAAATATATATACATAATAACTGACATTCAGTAACTCAGTACTGTACAGGTCCAATCCAGCCCAGGGAACTCCATCCAAAATATAAATAAATAAGGCGACTCCATGCCGAGGGACTCCATCCCAAATATAAATAAATAAGAAAACTTCATGCCTAGGGAACTCCGTCCCATAAGTGAATATATATGGCAACTCCATACCCATGGAACTTCATCCCAAATATAATATCCACTACGCTCACTGTGGGGGGGTGCAGACTCCGGAGGGGCTCCTTCAGCCCAAGCGTTATAATAAATAAATAAATAAAAATATAATGCGGCGTGCAGCCCGATCCCATAATATCCACACAATCATGCCCTCAGCTTCACTCAGTCATTAATCTCTCCAGTCTCTCGGGCTCACAATGTCATGAAACTAGTCCAAAATGATGATATGATATATCAATAAATAACAACAAAGACTGAGATATGATATGCAATGAATGAACATGACTGAGTATGAAATTACAGTTTGAACATATAATTCGACAGTGGGTCCCAATGATACCAGCATTTGCCTAAGCATGATTTCTAACATGAGTCACAAATCAGTTTTTCTAACACATGAAAAATACATGAAAAAATACAAGTTAATTAACTACACAGCTCTACAAAATTGAATGAGTCTCAATTTCTACGGTGCACGCCCACACGCCCGTCACCTAGCATGTGCGTCACCTCCAAACAAATCACATAACACGTATAATTAGGATTCATACCCTCAACTCCAAGTTTAGAAGTATTACTTATCTCGAACAAGCCGAATTCGATATCGAGCAAACTAACCAATGCCTAGAAATTTCCAATCCGCACGTATCAACCTCCAAACGCCTTCCTATATCCTCAATTCAAGCCATATGATCTGTATCTATTCAAACCACTTCCAAATTAATCACAATATACTCCAATGCTTATAATTTAACAATTTATTAAAATTTCCAACTCTGCTAAAAAAGTTGACAATGGGGCTCACATCTCGAAACCCGACGAAACTCATAAAATCTGATAACACATTCAATTACGAGTCCAACCATACCAAAATTAGTCAAATCCGATCACAACTCAACCTTCAAATCCTCAAATTATAGTTTATGAAGTTTCTACAATTTTCCCCAAATTCCCATCTCAAAATACAAATTAAATGATGAAAACAATGATATATTCATGTATATTAATCAAATTTGAGTTAGAATCACTTACCCCGATAAACATTTTGAAAATTTCACGAAACATCGCCACAAACCAAGCTCCCAAAGTCCAAAAATAAAAAATGAGATGAAACCATCGTTTTTATGGTACCAATCTGATCTCCCAATGTGCTGACCACACATTTTTTGTGTGGTCCGCACATTCCAGGTTCTGCGGCCGCAATCCAAATTGTGCGATTGTACTTCAGCATTGACGGTACTATCAGGCTTTAGTAAATTGGCCATAACTTTCTATGCAAAGGTCTAAATGATAAATGGTTTACCTTTCCGAAAACTAGACTCAAAGGGCTACAACTTTTGTTTTTAGATCATCTCTAAATTCCTTATAGATTAAAATGTATATGCTTCCGAAGTTAGACCATCAAACCTGCAGATTTTCCTTTCTGTGGCCGCAAGAGGATTTCTGCGGTCCGTACATTTCTTCTGCAGTCTGCACATGAGGCTTTGCCTCAGCACTCCAAAATGTGCCTTTCGCACTTCTAACTATTCCAAAACCTCATCAGAGTATCGAAATGCCTAAACTCGTTCAAAACTCACCCGAGCCACTTGGGACCCCGTCCAAATATATCAACAAGTACCGTAACATAACACGGACCTATTCGAGGCCTCAAATCACACCTAATAACATCAAAATCATGAATCGCACCTCAAATCGAACTTAATGAACTTTGAATCTTCAAACTTCCAAAACGTGTGCCGAAACGTATTAAATCAATCCGGAATCACTTTAAATTTTTCACACAAGTTATAAATGACATAGCGAAGCTACTGAAATTTCTAGAACTACAATCCGAACCCGATATCATCAAAGTCAACTCCCGGTCAAACTTATGAATATTCCAAACCTTCAATTTCTAACTTTCGCCAATTGGTGTCGAAACCTTCTAGAAATATCCAAAAGAAATTTCGGGAATATGTCCAGGTCCAAAATCACCATCCGGACCTAACGGAATCATCAAAACTCCGATATGAGGGAGAATATTAAAAAGTCAAACTTGGTCAACTTTTTCAACTTAAAGCTTCAAACTTGAAATTCATTCTTCCGAACTAATTTTGAAACACCTGAAAATCAAAACCGACGATTCACACACGTCATAATATATCATATGAAACTATTCAAGAGTTAAAATAGTTGAAAGGGGCGTAAATATTCAAAATGATAAGTCGGGTCGTTTACAGTAGTAATGGTGTCACAATCGACATCGGGGGGTTGGACCTTATTTACGGACGGAGCTTCCAACGTAAAAGGGTCCGAACTCGAGATAGTCTTAATCACGCCTTCGGGGGAAACTGTAAGGCCCCATAAAATTTTTGCAAAAGAAAATAATGTTTCGTGGTGGCGAATTGGTTTTACGTGTTGAGTATTATAGAATGCACCAGAAAGTAAAGAAAATGTTTTGGCGGAAAGTGCATTTTTGCGGTCCATTATGCGACCGCAAAATCACTCTGCGGATCGCATAATAGACGCAGAGTGAGGCAGTTAATTGGGTCAGTTGGAAGCAATTATGCAGTCGACTATGCGACCGCATAACTGTTATGCGGTGCACTATGCGACCGCAGAACAGTTATGCAGACCGCATAGTGACCACAGACTCAGGCAGATTTTTGATCATTTTGGACACCAATTATGCGACTGATATGCGGTCATATATGCGACCGCAGAACCTGTTCCGGAGCTTCATTTTTGGGTTTTTAAAACCCGACCCTACTTCGTTAAATACACGTTTTGGGCCATTTTTGAGATATAATCTAACATTTTAGAGTGAGAGAGAGTGCCCCGGAGTGAGAAGGTGTTCTTTAATAATTGTTCTTCAATTCTTGATCAAGTTTTGGAAGATTAAGAAGGCAAGCTCACTAGGTTTTTATCCTAGAGGTAAGATTCTACACCCTAAATCCTAATTTCGAAATCATCTGAAAATGGGTAATTAGCAAGATAATATTTGGGCATGAGAGTTGATTATTTTACATGCATGTGATATCAAGGGGTATAGGAAGATTGTTGAACTAAGAATGGTAAAGATTTGGTTGTGGGATGATGGAATCCTCCATAAAAGGACCTTGAAACCTTGTGCACACCTAGTATTTGATAAAATGCTCAAATGAGGTAGAACCATGATCATCTTCCTAATTTTGATTCAATTTGTTATATTTCTAAAATAGATTGAAGTTGCTAAGAATTCCGGAATGTTTTAGAGTTTAAGGAAGCTCAATTGAGGTATGTTGGCTAAACTCTTCTTTTAGAATTGAATCCCACGATATTCATGTAAATTATGTAAGTCCCGAGTGATTCATTATGAAATTGGCTATTCCGAGTAAGATTGGGTTGAAAGATATATGTTCAACAAGCATCCCAAATGCTCTGTTCATATTATGTTACCAATAGAGGATGTGTTAAAATATGGGTTGTGCATTAATAATGTTTCAACTTTAAGTCAAGTTCAAATGCAGGCTATTATGCCAAATTTTGTGAAATATCTCTTTATGCATTAGACTCTAAATTGCTCACATGTGTACTACTCACTTTGATTTGAATTGTGTTTGTTGTTGATGATGAGGATGATATTTGAAATTGATAAGGTGAACATGAAATACTGAATATGGCCAACGTGCCAAGAATGATCTTATAATTATGGCCACTAGTGCCAATGAAATGAAAAGATATGAAAGTATTATGAAATGCGATGATTGATATAAAAAGGTTGATGTTTCAAATAAGACAACCTAGCCGATCGGGTCGTGATCGGACGCCATGCCGCACACATGGTGCTGATTGTGCTGGAAATTGTAATTAAAATTATGATTGTGGTCGATGTCCCTAATGGATAGCCTAGCCGATCGGGTCGTGATCGGACTCCGTGTTAAAGACGGTGGTATGATATTGAGAGAAATTGTGGTTAATGTCTCTAATGAGATAGCCTAGCCGATTGGGTCGTGATCGGATTCTGTGCTAAGAGTACGGTGTTACCTATTTTGTGAATAATGGTATTGGATATTAAAAATCTCCCAATGTGAGATATAGAAATTAATTTGAACATTGTCTTGATCTTAAATTGAGGTTTGATGTTAATTAAAGCTTTCATTGATATTATGATAATCTTGTTTGTATTATTTGTCATTCTATTGAGAGGGTGTTTAGTTATACATACTAGTGCTATTCGACAGTTCTAACGTCCCTTTTGTCGGGGGCGCTGCATCTTTCAATGGATGCAGGTGGTTCTACAGCAGGAGATATTGGTCAGTGATAGCAGTGCACCTTCTTCCCAGCTGACTTGGTGAGCCCCAGTTCATTCCGGGGTTATGAATCTTTTGTACTTTGTGTATTCGGTATGAGGTATAGCCGGGGCCTTGTTGCCGGCATTATCATTGTACTCTTTTTTATCTATAGAGGCTCCGTAGACATAGTGTGGGTTGTGTATTGGTGCTGGGAAAGACAAACTATGCTATGTTGTGGTTGTATTACTTGTCCATTTGAGACTTTAAAAATGGTGAAACTTATGGTAAGAAATTGGTAATTGCAGACATGACCACTTTATTGTTTAATTAAGGAAAACATATATTCTCTTTATTCATGAATGAGTTTGGGTAGAAGGAATCTAACAGGCTTGCTCGATCGGGTTCACTCGGTTGAGCGCCGGTCGCGATCCTCGGTTTTGGGGCGTGACAGAAACCTTAAGGCAAGCCATCAGAACGATCCTTTTAAATAACAATGAAGCAGAGTACGAAGCTTTGATTGCAGGGCTCGAATGAGACCGGGAACTTGATTCCGAGGTTATCGAAATCAAATGTGACTCGCAGCTGGTGGTAAATCAGGTCGACGGGATCTTTGATACCAAAGAAGAACATATGCAACAATACGTGGTAAAGGTCCAAGCTCTCGTGGCATGATTCCGAGAATGGTCAATTACTTGTATCTCGAGGGATGATAATGCAGAAGCGGATGCATTAGCAAATTTAGGATCATCGACTGAAATAAAGGGATCAGAGTCCGGGACGGTAGTGTAACTGATGAACTCAGTCCTGGATACGGATAATTACTATGAGGTAAATTCGACTAGTTTGGTTTTGGGACTCGAGAAATGAAATAATCGACTATCTCGAGCACGGGAAATTGTCCGAAGACCCCAGAGCATCACAGGCGTTACACGCCAAAGCTGCACGTTATAGTTTCAAGAGAGGCCAATTGTATAGAAATTCCTTCCAAGTCCCGCTGGCCCGGTGCTTAGGAGCATCAGAAGCTAATTATGTCATGAGAGAAGTCCACTAAGGGATATGCGGAAATCACTTGGGCGCAGATTCTTTGGTGCTGAAGTTGGTACGGCCTAGATATTATTGGCTTCGCATGGAACAAGACGCCAAAGACTTCGTATGAAAATGTGATAAGTGCCAACGTTACGCACCACTAGTACACCAACCGTCAGAACCCTTACATTCGGTTCTGTCCCCATGGCCATTCATGAAATGGGGGATGGACATTGTCAGGCCGCTGCCACCGGCTCCCGAAAAGGTAAGGTTTCTTTTAATTCTAACTGACTATTTTTCTAAATGGGTGGAAGCAGGTCCTTAGCAGGAGATTAGAGAATGCGAAGTGGTGGATTTCCCACGGGAAAATATAATTTACAGGTTCGGAATACCAAAAGAGATAGCATACAACAATGGGCCACAATTTATCGGTGCAAAAGTTATAAGGTTCCTCGAATATTTGAAGATAAAGAGGATCATATCTTCTCCTTATCATCCGAGCACAAACGGTCAAGCAGAGTCAACAGACAAAGTGATTATTCAAAACCTCAAGAAAAGGTTGGAAGCAGCAAAAGGCAAATGGCCCGAAGAATTGCCCTGAGTTCTATGGGCCTACCGAACAACGGCCAAATCGAGCATACGAGAAACGCCTTTTTCCCTTGTGTATGGTGCTGAAGGCCTAATCCCGGTGGAAGTGGGCTAACCCACTTTGAGATATTTTCAGGCAGATGAAGAATCGAACAACGAAGCAATGTTAATCAACTTAGAACTGCTTGAGGAACGCAGGGACTTGGCGTGTGTAAGAATGGCAGCTCAAAAGCAAAGAATGGAGCGATATTATAGTCGAAGAGCCAACCTACGTTATTTCAAAGTAGGAGATTTGGTTCAAAGGAAAGTAACCCAAAATACTAGGGAGCTCAACGTGGGGAAGCTAGGTCTAACATGGAAAGGTCTCTACCGGATTTCGACTATCACTGGTAATGGTTCATACGAGTTGGAAAACCAGAATGGAGACAAGTTGCCTAGCAACTGGAACGTGGCACACCTCAAAAGATATTATTGCTGATGAATATTACTCAAGCGAAAAGTATGTGCTGCACTCTTTTTTTCTTCGTTCAGTTTTTGTGCCAATTGGGTTTTTCTGGTAAGGTGTTTAATGAGGCAACGATAGAAAGCATACTACGAAGACAACAACAATAATATCTTTGATATCAAGGCAAAAAAACAAGCTTCCACTCGGTGACGGTTAGATGATCTTTGGTTCGATAGCAAATTCCCAATGGGAAGTTAAGTTTGCTACCAAATTGAGGTTACCCGACTGTTCACGAGCACAAACCGCTAGAGAATTGTTAGATATTCTTTCGCTCGATAGCATGAATTCCTGAGGGGAAGTAAGGTATGTTGCCGAGTTAAGGACTATCTAGAAATTCATAGGTAGGATATTTGAAGACACAAGACTTCCAGTATTCCAATTCGCATTCTTCTTATTTGAGCACGGCGGGGGGGGGGGGGGGGGATGGTAGGAGGATATGGCAACATTGACTGTCACGTCAACCGGGAAACGAAAATCCAAAAACCAAATGCAACATCGAGATCAGGGACTATGCAACCAGCCTCGTAGAAACAAGTTGGACAAGATAGAATGATATGAGAATACGGCAACATTGACTACCACGTCAACCGAGAAATGAAAATACGGAAACCAAATGCATCATCGAGATCGGGGACTACGCAACTGTCCCCGTAGAAATAAGTTGTACAAGATAGCCACAAGTAATTTCAATTTCTTTTTATCATAGTAAAATCTATCCATAAGTAATGGCAATTTCTTAGCATAATAAATGCTTGTGTACTTTTGAAAATAGAGGGAATTATATAAAAAGAAATCCTTTTATTTTTATCTTGCTTCTTGTCTGAATATTGAACTAACTTTGTCATTTGAAAGTTAAACAAGTACTTCAAATGTTAGTGCGGTAATGAACAAGAAACGTATTCTTCAAGACTACCGTAAACTTAAGAGGGCCCTCTCTTATAAAAATCCACACGTTAAAGGGTTGATTTCGGAAGAATTTATTTCCGAAATCAAAAAGCCTTCGAGGAAAAATGCACCCGAAGACATACATGAAATGACGTAAAAACTAAACTTGCGCAAATACTTATGAAAACCCTCACGTTAAAGGGTTGGTTTTGGAAGAATTTATGCCCGAAATCAAAAAGGCCTTCGAGGAAAAATGCACCCTAAGACATACACGAAAAGACGCAAAAAGTAAACTTATGCAAATACTTATAGAAAACCTCACGTAAAAGGGATAATGCTCGGAACCAAAGTGCTTCGAGGAAAATGCATCCAAGACTACACATAGAAGAACGCAAACAGAAAAACGTGTGCATAATTTTTAATCAAATGCAAAGGTTAAATACTTACATGGATATTCAAATGAAAGTAAGACTCAAACAATACTTGAGAAAAAATATGTTTTTATTTACAAGAATGCGCCAAAACGGTAAAAGTACAAAATGGGAAAAAGAAAAAAAAGAAGCTAAACTATAATGCCTCCGGAACCAGGAGGAAGAGAAGTGTCTGCATCCCCGAGAAAAGTAGGTGGGTCTGTCGATGGCTCAATATTTTTATTAGTTTGGCCTTCAGCATCATTATCTTCCAATTCTTCTTCAGTTCCCGAAAACTCGAAATCAGAACCAGAAGGGCCAGGTACATCAGACCTCGATGGGAGTCCACTTTAAGCAGCTAACTCAAGCTCGTATGCCTTAGCAATTTTGGCATCAAAGTCAATGATACCAGCTTTGGCCTTTTCCAAGGTTTTTCTCCTCATGCTGTACATGGCGTAAGTTTTTTCAATAACGAGAGAAGCCTCTCGGCGCTTGAGTTCTTCTTTGAGTTGGGTTACCTTGGCAGAAAGGTTTTCCCAGGCGGACCTAGAAGATTTGAGGCTGACATCAAGGTCAATGATAGTTGAAATAAAAAGCCTATTATGCTCTATAGTTTTCCTGCACTTCTCTTCTAGCTCGGCGTATTTCGCCCCCACAGCAGCAAGCTCTTTAATTTTGGAGTTCAAGGATGACTCTTAGTTAATCACTCTTTTAGCGGAGGCAGCCTCACGCTTGGTTGCAGCAAGAACTGTGTCATCAAATCTAATCCACACATGGCCTTGGCTTCATAAAATCTAACCCTCAGCGGGCCAATTTATTGGCTAAGGGTTACCACTTCTTGCTCTCTTTGCTACAAACGAGCCTCCAAAACAACGACCTCAGTAGCTTTGGTTTCCAGTTCTGAGAGGCAAAAAACAGTTCGGCCCCGTTCCACCAAAAGCTGATTTCTGTTCAAAAGTAAGTTCCCCCTTCTCACGAATCAACCTCTGAAGGCCCTCAGAAGCAAGAAAGTTGGCCTACAAAACAAGAAGTAAAACTTAAAATATATTTATACAAAAGTAGAATAAATAACAAAGAAAGAAAGGAACGTACCGCTGCGACATTGTGCATGGCGTTGTTTAACAAATACTCTCCTGAGAGTGCTTGAATCTTTTCCAAGTCTTTCTCTGGAGCCAAAGGCTTCAGTTAATTAGCAAGCTCTACCATCCGTGAGAGCAAGTTGCATCTGGTAGAGACTGAAAGAGTAACGTTCCTCCTCCTGTGAGGATCTTCAGAAGGGGCAGCATAATTTTGCCCTAAATTCCCATGAACTGGGGACTGTGGAAGAGGAACACCTTCTTCATGGTCAGACGCGGCTGGTGGAGGTGGTGTAGTAACTACTGGTGGAAGAGTGGATAGAGATGGAAGTGATATAGCAGTCGCTGGTATTGGTGAAGATGGAGATGCAACTGATGGAGTTAAAGAGCGAGAAACAACTGCATCAAATGCAGTGCTAGTTGTTGGATGCTCGCCAAAAAAATATGGCAAGGACCCGATACTCAGCCCCGCAGTACCAAGCACAACAATTGGGGCCCGAAAACGGGTGTCGAGGCATCATCTTCGGTTAGTGTAACTCTCTCAACAAGTCGAGCATCATGTTGAGATGATGAGGATCATTGTCTTCTATGTAGAGAAGCTCCCTCATCACTAGCATCTTCATCCTCATCAATCATCACGGTGTCTATGACCGGCCCGGAAGGAGGACCAGTCACCATCGCCACCGGAGATGACTCATGGGTATCAATCTTTGCCCTCTTATTCTTTTCCCCGGACGCGGAGGAACGTCTTCTCTTCGGTTGTTTATCCTTCATTCGGGGACTCCGTAAAGAAGTGTTTGCGCCTGAAATAGGCCCAGAGGTACCTGTTCGAGTAAGTGCCTCCTGAAGCAGCCTCACTCCATCAATAGGATCAGTCAAGACGCCCTCCTCGAGCAAAGCAATAGATCCCGCAGGTAGACCTAATTTCGTGAATAAGTCAAAAGAGTTCAACCAAGTTCTCCATATACAAAAAAATATTGAATCAAGGTAAGTTAAAATTACTATGATTTTTGGCCTTTCACTCGTATTTAAGGGCTAGTTCTTTCCTCAAATGAGTTTCGGGTGTCGTGATGTCCAAGATCTTTTGAACCCACCGGTCCAAGCCTTCCATCACTGGCGGGATCCATCGAGTTGCTGAAACAAATGAAGGATGGGGGATTAATACGGCTATAGAAAAATATTTAGTAAAAGGAAATACTAAACAAAGTGCTTATGAGAGCGGGTCCAAGCGATCGGAAAGGATGAAGCCATTGCTGGAATGATGTCATTGGTGGAGACTGCAACGAACCGTTCCATCCACCCACGGTCATTGTCATCATCCATGCTAAATAACAAAGTATGGTGGCCACGCTTGTAGAAGTTTATCATTCCCCTGTAGAAGATTTTAGGAGAATATAGATTCATTATATGAGCTAAGGTTAACTACTCTCAAGTTTCCTGGCACAAGCGTCGAAGGCAGGAAACCGTCCTCCACACTGATGGACTTACTTGTTCCAAACACACTTGGTAGTGAAGGCAAAACTCCGAAATCACGGAATCAAGCTCTCCACTAAAAAAAATGCACCCAAAGTAAAGGGATATGTGTAAAAGTATGTAAAACCTTCCTTGGGAGGGTCATTCGATCCGATAGATCAAGAGCAATGATATCCAACTCATGGCAGCGACAATCTTCTTTCACAATAGGAATACGGGAAGGACGAATGGAAGAAGGGTACCTACTAACAGCCCATGTACGAGGGTTAGCAGTAAGGAATTTCTCTTCTAAGTCCTTTGTAGTACTGAGTCTCATTGGGATGATGGAACCCACCATTGGAGGAGCAGAGTACCCTCGGCTTTGTTTTTGTTTTTTGAAGAACCGACACGCTTGGAGGTAGAACCATTGAATAAGAAGAAGGAAAAGGTTTTTGTTTGAAGATTATTAGAAAAAGGATGAAGAACAAAGATGCAAATCGGAAGTTCGAGATATTATGAAGTGCAAAGGAAAAGAATGATGCGTATAAGTAAAATTTTAGCGGCTAAATTCATGGCCATGATTACCTCGATAATCAAAAAAATCTATGCTGAATCGTGGGATGACGCGTGTTCGGGGAATTAAATGCAGAGAGACGTGTGTCTAATCAACCGTCAGAAGCCTTCAGAGGGTGTTATAGTAATTTTCACCAAAAGAATGTTTCTACCAACTTCGTCATCTAAAGGAAAGACACATGGAACCCTAGACGGGGATGGCCGAAGAGCGAACACAGTCATTCTGCTTGTCACCGGAAGGGATAACGTTCATAAAGGTGTATTAAATGCTCTCCACCCGGTAGCATTTAATAAGGAATATTCTGCAGCATTAAGAGCAACGGCCTGTTACAGAGACTTTGGCATTATTATTCACCGTTATATCTTAATCAATGACCCTTATAATTGACATTAAAGGAGGGCACGATCCTAGGACCTCCTTCCCTAGACGCAGCTATAAATAGTGAGCTCAGTTATCATTGTAAAGGACACGGAATTTTTTGGCAAAACTTACACCATATTCTATACAAAACTTAATACAATCTTACTTTTTCACTTTTAGATCTCATCATTGATGTTCCCGGAAACCTTGTTCTTGGAACTGTCGTTTCTGTAGTTTCATGTACATTTTAAGGCTAAGTATTATATATTTCTTTAATTATTGTATTATTTCAGGATCAAATTAGTTCACTTGTCTAGAAACCACATATAAATTCAACTGTATCATTTTACGGGTAAACACATAGTTAACTTAATTATGTGGTATCTCATTCTGGACCAAATGAAAGGAGAAGTTCAACTAAAAGAAAAGGGTGTTACGAGCATCGCCTTAACAAATGAAGAAAATGATCCCTACTTATTCTTACAATTCATTCATGTACACTTTTTACGTACTTTTTCTTTTAATCAGTGAATCAATTATGCTTCAATCCAAGAAAAAACTTCGGGATTTGACTATACATGAATCAGTTAATATTAAAGTTTAAAATTTAGGGCAAGTCCAAATTTGTCCCTAAACTTTGTCAAATAATTCAAATTCAGTTTATAGTTGGAGTCTTGTTGTTTATAAAAAGGTAGGATTTTCATCTTGACTAACAACAAAATATTTCCAACAAGTGTTTGTGTTTTTTTAAAAGGAAAACGGTCATATTTTCTCTTAAATTATGCGATCAACGGTTCAAATTTGCCTTGAACTTTGAAGAACATGGTCACAACTCCGGCAATAGTTACCTCCATATCTATATTATATTAAAAGCACGAAAGCCATTAGCGAAATATCGTTCGCCTTTTTTATCCTTTAAAAATATATTTTATATTGGACAAAATAGTAATTTGTTTATCTTCCTAATATTTAGGACTTCTAAATCAACTAAAATTTTATTTATTATATCTTTTCTTATTTGATTTCTGTAATATATATATATATACACACACACACACAATAACTCACCACGTTGGAAAATATTGTAAGGAAAGGATTCAGTGGCAATAATGGTAAACAAAACAATTAATGAATGTTCATCCCTCTGAAAAATCACCCCAAACCGTGTGTTTGAACTCCAAAATGACAAAAATATCGGACCCTTCTGTTTTTTTGTAGCCTGCCCAGTGTTCTCGCTTCTGCGGAACATTTAACCGCATCTACGGTTCCGCTTTTGCGGAGAATCTGCCGCTTTTGCGGTTAGCCAAGGCTCCACTGCCTCCCGCTTCTGCGATTATGCTTCCGCTTATGCGGACTCGCTTCTGCGAGAAGCAGTACGCTTCTGCGCTCACCAACGCACCTGCGATTCCTCGTCCGCATCTGCGATCACGCAGTTGCGGAATTTTTCCTCGCACCTGCAGCCACTGCCTACTATCCCTTTTCCACTTCTGCGCTCCCAGGCTCGCTTCTGCGAGCTCGCACCTGCAAGCCAAGTTCTGCAAGTGCGATTGCATCAGATGGTAGAAAGCTTCCAGCTTTGTTCTAAGTCCGATTTCGATTCGTTAACTGTCCGAAACTCACCCGAAGCCCTCGAGACCTCAGCCAATTACACCAATGAGTTCCAAAGCATCATACGAACTTAGTCGAGCCCTCAAATCATATTAAACAATGCTAAAACCATGAATCACACCCCAATTCAAGCCTAATGAAAACTAACAAATTCCAACATCTACATTTGATGCCGAAACCTATCAAATTAAGTCCGATTGACCTCAAATTTGCACACAAGTTCCAGATGACATAATGAAGATATTCAATTTCCCGAAACCACAATCTGAACCCGATATCATCAAAGTCAACTCCCGGTCAAGCTTATGAACTTTCCATTTCCAACTTTCTTCATTTCAAGCCAAAATTAACTACGGACTTCCAAATAAATATCCGGACAGACTCCCAAGTCCAAAATCACCATACAGAGCTATTGGAACTATCAAAACTCCATTCCGGAGTCGTTTACACAAAAGTCAAAGTTCGATCAACCCTTTTTATTTAAGCTTCCAACATGAATTTCCTTCATCCGAACTAATTTCGAAATACCAGAAAACCAAATTCGACAACACACACTAGTCATAATACATTATATGAAGCTATTCAAGACTTCAAATAGTTGAAAGAAGCATAAATACTCAAAATGACCAGTCAGGTCGTTACATTCTCCCCCACTTAAACATATGTTCGTCCTCGAACATGCCAAGAGTTGTTTCCAAAACCTTTAAATCACTTTTCCACCTTACCAGGCACATACCCGGGGCTGATCCCACGTCACCCTGTTCCATATAGGCCCAACAACACAACATACTAAAGATCATTACTTCAACCTTAGACCTTAAACCACAAAATCCACTTTCCAACATCTGGAATTTCTTATAAGATCTGAATCTCGCACCTACATATTGTATAACTGTGAATAAGTTGTATCGAGCCATAATCATAACTCAAGATGTAATCATATGATGTACCACATAACTCAGATGCTCACAGCAATAACTTTTGACCACAACAGTTGCTCAAAACATACCCAATACCGGAAATGAACCTCATATCAAACAAAACCTCGTTCTAAAACCTTCGTACACTTCCAATAATGAAAGAAACACGCAGAAACTAATAATCATTTTTCAGATCAACAAGTCATGGAGCTCCCTCTCCTTCGACAGGAACTATAGTAAATTCTAAGTCGATCAACGACATTATCCTTCCAAATATAACACAAACAAATTCGATAGTACCCATACTAGGTCCGATGACCTCATCTCACCACACAACCACCCTAGTGACATGCCACATCAATACAACCTAAAACCACAACCCACGCAATCCGTGCACCCATAAACATCAACCCAAATGTACTCAATCATGGAAAATGACTCAAACGAGAGAACCATCCCGCAAGTTTAACAAGTACCACTACAATCGAAATGCTATGAGCTCATCATAAATAATAGAACCAAAACACACGAATCTAAAATAAAGGATCATATCCCGACGTATCCCCGCTGCAATGCGTGACCCTATCCAAACACTGGTCCATATGAAATATCTCCAGCTACCATGCTCAAAACCAACAACCACGCGCAATTTGACATCAAGTACCCAAGGTGCAGGACCATAACCACGGAGAAGTAAAAAGCACAATAAACCACAGTCCAGAGAGAACATACCCAAATGCGCAATCAATCATTCAACACCCTAGTATCCATCTCGCTCAAATTTCGCTATAAGGACCAAACAGAACCGCACCATGTGTGCTTATAACCAACAAATCACAACCCCTCGTAGCATAGAGAAGTAACACATAGATCATATCAGATCACGAATAAGCTCCACTCTGACCGAATGGCACATTCCCCAATAATAGCAGTACAGAGTCGACCAATCCGACTCGGTCTAGAATACACATCCTCGTTAGGCCTACTAATGGGCCCCAAATCAACTCTGGTCATTCACAAATAGATAAATAATTCTTTGAAAGTCCACAATGACCTAGCCACAACATATACTATCATCTGGCTAGCTTTGGCCATATTTTCACAGTCCACAACCACGAATCAATCCGCTTCTAAGAACTCTTGGTCTCCAAATCCGTCGAACCCACAAATCACCATATCTTATCCCAACTCCACCGCTCGAATGTCTAACACATCTCTCATACCTGACCATCCCACGAGGAATGCTTTTAAAATTCTTCTGTGCCACATAACAAAATCTGAATATCAACAACCGATCAGCCAGGCGAGTACCGTAATATTAATGAAGCATCCGTAAGTCAAAACACAGTGCACCTTCTGAAATGTACACTCTCCTCGGGCAATACCAAATTGTTATAGCATTCATCCAAACCTCGAAAACCGTCCATGCTGCCTAAGAATTCATGACCTCCCCTTCAAAACTGAACTGCAAGCTTGCATATACAAATCTCTATCCTACACAACACACTACCGTTATCATGCCACCATATGAAAAGTACGAGAATATCATAATCAACTCTGAGTCTAGTAGAAATACATACTCAATTAGCCAGGAACCTTCCATTGATCTCATCCAGGAGAAACTCACAACACGCAACATGCTCCCCACACCAACAGGAATATACACCTCGAACCGTGGTAGAAACCATTGAGAACACTTTGAAATCCATTTTCCCATAGCCCAGCCATCAGAATTGAATCCCTCTAACTCAACCACGCCATGCAGGTCGCAAAAACCCAAGAGCATTGCCACAAAACACCTGTAGAGACTTACCATATCATAAGTACCGCGAGGAACCAATCGTATCTATTACCTTGCTGATCCACTTCCAAGCTATACTATTTCACCGAGTTCCTTCTGAATTGCTCTCAAGCTGACACTCCTCCTTGTTAGAATACCACGATCCTCACCCAACGCTCACCACAAGAGATCCTAGAATAAAACCTCACGCTAAGGCCCATAAGCTGTTGTACTCCCTTTCAAGCATTCCAAAAGTACCACAACCGAGACACTCACTCTGTAAAGACCTTATGTGAATCCAAAGCCGTTTCCTTCACCTCCCTGATACTGGAGTGTAGAATCCATAATGATATAGAAATACCGCGAGTCCCGACACCATCCAATGTAAATCTCAGTTTCTAGCCATATATCAATCCACAAAATCCTCAATTGCTACATAAAAATCTTGAATCCCTTCGAACCTTTTTGAGAGTCATCCACTCCGCTCAAATCTTAATTGCACCGATCAATGGGCTGAATGACTTGTGCCTTATTAGTACAACAATACCCAAAGAAGCAATCCACACCTTCAAGAAATCGAGCAATCTTTCATGAATAACAACTCAATCATTCCATGATTTCCATATCCCCATAAGGTGTAACATAACCCGTATCCAGAAATTCCTTTACTCGAGTCATCCTCGATCTCAACCTCCGCTAGTCATAACCGATCCACAAGTATGCTTCAGACCAAAACCTAATACAACACGTAGCCACGCAATCAAATCGTCGATAGCAGACTCCCTCACTTGGCTCAAAGCCATAAACCAAAACACTCGATAACTCATAATACCCATACTCTATTACTGCCATTGTCCCGTACTGAGGTTCAACTCAATCCTTCATAAGCTCATGTAACACAACCGTCTAATACCTCAAATCATTTGCAAATCTCGCATTCATCCACGTGACGATCAGTTCAACTATCTCAACCAAATTCAAAATCCAAATCTCAACATATATACACCGTTAGTAGAAAAGAAACTTCCCACACAACAATATAAGGCTCACATCTCCATATATTACTTCGCAGGAGATAACCCACCTACTTAGCCTCAAACTGACATCTCTTTATACCCTTTCACAGCCACATCTACTACACAATCGCTTAATCTTCCTAAGTCTGAACTCATAACAAGACATGAAATCTACTCCATCCCACAAATAAACATCATGAAGGATTCTGCATTACGATTATAACTCGAGATTATACCGCACATTAAGACAGAAATCAAACACTCAAATAGTCCTTTTTACATCTCAAGCAAACTCTTCTCGTCATATTCAAACCATCAGAACACATCCCGCAGTCACATCATACTCATCATATCGCTATCCATCCACTCATCGAGCCATAATTTCCACTAATAAGGACACTACCGGATATATAAGTCCAAAAGAACGTACTCACATAACCGAAATCCCCGTGCTCAAGCTACAGTGAAGCCCCAGCCTCAACTCATCCAGACTGGCCCATCATCAACACAACAAAATCACATCTCACTCCTCATCCATGGAATCACAAGACGGCGATGCAAAGCTGATACCGAGCGCTCACATGCGCACACAAATGCATGGAAAGAACTCAAAGAGTTATGTTTCAAGCTGAAGCAATTCCGCACGATAAGGAAAGAAAGATGGGAAATTTATCCTAAATGCCATGTAGCCTCTCAAAGATAGGTATGGATGCCATCATACCGATCCGCAAGACTCTACTAGACACTTACTCATGACTTGTAGAACCTATGAACATAGAGCTCTGATACCACCTTTCACGACCCAAAATCCACCTAGTCGTGATGGCACTTAACTCAACCCATCAGGTAAGTCGATTAATAACTAACCAATTCAAATGAGATTTATTATGAAAAAAATAAAATTACAATTGCTTTTATACAAGAACTTTCCATGGACTGGTAGTACAAATCATGAGCTTCTAAGATTATAATTTACAAAGGTGGTATGAAATAAATACATCCTCTGTTTGAAATGTACATAAATAAATTTTTATAAATCTAAGGCTACCATGAACAAGTGGCAACTGCAACCGGAACTCAATTACGTCTTCAAATCCAGCCCCCGTAGATCACAACATCATCATCATCCAACATCTGCATGCAAGGTGCAGAAGTATAATATGAGTACAACTAACCCCATGTACTCAATAAGTAACTAACCTAACCTTATGTTGAAAGTAGTGACGAGCTGGAACACATGTCAAAGTCCAACACCAATAGCCAACAACAACTCATAACAATATAATAAAAGTGGTACAGGAAATAATTCAGAAATAAAATGTTCAGCTTGTTCACAGTTCCAGAAAATAGACATGCCTTTCAAGTATAACAATGAAAACCCAAATCTTTTACCGAAAACACCAAAAATATGAGTTTGTAAAAATCATGATTTTCCTTCCAAATGTTTTATTATCAAATAGTATGAGGAAAAGTATATCTCTATGCCTACATGTCAATGTGTATGAGAAGTCATGAATGACGTGATAATGTACATCATGAGGAAAAATGTGTCTCTATGCTTGTATGTCAAGTATGCATGTCAATGCAGTACAACATAGTGAACAACCATATGCATACTCTCAGAGTATCAATCCACTCAGTCCTCCTAATTACTCGACACTCGCACTCAATAGGTACCTGCGCTCATTGGGGGTGTGTGCAGTCTCCGGAGGGGCTCTTTCAGCCCAAGCTCTATAATTCGCACGGACAACTCACGTGCTATAATATAAATATCTGGATCCGCACGGACAACTCACGTGCTACATGAACAACTCACGTGCTATAGTATCAATATTTGGATCCGCACGGGAAACTCACGTGTTGCACGTACAACTCACATGCTATAGTATCAATAACCTCACAATCAGGCCCTCGGCCTCACTCAGTCATCAATCTCTCCAGTCTCTTGGGCCCACGATGCCATGAAACTAGCCCAAATATGATGACGTGTCAATATATAGCAACAGAGACTGAGATGTGATATGAAATGAATGAACATTACTGAGTATAAAATTTTAATGTAAGCAAATAACTCAACAACAATAATGACCTCAGTGGGTCCCAACAGAATAAGCATGTTGCCTAGATATGGTTTCTAACATGGATCACAGCTCAATAACTCTAGTACGTAGAGATTTCATGATTACAGATAAGATCAGGTAACTACACAGCACCACAAAAATAACGGAGTTACAATTCACACGGTGCACGCCCACACGCCCGTCACTAGCATGTGTGTCACCTCAACAACAAACACATAACACGAAATTCGGGGTTTCATACCCTTAGCACTAAGTTTAGAAGTGTTACTTACCTCGAACAAGATAATTTCAATACCGAGCAAGTCAAACGATGCTCCAAAATGCCATCCCGCGCGTACCGACCTCCGAATGGCTCGAATCTAGCCAAAAGCAACTCAAATACATCAAATAAAACCCAAGAAATCAATTCCAATTGATAAAGGTCGAATCTTAATCAAAAACCCGAAATCGACCCAAAATCCCAACCGGGCCTGCACCTCGGAACCCGATGAAACTCAAAAAATTCGACAACCCATCCAATTACAATTCCAACCATACTAAATTTACCAAATTCTGACATTAACTCAACCTCCAAATCTCAAATCTGATTTCAAATCCCTAGGCCCAATTTCTCGAATTATACCTCAAAGAAACATAATCTAGTCGGATTACACAATGATAATTCAATATTATTGACTAACAATGATCACAAGTGACTTACCTCAAGTTTTTCCGTGAAATCCCTCTAAAAAATCGCCCCAAATCGTGTGTTTGAACTCCATAATGACAAAAATGTCGGACTCTTCTTTTTTAGTTAGCCTGCCTAGTGTTCTCGCTTCTGCGGAATATTTAACCGCATCTGCGGTTCCACTTTTTCGGAGAATCTGCTACCTCCCACTTCTGCGATTATGCTTCCGCTACTGCAGACTCGCTTCTGTGATAAGAAGTCCACTTCTGTGGTCACCAGCGCACCTGCGATTCCTCGTCCGCATCTGCGATCACGCAGATGCGGAATTTTCCCTCGCACCTGCAGCCACTGCCCACTCTCCCTTTTCCTCTTCTTCGCTCCTAGGCTCGCTTCTGCGAGCTTGCACCTGCGAGACAAGTTCCGCAGGTGCGATTACATCAGATGGCAGAAAGCTTCCAGCTTTGTTCTAAGTCCGATTTTGATCTGTTAACCATCTAAAACTCACACGAGGCCCCGGGGACCTCAGCCAATTACACCAATGAGTCCTTAAACATCATACGAACTTAGTCGAGCCCTCAAATCACACAAACAACACTAAAACCATGAATCGCACCCCAATTCAAGCCTAATAAAAACTAACAAATTCCAACTTCTACATTCGATGTAGAAACCTATCAAATCAAGTCCGATTGACATAACGAAGCTATTCAATTTCCTGGGATCACAATCTGAACCCGATATCATCAAAGTCAACTTCCAGTCAATCTTATGAACTTTTCATTTCCAACTTTTACCATTTCAAGCCGAAATCAACTACGGACTTTCAAATAAATATCCGGACACACTCCCAAGTCCAAAATTACCATACAGAGTTATTAGAACCATCAAAACTCCATTTCGGAGTCATTTTCACAAAAGTCAAACTCCGGTCAACCCTTTTTATTTAAGCTTCCAACATGAATTTCCTTCATCCGAATTAATTCAAAACACCAGAAAATCAAATCCGACAATACACACTAGTCATAATATATTATATGAAGTTATTCAAGATTTTAAATATTTGAAAGGAGTGTAAATGCTCAAAACGACCGATCGGGTCGTTACACTGCCATCGCGAATGGGAAGGCCAACGACTGGCCCCCTCTCCAGCTGGCCCCTCACTTCGAGAGCGCGAACGCGAAGGCCAGTGGCCAAGAGCTCCGTGAATGCGGTCTCCATCTCGCGAACGCATAGCACAATATTCCACCCAGCCTCATTCCTTCATCTCAAACGCGATTACTTCTCCGTGTTCGCAAAGAAGGAAACCAGAACAGAAAATTTTGGTGTTTTCAACTTAACTCTGGATGGTCCAAAACACACCCGAGCTATTCGGGACCCCATCCAAATACACCAACAAGTCCATAAATAAGATATGGTCCTGCTCGATCTCTCGAAATGCGTAAAACAACAACAAAATTAAGAATCGCACCCCAAAACCAAATTGAATCAAGTTATGAACTTCAAGTTTTCAACTTGTTCCGAATGCGCCGAATCATACTTAGACTACTTGGAATGACACTATATTTTGCGTGCAAGTCTTAAATCACCATATAAAACTATTTCCGGGCTCAAAAACTCAAACAGACCTCTATATAACCAAAATCTACTTCAAACCAAATTTAAAGAACTTAAAAACCTTCAATGCGCCAGCTATCAACTTTATGCACCGAAACGCTCCTGGGTCATCCAAAACTCGATCCGAACCTACGTCCAAGTCCAAAATAATCATACGAACCTATGAGAATCGTCAAATCCCGGTTCCGAGGTCGTTTACTATAAATATTGACCCATGTCAGACTTAACCCTTTTTAAGCCAATATTAAGGAATTAAGTGTTCTGATTTCGATCCGAACCCTTCCAAGCCCGAACTAACCGTCCCCCCAAGTCATAAAATAATAAAAGTACATGCAGAGAGTCTTAATTATCAAAACGGAAATCTAGAAAGTAAAACGACCGGTCGGATCATTATAAATGGGCACATGCTATTCTGAATTATGCAAGTGCTAATGTTTGTGAGCATGCAGAGAAGACCAATTTAGGCTAGCCATTATAATTTGTCTGGGGCTATGAATTGTACGGCTTAATTTATGGCTAGCGAATGACAATTATTTTCACCAGCCGGCTACAAATGAATTTTGCTCAATTTTATTTACGATCTACTACACTTTAAGGGTTTGTTTGGAAAGTCATGTGTAATTATCCATAGTATAGTAATTACAATAGTTGTTTGTTTTCCACAATATGATTACAGTGCAATTCGTATTGTCATATTTGATTGGACAAGTATAATTAAATAGTTAAATAAAGAAATTCAAATTAATATGTGAATAAGTTTAGCTGTATGACAAACATATAAATAAAAAATAAATATAAAAATTAATTAACTAAGAGGTGTTTAAAATAAATATTTTCCCGTGAAAATATATGAAATAATTATAAATCAGTAAACAATGTCATAAAAATAACCAGTATATTATAAATAAATAATATTATTACTTAAGTTAATTAATAAAAATCTCAATAATAAAATTAATTACTCCTGTGAATATAAGAAAGTTAGACTAAGTCTAGAAAGTATTTTTTTATAATAAATATTTATACTAATGATTAGAAAATAAAACTAGTACTACGAAAAGTAAATTTTAATATGTGACAAATATATATTATTTTTATATAAAATAAAAGTATTAAATAATTGTAAGTTGAAAACCAATATAGTGAAGAATAATAGGTAACTTGACTATCTTTTAATTAATTAATTTCTTAATTTAAAATCATTTATTTAAAGCTTCAATAATGAATTTAACTTTTTTACCAACTCATATGAATGTACTATGAAATATATAATTTGTTGTAAATTTTAAATAACAAAAGATAGATATGAGTTTAGAAGATATTTTATTCGTATTAATTATTTATACTAATGAATAGAAATAAAGCTAGTAAAATACAAAATTATGTTTATAAATTGAAAAAATAAAGAACAATAACAAAGAAAGACATAAAATATGAGAAGTTACAAAATTATATGGAAACACAATATAAGCAACATATTGGAAGGTTGAAAAGGGAGGATAAGAGAAATGGAGAAGAAATAGTTTTAAAATAATAGTACTTAATATATTTAGAAAAAAATAAAAGAAATTTTTAAAAGTTACATTAGTTAGTAATTACACAATGTAATTATTATAAATTCTCAACTCACCCTGGAGAATTAGAGAGTGTGATTATACTCATTCAATTACACCCTATTTCATGCTAACGAATAAATTACTTGACCAGACAAATATGCCAAACTAAATAATTATATTCAGTTGCATCCAAATCCAATTCCTAGGTCATATTTACTTAAATGTGAGAAGGGAACAACAATTTACAAGAGTAGTCAAAATAATTGAAGAGCAAATTCTAAAAACATCGACTTTAGAAATAGATTAATTTGGTAAAACCAACATTGGTCCATGCAAAAAAGTCATACCTAGAGCCATCAATATGGGTCAACCCAGTCCAGCCCGTGATTTAGCAATGTTGGGCTAGAATATTTGGAGCCCGTTTAAAAAACGAGGCTTTTAGCCCGACCCAATAAGCTCATGGCCCGTGAGGCTTGATTAAGGCTGGGCCGGCCCGAGTCCTAATAAAAAATATTTATCTGAAATATATAAAATATAAAAAGTATGCTGCTTTTAGTGATGGAAAGTCAGAATTGGATCTTTACTTAGAGGAACCAAAGCTTGATCTTGAGAAGTTTCAAGAGATGGATGTTGTCATGTATTGGAAGGACCATTCTAGAAAATATCCCGATCTTTCAGTGATGGCGCGTGATGTACTTAGTATTCCTATTACTATTGTAGCATCAGAACTAACATTTAGCATTGGTGGGCGTGTTGTGACAAAGTACAGAGGTTGCATCCATCATGAAAATGTCCAAACTCTTGTTACTACTCGAAATTGGCTGCACGGCTTTTTCCAAACTCAAACTAGTAATATTTTTTTATGTAAATTTGAATATTATTAGTTTTTAAAATTTTATTATTCTTAATATTTAACTAATTAATATAGCATATGAATTGTAATGTAGATAAAAGTGAAGATGTTAAGACAACCTTGTCACAAGCGGATTCAAATGTGTTTGATGAAGATGATGTGTTGGATATCCCATAAGCGTTATGGACGTTCTCTTGAATAGTTTATTTTAAGTTTTGACTTTTAGTGAATAAAATAGTCTTATCTTTTACTTTTTTAGTGTTTATTGTGATATATTGGAACATTATAAAAAATTATTAAGTTTTGCATTTTCCAATTAGATATTTTTTAACTTTTAAATATTTATCTTTTTTAGGTTAGAACTTCAAAAAAATATAAAATTATATTTTAAAAAATAATGGGCCGACCCGTGGGGGCCCGCTGCCCACATAGGGATGGGGTGGGTTGACCATTATATAGCCCATCAAAATGGTGGGCTAGCCCAGCCCAGCCCGTCAATTGCTAAAGCCCATGTGGGCCGATCCATATTGAAAGTTCTTGTAACGACCCGGCAGGTCGTTTTGAGCTCTAGCGCGCCGTTCGACGGTTTGAGGCCTTGAGTAGATTCACTTCATGTATTACGACTTGTACGTGTGGTCGAAATTGGATTTTGGGAAGTTCGGAGTTGATTAGGAAGAAAAATTCTAATTTCGAAACTTTAAGTTGGAAGAATGGACTAAGGTTTGACTTTTGAATAAACGATCTGTAATGACCCAGCTGGTCGTTTTGAGAGTATTAGCCTTGAAACCCTATTTATTGCTTCCTCTATTTCATTTTGTGATTTTGTGACTTATCGGGGTGCTTGGTGTCGGATTCGGAAGAGTTTCGGAGTGAAATGGGACACATAGTTCCTAAAATGGAAGTCTAATTCGTAGGAGTTGGCCGTAGTTCGAATTGTATGAAGACGACTCTAGAATAGAGTTTTGATGATTCCAATAGCTCAGTATGGTGATTTTGGTCTTAGGAGCGTGTCCGGATGTTGATTTGGAGGTCCGTAGGTAGTTCCGGCGTTAATTGGTAAAAGTTAGAAAATTGGCTGATTCTTGGAAAGTTTGATCGGGAGTGGACCTTTTGATATCGCGGTCGGATTCCGATTGCAGAAGATGGAGTAGATCCGTAATGTCAATTATGACTTGTGTGCAAAATTTAAGGTCAATTGGACTTGATTTGATAGGTTTCTACATCAGATGTAGAAGTTTGAAGTTATAAAGTTCATTAGGCTTGAATCGATGCATAATTCGTATTTTTAGCATTGTTTGATATGACTTGAAGGCTCGACTAAGTTCGTATGATGTTTTAGACTAGTTGGTATTATTGGTTGAGGTCCCAGGGGCCTTGGGGGTGATTCAGACCTTGTTCGGCGCATTTCGGGACTTGGAAGGAATTCTAAAATTGCTGGTTTTTCCAGTTCTGGTGTCCTTCTACGTGTTCGCGATGATCCTCCCGCGTTCGCGTAGAGTAGTCTGAGCCTTGATAGAATTTTACCCTTCGCGTTTGCGAAATAGGTCACGCGTTCGCGAAGGGGCATGTCCTTGTGCACTGCGATCGCGAACAGGGATCCGCATTCGCGAAGAAGAAAGGCAGCTTGAGTGGGCTCATGTGATTGGTCTACGCGTTCGCGTAATGGGCTTCGCGATCGCAAAGCTGATGGATCATTTGAAACGCGTTCACGAGTGGACCCTCGCGTTCGCGTAAGAGGGAAATTTGGCCATTAGCTCTTTATGCTTCGCGAACGCGAGGCAATTTCTGCGTTCGTGAAGAAGAAATACCTGGGCAGCAGATTAAATTGTAAAATCGAGGGTTTTTCTCTCATTTTCATTTTGGAACTTTGAGAGATCGGATTGAGGCGAAATTTGATTTTCAGAGAAAACATTTGGGTAAGGATTCTTGACTCGATTTTGATTAATCCCACTAATCTATCATTATTTTCTTCATTAATTAAGGATTTGGGTTGAGAAATTGGGGGGAAAAGGTATAAAGTTCTTAGACCGAATTTTGAGGTTTTGATCGAGATTTTGGTATCGGATTTGTGTAATTTTGGTATAGGTGGACTCGTGGTTGAGCGGGTGTTCGGATTTTGTGACTTTTACCCGATTTCGAGACGTGGGTCTGGGTCGACTTTTTGGGGGCAATTTTTAAATTTCTTGTTAAAGTCATGATTTCATTATTTAGATTAGTTTCTTATAGTTGGATTTATAGTATATAATTGCTTTGGGCTAGATTTGGGCCGTTCGGAGTTAGAAAGTCGAGGAAAAGGCATTCTTATTGACTGATTGAGCTTGGTTTGAGGTAAGTGACTTGTCTAACCTTGTGTGTGGGAAACTTCCCTTAGGTTTTGGTATTGTTATGGTATTTGCAATACATGAAGGTCGTGTACGCGAGGTGGCGAGTGCGTACTCGAGTTAAATGTTGAAAAATCCGGTTCTTGTTGAGTAGTTTTCTTTTAATTCCTTAACTGAGTTGCTCTAGCATGTGTAGTCATAATGTTTAGCCTAATATCACATGTCTACATGTCTTAACTCTTACTTGCAATTTGTGCAACATGCTTAGTTGAATTACCTACTTCCTTGATTTTGTATTCAGTCTTTAACTGTAGGATTCCTTGCTGTATATTCGTTGTTCCATTAGTTATGATTTGTGTATTTACTTTTGGGAGTACGAGGCGATACCTTAGGAGTTCCCCTGTTGCATATTTACTTTTGGGACTACGAGGCGGTTCCTCAGGAGCGCCCCTATTGTGTATTTACTATTGGGACTACGAGGCAGTACCTCGGAAGCGCCCATGTTGCATATTTACTTTTGGGACTACGAGGCGGTACCTCGGGAGCTCCCATGTTGTGTATTTACTTTTGGGACTACGAGGCGGTACCTCGGGTGCGCCCCTGTATTTTACCTCTATTTGTTGTGTTGTTATCTTTTTGTAATTTCTCATTGTTCATTTCTCAGTCATTTCATTATATTATTATATCTTCTGCCTTGTTTCCTTTTTATTCCAGTAGGGACCTGACCTGACCTCGTCACTACTCTACCGAGGTTAGGCTTGGCACTTACTGGGTACCGTTGTGGTGTACTCATACTATACTTCTGCACATCTTTTTGTGCAGATCCAGTACCGCTTTCTAGATCAGGTACCAGTTAGCTAGCCCGTACGTGGAGACTTCAAGGTACATCTGCCAGCGTCCGCAGACCTCGGAGTCCCCGTCTATCTTTATTATGTTACTTTCTTTATTTTCATTAGACTCTGATTTATAGATATACTTAGCATTTTCTCTTTAGAGCTTGTGACTTATTTCTACTGGGTTTTGGGAGTTATAACTATTTTGAATCGTAGGTCTTATTTATTTTAGATGTTGAGGTTGAGTTTCACCTGTATATTCAGTTACTCCGCATAATTGTTAGGCTTACCTAGT
Organism: Nicotiana tabacum; assembly: GCF_000715075.1. Taxonomy (NCBI): domain Eukaryota; kingdom Viridiplantae; phylum Streptophyta; class Magnoliopsida; order Solanales; family Solanaceae; genus Nicotiana; species Nicotiana tabacum. The sequence goes on from NC_134101.1 coordinate 39,761,710, forward strand.
CTTATAGACTAGGTGCCGTCACGACATCCTGGGAAATTTGGGTCGTGACAAGTTGGTATCAGAGCTCTAGGTTCATAGGTGTCATGAGTTACAAGCAGGTTTAGTAGAGTCTCGCGGATCGGTACGGAGACATCTGTACATATCTTCGGGAGGCTATGGAACTGTTAGGAAAATCTTCACTTCTTTGATTCCTTATCGTGTGAGATTTTGACATCGGATTCAAAATTTTTGTCCTTTTATTCTCTCACAGAGAGTGATGACACATTCTATTAGATCAGATGACCAGACACCCGCGCCCCCTACTAAATCTGCGAGAGGCCGAGGCCGGAGTAGAGGCCGAGGACTTCCACGTGGTGCAACCAGAGCACCTGCATGAGCTGCTACAGAGGAGCTACTAGTAGCTCCAGTTGGAGGGCGGGAACCTGAGATGCTTGTTACTGCACTAGCCCTCCAGGAGACTCTCGCCCAGTTTCTGAGCATGTGCAGCACCTTGGCTCAGGCAGGATTGATACCACCTGCTCCTGCCACATCTCAGGCCGGGGGAGGAGTACAGACTCCCACCGCCCGTACCCCAGAGCAGCGGGTCCAGGTCGACTAGGTTCCTGAGGTCATACCGATGCAGCAGATAGCTCCAGTTCATCCCGAGGTTAGGGCAGGAGTTTCTGAGGGGAGCAGCTCAGGCTCGAGAGGTACAGAAGTACCACCATCCTACTTTCAGTGGCTTGGCGTCATAGGATGCCCAAGGTTTTCTTGAGGAGTGCCACCGTATCCTCTGTACTATGGGTCTTGCGGAGTCTAGTGGGGTTTCTTTCACTACGTTCTAGCTTAGAGGAGCGGCCTATCAGTGGTGGCAAGCATATGAGTTGGGTAGTCCGGCCGAGGCAGCTTCACTCACTTGGACTGAGTTATCAGATATGTTCTTGAGGGAGTATGTCCCCTACAGTCTCAGAGATGCATGGCACGCAAAGTTTGAACAGTTGCGCCAGGATTCTATGACTGTGTCAGAATATGCGGTCTGGTTCAGTGATTTGTCCAGGCATGCACCAGCTTTGGTTGCTACTGTTCGGGAGCGGTTTTGTCAATTTATTAAGGGGATCAACCCCAATATCAGATTTAGCATGGCCCGAGAGTTGGAGATGGACATCGCATACCAGCAAGTAGTGGGGATCGCTAGGAGATTGGAGGGTATATTGACTCGGGAGAGAGAGGAGAGGGAGGCTAAGAGGTCTCGAGAGTCTGGCACATATAGTGGTACTCGTACCCCGGCTGCAGCTTATCAGGGTAGGGGCTATATGGGTCGCCCTGTTCATTCAACACTTCCAGCTGCCAGCGGTACTCCGGCCACTCCTAGGCCCCAGGCTTCTTATTATGCACCGTTATTTTCTAGTGCACCTTCTGCATGGGGTGCTTTTAGCGGTCAGTCCAGCCGATCAGGCCCGATCCAGCCACAACAACCACGTCCTCCGAGAGCTTGTTTTGAGTGTGGGGACACTCGTCATGTCGTGAGGGATTTCCCTAGACTCGGGAGGGGTGCACCTCCACATACCACTCAGGTACCGCGTGCTCCACCGGGTCCTCAAGCTATGGTTACAGCACCAGCTACCACTCCACCTGCACAGCCAGCTTGAGGTGGAGGTCGGATAGGTAGAGGTTGCCCTAGAGGGGGAGGCCAGGCCAGATATTATGCCCTTCCTGCTAGGACGGAGGTAGTTGCATCCTATTCGGTCATCATAGGTATTGTTCTGGTCTGTCATAGAGATGCATCAGTCTTATTTGATCCAGGCTCCACTTATTCCTATGTGTCATCTTATTTTGCTCCGTATTTGGGTGTATCCCATGATTCTTTGAGTTCTCCTATCTATGTGTCTAATTTCGTGGGAGATTCTATTGTCGTTGACCGTGTATATCGATCGTGTTTGGTTGTTCTTAGTAGTTTTGAGACCATAGCCGATTTATTATTGCTCAGTATGGTGGATTTCGATGTTACTTTGCGCATAGACTGGATGTCGCCCTATCACGCTATCCTTGATTGTCACTCCAAGATGGTGACGTTGGCTATGCCAGGTCTACCGCGGCTAGAGTGGAGAGGTACCTTTGATCATGTTCGTAGCAGGGTTGTCTCATTTCTAAAGGCTCAGCGGATGGTTGAGAAGGGGTGTGATGCATATCTGGCATATTTAAGGGGTTTTAGCGCTGACACTCTTACCATCGAGTCAGTTCCGGTAGTGAGGGATTATCCAGATATATTTCCGGCGGATCTTCCGGGCATGCCGCCCAACATAGATATCGACTTTGGCATTTATTTATTACCAGGAACTCAGACCATTTCTATTCCACCATATCGTATGGCCCCAGCAGAGTTGAAAGAGTTAAAGGGACAGTTGCAAGAGTTGCTTGATAAGGGATTCATTCGGCCCAGTGTGTCGTCTTGGGGTGCTCCAGTCTTATTGGTAAAGAATAAGGATGGTTCTATGTGAATGTGTATTGATTATCGCCAATTGAACAAAGTTACAGCGAAGAACATATATCCATTACCACGTATTGATGACTTATTTGATCAGTTTCAGGGTGCCATAGTGTTCTCTAAGATCAACTTGCGTTCAGGCTATCATCAGTTAAAGATTCGGGAGCCAGATATCCCGAAAACTACTTTCAGGATTCGGTATGGACATTACGAGTTCCTTGTGATGTCTTTTGGGTTAATCAATGCCCCAGCAGCATTCATGCACTTGATGAACAGTGTATTTTAGCCCTATCTTAACTCATTCATCATTGTGTTTATTGATGATATTTTGGTGTACTCTCGGAGCTGGGAAGATCATGAGCAACACCTAAGGACTGTGCTTCAGACCTTGAGAGAAAAGAAGTTATATGCAAAATTTTTGAAGTGTGAATTCTGGCTAGACTTAGTGGCATTTTTGGGTCATGTAGTTTCTAGTGAGGGGATCAAGGTAGACCCGAAGAAGATTGAGGCAGTGCAGTGTTGGCCTAGATCCTCCTCAGCTACGGAGATCCAGAGTTTTCTTGGCTTGGCAGGGTATTACCGTCGATTTGTAGAGGTTTTCTCGTCTATTGCAGCACCTATGACCAGATTGACCTAGAAGGGTGCTCCGTTCAGGTGGAACGAGGAGTGTGAGTTGAGCTTTCAAAAGCTCAAGACTGCTTTGATTATAGCCCCAGTGTTGGTGTTTCCTACTGGTTCGGGGTCCTATACGGTGTAATGTGATGCGTCGCGCATTAGTCTCGGCGCGGTGTTGATGCAGGACGATAGGGTGATTGCCTACGCGACTAGACAACTGAAGGTGCATGAGAATAACTATCCTGTCCACGACCTCAAGTTAGCAGCTATTGTTCATGCCTTGAAGATCTGGCGGCACTATCTGTATGGTGTCCCTTGTGAGGTCTACACCGATCACCGGAGTCTACAACATCTGTTTAAACAGAAGGATCTTAACTTGCGGTAGCGGAGATAGTTGGAGCTACTTAAGGATTATGATATCACTATTCTTTATCATCCCGGGAAGACCAATGTGGTGGCCGATGCCTTGAGTCGCAAGGTGGAGAGTTTGGGCAGTTTAGCATATCTACCAGTAGTAGAGAGGCTTTTAGCCTTGGATGTTCAGGCCTTGGCCAACCAGTTTGTCAGATTGATTATTTCTGAGATGAGCAAGGTTATGGCTTGTGTGGTTTCACAGTCTTCTCTTTATGATCGTATCAGAGAGCGTCAGTATGATGACTGATAAGTGGGGATTTAACTACTTATTAGCGCCTTTTAGCTTTTGTTTTAGTCTAAAAGCATTAAATTGTGTTCCCAAAACTAATAAAATTGTGCAAAATTGCAGGAATGCTGGAAGTTGGGCTCCCGAGATGAAATCTGGCTAAAAAAGGAGCAGTCTAAGCACAAGGCAGTAAAGGGCATGGAAGCACACAATGTGAGGTCCGCAGAAGGAATTTTGCGGCCGCAGAAGAAATTGCGGACCGCCTAATTCCATCTACGGACGCAAAAAAGAAGGAAAAATCTGCAGGCATTTGTGCAAATTACGGACTGCACATGAATTGTGCGGCCGCAAAAGATAGGCTAAGGGTCAAGATTAGAAAGAGTTCAAAAAGACCAAGTCCAGAGCCTCAGTGAATTGCGGACCACACAAGATTTGTGCGGCAGCGGAAGATTGCCTTGCGGCCGCAATCCTAATATTGCGGACCTCAGAAGAGTGCCTTGCAGCCGCAGTTCTAAATCTGCGGACCGCAAAAATGTTGCCTCGCGGCCGCATTTCAGAATTGTGCGGCCGCAAAACTCCAGCTCCTGCCAGATGAAGAAATCTGCGGGGCGCACATGAAATTGTGCAGCCGCAAAACCTCCTGAGGGGTATTTTTGTCCGAGATTTTTTGCCTTGTATAAATAGACGAGTTTCACAAAATTAGGTCAAGATTGAACCTGTGAAATTAATGTAGTCGTTTTTCTTTGCCATTTAGGAAGTTTTACTTTGTTTTGGTATATTTACAATTGATTTAATTATTTTAAGCTTTCATTATGAGTTTAATTAGTCTTTCTTGTCTATTTTCTTCAAACCCAATTATGAGTAGCTAGATTTCTACTAGGGTTGTGACCCAACCCTAGTATGTAAACCTTAGTTATGGGTATCTAATTTAGTGCTTGTTTATGACTGCGTGTTTATTATTTAGCTTAGTTCATGCTTTAATTGTGGAATTAATGGTTGCAAACATTAGTTCATGCCTATTTGACTTAGGCTCTACTTGAGAAAGAGAGATTTAGTCTAGGAAAACTTGGCTAACAAGGAATTGGGTCAATTGAGAGATTGATTAACCCAATTAAAGGGTTCAACCTAGAGATAGTAATAACCCAACTTGAGCTCTTATCAACTGTTTTGGGTGATACTCATTTGGTCTTGAGAAAGACAAATTGGGCAAAGCCACTCTCTGACCGAGAGGTACTGAGTGGGTAAATTAGAGTTGATAGCTATAATACACCCCAATCAACTAAATAAGAATTAAAGTTTTTATCCCATTAGGCAAACACCTAGGTCATGGTCAAAACCCTAGGCTTTTTATCCATTTGGAAAAACCTTAAAAATAATTTTCTCTAGTCTTTTTTCCTTTATTTTGCAATCAATAGAGTAAAATTAGAAATAGAAAACAAATCTTATTGTGGAAGTGCAATCTAGATAATCCAATCACTCCCATTGAAATATATACCCCTAACTCCTATCTTAACTCCCTGTGGATTCGACCCCGACTCTTAGTTGGGTTTTTATTATTCCAAGCGACCGTTTCATACCTTTTTTGAGGTGTGCTTTGGACGTGATCAATTTTTGGCGCTGTTGTCGGGGAGTTAAAAATGGTGTTAGCTATATATTTAGGTGTGTTTTTGGAGTATCTTATTTTCCTTTCGTGTTATTAACTTGTTTGAGAAAGTGTAGGTACAACCATGGCAACCAATGAGCTCAGAAATATTGCTTTGGGGAATGTGGACGTCGATCATGAGCAAGTTGATGAGGTTCCTCTTGAACCTCAAGCCAATAGAAAAGGCCAATTGCCTCATGACAATGTCCCCGTTCCACCCCCACGTCCATCACGAGTGGCTCCATACCGGGTGTTACCCAATGAAGGATATGCAAGTGCAATAGTCCCTCCCCATATTAGGGCGAGCAACTTTCAAATCACCAATGTGATGCTCACTTTGCTAGAGCAACGAGGTTTCTTCACTAGTGCTCTACGTCAAAATTCATTCAAACATTTGAAGGGGTTTGTGGACACTTGTTGGGGGAGCAAACAAACAAATGTCTCCGAGGATGCATTGAGGCTAAGGCTTTTTCCCTTCTCTCTATGGGGGAAGCTTTAGATTGGTTGTAACGTTTGCCGAACCATTCCATTCACACTTGGGATTAGTTAGCATAAAAGTTTATTTCTAAGTTCTTCTCTCTGGAGCACAAGGCTACACTTCGAGATGAGATTTTGGCATTCAAACAAGAGCCAAATGAACCACTACACGAGATATGGGAACGCTATAGAACAATGGTTAAGGAATATCCCAACAACGATATGACGGAGAACATGATTCAACAAACTTTCTATTGTGGGATCAACACAACCAACCAATGTTAAGTGAATCCACTTGCCGGTGAGAAATTCATGACTACGCCTTATGCGGAGGCATGTGAGATTTTAAATGAAATGGCGGAAACATCATCGGTGTGGCAATCCCAGGCTAATGTTCCACAAGGTGATACGTGATCTACCTTCACAAAGAGTTGCATGACCATGGGCAAGCCATTGCCGAATTGACTACCACCATGAATCAATTAGCAAAGGCTCAACTTCAACAAGTGCAAAATCCTAAGCAAGTCAATGCCATGGAGAGACTGAACATGATGGTGAACAAAATAAGGACCAAGGGTCCACAAGTGCAATATCGAGTGGAGAATTTTGTGCAAGATGATAGTGGTTTTGATTAAGATGATTCTTATAATGACCAAGAAGAAGAGGTAAAATATGTGAACAACTTTCAAGGGAAACGAAACAACTTCCAAGGCCCAAACCAACAACAATGGTGACCTCAAAACAATCAAGGCAATTGGAATTCTAACAACCAAGGAAATTGGAGTGGTGAAAATAATCAAGGAAATTAGAATAACAACAACAATCAAGGAAATTGGGGGGAGGGGGGGTAATAATCAAGGCGGATGGAACAATAATCAAGGCAATCGGAGGTCGGGTTTTCAAAAGCCTCCGATGTATCAACAACCTAACAACCCGCCTCCTTATCCTTCCCATGACCCAGTTTCTTCAAACAATGAGATAGGGCGTATTGAGAACATGTTCAAGCAAATGATGGAAAATAATGCCGATTCGGATGCCCAACTTGCCTCACACAACACATCAATCCACAACTTAGAAGTTCAAATGGGACAAATCTCTCTAGCTCTTAATTCCCGTCCTAAGGGGGCACTACCAAGTGATACAGTGGTTAACCCAAAGGGTTGGAACAACACGGGGAATGCCATAGCCGTTACTACAAGAAATGGAAGAGGTGGGAATGCACCCACCTCAAGTCAAAAGCAACTTGTTGATGATGAGAAAGTGGTACAAGAAAAAGAGGTCTCGAACAATGTGGTGCAATCAAATGATAAAGTTCGGATTGATATTGATGATAATGTGGAAGAGACTCAAGAGGATGTGAACCCGTCTAGGGATCACATTATTGACATACCGGAACTGGTAGTCCAAAAGGCTAGGGCACCAGTGCCTAAGCCTCCACATCAATATCCTCAAAGACTTGCCAAACAAAATGGCGAGAATCAATTCAAAAAGTTCATTCAAATGAATGATGAAGGGTCTCTCAATTAATATGCCATTAGTTGAAGCTTTAGAACAAATGCTCGGTTATGCAAAGTTTATGAAGGATCTCGTGACGAAGAAGCGGTCAATGAATTTTGAAACTATAAAAGTCACTCATCAAGTAAGTGCAATTGTGCATTCAATGGATCCTAAGTTGGAAGATCCTGGTGCTTTCACGATTCCTTGTACAATTGGAAATGCCGAGTTTACTAAAGCTCTTTGTGATCTTGGGGCAAGTATCAATTTGATGCCCTATTCGGTTTTCAAAACCTTGGGAATTGGGCAACCAAGACCCACCTCTATGAGATTGCAAATGTCCGATCGTACAATGAAGAGACCTTTGGGAGGGATTGAAGATGTCCTGGTTCGTGTTGATAAATTCATTCTTCCAGCGAATTTTGTCATTCTAGATTGTGAAGTTGATTATGAGGTGCCGATTATTCTTGGAAGATCTTTTCTTGCTACAGGGAAGGCTCTTTGTGATGTTGAAGCCGGGGAACTCACTTTCCGAGTGGGTGATGAAAAAGTGATATTCCATGTGTGCAATTCCATGCGGCAACCCAATAGCAACGAGGTGTGTTCTTTTGTGGACTTGGTGACCGATGTTATTATTGATGATACAAGTGCCACAATCAATGTTTGTGCTATGTTGGAGGTCATCTTGCTCAACTTTGATGATGACGAGATGGATGGCTTCATGGAATGTGTGAATTCTTTGCAAGGAATGGGGTCGTACAATTATTCTCCCCGAAAACTATCTTTGGATCTTGAAAATAGGACAACTCCTCCGACAAAGCCTTCCAATGAAGAGCCTCCTACCTTGGAGTTGAAGCCATTGACTCCACATCTTCGGCATGAATTTCCTGGACCTTGTTCTACTTACCGAGTATCCTTCGTAATTTCCTCAACCTTAAAAGAAGTTTAGATATCCTATATCTTAGTCGACTTGTTTTATTTAGCATTATTTGATTCGTGTTAGCTTCCCTGTTGTTGAAGTGTATATTGTGGGATCGTTGCTACACATTAGTTTTTCCTTTGTTGAGTTGTTCTCTTTACGCCTAGCATTCTTTACTGTGGTTATTCCTTGTGAATTGGTTCTACTGTTTCTTTGTGAATTAAAGTTCTTGAGTTGATTTACTTGTCATACTTTGTAATATTATCATTGTTGTTGTTGTACTTGTTGTGGTGATGCACGAGGTTTCTACCGTGCGGTTGTTATTATTGTGATGCACGAGGTTTCTACCGTGCGGTTGTTATTATGGGGTTGCACGAGGTTTCTGCCGTGCTATTGTTACTATTGATAATTGCACATGCGGCGTGATAAGGCGGGATATATATATATATATATATATATATATATATATATATATATATATATATATATATATATATATATATATATGGGTTGTGCATGTGGCGAGATAAGGTGAAAACATGTCACGATCCAAAATCCCACCACAGGAGTCGTGATGGCACCTAGTCTTTAAGACTAGGTAAGCTAATTTCTATTACATTTTGAAGCCATTTTTTTTTTAAAATAAGTAACCAAAACTAACAGCGGAATAAATATGAATATACAACCTCCCAAGCCTGGTAGTACTGAGTCACGAACTCTAACTGAATAAATATTACTTTCAATTAAAAAGTCACCATGTGACACCTCATTTTATAATCATCAAAATACGGGTCTCAGCCCATTTTCATATTTTTTATAAATACGGGTCTCAGCCCATTTTCTTATTTCCACGGCACCCCGTGCCCATAATTAAATTATCATATTTTTCCGGCACCTCGTGCCCTCATTTTATATCACAATTGCACGAACAATTCACGTGCCAAATATCATTATCATTTCATCACAGCACAGCGTGCCCACATTTTATATCACAACTCTTCCTCTTGTTTGACTAACGTGCAGGTAGATTCTACATTGGCGGTGCTACAAAAGAGCAAGAAGGCTATTAGGTGGACATTGGCGGATATTCGGAGGATAAGCCCCATATTTTGCATGCATAATATCAACTTAGAGGAAGGCGCCAAACCATCTATTGAACCATCTACAAAAGAATGAGAGGGTATTTATAGTTGAAAATAGGAAAAAGTATAATTATAAAAAGTTTGGGGTTAAAACAAAGTTGGGGGGTTAAATGGCTATTTTATAAATAGCCAACGGCTATTTTGGCAGGTAAAACAACCATATTTTAAATACCATAACGGCTATTAATCAGAAAATACAAAAAGTTCCTTAGAAGTGATGAATGGCAAACAAGTGGGTCCCATTTTTTTGGAAAGCAAAATCCTTTATATTGCCAATTTCCTGTTCGCCTACACTCTACAAGGACAAGAATGCACTATGAGACAATCCAACTCCAGCTACTTTTTTCCTTTCCTTTTTTTTCTTTGTTCTTTTTTGAGTTTTTTTATGTTTCTACTCCTTTCTATGGCAGATTTTTTTAAAAAACAAAATTAGCCGTTGGGCCCGGATAGGCCCATTTAGGACCGCTTGAACCGGCCTACTTCTCAACCGGTCCCGGTCTCGCGGGCCTCGCCTATGGAACCTGTCCACTACCCAGCCCACCTCCCCACAGTCCCGGTCCTATCCGATTAGGACCGTTTAGGCCCACTGCCCATTTAGGCTTGTGGTCCTAGGCCGGGCCCGGTCCTAACCGGCCCATATGCCACCCTTAATTGAACATCAAAGGAAACTTCAAAAATAAGATTATCAAGTGGTTGGATGTCTGGGTTGTCTACCCCATTTTCGATAGTTCATGGACTTCTCCAATTCAATGTGTCCCGAAGAAGGGGGCATGACAGTGGTCACCAATGACAAGAATGAGTTGATTCCTACAAGAACGGTGACCGGTTGGAGAAAGTGTATGGACTATCGCAATCTCAACAAAGTCACAAGGAAGGATCATTTTTCACTTCTCTTCCTAGACCAAATGCTTGATAGGTTGGTCGGCCGTGCTTTTTATTGCTTCCTTGATGGGTATTCGGGCTACAACCAAATCCTTATCGCTTCGGAGGATCAAGAGAAAACAACCTTTACATGTCCCTATGGTACTTTCGCTTTCAATCGGATGCCATTTGGTTTGTATAATACACTAGTGACTTTTTAAAGTTGTATGATGTCTATCTCCACAGACATGGTGGAGGACTACCTTGAAGTTTTCATGGATGACTTCTCAGTGGTTGGGGATTCTTTTTATGATTGTCTTGCAAATTTAGATAAAGTGTTGGCAAGATATGACGAAACAAATTTGGTGCTTAATTGGGAGAAATGTCATTTCATGGTCGAGGAAGGCATTGTCCTTGGCCACAAAATCTCAAAGAATGGAATTAAAGTTGACAAGGCAAAGATTGAGGTGATTTCTAAACTTCCACCTCCAACTTCGGTGAAAGGTCTGCGGAGTTGTTTAGGCCATGCGGGGTTTTACCGGCACTTCATCAAATATTTCTCTAAGGTGGTGAACCCATTGTGCAAGCTTCTTGAGAAAGATGCTAAGTTTAACTTCAATGGTGATTGCATGAGAGCCTTTGAATTGTTAAAGTTCAAGTTGACAACCACTCCCATCATCACCGCTCCAAATTGGGGTGTCCCTTTTGAACTTATGTGTAATGCAAGTAACGTAGCGGTTGGGGCTATTTTGGGGCAACACATCAACAAGATTTTTCATCCGGTCTACTATGCTAGTAAGACCATGAATGGTACCCAAGTCAACTATACCATTACGGATAAATAGCTCATTGCCATTGTGTTTGCAATTGAGAAGTTCCGCCCGTACTTGATGGGTGTCAAGGTCATTGTCCACAAGAATCATGCGGCACTTTGTTAGCTAATAAGCAAGAAAGATTTCAAAGCTCGATTGATGATATGGGTGATTTTGTTGAAAGAGTTTGATATTGTCATACAAGATAGAAAAGGGAGTGAAAATCAAGTAGCAGACCACTTGTCTAGTATGGAGGAGAAGGGGAGGCCGCATTATGGCCTTGAAATCAATGACTCCTTCCCCGATGAGCAACTCTTGGCCATTTCGATGAATGAGGTGCCATAGATCGCGGATCTAGCAAATTTCCTAGTGTGTGGTATCATCCCGGATGAGTTCTCTTCAAACCAAAGGAAGAAGCTCAAACGGGATTGTCAAGATTATTATTGGGATGAACCATATCTTTTCTGGATTTGTACAGATGGGGTGATTAGAAGATGTGTACCGGAAGAAGAGCAATGTGAAATTCTTAGGACTTGTCATTCTTCGCCATATGGTGGTCATCCTGGTGGAGCAAGAACAATGGCAAAAGTGTTAAGTTGCAGTTTCTATTGGCCCACTCTTTATAAGGATGCTAGTGAGCTAGTGAAAAGATGTGATGAATATCAACGGGCTGGTGGAATCTTGAAGAAAAATGAAATGCCTCTCACTACCATTTTGGAGATTGATATTTTTGATGTGTGGGGTATTGACTTCATGGGTCCTTTTGTGAGTTCTAGTGGAAACACCTACATCTTGGTCGCGGTTGATTATGTGTCTAAATGGTTTGAGGCCATTGCTTTACCCAACAATGAGGAGAGAAGTGTGGTGGCGTTCGCCAAGAAGAATATTTTCACAAGGTTTGGTACTCCGCGGGCTATTATAAGCGATGGGGGGTCACATTTTTGCAACAAGGCTTTCGACACTTTACTTAGTAAGTATGATGTTACTCATAAAGTCGCGACTCCCTATCATCCACAAGCTAGCGGTCAAGTGAAAGTATCCAACCGGGAGATAAAGAGTATTTTGTCCAAAGCAGTGAATGCTAACCAGGTGGATTGGTCCAAGAAGCTTGATGATGCATTATGGGCCTATCAGACGGCTTACAAAACACTTATCAGAATGTCGCCATACCAGTTGGTGTTCGACAAAGCTTGTCATCTTCCGGTGAAACTTGAGCGCAAAGCCATGTGGGCTCTAAAGAAGTTGAATCTTGATTAGGATGTGGCTGATAACTTGAGGGTTGCACATTTGAATGAATTGGATGAGTTACGATACCATGCTTATTTAAGTTTGTCCTTGTATAAAGAAAAGATGAAATATCTTCATGACAAATACATTTGGAATAAAGAGTTCAAGGTGGGCGATCTTGTGTTGTTTAACTCAAGGTTGAGGATATTTCTCGAAAAGCTAAAGTCTAAATGGAGTGGTCCTTTTGAAATTGTGGGTGTGATGCCTTTTGGTGCATTAGACTCGAAGAACAAAAATAATGAGGTATTCCGAGTGAATGGTCACCGGGTGAAGCACTATTTGGGAAATGTTGGAGATAGCCACGTCGTGACGGTAATTCATTTCGATTGATGGTATTCTGCGTCGTGCCGTGATGTTAAATCAGGCACTTCTTGGGAGGCAACCCATGTTTCTTTTTGTATTCTTTTCTTCTTTTATGGTTAGGTGTTATTTTTGTGCTAACTTGATTTCAAGTGTGCTATAGGGATGAGTGTGTCTTACAGGAATGGTGAACAGAAATCTGGCTAAGTATTGCAAGATTTGTGGACCACAGTTGAATTGTGCGGACCACACATTTACAATTGCTGCAACAAAAGTGCTCTACCGCACAATTATCTTGCGGACCGCACAAATAGAATGTGGATAATGCCAACTCTCTGAAGTCGGTCTGTCAGAAAAATGGTTGATCTGTGACCGCAACAGGAAATCTGTGGCCGTAACAAGGGATCTGCGGTCACAAAAACAATTCTGCAGACCGCATATGGAGACCATAATTGAAGCCTCAGGTAACAGAGTGCGGACCACACATGAAATTGTGCGGCCGCACTCGCCCCTCTTTCCCTTAGGAACATCGAGAGTATAAATAGAGGGCTAGGGCTACTATTACTCTTTTCCCTCTCTGAGCAAAATCACAGTAATCTTCTTTTAATTTGGTATGCTTCACAATCTTATTACTTGTTGGGGTAAATCTGTAGCGGACCACACATTCATTTGGTATGCTTCACAATCTTATTAATCTTTTTCTTTTAATTTGTAGATTTTTAGTCAGTTTTAGGCTATTTGTCAATAGAATTCAATTGTACACACTTGTGGGGGTAAATCTGTAGTGGATTAACTAGTACCTGGTAAGGGGGACAAGGTAAATGTGTTATCATGCTTTTATGATGTTTCCATGTCAAAATTTGTACAAAAATTGCAAAACATAGATTGAAATAACTGACTGTTCGTATATTTTGAATTTTGCGGCCGCACCTGGAATTGTGCGGTCCGCAGAAGTTGACTATAGGTCAGTTTAGTTAAGAATGAGTCTGCGGCCGCAACAAAAATTGTGCGGACCATAGAATTTCCATTGCGGCCGCAGAACAACTCTTTCATTGTCTTCAGAGAGTTTAAAAATTTGTGACTCAAATGTGCAGCCGCAAGACAAATTGTACGGACCGCAGAAAACATGTTGCGGTCGCACATCAGCCAATTCTCTGTCATCAGAGAGTTGACATAATTCTGGTTTCTGATTTGCGGCCACAAGGAAAAATGTGCGGACCTAACTTCACATCTGCGGCTGCAAGAGAGAATTGTGTGGTCCGCAAAGCCTTATCTGCTGCCACAAAAGAAAAATGTGCGGACCGCAGATCCTTATTCTGCAAGCATGATTTAACTATGACCTTCATTGTGTTTTCTCGTATATCTCTTGTGCCTAATTGAACATTGAATTGCCACTAACAACTTCTTCTACTTGATACTGATAATGGTTCGATCGAGAAGCAGAGGTGATACTGCTAAAGGGATGGGTGAACCTTCAAGGGGTCGAGGCAAGAGTGCCTTACCCCTCGGCCAACAAAGAAAAATCACAAAGAAGCCTACAAACGGCAGAGGGCGAGGTGCATACCTTTCCGAGACCAGCTCTTATGCCCCATCCAGGGAAGCATCAGAGGGCAACTCAGCCTCTGTACAAGAGCAGCCGGTTGTCCAATCAAGGCCGCTAGGGAGGTATCAACTCAGGGACGAGTCGTCCATATCTCATATCACTTTCGAGGGCTCGGAAAGTGCTAGTCAGACTTCTGAGCCATCTACTACACCTGTCCCTGAGGCACTAGATGCATCAGTTCTGGACATCCCTGATAATGATAAAGGGAGAGATGCTACAGTTGCCGGCCTTGAAAGGATGAAGAAGAAAGAGGTTTAGGAGGACCGGTTTGTCATCTTGGCCTCCTTCACCAGCTTCCGTCAGTGGTGGCCAGTGAAGTCGCTTACTCTTGAGCGGCAGTTTCAGTTAACGGATCTAGAGAAATATAACCCGATAGTGCTGAGACAGTTCAAGGAACTCAAGGTATGGATGTGGTTCACCCAGAGTGTGGTGGATGCCAAAGAATATCTTGTCTGGGAATTCTACGCCAATGTGGTGCATAGCAAGAATGGGACAAAGGTAACCAAAGTGCGAAACCTTAAAGTGATATTTGATAAAAAATACTCTCAACACGTACTTGGGTTTCGAAGATGTCGAGCCGAAGGAATACTTAGAGAAATATGCAATGGAAGATGAAGCCCGGCCTTGGTTAGCAGAGATTCTAGTAACTCCTCGGCCACCACCGCCATGTATCACAACAGGGGTTACTATTCACAGGAGCACTCTGAGCTTTGAGGCAAAGGGGTGGCAAACCTTTGTCTACAGTAGACTGGACCCGAGCCAGAATGAGACCTATCTCCCGATTCCTCGGGCAGTTCTTGTTTCTTCTATCATGGCCGGGTACCCTATCAATGTGGGTGTCGTGATGTCGGACAACATCTCATTGATTGCTCAGCAAGATGACTCGTACTACTCGTATCCCAACACTATTATAGAGTATCTCACGGATGCAAGGGTAGAGTCGAGGGATTATGATACAAAAGTGCGATCGAAGAAGCCTTTCTCATGGTACTCACTTATGGATGCGAACAACCCTAAGAGAAAAGGTCAGTCGTCCATCACCACAGGTCAGTCTGATGAGCCAGCGGTGGTAGTTGTGGAGGTAGTTGATGTTCCATCCACTTCGGCCGAGCCTTCCTTTAGTGCCACAGCCAAGCCTCCACCGTCATCTTTAGTTCCTACTGCAGTTCCTGTTACAGGTTCCACCTCGTCTTTGAAGCCGCTGCCCATGCCTACTACCCCACTTTCTAGGCTGCCAGTCTCCCAGACATTGGTGAGCCTCAACAACTAGATGCAAACAGCCACTGTAAAGTTGTCTGACTTATCCAATACTATTGTAGTACAGTCTTATGTTTAGGTACCTCAGATTCCCCCGTGAGTTGAAGAGACATTGAAGAAGCTCCTGGAGAACCACAACACCATCATGGCTACCTTGGTACAGCATGGGTCAGTGATCGAAGAGCTGGGAAAAGAAGTAAAGAAGATGAGAAAGTCCTAGGCCTCCAAAAAGTTAGTGGACAAGCTCCGGAGACAGGTTACAAAGCTTGATGCAGTAGGAGATATCCCTTTCGACATGTTGATTAACCCACACCCTTGAGGCCCAGATCCTGCAGCACCATCAGTACCGGTGGCACCAGCTAGCCAGTCTGAGGAGCCAGACTCTGCTGCCGACACTGCCGAGGCAGTGCGTCGGATGTTCACCAACCCAGTCACTCCCAGAGTTAAGGATGATGAGATCCAGTTGGATGAGACTGAGGGCGGTCACATTGCTATGGACACAGAGATGTCCAAGGAGCCATAGGGAGTTTTCTTCACTATTTCCCCTCTTTTACTCTTATTTTGTTAAGCATTGGGGACAATGCTTATCTTTATTCGGGAGGGGGGAGTTTATTTGATCTTATTTGGTACATTCCAAGACAATTGGCCTGTAATAACTTGATATTATTTTCTCTATGTTTCTCATTCTGTATATATTCTCTCTTTTTTCTCTCATTATGTATATTCAGTAGTTTTTGTTTAATTTGCTTCTTTATTTTTATCTATTATTAGTTCGTAGTTTGAATTAGTAGCTTCTTTGTTTGTTTTAGTAGCTTCTTTTTATATTTTAGTAGCTTTTGGTTTTCTTAATGCCACGGTTCTTTCCAAAGATAGTTGTTGTGTGAACCGGGTGACTCATCCCAACGGTAGATGGCGTGACAACCTTCTTAAGTGAATAAGTCCGTTTTTGGTGTTTAGGTAATAATAATAGTAGTAATGAATAAAAAGACCTAATTGAGTAATGCTCAAAGAGTCAAACGTGCTTCAATTGGTACCAACACACTTAACTACATGCTTATGGTTAAAAACAAAGGTTTTGAAAGAAATAGCTCTAATTAGTGATTTTGTGACTCTTGAGTTGACTTTGGCGACCATCGAGTGGTTTAATTGAACCATAGTGATTTTAAACTTAAATGTGATCGTTGTGGGCCCTCGACTCTGTCCTCATTAACAATTCGGTTGCGTGAGAGGTGAGATGCTTTGTTGCTAGTCCAAATACCCGTGTGAAAGGTCTAGAACTTGCACTGAATGTGTTTCAAGGCGAAATCCTAAGTTTTGCTTGGCTTGAGAAGTGATTGTAGGCTTTTCTTGGACCGTTTGAGTTTTCTATTGCCTACCAATGTTGTGATCTCTAGTAAACCCCGTTGAGCCTCGAGCCTTTCTCATTTGACAACCATGTTACAAGCCTTTACCCATTTGATCATGACCCTCTCTTGGCACCCGAGCTTTCCTTAACACTCTTGTGAAATAATTAGCTAAAAACATAAGTTTGGGGGAGAGACGAGGACCTTGAAAAGGGCATCAAGGCACAAAAAGAGAAAAGAAATGATGAGAAGCAAAGGCAAGAAAAGAAAAGAGCAAAGAGAAAAATACAGAATAGTGAATAAGTGTAAGAGTTGAAGGGATTCAAAGAGAGGTAATGATACCAAATATGAAGAAATCAAAGAGGGAGAAAATGAATGTAATGATCAAGAAAGAGTCATGTTAAGTCTCTCTAGTTCTCCAAGGAAAAGAAAGTGCCTCAAGGAATTGGCACAGTATAAGCCGAGAAATGAAAAATGGAGTGCTTAAGAAAAGGTGTAACCACTCACCCATATTGTATCCAACCCTAATCCAAAAGCCTTCATTACATCCCGAAAGAAGTCCTATTTGATTTCAAGCCGAGTGAGCTTACATTAGTGGCGATCTACATGAGGGACAAGCCTATGGTACTTGAAGCCGTACTTGCGACATTCTCTTAAGAGAGATGAGTGTACCTTTCATAAATCTTTGGATTGAGTGCTAAAATTCTTAAGTGAGCCACGCAACCGAAAAGTAGAAGAGGAAGAGTTTGGAATCCACCATTACCTACATGATAGAGCAAGAGTCCTTATTGATAATACATAGGCAGTGTGGGTAATTGTTGGTCCCAATTGATGTGTGGAAGGCTCACCTTCGACTCGCTGAAATGACCCTTAACTTATGGAGGTTAGAACTAATATATTTGCTTGAGGACAAGCAAAGACTTAAGTTTAGGGGAGTTGATAAGTGGGGATTTTGACTACTTATTAGTGCCTTTTAGCTTTTGTTTTAGTCTAAAAGCATTAAATTGTGTTCTTGAAACTAATGAAATTGTGTAAAATTACAAAAATGCTGGAAGCTGGGCTACCGAGATAAAATCCGGCTAAAAAAGGAGCAGTCTAAGCACAAGTCAATAAAGGGCACAGAAGCACACAATGTGCGATCCGCAGAAGGAATTTTGCGGCCGCAGAAAATAGTGTGGACCGCAGAATTCCATCTGCGACAGCAAACAAAGAAGGAAAAATCTGCATGCATTTGTGCAAATTACGGATCGTACATGAATTGTGCGGCCGCAAAAGATGGTCTAAGGGTCAAGATCAGAGAGAATGCAAAAATACCAAGTCTAGAGCCTCAGTGAATTGCGGACCACACAAGATTTGTGCGGCCGTAGAAGATTGCCTTGCGGCCGCAATCCTAATATTGCGGACCGCATAAGAGTTCCTTGCGGCCGCAGTTCTAAATCTGCGAACCGCAGAAAAGTTGCCTCACGGCCGCAGTTTAGTATTGTGCGGACGCAGAACTCCAGTTCCCGCTAGATGAAGAAATCTGCAGACTGCACATGGAATTGTGCGGCCGCAGAACCTTCCGAGGGGCATTTTTGTCCAAAATTTTTAGCCTTGTATAAATAGACGAGTTTCACAAAATTAGGTCAAGATTGAACCTCTGAAATTACTATAGCCGTTTTTCTTTGCCATTTTAGGAAGTTTTACTTTGTTTTGATGTATTTACAATAGATTTTTTCATTATGAGTTTAATTAGTTTTTCTTCTTTATTTTCTTTAAACCCAATTATGAGTAGATAGATTTCAACTAGAGTTATGACCCAACCCTAGTGTGTAAACCTTATGGGTAGGGGTGTTCAAACCAAACCGAAAAATCGCACCAAACCGAAAAATCAAACCAACCCGATTAAAAAACCCGACTAGGTTTGGTTTGATTTGGTTTGGTATTGAGTAAAAAACTCGAACCAAACCGACATATAAATATATAATTTTTATTTAAGACTTTATATAGAATATTGATTAAAAGATGTCTAGAAATATTTGAGATCCTCTCATGGGATGTAATATTTAACAAAACTATAAAGTGCATTCATTTTTATGTACTTTAAATAAATAGATTGTATCACTTTCTTATTAAGTGTTATTGAAATACGTCAATCATCTCTTTGTTCTTTCATATTCATATGTCTAGATTTCTTATATCTTTTTTGAATTTGAAGTGATATTTCGACAATCTAAAATTACATAGATCATATCATTATTTAGGTGTCATATTGGTTTTTATATTTAATTATTAAATTCAATTAACCTTGAAAGCGTACATCAACTAAAAATTATTGTTAGACGACTAAGAAAATAAACTATTATGTGTTACTAAAAATATTCTTCCATAAGAATACTTTAATATCATGTTTGTTAACTTTTTAAATTTAATTTTTAGCAAACATAAGGACTTTATCTATAACTTTAAGAAAGTAAGATTGAAATGATATTCATGTAACAAAAAAATCTGAAAAAACCCGAAAAATCCGACAAAATCGAACCAGTCCAAACCGATATAATGGTTTGGTTTGGTTTTGATAAAATCCGAACCTACCCGGTCTATGTACACCCCCACTTATGGGTATCTAATTTAGTGCTTGTTTATGATTGGGTGTTTGTTATTTAGCTTAGTTCATACTTTAATTGTGGAATTAGTGGTTGCAAATATTAGGTCATGCCTATTTGACTTAGGCTCTACTTGAGAAAGAGAGATTTAGTCTAGGAAAACTTGGCTAACAAGGAATTGGGTCAATTGAGAGATTGATTAACCTAATTAAATGGTTCAACCTAGAGATAGTAATAACCCGACTTGAGCTCTTATCAACTGTTTTGGGTGATACTCATTTGGTCTTGAGAAAGCCAAATTGGGCAAAATCACTCTCAGACCGAGAGGTACTGAGTGGGTAAATTAGAGTTGATAGCTATAATACACCCCAATCAATGAAACAAGCATTAAAGTCTTTATCCCATTAGGCAAACACCTAGGTCATGGTCAAAACCCTAGACTTTTTATCCATTTGGAAAAACCGTAAAAATAATTTTCTCTAGTCTTCTTCCTTTATTTTGCAATCAATAGAGTAAAATTAGAAATAGAAAATAAATCTTATAGTGGAAGTGCAATCATATAGTTGGGCTCCCAGACTTAGAGGAAGTTCGATGCAGTTTGGGTGATTATGGATAGATTGACCAAGTTAGCTCATTTCATCCCTGTGGTTACTACTTACTCTTCAGAGCAGCTAGCTTAGGTTTACATTCGCGAGATTGTCAGGCTTCATGGCGTGCATGTATCTATCATCTTTGACCAGGGTACGCAGTTTACATCGCGGTTCTGGAGAGCTGTACAACATGAGTTGGGTACTCGAGTGGAGTTGAGTATAACATTTCACCCTCAGACAGACGGACAGTCCGAGCGCACCTTTCAGATATTAGAGGATATTCTCCATACATGTGATGGATTTTGGGAATTCTTGGGATCAGTTCTTGCCGCTTACCGAGTTTGCCTACAACAACAGTTATCAATCGATCATTCAAATGGCACCGTATGAGGCTTTGTATGGTAGACAGTGCCGGTCCCTGGTGGGTTGGTTTGAGCCCGGTAAGGCTAGGATATTGGGTACAAATTTGGTTCAGGGTGCTTTGGAAAAGGTTAGATTGATTCAGGATCGACTTCGTACAGCCCAGTCCAGAGAGAAGAGCTATGCAGATCGGAAGGTTTGTGACGTTGCATTCATGGTTGGAGAGCGAGTCTTGCTCCGGGTTTCGCCCATGAAGGGTGTTATGAAGTTCGGGAGGAAGGGCAAGTTGAGCCCTAGGTATATCGGGCCTTTTGAGATTCTTGAGAGGGTTAGAGAGGTAGCTTACAAACTTGCACTGCCACCTAGTCTCTCTGCAGTTCATCTAGTGTTCCATGTTTCCATGCTTCGGAAGTATCACGGTGATCTGTCTCATGTGCTAGACTTCAGCTCAGTCTATTTGGACAAGGATATATCTTATGTCGAGGAGCCGATGGTAATTTTGGACATGCAGATTCGAAAGTTGAGGTCGAAGAATATCGCTTCAGTGAAGGTTCAGTGGAGGGGTCATCCAGTGGAGGAGGTGACTTGGGAGACCGAGCATGATATGTGCAGCCGTTATACTCATCTTTTTACCACTTCAGGCATGTCTCTATACTAGTTCGAGGACGAAAGTTTGTTTTAAGAGGGAGAGGATGTAATGACCCAGCCGGTCGTTTTGAGAGTATTAGCCCCGAACCCCTATTTATTGCTTCCTCTATTTCATTTTTGTGGTTTTGTGACTTGCAGGGGTGCTTGGTGTCGGATTCAGGAGAGTTTCGGAGTGAAATGGGATACATTGTCCCTAAAATAGAAGTCTAATTTGTAGGAGTTAACTGTAGTTAGAATTGTGTGAAGACAACTCTAGAATGGAGTTTTGACGGTCCCAATAGTTCCGTATGGTAATTTTGGTCTTAGAAGCGTGTCCGGGTGTTGATTTGGAGGTCCGTAGGTCATTTCGATGTAAATTGGCGAAAGTTGGAAAATTGGATGATTCTTGAAAAGTTTGACCAGGAGTGGACTTTTTGATATCGGGGTCGGATTCCGATTCAGGAAGTGGGAGAAGGTCCTTAATGTTAATTATGACTTGTGTGTAGAATTTGAGGTCAATCGGACTTGATTTGATAGGTTTCGGCATCGGATGTAGAAGTTGGAAGTTTTTAAGTTCATTAGGCTTGAATCGATGCGCAATTCATGTTTTTAGCGTTGTTTGATGCGATTTGAAAGCTCGAATAAGCCCGTATGATATTTTAGGACTAGTTGGTATTATTGGTTGAGGTCCCGGGGGCCTAAGGGGTGATTCAGACCTTGTTCGGCGCATTTCGGGACATGGAAGGAATTCAAAAGTTGCTGGTTTTTCCAGTTCTGGTGTCCTTCTACGTGTTCGCGATGATCCTCCCGCGTTCGCATAGAGTAGTCTGAGCCTTGCTGGAATTTTACCCTTCACGTTCGCAAAGTAGGTCACGCATTTGCATAGGGGCAGGTTCTTGTACACTGCGATCGCGGACAGGGATACACGTTCGCGAAGAGGAAAGGCAGCTTGAGAGGGCCCCTATGTTTGGTCTACCCGTTCGCGTAATGGGCTTCGTGATCGCAAAGCTGGTAGATTGTTTGAACCGCATTCGTGAGTGGACCCTCGCATTCGCGTATGAGGGAAATTTGGCCAGCAGCTTTTTGCGCTTCGCAATGCGAGGCAATTTCCGCGTTCGCGAAGAAGAAATACCTAGGCAGCAGATTAAATTTTAAAATCGAGGGTTTTTCTCTCATTTTCATTTTGGAACTTTGAGAACTCGGATTGAGGCGAAACTTTGGAGGATTTTCAGAGAAAACATTTGGGTAAGGATTCTTGACTCATTTTTGATTAATTTCCACTAATCTATCATTAATTTCTTCATTAATTAAGGATTTGGGTTGAGAAATTGGGGGGAAAAGGTGTAAAGTTCTTAGACCGAATTTTGAGGTTTTGATCGAGGTTTTGGTATCGAATTTGTGTAATTTTGGTTTGGATGGACTCGTGGTTGAGTGGGTGTTCGGATTTTGTAACTTTTACCCAATTATGAGACTTGGGCCCAGGTCAACCTTTTGGGGCGATTTTCCAATTTCCTATTAAAGTCATGATTTTATTATTTAGATTAGTTTCTTATAGTTGGATTTATAATATGTAATTGCTTTTGGTTAGATTTGGATCGTTCGGAGTCGAAAAGTTGAGGAAAAGGCATTCTTATTGACTGATTGAGCTTGGTTTGAGGTAAGTGACTTGTCTAACCTTGTATGGGAGGAAACTCCCCTTAGGTTTTGGTACTGTTATGGTATTTGCAATACGTGAAGGCCGTGTACGCGAGGTGACGAGTGCGTAATCAGGTTAAATGTTAAAAAATATGGTTCTTGCTGAGTAGTTTTCTTTTAACTCCTTAACTGAGTTGCTCTAGCATGTGTAGTCATCATGTTTAGCCTAACGTCGCATGTCTACATGTCTTAACGCTTACTTGCAATTTGTGCAACATGCTTAGTTGAATTACCTGCTTCCTTGATTTTGTATTCAGTCTTTAATTGTAGGATTCCTTGTTGTAAATTCATTGTTCCATTGGTTATGAGTTGTGTATTTACTTTTGAGACCTCGAGGCAGTACCTCGGGAGCTCCCCTGTTGTGTATTTACTATTGGGACTATGAGGCGGTATCTCGGAAGTGCCCCTGTTGCATATTTACCTTTGGAACTACGAGGCGGTACCTCAGGAGCTCCCCTGTTGTGTATTTACTTTTGGAACTACGAGGCAGTACCTTGGGAGTGCCCCTGTTGTTTACCTCTATTTGCTGTGTTGTTATCTTTATGTAATTTCTCATTATTAAATTCTCAGTTATTTTATTATATTATTATATCTTCTGCCTTGTTTCCTTTTTATTCCAGTAGGGCCCTGACCTGACCTCGTCACTACTCTACCGAGGTTAGGCTTGGCACTTACTGGGTACCGTTGTGGTGTACTTATACTACACATCTGCATATCTCTTTATGCAGATCTATGTATCGCTTACCAGACCAGGTACCAGTGAGCTAGCCTATACGTGGAGACTTCAAGGTACATCTGTCTGCGTCCGCAGACCTCGTAGTACCCCCTCTATCTTTACTATGTTGCTTTCTTTATTTTTATTAGACTCTGATATGTAGAGATACTTAGCATTATCTCTTTAGAGCTTGTGACTTATTTCTACTAGGTTTTGGGAGTTGTAACTATTTTGAATCGCAAATCTTATTTATTTCAGATGCTGAGGTTGAGTTTCACCTGTATATTCAGTAATTCCGCATAATTGTTAGGCTTACCTAGTCTTAGAGGCTATGTGCCATCATGACATCCTACAGAGGGAAATTTGGGTCATGAAACGATCTCGGAATCGGGATTTGAAGGTTCCAATAGGTTTGTATGATGATTTCGGACTTGGACGTATGTTCGGGTTGAGTAAAGGGTGGTCCGGAAGCATTTTGGCGCTTAATATGGAAAGTTGGCGTTTTGAAGGTTTTAGAATTTCTTAAGTTTGATTTGAAGTGGACTTTGGTGTTATCGATGTCCGTTTGAGGTTCCGAACTTGGAATAGGTTTGTATCATGATTTGTGACATGTGCGTAAAGTTTGGTGTCATTCCGGAATGTTTAAGAATGAATCAGGCGCGTTTGTCGAAGTTTGAATGTTTGGAAGTTTAAAGAAAGGTTTTGATCTTCGATTCATATATTTGATGTTGTTTGGTGTGATTTGAGATCTCGAGCAGGTTCGTGTTATGTTTTGGGACTGGTTTGTGTAATTTGACGGGGTCCCAGGGGCCTCGGAGGTGTTTGGGTTATGTCGCGCTCTTATTTGATGTTTTGGCATCATTTCTTTGGGAATAAAGGGAACTATATTGAGAAAACAACCTTTGATTTGTGATTGGATTGAGCCATTATATCCGTATCATAAATACGGATCCATAGCAACAAGAATCGTTGAATTCCGATATCGTAAATACGAGGTTCAAGAAGTATTACCCTCCTACTTTAAGTGATTTGGCTTTAGAGGATGCGTATGGGTTCCTAGGGGAGTGCTACCGTATTCCCCGCACTATGGGTATTGTGGAGACGAGTGGGGTTGGTTTTACTACGTTCTAGCTTAAGGGAGTGGCATACCAGTAGTGACGAGCGTATAAGTTGGGTAGTCCGGCCGATGCAGCTTCACTTTCATTTCCGTGTCACACAAAATTGATGGTTTCTGGTGCGAAGTTTTGTTCTTCGTGAATGCGAGAGAGGTTCCGTAAATGCGAAAAAGGATTTCAGGGTTGACCGGTCAACACAAAAAATTGCTCTTCGCGAACGCGATGAAGAAATATCATCTAGACAGTGTTTTAAACAGAGAATTTTAGTATTTTGGGCCTATCTTGAGTTCTAGAGCTCTGTTTGAGGTGATTTTTACGGCGTTGTTCTAGTCTCAACAAGGGGGTAAATATATGACCTTTATTTTGATGTTTCTCCATAATTATTTCTGTTGGTTATTATTTTTATCCGTGTTTGGATTGTAGAAATTGAGATTTTGAGCCTCAAAGTTGAGAAATGGTAAATCCTTGATTTGAGGGTCGATTCATGGACGAAATTGGATGATTTTCTGGATATAGACCATATGATTTATGGATAATATTTATTTTTAAAAATTTTCGGAATCCGGGCATCTGGGCCCGAGGGTTGACTTTATTGACTTTTCGAGCAGAGTTGAAAATTGTTATAAATTGATTAATTATAAGCATTGGAGTATATTTTGATTGATTTGCACGTTGTTTGACTAGTTTTGGGATGTTTGGATTTGAGTTGAGGTGTTAGAGAGGCGTCGGAACCGGTTATGGAACTTTGGAGCGAGGTAAGTCTCCTGTCTAACCTTGTGAGGGGGAAACTACCCCTTAGGTGATGTAATTGTTATGTGCTATTAGTTATGGGTGCTACGTATGCACGAGATGACGAGAGTCCGTATGTAGTTGAAGCATGTTTATGTCTGGGTAGACCTAGGATTTTACCGTGTAATAATTGAAATATTTGAATTCATTCTGCTTGCTTAATTAATTGAAATTATAATTGAACTTGATTTAGAAATATATAAATATATATCATGCCAAGCTTTATTACCTTGATTTGTTGGAAAGTTATTTGAGAAACGGTAAAGGTTATACTCACCTTGTGTTCATATACTGTACCGTAAGCTCGTGTCTCGTAATTCGATAATTCCTTTCCTTTCTTGTGGAGCGAACCGAATGCCTCTCTTATGGGAGCGGGCCGTTCGCCTTAGAAATATAATAGATGCATCTATGGTTCGTGCCACTCGACCCTCGACAGTGTGCATGTTATGGTGAGATCGGGTTAATCACCTCGGCAGTAGCATATTCTTTCTGAAATCTGACCGTACGACTTCGGCGTAATCGTGCGTTATATCGCTAGCAGTCCGAATATTCACGAGATTTTTCCTTTCACTGATACCTTGCATTTTATATGGTATTTCTTATTTATTTGATATTTGCACTAGGTATTTTCTGAGCTGTTAAGATTGAATACGAGATGAGAAATTGATATCGTTTCAAAAACATTTTGGAGATTGTGTTAGTTACAAATTTACCTCACTATTACTGTTGTGCTTCTTATCGGTTCATAATTTACCATATTGATTTATTAGACCACTAGTAAGTGTCGATGTCGACCCCTCGTCACTACTTCTCCGGGGTTAGGCTAGATACTTACTGGATACGCATTGATTTACGTACTCATGCTGCACTTTTGCACTAAATGTGCAGGATCCGACAGGTTCATTTGGTGGTCATCTTGGCGCATAGGCACAGTTGCTGAGGAGACTTTATGGTGAGATGCATTCTAGGCTACGCATCGCAGCCCACAGAGTCTTCATCGTACCATTTTCTTTATTCAGTCTCATTTATATTCCAGACAGATGTTGTATTATTATTTTTGTACTCCCTAGTAAATTCTCATGCACTTGTGACACCGAGTTTTGGGATATACTAGTTGATGCTTACGGTTCGGTATATTATCATCGCCTTTCATTTCTCTTATAAACTATAATTTTTGTACGTTCCCATGGATTTAGAAGTATAAATTTCCTTCATTATTAAAATTTATGATTTTGAAATTAATAAAATAAGTAATTAAATTGATCAATCACTGTTGGCTTGCCTGACGGTGGCGTTAGGCACCATCACGACCTATAGTGGATTTTGGGTCGTGACAGCTTGGTATCGGAGCTCTAGGTTCACTTGGGTCTCACGAGTCATGAGCAAGTCTAGTAGAGTCTTGTGGATCGGTACGGAGACGTATATACTTATCTTCGAGAGACTACAGGGCTATTAGGAGCACTTCTCTTCTCGATCCTCTTCATGTTATTTGATTCCATTATGCCTTCATTTCCTTCCTACTCAATCTTATGCGACGTGGAGCGCTTGTTATCAATTGGGCATCAAGGAGTTGTAGTAGTACTACAGACATGGTGCAGAATGTTTCTCCTGTATATTCGGGCAGGCTATTATCGTCGTATTGTAGAAGAGTGTCTTGTTGTTTCAGCCCAGTATCTGTATTTCCTATGGTTTCGAGGCTATACATAGATTATTATGATGTTCATGAGTTATTATCGCACAGTGTTGGTGTAATGGTAGGGTTCTTATTTATGTGTCGAGGCAGTGAATGACTCGAAAGAAGGATTTCTCAGTGCATGGTTTTGAGGTTCGGCATTTAATTCCAGCTAAGGAAAGGCAATCGGACTATGGATGTTCAGGTTTTGGTTGATGGAGTAACAAGACTTGATATTTTCGAGCGTGGTGGAATTCTCATTTGTGATGTGGTATCGTCGTCCTTGTTTTAACATATTAAGGTTCGTCGCTGTTATGGTCTTCTTTGATTTGCCTTCGGGGCAGGGTGTTGTGAAAAAGTGCCTAAGAAGCGGTTGTGAGAGATGGTGGTATGTAGCGATTTCAGAATCGAATCGGTGTTTTTAATATTGATGGCTCAAGAAAGATGATCTTCAAGGAGGCTTAGAGTTGGTAGAAATATATTAGTTCAGATGCTACAGAGATGGATTTTGATTTGAGGTAGCATTTGGGTAGCGAAGGATGAGGAAGGGCATGGTGGGATGTGTCTCGCGGTGGTTGAATTGCCAGCAGTTCAAGTATGAAAAACAGAGGTCGAGAAGTTGCTTAAAGGAGATGGTTTAACCGAAGTGGGAGTGGCAGAGTAGCATATAGATTCAGTGGTAGGATAGCCACATGCCTTGAGAAAAGTTTAGAGCGATTTGGGAATCATGGTGGATAATAACCAAGTCCATAAATACCATTTGGGATGGTGGCTACTGCACTGAGGAAGGATTGATATGACAGAAATGAGCTTGCTTGGAATGAAGAGGGGTGTAAAAGCTTGATTATCGTTATGGGATGTGACATGACTTTGAGTTTGGAATGTATTTTCGGACTTTCAGTTGATGACTATAGGGAATGAACCGACTTTTACAGCTAGCGGACGAGTATGGGCTTCGGAGGGTTACTGATTTAGTGGTAGTTGTGCCCAGTGCATCGTCGTTGGAAGATGTCGGTATGAAAATTCCACATGTGGGCTATCTTCTGTGAGTAGGTCAGTAGACGCGTGAGTTTGATGAAGCTTCTACGAAGAATTCTACTTGCTACCCGGTAAGAGGTCGAATATATGATTGTGGTTGATGATTCAGAATGTTTATGAAACGTTTAACAAAATATTTCGAGAAATTTGGCGAGGTAAAGGTGCGAGATCATGGTAATTGAGAAGGAGGAAACTTTGAGGGTTCTAGATTTAAGTAATTGTAGCTTAAAGCTAAGTGGGAGAGCCCACCGTCTATGATTGGAGCGCGTGGTTGTCTGCTTGTGCGGTTTTTGGTTATCGGTGCATTGGTGGATTATTATGACTAAGAAAAATAAAACATCAGGGGTAATTCGAGGGAAGAACTTGATGAATGTGTGCTATACTTCGCCTCATCGATTCATGTGCAGTTTTGGGAAGACTTTGAGTTTATGCTTCTTGTGGATGTGATGTATAAGGAAACGAATTCGGCTGCTTGCTTTTTTGAGAGGGTGTTCATGTGCTAGAAGAGCATTGGAGTTTGGTTATACTCAGGACTAGGACAGAGTGGGTGGCTCACAATAGTGGTTCTAATAGGTTCAAGGATGTAAGCGCGGTGTCTAAGGATTTTAGGTCCGTTGTGTGGTTAAAGATCGAGTTTTTGCAGTGGGTGTTGAGACAACATGATCTCGTGATTTGGGTCACTCGGGATGAATGTTGATCGAGTTTCGTTATATTTTTGAATGGAGCTATTATAATTTCTAAGGCAGGTCAAGAGTAAATCGGAGGAAGTTGGGTCGGTTGGTAATGGTTTGAATCAGCGTGATTGAGGCAATGATCAGTTCCTTCGGCATGTTAATGTTGTACATGTGAATTGTGGCAGTACATGCGGGCTTGACAACCACCGTAATTTGATTGATTTGGAGGTATTTGATTATAATAGCACGTTATATATAGATGGATCCCGAAAGAGTTATGGTGGTTTAGACCACAACTTAAGGTTTGTATTTTCTGCGGTTATAGAAATTCGATTGCGTGTTGCCATCGTTCCTCTGAAATATGTTGAGTGAAAGGGGTTATAGACGATGAAGTGTTTATTCTATTGGTGGTTTTGAAGTTATGATGAAATTCTTGTACTCTCGTGTAGCGACATGATAGGTACAGTGAGCGGTATGGGAATTTGAAGTTGAGGACTAAGGTTGAGGTTCGGTGTTGACAAGAATGTCATGAGTTCGGATGAGCAGGAAAGAATTCAGATGTTCAGAGTAAGCTAGTATTTTTCTTTAGTGTCACCCGAGAACGGTGTCCTGCGTAAGAGGCTTTGTGTACTGATTTGCGGATTCTCGATTTGCTTTATAGCATTAGCATTTTTGGTGGTATGGAGGTACAGACCTTGCTACCTGGTGCGGAAGGTCGTGGGAGCATTTCACACATGGAAATCTGTATAAGTGTGACATGTTAGTCACTTGATTGTTAAAGATTGAAACCAAGCATGGAGATTATGGTACTATCGTTAATGTGGGAGTTTATGCCTGGGAGGCGCTCTATCCCTTTTGTTGTGAACTGTGGGAGTTTGTTCTGGATTGGGACGGCTGCTCATGTGTGTCATTAATGGTGCCATTGTGGATCCTTGAAAGGTTATTGGCCCAATATGGGATGATCGGAATCGGCTTGGGGTCTGTTGATGGGTCTAATGTGAATGTGTGCTCTACATCAGGTCGGATGTGTTCATTCAGCATAGTGTTGCTTATGGAGGAGTCTTCGGGCATTGGATGTTATTCATGTCGTCAGTTATTCCATGTAATACTCTATTGTGCCATTTGGGTTGTGAGACGACTTGATTATTCGCATAAGTGTTGTGGTCCCGTTTAACTTGTGGTATTATATGAGCAGGATGGCTCTCGAGATGCAGGTCATTTATTGCACCATAGTCGTGCTTGGATTTTGTAGCATATGGCGCTATCCGTCTCCCCATGGTTGTATTTTTGCACTTGGCGTGCGTGTGGTCGATATTCGGGTATTTCGTAGGTGTAAGCATTATGGCTCGACGGATATTTCCTTATTTATTGTTATGTGTGGATCGGGTGGCACACCGCAACGGTATCATGTGTGGATCAGGTTGCACGCCGGAACAGTGAGATGTTGAGTACGGTTCCCTATATCTATTCTTGTGTATTTTGTTTCTCATTCTCTAAGAAGGGTTCATAGCATCTGTTCGACCATTTTATTCGTTACGCGGGCTGAGTAGTTCTTTTCCATAGTTCGTTCCTCCTTATGCGTCATATTCAAGTTGTGGCTTGTCGGTGCATTGATGGCATCATATGAGATCTTGGTTAGTGTTTGAGATGGCGTATTATCTGGGCAACTTGTACTGGGTTAGACGAGATTATTGGACCTAAAATCAATGCAATCAGATTTATATAAGGTATATTAAAGAGCAAATATCATTATTCAGTTCAGAATGAGGTAATGGTCCTTGTCAGGAGAAGAGACTCCACGATTTGTTGATTCGGCAGGTGGTTATGAGTTTCTACACATCTCTTCTATCGTGGCAGTATTGCGAGAGTTGGAACAGGGCTCATATGCGTTATGAGGTGTATTGCGGGCATCATATTCGTGAAATTCCAGCTATTGTGGTCGGAGGATGTTATTATGGGCAACCGACTTATGTGGTGCATGGTGTGATTTCAGCATAGGTGCATGATCGTGTTTTGGTACAGTGTGTAGTGATTGATACGGTGTTTGAATGCTAGAATCAGATCTTGTAGAGAAATTTGAAGGTTGGAATTTGGTTCGAAGGCTTATTGACTAAATAAAAGGGAGGATCTTCAGTTTGGCTTGAGCTAATATGCTCAACTGGGTTGTGGTGGCACGAGTAGGTGCACGAGGTGTTAAACAGTAATTTTGGATAACTCCGGAACAGTTCTTGGCACGTTTGAGGACACACATATGTTTAAGTGAGGAAGAATATAACGATTCGACCGGTCATTTTGAGCTCTAGCGCATCGTTCAGCGGTTTGAGACCTTGAGTAGCTTCACTTCATATATTACGACTTGTATGTGTAGTCGGAATTGGATTTTGGGAAGTTCGGAGTTAATTCGGAAGGAAAATTCTAATTTTGGAACTTTAAGTTGGAAGAGTTGACCAAGGTTTGACTTTTGAGTAAACAATCTCGGAATCGGGATTTGAAGATTCCAATAGGTTCGTATGATGATTTTGGACTTGGTTGTATGTTCGGGTTGAGTATCGAGTGGTCCGGAAGCATTTCTGCGCTTAATATTGAAAGTTGGCATTTTGAAGGTTTTAGAATTTCTTAAGTTTGATTTGAAGTAGACTTTGGTGTTATCGATATCTGTTTGAGGTTCCGGGCCTTGGAATAGGTTTGTATTGTGATTTGTGACTTGTGCGCAAAGTTTGGCGTCATTCCGGAATGTTTAAGAATGAATTGGACGCGTTCATCGAAGTTTGAATGTTTAAAGAAAAGTTTTGATCGTCGATTCATAGTTTCGATGTTGTTTGGTGTGATTTGAGGCATCGAGAAGGTTCGTGTTATGTTTTGGGACTGGTTTGTGTAATTGGACGGGGTCCCGGGGGCCTCGGGCGTGTTTCAAAGGTGTTTGGGTTGTGCTGCACTCTTATTTGATGTTTCGGCGTCGTTTCTGTGGGCATAAAGGGCACTATATTAAGCAAACGACCTTTGATTTGTGATTTAATTAAACCATTAGATCCGTATCGTAATTACGGAGTCATAGCAACAAGAATCGTTAAATTCTGATATCGTATGAAAGAGTTATGCCTATTTCCGTATCAGACAAAATTACTGGTTTCTGGTGCGAAGTTTCGTTCTTCGCGAACACTTTAGAGGCTCCGCGAATGCGAAGAAGGATTTCTGAGTTGACCGATCATCGCGAAAAATTGCTCTTCGCGAATGTGAAGGTCTCCCACGAAGACTATGAAGAAAAATCATTCGGACAGTGTTTTAAACCGAGAATTTTAGTATTTTAGGCCTATCTTGAGTTCTAGAGCTCCGTTTGAGGTGATGTTTGCAGCGTTATTCTCGTCTCAACAAGGGAGTAAATATCTGGCCTTTATTTTGATGTTTCTCCATGATTATTTCCGTTGGTTTTTATTTTTATCAGTGTTTGGATTGTAGAAATTGGGATTTTAAGCCACAAAATTGAGAAATGGTAAATCCTTGATTTGAGGGTCGATTCATGGACGAAATTGAATGATTTTCTGGATATAGACCATATGAGTTATGGGTAATATTTAATTTCAATAATTTTTGAAATCCGGATACGTGAGCCGAGGGTTAACTTTATTGACTTTTCAAGCGGAGTTGAGAATTGCTATAAATTGATTACTTATAAGCATTTGAGTATATTTTGATTGATTTGCATGTTGTTTGACTAGTTTCGGGACGTTTGGCTTTGAGTTGAGGTGTTAGAGAAGCATTGGAGCCGATTATAGAACTTCAGAGCGAGGTAAGTCTCATGTCTAACCTTGTGAGGGAAAAACTACCCCCTATGTGAAGTAATTATTATGTGCTATTAGTTGTGGGTGCTACGTACGCACGAGGTGTCGAGAGTCCGTACGTAGCTAAAGCATGTTTATGTTCGGATAGACATAGGACTTTACCATGTAATATTTGAAATATTTGAATTCATTCTGTTGGCTTAGTTAATTGAAATTATAATTGAACTTGATTTAGAAATATATATACATATATATTAGGCTGAGATTTATTTCCTTGAGTTGTTGGCAAGTTATTTGAGAAACGGTAAAGATTATACTTACCTTGTGTTCATATATTGTACCGTAAGCTCGTGTCTCGTAATTCGATAATTCCTCTCCTTTCTTGTAGAGCGGGCCGAACACCTCGGCAGGGTTATGTACTACACTCGCATGGTAGCGGGTTGTTCGCCTCGGCAGTATAGTAGATGCATCTATGGTTCGTGCCGCTCGACCCTCGGCAGTGTACACGTTATGATGGGATCGGGCCGATCACCTCGGCAGTATCATAATCTTTCTGAAATCTGGCCATACGACTTCAGCGTAATCGTGCGTTATATCGCTAGCAGTCCAAATATTCACGAGATTTTTCCTTCCACTGATGCCTTGCATTATATATGGTATTTCTTATTTATTTGATATTGGCACTAGATATTTTCTGAGCTGTTGAGATAGAATACGGGATGAGAAATTGATATTGTTTCAAAAAAAAATTGGAGATTGTGTTAGTTACAAATTTACCTCACTACTACTGTTGTGCTTCTTATCTAT
Source organism: Nicotiana tabacum (assembly GCF_000715075.1). Classification (NCBI taxonomy): domain Eukaryota; kingdom Viridiplantae; phylum Streptophyta; class Magnoliopsida; order Solanales; family Solanaceae; genus Nicotiana; species Nicotiana tabacum. The sequence goes on from NC_134101.1 coordinate 39,795,012, forward strand.
TCATAATTTACCATATTGATTTAATAGACCACTAGTAAGTGTCGATGTCGACCCCTCGTCACTACTTCTTCGGGGTTAGGCTAGATACTTATTGGGTACGCGTTGATTTACGGACTCATGCTACACTTCTGCACTAAATGTGCAGGATCCGACAGGTTCATTTGGTGGTCATCTTGGCGCATAGGCACAGTTGCTGAGGAGACTTTATGGTGAGATGCATTCTAGGCTACGCATCGCAGCCCACAGAGTCTTCATCGTACCATTTTCTTTATTCAGTCTCATTTATATTCCAGACAGATGTTGTATTATTATTTTTGTACTCCCTAGTAAATTCTCATGCACTTGTGACACCGAGTTTTGGGATATACTAGTTGATGCTTACGGTTCGGTATATTATCATCGCCTTTCATTTCTCTTATAAACTATAATTTTTGTACGTTCCCATGGATTTAAAAGTGTAAATTTCCTTCCTTATTAAAATTTATGATTTAGAAAGTTATAAAATGAGTAATTAAATTGATCAATCACCGTTGGCTTGTCTGACGGCGGCGTTAGGCGCCATTACGACCTATAGTGGATTTTGGGTCGTGACAGCTCTGGTCATAGCAACGTGACATGTGAGTATGCACCCTTTACACAAACCAAGTGAAGCAACCACCAAAGAATGTGGTGCAACAATTTAAGACTGCTCTTTTCATAATCAGTAGTCTCGGATTCGAGCCTTGGATATGGAAAAGTCGGGAGCACTTTTCCCTGAATGGGGCCCTATGTGACGCGAATCCGAATATAGTCAGGCTCCAATACGAATACCGATACCGGGTAGGAAACCAAAAAAAAAACAAGTGAAGCACAAAGGAGACTTCTGCTATAAATATAGCTGTTAGCTTTCATTATCTATTTTTCTGAGTTTGTGTAACACGAAACTTGTCCTCTTGTCCATCCAAGAATCAGTTAAGCTTCTTTCTCAATGTTATTGACTCTTCATTTGATAGAAATATGGGCCCTCTCAAGAAATTCAGGAAGAAATGAATTAATTTTCAGAACTAAGCATTAAGATAAAGAAATAACTATAGAATGGTTTAGCTAGTAATTCCAATAGACTCTAATAGCTGTAAAAAATGTAAGAGAAATATATATTTTTTGTCACTCCAAAAAAAAATAGCTGACAAAATATATATTTTATAGCATAAATTATTCGTGCTTTTATAATAATATATATATATATATATATATATATATATATATATATATATTGGCTAGCAAATGCAATTAGTTTCGACCAACCGGCTAATTTTGCGTTTTTTCCAAATTTTAATTACCAATTGCACACTTTTTTCTCTGTTAAAAAGAATAACAAGAATAAACATAATTTACACGTCAATTTGGAGAGAGTAATAAAACCAAATTATCACCAGCAAGTCGATGAAATTTCCATGGAAGTCTTTGGAAAAAAATAGAGTGGATTAATTTTTGGAATAATGTCAGACCTTGAAAAAAAAGTTGAATGAAGTTCAATATTTTTTTTTGGACAGAAATTTAGCTTTAGATTTTACTTTTGTAACAACGGAAAAGGACCAGAACTGCCCCTAAAGTATTAGAATTGGTACAAAAATATCATCCGTCCACCTATTTGAATAAAAATGCCCTTACTATTATTTTTTGGCTCAACATTACCCTTATTACTAACAGAAAATTCTGAAAAAAAAATTAATTAATATCCATGTGTCATCGTCCCATTGGCCTACCGTAAATCCTAAACCAAATTAAAATTAAACACACCCGTAACCCGCCCGATTATTGACCCGCCCCATTTTAAAACATAACTCTTTCTTTCTTCGGAGAAGGTCTAAATATACCCATGTACTTTCGAAAATTATTTAAAAATACCTCTCGTTATACAATTGGGCTATCTATACCCCTGCAGTCATACTTTGGGTTCAGATATACCCCTCATTTAAATGGAGGGACACGTGTCGTCGTCTTATTGGCCAATTCTAAATATCTCCTAATTAATTAAAAATACCCATTATTTATACCTGAAAAATAATTTTATAAAGCAGTTTATTTTTTTGTAAAAACTGATTTTTTTTTACTAAAAACTGGAAAAAAAAACGAAAATATTGTTTTTTCATTTTTTACAAAAAAAACTGAAAAATATTTTTTAAAACAATACTTTTTGTAAAAACTGGATAACAAAACTGAAAAATAATTTTCTAAAGCAATTAAAAACTGAAAAAAAGAAAATATGTGTTTTTTTAGTTTTTACAAAAATATTGCTTTAGAAAATTACTTTTCAGTTTTTGTTTTTTAGTTTTTACAAAAACAATTGCTTTAGAAATTATTTTTAATTTTTTTTAAAGCAATATTTTTCTAAAAACTAGAAAAAAATATTTTCGATTTTTTCAGTTTTTAGTAAAAAGAAATCAGTTTTTTCCCGTTTTTAATTGCTTTAGAAAATTATTTTTCAATTTTTACAAAAATATTGTTTTAGAAAGTTTTTTTCAATTTTTTTTAAAGTAGATTTTTTGTAAAAAATGAAAAGAAATATTTTCGTTTTTTTCAGTATTTAGTAAAAAAAATGCTTTATAAAATTATTTTTCGGGTATGAATAATGAGTATTTTTAATTAATTAGGAGATATTTAGAATTGGCCAATAAGACGACGACATGTGTCCCTTCGTTTAAATGAGGGGTACATTTGAACCCAAAGTATGACTGCAGGGGTATATATAGCCCAATAGTATAACGAGGGGTATTCTTAGATAATTTTCGAAAGTACAGGGGTATATTTGAACCTTCTCCGTTCTTTCTTTCTCTCTCTCTCACCTCTGCCGCTTCGCCATTTCGTTTTAGTGAGTATTTTGTTACGGGTGTATGTCTACGACTATTCATGAGGCAAACTCAAGATTGAGTTCTCTATTAGAATAATTTTTATGGAAGATGGAAGAAATTGTCATATTCTTCTTAATGCAAAAAGTTTAGATTCTTTTTGTTGATGTAATGGGTATTCTTTATTGTATAATTTTTTTATTTGAAATTTCTGAAGGTTTTCTTCACTATTTTTTGTCATTCCTTTGTGAAAATTTGAGAATTTTTTTTGATTTTTTACTGTTTATGTAATGTGTATTTCTATTTTTAATTTATTTCGCTATTTATTCTATTAATTAATATGTAAGCTTTTCTGCTCTGGGGAATTTGTATTGTGCAATTTCATACATACTAGGTTCATATGATGTACTAATAATAGTTATCATTTTTTTACTAAAGAGAGAGAGAGAGAGATTTATGTTTTAAAATCGGAGCGGGTCAATATTCGGACGGGTTACGAGTGAGTTTAATTATATTTTGGTTGAAGTTAAATTATGCCAATAGAACAGTGACACGTGGATATTAATTAAAAAAAAAATTTCCCAGAAATTTCTGTTAGTAATAAGGGTAATGTTGAGCCAAAAGAATAATGGTAGGGGCATTTTTATTCAAATAGGTCGACGGAGGGCATTTTTGTACCAATTCTAATACTTCAGGGACAGTTCTGACCCTTTTCCGTTGTAACAATTACCTCCCCTACAATTTGAGATTATATTTACCTCTTTTTTGGATTACTTTGTAATGGAAGTAGTTTAAAATGATAAATTTTCAAATATGTTATAATTATCCCTTTTAAACTTAAAGGATTAAATTCCAAGTTTACAACACAAACTTCCCCTTAAAAACTAGAAGAGATTGGTTTTTATGTTGCAGCATTTTGAATTTCGTTTCAAATTTTCTCATATTAAACAACATTTAAACAAAAAATAGAAAAAATAAATTATATAATCGAAGACACATGTGTGTCCTTGTATATAAAAGAAGAATTAACCCGATTAGCCGCCCGGTTAACTCGGAACACCAATTGGAGTCCAATAACATCAAAGTTAACTCTTGGTCAAATTTATGAACTCTTAAGTCTTTCAAATTGCCAACTTTCAATATATATTGTCGAATTCTTCTAGGAACTTCCGAAACAAAATCCGAACATACGTAAAAGTCTAAAATCATCACACTAACCTATCAGAATAATCAAAACCCGATTCTGAGTCCGTTTACCCAAAAGTCAAACCTTGGTCAACTCTTCCAGCATAAAACTTCTAAAACGAGAATCATTCTTCCAAATCAATCCCGAACAGCTCAAAAACTGAAACCAACCATACACACAAGTCATAATATATAATATGAAACTACTCAAAGTCTCAAACCACTGAATTGAATGCTAAAGTTCAAAACGACCAGTCGGGTCGTTACATTCTCCCCACTTAAACATACGTTCGTCCTCGAATGTGCCAAGAGTCATTCCAAAGCCATCAAATCGCCATATAACCTCACTATGCACATAATCATGGGCGATCCCATGTCACCCCAATCCATATAAGTCCGACAACACCACCTAACAGAGGGTCCTTACTTTAACATTAGTCCATAAATCTTAAAACCCAAATCTCCAACATATGGAACTCATTATATGACTTGATTCTTGCATCTATGCACCGTATAACTCTGAACAAGCTGTATCAATCCATAACCATATCTCAAGACATAATCACATGATATACCACATAACTCAAATACTCATAGCAATAACTTCCGACCGCAATAGTTGCTCGATAACCAACCCGACAACGGTAACAAACCTCATATAAACTAAAACCTTGTTCTGAACCTTCGTATACTCCCAATGATGAAAGAAACATATAAAAACTCATAACCACACATTAGATCAACAAGTCGTGGAGCTCTCTTGCCCGATAAGAACCATAGCCAAAATTTAAGCCGACTAGCGACACAATTATTGCAAACATACCTTAATCAAATCCGATGGCACTCATTTCAAGCCCAATAACCTCACCTCATCCAGTACAAGCTACTCGACTGAAATGTCACACAAATCCTACTTAGATCCGTATACCATGCAATTTGTGCACCAACGAACAATAATTGAGATATACCCAGTGATAGAAAGAGAATGGAAATGAAAAAACCATCCCGCCAGCTCAATAGATACCACCGCGAAGCGCAATGCTATCAATCCACCATACAAGGGGAAACATAACACACGAAATAAGTACAAAGGATCATATCCTAGCATAACGCCGTTGCGATGCATGACCCAATCTGACACCGGTCCACTTGGAATACGTCGAGCCATGATACTCATAATCAACAACCATAAGCATATCAACAACAAACACACGAAGCGTGTGACCATAACCATGGAGATATGGATATCACTATATACCAGAAACATGAAGACCATAACCAAGGCACAATCAACCATTCAACACTCCAAGAGCAATCTGGCTCGAATTTCGCTATAAAGCCCAAACATAACCGCATCGCTATAATATATGTATAATTTATATTTGATATGTGTATAATAATATATAATCAATGTATTATCTATGTATATGATTAAAAAAATTAAATATGAATATGACCGGCTACTTCTGTAAAGAACCTTATATAAAACTTGACAACATTTTTACAAATTAAACCCTTGATTTGAATATTCATTTTTAATCTTTAATTTCAGACCATGTGACCACTTTCGAACTTCAAAACTACGATTTAATTCTTAAAAAGTGGCCAATTTTTAAATACAAAGCGACAAAAAATGGGCATATGTCTCACTCTCTCCCTTTTGTATTTATCTAAAAGCCAATTTTTAATCGAAAAAATTACGTGACATATCAAATGTTTATACTGTATTTATCATTCGTAATTATACTTTCAACAAATTTATCATTAGTAGCTATATTTAAATTTTATAGCAAATCCATGAAATAGGAGATTAATTATTTTGAACTGAAACAAGATAGCGACAAGCTCTCATACCTCAGTTAGTTAGATTGCATGCTTAGCTAGCGAAGGACTTGAGTTCGAATCTCAACAAGAATATTTATTTTTCTGTATTTATGTATTTTGCCTTAGTTGTATCCATTGCACGAATAAATACAGTCGATACATGTTGTAACCTTTGTATATACCCCTGTATACAGTTGATACAAGTTGTATCCTATGTATATACCCTTGTATTTCGCCTTGGTTACAATTGATACATAATGTATTCGTTGAGAGAATGAATACAATTGCACGAATAATACAGTTGATAGCAATTGAACAGTAGCTACGAATGGTAATTAGGCAAATTATAGTTATTAGGCTCTAAACTATAGTGGTTTATGAAAATTTCTCTTTTCACTCCCCACACAACTTGCCCATGGGCCATTCAAACGATACCTTTAGCAAAGAATTAACTCAAATAGCCGTCATCTAATCTCTTAAATTAAAAATAGCCGATAGATGTATAATATACATATAATTTTATATATATATATATATATATATATATATATATATATATATATAACAGTGTATAATCTATGTATACCGACTAAAAAAATAAACAATAAATCTGGCCGGCTATTTGTGTAACAATCCATACTTTAGTGAGGACCAATCACATGACTCGAAGCATCGGGGCATGTAAGTTAAAGATATATGCTAAATTTGACATACTGCACATTACAAATGAGAAAACATTAGAAATTACTTTTGATTGTTAAAATATAAATTAACAAAATTGACAAATATAAAAGCGAGTCTCTTTCCATTTATTACGCTGTATGCTAAATAAAACTAATTAGAAATTTTACTTTTTAGAGTATTAGTTTGGAGATATATTTAAAAAGAAACTTGGAGTTCGATTAGGACAAATGGAGTGAGCATATATTGTTTACGTTATTTCGATGCAGGTAATGGTCAAATAACGATTGGTTATTAGTGTGTGTTAGGTTGGAATTTCGTTTTGGAACAGGCCCATTAACATCCCCCATTTTGTTTTGGGCGATTTGCACTAATAGAACATTTCGTTGCTATTATTGATTTTTTGATCCCGCTTATTCCATGGGTAGAACTTTACACTTTTGATGGCAAGAGCATTGCGGGGTAGAGATTTAACTAGTTTGAGGTAAGTAACGATTGTAAATCTATCCTCTAACCGTTTTTGATTTAAAAATCTATACTCAGTCATGGTTATACTTGTTTACTGCATAACTCAGTTTTCTTACTCTATTTTTGATGCATATAAATGTTGTTTTGGGCTGAGTACCATATTTTTACTGAAATGCCCGAGTGGCTTGAGAGGTTTATGACTGAGTGAGGCCAAGGGCCTGATTTGTGATGATATTTATGGGATCGGGCTGCACGCCGCAGCATGTTCGATATAGGCCGAGGGCCTGAGTGATTTATGCCATGATTTGGCTTGATATAGCTCTTGGGCTGAATGAGCCCCTCCGGAGTCTGTACACACCCCCAGTGAGCGCAGGTACCTACTAAGTACGAGTGCCGAGTGCTGAGTGACTAGGACGCATGAGTGACTGTGAGGTATGCTCGAGTGGCATGAGTGACTGTGAGGTATGCCCGAGGGGCTGTATATGAGTGGTGTTTTGCCCGAGGGGCGGTTTATGATTTCATCATTTTTTTTCTCACCTTTGCATTTAGCCTCTATTTGAAAACTGTTGAAAAATATCTTTAAATGATTTCACTAGAACTGGGTTTAATCGAGATATTTTTATTCAAATCCTGATTTTTAAAGCATGTGGTATTTTACTGAGATTTCCTGATATGAACGTTATATGCTTTATTGCTCGTTACTACTGCTCAGTCTTTATTTATTGTTGTTACTTACTGAGTTGGCGTACTCACGTTACTCCATGCACCTTGTGTGCAGATCCAGGTGTAGCTGGACACGGTAGCAGTTATTGAGTGTTCTGGTTGCAGAATTTTCTTGGAGATAGCAAGGTAGCTGCTTGGCGACCGCAGCCCCTGCTCTTCTCCCTCTTATCTTTCTTTAGTTGTATTTAGCTATTTTTCAGACTATGTTAGTCTTGATATTGTCATACAATTAGTAATAGATGCTCATGACTAGTGACACCCCGATGTCGGGCTTTTCTTTTTCGCACTTTTGTTTTGATTTGAATTCCTTTACGAAGGTTCTTATGTTAAATGGCCTTGAAATTTATCCTTGAAATAAAAATATCGGTTTGTTTTGGAAATGAGTCGGCTTGCCTAGTTCCACGATAGGCACCATCACGACAGGGTTAGTTCGGGGCGTGACAGCAAGTGTCCTCTATTTTGCTGAAGAAGTTTGGCGAAACACTTATGGGACGGTCATTAACATGGTACTCACAGCTACCATCCCCCTCCATAGAAACTTTCGAGTAAATGGCTGATAAGTTCGTAACGGCGCATGCCGGAGCCAAGAAGGCCAAAATAAGAGTAAACGACATATTCGCCATCAAGAAGTCCTTGGGAGAGGGACTGAGGGACTTCCTCGCCTGATTCAATAGGGTAAGGATGACTCTGCCGAATGTGTCCGAGGGGATGGTGGTCGTGGATTTTTAGAACGGGTTGAGCAGAGATGGCTCGAGAGAAACTAGAAAATTGTTGAGCCGATTGATGAAATATCCTCCAACCACTTGCGACGAGATCCATAATGCTTACTATGCTGAAGTATAAGCAGATAAGGATGATCTCAACGGACCAACCCATCGGCCCATATCGGTACAAGACGAGTCCAGAAAAGAACGAAGAGACAACATCAGGAGGGATCACCCGGTCTCACGACCCAACAGGGAACGATACCATCCATACGTCAGGGCCCCCGCCCCACCTCCCTCCGCTATGAAGAAGGCCCATCCAGGCCGAAGACAGGGACTCACCGGAAAGAGAGAGGTATGCCCCCTTATTATCTGCTCACAATTTTTGTGTATCACCTATAGAAATAGGCTACGCTCTGGAGAAACTCGGAACGAAGTTAAAGTGGCCACCAAAGATGAGGTCTAATCCGAGCACCAGAAAATCCGACGCCCTCTGTGAGTTCCACCAGGAACATAGGTACAAAACATAAGATTGCATCGCCCTCAGACAAGAAGTTGTAAACATGTTGCGGTAGGGATACCTCAAAGAGTTGCTAAGCGACAAGGGGAGGAATAACTTTGCTAGAGGATGTGAACACCAAGGTCTGTTGAAGCTGCCATCACTAGCTCGCACTATCAATATGATCATCGGCGGCAGCGACGACGCCTTCATCAACTGCATTAAATTCACCATCACTCACAAGCTCAATTAATCTATCACCCACGTACGGTATGACAGACTTAAAGAAAGTATCATCTTCGACTAGTCACATGCCGACGATTTGAATTTCCCTCATAATGATGCCCTCGTCATTACTTTGCACATTTTAGATACTGATGTCAAATTTATCATGGTGGACGATGGAAGTGGATCGTGCATTATCCATCCTCGAGTCCTCACCCAAATGAGACTCGAGGACAAGATAGTGTCGCGCTGCATCACACTAACCGCTTTTAAATGCAGTTGAGCGGATATCGAGAGAAATTACACTCTCTGTCTTAGTCGGCGGCTTAACGCTGAAGATGACATTCCACATCATGGACCAGGCCACCGCGTACAACACCATAGTATGATGACCATGGATACATCCCATGAGAGTCATCCCCTCCAGCCTATACCAAGTGATCAAATTACTAACACTTTTGGGGATATTCAACATATGGGGAGAACAACGTACATCCCGGGAGTGCTATCGCATTTCCTTGGACAGCACGACAACCCAATAGAAAAAAGACAAAGAAAAATAGGCATAGCAATCAACAAGGCCGAGGTCAACACAAGAAGAGGCCAGGGACGTTATCATGGATCCTTAAATGGTTGAGGTTGCGGACTCGACCATAGAAGACCTCGACCTCATTCAATTAGACCTCAATGACTGTAGAAAAAAGGCCTACATTGGCTGCAAACTCTGAGAACCAGGTAAATTCAGTCAATTCTTAATAACTAATGCAGATTTGTTTGCCTTCATCCATGCAGATACGCCGGGCATCCCTAGGGAGATCGCTACACACAAATTAAACATCGACCCGATCTACCCCCAATAAGGCAGGTCATACATAAATTCAATCCTGACATCAATTATGTCGTCCGCGAGGAGGTAGAGAAACTATTAGAAAATGGCTTCATCAGGGAATCGAAGTACCCCAAATGGATCATCAACATAGCGATGGTCAAAAAAGAAAAATAGAAAATGGCGGAAGTGCGTGGATTTTACAGACTTGAACAAAGCATGTCCAAAGGATTCATTCCCGTTACCATACATCGACTAACTCATAGGCACAACGGCCGGGCATGAGTTGTTGAGTCTCTTGGACGTGTATTCAGGCTATAACCACATACTTATAGAAGAAGAAGACCAGAAGAAAACCATGTTCATCACCCACCAAGGAACATATTGTTATAGGGTCATGCCATTTGGGCTAAAGAACACGGGGGCTATATATCAAAGGTTGGTCACTAGGATATTAAAAGATCAACTCGTCAAGACTATGGAAGTATTTACTGACGACATGTTGGTCAAGTCCGTAAAGGCAGAGGACCATATCGACCATTTGAAGGAAGCTTTCAACATACTAAAACAGTACATAGTGAAACTAAACCCGGAGAAATATTTGGCATAGCCTTTGGGAAGTTCTTGGTCTTCTTAGTGTCACAATGGGGGATCGAGGTCAACTCGGACCAAATCAAAGCAATCGAAGGGGTACCGGAGCTCCTGACTACCAAGAAGCAAGTCTAAAGGTTGACTTGTCGAATCGCCGCCTTATCGAGGTTCATATCGCGGTCGTCTGACAGATGTCTCAAACTTTTTGGCCTGCTCAAAAAGGACAATGGCCTTGAGTGAGTGTGCACAAGTTGTACGAGAACTGAAGGCATAGCTGTCATCACCACCCCTGCTTTCAAAACCCGAACCTAGGGAACATCTCATCGTCTACCTGGTCGTCTCCGAAGTAGCAGTAAGTATAGTCCTGATCCGAGAAAGCAAAGGTACGTAATCTTACATCTATTACATTATCAAAACACTCATCGACGCCAAGACGAGGTACTTGCACCTCGAGAAACAGGCATTGGCACTGGTCGTAGCTTCACGAAAGGTTAGACCCTATTTCCAGTACCACCCTATCTCGATCGTCACCACCTTCCCCTATAAGAGGCATTTTGCATAAACCCGAGCTATCAAAGAGGCTGGCCAAGTGAGCCATCGAGCTAAGCGAGCATGATATCACGTATTAGACGCAAATAGTGATAAAGTCGCAAGTGATCGCCGACTTCATCACAGACTTCAGTGCAAAGATAATGGCCGAAGTCCAGAAGGAAGTCGTCCAAGCTTCTCTCCAAACACAAGACTTTTGGGTCCTATACACCGATGGCGCATCCAACGCTTCCAGATCCGGACTGCGACTCGTACTCGAGGTCCCTACAGGCAAAATAATTTTCCCGTCCATAAGATGCCCATATATGACTAGCAACGAGGCGGAGTATGAGGCCGTAATTGCAAGATTGAGGCTAGCACTCAAGTACGAGGCAAAGCGGTTGAAACTCTGTTGTGACTCCCAGCTTGTAGTCAACCAAGTCATAGGGACTTTCCAAATCAAGGAACAAAGGTTGCAAAAATATCAGACATAGATCTGTAAGATGTTGCCCGAATTTGATGAATGTTAGCTCGACCAAATCCCGCATGCTCAGAATGTTGAAGCGGACGACCTCACCAAGTTGGTCGCTGCTACCAAAAGCATCACGACCGGGGATAAATGGGTTGTCCACCTCCTCAAATCATCACTAGACCAAATCGAGGTAAGAAATGTAAGCTTAACTTGGGATTGACGCAATTGTATTATCACCTATTTGCAGGATGACACACTCCCAAACGACAAAAAAAAAAAGCCAAGAAACTATGAATGCAAGCATCCAGATACAGTCTCCTCCATAGCGACCTGTATAAGAGGAGTTACGGCGGTCCTCTAGCGAAATGCTTGGGCCCAAATCAAACCCAGCGCGTCCTCAAAGAATTCCATGAAGGCCATTGCGGTGCTCACTCCGGAAATCGAGCACTCATCAGATGCCTTATAACGGGTAGGATACTATTGGCCTACCATGAAAAAGGACGCCTCAGAATTTGTGAAGAAATGCGAACAATGCCAGAAGTACGCTGCAATGATTCACCAAGCAGGCGAACACCTCCACTAAATCACCTCTCTGTGATCATTCATCAAGTGGGTAACGGACATCGTGGGGCCCCTCCCAGTAGGGCGAGGTAGTGTACGATTCTTTTTGCTTTTAAGTAACTATTTCTCTAAATAGGTGGAAGTATGAGCGTTCACCCAAATACACAAACAAGAGGTAATCACATTTATATGGAGGAACATCATCTGCCGATTTGGCCTACCCAAGGAGATCAGTTGCGACAACGGTCTCAGTTCACGGGAAAGAAAACTGTTGAATGCTTTCAGAAATGGCATATTAGGAGGATAATTTTAACCTTGTATTACCCAGCGGGTAATGGACATGTAGAGTCCTCCAAGGGACTGTGGCCGGATATACTGCTAGAAGTATTATGGGCGTATAAAACTACTCCGAAAACAAGCACATGAGAGACGCTCTGCTCTTTGGTCTATGGGACCGAAGCAGTTATTCCAGTCGAAATCGGAGAACTCAGCCTAAGGTACTCCCACGAAAGCGGTACTAGTAATGATGAGAGTAGAAGGAAGGAACTCGATAAATTCAATGAACGAAGAGATATGGCGTACATAAGGATGGTCTCCCAAAAGCAGCAAGCAAAACGTTATTACAACAAGAAATCAAAGGTGTGGTCGCTCAAAGTCAGGGACTACATACTCAAAGCTAAAGCTCAAGTGAGCAAAGACCCACGGGAAGGCAAGATGGGAACAAACTGGGACGGACCGTACAAAATCACAGCCAAAACAACCAAGGGTTCATTCCAATTAGAGACAATGGAAGGAAAGAAATTACCAAATAATTAAAACATCATCCACCTCAAATACTTCAACTTCTAAGGGAAGAAGTGTCCCCTAAGTCATACTCTTTTTCCCTCACTTGAGTTTTGTCCCATTAGGGTTTTCTTAAGGAGGTTTTTAGCAAGACGGCAAAGGGAACACTTCGAGTAGAAGTATACGAGGGAGGGACCGGTTTTTCTCTTTCATTGGCTGAATCCTCAATACTCTCTAAGTCAAACAATGAAGGGATTAGGTAGACTGGGGCTGGACTGGAACGCAAGCCAATGCCCAAAATCTGTAACTTTCTCTAATCATGTAACCAGAAGTAACAACATCTAATTAATAAGAAACTTACGTTTATTAAAACTCTTTTTGTGTTAAGGTTAAGTTTGACCCACCTCGAACAACACCTATCGGCCCTCGGCCGCATTTCAAAAGGTTAAGTTCGACCCAGCTCGAACGACACCTATCAGCCCTCGAACATGATTTAATAAAAGGTTAAGTTCGACCTAGCTCGAATGACACCTATCAGCCCTCGGACATGATTTAATAAAAGGTTAAGTTCGACCCAGCTCGAACAACACCTATCGGCCCTCGGTCACGATTTAATAAAAGGTTAAGTTTGACCCAGCTCGAACGACACCTATCATCCCTCGACCGTATTTCAAAAGGTTAAGTTTGACCCAGCTCGAACAACACTTATCGGCCCTCGGCCATGATTTAATAAAAGGTTAAGTTCGACCCAACTCAAATAACACCTATTAGCCCTCGACCGCATTACAAAAGTTTAAGTTTGACCCAGCTCGAACAACACCTATTAGTCCTCGGCCGCAATTTAATAAAAGGTTAATTCGATCGAGTGCGAACTACACCGATCGTCCCTCGGCCACGACTTGGCAAAATACCAAAATCAAAAAAGTTCAAACAATACCTATCAGCCTAATCTAAATAAATAGGCGCACCTGATATATATAAACAAAGGGCAAATACGTGCCATAAATATTTGTCAACAAGACTACGGCCTACTAGAAGACAAGGACAATAGAAAGAGCAGAAATCATAACAATCAAATAACAAAAGAATAGTACACGAGTGCGGAAAACAAATTTAAAATCCATATACAAAAAAGAGAGTTCATTACAAGGGCTCCTAAAGACGTCATCAAATTACACAAAAAAGTCAAAGAGAAAGACTATTGGCCCTCGCTATCACAGGCCTCCGCGACCTCACCAACTCGGCCCTCGCCACCTTCGCCCTGAGGATAAGCAATATCATACCAGGCGTCCTCCTCAAGTTGGTCCACACCCTCTTCACCATCCTCTTTGTCAACTTGAGGGATAGCGGGATGATAACCACAAGCGACTCAAGCTTGACGAGCCTTAAACCAGGCATCCTCAAGGGCAACCTCAGGAATGGAACCCGCTATATGCAAATCCCGAAACACATCTAACAGGGCCTCGGCATGAATCCATTCTTCGTATAACTCCCGAGGTACATTGGGAAAATCAGAAGTGTTGGATGAGGACGGTCGTGGAAGAAGATGATCCATCTCGGTCTTTAGAGCGGTCACTCGCTTCCTTAGCTCTCGCTGTCGACTGATCATTTTCTCGCTCGGCTCGAAGAGTCCTATTCGCCAACTCGAGCATCTCTGCATTCTTCTGAGCATCCAACTGAGAGGATTCCGCCTTCTCGAGTTCCTCCTATTTCTCAGCAACCTCGCCGGTGAGGGCCTTGAACTGAAACTGGAACTCTTCAAGTTGCCCTCACAATTCAATCATTTGAGCTTGAAGATCATTGCATTGTGCCTCTACGCTCCTACTAACTTTAAGCTCTTATTCCCTACTTCTCAGCATCCCCTCAAGGACGCTACATTTCTCGATGGCCTGCACCAGCTTATCGTCCCTCTTCTTCATATCATCCCTCAGAGCCTACCTGTTGTTGCCCTCGCAAAATCGATTACGGAGATCCCGATACTTGCCGCGATACTCAAAGTACTTATCTTTCAGTTTCATGAAGATCTCTTTATGCCTCTTCTTCCTCCGGGTGCTCTCAATTTCTAAAATCACCGTCTGCAAACCAAAAAAAAGGAAGAAAAAGGTCAGAACTATGAACGCCCTGAAAAATAGGAAAACGTTCATGTCACAAACACTCACTCTAAGAGCGAGGCTAGCAATGATCCTCGACAAGGCACTATCAATTATTTCCTTAAGGGTCTTACTCTAAATTTTGGAACAGCGAGGACCAAGGGCTGGAACTACCTCCTCGGTGTTCACCAACAGGTCACGGTCCATAGGGATCGTGATAGTCCTCGTAGATCCCTCTACCCTTACATCGAGCTGAGTAAGCCCCTCTTAAATCATTCTTAGTTCATCTGCATCGACATCGAAACCTGATTCATCGCCCTATTTAGCAATGCTTTTGCCCCTTCCATTGCCAGGCAAAGAGGCATCAACGGTTGTCCCATAGGTCGAAGCCTCTTGTCGTAGCGAAGGGTCAAGACCATCAGCAGTCACCCCCTCAGCTTCCATCCCCTCAGAATGAAGAGATATGCCTACATCGGCTTCCACCGGCCTCGAAGCCTCGAGACTCGGTTCAACAACATCCCCTACAATAATTGTCGTTGTCTCACACAGTGAAAAGTCTCATTATGCTGCTTCAACGGCCAAAGTCACTCTGTTACCTGCATCCACAGACCTCCTCTTTCGAGGTTGTATATCTCCATCACTGGGCAAATGCTCATCGTCCTCGTTAATGAGAGAGTATAGAAGAGGAGAAGAAGTCCCAACTGTCGAAGCAGAAGGGAAGGCGAAAGCGGTGAGGGGTGGAATTAGAACAAAGATAGGATCGATCGTAGTCGAAGCAAGGGCGAAAACTGAAGGTGTAGTGGCCCTCCTCTTCCGAAATGAGAGCGTGGGAGATCTCGACCTCCTCGTAGACCCCCTGGTCGAAGTTAAAGGAAAACGGGAAAGGGAAAAGTCAGCAAAAGTAACAAACATAGGCGAAGAAATCACGACGTCGACGGTAAGGAACAAGTTACTTGCCGAGGGAGGAGACAACCTAAATCTATGAGAAAAGCTCAGCCAATCGCATATTCCCACCGTATGAGGAAGAATCCGTCTAACCCAATCAGCAATGCAGGCCACTATCTGGAGAGGGCGAGCAGTAGCTGCAAAAAGGAGAAGGTCGATTAACCGACTCACAGTAAGGAAAACATCGGAAACAAAAAGGTATATAAATAGAAACGAGCACTTACGAGTAGGATTCCAAGTCTCAGGGAAGCTTGCAGCAGCAGACACTACGTCCTCGGTCCTGACAAAGAAATAGTCGAACCAATAATGCCAACTAGCCTTGTCATTCATTCTCACCACTAAACACTTTCCCCCGTAGTGGCGAAGATTCAGCAAAGTCCCTCGTTAGAAATGAGGGGTGAAGAGATGAATCAGGTGGCGTACCGTTAAAAATATAAGGGGTGAGCTGCACCGGGCATACGTTGTAGTAGCGGCATAGCTCATCTATCAACGGCGGCAAAGGAAATGAATATCTAATTAAGAACTAATATGCGTAAAGGGCGCAGAAGCCGGGACGATTAACCCGCACCTCGTCGTCACCCTCAGGGATCATGTTCACGTGACCAGGTAGGCCGAGTCTAGTCTTGAGTTCGGGTAACTTCTCAACCATCATCGTGGATTTAAATCTTTCCGTCACCACTTCCGACGCCTTTTGGAAGTCGGGTTTCGCATCAGGACATCGAGGTACGATTTTCTCCATGGTAGGTAGTGTTTCCTCCTCAGCGGCAACTCTGCCATCTTCCCCCTGGTTGGGAAAATGACATCTAGGGGAATATAGTGATCTTCCATATGGATATCTGATATTAGGTTGGACATTGTTGTGGAAAAGAGATAGGGAAGCAAAGAAAACGACAGAGAGATACAAGGATTCTGTGAAGAAGAAGAGGAAGATGTTCTGCTTATTAAGTAGGAGTTTGGAAAAGTTTCAAAATGAACAAACCACCCCATATTTATAAAGACTTGGGGGCACCGGAATCGAAATGGCAGGCCATGATTAGCACGAAGATCGAAATGGCAGAACAAATCAAGGGTCACACGAGAATCAACGCAACGCGTCGGGAAACGACATCATCATGACACATGACGTCACTTTTTCTCTTAGACCAGATGGTTCCAACTGACTTCCCAGGAAAATTCAAAGAATTCAAAATGTGCAACCCTCAGGAAGCCACGTTGCCTAACCATCACGACCACGACCTGTATAGTCAGCTCGGTAACGCTCGACCATAAATGACACTATCCACTCATCGACCTCGCCCGCTACGACGATCTCGATAAGCGGAGGGACTAACTGTATGGGCCAAAAAATATCTTTGATATGGGTAAGCTACGTCAGCATTATTATAGCCCTCGTCGACCGCCACGTGCTATCAGTAAGGTCCCTACAAGGATCGGCCTCGAGGTGAAGTAGCCTCAAAGCAACGAAGGATGCGGTCGAAGTGTCAGCAAAGATCAAGGTCGCGAAGTCACCGTGGATCAATGTCGGGGTCGATCATCTTAGACAGAGTTATAACGGCTAGTTCTAAGATAAGACATAAAGGAGAATATTCTAGTGAATATTCTCTACAATATGTACTATTAAGGTTTTCGAGGAACATGTTCCGTATAAATAGAAAGAGACACAGTGATAAGGGACATAAAATATTCATTTGTAAATAACACTTTGACTTTATAGAAAGAATTTGATCCTATTGCAAACATACAAAAACAACATTTCTACTAAAATTCTTGTCTAGTATTTTTTGCCGGATCCAAGAACAACCTAAGTGTTCAAAGGCTCATCATCAATCATTCATTATTGTCAGAAAAAATATCTACTGATCTCATTCCTTTCCGGGTGACTCGCACATTTTATTTACTTAAATGCTATTTATTACTATTTAATGACATAATTCACCTTTTGGATTATTGAATATTGTTATAATTGCTTATACTCACTATCATCCGGACAAATATACTAGTTATTTGCTACGGTCCCGATAACTTTATCTTTAAGATGTTATTTTTAACTAAGATGAATTCTCTTTCATCTAAATATAATTGGTTGAACCAAGATCCATATTTTTGATCAAACAAGACTGACACCAGCCAGGAACATCGTCCTCCGTATCTGACTCTGATTGACGGAAGAAAAGTTTGTGGTTGCTGCAGTACATCACCGGCTCTTTCCCCGGCCATCGCCATACTGGAACAAACAAGAGCTTCAAAACCTTGTCATACTCGACGAGGTTGGCGTATGATCCGCACGCTATGCATATCCCCTCTGCACTCACTAATACCTGTCTCACCTGCTGCTCTAGTCCTCCTACGAAGGACATCGTTTTTTGTTTCTGAAATATGTTGTTTGATTTTTGATTTGTTGAATGAGTTTTTGGTATGAATTAGAGTTCTTGAAAAGAAAAGGGCGAGAGAGCTGTAATGTGCTAAAGAAAAGTGGAGTACAGTTTCTGGAGAATTCGTGGTATATCGGATTTTTTTGACTTGACAGCGTCTATGCAGTATTATCATCTTCCCTAGATTATTAGGAAATTATGCGCCCAATGACGTTGAAAGCATATGGTCTTAATTTCTTAAACCCCACTTGCCCCATAGGCAAATATTTTAGGCTAAAAATTAAAAGTGTTGCTCATGAAATAAACACTAATTAAATTTGAAATTTTGCGTATAGGACGGGTGGGTTAAAAATTAAATAGTAGCACCGAAGTGCTCTATTTGTGCAAATCACCCTTAGATTATTGTGAGGGGCTTATGCCCTATCTCGGCGGATTATCTGCACCGGTCTTTTTTTAGGGTATTCTTTAATTTATATCCTCATTAACTTAATGAGCTAAATTTTGTCTTTAAAATCAATGATATTGTTCTTCTCGTAGATATATTTAGCTTCCTAAACTAATGAAAAACGGAATACGTATAGTAGCCACAAAAATGATTATTTGTGCAAATGCCCGTAATGTCTCCTCGTCCCGTGATAAGTAAAATGTGACACCCAGCATTACTGTTATTTTTAAGTACTTTATAGTAATATAATGCTTAGTGCCAATGTTTAAAAAGGGTGAGACAGTATTTAAACGTGGCTATAGGTATCTTACGCGTTAGTTAATTCATCCAATATGCCTTCACAGATGGCCCATGCACATCTCCTGTCAAGCATTGAATTGTCCGCCGTATATGAAACATAATATTCTTTCTTTTCCAAAACATTCTTCTAAATATTTGAGACGATATTATATAAAGGATTTATATATAATATGTAATTATCTCATCATTTAAAATTCAGCAATGGACCAAATATATTCCTGTACTTTCGAAAATGGTTTAAAAATACCCCTCGTTATACTATTGAGTTATATATACCATTCCTGTCATACTTTGGAATAAATATACCCTTATTTTGGATGGAGTGTCACGTGTCAACACCAGATGAAAACGACCCATTTCTTTTTTTACCCGATCCGTTTTTAAAAACCCACCACCCGACCCGTTTTAAAATTCAATTTTTTTAAAGCATATATTTTGTAAAAAATGGAATTTTTTTTGTAAAAACTGAAGAAAAAAAAAAGGAATTTGCAAAATATATATTTTTAAGTCTTTTCAGATTTTTAAAGTATTTTTTTTGTAAAAACTAAAAAAAAATATTAAAAAAATACTTTAAAAACTGAAAAATATATATTCTATAAAAACTAGAAAAAAAAAATTGCAAAATATATATTTTTCAATTTTTTCAGTTTTTTAAGTTATGTTTTTTGTAAAAATTGGGAAAAAAAAGATTTTGCAAAATATTTTTATTTTTTTTAAAACTAATGCATACGTAGTCCACTACTTTAGGAGAGTATTTTTTTCAGTTTTTTTAAAAAATATTTTTTTCAGTTTTTACAAAAACATTATTTTAAAAATACTGAAAAGACTTAAAAATATATATTTTACAAATTTCTTTTTTTCAGTTTTTATAGAATATATTTTTTTTAGTTTTTAAAGCATTTTTAAAAAAAATATTTTTTTCAGTTTTTACAAAAAAAATACTTTAAAAAAACTAAAAAGACTTAAAAATATATATTTTGCAAATTCCTTTTTTTCAGTTTTTACAAAAAAAAATTCAGTTTTTACAAAATATATGCTTTAAAAAAACTGAATTTTAAAACAGGTCGGGTGGTGGGTTTTTTAAAACGAATCAGGTAAAAAAAAAAAGAAATGGGTCGTTTTCATCTGGTGCTGACATGTGGCACTCCATCCAAAATAAGGGTATATTTGTTCCAAAGTATGACGGGAAGAGTATATATAACCCAATAGTATAACGAGGGGTATTCTTAGACCATTTTCGAAAGTACACGGGTATATTTGACCCTTTGCCGTTTAAAATTTGATGATTTAAAATACTTTGGATATGCATAATATTATGCTTACATAGTTAAATTAGACAAACAACAACAATATAGTATCACTACTTATATAGGGTAAAATATGCTATTACACGTGGCCGTCCAAAAAAGGGACACATGGAACCCAAGACTAGGGGTGGGCATAAAATTCGAAAAACCAAATTTCGAACCGGACCGAATTAATTAGGTATAATTCGCTATTAAATTTTCAGTTATTCGGTATAACGGTACCAAAATACCGAATTATTTAAGTATTGGATAATCTATGTGATCTACCCATTAAAAACACAAGTTAACTCCATATACTTTAAAAATATTTATTTTACATTCTATACCTACTATATAAAACTTTATTTACTTCTTAAATCTTTAATATCATTATATGCCATTAGAAGCGGAAAAATGGTTAAAAGAAAACAGTCAACCACCCATATTATCCACTAAAAATGGGTTGGATAATGAACTTTTTAAAAATGGATCAAATATGGATAAGAACCATATTATCCATTTAGAAAATGGGTAACCAATGGATAACTAATATGTTTAACTTTTATATTTGTAAAGCCTCAAATTGGGGGTTCCTCAAGTTTGGGAGACTAGGAATTCTCCCAAAAGTGATCATATTCATAAAGCCATGGATAATATGGTTACCCTAATTATCCGTCGGTTAACCCATTTTTATCCGTATTAAATATGGGTCGGGCCGAACCATATCCAACCTGAACCGTCTGTTTGCCACTCCTATATGCCATTAAACATATCTCACCTTTTAAGGGATTAAATTATCTCCCCCATATTCTTTTAGGTTATTTTCAATTAATATTTAATTGGGATAAAATATTGTATCTTTCTCAATATTCTATTAAGCATCGTATACCCATTACCGAGTTTTTTACTAACCACGCAATCTTTTTTCAAGATTTTTCTCTCAAGCAATTAGCAATCAAAAAGTGGAGGAAAGGATGAAGAGAAAATTGGCTTTCCATAGCACTGAAAAAATACTCGAAAAAGGCGATAATGTTTCTTTTTCCATTGAAATTCAATCGGGAGAAGTGAAATTATTGGAAGAAACTCCACATGCAATCTATGAATCGGCCTCAAAGGGGATGATAATGTTAGATTTGCGAAAATACGATCTCAAAATTTTAAAGTTCGAGCATCCAAAAAGGATGATGGCATTAATGTTAGTAGGAAAAAATAGAAAAATGGAGCATTTGTTTTGTACAAGATAATACCTCTTTACCATTTATTTGTTAGATGAAGTGTTTTATCTTTTTTGTTTTTCTCTTACATCTATGTAATCAAAAGAAAAGTTAAAATAAGATAAAAATATTTTAATTTGGGATACAATATCTAACTACAGAAATATTAGAATATACTATTCAAACAGATACACCACAATATTCTAATTAAAATTACAATATTCAAATCAAACACGCCACACTATTCTAATTTGGAATATAATATTCAAACCAAACATACTAAAATATTTCATTGTACGATACAATATCCAAACCAAACATACAAAATTACAATTGATTAATGAAGAATCATTAATATAGTATTCAAACCAACACACTATAATATTCTAATAAAAATACAATATTCAAAACCAAACACATCATAATATTCTAATTGGGAACATAGTAGTCAAATCAAATATACCATAATATTCTAATTTGGAATATAGTATTAAAACCAAACATACCACAATATTCTAATTTGAAATACAATATTCAAATCAAACACTTTTATTTATATTTATTGTGTATACATTATTTTACTTGGAATATTAACATTCTTTAATAGTATACAATGATTAGTTTACTGTATTTTTTTATTGTATAGAGGAAGATAAACTTCTATAACGACAAAGATTCCCATAGTAAAAAATTGTTTAATAGATAATTTTTTTTTATTCTTTAATTTTAGTCCAAGTTTGAAACGGATGGAATAAGATTTTGAGTAGATTTGCTTTGTGTATATAGCTTCCTTTAATTTAGGGGACATATTTATTAGGTAGTTATTGTCCTTAACTAAATAGGTATGTGGGGTAATTAATTGATGTGTACTACATGTAGTTTTATAATTGAAGTATAGTGTGTTAAGGGTTCTTTAAAGGGGGTATACGGTATAACTTTTCCTTAAGTATTTCCTATCCTAGTCCTACCTACACTGCTCTAGCCCAGCCCAAGTTTCTATTTATAGCCCAATAAGACTAAGCCCAAATCCCTTACTCTCTTAGTCACTTTCCCTTGTTTCTAAGTTAAAATTAGGTTTCTCTCAATTCTCAAATCTCAAACAAAGAAGTGAAGAACAGAGTACATGCCGTCTGTGACTGCGAGTGTTGCGAGTGAAGAACAGATCGTCACGGCGACTTCACGACCTCGATGCTGACGACTCTCAAGTGTGACTGCTTGTTTCCTCATTTTTGACCTTCATTCTTTGATGTTCAACTTTTTAACAGGTTCACAACTTTTTCATTCTTTAATATTTAGTTTGTATTTTAACAATTTATAGTAATAGGAATTAGTATCTTATATATAACTATAAGTTACTGTAAATCCTTTTTTTGGCAACGTACCTATTGATGGGTGGGTGAGGGACAAGGAATTTTCTTCTATTTTTTAATTTGACCCATTAAAATTTGCTGAAGATTCTATATTTCTTAGCGGTGTGCACTATAATAATCTTCCCATATCCTTTTGATAGTGCTTGATCTCAACATATTCACAACTTCTTCATTCTTTAATATTCAGTTTGTATTATGTAACCAATAGCTTCTTTTTTGGGTACAAAAGGCTGTTAATTGAGAATAATATGTTATAGTTCATCATATTATGATTTCTAAGTTTTGGGCTTTTGGCCTCTAGAATATTTCCGAATTACTTCGTCATATTCAAGGTAAAGATATAACATAAGAAATTAATGGGAGAATTATCAAAAAACATTGCAAGGATCAAGCAAAAAGGCGGTACAATAAGGTTGTACATAGAGAACAATTCAAGTTTATGAATAACTAGAATACTCAACTTTGCTTACTGGATTCCCTTTTTGAATGGTTTTTTACGCTAACTTAGTTTCTGGTTTGAGGCTTAATCCTTGTCCAGGAATCGAATTAGGCCAAAGCTAGGCTGATAATTTGTGGAGTGCAGCTCTGATGCAGGAAGGCTTTAGCATATACTATGTGTAGTTATGAGCATATTTGACATTTTCATCTTTGGATGGCTAGGTGCCACTTATATGTAAACAACAATTGTAGTTGATGATAACTTTTTATTGAGTTCTGAAGCAGGTATTCTATTTTTGTTTCTGCTTGCTTAGGTTCTTAAGTCTTAATAGTGTTATTAGCACAGCGTGATACATTATGTATCAAACCGAAATCGTACCGAAACAAAATAAGAAATATTAAACCGTACCGAACTACTTTGATATATTATTTGGTATACACAATTGATAAACCGAATACCAAAATACCGAACTGAAGTTCTTAAATACCAAACCAAAGTACCGAATGCCCACTCCTACACAAGACGGGGGATGACCAAAGACTGAAGGCAACTGTTTTGTTTGTCACTGGAAAGCATAACACTCATAAAGATGAGATAAATGCTCTTCGCCCGATAATATTTAATAGAGAATATTCCATGACATTAAGAGCAATTACCCGTCATATGGAATTTGGCATTATGTTCACCGTTATATCTTCAACAATGACCCTCATAATTGATATTAAAGAAGGGCACGATCCTAGGACCTCCTTTCCTATACATAGCTATAAATAGTGAGCTCAGTTATTATTGTAAGGGGACACGAATTTCCGGGCAAACTTACATTATATTCTATACAAAGCTTAATACAATCTTATCTTCTTACTTTTTGATTTCGTTGTTGTTGTGTCCGAAAAATTTGTTCCCGAAATTGTTGCTTCTGTTGTTTCGTCTACATTCTAAGGCTAAGTATTGCATAATTCTTCGATTATATTATTATTTCAGGATCAAATTAATTCACTTGTCTAGAAATTACATATAAATTCAACTGTACCTTTGGCGCGTGGGGCCTAGACAGTCGTGCAATTAAATTGATCCTTGCCTTTTTACTAATCTGTTTTGATTATTTTGTCTTAGAGAAAAAAAACATAAGAAATGGCAGATAACATATCTGTTAACAACATGCACAACCCCGAGATTCGATGGGATCAACCTCATTTTGTGGGCTCAATCAGTAACACCCACAGTGAGGGGAATGACGCCATGCCGGTGTATGACATGCAATATCCTCGACATGTTCGGGAGACAACTCCCGATGATGATGATGCGGAATATGTCGTTGATGCGGTAAGGGTCTTGCAAGAGCAATATGCGATCATTCTAGGCCACCTCACGCGACAGGATAAGGTTATGACGGAATTGAAACAGGCAATGTCGGGAGCCTCGAATAACGCAAACAGACGAGATTTGATTCCTCTCGGTGATCGTGCAAATCAAACAGTGCAGAGGGTCAACAACAATCCTCCTAGGGGTGAAATTGGCTCCGATGGAGCGGGGGGAGCAGATCCCGACCTCAATAATGAGAATTATCATTTCAAGAATGAACTTTTACGATTTATAAGGGGAGTGAACGCCTGCATGGACCAGATCCCGGGTGTGCCACCAGTGCTGAAAGGTCCGGACTTAAAAAAGTATACTCAATTACCCTACAAACCAAGTGTGGTACCAAAGTTAATCCCTAAGCGGTTCAAAATACCTGAAGTGCCAAAGTATGAAAAAACTTCAAACCCCAGGAGTATATTACCACCTACACAACGACGATGAAGGAAAATGATTTAGCTCCTCACGAAATTGAATCTCTGTTGCTAAAGAAAATTGGAGAAACCCTCATGCGGGTAACCTTGACGTGGTATTCGCTGTTACCCGAGCATTCCATAGACTCCTTTGAAATAATCGCGGACTCTTTCATTAAGGCTCATGGTGGGGCCAGAAAAGTACAAGCCCAAAAGGCCGACATATTTAGGATTGCGCAAGGAGAGTCCGAGATGCTACGAAAGTTCGTTACCCAGTTCTAGAATGAGAGAATGTTGCTCCCGGCTGTCCTGGATGAATGGGCGGTTGAAGAATTCACCAAGGGATTGAATTCGAAGTGTTCAGATGCTTCCCGAAAATTGAAGGAAAACCTGCTCGAGTTTCAAGCAACGACTTGGGTGGATGTCCACAACCGGTACGAATCAAAAATAAGGATCGAAGATTATCAAGTTAGTTTTCCATCATCGACCAAAGGACGAGAAAAGAACAGGGAAAAATCAAATGATGATTATGACACGGGCATACGGACTTCGAGGGGATGGTTTTTTCCCTATAAATGGACCGAAGGCCGTAGTAGAGGTTTTCAGACATCGGACAAGTTCGCCGTTGACAGGATGACTGATCGCAGTCGGAAAAATCTATCATTGCAGGATAAAGAAGCATCAGGATCACGGGATCCTTCTTACCCCAAGATATTGGAATACAACTTCAACATCAGTATAGTGGAATTGGTGTCGGCCATGAGAAATATCAAAGGAGCACGGTTCCTGAAACCGATGAGATATGATCCCAGCCAGAGGGATCCTAACTAGTGGTGCAAATACCACGGGATGAATGGCCACCGTACATGGGACTGCTGACACCTCCGGGAAGAAGTGGAAACATTATTGAAGAATGGTCACCTTAGAGAATTCTTAAGTGACCGAGCTAAGAACAATTATGGTCGTAATCGGGACAACGCGAAACACTCGAAAGTAGGAGAAGATCCCTTGCCAAATAATCAACATGATCTTCGGAGGGAACGAGATTAACGGGGTTACCTTTTCAGCAGCAAAGAAGATGAAAGTATCAATAACTCACAACAAAAGGTTTTGGGAAGACAACATCACTTTTACGGAGGAGGACGCATACGGATTGTTGTTACCACACAACGATGCAATGGTAATTTCCTTAAATGTGCTAGATTAGATTAAACGTGTTCTAGTGGATCTAAGAAGTTTGGCTAATATCATACAATGGAGAGTATTGGAGCAAGCTAAACTTACCGGAAGCATTATTCCGGCCACAAAGCTCCTTGCCGGATTCAACCTCGCAAGCATGACAACCCGAAGAGAAATTTTATTACTCACGAATGTCAAAGGCGTAATGAAAACAACTCTTTTCGAAGTGGTACATGGTGATATGGGATACAACATCATTCTGGGAAGGCCATGGTTGCACGAGATGAAAACTGTACCATCAACATATCATCAATTGCCGAAGTTTCTAACGCCCGAAGGAATTAAGCAGATAAGGGTTGATCAACTGACGGCAAGGGAGATGAATGCAATCTTGGTCTCCAGAAGCAAAGGAAAGGAACAAGTGGCATAGCAATTACAGGGACTGACACCTATTCCCGAACTATATGAAGTTAGCCCCGGGGCAGAGGCGTCGGAATATTATCAGGTGGCGAGATATTTCCAAGTTCCAGAAGAGACGAATGCAACGAAGTCCACAACGGAAGAGCTGGATCATGTGGCATTGTTCAAAGAATTCCAAGAAAGGAAATTCCACTTGGGGACAGGACTGCACCTATAACTCAGGTCTGAATTATTAAATTCCTTAAATCTAACGCCGATAGTTTCGCATGGTTGCATGAGGATATGACAGGCATCCCGATAGAGGTAGCCATACACAAGTTAAGCTTGGATCCCAACGTACCTCCGGTAAGACAAAAGAAACGCCCAATTGTCGAAGCTAAGAAAATATTCGTCAAAGAAGAGTAACCCGCTTACTTAATATCGGTTCGATTTGAGATGTAAGATATCCAGACTGGCTAGACAATATAGTAGTAGTTCCTAAGAAGAACAATAAGTTTCGCATCTGTGTAGATTATAAAGATCTTAATAAGGCATGCCCGAAAGACTCGTTCCCGCTGCCAAACATCAATCAAATGATTGATGTGGCCGGGCACGAGTTAATAAGTTTCCTCAATGCTTATTCCGAGTACAACCAAATTAAGATGAACTCGGGGGATCAAGAAAAGACTTCGTTTATAACGAATTTCGGTACATATTGCTACAATGTGATGCCCTTCAGGTTGAAAATTGCCGGAGCCACTTATCAACGGGCTGTAAAGAGGATGTTTGAAAATCAAATAGGAAAAACTATGGAAGTTTATATAGACGATATGCTCATTAAGTCTTTAAATTCAAGTGATCATATTAAACATATGCAAGAAACTTTAGACATCCTAAGGAAGCATAATATGAAACTTAATCCCAAGAAATGCGCGTTCGGGGTCAGCTCTGGTAAGTTTCTGGGATTTCTGGTATCGTAAAGGGGAATTGAGGTAAACCCCGATAAGATCAAGGCCATAGAAGACATCCCGGACCAATATAGTAGTAGTTCCTAAGAAGAACAATAAGTTTCGCATCTGTGTAGATTATAAAGATCTTAATAAGGCGTGCCCGAAAGACTCGTTCCCACTGCCAAACATCAATCAAATGATTGATGTGGCCAGGCACGAGTTAATAAGTTTTCTCAATGCTTATTCCGGGTACAACCAAATTAAGATGAACCCGGGGGATCAAGAAAAGACTTCGTTTATAACGAATTTCGGTACATATTGCTATAATGTGATGCCCTTCAGGTTGAAAATTGCCGGAGCCACTTATCAACGGGCCGTGAACAGGATGTTTGAAAATCAAATAGGAAAAACTATGGAAGTTTATATAGACGATATGCTCATTAAGTCTTTAAATGCAAGTGATCATATTAAACATATGCAAGAAACTTTAGACATCCTAAGGAAGCATAATATGAAACTTAATCCCAAGAAATGCGCGTTCGGGGTCAGCTCTGGTAAGTTTCTGGGATTTCTGGTATCGCAAAGGAGAATTGAGGTAAATCCCGATAAGATCAAGGCCATAGAATACATCCCGGACCAACTATCAAACGTGAAGGAAGTCCAAAGGCTTACAGGGAGATTGACAACTTTGAGCAGGTTCATTTCCTGGTCATCAGAAAAGTGTCATCGTTTCTTCGCACTTCTCAAAAAGAAAATTATTTTCTAATAGACCTTGGAGTGCCAGCAGATTTTGAGGGATTTAAAGAAGTACTTTTCAAGCCCTCCATTACTTTCAAAACCGAAATAAGGTAAAACGTTACTAGTTTATCATGCGATCTCGGAAGTTGCGGTAAGTGCGATTTTAGTCCATAAGGACGAAGGTACGCAATCTCTATTTATTATGTTAGTAAAATTTTAGCGGGAGCAGAAACTCGCTACCCACATTTGGAGAAACTGGCTTTAGCTCTCGTAGTCACCGCTCGGAAGATGAGGCCCTATTTCCAATGCAACCCGATAGCCGTGGTGACTACTTTACCTTTGCGGAACATCCTCTAGAAACCCGAGCTCTCGAGTAGATTGTCCAAATGGGCCGTCAAAATGAGTGAATTCGACATAGAATATAAACCAAGGACTGCAATTAAGTTGCAAGTCCCGCCTGACTTCGTGGCCGATTTTATTCCGGGAGTATTGCCTCAGGTAAGCAAGAAGGCAGTAATGGTGTCGGAATCGACATCAGGGGTTTGGATCTTATTTACGGATGGAGCTTCCAACGTAAAAGGGTCTAGGCTCAGTATAGTCTTAATCACACCTTCGGGGGAAACCCTAAGGCAAGCCATAAGAACGGTCCATTTAACTAACAATAAAGTAGAGTATGAAGCTTTGATTGCAGGGCTCAAATTGGTCCGGGGACTTGATTCCAAGATCATCAAAATCAAATGCGACTCATAGCTGGTGGTAAATCAGGTCTACGGGTCTTCGAGACCAAAGAGAAGCGCATGCAACAATATGTGATAAAGGTTCAGGCTCTGTTGGCGCGATTCTGAAAGTGGTCAATTACTCATATCCCAAGAGAGGATAATGCAGAAGCAGACGAATTGGCAAACCTAGGATCATCGACAGAAATAAAGGGATCGGAGTCTGGGACAGTAGTACAAATGATGAACTCAGTTCTGGATACATATGGTTACTATAAGGTAAATTCAGCTAATTTGGTCTGGGACTGGAAAAATGAAATCATCGATTATCTCGAGCACGGGAAGCTACCCGAAGACCCCAAAGCAACCCGGGCACTACATACCAAAGCAGCGCGATATAGCTTCAAGAGAGGCCAATTGTATAGAAAATCTTTTCAAGGCCCGCTGGCCCGATGCTTAGGCGCATCCGAAGCTAACTATATCATGAGAGAGGTTCACAAAGGGATATGTGGCAACCACTCGGGCGTAGATTCCTTAGTGCTAAATTTGGTAAGGGCAGGATATTATTAGTCCCGCATGAAACAAAACGCCAATGACTTCGTACAAAAATGTGATAAGTGCCAAAGCTATGCACCACTGGTGCATCAACCGGCAGAACCTTTACATTCGGTTTTGTAACCATGGTCGTTCATGAAATGGGGTATGGACATCGTCAAACCACTGCCACCGGTTCCTGAAAAGGTAAGATTTCTTTTAAGTTTGACTGACTATTTTTCTAAGTTGGTGGAAGCATGTCCTTTTCAGAAGATCGAAGAACGCAAAGTGGTGAATTTCTTGTGGGAAATATAATTTGCAGGTTCGGAATACCAAAAGAGATAGCATGCGACAATGGACAACAGTTTATCGGTGCAAAATTTACAAAGTTCCTCGAAGATTTAAAAATAAAGAGGATCACGTCTTCACCCAATCATCCAAGCGCAAACGATCAAGCGGAGTCAACGAACAAAGTGATTAATCAAAACCTCAAGAAAATGTTGGAAGTGTCTAAGGGTAATTGTCCCGAGGAATTACCCAGAGTTCTATGGGCATACCGAACTAGGCCAAGTCGAGCACAGGGAAAACCCCTTTTTTCTTCGTGTACGATGCAGAAGCTTTAATCCCGGTGGAAGTAGGGGAACCCACCATGGGATATATACATGAAGATGAAGAATCAAACAATGAAGCAATGTTAGTGAACTTAGAGATGCTCGATGAACGCAGGGACTTGGCGCATGTAAGAATGGCCTTTCAAAATCAGAGAATGGTACGGTATTATAATCGAAGATCCAACCTCCGTTGTTTCAAAGTAGGAGACTTGGTCCTAAGGAAAGTAACTCAAAATACTCGGGAGCTCAACGCATGTTAGCTAGGTCTAATGTGGGAAGGCCCCTACCGTGTTTCAGCTATCACCGGGAAAGGTTCATACGAGTTGGAAAACCAAATGGAGAAAAGTTGCCCAGCAATTGGAACGTGGTGCACCTGAAAAGATATTATTGCTGATGAACATTATCCAGTCAGAAAGCATGTGTTGTATTCTTTTTCCCTTCATTTAGTTTTTATCCCAATTGGGTTTTTCTGGCAAGATTTTTAACGAGGCAGCAACAGAAAGCATACTACGAGGACAACATCAATAAGACCTTTAATAGCAAGGCACACAAGCAAAGATCCACTCGGGGACGGTTAAATAATCTTTTGCTCTATAGCAAATTCCCACAGAGAAGTTAAGTTTGCTATTGAGCAAAGGTTACCCGACCATTCACGAGCACAAACCACTAGAAGGTTGTTAGATAGTCCTTCGCTCGATAGCATAAATTCCTAAGGGGAAGTAAAGTGTGTTACCAAGTTAAGGATTATCTAGCAATTCATTAGTAGAATCTTCGAATATACAAGACTTCCAGTGTTCCAATTCGCACTCTTCGCATTCGAACACTGGGGGGAATGATATGGGGATACGACAACAATTACTGCCATGTCGACTGGGAAATGAAAAACTGGAAACATAATTCCATCATCGGGACCAGGGACTGCGCGACTAGTTCCATAGAAACAAGTTAGCCATAAGTAATAGAAATTTCTTTTCAGCATAGTAAATGCTTATGTACTTTTTGAAAATAGAAGGAATAAAATAAAATGAAATCCTTTTGTTTTTATCTTGTTTCTTGTATGAACGATGAATTAACTTTGTCATTTGAAAGTTAAAAAAGTATTTCAAATGATGGTGCCA
Source organism: Nicotiana tabacum (assembly GCF_000715075.1). Lineage (NCBI taxonomy): Eukaryota > Viridiplantae > Streptophyta > Magnoliopsida > Solanales > Solanaceae > Nicotiana > Nicotiana tabacum. Next base: position 39,826,388 of record NC_134101.1, read on the forward strand.
TAATGAACAAGAGACATCCTCTTCAAGAACACCATAAATATAAGAGGGCTCTCTCTTATAAAAACTCTCACGTTAAAGGGTTGGTTTCGGAAGAATTTATGCCCGAAATCAAAATGCCTTCAGGGAAAGATACACCCAAAGTCGTATACGAAAGAACGCAAAAGGTAAACTTGCGCAAATACTTATCAAAGCCTTCACGAAAAAGAGCTGATTCCCAGAGCCAAAAATGCTTTCGGGGAGAATACACCCAAGGCTTCACATAATAAGACGCATAACAGAAAAGCTTGCGCAAAATTCTTAAGCAAAAGGAAGAAAATGCAAAGATTAAAGACTTGTATGAATATTCAAACGAAAGGAAGACTCAAACAATACTTGAGCAAAAGATAATTTTATTTATAAAAATATGCCAAAATGGCATAGGTACAAGAATTGGAAAAAGAAAAGAAAAGTTAAACTGCAATATCTCCAGAATCGGGAAGAAGAGAAGTGTTCGCGCCCCCGGGAGAAGTAGATGGATCCACTGATGGCTCAACATTTTTACTAGTTTGGCCTTCAGAATCATCATCATCCAATTCTTCTTCAGTTCCCCAGAACTCTGAACCGAAACCAGAAGGACCAGGTGTATCAGACCTCATTGGGAGTCCATTTTTAGCAGCTAACTCAAGCTCACGGGCCTTAGCAATTTTGGCATCAAAATCAATGACACAAGCTTTGTCCTCTTCCAAGGTTTTTCTCCTCATGTTGTACATAGCGTAAGTTTTCTCAACAATGAGGGAAGTCGCTTGACGCTTAAGTTCTTCTTTGAGTTGGGTTACCTCGGCAGAAAGGCTTTCCCGAGCGGACCTAATAGATCAGAGGCTAACATCAAGGTCACTGACAGTTGAACTAAAGAGCCTATTATGCTCGATAGTTTTCCTGTATTTCTCTTCCAGCTGGCCATGTTTCGTCCCCGCAATAGCAAGCTCTTCAATTTTGGAGTTCAAGGTTGCCTCTAAGTTGGTCTCTCTTTCAGCGGAGGCGACCTCGCGTCCGGTTGCAGCAAGAATGTCGTTATGGACTTCAACCCATTTGACCCTGGCTTCATCAAATCTAACCCTCAGTGGGCCAATTTCTTGGCTAAGTGTTACCACTTCTTTCTCGCTTTGCTGCAAACGAGCCTCCAATATAACAGCCTCAGCAGCTTTGGCTTCCAATTCCGAAGGAGAGCGACATTTTGCTCCTGCTATGCCAAAAGTTGATCCCGTGCGGAGGTAATCTCTTTCTTTTCACGAATCAACCTCTAAAGGCCCTCGTAAGCAAGAAAGTTTGCCTACAAATCAAAAAGGGTAAAATTTTGGATATGTTCATACCAAAAATAGAAGAAGTAATAAAGGAAGAAAGGAACGTACCGCTGCGTCGTTGTGCATGGCGTTGTTCAACAAACACTCTCCCGAGGGTGCCTGAATCTTTTCCCAGTCTTTCTCTGAAGCCAAAGGCTTCAGATAATTAGCAAGCTCCACCAACCGGGATAGCAAGTTGCATCCGGTAGAGACCGAAAAAATAACATTCCTCCTCTTTTGCGAATCTTCAAAAGGGGCAGCATAATTTTGCCCCAAATTTCCATGAATTAGGGACTTGGGAAGAGGAACACCTTCTTTGTGGTCAGGTATGGCCGGTGGAGATGATGTAGCAGTTGCTGGAGAAAGAGCGGATGAAGATGGAAATGATGTGGCAGTAGTTGGTGGAAGAGTGAATGAAGATGAAAGTGATGTAACAATTGCTGGTATTGGTGAAGATGGAGATGAAGCTTATGGAGTTGAAGAGTGAGAAGCAGCTGCATCAAATGCAGTGTTGGTTGTTGGATTCTCACCAACTAAATATGGCAGGGACCCGGTACTCAGCCCCGCAGTACTGGGCACAACAATTGAGGCCTGAAAATGAGAGTTGACATTATTTACCAAATCAAACTCCCCCCAAAGTGTCGCGGCATGGTCCTCGATTGGTGTAACTATCTCAACAGGCCGAGCATCCTGTTGAGATGATGATGATCGTTGTCTTCTATGTAGAGAAGCTCCATCATCACTAGCTTCTTCATCATCGTCGATCGTCACAATGTCTATGACCGGCCCGGAAGGAGGGCAAGTCACCATCGCTACTGGAGATGACACGGGGCATCGGTCTTTGCCCTCTTATTCTTTTCCCCGTCCATATAGGAGCGTCTTATCTTTGACTATTTGTCCCCCAGCTTGGGACTCCGTAAAGAAATATTTGTGCCCGAAGCAGGCTCAGAGACACCTATTTGAGTAAGTGCCACCTGAAGCAGCCTTGCTGCATCAACAGGATCAGCCAAGACGTCCTCCTCTGGAATAGTAACAAGGCCTGCAGGTAGACCTAATTTCATAGACAAATTAGAAGGGTTCAATTAAGTTCTTCACATGAAAACTTGAAACAAGGTGTGTTTGAATTACCATGATTTTTGGCCTTCCACCAGTATTTAGTGGCAAGTTTTTTCCACAAGCGAGTTTCGGGCATCGTAACGTCCAAGGTCTTCTGTACCCACCTTTCCAAACCTTCAACACCAGTGGGATCCATCGAGTTGCTGAAATAGGCAAAGGATGTAGGATCAATACTGCTATAGAAGAATATTTAGTAAAAGGAAATATTAAACAAAGAGCTTACGAGTGCGGTTCCAAGCAACCAGAAAGGATGAATACATTGCCAGAATTATGTCGCTGGTGGAAACTGCAACGAACTATTCCATCCACCCTCGGCTGTTGTCATCATCCATGTTAGACAACAGAGTATGGTGGCTACGCTTGCAGAGGTTTATCATTCTCCCGCGGAAGATCTTGGGAGAATGAAGATTCATTATATGAGCTAAGGCTAGCTCTTCTCTAGTCTCTTGGCAAAAACGCCGAAGGCAAGCAACCGTTCACCACACAGAAGGACTTACTTGTGCCAAACACACTTGGTAGCAAAGCAAAACTCCGCAATCATGGAGTCCAACTCTCCGCTCAAAGAGAACGCACCCAAAGTAAAGTGATACGTGTAAAAATATGTAAAATTCTCCTTGGGTAGGTTCACTTACTCCGATAGATCAGGAACAATAATATCAAAGTTTTGGCAGCGACATTCTTCCTTCACAGCAGGAATGCTAGAAGGACGGATGGAAGAAGGATACATACTGACGGCCCATGTACGAGAGTTAGTAGTAGGGAATTTCTCTTCGAAATCTTTTGTGGTAATAAGACTTCTAGGGATGATGGATCACACTGTTGGAGGAGCAGAGTCCTCGGCCTTGTTCTTATTCTTTGAAAAATCGGTACGCTTTGAGGAAGAAGCCATTGTATGGAAGAAGGAGAAGGCTTTTGTTTGAAGAGAATTAGAGAAAATATGAAGAGCAAGAAGTAAGTCAGATAAGGGAAGCTTGAAAAATTAAGGAATATAAGGAAAAAGGTTGATGCGTATAAGTAAAAGTTTTGGTGGCTAAATTCATGGCCAATATTACCTTGATAAATAGCAAAAGTTATGCTGAATCGTGGGATGACGCGTGTTCGGGGTATTAAATGTAGAGAGACGTGCGTGTAATCAACCGTCAGAAGCCTTCAGAGGGAATTATAGTAATTCCTGCCAAAAAACTATTTCTACCAACTTCCCGGTAACACAAAGTTATGTCACCCAAAAGCAGGGGGCTATCTGTATAGGGTAAAATATGCTAGGACACGTGGTCATCCAAAAAAGGGACACATGAAACCCAACACGGGGGGATGGCCAAAGACCGCAGGCAACTGTTTCATTTGTCACTAGAAAGAATTACGCTCATAAAGATGTGATAAATGCTCTACGCCCGGTAGTATTTAATAGAGAATATTCCATGGCTTTAAGAGCGATTACCTGTTATATGGAATTTGACATTTATGTTCACCGTTACATCTTCATCAATGACCCTCATAATTGACATTAAATAAGGGCACGATCCTAGGACCTCCTTCCCTATACATAGCTATAAATAGTGAGCTCAGTTATCATTGTAAGGGGACACGAATTTTCTGGCAAACTTACGCTATATTCTATACAAAGCTTAATACAATCTTATCTTCTTACTTTTTGATTTCGTTATCGTTGTGCCCGGAAATTCTGTTCCCGGAATTGTTGCTTTTGTTGTTTCGTCTACATCCTAAGACTAAGTATTGCATAATTCTTCGATTATTTTATTATTTCAGGACCAATTAATTCACTTGTCGAGAAACCACGTATAAATTTAACTGTACCGTTTTACGTATAAATATTGCTAGAAAACTGTTAAAATCCATCCACATAATACCGACCGAAATCGATCGAAAAATAGGTAAATTGGTCGCAAAAGTCAAAAATAATATTTCTCACAAAGATACCGACCACCATCGGTCGAAAATAGTGGTCCCACAATAAAGAAACACTGCTACGTCTGACACATATAAAAATTATGACTGATGTCGGTCTGAAATTGGTCAACCTTTGACCAAGACCTGGTTATACTTGCATATTATCTACCAAAATAAGTTTTAATTAAAAAATTCCAAGTATACCGATCGAAATTGGTTGGAAATTTGAATTTATTTTTTTCTACCCAGGATTAATTGGTTTTTTAATATAACAAACATTATATATATAATTTACCGACCGATTGTGGATTTTTATTCAATGTTCTGCATTTGAGATTTTTGTTTGATTTATCGACCCTCTTTTGAAATGTTTTCTCCACTCTCTCTCTCTCTCTCTCTCTCTCTCACACACACACACACACACACACACACACACACACACACACACACACACACACATATATATATATATATATATATATATATATATATATATACACACACACACACACACACACACACACACACACACACACACAAATATTTTATTCTCGATCACCTTATTAGTACTTTGCTCGAATACTTCATTAGTGGATAAATTGAAAATTCAATTATATTCGATTAAAACTTACTATAACTCGTTTAAAAATAAAGTATATAGTTATATAAGATGTAGTGTTATATTAATACTTAAGTTGTAACAACAACAACATATGTTTATATATTAATGCTATATTAACATATGTTATATTAGTATAAGTATACATATGTTGTTGTTGCTAAAACTTAAGTATTAATATAGCACTACATCTTATAGAACTATATACTTTATTTTTAAATGTGTTATATTAAGTTTTAATCTAATATAATTAAAATTCCAATTGATCCACTGATGTAGTATCCGAGCAAAGTATTAATAAGATGATCGAGAATAAAACATTCAAGACTGTCGATTGTACACATATTGGAGCATCTAATCACTCATTATACCAGAGCATGTAGTCACTTAATATGTTTAAAATATTCACTTAAACTTCAAGATTTGTTTTCTTATTTAACATTACATATAGGTCAACAATCCAAACAACGATGTTAATCAATTTTTGAAAGATATATCTTGAGACCTGCACCTACGATTACAACTATGTCTAAGTATTTTGTGAATGGTTACAAATTTTACATCGAGGAATACTCCAAGTATTAAAAAAAGCAATAACATTGGGGTGTGTGTCAAAGGTGGTGAAGGTAGTCAGGATGGGAAAAATGATTATTATGGTGAGATCAAAGAGAATCTAGAATTATCATATTCAGGTTGGCCAAATAAGAAGATCATACTTTTCCGATGCAAGTGGTTTGACCCAACACCTAGAAGAGGTACAAATATACACTCGCAGTACAACATAATTGAGGTTAATAAAAAGAGGAAGTATGATCGCTATGATCATTTTATAAATTACAGAAAAAGTTAGGTAAGTGTATTATGCTCCATATCCATTGCGGAGGGATAAGGATGATTGGTTGGTTGTAATAAAAATTAAGCTTGTTGGTCGGGTGAAAGTTGAGAATGTGCTAGATGTTGCTTACCAAAACGATACCTCAAGTGTTAACCAAATGGTGGATGATCAGTTAGAAAATGACTTGGAGCATCCTCAACGCAAATTAGAAAAAGTTGATATGGAGGAAATAACAATCATAGAAAATGAGGACGAAGAATCACCTTATGAAAATGAAATAACTGAAGAGGAAGAATTTTTGGAAAAGGAATTATACTTTGAAGATGACTAGCATGTTAGTTTTTCAAGCGCTCTCAACTTATATAGATTTATATTCTCAATTCTAACATTTTCTTTAATTTATGCAGATGATCGGTAGGGGTCGAGATAAGTCTAGGAAGGATAAGAGGCCTAATGAGCATGGGGATAGTGTTACACCCCCGCTTCCTTCCACTCCACACTTGCATCCTTCCCATGCTGATGGCCGGCAGCAATCTTCTAGGCACACATCTTTTCTATCACATCCATATACTCATCAGACTATCTATCATTCGCCCTCCCATCAGTATTCTTACCATTCTCCACCACAGGGCTATACCCTTCTTCCTCCACATAATCTTGCATATAGTTACATGGGTCCACCGAGTCAACAGTCATAGGGCTATGTGGTGATACGCCCGCCATCTATTCCATTTGCTTCACCACTAGCTGGATCGCATCCATCTATATTCCAGCCACCCGGATTGCAGCAAGGGTCTATATCGCATCTATCTTCATCAGCGACCTCGTCTCCCTCTCCACAGAGTTCGTCTCCTAGCATTTCTAGACTTCGCCTTCGGGATAGTAGCACTGAGCCAGATGCCTCCCCTTCTACGCACGCTTCAGATTTATCGGAGGATGATGATTTAGAAGAAGTGTTGTATGATCGTTATTATAGGATGATCATCAGGCCTGAGGGTAATGGATAAGATTTATTTATTACTTCTTAGTTTTTTCTGAATTATAGTAGTTAGTATTGTTTATTTAAAGTAATTTCTATGTTGCAAGTTCATACTTAGTCATCAGACTACAAAGATAACCACTGAAGCTCTTGGCCGGTTGTATGATGCACCCTATGCGACTTGGAGTGAGTTTTCACCAGAGCTTGTGGAGCAAAGTTTCAACCAATTTAAGGTTTTAATGCAATTCTTATTTATTTAAGCATTATATTAACAATATTTTTATCTAACGTTACACACTTCATTTGCAGACTAAATGTTCCTAGGAGGATCGGCATAACAGTGTCATTCTTGCAAATTTTGAGTTCAAATGCCGTAAGAGACTATTTGATTCCTTCTGTTCTGCTCGGAAGAAGAGCAAGAAGCCTTCATGGGTTCTACCGTATTTATGGGAGGATCTGTTGAGGTAGTGGGCCACTGATAAATTCGAGATGAGGAGTGAACAGGGAAAGAAGGCCCGAGCATCTGAGAAGGGTTGCTCCTTGCACTATGTAGGTGCAAGGAGCATGAGGACCGCGGGAATACTACTGGTAATTCCTCAAAATATCTAAATCTATTTTTATCGAACTATATTTATATATTTTAATTTAGTTAATATGTTTTATTATATTTGTATGGAAAAATATATGGGAGAAAGATGACTCATGATGAATTCTTCATGGAGACTCACATCCGGAAGAAGAAGGCGCCGATAGATCCAACTAGATGGGTCGAGGACCGGGCGGAGACTACATATGTAAGTTTCATAACTACTATGACTTGAAATTAATGTTTATAATATTATATAGTTAATAATTTTCTATCTTCTAAATAAAGGGTCGCTACAAGACTAATGTGGAGGTGTAAACTCAGAGCTTGCCACCGAATGAGCAAGGCGAGCGACCACCCTTTTAAGACGAAGAAGCACAGAAGATATGATTGGATTTTGTCTGTGGTCCTAAAAAGTGGATAGCATACGGCCTTCCATAGAGATCATTTTGGCTCTGGATTGCAAAGTATAGGGACTTCTGTCCAGGGCGAGGCAACTGATAGGTCGACTCTCTCGGCTATGGAGAAGAAGATCGCAAAGCTATCATTAGAGCTTGAAGAGACAAAGGGTAGAGAAGAAAAGAGATATAAATAGTTTGATACACTTCAAGTTCAGCTAGAAAAGATGGATAAACGATTTAATATCCTTCAAGGTCAGCTGGCCAATCTTCTTGCTAGTGGTGTTTTCCCGATTCCCCGGTCTTGTGAGTCTTTCCCAGATGATAATCCTTCTCGTCGTGATCCTTCGAACCGTGCCGACAATGAATCTTCTAGTAGTGGAGATAGAGATGGAGATGATGTAGTACAAAACACTCATTGAATGATGTTTGAACTTTTAACTTGTGAAACGTTTTATTGTTGGGTATTTTGAAACTCTATAAATATTGTTAATATAGTTTTGATAGTTGTTATTGTTGTTGTTATTGTTGCTATTAATGTTATTGGTTGAATGGCAGCAATGTAATGCTGCCATTATAGGTGATTGATTGTTAGCATGTGGTGCAACTATAAATCAACTGTATTCTGCCAAAAACTTACCCAGAAAACCGACCGAAGTTGGTCGGAAATGTTCAATTGAATTTTCCAAAAAATTATATTTACTGACCAACTTCGGTCGGAATTTTTTTATTTTAAATTATAAATATTTTAATAATACTGATCGACTTCGGTCGGAACTTTTGATTTTAAATTTTAAATATTTTAACATTACCGACCGAGTTCAGTCGGAAATGAACAATTTTTAAAAAATGAAGAACTAAAAATCCGACCGAAGTCGGTCGCTAATATAAAAATAATTATAAATTATTTTAAATAATACCGACCGAATTCGGTCGGTAAATTTACTTTGTGTCAGATTATTTGGTCAAAGTGCATTGAAAATTACCAACCAACTTCGGTCGGAAATATCGACCGTTTGCGATCGTCTCGCATTAGCGACCATTGGTTTTTCTATGAATTGAAAACGATCGGAAATAGGTCGGTTTTTGTTCAATTCCGACCGATTTCGGTCGGGTTTTTTAGACCTTTTAGCTAGTTTTCTAGTAGTGATATACAGATTTGGAAAGGATAATAGGTACACAAACTTTACCCTACCTTGAGGTAGGGATGTTGTTTATAATAGACTCTCGACTAAAAAAAAGTAATTTACATCAAATTTGAAAAAGAAAAATAATAATGAAGAATGTCACGTCCTTAGTAGTTAACTAAGAACACGTGCGACACTTGACAACTCGCTCACGATCTTGCACAATTTGCTCACGTTCTTGCTATGCCAAGTCAGTCTTACTATACTCAAAATCGCTAAGAGAATGGTAGAAAGAACACAAGAGAATTGTTAAAGGAAGCTTTGTATTAGAGAGAACTTGAATTGTTTACTTGGTAAAATACAAATAAATGCCCCCTTTATATACTAGTATCCTATAGGCTAGTGTGTAAATATTAATTGTTACACAAGTCCTTAATATTTACAAGATAAGGACTTTCTTTAGAATTCTCTACAAGCCTAGAAAATTCCAAGGACTTTCTAGAAAATCCATAGGCATCTAGGGTCTTCCAAAGGAAATGTCCATACTTCTCTAGAATCTTCTCACAAATACTAGATTTCCTCCTATGTAAGCTTCCACATGGTATTAATATATGTCAAATGGTGCCTATGTGGCATGGTGACATGGCGGGTCATTACACTCTCCCCCACCCGATGTTGCGACGACCGCGTCGTAATGTTGCTGCATAAACTCTTAGATCTTATCTTTGAATTGCCATAAGTCTTCATATTGTTCCCACGTGGCCTCCTCCAGAGATTGCCCCTTCCAATGGACGAGGAACATTGCGGTGGCTTTCTGTCCTTGTGTTCGCCTGGCATGGTAATCAATAATAGCCTCAATCTCCCGATCATGTGAGGCGGTGATAGTAATAGGCGCTCGACTTGATTGGCTCCTACCCAGATCATCCATGTCTTCATGATATGGCTTAAGCATGCTGGCATGAAAGATATGTAGATCTTAAGATACGATGGCATGTCAAGCTTGTATGAGATCTTGCCTGCCTTGGAGACGATCTTAAATGGCCCCTCATACTTGCGAATCAAATTCTGATGCATGCTATGTAATGCCTTGAACTGTCTTGGGTTAAACTTCACCATCACCATATCCCCAACTCTATAGTCCGTGGGCGCCGCTTACGGTTCGCAAACTTCTTTATCTTCTTAGCTGCCTTATCCAAGTAGGACTTAGCAGTGTTAAGATTCTCCTCCCATCCTTTGGCCATATGATAAGCCTCCAAACTATTTCCCTCAAACGCGGCTGGTAATGAATGTTGAGTTTGTGGTTGTTGGCTTGTGGCTAACTCAAATGGTGTCCGCCCCGTGGACTCACTCCACTGCAAGTTATAAAAGAATTGGGCGATATCTAAGAGCCTTGCCCAATCTTTCTGATACGCGCTTACATAATGCCTCAAGTAGCATTCTAGTAAGGCATTGACCCATTCCATTTGTCCATCCGTATGTGGGTGGAAACTAGTGCAAAAGTGCAGTTCCGTGCCAAGTATGTCGAATAACTCTCTCCAAAAGTTTCCAGTAAAGCGGGGGTCTCGATCACTAATAATATGCCTTGGTAAGCCCCAATACTTAACCACGTTCTTAAATAATAGCTTGGCGGCTTCCTTGGTAGTGCAACTTGGTGAGGCAGGCATGAAGGTGGCATATTTAGAAAATCTATCCACGACCACCATAATAATACCATAACCGTTGGACTTTGGTAGGCAAGTGATAAAGTCCATAGTCCTGCTCTCCCATGGATGCTCTGCAACTGGTAGTGGCTCCAAAAGTCCTCCGGGTTGTTGTTGCTTAACCTTGTCCTGTTGACAGACAAGACAAGTTTACACATAACACTCGATGTCATCTCGCATGCGTGGCCAATAGTAGACTGACTCAACTAAGGCCCTAGTGCGACGTTGACATGGATGAACAACCCATATTGTGTCATGACTCTCCCTTATGATTCTCCGTCTAATGTCTCCAAACATAGGCACGTAGACTCATCGACCCGTGGTAAGCAATAGGCCATTTTCTACCCAAAAACGTCTCGTCTTGCCCTGGTTGGCTAACTCGATAAGTTGTTTGGCTGCTGAATCATGTTGCATGCCTTCTTTTATAGCCTCAAGAATGTCCCAACTTGCTGAAGTGATGGAAGCAAGCTCGGCTTTCCGGCTCAACGCACCAGCTACAACATTACCTTTGCCATGCTTGTACTCCAGCACATAATCAAACTCGGCCAGGAAATCCTTCCACCTAGCCTATTTTGGTATGAGCTTCTTTTGCGTATGAAAGCAGCTAGTAGCCACATTGTCGGTCTTGACCACGAACCTCGACCCAAGCAAATAATGTCGCCATGTACGAAGGCAATGCACAATGGCAATCATCTCCTTATCTTGCACCGTGTAACGTTGCTCCGTCTCATTAAACTTGCGGCTCTCAAACGCTATGGGATGCTTATCCTGCATCAGGACACCCCCAATGGAAAAGTCTGAGGCATCTGTGTGCACCTCAAATGTCTTGGCAAAGTCAGGAAGCGCCAAGACTGTCTCCTCTATTACAGCTGCCTTAAGGCCTTCAAATGCCTTTTGACAATGCTCCGTCCAAACCCATGGCTTGCTCTTCTTTAGCAACTCAGTCAATGGTACAACTTTTGTTAAGTAGCCACTGATGAACCGGCGATAGTAGTTAACAAGGCCAAGAAAAGATCTTAACTCAGTTACCTTTATAGGTGCCTCTCACTCCTGGATAGCACGTACCTTTGCCTCGTCCATACGTAGCTCGTCATTGCTAATAACATGGCCTAAGAAGTGCACCTTTGATTGTGCAAAATCGCATTTCTCCCTCTTGATGTATAGCTCGTTCTCCCGCAAGACTTGGAAAACCTTCCTTAAGTGCTCTATATGCTCTTCCAAGGTGTTGCTGTAGATGACTATGTCGTCTAGGTAGACTACCACGAATTGATCAAGGCAAGGATGGAAAATCTTGTTCATAAGGGTGCAAAATGTGGCCGGTGCATTGGTTAAGCCGAAGGGCATCACCAACCACTCAAAGGCTCCATATATCATCACACATGTTGTCTTCGGCTCATCCCCTTCTGCAATGCAAACCTGGTAGTAGCCCTTTGCGAAGATCCACCTTGGTAAAGTACTTGGCTTGCTCAGGTCTATCGAACAAGTTAGCAATGAGCGGGATCAGGTACTTATTTTTCAATGTGACCTTATTAAGTTCTCGGTAGTCTATGCACAAGCGCAATGATCCATCCTTCTTCTTCTGGAACAATACTGGTGCACCGAAAGTTGCCTTTGATGGGCGAATATGACCAGCATCTAGCAACTCTTTCAATTGTTTCCTGATCTCCTCTAGCTCAGGCGGTGCCATACGATATGGGGCAAATGCGGGTGGATTAGCCCCTGGCTCCAATTCAATCTTGTGATCCACCTCTCGCCTACGCGACAAATGCTTAGGCAACTCCTCGGGTATGACGTCTTTGTTTTCCTCAAGCAACTTCTCTATGCAAGGCGGCAATGTCTCTTGAAAACTCTTGTCTTCCTCCAGACTTGCGATGGTTGCCACGAACATCGGCTCCCCCTTCTTGATCCCCTTGATAACCTGCATAGCTGAGAGTTATGCTTGGATCTATCAGTGTGGCATAGTCATTGTAGGTACCATGCAAGCTCTTTCTCGCTCCATAACCAATAGATGTTGGAGGTAGGGGTCGATCAAAGTATGACAATGTCTAAAGAACTCTTGCCCTAATATGATGTCAAAGATATCAATAGCGGTTACAGTAAAGTTTGTCATGCCTTTCCAAGTTCCCAATTTGACACCAACTCCATTGGCTACCCCACGAGCATTCTGTACCTCGGCATTCACAGTCGTAATGCGAGAGTTGGTTGGAGCAAGCTTCAATTCTAGTCTCTTTGCGGCACCCTCAGTCACGAAATTATGAGTTGCTCCAGTATCCACCATTGCACGAGCATGATTGTTGTTGATAGTGAGATCCACGTACTGATTGCTATTCTCGGTAGGTTGGATAGCTTGCTTCGTGACAGCACCACATAATCGGATCATACCTAACTGTACGGTTCCCAAACTCTCTCATTACGGCTTCTCCTTCTGTTCACGGACCATGGCGTTGAGGCTCTTTAGGTCGGGATAATTCCTGAAGCTGTGCGACCCTCCGCATATGTAACATCCCTTCTTCTCGGCGTAGCCTTGACGGCCACTCAACTTTTTGTAATCTTGAGTCTTGTAGTATTGTTGTTGTATCTCCTTGCCTTTGCCACGGTCTCCCCTACCTTTGACATTGTTAAACTTTGATTCTTTGTCGTGCTTGTCATGCCTGAAATCCATCAATGATTCAACCTCCACTATGGCTTGGTCTATATCTGCGACTTGTCGGCGTTGCAACTCCTGCTTAGCCCAATTTTGCAACCTGTCCATGAAGTGGAACAACAAGTCATCATTGGTCAGGTTGGGGATTTGAAGCATAAGGGTAGTGAACTCCTTGACATAGACACGTATGCTCCATGTTTGCTTCAACTCCCTAAGCTTGCGCCTTGCCTCGTACAAGACATTGTTTAGAAAGAACTGTCGCTTGAACTCGACTTTTAACTGATCCACTTGCTAATAGTTCATAGACCTTTATCCACGTCGTCCATCTTCCTTCTCCATCATAGCATGGCAATCTCTGAGAGGTACAACACTACAGTGTTGATCATGGCCTCGTCATCCCTCACTTTGTCGTGCTTGAAGTAGTTCTCCAAGTGCCAAAGGATATTTTTCACTTCTTATGCATCACGAACACCTTTGAAAACCGGAGGTTTGGGAGCCTCGATCTTGGCCTCTCTCGTGACCACAACATTGCTGCCTGCTTCGGTTACGCCAGAATTGACATGCTCATCGAGTGACTCTATCTTTGACTTCATAGCATCGATAGTACTCAAAGCCTTTATGAGTTTGCACTCTAAGGTAGTGATGGTTTGCCATAGTTCCATCTCGGTCTCTGTACGTCCCCGCCAAGTCTTTTCGGATACTGTCAATCTCTTAAAGAGTGTGCCCCTCAAGAACACTAAGGGTGCCTTCCACCTTCCCCAAGCGTTGGCCAAAGATCTCCACGGCGTCCACCCCAGCGTTCATCTTCATCACCCACACTTTACCGAGCGAGACGTCCTCGGGCAGAACCTCCACTTCATCCTCGCTCGCCTCAGGGGCAGATGATTCTTGGGATGTAAGCCCTTCGTTTGACACAACTTCGGGTGGCATCTCCTGGCTTTTGTTGGTGGCATTTCTCTTTTTATTACGGCTGCTCTTGCCAGCAACATCCTGAATGATGTTGGCTTGGGTGTTGGCAGTGTTAATTTCTCTGTCGTTCGCCATTCCCTTAGTTGCGACCTTTGCTCTGATACTACGTTGTCATGTCCTTAGTAGTTAACTAAGTACACGTGCGACACTTGACAACTCGCTCACGATCTTGCACAACTTGCTCACGTTCTTGCTATGCCAAGTCAGCCTTACTGCACTCAAGATGGCTAAGAGAATGGTAGAAAGAACACAAGAGAATTGTTAAATGAAGCTTTGTATTAGAGAGAACTTGAATTGTTTGCTAGGGGCTAGGGGGTGAAATACAAATGAATGACCACCTTTATATACTAGTCTCTTACGGGTTAGTGTGTAAATATTAATTGTTACACAAGTCCTTAATATTTACAAGATAAGGACTTTCTCTAGAATTCTCTACAAGTCTAGAAGATTCCAAGGACTTTCCTAACAAATCCATAGGCATTTAGGGTCTTCCAAAGGATATGTCCATACTTCTCTAGAATCTTCTCACAAATACTAGATTTCCTCCTATGTAAACTTCCACATGGTATTAATATATGTCAAATGGTGCCTATGCGGCATGATGACGTGGCAGGTCATTACAAGAAGCTATATATGTTGAAAATAATGAATGCAAGAACAGTAACAACAATAAAATAATAAAACAATATGAAAACCTACATAAGAAAAGCAACATGTAGTAATACAAACTATGAAACTATAATAATAATAATAATAATAATAATAATAATAATAATAATAATAATAATAATGATATTCGGGTCAACTTAGCATAAATATAATATTCTAAACTCAGACCGTCTACTAACTTTTTACCCTAATCCTTAATCTTTCGTATCGGGTCATATACTTAGAAGGTTAAGAAGAATTTTCATATAATTTTAGCTTTTGAGTTTTGCACAATGTTAAATTTTCTAAAATTGCTATATCTGAACAGTTTCTATTTAAAAAAGAAAAAATATAAATATTTTCTGGGGCTTCGCCGCTTGTCTCAAGGCTAACGCCACTTATCGATCGAAGCACATGCACCAGCTGCGGCTCTCAGAACGAGACGACGTTAAGTGTGCACGTGACGCGGAAGCAGGTGGCGTATTTCATTTGCCACGTCGGATCAAAAGACAAATTGTTTTATTCCACGTGTTGCATATGACACAGCATAGAGTGAATGTTGTATTTCTACCATGTTTGTCCCGTTCTCTAACTGCACCTCTTTTCTTTGCTTGGGGTCCCTGGATCACGAAAAGGAGTCCCCGGAATTCTACTTCCTCCAAATGACCTTAGTATCCTCCTCATTTATTACATAAATTAGCAAGAAATAACTTTTGGTATAAAATACTTAAAACAAATAATCTTCCGTACATATCTTACCTTTTTTACTTAGCTAAAAAAATATAGGAAAGGCAAATACAAAGTGCAAGTTCTTTAATACGAGAATGAAAATTTATCCAAATAGTAAAATGATCTATGATAAAATGTTTCAGTCAAACAAAATTCATTTTATGTATACATAACTACTAGCATTTAGAGAATTTAAAGAACCCACGGTAAAATAACAGGGGCTCTTTTGACATTTCAAAGTGTTAAAGATGGCAGATCTCCGCACAGTCAAGAGTTCCCATTCGCAATACTACTATATAAAGATCTCTTGAGATCCACAATGAGAAACGAAACTGAAGTTATTTTTTCAGTGAGCTGAGAGAAGGGATAAGAGTGAAAAAATGGCGATTAGGTTATGGATTTCCTTATTCCTCTGCGTTTACGCCTTGATAGGATCGCTTTCTTATGCTTCTGAGAGCGAAGAGAAGGAGTAAGTTGTGACACTGGATCACTCCAATTTCTCTGATTTCGTCGGTCAACACAAATTCATCGTCGTCGAGTTCTATGCCCCTTGGTAAATTTCACTAATTACACTTTCAATTTGTAACATTGCTTTTTTATTTTCATTACTGTCTGTAGTTTTTGAATCTGTAGCTTCTCTATTCAGACGTATCTTTCAGATTCAGATATTTTCTGTTTTTCTTTTCCCTTAAAAGACTGATTTTTTCTGGATATTTTTGTTCATTGATAGTCGATTGGTCTTTTATTTGAAAAATAAGAGCTTAAACAGATGTTACGGAGATTATCAGATCTAGGGTGCCCTTTTTTAATTAAGGGAAATGGTTTTCATGAAAATATTCCTCTGTGGGAAGTATCTTACTTAGGGAAATCTTTTCTTGCGTTTAAATTCTGATGTAGAAGTTAGAGACATATGGTAATCATACAAGGTGTAGAATAATTTGCGAGGATAGTGTTTTCGGGATATTTTTGAGTACTAAAGGTGGATAAAAAGTATTGAATGAAGCATGTGATATGGAGTAAAGAGTTGGAACTTCTGCGCATAAGTGAGTAAAGTCATTGTACCATCTTGGTGAAAAAGTGTTATCATTGGATTTCCAAAACTCAAGGTAAGCAAATACATGGAGAGACAATTTCACCAAGGAATGATGAAATCATGAATGACGTTTGTTTTTACATTATTATGCAGCTTTACCAAACAGTCAAAGCTAGAAGCTTTAATGCATTTTCTTTATTGAATCAACAAAATAAGCTGCACTTTTTTTTTTTTACTTATCTGCGATTTCTGTCTCTATTTAAGTCACAAGGAAATTGTATGCCTCAAATTGGAAGCAGTTATTTCTTTCCATGTTTATTAATTACTTTGATATTTTATAGGTGTGGTCATTGCAAGAAACTTGCTCCTGAGGTAAGAACCACTAACACATTCTTTAGAATCTTATAAAATGTAATATGGTTTTAGAGCATAAGTATGCGCAATGCATTTAAACACTTCACTTGGTAATTTGCAGTATGAGAAAGCAGCACAAATTTTAAGTCAGAATGATCCACCTGTTATTCTGGCCAAAGTTGATGCTAATGAGGAGCAAAACAAGATTCTTGCCAGTGAGTTTGATATAAAAGGTTTCCCTACAATTAAGATCTTGAGGTATGGAGGAAGCGTTGTTCAAGATTACAAAGGACCACGTGAGGCGGATGGTATCGTTTCTTACTTAAAGAAACAAAGTGGTCCTGCTTCTACTGAAATTAAATCTGCTGATGATGTTACTGATGTCAATAAGATCATTATCGTAAGTGCCCTCCCCTCTGTATCTCTCTCATTATATATGTGTACACACACCCAAACACATGCTCACACCAGAGTAACCCGATACACAAACACCCAAAATTGCTCCCACTGGTTTGCATCTGTTTTTCTTTTATTGCTTTAACCCCTAAGAGATCTGCTGAATGGGAGTTGACATTATGGTTTGATATTCTTATAGGTTGGGGTCTTCCCAGAGTTCTCTGGCGAGAAATATGAGAATTTCACAGCTCTGGCTGAGAGATTACGTTCTGACTATGAGTTTGCTCATACTTTGGATGCTAAACTCCTTCCTCGAGGGGATTCATCAGTTTCAGGCCCTGTTGTTAGGTTATTCAAGCCTTTTGATGAACTTTTTGTAGATTTCCAGGTATTGGATCTGTGTAAAAGTTTTGTACATTTTCTGATGTACTAGACAATGTTTCAAATTATGATCATATGTACTTGCAGGAGTTCGATGTGGATACCTTAGCAAAGTTAGTTGAAGCAGCAAGCATTCCAACTGTGACTCTATTTAACAAGGACCCCAATAACCATCCTTTTGTTATCAAATTCTTCAACAGTCCAAATGCCAAGGTGCAACATTTACTTAGTTTACCAGTTTTATATTGCATGTGCAGACTCTGTTAGTCTTGTTGCTGTCTAAACTAAACCCGTAACTATTCTCCAATATGCTACCGAATCTCTTGTTCTAAGGTGGTGTCTCTTGTTTTACGTTTTGGAGCAACGATGTTTGCTAATAGGAGAGTAAATGTGGATCAAGATTTTTCCTTCAAATTATTTTCTTCACTTTTTAGATTATTATGTTTTGTTGCCCTGATACTAAGTTGCTCTTTCATTTATGTTATCAGTATGAACTCTTCCTGTATAATGACAACTACCATGAGCAAAGATAGACGAGTAAAGAATGGATAGAAGAACTTCATCTTGTGTTTTTTCCGAAAATTTTGCTAGTCTCCGAAAGTATATGTATCAAGTAAAGTTGTTTCTCATAGCGGCTGCTTGTTTAATTTCCTGCTAGCTTGCACTTTCTAGAGCTGTAGTCGAAAATGGGTCTACTTTTGACATAGCATATCTTCTGGTGGTTCTGCTATCGTAATTCCACTATTGCTGTACTGGATATGCACTTTATGCACCCAACTCTGGTTTCCTTATCGAAGTTTAGTTCCAATTATCTCTTTGTGCTGGACTATTTAGAGCTGGAGGGCTTTCCCCGTTTTCTCCCCATTACCCTAATTTCGAGTAGTTTCTAATAAATGAGTATGACATTGGCAGGCCATGCTGTTCGTAAACTTCAACAGTGGCCTAATTGATACTTTTAAATCCAAGTATCATGAAGTTGCTGAGCAGTACAAAGGCAATGATATTAGTTTCTTAATTGGTGATGTTGAGGCCAGTCAAGGTGCCTTCCAGGTTAGGTTTCATATTGGTTGTGTTTGAATCATTTCTTGTTATTGACGTTAACATGATGATATATTTGGCTTTGTTGAGCAGTACTTTGGACTCAAAGAAGATCAGGTACCTCTAATCATCATACAGACAAATGATGGGGAGAAATATCTCAAACCAAATGTTGAGCCTGATCATATTGCTTCATGGGTTAAGGATTTTAAGGTAATGAAGCACTCTGCTTTTTCTTTTACCTGTTTCTCTTGTATTAATTGTTTCTCCATTCATTTTACATATCCTTGGTTTTACCTCTTGAAATGATGAACTGAATTTCTCTTTAAAAAATTCTAAGTGTTGCTTGAGATGTAAACAAATCGAATGTAAAGAGAAGTTCTCAAGAAGCCTTGTTTCTGTGGGCAGCTTTTTTCTTATAATACTACAACAACAACAACAACCCAGTATAATCCCACTAGTGGGGTCTGGGAAGGGTAGTGTGTGCGCAGACCTTACCCCTACCCTGGCAGAGAGGCTGTTTCCGATAGAACTTCTCAAGAAGCCTTGTTTCTGTGGGCAGCTTTTTTCTTATAATACTACTACAACAACAACAACAACCCAGTATAATCCTACTAGTGGGGTCTGGGGAGGGTAGTGTGTGCGCAGACCTTACCCCTATCCTGGGAGAGTGGCTGTTTCCGATAGACCCTCGGCTCCCTCCCTCCAAGAACTCCCCACCTTGCTCTTGGGGTGACCCGAACCCACAACCTCTTGGTTGGAAGTGGATGGTGCTTACCACTAGAGCAACCCACTCTTGTCTAGCTTTTTTTCTTATAATGTTTCTAAAATATTTACTCACATCATATTTCAGGACGGCAAGGCGAAACCTTTCAAAAAATCAGAACCTATCCCAGAGGTTAACAGCGAACCTGTTAAAGTTGTGGTTGCTGACACTCTCCAGGATATGGTTTTCAACTCTGCGAAGAATGGTATTCTCTACGTTCAAATACTGTTGACATTTTCTTCAGTTCCATCTTAGTGCTTCATATAGAATTTATTGCAACACTGTCATGCACTCTTATGCAGTAAAGCAACTGAACTTCAAATTGTATATTTCGCTATTTCGCATGGCTATTCAGCATGATATAAATTGAGTTGATTTGATGAAAAAATGATATAAATTGAGTTTAAAAGCATACTAGACTGACTTACAATGGTCATGATTTTGAGATTAGTTGTTCCAACTTGCTCTGATTAAGCTGTTCAGAAAATGTTGATAAGTGACATAATTAAACATATGGTATTAGATCATCATCTGCGGAATATGACATAGTAGTAATCAAACAAGTCGTATCACAATCTATTTAAGTGCAGTATGACATTTTATAACTACCACTTACGAGTTACGAGTCAATTATGTGGTGTAATTCAATTTCTTCCTTGCTCCATCCTACTCCTTGTGTTCATCTTTTTCATATCCCTGAACTCAAACATGTTTCTTAGTTAGAACTTTTTACTGGATATGCATTTTGATGATTATTGTGGTTGTTTCTTATAGTACTCCTCGAGTTTTATGCCCCTTGGTGCGGACACTGCAAGCAGTTGGCCCCGATCCTTGATGAAGTGGCTGTCTCATTTGAAAGCGATGCTGATGTTATGATTGCTAAAATTGTGAGATTCCTACTCAAAGCTCTTCATTTTGTCATGGTTCTGACATATATTGTGTATTTTGAGTATGTTTATTGCTTGTACAGTAAAATTGGAGGAACATGTTGGGCACAGAGTATTTTGTTTTGGGGAAGAAAAGTTCAGGAGTTTAAAAATTGTTTTACATAACTTTTTGTCATATATAATGTGATAGCGGGTTCTTTATGTAAAACTGTATAAGATTTGGTCCCAGTTAACAAAAATGTTTACCAATCTGGACAAAGTACTATCTGATGTAAACACTGATGAGATAATACCTAGGGTTGAGTGCTTACCAGCACAGTCTGCATAGGAATGAAGGTAAAAAGTTCAAGCATGAGGCAACAAGTATCTGCTTGCTAGTATAAGCTTGGAGATTACGTGCCTCATTTTGCAGCTTCATGCATTATTACCTAACAAAATTTTTGCGCCCAACTTGTTAAACAATGTGCTTAAATTTTGTTGCACTCAAGTTTTCTTAAAAGCAGAGTATTTCATGCCTTTTACCTTTTAAATTTTGCTGTTTTTCCGCCCTAGCATATAGGTTGGCTCCTCCTTTTCGGGGGTAGATACTTCAATCTTGTGTAAATATTTGAAATTTGAATGTTGGAAATTGCTAACAAAGTCTTCTTTTGCTTTTATGTAGGATGGTACTGCTAATGATATTCCCCAGGGAACTTTTGATGTCCAAGGTTATCCGACTATTTATTTCAAGACAGCAAGTGGAAAGATCTCGCAGTATGAAGGTGACAGGACCAAGGAAGACATTATTGACTTCATCCACAATAATCGGGATAAAGCTGCGGACCAAGGTTCGAGAAAAGAGGAGCTATAAGTAAAGGTAACTGAACTTGTAGGTCAAAACATTATTACTACTTGTGGAGTAAAACATAGCATTTGAAGTTGTCATATGCTGCATTTGGAGTTGTGTCATCTGCTTTGAAGTTTACCTGTAATTCAACGAATACATAATGTTTTGTTCAGTATTAGTGAAAATGGTGATATTGAGGTAAATTTTGATAGTAGTTGGAACGAATGGACAAGAAATTAAATGAACTTGAGCTGAAGACATGCATTTTCTCCTCTGGGTTTTCCCTGTTGTGTCTGGTTTGAGTGGAAACAAGAATTATCAATGGGCCTAAGAATAAAACAATATTTCTATTTTTTCTATTTGTTTTCTTTTTGTACTAACCAACCAGGAGAAGGAGAAAGCTATTGAACTTTACCTTCCTTTATTTCTCAATGTAGGAAAGATTCTAACTTGCTTTCAGACGTGGCTTATATATTTGGAAAAAGTTTTGACTAGTTTTTGTTTGCTTTATGGTGTCTAAATTTTCTCTTTGCCTCTGCCAGGAAGAATAGCAACAAGAGGAGATTTTGAAGTTTCCCAAGGCATTTGGCATTGTGTTGGCATTTACCAACTCCAATCAAGTGAGGAAACAAAGTGCGCAACATCTCTAACCCCGCTCCCATCCCACCCCCAAACCCCCAGCATCACAACCCCCCAAATAGCCTGTCTTTACCATGTTCTGTAACAAAAATTTCTGATAAGGTTTTGTTGAGGAATAGGTATCGTAGCTAGTCTCAATAGTTTGAGTAGTGCATCTCAGCATAATGAATGTTTTTCTGGAGAAACTATCATTTAAGTTATTTATGAAGCAAAGTGAAAACCCTTTAAACTTGTCTTGAATGTCTCTTGCTTTTAGACTTTCTTTTTCTTCTGTTAGCTTTCCGGTTACACTTGGTAACTAAATGTTTCTATTAGATGATAAATACTGGTTCTGCAGTCTCCACTTTTATGTAGAGGTGGAGTGTCGTCTACTTACTGTTGGTGCCCTTTCTTTCTTCGCTTGGTTATGGGTGATTTCCTGTTTTAGTTTAGATGACACGTTTTTCGAGAGTCAATTTGACTAAACTTTGAAACTAAATTAAATTAGTTCAACTTAGTATTTTAGTACAATTTTTCTCATATCAATTTGATAACAAAATGTATTTTAAAATATTAGTAGCGAAATGTGTAATCTTAGGAGTAATATTTTTTTTAATGAAAAATATACTCTCTGAAGATGTAGATTTGCACGCAGCAATGGCATGATTTTGCTTGTACTTGGTAAGAATGAACTATTTCTCCCAATTATATTCTTCAGACACGGGTTCATTACAGTTTTAGCGAGGAAGTCAACTAGGTAAAGATGGTACGGTTTTTGTGTCCATTTTCTGGAACTCATTAAGAGCAGACAATTGAAGATGCTCCAAACCACAACACATCAGCATAAGTGATGAGTTTTATGTACTTGTATCACCTGAGGAAACACAATTGGAGAGGACAGCTCAAAGTGACATAAGCCAATGACACTCCTAACCAGTCCTGAGAGTTGTATAAGGAGCAATCATCGCTCTTGACAGAGGATGTATACCCTAAGAAGAGCATGTGATGTAACTTGTAAGCAAGTAGCCAAATGAATTCTGATGCACATGAGCGCATTCATAATAAATGGCATATTAGAAGATGAACTCAGACGTGTTACATTCATTTGAAAGAAGAAGGAAGCACAAGTCCCAGTACATCATTAAGCCAAGTCCACTCAGGTAAAACGGCGCATGATACACTTTGAAAAGGAGGTCAATCAAATGAGTACTAGCCTACTTCTCTGACCTTGTTGCATCGAATAAACAAGAATCGATCCCAACCAAGGAATGACATTTGGTGAGAACGTATGAGACTAGAGGACATTCATCAAAATTCAAATGCTGCTTGTAGGTTAGAGCCATTCTCATCCCAAGTGGTGACCCAATTTGCCCATTGCTTCAAGAGAAGCTTCACTGCGCTTGCATGGATGTGGAGGACTACCTCCCTGGACATTTAAGCAAGTAACCCCGAGAAGGAGAAGAAGAAGAACCACAGCAGTAGGTACCACACGAGACAGAAGAAGACTTCATTGACCATCTTTTTAACATACAATATAACTCTTGCACAATAAGGATTATATTATATAGAAGAAAGCACCACGCAAGGAAACCATACACGGAGAGAAAACAAAGACATCGACCTAGTGAGAACGGTCAGTGTTTCCATTTACCCATAATTGTTTTATTTTCTTCACTCAATACAATTGAACTCCCTCTCAACATCCATAACTCTGCTTTCAAACAATTTCCTGCAAAACTTTCTTTCATTGTTCCCCCAACTATCGATACTTGAAATTTTACATGTGATGATATTTGACTTTCATTCGCATAAAACAAGGAAGAGGTACTTGCGTGAGTGTGGTGGGGGATTGGTTCTGTGATTAAAATGCATTCCACACCATAATTGAGCAGGGACCTTAACTCGATAGGACGGAAACTAGTACGAGTTTATTTTCTACATCATTGCCAAAATTTTCATTCATCAACTCTACCCTGACACAGACTTAGGACTAACTTCCACAGTGCATCCCTTCCACCCTGATGAACCATACATCCAGCATAAATTACCTATGGATAAAACTATCCACCAATAAGACCCAATCAACAAATAAATGAATTACTATACAAGTACCTACCTATTAACGTCAACGGACAAAACTGAACTTAATGATTAACAGTTAAATATGCTAAAACTTATCGTCTCAAAAGCTGAACTTCTGATAGCCACTGCGTAACCAAGAGCATCCTCTGCGTGAATTGCTGTTACTGTCGAATATATCATTCTAATGTTATCCAAATAGTAATAAAGTTAGGATCCAATTTTGAAAATGATGCCAACGCTGCCTATGAACTGTCTCTAACACTCTGTAACCTGACTTGTTCATGCGCTCTCAGAGCTTCCGAAGTGAAGTTCTCCAAAGCCTTGAAAATTGGAAGTAAACCCCCCTGTAAACTACTAGAAGCTGCATCATGCACCAGCTTAATGGCATCCTTGTGCTTTGTTCTCTCCTCAACTAATTTCTTTTTAAACATATCCAAGTCCACCTTTAGATCGTCCAATGGTGAAATGCCTTTTTCGGATGGAACAATTATGTGACTTCTGTCGGACATTGCATCTTGCTCATGCTTCACGCTCCCTCTCTTACTCTGAAGCATGGTCAGCCGTTTCTTGTAGTCCTTTGAGAGATATTCTGCTTTGATCCTCTGTCTCTGCTCCTCATCTTGTCTTTCCCAAAGCTGCCTCAAACTTGTAGCAAAACTATTCATAGCAATTGCTACCCGAGTTTCAGAAATTGCTTCCATTGCCTGACTCCAATCATTGCAAATTACAAAAACTGGAGGAGCTCCAAGACGGCCAGGAGAGAAAGGGACAGGTCCATCGGGGGTTTCTTCCAGCTCATACTTAAGGCATAGTAGAAGCCACCCGTTCAAGGATTCTACATAGGATTTCTGGCTGCAAATCCAATCATTAAAGTGGCTACACCATGACGAAAGCTGCATCTCAAGTTCAAGAGTAGCTCTCACGCTTGAATCTCTTTGAAATCCAGTATTTGCTTTGAGAGCCCTTGTTTTACTCTCCATCACTGCTTGGAACTGCTTCTGATGACAACTGAGCATTGACCTCCACATTCTCACCAGCCTGCTTATTTACATACAGTATATCATCAGATCAGGCCTAAAGGTGCACCCACCAGCACGTAAATTGAGTGGAACGGGAAAAAATATGTAACTGCTATAAGTTCATGATGCATTAAGAATGCACGAGGGGTAACGTTTACTTCATGATGCATTAAGAATGCACGAGGGCTGTTTCCAAATGACCCTCGGCATCCTTCCCTCCAAGAACTCCCCACCTTGCTCTTAGGGTGACTCGAACTCACAACCTCTTGGTTGAAAGTGGAGGGTGCTTACCATCAGAGCAACCCACCTTTACTTCAATTCTTGAGGCGAGAAATACAAAATAAAGCATAGATTACAATGCCAAGTTCATGTGGCATTGCAATGCATGAGAAGTAAAAGTTCAGAATACTTCTTGAAGGGAGGAACAAAAAGTAAATAATGCATTAGCATGCTTAGTTCATATACATTACAATGCATGACAAAATAATCATTCGCGTTATATCTTAAAAGGAGAAAACAAGATTCATGCATTACAATGCTAAGTTCATGATGACAATCCATGACCAAGTAAAATGGTTCACGTTACTTCTTGAAGAGAGGAACAACAAATAAATAACAGAATAGCAGCTCAAGACGTGGAAAAGAGAAATAAAAATAACACAAAGGAGATAAGAAGTGAAGCAACAAATACTGATAATAGATTATCCACTACAAATAATGAATTAAAACCTTCCGAACGAACTTGAATATTAAGCAAATAAAAGCCTTCGAAACAAGCAAACATTCAATACTTTGTTTTCTTGCTACGTTTTTCAAACTGAAGATACAAATTAAATTTCCTTGGTAAGAACGTTCCAACCCTCAAATAGAACTCCCCAAGATCTTGACGGTAACAATTGCTAAATACAAAAGTTTACATGACTTACATATATAACCAGTTAAAAATAAGTAGTTTTGTAACAGCTGAATTAAAATACACCTACCAGATGCGGGCAGAAAAGAATTAAGTACATCTATCCACTTAAGCTAACTACAGCTAAAATATAATTTCACACACTAAGGTGATGCAGTCAAGTCTTTTGGAAATATTCAATATCTCAATCAACCCTAACTTGCTGAAGAGAAAAGTCCAAATTCATATCCACATTTTCAAAAGCTAACCATAATCAATCCACTAAGATTTCCGAATATCTTATAAAAGCGCAAATGTTAACTAGTTAATATATGACCACTAAATTTGTTAACTACTTGTGAGCATTCAAACTAATCCGGGACTGCACCATTATTTTAGGCATAGGAAGATATTAACATTAGGTCATTTGTCTCCTTCTCTGGCCATGTCTGTTTCCCTACTTTCTCTGTCTCGCCAAACTAAAAGTGAAACATAATAAAAGGATGCAGAACTTTCCTCCAAAATCCTAATTTGATAAAAACAACTGCACCATATAATGTGGCAGGAAAAAAGAACAGAAAATGTTCATGAATGAAGAGAGGATGAATGCATTATATAAAAAGGTTGGAAGGAACTCAGGAAACAAATGTGATCTTAAAGGGGAACAAAGTGATACAGAGGAAAGAATGAAATACAAGAATTAACGAAATAATTGAGTAGACCCATACCCGTGAATTAATTCTGCAACTTGGGGTTGCAATTCTTCATCCCTTAATTTGTGAATTCTGTGTGCGATTGCATCAATTGCTTTTATACAGACGTTAAGTTTTGTTAGCAATCTTCTGATAGATGCCTGAGTAGCATCGATCTTGCTTGACTCAGCTCCTTGCTCGTCCAAGCTTCTCAGCCTTCTACACTGCTTTTCATATATGAGCCGCAGTTTTTCTTCATCCTACATCAAACTAACCACTTCAATGAACACAAAGTCCAAAACAGCAATATCACTATGATAAAAACTCAATTTGAGAAAGTAGATACAGGAATTTGCAATAGATGAGTCATTTGAATGTGTCACAGGTCATCAGATTAATAATGAAAGCAAGAATGCCCTTAAAATATATGATGGTTTCATGAAGATTAAAGAATATGAAGTCAGCAAAATATTTAACCTTAAGATTTTGCATAGAATTCTTGTTTAATGGAAATAAATGATCTTTAAGCTATTAGAATTTGAACTCAATTAAAGAAGCTGTTTAAGAATATTGAACACCGAAAATCCTGTGTAAAACTCCATTCAACTAAAAAAAGAATATTGTTGATTAGTTGACGATATTCCAGACACTACTGGCTGATGGGAACACCAAGTCCTACCAAGATATCATTTGATGGCTTTTTATTCTACTTACCTTCACATGTAAGGATCTAATACAACTATGATTATCTGCATTTGAGTGACTATACCTTTTAATGGAAGGCAATATTCTACTTCCTCTGTACCATTTTATGTGACACAAATTCTTTTCTAGTCTGTTCCAAAAGAATGATACTTTCTATAGTTAGAAATAATTTAACTTTAAAATTCTTATTTTACCCTTAATGAGATGATTTATAGCCACGCAAATGTCTATGGCTTGCTTTAGATCACAAGTTTCAAATTTCTTTCTTTCTTTCTTCCTTTCTTAAACTATGTGCCCAGTCAAACACCATCACATAAAATGGGACAGAGAGGGTAATTTCTTGTCTTTGACTTGAATAAAGAAGTTTCAGTGTCAAAATATATATCATGGGCGTAAGCTGCTACAAATTCCAATTTCCTTACTTCAGTGAGCAAAGCATAAAGAACTCGAGACTTCTTTATTCATCATCTACTTGAGCACTTTGAGATCTTGACATCATTATGGAATAATAAAGTTTTATATTGCCATTTCAATTTATGCGCTCAATCTGATCACACATTGTATCTTCTATATTTCTAACAAGGGCACCAGCATTCATAAAACATGAGATTTTTTCATCCTTGCTTCCAGTTTGGAAGCAGATGTCTTACCCCTACCATTCTTTTGCCCAAGGAACTAGATATTGTAATTAACTATCCAAACATCCCGATTCCTACTAAAATTTGATGACCGTATCTGGTTCATCAAATGTTCTTCTGACTCAAAGTTAAGAGAAACATGTTACATTTATCAGTATAAAATCACAAGTTTAACCTAGGAACTAACTCATTGATCGCTTTCAGTCTGGCCAAGGATACAATTAGCTGATCCAAAAGTGCAGTAATGATGATGAAATTTATCAAAAGACCGGTCCCCTAAAGAATTGAAATCTAATATCAAATTGATGAGTCAATAGCTCCAAAAGCTAACTTTCAATGAAAGAAAAACACTGCTTAAGCTTCAACCAACTATAGCAAAAGCTGAACAAGATATCAGTCAAACGGCTTCATTCATTAAGGAGAATACCAATTCACATGGCACATGAGAAATTCCATGTTTTCCACTTCTAGAGAATTCTACACATGAAAATATATAGACAAACGAATCTTTCAATAGCTCATCATATAGACATAAAAAAGATCTTAGTAGAGTTGTCTACCATTACCTTAACTTCCTTATATAGTTTCTTCTCCCATTCATATAGCTCGTCAAGGGTAGATGACAGGTTACAGGGCTGCACAACATTGTCTTGGCCAACATCTCCAAAATAGGATTTCGCCAATTTTCTTGTTTTGGTAGCCAGTCTAACTGACTTCAGTGTCACCGTATGCGATACCGACATGGACGGGACAATCAGGTATAAAATCCGGGATACGAGCTCTGAGCACAAAAATCAGGGGAGTAAGAAGGATGTCATCATGTTTCTCCCAGGAAGTTTATCAAGAAAGTCGAGATAATGGGCAAATCACAAATAAAGGCAAACGAGCGACTACTGATCAGAGAAAATTCTCTGATTGGATGCATTTACGGCATTAGCTATGCTTACTGGAACAATTCTATTTCTAACTTATTGCCATCTCTGTTTTTCACATTTTAATTAAAAAACTACTAATAGCTAGGGAAACACATGCATCAATTGTAAATTCATAAATTCATATTGAGATGGGGAACAAGTGCAACAATGACAAACTAGCTGCAATTTACATTGAGATGCGGTATATTTAATATTTTCCCATCTCATAAATAATGATTAACACAGTCTACATTCTAAAAACTAGCTGCAAATTTGTTAAGCAGTAACAATCTAAAATGACACTAATGCCATGAGTGAGCTGTCGGTTACTCCGCGGAGAAAGTTCTCTAGTTAGTGAAGATTTATGGAAAAGGGCCATATTTGCCCCTTTACTCTCGAAAATAAGTTATATTTACCCTTCGTTTCAGTGTCAGAGTAAAACTACCCCTACCAGTACACTTTTGGATCATATTTTCCCCTCACCCGTTAAATGGCTTGGTCCCATCTTAAAAAAGGGATGTGGCTGGTCCTGATTGGATAAAAAAGACCCGCCCACTAAACTTAATTTTCTTCTTAATCTTTTCTCATTTATTTTTTTCCTTTTCTCATTAATTTTTGTTATTTCCTTCTCTCCATCCTGGTCTTCTTCCCTACAATTCCAGAAGAGAAGGCCCAACTTCATGAAAATCAATAACAAAAATCTACACACTACCACCACCTTAAATTATCACAATTTTCTAGCTTTCTTTAAACCCTCTATTTTCCCTTTCCTTTTATATCTATTTGAGCTCGTTTTTTCTGATATGAGTTTCATAGAAAGGAGGAAATTAGATTCGCAGTAAGGAGGTGTTCGGTCATTAAAATGGTGAAAGTTGCTAACTTCATCACCAATGTAGCAGCTGTCTTTAATTTTTGATGCTAAGTTATGGAGTTTTGACAGAGAAAAGTGGAATAAAGGAAATGAGAAAGAAAAAGAAAAGAAGTAACTGAAAGTTTGTAGTAATTCTTGAGAGAGAATAGGAGTGAGGTAAATGGAGTTTGCTCTGAAGTTAAATGCTGGAAAATGTGTGGTGGTTAATGGAGGAATAAGGGTGTTGCCGGGTGTTAAGGAAGAGGGAGGAAGGTGACGAAGGTGGAGTGAAGAGGATTGGATTTTGGTTCACCAATTGGAAGACCAATAAAGCAGACTTTGAAGGTGCAAACAATGGGGATGTTAATAATGCCAAGAAAGGAGAAATGTCGAAAACCATTAGCTGGGCATCAATCAAGAGGCCTACTGGTTACTGCATCATTAGAAGCATGATATCCATACACAAAAAGAGTGGTGAAACAGGGAAGAGAATGCAAAAATGAAGACGAGGAAGAGAACAAGAGAAAGTTGACCTGGAATTATGCAAGAAAAGGATACTCATGGGAGAGAAATTTGGCCGCCTTCATTACGGTCAGAATGGCGTTCTGTTACCAGAACTTCTTCCAACGTGGTGGAATGAGTTTAAATTTTTCTTTGGGATGGATGGGTTATTAGTATGAGTCGGGTGGGATTTAACTAGAAATGGGGTGGATCTTTTTTATCCAATCAGGGTCGGCCACATGTCTTTTTAAGATGGGACCAAATCATTTAACGGGTGGACGGCAAATATGATCTAAAACTATAACGGTAGGGGTAGTTATACTAAGAAACTGAAATGGAGGGTAGATATAACCTATTTTCGATAGTAAAGGAGCAAATATGGCCCTTTTCCAGAAGATTTAAGTAGATTAAGAACACGGGGGCAGAAAAAG
The DNA here is from genome assembly GCF_000715075.1 of Nicotiana tabacum. Classification (NCBI taxonomy): domain Eukaryota; kingdom Viridiplantae; phylum Streptophyta; class Magnoliopsida; order Solanales; family Solanaceae; genus Nicotiana; species Nicotiana tabacum. The sequence goes on from NC_134101.1 coordinate 39,856,988, forward strand.
AAGTCTAAATGAGCTGAACTAAGCTTACACTCATTAAACCATAAAAGTATTAACTTATGAACATAACAAAGTAAAAAAGAACCACATAGACGAAGTAGAAACTTAGAAGAACCCCAGCATCACTGAATCAAGAGAAACATTGGCAGAACCATACCTTTAACAAGGCTAGGCTGGTAAGGAAGCTTCCCAACCTCAAGCATCAGAGCAACTTCCCTTCCATTACTGGAAGCAATCTCAAATTCATCTCTAATTTCAGCCACAACCTCATGAAGATCCCTGGTGCCATGAGCATGTGATGTGGTCAAGCTACTTGACTTGGGTGATTCAATCTCGTTCTTTGACACTTCATCAACTTCAAAAGTCACTCCTTTCTTCTTCAAATGCACATCTTCTGGGCTTCTTGACACGAGCGTTTCAAAATTGCTCTTTTCCTCTGTGATATCAATTGAGCCTGTGCCCCCACTACTGTGTGATGGTTCTGCACTCGAAAGGTGAGAACCTGAATCGTACATTGTTGATATTGTCTTTGTCCTGCCACTACTACCCTCAAATTTTAGTCCCCTCGAACTTGATGAGCCCTCCCCATTATGTAATGACGAGTCAGGTTTTGAACTGCCCACACTACCGTGTCCTGCTACACCCCTTAAATCAACTCCATGAGGCATTGGTGGCATTGATTTCCTACCACTGTCACTACTTCTTGACGAATTCGCCTCCCCAGAACGCCTTGTCCTTGACTCATTACTCAAATTCTTTCCTTTATGGTACTCCTTATACATCTCTGTCTCAGTTTCTTCTTCTAAATCAGGAATGCCCTCTCTCTCCCTCACTTCAGTCGAATTAGGACTACTACCTACTGATGCAGAACCGTGTTTTTCATGTGAGAAGTAACCCAAATAGCCATTATCATAAGGATCAAACGGATTGATAGAGTCCCAAAGAGAAGCCTTTGGAGAAGGAGGTGGCGGTGGCTCCTTTGGAGGACTTGGTTTCTTCCCTTGATTACTCTGATTTCCCCTTTCACCCATTGGAGGAGCCATTGGGTATCCAAAAAACCCACCATTTTCATTAGGGTAACTCCAATACGAATTGGAATACCCAGTAGACGAAGCTGGATCTGCTTCGTGAACCACTGTGTTCATCACAGGGGAAGATCTCTTCATGTAGTAAGCATACATGTTTGGATTTCCACCACCAAATTGCTGTCCTTGTCCTTGTCCTTGTCCTTGACCTCCTCCCCAAGAAGGAGCCTGAAATTGTTGGTTCATTCCATAAAATGGATCCCAAAATCCTTGTGGAGGAGGAGGAGGAGGAGCCTCATGATTCATCATCATACCATATGGCTCATTATTCATCATCCCATATGGCATCCCCCCATACTGCTGTTGCGGGTATGAGGAAGTTGATGGCTCCCCTTCTTCCACCATACGATGATGATGGTGGTGATGATGACCATGATCCTCATCATCATGCTCATGTACATTCCTATGACCCTTTCGAGGCTCATCATCTTCATGTACATTCCTATGACCCTTATTGCTATGACCCTTATTGCTATGACCCTTATTACTATGACCCTTATGCTGCAGATGCAAATGCTCAGCATCTTCGTCGGATGAATCTGATGACAAATGCAAGTGAGAATGGTCATGCTCATGCTCATCTTCATCGTGAAAATCCGAAACAGAACTATCCGTAGAAACCGAAATTGAAGATCCAGAAGATTTATTATGCTTATGATGAATGGTTCCACTAGCATTACTTCTATTGCTGCTTATTTTGCTTTCACCAGGCAAAATCAAAGAAGGGGAAGAAGGAGTGGAAAGAGACGAAGAAGAAGAGCCAACAATGAGCTCTTCATCAACAAACTTCCGAAGCGCTTCACCAACATCCTTAAGGGAGTGGAAGTAAGAAATATGTGCAGCAGCAAGGGCATAACGGTAATTAGCAGCAGCTTTGATCAGTTCTTTCCTCTCTCTACAACGAATCACTAGTTCTGTATCAACTGATTTAGACTCATTGCACCCCATCTCCTCAAAATCAAAAACAAAAACAGTAGCCAAACAGTCCTTAAGCCATACAGTAGCTCCTATAATTATTACCGATATTTTCACTGTAACTGTTGTGCGTATTCTTCCACCGCCTCCGGTCATCTCTTTACCTGTTTGCAGAATTGCATTGTGAAAAGGAAAGGGAAAAAAAACGCAGAAATCCCAAATCCCAAGTGAAAAGGGAATTCAATGAACTTATATTTGGCAAGTAGTAGTAAAAGTAAAAGTAGTAAAAGAAGGGGAAAATCTGACCTTTGAAATAGAGGGGATTGAATCTGGACCGCCCATACGAGTGGGGGCAACAAGTATCAATGTATCTCTGGAGAGATCTATGGAAGTTTGTGCGGAAATTGTTTGTTTTTATATATAAATATGCGCTTGAGAATTGAATAGAAGAAGCAATAAAATTTTATTTAATTGCTGGGGAGTTAATAAATGGAAGAAGAACATGTATTGAGATTTGTGATTGTTTGTTGAGATTTGTAATTTTTGTCAGTAAACAAAGATAGAGAAGGAGAAGAAGAAGAACAGAAACAGAGAAGATGAGTATTGAATTCAAATATTGAATTCTGTCCTAACTCTCTTCTTACCTTGTTATTAGTGTAATTTGTTTTCTCGGTGCTACTTTGGATTTGTCCGAAAAATAAGGGAAAAAAGAACAAAAGGGTTTATGGATGGGGCCCGAGGAGAGTAGGGGGTAGGGGGGTTGAAGAAGGGGAGGTTTAGATGGTGGGAAAAATAGTGTCAGAATTTGCAGAAGAAAGATCGTGGGTTAGTGACACAACGTAATTATTAACATTTGTTGGGTACCATAGTGTTTTGTTTTAAAAGGTTTATGCCTTTTACTTTTTGGGTTTCTTTTTGTAATTCGGACAACACCAGATGAAATCTTTACATTAATTAAGTAATTTAATAAAAAAATATGAAAATATTAACTTATCATAATTGAGTAACTTAATAAGATAAAAATATGGAGTTATTAATGATTTTATGAAAAAAGTATACTCAGCATCTATTAGTTTGGTTTAAATACTCAATAAGGATAATTTTTTAACAAATAAATATGATTCATAAGTTTGGTAAACTTTAGCGATCTCTATAATAATTATAGTAAAGATTTGGTCTTAAATTTTGTTATATCGAATTAAAGTTTTGAATCTCTTATGTAATTATTCTCAAATTTACTTGGGTATTCTCTCTTAATATTTGTTTATTTTTATAAATATAAAAAGATGATTCTCGATCATCTTAATTTTTATAACACCTTTAAATTTAAGATATCAAAAAATAATTGACACTATTTAGCTAATATATTAGTTTGTGTGACTTTAAACTTATGAAGAAGTTTAAAATAGGTTTTACCTATTCAAAATATAGACTTTGATATATTCCGACAAATTAATGTTTAATAAGTATATTGATATTTTGCCACGGCCCACGGCTAGTTGAAACAGATTAAGGCAGAATACTTATTTGCATATGGTATTTTCCGTCAAACCAAGTAATTTAACCTTAAGTTTTAAAAATTAATTTGAACATTAAACATGGACGTAACAAAACACTAAAATTCTGTATAATAATAAAAAAGCAATTTAACCTTAGATTTTAATTCCTGCATAATTAAAACCTATATAGTTATATATTAATTTATGTATTATCTGTTAATGAGAAAAATCGTTGTACTGATTAATTAGGGAAAAAATACTTAGTAAAGAGATTCAGAATCTGGAAAAAAATTAAATGGCACCGTCTCTCAATCGCTAAAAGTAAACAAATAAACAGAAGCATCATCATGTTTCTATTGTTCCTTTGTTGATGGCTTTTTACTTTGACCTGCAATATATGGCATTTAGCTGCAACAGCTACAACAATATTTGAATACTCTGATTTGGTAATTAAAGAAAATAATAAACAATGAAGTAATGGAAGAGAAGAGAAGGTATTTTTTTACATTTTTAGAAAGGGACATAGCCAAAAGGAGTTCAAATGTTGTCTGCATGCATGTCCGATAAATAAGAAGGAAAATAATACAATTTGTTTTATACAATGTTGTTAAAAAAAATAGTTTATTTTTCAAGAAAAGTATTATACAATGTTGCTGACGTTAAGTAGGGGTTTGAAAGATACTTTTTGATAAATACAAAACAAATAGATGAACAAAACCAAAAGATGTAGTAAAGCAAAAATGGATAAAACGGCTGAGTTGGGCCATATTACACCAATAAGTGGGGCTAGGGAAGCCTAGTATGTGGGCCAACAAAAATGATGACGTAGGGCCCACTGACTTCAAGCCCAATTCAACTTTTCTCAAAGCCCCAATTTGTCCATTTCCCTCTCTTTCCTTGCATGAATTTGTTACATTAACTACAAAGAATACTTATTTTAGTGGAGAAATGACTTTATACACAACGTAACGGCTGAAGTGCGCAAACAACCATTTTTAAGGTTGATACTTGGAGATTAGGTAGTACTTATTTTGTTCTGAAAATTTAAACTAAAAATTTTAATTTCGAGACAGTTTATGATATTTGTGTCAAGAAAAATTAAACTTGAAAAACTGACAATCAAGACATATTGACTAATTTAAATAGCAGCCATTCTACCAAAACGTAACTATCCCTCTTTTTATTTCTTTTCTTTTAGGGATTGCGGAGATTTGGGAGGAAACAACGGGGAAGGATTTTTGTAAGTAAAAGAAAGAGAGTGACAAAAATGGTCGATTATGTTGAGAAAACAAAGAGAATTGAAGAAAGAGATTTTTACCTTTCTATACATTATTTGAAACCTTATTAGCCTCTCTGCTCAAGTTTAAATTTAATTATATGGTCATATATAATTTACTAATTATATACAAATAAGTTTTAAACGAGCATCCATTTATATTAGGAATTGAATAAGGAATATCAATTATTTCCTTATCCCTTTATACTTGCCCTTCCCTCACCTCCCCTCCCCCCCATCTCTGTCTTCGTCTCTCTACCCTTTTTTTCCAAATTTTCTTCATTTGATGTTCTCTATTTTTTATATATTTTCTTGTTGTATAGAGTTTTAATGAAAATCATCAATGGATTTCAATCGTTTTAACTTAGCAATTTTCTTTAATGTTGCACAATTGGTGTTCAAATTAAAATTGTCAATCAATAAATTTTGAAGGTGTTTGACTCTCCACCATTGACAGCCATTAAAAAGCTTTAAAGCTTTGAAATCGAATTTGGGTTTTCAAAAATCATTATTTGTTTGGATTGGGTGTTGTTGCAAACAACTGGGAATACTGTTTGAAGTTTATATCTCAATTTTGAGGGTGTTTTGGTAAAGATTAGACTTGATTTTGGCTGAATTTCAGATTGAAACTCGAAGAAGAACACATGACATACAATATACTTACGAAATTGTAGTAAAGTTGTATGTAAATTGTATTCTATTGTAGTTATATTTTTTTTTATTTGAATGTTGTATGAAAGTTAAAAAATAGTTGTATAATGTATGAATTGTTGTATAAAATTTATATTTAAATTATCAATACAATCTTTTTACATAAAGTTATTGATATGTATCAAAATTGTATTAAGAGATAAAATTTTGATTGGAATTTTAGAGAGAAAGAATCACACACCACAGACAAAATATATACAAATCAGATAAAAAAATATATACAAATCAGATATAAAATATTATATAAATTTTATATGAAATTTGTATTTAAGTTGTATGATGTTGTAGATGTATTTAACTGGGTAGAAATAATGTATGAAAGTTGTAGATAAGTGATAAATAGGTTGTAGAATATATAATTAGTTGTATGAAATTTGTTTTTACTATGTATGTTGTTGTAGATATTCAAATTTGCATTAAATTTATACGAAATTTGTTTTTAAATTTGTATGTTGTTGTACCATCAAATTGTATAATATTAATTGTAAGTACGATGTATCCATTTTAGTGCTGATTTAAATAGGTTTCGTTAATTTGTGATAGATTAGTGTATTGGGTAAGTTAACCAATCAAGTGAAGCAGGATACTTTACTAGCCCCGCACGATAGTTATTAACCTCGTAAAATCTTTGGACACAATTTGATACATATCAACAATTTTATGTAAAAAGATAATATTGATAACTTAAATACAAATTTTATACAATGATTCATATATTATACAACTATTTTTCAACTTTCATACAACATTCAAATAATATATATATATATAACTACAACAGAATACTACTTACAATTATACTTTAACTTTTCTACAATTTCGTAAGTACATGGTATGTCATGTGTTTTCTTCTTCTTTTTCGAGTTTCAATCTGAAATTCAGCCAAAATAAAGTATAATCTTCATCAAACACCCTCAAAATTAAGATATAAACTCCAAACAATATTCTTAATTATTTGCAACAACACCCAATCCAAATAAATAATGGTTTTTAAAAACTCAAATTAGATTTCAAAGCCTTTTAATGGCCGTCAATGGTCAACAATCAATGTGTGCTCCAATCGTATCCAATTTTTGCACAATCTGGCTAGCTTATTGTAATGACCCGACCAGTCGTTTTGAGTTTTATAGCCATGTTCCCTCATTTACTGCTCAATTTATACTTTACAGTTGTTATGGGACTTACAGTGGTAATTGGTTCGTGTCCGGTGAGGTTTTGGAATAAATGGGAACACTTACTTCTAAAGTTTAAAACTTAAGTTGAAAAGGTTGGCTGGATGTCAACCTATGTGCAAACGAACCCGGAATAAAGTTTTGATGATTTCCAATAGCTCCGTATGGTGATTTTGGACTTAGGAGCGTGTCCGAAAAATTATTTGGAAGTCCGTAGTTAAATTAAGCTTGAAATGACTAAAAATAGAAATTTAAGTTTGGAAGCTTGACCCGGGAGTTGACTTTTTGATATCAGAGTCAGAATCCAGTTTTAAAAATTTTCATAGCTCCGTTATGTCATTTATGACTTGTGTGCAAAATTTGAGGTCAATCGGACGTGATTTGATAGGTTCCGGCGTCGTTAGTAGAAAATGGGAAGTTTCAAAATTCATTAGGCTTAAATCTATGTGTGATTCATGTTTTTAGCGTTGCGTGATGTGATTTGAGGTTTCGACTAAGTTCGTATGATATTTTAGGACTTGTTGGTATGTTGGTTGAGGTCCCGGAGGCCTCAGGTGAATTTCGGATGGCTAACGGATAAAATTCGGACTTAAAACCACTGCTGAAAATTTTTGCTTATGGTTTTCTCGCACCTGCGGAGGTTTGATCGCAGGTGCGAAGTCGCATGTGTGCACCAGCCCATCGCAGAAGCGGTCAGGCGTGAAGAGGGGCAGTGGTCGTAGGTGCGAAGAAATTGCCGCACCTGCAAGGTCGCAGGTGCGAAACTATGCGCGCAGAAGCGAAAAAAGGGAAGGGGAGATTGCTTGGCAGAAGCGAAGGAATTCTCGCACCTGCGAGACTGCAGGTGCGGTTAAAAATCCCGCATAAGCGGAAACCCCTGGACAGTACAAAAATATAGAGGTTCCGAATTTTTGCCATTTTTGGGCATTTTAAGCTCGGGCTGGGCAATTTTGAGAGAGGTTTAAACCTTGAGTTAAGTCACTTGTGATTATTGTTAGTCAATAATATTGGATTATCATTGAGTATTTTGACTAGATTACATGTTTTTGAGGTGGAATTAGAGGATTTGGGCCTAGGGATTTCAAAATAAGATTTGAAGATTTGAGGGTCGAGTTGATGTCGGAATTTGGTAAAATTAGTATGGTTGGACTCTTGGTTGAAAGGGCGTTCATATTTTGCTCTAGTGGTAAGCACCCTCCACTTCCAACCAAGAGGTTGTGAGTTCGAGTCACCCCAAGAGCAAGGTGGGGAGTTCTTGGAGGGAGGGAGTCGAGGGTCTATCGGAAACAGCCTCTCTACCCTAGGGTAGGGGTAAGGTCTGCATACACACTTCCCTCTCCAGACCCCACTAGTGGGATTATACTGGGTTGTTGTTGTTGTCGGGTTACGAGACTTGGGCCCCACAAGTAATTTTTGAGTTAAATTTCGAAATTTGTTGAAAAATTAGTATTTTCATATGGACTTAATTTCAATAATTTGTATTGACTGAATCAAATTAATTGTGACTAGATTCGAGACGTTCGGAGGCCGATTCGCGAGGCAAGAGTATAGCGGAGTCAAGAATTACACGGTTGGGGTAAGTAACACTTCTAAACTTGGTTCTGATGGTATGAATTCTCGAATTTGGTGCTATATAAATTGTTTGGAGGTGACACATACGATAGTTGACGAGCGTGTGGACGTGCACCAGAGAAATTGTGACTTGAATAAATCATGTGAAGTTGTGAAATTAAAGAATCATGTTATTACCCGAATATTCTCCACGTGTTAGGAAATTGATCTGAGACTCATATTAAAGATCATGATTAGGCTACGTGTCGATATTTTTGGGACCCACAGGGTCGTATTGCTGTTGAATTTAATTTTTTTTAAAATGTATATTTCATACTCATTCATGTTCATCCATTATGAGGATATTTATGGGATCGGGGCTGCCCGCCTGCAGCAGGCCATATTGGCTTTGTATTATTACTATATGAAACGGGGTTGCCCGCCTGCAGCATGTCACATTGGCTTTATATTATTATTATATGGAATGGGGCTGCCCACCTGCAGCAGGCCTTATAGGCTTTATTATTATATGGATCGGGGTTGCCCGCCTACAGCAGGCCATATCGGCTTTATATCAAGCTCGGGCTGAAGGAGCCTCTCCGGAGTCTGTACATACCCTAGTGAGCATATATGACTATATATATTCGGATGGACTTCCCATGGCATGGACTTGCCTTACTTATTTATATTGTGATGAATTTTTCTGGACATGGATCTTGTCTGTATTATTTACATTTGGGGATAAATTACCCCAGGGCTGGATTGGCCTTATACGATATTGAGTGACTGACTGTCAGTCGATGTGTGTGTGTATGTGTGTGTGTGTGTGTGTGTGTGTGTGTGTGTGTGTGTATATATATATATATATATCCCTGGGCTGGATTGGCTATAAGCAGTACCGAGTGACCGAATGATTAGTGACCAGTAGTACATGAGGTCTTTCCACTGAGATGTCATATTCCTCATATCATGCAGTATTGATCTATTTTACTTGTACTGAGTTTAACTGTTGAACTTGAAAGCATGCCTACATTTCTGTATCATTATTTATATACTGGACTGTACTTGCGGAGCTTGTCACTACTTTCAGCCCAGAGGTTAGTCTTGTTACTTATTGAGTTGGTTGTACTCATACTACACTCTGCACCTCGTGTGCAAATCCAGGTGCTTCCGGACATGGCGACTGTTAGATCTTAGAGCGTTATCAGTTGGAGCAGTTGGAGACTATCAAGGTAGCTGCCTGGCGTCCGCTGACCTTGACTCTCTCTTTCCTTCAGTTATTGTACTGATCTATACTTTCATACAGTATTTTTATCAGTCAAACTTTGTATTCATATTAGATGCTCATATACTTAGTGACACCGAGTTTTGGGAGTGTTTATATCTGTATTTGTGAAATTTCTTCCTCTGAATTTAAATATTATGTTTTCAAATTTAGAAGATATGATGGTTTATTGAGATTGTCGGCTTGCCTAGTATTGAGATAGGCCCCATCACGAAAGGTGAGATTTTGGGTCGTGACAAATTGGTATCAGAGCCTAGGTTACATAGGTCTCACGAGTCATGAGCAAGTTTAGTAGAGTCTTGCCGATAGGTATGATGACATCCATACTTATCTATTCGAGAGGCTACAGAGCATTTTAGGATAAACTCTCATCTTTCTCTCCTTATCGTGCATAATTGATTCAACTTGAAATATAACTCTTTGAATTCCTTCCACTCATTCGTGTGCACATGTGAGCGCTCAGTATTAGCTGTGTATCGCCGACTTATGATTCCATGAACTAGGTTCGAGATGAGTATTCTATGTTTTGGTGATAGGTCAGTCTGGAGGACTTGAGGCCATGGTTAGACCGCAGCTTAAGCTCGGTAACTTCAGTTGTAACTTGTACATTTGGACTCATATGTTCGGTAATATCCCCACGAGTGGAATTTGTGACTCGATGAGCGATGGAATGACTTTGTGATGAGTATGGTGTGACATACAGTCTCGAGTATGAATGTTTTGAAGGATCTTTCATGTTGTTAAATTTTGGGACAAATTAAATTCTCATGTCTTGTTAATGAGTTTGGACTTCGAAAGATTAAGTGATTGCATAGTAATTATGACTGCGAAAGGGTATAACAAGATGCCAATTTGAGGCTAAGCAAGTGGGTTGTCTCCTGCAGAGTAACCTAGCATAGGTGTGTTCTTTATAATGTTGAGTGGGGAGTTTCTTTTCTACCAGCAGGGTATACGTGTTGAGATTTGAATTTTATTCTGGTTGGGAAAGTTGACTTGACTGTTAAGAGAATGAATGCCAGATTAGCGGATGATTGAGGTATTTTATGGTTGGTGTTGCATGAGCTTGAGAAGAATTTTTTTTGAACTGACTGCAGTATTATGGCAATAATAGAGTATGAGTATTGTGAGTTATCGAGTGTTTTAATCTATGGCTTTGATCCAAGTTGGGGAGCATGCTATTGACAATTTAATTTCATGATTATATGTTAAATTTTAGTTTTGATCTAAGACATACTTGTAGATTAGTTATGACTTGCAGAGGTTGAGATCGAGGATGACTCGAGTACTGAAATTCCTAAATACGGGTTATATTGCGCTTTATGATTATATGAAAATCATAGGATGAGTGAGTTATTATTTGTGAATGATGTAGTGCACACAAAGTATGAATTTGATCGGTGGTGTTAAGGCAGGGTTACCTCTTTGAGTGTTGTTGTGCTAATGGGGCACGTGTCTTTCAGCCCGTTTGGGTGGTGCAATTTAGATTTGAGCAAAGTGTGTGACTCCCGAGAAGGTTCTAATGGGTTCGAGATTTATATAAAGCAATCGAGAATTTTTTCAGATTTGTGTATGGATAGAATATGAGATTTACATTTAATGGTGTCGGACTTGAGGTAATTCTGTATGACTATGAATTCTACATTTTAGTATAAGAAAGGTAAGAAGAACAATTTTAAATTCACATAAGGTATTTTCAGAGTAAGTTTTACGATTGTGGTATTTATGGAGATGCTTAAGAAGAATACAATGGCTTATGGGCCTTAAGGTAGTGTGGTTTTACATTAGGATGTCTTGTAGTGAGCTTTGGGTAAGGATAGTGGAATTCTGACAGGGAGAAGTGTCAACCTGATGGTAATTCAGAGGAAACTCGGAGAAAATAGGACGACTGGGTAGTAGGCTGGACCAGTATGGTATGATCGGTTCTTTGGGTACCTATGAAATGGTGAGGCTCTACAGATGTTTTAGTAGAAATATTCTTGGGTTGGTGACATGCGTGGCTTGGCCGAGTTAGAGGAATTTAGTTCTGATAGCTTGGTTATGTGCAAATGGATTTCAAAGTGTTCTTGATGGTTTCTACCATGGTCCAAACCAGATATTTTCTACCGGTGTGGGGGACATGCTGTGTATTGTGATTTCCTCCTGGATGAGATCAAATTGAAGGTTTCTAACTAACCAGGTATGTAATTTGCTGGTGACTCAGAGTTGATAATGAGATTCTCGTGCTTCTCACATGATTGCATGATAGATGCGGTGTGTTGTGCGGGATTAAAATTTACATGTACAAAGTGGCAGTTCAGTCTTGAAGGGAAGGTCCTGAATTTTAGACGAAATGGTCAGTTTCAGATATTTAGATGAATGTTATAACTGCTCGATAATTCCTGAGAAGGGTGCGCATTTCAGAAGGCGCATTGTGTTTTGACTTACGGATGTTCATTGGTATTGTGGTACTCACCTAGTTTATAGACTACTGATATTCAAATTATTGCTATGTGGCACGGAAGAATTTTGAAAGTATTCCTAGTGGGATGATCGTGCATGAAGGATGTGATAGTCATTTGAGTGCTGGAGTTATGATCAGTTAAGGTGGTTTATGTGTTCTATGAATTTGGGGGACTCGGAGTTCTCAGAAGCAAATTGTTTCAGGGTTGCAGCCTGTTTGAGGTGAGTATTTTATTTAAACTCAGTAGAGGCACTAATTGCATTAATTATTTGTGATAGCTACGTGCTACGAGTGCGTACATATGTGAGGTTTGAGCCATGCGCGGGTATCGGGGCAAGTATTCATACTCGGAAGAATGCTTAGGAAAAGATATGCCTAGAGAAGACTATTAAGCATAAAGTTATAATGTTTCTCGTATTCGTACCTTTGTCGAGAACTATCTGGGCTACACTTGAGGTTACAAAGAGGCTAATTCCCCGAATAAAATGGGTAGTTACTATTTCTACGTTAACTTGCCGATTTGAGTTATGATAGCACACTTTGCACATACCTACTCTATTGCGTGTTATTTATACCAGTCCAGAAGCATGTGAGTTTTTTTTCATTTATCATATACATGTGTACTTATTTGATTGCTCCTGTATTATATTCTTGGACTGGAGGCCTGTGACCATGTCAGGCGATTGATATTATTAGCACGTGAGTTATCCGTGTAGGTCCAGACATTTATATTATTGGCATGTGAGTTGTCCGTGCGGGTTCATATATTGATACTATAGCACGTGAGTTGTCTGTGCGGTTGATGTTAATGTGAGCTCTAGAAGAGTTGGTTACCGTTGTTAGATTCGTGTGTCTTGGTTCTACTATATATGATAAGCTTATAGCATTACAATTGTGGTGGTGCTTGTTGAACTTGCAATACAGTTCTCTTCTTTGAGATATTTTTCATTTTTGGGTACACGGATTGCAATTGTGGCTTGAGTTATATTGGTATGGCATGTCTGTAGGATAAGTGTGTTTAATAATATATGTTCATTGGACCTAGAATGGGTACTATCAGGTTTGATTACGGTATATTTGGGAGGATGACATTGAAAGTAGGCTTAGAAAGTGATTATGGTTCTGGTTGGGGCGAGAGAGCTCCATGACTTGTTGATCTGATAAGGGGTTATGAGATTCCGTGTGTTTCTTTTATTATCAGCAGTGTACGAAGGTTTTGGAATGAGGTTTGGCTTGATATGGGGTTTAATACTTGTACCGGGTTAGTTTGGAGTAGTTACTGTGATCGGAAATGGTACTGCGAGCATGCGAGTTGTGTAGTATGTTATGTGATTATATCTGGGGTTATAGTTATGGCTTGATACAGCTTGTTCAGAGTCATACAGTGTGTAGATGTGAGATTCGTGTTTTGAAAAGAAATTCTGAATGTTGGAAATTGAATTCCAAGGTTTATGGGCTAAGGTTAAATTAATGACTTTCAATTATGTTGTGTTGTCAGGCCTATACAAAATAAGGTGACGTGGGATCACCCCCGGGTATGTACATGGTAGAGTGGAACATTGATTTAAAGGCTTAGGAATAATTCTTAGCACGTTCGAGGACAAACATATGTTTAAGTGGGGGAGAATGTAACGACCTGACTACTCGTTTTGAGTATTACAACCCCATTCCCCCATTTACTGCTCAATTTCTGCTTTATAGTTGTTATGTGACTTACTGTGGCAATTGGTTTGGGTCCGGTGAGGTTTTGGAATGAATGGAAATACTTAGTTCTAAAGTTTAAAACTTAAGTTAAAAAGGTGGGCTGGATGTCGACCTATGTGTAAACGACCCCGAAATAAAGTTTTCATGATTCCAAATAGCTCCGTATGGTGATTTTGGACTTAGGAGCATGTCCGAAAAATTATTTGAAAGTCCGTAGTTAAATTAGGCTTGAAATGGCTAAAAATAGAAATTTAAGTTTGAAAGTTTGACCGGGGAGTTGACTTTTTGATATCGGAGTCGGAATCTAGTTCTGAAAATTTTTCATAGCTCCGTTATATCATTTATGACTTATGTGCAAAATTTGAGGTCAATCAGACGTGATTTGTTAGGTTCTGGCATCGTTTGTAGAAAATGGAAGTTTCAAAGTTCATTAGGCTTGAATCTATGTGTGATTCGTATTTTTAGCGTTGCATGATGTGATTTGAGATTTCGACTAAGTTCGTATGGTATTTTAGGACTTGTTGGTATGTTGGTTGAGGTCCTGGGGGCTTCAGATTAGTTTCAAATGGCTAACAGATAGAATTCAGACTTAAAACCACTGCTGTAAATTTTTGCTTCTGGTTTTCTCGCACCTGTGGAGGTTTGATCGCAGGTGCGAAGTTGCACGTGCACACCAACCCATCGCAGAAGCGGTCAGGCGTGAAGAGGGGCAGTGGTCGCAGGTGCGAAGAAATTGCCACACCTGCGAGGTCGCAGGTGCGAAGCTATGCACACAGAAGCGGAAAAGGGGAAGGGGAGATGGCTTCGCAGAAGCAAAGGAATTCTCGCACATGTGAGACTGCATGTTCGGTTAAAAGTCCCGCAGAAGCGGAAACCCCTGGACATTACAAAAACAGAGGGGTTCTGAGTTTATTCCATTTTTGGGCATTTCAAGCTCGGGCTGGGCGATTTTGAGCGAGGTTTTCATGGGAAATTTTGAGGTAAGTTACTTGTGATCATTGTTAGTCAATAATATTGGATTATCATTGAGTAGTTCGACTAGATTACATATTTTTGAGGTGGAATTAGAGGATTTGAGCCTAGGGATTTCAAAATAAGAGTTGAAGATTTAAGGGTCGAGTTGATGTCGGAATTTGGTAAAATTGATATGGTTGAACTAGTGGTTGAAAGAGAGTTCATATTTTATAACTTTTGTCGGGTTCCGAGACGTGGGCCCCACGGGCGATTTTTGAGTTAAATTTCGGATTTTGTTGGAAAATTAGTATTTTTATATGGAATTAATTTTAATTATTTGTATTGACTGAATCAAATTAATTGTGACTAGATTCGAGGAGTTCGGAGGCCGATTCACGAGGCAAGGGTATAGGGGAGTAAAGAATTACACGGTTGAGGTAAGTAACACTTCTAAACTTGGTTCTGAGGGAATGAATTCCCGAATTTGGTGTTATATAAATTGTTTGGAGGTGACACACATGATATTTGACGAGCGTGTGGACGTGCACCATAGAAATTGTGACTTGAATAAATCCTATGAAGTTGTAAAATTAAAGAATCATATTATTACCCGAATATTCTCCATATGTTAGGAAATTGAGTTGAGACTCGTATTAAAGATCATGATTAGGCTACGTGTCGATATTTTTGGGACCCACAGGGTCGTATTACTGTTGAATTTAATTATTTTTAAAATATATATTTCATACTCATTCATGTTCATCCATTATAAGGATATTTATGGGATCGGGGCTGCCCGCCTGCAGCAGGCCATATTGGCTTTATATTATTATTATATAAAACGTGGCTGCCCACCTGCAGCAGGTCACATTTCCATTGTGAGTATATTTATGGGATCGGGGTTGCCCGCCTGCAGCAAGCCTTATAGGCTTTATCATTATATGGATCGGGGTTGCCCGCCTGTAGCAGGCCATATCGGCTTTATATCACGCTTGGGTTGAAGAAGCCCCTACGGAAGTCTGTACACCCCCTCCCCCCTACCCTAGTGAGCATATATGACTATATATATTCGGATGGACTTCTTAGGGCATGGACTTGCCTTACTTATTTATATTGTGATGAATTTCCCTGGACATGGATCTTATCTGTATTATTTACATTTGGGGATAAATTACCCCAGGCTGGATTGGCCTTATACGGTACTGAGCGACTGACTGTCAGTCGATGTGTATATATATATACGAGATGGAATATCCCTGGGCTGAATTGGCTATAAACAGTACCGAGTGACCGGATGATTAGTGACCAGTAGTACATGAGGTCTTTCCACTGAGATGTCATATTCCTCATATCATGCAGTATTGATCTATTTTACTTGTTCTGAGTTTAACTGTTGAACTTGAAAGCATGCCTACATTTCTGTACCGTTATTTATATATTGGACTGTACTTGCGGAGCTCATCACTACTTTCAGCCCAGAGGTTAGTCTTGTTACTTATTGAGTTGGTTGTACTCATACTATACTCTGCACTTCGTGTGTAGATCCAGCCATCCAGGTCCTTTCGGACACGGCAACTGTTAGATCTTAGAGTGCTATCAGTTGGAGACTATCAAGGTAGCTGCCTGGCGTCCGCTGACCCTGACTCTCTCTTTCCTTCAGTTATTGTATTGTTCTATACTTTCATACAGTGTTTTTATCAATCAGACTTTGTATTCATATTAGATGCTCATGTACTTAGTGACACCAAGTTTTGGGAGTGTTTATATTTGTATTTGTGAGATTTCTTCCGCTGAATTTAAATATTATGCTTTCAAATTTAGAAGATATGGTGGTTTATTGAGATTGTCGGCTTGTCTAGTATTGAGATATGCGTCATTACGACATGTGAGATTTTGGGTCGTGACACTTATCAACTGCAATCCTCTGGATCCTTTATCTTTGTATCTTTTACTCTTTCAAAAACATTAGGGGAGAAACTCGTACCCGACCAAAGGCAATGAAATTGAGTATCATATTTGAAGTGGCTCGCCATCATGCCGGAGATTATTTTAAACTCGTTAGAAGGTTTTGGCTGATAAAATTTTATAATTGGCCGGACCTAAGGTTGGCCAATCAGCCGCTGGAATTCCCTTTTTTAAGGCTTAAAATAGGTAATACATCTGGAAGGAATTTTATTAAAAGAGGAAGGGAGAGAAAAAAGGAAAAAGGGTATAACTAAATCCCCTAATTTAAGGCACTAATAATAGATTGTATATAATTTGTAAGTAATCCTTGTTTAGGACGGGTAATATACAAAATTAGAATAATTTTGGTAAATAAGTTTCAAATATTGTATAAGAAGGAAAAAATCACTTGAAAAAATACCTTGTTGTCTAGTTTTGTTTGTAATTGAAAAGGGAAAGAGAACTGAGAAAATAAGAGAGTATCTTATTCTTAAGGTTCACAAATTTATTAAAATTTCGATAATTTTACGCGATGTTTGCACATTGCTCCTCCTCTCCCCCTTTCCTATTACCACCCTCTCGTTTGTTGGGCCATTACAATTTGTTGGGTCATTACATTTTTTTGCTATTTCAGCTATTTGCCAAAATTATGGGACATTTATAAAACTAGCTACTTTAGGGATTGTTGTTTAAAAAATGGTGAGGATTTATAATGTATTGCAACTATAGCCAGTCTGAAATTTAGCGGTAATACTTCAAGCAGACCATCGGTATAAAGTTTAATATTTGAGAGACAGTTTCTTTTTACTAAGTTCGAGTGGAAAAATGATGTTCACCCTTCTTACAAATGTAAGTAAATAATAATTTCAGATGTCAATTTTAGTGAGAAAATAACGCTTTATGGCTCCCTAAAATTTTTAGTAACCCATATATTTTTCATTGACCCGAAATTGCCTTTAAGCCCAATTTATTGACAAGTTATAGCCATTGTTCTTAATGCATAAATTTTCCTCCTCTTGGTCCACGAACAACCCATTAGATTTACGTTTCAACATTGACAAAGCATCTTTAGTATGGTATACCCTTACTTTCAGAAACTAATGATGCAATTTAATATAAATAGGGTAGTATAGTATTAGAAGAAGGGTCTTTAGATAATATGTACCAAGGGAATTTTCATATGTTGTCAGCTAGAGATGTCAAAACGGGTTAACCCAACCCAGCCCAAGCCTTGCGGGCTTCTAAATTTGGCCGACTAGTGCAGGCCGGCCCTCCATCTAAATGGGCCTTAAAATGGCCAATCCAACCCAACCCTAAGAGTGCCGTTGTCACGATCCAAAATCCATTAAACGCCGTGATGGCACCTAACACCACTGTCAGGCAAGCCAACAATAAAAGTTTAACTTAATTACTCATTTTAGTATTTTTGAAATTGTAAATTTCTTTCAATTAAATATTAAGAGATAAAAGTTTACAGAGTAAATGATAATATCTTCATAACAACAATAAGGAACAACCCATAATCATCCCCAAAATCTGGTGTTATAAGTACATGAGCATTTACTAGGAAGTAAAATAAAATACAACATCTGTCCGGAATACAAATTGGACATGAGAATATAAATAACTCTGAAGGAGACTTTGCTGGCTGCGGATCGTAACATGAAATGCAGCTCACGATAAGTCCTCGCATCATCCGCGCCCAAAGGACCACCAGACATAGAAATACCTACACAAAAATGTACAGCAAGAGTAGTATGAGTACATAAATCAACGTGTACCCAGTAAGTATCTAGCCTAACCCCGGAGGAGTAGTGACGAGGGGTCGATATCGACACTCACTAGTGGTCCAATAATGTAATGACCTAACCGATCGTTTTGAGCTCTAGCGCATCGTTCAGCAGTTTGAGGCCCTGAGTAGCTTCACTTTAGATATTGTGACTTGTACGCGTGGTCGGAATTGAAATTTCGAAAGTTCAGAGTTGATTTGGAAATAAAATTTTCTTTTTCAGAAGCTTTAAGTTGGAAGAATTGACTAAGGTTATATTTTTAAGTAACGACCTCAGAATCGGAATTTGAAGGTTTCAACAGGTTCATGTGATGATTTTGGACTTGGGCGTATGTCCGGATCGGGTTTTGGATGATCGAGGAGCATTTCGGCGCCTATTGTGGAAGTTGGCATCTTGGAAGAATTTCATAAATTTGTGTTGAAGTGCATTTCAATATTATCGGTGTTCGTTTGGAATTCCGAGTCTGGGAATAGCTCCGTATAGTGATTCTAGTATCGAGAGTGCTTTCGGAAGTGGATTTGGAGCTTCGTAGGTCATTTCGGGGTCATTTGGCGAAAGTTAGAAATTTGAAGGTTTTTTGAGAGTTTGACCGGGAGTGGACTTTTTGATATCGGGGTCGGATTCCAATTCCGGAAGTTAGAGTAGGTCCGTAATGTCAATTATGACTTGTGTGCAAAATTTTAGGTCAATCAGACGTGATTTGATAGGTTTCGACATCAATTGTAGAAGTTTGAAGTTTCAAAGTTTATTAAGTTTGAATTGGAGGGTAATTCATGTATTTAGCATTGTTTGATGTGATTTAAAGGCTCGATTAAGTTCGTAATGTGTTTTGGGACGTATTGGTATATTTGTTTTAGGTCTCGAGGGCCTCGGGTGAATTCCGGATGGTTAACGGATCAAATTTGGAATTTGAAGAAGAGTTGAGGCAGCTGATATCTGGTGTACCCGCACCTGCGAGGGGTTGGCCGCAGGTGCAGAGGGCGTACAAGCGACATTGGAGTCGCAGAAGTGGAGCAGGCTGGCCAAGTGAAGGATCGCAGGTGCGGAGCTTTTGGCCGCATCTGCGCAAGCGCAGAAGCAAAAAGAGTCTCGCAGAAGCGGAAGAAGGCGCATAAGCGGAAGGTGTATCGCACCTGTGAAGCCGCAGGTGTGGCTACTGGACCGCAGGTGTGAAGGTCAGGGCTGGGCAATGTGTTCTTTAAAAACGAGGGCTTGGCTCATTTTTTACTTCATTTCCTCCATAAGAGCCGGTCTTGGAGTGATTTTGGAGCTCATTCTTCGTCATCTATGTCAAGGTAAGTGATTCTCACTCATTATAAGTTAAATACATGGTTTATATGTGGATTTAGACATGAAAATTTGTAGAAATTTAGAATTTTGAAGAAAAACCTAGAAATTGGTATTTTTGGAATTTGACCACGAATTTGGGTAAGGAATTGAGAACAAATTATATATTTGAGTTTGTAATGCTATGGTTAATGTTTATCTTTAAAAATTTTCAGAATCCGGGCACATGGGCCTGAGGGTTGCTTTATCGATTTTTCGAGCGGAGTTAGAAACTATTATAAATTGATTAATTATGAGTATTTGAGTATATTTTGATTGGGTTGCAACTTATTTGACTAGTTTTGGAGCGACGGGCATCGGTTTGAGGTGTTAGGGAGGTTTTGGAACTGGTTATGGAATTTAGGAGCGAGGTAAGTTTCCTTTCTAACCTTGTAAGAGGGAATTTACCTCATAGATGAAATAATTCAATATGTGCTTCTATTTGTGGGGGCTACGTACATACGAGGTGACGAGAGTCCGTGCGTAACTACTATTATGCTTATGTCCGGGTAGCCTAGGACCCGAATCAAGTTATATTTGCGATGCTTGCATCTTACTTGTTAATTTAACCGTTTAAAACATATTGGAACTTTTTAAAGGAATTTCAACAGGTTAAACTTCACCTACTTGGGTTTCGGACGGGTCACTTGACCGTTAATGAGAATTGATATTTCTTTGAACATCAAACCTAAATAAATCTTTGATTTGGTTGTTTGAATGTGTTTATCTTTTGTGGAACGGGCCGAACGCCTCGACAGATTAAATAGATGCATCTATGGTTCGCGCCGTTCGACCCTCCGGCAGTGCACAGTTTAATATTATGTTAGATCGGGCTGCACGACCTCGGCATAATTTGCGCATGATTGAATTGATTGCTTTGGAATTTATAATAAATGATATTATCTCTTTGGCCTGAGATAAATTGTTAAATGATGAGAAATAAATTTGGAGATTTCTTAATTATAAATGAATTGCTTATTTACTTCAAAATATCGAGCTTAGAACCATTTTATATAACTCATGTTTAAACTATATCACTGGAAATTTATTTATAGCCCCTAGTAAGTGTCGGAGCCGACCCCTCGTCACTACTTTTTCGAGGTTAGGCGGGATACTTACTGGGTACACGTTGATTTACGTACTCATTCTAGACTTGCTGCACATTTTTATGCAGGTGCATATATGTCTAGCAGCCTTGCAGGCACAGAGATGTGGTAAATGCAGAGATTTAGGTGAGATGCATTTCCATCTACGATCCGCAGCCAACAGAGTCCCCTTCAGAGTTACTTATGTATTTTCCTGTCTAATTTGTATTCTGGACAGGTGTTGTATTTTATTTTATTTTCCTAGTTGGTGCTCATGCACTTGTGACACCGGGTTCTGGGATGATTATGGGATATTTAGTATTGGAATTGGAAAACATTATTATTATTCTGTAAGGTTCGCTTTTGCTACTAGTAAATTGAAGGAAATTTATGTTTTCAGAAATACAAAAAAAAGAGAATTTAATTAACTATTTAGTGTTGGCTTGTCTGACAGTGGATTCCGGCGCCATCACGACCTTTAACGGGTTTTGGGTCGTGACAACATGGTATCAGAGCACTAGGTTCACTTAGGTCTCACGAGTCATGAGTAAGTCTAGTAGAGTCTTACAGATCGGTACAGAGACGTCTATACTTATCTTTGAGATGCTACAGGGCTGTTAGGGGCACTTCCCTTCTTGATTCCTCATCGTGCGGTTTGATTCCTTTGAGGCTTATGCCTTTGTTTCCTTCCTACTCAATATTATGCGACGTGAAGCGTTTATTATAAATTAGAAATTGAGAAATTGTAATGGTACTACAGATGTGGTGCGGGATGTTTCTCCCTATGTATTTGATTGGGTTATTGTAGTCACCTTGCGGAAGGCCGTTCTGTCTTTTCAGCTCAGCATCAGTATTACCTAAGGTTTTGAGATTTGGCATTGATTGTTATGACGATTCGTGTGTTGCTATTGCACAGTATTGGTGTAATGGTAGGATGCTTGTCTATGCGTCGAGGCAGTGAATGACTTAAAAGTAGGTTTTACTCAATGCATGATTCAGAGATTCAGTATTTTATTTCTGGCGAAGGAAAGACAATTGGACTACGAGCGCTCAGGATTGGGTCGATGGGGTGATGAGACTGGGTATTTTCAAGCGTGGTGGAATTTTTATATAGGATGTGTCCGTGATTGAATATGTTAAGTTCGCTAGTGTTATGGTTTTCTTCAATTTACCTTTGGGGCAGGGTATTGTGAAATGGTGCTGGTGAAGCGGTTGTCAGAAATCGCGGTGCGCAGTGGTTCAGAATCGAATTTGTAATCCTAATGTTGATGGATTAAGGAAGATGATCTTCGGGGAGGTTTAAAGTTGGTAGCGATCTATTGATCCAGGTGCTACATAGATGTATTGTTGATTTAAGGCAACAACTGGGCAGTGAAGGATGAGGAAGGACATGTGGGAGGTGTTTTGCGGTGGTTAAATTTCTAGAAGGCCAGGTGTAAGAAGCAGAAGTCAAGTAGTTGCTTAAAGGAGAGGGTTTGACCAAAGTGAGAGAGTTGCAGAATATCATATGGGTTATGTGGTAGGATAGCTACACGCCTGGAGGAAATTTTAGAGTGATTTGGGATTTATGGTGGACGGTGACTGGGTCTACGGACTCAATTTGAAATGTTGGCTATTATACGGCGGGAGATTGGATACAACAGAAAGGAGTTCCTTGATATGAAGAAGGATACATGAATTTGGGTTTGAAGGTATTATCACATCTTTAGTTGATGTCCCTTAAGAGTGAATGGACTTGTATAACTGGTGAATGAGCACGGGCTCAGGATGGGTTACTGATTTCGTAGTATTTGTACCCAGTGCAGCGACGTTGGAAGATATCGGCATGTAATTTCCACATGTGGGTTATCTCCTGTGAGCAAGCTAATGGCCGCGTGGTGTTGACAAAACTTCTACGAAGAATTCTACTTGCCATCTGGTAAGAGGTCGAATATGTAAATATGGCTAGTGATTCAGAGTGTTCCCGAAGGGTGTAACAGAAATATTTCGAGAAATTTGGCGGGTTGATTGTGTAAGATCATGTCCATGATGAAGAAAGAATCTTGGTGGGTTTCAGAGTTAGGTAATTGTAGCTTCAATCTAAATGGGAGAGCCCCACCGTCTATGATTGGATTGTGTAATTGTCAACTAGTGCGGTTTCTGGTTATCAATGTATTGATGGGTCGCCATGACTAAGGAAAGAGAACATCAATAGTAATTTGAGCAAAGGATTTGAGGAATGTGTGCTATATTTGGCCTTATCGATTCGTGTTCAAGTTTGGGGAAGACTCAGAGTCTAGGCTTCGTGTGGAAGTGGTGTATAAGGAAAATGATTCAGTCGGGTGCTTCTTTGAGAGGGCATTCATGTGCTAGTAGAGCCTTGGAGTTTGATTATATTCGGGACCAAGTCAAAGTGGGTGACTCTCAATAATGGTCCTAGTAGGTTCAAAATCTAAGGTGCGGTGCCGAGGATTTCGATCCAGTAGTATAGGTAAGTATTAAGCTTTTGTAGTGGATTATGAAAAGTGGCTTGGAGTGTTCTGCGTTATCTTCTGTCTGCGGTGTGGCATTGGAGGAATGGGAGAAAATGACTTCGGATTCATAGAGGGATTTTCAGAATGGGTGTACCAATTGAGGATGCGAATATGCGCACAAGGAGGGTGTGTGATGGTTCGTGGGTTTTGGGGACAATGTGGTCTCGTGAAATAGGGTCACTCAGGATGAGTGCGGATTGAGTTTGTTATATTGATAAAGGAGCTGTTGTTATTTCTAAGGAAGATCCAGAGTAAATTATGAGAAGTTGGGTTCGGTTAGCAATGGTTGAATTGGCATGATGATGGCAATGATCAGCTCCTTCAGCGTGTTGAGTTGTACATGTGATTTGTGGCGGTACGTGCGAGGCTTGACGACTGCCGTAATTGATTTTATTTGGGGGACTTTCGAGTATTATGGCATGTTATGTGTAGATGGAACCTGGAAGAATTATAATGGTTTATATCACTACTCGAGGGTTGTATTTTGCGGCGGTTTGAGAATTTAGTTGCGTGTTGCATTGGTTCTTCAGGAATGAGGTAAGTAGAAGGTTTCTATATGATGAAATGTGTACCTATTGGTGGTTCGGGAGTTATGATGAAATACTTATACTCTTGCGTATTGACATGATTAGGTGCAGTGAGTAGCATGGGAATTGGAAGTTGAGGATCAAGGTGGTGGTTCGGTGTTGACAAGGATGTCACGAGCTCGGATGAGCAGGAATTTTTTTTAGATATTTAGAGTAGGCTGGTATTGTCTTCAGCGTCACCTAAGATCGGTGTCTTGTGTAAGAGGCTTTATGAATTGATTTGCGGATCCTTGATTCGCTTTACAACATTAGTGCGACCGATGGTATGAATGTACAAACTTGTTACCTGGTGCGTAAGGTCATGGGAGCGTATCCCACGGGAAAATTGTATAAATGTGATAGGTAGTCACTTAAATGATTAAAGATGGAAACCAAGTATGGAGGTTGTGGTACTATCGTTGATATGAGAATTTATGCCTGAAGGGCGCTCGGTTCATTTAGTTGTGAACTGAGAATGTTTGTTCTGGATTTGGCGGCTATTCTTGAGGGTCGTGGGAAAAAGGTTTACCCTGGATCCTTGAAAGGGTATTAGCCCAGTGCGGTACGGTCAGAATCGACTTGAGGTCCGTGGATGGATCTAGATATGAATGTGGGCTCTATATCGGGCCGGATGTGTTCATTTCAGCATAACACTCCTTGTGGAGGAGTATTCGGACGTTGGATGTTATTTCGCCGCCGACTATTTCATGTAATACTATAATGTGCCGTGTGGGTTGTGAAACGACTTGATGATTTTATATGTGTTGAGGTTCTGCGTAGCAATGGTGTTATGTGAGCAGGATGGCTCTCGAGAGTTAGATCGTATATCACACCTTAGTTGTGCTTGAGTTTTGTAGCGTATGACGCTATCTGTATCCCCAGGGATGGTATTATGCACTTGGCGTGTTTGTGGCTGATATTCGGGTATTTCGCAGGTATGAGCATTTTAGCTCGGTAAGTAATTCCTTACAAGTTATTATGTGTGAATCAGGTGGCATGCCGCCACGGACATGCTGTTTGGATCGGGTTGCACGCCGCAACAGTGTGTTATTAGTACAGTTTTCCATATCTATTATGGTGTGTTTTTGCCTCTCATTTCCTGAGGAAGGTTCCTAACATCCTTTCGGTTGTTTAGTTAGCTACGTGGGTTGAGTAACTCCTTCCAGAGATCGTTTTTCCTTATGTATCACGTTAGAGTTTATAGCTTGTTAGAACATTGTGGCATCATATGAGCCTTTTGGCAATGTTTGCGGTGGCTTATTGCCGGAACGACTTGTACTGGGTGAGACAAGATTTTTGGATCTGAGATCACTACGATCAGATTTATACGAAGCATATTAAAGAGTAAATATTTTTATTCAGTCCAGAATGAGGTAATGGTTCTTATCGAGAGGAAAGACTCCATAAATTGTGTTTCGGCACATGGTCATGAGTACTACACATCTTCTCTGTCGTGGCAGTATTGCAAGAGTTGGAACAGGACTTATATGGGTCATGAGATGTGTTGTGAGCATCAGATTCATGGGATTTTGACTATCGCTGTCAGAGGATGTTATTATGGTTGTGTGAGTTACACGGTGCATGGTATGAATTCAGTAAAGGTATTAAATCATGTATTGGCGCATCATGTGGTGATTGAAACAGTGTTCATATGTTGAAAGTAGGCCCGGTGGAGAGTTCCGGATGTTGGAATTTGGCTCTAAGGCTTATTTGATCAAATAAAAAGGGAGAATCTTCAGATTGGCTCGAGCTAATGTGCTTAGCTAGGTTGTGGTAGCACGGGTAGGTATTTTTACCTGTACGCGTGTTCGGAATTGAAATTTCGAAAGTTCAGAGTTGATTTGGAAAGAAAATTTTCATTTCGGAAGCTTTAAGTTGGAAGAATTGACTAATGTTGGATTTTTGAGTAAACGACCTAGGAATCGGGATTTGAAGGTTCCAACAGGTTCATATGATGATTTAGGACTAGGGCGTATGTCCGGATCGGGTTTTGGATGACCCGGGAGCGTTTCAGCGCCTATTGTGGAAGTTTTTGGAAGAATTTCATAAATTTGGTTTGAAGTGTATTTCAATGTTATCGGTGTCCGTTTGGGATTCCGAGTCTGGGAATAGCTCTGTATAGTGATTCTGGTATTGGGAGCGCGTCCGGAAGTGGATTTGGAGGTCCATAGGTCATTTCGGGGGTCATTTGGCGAAAGTTAGAAATTTAAAGGTTTTTGGAGAGTTTGACCGTGAGTGGACTTTTTAATATCGGGGTTGGATTCCGATTCCGGAAATTGGAGTAGGTCCGTAAAGTCAATTATGACTTGTGTGTAAAATATGAGGTCAATCGAACGTGATTTGATAGGTTTCAGCATCGACTGTAGAAGTTTGAAGTTTCAAAGTTCATTAAGTTTGAATTGGAGGGTGATTCGTGTATTTAACATTGTTTGATGTGATTTAAAGGCTCGACTAAGTTCGTAATATGTTTTGGGACATGTTAGTATATTTGGTTTAGGTCCCGAGGGCCTCGGGTGGATACCGGATGGTTAACAGATCGAATTTGGAATTTGAAGAAGAGTTGAGGCAGCTGATATCTGGTGTACCCGCACCTGCGAGGTGTTGGCCGCAGGTGCAGAGGGCGCACAAGCGACATTGGATTCGCAGAAGCGGAGCAGGCCATCCAGGTAAAGGACCGCAGATGCAGAGCTTTTGGCCGCATCTCGGAAGGTGTCTCGCACCTGCGAAGCCGCAGGTGCGGCTACTGGACCGCAGATACGAAGGTCGGGGTTGGGCAGTGTGTTCTTTAAAAACGAGGGCTTGGCTCATTTTTTACTTCATTTCCTCCATGAGAGCCGGTCTTGGAGAGAGTTTGGAGCTCATTCTTCGTCATCTATGTCAAGGTAAGTGATTCCCACTCATTATAAGTTAAATACATGATTTATATATGGATTTAGATATGAAAATTTGTAGAAATTTGGAATTTTGAAGAAAAACCTAAAAATTGGTATTTTTGGAATTTGATCACGAATTTGGGTAAGGAATTGAGAAAAAAAATTATATATTTGAGTTCATAATGCTATGGGTAATGTTTATCTTCAAAAAATTTCGGAATCCGGGCACGTGGGCCCAAGGGTTGCTTTATCAATTTTTCGAGCGGAGTTAGAAACTATTATAAATTTATTAATTATGAGTATTAGAGTAAATTTTGATTGGGTTACAACTTATTTGACTAGTTTTGGAGCGACGGGCATCAATTTGAGGTGTTAGGGAGGCTTTGAAATCGGTTATGGAATTTCGGAGCAAGGTAAGTCTCCTTTCTAACCTTGTAAGAGGGAATTTATCCTATAGGTGAAATAATTCAATATGTGCTTCTATTTGTGGGGGCTACGTATGTACGAGGTGACGAGAGTCCCTGCGTAGCTACTATTATGCTTATGTACGGGTAGCCTAGGACCCGAATCACGTTATATTTGCGATGCTTGCATCTTACTTGTTAATTTAACCGTTTAAAATATATTAGAATTTGATAAAGGAATTTCAAAAGGTTAAACTTCACCTACTTGGGTTTCGGACGGGTCACTTGACCGTTAATGAGAATTGATATTTCTTTGAACATCAAACCTAAATAAATCTTTGATTTGGTTGTTTGAATGTGTTTATCTTTTGTGGAACGGGCCGAACGCCTCGACAGATTAAATAGATGCATCTATGATTTGCGTCATTCGACCCACCGGCAGTGCACAATTTAATATTATGTTGGATCGGACCGCACGACCTCGGCATGATTTGCACATGATTGAATTGATTGCTTTGAAATTTATAATAAATGATATTGCCTCTTTGTCCTGAGCTGAGATAAATTGTTAAATGATGAGAAATAAATTTGGAGATTTCTTAATTATAAAGGAATTGCTTATTTACTTCAAAATATCGAGCTTACAGCCGTTTTATATAACTCATATTTAAACTATATCACTGGAAATTTATTTATAACCCCTAGTAAGTGTCAGAGCCGACCCCTCGTTACTACTTCTTCGAGGTTAGGCGGGATACTTACTAGGTATACGTTGATTTACATACTCATACTATACTTATTGTACATTTTTGTGCAGGTACATATATGTCTAGCAGCCTTGCGGGCGCAGAGGTGTGATAAAGGCAGAGACTTAGGTGAGATGTATTTCCATCTACGATCCGCAGCCAGCAAAATCCCCTTCAGAGTTACTTATGTATTTTTCTGTCTAATTTGTATTTTGGACAGGTGTTGTATTTTATTTTATCTTCCTAGTTGATGCTCATGCACTTGTGACGCCAGGTTTTGGGATGATTATGGGATATTTAGTAGTATTGGAATTGGAAAACATTATTATTATTATTCTGTAAGGTTCGCTTTTGCTACTAGTAAATTGAAGGAAATTTATGTTTTCAGAAATAAAAAAAAATGAGAATTTAATTAACTATTTAGTATTAGCTTGCCTAACAGTGGAGTCCGGCGCCATCAAGACCTTTAACGGGTTTTGGGTCATGACAAATAATATCAGGTACAATAAAGAGGTGAACAAATATGAGGCAGAGTAAATAAATAAAATAAATGAGTATAAATACGTGGTGCAATTCTCCTCTTTACACTAGGCTCAAGCTCTCAATTAGCAAATTTCCTCCTCAATAGGAGCATATATATAAATATATAGTGGACCTCACCAAAATGGGTCGTTATACTTCAAATCAGGAAGAACTCACAGATACACTGGCTTCTTGCCAAATGTTACGCACGATTTCATGAGGATATTTTATAGAAATGCCGAGGCGTACGACCCGATCCCATCATAATCTGTGCACTGCCGAGGGTCGAACGACACGAACCATAGATGCATTTATTAACCTACCGAGGCGAATGGTCCGCTCCCATGAGAGTATGGTACATAAATCCTGCCGAGGCGAATGACCCGATCCCATTAGAGTGTGGTACATAAATCCTGTCGAGGCGAACGACCCGATCCCATTAGAGTGTGGTACATAAATCCTGCCGAGGCAAACAGCCCGATCCCATTAGAGTATGTTACATAAATCCTGCCGAGGCAAATGGGCCGATCCCATTAGAGTGTGGTACATAAATCCTGCTGAGGCGAACGGCCCGATCCTATTAGAATAAAAAGCTTAAACGGGTCCTTGACCCCCACTCACGAATAAACATGTGAGTTATAATTTTTAAGGAAAATGGTTCGATGAAAACACATAACACGTGAGAAATCCGTAAGAGGAACACCATTATTACGTGGTAAGTCATGAAACTCGCAAAAACTTTACAATAGCAAGTCTAGTCTCAAGTAGTAATGTAAAACAGAGGAATTTAATAGGCGAGAGGCTGCTCAAATAGTATAGCTATAGCATGATGTGAACCTAAACCTACCCGGACAATAACATGAATGTAGCTAGGTACGGGCTCTCGTCACCTCGCGCGTACGTAACCCCCACAACAAGTAGTACACATCAATATACAACACCTAGTGGTAATTTCCCCCTCACAGGGTTAGACAAGAGACTTACCCGCTCCAAAGTTCCATAACCGGCTCCAACGCCACTCTATCACTTCAAAAATACTTTACCCATAAAACCCCAAACTCAAATATATAATTTATTCCAAATTCCATGTCCAATTTCGAGGTCAAAATCCAAAAATACCAATTTCTAGGTTTTTCTTCAAAACCCCAAATTTCTACAAATTTCCATGCTTAAATCCAAATATAAACCAAGTATTTAACTTGCAATTGGTGGGAATCACTTACCTTAACATAGATGATGAAAATCTCCCCTTGAAGCTCTCAAAAAATTGCCAAACCAAGTGAAAAATGGGAGAAAAATGGGCCAAATCCCGTTTTTATAAAAATAAAACCTTCTGCCCAGATGACCTTCCGCTTCTGCGGACTTCTAGACGCTCCTGCGGCTATGCATCTGCGGAAGTCCCATCGCAGATGCGGCTCCAGTTCAAACCAACATCCCTCGCTTCTGCACCCAAGGTAGAGCACCTGAGCTCCCGCTTCTGCGGGCCACAAGCGCTTTTGCGCATGCGTTTCTGCGCACAGACATGCCGCTTCTGCAGCCTTCCTCCTCAGCCAAGCTACCGCTTCTGTGACCCCCTGGCTGCTTTTTCGGCTCCACACCTGCGGCTAAAACCTCGTAGGTGCAGTTACACTAGATGACAGCAGCTCCAACATTCTTCCAAACCCAAACTCAATCCGTTTACCATCCGGAATCTTCCCGAGGCCCTCGGGACCTCAACCAATGATACCAACACATCTTAAAACACAATATGAACTTAGTCGAGCCTTCAACTCATATCAAACAATGCTAAAAACACGAATCACCCTCCAATTCAAACTGAATGAATCTTTGAAACTTCAAACTTCTACAATCGATGCCGAAACCTATCAAATCACGTCCGATTGACCTCAAATTTTGCACACAAGTCATAATTGACATTACGGACCTACTTCCACTTCTGGAATTTGAATCCGACCCTGATATCAAAAAGTTCATTCCCGGTCAAACTTCTCAAAATTATCCAAATTTCCAACTTTCGACAAATGACCCCAAAATGACCTACGAACCTCCAAATCCACTTCCGGGCGCGCTCCCAATACCAGAATTACCATACAGAGCTATTCCGAGACTTAGAATCCCAAACGGACATTGATAACATTGAAATGCACCTCAACCCAAATTTATAAAATTCTTTCAGAATGCCAACTTCCACAATAGGCGCAGAAACACTCCCGAGTCATCAAAACCCGATCCGAACATATGCCCAAGTCCGAAATCATCATACGAACATGTTGGAACCTTCCAAATCCCGATTCCGAGGTCGTTTACTCAAAATTTAAACCTTAGTCAATTCTTCCAACTTAAAGCTTCCGAAATTAGAATTTTCTCTCCAAATCAACTCCGAATTTCCCAAATTTCAATTCCGAATACACGTACAAGTCATAATACCCGAAATGAAACTACTCATAGCCTCAAATCGCCGAATGACGCGCTAGTGCTCAAAATGACCAGTCGGGTCGTTACATTCTCTACCATTTAAACATACGTTCGTCCTCGAACGTGCTAAGAACTGCTCCGGAGTTTGCTGAAATCATTGTTTTAACCCCTTAAGCATCTATCCATGCTACCACAACCCGGTTGAGCACACTAGCTCGAGCCAGTCTGAAGATTCCCCCATTTATTTAGTCAAAAAGCCTTAGAATAAGATTCCAACATCCAAAATTCTGTACCAGGCCTGTTTCCAGCATACGAACACCGTATCAATCATTACACACTATACCAAACATGATTATATACCCTTACTAAATTCACACCATGCACCGCATAATTCACATGACCATAATAATGTCCTTTGATAACAATAGCCGAAATTTCACGAATCTGATGCCCACAACGCACCTCATAAGACATATAAGTCATGTTCCAACTTTTGCGATACTGCCATGACGGAAGAGATGTGTAGAAATTCATAACTAATTGCCAAGTCAACAAATCATCGAGTCTCTCCTCTTGACAAGAACCATCACCTCATTATGAACCAAATAATGATATTTGCTCTTTAATATGCTTCATATAAATCTGATCACACCGATCTCAGGTCCAATAATCTCGTCTTCCCCAGTACAAGATGCTCACACAATAAGCCACCTCAAACACTGCCAAAAGTCTTGTATGATGCCACAAGGTGCCAACAAACTACAAAATCGAATGTGATACATAAGAAAACGAACTCTGGAAAGAGCTACTCTACCCACGTAACTAGTTAAACAACCGAAAGGATGTTATGAACCTTCCTCAGAAAGTGAGAAACAGAGCACATAAGAATAGATATAGGGAACTATACTCAACATAACATTGTTGCGGCGTGCAACCCGATCCACACATGATACTGTAGCGGCGTACAACCCGATCCAACCATGATACCCGTGGTGGCGTGCCACCCGATCCAAACAATATCTCTATGGCGGCGTGCCACCCGATCCACACATAATAATAAATAGAGAAATACCCATCAAGCCAAAAATGTTTATACCCACGAAATACCCGAATATCAACCACAAGCACGCGAAGTGTATAATACAAATCCTGGGGAGACGGTAGCGCCATACACTACAAAATTCAAGCACAACTAAGGTGCAATAAATGACTTGTATCTTGAGAGCCATCCTACTCTCACAACACCACAAATTACATGGGATCTCAACACGAGTGCGAATAATCAAACCGCCTCACAACTCATAGGGCACAATAGAGATTGCACGTAATGGCTGACGACAGAAATAACACCCAAGACCCGAAGATTCCTCTATAAACAACGCTAAGCTGAAATGAACACATCCGGCCTGATATAAAGCCTATATTCACCTTTATATCCATCCACGGACCTCAAGTCGATTTTGACCGTACCACAATGGGCTAATAACCTCTCAAGGATCCATACTAACCCTTTTTCCCATGACACACAAGAACAGTCGTCAATCAGGAACAAATATCCACAATTCTCAACCAAATGAATAGAGCGCCTTCCGGGCCTAAACTCTCACATTAGCGATAGTACCATAATCTCCACACTTGGTTACAATCTTCAATCAATCAAGTGACTACATGTCACCCTTATGTAATCTTCCCATGGGATACACTCCCACGACCTTCCGCACCAGGTAACAAAGTCTGCACATCCATACCACCGGTCATACTAATGTCGTAAAGCGAATCAAGGATCAGCGAATCAGTACACAAAGCCTCTTACACATGACACTAATCTCAGGTGACGCTGAAGACAGTACCAGCTTATTCTAAACATCTGAATTTTTTCCTACTCATCCGAGCTCGTGACATTCTTATCGACACCAAACTGCAACCTTGATCCTCAACTTTAAATTCCCAAGCCGCTCACTACACCTAACATGCCAATACGTGAGATCATAAGAATTTCATCATAACTCCTGAACCACTAGTAGGATACACACTTCATCATATAGGAACCTTTCACTTAACTCATTTCAGGAGAACCATAGCAACACGCGAACGGATTCACATACTCGCAGAAATTACAATCCTCTAGTAGTGGTCTAAACTGCCATAACTCTTCCGGGATCCATCTACACATAATAGGCCATAATACTCGAATGCCTCCAAATAAAATCAATTACGGCGGCCGTCAAGCCTGACACGTACCGCCATAAATCACGTGCATAACTTAACATGCTGAAAGAACTGATCGTTGCCACCACCATGCCAATTCAACAATTGTTAACCAATCCGACTTCTCCTAATTTACTCTGGACTTGACTTAGGAATAATAGTAGCTCCATTTCAAACATAACGAACCCAAATCCGCACTCATCCGGAGTGACCTCATTTCATGAGACCACGTTGTCTCAAAACCCACGAACCATCTCATACCATCCTTGTGCGCATATTCACATCTTCAACTGGTATACCCATTCTGATAATTTCTCTATGAATCCGAAGTTATTTACTCCTATTTCTCAAATGCTGCACCGCATACCGATGATAACATAGAACACTCCAAGCCCTTTTTTTTGTAATCTGCTACAATGCTCGATACTTAACCATACTATGGACTTGAAATCCTTAGGCACCGCACTTTAAATTTTGAATCCACTAGGACCGTTGTTGAGAGTCACCCACTCTGACTTGTTCCCAAATATGATCAAACTCCAAGGATCTGCTAGCACACGAACGCCATCTCGAAGAAGCACCCAACTGAATCACCTTTCCTGTACATCACATCTACATAAAGCATAAATCTTGAGTCTTCCCAAATCCTGAACATGAATCGATAAGGCCAATTATAGCACACATTCCTCAAATCCTTTGCTCAAATCACCACTGATGTTCTCTTTTCTTAGTCGTAATAACCCACCAATATGTAGATAACCAGAAACCTCACAAGTAGATAGTCATGCAATCCAATCGTAGGCGGTGGGGCTCTCCCACTTAGCTTGAAGCTACCATTACATAACCCTGGAACTTACCAAGATTCCTTCTTCCTCACTGACATGACCTCGTCCAATCGACCCGCCAAATTCCTCGAAATCTTCCTGTTAACCATTTCATGAGCGCTCTGAATCATGCATTGAGAAAAACCTCCTTTCTAATCATTTACTGCCCCGACACGTAGACAAGTATCCTACCATTACATCAATACTGTGCTATAACCACTCATGAATCATCATAACAACCAGTGCCCAACTTCAAAACCATAGGAATTACTGATACTGAGCTGAAACGATAGGACAGCCTTCCGCAAGGCGACGACCATAGCCCAAGCAATTACGCAGGGCAAAACATCCTGCACCACACATGTAGTACCATTAAATTCCTCGATTCCCAATTGATAACAAGCTCTTCACGTCGCATAATATTGAGTAGGAAAGAAATAAAGGCATAAGCCTCAAAGGAATCAAATCGCACGATGAGGAATCAAGAAAAGGAAGTGCTCCTAACAGCCCCGTAGCCTCTCAAAGATAAGTACAGACGTCTCCGTACCGATCCACAAGACTCTACTAGAACTCGCTCATGACTCGTGAGACCTAATTGAACCTAGTACTCTGATACCATATTGTCAAGACACAAAATTCATTAAAGGTCGTGATGGCACCTAACACCACTGTTAGGCAAGCCAACAATAAACGTTTAACTTAATTTCTCATTTTAGTATTTTTGAAATCGTAAATTTCCTTCAAATAAATAGTAAGAGATAAAATTTTACAGAGTAAATGATAATATGTTCACAACAACAATACGGAACAATCCATAATCATCCCCAAAATCTGGTGTCACAAGTGCATGAGCATTTACTAGGAAGTAAAATAAAATACAGCATCTGTTTGGAATACAAATTGGACAGGAGAATATAAATAACTCTGAAGGAGACTCTGCTGGCTGCGAATCGTAACATGAAATGCAGCTAACGGTAAGTCCCTGCATCATTCGCGCCTCCGTGCCCACATGTACCCAGTAAGTATCTAGCCTAACCCCGGAGGAGTAGTGACGAGGGTCGACATCGACACTCACTAGTGGTCCAATAATATCAGGTACAGTAAAGAGGTGAACAAATATGAGGCAAAGTAAATAAATAAAATAAACAGGTATAAATACATGGTACAATTCTCCTCTTTATAATAGGCTCAAGCTCTCAATTAGAAAATTTTCTCCTCAACCGGAGCATATATATAAATATATAGTGGACCTCACCAAAATGGGTCGTTATACTTCAAATCAGGAAAAACTCACAGATACACTGGCTTCTTGCCAAATGTTACACACGATTTCATGAGGATATTTTATAGAAATATCGAGGCATATGGCCCGATTCCATCATAATCTGTGCACTGCCGAGGGTCGAACGACACGAACTATATAGACATCTATTAACCTGCCGAGGCGAACGACCCGCTCCTATGAGAGTATGGTACATAAATCCTGCCGAGGCGAACAACCCGATCCCATTAGAGTGTGGTAAATAAATCCTGTCGAGGTGAACGGCCCGATTCCATTAAAGTGTGGTACATAAATCCTACCGAGACGAATGGCCCGATCCCATTAGAGTGTGGTACATAAATCTTGTCGAGGCGAACAGCCCGATCCCATTAGAATAAGAAGCTTAAACGGGTCATTGACCCCCACTCACGAATAAACATGTGAGTTATAATTTTTAAGGAAAATGGTTCGTTGAAAACGCATAACGCGTGAGATATTCGTAAGAGGAATACCATTATTCTGTGGCAAGTCATGAAACTCGCAAAAACTTTACAATAGCAAATCTAGTTTCAAGTAGTAATGTAAAACAAAGGAATTTAATAGGCGAGAGACTGCTCAAATAGTACAGCTATAGCATGATGCGAATCTAAGCCTACCCGAACAATAACATGAATGTAGCTACATATGGGCTCTCGTCACCTCGCGCGTACTTAGCCCCCACAACAAGTAGCACATATCAATATACAACACCTGGGGGTAATTTCCCTCTCATAGAGTTAGACAGGAGACTTACCCGCTTCGAAGTTCCATAACCGGCTCCAACGCCACTCTATCACTTCAAACCAATGCTCGTCGCTCCAAAACAAGTCAAACAATGTGCAAACCCATAAAAATATACTCTAACACTCCCAACAAATCAATTTAAACAAATTCCCAACTCCGTTCGAAAAGCCGATAAATCAACCCTCAGGCCCACGTGCCCGGATTTCAAAAAGTTTCAAAAATAAACTTTACCCATAACACCCCGAACTCAAATATATAATTTATTCCAAATTTCATGTCTAATTTCATGGTCAAAATCCAAAAATATCAATTGCTAGGTTTTTCTTCAAAATCCCAAATTTCTACAAATTTTCATGCTTAAATTCAAATATTATTCAAGTATATAACTTGCAATAGGTGAGAATCACTTACCTTGACATAGATGATGAAAATCTCCCCTTGAAGCTCTCCAAAAATCGCCCAACCAAGTAAAAAATGGGAGAAAAATGGGCCAAATCCCGTTTTTATAAAAAATACTTTCTGCCCAGACGACCTTCCGCTTCTGCGGCCTTCTAGCCGCTTCTGCGGCTCCGCATCTGCAGAAGTCCCATCGCAAATGCGGCTCTAGCTCAAACCAACATCCCTCACTTCTATGCCCAAGGTAGTGCACCTGCGCTCCACAAGGGCTTTTGCGCATGCGCTTCTGCGCACAGACATGCCGCTTTTGCAGCCTTCCCCCTCAGCCCAGCTACCGCTTCTGCGACCCCCTGGCCGCTTTTGCGGCTCCGCACCT
This sequence comes from Nicotiana tabacum, assembly GCF_000715075.1. NCBI lineage: Eukaryota > Viridiplantae > Streptophyta > Magnoliopsida > Solanales > Solanaceae > Nicotiana > Nicotiana tabacum. The sequence goes on from NC_134101.1 coordinate 39,893,609, forward strand.
GTGGCCAAAACCTCGCAGGTGCGGTTACACCAGATGACAACAGCTCCAGCATTCTTCCAAAGCCAAACTCGATCCGTTTACCATCCAAAATCCACCCGAGGCCCTCGGGACCTCAACCAATGATACCAACACGTCTTAAAACACAATATGAACTTAGTCGAGCATTCAACTCATACTAAACAGTGCTAAAAACACGAATCACCCTCCAATTTAAACATAATAAATCTTTGAAATTTCAAACTTCTACAATCGATGCCGAAACCTATCAAATCACGCCCGATTGACCTCAAATTTTGCATACAAGTCATAATTAACATTACGGACCTTCTCCCACTTTCAGAATTGGAATCTGACCCCGATATCAAAAATTCCTTTCCCGGTCAAACTTCTCAAAATTATTCAAATTTTCAACTTTCGCCAAATGACCCCAAAATGAACTACGTACCTCCAAATCCACTTCCGAACGTGCTCCCAATACTAGAATCACCATACGGAACTATTCCCAGACTCGGAATCCCAAACAGATATTGATAACATTGAAATGCACCTCAACCCAAATTTATGAAATTCGTCCAGAATGCCAACTTCCACAATATGTGCCGAAACGCTCTCGGGTCATCCAAAACCCGATCCAGACATACGCCCAAGTCCAAAATTATCATATAAACCTGTTGGAACCTTCCAAATCTCGATTCCGAGGTCGTTTACTCAAAAGTCAAATCCGAGTCAATTCTTCCAACTTAAAGCTTCCGAAATTAGAATTTTCTCTCCAAATCAACTCCGAATTTCTCGAATTTCAATTCCGACCACACGTATAAGTCATAATACCCGAAGTGAAGCTACTCATGGCCTCAAACCACCGAATGATACGCTATAGCTCAAAACGACCAGTCGGGTCATTACAGCCGTGGGCTAGGCCGGGCGGGCCCTTCAATATTTTGAATTTGTTTTCTTGAAATCTTTAAATATGTGTTCGTGACATAGTCTCTTAATCATATGAACAACTTATGTTTGTTTAGAGCGTACAAGAATCTTGATATTTGATAAGGAATTTCGTATTTGAAGTGCAAATTCTCTATATCTCTAGCTTTTCTTTTTTAACGTTACATAAATATTTTTTTAATACTTCTCTTTTACTTTCCTTAGGTTTAGGGATTGTTTCAATAAGTTTATATGTGTAACACCCCAAACTTTAGAGAGAGTCACATGTCGGTAAAATACAAGAGAGATGCTGGTATATAAGTTAACAAGCCTTAGACCCTAGTGACGCATTTAAACCCGTGAGGGCCTAGGCCAGAGCGGACAATATCACTAGCGGGCTGAGCTGTTACAGAAGGTATCAGAGCGACTATTGTTTCAGCCTTACCGATGGTGGGTCAAAGTTCAACTGAGTTTAAGTAAAGCCCGATTAGACGGGGCAAACCTCAGTGCTGAGTCTAGGCGAATCCCATGCGGTGGGGCAAACCTCAGCGAGGACGCTAAGTCCATAAGAGGGTGTATGTAACACTCCAAACTTTAGATAGAATCCTACATCGGGAAAACACAAAGAGAGATGCTGGGTATATAAGTTAACAAGCCTTAGACCCTAGTGACGCGTTTTAAACCCGTGAGGGCCTAGGTCCAGAGCGGACAATATCACTAGCGGGCTGGGCTGTTACAATATATTGAGTTTTTTTTTTAATTTAGGTTTAACATCATTTGCTGATTTTATCATTATAGTCCATAAAAATTTTAAAATTCATGAAATTTGCTAGTATTGTCAATTTTTTTGGGTATTAAAACTTGATCTATTTCTATGAAGAGCAGTTTAATTATTAATAATATATTAAAGTAACCAAACTGAGCATTGGCCACTTAAGTAATATTTTCTTTTGAAAAAAATTATTATTGGCTACTTAAAATTTTCCTAATTCGTTGTTAATTAAGCAAAAGAAAAACTAATCTTGTCATACTATATGCATATCAAAAATCTAAATTCTAGTTGATATAGGAGAGTAAATAAGAAATCTAAGGTTGGGAAATGGATATTATAGTTAATAGTTTTTGTAGTTTTTACTTTTTTAAATAGTAAATTTTTAAATTTGAGCTTTATTAATTTTTGGCCGAAGGGCTGGCCTAAGCCCAGCCTCGACAAGCCTCAAGGGCCAGTGGGTTGACTTGGACCGGGCTTATAAGTTTCAATTTTAAATGGGCTAAAAAAATTCCAACCCAATCCTATTCAAGTAGCGGGCTGGGTTGGACTGGCCTCACAGGCCAAGCCCATTTTAACGACTCTATTGTCAACTGTGAAACATCGTATGCTTAAAATAAATTATGTTTTTCCTTTTTTCGTTAATTTATATTTCCAATTGGAAACATGGAAATCTGCTACAATTGGAAAGGGTCTATCAATTCGTTTCTTCTAGACTGTAATCTTTTTTTTTTAATCACTCCAAAAAGATAAAGCGGGCACTGGCAAAGGCTTGGAATTGGTTCAAGTGTACATGAAAATTCAAGAAAATGACTTATAATAATTTGTGTCTAATAAGAGTCCATATTCCATTATTTGCCATCATATAAATAAATAATTAGTGCTGTGAAATTAAAAATTAAATTAATTTAAAAAATAATTTGAAGCATATTAGATATTTGCTAAAGATGAGACTGGGTTGTAGTAGCCCAATTACTCAAAAGAAGAATAACAGAATGCATGACTCTTGCTAAAGAAGAGACTGATATTCCAAAGTCAATATCAATCATAAGTGCAATAATTATCTATTTATAAGATAAAAAGAGCTAACATATACACAGTCGAGGACATTCATTATTCTTATACTAAAACCCTCACTGTCCTATCATTGTCTACTCTTTTAATCGTGGTTATAAGATACAAGTGTAATTTCATATAAAAAATTTATATATACAGTGTATAAAAGTTAAATTCGGCTAATGTTATATCTATATATATATATATATTGCATTTTGTATAATATTATGTATAAATATTATATATGGAATGTTATATAATGTATAAAAATTGTATATACACGATTATACATTTTACAAAATTTATATATAAAGTGTATCGTACATTTTACAATGTATCCCTAATGTATCATTAATGTATCTCGAGCGCTTTTATATATCCAAAGTGTACAGTCTATTATATATATATATATATATATAATGTGTGTACTGCTTATACAATGTATACATCGCTGTCATTCTCATTTTATATCATAGATATTTTTACTTATGCAATATCATATATTTTTTACTAAATTCAATCAATAAAAGTTTCGGGTTCTTTGTCAAGGATAAAAAAGGATTATATTTGAAAAAAATAGTTATACTGCTTTCCTTATTCTATTATGTTTAATTTTATGGGTGGAATATAAGCAAACATGTAATCCTAATATTTTTGTGAAAGTGTAATTATATTATTATAGAAGTTAAAATAAAAAGAGAACAAAGTTAGAAAATACTGATTACCATAAACAACAAACAATATCACTGAGTTACATGACAAGAATTAATTATGGATGGTTCTTCGCTTCTTGGCATACACGCACAGAATTTGATAAACATGATAAGGTTAGGACAAGAATTAATCATGGCCAAGTCACCTACTCCTGAATGTAAATTTGGGCCAATCTCTCTGAAGAATATGTGGTCACAATCGGAATGAAGTGTGCCGACTTGGTTAACCTGTCAATATTGACACAAACTACATCAAACTTCCTCAAGGTCCACGGCAGCCCACCTACGAAGTCCATAGTAATGCGCTCCTATTTTCACTCAGGTATAACCATCTGTTGGAATAGGCCACCTGGCCTCTGATGCTCATACTTAACCTGTTGGCAATTTAGGCACCTCACTACATACTCAACTATGTTTTTCTTCATCTGCCGCCACCAATAATGTTACCTTAGGTCGTGATACATCTTCGTAGCACCTGGATGAATAGAATACCGAGAACTGTGTGCCTCCTCTAGAATCTTTTCCCTCAATCCATCCACATTAGGAACACATAGCCGACCCTGGAGTCGCAGAACACCATCTTCCCTGATAGTAACCTCCTTGGAACCACCTTGTAGTATCGTCTCGCTGAGAACCAATAAGTGCGGATCGTCGTACTAACGAGCCTTGATCTGCTCGAATAGTGAAGACTATGCGACGACACATGCAAGAACTCGACTGGGCTCTGAAATATACAACCTCATAAGTTTGTTAGCCAAGGACTGAATGTCCAAAGCTAGTGGCCTCTCCTCTACTGAAATGAATGCCAAACTACCCATACTCTCTGCTTTTCTGCTCAAGGCATCCGCAACTACATTCGCCTTACCCGGATGATAAAGGATGGTAATATCATAATCTTTCAGTAGCTCAAGCCACCTGCGCTGCCTCAAATTGAGATCCCTCTGCTTGAATAAAAGCTGCAATCTGCGATGATCGGTGTAAACCTCACAGGACACCCCATAAAGATAATGCCTCCAGATGTTAAGAGCATGAACTATCACGACCAACTCCAAGTTGTGTACGAGGTAATTCTTCTCGTTGGGCTTCAGCTGACGTGAAGCATATGTAATAACTCGCCCCTCCTGCATCAGTATACAACCCAAGACAACACGTGAAGTGTCACAATACACAGTATACATCCCTGAACCGGAAGGCAATACTAATACCGGTTCTGAAGTCAAGGTGGTCTTGAGCTTTTGAAAGCTCGCATCGTAATCATCGGACCATCGAAACGGAGCCCCCTTCTGGGTCAATCTAGTCAAAGGTGTTGCAATAGATGAGAAGCCCTCCACAAACCGACGATAATAACCTACTAACCCCAAAAAGCTCCAGATCTCGATCGCTATGGTAGGACGAGGCCAACTCTGAACTGCCTCAATCTTCTTGGGATCTACCTTAATACCCTCGCCTAACACAACATTCCCCAAGAATGCCACAAAATCTAGCCAAAACTCACACTTGGAGAACTTAGCATATAGCTTTTGTTCCCGCTAGGTCTGAAGCACCACTCTCAAATGCTACTCGTGCTCCCCCATACTACGCGAGTAGATCAAAATGTCATCAATAAAGACAATAACAAACAAATAAATATACGGCCTAAACACCCGGTTCATCAAATCCATAAATGCCGCCGGGGCGTTAGTCAAATCGAATGACATCACTAGAAACTCATAGTGGCCATATCTAGTTTGGAAAGGCGTCTTCAGAACATCCGAATCATGACTATTCAACTGATGGTACCCCGATCTCAAGTCAATCTTAGAGAACACCCTAGCACCCTGCAACTGGTCAAACAAATTATCAATATACGGCAACAGGTACTTGTTCTTAATGGTAACTTTGTTCAACTGGTGGTAATCAATGCACATCCGCATAGTCCCATCTTTGTTCTTCACGAATAACACCGGTGCACCCCAAGGCGACACACTCGGTCTGACGAACCCTTTTGCTAGCAACTTCTCAAGCTGTTCTTTCAACTCCTTCAACTCTTTTGGAGCCATGCAGTACGATGGAATAGAGATTGGCTGGGTACCTGGAGCCAAATCAATACAGAAATCGATATCACGATCTGTCGGCATGCCTGGAAGATCGTAAGGAAAGACATCGGAGAACTACCAAATCACGGGCACTGAATCAATTGCTAGAGTCTCTACAGTAGTATCTCGAACATAAGCTAGATAAGCCAAACAACCCTTCTCGACCATGTGTTGAGCCTTCAGAAAAGAGATAACCCGACTAGATGCACTGACAGACGAACCCTTCTACTCCAATATAGGCAACTTTGGAAGCGCCAAGGTAACAGTCTTGGCATGGCAATCAAGGATGGCGTGATATGGAGATAACTAGTCCATGCCTAGGATGATCTCAAAATCGGTTATATCGAGCAACAAAAGATCCACTCTAGTCTCATAACCACAGAAAGTCATAATACAGGACCGGTAAATCCGATCCACAACAACAAAATTGCCCACTGGTATGGACACATAAACAGGAGTACCCAAGGACTCACCAGGAACACCCAGGAAATGAGCAAACAGAGATGACACATATGAATATGTAGACCCTGGATCAAATAGTACTGAAGCATCCCTACCGCAGACAGAAGTGCCTCTTCTTCATGGTAGCCTTAGATCTATAAAAATCTGTTTATGTACATTTTGAATAGAGGATGTATTTATTTCATACCAGCTTTGTAAATTATAATCTTAGAAGCTCATGATTTGTACTACCAGTCCTTGGGAAGTCCTTGTATAAAACCAGTTGTAATTTCATTTCTTTTCATAATAAATCTCATTTGAATTGGTTAGTTGTTAATTGGCTTACCTAACGGGTTGAGTTAGGTGCCATCACGACTAGGTGGATTTTGGGTCGTGACAGGCAGGCCAGCTAAGCCTTCGCGTTTGCGTGGACTTTTACGCGTTCGTGAAGGGTATATTTTCTGGGCTTGGCTTTTTGGCCTTCACGATCGCGGATGCCCAATCGCGATCTTATATAAGGACCACTGGGTAGAAACATTTTAAAAACGTGACTTAGACCCATTTTTCTCATCTTCTCACTTGTGTGGTCCAAATTTGGAACTTCTTGGAGAGGGGTTTCCACCTAGCTATTGAAGGTAAGTAATTCCTACCGAATGTAAGTTTAATACATAGATTGTGGATAGATTTTAACATGTAAAATTGTGGAAATTATGGGTTTAGTTGAAAAACCTAGGTTTTGATAAAAAAAAAGGGATTTAACCACGAAAATGATTATTGAATTGGGTGAAAATTATATATTTGAGTTCGTGAGGTTATGGGTAACAATTATCTTTGAAAATTTCCGGAATCCGGGCAAGTGGGCCTGGGGTGAATTTTAGGAATCTTCCAAATTGGGTTGGGTAATTACTCTAATAGCTAAATTATTAATTTTTGAGCGTATATTGATTATTTTATATTTCTTTTGGCTAGTTTCGGATTGTTCGGCACCAACTTGGGTCCTTAGAGTAAATTTGTGGCTGGAAAGTGAGCTTTGAGACGAGGTAAGTCTCTTGCATAACCTTGTAAGAGGAAATTTACCCCATAGGTGATTTAAATTAATATTCGATTCTAATTGTGGGGGCTAACTACTCACGAGGTGACGAGAGTTCATGCGTAGCTACTAATTATGCTTAAGTTCGGGTAGTTTAAGACCCAAATCATGAAATACTTGTGATGTTTGCACCCTACTTGTTAATTAAAGTGCTTAAATTATATTGAAATTTGTTAAAATATTTGTAAAGCCCGAATTTCACTTACTTGAGTTTTTGCGGATCACTTGACCGTTAATAGAGATTGTGCTTCTTTGTGTATTAGCTTTATAATAGCTTTTAAATCGTATGTTCATAAAGTAATCTCTCTTCTTGTGGAGCGGGCCGAATGCCTCGGCAGTATAATAGATGCATTTATGGTTTGTGTCGCTCGACCCTCAGCAGTGTACACATTATTCTGGATCGGACCGTACGACCTCGGCATAAATCGTGCGTATTAATTCTTGGAGCCCGAACACACTTGATATTATTTTGATGAATTGAGAGGCTATAATTATTTAATTGCCTGAGATTTACTTGGAATTTGTATGTGTTAGTGGAAGAGCACTAGGTTCACGTAGGTATCACAAGTTATGATCAGGGCTAATAGAGTCTTGTGGATCGGTGCGGAGGCGTCCGTACTTATCTTCGAGTGGCTATAGGGTATTAGGAAACTACTATTTCTTCATCTACTATCGTGCAGTTGATGTTGTGCTAAGTATCCTTCTCTTATTCTCTCGCGGATGGTGAGAACACGGGCGGCAGATGTACTCGACTGTGGAGGAGCTGGTCCCCCTGTTGCTAGAGGCTGAGGTAGGGCTCCAGCTCGTGGTAGAGGACGAAGGCGTCCTAGAGTTGCTCCAGTTATGCCACCAGTGGATCTAGTAGAGGATCCTATTGTTGAGGAGCAGGGCGAGGTGCCTGCAGCGGAGCCGTACCAATGGATTTCATGTCAGTTCCAGGATTCCAGGAGGACATGGGTTGCATGTTGTGGTTCATGGACTCTATGACTCAGGTCGGTTTATATCCAGCAGACCTAGCCATATCTCAAGCGAGGGGGGAGCACATACCCCTACCGATCAGGCTCCAAGGCATGCAATTGTCGTATATCAGACCCCAGGTGCACTACCCATGGGCAGAGCTCAGCCAGTTGTAACTGTTATACCTGAGTCCAGACCAACTGCAGCCGACAAGCCACAGAAGCTATTGGATAAATGGACCAGGCTACATCCTCCTGTCTTTGGAGGTGAGCCACATGAGGACCCACGGGACTTTATTGATCGGTGCAGGGATAGATTGCACAACATGAGCATATTGAAGTCTCATGGGGTGGACTTTACTACCTTTCAACTGGAAGGTAGGGCCCGTAGATTGTGGCAGTCCTATCTTCTCGACAGACCAGCAAGTTCTCCTCCCATGACTTGGGACCAGTTCACACGCCTCTTCCTGGATAGATATATTCCACCCTCTAAGAGGGAAGAGTTGTGATTTTTGTTCGAGCAGCTCCAGCAGGGCCAGATGTCGGTGACCGACTATGAGGCAAGATTCTCTAAGTTGTATCGTCGTGCACTTATGATACTTCCTATTGATGCAAAGATAGTGTGGAGGTTTGTTGCAGGTTTGCACTCTGGTATCCAGGCCACTATGGCCCGAGAGGTTGAGATGGGAACTTCGTACGAGCTAGTTGTGGAGATAGCTCGGAGGATTGAGGGTGTTCGTCAGCGGAGCCAAGAGCAGGTGACGAGGGATAAGAGGTTTTGATATTCTGGAGGGTTCAATGGTGCCCCGGCTGGGGGCAGAGGTCAATTTGTGAGGGGTCAGTCTAGCAGGCCCACATATCCAGCACCGCCGCATTCTCGGGGCGCTCTAATGCGGCCCTATTTCAGCGCCATCCCAGAGAGCTCCTTCCACCCACCAGCTATTCAGGGTTCCTCCAGTAGGCTTTCAGGCCATCAGGGTAAGACTTCAGGTCAGCAGTCCACCGTACTGAGAGGTTATTTCGAGTGCGGGGATCTTGGTCATGTGATGAGGTTCTGCCCCAGGCTTTGGGGCAAGGCAGTGCAGCAGGGTCAGCAGCCTATGATTACAGCACTAGCTGCCCCACCAGCCGTCCGGCTGCCAAGAGTCGGAGGGCAGGTGGGCAGAGGTCGTCCTAGAGGTGGAGGCCAGCCAGGTGGCGCCCCAGCTAGGTTCTATGTCTTTCCGGCTAGACCAGATGTAGTAGCCTTAGATGTCGTAATCACAGGAACTCAGGTATGTCTTCAAATCCAGCTCCCATCGATCACACCATCATCAACATCCAACATCTGCACGCAAGGAGCAGAAGTATAGTATGAGTATAACTGACCCCATGTACTAAATAAGTAACAAACCTAACCTTAGGTTAAAAGTAGTAACGAGCTAGAACACAGGTCAAAGTCCAACACCAATAGCCAACAACAACTCATAACAATATAATAAAAGTAGTACAAGAAATAACTCAGAAATAAAATGTTCAACTGGTTCACAGTTCTAGAAAATAGACATACCTTTCAAGTATAACACTGAAAACCCAAATCTTTTACCGAAAACACCAAAAATATGAGTAAGTTTTTAAAAATCATGATTTTCCTTCCAAAACTTTTCAACAAGTAAATGTTTCATTTTCAAATGGCATGAGAAAAAATATATCTCTATGCCTACATGCCAACATGTATGAGAAGTCATGAATGACGTGATACCGTATAGCATGAGAAAAAATGCATCTCTATGCTTGTATGTCAAGTGTTCATGTCAATGTAGTACAACATAGTGAACAACCATATGCATACTCTCAGAGTATAAATCCACTCAGTCCTGCCAATCACTCGGCACTTGCACTCAATAGGTACCTGCGCTCACTAGGGGTGTGTGCAAACTCTGGAGGGGTTCCTTCAGCCCAAGCGCTATAATCCACATGGACAACTCACGTGCTACACAGATAACTCACATGCTACAATATAAATATCTAGATTCGCACGGACAACTCACGTGCTGCACAGACAACTCACGTGCTATAGTATCAATAGCTGGATCCTCACGGAAAACTCATGTGTTGCACGAACAACGCACGTGCTATAGTATCAATAACCTCACAATCAGACCCTCGATCTCATTCAGTCATCAATCTCTCCAGTTTCTCGGGCCCACGATGCCATGAAACTTGCACAAAATTGATGATGTGTTAATATATAGCAACAGAGACTGAGATATGATATGAAATGAATGAACATTACTGAGTATAAAATTTTAATGTAAGCAAATAACTCAAAAATAATAATGACCTCAGTGGGTCCCAACAGAATAAGCATGTTGCCTAGACATGGTTTCTAACATAGATCACAACTCAATAACTCTAGTACGTAGAGATTTCATGATTACAGATAAGTTCAGGTAACTAAACAGCACCACAAAAATAATAGAGTTACAATTCACATAGTGCACGCCCACACGCCTGTCACCTAGCATGTGCGTCACCTCAATAACAAACACATAACACTTAATTCGGGGTTTCATACCCTTAGCACTAAGTTTAGAAGTGTTATTTACCTCAAACAAGCCTATTTCAATATCGAGCAAGCCAAGCGATGCTCCAACATGCCATCCCGCGCGTACCAATCTACGAATGGATCGAATCTAGCCAAAATCAATTCAAATACATCAAATAAAACCCAAGCAAATAATTCCAATTCATAAAGGTCGAATCTTAATCAAAAACCCGAAATCGACCTAAAAGCCCAACCCGAGCCCGCACCTCGGAACCCGTTAAAACTCACAAAATCTGACAACCCATCCAATTACGAGTCCAACCATACTAAATTTACCAAATTCCGACATCAACTCGATGTCCAAATCTCAAATCTTATTTTCAAATCCCTAGGCCCAATTTCTCGAATTATACCTCAAAGACATATAATCTAGCCAGAATACACAATGATAATTCAATATTATTTACTAACAATGATCACAAGTGACTTACCTCAAGTTCTCCCATGAAATCCCTCTGAAAAATCACTCCAAACCGTGTGTTTGAACTCCAAAATGACAAAAATGTCGAACCCTTATGTTTTTTTGTAGCCTGCCAAGTGTTCTCGCTTCTGCCGCTTTTGCAGTTAGCCAAGTCTCCACTACCTCCCGCTTCAGCGATTATGCTTCTGCTTATGCGCACTCGCTTCTGCGAGAAGCAGTACGCTTCTGCGCTCACCAGCGCACCTGTGATTCCTCGTCCGCATCTGCGATCACGCAGGTGCGGAATTTTCCCTCGCACCTGCGGCCACTGCCTACTATCCCTTTTCCTCTTTTGCGCTCCCAGGCTCGCTTCTGCGAGCTGGCACCTGCTAGCCAAGTTCTGCAAGTGCGATTGCATCAGATGGCAGAAAGCTTCCAGCTTTGCTCTAAGTCCGATTTCGATTCGTTAACTGTCCGAAACTCACCCGAAGCCCTCGAGACCTCAGCCAATTACACCAATGAGTTCCAAAACATCATACGAACTTAGTCGAGCCCTCAAATCATATCAAACAATGCTAAAACAATGAATCACACCCCAATTCAAGCCTAATGAAAACTAACAAATTCCAACATCTACATTCGATGCCGAAACCTATCAAATCAAGTCCGATTGACCTCAAATTTTGCACACAAGTCCCAGATGACATAACGAAGCTATTCAATTTCCCAGAACCACAATCTAAACCCGATATCATCAAAGTCAACTCTCGGTCAAGCTTATGAACTTTTCATTTCCAACTTTCTTCATTTCAAGCCAAAATCAACTACAGACTTCCAAATAAATATCCGGACAGACTCCCAAGTCCAAAATCACCATACGGAGCTATTGGAATCATTAAAACTCCATTCCGGATTCGTTTACACAAAAGTCAATGTTCTATCAACCCTTTTTATTTAAGCTTCCAACATGAATTTCCTTCATCCGAACTAATTCTAAAAGACCAGAAAACCAAATTCGACAACACACACTAGTCATAATACATTATATGAAGCTATTCAAGACTTCAAATAGTTTAAAGGAGCATAAATACTCAAAATGACCAGTCAGGTCGTTACATTCTCCCCCACTTAAACATACGTTCGTCCTCAAACATGCCAAGAGTTGTTTCCAAAACCTTCAAATCACTTTTCCACCTTACCAGGCACGTACCCGGGGGTGATCCCATGTCACCCTATTCCATATAGGCACAACAACACAACATACTGAAGATCATTACTTCAACCTTAGACCTTAAACCACAAAATCCACTTTCCAACATCCTGAATTTCTTATAAGATCTGAATCTCGTACCTACACATTGTATAAGTGTGAATAAGTTGTATCGAGCCATAACCATAACTCAAGATGTAATCTTATGATGTACCACATAACTCAGATGCTCACAGCAATAACTTTTGACCACAACAGCTGCTCAAAACACACCCAATATCGGAAACGAACCTCATATCAAACAAAACCTCGTTCTAAAACCTTCATACACTTCCAATGATGAAAGAAACACGCAGAAACTAATAATCACTTTTCAGATCAACAAGTCATGGAGCTCCCTCTCCTTCGACAGGAACTATAGTAAATATTAAGTCGATCAACGACATTATCCTTCCAAATATACCACAAACAAATCCGATAGTACCCATACTAGGTCCGATGACCTCATCTCACCACACAACCACCCTAGTGACATGCCACATCAATACAACCTAAAACCACAACCCACGTAATCCGTGCACCCATAAACATTAACCCAAATGTACTCAATCATGGAAAATGACTCAAATAAGAGAACCATCCCGCAAGTTCAACAAGTACCACTACAATTGAAATGCTATGAGCTCATCATACATAATAGAACCAAAACACATGAATCTAAAATAAAGGATCATATCCCAACATATCCCCGTTGCAATGCGTGACCCTATCCAAACACTGGTCCATATGAAATATCTCCAGCTACCATGCTCAAAACCAACAACCACGCGCAATTTGACATCAAGTACCCAAGGTGCAGGACCATAACCACGGAGAAGTAAATAGCACAATAAACCACAGTCCGGAGAGAATATACCCAAATGCGCAATCAATCATTCAACACCCTAATATCCATCTCACTCAAATTCCGCTATAAGGCCCAAATAGAACCGCACCATGTGTGCTTATAACCAACAAATCACAACCCCTCGTAGCATAGAGGAGTAACACATAGATCATATCTGATCACGAATAAGCTCCACTCTAACCGAATGGCACATCCCCCAATAATAGTAGTACAGAGTCGACTAATCTGACTCGGTCTAGAATGCACATCCTCGTTGGGTCTACTAATGGGCCACAAATCAACTCTAGTCATTCACAAATAGATAAATAATTCTCCGAATGTCCACAATGACCTAACCACGACATATACTATCATCTGGCCAGCTTTGGCCATATTTTCACAGTCAATAATCACGAATCAATCCGCTTCTGAGAACTCTTGGTCTCCAAATCCGTCGAACCCACGAATCACCATATCTTATCCCAACTCCACCGCTCGAATGTCTAACACATCTCTCATACCCGACCATCCCACGAGGAATGCTTTTAAAATTCTTCTATGCCACATAACAAAATCTGAATATCAACAGCAGATCAACCAGGCGAGTACCGTAATATCAATGAAGCATCTGTAAGTCAAAACACAGTGCACCTTCTGAAATGTACACTCTCCTCGGGCAATACCAAATTGTTATAGCATTCATCTAAACCTCAAAAACCGTCCATGCTGCCTAAGAATTCATGACCTCCCCTTTAAAACTGAACTGCGAGCTTGTATATACAAATCTCTATCCTACACAACACACCATCGTTATCATGCCACCATATGAAAAGTACGAAAATCTCATAATCAACTCTGAGTCCAGCAGAAATACATACTCAATTAGCCAGGAACCTTCCATTGATCTCATCCAGGAGAAACTCACAACACGCAACACGCTCCCCATGCCAACAGGAATATACACCTCGAACCGTGGTAGAACCATTGAGAACACTTTGAAATCTATTTTCCTATAACCCAGCCATCAGAATTGAATCCCTCTAACTCAACCACGCCATGCATGTCGCCAAAACCCAAGAGCATTGCCACGAAACACCTGTAGAGACTCACCACATCATAAGTACTGCGAGGAACCAATCGTATCTATTACCTTGCTGATCCAACCTACTTCCAAGCTATACTATTTCACCGAGTTCCTTCTGAATTGCTCTCAAGCTGACACTCCTCCTTGTTAGAATACCATGATCCTCACCCAACGCTCACCACAAGAGATCCTAGAATAAAACCTCACGCTAAGGCCCATAAGCCGTTGTACTCCCTCTCAAGCATCCCAAAAGTACCACAACTGAGACACTCACTCTGTAAAGACCTTATGTGAATCTAAAGCTGTTTCCTTCACCTCCCTGATACTGGAGTGTAGAATCCATAATGATATAGAAATACCGCGAGTCCCGACACCATCCAATGTAAATCTTAGTTTCTAGTCATATATCAATCCGCAAAATCCTCAATTGCTGCATAAAAATCTTGAATCCCTTCGAACCTTTTTGAGAATCATCCACTCCGCTCAAATCTTAATTGCACCGATCAACGGGCTGAATGACCTTTGCCTTATTAGTACAACAATACCCAAAGAAGTAATCCACACCTTCAAGAAATCGAGCAATCTTTCACGAATAACAACTCAATCATTCTATGATTTCCATATCCCCATAAGGTGTAACATAACCCGTATCCAGAAATTCCTTTATCGAGTCATCCTCGATCTCAACCTCCGCAAGTCATAAAAGATCCACAAGTATGCTTCAGACCAAACCCAATACAACACGTAGCCACGCAACCAAATCGTCGATAGCAGACTCCCCCACTTGGCTCAAAGCCATAAACCAAAACACTCGATAACTCATAATACCCATACTCTATTACTGCCATTGTCTCGCACTGAGGTTCAACTCAATCCTTCATAAGCTCATGTAACACAACCGTCTAATACCTCAAATCATTTGCAAATCTCACATTCATCCATGTGACGATCCGTTCAACTATCTCAACCAAATTCAAAATTCAAATCTCAACACATATACACCGTTGGTAGAAAAGAAACTTCCCATACAACAGTATAAGGCTCATATCTCCGTATATTACTTCGCAGGAGATAACCTACCTACTTAGCCTCAAACTGACATCTCTTTATACCCTTTCACAGCCACAGCTACTATGCAATCGCTTAATCTTCCTAAGTCTGAACTCACAACAAGACATGAAATCTACTCCATCCCACAAATAAACATCATGAAGGATTCCGCATTACAATTATAACTCGAGACTATACTGCACATTAAGACAAAAATCAAACACTCAATAGTCCTTTTTACATCTCAAGCAAACTCTTCTCGTCATATTCAAACCATCGGAACACATCCCGCAGTCACATCATACTCATCATATCGCCATCCAGCTAATCATCGAGCCACAATTTCCACTAATAAGGACACTAGCGGATATATAAGTCCAAAAGAATGTACTCACACAACCGAAATCCCCGTGCTCAAGCTATAGTGAAACCCCATCCTCAACTCATCCAGACTGGCCCATCATCAACACAACGAAATCACATCTCATACCTTATTCATAAAATCACAAGCCGGCGATGCAAAGCTGATACCGAGCACTCACATGCGCACACAAATGCGTGGAAAGAACTCAAAGAGTTATGTTTCAAGCTGAAGAAATTCCGCACTATAAGGAAAGAAAGATGGGAAATTTATCCTAAATGCCATGTTGCCTCTCAAAGATAGGTATGGACGATATCATACCGATCCGCAAGACTCTACTAGACACTTGCTCATGACTTGTAGAACTTATGAACATAGAGCTCTGATACCACCTTTCGCGACCCAAAATCCACCTAGTCGTGATGGCACTTAACTCAACCCATCAGGTAAGTCGATTAACAACTAACCAATTCAAATGAGATTTATTATGAAAAAAATGAAATTATAATTGCTTTTATACAAGAACTTCCCAAGGACTGGTAGTACAAATCATGAGCTTCTAAGATTATAATTTACAAAGCTGGTATGAAATAAATACATCCTCTGTTCGAAATGTACATAAATAAATTTTTATAAATCTAAGGCTACTATGAACAAGCGGCAGCTACAACCGGAACTCAATTACATCTTCAAATCCAGCCCCCGTAGATCACAACATCATCATCATCCAACATCTGCATGCAAGGTGCAGAAGTATAATATGAGTACAACCGACCCCATGTACTCAATAAGTAACTAATCTAACCTTAGGTTGAAAGTAGTGACGATCTGGAACACAGGTCAAAGTCCAACACTAATAGCCAACAACAACTCATAACAATATAATAAAAGTGGTACAGGAAATAAAATGTTCAGCTTGTTCACAGTTCCAGAAAATAGACATGCCTTTCAAGTATAACAGTGAAAACCCAAATCTTTTACCGAAAATACCAAAAATATGAGTTTGTAAAAATCATGATTTTCCTTCCAAATGTTTTATTATCAAATGGCATGAGGAAAAGTACATCTCTATGCCTACATGTCAATATGTATGAGAAGTCATGAATGACGTGATACCGTACATCATGAGGAAAAATGCATCTCTATGCTTGTATGTCAAGTGTACATGTCAATGCAGTACAACATAGTGAACAACCATATGCATACTCTCAGAGTATAAATCCACCCAGTCCTCCCAATCACTCGGCACTCGCACTCAATAAGTACCTGCGCTCACTAGGTGTGTGTGCAGACTCTGAAGGGGCTCTTTCAGCCTAAGCTCTATAATCCGCACGGACAACTCACGTGCTATAATATAAATATCTAAATCCGCACAGACAACTCTCATGCTACACGGACAACTCACGTGCTATAGTATTAATATTTGGATCTGCACGGGCAACTCATGTGCTGCACGTACAGCTCACATGCTATAGTATCAATAACCTCACAATCAGGCCCTCGGCTTCACTCAATCATCAATCTCTCCAGTCTCTGTGGCCCACGATGCCATGAAACTAGCCCAAAAATGATGATGTGTTAATATATAGCAACAGAGACTGAGATGTGATATGAAATGAATGAACATGACTGAGTATGGAATTTCAATGTAAGCAAATAACTCAACAATACTAATGACCTCAGTGGGTCCCAACAGAATAAACATGTAACCTAGACATGGTTTCTAACATGGATCACAGCTCAATAACTCTAGTACATAGGGATTTCATGATTACAGATAAGTTCAGGTAACTACACAACACCACTGAAATAACGGAGTTACAATTCACACGGTGCACGCCCACACGCCCGTCACCTAGCATTTGCATCACCTCAACAGAAAACACATAACACGAAGTTCAAGGTTTCATACTCTTAGCACTAAGTTTAGAAGTGTTACTTATCTCGAATAAGCTAATTTCAATACCGAGCAAGCAAAGCGATGCTCTAAAATGCCATACTGCGCGTACCGACCTTTGAATGGCTCGAATCTAGCCAAAAGCAACTCAAATACATCAAATAAAACCCAAGGAAATAATTCCATTTGATAAAGGTCGAATCTTAATCAAAAACCTGAAATTGACCCAAAATCCCAACTCGGGCCCGCACCTCGGAATCCGATGAAACTAAAAAAATTTGACAACTCATCTAATTACGATTCCAACCATACTAAATTTACCAAATTCCGACATCAACTCAACCTCCAAATCTCAAATCTTATTTTCAAATCCCTAGGCCCAATTTCTTGAATTATACCTCAAAGACACATAATCTAGTCGGATTACTCAATGATAATTCAATATTATTGACTAACAAAGATCACAAGTGACTTACCTCAAGATTTCCCATGAAATCCCTCTGAAAAATCGCCCCAAACCATGTGTTTGAACTCCGTAATGACAAAAATGTGGGACCCTTCTGTTTTTTGTAGCCTGCCCAGTGTTCTCGCTTCTGCGGAATATTTAACCGCATCTGCGATTCCACTTTTGCGGAGAATCTGCTACCTCCCGCTTCTGCGATTATGCTTCCGCTACTGCAGACTTGCTTATATGAGAAACAATCCGCTTCTGCGGTCACCAGCGCACCTGCGATTCCTCGTCCGCATCTGCGATCACGCAGGTCAACCCTTTTTATTTAAGCTTCCAACATGAATTTCCTTCATCCGAATTAATCCCAAAACACCAGAAAATCAAATTCGACAATACACACTAGTCATAATACATTATATGAAGTTATTCAAGACTTCAAATAGTTGAAAGGAGTGTAAATACTCAAAATAACCGGTTGGGTCGTTACACTGCCCATCGCGAATGCGAAGACCAACAACTGGCTCCCTCCCCAGCTGGCCTCTCACTTCGAGAGCGCGAAGGCTTGAGCTCGAACGTGAAGGCTAGTGGCCAAGAGCTCCGTGAATGCGGTCTCCATCTCGCGAACGCATAGCGCAATATTCCACCCAGCCTCATTCCTTCATCTCAAACGCGATAACTTCTCCGTGTTCGCAAAGAAGGAAACCAGAACAGAAAATTTTGGTGTTTTCAACTTAACTCTGGGTGGTCCAAAACACACCCGAGCTATTCGAGACCCCATCCAAATGCACCAACAAGTCCATAAACAAGATACAAACTTGCTCGATCTCTCAAAATGCGTAAAACAACAACGAAATTAAGAATCGCACCCCAAAACCAAATTGAATCAAGTTATGAACTTCAAGTTTTCAACTTGTTCCGAACGCGTCGAATCATACTTAGACTACTCAGAACGACACTAAATTTTGCGTGCAAGTCTTAAATAACCATACAAAACTATTCCTGGGCTCAAAAACCCAAACGGACCTCTATATCACCAAAATCTACTTCAAACCAAATTTAAAGAACTTAAAAACCTTCAATGCGCCAACTATCAACTTTATGCGCCGAAATGCTCCCGGGTCATCCAAAACCCGATCCGAACCTACGCCCAAGTCCAAAATAATCATACGAACCTATGAGAACCGTCAAATCCCGGTTTCAAGGTCGTTTACTATAAATGTTAACCCATGTCAGACTTAACCCTTTTTAAGCCAATATTAAGGAACTAAGTGTTCCGATTTTGACCCGAACCCTTCCAAGCCCGAACTAACCGTCCCCGCAAGTCATAAAATAGTAAAAGCACATGCAGGGAGTCTTAATTAGTGAAACAGAAATCTAGAAAGTAAAACGACCGGTCGGGTCATTACAAATGGGCACATGCTATTCTGAATTATGCAAGTACTAATGTTTGTCAGCATGCAGAGAAGACCAATTTAGGCTAGCCATTATAATTTGTCTGGGGCTATAAATTGTACGGCTTAATTTATGGCTAGCGAATGACAATTGTTTTCACCAGCCGGCTACAAATGAATTTTACTCAATTTTAGTTACGATCTACTACACTTTAAGGGTTTGTTTGGAAAGCCATGTGTAATTATCCGTAGTATAGTAATTACAATAGCTGTTTGTTTGCCACAATATAATTACAGTGTAATTCGTATTGTCATATTTGATTGGACAAGTATTATTAAATAGTTAAATAAAGAAATTCAAATTAATATGTGAATAAGTTTAGTTGTATGACAAACATATAAATAAAAAATAAATATAAAAATTAATTAGCTAAGAGGTGTTTAAAATAAATATTTTCCCGTAAAAATATATGAAATAATTATAAATCAGTAAACAATATCATAAAAATAACCAGTATATTATAAATAAATAATATTATTACTTAAGTTAATTAATAAAAATCTCAATAATAAAATTAATTACTCATGTGATTATAAGAAAGTTAGATTGAGTCTAGAAAGTATTTTTTTATAATAAATATTTATACTAATGATTAGAAAATAAAACTAGTACTACGAAAAGTAAATTTTAATATGTGACAAATATATATTATTTTTATATAAAATAAAAGTATTAAATAATTGTAAGTTGAAAACCAATATAGTGAAGAATAATAGGTAACTTGACTATCTTTTAATTAATTAATTTCTTAATTTAAAATCATTTATTTAAGCTTCAATAATGAATTTAACTTTTTTACCAACTCATATGAATGTACTATGAAATATATAATTTGTTGTAAATTTTAAATAACAAAAGATAGATATGAGTTTAGAAGATATTTTATTCGTATTAATTATTTATACTAATGAATAGAAATAAAGCTAGTAAAATACAAAATTATGTTTATAAATTGAAAAAATAAAGAACAATAACAAAGAAAGACATAAAATATGAGAAGTTACAAAATTATATGGAAACACAATATAAGCAACGTATTGGAAGGTTGAAAAGGGAGGATAAGAGAAATGGAGAAGAAATAGTTTTAAAATAATAGTACTTAATATATTTAGAAAAAAATATTTTTTTTTAAAAGTTACATTAGTTAGTAATTACACAATGTAATTATTATAAATTCTTAACTCACCCAGGAGAATTAGAGAGTGTAATTATACTCCTTCAATTACACCCTATTTCATGCTAACGAAATAATTACTTGATCAGACAAATATGCCAAACTAAGTGATTACACTCAGTTGCATCCAAATCCAATTCCTAGGTCATATTTACTTAAATGTGAGAAGGGAACAACAATTTACAAGAGTAGTCAAAATAATTGGAGAGCAAATTCTAAAAACTTCGACTTTGGAAATAGATTAATTTGGTAAAACCAACATTGGTCCATTTGATGCAAAAAAGTCATACCTAGAACCGTCAATATGGGTCAACCCAGTCCAGCCCGTGATTTAGCAATGTTGGGCTAGAATTTTTGGAGCCCGTTTAAAAAATGAGGCTTTTAGCCTGACCCAATAAGCCTGTGGCCCGTGAGGCTTGATTAAGGTTGGGCCGGCCCATGACCTAATAAAAAATATTTATCTAAAATATATAAAATATAAAAAGTATGTTGCCTTTAGTGATGGAAAGTTAGAATTGGATCTTTACTTAGAGGAACCAAAGCTTGATCTTGAGAAGTTTCAAGAGATGGATGTTGTCATGTATTGGAAGGACCATTCTAAAAAATATCCCGATCTTTCAGTGATGGCGCGTGATGTACTTAGTATTCCTATTACCACTGTAGCATCAGAATCAACATTTAGCATTGGTGGGCGTGTTGTGACAAAGTACAAAGGTTGCATCCATCATGAAAATGCCCAAACACTTGTTGCTACTTGAAATTGACTGCACGGCTTTTTTCAAACTCAAACTGGTAATATTGTTTTATGTAAATTTGAATATTATTAATTTTTAAAATTTTATTATTCTTAATATTTAACTAATTAATATAGCATATGAATTGTAATGTAGATGAAAGTGAAGATGTTAAGACAACCTTGTCACAAGCGGATTCAAATGTATTTGATGAAGGTGATGTGTTGGATATCCCATAAGCGTTATGGATGTTCTCTTGAATAGTTTATTTTGAGTTTTGACTTTTAGTGAATGAAATATAGTCTTATTTCTTACTTTTTAGTGTTTATTATGATATATTGGAACATTATAAAAAATTATTAAGTTTTGCATTTTCCAATTAGATATTTTTTAACTTTTAAATATTTATCTTTTTTAGGTTAGAACTTAAAAAAAATATAAAATTATATTTTAAAAAATGATGGGCAGACTCGTGGGGCCCGCGACCCACATAGGGCTGGGGTGGGTTGACCATTATAAGGCCCAGCAAAATAGTGGGCTAGCCCAGCCCAGCCCGTCAATTGCTAAAGCCCATGTAGGCTGGGATGGGCTAACCTGGGCCGACCCATATTGAAAGTTCTTGTAACGACCCGACAGGTCATTTTGAGCTCTAGCATGTCGTTCGACGGTTTGAGGCCTTGAGTAGATTCACTTCATGTATTACGACTTGTACGTGTGGTCGGAATTGGATTTTGGGAAGTTCGGAGTTGATTCGGAAGGAAAATTCTAATTTTGAAACTTTAAGTTGGAAGAATGGACTAAGGTTTGACTTTTGAATAAACGATCTGTAACGACCCAGCTGGTTGTTTTGAGAGTATTAGCCCTAAAACCCTATTTATTGCTTTCACTATTTCATTTTGTGGTTTTGTGACTTGTCGGGTGCTTGGTGTCGGATTCAGAAGACTTTCGGAGTAAAATGGGACACATAGTTCCTAAAATGGAAGTCTAATTCGTAGGAGTTGGCCGTAGTTCGAATTGTATGAAGACGACTCCGCAATAAAATTTTGACGGTTCTAATAGCTCAGTATGATGATTTTGGTCTTAGGAGCGTGTCCGAATGTTGATTTGGAGGTCCGTAGGTCATTTCGGCATTAATTGGTAAAAGTTGGAAAATTGGCTGATTCTTGAAAAGTTTGATCGAGAGTGGACCTTTTGATATCGCGGTCAGATTTCGATTCCGGAAGATGGAGTAGGTCCGTAATGTCAATTATGACTTGTGTGCAAAATTTAAGGTCAATTGGACTTGATTTGATATGTTTCTGCATCAGATGTAGAAGTTTGAAGTTCTAAAGTTTATTAGGCTTGAATAGATGCACAATTCATGTTTTTAGCGTTGTTTGATATGATTTGAAGGTTTGACTAAGTTCGTATGATGTTTTAGGACTTGTTGATATTATTGGTTGAGGTCCAGG
Source organism: Nicotiana tabacum (assembly GCF_000715075.1). Taxonomy (NCBI): domain Eukaryota; kingdom Viridiplantae; phylum Streptophyta; class Magnoliopsida; order Solanales; family Solanaceae; genus Nicotiana; species Nicotiana tabacum. The sequence continues at coordinate 39,916,367 of NC_134101.1, forward strand.
GGGCCTCGAGGGTGATTTGGACCCTGTTCGGCGCATTTCGGGACTTGGAAGGAATTCTAAAGTTGTTGGTTGTTCTAGTTCTAGTGTCCTTCTACGTGTTTGCGATGATCCTCCCGCGTTCGCGTAGAGTAGTCTGAGCCTTGCTGGAATTTTATCCTTCACGTTCGCGAAGTAGGTCACGTGTTCGTGAATAGGCATGCCCTTGTGCACTGCGATCGCGGACAGGGATCCGCGTTCGCGAAGAAGAAAGGCAGCTTGAGTGGGCTCATGTGATTGGTCTACGCGTTCACGTAATGGGCTTCGCGATCACAAAGCTGGTGGATCATTTGAACCGCGTTCACGAATGGACCCTCGCATTCGCGTTAGAGGGAAATTGGCCAGTAGCTTTTTATGCTTCGCGAACACGGGGTAATTTCCGCGTTCGCGAAGAAGAAATACCTGGGCAGCAGATTAAATTGTAAAATTGAGGGTTTTTCTCTCATTTTTATTTTGGAACTTTGAGAGCTCGGATTGAGACGAAACTTGATTTTCAGAGAAAACATTTGGGTAAGGATTCTTGACTCGATTTTGATTAATCCCACTAATCTATCATTATTTTCTTCATTAATTAAGGATTTGGGTTGAGAAATTGGGGGGAAAAGGTATAAAGTTCTTAGAGTTCTTAGACCAAATTTTAAGGTTTTGATCGAGATTTTGGTATCGGATTTGTGTAATTTTGGTATAGGTGGACTCATGGTTGAGCGGGTGTTCGAATTTTGTGACTTTTACCCGATTTCGATACATGGGTCTGGGTCGACTTTTTGGGGGAAATTTTCTAATTTCTTGTTAAAGTCATGATTTCATTATTTAGATTAGTTTCTTATAGTTGGATTTATAGTATATAATTGCTTTTGGCTAGATTTGGGCCGTTCGGAGTTAGAAAGTCGAGGAAAAGGCATTCTTATTGACTGATTGAGCATGATTTGAGGTAAGTGACTTGTCTAACCTTGTGTGGGGGAAACTCCCCTTAGGTTTTGGCACGCGGGGTGGCGAGTGCGTACTCGGGTTAAATGTTGAAAAATCTGGTTCTTGCTGAGTAGTTTTCTTTTAATTCCTTAACTGAGTTTCTCTAGCATGTGTAATCATAATGTTTAGCCTAATGTCGCATGTCTACATGTCTTAACTCTTACTTGCAATTTATGCAACATGCTTATTTGAATTACCTGCTTCCTTGATTTTGTATTCAGTCTTTAACTGTAGGATTCCTTGCTGTATATTCGTTGTTCCATTAGTTATGATTTGTGTATTTACTTTTGGGACTACGAGGCGATACCTCAGGAGCGCCCCTGTTGCATATTTACTTTTGGGACTACGAGGCGGTTCCTCGGGAGCGCCCCTGTTGTGTATTTACTATTGGGACTACGAGGAGGTACCTCAGAAGCACCCCCTGTTGAATATTTACCTTTGGGACTACGAGGCGATACCTCGGGAGCTTCCATGTTGTGTATTTACTTTTGGGACTACGAGGCGGTACCTCAAGAGTACCCATGTGTTTTACCTTTATTTGTTGTGTTGTTATCTTTTTGTAATTTCTCATTGTTAATTTCTCAATCTTTTCATTATATTATTATATCTTCTACCTTGTTTCCTTTTTATTCCAGTAGGGACCTGACTTGACCTCGTCACTACTCCACCAAAGTTAGGCTTGGCACTTATTGGGTACCGTTGTGGTGTACTCATACTATACTTATGCACATCTTTTTGTGCAGATCCAGGTACCGCTTTCCAGACCAGGTACCAGTGAGCTAGCCCGTACGTGGAGATTTCAAGGTACATCTGCCAGCATCCGCAGACCTCGGAGTCCCCATCTATCTTTATTATGTTACTTTCTTTATTTTCATTAGACTCTGATTTATAGATATACTTAGCATTTTCTCTTTAGAGCTTGTGACTTATTTCTACCGGGTTTTGGGAGTTATAACTATTTTGAATCGTAGGTCTTATTTATTTTAGATGTTGAGGTTGAGTTTCACCTGTATATTCAGTTACTATGCATAATTGTTAGGCTTACCTAGTCTTAGAGACTAGGTGTCGTCACGACATCCTGGGAAATTTGGGTCGTGACAAGTTGGTATCAGAGCTCTAGGTTCATAGGTGTCATGAGTTACAAGCAGGTTTAGTAGAGTCTCGCGGATCGGTACGGAGACGTCTGTACATATCTTCGGGAGGCTATGGAACTGTTAGGAAAAGCTTCACTTCTTTGATTCCTTATCGTGTGAGATTTTGACTTCGGATTCTAAATTTTTGTCCTTTTATTCTCTTGCAGATAGTGATGACATATACTACTAGATCAGATGATCGGACACCCGCGCCCCCTGCTAAAGACTCGAGAGTCCGAGGCCGGAGTAGAGGCCGAGGATGTCCATGTGGTGCAACCAGCGCACTTGCACGAGCTTCTACAGAGGAGCCACCAGTAGCTCCAGTTGGAGGGCAGGAACCTGAGATGCTTGTTACTGCACTAGCCCTCCAGGAGACTCTCGCCCAGTTTCTGAGCATGTTTATCACCTTGGCTCAGGCAGGATTGATACCACCTACTCCTGCCACATCTCAGGCCGGGGGAGGAGTACAGACTCCCACTGCCCGTACCCCAGAGCAGCGGGTCTAGGTCGACTAGGTTCATAAGGTCATACCGATGCGGCCGATAGCTCCAGTTCATCCCAAGGTTAGGGCAGGAGTTTCTGAGGGGGAGAAGCTCATGATCGAGAGGTACAAGAAGTACCACCATCCTACTTTTAGTGGCTTGGCGTCAGAGGATGCCCAGGGTTTTCTTGAGGAGTGCCACCGTATCCTCCGTACTATGGGTCTTGTGGAGTCTAGTGGGGTTTCTTTCAGTACGTTCTAGCTTAGAGGAGCAGCCTATCAGTGGTGGTGAGCATATGAGTTGGGTAGTCTGGCCGAGGCAGCTTCACTCACTTGGACTGAGTTCTCAGATATGTTCTTAAGGGGGTATGTCCCCACAGTCTCAGAGATGCATGGTGCACAAAGTTTGAGTAGTTGCGCCAGGATTCTATGACCGTGTCAGAATATGCGGTCTGGTTCAGTGATTTGGCCAAGCATGCACCAGCTTTGGTTGCTACTGTTCGGGAGCGGGTTCGTCAATTTATTAAGGGGATCAACCCCAGTATCAGATTTAGCGTGGCCCGAGAGTTGGAGATGGACATCGCATACCAGCAAGTAGTGGGGATCGCTAGGAGATTGGAGGGTATGTTGACTCGGGAGAGAGAGGAGAGGGAGGCCAAGAGGTCTCGAGAGTTTGGCACATACAGTGGTACTCGTACCCCGACTGCAGTTCATCAGGGTAGGGGCTATATGGGTCGCCCTGTTCATTCAACACTTCTAGCTGCCAGCGGTACTCCGGCCACTCCTAAGCCCCAGGCTTCTTATTATGCACCGCCATTTTCTAGTGCACCTTCTGCATGGGGTGCTTTTAGCTGTCAATCCAGCCGATCAGGCCCGAGCCAGCCACAACAACCACGTCCTCCGAGAGCTTGTTTTGAGTGTGGGGACACTCGTCATGTTGTGAGGGATTTTCCTAGACTCGGGAGGGGTGCACCTCCACAGACCACTCAGGTACCGCGTGCTCCACCGGGTCCTCAAGCTATGGTTACAGCACCAGCTACCACTCCACCTGCACAGCCAGCTTGAGGTGGAGGTCGGACAGGTAGAGGTTGCCCTAGAGGGGGAGGCCAGGCCAGATATTATGCCCTTCCTGCTAGGACGGAGGCAGTTGCATTCTATTTGGTCATCATAGGTATTGTTCCGGTCTGTCATAGAGATGCATCAGTCTTATTTGATCCAGGCTCCACTTATTCCTATGTGTCATCTTATTTTGCTCCGTATTTGGGTATATCCCATGATTCTTTGAGTTCTCCTGTCTATGTGTCTAAATCCGTGGGAGATTCTATTGTCGTTGACCGTGTATATCGGTCGTGTTGGTTGTTCTTTGTAGTTTTGAGACCATAGACAATTTATTATTGCTCAGTATGGTAGATTTCAATGTTATTTTGGGCATGGACTGGTTGTCGCCCTATCATGCTATCCTTGATTGTCACTCCAAGATGGTGACGTTGGCTATGCTAGGTCTACCGCGTCTAGAGTGGAGAGGTACCTTTGATTATGTTCCTAGTAGGGTTGTCTCATTTCTAAAGGCTCAGCGGATAGTTGAGAAAGGGTGTGATGCATATCTGGCATATGTAAGGGGTGTTAGTGCTGACACTCTTACCATCGAGTTAGTTCCGGTAGTGAGGGATTATCCAGATGTATTTCTAGCAAATCTTCTGGGCATGCCGCCCGACATAGATATTGACTTTGGCATTTATTTATTATCAGGAACTCAGGCCATTTCTATTCCACCAAATCGTATGGCCCCAGCAGAGTTGAAAGAGTTAAAGGAACAGTTGCAAGAGTTGCTTGATAAGGGATTCATTCGGCCCAGTGTGTCGCCTTGGGGTGCTCCAGTCTTATTTGTAAAGAATAAGGATGGTTCTATGTGAATGTGTATTGATTATCGCCAGTTGAACAAAGTTACAGCGAAGAACATATATCCATTACCACATATTGATGACCTATTTGATCAGTTTCAGGGTGCCATAGTGTTCTCTAAGATCAACTTGCGTTCAAGCTATCATCAGTTAAAGATTCGGGAGCCAGATATCCCGAAAACTACTTTCAGGATTCGGTATGGTCATTACGAGTTCCTTGTGATGTCTTTTGGACTAACCAACATCCCAACAGCATTCATGCACTTGATGAACAGTGTATTTTAGCCCTATCTTGACTCTTTCGTCATTGTTTTTATTGATAACATTCTGGTGTACTTCCGGAGTCGGGAGGATCATGAGCAGCACCTGAGGACTGTGCTTCAGACCTTGAGAGAAAAGAAGTTATATGCAAAATTTTTGAAGTGTGAATTCTGGCTAGACTTAGTGGCATTTTTGGGTCATGTAGTTTCTAGTGAGGGGATCAAGGTAGACTCGAAGAAGATTGAGGCAGTGCAGTGTTGGCCCAGATCGCCCTTAGCTACGGAGATCCAGAGTTTTCTTGGCTTGGCAGGGTATTACCGTCGATTTGTAGAGGTTTTCTCGTCTATTACAGCACCTATGACTAGATTGACGTAGAAGGGTGCTCCGTTCAGGTGGACCGAGGAGTGTGAGGAGAGCTTTCAAAAGCTCAAGACTGCTTTGATTATAGCCCCAGTGTTGGTGTTTCCTACTGGTTTGGGGTCTTATACGGTGTATTGTGATGCGTCGCGCATTGGTCTCGGCGCAGTGTTAATGCAGGACGGTAGGGTGATTGCCTACGCGTCTAGATAGCTGAAGGTGCATGAGAAGAACTATCCTGTCCACGACCTCAAGTTAGCAGCTATTGTTCATGCCTTGAAGATCTGGCGGCACTATCTATATGGTGTCCCTTGTGAGGTCTACACCGATCACCGGAGTCTACAACATCTGTTTAAATAGAAGGATCTTAACTTGCGGTAACAGAGATGGTTGGAGCTACTTAAGGATTATGATATCACCATTCTTTATCATCCCGGGAAGGCCAATGTGGTGGCCGATGCCTTGAGTCGCAAGGCGGAGAGTTTGGGCAGTTTAGCATATCTACCAGTAGTAGAGAGGCTTTTAGCCTTGGATGTTCAGGCCTTGGCTAACCAGTTTGTCAGATTGAATGTTTCTGAGCTGAGCAAGGTTATGGCTTATGTGGTTTCACAGTTTTCTCTTTATGATCGTATCAGAGAACGTCAGTATGATGACTGATAAGTGGGGATTTGACTACTTATTAGCGCCTTTTAGCTTTTGTTTTAGTCTAAAAGCATTAAATTGTGTTCCCAAAACTAATAAAATTGTGCAAAATTGCAGGAATGCTGGAAGTTGGGCTCCCGAGATGAAATCTGGCTAAAAAGAATAGTCTAAGCACAAGGCAGTAAAGGGCACGAAAGCACACAATGTGCGGTCAGCAGAAGGAATTTTGCGGCCGCAGAAGAAATTGCGGACCGCCTAATTCCATATGCGGATGCAAAAAAAAAGGAAAAATCTGTAGGCATTTGTGCAAATTGCGGGCCGCACATGAATTGTGCGGCCGCAAAAGATAGGCTAAGGGTCAAGATCAGAGAGAATGCAAAAAGACCAAGTCCAGAGCCTCAGTGAATTGTGGACCACACAAGATTTGTGCGGCTGCAGAAGATTGCCTTGCGGCCGCAATCCTAATATTGCGGACTTTAGAAGAGTGCCTTGCAGCCGCAGTTCTAAATCTACGGACCGCAAAAATGTTGCCTCGCAGCCGCATTTCAGAATTGTGCGGCCGCAAAACTCCAGCTCCTGCCAGATGAAGAAATCTGCGGGCCGCACATGAAATTGTGCAGTCGCAAAACCTCCTGAGGGGCATTTTTGTCTGAGATTTTTAGCCTTGTATAAATAGACGAGTTTCACAAAATTAGGTGAAGATTGAACCTGTGAAATTACTGTAGCCGTTTTTCTTTTCCATTTTAGGAATTTTTACTTTGTTTTGGTGTATTTACAATAGATTTAATCATTTTAAGCTTTCATTATGAGTTTAATTAGTCTTTCTTGTCTATTTTCTTCAAACCCAATTATGAGTAGCTAGATTTCTACTAGGGTTGTGACCCAACCCTAGTATGTAAACCATAGTTATGGGTATCTAATTTAGTGCTTGATATGACTGCGTGTTTATTAGTTAGCTTAGTTCATGCTTTAATTGTGGAACTAATGTTTGCAAACATTAGTTCATGCCTATTTGACTTAGGCTCTACTTGAGAAAGAGAGATTTAGTGTAGGAAAACTTGGCTAACAAGGAATTGGGTCAATTGAGAGATTGATTAACCCAATTAAAGGGTTCAACCTAGAGATAGTAATAACCCAACTTGAGCTCTTATCAACTGTTTTGGGTGATACTCATTTGGTCTTGAGAAAGATAAATTGGGCAAAGCCACTCTCTGACCGAGAGGTACTGAGTGGGTAAATTAGAGTTGATAGCTATAATACACCCCAATCAACTAAATAAGAATTAAAGTTTTTATCCCATTAGGCAAACACCTAGGTCATGGTCAAAACCCTAGGCTTTTTATCCATTTGGAAAAACCTTAAAAATAATTTTCTCTAGTCTTTTTTCCTTTATTTTGCAATCAATAGAGTAAAATTAGAAATAGAAAACAAATCTTATTGTGGAAGTGCAATCTAGATAATCCAATCACTCCCATTGAAATATATACCCCTAACTCCTATCTTAACTCCCTGTGGATTCGACCCCGACTCTTAGTTGGGTTTTTATTATTCCAAGCGACCGTTTCATACCTTTTTTGAGGTGTGCTTTGGACGTGATCAATTTTTGGCGCTGTTGTCGGGGAGTTAAAAATGGTGTTAGCTATATATTTGGGTGTGTTTTTGGAGTATCTTATTTTCCTTTCGTGTTACTAACTTGTTTGAGAAAGTGTAGGTACAACCATGGCAACAAATGAGCTCGGAAATATTGCTTTGGGGAATGTGGATGTCGAGGATGAGCAAGTTGATGAGGTTTCTCTTGAACCTCAAGCCAATAGAAGAGGCCAAGTGCCTCATGACAATGTCCCCGTTCCACCCCCACCTCCATCACGAGTGGCTCCACACCGGGTGTTACCCAATGAAGGATATGCAAGTGCAATAGCCCCTCCCCATATTAGGGCGAGCAACTTTCAAATCACCAATGTGATGGTCACTTTGCTAGAGAAATGAGGGTTCTTCACTGGTGCTCCAAGTCAAAATGCATTCAAATATTTGAAGGGGTTTGTGGACACTTGTTGGGGGAGCAAACAAACAAATGTCTCCGAGGATGCATTGAGGGTAAGGATTTTTCCCTTCTCTTTATGGGGGAAGCTTTAGATTGGTTGGAACGTTTGCCGAACCATTCCATTCACACTTGGGATTAGTTGGCAGAAAAGTTTATTTCTAAGTTCTTCTCTCTGGAGCACAAGGCTACACTTCGAGATGATATTTTGGCATTCAAACAAGAGCCAAATGAACCACTACACGAGATATGGGAACGCTATAGAACAATGGTTAAGGAATATCCCAACAACGATATGACGGAGAATATGATTCAACAAACTTTCTATTGTGGGATCAACACAACCAACCAATGTGTAGTGAATCCACTTGCCGGTGGGAAATTCATGACTACACCTTATGCGGAGGCATGTGAGATTTTAGATGAAATGGCAGAAACATCATCGGTGTGGCAATCCCGGGCTAATGTTCCACAAGGTGATACGTGATCTACCTTCACAAAGAGTTGCATGACCATGGGCAAGCCATTACCGAATTGACTAATACCATGAATCAATTAGCAAAGTCTCAACTTCAACAAGTGCAAAATCCTAAGCAAGTCAATGCCATGGAGAGACTGAACATGATGGTGAACAAAAGAAGGACCAAGGGTCCACAAGTGCAACATCGAGTGGAGAATTTTGTGCAAGATGATAGTGGTTTTGATCAAGATGATTCTTATAATGACCAAGAAGAAGAGGTGTAATATGTGAACAACTTTCAAGGGAAACGAAACAACTTCCAAGGCCCAAACCAACAACAATGGTGACCTCAAAACAATCAAGGTAATTGGAATTCTAACAACCAAGGGAATTGGCATAACAACAACAATCAAGGAAATTGGGGGGGAGGGGGTTAATAATCAAGGCGGATGGAACAATAATCAAGGCCATTGGGGGTCGGGTTTTCAAAAGCCTATGATGTATTAACAACCTAACAATCTGCCTCCTTATCCTTCCCATGACCCAGGTTCTTCAAACAATGAGATAGGGCGTATTGAGAACATGTTCAAGAAAATGATGGAAAATAATGCCGATTCCTATGCCCAACTTTCCTCACACAACACATCGATCCACAACTTAGAAGTTCAAATGGGGCAAATCTCTCAAGCTCTTAATTCCCGTCCTAAGGGGGCACTACCAAGTGATAGTTAACCCAAAGGGTGGGAACAACACGGGGCATGCCATGGCCATTACTACAAGAAATGGAAGAGGTGGGAATGCACCCACCTCAAGTCAAAAGCAACTTGTTGATGATGAGAAAGTGGTACAAGAAGAAGAGGTCCCGAACAATGTGGTGCAATCAAATGATAAAGTTCGGATTGATATTGATGATAATATGGAAGAGACTCAAGAGGATGTGAACCCATCTAGGGATCACATTATTGACATACCGGAACTGGTAGTCCAAAAGGCTAAGGCACCATTGCCTAAGCCTCCACATCCATATCCTCAAAGACTTGCCAAACAAAATGGCGAGAATCAATTCAAAAAGTTCATTCAAATGAATGATGAAGAGTCTCTCAATCAATGTGCCATTAGTTGAAGCTTTAGAACAAATGCCCAGTTATGCAAAGTTTATGAAAGATCTCGTGATGAAGAAGCGGTCAATTAATTTTGAAACTATAAAAGTCACTCATCAAGTAAGTGCAATTGTGCATTCAATGGCTCCTAAGTTGGAAGATCCCGGTGCTTTCACGATTCCTTGTACAATTGGAAGTGTCAAGTTTGCTAAAGCTCTTTGTGATCTTGGGGCAAGTATCAATTTGATGCCCTATTCGGTTTTCAAGACCTTGGGAATTGGGCAACCAAGACCCACCTCTATGAGATTGCAAATGGCCGATCGTACAATGAAGAGACCTTTGAGAGGGATTGAAGATGTCCTGGTTCGTGTTGATAAATTCATTCTTCCAGCGGATCTTGTCATTCTAGATTGTGAAGTTGATTATGAGGTGCCGATTATTCTTGGAAAACCTTTTCTTGCTATAGGGAAGGCTCTTTGTGATGTTGAAGCCGGAGAACTCACTTTCCGAGTGGGTGATGAAAAAGTGATATTCCATGTGTGCAATTCCATGCGGCAACCCAATAGCAACGAGGTGTGTTCTTTTGTGGACTTGGTGACCGATGTTATTGTTGACGATACAAGTGCCACAATCAATGTTGGTGATATGTTGGAGGTCGTCTTGCTCAACTTTGATGATGACGAGATGGATGGCTTCATGGAATATGTGAATTCTTTGCAAGGAATGGGGTCGTACAATTATGCTCCCCGAAAACTATCTTTGGATCTTGAAAATAGGACAACTCCTCCGACAAAGCCTTCCAATGAAGAGCCTCCTACCTTGGAGTTGAAGTCATTGACTCCACATCTTCGGTATGAATTTCCTGGACCTTGTTCTACTTACCTGTTATTCTTTCCTCTTGTTTGACTAACGTGCAGGTAGGTTCTACATTGGCGGTGCTACAAAAGAGCAAGAAGGCTATTAGGTGGACATTGGCCGATATTCGGGGGATAAGCTCCACATTTTGCATGCATAATATCAACTTAGAGGAAGGTGCCAAACCATCTATTGAACCATCTACAAAAGAATGAGGGATATTTATAGTTAAAAATAGGAAAAAAGTGTAATTATAAAAAGTTTGGGGTTAAAACAAAGTTGGGGGGTTAAATGGCTATTTTATAAATAGCCAACGGCTATTTTGGCAGGTAAAACAACCATATTTTAAATACCATAACGGCTATTAATCAGAAAATACAAAAAGTTCCTTAGAAGTGATGAATGGCAAACAAATGGGTCCCATTTTTTTTGGAAAGCAAAATCATTTCTATTGCCAATTTCCTATTCGCCTACACTCTACAAGGACAAGAATGCACTATGAGACAATCCAATTCCAGCTGTTTTTTTCCTTTCCTTTTTTTCTTTTTTCTTTTGAGTTTTTTTATGTTTCCACTCCTTTCTATGGCAGATTTCTTTTTAAAAACAATTAGCCGTTGGGCCCGGATAGGCCCATTTAGGACCGCTTGAACTGGCCTACTTCTCAACCGGTCCCGGTCTCGCGGGCCTCGCCTATGGGACCGGCCCACTACCTAGCCCACCTCCCCACGGTCCCGGTCCTATCTGGTTAGGACCGTTTAGGCCCACCGCCCATTTAGGCTTGTGGTCCTGGGCCAGGCCTGGTCCTAACTGGCCCACATGCCACCCTTAATTGAACATCAAAGGAGACTTCAAAAAGAAGATTATCAAGTGGTTGGATGTCTGGGTTGTCTACCCTATTTTCGATAGTTCATGGACTTCTCCAGTTCAATGTGTCCCGAAGAAGGGGGCATGACAGTGGTCACCAATGACAAGAATGAGTTGATTCCTACAAGAACGGTGACCAGTTGGAGAATGTGTATGGACTATCGCAATCTCAACAAAGTCACAAGGAATGATCATTTTCCACTTCTCTTCCTAGACCAAATGCTTGATAGGTTGGCCGGCCGTACTTTTTATTGCTTCCTTGATGGGTATTCGGGCTACAACCAAATCCTTATCGCTTCGGAGGATCAAGAGAAAACAACCTTTACATGTCCCTATGGTACTTTCGCCTTCAAGCGGATGCCATTTGGTTTGTGTAATACACCGGTGACTTTTCAAAGGTGTATGATGTCTATCTTCACGGACATGGTGGACTACCTTGAAGTTTTTGTGGATGACTTTTTAGTGGTTGGGGATTCTTTTGATGATTGTCTTGCAAATTTAGATAAAGTGTTGGCAAGATATGACAAAACAAATTTTGGTGCTTAATTGGGAGAAATGTCATTTCATGGTCGAGGAAGGCATTGTCCTTGGCCACAAAATCTCAAAGAATGGAATTAAAGATGACAAGGCAAAGATTGAGGTGATTTCTAAACTTCCACCTCCAACTTCGGTGAAAGGTCTGCAGAGTTTTTTAGGCCATGCAGGGTTTTACCGGCGCTTCATCAAATATTTCTCTAAGGTGGTGAACCCATTGTGCAAGCTTCTTGAGAAAGATGCTAAGTTTAACTTCAATGATGATTGCATAAGAGCCTTTGAATTGTTAAAGTTCAAGTTGACAACCACTCCCATCATCACCGCTCCAGATTGGGATGTCCGTTTTGAACTTATGTGTAATGCAAATAACGTAGCGGTTGGGGCTGTTTTGGGGCAACACATCAACAAGATTTTTCATCCGGTCTACTATGCTAGTAAGACCATGAATGGTGCCCAAGTCAACTATACCGTTACGGATAAAGAGCTCATTGCCATTGTGTTTGCAATTGAGAAGTTCCGCCCGTACTTGATGCATGTCAAAGTCATTGTCCACAAGGATCATGCGGCACTTTGTTAGCTAATGAGCAAGAAAGATTTCAAAGCTCGATTGATGATATGGGTGATTTTGTTGCAAGAGTTTAATATTGACATACAAGATAGAAAAAGGAGTGAAAATCAAGTGGTAGATCACTTGTCTAGTTTGGAGGAGAAGGGGAGGCCGCATTATGGATTTGAAATCAATGACTTCTTCCCCGATGAGCAACTCTTGGCCATTTCGATGAAGGAGGTGCCATAGTTCGCGGATCTAGCAAATTTCCTTGTGTGTGGTATCATCCCGGATGAGTTCTCTTCAAACCAAAGGAAGAAGCTCAAACGGGATTGTCAAAATTATTATTGGGATGAACCATATCTTTTCTGGATTTGTACAGATGGGGTGATTAGAAGATGTGTACCGGAAGAAGAGCAATGTGAAATTCTTAGGACTTGTCATTCTTCGTCATATGGTGGTTATCATGGTGGAGCAAGAACGGTGGTAAAAGGGTTAAGTTGCAGTTTCTATTGGCCCACTCTTTATAAGGATGCTAGTGAGCCAGTGAAAAGATGTGATGAATGTCAACGGGCCAGTGGAATCTCGAAGAAAAATGAAATGCATCTCACTACCATTTTGGAGATTGATATTTTTGATGTGTGGGGTATTGACTTCATGGGTCCTCTTGTGAGTTCTAGTGGAAACACCTACATCTTGGCGCGGTTGATTATGTGTCTAAATGGGTTGAGGCCATTGCTTTACCCAACAATGAGGTGAGAAGTGTGGTGGCGTTTGTCAAGAAGAATATTTTCACAAGGTTTGGTACTCCGCGGGCTGTTATAAGCGATAGGGGTCACATTTTTGCAACAAAGCTTTCGACATTTTACTTAGCAAGTATGGTGTTACTCATAAAGTCGCGACTCCCTATCATCCACAAGCTAACAGTCAAGTGAAAGTATCCAACCGGGAGATAAAGAGTATTTTGTCCAAAGCAGTGAATGCTAACCGGGCGGATTGGTCCAAAAAGCTTGATGATGCATTATGGGCCTATCAGACGACTTATAAAACACTTATCGGAATGTCGCCATACCAGTTGGTGTTCGACAAAGCTTGTCATCTTCCGGTGGAACTTGAGCACAAAGCCATGTGGGCTCTAAAGAAGTTGAATCTTGATTAGGATGTGGCTGCTAACTTGAGGGTTGCACATTTGAATGAATTGGATGAGTTACGGTAACATGCTTATACAAGTTTGTCCTTGTACAAAGAAAAAATGAAATATCTTCATGACAAATACATTTGGAACAAAGAGTTCAAGGTGGGCGATCTTGTGTTGTTTAACTCAAAGTTGAGGATATTTCTCGGAAAGCTAAAGTCTAAATGGAGTGGTTCTTTTGAAATTGTGGGTGTGATGCCTTTTGGTGCATTGGATTTGAAGAACAAAAATAATGAGGTATTCTGAGTGAATGGTCATCGGGTGAAGCACTATTTGGGAAAAGTTGGAGATAGCCACGTCGTGACGGTAATTCATTTCGATTGATGGTATTCTACATCGTACCGTGATGTTAAATCAGGCACTTATTGGGAGGCAACCCATGTTTCTTTTTCTGTTCTTTTCTTCTTTTATGGTTAGGTGTTATTTTTGTGCTAACTTGATTTGAAGTGTGCTACAGAGATGAGTGTGTCTTACAAGAATGGTGAACAGAAATCTGGCTAAGTGTTGCAATATTTGCGGACCATAGTTGAATTGTGCGGACCGCACATTTATAATTGCTGCAACAAAAGTGCTCTACCACACAATTATCTTGCAGACCACACAAATAGAATGTGGATAATGCCAACTCTCTGAAGTCGGTCTGTTAGAAAAATGGTCAATCTGTGGCCGCAACAGGAAATCTGCGGCCGCAACAAGGGATCTGTGGTCGCAAAAACAATTCTGCAGACCCCCAGATGGAGACCATAATTGAAGCCTCAGGTAACAGAGTGCGGACCACATATGAAATTGTGCGGCCGCACTCGCCCCTCTTTCCCTTAGGAACATCGAGAGTATAAATAGAGGGCTAGGGCTACTATTACTCTTTTTCCTCTCTGAGCAAAATCACAGTAATCTTCTTTTAATTTGGTATGCTTCACAATCTTATTACTTGTTGGGGTAAATCTGTAGCGGACCACACATTCATTTGGTATGCTTCACAATCTTACTAATCTTTTTCTTTTAATTTGTAGATTTTTAGTCAATTTTAGGCCATTTGTCAATAGAATTCAATTGTACATACTTGTGGGGGTAAATCTGTAGTGGATTAACTAGTACCTGTTCTAGGGGGACTGGGTAAATGTGTTATCATGCTTTTATGATGTTTCCATGTCAAACTTTGTACAAAAATTGCAAAACATAGATTGAAATAACTGACTGTTCGTATATTTTGAATTCTGCGGCCGCACCTGGAATTGTACGGTCCGCAGAAGTTGACTATAGGTCAGTTTAGTTAAGAATGAGTCTGCGGACGCAACAAAAATTGTGCGGACCGCATAATTTACATTGCGGCCGCAAAATAACTCTTTTATTATCTTCAGAGAGTTTACAAATTTATGACTCAAATGTGCAGCCGCAAGACAAATTGTACGGACCGCAGAAAACATGTTGCGGCCGCACATTAGCCAATTCTCTGTCATCAGAGAGTTGGCATAATTCTGGTTTCTGATTTGCGGCCACAAGGAAAAATGTGCGGACCTAACTTCACATCTGTGGCTGCAAGAGAGAATTGTGCGGTCCGCAAAGCCTCATCTGCGGCCATAAAAGAAAAATGTGTGGACCGCAGATCCTTATTCTGCAAGCATGATTTAACTATGACCTTCATTGTGTTTTCTTGTATATCTCTTGTGTCTGATTGAACATTGAATTGCCACTAACAACTTCTTTTACTTGATACTGATAATGGTTCGATCGAGAGGTAGAGGTGATACTGCTAAAGGGATGGGTGAACCTTCTAGGGGTCGAGGCAAGAGTGCCTTACCCCTCGGCCAATAAAGAACAATCACAAATAAGCCTACAACCGGCAAAGGGATAAGTGCATACCTTTCCAAGACCAGCTCTTATGCCCCATCTAGGGAAGCATCAGAGGGCAACTCAGCCTCTGTACAAGAGCAGCCGACTGTCCAGTCAAGGCCGCCAGGGAGGTATCAACTCAGGGACGAGTCGTCCATATCTCATAGCACTTTCGAGGGCTCGAAAAGTGCTAGTCAGAATTCTGAGCCATCTACTACACCTGTCCCTAAGGCACTAGATACATCAGTTCTGGACATCCCCGATGATGATAGAAGGGGAGATGCTACAGTTTCCGACCTTGAAAGGATGAAGAATAAAGAGGTTTGGGAGGACCTGTTTGTCAGCTTGGCCTCCTTCACTAGCTTCCGTCAGTGGTGGCCAGTGAGGTTGCTTACTCTTGAGCGGCAATTTCAGTTGACGGATCTGGAGAAATATAACCCGACAGTGCTGAGACAGTTCAAGGAACTCAAGGGGTGGATGTGTTTCACCCAGAGTGTGGTGGATGCCAAAGAATATCTTGTCTGGGAATTCTACGCCAATGTGGTGCATAGCAAGAATGGGACAAAGGTAACCAAAGTGCATAACCTTAAAGTGATATTTGATAAAATTACTCTCAACACGTACTTGGGTTTCGAAGATGTCGAGCCGAAGGAATACTTAGAGAAATATGCAATGGAAGATGAAGCCCGACCTTGGTTAGCAGAGATTCTAGCAGCTCCTGGGCCACCACCGCCATGGATCTTGGTATGGGTTCCTATTCACATGATCACTTTGAGCTTTGAGACAACCTTTGTCTGCAGCAGACTGGACCCGAGCCAGAATGAGACCTATCTCCCGATTCCTCAGGCAGTTTTAGTTGCTTCTATTATGGCCGGGTACCCTATCAATGTGGGTGTCGTGATGTCGACCAACATCTATGTGATTGCCCGGCATGATGACTCATCCTACTCGTATCCCAACACTATTATAGAGTATCTCATGGATGCAAGGGTAGAGCCGAGGGATTATGATACAAAAGTGTGATCGAAGAAGCCTTTCTCATGGTACTCACTGATGGATGCGAACAACCCTAAGAGAAAAGGTCAGTCGTACATCACCACAGGTCAGTCTGATGAGCAAGCGGCGGTAGTTGTGGAGGCAGTTGATGTTCCATCCACTTCGGCCGAGCCTTCCTTTAGTGCCGCAGCCAATCCTCCACCATCATCTTTAGTTCCTACTGCAGTTCCTGTCACAGGTTCCACCTCGGCTTTGAAGCCGCTGCCCATGCCTACTGCCCCACTTTCTGGGCTACCAGTCTCCCAGACATTGGCGAGCCTCAACAACTGGATGCAAACAACCACTGTAAAGTTGTCTGACTTATCCAGTACTATTGTAGTACACCCTTCTATTCAGGCACCTCAGATTTCCCCGTCAGTTGAAGAGACATTGAAGAAGCTCCTGGAGAACCACAACACCATCATGGCTACCTTGGTACAACATGTGCCAGTGATCGAAGAGCTAGGAAAAGAAGTAAAGAAGATGAGAAAGTCCTAGGCCTCCAAAAAGTCAGTGGACAAGCTCCGGAGACAGGTTATAAAGCTTGCTGCAGTAGGAGATATCCCTTTCGACATGTTGATTGACCCACACCCTTGAGGCCCAGATCCTGCAGCACCATCAGTACCGGTGGCACCAGCTAGCCAGTCTGAGGAGTCTGACTCTGCTGCCGACACTGCCGAGGCAGTGCGTCGGATGTTCACCAACCCAGTCACTCCCAGAGTTAAGGATGATGAGATCCAGTTGGATGAGACTGAGGGCGGTGACATTGCTGTGGACACAGATATATCCAAGGAGCCATAGGGAGTTTTCTTCACTATTTCCCCTCTTTTACTCTTATTTTGTTAAGCATTGGGGATAATGCTTATCTTTATTTGGGGTGGAGTTTATTTTATCTTATTTGGTACATTCCGAGACAATTGGCCTGTAATAACTTGATATTATTTTCTCTATGTTTCTCATTCTGTATATATTCTCTCTTTTTTCTCTCATTATGTATATTCAGTAGTTTTTGTTTAATTTGCTTCTTTATTTTTATCCATTATTAGTTCGTAGTTTGAATTAGTAGCTTCTTTGTTTGTTTTAGTAGCTTCTTTTTATGTTTTAGTAGATAATAAGCCTTTAGTTTTCTTAATGCCACGATTCTTTCCAAAGGTAGTTGTTGTGTGAACCGGGTGACTCATCCCAACGGTAGATGGCGTGACAATCTTCTTAAGGGAATGAGTCCGTTTTTGGTGTTTAGGTAATAATAATAGTAGTAATGAATAAAAATACCTAATTGAGTAATGCTCAAAGAGACAAACGTGCTTTAATTGGTATCAACACACTTAACTACGTGCTTATGGTTAAAAATAAAGTTTTTGAAAGAAATAGCTCTAATTAGTGACTTTGTGACTCTTGAGTTGACTTTGGCGACCATCGAATCATTTAATTGAACCATAGTGATTTTAAACTTATATGTGGTCGTTGTGGGCCCTGGACTCTGTCCTCATTAACAATCGGTTGCATGAGAGGTGAGATGCTTTGTTGCTAGTCCAAATACCCGTGTGAAAGGTCTAGAACTTGCCCTGAATATGTTTCAAGGCAAAATCTTAAGTTTTGCTTGGCTTGAGAAGTGATTGTAGGCTTTTCTTGGCCCGTTTGAGTTTTTTATTGCCTACCAATGTTGTGATCCCTAGTCAACCCCGTTGAGCCTCGAGCCTTTCTCATTTGACAACCATGTTACAAGCCTTTACCCATTTGATCATGACCCTCTCTTGGCACCCGAGCTTTCCTTAACACTCTTGTGAAACAATTAGCTAAAAATATAAGTTTGGGGGAGAGACGAGGACCTTGAAAAGGGTATCAAGGCACAAAAAGAGAAAAAAAATGATGGGAAGCAAAGGCAAGAAAAGAAAAGAGCAAAGAGAAAAATACAAAATAGTGAATAAGTGTAAGAGTTGAAGGGATTCAAAGAAAGGTAATGATACCAAACATGAAGAAACCAAAGAGGGAGAAAATGAATGTAATGATCAAGTAAGAGTGATGTTAAGTCTCTCTAGTTCTCCAAGGAAAAGAAAGTGCCTCAAGGAATTGGCACATTGTGAGCCGAGAAATGAAAAATGGAGTGCTTAAGGAAAGATGTAACCACTCACCCATATTGAATCCAACCCTAATCCAAAATCCTTCATTACATCCCGAAAGAAGTCCTATTTGATTTCAAGCCCAGTGAGCTTACATTAGTGGCTATCTACATGAGGGGCAAGCCTATGGTACTTGAAGTCATACTTGCGACATTCTCTTGAGAGAGATGAGTGAACCTTTCATAAATTTTTGGATTGAGTGCTAAAATTCTTAAGTGAGCCAAGCAACCGGAAATTAGAAAAGGAAGAGTTTGGAGTTCATCATGATCTACATGATAGAGAAAGAATCCTTGATGATAATACATAGGTAGTGTGGGTAATTGTTGGTCCCAACTGATGTGTGGAAGGCTCACCTTCGACTCGCTGAAATGACCCTTAACTTTTGGAGGTTGGAACTAATATATTTGCTTGAGGACAAGCAAGGACTTAAGTTTGGGGGAGTTGATAAGTGGGGATTTTGACTACTTATTAGCGCCTTTTAGCTTTTGTTTTAGTCTAAAAGCATTAAATTGTGTTCCCGAAACTAATGAAATTGTGCAAAATTGCAGGAATGCTGGAAATTGGGCTCCCGAGATAAAATCCAGCTAAAAAAGGAGCAGTCTAAGCACAAGGCAATAAAGGGCACAGAAGCACACAATGTGCGATCTGCAGAAGGAATTTTGCGGCCGCAGAAAAAAGTGTGGACCGCAGAATTCCATTTGCGACAGCAAACAAAGAAGGAAAAATCTGCATGCATTTGTGCAAATTGCGGATCGTACATGAATTATGCGGCCGCAAAAGATGGTCTAAGGGTCAAGATCAGAGAGAATGCAAAAATACCAAGTCCAGAGCCTCAGTGAATTGCGGACCACACAAGATTTGTGCGGCCGTAGAAGATTGCCTTGCGGCCGCAATCCTAATATTGCGGACCGCATAAGAGTTCCTTGTGGTCGCAGTTCTAAATCTGCGAACCACAGAAAAGTTGCCTCATGGCCGCAGTTCAGAATTGTGCGGATGCAGAACTCCAGCTCCTGCTAGATGAAGAAATATGCAGACCGCACATGAAATTGTGCGGCCGCAGAACCTCCCGAGGGGCATTTTTGTCCAAAATTTCCAGCCTTGTATAAATAGACGAGTTTCACAAAATTAGGTCAAGATTGAACCTTTGAAATTACTATAGCCGTTTTTCTTTGCCATTTTAGGAAGTTTTACTTTGTTTTGATGTATTTACAATAAATTTAATCATTTTAAGCTTTCATTATGAGTTTAATTAGTCTTTTTTATTTATTTTCTTCAAACTCAATTATGAGTAGATAGATTTCAACTAGGGTTGTGACCCAACCCTAGTGTGTAAACCTTATGGGTAGGGGTGTTCAAACCAAACCGAAAACCGCATCAAATCAAAAAGTCAAACCAACCCGATTAAAAAACCCGACTAGGTTTGGTTTGATTTGGTTTGGTATTGAGTAAAAAAATCCAAACCAAACCGACATATAAATAGATAATTTTTATTTATACTTTTACGACTTTATATAGAATGTTGTTTAAAAGATGTCTAGAAATATTTGAGATTCTCTCATGAGATGTAATATTTAACAGAACTATAAGTGCATTCATTTTTATTTACTTTAAATAAATAGATTGCATCACTTTCTTATTAAGTGTTATTGAAATACGTCAATCATCTCTTTGTTCTTTCATATTCATATGTCTAGATTTCTTATATCTTTTTTGAATTTGAAGTGGTATTTTGATAATCTAAAATTACATAGATCATATCATTATTTAGGTGTCATATTGGTTTTTATGTTTAATTATTAAATTCGATTAACCTTGAAAGCGTACATCAACTAAAAATTATTGTTAGACGACTAAGAAAATAAACTATAATGTGTTACTAAAAATATTCTTCCATAAGAATACTTTAATATCATGTTTGTTAACTTTTTAAATTTAATTTTTAGCAAACATAAGGACTTTATCAATAACTTTAAGAAAGTAAGATTGAAATGATATTCATGTAACAAAAAAATCCAAAAAAATCCGACAAAATCGAAGCAGTCCAAACCGATACAATGGTTTGGTTTGGTTTTGATAAAATCCAAACCTACCCGGTCCATGTACATCCCCACTTATGGGTATCTAATTTAGTGCTTGTTTATGATTGGGTGTTTGTTATTTAGCTTAGTTCATGCTTTAATTGTGGAATTAATGGTTGCAAACATTAGTTCATGCCTATTTGACTTAGGCTCTACTTGAAAAAGAGAGATTTAGTCTAGAAAAACTTGGCTAACAAGGAATTGAGTCAATTGAGAGATTGATTAACCTAGTTAAAGGGTTCAACCTAGAGATAGTAATAACCCGACTTGAGCTCTTATCAACTGTTTTGGGTGATACTCATTTGGTCTTGAGAAAGCCAAATTGGGCAAAATCAATCTCAGACCGAGAGGTACCGAGTGGGTAAATTAGAGTTGATAGCTATAATACACCCCAATCAACAAAACAAGCATTAAAGTTTTTATCCCATTAGACAAATACTTAGGTCATGGTCACAACCCTAGACTTTTTATCCATTTGGAAAAACCGTAAAAATAATTTTCTCTAGCCTTCTTCCTTTATTTTGCAATCAATAGAGGAAAATTAGAAATAGAAAACAAATCATATAGTGGAAGTGCAATCATATAGTTGGGCTCCCACGGACTCAGAGGAAGTTCGATGCAGTTTGGGTGATTATGGATAGATTGACCAAGTTAGCTCATTTCATCCCTGTGGTTACTACTTACTCTTCGGAGCAGCTAGCTTAGGTTTACATTCGCGAGATTGTCAGGCTTCATGGCGTGCATGTATCTATCATCTTTGACCAGGGTACGCTGTATACATCGTGGTTCTGGAGAGCTGTACAACATGAGCTGGGTACTCGAGTGGAGTTGAGTATAACATTTTACCCTCAGACAGACGGATAGTCCGAGTGCACCTTTCAGATATTAGAGGATATGCTACATATGTGTGTGATGGATTTTGGAGATTCTTGGGATCAGTTCTTGCCGCTTACCGAGTTTACCTACAATAATAGTTATCAGTCGATCATTCAAATGGCACCGTATGAGGCTTTGTATGGTAGGCAGTGTCGGTCCCTGGTGGGTTGGTTTGAGCCCGGTGAGGCTAGGCTATTGGGTACAAATTTGGTTCAGGATGCTTTGGAAAAGGTTAGATTGATTCTGGATCGACTTCGTATAGCCCAGTCCAGACAGAAGAGCTATGCAGATCGAAAGGTTCATGACGTTGCATTCATGGTTGGAGAGCGGGTCTTGCTCCGGGTTTCGCCCATGAAGGGTTTTATGAAGTTCGGGAGGAAGGGCAAGTTTAGCCCTAGGTATATAGGGCCTTTTGAGATTCTTGAGAGGGTTGGAGAGGTAGCTTACAGACTTGCACTACCACCTAGTCTCTCTGCAGTTCATCCAGTGTTCCATGTTTTCATGCTCTGGAAGTCTCACGGTGATCTGTCTCATGTGCTAGACTTCATCTCAGTCTATTTGGACAAGGATATATCTTATGCCGAGGAGCCGATGGCAATTTTGGACAGGCATGTTCGAAAGTTGAGGTCGAAGAACATCGCTTCAATAAAGGTTCAGTGGATGGGTCATCCAGTGGAGGAGGTGACTTGGGAGACCGAGCGTGATATGCGTAGCCATTATCCTCAACTTTTCACCACTTCACGCATGTCTCTATACTCGTTCGAGGACAAAAGTTTGTTTTAAGAGGGGGAGGATGTAACGACCCAGCCGGTCATTTTGAGAGTATTAGCCCCGAACCCCTATTTATTATTTCCTCTATTTTATTTTTGTGGTTTTGTGACTTGTAGGGGTGCTTGGTGTCGGATTCAGGAGAGTTTCGGAGTGAAATGGGATACATAGTCCCTATGAAATGGGATACATAGTCCCTAAAATGAAAGTCTAATTTGTAGGAGTTAACCATAGTTATAATTGTGTGAAGACAACTCTAGAGTGGAGTTTTGACGGTCCCAATAGTTCTGTATGATAATTTTGGTCTTAGGAGCATGTCCGGGTGTTGATTTGGAGGTCCGTAGGTCATTTCAGTGTAAATTGGCGAAGGTTGGAAAATTGGATGATTCTTGGAAAGCTTGAACAGGAGTGGACTTTTTGATATCGGGGTCGGATTTCGATTTTGGAAGTGGGAGTAGGTCCTTAATGTTAATTATGACTTGTGTGCAAAATTTAAGGTCAATCGGACTTGATTTGATAGGTTTCGGCATCGGATGTAGAAGTTGAAAATTTTTAAGTTCATTAGGCTTGAATCGATGCGCAATTCATGTTTTTAGCGTTATTTGATGCGATTTGAAAGCTCGAATAAGTTCGTATGATGTTTTAGGACTAGTTGGTATTTTGGTTGAGGTCCTGGGGCCTCGGGGGTGATTCAGACCTTGTTCGGCGCATTTCGGGACTTGGAAGGAATTCTAAAGTTGCTGGTTTTTCCAGTTCTGGTGTCCTTCTACGTGTTCGCGATGATCCTCCCGCGTTCGCGTAGAGTAGTCTGAGCCTTTCTGGAATTTTACCCTTCACGTTCGCAAAGTAGGTCACACGTTTGCATAGGGTCAGGTCCTTGTACACTGCGATCGCGGACAAGGATCCACGTTCGCGAAGAGGAAAGGCAGCTTGAGTGGGCCCCTATGTTTGGTCTACCCTTTCGCGTAATGGGCTTCGTGATCGCGAAGCTGGTAGATTATTTGAACCGCGTTCGCGAGTGGACCCTCGCGTTCGCGTAAGAGGGAAATTTGGCCAGCAGCTTTTTGCGCTTCGCAAACGCGAGGCAATTTCCGCGTTCGCGTAGAAGATATACCTAGGCAGCAGATTAAATTTCAAAATCGAGGGTTTTTCTCTCATTTTCATTTTGGAACTTTGAGAGCTCGGATTGAGGAGAAACTTTGGAGGATTTTCAGAGAAAACATTTGGGTAAGGATTCTTGACTCATTTTTGATTAATTTCCACTAATCTATCATTAATTTCTTCATTAATTAAGGATTTGGGTTGAGAAATTGGGGGGAAAAGGTGTAAAGTTCTTAGACCGAATTTTGAGGTTTTGATCGAGGTTTTGGTATCGAATTTGTGTAATTTTGGTTTGGATGGACTCGTGGTTGAGTGGGTGTTCGGATTTTGTGACTTTTACCCAATTATGAGACGTGGGCCCAGGTCAACCTTTTGGGGCGATTTTCCAATTTCCTGTTAAAGTCATGATTTCATTATTTAGATTAGTTTCTTGTAGTTGGATTTATAGTATGTAATTGCTTTTGGTTAGATTTGGGCCGTTCGGAGTCGAAAAGTTGAGGAAAAGGCATTCTTATTGACTGATTGAGCTTGGTTTGAGGTAAGTGACTTGTCTAACCTTGTATGGGAGGAAACTCCCCTTAGGTTTTGGTACTGTTATGGTATTTGCAATACGTGAAGGCCGTGTACGCGAGGTGACGAGTGCGTAATCAGGTTAAATGTTAAAAAATATGGTTCTTGCTGGGTAGTTTTCTTTTAACTCCTTAAGTGAGTTGATCTAGCATGTGTAGTCATCATGTTTAGCCTAATGTTGCTTGTCTACATGTCTTAATGCTCACTTGCAATTTGTGCAACATGCTTAGTTGAATTACCTGTCTCCTTGATTTTGTATTCAGTCTTTAATTGTAGGATTCCTTGTTGTAAATTCGTTGTTCCATTAGTTATAAGTTGTGTATTTACTTTTGAGACTACGAGGCGATACCTCGGGAGCGCCCCTGTTGCATATTTACTTTTGGGACCTCGAGGCGGTACCTCGGGAGCGCCCCTGTTGTGTATTTACTATTGGGACTACGAGGCGGTACCTCGGGAGTGCCCCTATTGCATATTTACCTTTGGAACTACGAGGCGGTACCTCGGGACCTCCCCTGTTGTGTATTTACTTTTGGGACTATAAAGCAGTACCTTGGGAGTGCCCCTATTGTTTACCTCTATTTGTTGTGTTGTTATCTTTCTGTAATTTCTCATTGTTAAATTCTCAGTCATTTCATTAAATTATTATATCTTCTGCCTTGTTTCCTTTTTATTCCAGTAGGGCCCTGACCTGACCTCGTCACTACTCTACCGAGGTTAGGCTTGGCACTTACTGGGTACCATTGTGGTGTACTCATACTACACATCTGCATATCTTTTTGTGCAGATCCATGTATCACTTACCAGACCAGGTACCAGTGAGCTAGCCCATACGTGGAGACTTCAAGGTACATCTATCTGCGTCCGCAGACCTCGGAGTACCCCCTTTATCTTTACTATGTTGCTTTCTTTATTTTCATTAGACTCTGATGTGTAGAGATACTTAGCATTATCTCTTTAGAACTTGTGACTTATTTCTACTGGGTTTTGGGAGTTGTAACTATTTTGAATCGCAAATCTTATTTATTTCAGATGTTGAGGTTGAGTTTCACCTGTATATTCAGTAATTCCGCATAATTGTTAGGCTTACTGAGTCTTAGAGGCTAGGTGCCACCACAACATCCTACAGAGGGAAATTTGGGTCATGAACGATCTCAGAATCGGGATTTGAAGGTTCCAATAGGTTCGTATGATGATTTTGGACTTGGACGTATGTTCGGGTTGAGTATCGGGTGGTCCGGAAGCACTTTGGCGCTTAATATGGAAAGTTGGCATTTTAAAGGTTTTAGAATTTCTCAAGTTTGATTTGAAGTGGACTTTGGTGTTATCGATGTCCTTTTGAGGTTCCGAACCTTGGAATAGATTTGTATCATGATTTGTGACTTGTGCGTAAAGTTTGGCGTCATTCCGGAATGTTTAAGAATGAATCAGGCACGTTTGTCGAAGTTTGAGTGTTTGGAAGTTTAAAGAAAGGTTTTGATCTTCGATTCATATATTTGATGTTGTTTGGTGTGATTTGAGACCTCGAGCAGGTTCGTATTATGTTTTGAGACTGGTTTGTGTAATTTGATGGGGTCCCAGGGGCCTCAGAGGTGTTTGGGTTGTGTCGCGCTCTTATTTGATGTTTTGGCATCTTTTCTTTGGGAATAAAGGGAACTATATTGAGAAAACAACCTTTGATTTGTGATTTGATTGAACCATTAGATCCGTATCATAAATACGGAGCCATAGCAACAAGAATCGTTGAATTCCGATATCGTAAATACGAGGTTCAAGAAGTATTACCCTCCTACTTTCAGTGATTTGGCTTCAGAGGATGCGCATGGGTTCCTAGGGGAGTGCTACCGTATTCCCCGCACTATGGGTATTGTGGAGACGAGTGGGGTTGGTTTTACTACGTTCTAGCTTAAGGGAGCGGCATACCAGTGGTGACGAGCGTATAAGTTGGGTAGTCCAGCCGATGCAGCTTCACATTCATTTCCGTGTCACACAGAATTGATGGTTTCTGGTGCGAAGTTTTGTTCTTCGTGAACGCGAGAGAGGTTCCGCAAATGCGAAGAAGGATTTCTGGGTTGATCGGTCAATGCGAAAAATTGCTCTTCACGAACGCGATGAAGAAAAATTATCTAGATAGTGTTTTAAACAGAGAATTTTAGTATTTTGGGCATATCTTGAGTTCTAGAGCTCCGTTTGAGGTGATTTTTGCGGCGTTTGTTCTCATCTCAACAAGGGGGTAAATATCTGACCTTTATTTTGATGTTTATACATGATTATTTCCGTTGGTTATTATTTTTATCCGTGTTTGGATTGTAGAAATTGGGATTTTGAGCCCCAAAGTTGAGAAATGGTAAATCCTTAATTTGAGGGTCGATTCATGGATGAAATTGGATGATTTTCTGGATATAGACCATATGAGTTATGGGTAATATTTTTTTCAATAATTTTCGAAATCTGTGCACGTGGGCCGAGGGTTAACTTTATTGACTTTTCGAGCAGAGTTGGAAATTGTTATAAATTGATTAATTATAAGCATTGGAGTATATTTTGATTGATTTGCACGTTGTTTGACTAGTTTTGGGATGTTTGGCTTTGAGTTGAGGTGTTAGAGAGGCGTTGGAGCCGGTTATGGAACTTCGGAGCGAGGTAAGTCTCATGTCTAACCTTGTGAGGGGAAAACTACCCCTTAGGTGATGTAATTATTATGTGCTATTAGTTATGGTTGTTATGTATGCACGAGGTGACGAGACTCCGTACGTAGTTAAAGCATGTTTATGTCTGGGTAGACCTAGGATTTTACCATGTAATATTTGAATTCATTTTGCTTGCTTAATTAATTGAAATTATAATTGAACTTGATTTAGAAATATATAAATATATATCATGCCAAGATTTATTACCTTGAGTTGTTGCAAGTTATTTAAGAAATGGTAAAGGTTATACTCACCTTGTGTTCATATACTGTACCGTAAGCTCGTGTCTTGTAATTCGATAATTCATTTCCTTTCTTGTGGAGTGGACCGAACGCCTCTCTTATGGGAGCGGGCCATTCGCCTTGGAAGTGTGATGACCCAAAATGTTATCTTTAAATTTAATAATTAATTATGTGATCTAAGCACTATTTATCATTACTCGACTTGAGTGTGCAGTCCGTAAAACAAATTTCGGAAAAGTTTTCAGGTGAAAAATGGATTAAAATGGGAATAAGAGCTTTAAAACTCAACTGAGTTGACTTTGGTCAACATTTTGAGCAAACAGACTCGGATCAGTGTTTTGACAATTTTGGTAGGTCTGTATCGTGATTTGGGACTTAGGTGTATGCCCGGAATCAAATTCTGAGATCCCTAGCCAGAGATATGGAATTTTGATGAAAAATTAAAAGTTTAAGTTCAAATAGTGACCGGATGTCAAATTATGTGCAAACGACCCCGGAATAGAATTTTGATGATTCCAACAGCTCCGTATGGTGATTTTGGACTTAGGAGCGTGATCGGAATTTTATTTGGAAGTCCGTAGTAGAATTAGGCTTGAAATGCCGAAAGTTGAATTTTTGGGAAGTTTGACCGAGGGGTTGACTTTTTGATATCGGGGTCGAAATCTGATTCTGAAATTTTTTATAAATCCATTATGTCATTTATGACTTGTGTGAAAAATTTGAGGTCAATCGGAATTGATTTGATATGTTTCGACGCAAAATATAGAAGTTGGAAGATTTGAAAACTCATAATTCGATTCGATGCGCGATTTGTAATTTCGGCGTTGTTTGGCATGATTTGAAGCCTAAACTAAGTTCATATTGTATTTTGGGACATGTTGGTATATTTGGTTAAGGTCCCGAGGGCTTCGGGTGGATTTCGGAAGGTTAACGGAATGGATTTCGGACAAAAAGGAACTGCTGGAATTTTTCTGCTGCAGAAGCTGTTTTTGGACAGCAACATGTGCAATCGCAGAGCTGACTTTGGAAGCTTATATCTCGAAATCTATAAGGAATCTGAACATTTTCAAAACATGAAAGTTGTAGCCCTTTGATTCTAGTTTCCAGAATGATAAACCATTTATCATTCAGACATTTATACAAAATGTTATGATCAATTGACTGAAGCTGCTACTGCAGATTTTTGCTACAGCAGTGTGCATCGCCAGAAATTTCTGATGCACAGGGCTGACTTTGGGAGCTTATATCTCGCAATCTATAAGGAGTTGGACGATGAGCAAAACATGAAAGTTGTAGTACTTTCTATCTAGTTTGTAGAACTTTAAACCGTTTGGCAGTTAGAGTTAAGTACAAGAAGTTATGATTGATACACTACAGGCTGTCGAGGAAGAGTTTGATGTTTTCAACATAAGCATGTAATGATCCAAAAGTCCATTTTTAGTTCTAGAGATCGAAATTCAATTTCGAGACTTTTGACATTTTGATAATGAATTATAGGAGTGATCTGGAAAGTTTGGTCTAATTTCATCAAGTCGCGATTGAGTTTTAAGCGCGAAATATGAGTTAATTGTTTAACGAGCGAAATTGGTATCAAATTGAGCAAATGAGCTCCGAATAGAGTTTCGATTGAACGATTGGGTTCATAGTTTTGTTTGTGACTCATAGGAACAAGAATCGTCGAATTCCGAGTTCGTATGATGGAGTTAGAGCCTTTTTAGTGAAATAAAACTATTGGTATAAATAGTCCTGGTGTGCACCTTTAGCGACCAGATGTGACACTTTTAGCGACGGGATTGGACTTTTAGCGACCGGAATAGTGTTTTTGGGGCAGAAACTTAAGGACCAAAAATGGTCATTTCCTTCATTTCGTTTTGGAGTTTTGGAGCACGGTTCTTGGGTGATTTTGAGGATTTCTTCAAGACTTCAACTTGGGTAAGTGTCCTATATCCAAATGTGATTATATTTCATAAATCCATGGTCATATTCATCATTTATTTCGGATTTAAATGGAAGAAATCAAGATTTTTGCAAAATCTTCCAAAAACGAAAATTTAAGATTTAGAGATCGAGTTGTTATCGGATTTTGGTAAAATTGGTATGGGTGGACTCGTAATTGAATGGGTTGTCGGATTTTGTAAGTTTTGCCGGATTCCAAGATGTGGGCCCCACGGGCAATTTTTGAGCTAATTTCGGATTTTAATGAAAATATAATATTTTCTTATGAAAGTGATTACTATAATTTTTGTTGATTGTATCGAATTAATTATGACTAGATACGAGTCGATCGGAGTCGGAAATTCGAGGAAAAAGCATAATACTTGGTTAAATTGGAGCAAGTCAAGGTAAGTGACTTGTCTAACCTTGTATGGGGAAAATTTCCCCTAGGATTGGTATTGATGTGATTATTGAAATGTGTTGAAAGTCGTGTGCATGAGGTGACGAGTGTGTACACGGGTTAAATTGCGAAAGATTATATTTTTAAATTGTGTAGATCACTGTTGCGCATTTATTAAATTATTTTATCTTGTTATATTCTTCATCATTGATGTGATATATATACTTCAAATTTGTTTGATCTTTTCTTACTAATGGTTTTACCTGTTTAGTTGAAACTTGGTTTCTTTTATTCTGTGCATTATTTGAAGGTTGATTTTTTTTTAAATTAAATATTATTAATATGAAGTATTTGACATTTTTAAACTTGATATTGAAGAAACGTAGTAAAGATTTTGAAATATTATTTTCCTAAATTATTTACTCCTGAATATTTTTATACTCATTGTGAGGGAGCCGTGAGCTCTTTATTGTGGAAGAATATTATTGATGAATTATTTTGACATGAGCTGTGAGCTCTTTATTGTGGAAAACTATTATTGATGATTTATTTTGGCATCAGCCGTGAGCTCTTTATTGTGGCAAACTATTATTGATGATTTATTTTGGCATGAGCCGTGAGCTCTTTATTGTGGAAAACTATTATTGATGATTTATTTTGGCATGAGCCGTGAGCTCTTTATTGTGGAAAAATATTGTTGTTGAATTATTTTGGCAAGTTAAATTATTTGAGCACTTGAGGTGCAAATTGTGATATATTGTGATATTGATACGCATGCGGTGGTATAAGGTCTGGGTGTTGAAACGCATGCAGTGAGATAAGGGTGGCTTGATACGCGTGGCTAGTAGGGGAACTACTAGAAGTCATGCGGTGTGATAAGGGTGGCTAAAACGCGGGATGCTATTTCGTGAAAAAATGTTTTCTTTAAATAAATTGTGAAGGCTCCCGCGGTGATATAAGGAAATGAGATATTGTGAATTTATTTATGATTTGGGACTACGAGGCGGTACCTCGGGAGTGCCCTTGTTGATATTGATTTATGACCATAGTTGCTTTCGATTAATTGTTGTGATTTTTATAAAGTTGAAGGAAATTCTGTTTTGATTCCACGAGATATTATTTGTAATTATTTGATGTCATTAAATGTGACATACTATTTGATTCATTTCCAATGTCATTTTATTTTACTACATTGATAAACATTTTACCATGCCATTATTATATTCCAGTAGGGCCTCACCTGACCTCGTCACTACTCTACCGAGGTTAGGCTTGGCACTTACTGGGTACCGCTGTGGTGTACTCATACTACGCTTCTGCACATCTTTTTGTGCAGATCCAGGTACATTTTACCAGCCTAGACGTCAGTGAGTTACTTGCGCACGGAGACTTCGAGGTATATCTGCCAGCGTCCGCAGACTCCGGAGTCCCCTTCTATCATTTTATGTTGCTTCCTTATATTTTATCTAGACCTTGACATATAGAGACATTGAGAATAAATTCTTAGAAGCTTGTGACTTATTTCTACTGGGTTTTGGGAGTTGAAATTGTTTGAATTGTAGTTTATTTATTTCAGATATTTATTATTATTCCGCATTCATAGGCTTACCTAGTCTTAGAGACTAGGTGCCATCACGACATCCTACGGAGGGAATTTGGGGTCGTGACAAGTTGGTATCAGAGCATTAGGTTCATAAGTATTATGAGTCACAAGCAGGTTTAGTAGAGTCTTGCGGATCGGTACGGAGACGTCTGTACTTATCTTCGGGAGGCTATGGAACTGTTAGGAAAATATTCACTTCCTTGATTTCTTATCGTGCGGCATTGATTTAGCGTGAAACATATATCTCATATTCCTTTGTATCCACTCGTGTATGACATTGCGCACTCAATATCAGTTGTGTGTCGACGGTTCGTGATGCCGCAGATGGACTACGAGGGAGCCAAAGATGCTCAAACATTTCCTTAACGTGTGGTTCCGACTGAAGATGTGGGCGTATTGAGAGATCACCTAGTGAATCATGTGCGGGGTGCAACGGACATTGGTATCTGGTTGATTTATACAAGCTGTGAAGATTATTATTATGGATTATCGGACGTTGTGACCTATGACTTCGCGCTGAGTAGGGGGAGTCCACTACCAATGGGTGGATTGCGGGGTCATGTATTATATCAGTTTTGGCCTGAAATATATATATGTGGTACTGAAAGGTTCCCTAAAATTTACACATGTTTAAGACCTGAGATTTTGTAGAGGATAAGGTTGGGACTTGCGGTATGTCCGCCTCCTTAATAATCCTATACTTCAATAGCAAAGGAGTTATAGAAACAACTCTAAATTTGTATAAGGTCTACTCAGTGTGGACGTCACTGTTGCGGATTTTGGAGTGCTTCGGAGTAAGTATAGTTGTTGACGAGATTCAGGACTATGTGGTTCGTGCCAAGATTTGTCTATATGGAGCTCTACTTTTGTGATCGTTGTGTATAAATAGGGGTAAGGTTTACCCCAAAGAAGAATCAAAGAGTATGTTAAGAAATGGGTCAGCTCAACAGTGTTGAGTCAGCATAACAAAAGAAGAAATTTGCCTTGGGAGAGATAATTCTCCACCAGTGTTCGTGGTAAGCCTATGAAGAGGGCAGACCAGCCAATGCAACACCGCCCACTTGGCTCAGGCAGTCGTCCAGCCCAGTCTGCACATCGGATTACTCGGGGTGCTCTAGTAAGTTCTTTTAATGCACCACCGACATGAGTTCCTACAATGGTTATTCCAGTTATCTAGCACAGACTCAATATGAGCAGCCTAACCCGCAAAGGAGTTGTTATGAATACGGTGATACTAGGCACATCATGAGAAAAATTGTCAAAAACTTGGGAGAGACTTATTTCATCAAAGCACTCAGGCTACGTGCCCCATTGCAGTTACTACACCACCCACACGACCAGTTAGGGGTGAAGGACATATGAGTAAAAGGCGTCCTAGAGGTGGAGACCCAGCCGTTGATATATTTATTTTACGGTATGGCGGAGGTCGCTACATCAGATAGTGTCATTACAGGTACGACCTCGATTTGATATAAAGGAATAATTTCCTTAAGTTGATTCGGTTCTCAATATCGAAACGAGTCTTCCTATTGTGCTCCACTTATGAGTGAGCTTCATAATTCTATAATCTACTTATGTGTTTACCCCTGTTGGGAGATTTTATAGAGATAACTACGCCTATCATTTCGTGTTGGTCACTAATAAGAGCTGCGAGGCTAAATGTGGCTTTCTGTTACTCATTTCGGTAAATTTTTATGTAAATTCTGAATAATTAATTGCAAATTGTGAATTATATGCCCTACCGGTGTGGGGTTCATTATGTGTTGTGATTTGGTATAACCGAAATTATTTAAAAGGAGAAAATAGAAATTTTCAATTGGCACGATGTGCATATTACATGTGATTTAGAACTGAGGACGAGATCCTCACATTTTTATGTAAATTGATATGTTTAAACCGGGCTATGAGCTGCGGTGGAAGTTATATAAGGACGAGATCCTTGTGAGAAAAATTCTTGTGTTTAAGTTCTCCCTTGTGAAATTAAATTTGTATTATAGTACTAATAGGGAGTCATGCCTGTTAGGCTTATTTGAAAATTCTTATATGAAATTCTCTATGCATAGTTTTCAAATTCGTGCTGTAATTATTAATTTTTAACCTATGAGGTAGGTGCCCGCCTAGGTGGCGTTAAATGTGACTCGTTAATTTGAGTAAATAATTATGAAGTCTTCATGCCTCGCATCTAGTTATCAGTATTGTGAAGGTTTGCAACGAGATTTTTGTTAACATGAGGTTAAATGACGATTCTGTAATTGATTATGAACAACTATTAAGACCAAATTGATCCAAGAGGGTGCCTCATTTACAAGGTCAGACGAGTATGAGTTAAGCTTTCAGAAGCTCAAAATCACTTTGACTCCGACACAAGCGTTGGTATTAGTTACATATTCAAGGTCTTATACTGTGTATTGTGACACGTCGCGTATTGGTCTCGGCGCGATGTTGATGCAAGACGGTAGGGTGATTGCCTACGCGTCCAGACAGTTAAAAGTGCATGAGAAGTATTATCATGTACATGATGTGGAGTTAGCAACTATTGTTCATGCCTTAAAAATTTGGCGATATTATTTGTGCGGTGTCAATTGTGAGGTCTACACCGATCACCGAAGTCTATAACATTTATTTAAACATAATGATCTTAATTTGCGGCAGCAGAGGTAGTTGGAGTTGCTTAAGGATTATGATATCACCATTCTCTATCATCCTGGGAAGGCCAATGTGGTGGCCGATGCCTTGAGTCGTAAGGCGGAGAGTTTAGGCAGCTTAGCATATTTACCGGTAGCAGAGAGGCCTTTGGCCTTGGATGTTCAGGCCTTGGCCAACCAGTTTGTCAGTTTGGATGTTTTCGAGCCGAGTTGAGTTTTGGCTTGTGTGGTTTCTCAGTCTTCTCTTTATGATCGTATCAGGGAATGTCAGTATGATGACCCCCATCTACTTGTCCTTAAGGACACAGTTCAACACGGCAATACCAAGGAAGTCACTATTGGAGATGAAGATGTATTACGGATGTAGGGCAGGCTATGTGTGCCAAATATAAATGGTTTTCGTGAATTGATTCTCCGGGAGGCTCACAGTTTGCGGTACTCCATACATTTCGTTGCTGCGAAGATGTAGCAAGACTTGAGACAACAATATTGGTGGAGGCAGATGAAGAAAGACATAATAAAATATGTAGCTCGGTGCCTATATTGTCAGCAGGTGAAATATGAGCATCAACGACCAGGTGGATTGGTTCAGAAGTTGGAAATTCCAGAATGGAAATGGGAGCAAATCACTATGGATTTCGTCGTTGGGCTCCCACGGACTCGGAGGAAGTTCGATGTAGTTGGGTGATTGTGGATAGATTGACCAAGTCAGCTCATTTCATTCCTATGATTACTACTTACTCTTCAGAGCAACTGGCTCAGGTATATATTCACGAGATTGTCAGACTTCACGGTGAACCGGTATCTATCATCTCTGACTGGGGTACACAGTTTATCTCACGGTTTTGTACGGCTGTACATCAAGAGTTGGGTACTCGTGTGGATAAGAGTACAACATTCACCCTCAGACGGATGGGCAATCCGAATACACTATTCAGATATTAGAGGATATGTTTCGTGCATGTGTGATAGATTTTGGGGGTGCTTGGGATCAGTTCTTACTACTTGCGGAGTTTGCTTACAACAATAGTTGCCAGTCAAGCATTCAGATGGCTCCGTACGAGGACTTGTATGGTAGGCGGTGCCGTTCCCCAGTAGGTTGGTTCGAACCGGGCGAGGCTAGGCTATTGGGTACAGACTTGGTTCAGGATGCCTTGGAAAAGGTTAAGTTGATTCAGGATTGACTTCGTACAGCCCAATCTAGACAGAAGAGTTATGCGAATTGGAAGGTTCGTGATGTTGCATTCATGGTTGGTGAGCAGGTATTGCTCTAGGTTTCGCCTATGAAGGGTGTGAAGAGGTTCGGGAAGAAGGGCAATTTGAGCCCTAGGTATATTGGGCCTTTTGAGATTCTTGAGAGAGTTGGAGAGGTGTCTTACAAACTTGCACTACCACCTAGTCTCCTTGCCGGTCATCCGGTATTCCATGTTTCCATACTTCGGAAATATCACGGCGATCCGTCTCATGTGCTAGACTTCAGTTCGGTTCAGTTGGACAAGAATCTATCTTATGTTGAGGAACCAGTGGCTATTTTAGATAGGCAGGTTCGAAAGCTGAGGTCAAAGAACATTGCTTCTGTAAAGGTTCAGTGGAGGGGTCATCCGGTCGAGGAGGCGACTTGGGAGGTCGAGAAGGATTTACGCAGTTGTTATCCACACTTATTCACCAGCTCAGGTACTTTTTCTAACTCCGTTCGAGGACGAACGTTTGTATTAGAGGTGGAGAATGTGATGACCCAAAATGTTATCTTTAAATTTAATGATTAATTATGAGATCTAAGCACTATTTACCATTACTTGACTTGACTGTGCAGTCCGTAAAAAAAATTTCGGAAAAGTTTTCAGGTGAAAAATGGATTAAAATGTGAATTAGAGCTTTAAAACTCAACTGAGTTGACTTTGGTCAACATTTTGAGCAAACAGACTTGGATCAGTATTTTGACAATTTTAGTAGGTCTGTATCGTGATTTGGGACTTAGGTGTATGCCCGGAATCAAATTCCGAGGTCCCTAGCTAGAGATATGGAATTTTGATGAAAAATTAAAAGTTTAAGTTCAAATAGTGACCGGATGTCAAATTATGTGCAAACGACCCCGGAATAGAATTTTGATGATTCCAACAGCTCCGTATGGTGATTTTGGACTTAGGAGCGTGATCGGAATTTTATTTGGAAGTCCGTAGGAGAATTAGGCTTGAAATGCCGAAAGTTGAATTTTTGGGAAATTTGACCGAGGGGTTGACTTTTTGATATCGGGGTCGAAATCCGATTCTGAAATTTTTTATAAATCCATTATGTCATTTATGACTTGTGTGCAAAATTTGAGGTCAATCGGAATTGATTTGATATGTTTCGACGCAAAATATAGAAGTTGGAAGATTTGAAAACTCATAATTCGATTCGACGCGCGATTTGTAATTTCGGCGTTGTTTGGCATGGTTTGAAGCCTCAACTAAGTTCATATTGTATTTTGGGACATGTTGGTATATTTGGTTAAGGTCCCGAGGGCCTCGGGTGGATTTCGTAAGGTTAACGGAATGGATTTCGGACAAAAAGGAACTGCTGGAATTTTTCTGCTGCAGAAGCTGTTTTTGGACAGCAACATGTGCAATCGCAGAGCTGACTTTGGAAGCTTATATCTCGAAATCTATAAGGAATCTGAACATTTTCAAAACATGAAAGTTATAGCCCTTTGATTCTAGTTTCCAAAATGATAAACCATTTATTATTCGGACATTTATACAAAATGTTATGATCGATTGACTGAAGCTGCAACTGCAGATTTTTGCTACAGCAGTGTGCATCGCCAGAAATTTCTGCTGCACAGTGCTGACTTTGGGAGCTTATATCTCGCAATCTATAAGGAGCTGGGCAATGAGCAAAACATGAAAGTTGTAGTACTTTGTATCTAGTTTGCAGAACTTTAAACCGTTTGGCAGTTGGAGTAAAGTACAAGAAGTTATGATTGATACACTACAGGCTGTCGAGGAAGAGTTTGATGTTTTCAACATAAGCATGTAATGATCCAAAAGTCCATTTTTAGTTCTAGAGATCGAAATTCAATTTCGAGACTTTCGACATTTTGATAATGAATTATAGGAGTGATCTGGAAAGTTTGGTCTAATTTCATCAAGTCGCGATTGAGTTTTAAGCGCGAAATATGAGTTAATTGTTTAACGAGCAAAATTGGTATCAAATTGAGCAAATGAGCTCCGAATAGAGTTTCGATTGAACGATTGGGTTCATAGTTTTGTTTGTGACTCATAGGAACAAGAATCGTCGAATTCCGAGTTCGTATGATGGAGTTAGAGCCTTTTTAGTAAAATAAAACTATTGGTATAAATAGTCCTGGTGTGCACCTTTAGCGACCAGATGTGACACTTTTAGCGACGGGATTGGACTTTTAGCGACCGGAATAGTGTTTTTGGGGCAGAAACTTAAGGACCAAAAATGGTCATTTCCTTCATTTCGTTTTGGAGTTTTGGAGCACGGTTCTTGGGCGATTTTGAGGATTTCTTCAAGACTTCAACTTGGGTAAGTGTCCTATATCCAAATGTGATTATATTTCATAAATCCATGGTCATATTCATCATTTATTTCGGATTTAAATGGAAGAAATCAAGAGTTTTGCAAAATCTTCCAAAAACGAAAATTTAAGATTTGGAGATCGAGTTGTTATCGGATTTTGGTAAAATTGGTATGGGTGGACTCGTAATTGAATGGGTTGTCGGATTTTGTAAGTTTCGCCGGATTCCAAGATGTGGGCCCCACGGGCAATTTTTGAGCTAATTTCGGATTTTAATGAAAATATAATATTTTCTTATGAAAGTGATTACTATAATTTTTGTTGATTGTATCGAATTAATTATGACTAGATACGAGTCGATCGGAGTGGGAAATTCGAGGAAAAAGCATAATACTTGGTTAAATTGGAGCAAGTCAAGGTAAGTGACTTGTCTAACCTTGTATGGGGGAAATTTCCCCTAGGATTGGTATTGATGTGATTATTGAAATGTGTTGAAAGTCGTGTGCATGAGGTGACGAGTGTGTACGCGGGTTAAATTGCGAAAGATTATATTTTTAAATTGTGTAGATCACCGTTGCGCATTTATTAAATTATTTTATCTTGTTATATTCTTCATCATTGATGTGAGATATATACTTCAAATTTGTTTGATCTTTTCTTACTAATGGTTTTACCTGTTTAGTTGAAACTTGGTTTCTTTTATTCTGTGCATTATTTGAAGGTTGATTTTTTTTAAATTAAATATTATTAATATGAAGTATTTGACATTTTTAAACTTGATATTGAAGA
The DNA here is from genome assembly GCF_000715075.1 of Nicotiana tabacum. Taxonomy (NCBI): domain Eukaryota; kingdom Viridiplantae; phylum Streptophyta; class Magnoliopsida; order Solanales; family Solanaceae; genus Nicotiana; species Nicotiana tabacum. Next base: position 39,953,942 of record NC_134101.1, read on the forward strand.
AACGTAGTAAAGATTTTGAAATATTATTTTCCTAAATTATTTACTCCTGAATATTTTTATACTCATTGTGAGGGAGTCGTGAGCTCTTTATTGTAGAAGAATATTATTGATGAATTATTTTGACATGAGCTGTGAGCTCTTTATTGTGGAAAACTATTATTGATGATTTATTTTTGCATCAGCCGTGAGCTCTTTATTGTGGCAAACTATTATTGATGATTTATTTTGGCATGAGCCGTGAGCTCTTTATTGTGGAAAAATATTATTGATGATTTATTTTGGCATGAGCCGTGAGCTCTTTATTGTGGAAAAATATTGTTGTTGAATTATTTTGGCAAGTTAAATTATTTGAGCACTTGAGGTGCAAATTGTGATATATTGTGATATTGATACGCATGCGGTGGTATAAGGTCTGGGTGTTGAAACGCATGCGGTGAGATAAGGGTGGCTTGATACGCGTGGCTAGTAGGGGAACTACTAGAAGTCATGCGGTGTGATAAGGGTGGCTAAAACGCGGGATGCTATTTCGGAAAAAATGTTTTCTTTAAATAAATTGTGAAGGCTCCCGGGGTGATATAAGGAAATGAGATATTGTGAATTTATTTATGATTTGGGACTACGAGGCGGTACCTCGGGAGTGCCCTTGTTGATATTGATTTATGACCATAGTTGCTTTCGATTAATTGTTGTGATTTTTATAAAGTTGAAGGAAATTCTGTTTTGATTCCACGAGATATTATTTGTAATTATTTGATGTCATTAAATGTGACATACTATTTGATTCATTTCCAATGTCATTTTATTTTACTACATTGATAAACATTTTACCATGCCATTATTATATTCCAGTAGGGCCTCACCTGACCTCGTCACTACTCTACCGAGGTTAGGCTTGGCACTTACTGGGTACCGCTGTGGTGTACTCATACTATGCTTCTGCACATCTTTTTGTGCAGATCCAGGTACATTTTACCAGCCTAGACGTCAGTGAGTTACTTGCGCACGGAGACTTCGAGGTATATCTGCCAGCGTCCGCTGACTCCGGAGTCCCCTTCTATCATTTTATGTTGCTTCCTTATTTTTTATCTAGACCTTGACATATAGAGACATTGAGAATAAATTCTTAGAAGCTTGTGACTTATTTCTACCGGGTTTTGGGAGTTGCAATTGTTTGAATTGTAGTTTATTTATTTCAGATATTTATTATTATTCCGCATTGATAGGCTTACCTAGTCTTAGAGACTAGGTGCCATCACGACATCCTACGGAGGGAATTTGGGGTCGTGACAAGTTGGTATCAGAGCACTAGGTTCATAGGTATTATGAGTCACAAGCAGGTTTAGTAGAGTCTTGCGGATCGGTACGGAGACGTCTGTACTTATTTTCGGGAGGCTATGGAACTGTTAGGAAAATATTCACTTCCTTTATTTCTTATCGTGCGGCATTGATTTAGCGTGAAACATATATCTCATATTCCTTTGTATCCACTCGTGTATGACATTGCGCACTCAATATCAGTTGTGTGTCGACGGTTCGTGATGCCGCAGATGGACTACGAGGGAGCCAAAGATGCTCAAACATTTCCTTAACGTGTGGTTCCGACTGAAGATGTGGGCGTATTGAGAGATCACCTAGTGAATCATGTGCGGGGTGCAACGGACATTGGTATCTGGTTGATTTATACAAGCTGTGAAGATTATTATTATGGATTATCGGACGTTGTGACCTATGACTTCGCGCTGAGTAGGGGGAGTCCACTACCAATGGGTGGATTGCGGGGTCATGTATTATATCAGTTTTGGCCTGAAATATATATATGTGGTACTGAAAGGTTCCCTAAAATTTACACATGTTTAAGACCTGAGATTTTGTAGAGGATAAGGTTGGGACTTGCGGTATGTCCGCCTCCTTAATAATCCTATACTTCAATAGCAAAGGAGTTATAGAAACAACTCTAAATTTGTATAAGGTCTACTCAGTGTGGACGTCACTGTTGCGGATTTTGGAGTGCTTCGGAGTAAGTATAGTTGTTGACGAGATTCAGGACTATGTGGTTCGTGCCAAGATTTGTCTATATGGAGCTCTACTTTTGTGATCGTTGTGTATAAATAGGGGTAAGGTTTACCCCAAAGAAGAATCAAAGAGTATGTTAAGAAATGGGTCAGCTCAACAGTGTTGAGTCAGCATAACAAAAGAAGAAATTTGCCTTGGGAGAGATAATTCTCCACCAGTGTTCGTGGTAAGCCTATGAAGAGGGCAGACCAGCCAATGCAACACCGCCCACTTGGCTCAGGCAGTCGTCCAGCCCAGTCTGCACATCGGATTACTCGGGGTGCTCTAGTAAGTTCTTTTAATGCACCACCGACATGAGTTCCTACAATGGTTATTCCAGTTATCTAGCACAGACTCAATATGAGCAGCCTAACCCGCAAAGGAGTTGTTATGAATACGGTGATACTAGGCACATCATGAGAAAAATTGTCAAAAACTTGGGAGAGACTTATTTCATCAAAGCACTCAGGCTACGTGCCCCATTGCAGTTACTACACCACCCACACGACCAGTTAGGGGTGAAGGACATATGAGTAAAAGGCGTCCTAGAGGTGGAGACCCAGCCGTTGATATATTTATTTTACGGTATGGCGGAGGTCGCTACATCAGATAGTGTCATTACAGGTACGACCTCGATTTGATATAAAGGAATAATTTCCTTAAGTTGATTCGGTTCTCAATATCGAAACGAGTCTTCCTATTGTGCTCCACTTATGAGTGAGCTTCATAATTCTATAATCTACTTATGTGTTTACCCCTGTTGGGAGATTTTATAGAGATAACTACGCCTATCATTTCGTGTTGGTCACTAATAAGAGCTGCGAGGCTAAATGTGGCTTTCTGTTACTCATTTCGGTAAATTTTTATGTAAATTCTGAATAATTAATTGCAAATTGTGAATTATATGCCCTACCGGTGTGGGGTTCATTATGTGTTGTGATTTGGTATAACCGAAATTATTTAAAAGGAGAAAATAGAAATTTTCAATTGGCACGATGTGCATATTACATGTGATTTAGAACTGAGGACGAGATCCTCACATTTTTATGTAAATTGATATGTTTAAACCGGGCTATGAGCTGCGGTGGAAGTTATATAAGGACGAGATCCTTGTGAGAAAAATTCTTGTGTTTAAGTTCTCCCTTGTGAAATTAAATTTGTATTATAGTACTAATAGGGAGTCATGCCTGTTAGGCTTATTTGAAAATTCTTATATGAAATTCTCTATGCATAGTTTTCAAATTCGTGCTGTAATTATTAATTTTTAACCTATGAGGTAGGTGCCCGCCTAGGTGGCGTTAAATGTGACTCGTTAATTTGAGTAAATAATTATGAAGTCTTCATGCCTCGCATCTAGTTATCAGTATTGTGAAGGTTTGCAACGAGATTTTTGTTAACATGAGGTTAAATGACGATTCTGTAATTGATTATGAACAACTATTAAGACCAAATTGATCCAAGAGGGTGCCTCATTTACAAGGTCAGACGAGTATGAGTTAAGCTTTCAGAAGCTCAAAATCACTTTGACTCCGACACAAGCGTTGGTATTAGTTACATATTCAAGGTCTTATACTGTGTATTGTGACACGTCGCGTATTGGTCTCGGCGCGATGTTGATGCAAGACGGTAGGGTGATTGCCTACGCGTCCAGACAGTTAAAAGTGCATGAGAAGTATTATCATGTACATGATGTGGAGTTAGCAACTATTGTTCATGCCTTAAAAATTTGGCGGTATTATTTGTGCGGTGTCCATTGTGAGGTCTACACCGATCACCGAAGTCTATAACATCTATTTAAACATAATGATCTTAATTTGCGGCAGCAGAGGTGGTTGGAGTTGCTTAAGGATTATGATATCACCATTCTCTATCATCCTGGGAAGGCCAATGTGGTGGCCGATGCCTTGAGTCGTAAGGCGGAGAGTTTAGGCAGCTTAGCATATTTACCGGTAGCAGAGAGGCCTTTGGCCTTGGATGTTCAGGCCTTGGCCAACCAGTTTGTCAGTTTGGATGTTTTCGAGCCGAGTTGAGTTTTGGCTTGTGTGGTTTCTCAGTCTTCTCTTTATGATCGTATCAGGGAATGTCAGTATGATGACCCCCATCTACTTGTCCTTAAGGACACAGTTCAACACGGCAATACCAAGGAAGTCACTATTGGAGATGAAGATGTATTACGGATGTAGGGCAGGCTATGTGTGCCAAATATAAATGGTTTTCGTGAATTGATTCTCCGGGAGGCTCACAGTTTGCGGTACTCCATACATTTCGTTGCTGCGAAGATGTAGCAAGACTTGAGACAACAATATTGGTGGAGGCAGATGAAGAAAGACATAATAAAATATGTAGCTCGGTGCCTATATTGTCAGCAGGTGAAATATGAGCATCAACGACCGGGTGGATTGCTTCAGAAGTTGGAAATTCCAGAATGGAAATGGGAGCAAATCACTATGGATTTCGTCGTTGGGCTCCCACGGACTCGGAGGAAGTTCGATGTAGTTGGGTGATTGTGGATAGATTGACCAAGTCAGCTCATTTCATTCCTATGATTACTACTTACTCTTCAGAGCAACTGGCTCAGGTATATATTCACGAGATTGTCAGACTTCACGGTGAACCGGTATCTATCATCTCTGACTGGGGTACACAGTTTATCTCACGGTTTTGTACGGCTGTACATCAAGAGTTGGGTACTCGTATGGATAAGAGTACAACATTTCGCCCTCAGACGGATGGGCAATCCGAACACACTATTCAGATATTAGAGGATATGTTTCGTGCGTGTGTGATAGATTTTGGGGGTGCTTGGGATCAGTTCTTACTACTTGCGGAGTTTGCTTACAACAATAGTTGCCAGTCAAGCATTCAGATGGCTCCGTACGAGGACTTGTATGGTAGGCGGTGCCGTTCCCCAGTAGGTTGGTTCGAACCGGGCGAGGCTAGGCTATTGGGTACAGACTTGGTTCAGGATGCCTTGGAAAAGGTTAAGTTGATTCAGGATTGACTTCATACAGCCCAATCTAGACAGAAGAGTTATGCGAATTGGAAGGTTTGTGATGTTGCATTCATGGTTGGTAAGCAGGTATTGCTCTAGGTTTCGCCTATGAAGGGTGTGAAGAGGTTCGGGAAGAAGGGCAATTTGAGCCCTAGGTATATTGGGCCTTTTGAGATTCTTGAGAGAGTTGGAGAGATGTCTTACAAACTTGCACTACCACCTAGTCTCCTTGCCGGTCATCCGGTATTCCATGTTTCCATACTTCGGAAATATCACAGCGATCCGTCTCATGTGCTAGACTTCAGTTCGGTTCAGTTGGACAAGAATCTATCTTATGTTGAGGAACCAGTGGCTATTTTAGATAAGCAGGTTCGAAAGCTGAGGTCAAAGAATATTGCTTCTGTAAAGGTTCAGTGGAGGGGTCATCCGGTCGAGGAGGCGACTTGGGAGGTCGAGAATGATTTACGCAGCTGTTATCCACACTTATTCACCAGCTCAGGTACTTTTTCTAACTCCGTTCGAGGACGAACGTTTGTTTTAGAGGTGGAGAATGTGATGATCTAAAATGTTATCTTTAAATTTAATGATTAATTATGTGATCTAAGCACTATTTACCATTACTCGACTTGAGTGTGCAGTCCGTAAAAAAAATTTCGGAAAAGTTTTCAGGTGAAAAATGGATTAAAATGTGAATTAGAGCTTTAAAACTCAACCGAGTTGACTTTGGTCAACATTTTGAGCAAACAGACTTGGATAAGTGTTTTGACAATTTTAGTAGGTCTGTATCGTGATTTGGGACTTAGGTGTATGCCCGAAATCAAATTCCGAGGTCCCTAGCTAGAGATATGGAATTTTGATGAAAAATTAAAAGTTTAAGTTTAAATAGTGACCGGATGTCAAATTATGTGCAGACGACCCCGGAATAGAATTTTGATGATTCCAACAGCTCCGTATGATGATTTTGGACTTAAGAGCGTGATCGGAATTTTATTTGGAAGTCCGTATGAGAATTAGGCTTGAAATGCCGAAAGTTGAATTTTTGGAAAGTTTGACCGAGGGGTTGACTTTTTAATATTGGGGTCGAAATCCGATTCTGAATTTTTTTATAAATCCATTATATCATTTATGACTTGTGTGCAAAATTTGAGGTCAATCGGAATTGATTTGATATGTTTCGACACAAAATATAGAAGTTGGAAGATTTGAAAACTTATAATTCGATTCGATGCGCAATTTGTAATTTCGGCGTTGTTTGGCATGGTTTGAAGCCTCAACTAAGTTCATATTGTATTTTGGGACATGTTGGTATATTTGGTTAAGGTCCGGAGGGCCTCGGGTGGATTTCGAAAGGTTAACGGAATGGATTTCGGACAAAAAGGAACTGCTGGAATTTTTCTGCTGCAGAAGCTGTTTTTGGACAGCAACATGTGCAATCGCAGAGCTAACTTTAGAAGCTTATATCTCGAAATCTATAAGGAATCTGAACATTTTCAAAACATGAAAGTTGTAGCCCTTTGATTCTAGTTTCCAAAATGATAAACCATTTATTATTCGGACATTTATACAAAATGTTATGATCGATTGACTGAAGCTGCTACTGTAGATTTTTGCTACAGCAGTGTGCATCGCCAGAAATTTCTGCTGCACAGTGCTGACTTTGGGAGCTTATATCTCGCAATCTATAAGGAGTTGGGCGATGAGCAAAACATGAAAGTTGTAGTACTTTGTATCTAGTTTGTAGAACTTTAAACCGTTTGGCAGTTGGAGTTGAGTACAAGAAGTTATGATTGATACACTACAGGCTATCGAGGAAGAGTTTGATGTTTTCAACATAAGCATGTAATGATCCAAAAGTCCATTTTTAGTTCTAGAGATGGAAATTCGATTTCGAGACTTTCGACATTTTGATAATGAATTATAGGAGTGATCTGGAAAGTTTGGTCTAATTTCATCAAGTCGCGATTGAGTTTTAAGCGCGAAATATGAGTTAATTGTTTAACGAGCGAAATTGGTATCAAATTGAGCAAATGAGCTCCGAATTGAGTTTCGATTGAATGAATGGGTTCGTAGTTTTATTTGTGACTCATAGGAACAAGAATCGTCGAATTCCGAGTTCGTATGATGGAGTTAGAGCCTTTTTAGTGAAATAAAACTGTTGGTATAAATAGTCCTGGTGTGCACCTTTAGCGACCAGATGTGACACTTTTAGCGACGGGATTGGACTTTTAGTGACCGGAATAGTGTTTTTGGGGCAGAAACTTAAGGACCAAAAATGGTCATTTCCTTCATTTCGTTTTGGAGTTTTGGAGCACGGTTCTTGGGCGATTTGAGGATTTCTTCAAGACTTCAACTTGGGTAAGTGTCCTATATCCAAATGTGATTATATTTCATAAATCTATGGTTATATTCATCATTTATTTCGGATTTAAATGGAAGAAATCAAGATTTTTGCAAAATCTTCCAAAAACAAAAATTTAAGATTTGGAGGTCGAGTTGTTATCGGATTTTGGTAAAATTAGTATGAGTGGACTCGTAATTGAATGGGTTGTCGGATTTTGTAAGTTTCGCCGGATTCCAAGATGTGGGCCCCACGGGCAATTTTTGAGCTAATTTCGAATTTTAATGAAAATGTAATATTTTCTTATAAAAGTGATTACTATAATTTTTGTTGATTGTATCGAATTAATTATGACTGGATACGAGTCAATCGGAGTAGGAAATTCGAGAAAAAAGCATAATACTTGGTTAAATTGGAGCAAGTCGAGGTAAGTGACTTGTCTAACCTTGTGTAGGGGAAATTTCCCCTAGGATTGGTATTGATGTGATTATTGAAATGTGTTGAAAGTCGTGTGCACTAGGTGACGAGTGTGTACACGGGTTAAATTGCGAAAGATTATATTTTTAAATTGTGTAGATCACTGTTGCGCATTTATTAAATTATTTTATCTTATTATATTCTTCATCATTGATGTGAGATATATACTTCAAATTTGTTTGATTTTTTCTTATTAATGGTTTTATCTATTTAGTTGAAACTTGGTTTCTTTTATTCTGTGCATTATTTGAAGGTTGATTTTTTTTAAATTAAATATTATTAATATGAAGTATTTGACATTTTTAAACTTGATATTGAAGCAACGTAGCAAAGATTTTGAAATATTATTTTCCTAAATTATTTACTCCTGAATATTTTTATACTCATTGTGAAGGAGCCGTGAGCTCTTTATTGTGGAAGAATATTATTGATGAATTATTTTGACATGAGCTATGAGCTCTTTATTGTGGAAAACTATTATTGATAATTTATTTTGGCATGAGCCGTGAGCTCTTTATTGTGGCAAACTATTATTGATGATTTATTTTGGCATGAGCCGTGAGCTCTTTATTGTGGAAAAATATTATTGTTGAATTATTTTGGCAAGTTAAATTATTTGAGCACTTGAGGTGTAAATTGTGATATATTGTGATATTGATACGCATGCGGTGGTATAAGGTCTGGGTGTTGAAACGCATGCGGTGAGATAAGGGTGGCATGATACGCGTGGCTAGTAGGGGAACTACTAGAAGTCATGTGGTGTGATAAGGGTGGCTAAAACGCGGGATGCTATTTCGGAAAAAAATATTTTCTTTAAATAAATTGTGAAGGCTCCCGCGGTGATATAAGGAAATGAGATATTGTGAATTTATTTATGATTTGGGAATACGAGGCGGTACCTCGGGAGTGCCCTTGTTGATATTGATTTATGACCATAGTTGTTTTCGATTAATTATTGTGATTTTTATAAAGTTGAAGGAAATTCTGTTTTGATTCCACGAGATATTATTTGTAATTATTTGATGTCATTAAATGTGACATACTATTTGATTCATTTCCAATGTCATTTTATTTTACTACATTGATAAACATTTTACCATGCCATTATTATATTCCAGTAGGGCCTCACCTGACCTCGTCACTACTCTACCGAGGTTAGGCTTGGCACTTACTGGGTACCGCTGTGGTGTACTCATACTATGCTTCTGCACATCTTTTTGTGCAGATCCAGGTACATTTTACCAGCCTAGACGTCAGTGAGTTACCTGCGCACGGAGACTTCGAGGTATATCTGCCAGCGTCCGCAGACTCCGGAGTCCCCTTCTATCATTTTATGTTGCTTCCTTATATTTTATTTAGACCTTGACATATAGAGACATTGAGAATAAATTCTTAGAAGCTTGTGACTTATTTCTACCGGGTTTTGGGAGTTGAAATTGTTTGAATTGTAGTTTATTTATTTCAGATATTTATTATTATTCCGCATTGATAGGCTTACCTAGTCTTAGAGACTAGGTGCCATCACGACATCCTACGGAGGGAATTTGGGGTCGTGACAAGTTGGTATCAGAGCACTAGGTTCATAGGTGTTATGAGTCACATGCAGGTTTGGTAGAGTCTTGTGGATCGGTACGGAGACGTCTGTACTTATCTTCGGGAGGCTTCGGCGTAATCGTGCGTTATATTGCTAGCAGTCTGAATATTCACGAGATTTTTCCCTTCACTGATACCTTGCATTTTATATGGTATTTCTTATTTATTTGATATTTGCACTAGGTATTTTCTGAGTTGTTGAGATTGAATACGAGATGAGAAATTGATATCGTTTCAAAAAAAAATTGGAGATTGTGTTATTTATAGATTTACCTCACTATTACTGTTGTGCTTCTTATCGGTTCATAATTTACCTTATTGTTTTATTAGACCACTAGTAAGTGTCGATGTCGACCCCTCGTCACTACTTCTCCGGGGTTAGGCTAGATACTTACTGGGTACGCGTTGATTTACGTACTCATGCTGCACTTCTACACTAAATGTGCAGGATCTGACAGGTTCATTTGGTGGTCATCTTGGCGCGTAGGCGCAGCTGCTGAGGAAACTTTATGGTGAGTTGCATTCCAGGTTACGCATCGCAGCCCACAAAGTCTTCATCGTACCATTTACTTTATTCAGTCTTATTTACATTCCAGACAGATGTTGTATTATTATTTTTGTACTCCCTAGTAAATTCTCATGCACTTGTGATACCGGGTTTTGGGATATACTAGTTGATGCTTACGGTTCGGTATATTATCATCGCCTTTCATTTCTCTTATAAACTATAATTTTTGTACGTTCCCATGGATTTATAAGTATAAATTTCCTTCCTTATTATAATTTATGATTTTGAAATTAATAAAATAAGTAATTAAATTGATCAATCACTGTTGGCTTGCCTGACGGTGGCGTTAGGCACCATCACGACCTATAGTGGATTTTGGGTCGTGACAGCTTGGTATCGGAGCTCTAGGTTCACTTGGGTCTCACGAGTCATGAGCAAGTCTAGTAGAGTCTTGTGGATCGGTACGGAGACGTATGTACTTAGCTTCGAGAGACTACAGGCTGTTAGGAGCACTTCTCTTCTTGATTTTCTTCATGCTATTTGATTCCATTATGCCTTCATTTCCTTCCTACTCAATCTTATGCGACGTGGAGCGCTTGTTATCAATTGGGCATCGAGGAGTTGTAGTGGTACTACAGACATGGTGCAGGATGTTTCTCCCTGCATATTCGGGCAGGCTATTATCGTCGTATTGTGGAAGAGTGTCTTGTCGTCTCAGCCCAGTAACTGTATTTCCTATGGTTTTGAGGCTATACACAGATTATTATGATGTTCATGAGTTATTATCGCACAGTGTTGGTGTAATAGTAGGGTACTTGTTTATGTGTCAAGGCAGTGAATGACTCAAAAGAAGGATTTCTCAGTGCATAGTTTTGAGGTTCGGCATTTAATTCCAGCGGAGGAAAGGCAATCGGACTATGGATGTTCAGGCTTTAGTTGATGGAGTAACGAGACTTCATATTTTCGAGCGTGGTGTAATTCTCATTTATGATGTGGTATCGTCGTCCTTATTTTAAAATATTAAGGTTCTCGGTGTTATGGTCTTCTTTGATTTGCCTTCGGCGCAGGGTGTTGTGAAATAGTGCCTAAGAAGCGGTTGTGAGAGATGGTGGTGTGTAGCGATTTCAGAATCGAATCGGTGTTTTTAATGTTGATGGCTCCAGAAAGATGATCTTCGAGGAGGCTTAGAGTTGGTAGAAATTTATTAGTTCAGATGCTACAGAGATGGATTTTGATTTGAGGTAGCATTTGGGTAGTGAAGGATGAGGAAGGGCATGGTGGGATGTGTCTCACAGTGGTTGAATTGCCAACAGTTCAAGTATGAAAAACAGAGGTCGAGAAGTTACTTAAAGGAGATGGTTTAACCAAAGTGGGAGTGGCAGATTAGCATATGGATTCAGTGGTAGGATAGCCACATGCCTTGAGAAAAGTTTAGAGCGATTTGGGAATCATGGTGGACAATGACCAAGTCCATAAATACCATTTGGGATGGTGGCTACTGCACTGAGGAAGGATTGATATGACAGAAATGAGCTTGCTTGGAACGAAGGGGGGTGTAAAAGTTTGATTATTGTTATGGGATGCGACGTGGCTTCGAGTTTGGAATGTATTGTCGGACTTTCAGTTGATGTCTATGGGGAATGAACCGACTTTTACAGCTAGCGGACGAGTATGGGCTTCGGAGGGTTACTGATTTAGTGGTAGTTGTGCCCAGTGCATCGTCGTTGGAAGATGTCGGTATGAAAATTCCACATGTGGGCTATCTCCTTAGAGTAGGTCAGTAGACGCGTGAGTTTGATGAAGCTTCTACGAAGAATTCTACTTGCTACCCGATAAGAGGTCAGATATATGATTGTGGTTGATGATTCAGAATGTTCATGAAACGTTTAACAAAAGATTTAGAGAAATTTGGCGGGGTAAAGGTGCGAGATCATGGTAATTGAGAAGGAGGAAACTTTGCGGGTTCTAGATTTATGTAATTATAGCTTAAAGCTAAGTGGGGGAGCCCACCGTCTACGATTCGAGCGCGTGGTTGTCTGTTTGTGTGGTTTTTGGTTATCGGTGCATTGGTGGATTATTATGACTAAGAAAAATAAAACATCAGGGGTAATTCGAGCGAAGAACTTGATGAATGTGTGCTATACTTTGCCTCATCGATTCATGTGCAGTTTTGGGAAGACTCTAAGTTTATGCTTCTTGTGGATGTGATGTACAAGGAAACGAATTCGGCTGGTTGCTTTTTTGAGAGGGTGTTCATGTGCTAGTAGAGCATTGGAGTTTGGTTATACTCGGGACCAGTACAGAGTGGGTGGCTCACAATAGTGGTTCTAATAGGTTCAAGGATGTAAGCACGGTGTCTAAGGATTTTGGGTCCGTTGTGTGGTTAAAGATCGAGTTTTTGTAGTGGGTGTTGAGACAACGTGATCTCGTGATTTGGGTCACTCGGGATGAATGTTGATCGAGTTTCGTTATATTTTTGAATGGAGCTATTATAATTTCTAAGGCAGGTCAAGAGTAAATCGGAGGAAGTTGGGTCGGTTGGTAATGGTTTGAATCAGCATGATTAAGGCAATGATCAGTTCCTTCGGCATGTTAATGTTGTACATCATGTGAATTGTGGCGGTACATGCGGGCTTGACAACCACCGTAATTTGATTGATTTGGAGGTATTTGATTATAATAGCCCGTTATATATAGATGGATCCCGAAAGAGTTATGGTGGTTTAGACCACAACTTGAGGTTTGTATTTTCTATAGTTATAGAAATTCGGTTGCGTGTTGCCATCATTCCTCTGAAATGTGTTGAGTGAAAGGGGTTATAGACGATGAAGTGTATATTCTATTGGTGGTTTAGAAGTTATGATGAAATTCTTGTACTCTCATGTAGCGACATGATAGGTACAGTGAGCGGTATGGGAATTTGAAGTTGAGGACCAAGGTTGCAGTTCGGTGTTGACAAGAATGTCATGAGCTCGGATGAGTAGGAAAGAATTCAGATGTTCAGAGTAAGCTAGTATTTTTCTTTAGTGTCACCCGAGAATGGTGTCCTGCGTAAGAGGCTTTGTGTACTGATTTGCGGATTCTCGATTTGCTTTATAGCATTAGCATTGTTGGTGGTATGGAGGTGCAGACCTTGCTACCTGGTGCGGAAGGTCGTGGGAGAATTTCACACATGGAAATCTGTATAAGTGTGACATGTTAGTCACTTGATTGTTAAAGATTGAAACCAAGCATGGAGATTATGGTACTATCGTTAATGTGGGAGTTTATGCCTGGGAGGCGCTCTATCCCTTTTGTTGTGAACTGTGGGAGTTTGTTCTGGATTGGGACGGCTGCTCATGTGTGTCATTAATGGGGCCATTGTGGATCCTTAAAAGGTTGTTGGCTCAGTATGGGATAATCGGAATCGGCTTGGGGTCTGTTGATGGGTCTAATGTGAATGTGTGCTCTACATTAGGCCGGATGTGTTCATTCAGCATAGCGTTGCTTATGGAGGAGTCTTCGGGCATTGGATGTTATTCATGTCGTCAGCTATTCCATGTAATACTCTATTGTGCCATCTGGGTTGTGAGACGGCTTGATTATTCGCATAAGTGTTGTGGTCCCGTTTAACTTGTGGTATTATATGAGCAGGATGGCTCTCGAGATGCAAGTCATTTATTGCACCATAGTCGTGCTTGGGTTTTGTAGCATATGGCGCTATCCGTCTCCCCATGGTTGTATTTTTGCACTTGGCGTGCGTGTGGTCGATATTCGGGTATTTCATAGGTGTAAGCATTATGGCTTGATGGATATTTCCTTATTTATTGTTATGTGTGGATCGGGTGGCACACCGCAATGGTATCATGTGTGGATCAGGTTGCACGCCGTAACAGTGAGATGTTGAGTACGGTTCCCTATATCTATTCTTGTGTATTTTGTTTCTCATTCTCTAAGAAGGGTTCATAGCATCTTTTCGAACGTTTTATTCGTTACGCGGGCTGGGTAGTTCTTTTCCATAGTTCGTTCCTACTTATGCGTCATATTCAAGTTGTGGCTTGTCGGCGCATTGATAGTATCATATGAGATCTTGGTTAGTGTTTGAGATGGCTTATTACCTGGGCAACTTGTACTGGATTAGACGAGATTATTGGACCTAAAATCAATGCAATCAGATTTATATAAGGTATATTAAAGAGCAAATATCATTATTTAGTTCAGAATGAGGTAATGGTCCTTGTCAGGAGGAGAGGCTCCACGATTTGTTGATTCGGCAGGTGGTTATGAGTTTCTACATATCTCTTCTGTCGTGGCAGTATTGCGAGAGTCGGAACAGGGCTCATATGCATTATGAGGTGTATTGCGGGCATCAAATTCGTGAAATTCCAGCTATTGTGGTCGGAGGATGTTATTATGGGCAACCGCCTTATGTGGTGCATGGTGTGATTTCAGCATAGGTGCATGATCATGTTTTGGTACAATGTGTAGTGATTGATACGGTGTTCGAATGCTAGAATCAGATCTTGTAGAGAAATTCAAAGGTTGGAATTTGGTTCGAAGGCTTATTGACTAAATAAAAGGGAGGGTCTTCAGTCTGGCTTGAGCTAATGTGCTTAACTGGGTTGTGGTGGCACGAGTAGGTGCACGAGGTGTTAAACAATAATTTTGGACAACTCCGGAACAATTCTTGGCACGTTTGAGGACACATTTATGTTTAAGTGAGGAAGAATATAACGATCCGACCGGTCATTTTGAGCTCTAGCGCATCGTTCGGCGGTTTGAGAACTTGAGTAGCTTCACTTCATGTATTACGACTTGTATGTGTGGTCGGAATTGGATTTTGGGAAGTTCGAAATTGATTCGGAAGGAAAATTCTAATTTCGGAACTTTAAGTTGGAAGAATGGACTAAGGTTTGACTTTTGAATAAACGATCTCGGAATCGAGATTTGAAGGTTCCAATAGGTTCGTATGATGATTTCGGACTTGATCGTATGTTCGGGTTGAGTATCGAGTGGTCCGGAAGTATTTCGGCGCTTAATATAGAAAGTTGGCATTTTGAAGGTTTTAGAATTTTTTAAGTTTGATTTGAAGTAGACTTTGGGGTTATCGATATCCGTTTGAGGTTCCGGGCCTTGAAATAGGTTTGCATTATGATTTGTGACTTGTGCGTAAAGTTTGGCGTCATTCCGGAATGTTTAAGAATGAATGGTACGCGTTCGTCGAAGTTTGAATGTTTGGAAGTTTAAAGAAAAGTTTCGATCGTCGATTCATAGTTTTGATGTCGTTTGGTGTAATTTGAGGCCTCGAGAAGGTTCTTGTTATGTTTTGGTACTGGTTTGTGTAATTGGATGGGGTCCCGGAGGCCTCGGGCGTGTTTCGGAGGTGTTTGGGTTGTGCTGCGCTCTTATTTGATGTTTCGACATCGTTTTTTTGGGAATAAAGAGAACTATATTGAGCAAATAACCTTTGATTTGTGATTTGATTGAACCCTTAGATCCGTATCATAATTACGGAGTCATAGCAATAAGAATCGTTGAATTCTGATATCGTATGAAAGAGTTATGCCTATTTCCGTATCAGACAAAATTGTTGGATTCTGGTGCGAAGTTTTATTCTTCGCGAACGCGATAGAGGCTCCGCGAATGCGAAGAAGGATTTCTAGGTTGACCGATCATCGCGAAAAATTGCTCTTCGCGAACGCGAAGGTCTCCCGCAAAGGCGATGAAGAAAAATCATCTGGACAGTATTAAACCGAGAATTTTAGTATTTTGGGTCTATTTTGAGTTCTAGAGCTCCGTTTGAGGTGATATTTGTGGCGTTGTTCTCATCTCAACAAGGGGGTAAATATCTGACTTATATTTTGATGTTTCTCCATGATTATTTCCGTTGGTTATTATTTTTATCAGTATTTGGATTGTAGAAATTGGGATTTTGAGCCCCAAAATTGAGAAATGGTAAATCCTTGATTTGAGGATCGATTCATGGACGAAATTGAATGATTTTCTGGATATAGACCATATGAGTTATGAGTAATATTTAATTTCAATAATTTTTGAAATCCGGACACGTGAGCCGAGGGTTAACTTTATTGACTTTTCAAGCGGAGTTGAGAATTGCTATAAATTGATTACTTATAAGCATTGGAGTATATTTTGATTGATTTGCATGTTGTTTGACTAGTTTTGGGATGTTTGGCTTTGAGTTGAGGTGTTAGAGAGGCATTGGAGCCGATTATAGAACTTCAGAGCGAGGTAAGTCTCATGTCTAACCTTGTGAGGGGAAAACTACCCCCTATGTGATGTAATTATTATGTGCTATTAGTTGTGGGTGCTACATACGCACGAGGTGACGAGAGTCCATACGTAGCTAAAGCATATTTATGTTCGGGTAGACATAGGACTTTACCATGTAATATTTAAAATATTTGAATTCATTCTGCTGTCTTAGTTAATTGAAATTATAATTGAACTTGATTTAAATATATATATATATATATATATATATATATATATATATATATATATATATATATATATATATATATATATATTAGGCTGAGCTTTATTACCTTGAGTTGTTGGAAAGTTATTTGAGAAATGGTAAAGATTATACTCACCTTGTGTTCATATATTGTACCGTAAGCTCGTGTCTCTTAATTCGATAATTTCTTTCCTTTCTTGTGGAGCGGGTCGAACGCCTC
Organism: Nicotiana tabacum; assembly: GCF_000715075.1. NCBI lineage: Eukaryota > Viridiplantae > Streptophyta > Magnoliopsida > Solanales > Solanaceae > Nicotiana > Nicotiana tabacum. The sequence goes on from NC_134101.1 coordinate 39,970,582, forward strand.
GGCAGGATTATGTACCACACTCGCATGGTAGCGGGTTGTTCGCCTCGGCAGTATAGTAGATGCATCTATGGTTCGTGCCTCTCGACCCTCGGCAGTGTACACGTTATGATGGGATCGGGCCGATCACCTCGGCAGTATCATATTCTTTCTGAAATCTGGTCGTACGACTTCGGCGTAATCGTGCGTTATATTTCTAGCAGTCTGAATATTCACGAGATTTTTCCTTCCACTAATGCCTTGCATTATATATGATATTTTTTATTTATTTGATATTGGCACTAGATATTTTTTGAGCTGTTAAGATAGAATACGAGATGAGAAATTGATATCGTTTTAATTTTTTTTTGGAGATTGTGTTAGTTACAGATTTACCTCACTACTACTGTTGTGCTTCTTATCTATTCATAATTTACCATATTGATTTATTAGACCACTAGTAAGTGTCGATGTCGACCCCTCGTCATTACTTCTCCGGGGTTAGGCTAGATACTTATTGGGTACGCGTTGATTTACGTACTCATGCTACACTTCTGCACTAAATGTGCAGGATCCGACAGGTCCATTTGGTAGTCATCTTGGCGCGTAGGCGCAGCTGCTGAGGAAACTTTATAGTGAGTTGCATTCCAGACTACGCATTGCAACCCATAGAGTCTTCATCGTACCATTTACTTTATTCAGTCTTATTTACATTCCATACAGATGTTGTATAATTATTGTTGTACTCCCTAGTAAATACTCATTCACTTGTGACACCGGGTTTTGGGGATATACTAGTTGATGCTTACGGTTCAGTATAATATCATCGCCTTTCATTTCTCTTATAAACTATAATTTTTGTACGTTCCCGTAGATTTAAAAGTGTAAATTTCCTTCCTTATTAAAATTTATGATTTCGAAAGTTATAAAATGAGTAACTAAATTGATCAATCACCGTTAGCTTGCCTGACGGCGGCGTTAGGCGCCATCATGACCTAGAATGGATTTTCGGTCATGACAGCTCTGGTCATAGCAACATGACATGTGAGTATGCACCCTTTACAGAAACCAAGTGAAGCAACCACCAAAGAATATGGTGCAACAATCTGAGGCTGCTCTTTTCATAATCAGTGGTCTCGGGTTCGAGTCTTGGATATGGAAAAGTTCTTGATAGGGAGTGTTTTCTCCCGAATGGGGCCCTATGCGACGTGAATTCGAATATAGTCAGGCACCAATACGAATACCTGATACCGGATAGAAAACCCAAAAAAAAAAAAGAAACCAAGTGAAGCACAAAGGAGACTTCTGCTATAAATATAGTAGTTAGCTTTCATTATCTATTTTTCTGAGTTTGTGTAACACGAAACTTGTCCTCTTGTCCATCCAAGAATCAGTTAAGCTTCTTTCTCAATGTTATTGACTCTTCATTTGATAGAAATATGGGCCCTCTCAAGAAATTCAGGAAGAAATGAATTAATTTTCAGATCTAAGCATTAAGATAAAGAAATAACTATAGAATGGTTTAGCTAGTAATTCCAATAGACTCTAATAGCTGTAAAAAATGTAAGAGAGATATATATTTTTTGCCACTCCAAAAAATAATAGCTGACAAAATATATATTTTATGGATATATGTGTATTACATACGTATAATATATATATATATATATATATATATATTGGCTAGCAAATGCAATTAGTTTCGACCAACCGGCTAATTTTGCGTTTTTTCCAAATTTTAATTACCAATTGCACACTTTTTTCTCTGTTAAAAAGAATAACAAGAATGAACATAATTTACACGTCAATTTGGAGAGAGTTATAAAACCAAATTATCACCAGCAGGTCGATGAAATTTCCATGGAAGTCTTTGGAAAAAAATAGAGTGAATTAATTTTTGGAATAATGTCAGACCTTGAAAAAAAAGTTGAATGAAGTTCAATATTTTTTTTTTTGGACAGAAATTTAGCTTTAGATTTTACTTTTGTAACAACGGAAAAGGACCAGAACCGCCCCTGAAGTATTAGAATTAATACAAAAATGCCATCCGTCCACCTATTTGAATAAAAATGCCTCTACCGTTATTTTTTTGGCTCAATATTACCCTTACTACTAACAGAAAATTCTGGAAAAAAAAATTAATTAATATCCATGTGTCATCGTCCCATTGGCCTACCGTAAATCCTAAACCAAATAAATATTAAACACACCTGTAACCCGCCCGATTATTGACCCGCCCCATTTTAAAACATAACTCTTTCTTTCTTTCTCTCTCTCTCACCTCTGCCTCTTCGCCATTTCGTTTTAGTGAGTATTTTGTTACGAGTGTATGTCTACGATTATTCATGAGGCAAACTCAAGATTGAGTTCTCTATTAGAATAATTTTTATGGAAGATGGAAGGAATTGTCATATTCTTTTTAATGCAAAAAATTTAGATTCTTTTTGTTGATGTAATGGGTATTCTTTATTGTATAATTTTTTTATTTGAAATTTCTGAAGGTTTTCTTCACTATTTTTTGTCATTCCTTTGTGAAAATTTGAGAATGTTTTTCGATTTTTTATTGTTTATGTAATGTGTATTTTTATTTTTAATTTATTTCGCTATTTGTTCTATTAATTAATATGTAAGCTTTTCTGTTATGGAGAATTTGTATTGTGCAATTTCATACATATTAGGTTCATATGATGTACTAATAATAGTTGTCAATTTTTTACTAGAGAGAGAGAGAGAGAGAGAGAGAGAGTTATGTTTTAAAATCGGAGCGGGTCAATATTCGGACGGGTTACGAGTGAGTTTAATTATATTTTGGTTGATGTTTAAGTTATGCCAATAGAACAGTGACACGTGGATATTAATTAAAAAAAATTTCAGAAATTTCTGTTAGTAATAAGGGTAATGTTGAGCCAAAAAAATAATGGTAGGGCCATTTTTATTCAAATAGGTCGACGGAGGGCATTTTTGTACCAATTCTAATACTTCAGGGACAGTTCTGACCCTTTTCCGTTGTAACAATTACCTCCCCTACAATTTGAGATTATATTTACCTCTTTTTTGGATTACTTTGTAATGAAAGTAGTTTAAAATGATAAATTTTCAAATATGTTATAATTATCCCTTTTAAACTTAAAGGATTAAATTCCAAGTTTACAACACAAACTTCCCCTTAAAAACTAGAAGAGATTGGTTTTTATGTTGCAACATTTTGAATTTCGTTTCAAATTTTCTCATATTAAACAACATTTAAACAAAAAATAGAAAAAATAAATTATATAATCGAAGACACCTGTGTGTCCTTGTATATAAAAGAAAATTAACTCGATTAGCTGCCAGGTTAACTCGGAACACCAATTGGAGTCCAATAACATCAAAGTCAAACTTTTGGTTAAATTTATGAACTCTTAAATCTTTCAAATTGCCAACTTTCAATATATATTGTCGAATTCTTTTAGGAACCTCCGAAACCAAATCCGAACATACGTAAAAGTCTAAAATCATCACACTAACCTATCAGAATAATCAAAACCCGATTCTGAGTCCGTTTACCCAAAAGTCAAACCTTGGTCAACTCTTCCAGCATAAAACTTCTAAAACGAGAATCATTCTTCCAAATCAATCCCGAACAGCTCAAAAACTGAAACCAACCATACACACAAGTCATAATATATAATATGAAACTACTCAAAGTCTCAAACCACTGAATTGAATGCTAAAGTTCAAAACGACCGGTTGGGTCGTTACATTCTCCCCACTTAAACATACGTTCGTCCTCGAACGTGCCAAGAGTCATTCCAAAGCCATCAAATCGCCATATAACCTCACTATGCACATAATCATGGGCGATCCCATGTCACCCCAATCCATATAAGTCCGACAACACCACCTAACAGAGGGTCTTTACTTCAACATTAGTCCATAAACCTTAAAACCCAAATCTCCAACATATGAAACTCATTATATGACCCGATTCGTGCATCTATACACCGTATAACTCTGAACAAGCTGTATCAATCCATAACCATATCCCAAGACATAATCACATGATATACCACATAACTCAAATACTCATAGCAATAACTTCCGACCGCAATAGTTGCTCGATAACCAACCCGACAACGGTAACAAACCTCATATAAACTAAAATCTTGTTCTGAACCTTCGTACACTCCCAATGATGAAAGAAACATACAAAAACTCATAACCACCCATTAGATCAACAAGTCGTAGAGCTCTCTTGCCCGATAAGAACCATAGCCAAAATCTAAGCCGACTAGCGACACAATTATTGCAAACATACCTTAATCAAATCCGATGGAACTCATTTCAAGCCCAATAACCTCACCTCATCCAGTACAAGCTACTCGATTAAACTGTCACACAAATCCTACTTAGATCCATATACCATGCAATTTGTGCACCAACGAATAATAATTGAGATATACCAAATGATGGAAAGAGAATGGAAATGAAGAAACCATCCCGCCAGCTCAACAGTTACCACCGCGAAGCGCAATGCTATCAATCCACTACATAAGGGAAAACATAACATACGAAATAAGCACAAAGGATCATATCATAGCATAACGCCGCTGCGATGTATGACCCAATCTGACACCGGTCCACCTAGAATACGTCGAGTCATGATACTCATAATCAACAACCATAAGCATATCAACAACAAACACACGAAGCGCGTGGCCATAACCATGGAGATATGGATATCACTATATACCAGAAACATGAAGACCATAACCAAGGCACAATCAACCATTCAACACTCCAAGAGCAATCTCGCTCGAATTTCGCTACAAAGCCCAAACATAACCGCATCGCTATAATATATGTATAATTTATATTTGATATGTGTATAATAATATATAATCAATGTATTATCTATGTATATGATTAGAAAAAGTAAATAATGAATATGACCGGCTACTTCTGTAAAGAATCTTATATAAAACTTGACAACATTTTTACAAATTAAACCCTTGATTTGAATATTCATTTTTAATCTTTAATTTCAGACCATGTGACCACTTTCGAACTTCAAAACTACGATTTAATTCTTAAAAAGTGGCCAAGTTTTAAATACAAAGCGACAAAAAATGGGCATATGTCTCACTCTCTCCCTTTTGTATTTATCTAAAAGCCCATTTTCAATCGGAAAAATTACGTGACACATCAAACATTTATACTGTATTTATCATTCGTAATTATACTGTCAATAAATTTACCATTAGAAGCTATATTTAAATTTTATAGCAAATCCATGAAATAGGAGATTAATTATTGTGAACTGAAACAAGATAGCGACAAGCTCTCATACCTCAGTTAGTTAGATTGCATGCTTAGCTAGCGAAGGACTTGAGTTCGAATCTCAACAAGAATATTTATTTTTCTGTATTTATGTATTTTGCCTTAGTTGTATCCATTGCACGAATAAATACAGTCGATACATGTTGTAACCTTTGTATATACCCCTGTATACAGTTGATACAAGTTGTATCCTATGTATATACCCTTGTATTTCGCTTTTGTTACAATTGATACACATTGTATTCGTTGCGAGAATGAATACAATTGCGCGAATAATACAGTTGATACAGGTTGTACAGTAGTTACGAATGATAATTAGGCAAATTATAGTTATTAGGCTCTAAACTATAGTGGTTTATGAAAATTTCTCTTTTCACTCCCCACACAACTTGCCCATGGGCCATTCAAACGATACCTTTAGCAAAGAATTAACTCAAATAGCCGTCATCTAATCTCTTAAATTAAAAATAGCCGATGAATGTATTATATACGTATATATATATATATATATATATATATATATATATATATATATATATATACCGGCTAAAAAAATAAACAATAAATCTGGCCGGCTATTTGTGTAACAATCCATACTTTAGTGAGGACCAATCACATGACTCGAAGCATCGGGGCATGTAAGTTAAAGATATATGCTAAATTTGACATACTGCACATTACAAATGAGAAAACATTAGAAATTACTTTTGATTGTTAAAATATAAATTAACAAAATTGACAAATATAAAAGCGAGTCTCTTTCCATTTATTACGCTGTATGCTAAATAAAACTAATTAGAAATTTTACTTTTTAGAGTATTAGTTTGGAGATATATTTAAAAAGAAACTTGGAGTTCGATTAGGACAAATGGAGTGAGCATATATTGTTTACGTTATTTCGATGCAGGTAATGGTCAAATAACGATTGGTTATTAGTGTGTGTTAGGTTGGAATTTCGTTTTGGAACAGGCCCATTAACATCCCCCATTTTGTTTTGGGCAATTTGCACAAATAGAACACTTCCTTGCTATTATTGATTTTTTGATCCGGCTTGTTCTATGGGTAGAACTTTACACTTTTGACCTTAAAGGTTTGCACATGGAACAAACGGGAGTCAAAAAATTAAGATCATCCATTTTTAAGGTCATTGAGCGTAATTTCCTATTTTGTTAAGCACGGTAAGAATACTACTACATGGCAGCTCAAGGATAGCTTGTTCTTGAAGTTGTATTGTCCATAAAAGAAATTTTATAATCGATACTAATAGTAAATAATTCGAGCTCAAATGGTTTGAATCTTAACTTTCTTGATCTTAAACTTGGGTGTAAGGAAAAACTTTGAATTCTTTGTTCTTCGACGCTTTCTTTTGCTTCTTTATAGCTTTGTTTATAGATTTGGAGAAGACTAAACATTTATTGTAAGCGAACTATTTTGCTTGATTTGATTGGTTCACTTAAATTATTTAAATCAATCGTACTTAATTTATGATAAAATTGTATTTAACATGTTATTTCAAAACTCGAGAAGTATCAATGACTTTTGATTTGTTTGACATAGCAATGTTATAACGTACAAGCTCGGGCTTAATGATAAAGAAATAGGGAATCTTACATAAATGTCCCAAAATAGTCTCAACTTACCAACCTCTAACCATTAATTATACACTTACCAAAACTAGCCAAACACATAAAAATTTAAAACTCAAATAAATAAGGTTCTTTCTCTCCAAGAATCACACACAAAGATCTCATTCCATATTTTAAGCTTGATTAGCAATATTAGATGCAAGACGGAAATGAAATTCCGTGGATGAGGTAGCAAATAAGGTGATGAAATACATATATATATATATATATATATATATATATATATATATATATATATATATGTACATATATTCCAAAAATCTAAGCAAAAAATGATTTTTTTTTCAATGGTTATGGTTGAAATTCATTAAAAATATATAGATGAGTCAATATACAAAATTTGAGGAAGATCGGAGGTGATTTGACTGATTTAATATCAAAATTCGTAGTTAAAATTGAGTTCAAAAAATTCTTCTGCGACACATGTATCAAACATGTATCACGCATGTATCTCACACGCAGGTATACGTGGATATACATGTGATACACATTTGATACAAATATGATACATATTTGATACATATATCATTTTTTCATGTTCATCTTCTGTTTCGAATTTTCAATTCAAACCACCTCAAAACTTCACCAAATCATCCCAAAATTGAGATTCAAGCTCCTTAAGATGTACACAATCTATTCTAATAACACCCACTCAAAAGAAAGCAAAATTTAATCTTTTTTGGCTACAAATAGCTAATTGGCCAATATTGGTAATATTTTAAGAATTGGCCAATTTTTGTGATAAGCTACTTATAAATGGATATAGTTGATATTTTTCCAAAGAAATATTCAAATTCATCTGATTTTCACGTAACTCTATGCAATTTGATTTTAGAGAATTAATTCAGTTTTATAGATCCTGGATTCGGATCAATATGACATTGATTTGATATAGTAGAAAAATTGTTGCACGATTTATTCTCAAAGTTTCTTTTACTAACATATTATACTCATCCTTTTTCCTTCTAACTCATTCAAATCTAAAACATACTAAAACGGCAGCTCCATATGCAAAGTATTATATGTTCACGCAGAGTTTGGGAAAGGGTAATAACCCAAGCCTCCCATAATACAATTATAGACTGCTTTTACGACTCAAATCCGTAACTTATAGGTCACACGAAGATAACTTTACTGTTTACCCTAAAAATACGGATAACAATTAAATTTATTTGTAGTTTTAAGGATATGCAAATTAATTCAATACAAATAATAAATAGCGTTAGATTAAACAAATAAAAGACGTAATAAATTGTCAAACCAATAAGGAGAGTGATCCCGGACTCAGTAACGTCTTAATGAAATGCCCGCCTTCGATCCCGGGCTCACACTAATGAAGAACTGATGAACAAAAGTAAGAACTTTAAATAACAGAGAAAATAAGAGTATATTGCCTTGATATGCGCGTTACAATGTATGTCCATGAATAATAATCTGTCCCCTTTTATATAGTAGGGGAGTTTTACCCTAAGTACAATTCTAAAACTGGTAAAAATCTTCTATTTTGCCGATCACTGATATGACCCGAGATTCGCGCCGTGATATCCGGTTAGGCACGGATATCACAGCCCTTTGTTAGTCGTGCGCGACTACTTGGTAATGTTCTCTGAAGTCTTCAATCTTCAGATCGGCCCTCGAGGATATGGCCCTGATATCCCTGAGGGCAGGTGCATTGCCCGAGCCCTAATATGAGGAGTTCTTCGTTCTGACTCTGATATAATACTTCCATGTTCCTACTCTGATTGGATCACTGGGAAGACGATTCATGCAGCGGGCTTGGTTCTACACGTATACGGATAGTCCCCTCGTTTCTCAAAGAGTATGCTTGCCGAAACGATGGGAAACGACAGATGACTCTGGTTCCTTCCTTCGTACGTTTCAACAGGGAGCCAAAGTGTCTTATCACTCGTGTTGTTCTGACTTCGGACACGTGTCGTTCACCGGCAGGTTGCCTTTGAATGTGGAGCGTCGGTTGTTTCTCTATAAAAGCCTCATTTCTTTGTCATTTTTCTACTTACCGATCAAACCGCTATCTTCAATCCATCAACCATTATCAGAACCTTCATCAAATCTTCATCCATGTTCTTCAATCTTCATAGCAATCTCTAGATTTCTATCAAAATTTCTTCAAATCTTCATACCATGTTCTTCATCTCCAAAACCCATTTCTCCAAAACTTCGTGTTTATTTTTCAAATTTTCAAACTATCTCAAATGACAATGGCAAAAACATCGAAAATCATTCCTCAACAAATTGCCTCTTCATTTTCTCAGCCAGCTGCCGGTACTGAAGCGGTCGCCCCCGAGGTGGTGGCCCTCGAAATGGCTTCTCTTGAACAGCCCCCTGAGCCTTCTTTGTCAGCATTTATCCCCGGGGGCTGCTCAATCGGTGACGACTTCAAGGTCAAGATGCCTTCGCGCAAACAGGACCGGGGTAAAGGAATCTCGAGATATATATATTCTATGACCGATGATGTTCTTCTCATAGTCCGTAAGGACTGCGATTGGAAAGGCAAGGACGTAGTAGCCCCCAGGCCCGTGAACGCCGTTACTACCCATATAAAGGGGTACTTAAGTGTTTACACTTATCCCTTCATGATGGGCCCGGTAGACCCGATCATCCTGGATTTTTGCAAGAGGTACGAAGTGTACCTCCGGCAAATCCATCCGTCAATGTGGAGGATTGTGACCCTCCTCCGTTACTTCATGAACAAGACCGAGTCTCGTCGGTTTACGATCGACCACCTGCTCCGATTATACAGTCCCTATATGTTCCGAGAGGGACTGATCAAGCTTACACGTCGGGCCAACAAAGCCCCTTTTCTAGTATCGACGAGGACCAAGACCGAGGCTGGCTGGGATGCTTCGTCTAAGTGAAGACCAAGGATTTTATCCCCTCAGAATACATTCCATTCCCTGAGAAGTTAAATGCGTCTCGTAAGTGTAACTCCTTCTTTTAACATCAAAATTTCTTCTTCCTTTATTTTGACCTTTTCACTTGTGTTTTGACCGTGCAGCTATTGCCCGGGTTCCGAATGCGGTGCCCCGGTTAAAGGAGTGGATCAAGGGCATATGTACTCAAATATCCTACTTCAAGCGCACATGGCGCGAACTCTCAAAGGGTCGATGGGAAGCCCGTTCTCATGGTAAGGTCCCTTTCCGAATAGTCATCATTACGTCTCCGTCTTATATTATACTAACCCCTTCTCTTTATCATTGTAGGTTTGCCTAAGACCACCTAACTTAGGCCTTTAGAAGGGAACGAAGATGTGTCCCCGCCCGTTGATCCCTATGTTGCTGCCACAGAGGGAACGAAGAAGAGAAAAAGAAAACCACCGGGCTCCCCGAGCTCCGAGCGAAGAAACCGAAGAAGCGGGTGCTCCGCGAGCTAAGGAAGGGCTCCAGTTCCCGTGTGCCTACCTCTGACTCCCTCCTTTGGCTTAGGGATGAGCCGGAGGATGAATCTATCTTCGTAACTCACAGGACGACCACCTATCCCGGGGATAAGGAGGCATCCGAGAGGGAGACTCGCGAGATAAACCCCCTTCTAACTCAGAAAGCCGACGCGGATCCCCGGAGTAAAACTTCCTTGGATGCCGGTTCTGCACCGAAGGAAGTGCCCGGAGTGATTGGGATCTCGGGGACGCCCCCTTACACCAAGTCTATGCTCGAAGAAGCCCAAGAGAGGAAGGAGAAATCTAACGAAAGGGCTCATGGCGTGGACGATCCCCTTCGTTCCTTTTTTACGGAGTGGAATCATCCGGCTTGGAAGATATTTTTGGGATGGGCGACCTGGAAGTGCCGAGAAAGGATCCTTCTTCAGAAGCCGGAGGGATAAACACAAGCCCAAAGTTAGTCAACCAGTTCCTCGCCCCGAGTGCGAACCCCGGTCGTAAGAGGTCGATAATCATCACTGTCCCGAAGGATGCCCAGGTTCTTTCTGCTCCCGTGGGTGTAGCGAGCTACCTTCGATACCTGGTGACCGAAGAAGACCATGCAAAAATGAATGAGGTGGACGTGTCGTGCCTGTTCAATGAGGTGCAGCAGGCACTAAATCGGGCAATGCATCATTACGCTCTTTCGACCTTTGACTTAGTCCTTGATATTTCTCATATATTCTTTCTTTCACCCTTTTGCAGGCCTCGGTACTCCATCAAGAAAGCTTTCTTTGGTACCGTCCTGAGACTAACAATCTCGAGGCTGAGGTCAAGGAGCTTGCCGAGAAAAGAGACATATATAAGCTTCTCAGCGAGCAACTCAAAGGTGTCATTAAGAACCTCCAAGCCGAGCTAGATGCGGCTCAGAAGGAGCATGCCGACTTGGTAGAAAAGGTAAATATTTTTGAAGTTAGCAACAAAGACTTAGCCATGGCGACTAATGACAAAACCTCGCAGGTTCAGCAGAAGATTGACCGGATCAACCAACTCCGAGCTGAAATGAATGAGGTCCAAGTCATGGCCGATGTTTGGAAGAGTAAAATATACCGGCTGGCTTTGGAGAAGGAGACCGCCCAGGCACATCTGGCATCGGTAGAGGTTCAACTCCGAGTGGAGAAAGAGAAAGTTGATGCTCGGGCTCGACAAAATGAGGACCTTCAAGCTCAACTAGGTTCGTCCATTGCCAAATGGGATGCCCTCGATAAGGAGCTCGAAATGACGAGGTCCAAGTTGAAGCAACCTTGGATGATGCTGAAGAGATGGTGGCCCAGTATAAAGCTGATGTTGAAGCAGCCGAGGCTCACCTGAAGACTACTGCTGAGTACGTGAGGCAGCTATCCCGGAGGGAGACCTTTCAGGAGATCCATGCTCGAGGCTTCGACCTGTCATCCGAGCTCTATGAGGCAAAATGACTTGACGTCGAGGCCAAGAAACTAGCAGAACCCCACGATGAATAAGGCTCCGGAGAACCCGAAGATGAAGAAGGTCCCAATGGCTCTGGTGACGAGTCGGGTCCTGGTGAAGATCAGGCGTAGATGCCTTAGGATTTTTTGTCTTTGTTTTTGTATGTTGTATATTTATTTTGTTGAGGCCGTTTTCGTTAGCCTTTGTAAAGACATTCCGGAATGTATATAAAGTTTTTCCCTTTTGGAAATTTTGAAGTCTATTATTTTGAAGCATCCTAATTGCAAAGATTTCAAATGCCTTAGCACAGAATCAAGCGTAGTAATAAGTCATTTTTCGGATGTCCGAACAAGACTCGTCCTCAATACAAGTTTTGTTCGAAATTTATGGGGGCGCGGAGTGACCGGAAGCTTTCCCCAAGATGCTCGTTTAAATGTTTTTAGAGTATATCTTTGTCGAGGGTAAACTTTGGACAGGTTTGGAATTTTGTTGAAGGCCTTATGTTTTGATTACGGGTTTCGGATGTCTCCGAACCGTTTTTAGAGTGGCCGTAGCCTTTTAGGTTTGGGCACTGCCTAATAGGCTTTGTGCCTCCGGGTTTTGATAACCCGAAACGCCCAAACTTATCAAGGACGGCAGTTCCCGAGTGGGGTTAGCCCTTTGGGCTAGGACAGGGGTGGCCCTTGGGCTCGATAGTTCTTGGGTAGGAATAGCCCTTGGGCTCAATACTTTTAAGAAGCAAAGAGTGTTTGTTAGCAAGGTAGAAACTTTCTTTCATTTCTGTGTGTAACGTACAAGATTGCATAAAAGCTCATGTTGTGGCCGGGGTGACCTACACGGGCACAAATCATTTAACCGTTTGGCCCTTACAATGAATCCTAACCACTGATCCTAGACTATTCGAGCACATAGTTCCTTCGTTACTAAAAATTATGACCCGAGGGTGATGGCCCCCAGTATTCGAGGTCGATCGTAAAATGGACTCGGATACTGTTGATGCGATCATTGACTCTGATTTAAAACCGGTCTTTGACTCTAAGTTAGCACGATTTTATTATTGCCTTGTTAAAAACCTTGCCGGAAAACCCATTTGGGACAAAATCGGTTCAAGGAAAAAAGAGTTCAACGCATGCTATCGGTCCTAATCAGCTACATTCTCCTTTGGTTGTTGCCTGCAAGTTTTAGCCAAAATAAAATAAATAAAAGAAAACAAATGATGGCGTACCTTAGCAGTAGTATCGTTTTAAGTGGGTCACGTTCCAGTTGTTTGGTAGTTGTGTGCCGTTTCCCACTTCGAGTTTGTACGAACCTTTATCGGTAATCCCGATGACTCGATACAAACCTTCCCAATTTGTTCCCATCTTCCCTTCGTTCGGGTTCCGGGTGTTCTGTGTTACTCTTCTTAATACCAAGTCCCCGATGTTGAAGTATCGGAGGTTGGTTCTTTGGTTGTAATATCTTTCTATCCGCTATTTTTGGGCGGCCAACCGGACTAGAGCGACCTCGCGCCTCTCATCCAGTAATTCTAGGCTCGCGCTTATGGCCTCGCCATTTGATTCTTTGGTTGTATATCGGAACCTAAGGATCGGTTCTCCCACCTCGACCGGTATTAGTGCTTCGGCACCGTAGACTAACGAAAATGGGGTGGCCCCGATACTGGATTTTGAGGTCGTGCGATATGCCCATAAGACTTTGGGCAAGATTTTCTTCCACTTCCCTTTGGCATCGTTCAACTTTTTCTTAAGGTTTTGAAGGATTGTTTTGTTCATCGAATATGCCTGCTTGTTCCTACTAGGGTGATAGGGTGTTGACAAGATCTTCTTGATCTTATGGTCCTCGAAAGATTTGCTGACCTTGCTGCCGATGAACTGTTTCCCGTTATCATATACTATCTCGTCCAGTATACCGAACCGACATATTATGTGATCCCAAATGAAGTCGATGACCTCTTTTTCTCGGATCTTCTCGAACGCTTGAGCTTCAACCCATTTAGAAAAATAGTCAGTCATAAATAGTATAAATTGAACCTTATCGGGTGCCCATGACAGGGGACCGACGATGTCCATTCCCCATTTCATGAATGGCCATGGTGACAGGATCGAGTGTAGTAACTCCTCGAGTTGGTGGATCATTGGTGCGTGCCTCTGACAGCCGTTGCATTTTCGTACGAACTCCTTCGCATCTTTCTCCACGTCGATCCAGTAATAGTCGGCTCTGATTATCTTACGAACTAATGATTCTGCCCCCGAATGGTTCCCGCAGGTGCCTTCATGAACTTCCCTCAAAACATATTTGGTCTCTCTCGGTCCCAAACATATAACGAGTGGGCCATCGAACATTCTTCTGAACAGAATATTATCTTCGGACAGGCCAAGCCGGGCCGTCTTCGTGCGTAAAGCTCTCGATTCTTCGGGATCCAAGGGCAGCGTCCCAGTCTTCAGGTAATCTATATACTTGTTTCTCCAGTCCCAGGTTAAACTTATCGAGTTTATATCGGTATGACCTTCTTCCACTACCGAATTCATGAGTTGTACAACCGTCCCCGAGCTGAATTCATCATCATCAACCGACGACCCCAAGTTAGCCAGAGCATCACCTTCACTATTTTGATCTCGGGGCACGTGTTGTAGGATTCATTCCTTGAATCGATGTAGCGATACCTATAGTTTATCTAAGTATCATCGCATTCGTTCCTCTTTCACTTCGAACGTTCCATTGACTTGATTTACCACGAGGAGGGAATCGCATTTGGCTTCGATCACTTCGGCCCCCAGGCTTTTAGTCAATTCGAGACTTGCGATCATGGCCTCATATTCGGCCTCATTGTTAGTCAATTTCATAGTTATAATAGCTTACCTAACTACGTTACCCGTGGGCGACTTCAACACGATGCCGAGTCTAGACCCCTTTGCGTTTGAGGCACCATCCGTAAAGAGGGTCCAGATTCTTGAGGAGGTCCCCGAGGTCAACAACAATTCCTCGGGTATTAAGGTCGACGTGAAGTCAGCCACGAAGTCTGCCAAAATTTGAGATTTGATGGTTGTTCGGGGTCGATATTCGATATCGTACCCGCTAATTTCCATGACCCATTTAGCCAATCATCCCGAGATCTCGGGTTTGTGTACTATGTTCCTCAATGGGTAAGTAGTTACGACACATATGGGATGTCATTGAAAATATGGCCTTAACTTCATGGAGGCGCTTAGCAAAGCGAGCGCCAACTTCTCCAGGTGAGGATACCTTATTTCGGTCTCGCCTAGAGTCCTGCTAACATAATATATAGGAAATTGCGTACCTTTTTCTTCCCGGACTAAGACTCCACTTACCGCTATCTCGTATACCGCTAAGTACAGGTACAACTGCTCGTCCGCCTTCGAAGTATGAAGCAAAGGTGGACTCGAAAGGTACCGTTTGAGTTCTTCTAAATCTTGTTGGCATTCCGGGGTCCAGCTCCTCCATCGTTGACTTGGTGGCATCAGAAGCGTTAGGGGATATGAACGACCTAGGGACTCTGTAATCGTCATCCTCGCTTGTCTCCTACTTTTCTGGTTCGGTCGTGGCCGTTGTAGGTGATTGCTATTTGGTTTCTTCCTTAGTAACCAAACTCAGATTCTTTGATGTCGAGAGTGCGAATATCGAGGTCACCTCATTGGCCATGAACATTTCTTTAGTGGCTGGCTGTTCTCCATAAACAGTCTTGATCCCTCTCGGTGTGGGGAATTTCAACGCCTGATGTAGTGTCGAGGGTACTACCATCATGTTGTGAATCCATGGCCTTCCGAATAGCATTGTATCTCATATCTCCTTCGATCACGTAGAACTTTGTTTCCTGAACGGTTCAGGCGGTGTTTACCGGCAGGGTTATCTCCCCTTTAGTAGTCTCGCATGCCATGTTAAATCCGTTTAAAACCCGGACTGCATGCACTATTTGGTCTTGTAGACCCAGCTGTTCCACGACCCTTGATCTGATGATATTGGCCGAGCTACCTGAATCAATTAACATACGCTTAACTCGAGATTTATTTATGAGTACAGATATTACCAGTGTATCATTATGTGGTTGCACGATGCCTTCAGCGTCCTCGTTGTTGAAAGATACGGTTCCCTCTGGTACATAATCTCAAGTCTATTTTCCCCTTGTAATGGACACCTTAGTGCGTTTTAACATCGGCCCTTGGGGGACGTCAACTCCACCAATGATCATGTTAATGACGTGCTGAGGTTTCTCTTGCTCGATCTGCTTGTTGGAGTCCCTATTCCTGAAGTGATTTTTGGCTCGGTCACTCAGAAATTCTTGGAGGTATCCGTTATTGAATAACCGAGCTACTTCTTCTCTCAGTTGTCAGCAGTCTTCAGTTCTGTGGCCGTGAGTACCATGATACTTACACAATAGGTTGGGGTCCCTTTGGACAGGATCAGATTTCAATAGTCGAGGCCACTTAGTATCTTTGATGCGTCCGATGGCTGATACGATGCCGACATCATCGACGCTGAAGTTGTACTCCAATAACCTTGGTGCCTCCTTAGACCAGATAGGTCTATCGAAACCATTTTTGCTCATGAGTCCCCGATTATTATGACCTCGATCGCTCCTTCTTTCACTCATCGCAGGGTTGCATCCGGACCCGTTACCCCTTCGATCTCTATTGTATGGCTGATACCGATCTCTGTTCGATCTTGGTTCATGATCGATGGCTCTTTTGGATCTGTCACTAGTTCTGACGGGATAAACGGACCCGGAACCCCCCCCCCCCCCAAGTTGGTCGTCTTTGACCCTAATTTTTGATTGGTACCTGTTATGGACGTCGGCCCAAGTTACCGCTGGGTATTCTATCAAATTTTGTTTCAACTGCTGCGAAGCCGATGAGCTTTGGGGATTGAGTCTTTGGGTGAATGCCTGAACGACCCAATCGTCCGCGACCGGAGGCAGATCCATTCGTTCCATTTGAAACCTTGACACGAATTCCCTAAGCATCTCGTTATCTCTTTGTTTTACTTTGAAAAGGTCTGACTTCCTGGTCTCGACCTTGATGGCCCCAGTGTGCGCTTTTACAAATGCATTTGCAAGCATAGCAAACGAGTCAATAGAATTAGGGGTAAGTTGTGATACCATATCATAGCTCATTTTAACAAGGTCTCTCAGAACTTTTTCAGTAGAACGGATTCGATTTTGTCGTCTTCCAAGTCATTCCCCCTGATGACGCACGTGTAGGAGGTCACATATTCATTTGGATCAGTTGTTCCATTATACTTCGGAATTTCGGGCATACATAACTTCTTTGAGAACGGCTTCAGAGCTGCGCTCTGAGGGAAAGGTTTTTGGATAAATTTCTTGGAATCCAGGCCCTTTAGTATCGGTGGCGCTCCTGGGATTTGGTCGACCGTAGAGTTATAGATCTCCATTTTTTTGTCGTTGGTTTCAATTTTCTTTTTCCCCGATTCTACCCGTTTTGTCAGTTCCTCAAGTATCTTTATTATCTCGGGGTTGGTCCCGAGTTCTTCTTCACCCGGCCTTTCTGTGTCCGGTTCATTCTTGTGAGCATTTTTCCGGGATGGTTCAGGCTCAACTCTGTTGGGCTATTGCTGCATGTTAAGCCTATAACATTTCGAAGATCACCCATAAGTTGATCTCATCACCTTCGTCATCGTGTGTACTCCGGGCTATCGAACGGGCTCCCCTACGAATATTATTTTCGAGGTCAGTAGGCAAGTTCGCTTCGATAGCCACATGTGATTTAGTATCGATTAGATCCGCGCCTGGGACTCTGTTGGGGTCAATACAGGGCACCTCGTTGCTGGGCACCACGTTGTTGTTCTCACCATGGTGGTTGGACTCAACATCAACGTTCAAAGGGGCAGATTGGGAGTTTGGCATTTTTAATTTGACCTAAAATTAAAATCTCAAAGAACAAGTGTAAAATAGAGTGCGTTATGAAAATTGTATCAAATTGCCTTTATTATCCTTAGCCCCATGGTGGGCGCCAAACTGTTTACCCTAAAAAATGGATAACAAATAAATTTATATTTAATTTTAAGGATATGCAGATTAATTCAATACAAATGATAAATGGCGTTAGATTAAATAAATAAATGACACAATAAATTGTTAAACCAATAAGGAGAGTGATCCCGGACTCAGT
The DNA here is from genome assembly GCF_000715075.1 of Nicotiana tabacum. Taxonomy (NCBI): domain Eukaryota; kingdom Viridiplantae; phylum Streptophyta; class Magnoliopsida; order Solanales; family Solanaceae; genus Nicotiana; species Nicotiana tabacum. The sequence continues at coordinate 39,988,503 of NC_134101.1, forward strand.
AACGTCTTAATGAAATGCCTGCCTTCGATCTCGGGCTCATACTAATGAAGAAATGATGAGCAATAGTAAGAACTTTGAATAACAAAGAAAATAAGAGTATATTGCCTTGATATGCGTGTTACAATGTGTGTCCATGAATAATAATCTTTCCCCTTTATATAGTAGGGGAGTTTTACCCCAAGTACAATTCTAAAAACGGTAAAAATCTTCTGTTTCGCCGATCACGGTATGAGCCGAGATTCACGTCGTGATATCCGGTTAGGCACGGACATCACGACCCTTTGTTAGTCGTGTGCAACTACTTGGTAATGTTCTCCGAAGTCTTCAATCTTCAGATCGACTCTCGAGGATATGACCCTGATATCCCCGAGGGCAGGTACCTTGCCCGAGCCCTAATATGAGGGGTTCTTCGTTCTGACTCCGATATAATACGGTCATGTTCCTACTCCGATTGGCTCACTGGGAAGACAAGTCATGCAGCGGGCTCGGTTCTTCCCGTATACATTTACCATTGTTCCAAAGTTGCCCTTTAAATTTAGCTATTTTTTTTTTTTTTTTTTTGGGAAACACAAAACATTAGATACCGTTGGTGGATTACTTTAGTCGTGCGGTTGAAGAAGGGAGAAGTTTGTTACACCTGCATAGACTACTAGGTCTCAACAGAATAACCTAACACCTTCTCATGGAAAATTAAAACTCAAATTCCATGGATAACTCCGTCTTTTTATGACTTAATTATATATTCCTATTAGCGTACAGACAAGGATCAGAACATAGTGCTCGGTATGAACAAATTTTAAAAAAGTGTGGTCTTTTTTATAATTTTGGGGATTTTATCACTGATTGGCAATCTTATGGGATACGAAAGAAATAGGAAAATGGCACGAAAGACTGAAATTTCTGATGCTGATGATTTCATGGAAATTAAATAAGCCAATCATAAGGCAAAGGTACAATAAGCGGGACCCATTCTCCATACTTGTTGAGAGCTAGATTCGTAAATCTCGCTTTCGCGCTTCAGCCGACGTGGATGCACGCTCCAGCTTTTATTTTTATCCCTGCCTCGTCTTTTTTCTTTTGATTTTTCGTTTTCTTTTTATGGTCCCAGACTCGTTTTATTCGGCAATGAAAAAGACGGAAATCGTCTACTTAAGAAAAATAAGTTAGTCAGAATGGCCTAGTCGTCCTTAAATTTGCACCCTAAAGTCTGCCTAATTTTCTCTTTTGTTTTTTATTTTTAGCACTTTTACTTGATTGGATGAATATTTCTCCCTACAATCTGACACCCAATTTGTATAGGTGATAAGGTATACAAATAGATGTTTGTCTGGCTTGGTCGATACAAACTTTCAATTATTGATTCAATTATTTACGATGGTATAAATGTCAATTTGATATACTCACCTTGACTTTCTGGTTTTTATTTCAAATTGAATTATTGGAACCACCTTGAATTGAAGGGGCATGTTTAAGATTAAAAGAATTTTGTGTCTAAGGAAAGCTAATTTTTTCTAGTTTTCAGGGAGATCAAATCTTAACTAATTAATGTATCGTAAATTTGTAATATTGATCGGTCTTATTAAACTTGAGTAATAAGTATATTATAGAATATTTAAATATATAATTTTAATTTGGTAGGTTCAAATTTTAATTTTTATATTTTTCAAATTATGGAATCAAAATGTAACATATATTATAATTTTGGTGATATTTTACGTTATAGCTAAGCTCTGTATTAAATTTAATGAATTTAATTGAAGGCATAAATTGTTAGTTATATCGGACACCGAGAATAATGTAGATTATTATGTATTATGTGGTTTTGATGTTGATTTTCTACCATATTGTAGGTAGTACAACACTCCTACGTAAGGAACCTTGTCGAAGAGGAAGTATTCTCTCACCTTACCTTTTTCTTTTTCCAAAAAAGAAAACAAAGCAAACCATCTATGTGAAGACAAACCACAAACGTTCTAATAAATTCTTTCTCAAAACTAGTATAGATAAATACATTTTTTTCCATAAAGAAGATATTCTCTAATGTATTCCTATAATTGGTTTTCCAAAGTAAAATCAATAGCATCTCCAAACACTATGTTATTGTAATCTATTTAGTAAAGGGCAAGTCAATTAAATTATTATCTTATCTTATTATACCTAACGTGATAAAATAACTCAAAAAGGAATATTCTTTTGTACAAACTTTTTCCTACCTAAGAAATTTTCAAACACTTTTACTGCACAAAAGGTAAGCTCTTTCTAAAAGAATTTAGTTATATACATATTGATGATGCAAAATTTAGCATCTTGATTTGAGAGATCCATGAGTTAAATTTATGAGAGATAGTTTTAAAATAAATTAATTTTTCACTTTTGCAAATTTATAGTTTCTCCCTAATAATAGAAAAACTATTTTTTTTACTTTTTGAAAATATTTTTTAATTTTGGTCAAATCTCAAATATTAAAAAAAAATACTTTTAGGATAAAATATAATTTTAAACTTTCTAAAAATTTGACCAAAACACTTTAAATTATGAAGTGCAGGTGAAAGTAATTGGCCAAACAGGCTAAACTATTACATCTACAATAAATAAAATAATTATGACACCCTAGATACGGTAGAAAAGCAATAATACAGAAAAGTTAAGTTTTTCTTCTCAAATATTACGAGGAGCGTGAGAACCACTCTCCTTAGCATGACCTTGTTTCGTAAGATAAAACACTTTCCAGATCACGTGCGTTAGACGCTATGAACGACAATCCTCCTGTGCCCGCCCGGACTACACTCCGCTTTTGGAATTCCTATTCAAATAGTAGTACATAATACAATATTCAACTATTTGTACGTCCAATCCAATTTCCGTCAGTATCAATAAACTACTACATCTATTATCTAACACAAACATAATCGCCGGCGAAGAACCGGCTCACGAGTCGTCGACCTCAACTACATACACATACGTATACACGGACTCATAAAATTTGCTTAATTATATCTATCTATATATATATATAGAGAGAGAACGAGGTTCATATTGCAGAGGAATGGCGATGGTAGACGCGGAGGCGATTGTAAAAGAACTGAGGGAGACGTACGCGAGTGGGAAGACGAAGAACTATGAGTGGAGAGTGTCGCAGTTGAAAGCTCTGTTGAAGATCGCAGAGCATCACGAGAAGGAGATCGTCGATGCTCTTAATTCCGACCTCTCTAAGCCTGAACTTGAATGTTTTGTTCACGAGGTTTCTCTCTCTCTCTCTTTTTCTGTGTGTGTATGGACTTGTAATTTCAATAGAATATAAAGATTTAAGTTATTTACACAGATAAATTTGAATTCTAGCAGTCAACGAATTACATACTAATTGGTTATATTTCACTATGTGAATGGTCGAATGGCAATTCTGAGTTTCTAGAACCTTTTGGTATAATATCGAAACAATAAAGTTGAGGACTGATCGGGAATTCTGAGTTTGCAGCATCTTCCTTACAAATATGAAACATAAAGTTGTAATTGGAATTATGATTACTCTGCTTTTCTCAGATTTGAAACTCTGCGTTTGAATTAAACATCAGATTTTTGAGCACTTGTTTCTTTTTGTCTTTTTTTTTCCTTCCAAAAATTGGCGACTCTAATATTTCCTTGAACAGTCATATGGAAGGAATTAATCAAACTATCTCAAAAGCCTCAAAAGTTATACTTACAATTTTAGTTTTGGTTTAGTAATTGAAAATTGTACAGGCTATTTTTGTTTGTTGAGTTTTTTCCTGTGTTTAAATCAATTTTGTAAAGTTGGATTTTGTGTCTTCCCTCCCTTTGTAATGAATTATAAGGGTGCATAACTACTTAACAGACTGAGTATTTAGAAGAAAACTAGCACGGAGTATTCTTTTTTCTGGGTTTCAGATTTAGTATCTAGATTTTAGTTAGATAGTCTATTGCAAAATGAGTTCTCTTTTCCTCTTTTCATATTTAGTTTTCTGGAATTGGAGAAGTTTTAAACCATTTAAAAGAGTGATGTTGGGTATTCTGCTTTGCAGAGGGTCATTGGAGTGACATGTATAAGCAAGATAAATAGGTCATTGTTGTTCCTGATGTTGGTCATCTCGAAAGTGTATAGATATCACCAAGATTAGCTTTTGGTTCTTATAATTAGTCCTGGACTTTCTTAGCTATGTCGGACCAGATTTTCTTTTAGTCTTCTAATTCATATATTCTTCTAATGCAGATTTCTATGATGAAAACATCGTGTAAGCATGCATTGAAGCAACTAAAACGGTGGATGAAACCAGAAAAGGTAAAATTTTGTAGCTATTTATAGATATACATTACTTAATTTATCTTGGTTACTAATTAATAGAAGCCCACTGATGCTAACATATGGAAATTACAGGTCAAAACTTCATTAACTACGTTTCCTTCATCAGCTGAAATTGTTCCAGAACCCTTCGGTGTTGTATTGGTCATATCAGCCTGGAACTATCCATTCTGTATGTGAAAAACTGTACATTTATCTCCTTCATAAGTGCGTGTGATTATGTTTCCTTTTATTTTTTCCTTTCAATATACCTGCGCTCAGTCCGTTCTTATTCGCCCCGGTGATGGACGCGTTAACACACCATATTCAAGGGGATGTGCCATGGTGCATGCTATTCGCCGATGACATAGTTCTGATTGATGAGTCGCGAGCCGGTGTTAACGAGAGGCTGGAGGTTTGGAGACAGGCTCTTGAGTCTAAGGGTTTCAAGCTGAGCAGGATGAAGACGGAATACCTGGAGTGTAAGTTCAGCGCTGAGCCAGGGGAAGTGGGCGTGGATGTGAGGCTTGATTCGCAGGTCATCCCGAGAAGAGGCAGCTTCAAGTACCTTGGTTCGGTTATCCAGGGGGAGGGGAGATCGACGAGGATGTCACACACCGTATTGGGGTAGGATGGATGAAGTGGAGGTTAGCATCTGGAGTCCTGTGTGACAAGAGAGTGCCACCGATACTCAAAGGTAAGTTTTATAAAGCGGTGGTTAGACCGGCCATGATGTATGGGGCTGAGTGTTGGCCCGTTAAGAACTCACATATCCAGAAGATGAAAGTAGCAGAAATGAGGATGTTGCGGTGGATGTGCGGGCACACTAGGATAGATAAGATTAGGAATGATGATATTCGGGAGAAGGTGCACGTGGCTCCCATTGATGACAAGATGCGGGAAGCGAGGCTTAGATGGTTCGGACATGTTCAGAGGAGAAGCCTAGATGCTCCGGTACGGAGGTGTGAGCAGCTGGTTGTGGAGGGCACGAGAAGAGGTAGAGGGCGGCCTAAGAAGTATTGGGGAGAGGTGATCAGGCAGGATATGGCGAGACTCCAGATTTCCGAGGACATGACACTAGATAGGAAGATGTGGAAGTCGAGCATTAGGGTTGTAGGTTAGGAGGTATTTGAGTCGTGCCTTACTTCGTACCATTGTGGGACTAGCCATGTATGGTTTTTGTCTAAGATAGCTAGTGGCAATGTTGTGGCTTACTATTTCGCTTTTCAGTGCATGTCCTATTTACTAGCTATCGCTTTTTCTTTGCATCTTTCTTCTAGATTTCATGGTGTTCCTATTGTTCTTATGATTGTTGTGGTGATACTAATATTTACTAATATTGTCTCCCTTTGCTTTGCATCCTTCTTCTGGATTTCATGGTGTTTTTATTTATCATATGATTGTTGTTGTGAAACTAATATTGTCTCCTTTTTGTCCTTTTGTCTTTTCTTTTTTTTTTGAGCCGAGGGTCTTTCGGAAACAGCCTCTCTACTCCTTCGGGGTAGGGGTAAGGCCTGCGTAGACACTACCCTCCCCAGACCCCATTAGTGAGATTTTACTGGGTTGTTGTTGTTGTTGTTGTAATATACCTGTAAGCAAGTCTCAAATTAAAAACCAGACTACTCGCTTAACTCTGCAAAAGTTTCTACTATGTTATAAACTTTTATAATCAAGGGTTATGATGTGTCTTTGAAACTAAATAAGCTTATATATGGATGAATAATGTCAATAAATGAGAATGTTAGGATGAATCTTCTTGCTTCTTGTTTTCTCAACTTTAGATCTATGTGACTATCGGCGACTCACAATGTGGAGAGAAACATATCCCTCACTTATTTACACTGATAGTCTTTGATTGACAAATCTGTCAATGAAGACTAGGTCATATTTAGTGTAAGAGTTTCACTCTGGTTAAACTATTCTATGCTTGGGGAATCTTAGTAGCTTAGTTGGTTGGCTACCTGAACTTTTGCCTTGTTGGTGAGGGCTCTATTCCCCATCTAGTAATTCCCTCCCCCATTTACCCTTCCCTACCCCCTATGTAGGAATTTTTTTTTTTTTAAAAATATTCTATGCTTTTCCTGAATAAAAGGCCAAAAACTAAAGCAGATTCCAGTATATCCTTCTCTGATGCAAGTCTTCCAAAGTGCCTTTGTCCTTGTTCATGGCAAGTTTTCCGTTATCCTTTATCAGTAGTTTACCGCTGATCTCTGATTGTGTTATGATAGATGAGTATATGTTTAGCTGAAAAGTTACAGTACGGATGTATTAATCAGGTATTGATACTATGTTCTTCCCCTCCCCCTTCATTCTATTTCAGTGTTGTCCCTTGATCCAGTGATTGGAGCTATTGCTGCTGGTAATGCTGTAGTTCTGAAACCATCAGAAATAGCCCCAGCTACATCTTCAGTGCTCGCAAAACTTTTAGGGGAGTATATGGATGTCACTGCTATAAGAGTTGTAGAAGGCGCAGTACCCGAGACAACTGCATTACTAGAGCAAAAATGGGATAAGATATTTTATACAGGTCTGAAAAATTTCTTTGCTGGTTTACTTTATATCCATGTCATTTATAGAATAATATATATGGGAGGATTATTTATAGATGGACAATGGCCCAACTCTGTAGCCGTCTCTGGTAGCAACATAACTTCCTTTTATCTTTTAGGCTTGGAGACAACTGACTGGTTTGTTAACAATGTGGTAACTTTCCTACAGTGCAATTGACAGGTCGTGATACTTTTGCCTTTACATCACCTATTGTCTAGATAAGACAGAGTATATGCACCACAAACCCGTTAAGGAGAATGAATGTGAAGTAACAGTAGATGGATTGAGGTGCCTAAATACCAATAATTCAGATATCAAGGTTTAGTTTTTCAGGAGAATGACATGGTAGAGGAGCATGTATTACATAGAGAAAAATGAGATGGTCGAAATGGAATGGTGCGATGTGAGCTTCATGTAATAGAAAGATACCTAACTAAGTCAAAGGCAATTTCTATATAAAGGTTGTGACACCAGCAATGTTACATGAGAGTCAATATTAGGTCTCTAAGGTCAATATATTCACAAAAAGAGTGTCCTGGCTTAGCAATGAGTGTCAAAAAATGCGAATGTTAAGGATAGATGTGCTATAAGGTTGGACAATATTAGAAATGACGACATCAGACAAAGGGTGCGAGCAACAGACATAGAGGGTGGTGTTCTGGCTTAGGAATGTCTTATATTGACCTCAAAATACATTGGTCCTTAGGTACAACATTATAATTATTGAAGGTGCTAAAAGGAGACGAGATACATATAAAGAAGTTGTTCCAACATACCTAGAATCTCTCTGAATTAATGCAGACTGATTTAAGAACAGAACAATGTAAGCAAACAATCCATAAAAGCAGTAACAACTTGTTTGGATTATGATTTAGTTGCTATTGTTTCACTTACATTAGGTTTGTGTTGCCAACTTGTACATCAGCGTGGGGACTAAGTATGAGATTTAAAGAACTTCGAGTTTAAAAGAACCCTAATATGTTGTAAAAGACAAATTATTTAATATTACTGCCAACAAATTTACCCGAATTGTGCAAAATGGATTTAAAGGATTCATATAGTCAACCTCGACTAGTTTGAAATTGAGGCTTAGTTGATTCATCGATTGATACTTCACTTATTATCTAATCATAGCAGACTTATGTAGGGAAGGAAGTGTACACTAGATCAAAAATGATAGTTAGAAACTTTGACTGCTATATTTTTGAAATATTATTGAATGTGTATTACTGATACCATTAGATTCATGATATTATTCTTAAATACTTTTATTCCTAAGCTTCACGAGGGGAGGAGCTCTATTTACCACCAGGGCTGGGGATCCATTAACTACATGATCAGCGATTATTTTCAAAATTTATCTTAGCCATAAGAGCTTAAACTTATGTATGATCCATATACACATTCCCCTTCCCCCCACAGCAGGGGAAAAGAGACAACAAAAAGCGACATTGTGTTATTGTTAGATGTCATTAGTAGTCAGTGCGATATTTTCTTCTCCATTTCTAATATTTTTACTTGAAACTTGGTAAAAAAAGAAGAGGAACGAGATTGAGATGGACTGCATGTGGGTTTCCATGCAATAATTATTCTAATCGACTAAAATAGTAGTGGCAGTTAGTTTGTATTGCAACGTTCACAGGCATTAGTAGATATTGTGATTAAGATACTAACTTTGCCAAGTTTTATTTGTAAGACTTATTTGGAGTTGATCTGTTCACTATGATGATAATTAGCAAGTTATATGCTCATGTTATCATTCGCAATCAAACAATTAATACTGTAGGAAATGGAAAAGTTGGACGGATTGTGATGGCGGCTGCGGCAAAGCACTTGACACCTGTGGTTTTGGAGCTAGGTGGAAAATCTCCAGTTATTGTGGATTCAAACATCAATTTGAAGGTAACATTTCTTATTTGCTCTTTAGTCTCTGAGTTGTCAGAACATATATTGCCAAAAATCATAATAATAACCTTCTCATTTTTTCTTTTATATATCAAATTGTTTTTGCTTCAAGGTTGCAGTAAGGCGTATTATTGCTGGCAAGTGGGGCTGCAACAACGGACAAGCGTGTATCTCTCCTGATTATATAATTACTACCAAAGAGAATGCGCCAAAACTGGTGCGTTTTATGAGACCAAGGAGCCTTTATGTCTGACATTATGCAAAATCCTTTACTCATTTGTTTTATATTTGTTCTTTTGATTCCTCTTCTCCAGCTAGATGCCATGAAACTTGAATTGGAGAAATTCTATGGGAAGGATCCACTAAAATCAGGCGATCTGTCTCGCATTGTGAATGCTAACCACTTTCATCGACTATCAAAGTTATTGGATGATAATAAGGTTGTCGATAAGGTAGTTCATGGAGGTCAGAGAGATGAAAATAACTTGTGAGTCGACCACTCTTTCTCCTGTAACATATTATCACAAAGATATCTATGAGATGAGAAATCTTTGTTATTCATCTTCTTTTCCTCATATCAGAAAGATCGCTCCTACAATTCTTCTGGATGTCCCAGAAGATTCTTTAATCATGAAGGAGGAAATATTTGGCCCTCTACTTCCTATTCTCACGGTAAGAACTGCACTTCCTCTAAGAGGTGACTTGTCTTTTGTGCATTCCATTTTGGGAACAAAACAATCGCTGGATAACAATGTCACGCGGTTATGACCTTCTCATGAATGAGATTTCGTCTACAAGTTGGTCATTTTCCAGACCAACTTATTAAATTTCGCGTATTTTCGGTAGTGAAATTCAACAGCAACAAAACTTCTTCAAAAACTGCGAAAATATATTGCTCCTAACTTAATACTCGACCCAGTTCAAATGAGGATAATCTCTTTTGGCATCCTCATGGTAATTATTATGTCATTTCTGCCCATATACTACGAATTACAGCAGATAATTTTTAAGCAATAGGTCACTTGTGAGAGCTTAACAGCCAGTTTTAGCTACATTGTTAAGTCTAGAATGACCTACTTCCACCTTTTGAGAATGAACAAAGCTCAGGTGGGAGGTTTGCCGAAAATTCAATCCATAGTCTGCTGACAGTACTATTGTGAAGTTCTTGGCGTGAATAGGTCCTTCTTTTCTTTTGTGCAGGTCAATAAAGTGGAGGAATCTATACAATTCATTAATGCCAGAGAAAAGCCACTCGCAGCATATCTGTTCACAGGCGACAAGAAACTGGAGGAGGAATTCGTCAGGAATATATCAGCAGGGGGTCTGCTGATCAATGACACCACTTTACATGTAATTCTGTCTTTTCCTACTAACCAAACTTTCTATATTGACTTGTGCTAACATGACTTAATATTTTATTTATCAGCTTAGGAGACATGCATTGAGATTATCACATTTATATACTTCAAGTCTTCATGCTGATCTCAAGCTTTCTCAGACTATTATATTTTACAAGCAAATGTGAAATTGTTGATAGTTTGTTTCGATAGCGCTGGGGAGTTTGAGGAAGATTCAAACTGATAATTCGAAAAATTATTACAAGTGGAGATTAAACTAAGATTTTGGAAGTTGAAAATGAAATAAGAATACAATTTGTGAGGCATTAAGCTTAAAGCAATACTTGAGAGGGAGAGAGAGAAACTATCTTCGGAAAGGCTTTGAATCTAAAAAAAGTAAAAAGGTAAAAGTAATTTTTGTGTCAAAATGTACTGTTTAGGTGTATCTTAATTATTTGTGGACTTCAAGAAGTTGTTGAGACCGAAGCTAGAGTATCTGAAACATTTCTTAATCACGAATGCTGAGGAGTATCTAAACTGCACGAAATTTTTTGCATTTTAATCGTGTGTGCTGCTGCTGGATTTCATTATTTTGTCTAATCATATAATGCCATAGACCCTTGTTAAATCTATTGATGAACTGTATATTTGAATCATGCAGATTGCTACTTCCACTCTTCCATTCGGAGGAGTTGGGGAAAGTGGAATGGGTTCATACCACGGTAGATTCTCGTTTGAAGCTTTCAGCCACAAGAAGGCTGTTCTGCGTCGCAGTTTTGGTGGGGATGTACCTGCAAGATACCCGCCTTATACACCTGAGAAGGTGCGATTTCTCAAAGCCCTGTTAAATGGAGATATACTCGGGCTGATTCGTGCATTACTTGGGTGGTAAAAGTTCACTCAATTTCAGATAACCCCATGAATTTTTAAGCTAGGATTTCTGGTCCGAGCTTGCTACTATACTTGTAAGCTTTCCATTCATTGGGGATTATCCTAGAAGTAGGTGATCACAGTATTTCCACCCTCCAGGCGTAATTTACCTTCACATTTCAAGTCACTCTCTTATTAATGCATCTCGGGAGAATACTACATAATTATTTTTTCTCGCATAAATGTTAACATTGTTAAATTATTCATAATAATAGAATTTTACATCTCAAATTCCATTATTCTAGTATATTTTGTTGTAAATATTTCTGCCGTTATGTTTCTTCATACCAGACAGTGCCTATACTGTGACATTGCCAGTATGATCAAGTTTTGATTCCTATTCATCAAACATATTGAGGTTAATGCTAGGTGCCTATTTTACTTGGGGATGACGGTAAGGCCGTAGGTGGATATTATACCCACGTGCATATGCTATTTCTTGCATAAAATGCGTAGTTTTGTTTTATTAATTGATTATCGAAAAATTATCTTGTAATTGTAAGTCCTTTTTTCCACCGTTTTAGATTCTTGATAAAAAGTTTAGTAATGAAAAATTTGTTATTAAGGTGTCTATCTCTATCACTTGTAGTTATTAGACAAAGGTACTACTTTGACAGCACTGGTTGGCAGATGATGTTGACTGTAAACTTCATCACTCTATGAGTGATAATGAGTTCTTTCAGAGCTAGATAGCCACGTAGTTGGGTTGTAGAGGGTTTGGCCAACAAGTCAAATACTTTTGAGCAACAAATAAACGTATAGTGTTTTGTTAAATTTTTAAAAGTACTTGTAAATATATTTTTCTCAAAAGTGCTTTTGAGAAAAAAAAATATTTTTTACACTTCTCAAAAATACTTTGTTTCCTTATAAAAGCTTGTCCTAATACCTTAACTTCGGGAAAAAAAATACTTCTGTCAACAAAAAGAAATTACTTTTGGCGTAAAAGAAGCAGGGCCGAACATGCTATTAGAGCGGAACTTGAGCAGATCTTTCATCAGAACCCAATTTTTTCATTTATACTTTGCTAGAAATGATCGACTGCTTAAAAATAGGGTGAAAAACTAGCTTTTTGTTGTACTTTTTAAGTCATTATACAAGGAGCCAAACCTATAACATATACTACTATAAATCTACTGGAAAGAAGCCTCAAACTCTGGAAAACTCGTGAAGGTATAAAGAGGCTCCATTCTTTTGTTAAGAAAAACCAATCATCATTTTAACAACCTGCATCACACTAATATTCTGTTTTGCTACATCTAATTGCAAATCAAGCCCACAAAAAAAAAAAAAAAAGTTTAACAAGAAGATAAAATGATTAAAGTTCCCTCAACAAGAATCTTCTAAAATCCTGACTACATCAGACCTTTGTTCCTCTGTAAGTTCAGTTGGAAAAGCTACTAAGAAAGTTATAATCAAGTTTCCTCTGTTCCCTTGCTCATTGGGCTTAGCCATACCTTGTCCTGCTATAATCTTTTCATAACCAGGGTAGATAATATCATCTATGGTTAAGCTCATCTTTTCACCACCCAACAATGGCATGGAAATAGTGCAACCTGTAAGTGCTTTTACCAATGGGATTTCTACTGCCAATTCCAAATTGTCGCCTTCTCTCCTGAAGAGAGGGTGTCGTTTCTCAGCGATCACAAAAATCACATCTGCTGGAGAAGTGCCTGGCCTCTCATTACCTTTGCCTTCAAATGTAATCTTCGTCCCTTTTGTCCAACCTGGCTTCACTTTGATTGTTAGTACCTCCTCTTCTTCTGTTAGCCTGTAAGAAAAAGAACACGGCACATCCTCAGGCAAATAACTTAAGATTTAATTCCCAAATTTGTTTTTCACTTACCAGGAGGAAGCTACATATTAGCTACCTCATTTTGGACAGTTAGTAAATAGTACTACTAGCTAACCCATATTGTCACACAACTTTAAACTTATTGGTGTAACGAATAGTCAATAGGCAGCCCGGCAGCCCGGTGCATTAATCCCGCTATGCACGGGTAGGGGAAGGGTCAGACCATAATGGGTATTATGTATACAACCTTACCTTGCATTTCTGCAAAAGGTTGTTTCCGTGTAACAAACTGTCAATGTCGTTTAGTGAGAAAGTAAATACTTACTTCTTGCTTTTAAATTCAGCATTTATTCCTTCATTGTTGCAAGGGAAATTCTTTTGAAGAATAACTAATTCCATTAAAGGGGCTTCTAGAAAAGCTAATAAGTTAGAAAATAGCAAATAAAATGCCAAAAGAGAAGTAAACTCTTACCTAATATCTGTAACAGTATCTCTTGTGACCTTCATCTTCTTAACGCACCCAAAGCACAATTCTTCTAGGGTACATTCAAGTGTCTCTTCCATAGGTGGGGGTTTTACCAATCCAGTCGAGCTGGAAAACATTATAGGAGTTGAGCTCCTCCAGCTAGCATTACGCGAAAACGAAGCTGGTAATGCCGTTGAGGCTGCAGCGGGTGCTTCGCTTCTATTCTGAAGGCTTGCACTCCGCAAAAAGGATTTCGGAACTGAATGAGTACTGTCAACTCTATCATGAGTACGGCTAGCATTACGCGAAAGCGTGCTCGCCAATGCTGGTCCACTACCACTACCACCACCACCGCCACCACTGACATTACTTGAAGGAACAAAGTTATGATGTTTTCCGCTTGTTGTCCGAAAAATTCGTGATATCGTCCTGGAGAGGCGAGAAGGGCTGGTGTTTCTTGAACCGGGAGGACTTGAAATGGGAGAACTTGTGTAGTAATAATGTTCGTTGTTTCGGTGGTTATTATTAAGTCCGCCTCCTTTGGGTACTCCTTCATTGTGGTTATATCTCAATTCTTCAACGTCATTTATGGCTTCATCAAAACTACTTTTCTTTATACTAACCTGCAATTTGGTTATTCAAAGATTTCATATTGTACGTCAAAATTTTCATGCATCCATGCATGTATCAGAAATATGTTCTTTAGATACTTTTTATGTGACAATTTTTTACGATTTTCCAAACAGATACAACAATAAGTACCCTTACATCCTAATCAAGTTAGGGTTGGTCATATGAATCATCAATAATCATATTATTCCATTTAAGTTCATCTTACACCAATATCATATAAAAATAAAAATAAAAATAGATCTATCCTTTTCCAATTGTTATGAAAAAATAACCTACAAAAATTGAGTCTCGTGAACAGACCGTGTCACATAGATTGAGAAAGGAGGATATTTTAATTAAATCTTTTAAATTGATCATTTTCCTTCTGAAAATTTTAATTTTTAGAGTTTATATACTTTTCAATTCAATAGTTGTGCACACACACACATACATATATATATATATATATATATATATATATATATATATATATATATATATATCAATGTACCTTGTGATCTGGGAGGATATTGGATTTGGGCTTTTGATCTTTATTATGGGGTTGTTGAGTCTTGTTCTTAGGAGATAAAATGCGGTCAGGGGAGAATCTGGAGACGAAGGATTTGCAAACTTTACAGACACTTCCAAAGCCAAAACTGCTGCAAAACTCATGAGATGTGGCCCGTGAATGATCTGCCATGGAACAAACCAACACACACAGAGAAAACAATTGAGAAATTACACAGAGAGAGATAGGGAGAGACAAAGAGAGGTCGGGTCTAATCTTAGAACGGATGGTTAATTATTGGCCAAAATTATAAAGCGTTTTAATAGCTAAGATTAGTTGAAGTTTAATTTTTTATTTTCATAGTCAAAACTTCTTAAGCTTAAAAGACTGAACTTCATTTTCTATCATTTTCTAATCCAATATAAAACTGCCAAGTTACTATATACTGTGGCTCACTATTTTAATTAGCTAAGTTTACAGGGTAAAATATGCTATGACACGTGGCCGTCCGAGAAAGGGACACGTGGAACCCAAGACAAGGGGATGCCTAAAGACCGAAGGCAACTGTTTCGTTTGTCACCGGAAAGAATAACGCTCATAAAGATATGATAAATGCTCTTCTCCCAGTAGCATTTAATAGAGAATATTACATGACATTAAGAGCAGTTACCCGTTACAAGGAATTTGACATTTATGTTCACCGTTATATCTTTATCAATGCCCCTCATAATTGGCATTAAAGAAGGGCACGACCCTAGGACCTTCTTCATAGCTATAAATAGTGAGCTCAATTGTCATTGTAAAGGACACGAATTTTCTGTCAAACTTATGCTATACTCTATACAAAGCTCAATCCAATCTTATCTTCTTATTTCTTGATTTCTTTGTTGTTGTGCCTGGAAACCTTGTTCCCGGAATTGTTGCTTCTATTGTTTCTTCTATATCCTAAGGCTAAGTATTGTGTAATTCTTCGATTATTTATTTATTTCAGGATCGAATTAATTTACTTATCTAGAAACCACGTATAAATTCAATTGTACCATTTTACGGGTAAACAGTTTGGCGCCCACCGTGGGGCCTAGATAGCCATATGATTAAATTGATCCTTGTCTTTTTGACTAACGTGTTTTGATTGTTTTTGTCTTAGAAAAGATCATAAGACATGGCAGATAACACTGTTAACGACATACACAACCCCAAGATCCGAGGGGATCAGCCTCATTCGAGGACTCAATCAGTGACACCTATAATAAGGGGAGTGCGCTACACCAGTACATGACAGGAAGTATCCTCGACATGTTCATGGGACCACTCCCGATGACGCTGATGAGGAGCATGTCATCGACGCGGTAAGGTCCTTCCAAGAGCAACATGCGATCATTCTAGGCCACCTCACACGACAGGATAAAGTTATGACGGAGTTGAAGTAAGCGATGTCGGGAGCTTCAAATAATGCAAACAAACGAGATCCGATTCCTCTCGGGGTTCCCACAAATCAAACGACACGGAGGATCAACAACAACACTCTCAGGGTGAAATTGGCTCCGATGGGGAAGGGGAGAACATATACGGCCTCAACAACGAGAATGATCCTTTCAAGAATGAACTTTTACGGTTCATGAGGGAAGTGAATGCCCGCATTGACCAGATCCCGGGAGCGCCACCAGTGTTGAAAGGTCCGGACTCGAAAAAGTATACTCAATTGTCGTATAAGCCAAGTGCTGCACCAGAGTTAATCCTGAAGCGGCTCAAAATGCATGAAGTGCCAAAGTATGACGGAACTTCAGACCCCCAGGAGAATATTACCACCTACACAATGGCGATAAAAGAAATGATTTAGTCTCTCACGAAATTGAATCTGTGCTGCTGAAGAAATTTGGAGAAACCCTCACGAGGGGAGCCTTGAAATAGTATTCGTTGTTACCCGAGCATTCCATAGATTCCTTTGAAATGCTTGCGGATTCTTTCATCAAGGCTCATGCCAGGGTAAGAAAAGTACAGGCTCGAAAGGCCGGCATATTCAGAATTGCGCAAGGAGAGTCCGAGCTGCTACGAGAGTTCGTTACCTGATTCTAGAAGGAAAGAATGTTGCTCCCGGATGTCCCGGATGAATGGGAGGCTAAGGTGTTCACCAAGGGATTGAATCCGAGGAGTTCATAAGCTCTCCGGAAATTGAAGGAAAACCTACTCGAGTTTCAAGCAGCGACCTGAGCGGATGTCCACAACCGGTACGAATAAAAAATAAGGATTGAAGATGATCAGGTTGGTTTTTTGTCGTCGACCAAAGGACGAGAAAAGAACATAGAAAAATTAAAGGATGATTATGACGCGGACCTGCGAACTTCGAGGGGCCGGTTTTTGCCCTATGAACGAACTGAAGGCCGCAATAGAGGTTTTCGGATAGCGGACAGGTTCACCGTTGATAGGAGGACTGATCGCGATAAGAATAATCGATCACTGCAGGATAAAGAAGTGGCAGGATCGCGGAATCCTTCTTACCCCAAATTATCAGAATACAACTTCAACGTCAGTATAGTGGAGTTGGTATCAGCCCTGAGAAACATCAAAGAAGCACAGTTCCCAAAACCGATGAGATCTGATTCCAGCCAGAGGGATCCCAACTTGTGGTGTAAATACCACAGGACGAATGGCCACCAGACAAGGGACTGTCGACATCTCCGGGAAGAAGTGGCAACATTACTAAAGAATGGTCACCTATGAGAATTCTTGAGTGACCAAGCTAAGAACAATTATGGTCGTAACCGAGACAACATGAAACCCTCGAAAGCAGGAGAAGATTCCCCGTGTCAAACAATCAACATGATTTTCGGAGGGAACGAGATTAATGGGGTCACCTTTTCAGCAACAAAGAAGACGAAAGTATCAATAACGCATAACAAAGGCTTCGGGAAGAAGATATCACTTTTACAGAGGAGGACGCAGACGGATTGCTGCTACCACACAACGACGCACTGGTAATTTCTTTAAATGTGCTAGATTTTAAGATTAAACGTGTTCTAGTGGATCCAGGGATTTTGGCTAATATCATACAATGGAGGTTATTGGAGCAAGCTAAACTCACCAGAAGCATTATTCCGACCACAAAGCTCCTCGCCGGATTCAACCTCGCAAGTGTGACAACTCGGGGAGAAATTTTATTACTCACAAACACTGAAGGAGTAATGAAAACAACTCTTTTCGAAGTGGTAGATGGTAATATAGGATACTACATCATTTTGGGAAGGCCATGGTTGCACGATATGAAAGTTGTACCATCAACGTACCATCAATTCCTGAAGTTTCCAATGCCCGAGGGAATTAAGCATATAAGGGGTGACCAACCGGCAGCAAGGGAGATGAATGAAATTGCGGTCTCAAGTAGCAAAGGAAAGGAACATGTGGCATAGCAATTACAGGGATCGGCACCTACTCCTAAACTATATGAAGTTAGCCAGCGTCAGAAAATTATAAGGTGCCGGGATATTTCCAAGTTCCAGAAGAGACCGATGCAATAAAGTCCACAACGAAAGAGCTGCAGCAAGTGGCATTGTTCGAAGAATTCCTAAAAAGGAAATTCCACTTGGGGATAGGACTGCACCCAGAACTCAGGTCCGATTTCATTAAATTCCTTACATCTAACACCAATTGTTTTGCATAGTCGCATGAAGATATGACAGGCATCCTGACAGAGGTAGTCGTACACAAATTAAGCTTGGATCCTAACATACCTCCGGTAAGACAAAAGAAGCGCCCGATCGCCGAAGCCAGGAATAAATTCGTCAAAGAAGAGGTAACCTGCTTACTTAATATCAGTTTGATTCGAGAGGTAAGATATCCAGAGTGGCTAGCTAATGTAGTAGTAGTTTCTAAGAAAAAACAATAAGTGTCGCATGTGTGTAGATTATAAATATTTGAATAAGGCATGCCCGAAAGACTCGTTCCCACTACCAAACATCGATCAAATGATTGATGCCACGACCGGGCATGAATTAATGAGTTTCCTCGATGCTTATTCCGGGTACAACCAAATTAAGATGAACCTAAAAGATCAGGAAAAAACTTCGTTTATAACGAATTTTGATATATATTGTTACAATGTGATGTCATTCGGGTTGAAAAATGCCGAAGCCACTTATCAACGGCTCGTGAATAAGATGTTTGAAAATCAAATAGGAAAAACTATGAAAGTTTATATAGACGATATACTCGTTAAGTCTTCAAATGCGGGTGATCATCTTAAACATATGCAAGAAACTTTCGACATCCTAAGGAAGCATAATATGAAACTTAATCCCGAGAAATGCGTGTTCGGGATCAGCTATGGTAAGGTTATGGGATTTCTGGTATCACAAAGGGGGATTGTGGAAAACCCCGATAAGATCAAGGCCATAGAATATATCCCGGACCAACTATCAAATCCGAAGGAAGTCCAAAGGCTTACAGGGAGATTGGCAGCTTTGAGCAGATTCATTTTCCGGTCGTTAGAAAAGTGTCATCATTTCTTCGCACTGCTCAAAAAGAAAAATAGTTCTGATTAGACCCCGGAGTACCAGCATGCTTTGAGGGATTTAAAGAAGTACTTTTCAAGTCCTCTATTGCTTTCAAAACCAAAAGAAAGGGAAACGTTGTTGGTTTACCTCGTGGTCTCGGAAGTTGCGATAAGTGTGGTTTTAGTCAGAGAGGACGAAGGTACGCAATCTCCCATTTATTATGTTAGTAAAATTTTAACGGGAGCAGAAACTCGTTACCCACATTTAGAAAAACTGGCCTTATCTCTCGTAGTCGCTGCTGGGAAGCAGAGGCCCTACTTCCAATGCCACCCGATAGCCGTGGTGTCTACTTTTCCTTTGCGGAATATCCTCCATAAACCCGAGCTCTCGGGTAGATTGGCCAAATGGGCCGTCGAAATGAGTGAATTCGACATAGAGTATAAGCCGAAGACTGCAATTAAGTCGCGAGTCTTGGTTAACTTCGTGGCTGATTTCAGTCCGAGATTATTTCCTCTGGCAACCAAGGAAGCAGTAATGGTGTCGGAATCGACATTAGGGGTTTGGACCTTATTTACGGATGGAGCTTCCAACGTAAAAGTATCCAGGCTCGGTATAGTCTTAATACGCCTTCGGGGGAAACCCTAAAGCAAGCCATTAGGACGGTTTATTTAACTAACAATGAAGCAGAGTATGAAGCCTTGATTGCAAAACTTGAGTTGGCCCGGGGACTTGACTCCGAGGTCATTGAAATCAAATGCGACTCACAACTGGTAGTAAATCAGGTCTACGGGATCTTCGAGACCAAAGAGGAGCTCATGCAACAATACGTAGTAAAGGTTCAAGCTATGCTGGTACGATTCCGAGAGTGGTCAATTACTCATATCCCAAGGGAAGAAAACCCAGAAGAAGATGCATTGGCAAACCTAGGATCATCAACAGAAATAAAGGGATAGGAGTCCAGGACGGTAGTTCAACTGATGAACTCAGTCTTGGATACAGATGGTTACTACGAGGTAAATTCAACTAATCTGGTCTGGGACTGGAGGAATGAAATTATCGATTATCTCGAACATGGGAAGCTACCTGAAGACCCTAAAATATCCCGGGCAATGTGCCCCAAAGCAGCGTGATATAGCTTCAAGGGAGGCCAATTGTATAGAAAATATTTTCAAGGCCCGCTGGCCCGATGCAGAAGAGTGTCTGAAGCTAACTATGTCATGAGAGAGTTTCACGAAGTGATATGCGGCAACCACTCGGGCGCAGATTCCTTAGTGCTGAAGTTGGTAAAGGCAGGATATTACTGGACCCACATGGAATAAGACGCCAAGGACTTCGTACGAAAATGTGATAAGTGTTAACGCTACACTCCACTAGTGCATCAACCGGCAAAACCCTTACATTCATTCCTATCTCCTTGGTCGTTCATGAAATGGGGGATGGACATCGTCAGACCACTAGCACCGGCTCCCGAAAAGGTAAGATTTCTTTTAATTTTGACTGACTATTTTTCTAAGTGGGTAGAAGCAGGTCCTTATCAGAAAATCGGTGAACGCGAAGTGGTGAATTTCTTGTGGGAAAATATAATTTGCAGGTTCGGAAGCGACAATGTGCCACAGTTTATCGGCACAAAAATTACAAAGTTCCTTGAAGATTTATAATAAAGAGGATCACATCTTCACCCTATCATCCGAGCGCAAACGGTCAAGAGGAGTCGACGAACAAAGTGATTATTCAAAACCTCAAGAAAAGGTTGGAAGCAACTAAAGAAAACTGGCCCGAGGAATTACCTGGAGTTCTATGGGCATACCGAACTACGGCCAAGTCGAGCACAGGGGAAACTCCTTTTTCCCTCGTGTACGGTGCAGAAGCTTTAATCCCGGTAGAAGTAGGGGAATCCACCTTGAGATCCTTCCAAACAGATGAAGAATCAAACAACGAAGCAATGCTAGTCAACTTGGAACTGCTCGATGAACGCAGGGACTTGGTGCATGTAAGAATGGTAGCTCAAAAGCACAGAATGAAGCGGTATTATAATCGAAGAGCCAACCTCCGCTATTTAAAAGTAGGAAACTTGGTACTAACGAAAGTTACTCACAACACCCAGGAGCTCAACGCCGGGAAGCTAGGTCCAACGTGGGAAGGTCCCTACCGAATTTCAGCTATCACTGAAAAAGGTTCATACAAGTTGGAAAACCAAAATGGAGAGAAGTTTCCCAGGAATTGGAATATGGCACACCTCAAAAGATATTATTGTTGATGAACATTATCTGATCAGAAAGTATGTGCTGCACTCTTTTTCCCTTCATTCAATTTTTGTCCCAATTGGATTTTTCTAGCAAGTTTTTTAACGAGGCAGCAACATAAAACATACTACGAAGACAGAAGCAATAAGACCTTTAATAGCAAGGCACAAAAGCAAAGATCCACTTGGGGGTGGTTAGATAATCTTTTGCTTTATAGCAGATTCCCACCTGGAAGTTGAGCAAAGGTTACCTGATCGTTCACAAATACAAACCACTAGAGGGTTGTCAAATAGTCCTTCGTTTGATAACATAAATTCCTAAGGGGAAGTAAAGTGTGTTACCAAGTTAAGGATTATCTAGCAATGAATTAGTGGAATCTTCAAAGATACAAGACTTCCAGTGTTCCAATTCACACTCTTCGCATTAGAACACTAGGGGGGATGATATGAGGATACGGTAACAAAAAATTGGAAATATAATTACATCATCGGGACCAGGGACTGCACGATCAGCCCCGTAGAAATAAGTTGTACAAGTTAGCCACAAGTAATGGCAATTTCTTTTTAGCATAGCAAATGCTTATGTAGTTTTTGAAAATAAAAGGAATAAAATGAAATCCTTTTATTTTTATCTTGTTTTTCGTCTGAACGATAAATTAACTTTGTTATTTGAAAGTTAAACAAGTACTTCAAATGCTAGTGCCATAATGAACAGGAGGCGTCCTCTTCAAGAACACCATAAACATAAGAGTGCCCTCTCTTATAAAAACCATCAAGTTAAAGGGTTGGTTTCGGAAGAATTTATGCCCAGAATCAAAAATGCCTTCGGGGAAAGATACACCTGAAGCCGTATATGAAAAGACACAAAAAGTAAACTTGCGCAAATACTTATCAAAGCCCTCACGAAAAAGGGCTGATGCCCCGAGCCAAAAATGCTTACAGGGATAATACACTCAAAAGTTTCACATAGTAAGACGTAAAAAGGTTTGAGCAAAATTCTTGCATAAATATTCTAATGAGAAGAAGACTCAAACAATATTTGAACAAAAGATGTTTTTATTTACAAAAACATGTCAAAATGGCACAGTTACAAGAATTGGAAAAAGAAAAGAAACAGCTAAACTGCAGTATCTCTCGAACCAGGAGGAAGAAAAGTGTCTGCGCCCCCGGGATAAGTAGACAAACCCACCAGAGGCTTAACATTTTTACCAGTTTGGCCTTCAATATCATCATCCTTCGATTCTTCTTCAGTTCCCTAAAACTCGGAACCGAAACCAGAAGGACCAGGTGCATCAGGCCTCGCTGGGTGATGGTAGGCTATAATCCCGTATTTTAGTCATTTATTACACTCTAATTCACTGCACTTTACTTATGTTGAGCTTTAATTGGTAGTGTTTTTCACTTATTATGTGTTTTATACCTTGAAGGAGTGATTCCGAGTTATGTAGATATTGTGGAGATAATTCAAGCTATTTGGAGCTTTGAAGTATGATTAGAAGCCCAAGCAATTAAGCCAGGATCACGTTCGGGGGTCGAAAAACTAGTCTGGATGTCAAAAATTTGAAAAACTCATTTCTGGCCAAAATTTGCACTACCGCCCTGCGGCATGCCTCTCGGGGCGACATTGCAAAAAGTGGCCAGAAATCATATTTTGGCACGTTCTGGAATTTTCTACATGTGCGCGGCATGCGGCGCGGTAACCCAAAAATGCTAGAGTGACTTCCCAATTCCGCTAAAAATAATAATTTCATCCGAGGATTATTTGGGGATGGCTTAAATACACGGAAAAACACTATTTTCGACACTTTTGACAGATTTTTGACCTAAGGAGGCCAAGGAGGCTAAGGAGGAGTTGGAAGAACACAAGCACAAGAATTTCATCATTCCTTCCTCACTCAAGATCCGGGTTTGGATTGAATCTATGTTTTTCTATACTTTAATTATATTTGTGAAGAACTTATCCATGTCTATGGAGTAGATCCTTTTGGGTTTTGATAGATTTGGTGTATTGCTGATTGTTTGTGGATTATAACTCTATTTTTTATGTAGTTGAATCGTTTTTAAAAGATTTAATTGTTACATCTATATTCACTTGTTCTTGTAAGTGAAAGAGGCATAACTTGTGATATCTTTGCATTATATTGTTGGTTGAGTTCATAAACTCTTCTAAGTAATCAAAAGAGGCTAGTTGAATCATTGATTAGACCTAGTTAGGATAATAATCGAAGGAGGTTTTCCTAAAGACTGATCCACTACGAATTCTTGCATATCTTCGCAGTGCTTAAATTGGTTCATATTGAGAGGTTGGGACTTAATCGAGAGAGGAGTTTCTACTAAATAATTATACTGATAATTAAGTGAATTCGAGAGACTCACTTGAATATTAGAAGTGAATTATCTAGAGTTAAATCATAGACAATTATCTTGCACCTATCCTATCAAAATCTCATTTTCTCCCACTTTGCTTAGTCCTTGCTTTTGTTATTAGTAAATTAGCTCTAGATTCTTAATTAATTTTAGTATTAACCACATAAATCTTAACTGTTAATTCTCCTGGATAGCACTCTAGCTACAAACTATGATAATACTGTTTAACTCCAATCCATGTGGACACGATATTATACTATACTATCTTTGACTAGCGAGCACAATTTAAGTGTGTGTTTTGCGCTCGTCACTGGGTGTCCACTTTTAGCAGCTAACTCAAGCTCGTTGGCCTTACCAATTTCAGCATCAAAATCAATAACACCAGCTTTGGCCTCTTCCAAGTTTTTTCTCCTCATGTTGTACATCGCGTAAGTTTTCCCAACAACGAGGGAAGCCGCTCGGCGCTTGAGTTCTTCTTTGAGTTGTGTTACCTCGGCAGAAAGGTTTTTCCTGGTGGACCTAGCAGATTTGAGGCTAACATCAAGGTCGCAGATAGCTGAACTAAAAAGCCTATTATGCTCGATAGGTCTCTTTTACTTCTCTTCCAGTTTGCGTGTTTTGCCCCCACAACAATAAGCTCTTCAATTTTGGAGTTCAAGGCTGCCACTAAGTTAATCATTGTTTCAGCGGAGGCAGCCTCGCGTTCGATTGCAGCAAGAACGGTGTTATGGACTTCAACCTATTTGGCCCTGATTTTGTCAAATCGAACACTCAGCGGGCTAATTTCTTGGCTAAGGGTTACCACTTCTTGCTCACTTTACTGTAAACGATTTTCCAATACAACAACCTCAGCGTCTTTGGCTTCCAGTTCCGAAAGGCGAGCGACATATTGCTCCTGCTCTGCCAAAAGTTGATCCCGTGCGGAGGTAATCTCTTCCTTTTCACGAATCAACCTCTGAAGGCCCTCGAAAGAAAGAAAGTTGGCCTACAAAGTAAGTAGGGTAAAATTCAGGATATGTTCACACTAGAAGAAGTAATAAAGAAAGAAAGGAACGTATCGATGTGGCGTTGTGCATGGCGTTGTTTAACAAACACTCTCCCGAGAGTACCTGAATCTTTTCCCAGTCTTTCTAGCAAGCTCCACCGGCCGAGATAGCAAGTTGCATCTGGTAGAGACCGAAAGAATAACGTTCCTTCTCCTTTGTGGATCTTCAGAAGGGGCAGGATAATTTTTCCCCAAATACCTATGAACTGGGGTCTGTGGAAGAGGAACACATTCTTCATGGTCAGGTGCGGACGGAGGCGGTGATGTAGCAATTGCTGGTAGAAGAGTGGATGAAGATGGAAGTGATGTATCAGTTGCTGGTGTTGGTGAAGATGGAGATAAAGGTGATGGAGTTGAAGAGTGTGAAGCAGCTGCATCAAATGTAGTGCTGGTTGTTGGATGCTCGCCAACCAAAGACGGCAAGGGCCCGATACTCATCCCCGCAGTACCGGACACAGCAGTTAAGGCCCAAAAACGGGATTTGACATTATCTACCAAATTAAATTCTCCCCAAAGTTCCAAGGCATCGTCCTCGGTTGGTGTAACCCTCTCAACAGGTTGAGCATCCTGTTGAGATGATGAGGATCGTTGTCTTCTATATAATCACTAGCTTCTTCATCATCGTCGATCGTCATGGTGTCTATGGACGACTGATGTCGCCCAAATTCACACCACTGATTAGGATTGTGAAGTGGTTGATGCAAATATAATTACCCAACGTTAGTCGGGGTTGATTCCACAGAGAGCTTATATTGGATTAGGTATATATCTAGACTAGGTGTATGACGTGCCCAAATTGCACTTCCACATAATTGGTTGTTTCTTCCTAATTCTAAAAAGTATACTATTGTTTTTAAATGAAAAGCTAAGGAATGATATTTTTGGTATTGTTGTTTTTTAAGTTGATAAAAGATCTAAGGATGTGACTTCCACCCAGGTGGTTACCTAATGGGTTGTGGGCTTAGGGGAATGTTTCGTTGGTCGGGGTGTAATATAGCAATCACCACGCCATTATCCAATCGATACCTCTCGGTAGTTAGAGTGGTTTTGCCCAATTTGGCTTTCTCAAGTCCAAATGGGTAATTGACAAAACCGTTGATATATTCTCAATTCGGGTTTTACTATCTCTAGATTCAATCCTTTAATTGGGGCTATCAATTTCTTGAGTTCACTCCAATTTCTTGTTAGCCAAGTTTTTCTAGACTTAGTCTCTCTTTCTCAAGTAGAGACCAAGTTAATTAGGCATGAATCAATATTTGCAACCATTAATTCCTAAATTCAAGCAAGAACTAGGATAAATATCATACACCCAATCTTAAACAAAACCTAAATCAAATACCTATTAGATACCCACACTAGGGTTGGGTCACAACCCTAGCTAGAGATTTAGCTACTCATAGTCAAAAATGAATAAATGAAGGAAGAAAATAATATTAAACTCATAACAGATGATAAAGGGATGAAAATCCAATGTTAAAATTATCCAGCTGAAATTATCGGATAAAATTTCCCCTGCGGAGTTTGTGCAGCCGCACAATTCTGTGTGCGGTCCGCACTTTGAAGCTGGCATGACAGGATGGATTTTTGCGGCCGCACAATTCTGGGGTGCGGCCGCACTTCTTCATATTTTGCGGGCCGCACATTTATGAGTGCGGCCGCACAATAATAGTGCGGTCCGCACTTCTTCAGGGACCCAAAACACCATCTCTTTGAACCTCGTCTTCTGCGGCCGCACAATAATTGTGCGGTCCGCACTTTGCGAAGGGAATTTGTTAGTGGTCATTCAAAGTCTGCGGCCACACACAGTATTGTGCGGTCCGCACTTTGCTCTTTTCTGCTTTGTTTTGATCCTTGTCCAATTTTACTCCTTCTTGAGTTTATTTCATCTCTTTGGCTCATTTCCCAATATTCCTGCAAGAGAGCACATTTCATTAATTCTCGGGAATACCTTTAAGCATTTTTGAGCTAAAACGAAAGTAAAAGAGTACAAATAAATGGTCAAAATCCCTACTTATCAACTCCCCCAAACTTAAGCTTTTGCTAGTCCTCAAGCAATTAAGATAATTCCCACCTCCACAAGGAAAAAGCTATTTCAGCTGGCCTAAGTTGAATCAAACACACATCAATTGGGACCAAAGATTACCCACACACTCATGAATCATCAACAAGCCTATGTTCTAAATGTTAAAGCACAAATACCTCTAATGTGACGCTTGAGAATCAAGAGTTGACTTTATTCATCAAGGAAGTTCGCACTTTCGTGCAGGTCACTGCAGATCCCAAACTCCTCCTCTTATACTCTCCGTAAGCTCATCTCACTCAATGGAATGATAGAGAAAGGTTCACTCATCACTCTCAAAAGAATGTCACTAGCCCGGCTCTAAGTACCATATGCTTGCCCCTCATGTAGATCATCACTAATGTAAGCTTACTCGGCCTGCAATCACGTAGGGAATTTTCGGCATGTAATGAAGGCTTTTGGACTAAGGAGAAAAATATTGGAATGGAACTGGTTCATCTTTCCTTTAACACTCCATTTTCTCTTTTTGGCTCATAGTTTGAGGACTATTTGAGTCATTTTCTTTTTTCTTAGCGGAACTAGAGAGACTTGACATCACTCTTTCTTGGTCATTCTATTCATATTCTCCTTCTTTGTTTTCTCCATTCTTTGCACTTTTGCTTTCTTTTGAATCCTTTCAACCCTTTCACATTATTCACTTTCTTTTTGTGTTTTTCTTTTGTTCTTTCTTTTTCTTTGCCTTTCCTTTATTTCATTTATTTTCTCTTTTTGTGACTTGATACTATTTTCAAACTCCTCGCCTCTCCCCCAAACTTATATTTTTGCCATTTATTTCTCATGAGTGGTAAAAAAAGCCCAGGTGCCAAGAAGATCACTATAAACGGGTAAAGGCTTGTAACATGGTTATCGAATGAAGAAGGCTTTAGGCTCAAAAGGGTTGATTAGGAAAAATATCATTGGTGGGCCATGGAAGGTTTCAAAACGGGTCAAGGAGAGCCTACAATCACTTCTCAAGCCAAGCTAACTTAGAATTTCACCTAGAAACACATTCAGAGCAAGTTCTAGACCATTCACACGGGTACTTGGACTTATAACAAAATACCTCACCTCTCACACAACCTGTTTGTTAAAGAGAATAGAGTCGAGGACCCACAACAACTGCATTCAAGATTAAAAATCGCTAATGGTTTAACTAAACCACCCGATGATTGCCTAAGTCAAAACAAGAGTCACAAGGTCACCAACTAGAGCCATTTATTTTTAAAAACTTATTTTTAACCATAATCGTGTAGTTAAGTGTGTTGGTACCAAGTGAAGCATGCTTGAACCTTATTTATTCATTAATACTACTGCTTCTACCTAAACATCAAAAATGGACTTGATCCCTTAAGAAGGTTTTCACGCCATCCATCGTTGGGAAGAGCCACCCGGTTCACACAAAGCCCACATTTGGAAAGAACCGTGGCATTAAGAAAACCAAAGGCTTATTGTTCACTTAAACATAAAAAGAAGGTAACAAATCAAAACTAAGCTATTAAAGTAAATAAGAAGCTATACTATTAAGAAAACAAAATAAATAAGCTATGAAATAAACTACTGAAAGTAGGAAAAATGAATATACAAACCGAGGGGAATAAAATATATACATCAAAATAGATGGAGGAATATATACATAATAAAAGAGAAGATAAAGATAAAAGAAAAAGAGTATTAAAGTTATTACAGGCCAATGTCATTAAATGTCATCAAATCAAACCAAAATAGACCACCCCCTGACAATGCTTAGCAAAATCAGAATAAGTGAGGGTAGAGAGTAAAGAAAACTCCCTATGTGGTCTCAGGGTGACTGGAAGCATCACCACCCTTGGGATCCTCCAACTGGATCTCATCATCATCTGGCTGGGGAACAACAGGGTTGGTGAACATTTGAGGCACCTCCTCGACAGTATGGGCAGCAAGGTCTGGCTCGTCAGATTGGCCAGTTGGTGCCTCTGCTGATGGTGTAGCTGGTACTGATGGATCTGTCTCCATCAATAGGTCAAATGGTAAATCACCAGCTGCTGCAATCTTTGCCACCTCCTTTCTCAATCTCTCCACCGATTTCTTTGAGGCCTGGGATTTCCTCATCTTCTTCGCCTGTTTGCCCAACTCCTCAATAGCTCCCCCATGTGCCATCAGTGTATCCATAATGGTCTTCTGGTTGTCCAGGATCTTCTTCAATGTTTCCTCCACTTACGGAGGAACTTGTGGTGCTACTGGGGTGGAAGACTGTGCTGCAACAGCACTGGATATATCCGACAGCTTTGAAGTAGTTGTCTACATCCAGTTGTTGAGACTCGCCAATGTCTGTGAGACTCACAGCGCAGTGAATTGATATATGGATGAGGAAGGCACCGGTATTGATGCTGAAGGTCTAGAAGATGAAGGCGGTGGCATGTCAGCTGTCTCGATGGAAGGACCGACTGTTGTGGAAGGCATGGGAGCTGTAGATCGCTCAGCAGTAGAATCTATAACCACCATTGATGGCTCATCATACTGACCAGTGGTGGCAGTTGCCTTCCCCTTGAACTTTGGGTTTCCCGGACCTTGGAAGGAGTACCATGAAAAGGGCTTCTTAGCTCGCACTTTTGTATCAAAGCTCCTCGGCTCCACCTTTATATCTGTGAAATATTCTGTGAGGGTGTTGGGATATGGGTAGGAGCTTTCACCTTTTCAAACAACCACTGACATGTTGGCCGACATGATGGCACCCACATTGATTGGGTACCCGACCATAATAGATGCCACCAAAATTGCTCAGGGGATAGGAACATTGTACTCATTCTGGCTCGGGTCTATACGGCTGCACACAAACGTTTTCCACCCTTTTGCTTCAAAATTAAAGGTGGCCTGTACAATGAGAACCCCCGTTGTGATCCACGGTTGTGGTGGTCCTAGTGTTGCCAATATCTCTACTAGCCAAGGGCGAGCTGCATCACCCATGGCAAGCTTCTCCAAGTACTGGATTGCCTCTACCTCCTCGAGCCCCAAGTAAGTGTTCAGAGTGATTTGGTAAAATCTGATTTCAAGTTCCTCACCTTAGTTACTTTGGTACCCTTCTTGATGTGTGCCACATTGGCATAGAACTCCCGTACCAAATGCTCCTTAGCATCCATAACACTCTGGGTGAACAACATTTCCCACCCCATTGCGCTCTCTGAACTGTTTAAGCACATTTAGATTATATCTATCCAAATCCTTCAATAAGAACTGTCGCTCAAGTGTGAGCGATCTTTGGGGTCACCACTCTCTAAACCTTGTGAAGGCCGTCAAACTCACAAATCTATCCTCCCACGCTTCCTTCTTCTTATATCTCTCTAGGACGCCCACTCGAGTGTCACCTCATCTACCATAATCCGGGACATTGTGATCATCATCAACTGCAACTGGTGCAGGAGGAGTAGGTGTAGTGAAGGGTTGTGAACCCTGGCTACGGGCATCGGAACCCTCAGAAGAACTTGTTGTAGTGGAGGGTTCACTGCGCAATTGATATCCCAGTGGTTTGTGGGGGTTAGGACTGGACCTCAGGTTGTATCTCCACTGAATGACCCTCAGAGGCTTCCCTAGACGGGGCATATGAACTAGATTCTGAGGGCTCTATGTCCCTACCTCTCCCAGTAGTCGGATTTTTGGCGATGGATTTTGATTGCACTCCCAGTGGGTGAGTGCCCTTTCCTCGGCCTCAGAAGGGTTCACCTCTCCCTTTAGATGTATCGCCTCTACCTCGTGAACGAACCATTGTCTACAATACAAGGCAGTTAAGTCAGTTAGAGTTCAAAACAGTGTAAACAGTTGCATTACAGTTGCAGGAAAAACAGTCTACATAAGAGATAGTGTGGCCGCAGACTGTCATGTGCAGACCGCACAATTTCAAAGTGCGGTCGCACATCCTGAAGTGCGGACCACACAATTTTGAGTGCGGCTGCACATTCCCAAGTTCAGAACACTGGTTCTCTGAAGTTCCAAAGTGCGGTCACACATATTTTTCCATGGACCACACAATTTTACTGCGGACCGCATAATTTTGAGTGCGGCCGCACAATCCCAAGTTCAGAACACTGGTTCTCTGAAGTTCCAAAGTGCGGTCGCACATATTTTTTCGTGGACCGCACAAATTTACTGCATATCACATAATTTTGAGTGCGGTCCGCACTTTTCATGCAACACATTTGCCCTAATTTAAGATTTGCGGACCGCACAATTTTGTGTGCGGCTGCACAACTTGAATTTAAGCGGCACTAACTTTAGGTTTTGCAATTTTTGCATAATTTAGACATGATATTTGTAAATAAACATGATTAATGATCTACCCAGTCCCTAATGAACACACATGATATAACCCACATGATTTTAAGCACACATGAATAACATTTGATATTTTAGGCCTACAAATAACTATACTAATCAAGAACAAAAATTAAGAAAAATGTAAAAAAATCTAAAATGGATTGAACATACCTGCGATGAAGGATTCAGGTGAGAATCTAAACTTAGTGAAATGAGTATGAAGTGTGAGCTATTTTATGGTGCATTGTATTTGCTTAGGTCTCAAGAACTCTGAGTATGTAAAGTTGTGAATAGAGCTTAGAGGACCTATTTATAGGTTGACCAAGTCGGTCAAAAGTGAGCTGAGTGCGGCCGCACAATTTTGAGTGTGGTCCTCACTCTTTACCTGGACCTTTGTTGAGATTCTGCGGACCACACAAAAGTGAGTGCGGCCGCAGAAATTTGCGCGGTCCGCACATTTTTGTGTGCGGCTGCAGAATGGCCTATTCTATGCAACTCAAAACTTCAGAGAGTTCATACTTTTGGGTCTCCAGTTGTGCGGTCGCACAAAGAATTGTGCAGCCACAGACTCCTTTCTGCGGTTGCATTCATTATTGTGCGGTCTGCACTTTGTCAACACTTGGCTAAATTTTTTGAACAGAGTCCCTGCAATGCACACTCATTCCTGCAATTCACTTCAAAATCAGTTAGCTCAAAACAAAACCTATCTAACAAAGAAGAAAATGTAAAATGAAAAGAAACATGGGTTGCCTCCCAAGAAGCGCCTGATTTAACGTCGCGGCACGACGCAGATTACCATCAATCACTTGAAATGAATTAATGCCACGACGTGGCCATCATCAACTTTGCCAAGATAATGCTTCACCCGGTGACCATTGACTCTAAACACTTCATCATTTTTGTTTTTCAAGTCCAATGCACCGAAAAGTGTCTCATGCACAACCTCAAATGGACCACTCCACTTAAACTTCAACTTTTCCGGAAACATTCGTAACCGAGAATTGAACAATAACACAAGATCACCTTCTTTGAGCTCCTTGTTCCAAATGTACTTGTCATGGAGGTACTTCATCTTGTCCTTATATAAGGACGAACTTGAATATGCATGGTACCGAAATTCATCAAGCTAATTCAGTTGTGCCACCCTCAAGTTGTTGGTGACATACCATTCAAGATTAAACTTCTTCAATGCCCACATAGCTTTGTGTTCAAGTTCCACCAGAAGGTGACAAGCTTTCCCGAACACTAACCGGTACAGAGACATACCAATCGGTGTTTTGTAAGTCGTATTAAAAGCCCAAAGAGCATCATAAAGTTTCTTGACCAATCCGTCCGGTTGGCATTCACTGTCTTTGACAAAATACTCTTGATCTCCCGGTTGGAGACTTCCATGTGCCCGCTTGCCTGAGGATGATATGGGGTCGACACATTGTGAGTGACACCATACTTTGTGAGTAAGGTGTCAAAAGCTTTGTTGCAAAAGTGCGATCCCCCATCACTAATAATGGCCCTTGGAGTACCGAATCTCGTGAAGATATTCTTTTTCAAAAATACCACCACACTACGAGCTTCATTGTTGGGTAAAGCCACGACTTCAACCACTTTGACACATAATCTATCGCTACAAAAATGTAAGTGTTTCCACAAGAGCTCACGAACGGACCATGAAATCAATACCCCACACATCAAAAATGTCAATCTCCAAGATGGTGGTGAGGGGCATGTCATTTTTCTTTGAAATCCCACCGGCCCTTTGACATTCATCACAATGCTTGACGAGATCGCTAGCGTCCTTGTAAATAGTAGGCCAATAGAATCCACAACTCAATACTTTTGTTTCTGTTCTAGCTCCCCCATGGTTACCACCATATGGTAAAGAGTGGCAAGCCTTAAAAATTTCTACTTGTTCTTCCTCCAGTACACATCGGCGAATCACACCATCGGTGCAAATCCGGAAGAGATACGGCTCATCCCAATAATAGTCAAAGCAATCCTGTTTGAGCTTCTTCCTTTGGTTTGAAGAAAACTCATTCGGTAAAATACCACTCACAAGTTAATTGGCTAAGCCGGCGAACCATGGCATCCTGGTCATTGAAATGGCTAGAAGCTGCTCGTCGGGGAAGGAATCATTTATCTCAAGGCCGTCATGTGGCCTCCCTTCCTCCTCCAAACGAGACAAGTGGTTCGTCACTTGGTTTTCACTACCCTTGCGGCTTGAATCTCTAGATCAAACACTTGCAATAGAAGCACCCACCGCATTAACCTTGCCTTTGAATCTTTTTTGCTCATCAAATATCTAAGCGCCGATCGGTGTGGACAATCACCTTTGTACCCATCAAGTACGGGAGGAACTTCTCCATAGCAAATACAATAGCAATGAGTTCTTTTTCGGTCACCGTGTAGTTGATACGTTGCCCCAACACTGCTCCAACCGCCACATCACTTGCATCACACATGAGCTCAAAAGGCAAGCTCCAATCCGGTGTGGTGATAATAGGAGTAGTAGTCAATTTGAACTTGAGCAATTCGAATGCCGTCATACAATACTCATAGAAATGGAACTTGGCATCCTTCTCTAAAAGTTTACATAAGGGATTTACCACCTTAGAAAAGTCCTTGATGAATCGGCGATAGAACCACGCATGACCCAAGAAACTCCTCACTCCCTTCACTGACGTAGGGGGTGGGAGTTTAGAGATCACCTCTATTTTGGCCTTGTCGACCTCAATACTATGCTTTGAAATTTTGTGGCCGAGGACAATGCCTTCCTTGACCATGAAGTGACACCTCTCCCAATTCAAAATCAAGTTTGTTTCCTCACATCTTGAAAAGTTGCCGGTGCATTGCATAACCCAAATGGAATTCGCGAGAATGCGAAAGTACCATAGGGACAAGTGAAAGTAGTCTTCTCTTGGTCCTCCAGAGCAATAAGAATTTGATTATAGCCGGAATATCCATCAAGGAAACAATAGAAAGCTCGGCCGGCCAACCTATCAAGCATTTGATCAAGAAATGGAAGTGGGAAATGATTTTTCCTTGTGACTTTGTTGAGCTTCTGATAGTCCATGCACACTCTCCTTCCGGTCACCGTTCTTGAAAGAATTAACTCGTTCTTGTCATTGGTGACAATAACCATGCCCCATTTCTTTGGGACACATTACACCGGAGAGGTCCACGAGCTATCGAAAATGGGGTAAACAACCCAGACATCCAACCACTTTATGATCTCCTTCTTTACCACCTCTTGCATTGCTTCATTTAGTCTTCTTTGATGTTCAACATAGGGTTTGGAATCCTCCTCCAAAATAATCTTGTGCATGCAAAAGGCGGGGCTTATACCCTGAATATCCGCCAGTGTTCATCCTATAGCTTTCCTCCTCTTTTGGAGCACCACCAAAGTAGAATCTACCTGCACGTTAGTCAAGCAAGAGGAAAGAATAACCGGTAAATTAAAACATGGGCCAAGAAACTCATACCTGAGATATTGAGGCAATGGATTTAACCCCAAAGTGGGAGGCCCCTCCATTGAGGGCTTTGTTGGAGGAGTGTTCCGGTTCTCAAGATCTAAGGACAATTTTCAGGGTTCATAAGTATACGACCCCATTCCTTGCAATGCGTTTACACATTCCACATAGCCTTCCTTCTCATCATCATCATGATTAAGCAATATGACTTCCAAAGTATCATCAACATTCATCACAACACTAACATCATCAACAATCACTTTGGTCACTAAGTCCACAAACGAACAAGCTTCATTGCTATTCGGCTGCCTCATAGATTTGCACACATGGAAAACCACCTTTTCATCGCCCGCCCGGAAGGTGAGCTCACCGGCTTCCACATCAAAAAGAGCCTTCCACGTAGCAAGGAAAGGTCTCCCTAAGATAATAGGCACCTGATAGTCCACTTCGTAATCAAGAATCACAAAGTCCGCCGGAAGGATGAACTTATCAACACGAACCAACACATCATCAATAATACCCAATGGTCTCTTCATAGTATGATCCTTCATTTGTAGCCTCATAGATGTGGGTCTTGGTTGCCCAATTCCAAAAGTTTTAAACACCGAGTAGGGCATCAAGTTGATACTCACCCCTAGATCACATAAAACTTTGGCAAAGTCGGCGCTCCCAATAGTGCAAGGGATTGTGAAAGCATCGGGATCTTCCAATTTCCGAGCCATTGAGTTCATAATAGCACTCATTTGATGTGTCATCTTGATAGTCTCACAATTCATTGATCTTTTCTTTGTCACCAAATCCTTCATGAACTTTGCATAGCCGGGCATTTGTTTCAATGCCTCAACCAATGGCACATTAATGGATAAGCTCTTCATCATGTCAATAAACTTCTTGAATTGGTTCTCGCTATTTTACTTGGTGAGCCTTTGAGGGTATGGGGGAGGAGGCCTTGGCATTGGTGCCTTGGCCTTTTTCACTACCTGTTCCGGTATGTCAATCACGTGTTCCCTAGTCGGGTTCACTTCTTCTTGCGTCTCCTCCACATTTTCATCAATATCAATTCTCACTTCTTCATTATCTTGTACCACATTGCTTGGAATTTCATCTTCTTGAATCACTACATCATCATCCATAATTCTTCTTTGGTTTGAGGTTGTTACCTCCCCACCTTTTCCACTCCTTGTGGTTACGGCCATGGCATGTCCCCTGTTATTCCCACCCTTCGGGTTCACCACCGTGTCACTAGGTAGTGCCCCCTTAGGATGAGTGTTTAAAGCTTGCGAGATTTACCCTAACTGAACCTCCCAATTGCGGATTGAAGTGTTGTGAGAGGCTAGTTGAGCATCGGAGTCGGCATTTTTCTCCATCATCTGTTTGAACATATTTTCAATATGTGCCATCTTATTATTGGAAGAGATAGAACCATGGGACGGATAAGGAGACGGGTTGCTTGGTTGTTGATACATCGGGGGCCTTTGAAAGCGTGACCCCCGATTCCCTTGGTTATTATTCCAACCCCCTTGGTGTTTTCCTCCAAAGTATCCTTGATTGTTGCCACCCCAATTTCCTTGGTTGCCTTGATTATTCCAATTGCCTTGATTATTGTTATTGTTACAATTACCTTGATTGTTATTACCACCGCTCCAATTGCCTTGGTGGTTTTGATTGCCCTAATTTCCTTGGTTTCCTTGAGAACGCCATTGTTGTTGGCTCGGGCCTTGAGAGTTGTTTCTTTGCCCTTGGTAGTTATTCATATATTGCACTTCTTTCTCTTGCTCATTGTATGATTCGTCTTGGTCAAACCTACTATCATCTTGCACAAATTGTTCCATACGATTTTGCACTTGTTGACCCTTTTGCCTTCACTTGTTCACCATCATATTGACACCTTTCATTGCATTTACCTGTTGAAGTTGAGCTTTGGATAATTGATTCATTATAGTGGTCAACTCGGCAATTGTTTGCCCATGATCATGCAATTCTTTGTGTAGATGAATCACATTTGAATCACCTTGAGAAACATTTGCTCTACTTTGCCATGCCGATGAAGTATCCACCATTTCATCCAAGATTTCACAAGCTTCGGCATATGGCGTTGTCATGAAATTTCCACTGGCAAGTTGGTTGCCCACACATTAATTGGTAGTGTTGATCCCCTGATAGAAGGTTTGTTGAATTATAGCCTCAGTCATATCATTATTCGGGCACTCTTTTACCATGGTATGGTACCTCTCCCAAATCTCGTGCAAAGGCTCATTGGGTTCTTGATTGAATGCTAGAATCTCATCCCGAAGAGTAGCCATTTGCCCGGGAGAAAAGAACTTGTCAATGGATTTTTCCGCCAATTTATCCCATGTATGGATGGAATGGTTTGGAAATCTTTCTAACCAATACAAGGCCTTTCCCCGTAGAGAGAAGGGAAATAGCCTCAACCTTAGAGCATCCTCGGAGACGTTGGTCTGTTTACTCTCCCAACAAGTATCCACAAACCCTTTTAGGTGCTTGTATGCATTTTGACTCGGAGCCCCGGTGAAGAATCCCCGTTTCTCTAGCAATGTAAGCATCACATTGGTAATTTGGAAGTTGCCCGCCCTAATGTGAGGCGGGACTATTGCACTTGCATATCCTTCATTCGGCAACACTCGGTGTGGAGCCGCTCTTGGTGGATTTGGGGGTGGAACGGGAATGCTGTCTTGAGAACCTAATTCAATTAGTAAGATATTTAGGAATGATAAGGTGTGACGTCTATGGATATATGTATAGAGATTAAAAAATAATTTGGTGAAGATCCCAGTTGTGTAGTCTATAAGGCGAAGATGGAAAGTTAAGACTCTTAAACTCTTGTATAACCCGTAAAACCAAACCCTATACATGGTCGGCCTCGTCTATTTGCTTGAGGTTCAAGAGGAACCTCTTCAACTGTGTCATCTTCCATGTCCACATCCCCCAAAGACATGTTTCCGAGAGGATCATTGTTGAGAGCCATTTTTGTACCTACGATCGATTCACAAAAAGGTTAGTAACCCAGAAGGAAAAGAAGACAAATCACACACAAAATCAAATATATAGCTAAATCCATTTTTAGCTCCCCGACAATGGCGCCAAAAATTAATATCGCCCAAATTCATACCACTGATTGGGATTATGAAGCGGTAGATGCAATTGAAATTTCCCAATGTGAGTCGGGGTCGATTCCACAGAGAGTTTATATTAGATTAGGTATATATCTAGACTAGGTGTATGACGTGCCCAAATTACACTTCCACATAATTGATTTTTTCTTCCTACTTCTAAAAAGTATACTATTGTTTGTAAATGAAAAGCTAAGGAATGATATTTTTGGTATTGTTGTTTTTCAAGTTGATAAAAGATCTAGGGATGTGAATTCCACCTAGGTGGTTACCTAATGGGTTGTGGGATTAGGGGTATGTTGTATTGGTTGGGGTGTAATATAGCAATCAACACGCGATTACCCACTCGATACCTCTCGGTAGTTTGAGTGGTTTTGCCCAATTTGGCTTTCTCAAGTCCAAATGGGTAATTCACAAAACCGTTGATATATGCTCAATTCAGGTTTTACTATCTCTAGATTCAACCCTTTAACTGGGGATATCAATTTCTTGAGTTCACCCCAATTTCTTGTTAGCCAAGTTTTCCTAGACTTAGTCTCTCTTTCTCAAGTAGAGACCGAGTCAATTAGGCATGAATCACTGTTTGCAAACATTAATTCCTAAATTCAAGCAAGAACTAGGCTAAATATCATACACCCAACCTTAAACAAGCCCTAAATCAAACACCCATTAGATACTCACACTAGGGTTGGATCACAACCCTAGCTAGAGATTTAGCTACTCATAGGCAAAAATGAAGAAACTAAGGAAGAAAACAAGATTAAACTCATAATAGATGATAAAGGGATGAAAATCCAATGTTAAAAATGATAAACTAATACAAAGTTTCCCAAAGAAGTAAAGAAAAAATGGCTATCTACTTTCGGGAGTTCAAACCTTGACCCAAATTTGACAAAAAGATCTATTTATACGTAGCTAAAATTACCGGACAAAATTTCCCCTGCGGAGATTGTGCGGTCGCACAATTATGTTTGTGGTCCACACTTTAAAGCTGGCTTGACAGGATGGACTTATGCGGCCGCACAATTCTGGGGTGCGGCCGCACAATTCTGGGGTGCGGCCGCACTTCTTCAGATTTTTTAGACCGCACATTTCTGAGTGCGGCCGCACTCTTGGACTTGAGTTGGACATGAGAGATTTCTGTGGACCGCACATTTATGAGTACGGCCGCACAATAATAGTGTGGTTCGCACTTCTTCTGGGACCCAAAATACCATCTCTCTGAACCTCGTCTTCTGCGGCCGCACAATAATTGTGCGGTCTGCACTTTGCGAAGGGAATTTGTTAGTGGTTCTTCATAGTCTGCGGCCGCACACAGTATTGTGTAGTCTGTACTTTGCTCTTTTCTGCTTTATTTTGGTCCTTGTCCAATTTTACTCTTTCTTGAGTTGATTTTCATCTCTTTGGATTATTTCCCAATATTCCTTCAAGAGAGCACATTTCATTAGTTCTCGAGAATACCTTTAAGAATTTTTGAGCTAAAACAAAAGTAAAAGAGTGCAAATAAGTGGTCAAAATCTCTACTTATCACCGGCCCGGAATGAGGTCCAGTCACCATCGCTATCGTATATGACTCGGGGGCATCGGTCCTCGCCCCCTTATTCTTTTTCCCGGCTACAGAGGAGCGTCTTCTCTTTGGTTGTTTGTCTTCCAGCCGGGGACTCCGTAAAGAAACATTTGCTCTCGAAGCAAGCCTAGAGCCACCTATTCAAGTAAGCGCCTCCTGAAGCAACCTCGCTGCTTCAGCAGGATTATCCAAGACATCCTCCTTAGGAACAGCAACAGAGCCCGCGGGTAGACCTAATTTCATAGACAAGTTAAAAGGGATCAATCGGGTTCTTCACTTGAAAAATTGAAACAAGATGAGTTTGAGTTACCATGATTCTTGACCTTCCACCCGTATTTAGGGGCCAGTTCTTTCCACAAGCGAGCCTCGGGCGTCGTAACATCCAAGATATTTTGTACCCACCGGTCCAAACCTTTAATCACTGGTGGGATCCATCGAGTTGTTGAAACAAACTAAGGATGGAGGATCAATACGGCTATAGAAAAATATTTAGTAAAAGGAAATACTAAACAAAGAGCTTACAAGTACGGTTCCAAGCGGTCGGAAAGGACAAAACCGTTGTCGGAATAATGTCGTTGGTGGCAACTGTAACGAACAGTTCCATCCACCCACGGTCATTGTCATCATCCATGCTAGATAATAAAGTATGGTGGCCACACTTGCAGAGGTTTATCATTCCCCCGCGGAAGATTTTGGGAGAATAGAGACTCATCATATGAGCTAAGGTTAGTTCCTTTCTACTTTCCTGGCACAAATGCCGAAGGCAAGCAACTGTCCTCCACACATAAGGGATTACTTGTGCCAAACACACTTGGTAGCGGAGGCAAAACTCCGCAATCACGGAGTCAAGATCTCCGCTCAAAGAGAACGTTCCCAAAATAAAGGGATACATACGTGTAAACATATATAAACCCTCTTTGGGTAGGGTGACTCGCTCTGACAGATCAGGAGCAATAATTTCCAAGTGATGGAAGCGACAATCTTCCTTCACATCAGGAATGCTCGAAGGACGTATAGAAGAAGAATACCTGCTAACAGCCCATGTACGAGAGTTAGCAGTAGGGAATTTCTCTACGAAGTCTTTTGTGGTAATAAGACTTCTAGGGATGATAAAGCCCACATTTGGAGGAACAGAGTCCTCAGCCTTGTTCGTGTTTTTTTTTAAAAATCGGTATGTTTTGAGGAAGAATCCATTGTATGAAAGAATGAGAAGGTTTTTCGTTTGAAGAGAATTAAGAAAAGGTGAAGAGGAAAATGCGAGTTAGATAAAAGAAGCTTGAAAAATTATGAAGTATAAGGGAGGAAATTGATACGTATAAGTAAAAATTTTGGCAGCTAAATTCATGGCCATGATTACCTTGATAATCGGCAAAAGTTGTACTGAATCATGGGACGACGCGTGTTCGAGGCATTAAATGCAGAAAGACATGCGTCTAATCAATCGTCAGAAGCCTACAGAGGAAATTATAGTAATTCCTGCCAAATAAGTATTTCTACTAACTTTCCGGTAACACAAAGTCATATCACCGGAAAGCAGGGGGACTATCTATATAGGGTAAAATATGCTATGACATGTGGCCGTCCGAGAAAGGGACACGTGAAACCCAAGACAGAGGGATGGCTAAAGACCGAAGGCAACTGTTTTGTTTGTCACCGGAAAGAATAACGCTCATAAAGATGTGATAAATGCTCTTTTCCCAATAGCATTTAATAGAGAATATTCCATGACATTAAGAGCAGTTAACCGTTACAAAAAATTTGATATTTATGTTCACCGTTATATTTTCATCAATGCCCCTCATAATTGACATTAAAGAAGGACACGACCCTAGGATCTTCTTCATAGCTATAAATAGTGAGCTCAATTGTCATTGTAAAGGACACGAATTTTCTGGCAAACTTATGTTATACTCTATACTAAACTCAATCCAATCTTATCTTCTTATGTCTTGATTTCTTTGTTGTTGTGCCCGGAAAACTTGTTCCCGGAATTGTTGCTTCTGCTGTTTCGTCTATATTCTAAGGCTAAGTATTGTGTAATTCTTCGATTATTTATTTATTT
This sequence comes from Nicotiana tabacum, assembly GCF_000715075.1. Lineage (NCBI taxonomy): Eukaryota > Viridiplantae > Streptophyta > Magnoliopsida > Solanales > Solanaceae > Nicotiana > Nicotiana tabacum. The sequence goes on from NC_134101.1 coordinate 40,029,611, forward strand.
CAGGATTAAACTGTATCATTTTACGGGTAAACATTAAGTAAATAATTATTAGCTAGTCCTATTGGTCAGTCAAGAGGAAGTTTTCTAGGAATAACTACCGGCCTGATGTATCGATGCAACTTACATAAGATATTCGTCATCTCTAGACCTAAGTAAGGCTGTCCAACGGGATGGGCTCATGTTAAACAGGACACGGGATGGGACGGGATGGCCATTTCGTCCCGTTTATCCCGTCCTATTTCGTTCCGTTTCATCCCGTCCCGTTCCGCCCCGTCTTGTCCCGTCCCACCTGTCCCATCCCGTCCCGTCCGGCATCCCTTTTTTTTGAATTATAGCCATTGGGCAACAACTATAATTATAAAAATAGCCGTTTCCAACGGCTAAAAACGGCCATATTTGGCCCCCACCCCCACCAAAACACCCCCCATCCCCCTCCCCCAAACTTTTAATATAATCCCTAAGTTTATTAAATTATACTTTGGCTCTATTTTCTACTATAAATACCCCCATCCTTTTCATTTTTTCCCACAAAAATAAATCATTCTCTCTCAAATCTCTTACATTCTATCTATATTATTATCTCAATTTTCTCGCAATCAAGTGATAAGTTTCAAGTATTTGGACAAATTTTTGGAGCAATTTTCAAGCTTCAAATTAATTCGTCAAGTATTTGAAGTAATATTTTGGGCAATTTCTTCAAGTTTCAATATTTATCAGGGGCACGGATGATATAACAGATTTTGATTCCTCTATTGATGATGAACTTGATTCTTATCTTAATCAAGGATTGGAAAGTATTAAAGACGAAGAAGGCAACGAACAACTTTTGGCATGGTGGAGGGAGCGTGGCAAGGCATTTCCAACACTTTCAATAATGGCCCGAGATATCCTTGCTATTCAAACATCATCAGTAGCATCAGAGAGTGCTTTTAGCACGGCAAGATTTCAAATCGGAGATCATAGACATTCATTAGCGGAGGATAGCCTAGAGATTTCCGTATTATTCAGAGATTGGATTATTTCAGAAAGAAGAAATCTTGGTTTTGAAAAATTAACCACTAGGGAAGAACAATGTCCGAGCGATGACGGCATGGAACTCATGGAACATCAATCAACATTGTCAATTCCAGAACAATGTCCGAGAGAAATTATAGATAAGTTACAACGAAATTATATAGGAGCTTACAAATATTAGCATGATAATTTGTAATTGGCTACTAAGAGGCCTAGTTCAAACAGAACCCTTCCTAGAAGGTGGCTGCGTAGATTAGGTGCTCTTCAAAAGAATTATATTTGTATGTGAGATTTGAAAGTTCTATTAAGAAAATAAAAGGCTCTAAGCGTTGAATTTTTTTTATGAATTGTCTTACACTCTTACTTAGCTACTTAATGGCTTGAAATTATATTAAATAAATTATAACTCTATTATAAATTTATAATTACTAGAATATTTCATTACAAGTCTTTTGTTTTAATATTTTAGCCTCTCTACTCCTTCGGGGTAGGGGTAAGGTCTACGTACATACTACCCTCCCCAGACCCCATTAGTGGAATTTTATTGGGTTGTTGTTGTTGTTGTTTTGTTATTTTAATATTTTATAATTCTTTACTTAGTTTTCTAATTTCCGTTTAATTTTTAAGTTTATTAAATAAGTCAAAAAACTAGATGTTGCAAACTTTAAAAACTTAGTCATTGTCAAATGAATATCCATTGCCAAACTCAATGCTTAAATAATTTTTTTTAAAAACGGCACTTAAGGCCCGCGAACCCGTCCCGTCCCGTCCCTTCCCATCCCGTTTGTTAGCGGGACGGGATGGACCTACCATTTCGTCCCGTTTGTTCCGTCCCGGCTAAATATCGTCTCGTCCTGTCCTGTCTCGTTAATTTTGTCCCGTCCCGTTGGACAGACATAGACCTAAGATAGAAATAATTTTTATTATGTGACTTTAGTGTTACAGCAAATAAAGTTAAAAATATACGTGATTGACCCAAGAAACTGTCTAGTCTCTAGCCACACTAACAAATGGCTTCAGATGCCAGGAAATTGACTGGAAAAGGGAATTGGAACAAAGACTAACAAAAAGAGACACCCAACGGATCTCTGCCGTATAATAGGCTGACTGGAGATTCGGGCAGTTAAAGGTAGACAACGATATCCATGAACGACGATATTAGTTTCAGTATGTTTATCATAGCTTTTTATTCTTGTATTTTCAAATATGTTTTGAAAATATTTTTCTTGAGCTGGGAGTCTATTGAAACAGTCTATCTGATTCACACAAGGTAGGAGTAAGATTTGCGTCACCCCACTTCCTCCAAACCCTACTCGTGGGATCACTGGACATGTGTTTTTGTTGTAACGGAATCCGTGGACAAATTTGACTGCATCCGTTCTTTAGGCCTCCCTCCAATGAAAATATATTGGCCCAACTATTCTTCAAAAGCCCATATATTATGCCTCATCCATTGGGCAATCAACAAAGGTAGATATGGTATTTTTGGAGTATCACTGGGCCCTATTATTTTTCAAAAGCCCATTTTCTGTTTGATAAAGCCGATGGACTTCAAATGTTGATTCGGTTTTAGACGGCAATTTCAGACGACTCCATAACTTGCATATCTCAATCGTTTTCTACACGTCCAACTGTAAGTGCCATTTTCCTTCTCTATCTTTTAATGGTAAAATAGAAATGCCATGATTTTTACACAGTAAAATGTATCATAAGGAACATATGTATCTGTTGGTTAAATCTGCATAAAGTGCGAGTGTATTAATGCAGAGATTTCGTACAAATTTCAGAAACCACCCAATGCTCTTGATTTCGTAAAATATTATTAGAAAACTTTCCACCAATTAGTGAATATGAAACATGAAAAAAGCAGTTATCAAACTTTAAAACTTAATTTTTGTCATTCTAAAACACGTTCAAGGGCTATTATCCTAGTTATTTCACTTATAGTACTCCGTACTTTTTGTAGTTTTCTGAAAATTCATTTAATCTTTTGCAGAAAATGGAAGGGTGTATGAGAATGTAATTAAGGAGTGTCCTCTTTGTGGAATCTATTTGGTTTATAAGATGGAGAATGTAATTGGTTCATTGTTATCAGGGTTTGGTGCAATTCTGGGAAAACTTTTTGGTCATCCATTTGATTTTTTAGCCGGAAAGTCATGCAGGTAAATGTACTTAACCAGTCTTTATTTATTCAATAAAATAAAGGAAAAGGGCCAAATACAACCCCTTCTACTTTCGGATATTATCTACATTTAACCTCCGTTATACTATCCGTCCAAATTTACCCCTGCCGTTATACTATCCGGCCAAATTTATCCTTACCATCACCAAACTTTTTAAACTTATCCCTTGATCTGTTAGATAATCCAAAATCTCCCAATTTCATTTTATTTAAATCTTTTCTTCTTCTTGCTCCACTATTTTCAGAAATTACTATTGATGTGAATGCTAAAGCTACTAGACTATATAAATTATTCATGGATATTTTTAGTTACCATTGCACCCACTTCTCTTCTTGCGATAATGGGTTTGAAATTGGTTTAAAAATTTATTTATTTATTCAACCATATACACAGAGTAAAATTTTGGAGGGTCTTTTATTGTGTATTATATGCAGCTGCTCATCGTGTATGTATATGTATATAATCGAATATATATATTTTGTTATTGTCTGATTAGTATAGAGTTCGATCGACTGACTAAAGAATGCACAATGAGTAGACATTTGATTAAAGCAAAGTTGAATTCGACAATATAAAATCTCGAAGGAACTTCAACTTCTATCACTAATACTTGCAAAGTCCCTATACTATTGGTGCAACGAATTCATTAAAGTTGGAATGTTGTAAATACTTTTGGAATTTAGACAAACTACCTAATTTGGATTCTTCAATTTACTATACTTTGTTTGCTAACCGTTGTATTATTTTAATATTTTTTTCTCTTATTTTTTTTCCAATTATGAAAGTGGGTAAATGTCAACTATTTCGAAAATAGTGGATCAAGAAGAAGAGTAAGTGACTTAATTAAAATGATTTGGGAGATTCTAGGTCACATGACGGACTGAGGGGTAATTTTTAAAAGTCTGCTGATTACAGAGATAAATTTGGCCGAATAGTATAACAGAGGTTAGATGTAGACAAAATTCAAAAGTAGTGGGGTAAATTTGGATTTTTCCCATAAAATAATAAGGTTATATTTGTATACGGGATTTCAAATATTTTTCTATTTTTCTTTTCCGCTGCCTACTACCCCCACCCCCACCTTTTTTTTTTGAATAAAAAAACAATCTCTGGCTTGATTATATACGTACTGTTTTTTCAGCTTAGTATGCGGCCCGACATGGGATTTCTTCTGTTACATAGAGAACTTTTGCATTTCTCATTTGCTGAAACTGGCCATGGTCTCAATCCTATTCTATTTTGGTGAGTTTCTTAGTTACCAGCAGTGTTTTAAAAGGCGTGGGCGTAAGGCGGGGCGTTTTACATATGTCTTAGCAGGGCGTAAGCCCCATAGGTATTTAATTTTTAATATTTTATAAAATAATATAATGACAGTTAATATTTATAAACAGGTAAAATTACAACTTTTGAGAATTTGAGTATTATATGAAGGACTAATTCAACAAATTTTGTTTTAATTTGAAAAATTCTCTGGGGATTACTCCTTACTAAAAAAACGCGCTCCGAACGCCCGGGTGTACGCCCCGAACGCCCGGGCGTACGCCCCAAATTGCGGAGCGTATGCCTCTTGAAACTTTCGCCCCACACCATCGCCCCGGGGCGTTTTTGGTAAGCCTCGGTTACCAGATAAGTGCTTGTAAATATAGATAGTTGTCTAACATTATAGGCAATGTGCCACAATTTATTGGCAGCTCTTGTTTTATTGCTTCGACTGATTAATTAATTGAGTTAACTGAAAAGTATTACTCTCTCAGTTTTGTTTTATATGATACTTTTTTTAGTTTGTTCTTAAATGAAATAACACTTTAATATATTTGGAATTGATTTATCTTTAAACTTCCAATTATATCCGTACTAAAATGCTTTACATTATTATGACCATAGAAATCTCATGGCATGTTTAAGATTACAAGTTCGAAGGATATTATTGGTATATGGCGAAAATCTTTGCTTCTCTGTGAAACTTTATGCCCGATCAAATGAAGTGGAGGGTTAACATTTGGTCATTCATGGTGAAAGAAACATCGTTGGAAACAATATAACATAATTATCTTTTTGGTAATGCGCAGTTCTCTTGTTCTTGTATTTGCTATACAAGTTGGGCATATGTGGGTGCATTTGTCACTTGCTTTGCAGAAGTACATGGGCATGCTTCTCTACATGTTTTTCAGTCTTAGATTGTTGTTGCACTTTTTTCTGCTTCAAGCTTCAACACTTTCTTATCAAACCTCGGCATAAAAGGCCAAGAAGAAGACATCAAAGAGATATTGAAGGTGTCTATATTTCTAGTACTTTTTCAGAAGAAGAACAAGGTCAAGGAAGTTTATATCACAGAGCGTCTAGAAAAATTGAAGGAAGAAGATCAGTAAGGGATCAAAGGAAAGAGCATTTCAGAAGGTCTTTGAGGCCAAAGAATAATAAGATGCATCGACGGCGAAGAAGATAATGAATATTCTGTCACCTCATGTATTCTAATTGATTTTGTAGATTTTATTACAAGTGACAAGTCATCTTATTCTCAATTGGGTTAAAGTTTCTAAGTGGAACAAATCAGTCGAGTTAAAAAAAAACCTAAATAAACATTGTAATTCTCTAAGAGAGTCTAAGTATCATCTTTTTAGCTGTATATGCAAATTTCATATTTGAGCCTGGTAGTCACTCCATATGCATGCATACATGTAATTCGGGATCGGCTACATGAATACATATACTTTGTAGTATTAATTTTTTAGTCTATATATAGGTGCATTTTATTATATTCCATGGTATAGCACTATTCCATGGAATAGTGCTATTAAAAAGGATGATTGTCATAAATTTTGACAACTAATGTAAAAGTAATCGCACTATTCCTCTTATCTATATGTATGTTTTTCCGTGTGTATGTAGAGCATTATAACATGGTGCGTGCCTTTTTGAGATGTTGTGGAAGGACGATAAGCATAGCAACCAAACTTGTGGTCACTTAATTCTTGAAACGCTAGTCATTATTAGGAAAACGCGTAAATCAGACAAGGCTACGTACAATATACCTTTGTGAACTTAGTGTACCGGGTAATAGGCGTAAAGCAAATGAGCTGAAATGGAAGTTAATACACACAAGGTTTATTTTTCATTCACACACGGACAATCACATCAAGCAGTCATTATCCTTTTCATTAAGCCAATTATACTAACAAATCATAAATAGCTTAACTTTATCCTCATTGCAGAAAACTACAAAATCATTCTAGGATGACCTCTTTTAACTTATTAGTAGTACATACAATACGTAATATTTTACGACCCCACTTAAAATCTTGAAGCAGGCTGTGTCTGAGGAAAGATGATAAGAAACTTTTTGGATACTGGTGAAGGTGTTGAGGAAATGAAATTAAAGTGAGGGTCCAAGGAAAAGAGAATTAAGCTTTGTGGACAGCAGAGAGAGGGCGGCGGAAAAGTACGGCGTGGGCGGGCCACTTGCAAATTAGCCACCTTGTTTTTTTCCTTCCCGGCCAGTACATTTTGGGAGCATTAGTCAAAATGAAGACCTTGAAAATGATGTGGAGTTCAATATGTACATTTCACGTAGACACCTTTTAATTCTATCACTTCTTCCCTGATATTAGAAAGTCATGCAAAAACCCCACATCTGTTTTTTTTCTTTAAATTCTACTCACGAGTTTCTGCTCGTTCCCTTTGAACAATGGAGGAATTTTTATAATGAGATTCAAAAAAATTGCACTTGTGATCTAAATGAATTTGTCAACTATCGTTATAATTACAATAAAAAGCTATCTTTATATGTATGTATATGGAAAAAATTTAACACAGTAAAAATTTTCAAGGAGCGTGATTTAATTGAACCCCCTACATTGATTGTGGCTCCGCCACGGCCTTTGATAGGTATAATGGCAAACGGGCGGGTCGGATCGGATATGGTTCTGGTCGAAAACGGGTAGTGAAAAAACGGATAAATTATTCGACCAGACCCATATTTAATACGGATAAAAAACGGGTTAACCGGCGGATAATATGAGTAATTATATTATTCATGACTTCTTGAATATGATCACGGGAGAATTCTTAATCTCCTAAACTTGAGAAACCCCCAATTTGAGGCTTTACAAATGTAAAAGTTAAACTCATTGGTTATCCATTGATTACCAATTGGTTATCCATTTTCTAAATGGATAATATGGTTCTTATCCATATTTGACTCATTTTTAAAAAGTTCATTATACTACCCATTTTTTAGTGGATAATATGGGTGGTTAACTGTCTTTTAACCATTTTGTCACCACTAGGTATACGGATAAAATCCCACATAGAAGTTAATACATATGACTATGTGAGGTGTAATATTGAGAAATTTTTGAGAAACTCGTACGGACTTGCTCGAAATATACACTATTGCACCCTATAACAATACTATTATCCATCGGTTCCTACTCAATCTTTTCTTTTATTTGTCTGTTCGAACTTTTTCCTTACTTGAATTGATAAAGGGGTTTTCTTGAAAAATGAATCGAGTAATTAAGAGGAGCTCCATAGAATTATAGAAACACCATCTCTAGAGATGATGGTTCTCCGAAGAAAAGAAACAAAAGATACGACAGCTCTCAAAAATTACCACATCACTGTGACACTTTATTAAATCACGCTCCAAAGCAAACTTGCAATTGGCGTCGCATTTTATTTCATATGCACTTTTGTTATCTCAAGTCACTTATTTTTAAAGCAAACAGTCGATACTATGTTTCAAAACGTAGCCAAAACATTTATTATGATTCCAAGGAGCATGGTACAAATTCACTGTGTTAATCTAATACATTAAGTTGTATGGTTATTAGTAAGCTATTTACATAGTAGAGTCGAATGTCGATTTAAAATTGTTGGAGTTTGATAGAGCGTTTCTATGAAGTAACTATTACAATTTTACTTTTGTAATTCAAGAATGAAAAACACATACAATTCACTAATTCAGACATAATTACTATATTCTGACATGAATGAATATTTATAGTAAATTTTTCCCTAAAAACCTTACTTGAACGTGTCCTTGAAATTTATGAAGAATCTTTTCGCTCCGTGATTAGAGTCAACTATCTTACCGAACTTCAACGAGCTGCATATTTCCTTGACATATAACCACATCGCACTAAGGAAAAGTTGACAAAAAGATACTAAAATTTCCTAGATTAATTTGTCTAGTTCTCCTTTCCAATAAGCTTTATTCTTAGATTAACCATTAGAAAATATTTTTTTAAGAAGTTACTACTGTCGTGGAATATTTAGTAAAGCATTCAAAAATCGTTTTCTTCCTTATGAACAAAATCCAACAGAAAAGTCCCTACTGCTAAATATTTTGATTTTCTAATATCAATTTAAGGCGCTTTGATAAATGTTTTAAGTTGGAGTCTCTAAATTAAAGTGCGGTAGTCTTTTATTTAATCAGTTCTGAAGTATGAACATAAAACATTTTTTAGAAAAGTAAAGTTAGGACTTGTCTAGCTTGTCCTATTGTGTCAGACTATAAATATTTCAAAAACCGCACTTAATTGAGCAAAGGTCTCAAAAGGCTAATAATTTAGTGGATGAGTGGTACATGCCTTGGCATATTCTCTAGTCTCATAGCATTTTGTTAAATTTTCCTTAAAACTATCTAACAGTAACTTGTATATACTTTAATAGATATGGATTTTTTTTCATTTGGTAATTTTTAGTATTGAATTTCTATGTACAGAATTATTATGCCTAAATCCGAGTAAGTTTCTTTGCACATCATGCATCTCTTTTTTCAATTTTCTCCAACTATTAAAATTTGAGTATTGCTATTCATAATAGTAGAAGTGTAAAATTTAAGTTGTAATTACTGTGGTCCAGGAAAAAGAAGCAAACACTACATCCCTGCCATGCTCTTCTTCTCTAAACAGTAATATTTTAATCCGTCTTTTTCAATTTATGGCGACGGTATTCGACATGATACGGAGATATGTTAACTTGACTTGTGTGGAAATTTTTTAAACTATTGTTAAAAAGTTTAATTTGATAATATAACATATTAAAGTTTGTAGTTTGAATAGTTAAATTGATAAGGATTCTTAGAATGATTTAGAACCGAGCTGCGTCAAATTGGAAAAAGTCTCATATGATTTAGAATGGGAAGAATAATTGTCTAGTTAAACTACCAGTTATTAGGAGCATTTTAACTGAAATGTGCTAGGATTACAATGTTTAAATAATTTATGACGTCATACCTTAGCAAGCTGCACCCTACACCTTTCGGGGTGGCAGAGCAGGGGACTTCCCAAATAGAAGGTCTATGGTTCGAAAATAACTTGCATATTTTTTTGATTGAATTTGTCGCACGAAATTTGTCTAGTGCGATTTACCTTCATATATGATTAGCGGACTATTATACAAAAATAAAATTTATCTTGTGTGCACCCGAAGGATAGGGACTACCGCTTCCTTGTTAAAAAAAAAAAAACTGCACGCTACCCGATTTAACGCTATCTAATCTAAAATATGGCATACAATTATTTTCTTTTAATCGCTTGAAAAAATTCGAAGCGAGACCCAAAAATAAATAAAATGGAAAACAGAAGATGAAACGATAGTCTAGACAGGAACAGGACATGACCTGATTTGACACTAAATCAGCCAATCATATTAGAGGTTCACATCCGATCTTATCTTTGAGGAGAAATGGAACTTATGCACTATACGGTTGTGATTGTGAAAGGGGTAAACCGCTTCGACCAAACATTTGTTCTTTGTTCCTAGTGCTACAAATTGATATAATAGACAATAATTGAGACTTAACGAAAGTTCCACACGAAACAATGTGTTTTTCTTCCTGTATAATCCACCTACATCTGAAACTTATCAATTCGATTAATCCGAATTTACAAACATTCTAGACGATATGAATTTCATTTTTCTCATTACATTCTAGATGATATGAATATACCTTTTAAAACATTTTCTCTTCTCTGTCCTACGAGGCATGTTTTTTCTCGAAAACTAGTTTTAATGGGTGCGATATCTAGAGTATTGTATATGGGTTCATCGTAACCGAGTAACTTTTGTATATATTATATTGAGATGGTAGTTGTATAGGTCAAAATTTGTCCGAGAATATTTAAGACAAGATAACGTCAAAGAAAAAGTTTTCAAGCCGTCATCAGTCGAGGTCGACCAGGAAGCAACGGGTTCGTGGCCGAGATGTCAACAAGGGTCGAGGTTGAGCACAGTTTGTAAAGCTATAACGACTAGTTTTCGAAATATGATATTAAAAAGAATATTTTAGTGCATAATCTCTACACTTGTACTATTAGGGTTTGTTAACAAAATATCTCATATAAATAGAAAATGAGACAATGGTGTAAGGCACGTGACATTCATTTGATAAGAACAGACTTTTGATTGAAGATTCTTTCTCTCTCTTACAAAGATACAAACACTACCTTTCCATCTAAAGTCTGGCTCGAATTATCCCACACCCTTCCTTCATATACGAGAATAATTCGAACATTCTGGATTTGTCTGTCACTCATCATTGTCAGGAGGGATAATCAACTAGTTTATACTTTATTGGGTGAATCATTCTTTCTATTTACTTAAATGTCATTTATTTTCATTTATTGCTAGTCGTTGCTACATTATTCCTCATACTTTTTGGAATAGTTAATGCATATTGTTGTCAATCCCCCATTAGATCTGGCCAACATTAGTCACTTTTTGGAAATAACATCTAGAGATATTATTATTAACTAAATTCAACCCATTATTATATAAATTAAACTGTTTTAACCAAAAGTTACACTTTTTGGTTAAACAATTTGGGGTCGTCTGTGTGGATTTCTTAGTTAAGCTTTTAGTTTCTTCGAAATCTAAAGCCAACACGAGCCTCTAACGTAAAAAAAAAAGTGAAAAAACTAAAAACAAGATCTTCTTTCTTGTACGTACAAAATCCTAACATGACAGGTAACCGAGAAGAAAGGGCGAGAATAATCAATGACCTCCCAACTAACCTCATGAACGTCATCAACGAAAGCTGCCAAACGGTAGACGAAGACGCAATGCCCAATGCCTCCCCTAGGCGAGATGGGACATCGCCTCCTCACTGCAGCATCACAAGTCTCTTGGTAAGGGAGACTCCACATCTGTGGAGGAGGAGACGCCCGCAACTGTAAAAATGCTCCTCGAAGCGAGGCTATCGACACGCTAACCAGCGTCCTCAACAAGCCCGCCCAGGACGCGGCCACAGAAAACACAAGAACTTGCATTATACAACCAGCAGACGAGCAACACAACCAACCCCCTCCTCCTCCCACGACAGGTATTACTCACAATGTTGTTAATAGTGCAGGCGACAACCCTCTCGCAACCATTCTCAAAAGGATGGAGGAAATGGAGAATGAGAACAGAGCACTCCGGGACCAAATGAGGGAACACCAAGAAAGGGTCGATAATATACCGGGCACCCTAAGCTTTTGCCGAAGAGAGATGCCAGCCGATTCGTCGAGCAACCTTATAATGATGACACCGCCCCACATGCCATACCAAAAACCTTTAAAATGCCGCCCTACCTCAGGATATATGTTGGCACGACCGACCCTGAAGATCATGTGACTCACTACATCACCGCCGTGAAATGCAATGACCTCGCCAAAGAACAAGTATCTTCCATTTTGTTGAAAGAATTAGGTGAAACCCTCACAGGAGGAGCGTTAACATGGTATTCGCAAATACCTGCGTGTTCCATTGAAACTTCGAAGAGATGGTCAACAAGTTCGTAACGGCCCATGATGGGGCCAAGAAGGCCGAGGCGAGAGTGAACAAAATATTTGCTATTAAACAGTCTCCAGGAGAGGAATTGAGGGACTTCCTCTCCCGTCTCAACCGAGTAAGGATGACATTGTAGAACGTGTCAGAAGGGATGGCGGTCGCAGCCTTCCAGAACGGGCTGAGCAGGGATGGTTCGAGGGTGACTAGAAATCTATTAAGTCGGTTGATGAAGTACCCTCCAACCACTTGGGATGAAATACACAACGCATATTGTGCCGAGGTTCGAGCAGACGAGGACGACCTCAATGGACCAACTCATCGACTGACCTCGGTACAGGTCGAACCTAGAAAAAATCGAAGAAATGATACCAGAAGAGACCTTGCAGCTCCGCGACCTAACAAGAAACGGCATCAACCATATGTCAGAGCGGTCGTTGCGCCCTCCTCCCGCCATGAAAAAGGCTCGTCTAGATCAAGGACAGGGACTCACCGGAACGAAAGAGGTATTCCCCCTTTATTATTCGCTCACAACTTTTGTGTGTCACCTGCAAAGATAATCTATGCCTTGAAGAAGCTCGGACCAAAGGTGAAATGGCCCCAAAAGATGAGGTCAGATCCAAGTACTAGGAAGTCGGACGCCCTCTGCGAGTTCCACCAAGAACGAGGGCACAAAACCGAAGACTGCATCACCCTAAGGCAGGAGGTCGTAAACATGTAACGACAAGGACACCTCAAAAAGTTGTTGAGCGAACGGGGAAGGATCAACTTTGCCAGAGGATGTGAACAACATCAAAGACTGCCGAAACCGCCCTCACCAACTCGCACCATTCACATGATTATCGATGGCGGGGACGACGCTTCCATCAACAACGTGTAGTTCACCACTACCCTCAAGTTCAAACGGTCAATCACTCGCGAACGGTATGACGAACTCGAAGAGAGTATCATCTTCGATAAGTCGGATACCCACGATTTGGCTTTCCCTCACTATGATGCCCTTGTTATTACTTTACGAATTTTAGATACCGATGCGAGACGCATTGCGGTAGACAATGGGAGTGGCGCGTGTATTATCCATCCTCGAGTACTTACACAAATGAAACCACAAGACAAGATAGTGTCGCATTGCATCACGCTAACTGGTTTTAACAATGTAGTCGATTGAACATCTGGTGAAATCACACTCCCCGTTCTGGTCGGTGGAGTCACTCTGGAAACCACGTTCCACATCATGGACCAAGACACGGCGTACAACGCCATAATAGGACGACCATAGATACACACCATGAGGGCCATCCCTTCCAACTTATATCAGATCATCAAGTTCCCGACTCCATAGGGAATATTCAGCATACGAGGAGAACAACGCACATCCCGGGAATGCTACCGCATCGCCCTAGATAGCACGATTACTCAACAAATAGAGGACAAAGAAAAGAGGCATAACAATCAATAGGACCGAGGTCGATATGTGACGATAGGGAGGACGTTATTAGAGACCCTGATATGGTCGAAGCAGCAGGATCGACCATAGAAGACCTCGACCCCGTTCAATTAGATCTCAACGACCACAACAAGTAAGCTTACATCGGCTGCAAACTTCAGGAACCAGGTAAATTTCGTCAATTCTTAACTACTAACGCAGATTTGTTTGCTTTCAGCCATGCAGACATGCCGGGTATCCCAAAGGAAATCGCCACACACAAACTGACTGTTGACCCATTCCACCTCCCCAGTAAGACAGGTCAGACATAAGTTTAACTCCGCAGTCAATGACGCGGTACTTGACGCGGTAAGTTTAACTGATGGAGAATGGCTCCATCAGGGAGTTGAAGTACCTCAATGGGTCGCCAACGTGGTCATGGTTAAGAAGAAGAATGGAAAATGGTGGATGTGCGTGGATTTCACATATTTAAACAAAGCATGCGCAAATGATTCGTTCTCATTACCCCACATCGACCAATTTATCAATGCAACAGTCGGGCACGAACTACTAAGCTTCTTGGACGCTTATTCAGGTTATAATCAAATCCTCATGAAAGAAGAGGATCGGTAAAAAACCACTTTCATCACCCATCAAGGGACGTACTATTACAGAATCATGCCATTCGGGTTAAAGAATGCGGGGGTGACTTACCAAAGGTTGGTGATGAGGATGTTCAAGGACCAACTCGGTAAGACGACGGAAGTCTATATAGACGACATGCTAGTCAAGTCCAAAATGTAAGAAGATCACATCGACCATCTGAGAGAAACTTTCGACATACTTATGCGATACGGAATGAAGCTAAACCCCGAAAAATGTGCGTTTGACGTGGCCTCAGGAAAGTTTCTAAGTTACTTGGTATCACAAAAGGGGATCGAAGTTAATCCTGACCAAATCAAAGCCATCGAGGGGATACCGACACTTGACTGGCCGGGTCGCCACCCTGTCAAGGTTCATTTCACGATCGTCAGATAGGTGCCACAAATTTTTTGGCGTACTCAAGAAGGATAATGGCCTCCAATGGACTTCGGAGTGCGTCCAAGCCCTGAAGGAATTAAAAGCATACTTGTCGTCGCCACCACTGCTTTCAAAACCAGAGCTTGGAGAACATCTCCCCGTGTATCTCGTTTTATCCAAAGTAGCTGTAAGCGCAGTCCTGGTTCGAGAAAACAAAGGTATGCAATCCCCCGTCTATTATATTAGCAAAAGATTAGTCGACGCCGAGACGAGGTATCCTCATCTCGAGAAGCTAGCTCTGGCCTTAGTCAGAGCTTCGTGAAATCTTAGACCGTATTTCCAGTGCCACCCCGTCTTGGCCGTCACGAACTTCCCCTGAGAAGCATTTTGCATAAAACCGAGCTATCGGGAAGGTTGGCCAAATGGGTCGTTAAGCTGAGCGAGCACGATATCACGTACCAGCCGCGAACAACGATAAAGTCACAAGTGCTTGCTGACTTCGTCGCCGACTTCAGCGCAAAAGTAATGCGAGAAGTTAAGAGAGAAGCCTCTCAAACTTCCCCCCAAACACAAGACTTCTGGGTCATATACATTGACGGTGCATCCAACGTGTCAAGGGCCAAACTGGGACTCATACTAGAAGTCCCAACATGCGAAGTGATCCGCCAGTCCATAAGGTTCCGGATATGACTGACAATGAGGCCAAGTATGAGGCGGTAATCACAGGTTTGAGAATAGCACTCATGTACGGGGCAAGGCGGTTGAAACTACGATGTGATTCCCAACTCGTAGTCAACCAAGTCACAGGGACTTACCGAATCAAAGAACAAAGATTGCAAATATATCAAACTGAAATCTACAAGTTGCTTCCCGAGTTCGACAAATGTCAACTCGACCAAATTCCCTGAGTACAGAACGTTGAGGCAGATGGCCTTGCTAAATTGGTCGCAGCAACAAAAAGTATGGCAATCGGAGACAAGAACGTAGTCCACCTCCTCAACTCATCACTTGATCAAATCGAGGTAAAAACCATAAGCCTAACTTGGGACTGCCGCAATCGTATTATTACATATTTGCAGGACGACACAATCCCAGATGATAAAAAAGAAGCCACGAAATTGAGAATGCAAACGGCCAGGTACAATATCATCCACAACGACCTGTATAAGAGGGTTTACGGTGACCCTTTGGCAAAATGCCTGGGCCCAAACCAGACGCGGCGCGTTCTCGAATAGGTCCACGAGGGCCATTGTGGAGCTCACTCTGACAATCGGGCTCTGGTCAGATTCCTTATACGGGTAGGATACTACTGGCCCACCATGAAAAAAGGGGGCCGTAGACTTCATGAAAAAATGCGAGCAATGCTAAAAGTGTGCCCCGATGATTAACCAAGTGGGCGAACACCTCCACTCGGTCACCTCACCTTGGCCGTTCATCAAATGGGGAATGGACATCATCATCCCCCTCCCGGTAGGGCGAGGTAACGTACGATTCCTTTTGGTTCTAACTAACTATTTCTCTAAGTGGGTGGAATCAGGAGCATTCGCCCAAATACGTGAACAGGAAGTGATCGCCTTTATATGGAAAAACATCATATGCCGGTTCAACCTCCCCATAGAGATAAGTCGCGACAACGGACCCCAGTTCACAGAAAAGAAGACCGCCGAGTGTTTTAAGAAATGACATATCAAAAGGATACTATCGACGGCATACCACCCCACGGGCAACGGGCAAGCAGAGTCCTCCAACAATTCGATACTGAACATCATGAAGAAAAAACTTAAAGACGCCAAGAGACTATGGCCGGAAATATTACCAGAAAAATAGTGGGCTTATCGAACAACGCCAAAGACGAGTACAAGAGAGACGCCCTAATCTTTAGTCTATGGAATCGATGCAGTAATACCAGTCGAGGTCGGAGAGCTCAACCTAAGGTACTCCCATGAGAGCGGACCAAGGAACGATGAAAGCAGAAGACAGGAGCTCGACGAACTTGAGGAACGAAAAGACATGTCCTACATAAGGATGATCACCCAAAAACAACAAGAGGAACGTTATTACAACAAGAACGAAAAGGTTAGGCCACTCAAAGTCGGGGACTACGTGCTTAAAGCTAAAACACAAGCGAGCAAAGACCCACGGGAAGGCAAACTAGGAAAAAATTGGGGCGGCCCGTAAAAAATCACGGCACAAGCCAACAAAGGGTCATTCCAACTAGAAACAATGGAAGGATAGCTGCTGCCAAACAACTGGAATATTACCCACCTCAAGTATTTCAACTTTTAAGAGAAAATGTGTCCCCCAAGTCGTACTCTTTTTTCCCTCACTTGAGTTATGTCCCAATTGAGTTTTCTCGAGGAGGTTTTTAACGAAGCGACGAAGGGAACACTTCAAGTCAAAGTACACAAAGATGGGACCAGGACGGCTAGTTCATTGCTCGACCTCTCAAGCACTCTCCAGCTCAACCAATGAAGTAACTAGATAGACTGGAATTGGGACTGGGACTCGAACGCCAGCCAACGCCCGAAAATTAGTAAATTTCTCCAAATGTTTAACCAAAGCAACAATGCTTAAAGTTTATGATTTCGACAAACTTTGCACTTATCGGAACACCCACCGGCCCTCAGCCATAATTAAATTCAGGTTATGTTCGAACTAACACCTACCGACCCTCGGCCATAATTAAAATTAGCTTATGTTCGACTTCGTCGAACTGGCCCCTACTAGCCCTCGGCCATAATTAAAATTAGCTTATGCTCAGCCTTATTCGAACTAACACCTACCGGCCGTCAGCATAATTAAATTTAGATTATGTCCGGCCTTGTTCGAACTAACACCTACCGGCCCTCGACCATAATTAAATTCAGGTTATGTTCGACCTTGTTCGAACTAACACCTACTGACCCTCGGGCATAATCACTCCGCCTTCCTCGAAGACTCCGACCGAGCGAACTTCGCCTTCTCAAGATCCTCTGCCTTCTCGGCGACCTCGCCACTTAGTGCATCCGCTCTAAATTGACACTCCTCAAACTAGGCACGCAGTGAAACCACCTGAGCTTGGAGATCGTTACACTAGGCTTCGACCCCTTTACTGACTTCGAGCTCTTCCTATTTACCTCTCAACGTCCCTTCAAGGACGTTGCATTTCTCAATGACCCTCACCAGCTCGTCGTCCTTTTCCTTCAACTCTTCATGAAGGTCCTGTAAGTTGCCGCTCTCGCCAAAACGGCTGCAAATCTCTCGGTACTCAAAATATTTACGCTCCAACTTCTCAATTATTTTCTTACGCCTCTCCTCATTTCAAGAACTTTCAATCTCTAGAATCATGGTCTGCAATCATAAGAAGAAAAATAAAAGCAAAAATGAAAACTCACTTGCCAACAAAGGCGAAACACTGAACAAAAAAAACACTACAGTTAGAAAGACGAAGCCCTGAAATACTCACCCTGAGAGCGAGGCCGTCTATGCTCCTCGACAGAGTGACAACGTCCAGCTCTTTGAGGGCTTCACCTTCCACTTTGGAGCAAAGAGGGCCAAGGGCAAGGACTACATTCTCCGTATTTTTCAACAGATCACAATCCATGGGGATCGCAATGGTCCTCGTAGACCCCTCCAACCTCACCTCGAGTTGGGTAAACCCCTCATTTATCATCCAGGTCAGCAGCGTCAATATCTGAGCCCGTTTCAAAAGCATCTTCGGCAACGCCTTTGTCTCTCCCATCGACCGACAAGGGAGTATCAACAACTGGCTTCAAAGTCGACGACCCCTCATGCCGCAAAAAATCAGAAGCCCTCGCAGCTGGCCCTTCGCCCTCCGTCATCGCAGAAGGGAGAAACATGTCTTCGTCAACCTCCACCTATCTCGGAACCTCATACGTCATCTCAACGTCGTTTTCAAAGACAATGGTCTCCGTCTCACGAAGGACAAAATTATCCATCACAAAGTCCACGGCCCGGGCAACCCCGCCGCTAACGTCCAGTGACCTCCTTTTACGAGGCACCAAACCCCATTCACTTGGCAATGATTCCTCCTCTTCATCCACAAGACGGTACAAAGGGGAAGCCGAAGGTTCTGCTGCCGAAGAATCCGCATATAGAAAAGAAAGTGATGCTGAAGCAGCGGCAGGCAGGGCCGAGGAGTGAGCAGGCTCAGTCGCGGCCGTAGAAGGGGTAGAAGCCGAAGATGTAGCAGTCTTCCTCTTACGAAATGCAGGTGGGAAAGCTCCTGGCCTCCTCGAAGGCCCTCGAACTGGAGTTGAGAGAAGCGCAAAAGAAAAGGTCAACTAGAGTGAACCACAAAAGATGAGTATCCAAGAAGCCAAAGCAAAGAAACTCACCAGTCAATGAAAGAGCAGGTCCAAAATTCTTGAGAAAGCCCGGCGACTCACGAATCTCCGCGATGTGAGGGAGGAGCTAGCTGACCCAATTAGAAAGGTCCCGGACCAAATGAGGGGGCGAAGTCTTGGCTGCATAAGAAAGGATCAAGAGATCAGAACCTGTGACTAAGCAAAGTAAACCAAATGCCTCAACACAGAAAGGTTAGACACTTACAAGTATAGTTCCAAGTTTTAGAGAAGCCGTCTGCGTTTGCCACCACGTCCTCAGTTCTGACGAAGAAGAAGTTGTGCCAGAATTGGCGGCTAGCCTTGTCATCTGTCTTCACCACCAGGCACTTGCCCCCTCGGTGGCGAAGGTTCAACATCGTCCCCCTATAGAAACTAGGGGCGATTAAGTGCATCAGATGCCGAAGAGTGATCTCGACCTCATCCAGCTCCGCAGACTTAGTAAGCATCCTGATGAGCTTATAGATATATAATGCAAGCTGAGCCAGGAAAATGCCATAGAAACGACAAAACTCCTCCGCCAGTGGAAGAAGGGGAAATGCGTGGCCGAAAAGAAAAAGGGTAAGCATAGAACGCACAGTACCCGGGGTGTGGACTTGTACCACATCCCACACGGCATGGACCAACTAGATGCGAGTGGGAATGCCGAATTTTGCCCTAAGCTCTAATAAATCAGCCTCTTTCATCGCCGACTCGGAGATTTCGGGCTCAGCTTCACGTGTCGTTGTAAAATAAGACGTGACTTTCTCACCACGAGGAACTATCTCCTCCACCGTAGGGAAGTTCTCATCCTCAACGGCATCGGAGACGCCCTCCTTGCTGGGACTAGAAGATGCGTTAGGCATGGTTCTAACGAAAGAGAAGGTATTCAAAGTAACGGGGAGTTAAAAACAACAGGGATCGCTAGGGCAGGGAAAGAAGATGCACAACAATGGAACAAGAATAAGAAGGTACAAGGTTTCGATATAGAAAATCTATAAAACTTGAGTGTGTGTCTTCACATCCCTATTTATAAGAGCTCAGGCATCGAAACCGAAAAATTAGGTCATCATTACTTAGCACCATTATCGAAGCGACAAATCTAACCAACAGACGCACGCGAAAAGAACCAACGCATCGGGAAAACGCACCATAATGACGTATGACGTCATGACATCACTTTGATCCAGGAACAACGTAATCCCAAAAGTTGCGGCTCATGAAAGGCCATGTTGCCCACTCGTCCAATCATCTCGACCACGACGAACAGAATCCGCTCATCAAGCCCGACTAAGGTCGACCTCAATAAGCGGAGGGACTAACTGTATAGGTCAAAATCTACCCTAGAATATTTAAGACAAGATAACGCTAAAGGAAGAGTTTTCAAGCCGTCATCAGTAGAGGTCGACTAGGAAGCAGCGAGGTTCGTGGCCGAGATGTCAACAAGGGTCGAGGTCGAGCACTGTTAGCAAAGCTGTAACGGCTAGATTTTAAAATAGGATATTAAAGAGAATATTCTAGTGGATATTCTCTGCATTTGAACTATTAGGGCTTGTTAAAAAAATATCTCATATAAATAGAAAAGGAGACAATGGTGTAAGGCACGTGACATTCATTTGATAAGAATAAACTTTTGATTGAAGATTCTCTCTCTCTCTTACAAAGATACAAACACTATATTTTTATCTAGATTCTGGCTCGAATTATCCCACACTTTTCCTTCAGATCCGAGAATAATTCGAACATTCTGGGATTTGTCTGTCACTCATCATTTTGAGGAGGGATAATCAACTATTTCATACTTTATTAGGTGAATCATTCATTCTATTTACTTAAATGTCATTTATTGCTAGTTGTTGTTATATTATTGCTCATACTTTTTGGAATAGTTAATGCATATTGTTGTCAATCCCCCACCAAATCTCACCAGCATTATTCACCTTTTGGAAATAACATCAAGAAATATTATTATTAACTAAGTTCAACATATTATTATATGAATTAAACTGTTTTAACCAAAAGTTACACTTTTGATCAAATTACATTAAAAATCTATAAACTTTAAATCTTGAATTCAAATCTATTTTAATATATATTTCATTTATTTCCTTTCTTTCAAGTCAAATTCGTCATTAGTATATGTGGCACTACTAACCGTGCTTTTCACTATATTAGTGACACATTGCTGATCTCCTAAAAAAGTGATTCAATTGTAACTGCCAAAGGACAAACCAAACCCCCACCTTACTTCAAAAAAGTTCCACAACTCTTTTCTGTTTAATTTATTTTATTTAATAAAAAAGTACATAAAATAAAAAGAAGGCCCACAATTTGTCAAAATGACGCCACCAAATAACCAAGCGTGCATCGACCTGACATACGTGTCCACTGCCGTTCCAAATAACTCCGACCCAAAACCAAACCAGAAATTTCCAGGAACCAACCGAGCCATCTAGTCTCTTTAGCACTCCTGTCCAAAAATCAGTGCGTAAGCAGTGACCAAATGCACCCACCCCCTACTCCTCCTACTCAGGTCAGCGATACCTACTGTCGCATTCTACCCAACTCAATTCTTGCATACGTGTCCATCACTTTTTTTACATTTTTATTTTTGATTATTTTAACACGTTTTTTCTAGATCTCTTGGCTTATCTTTGACACGTGTCCCTTCTACAATCTCTATATATTCGCTTCTCTCCCTTGTGTCCGAAGTTTCAACTTTCAAGCATTTTCCTATTCTATTCTCCCTCATACTCTGTATTTAGACATCCCACCAAAAAAAAAAATCTTTAAAAAAAACAAGAGAAAAAAGGGAGAGTAAATTGATTGGGAGAAAAAAAATATCAAAAAAATGACAGCAGCGGAGTTGCAATTACCTCCAGGTTTCAGATTTCACCCAACTGATGAAGAGCTTGTGATGCATTATCTATGCCGAAAATGCGCCTCCCAGCCAATTGCCGTACCAATTATTGCTGAAATTGACCTCTACAAGTATGACCCTTGGGATCTTCCTCGTAAGTAATGTTCTCCTTCACCTTTGTTAATATAGAACAGTTGAAAATTTTGAAGGTGAATTTTTGAATTAACCAAAATTTTGGTATTTCTGTTTCAGATTTGGCATTGTATGGGGAGAAAGAATGGTACTTCTTTTCACCTCGAGACCGAAAGTATCCGAACGGTTCACGCCCAAATCGAGCTGCTGGAACTGGTTATTGGAAAGCGACTGGTGCCGATAAGCCGATTGGACATCCGAAGCCAATGGGAATTAAGAAAGCATTGGTGTTTTACGCCGGCAAGGCTCCTAAAGGAGAGAAGACTAATTGGATCATGCATGAATATAGACTTGCTGATGTTGATCGATCTGCTCGTAAGAATAACAATAGCTTAAGGGTGAGCACAGAACAGAATTAGGATTGATCGATTTTTTTTGACGGTCTAGATTGAATTTCGATTGATCTGACGGTTTCTATTTGTTTACAGCTGGATGATTGGGTTTTATGCCGAATATACAACAAAAAGGGTTCGATTGAAAAGAATCAACTCAGTAACCGGAAAATGAACACAAGCTATATGGATATGGTAGAATCTCCAGAGGATCGGAAGCCGGAGATTCTACCACCGCTTCCGCCGCCGCCGCAGCAAGTACACAGCGACTTCTTCTACCTGGACCCGTCGGATTCAGTTCCGAAGATCCACTCCGATTCGAGCTGCTCGGAGCACGTGCTCTCGCCGGAGTTCACGTGCGAGAGGGAAGTGCAGAGCGAGCCGAAGCTGACTAACTGGGAGAAATCTACCCTTGATCTTCCGTTTAATTACATGGATGCCACTACCGGTGCCACAACAGTGGATAATAGCTTGTTAGGTTCACAGTTCCAGAGCAGTTATCAGATGTCGCCGCTGCAGGATATGTTCATGCACCTGCACAAACCTTTTTAAACCAAGTGAAGCCTCGTGAATCAATTTTCGGCCGCAAGTGTCAAAGGAGACTAGCTAAGGTCCGTGACTGCGCACGTGCGGCTGTAATAGAATAGTAGTAGCATCTTTGGTTGTCTTTTGCTTTCACATTGGCAATTGTGAAGACAACATTTGTATATATAATTAATAAAATTGCAATTACAAATAAAAGAAAAAAAAACAGAAAGAGAGGCTATAATCATTTCAATAGTACATAATGACCATGAGACTTTTGTGCTACGTATGAATGTACTTTAGTGTTTTGAGAGTAGTTATTATTAGTAGTATGGCAAGTTTTAGGTGTTTTTCAAACTTCCTTTCTATTCATTAGTTGTTGGGTTGATTTACTTTTGAAATTTTAGAACTCTTTTATACTAGCATTATGGGTTTTTATGTATTCTGCCAATTTGAGGAATGCAATAATATCTTATTTATATCTTTAGCTATTTTGTTTTGTGATATGATCCTACCTTTATGTTGCTCTATAATCAATGATTAAAATGAGATGTTTCCTCTGTTATTTATGTGGTGAGTTTGGATTTCGAAAATTAATTTTTTTAATTTTGATCATGAATTCGGACAAGGGCGCCAAATGTGACATGGTTGATTAGACCTTTTTGAAGGCTTTTCTCGAAATTTATCTTGAAACTTGTCCGACTTTCTCTTTTAAATAACAAACAATAACATACCTAGTATTATTTCACACCGTAGGGTCTGGAGAGAATAGTGTGTACGCAGACCTTACCGCTACCTTTTGAGGATAGAGAAGTTATTTCCAATAGACAGACTTCCTCTTTATCTTTATGCTTTCTATTTTTTTTTGTCCCCGTCATTTCCCTTTTCGAATACCTCCCAAATTTCTATTTGTCGTTTTATTATTTTTATATTTTTTTCTCTATTCTATTATTTTATACGTGGTTTCTAGCAAGAACACTCAAAACAAAGACTCCAAAACATTAAAATTATATAAAATAAGTATTTCTCTTAATCTTAAATTTATGAGTTTTCTTCTTTATAAACATTCCTTTTAATCTTAAATTTATGAGTTTTCTTCTTTCAAATCCGAAAACCTTGGGTCTTAATGGAAATTTTGGATTGAGATCAAATTTTTTTTTCATTTTTTGTCATATCATAATTTTTTTTGTTATTATATGGTTATTAAATATAATTTAAATCACTTTACTATTAAATTATGATGAAAAATTTCGTAAGCATTGCTTTAAAAAATATGAGATTTATGATTTTGATTTTTGGGAACTTGTAGTTTATTTAATTTTATACTATAGGGTATAATTTATCTACCGAAGATTTTTTTTTAAAAAAAAAAATTCTTATTCTGATTTATGTAATTCCCTTATTGAATATGTTATCTTATTTGTGTAAATTTATTTTTAAAATACAGAAAAGATGTAATTTCTGGTGAAAATATTGATTTTACTTGTGTTGTTATAATAAAGGTGTTATTCATTATTTAAAATACTAATTACATTTATTTTTTAATATCTGAGATGTAATTCAAAATACCTATTAGGTTGACCCGAATAAACTCAAATAAACCGACTAAACGTTCCTAACAAATTGCGTATTGGTCATTACAAGGTATACATTAAAGGAAATTATGGCACCCACCACCTTCAAATCCTAAATCTGCCTCTGATTATTTGGATATAAAGTTTTTAAGTTTTTTTGAAATAAAATTTAAATATTTAAAAATTACGTAAAAATTACTATAAGTCACAATAATTAACAATTCAAAATATTTAAAAAAACATAAAAATATTATTGTCAAAGAAAAACTCTTTTGACTTTTGAAATTCGAAGTTCGCCGTGTGACAGAGGGAGTACCACTATTCTGTTTTGTGGGATAATCCACCTTTCGTTTTATTTTGTTAGATGACCTCGTAATAAATTGTTAATATGTGATAGCTATTTGTTGATATTTTCAAAACTCAAAATGATCCTGCATATTTCAAATTGGCGTGAAATCTCGAAGGGTTGGCCTAAAGGAAAGTAAGTACTATAACTCACATGTTGAGAAATGCGATTAAAGCATTGTTGAATTGTGTGGTCAACTCAAACAATAAACTGTTAGGAGATTAAGTATTTTTACATATTTATTTATTTGACTTGTAATTCGAATTATCACATGTGAAATTAACCTTTTTAAGGTCAGCAACTTGGGAATTTTTAATGATGATAGGAAGCAGATATGACTTTTTAAGTGTCAAGATCCTGAAGATATTTTGTTATGTTGTGTTGGGTTTTTAAGCTTTAGGTTTTTAAGCTTATTTTAGCTTAAAAATAAATTTTGATTTTTCCTCCTTGACAAAGGGGCATTGTCTCTTATTGGAGGAGGAAAAGACTTTTGATGAGTATATATACAATTGCTATTCTTCTAGCTTTAAAAGAGTTAAGAAGAAGGCAAGCCTCGCGTCGTCGTCATCGTCGCTCGGCTCCGGCTCCGGTCATATGATTGATTGATTAATTTTTTGGACCAAATTTATTTGTTAATATTAAGATTAACGTAAAAAAGTAGTCATTTACGTAATAATCGTTCTTACGCAAACCGTCACTCTGAAGAGTTGCACCTCTTCATTTAAAACCAACCTGTTAGCTATAAATAGTAGACCATTCCCTCAGATTTTTCTTACGAAAATTCTGAGTTCTCCTCTTCCTTTCTGCATTGTTTTAACTACGAACAAAACAGTATGTATGATTTGCTACCACTCATTGTGTTCGTTGAAACATTGGGGTTTGAAGTACCGCTATACCAGTGTGTAATCCGTTCTATCCTAGGAGGAAATAATCCACAACCTCGAATACTAAGAGGGGATTAAGTTCCTTAAGAAAACACTGTGAATTCAATGGATTCGGATTAAATTTTGTTTCTTCTACATTTCTGTCTACGTTGTTTTCTTCTTCATAATTATTTTACAACTACAGTATAATAACATTTTGAACATAGTACCTCCGCACGACCATAACAAAGAAGTTGAACATCCAACGTGTACAATTAATCTTTACGAAAATGATTAGAGCATTCTAAAACTATTATAAGTAAAGTCAACGCAGTCCTTAATTAAGAAAATGATTAGAGTATTCCAAAGCTATCATAAGTCTCATTAGAAAGCTTATCCAACCAATGTGGAAAAATATATTCTGTACCATCTCTAAGGATCATGAACTGCTCTAAGCATCAATGTCTTTGCACTTAATCCAGACTATTAATGAACTTGCATCTGTTTGGAGGATTTTTGTATAAATTTAACATCATATTAAAAATTAGAACCAGGAAACAAATTAAATTACAAGTAGATGGAGGGAAAATTTGAAAAATGGAAAACCTATGAATATTTTTATATCTGAATTATATAACAATGTACGTGAATATTCAAAATGTAATAAAAGTAATATTTTTGTTATGTGTTTAATAATACAGAAAATAAAGTGATTATGAGTGAATAATGAATATTTATCCAATAAAAAAGGGAAAAAATAAGAACATAACAAAGCGTCAACCACAAGAACATGAGTTAGAATCTTTTAGAAGCAGCAGCTCCATCAATATTGTCACTACTCGTCCTTCCAATCCTAAACCTTTTCCAATTCCAAATATTAATTCCCGGAGTTTCATCCACCTTCTCAACATCTCCGTATCCCATCTTCTCACATATTTTCTCCGCCGTCTTATTAAACGCCGCCGCCACATTCAACGCCGTTTTAGCAGAAGCTTCAACAAACAAACATCCATTACTCTTCGCGAAGTCCTCGCCTTCCTCTGCACTAACAGCCCTAATATTTTCTCCGGCGTCACACTTGTTTCCCACCACCATTACTGTTGTGTCGCCTTGTTGCCGTATATCTTCAAGCCAACTCGACAGCCGCTCGAAAGTGTGCCTTTTAGTCACATCGTAAACAAGCAAAGCTCCTGCGGCGTCTCTGTAATATGCCCTCGTAATTGACCGGAATTTCTCCTGTCCCGCCGTGTCCCATATTTGAAGCTTGATTTGCTTCTTGTGTACGGTGATTATTCTGGATCCATATCCTGCTCCGATTGTGACGTCGTAAACCGGATCGAACCGCTTCTCTGTGAACTGGTTCATAATGCAGGTTTTTCCTACTCCCGTTTCGCCCACTATTATGAACTTCATTAGGTACTCGTACGCCATTTTTTTTTCTAGGCTTTGCGCAATTTGTTGTAAAAAATTAAATACAATGCTACGGCGGAAAAGGAGCAAATCGATGAACTGAATTAGCTAGAATTGAATAACGAAATGATCATTGGGGTAGTATATTTATAGGTATAGATTTAGCTATTCTTTTAATTCTGATTTGAATAGGAGAATGAAGTGCTTTTCCCAATTCTATCTGCATTAGCAAACGGAATTTCTGTATTAGTTTCCTAATTCTATTTTTCCAAGGATTGCTTTACTGCACCGTTGACGGTATAAATGTTGGGGAAACCTTTTTTTGTTATTTCCTTTGTGTCCATCTAGTCTATCTATATCTATATCTATATCTATATCTATCTATACTATATTAAAAACACGAATGTCCTTAGTAAATATCGTTCTCTTTTTGTGCCCCTAAAAAATAGATTTCACATTGGATAAAATCGTTAATTAATTATTTTTCTAATATTTAGTACTTCTAAATCAACTAAAATTTTGGTTATCAAATCTTTCCTTATTTGAAATATATATTTTCATAATATTTAGTACTTTGAAATTGATTAAAAATTTAGTGAAGTTTGAACGGTGAAAGATTTATATTACTGTATAGGGTGAAATATGATATGATGCGTGGTCGTCTATAGAGAGGACATGTGGAACCCGAGGCAGGAATGACCGAAGACCGAATTAACGCAGTCATTCTGCTTGTCACCGGAAAGGATAATGTTCATAAAGGTGTATTAAATGCTCTGCACCCAGTAGTATTTAATAGGTAATATTCTGCAAGAATTAAAAGCGACGGTTCGTTACAGAGAATTTGGCATTTATGTTCACCGTTACGTCTTTATCAATGACCCTCATAATTGACATTAAAGGAGGACACATTCCTAGGACTTCCTTCCCTAGACATAGTTATAAATAGTGAGCTCAGTTATCATTGTAGGACATACGAATTTTCTAGCAAACTTATACTATATTTTATACGAAACTTAATACAATCTTACATTCTTGCTTTTTGATCCCATCATTATTGTGCCCGGAAATTTTATTCCCGCAACCGTCATCTCTACTGTTTCGTCTATATTTCAAGGCTAAGTATTGTACATTTCTTCAATTATTGCATTATTTCAGGATCAAATTAGTTCACTTGTCTAGAAATTACGTATAAATTCAACTATACCATTTTACGGGTAAACAGTTTGGCGCCCATCGTGGGGCCTAGACAGTCGTGCAATTAAATTGATCCTTGCCTTTTTACTAACGCGATTTGATTATTTTGTCTTAGAAAAAATCATAAAAAATGGTAGATAACACTGTTAACGACATGCAGAATCCTGAAATTCGAGGGGATCGGCCTCATTTTGAGGATTCAATCAGTGACACCCGCAATAAGGAGAATGATGTCACGCCGGTGCATGACAGGCAGCACCCTCGACAAGTTCGGGATACAACTCCCGATGATGCTAATGAGAAACATGACGTGGATGCGAAGAGGGTCCTGCGAGAATAACAGGCAATCATTCTAGGCCATCTCACGCGGCAGGACTAGGTTATGACGGAACTAAAGTAGGCATTATCGGGGGCTTCAAATAATGCAAACAGACAAGATCCAATTCCTCCCGGTGTTCCCGCAAACCAAACGACGCAGAGAGTCGACAACAACACTCCAAGGAGCGAAGTTGGCTCCGAAGGGGCTGGGGGGAGCAGATCCGATATGAACAACGAGAACGACCCATTCCAGAATGAAATTTTACGGTTTATGAGGGAAGTAAACGCCTGCACGAACCAAATCTTAGGCGCGCCACCAGTACTGAAAGTCCCAGACTCGAATAAGTATACTCATTGTCGTAGAAGTCGAGTGCGGCATCAAAACTAATCTCGAAGCGGTTCAAAATGCCTGAAATGCCAAAGTATGACGGGACTTCAGACCCACATGAGCATATTACCACCTACACAACGACGGTAAAAGGAAATGATCTAGCTCCTCATGAAATTGAATTTGTGATGCTAAAGAAATTTGGAGAAACTATCATGAGGGGAGCACTAATGTGGTATTCATTATTACCCGAGCATTCCATAGATTCCTTTGAGATGCTCGTAGATTCTTTCATCAAGGCTCATGCCGAGGCCAGAAAAGTACAATCCCGGAAGGCCGACATATGCAGGACGCACGAAGAATCCGAATTATTACGAGAATTCATTACCCGATTCCAGAAAGAAAGAATGTTGCTCCCGACTGTCCCGGATGAATGGTCAGTTGAAGCATTCACTAAAGGATTGAACCCGAGAAGCTTAGACGCTTCCCGGAAGATGAAGGAGTGCCTGCTTAAGTTCCAGGTCGGTTCCACATCATCGGCAAAGGACAGGAGAAGAGGAGAGAAAAATCAAAGGATGCCTACGACGCGGACAGACGAACTTCGAGGAGTCAGATTTTTCCCCTACGAGCGGACCGAAGGCCGTGGCAGAAACATCCGGGTAGCAAACAAGTTCATCGCTAACAGAGGGACCGATCAAGGTCAAAACAATAGATTACTCAAAGATTAAGATACGTCAGGGTCTCGGGATCCTTCTTACCCCAAGTTATCGAAATATAACTCCAACGCTAGTATAGTAGAGTTGGTGTCACCCATGAGAAACATTAAAGATGCACGATTCCCAAGACCTATTAGATTCGATTCCAGCCAGAGAGATCCCAACTTATGGTGCGAGTACCATGGGATGAACGGTCGCCGGACAGAGGACTGCCGACACCTCCGAGAGGAGGTGGCAACATTATTGTAGAATGGTCACCTCAAAGAATTCTTGAGTGATCTAGCTAAGAACAATTATGGTCATAACAGAGACAACGCGGAACTTCCGAAACCAGGAGAAGAACCCCTATGCCAAACGGTGAATATGATCTTTGGGGGGAATGAGATTAACGGGGTCACCTTTTGGGTAGCGAAGAAGATAAAAGTATCAATAACTCATAGTAAAAGACTTCGGGAAGACGATATCACTTTCACAGAGGAGGACGCAGACGGATTGTTGTTACCACACAACGACGTACTAGTAATTTCTTTAAATGTGTTAGATTTTAATATTAAACGTGTTCTAGTAGATCCAGAAAGTTCGTCTAATATCATACAATGGAGAGTATTGGAGTAAACTAAACTCATCGGAAGCATTATTCTGGTAACAAAGCTCCTCGTTGGATTCAACCTTGCAAGTGTGATGACCCGGGGAGAGAATTTGCTGCTCACAAATGCTGAAGGAGTAATGAAAATAACTCTCTTCGAAGTAGTAAATGGTGATATGGGATACAACATTATCCTGGGAAGGCCATGGATACAAGAAATGAAAGTTGTACCATCAACATATCACCAATTGCCGAAGTTTCCAATGCCCGAAAGAATCAAGCAAATAAGAGGTGATCAACCGACAGCAAGGGAGATGAATGCAATCTCAGTTTCCATTAGTAAAGAGAAGGAACACATGTCATAGCAATTACAAGAGTTGTAACCTATTCCCGAACTAGAAGGAGTTAGCCCGGAAACAGAGTTATTAGAACAATATCATGTGCTAAGGTATTTCCAAGTTCCAGAATAGACAGACACAACGAAGTCCACGACAGAGGAACTGGAGCAAGTTGCATTGTTCGAGGAATTCCAAGAAAGAAAATTCAATTTGGGGACAGGACTGCACCTGGAGCTTAGGTTTGATTTTATTAAATTCCTTAAATTTAATGTTGATTGTTTTGCATGGTCGCACGAGGATAGGACAAGTACCCCGACAAAAATAGCCGTGCACAAGCTGAGTTTGGATCCAAACATACCTCCGGTAAGGCAGAAGAAATGCCCTATTGCCGAGGCCAGGAATAAATTCGTCAGAGAAGAGATAACCTACTTGCTTAAAATCGGTTCAGTCCGAGAGGTAAGATATCCAGACTGGCTAGCCAAAGTAGTAGTAGTTCCTAAGAAGAACAATAAATTTTTCATGTGTGTAGACTATAAAGACCTTAATAAAGCGTGCCCGAAAGACTCGTTCCCACTGCCAAATATCGATCAAATGATTGATGCCATGGCCGGACACGAGTTGATGAGTTTCCTCGATGCTTATTCCGGGTATAACCAAATCAAGATGATCCTGGAATATCATGAAAAACTTCAATAATAACGAATTTTGGTACATATTGTTATAATATAATGCCCTTCGGGTTGAAAAACGCTGGAGACACTTATCAACGGCTCGTAAATAAGATGTTTGAAAAGCAAATAGGAAAGACCATAGAAGTTTATATCGACGATATGCTCGTTAAATCTTTGAATGCAGGTGACCACCTTAAGCATTTACAAGAAATATTCGACATCCTGAGGAAGCATAACATGAAACTTAAACCCGAGAAGTGCACGTTCGGGGTCAGTTCTAGTAAGTTCCTGGAGTTTTTGGTCTCACAAGGGGGAATTGAAGTAAATCCCGACAAAATCAAGGCCATAGACGATATCCCAGATCAATTTTCAAATGAAAATAAAGTCTAAAGACCCATAGGAAGGTTAGAATCTTTTAGCAAGTTCATTTCCCGGTCGTCGAAAAAATGTCAGCGTTTCTTCACGCTGCTCAAAAAGAAAAATAATTTCGAATGGATACCGGAGTGCTACGCTCTGAGGGACCTGCAGAAGTATTTATCAAGTCTTTCATTGCTCTCAAAATCGAAAGAAGGTAAAACATTGCTGGTCTACCTCGCAGTTTCAAAAGTTGCAGTAAGTGCGATTTCAGTCCGGGAGGATGAAGGTACGCAATTTTCCATTTATTACGTTTGCAAAATTTTAACGGGAGCAGAAACTCGCTATCCGCATTTGGAAAAGCTTTCGTAGTCACCGCTCGGAAGTTGAGGCCCTACTTCCAATGTCACCTGATAGTTGCGGTGACTACTTTTCCTTTGCGGAACATCCTCCATAAACCCAAGCTCTCAGGCAGATTGGCCAAATGGGCCGTCGAAATGATTGAGTTCGACATAGAATATAAACCGAGGACTGCAATTAAGCCGCAAGTCTTAGCTGACTTCGTGGCAGATTTTAGTTCGGGACTACTGCCTCTAGCAACCTAAGAGGCAGTAATGGTGTCGGAATAGACATTAGGGGTTTGAACCTTAGTTATAGACGGAGCTTCCAACGTAAAAGGGTATGGACTCGGAATAGTCTTAATCACGCATTCGGGGGAAACCCTAAGGCAAGCCATCAGAACGATTCCTTTAACTAACAATGAAGCAGAGTATGAAGCTTTAGTTGAAGGGCTCGAATTGTCCCGGGGACTTGATTCCGAGAATATCCAAATTAAATGTGACTCGCAACTGGTGGTAAATCAGGTCTATGGGATCTTTAATACCAAAGAAGAACGAATGCAATAATACGTGGTAATGGTCGATGCTCTTTTGGCATTATTTCGGGAGTCGTTACTGTGAGGTAAATTCGACTAGTCTGGTCTGGGACTGGAGAAATGAAATAATCAACTATCTCGAGCACAGGAAGTTGCCCGAAGACCCCAAAGCATCACATACATTATGCGCCAAATATGCACGTTATAGCTTCAAGGGAGGCCAATTGTATAGAAAATCCTTCCAAGGCCCGCTGACCCGATGCTTAGGAGCGTCAGAATCAAATTATGTCATGAGAGAAGTCGACAGAGGGATTTGCGGAAATCACTCGGGCATAGATTCTTTGGTGCTGAAGTTGGTACGGGCAGGATATTACTAGCCTCGTATTCAACAAGGCGCTAAAGATTTCGTACGAAAATGTGATAAGTGCCAATGCTACGCACCACTAGTACATCATCCGGCAGAACCCTTACATTTGGATCTGTCCCCATGTCCGTTCATAAAATGTGGGATGGACATCGTCGGACCGCTGCCACTGGCTCTCGGAAAGGTAAGGTTTCTTTTAATTTTGACTGACTATTTTCTAAATGGGTGGAGGCAGGTCCTTATCAGAAGATCGAAGAACGCGAAGTGGTCGATTTTCTGTGGGAAAATATAATTTGCAGGTTTGGAATACCAAAAGAGATAGCATACAACAATGTGCCACAATTTATCGGTGCAGAAGTTACAAAATTCCTCAAATATTTGAAGATAAAGAGGATCACATCTTCTCCTTATCATCCAAGCGCAAACTGTCAAGCGGAGTCGACTAACAAAGTGATTATTCAAAACCTAAAAAAAAGGTTGGAAACGGCAAAGGGAAAATGGCCCAAAGAATTGCCCGGAGTGCAATGGGCCTACCGAACAATGGCCAAATTGAGTACACGTGAAACTCTTTTTCCCTTGTGTAGGTGTTGAAGCCCTAATCCGGTGGAAGTGGGTGAACCCACTTTGAGATATTTTCGGGCAGATAAAGAATCGAACAACGAAGCGATGTTAATCAACTTGGAACTACTCGAAGAACGCATGGACTTGGCACATGTAAGAATGGTAGCTCAAAAGTAGAGAATG
Source organism: Nicotiana tabacum (assembly GCF_000715075.1). NCBI lineage: Eukaryota > Viridiplantae > Streptophyta > Magnoliopsida > Solanales > Solanaceae > Nicotiana > Nicotiana tabacum. The sequence continues at coordinate 40,062,937 of NC_134101.1, forward strand.
GACGATATTATAATCGAAGAGCCAACTTTCGCTATTTCAAAGAAGAAGACTTGGTTCTAAGAAAAGTAACCCAAAATACCAAGGAGCTCAACGTGGGGAAGCTAGGTCTAACGTGGGAAGGTCCCTACCGAATTTCAGCTATCACTGGGAAAGGTTCATAGGAGTTGGAGAACTAGAATGGAGACAAGTTGCCTAACAACTGGAATGTGGCGCACCTCAAAATATATTATTGCTGATGAATATTATTCAAGCAAAAAGTATGTGCTACACTATTTTTTCTTTCGTTCAGTTTTTGTCCCAATTGAATTTTTCTGGTAAGGTTTTTAATGGAGCAGCGACAAAAAATATACTACGAAGAAAACAACAGATAGGAAAGACCATAGAAGTTTATATCGACGATATGCTCTTTAAGTCTTTGAATGCATGTGACCACCTTAAGCATTTACAAGAAACATTCGATATCCTGAGGAAGCATAACATGAAACTTAACCCCGAGAAGTATATGTTCGGGATCAGTTCTGGTAAGTTCCTGGGGTTTCTGGTCTCACAAAGGAGAATTGAGGTAAACCCCCGACAAAATCAAGGCCATAGACGATATCCCGGATCAATTGTCAAATGAAAAGGAAGTCTAAAGATTCACAGGAAGGTTAGAATCTTTTAGCATGTTCATTTCTCGACCGTCGGTAAAATGTCATCGTTTCTTCACGTTGCTCAAAAAAAAAAAAAAAATTCGGGGTCAGTTCTGGTAAGTTCTGGGTTGAAAAACATCGGAGCCATTTATCAATAGCTCGTAGATAAGATATTTGAAAAGCAGATAGGAAAGATCATAGAAGTTTATATCGACGATTTGCTCGTTAAGTCTTTGAATGCAGGTGACCACCTTAAGCATTTATAAGAAACATTCGACATCCTGAGGAAGCATAACATGAAACTTAACCCCGAGAAGTATACGTTCGAGGTCAGTTCTGGTAAGTTGAGAGGACATGTTTCATCAATGACCCTCATAATTAACATTAAAAGAGGACACAATCCTAGGACTTCCTTTCCTAGACATAGCTATAAATAGTGAACTCAGTTATCATTGTATGACACACGAATTTTCTGGCAAAACTTATACCATATTTTATACGAAGCTTAATATAATCTTACTTTCTTGCCTTTTGATCTCATCATTGTTGTGCCCGGAAACCTTGTTCTCGGAACCATCATCTCTACTGTTTCGTCTATATTTTAAGGCTAAGTATTGTACATTTATTCAATTATTACATTATTTTAGGATCAAATTAGTTCAATTGTCTAGAAACCACGTATAAATTCAATTGTACCGTTTTACGGGTAAACAATTATCTTAAAATATATTTCCTTATTTGAAGTTTTACCTATGTATGGCTTTAAGCACTAACGTGAGATCGTTGCATTTTCACAATAAAATTGGCTAGATCGAGTTTTCTATGTTACTACAAGTTTATATATTTCTTTACTAATTATTTTATTAGCAACGATAAAAGAAATTTAGATCAACGAAGTGATTTGGTCTTTTATCAAAGAGAGGGGGAAAAATTGGTTCAAATTTACTCTTAATAATTAAGTCTTACCGTATTATTTGGTAATTATATGTAAGATTTACCTTACGTAAATTATTTCATTTATATATTTAAATAATGGATATAACTGTAATAACGTCTGTATTACCTTTAACAATAAAGATGAACTATCGTACATTTTATCTTACTAGTTTTAGTGTACGTGCGTTGCACGTGTACATCGCGTCAATTAGTATAAAACGTGTAAAAAAGAATAAATTATTGAAAAATAGCAATTGATGTTAAAATAAATGCGATATTTATTGAAATGATTACAATAAATGTTATTACATTAATACAATAATTGAATTTAATATCTTCAAAATATATAAAGATGATGAATTTAGTTGAATTAGTTGTATAGTATTTGGAGTTTTGGGATTTTATTAATTATTATATAGATATATGTTATGTTGTTATATCTCACGCAACATCTCTTTTATTAATGTTATATTCATAATTTTATAATACAATAAAATAATTATTACTTAATTAATTGTTAATTTTGGACAAACGGGTATTTTCAATGCAACTAAGCACACAGTCTTTCAGTTAGTATAAATAAAGTATAAAAACTTTATGATAATCATCGTGTAAGGAATAAATTAGTTTTCTATTTTATTGGACAATACAAAAATAAAATCTAATTTTAATTTATCAAGATTCCAATATAAATATTTTATGTAGAAAAATGAGGTTAAGTTACTTTATAACAAAAGATATTAAAAGTTTAAAAACGTGTTCTGCTCTTTTCTTTTTTTCCTTTCTTGGGTTTAGTCTAACATTAGTTTTTTTTATTTAAATATTTATATGTATGTTTTTAGCATGTGAAATTTATTCTTTGTAACTTAAGTACATAAAACTATTATTTGTTCATTTAAAGGTCATCAAAATTATATATACGATAAGTGAACCTCTTCTTATATAACAACATTGGCTAGATTCTTATTGGTCTAATTCTAAATTCCTTCTATACATATTCGTCGAAGACCAAATAAAAGTTAACATTACTTTAAATTCATTCTGAATAAACTCTGCCATTGACAATTTTGCAATTTTAAAATCATGTTCATTAAGACAATATTTCAAATTTATAGTTATTTCAAAGTTCCAAGTATATTAATTTATTTAAAGTTAAATATCAGTTATAGTTATAATTTTACATAGTATGGATGTAGATTAATTTATTTTTAAAATTAACATTAACAATAATTCCGACTTCTAGAAATGTATACCTAAAGTTAAATCAAAACTCTTTAAAAATAAAAGGAGAAAAAATAACATGCATTGGTGATGTATTTTAGGTAATCAATTATTGAATGTATTTGTAAAAGAAAAAAATACTAAGAATTATATACATCAAAGGCTAAGGATACGCATTAAACTCCAAAAGCATATTTAAAGTCCGCAAGGATATAATGTTGGTTTAAAAAAAGAATTGAAGTAAAGTAAATTTTAATTGAATTTGAAGTCCCAAATATTAGGACCTTCTATGTAGTTTAAATAAGAATTTTTTAAAAAATAATTTAGTTGATTTTGAACTCCTAAATATTTGAAAAATAATTAAAAGATTGTTTTATCTAGTATAAAATTTATTTTTAAAAGATAAAAAAGGCGAACAATATTTTATTAAGAACCTTCATGCTTTTAATATTGTATAGATATAAATTACATTCGTTGTGTGTCTTCCCCTATGATTGAATATTTAAAAATTTAACATACATATTATTTAAAATATGTTCGAATGTAAAATAAATTTTTAAAATTATAAGTTTCTAAAACGATGAATGCGTAATAAAGGAACCTTATGTAACATTTTCCTTTTCTTTCTACAATCAAACGGTAGAATACAAGTCCGTTAAAAGGACTTATATTCTACCATTTGATTGTGGGAAAGAAGAGGAAATTGTTCAAAGTTACCTTTTTTCCTTTTTCTGTTTGATAAGCAGCAAGTTTTTGAAATATTCTTACATAAAATAGACAGTTTCCTTATACGCAGTTTTGAAGAAATTGTAGTTAAATTGAAATTCAAAAATATAAGTTTAGTCCTAAATATTAGAGTATGGTTTTTTTATTTAGGTGCAAAGATCTAGAAAAGTCAAAGTAGTGTATTTATAATAAACACCAAAATTCACGTCACATAATAAAGTAAAAAAATAAATAAAGAGAATAATAAAATTTTAAAGATTAATTGTTATTACAAATCCAATATAAGTACGGTTATGAAATCCGCGTCACCGAGTTTTGAGAACTTATTTTCTTGACAAGTAGTTGTAGCTAATGTTTATCTTTAAATTTCTTTCTAATATTTTGTATAACTACATATAATTATGTAAAATAAGAGAAAGAAAAACGGACTCCTAAACCTAAAAGAAAGGAAAAGTGCTCGATCAATAAGAATTGTTTATGGAAAATGTGTGATTTTCGTGTACTATTAGTATTGGAGTATATTTTTTTATTATATTACATAGTTAAAATAAGGAAAGATTTAATACAAGATTTAGTTGATTTTGAAATCTTAAATATTAGGAAAATAAAATAACTATTTTGCGAATGACATTTTGCTAAGGACCTTCATACTTTTTTTTATATATATATATATGATATAATTTATTAAAGGTAAAATTTCAATAAATTTAAAGTCCTAAATATTATGAACATGTACATAAAAACATAATCTTAAACCCACAAGAAGGTAAAAGTGGTTGAGATTTTTACCAATAAAATATAAATTTACTGAACCTAAAAGAGGTGGAAGTGGACGAAAAGTTTATCTGAAATATTTATAAAGAATTAATAAATTTTCACTTAACAAAATTATAAAGAATTAATCTTTTTCTTGTAAAGAACTAATCGGTTAATTTCCTTTGAAAAAATATTCCTACACCTAAATCAAATTCTCAATTTTTTATAACTTATAACAAAACAAACAACTCCTAAGCCTAAAAGGAACTGAAATTGCCCAAAACTTTTAGGTAGATTACCTCATTCATTAGAATTAATTATAGAAATGTATGATAAACAAAAGTACCCCAAGACGTAAAAGTGATTCAGAGTTTATGCAAACGACTCTTTTGAGACACTTTACATACTATTTTTATTTTTCTTCTACAAATTTATTATGTCACATAGTTTAAATAAGGAAGAATCTAATACACAAAATCTAATTGATCTCGAAATCCTAAATATTTGGAAAATATTAAATGATTATTCATATTACTAATATTAGAGAAATAACCAAATGACTATTTTGTCTAGTGTGAAATTTAATTTTAAAGGATAAAAAAGGTGAACGATATTTCACTAAGGGCCTTCGTGCTTTTAATATAATTAGTTTTTATGTACGTGCGTTGCACGTTAATAATGGCACGTGATGATGTAGTCAATTCTTTATATGAAGGGACACCAAATTAAATTAATAAGATAAATATCAATAATAAAATAACCCTTAAAATATATGTCTATATAATGCCGCCATAATTTAAAATGCTTAGAAATGTTATTACATATATTAGCATAATATGGGAACTCAAACTCATTGGATATAATCGTATGAACCTGCAAAAATGATCAATTAAGTCATGTCAGTTATGACGTACTATTATGCACTTATAGTTTATAAATATGTAATGTGATGATATGTTACCTAAGACTTCTTTGTATACGATATTCTGTGTATGTATCATTCTGACGCTTTGGTTGCTCAGTCATAATAAGAACTTTTGTTATGGACATTGATATTTCTCTTGAAAGTGTAACATATAGTTGTCCATGCGAGAAAACATATTGCGGGAGATGCAATCCAGCGTTCGAAATTGTTTGTCCTTGTGCTTTATTTATTGTCATTGCAAAACACAAGCGTACTGAAAATTGTTTACCAACAAATTTAAAAGGATATCCTTCATTTTTTCAACTCCTTGTGCACAAATAAATAGGTAGAATTAGCAGCTTTCACGCGATCATTTATAATGTAATAGCTTATGTTCTGTTGAAATAAAATTTTCCATTCTTCAATATTTTTATTGAAAAGTACTGCATGGATCTTTGTCCCCTACAAATTAATATAAACAGAATTGTAGATTAATTAAAAATAATACGAATAAGTAATAAATTATATCAAAATAAATATACAAAAGAATCCTACCTCTTCGTCAACAAATGTTAAATGACAACGCAAGCCCTCTCTGTTGTCGTTCTTATATTTTATAATTGGTCCTATTCGAATAACCAATACCTTAATTACCCATTAAACATCATAAGGTTTAAGGTTATTTATTGGGACACATTATTTTTCCAAATCTAATTCCATTACGTCGCGCAAAGTACCTACAATATATAAGTAAAAGCTGTAAAATATTATCTAATAGCTGAAAATTAATATTGTTACACTAACATTAGTTGAAATAACACAAACCATTGGTCTCTAAAGATATACAATTTAAACATAATACTACGTCAATATAAAAGACTTTGATATCAAAAACTAAAAACTACACCGAAAAACAAAGAAGTACGACACAAAAACAATTACAATAAAAGTTAAGATGTCATTGTTTTTCTCTCTAATTCATATACATGACCATAAAGTATTACTCAATTACAAAAACCGAGAACAATAGAGAGAACTAATAATACCTTTGGAGAAATATTTTTTATTCTACACCACAACCTTTAGAGAACAATGAATAATGTAGAACAATAGCAGCTTATATAGGAATAACTGACTTATTCTTTTCCTATATGAATTCGTGCAATAAAGCTAAATTTTATGCAAACGGGAGAAGATTAAATGAGGAAGCATATTGTTGTCAAAAAAGGAAAAGGCTAGTTTCCTTTAGGTTTATGATTCTTTAGATTTTACTTTGCTTAAAATTCTTTCCTTACGCCTATTTTTTTTATGTTTTTTGTTTCCTTTAGGTGGGGATTCTAAATTAGAATAGGATTTTCTTTGTTTAGGATTCTTTACTTATATTATGTCTTTTATTTTTATTGTTACTTACGGGTGTGTTTTCTTTGTTTAGGTTTAGGATTCAATTTAAGTTTTAGGTTGTGTCACGGAAAAAAAGAATTTGACCCTCAATAGGAAAGAGTTTGATATATACGTAGTCTAAATGGAAAGAAAAATTAGGTAATTTATAATTATATCCTTAAATTATATAAATAATTAAGGTTATAAAAGTCGGTCAATATTTCAAGGTTATTTTAGTCGTGCAATATTTAGCATAAATTATTCGTATTTTTATAATAATATAGATACAAATATAAATATTTGAACTACGTTTCTACTAAGATAATATTCGAACAAATAACTAAGAAAATATTTAAGAATATAAAGAGAAAGAAAGAAAAAGAAAAGTGGTTGGCAAACGCTAATCATTCTATAAGCACAAAAATGCAAAAATGAAATGTTATATATTTGTAGTATCTTTTAAAAATAGAATTCTTATTAAATAAAATAATTAAAACTAAATATTTAAAACTACGAATGAGCTAATATTAAGAATGAATCAACAAAAAATAAACTATTTCTCCAACGTTGAAAATAATTAAATCATTGAATTAGAAAATTAGTAACACTAATTCAATTTAATTATTTTCTAAATTTATCATATAAATAAAATTATTTTTCATGTTGACAAAATCTTTGGCTTAATTTTTTCGATAAGAAGACCACTAGCGGTAAAAGAAATCAGAAATAGAGCAAAATTGATTATAATATAGTACTAAGTATTAAATTGGTAAAAATGCAAATACAGAATAATAAGTACTTCCTTGAAATAGTAGAAGATCAAGCATATTTTAAATGAGTTGTCATTAGTTATTTTTTTTGCTTTTCATTTATTCTGACAAATGACAACTCTCTAGATATTTTTTACCTTTTAAAGTTATTTGTTGTAAGATATTAACTTAACATTAGTCATTTTTAAATTTAACATGGTCACGTAGCCATTTGTTTCTAGCCTATAGGATCAATCTTTCTATTTTTAAATCTAAAAACCCAATATATTCAATTTTTCAATTTGAAGTAGGTACACACGCAAAGAACATATTATAAGACTAGTTTAAAATAATTACATAGACCTATCCTTTTTATTGGAAACATGGCAATTATAAAAAGTAACACTGTGTAATTTGACCAAAAATACTCGATCGTTTTTGTGTCGTGTTGCTTTAGACGGTTATGGACTTTAGTTAAAGGTGCGTCACATATAACAGGACGTACTTGACTGTAATATGAAGTTAAAACCTATATTATCGTGCATGAGTGTTTGTATGACCGGTGAGGATGAAATTGGCACATAATTAAAATTTAAAATTTTGTCTTCACATTGGCAACTCTGAAGACAAAAACATTTGTATGTGTGACTAATAAAAAAATAATAGCAGTTAAAGAAAATTAAAAAAAACGAGGAAAAAAAGATTATAATCATGGTTATTGTCGGGGGGTGTTCATGGTTGAGTATGGATCGATTTCTCTCTAAAAAGAAACCAAAGCAAGTAAGTTGGCTTTTCAAATATTGAAACCAAATCAAACCAATTAAATCGATTTTTTAACGATTTGGCTTATGTCGATTTTTGCCGGATTTTTAATTTTTCGGTTATTTATCATCTTTTTAAAATATAAGACATACACTACCAAACATATATTATGACGACTACATTTTTAACGTAACGTGTAACGACCCGACCGGTCATTTTGAGAATTTAAGTCTCGTTTGGCGGTATAAGATCTTGAGCAGCTTCGTATTATGTGTATTGGCTTGCGTGCGTGGTCGAGTTCAGTTACCGGATGATTCGAAGTCAAATCGAAAAAAAGATTCTAGTTTGTAAAATTTAAGTGGTAAAAGTTGACCACAATTTGAATTTTGTGTAAACGGCTCCGGAATGGATTCTGGATAATTTTAACAGCTTCGTATGGTGATTTTGGATTTAGGCGTGCGTCCGGATTTGGATTTGGAGGTCCGTAGGGTGATTTGAATCATTTCGGCGAAAATTGGAAAAGTTGAAGCTTGGAAGGTGGAGAGGTTCGACCAATAGTTGACTTCGGTGATATCGGGGTCGGAATGTGATTGCGAGAGTTGGGATAGCTCCCTTACGTTATTTGGGACTTGCCTGCAAAATTTAGGTCAATCGAACGTGATTTGATAGGTTTCGGCATCAGTTGTAGAAATTTAGAGTTTCAAGTTCATTAAGTTTGAATCGGAGGATGATTCGTGTTTTTAGCGTTATTTGATGTGATTTGAGGGCTCGACTAAGTTCGTATGGTGTTTTAGGACTTGTTGGTATGGTTGATTGAGGTCCCCGGGGCCTCGGGTGAGATTCGGATGCTTAACAGATCGAAATTTGGACTTGTGTAGTTGCTGAAGCTTTCAAGCTTCTGGTGTAATCGCACCTGCGGTGGGGTGGCCGCACGTGCGGACTCGCACGTGCGGAAGGGAGCTCGCAGATACGGCCCTGGTCTAGGTAACCAGTAGTCGCAGGTGCGACAAAAAAAGGCGCAGAAGCGGGAGGCGAGCCGAGTGAGGATTCCGCAGAAGTGGACAAGAATCCGCAGGCGCGCACTCGCAGGTGCAGCCTTGTGCTCGCAGAAGCGGACTAGAGGACTTAAGTCATTTCCTCACCTGCGATGAAATTTTCGCAGGTGCGACTAGAAGCCCGCAGAAGTGAAATCGCTGGGCAGAAAATCCCAAGTTCGAGAGTTTTATCCCATTAGGTAATGATTCCTAACTCATTTATGGTTATACTCCATTAATCTATAGTTGAATTCATCATTTAATTAAGGAATTTGGTTGAGAAATTTGGGAAAAGTAGGAAAGTCCTTCAAATAAATTTTTGAGTTTTGATTCGGATTTGGATAATTTTGGTACAAGTGAACCCGTGGTTGATTGGGTGTTCGTATTTTGTGACTTTTACACGATTCCGAGACATGAGCCCGAATCGACTTTTTGGGCCGAATTTTTAATTCTTTGCTAAAGTCGTAGATTTATTATTTAAATTAGCTTCTCGTAATTTTATTCATGATATGTAATTATATCTGGCTAGATTTAGGCCATCCAGAGTCAGATACTCGAGGAAAGGGCATTCTTACTGATTGATTGAGTTTAGTTCGAGGTAAGTATCTTGCCTAACTTCGTGGGGGGGGACTACCCCTTAGGATTTGAGTCTTCTATGCTAATTGTAGTCCTTGTACGCGAGGTGACGAGTACGTGCTCGTACTTATTTTTGGAAGGTTAGCCTTTTAGTGTTCTTAGGTCCTTGTATTCACTGATTATGCAGTTGTTATGTTATGAATACGTCTCTTAATTACTAGTTTCACCTCTACCTACTTAAATTAGAATTAATTACTTCATGATTTGCCCTTGATGCTTATTTGAGTCATTTGTGCCTTAACTGAAATTGCTATCTTTTCTATTGCCATGCTATCTTTCCCCTAACAAATTATCTTTATTTGAAGTTATAATTATCTCTTTTGTAATTGTTCATCCTTAATTGAGGCTATGATTATCTTTCTGTTGCTTATCCCTAATTGAATCTGTTGTATCTCTTTCTTAATTGCCAACCTTAAAAGAAGTCAGATAACCTATATTTTAGTTGACTTGTCCTTATTTGGAATTATTCGCCTTGTGTTAGCTCTCTCGTTGTCGAAATGTACATCGTGGACCGTTGTTACATAATATTTCCTTTCTTGTTGAGATGTTCTTATTATGACTAGCATTCTTTATTGTGGCCGCTCCTTGTGAATTAATTCCTCCGTTCTTTTGAGTTCGGGAATTTCTGAGTTGATTTATTTGTCGTACCCTTGTATTAGTGTTATTGTTGTTGTTGTTGTTGTTGTACTTGTTGTTCTTGCATATTTACTTTGGGACTACGAGGCGGTACCTCGGGAGATCCCATCTGTCTTGCATATTTACTTTTGGGACTACGAGGCGGTACCTCGGGAGATCTCCTATTGAGCATTTACTTTTGGAACTACCAGACGGTATGTCGGGAGTGCCCTTTGTTGACATCTTTTTGTTATAGGGTTGCACGAGGTTTCTGTCGCGTTATTGTTACTATTTATATTTGCACATGCGGCGTGACAAGGCGGGATATATATATGTGGGTTGCGCATGTGGAGAGACAAGGTGGAAATATTATTATGCACATGTGACGAAACAAGGCGGGCATTTACTTTACTAGTACACATGTGGCGAGACAAGGTGGGCTATGTCACGGATTGATTTATGATGACTTGTGATAGCCTGGGGGCATTTTGTTGTTGATGTTTGTGTAGTGGTACATTTACCTGTGTGGGCTTTATCTTGTGGAAAGTTGTGAAAAAAAATTCTACGTGATGTAAATTTCCTTTCCTATACTTACTAGGTGGCATGAACTATGTTAGAACACTTGCACAAGAATACACGTAGTTGAACACTCTTATCGGGTAAGAGATTTTCTTGATATTGTTGAGTATAGATGAACACCATTTTTTACTTGCCTTATATGTGAGAATGGCTCTATTTGGCACGTGAGTCGTCAGTGCGGTTATGAAGCGTAATGAGGGCACAGGATGCCAGGTGTCAGGGTTCAGGTATTGGGACCCGTGAGATGTGAACAATATGAGGTTCGGTACCTCGTGGAGTTTAGTGGCTAAGACCTGGTGTGAAAGTGGTCGTTTTTATCTAGTTGTTACATACCCTTCTTTTAATTGTGTTCATCAGATTTAGACTGTGTTTCCGTTTGTTCTTCTACGTCATTATTATGGTGTTCCGCTGATAGTTGTTGTATCCATTTCTTACTGAAATTTACCGTATTAATTGCTACTTCGCGTAGTCTTTATGTAGATATCATACTTTGTTGTTTATATACTTATACTTATTCGGGTTATTTAGTCCAATAGGTGTCTTGACTGTTACTCATCACTACTCCACTGAGGTTAGTCTTGATACTTGTTGGGTACCGTCGTGGTGTACTCATACTACACTTCTGCACATTTTTGTGCAGATCCAAGTATTTTCGAAGTCAGTTGATCACTAGCTAGCTGTGCGGATTGTTGCTGTGTAGACTCAAAGTAAAGATGTTGCACGTTCGCAGGCTTCGGAGTTACCTTCTGATTTGTATTCACAATGTTTACTTTACTTCAAATAGTTGTATTTAGAAAGTTGTAACAAACTCTGCAGAGCTTATGACTTGTACTACCGGTTTTGGGATTGTAATACTTGCATAGAGAATTCTAAATTTTGAATTGCTAATCTTTATTTATTTTGTTATTATTTTCGAAAGTTGTTAGGCTTACCTAGTCCCTAAGACTAAGTGCCAACATGACACCCAATGGAGAAAAATTTGGGTCGTGACATAACGCTATCAAACCAATTGCTCTTTGAGAAATCTATTATTTACTAAGATATATTGATGATAATTGAATCAAATAGTGATGAATAATTTAAGGACTCAATTAAAAATAGATTATTGTTTAACATAAAATAGATTCTTATACTTAGCAAAAGAAAACTGTGTGTGTGTGTGTGTGTGTGTGTGTGTGTGTGTGTGTGTGTGTGTGTGTGTGTGTGTGTGTGTGTGTGTGTGTGTGTGTGTGTGTGTGTGTGTGTGTGTGTGTGTGTGTGTGTGTGTGTGTGTGTGTGTGTGTGTGTGTGTGTGTGTGTGTGTGTGTGTGTGTGTGTGTGTGTGTGTGTGTGTGTGTGTGTGTGTGTGTGTGTGTGTGTGTGTGTGTGTGTGTGTGTGTGTGTGTGTGTGTGTGTGTGTGTGTGTGTGTGTGTGTGTGTGTGTGTGTGTGTGTGTGTGTGTGTGTGTGTGTGTGTGTGTGTGTGTGTGTGTGTGTGTGTGTGTGTGTGTGTGTGTGTGTGTGTGTGTGTGTGTGTGTGTGTGTGTGTGTGTGTGTGTGTGTGTGTGTGTGTGTGTGTGTGTGTGTGTGTGTGTGTGTGTGTGTGTGTGTGTGTGTGTGTGTGTGTGTGTGTGTGTGTGTGTGTGTGCGGACTGATACAATCAACCCTCTCTATAACAGCCTTGTTTGTTCCGAATATTTTTGAATGTTATAGCGAAATGCTGTTATAGAGAACATATATTATAACATAACATAAAAATTGGTTTCGAAAGAGCTTGACTTTTATATAAAAGTGTTGTTATATAAAAATGTTGTTATAGAGAGGTTTGACTATAGTATAAATCATGAGCCACTATGATTTAGATTTACAAACTAGTGAAATGAATAAATATAATATTTGTTCGAAAGTTACGTAAACAGAAATAAAATCCTAAGCTACCATGAATAAGAAGCAGCTTGTCAAAATAGTTATTGAACTTGCACCTATATATATACTTTTCTCAGCCAACTGAAATAAAAAATAAAAATAAAAATATGAATTAACAACGGCGCCAACCACATGAACAGTTGAGTCTTTTAGAAGCAGCAGCTCCATTGCCATTCTCACTCCCACTTCCAATCCTAATTCTGGGAGATCTATCCTCAAAATCGCCGTTTTCTATTTTCCCATATATTCTCTCCGCCGTGATTTCAAACGCCGCCTCCACATTCACCGCCGTTTCAGCCGAAGCTTCAATGAACAAACATCCGTTACTCTTCGCGAATTCCTCGCCTTCCTCTGCATTAACAGCCCTAACATTTTCTCCAACGTCACACTTGTTTCCTACCACCGTTACTGTCATTAATTTCGGATCGCCATGTTGCCGTACATCCTCCAGCCAATTCGAGAGCTGCTCGAAAGTGTGCCTTTTAGTCACATCGTAAACTAGCAAAGCCCCCGCAGCGCCTCTGTAATACGATTTCGTGACTGATCGGAACTTCTCCTGTCCTGCTGTGTCCCATATTTGCAGCTTTATTGGCTTGTTATCGATGGTGATTATTTTGGACCCGTATTCGGCTCCGATTGTGACGTCGTAAACCGGATTGAACCGCTTTTCTGTGAACTGATTTAGAAGGCAGGTTTTTCCTACTCCCGTTTCGCCCACTATTATGAACTTCATTAGGTACTCGTACGCCATTGTGAGTTAGTGCTATGGAAAAGAAATAGATCGAAAAACTGTATTAGCTGGTGAGGATTGAATAACGAAAAAATTATTGAGCAATGCATTTATAGGCAGAGGATTTGGATTTTCCTTTATGCCAAATTTGAATAGGAGAATGAAACGCTTTTCCCAAATCTAGCAGAATTTGTATTACTTTCCTAATGTTAGTGCAAGATGAGGCAAGTATTGTGAAGCATAAGTCCGATTTCCGAACATTCCAAACGTTAGATTAGCTTGTAGAAACGAAATTCCGATACTAAGTGCTGCTCAACTGATTTTGTGGCCCAAAGCAAAAACAAACTAAAAGGCCCTTAATTTATTTTTTGTAAAATTTATATAATAATGAAATACAAAGCAAACGCCTAGGACTTTGACCGTGGTAAATGTACAACGCGTGATTTGTGAATTAGATGCACGTCACGGTTTAGAACTATGTGTAAATGGAAATAAGATATTAATTAAGTGGAAGAAGGTAGAGGTAGCAATGACGATAATATGTCAACTTTCTAACCTTGTGCCTCATTTGCATTTGGAGATTTCTCTTAAAAAGTTGAACAAAAAAATTACTTTTGAATTGATGGATCAACAAAATATGGTGAAAAGAAATAGCCAATTTAAAAAAATTGAGTTAAAATTAGAAAGTGAAATCACTAGAAATGTAGGGGAAAAAAAAACATGAGCGTACGTAGACGAGAAAAAATTAAATTTAATAACGAACATAAATTGGGGACGTTAATATTTTGGGGCCTAAAGCAATGACTTTACTTGCTTACCGTTAGGCCGCCTCTGCCGATACTATGGAGCCAAAAACTGTGCTTGTGGATTTGCTGTTGATTTTTACCCGCGGTCCGCGGATAATGTAAGAATCAATTGATTTGCAAAAAGTATGCTATTATCAGTTCCACCTAAAACAAGTTAACTAAGAATCCATTCTTCTTAGTTAGCACTGAATTATTCTAGATTTTAATTATTCAGCAAATTAAATATACTATTAGCACTTCCCATATTAAAGCTAATACAAACTATACCATTCAATTGTTAAAATAGAAAATATTTTAACAAAGATTGTGACTGTGGACTAGTAAAAGTATCATATAGATGGACTAGAATCTAGAGGCTTTGGATCCATACTTCTTTTAGTCACTCTCATTGATATGTTTCTGTGTGTTTTGTGCAAACCATTTTTCTTTTTTTGGTCTTGTCATTGCAATGATAAAAGGATTCGACTGTACAAAGTACAATTAACAACCACGACGATCACTAAATGACAATGATAGCACCAAAACTAAATATTCTGGCCAAGATTCTCAAGAGGCAAGAATTTTTTTTTTTTTTTTCAAGTATTTTTTTTCCTAATTTGAGATGTTTGACCAAGCTTTTTTGAAGAAAAAAAATATTTTTGGGAAGAAGCAAAAGCAAAAACAGTTTTGACTTTTCTTCTTACCAAGAATAACCTTAACAAATATAATATATACCAAAATAACCTTTAAACCTAATACTTAGGATATTAATGTATACATATTTTTTATTATTTTTAGGATAACTTTCTAATATATAGTGACTTTTAGGGTGAATGTTTTTATATTTGTTGAATGATTTTTAATATATTTAACTTATATTAAAAGAATTAAGTACTTTTAAATTTTATTTTCATATTTTACTTAAATAAAATAAAACAACAACAACAACCCAGTATAATCTCACTAGTGGGGTCTGGGGAGGGTAGTGTGTATGCAGACCTTACCCCTACCCTGGGGTAGAGAGGCTATTTCCGATAAACCATCGGTTCCCTCCCTCCAAGAACTCTCCACCTTGCTTTTGGGGTCACAACCTCTTGGTTGGAAGTGGAGTGTGCTTTAATTATTGCTTGTAATAACAAATTTTTGAGATTATTTATTTACTTATAATATTAACTATTAAGTAAATATATTTATGTCTTTATTCGTAATTTGATACTTAAAAGCACTTTCTGAAAAGTTTGGCCAAATACAAATTATTGCTCAAAAGTGCTTTTCAAAGTGATTAGCCAAACACAAACTGTTTCTGTCCAAAAGTACTTTTTTCAAAAGCACTTTTGAAAAAAGTATTTCTAAAAATAAGCTGATTTCTTCGCCTTGGCCAAACAGACTATAAGTTGTAATCAATATTTGTAGCAGTTAAGAACTAATAATTGCTTTAGCAAAATCTAAGATATTATGTTATTATTTTAATATAGAAAAAAATAATATAGTCATTATTTTAATTACAAGTACATCACATATAATTGGACCTATCAGGAATTTATAACCTCAATATGTTTATGCGTGGGACTACCACAATGATGTAATATGGAATATTGA
The DNA here is from genome assembly GCF_000715075.1 of Nicotiana tabacum. Taxonomy (NCBI): domain Eukaryota; kingdom Viridiplantae; phylum Streptophyta; class Magnoliopsida; order Solanales; family Solanaceae; genus Nicotiana; species Nicotiana tabacum. The sequence goes on from NC_134101.1 coordinate 40,078,883, forward strand.
ATTTCCTTCATCCTTAGTTAAAATGCTTTTTTTTATGTATTTTCTTACATATTTTCATTTAACTCTAGTACTCTTTTATAGTTTTTTTTAACAAAAGTCCTCCATTGATGGATGATGGGGTTTAGGTTGGACTCCGAACCTGTATATTATCAAAAAGAACTAGTATACGGAGGAGGATATAGACCATAGTCTCCGAAACAAGATGAAGAGTGACATTAATCACTCTTGTGTACAACTGACTTACGCGAGAGAGATAATTTTGGGAGATATTCTCCATTACAGAGGGGTTACATGGACCTTTACCACAGGATGCTAGCAGAGGCGGAACCAGAATTTCAAGCTTATGGGTTCGGCATCTTAATCATTTTAAGTTATTGGGTTCTAAATTAATAAATTGTACATATTTAGTAAAAAATTTAAGACAAATATATAATTTGAATCAAAGCTACTAGGTTTGACCGAACCCGTAGCCGACACTGTGGCTCCGCCTCTGGATGCTAGACACAGAGTTAACATCACTATACATTGGTCAGGATTATCTATTGTTAGCATCATTAATGAAAAAATAATTCTTCTTTAATTTTATTCTTAAACTCGGAATGCCATCTCGATCAAGCCTTAAAAAGTGCCATCAATAATAATTTAATTTCTTGGGCTTTTCACGTCATTAGCTAACTGGTTAGCCTTCTCCGTGAATATGAACAAAAATAAAATTATCACTGCTACAGAGATCGACAATCTAATCAATGATGTGCCGAATATGCCAAGGGGCCTTCTATTTACTTCTATTTCTCTGTATTAGGTTATACTTGCATACTTTTGTTCTACGGCTTGAATTACCTTTTGAGAGTCAACTAAATTTAACATCTTATAGTGAAATAACGGAATAGTAGTTTCTTCTCTTCTTCTTTTTCTTGAAAATATAATAATAATTTGAGTTTCATTAAAATCGATTTTTATCATTTCTCTATATATATACTTATATAAATAATTTTACAAGATCCTTTCCTATTTTCTATTTTGAAAGATTACAAATATGTACATCAAGGATATAACATTTTATTATTTTCTTTCTCAAATTGGTTTATAGTAACTATTTATATTTCCTTAAAAAATTGTTTCTATTTTTTTAAGCAAAATTCAATGCCTTGTACTCGTCATATACCTAAATATTAAGTGTAATTGAGCAACAAAAGAACACTAAAATCTCTATAAATTATGCAAAACTATTTCGAAATACATACCACGAAAGAAATGAAGCAATTATTATGAGATTAAAAAAATACAGTTAATTATAGCGAGTATCAAAAGGAGAAAAAGTTTGATTATCAAAGAGAGTTGGTCTACGTATAATCAGTTATTTACCAGACCTCTATATGTTACTAACTTATCTTATTAATTTCCTTAAAAAATTTGAAGTAATATAATTATTGCCGGTAAGTGAAAAAATGAGGGAAAAATATAGGCGTAAATAAATCACGCCAGGAAAATGAAAGACACGGAGAGAGAAGAAAAACAGAATACAGATCGAGTGTCTCTCTCTCTCTCTCTCTCTCTCTCTCTCTCTCTCTCTCTCTCTCTCTCCTATTTTCTCTCTCTACACCTTCCTATCTCACTCCATTGTCGATGTTCTCCTTCAACACTAGAATTTCCCAAGGTAGTTTTTTTACCACTTTTTCTCGAATTATCTTCTTTTTTAAAAAAAATTATTATTTCATATCTTTAGGAGAATTCATTAAATACAATTTCTTTTCCATTTCATTTTCTAGAAGAATTCTCATTTGCTAGATTGTAGATTCTACGAAAGCTCTTCTCATTCTATCATCCATATCCTTCTTTTTTTCAAATGTTTTTGTAATTTCTATAATTACCACAACATGACCAAATTATATGCATTATAAACATCAATGTATGTGAGTTGATTGAATATATATATATATATATATATTCATTACCTGCAATTGCATGTATATATATTTTGTTTGAATTGTTTTGGGTTATGCAATGCAGATTTTCTGGCTAAAGCCTTGTTGTACCATTGGTTCGCCTGTACAACACCATACGTATATGTAAAAAGATATTTCTCTGTATATATATATTTTGTGCATATACGTACATATTATTTATATGTACTACTTAAATTGAGGGGAAATTTCGGTTCTTTCCTGGTTTTCAACCCTGGAGAGCGAGCAACAGCGGAGCTGAATTTGGCAAGCATTATAACAAATTTTGTAGGTGAGGTAAATATGCAAAATTCTTTCTTATATCTTTTTTCTTTTACCTACCTAGCATTTTCTGGAATTTTAATTTTAAGCGTGGCTGTTTGTGTTTTTAAGTAGATTTCTTGAATTTTATGTTAGTGAAATGGTATTTTTGCGGACTAACTGGACTATGTGTGAATTTGGAACTTCATCATTTTCATTATAATAGGAGTGTGAAATTAGAATATTTCTGCATGCAGCAATAAAAATGGAAATTTTAATGCTTTGAAAGAGAAAGAGTGATTATGAAATTTTTGGGGTAAGAAATGATTATGAAACAGATCTTCTACTTTCTGTTTCCAATGAAGAACTTTTTAGATAATGTATCGACACTTTTCAGTTCTTTGTTGAAATTTACACATATTTTGTACACATAGTAACCAAGCTAAACAAAACGCTTCATTAACACGATGTAGTTACACTTTGTAGGAAACCAACAAAGTATCAAGGTGGAGGCTTGTTGCTAATGTCAAAGTTTTCTTTCCCTGAATTAAGGGACAAGAAATTTTCATCCTCTTCTCAGAAGAGCAGGTTTCTTCCTCTCTTTACTGTTCATTCTAGCTGCACTTTTGTACTTCTTGTGGTTATAGTCTTATAGATTTGTAAATATAAATTTCTATATTTTACCTGGATAGATAGACGGTATTAGTATCTCGCAGCTCTTCTTTCTAAATTCATCTTTTGTTCCCTTGTGTGGAGCTTAGAGCAGATCATAGATTTATGTGTAAAAATCTATTAAAATTGCAAAGAAATAGTAGTTATAAACCCATAATTTTAAACATACAATTGGTTCAATGCAAAGTACCTTAATAATTAAACTCATAGAGCCTAAATCTTGGATCCACCTCTGGCTTAGAGACACCCAGGTAGAGACACTTGGCATATATAGGCGACAAAATTTTACGACCTCTCAGTTAATTTGTCAAAGAAAATTTCACTTCCACATAACTTGGTTTTTTTAATCTTTTTCCATGAATTTATGAGGCATAATATGAATTATTTTAGAACCTATTGAAAAGTATGAGTTATCTAGATAATTCAAGGGTGTTATTTACTTTCAGGGAGTCCAATGAAACTGCAGAAATGGATGATCCGGAAAAGACACTGTCAAGGGTTACTCAACTTATTGATCAGCTGCATGTGAATCAATCATCCGAACACGAAAAAGAACTTACTACAGCACGTCTTCTAGGCATAGCCAAAGCAAGAAAAGAAGCACGATATCTTATTGGTTCACATGGCCAAGCAATGCCGCTGTTCTTATCAATTCTCAGAAATGGAACTCCTTTGGCAAAAGTCAATGTAGCTTCAACATTAACTGTATTGTGTAAAGATGAAGACATACGGTTGAAGGTGCTTCTAGGTGGATGTATTCCGCCTCTACTTTCACTTTTGAAGTCAGATTCAGCTGAAGCAAGGAAAGCAGCTGCAGAAGCAATTTTTACGGTGTCATCTAGTGGAGTTTCAGATGATCATATTGGCATGAGTATATTCATTACGGAAGGTGTTGTACCAACTTTGTGGGAGCAGCTGAATCCAAAACAGAAGCAGGACAAAGCAGTGGAAGGATTTCTTATTGGGGCTTTGAGAAATCTTTGTGGTGATAAAGATGGACACTGGAGGACAACACTAGAGGCTGGTGGAGTGGACATTATTGTTAGACTACTTTCGTCTAATAGTGCTTCCACTCAATCAAATGCAGCTTCTTTATTGGCCCGTATGATGCTGGCATTCAGTGATAGCATCCCAAAAGTAATTGATTCTGGAGCAATCAAAGCTCTCTTTAGCCTATTAGATCAGCAAAATGATGTTTCTGTACGTGCCAGCGCAGCTGAGGCTTTAGAAAGTCTTACTTCAAAATCAGCCAAAGCAAAGAAAGCTGTTGTTGACTCACAGGGTGTCCCATTACTTATAGGAGCCGTCACTTCCCCTTCTAAAGAAAGAATGAAAGGTGAGGGAGGAGAGAAACTCCAGCGGCATGCAATACAAGCTTTAGCCAATATATGTGGTGGAATGTCTCCTCTGTTACTATATCTGGGCGAGCTTGCGCAGTCCCCAAGGTTAGCTGCTCCAGTGGCTGATATAATTGGAGCACTCGCTTATGCTCTTATGGTCATTGAGCGCAATGCAGAACAAGAACCGTTTGTTGCGACAAAAGTTGAGAATATTCTTGCAATGCTCCTAAAGCCACGGGATAATAAGTTGGTTCAGGAACGTCTTCTTGAAGCTATGGCAAGCCTTTATGGCAATGCTTATCTTTCAAAACTGGTACACCAGTCAGATTCTAAGAAGGCTCTTGTTGGGCTCACAACAATGGCAAGTGGTGATGCACTAGAGTATTTAATACTATCCCTATTACGCTTATGCTGTGACGGAGTGACTGTTTGGGAAGCAATTGGAAAGAAGGAAGGAATTCAGTTACTGATATCACTGCTGTGGTTATCCAGTGAACAGCATCAAGAGTATGCTGTTGAAATGCTTGCAATCCTAACTGACCAAATTGACGAGAGCAAGTGGGCAATCACTGCTGCTGGTGGGATTCCACCACTGGTCCAGTTACTAGAAATGGGGTCTCAGAAGGCTAGGGAAGACGCAGCACATATTATTCATAACCTTTGCTGTCATAGTGAAGACATTCGTGCCTGTGTTGAAAGTGCTGGAGCTATACAGGCGTTATTGTGGCTTCTCAAAAATGGCGGATCAAAGGGGCAAGAAGCATCAGCTAGGGCTTTAACAAAGCTAATCACAGCGGCTGATTCAGCTACCACTAATCAATTGTTAGTGTTGCTCCTGGGAGATTCACCAAGCTCAAAGGTCCATGTAACTAAGGTGCTAGGACATGTGCTTACCTTGGCATCTCACAGTGACCTTGTGAATAAAGGTGCTGCTGCTAACCAAGGGCTAATGTCGCTTGTCCAGGTTCTTAATTCCTCAAATGAAAAGACTCAAGTATATGCTGCCTCTGTCCTGGCAGATGTATTTAGCTCTCGACATGATATTTGTAATAGTCTAGCAACAGATGAAGTGGTTAATCCTTGCATGAAACTTCTGGGTAGCAATTCTCCAGCTGTTGCAACACAGTCAGCTCGAGCCTTGCGTGCTTTGTCCCATCCATCAAAAGCAAAATCTACAAACAAGATGCCTTATATTGCTGAAGGGCATATAAAAACATTAATCAAGCTGGCCAAAACAGCATCCATTGATTCTGCAGCTACCGCAATGGCTGCTTTAGCCAATCTGTTGTCTGATCCAGAGACAGCTGCGCAAGCACTGGATGAAGAGGTTGTTTCAGCTTTGACAAGAGTTTTAGGAGAAGGATCGTCAGAAGGTAGGAGAAATGCGGCACGTGCCCTTCATCAGCTATTGAAGCGTTTTCCGGTGGAAAATGTATTCAACGGAAGTGCTCAATGTCGATTTGCTGTTCTTGCTATGGTGGAATCATTAAAGGAGATGAATGTTGATGGCACTGATGCTGCAAATGCTTTAGACGTTATTGCACTTTTGGCTAGGACAAGCACAGATTCCACTTACCGTCCATGCACTGCCCTTGCTGAAGTTCCATCTAGTTTAGAGCCTCTTGTACATTGCCTTTGTGAGGGATCTCCCCTTGTCCAAGATAAGGCAATAGAAATTCTATCAAGGCTTTGTGGAGATCAACCGGTTTCGCTGGGTGACCTGTTAGTATCAAAATCAAGGTCTATAGGTGCATTGGCTGATAGAATACTGAATTCTTGCACTTTAGAAGTAAGAGTGGGTGGAACCGCATTGGTCATTTGTGCTGCCAAGGAGCACAAACTTCAGTCAATGAATGCACTTGATGCATCTGGATACCTGAAACCTCTTATATATGCATTAGTTGACATGATGAAGCAGAACTCTACTTGTTCTTCCCTAGAAATTGAAGTCAGAACCCCTAGGGGCTTCACAGAAAGAACTCCATTTGGAGAAGGAAATGAGTTTGAGGTTCCTGACCCAGCAACAGTTTTGGGAGGTACGGTTGCCCTTTGGTTGCTCTCAATAATTTCATCATTTCAAGTCAAGAACAAATCCACTGTAGTGGAAGCTGGCGGACTTGAGGCCCTTGCTGACAAGCTTGCAAGACATAGTTCCAATCCACAGGTAGATTTTATACCATTATTGGTATTCTTGGTGTTTGCTTTTTCGCTCTTTTTGGCCCATTTGTGTGAATGCCTCTTCATAAAGATAACTAGAGTTGGTTTTCCACTTGGGGAAATATAAGTTGTTGTTTAGTGTCAACTATTTTTGTCTTTTCAATTTTTGAGCTTTGGGCCTGTTACTTCTTCTATAGGCTGGCTTTTGATAACAGACTCTTTGGCTGTCTGCGGGCAGCACGATGAAACTGTTTAAAGAAGTCAATTATCCATTTATTTCACTACTTCTGGGATTTTCTCAAAACAAAAGTTTATTTCACTACTTCTAATCGCCTGCCATATTATTCATATAATAAATGTACACGAAGGAAGTAGTACTGGCTATATTTTAGCCGAGTGCCTTTTTTGTAAATCATTATAAGAGCAAAAATATTTGAAATGCAGATTTTCTTCTTCTTTCTATTAGCTTATCTGTCCTTTTCCTGTTTTCATATTACATTGAATCACCGGTTAGTCAATATACTCTTGATGTGTGCTTATCATTAATAACGCCACTGGAGTTGGTAAAATGGAAAACTTTTCCCAGCAACCTTGAATGTTTAAGTAACCTTCTCTTCTGGCACAGAGAGATATCAATGAAAGTTCAGCTAATAAAATCAATAAAAGATGGATAATAAAGGACATTCTTTAGTGTCTCCTTTATTCAATTTAATCTTTTGGAAGTAATGTTGGTTCTCATGATTCGCTTAAAGTTTATATTTGGTCACCGTAATGAAGAGATATTTGTCATGGTAGGCAGAGTATGAAGATGCAGAAGGCATGTGGATCAGTGCACTGCTATTAGCTATATTATTCCAGAATGCGAACATTATATCCTCTCCAACAACCATGCGCATTATACCTTCCCTTGCACTTCTTCTGAAATCAGATGAAATGATTGACCGATTTTTTGCTGCTCAGGCAATAGCCAGCCTTGTTTGTCATCGAAACAAGGGAATAAATCTTACTGTTGCAAATTCAGGTACAATCACCGGTCTAATAAGCTTGATTGGTCACGTTGAAATTGAAATGCCAAATCTTGTTGCTCTATCTGAAGAATTTTCATTAGTAAGACAACCAGATCAGGTTTCTCTTGAAGTCCTCTTTGAAATTGAAGAAGCGAGAGTTGGTTCCGCTGCACGCAGAACCATCCCTTTATTGGTAGATCTGTTAAAACCACTTCCAGATAGACCAGGTGCGCCCCCATTAGCTGTTCGTCTCTTGACCCAAATTGCAGATGGTAGTGATGCAAATAAATCAATCATGGCGGAAGCTGGCGCACTGGATGCTCTAGCGAAGTACCTATCTTTGAGCCCTCAGGACTTGACTGAGGCAACTATCTCTGAACTACTGAGAATCATATTTAGCAATTCTGATCTTATTCAATATGAAGCAGCTGTTAGTTGCTCTGTTCAACTGATTGCTGTCCTACGTTTAGGGTCAAGGAGTGCAAGGCTGAGTGCTGCGAGGGCTTTAGATGAACTTTTTGATAATGAGAACATTAGAGATTCTGAAGCATCTGTTCAAGCAATTCAGCCTTTGGCTGACATGCTTGATGCTGCATCAGAAAGTGAACAATATGCTGCTCTTAGTTCCTTGATCAAGTTGACTTCAGGAAATGAATCAAAGGCAGCAGTGATGGCTGATGTAAATGGGAATCCTCTTGAGAGTTTATACAAAATTCTGTCTTCGTCTTCTCCAATGGAATTGAAAAGTGATGCTGCTGAATTATGTTTTGTACTTTTTGGTGATCCAAAAATCAGAGCATTGCCTATTGCTTCTGAATGCTTAGAGCCCCTTATACTGCTTATGCAATCAGATGTAGAAAGAGCAGTGGAATCAGCTCTTTGTGCTTTTGAGAGGTTGTTGGAAGATGAGCATCTGGTGGAGCTTGCATCAGCTTATGAGCTTGTTGATATTCTGGTTCATCTGATTTCTGGATCAAACCATCGGCTCATTGAAGCGAGTATTTTTGCACTTATTAAGCTGGGAAAAGACCGAACTCCGCGCAAGTTGGATATGGTGAAAGCAGGAATAATTGAAAATTGTCTTGAGCTACTCCCTACTTCATCCAGTTCCTTGTGCTCCACAATTGCAGAACTCTTCCGTGTCTTGACAAATAGTAGTGCTATCTCGAGAAGTCCATCTGCTGCAAAAATCGTAGAACCTCTCTTTACGGTTTTGCAGCGGTCGGATTTTGGATTGTGGGGACAGCACAGCGCTTTGCAAACTCTAGTAAATATTCTAGAGAAGCCACAATGTCTTGCAACTCTAAAACTTACTCCTAGCCAGGTCATTGAGCCTCTGATTTCCTTTCTTGAATCCCCAGCTCAAGCCATCCAGCAACTTGGGACTGAATTGCTATCCCATCTCCTTGCCCAAGAGCATTTTAAGCAAGATATAACAACAAAAAATGCAGTAGTGCCCCTTGTGCAGCTCGCAGGCATTGGCATTTTGAATTTACAGCAGACAGCAATTAGTGCTTTGGAAAATATCTCATTAAGCTGGCCAAAGGAAGTTGCTGATGCCGGTGGAATTTTTGAGCTTGCAAAGGTTATCGTTCAAGATGACCCCCAACCTCCTGATACATTATGGGAGTCAGCGGCTATGATTCTCTGCAATGTCCTACGGTCTAACTCTGATTACTACTTCAAGGTTCCCCTGGTGGTTCTTGTAAAGATGCTGTATTCAACAGCTGATAGCACTGTTACTATTGCACTTAATGCTCTGATAGTTCATGAAAAAACTGATTTATCAAGTGGTGAACTCATGGCTGAAGCTGGTGCTGTTGATGCTCTTCTAGATCTGCTAAGATCTCACCAGTTTGAAGAAGCGTCAGCAGGACTGCTTGAAGCTCTATTCAACAACATCCGAATACGGGAATTGAAGGTATCTAAGTATGCAATAGCACCTCTGTCACAATATTTGCTAGATCCACAGACTGAATTGCAGTCCGGAAGGCTTCTTGCTGCTCTCTCACTTGGTGATCTCTCCCAGCATGAAGGACTTGCTAGAGCAAGTGATTCTGTCTCTGCCTGTCGAGCACTAATAAGTTTGCTTAAAGATCAACCAACGGAAGAAATGAAAATGGTGGCAATTTGTGCATTGCAAAATTTTGTCATGCACAGTCGAACCAACAGGAGAGCTGTCGCAGAAGCGGGTGGAATATTAGTAGTTCAAGAACTGCTTCTATCCCCTAATTCAGAAATTGCAGGGCAGGCAGCTCTGCTCATAAGATTTTTGTTCTCAAACCACACACTTAAGGACTATGCATCAAATGAACTTATCAGATCTTTGACAGGTACTTTGCTTAAATAAAATATTCTTTCCTTTTTCCATTCAATGATTCTCTCCACCAGTTGTGTCGAATATATTAACATGAGTAGCAAATAGAATTGCACAGGAAACTTATCAGGACCTACTTGAGATGAACATCATATGCGACTGCTTAACACCAGAAAGAGTCTATAGACCTAATTCTGTGTAACCATATTTTTCCCAAGGATGTGAAACTTTTAAATCTTTTGATTTAAGTGTCCCTTCAAGTTGAAGAAGTGTTCAAGCCCTTACAGAAAGTCAAAGCTTCTCAGCATCACCCAGGAAGCGATCAATGGGCCATTTATAAGTTGGCTTTCCAAGATCGAGGACCATCATGAGATTGTCGGAGCACGAAACTAGCAATACTACTCTCTGCTTAATCCTTTTTACTACTTCAAAGGACAGCATAACTGCCAAAAGGAAAATTAAAGGAGAACGGGAGAAAATAGAGCTGAAACCTAAAGCTACAAAATAAACCAATATTTGAAAATAACTAGATGTATGATGTTTTCTAGGAGCTGTATTTGTTCCCATGCTATACTTTTACTTCCAACATTTCAACTGAAGCAGTAAATCATTCTGATTCTTGAATTTGACACATCAATTTTCCAAGTGTAGTTCTCCAGATAATTCGAGCTACAATAGTGCAGATTTTCTTGCTTGCTTTTTTGTTCTGTTCTTATCATTCCTTATGTTCTAGCTCAGTCATGGACAGTTGTACAAGTGTTCTTTGCCAGCTTATCCGCCTAAAACATTTGCAATACATTGGTATGCAGCTGCGCTAGAGAAGGAAGCCTGTGCCACAGCAACTACGAATGAAGAGATCTTGACGAGCATCTATATTATATTCTCTAATTTTCCCAAGCTCCAAATTTCTGAAGCTGCAACCCTTTGTATCCCTCATCTGGTGGCAGCATTGAAATCTGGTAGTGAGGCTGCTCATGATTCAGTGTTGACCACATTATGCTTACTCAAACAATCCTGGTCAACCATGCCAATTGATGTGTCAAAATCTCAAGCAATGGTTGCAGCTGAAGCAATTCCCATCCTACAAATGCTGATAAAAACTTGCCCACAAGGTTTCCATGAAAGAGCAGACAGCCTGCTACATTGCTTACCAGGTTGTTTGACTGTCACCATTAAGCGCGCGAGCAATCTAAGACATGTCATGGGAGGAACAAATGCTTTTTGTCGATTGACTATTGGCAATTGTCCAGCACGACAAACCAAGGTAATGACTCAGCATTGTAATTGTTGATGAAATAAAAGGTTTTTGTTAATCTCAAGTATTACAGAAAAGTTGTTTTGTTTTTTCAGTTTGAAATTTTAATGCGATACACTTCATTCTAACAATCTGGTTTATTATCAGGTTGTGAGTCGCAATACATCCCCCGAATGGAACGAAGGATTCACATGGGCCTTTGACATTCCACCGAAGGGACAAAAGTTGCAAATCTTGTGCAAAAGCAAAACTACTTTTGGAAAGGTAATTAGTTTTATTTACAGTGTGTCCTAAAGTTAGAACGTCCAATTAAACTCCAACTACAATGTGCAATAAGATCTGATTGTACTGCTACGAATAGTTGGAAAAGAAGATATGCAAAAAGCATCAAATAAATACTCTTATGACAATTGCTGCAGCTCTCAGATGAGTGTAATCAATCTCACAATTTTGACACAAGTTGCTATTTTTCAGACTACGCTTGGCACTGTAACGATTCAAATTGATAAAGTTGTGAGTGAAGGCATACACAGTGGTGTTTTCAGCCTCAGCCATGATCGCGACAAGGATGGCTCCTCCCAAACTCTAGACGTCGAGATTACCTGGTCCAATAGGACATCTAATGAAAGTCTGAAGTGAACCTTTGACTACAAAACCATGCTTGTCTGTTGGAGAAGACAGATATTATGCGACTTAAGGCCCTGTTTCAGAGCAGGACATGGCAACCCCTCGATAGAGCATGAAGAGAAGTTATATGATCCCACAACGAACAGCAATCTCCACTTCCCAGGCTAATGCAAGAGGGCCATGGATATCTGCCAAAGGTTCAGTTTTGTAGTACTGAAAGCATTACTGCCCCTGGTGTTAAAAACTTCCAGACATTTGTGACAGACAAAGAAGTCAAGGGAGAAGTTCTCGTGGTATAATGCTAAGACTGCTGTTTGAGCACCACGTTTTTGGCTCACAAATCTGTTGCTTTAATGGTCATTGTACATCCCAGCATCACATTTACCAAAGCAAACCTACTGCAAGAGCCAAAGCTTGGTCCTAGAACAGGAAGGCTGGATTTCCAAAATGGTTCACGGGTTTCATTTTTTCCTCTTTTCTTCCGTACGAGTCTTTCAAGCAACAGTATATTCTTTCATCACTAATATGCGCCCACACAATATGGAACATGGTCATTTTCCCCTTAGGGTTAGCAACCAAATGGAATATGAAATGTTCCCCATGTAAAGTTAGCAAGGCTCCGCCCAAAGCACAAATTATCTAGACAGCATTGCACGGAATATACAAGCACAAAATATACAAGTTAAACGGAAAAACAAACCTCAAAACGCAGCAAAGCTTGTAAATTAATTAGCTAGCATACAAGAACGCCTAAGCACTTGTCTGCAGTCAGCACCAGTAGAACATTTGTTCTTTACATCTGGAGGAACTTTTCTACCGTACTACCTCAAGAAGCTTTAAAACCTACGCTCTCAATATTTTGAGTGGGTTAAATCTTATAACATCACAAATTTTTCAGCCGATAGAGCAAACCACCAGGTTGCCCAGCACAATTACTTCGCAGCTGCAACAAGTGCAGATCTTGCTCGTGTAAAAGCAGCAATCAGTGATCCAAGCTGCAACTTATCATTGCAACCAAAAGTCAACCTATACCTGCGAACCAGAAAAAGCATTTACTTACACAGTGCTGTAGGAAAACCTAAGGGAACATAATTCAATTAAATTCCCAACAAAGACAGCGGATGAAAAGAATAAGGACATTAAGCCCATTTCCAAGAAGGGAATATTTAACATGTCAAAATAAATTCTTAAAAGGAATAGAAACTGTTCGCGGTACTTCTATAAATCTATCATGTACACCCTTTATTTTTTAATATAAAACCGCTGAAGACTACTTTTTCCCGGACAATGATGACTACTTTTGGCGAATAATTCTTTCTAAAAGCAAACAGGTTTTTTCACTCCTTTTTCTGCTGCAGGGGAGTGAGTCACAGTGGGGGTTGAGACAGGCTCAATGCACCATTCTGAAGCCAGAGAATCCATAATAGTAGGTCGCCTGGTTAAAGAAATATCCAATTTCATCTTATGTTGCGTAACAATTTAGCTACAAGTTCCACAGATAAACTTGATCGACGTTATGAGTGGGAGTAAATGAGAAAATTGACCGTAAGCTAGCCTTCACTTCTATGGATCCACCGGCAATGCTAGTCTAGCACAAGGCAAAGGCAATAAACAATCAAAAAGAAAGAGGAGCTGGGATACATACTCAATATTAGCCATCTCATTGATCAGCTGAACCCGAACATTTGGCGGCATCTTAATTTTGAAGACAAACCTGATGTTTATACAGCACAGGTGAGCTAAACCAAATAATTGTTACTGAAGAGCCAAAAAATATGTGAACTTACATGGTTACTTCTCTCACGATATCCACCAGAGCCAATCCTTTTCTTGTCTTGATTTCTGATATTCCTATTAACAATAATTTACAAAAATAAGTTAACAGACTAAATGGACCAAAAGACTGATAGATAAAATGGACCAAAGTAGAGATAGAATGGACTCATTGGAATACGTTTGCAACTGATAGCAAAGGGTTCATTCAGAAGCCAGTAAGAGATCTGCTCAATGTCCTTGGGCAATGGGTTTCCGGTGCACAGATACACAGCTTCTTCTGTAATCTGCTGAGAAGCCATGTGCGTTGACTGCATAAAGCTGAAAGTTAATGACAGTGAATCCTAAAACAAATAATAGTCCACTTGCCTGAAGAGAAACGAACAAAATAGTTGCTTAAAAGTTTTCTTGCATGGGATTAATAGCACACCAGCACTTTACAGTTTTCCAAAAACAGTCTCCCATTTTTCTGAGTCAGTATAACAAACCCCTCCACCAATGTGTATATGGTATATCAATGCAAATCAAGAACTAGACTGATTCAATATCGTTAGTTAAATGATGTAGTTGCAGTTAATCTAAGTACTAGAGATACATATTAAATGCCCCAAAACAATATTATAGGTACGACTTCTTTCATTCACCAAGACCGTTCTCCTCCAGACAACTAACAGAGCATAATGTCCTCCTCATTGAAACCAACTGATAAAAGTATATTGGAAATAATTTCATTTGTTAAAAAGGACATTAAACAAGTAAAGAACCCCCCTCCCCCAATCACCCTAATTAGCTCACTGCAGGTGTCACCTCTAGGCTCTAGACTCGATCATGGCCTAACAAGTCATCCTAAACTGGCTATAAGCATAACATTACAAGATAGTTCTCGAGGAAAAAAGCTCAAGTAATGGGTATAAATAACTATAAACTTTCACTTCTTACATACATGAATAAGGTACAAGGAGTTACTTTTTGCCCTAGAGTTCTCCACAGGGCTCAGGCCCAAATGTAGGCTTGGTGAATTGCAGCTAATAAATTTTTGTCTCATTTATAACTGCATGAAGATTAACAGCACCCCAAACAACCTTCCCTTCTCTCTTTTTTTCCCTTTTACCTATAGTTCCAGACCTCCTTTTCTTTTTCTCTTTCTGTGGTGGAAAGTGCGGTGCAAGCAAGATTAGGGGAGAGAGCAAAATTTCTACCAGAAGATTGCAAAAAGAAAACAGATTAACTGGTTTCTAATGTGAAATCTCTGGCCACAATAATTCAAATCTACATATAACCAAGAAAAAAGATGAGGAGTTTGGACCTGCAGAATGTTTAAAGCTTTTCGCATATCACCATTGCTCAGTCGTACAAGTGCCTTTAAACCACCCTCAGGGACATCAAGCCTATAACAAAACAATGTGTTAGATTAACAAAGAACAAAATGGTTGTCCATGCTAAATAGAGCAGAAAGTATCTATGACCTATTTTCAGAATATTTCCAATCACTACAGCAGTCACCCACCACAGAAGCGTACATGGTCACTTTTGCATTGCCAACTTTCCAAAGGAACTGAGCAACATAACGCAGAATATTATAGCAATGAGTTGACCTCAAAGATAAAGTGGAACTCACCTTTCAGCCTCAATAACATGTTTCAGCCGCTCAGATACATGAACTGCATCAAGTGGAGCAAACCTAAACCGTGTACATCGTGATTGTAGGGCAGGAATAACCTTATTGACATTGTTGCATATCAGTGCAAACCTAGTATTTCTTGTATATTTCTCAATAACTGCAAAGGAAATTATCCCACAACAATCAGCTTTGCAAGAATAACACAGATATTAAGTTCACCGTGAGGAAGGGGTTGTTTCTTGCCTCGACGCAGGGCAAACTGTGCATCCTTTGTCATTGCATCTGCTTCATCCAGTAGTACTAGCTTCACTGCTGACTTAGCACTAAATGAAGACAAAAATCAAGCTCAAATTTACTTCCATCAAAAGTAAAACTGACACCTTAACTCATTTGGTATATGTCCCATTTTTTCATCTTTTAGTCTCACAAAAATTCCACAGATGCAACGAGAAATAATATGATAACACCACAAGTCTGAGTGGAGGCCAAATTGGTAAAGTAATGTGCCTATACACAGTGGCGGATCCAGTATTTGAACTTATGGATTATAATTCAAAATTTTATCACAACCCCTTTGATTTAGTGGGTTCCAAAATCTATTATTTGTACTTGTTTTGTTAAATTGTTAATGCATATACGGGTCTGAGCTAAAGTTACAGGGTTCAAATGAATCCATAATTTTTACTCTACATCCGCCCATGCCTATACATGTATATAGGTGCTCAGAGTTGAATGCAAAACTGTTCACTTGAATCTTAGAAGAACAAATTCTCTAAGAGGTCGTTTGGTTCGCGGACAGGTTATCCTGGGATTATAATCCTAGGATTAATAATCCCAGGATTATATAGTGCTATATGCTTCGTTTGGTACATTGGATAACAGTGGATATGCAATGTAAAGTCCAAAATACGTGTTTTGTTTAAAGCTGGATAAATTTTTATTTCCAATTTTAACCTTGGATGTTCCACTGGCTTAGAAAAACTGCCATAGCAACAAGAACATATTGTTAGTAATTTCACCATTCCGTTCTCAGCATTATCGGCAGAGCCGACATAATCACTATTGTTCATCTGCTCTTATGCTAGTTTCTACTCCATTAGTCAGTAAATGAGACAATTAGCATGCATCTATGCTAATTTACAGAGAGTATCATATAGGAGATTTTTCATTAGATTCTTTGAAAATAAAGAACATTGTCTTGATTAAGGAGGCAAAGCTCCAGCCTTAAACTAAAAATAATATGTACAAGAAATTTACAGAAGCAACAATATCTGTGAAATCCAAGTAAGGAACGTAATAGCCAACAAAATAGCAGTTGCCACTAGAATCCCAACCAATGGTGTGTTGAACGTTTTGATCTTTTCGCGAAAAAAGTTAGGCAAAAATCGTAATTCAGCCATGCCAAAAATTTGAAAAGTTGCGCTACTCAGTTGAGCTTCAAATAGTCCAAATGACGGATAAAACGGCACCAATTTGGTCATTTCATAACTTTACCCCTGGATAACTAATCCTAGTATTAGTTATTCCACCTGGGAGATGGGATGATTTAATACCAATTTGTGGTATAATATTATACTCGGTTTAATTAATACCTCAAACCAAACATGGGATAAATTTAATCCCAAATTCTGTACCACCTTATCCCATGAACCAAACGACCCCTAAGTAATTGCTAACCAAGTAAAAGGCAACTAAAAGTTGCACCACCATTCAAATACCCCAAAAAAAAAGGATTAAAGAGCAATTTTACCCAAAGGAGATGCTCTGAGTACTAGCAAAATCCTGAATCTGCTGGCGCACCACGTCAATCCCTCGGTCATCAGATGCATTCAGCTCCAAAACCATATTGTGCATCTGAGACCCATATAGCTTCCGCGCAAGCGCGAGAATTGTAGATGTCTTTCCAGTTCCAGGAGGTCCATATAGCAGCAAATGCGGCAATCGATTACCACTCGCAAGCCTATCAACTTTTGCCCCCAAAAATAATCAATACGAAAATCCCCTAGTCAAAAATCACTAATAATTTACAGAGATTAAGAAACGCACTGGTTTCAACTATGTCACGATGAGCAGCCACGTCAGATAGTGACTGAGGACGAAATTTTTCGACCCAAGGAACTGCTTTCGGGTCAGCTGTGGAGCTTGAAAAGATTATGTTTTTACCCTTGTTTGGTTTCGTGTCGATTTTGTCATCGTCGATATCCATTAATGAGATTGGCTCCGCCATTTTCAGCTTTGCTTCAGTTCTCTCGCTCTTCCTTAAACCCTAGTATTTTATTTCAAGAACAAATGAACAGTGGTGATATTTGGACCGTCGGGTCAAGTTATTGGCGCCAATTAGTTTATTTCATTTTCTTTTTCTTTTTATCTCCCGAGGCGTCAATGAGTTTTTGATCTACAAACTAAGGAAAAAAAATCATTCGTGTTATATATATATTATATTATGGATGTTCATTTACTCTGTTGTAAATAAGCTTCCTGAAAAAATTTATCCATATAAGACTCTGCCGTAAATATGTTTATTTATTTAGTACTCTATTGAAAATAAGTCTCATGATGAAGCTTATCATTTTGGTACTCCGTTATAGATAAACATAACCCCAATAGAAGATTATCTATATCTGGTACAGTAGCAGCTTACGCAGAAGCTTCCTTTCTTCTCTATACTTGTCTTTACTTTACAGTCTTTATTTTATAACATGTTATCAGCACGAGACTCTGCCATCTCGAGCAAATACTTTGAAAGTATCAGAGGTATGAACTTTTCTTTTCTAAATAATGTCAAATCTTTCTAAACTTGAATTTGTAGCACTGGATATATCGGGCAAAAGCTACATGTCTTGGGTGCTTGATGCCGAAATTCATCTTGATGCGATGGGTCTGGTAGACACCATCAAGGACAAAAACCAGGCATCAACCCAAGACTGTGCCAAAGCAATGATATTCTTACACCATCACCTTGATGAGGGCTTGAAAATGGAATATCTTACTGTTAAAGATCCAGTCATACTGTGGAATAATTTGAAAGATATATATGACCACCTGAAGATGGTCGTTCTTCCACATGCACGTTATGGTTGGACTCATCTAAGGCTACAAGATTTTAAATCTATCAGTGAGTATAATTCTGATATGTTCAGAATTATTTCTCAATTGAAACTATGTGGTGATAATATTACTAATCATGATATGTTGGAGAAAACTTTCACCACTTTTCATGCCTCGAATATGCTCCTGCAACAGCAATATCAATAGATGGGATTCAAAAAGTATTATGAACTTATCTCACATCTTCTTGTAGCCGAGCAGCATAATGGGCTATTAATGAAAAACCATGAAAGTCGACCTACTGGTTCTTGTCTATTCCCTGAAGTGAATGAGACGAAGTTCCACCAAGCTAAGCGTGGAAGAGGACGTGGCCCCAGTTGTGGTCATGGCCGTGGTCGGTGAAGAAACTCTAATCATAGTAATAATAAGGCACCAAAGAACCCTCCTCACCACCACCAGTGGAAAAGGACTGAACAAAAGCATGAAGCGGTGCAAGCAGCAAAGCCAGAAAATGCATGCTATAGATGTGGAGGAAAAGGGCACCGGTCACGTACTTGTCGTACGCCAAAGTACCTTGTTGAGCTTTATCAAGCCTCCTAGAAGAAGGCAGAGAAAAATGTTGAAGCAAATTTTATTTCTGAAGATAATTTAGACTTCATGCATTTGGATGTAGTTGATTACTTTGCACTCCCAAAAGGAGAAATAAGTCATATGATCGGTGGTGAATCTGTAGAAATGTAAATATTTTAATTTTGGTTGTTTGTAATAGATAGTATGGTTATGCAATTATTGTATATAAATAAAAGTTATGCTTTGATAATGATGTTTACTATAACATATTTTATTTATGTCGTTTTGAAGAATATGGATAATCCTCAAATTATGTATGGATCAAAGACCAATCATGAAAATATTTGTGTAATTGATAGTGGAGCAATTCAAGCCATATTCAAGGATCATAAATACTTTTCTTATTTGCATAAGGAAAAAGCAAATATTTCAACAATTTCTGGTAATATAAGTTTGATTGAAGGCTCTGGAATAGCCATTATATTTTTTTCTAACGGAACAAAACTTATAATAGACAATGCATTATTCTCCTTCAAGTCCCGAAGAAACTTGTTGAGTTTTATAGATATCCGCCGAAATGGGTATCATGTTGAGACGACTGATGAAATGAATATGGAATATCTTTGTATTACAAAGAATGTTTCTGCCAGAAGTGCATTGTAGAAAAATTACCAACTTTATCTTTTGACTTATACTATTCAAATATTAGTACAGTTGAAGCACACTCTATCGTAAACCATAAGTTTACTGATTCAAATATTTTTGTGCTTTGGCATGGCCGTTTGGGCCATCCTGGATCAATAATTATGACGAATTACTGAAAATTCGAGTGGGCATCCATTAAAGAACCTGAAAATTCTTACAAATAATGAATTTTCTTGTGATGCTTGTTATCAAGGCAAAATGATCACTAGACCATCACCAATGAAGGTTGGCATTGAATCCCCTGCCTTTTTAGAACGTATACATGGGGATGTATGTGGACCTATTCACCCACCAAGTGGGCTGTTTAGATATTTTATGGTCCTAATAGATGCATCTTCAAGATGGTCTCATGTGTGCCTACTATCATCTCGCAACCTGGCGTTTGCAAAGCTATTAGCCCAAATAATTCGATTAAGGGCACAATTCCCAGATTATCCTATAAAGGCTATTCGCCTTGATAATGCTGGAGAATTATTATCTCAAACTTTTGATGATTACTGTCTATCAGTTGAGATAAAAGTTGAACATCATGTAGCTTGTGTTCATACTCAAAATGGTCTTGCAGAGTCATTTATTAAACGCCTACAATTGATAGGAAGACCACTACTTATGAAAACAAAATTGTCCACTACTGTTTGGGGCCATGCTATCTTGCATGCAACATCACTTATCCGTCTCAGACCGACACATTATAATAAATATTCTCCATCACAATTAGTTTTTGGTCATGAACTAGATATTGCCCATCTACGAATTTTTGGACGTGCTGTCTATGTGCCATTAGCACCACCACAATGCAGTAAGATGGGCCCACAGAGAAGGTTAGGAATATATGTTGGGGTTTGAATGACCCTCTATTATTCACTATCTTGAACCATTGACGGGAGATTTTTTTACTGCTCGATTTGCAGATTGTCGGTTTGATGAAACAAATTTTCCACAATTAGGGGGAGAGATAAAGGAAATCAAAAGAGAAATTGTGTGAAAAGTTTCATCGTTATCTCATTTTGATCCACGTACCCCTATATGTAATTAGGAGGTCCAAAAGATCATCCATTTATAAAATATAGCAAATTAAATGCCAGACGCATTTACTAATTTGAATAGGATAACTAAGTCACATATCCGAGAATGTGCCTATACGAATTAATGTCCCAGCAGGACCATCTATGTAACACCCCGGAAAATTTCAAAGTACTTAAGTGTAAGGCCTTAAAAATTTGCAAAGAAAATAATGTATCATGAGGCCGGACTTGGCTTACGTGTTTGAGGATTATAGAAATTCTTCGCGGCTAGCTTGCGAGCGCGTCTCGGACTTTTTGGGTTGAACAATGCACGGGAATGAAAAGGAATTTTTTTGGCAGAAAAGTGCATTTATGCGGTCCATTATACGACCACAGAACCACTTTGCAGACCGCATAATGGCCGAAGAGTAAGACAATTAATTGGGTCAGTTGGGAGCAACTATGCGGTCGACTATGCGACCGCAGAACTGTTATACGGTGCATTATGCGACCGCATAACTGTTATGCGGTGCATTATGCGACCGCATAGCAGTTATGCGAACCGCATAGTGACCGCATACACAAACAATTTTTTTTTTATCATTTTGTTAGTAATTATGCAACCGATATGTGGTCGCTTATGCGACCGCAAAACTGTTCCGGAGCTCCATTTTTGAGTTTTTAAAACCCGACCCTATTTCGTTAAATACACTTTTTGGGCCATTTTTGAGCCGTAATATTATATTTTAGAGTGAGAGAGTGTGTCCTAGAGTGAGAAGGTGTTCTTCAATAATTTTTCTTCAATTATTGCTCAAGTTTTGGAAGATTAAGAAGGGAAGCTCACTAGGTCTTCATCCTAGAGGTAAGATTATACACCATAAACTCTAATTTCGAAATATTCTGAAAATGGGTAACTAGCAAGATAATTTTTGGGTATGAAAGTTATTTATTTTACATGCATGTGTTATCAAAGGGTGTAGGAAGATTTTTGAGTTAAAAATGGTAAAGATTGGATTGTGGGATGATGGAATCCTTCATAAAAAAAACATTGAAACCTTATGCACATCTGGTGTTTGATAAAATGCTCAAGTGAGCTAGAACCATGATCATCTTCCAAATTTTGATTTAATTTGTTATATTTCTACAATAGATTGAAGTTGCTAAGAATTCCGGAATGTTTTAGAGTTTAAGGAAGCTCAAGTGAGGTATGTTGTCTAAACTCTTCTCTTAGAATAGAATCTCACGATATTCATGTAAATTATGTAAGTCCCGAGTGATTTATTATGAAACTGGCTATTCCGAGTAAGATTTGATTGAAATATATATGTTCAACAAGCATCCCAAATGCTTTATTCGTGTTATGTTACCAATTGAGGATGTGTTAAAATATGGACTATGGATTAATAATGTTTCGACTTTAAGTCAAGTTCAAATGAAGGCTATTGTGCCAAATTTTGTGAAATATCTCTATGTGCCTTGGACTCTAAATTGCTCACATGTGTATTACACACCTTGATCTGAATTTTATTTGTTGTTGATGATGATAATGATATTTGAAATTGATAAGGTGAGCATGAAATACTGAATATGGCCAACGTGCCAAGAATGATCTTATAATTATGGCCATTAGTGCCAATGAAATGAAAAGATGTGAAAGTAATACGAAATGTGATGATTGATATAAAAAGGTTGATGTCTCAAATAAGACAGCCTAGTCGGTCGGGTCGTGATCGGATACCATGCTGCACACATGGTAGTGATTGTGCTGGAAATTGTGATTGTGGTTTATGTCCCTAATGGATAGCCTAGTCGATTGGGTCGTGATCGGACTTCGTCTTAAAGACGGTGGTATTTATATTGAGAGAAATTGTGGTTGATGTCTCTAATGAGATGGCCTAGCCGATCGGGTCGTGATCGGACTCCGTGCTAAGAGTACGGTGGTACTGGTTTTGTGAATAATGGTATTGTGAATAGCGGTATTGGTATGGTGAATAATGGTACTGATATTGTGGATAATGGTATATCGATACTAAAAATCTCCCAATGTGAGATATGGAAATTAATTTGAACACTGTCTTGATCCTAAATTGAGGTTTGATGTTGATTAAGGCTTTCAATAATATTATGATAATCTTGTTTATATTATTTGTCATTCTATTGAGAGGGTGTTTAGTAATACATACTAGTGCTATTCGACGGTACTAACGTCCCTTTTGTCGGGGGCGCTGTATCTTTAACTGGATGCAAGTGGTTCCACAGCATAAGATATTGATCAATGATAGCAGTACACCTTCTTCCCAGCTGACTTGGTGAGCCCCACTTCATTCTGGGATCATGTATCTTTTGTACTTTGTGTATTCAGTTTGAGGTATAGTCGGGGCCTTGTTGACGGCATTATCATTGTACTTTTATTTATCTATTGAGGCTCGTAGACATAGTGTGGGTTGTGTATTGGAGCTGTGAAATACAAACTATGCTATGTTGTGGTTATATTACTTGTCCATTTGAGACTTTAGAAATGGTGAAAACTTATGGTAAGAAATTGGTAATTGCAGACATGACCACTTGATTGCTTACTTAAGGAAAACATATATTCTCTTTATTCGTGAATGGGTTTGGGTAGAAGGAATCTAACAGGATTGCTCGGCCGGGTTCACTCGGTTGAGCGCCGGTCGCGCTCCTCGATTTTGGGGCGTGACAAACTTGGTATGAGAGCCTAAGGTTTTAAAGTGTCCTAGGATGTCTCGGAGTCGTGTCTAGTAGAGTCCTTATTATTGGTGTGTTGTCGACCACATCTATAATTAGGATGCTACATGGGTATTTAGGAATATCATCCTTCTTTAATATTCTGAATCGTGCAACGAAACTGGTTGTGAAACTGTTCTTCCTCCAACTCGTGCGTTGAGGTTCAAGGTAAGTTTAAATGCTCTTTTGGTTTATTCCAAGTAATGTTGTCATGTGACATGACGAAAGGGTAAAGGCTTGAATATTAAACAGATGGCACATGTATCATGTTGAATGAATAGTATGACATATGAGACAAGTATATCGTACCATGAGCATACTTTATATAAGAAGAGTGCTAGAAGTGATTACCCACCTCGAAAGAGACAGTGACGTGATAAATGAGACATAAGCTTAACTAGTACATGTGGATAGTGTGGGAACCATGTATATGATTCTAAGATGTAAACATGTTACATAGGCACGTGATATATGAAAGGCATGGCCTGGAGAGTAACGATAAATGTGTAGGTCTCCCATGGGAGACAAGAAGTTATGAAATGAGAGTTGATTGAATCCACAATGAGAAGACCCTAGCACTATGAACGTTATAAGAATCATAGGAATGTGCGAAGTGGTGTTACACTCCAAAAAGGATATTGACATGAGGGATTTGGATCCCAAGCCTATGTGGCTGAATAAGAGTAGAGAACGTATGAGGTTAATACCAGGGTGACTTAAATCTCCCTAATAGTCGAACATATATATGAGGGATAGAGACATGAGACATATGTCCCTGAAGTTGCTAAATTCAAGACTTGTGTCAAAATGTGAATCATTCACCCCAAGTGGGGGAGAAAGGGCCATAGAGAGGCCACTTAAATACAATGAAAAAATAGTAAGACCATGTAGCTATAATGTTTGAATATTTTGTTGAAGACATGTGTATTCTAGAAAAGAGATAACGGGTAGCATGATTCTCTAAAAGTATATGCTAATGATAGACCACTAGTACCCCAAAAAATTGGAAGGTTAAGGAAGGTAAATTCTTCATACACGGCAATGTGAATGACAGGGTCAACGATCCTAGAAACTAAGAGTATGTTTACAAATGGATTTTATACTTGTTATGGGGTCAGGAACAATGGAACCCAAGGAAGTAATATAGGTCAAATGTGAAAAGTTATGAGTTTTTAGAACGAGTTAATCACGGATTTGCGATTTAGCTAAACCTCTAAGGCTTTAAGAAAGTCAGAACGAGTGGGAAAGATAAATGTGATGTTATAATAACCCAAAGGTGCATCGGTACTTGATGGAGAGTCCCTTAAGAATCTTACAAGCAAGAAAGTGTTAAGTGATACACGGATGAACACACTTTCCCACGGATATCCCAACAAGTGTCGAGAGGCGAGCAGGATGAATTCCCAATTAAGGGAAAAGACCACGTAACATATGGAAGGGCGCATAGCTATTCAATAAATAGGGAGAATGAGGCGAGCAAAATTGGAAGAAAATATATAAATTGAGATGGTCATGGTTATCGCAAAATAGTTCGTATCAGAATGGTGGACTCGCATAGAGCACAAGTATTAATAGAAGATATAAAGGATCAACTGTAATGCAGCCGACTCGAGTGATGCCGAATGTCAACTAAAAGATATAGAGGGAGTTCATGTCTACATATTACATTGGAAAGTGAGACTACTGGTGATGAAGTGGTGGTGTGATAAACTCAACAAACCAGACACAATGATACTATGAGTTCGTGGGAGGCAAACAAGTGTGTGGCACAATAAGGTTGTCAACTATGAACTAAGGGCAAAATGGGGTGGGAGTGAATGCTCTAGTCACAAAGGAAATATAGTATCAACATATTGTCTAGACCAAAGGGGAAATGTTTGAAACATATTAAAAGAGGATGAACACTTGTTACGAACCAAACATGTTTAACATGATAGCTCTTAGGCTGCAATACCAAGAAATACTATTGGCAACTACAATATGGTGAATAAGGTGAGTTACTCATCGAGGATGGAATCAGGTGAACTAAGTCCTACACATATAAGGAAAACAAGAAGTCGTCGTTGAAGAATTTAGGAGGATCTCAAGTTTCAGAAAAGGCCCTGTTCGGATTAAATATATATTAAGGGTATCGATATGTGTTTTGGGAAGTGTTTAGCAGTAAAGCGGAATCGTGAGAATGTTCACTAGGGAAGTATAGTGGTTTCTTAAAATCCTATAAGACTTATAATGAGGAAAGAGGATGGCTAAGAAAGGCCTGAGCACGATGTTACTTCACATATTGAGGCAATGCCATGCAGGTTGATGTTATCAGGGTGTGCGCGCAAGCTAGTAGATCTTATTCATTTGAAACAGATGGTCTCATAAGAAAACTGGCCTAGTAATGTTTTTTGTTGAGAAATTTGGAAAAACAAGTTGCAAGTACTAATAAGATCATAACTGTATCAAGGAACTTTTTGTAGAACTAAATTTCTAGGAGGTCATACGAAAGAGAATCTGATATAGATTTTCCACTAATGATGAAATATGGCAAGATGATCATTATACCTCCAGACAACTCAAGAATCATGAGAAAAACAATCCAACACATGACTTAGGACTTGCGGTTGTGATTTATACATTAAAGGTTTGGCGTCATTAATTGTATGGGGTCCAGGTGGACATATTCACGGACCAAAAAATCCTTCAATATATTTGCAAATAGAAGAAATTGAATCTAAGGTAGAGATGATGTCATGAGTTACGTAATGATTATGATATCAATATTTTATATCATCTGGGGAGGCCAATGTTGTGGTGGATGCTCTTACACGGAAATCTATGGGTAGCTTTGCACACTTGGAGGCATATCAGAGGCCATTAGCCGAAGAAGTTCACCGATTGGCTAGTTTGGGAGTTCGTCTTGCGGACTTTAGTGTAGGAGGGGTAATTGTGTAAAATAGGGTTAAAGCATCGCTTGTTGTGGAAGTCAAAAAGAAGCAATACGACGATCCATTGTTGGTGCAGTTGAAAGAGGATATTCATAAACATAAGACCATGGACTTTTCTCTTGTCATGGATGATGGTACACTAAGGTACCAAGGGCGACTCTGTGTTCTAAATGTGGATGGTCTCCGGGAAAGAATTATGACTGAAGCTCACACTTCTATGTATTCTGTGCAATCAGGTTCTACGAAAATGTATCATGATCTTAAGGAAGTCTATCGGTGGAATGATATAAAGAGGAATATGGTAGATTTTATGGCAAGATGTCCAAATTGTCAGCAAGTGAAGGCCGAACACCAAAGGCCCGGTGGGTTGGCACATAACATAGAAATTCCAATGTTGAAGTGGGAAATGATTAATATGGACTTTGTGGTAGGATTACCTCGTACTCCTCGTAAGTTTGACTCGATTTGGGTGATTGTGGACAGACTCACGAAGTCAGCACACTTTTTGCCGGTTAAGTCTACCGACACGGCGGAGCATTATGCTTAGTTGTATATTAAAGAAATAGTCATGTTGTATGGCACCCCACTTTTCATCATTTCTGATAGGGGGGAGGGGGGCACAATTCACTGCTAATTTTTGGAAGAAATTTCAGCAAGGCTTGGGTACTCAGATGAATCTTAGTACAACCTTTCACCCGCAGACTGACGGACGGGCAGAGCGGACTATTCAGACACTTGAGGGTATGTTGATGATTATTTACCACTAGTAGAATTTGCGTACAACAGTAGCTATCATGCTAGCATTCATATGGCACCGTTAGAGGCATTATATGGCGCTGACATTCAGATGCCACCGTTAGCGGCACTATATGGTAGGAGATGTAGATATCTCATTGGGTGGTTCGAAATTAGGGAAGCAGATTTAATAGGGCCAGACTTTGTGCATCAGGCTATGGAAAAAGTTAAAATCATTAAGGAGCAGTTGAAGACTGCTCAGAGTCGTCAGAAATCTTATTTGGATGTTCGTCGTAGGGATTTGGAGTTCCAAGAAGATGATTGGGTATTCTTGAAAGTTTCCCTCATGAAGGGTGTAATGCGATTTGGTAAGAAAGGGAAATTGAGTCTGAGGTATGTCGCACCGTACAAAATCATTCAGAGGTTTGGTGAGGTGGCATACAAGCTTGAACTACCACCTGAGATGTCATTAGTACACTCGGTGTTTTATGTGTCTGTGTTAAAGAAAGTAGTTGGAGACCCGACAGTCATTGTTCCAGTTGAGACTATAGAGCTTAATGAAAAATTGACTTATGAAGAGATTATGGTATCTATTATTGATCGACAAGTCCGAAAATTGAGAAATAAAGAAATTTCATCCGTAAAAGTGCTATGGCGAAACCAACATGTTGAAGAGGCTACTTGGGAGGCTGAGGAATAAATGAAGAAAAAGTATCCTTATTTGTTTGAATGACCATGTATTTATAAAGTTGTGATCTAGGAAAATTACAAGACTTACTTTTTATTAATTTTGTATCATTTGAACAATTGGCATTAAAGGTGTTCCTTTCTGAAAATATATTGTTTATGTGGCCACAGTTGGTGTTGTTTTGTATTATGTTACATCTTTGGAATATGTATATTCGGATGTGTTTATGGGACTCTCTGACATATGGATAGGCCTAGTTACAAGGGAAACTCTAGCGAAAGTTTTGGAAATTTTGGGAGATAGTCAAATTTAGAGCTGCTCGAAAGTGGTATGAAACAAACTGAGTTGCATAAAATGCTAATAACGGATTTTTACCCGCATTCGAGGATGAATGATCCTATGTGGGGGAAAATATAACACCTCGGAAAATTTTAAAGTACTTAAGTGTAAGGCCTGGTAAAAATTTGCAAAGAAAATAATGTTTTAGGGTGCCGGACTAGGCTTACGTGTTTGAGGATTATAGAAATTCTTCGCGGCTAGCTTACGAGTCGCGGCTCGGACTTTTTGGGTTGAACAATGCACGGGAATGAAAAGGAAAATTTTTGGCGGAAAAGTACATTTTTGCGGTCCATTATGCGACCGTAGAACCACTTTGTGGACCGCATAATGGCCGAAGAGTGAGGCAGTTAATTGGGCCAGTTGGGAGGAACTATGCGGTCGACTGTGCGACCACATAACAGTTATGCGGACCGCATACACAAACAAGTTTCTTTGATCATTTTGTCAAAATTATGCGTTTGATCATTTTTGTCAGCAATTATGCGACCGATATGCGATCGCAGAACCGTTCCAGAGCTCCATTTTTGGGTTTTTAAAACCCGACCCTATTTCGTTAAATACACTCTTTGGGCCATTTTTGAACCATAATCTGATATTTTAGAGTGAGAGAGAGTGCCCTACAGTGAGAAGGTGTTCTTCAATAATTTTTCTTCAATTCTTGCACAAGTTTTGGAAGATTAAGAAGGGAAGCTCACTAGGTCTTCATCCTAGAGGTAAGATTATACAACCTAAAACCTAATTTCGAAATCTTCTGAAAATGGGTAACTAGCAAGATAATATTTGGGCATGAAAGTTATTTATTTTAAATGCATGTGTTATCAAAGGGTGTAGGAAGATTTTGAGCTAAAAATGGTAAAGATTGGATTGTGGGATAATGGAATCCTTCATAAAAAGAATATTGAAACCTTATGCACACCTAGTGTTTGATAAAATGTTCAAGTGAGCTAGAACCATGATCATCTTCCAAATTTTGATTCAATTTGTTATATTTCTACAATAGATTGAAGTTTCTAAGAATTCTGTAACGTTTTAGAGTTTAAGGAAGCTCAAGTGAGGTATGTTGTCTAAACTCTTCTCTTAGAATTGAATCTCACGATATTCATGTAAATTATGTAAGTCCCGAGTGATTTATTATGAAACTGGCTATTCCGAGTAAGATTGGGTTGAAATATATATGTTCAACAAGCATCCCAAATACTTTATTCATGTTATGTTACCAGTTGAGGATATGTTAAAATATGGGATGTGGATTAATAATGTTTCGAATTTAAGTCAAGTTCAAATGAAGGCTATTATGCCAAATTTTGTGAAATATCTCTATGTGTCTTAGACTCTAAATTGCTCACATGTGTATTACACACCTTGATTTGAATTGTATTTGTTGTTGATGATGATAATGATATTTGAAATTGATAAGGTGAGCATGAAATACTGAATATGGCCAACGTGCCAAGAATGATCTTATAATTATGGCCATTAGTGCCAATGAAATGAAAAGATGTGAAAGTAATACGAAATGCGATGATTGATATAAAAAGGTTGATGTCTCAAATAAGACAGCCTAGTCGGCCGGGTCATGATCGGACACCATGCCGCACACATGGTGGTGATTGTGCTGGAAATTGTAAGTGAAATTGTGATTGTGGTCGATGTCCCTAATGGATAGCATACCCGATTAGGTCGTGATCGGACTTCGTCTTAAAGACGGTGGTATTGATATTGAGAGAAATTGTGGTTGATGTCTCTAATGAGATGGCCTAGCCGATCAGGTCGTGATCGGACTCCGTGCTAAGAGTACGGTGGTATTGGTTTTGTGAATAATGGTATTATGAATAGTGGTATTGGTATGGTGAATAATGGCATTGATATTGTGGATAATGGTATATCGATACTAAAAATCTCCCAATGTGAAATATGGAAATTAATTTGAATATTGTCTCGATCCTAAATTGAGGTTTGATGTTGATTAAGGCTTTCATTAATATTATGATAATCTTGTTTGTATTATTTGTCATACTATTGAAAGGGTGTTTAGTAATACATACTAGTGCTATTCGACGGTACTAACGTCCCTTTTGTCGGGGGCGCTGTATCTTTAAATGGATGCAAGTGGTTCCACAGCATAAGATATTGATCAATGGAATAGTGTATAAAGTTCTGACTTGGTGAGCCCCACTACATTCCGGGGTCATGTATCTTTTGTACTTTGTGTATTCGGTTTGAGGTATAGCCGGGGCCTTGTTGTCGGCATTATCATTGTACTCTTCTTTATCTATAGAGGCTCCATAGACATAGTGTGGGTTGTGTATTGGTGCTGGGAAAGACAAACTATGCTATGTTGTGGTTAAATTACTTGTCCATTTGAGACTTTAGAAATAGTGAATACTTATGGTAAGAAATTGGTAATTGCAGGCATGACCACTTGATTGCTTACTTAAGGAAAACATATATTCTCTTTATTCATGAATGAGTTTGGGTAGAAGGAATCTAACAGGCTTGCTAGGTTGGGTTCACTCGGTTGAGCATCGGGCGCGCTTCTCGATTTTGGGGCGTGACAATCTACTAGCATGAGAGCTAATGAACCTAAAGCACGCCTGAAACGTGGTAGGCATTTGGGTTCTAAGGATCGAAATCCTCGGAAAAAAAAATCGACAAATGATAATGATACTATGAAGGGATCTCCTAAAGAGACCCAAGATCTGATTAGTTCTGAGATTCCTCACGAAATCACTGAACCCGAGACTTAAGTGAGCAAGGAACTTTTAATAAGTTCTACTGGTGATGGGATTAATTTAAATCGATCTGAAATAGTGGTGGATAATATTTTATCTTATAATATTGCACTTAACATTATGCAAGATAGTTAGGATTTTGAACCCCGATATGTCGAAAAATGTCGACAAAGATCCGATTGGCCAAAATGGCAAGGGGCAATTCAATGAGAATTGAACGCACTTGCTAAAAGAGAGGTCTTTGGACCAGTAGTCCAAACACCTGCTGGTATAAAACCAGTTGGTCATAAATGGATTTTTGTGCGAAAAAGGAATGACAAAAATAAAGTTGAAAGGTACAATACTCGCCTTGTCGCACAAGGATTCTCACAACGACCTGAAGTCGATTATGAAGAAACAGATTCACCCGTTATGGATGCCATAACATTTCAATATCTCATCAGTTTAGCCTTATGTGAAAGGCTTGAAATACATATGATGGATGTGGTTACAACTTATCTGTATGGGTCACTTGATAATGAGATTTACATGAAAATCCCCGAACTATTTAAAATGCCTGAAGCATATTCAAAATCTCGGGAAATTTACTTAATCAGATTACAAAGATCTTTGTACGGTTTAAAGCAATCTGGGCGCATGTGGTATAATTGCCTCAGTGAATATTTGCTAAAAGAGGGTTACATAAATGATGTTATTTGTCCGTGTATTTTTATAAAGAAAATGGCATCCGAATTTGTTATACTTGTTGTTTATGTTGATGACATAAATTTTGTTGGAACTACAGAAGAGCTCCAAAAGGCAAATGAATATCTTAAGAAAGAACTTGAGATGAAACATCTTGGAAAGACAAAACTTTGTCTTGGTCTGCAAATTGAAAATTTAGCAAACGGGATCTTTATCCATTAATTTGCCTATATAGAAAGGGTCTTAAAATACTTTTATATGGATAAAGCGCACCCATTGAGTACACCAATGGTTGTTCGATCACTTGAAGTGAATAAGGACCCGTTCCGCATCCAGAAGAGGAAGAGGAACTCCTTGGTCCTTAAACACCATATCTCAGTGCAATTGGTGCACTTATGTATCTTGCTAATGCTACCTCACATATCATTTTCGGTTAATTTACTAGCAAGATATAACTCATCTCATACAAAGAGACATTAGAATGAGATTAAGCATATTTTGCGATATTTAAAAGGAACTCTTGATATGGGTTTGTTTTATGCTAACAAAGGTAGTGCAGATCTTATTGGTTATGCAGATGCAGGTTATTTATCTGATCCCCATAAAGCTCGATCTCAAACTGAGTACGTGTTTATATGTGGAGGTATTGTCATATCATGGCGCTCCACAAAGCAATCTATTGTTGCTACTTCTACAAATCATGCTGAGATAATAACTATTCATGAAGCAATTAGGAAATGTGTATGGTTGAGATTAGAGATTCATTTTATTCAAGAAAAATGTGGTTTGGAATGTGATAAAAGATCCACAATTTTATATGAAGACATTGTTGCATGCATAGCCCAATTGAAGGGAGGATTTATAAAAGGAGATAGAACGAAGCACATTTCACCAAAATTATTCTACACACACGATCTTCAGAAAAATGGTGACATTGATGTGCAACAAATCCGTTCAAGTGACATTCTGACAGATTTATTCACTAAATCTTTGCCAACTTCAATTTTTGAGAAGATGGTATACAAGATTAGAATGCGGAGGCTCAAATATTTGAAACAAAGTTTTCATGAGGGGGAGTAAAATACGCGATATTTTTTTTCCTTACTAAGGTTTTTCCCACAAGGTTTTCCTTATAAGGTTTTTAATGAGGCAATTAACAATGCGTATTACTAAATATGTGTACTCTTTTTCCTTCACTAGGATTTTTTTCCACGGAGTTTTTCCTAGTAAGCTTTTAATGAGGCACATTATCTTTTAATGAACATCCAAGGGGGAGTGTTATAAATATATTATATTATGGATGTTCATTTACTCTGTTGTAAATGAGCTTCCTGAAGAAGTTTATCCATATGAGACTCCGCCGTAAATATGTTTATCTATTTAGTATTCTATTGAAAATAAGCCTTCTGAAGAAGCTTATCATTTTGGTACTCCGTTATGGATAAACATAATCCCCGATAGAAGATTATATATATCTGGTACAGTAGCAGCTTACACTGCAGCTTGCAGTAGCAGCTTACAAGCAGCTTGCAGTAGCAGCTTACAAGAAGCTTACACAGCAGCTTGCAGTAGCAGCTTACACATCAGCTTGCAGTAGCAGCTTCCTTTCTTCTATAAATAGAGGAGTTTTCATTTCATTATGTACAGAAGTTTGAAGTTTGAATAATATATCAGTTTCTCTATATACTTGTCTTTACTTTATAGTCTTTATTTTATAACAATTCATGAACTTTAGTCCAGAAGATATTAGTTTGAACAGTTTTTACCAAAAAGAAAGAAGGTGACCTTCTTTAAGGATTTCCAAACTCAATTTCTTGAAAAATAAAATAGTTTTTTAGTTGTTGACATATTAAAGATTTTTTTCCCACCACATATTCAAGAAATTGAATTTGGTATTTACACAACCTAATAATTATAAAATGATTTCTGTATACTCTATGCTGATCGAGACCAAGAAGTTGCATCGAAGGTCAACCCCGAAGTGGATCGGGTCAAGGCACCAAGACAAGGTACCGAGCTCCGGATTCGAGATACCTGCTAAGATCGAGCCCGACAACAATCGAGACCAAAGAAGACAGGCATCGAGCAATACCGAAGATAGCGTAATAACGGAAAAAGCGAGATATCCGCGATTGGTCGAAGATCATGGCGGAAATCTCAGAACGGATCGAATCAAGAACGGTTGTTTAGCTAATCAAGAGATTTATTTATGTAATTAAAATTGTACCATATATATAATTCCTCTACTATATAAAGGGGAGTTCTAACCATTTTGTGGGGACACCTGATACAAAAGCAATACAATTTTCTTTCTCGCTCACACTCTTCTTCTTCAGCTTATTGTATTTTTATTGTCCTTGCATCAACCAGTTCGAGGATACTCTAACTCAAGGGTTGAGTTCTACTCAAATACTGATTTGATTTACTTTATTGTACAATTCTATCATTAATCTTCATATTTTTCAATTGGTATCAAGTGAAATCACGTATCATTAAATCCATATTATAGGTTTAATTGTTATCTAATTTTAAGGGTAAACAGTTTGGCGTCCACCGTGGGGCTAAGGATAATAGTGATTGCTTAATACTAGTTTCAATAACACACACTTCTTTACACTTGTTCTCGTAAGAATCTTTATTTTCAGGACAAACATGTCAAACTCACAAGCACCACCTACACATGGTGACAACAACCTTGGATTTCATGGGGAAAACGACAACACAGCCGCCCCACGAATCGAGGTACCTCAGGACGGCCTCGAGGGAGCACCAATTGCAAATCCCGTTAATGTCAGTTCACATGTCGCCCTAAATGCAAATTTGGGAGCTGAGCCCGAAGGTAGTATACACAAGGAAGTTCGATCAGGTGGTCGAGGTACACAGGGCAGAGAATATGGTGGAGTTAGCCTCAAATTGATATTCGAAATGTTACAGGCTCAACAAGCCGCTATAGCACAACTACAAAATCAACACCGAACACCGAGTAGGATCGAACCAGATGTCGTTCAAAGGACCGAGCATGTGCCGAAAAGGTCAAATGTCAACAAATCAGGGACTGCCCCCGCCATTATGAAAATGTTCGAGGAGCTCACTAAACGAATTGAATCGGGAGAAAAGAAAATCGAGGCAAATGACAAGAAAGTAGAGACACATAACTCCCGGGTTGACCAGATACTGAGGGCGCCGCCGATTTTAAAAGGTATGGATTCAAAGAAATTTGTACAAAAGCCTTTCCCTCCGAGTGCATCATCGAAACCCATTCTGAAGAAATTCTGAATGCCAAAAATTCCTAAGTAACGGGACCACTCACCCTAATGGGCATGTCACTTCTTATACATGCGCAATAAATGGAAACGACTTTAGAAGACGATGTGATTGAATTTGTTATACTAAAGAAATTTGGAGAAACCTTATCCAAATGAGCAATGATATGGTACCACAATTTGCCGCCTAATTCCATCGATTCCTTTGCCATGCTTGCAGACAATTTTGTTCTGGATCCTCGGAGGCCGAGGCCCTTTTTCTCTTATTGTCCTTCACCGATTTCGGAATCGGGGCCAAATTCTTTTCCTTGCCAGATGGGGGCCTCGTGACCGTATCTTTGCCTAGGCCTACACACAAGAAAATTGGTTAAGCATAAGAAAGACATTTTGATCAAAATTATCAGATATACGAAAGAGAGGCTTACCATGATTTTTGGCCTCCCATCGGCCCTTTGATAAATCGCGCCATGAGCGCTCGACGTACGAAGAGGTCGAGGCTAGGTCCCGAACCCATCTCTCGAGATTAGGAATTGCACGAGGCATCCAAGCAACCGTTACATCATGGAAAGGGATATCGATAAGAGGAAGTAAATGGGCCAAACAATAAATAAGAACTAACATTGGGATTATACTTACACTTCATATTCCATCACTCAGGAAATGGCATCTTCTCAGCTGGGATTAGGTCGGAAGTCCTCACTCGAACAAACCGGCTTATCCAGCCTTGGTCCTTGTCCTCGTCTATACTCGAGAACAATACTTTGGTGGCCCGACGTTGGAGTTTTATTAACCCGCCTCGACAGAGACGGGGGTTGTATAACCTGATGAGGTGGTCGAGGGTGAAAGGCTTCCCCTCGACTTTGTTCACGAAGAATCAGAGCAGAATAACAATTTGGCCTAGGATTATCTGATACTGACGACAAAAATCAACGACGACGGGGTCGAGTGGGCCCAGCGTGAAAAGGTAAGTTTAAATACTTAGAAACCCTTTCACATGGGTAGTTATGTCCTCTTCGGTAGTCGGGATCACCACCTCTATATCCCCCAGTTACAATCTTTCTTTACCTGCTCGAGGTATTTCTCTGTTATCGAGCATAAATATCTTGACACAGACTCGCATCGACCTGGAACCGAAAAAGCCTTATCGGTTTTGAAATCTGAGTTTAACGCGCACCTCCCAGGAATACACTCCTCAATACGGGGTTCCGCTGGCGTTTTCCCGCTGGTCGGTTGAGAAGATGAAGCATTTTCTTTTTGTGGTACCGTTTTTAATGTTTTTGTCATTTTTCGTATGGGTTTGAAGCAGTAAGATTTTGTGTTTTGAGAAGGGGTTAACAACAAAACTTGAGGATTTCGCAAAATGGAAAAACTTGAAAGAGGTAAAGGCTTTAGAGAAGAAAGTGAAAGTAAAATCTGAATCAATGAAGATAGGGCATATTTATGGGATCTACAATGACGGTTCAAAATCACTAGTGGCCGACCACCAACTGACGCTCATTAATGATTTGAGGAACCGTACTGACGGGACATTTTTGGTCATTTGCGAGGATGACGTCCTGACAATGATGATGTCATAATAGGTCAAACTAGAGAATCAAAGACTCAGTTCGTTCCTTGTCGTTATACTCAAATAAATGAGGGGACTATCTGTATACGGTTAAAATCGGGGCCACCCGATTTTTCTATGCTGACCGAGACCAAGAAGTTGTATCGAAGGTCAACCCCGAAATGGATCGGGTCAAGACACAAAGACAAGGTACCGAGCTCGTGATTCGAGACACCTGCTAAGATCGAGGCCGACAATAATCGAGACCAAACAAGACATGCATCGAGTAATACCGAAGATAGCATAATAACAGAAAAGCGAGATATCCGCGACTGGTCGAAGATCATGGTGAAAATCTCAGAACGGATCGAATCAAGAACGATTGTTTAGCTAATCATGAGATTTTCTTCTATAATTAAAATTGTACCATATATAAAATTCATCTACTATATAAATGGGAGTTCCAACCATTTTGTGGGGACAACTGATACAAAAGCAATATAATTTTCTTTCTCGCTCACACTCTTGTTCTTTAGCTTATTATATTTGTATTGTCCTTGCATCAACCAGTTCGAGGATACTCTAACTTAAGGGTTGAGTTCTACTCAGATACTGATTTGATTTACTTTATTGTATAATTCTATTATTAATCTTCATATTTTTCAATTGGTATCAAGTGAAATCACGTATCCTTAAATCCATATTATAAAATTAATTGTTATCCAATTTTAAGGGTAAACAATTTTCAAACGCATCCTTCTTTAAATAATTAAACAAATAAATTTGCAAATTTAACCATTTTTCACTTTTTATTTCTCTTGTTGTATTTCATCTTCCCACAAAAGTAACTCATAAAATCATATTCTCCGCCTAAGGTATCCCATTTTACCATCCATCTTCAAACTATAGTTCTTTTCTCTAACCATCTCCAACATATGTTTAAACGATGGTGTTTATTGTGGAGTTATGGTAGCATTTTTTGGCGAGTCTTGATGATGAAGGTTAATTTTGGTGATCAATATTTTTTTTGGTGAGCCCTATGTTTGTGAAAATATAATAGTTATAGTAATTTTTGTCATTTCGGTGAAAGTCATATGGCAGAGAAGAGTGGTGAAATAGCATGCTTGGTGGCAGAGCGGTCGTATTTTTTCAAGTGATGGATTGATTATGATAAGAATTGAGAACAATTATTATATTTTTTGAGTGAACAAGGTGGTCGAGGGTTGCTATTGTTAGATTTTATACGTATTTGATTCTATTGGAATTTGAAAAAAAAAGGTAGAAAAAAAATATTTTGTGGGAAATGGTGGCCGACCATAGGGATGTGCATAATTTGGTAAATACCGAATTATCAAACCAAAATCAAAAATTTTGGTATTCGGTATTCGATATTTTGGTATTCAGTATGGTATTTGGTTTAAGTTTTAAAAAAATGGAATTAGGTATGGTATTTGGTATTTTAAAATAAAATACCGAAATACCGATACCGTACCGAAATATATATTATATTACACAATATACATTTTATTAATTATTACATAAATATAAGAAAATTTTACTTTCCTTTATTCTCTAAGTTCATCAATTAACTCTAAGCAAGTAACAATATATTTCTCTAAGTTTTCTCTCTCT
The DNA here is from genome assembly GCF_000715075.1 of Nicotiana tabacum. NCBI lineage: Eukaryota > Viridiplantae > Streptophyta > Magnoliopsida > Solanales > Solanaceae > Nicotiana > Nicotiana tabacum. Next base: position 40,116,477 of record NC_134101.1, read on the forward strand.
AGGTTGGTATTTGCTGGTTTCGGACAAAACTTTTGTCAACAAACATTTTTAGTTTTGTATTTTTGAGTACTTTAATTAAGAATATTACTGTTTATGACTCTACGCACTAGTTAATATTCAAACTGAATAAACCAAACCGAATAAACCGAAATCGAAAGGAGAAAAATCAAACCATATCGAATTTAATTAGGTACAGTATTGGTATAACATTTTACGAAATCGAGTACCGAAATGTCTAAATACCGTACCGACTGACGAATACTCCTAACCGACCATGGTAGTTTTCGGCCAAGACTATAATAATTTTTGAGTGATTTTTTTGTACCCATCTTTTTAGAAGGATATTGAAAAACGAGAAAAGAAAATATAGTAAAAGAGAATCATATGCAACCTCTTGATCATATCTCAGGTAGTTTTTTTCTTCGAGGGACTAACAACGGTTTATTGTTGGATGGATGAATGAGATTTATGGTGGTGTCATGGAGCGAATGTGAAGGACCAAGACTTATGTTATATACTGGTGGTCGAGCAAGAAGAGCGAGATAGTTGGAGGTTTGCCCTGTGCTCTCGTTGTCTGCTAGGCTTTGTTTTTAAAGTAGGTATTTTGAATGGTTAGTTTTGTAGTGAAAAAGGGTTTTAGCGAGGAGGTGTCTATATGAGGTAGTGTTTCGGAAGATAACGAAGAATAAGGGAAAAGAAAAATAAATGGGAAAGGATCAAATTTGACCCTAAAATTTGGTAAATGGTCTAGATATATCATAAGTTAATTGTTGGCTGGACGACATATATGAGGCAACCCTGGGTACTGATCAAAGTATTTAGATGCTAATTAGATCCAGATAATCATGGCATATATGTGCTACACTTATAACTACAAAGCACCCCCAACTATTAACAGATGGCATATTTATACCATATACATAATTCAAGGAGTATTTTGATTCTTTTCCCCAAAAATAAATATAGGTGTTTTAAGAATAAAAAATATCCCATGGAAATCCTATTATCTCATCCACATTATTCACTGGCCCACTAAGACAAAAAATAAAATTTCAGCATGTACTAATCCACCATAATAAGAGGAAAATGACAGGACAAAGACACAAAAGAAACGAGAAAAGGATTCCCCTCCCATTTTGAACTAAACGGTCCAGAGTCCAAGTCCCCACTCCCCAGGTTAGATCATGGTCAGGAGGCCATTTTAGTCATTTCACTTTCACTACCATAGACCCAAAATATTTCGAAGACCCGCTCAATAGAATATCAAAAGCTCGTATTTTGGAGGGATATACAAAGGGCGGCAAATATATTCGCCGGCCTGCACGTGACCCCCACACACTTCTCTCTCTCTCTCTCTCTCTCTCTTCCGATGTCGTCGTCAAGGCTCCGATCATCCATCTCGCCGTTCCGGTCTCGAAAATCGTCGTCGTCGTCGTCGTCTTCCTCCTCCTCTAAGCGTCCTACGACCCCTTCCTCTACTACTTCCTCCAAAGCTCCCACTCTACCGCCGGCAAAATCATCATTTTCTCCGTCGACTCCTAGCTCCGACGGTCCACCGGGTTCTTCTGGAAAGACTAAGGAGAATGTCACTGTTACCGTTAGGTTTCGTCCGCTCAAGTGAGTAATTTCCTTACATTTATTTGTACACTGGTCCTCCATTATCTGAGCTGTTGCTGATGATGACAAGTCGATTTTTTTTCATCTTTTGTAGTGCTAGAGAGATTGGTAAAGGCGACGAGTTAGCTTGGTATGCTGATGGAGATTATACGGTCCGCAATGAGATCAATCCCAAAATTGCTTATAGTTTTGGTTAGTCGTTTATGACTTGGTGGACCGTTAGCTTTCATTTTTCTATCTGTATAAATGTGTGGAAGTGTATGTTCTTGTAATAATAATGCAGAATAGTATGTTCATTCGTCAAAAAGTACTACTGATGTTGATGGAGGTACAATCATTCATGCATGGTTGTGTCTGGAATTCCAATTGTAACTGTTTTAATGGAGTTCCAGTGTTGGATTATTTTGTTCCGTTACTTTTTTTCGTTCTGCCTATTCCTAGGGTTCACTTGTTTGTCACTTTCCCACGGACATATCATTTCTTTTGCTTATTAGAAAAAGGAAATATCTTTCATACAGATAAAGTTTTTGGTTCTGCTACAACTACACGCCATGTTTATGATGTTGCAGCTCAGCATGTGGTGGGTGGTGCCATGGAAGGAATTAATGGTAATGACTCCTCCATATATGTTGAGTTTAACTTGCAACCTTATAACTGGAACAGAGCTATGATACATTCCAGCATTTTCTCTTTTATGTTGATAGTTCAAATAGAATTTAAAGTGTGTTGGCTCGTTCCTTTTTTTTTTTGGGGGGGGGGGGGGGTTTCGCGTTCACATCAACTTAATAGTAATTTTCCTTAACTGCAAACTATAAGATCAACATTACTTGTTAAGTTATACCATATTGTAAGTTGCTCGGACTCTCCAAAAATGTTGTTGTACCCGTGTCGGATCTCCAAAAATGTGTTTGGAGGTTCCGACGCACACCCAACAACATTTTTGAAGACTCGGAGCACATTTGTCCATACCGTAATATGTCTGTCTTGGAGAAAAAACAACCTTTATATCATAACTTTATTTCTTGACTTTCTTCTACCAAAGCAATGGCCGTCTTTCCTTCATCTTTTACATAAATATATCAGTCCATCCCTTGTTCCTTTCTGCATCATTTTTTTGGGAGCAAACCAGAGGATAATAATATTGTTGTACATACTGCGATGAAGTAATTTAACAAGACCTTTTACTTGTTTACAAAATTTGTAAGATTTTGCTTCCATCCATTCTTAGAGTGACGTGGAATCTAAAGTTACAACTCTTTAGGGAGTTTTTGGTTCTATGTTTTCTTGCTTTAATTGAGAAGGATAGTTTGGTCATTACTTTAAGAAACCATAAATTGTTGTATTACGCTTTGAAGCGTCGGACTGAACGTGTAAGTCATCAACTTGTACGGTATTGGGGCCAGTTAAGTGATAACTAAGAATTATGTTTTAGCCTTTTAGGCATTGTTGTCGCAAACTAAGGTGTGGATAGAGGGGAAAGTTTTGTAGACCAAAGACACTCATTCCCTCACATTTTGTCTTCCGCTTGGCACTTACATTGTTATTTTTGTTATATTTAAATGTTTTCCAGGAACCGTGTTTGCTTATGGTGTAACTAGCAGCGGAAAGACTCATACAATGCATGTAAGTCATTTCGTTAAGTTTTCATTAGTCATTTTAATTCCTGCCATGCTTTTTTGGTGTGTTCACTTGATTAAGATGATAGATCCAAAAGTGTACACATTTTGAAAATGAGTATATATCCAACATGTTACTCAATTTGCTTGAAGTGAAAAATAAAACATGCAGCCATCTAAAAGGAAATTAGGAAGGGAGTTTTCTCTTTGGCAGCTCTCGTCAAAGATAGAGTGAGTGGGGTGGAGTGGGGATTTGGGGAGTGTACGGGCCGGTAGGGGAAGGGTCCAATGTGTCTTTTTGGGAGGAACTGGCCAATATTATGGGGAATGGGACATTCCATGGGTTCTAGGGGAGACTTTAACACTATTAGATTCCCGGAGGAGAGATTAGGGTGTAGTGTGATTTCGAGGGCCATGGAGGAGTTTTCTGACTTCATCAATGATCACTTTCTCATTGACCTTCCTCTGTCAGGGGAAAGGTTTACTTGGGACAGGGCGGAGGATTCCAACTCAAGGTCTAGACTTGATAGATTCCTTACATCTCCCTTATGGGATGAGCTGGTGCCGAATGTGCTGCAGATTCCTTTACATAGGTTGACTTCAGATCATTTGCCTATTTTGCTAGATGGATGCAGAGGGAGGGGGGTGCGTGCTCCCTTCCGATTCGAAAACATGTGGTTGAAAGTGTCAGGATTCGGTGACAAGGTGAAAGAATGGTGGACAAGCTACGGGGTATCAGGAACACCTTCATTCCGTCTTTCGAAGAAACTCAAATTGCTCAAGGGAGATATTATTAGGTGGAATAAGGAGGTTTTTGGGAGAGTAAAGGTTAAAATGAGGGAGCTTATGCATGAATTGGGGGATTTAAAAAGAGGGGAAGGGGCGGGGGAGTTAGATGAATCTGAGAAAGAGAGATTGGGGGAGGTTAAGAGGGAAATAGTCGAGTTAGCAATAGCTCAGGAGACTAGTTGGCGGCAAAAATTGAGGGCGCTCTGGTTAAAGGAGGGGGATTCGAATACCAAGTTTTTCCATAGGGTGGCGGTCGCAAATCGAAGGATAAACTTCATAGCGTCCTTAGTTGTGGATGAGGTGAGGATTGAGGGAGAGGAGGAGGTAAAAAGGGGCGATAACGGGGTTTTATGAGAACTTATATAAAGAGGAAGCTAGTTGGAGGCCGACTTTGGGGGGAATAGAGTTCAATCATATAGGGGAGGGAGACAACGAGTGGCTAGAAAGGGTTTTCGAGGAGGAGGAGATGCACGAGGCTGTGTCGAGTTGTGTTGGTGATAAGGCCCCCGGGCCTGATGGTTTCTCCTTGGCTTTCTTTCAGCTATTTTGGGACACCATCAAGGGGGAGTTGATGGAAGCCATTGAATACTTCCATGCGAATGGTGTTTTCGAAAGAAGTATCAATGCTTCCTTTATTACTATTGTGCCTAAGAAAGAAGATGCATCTTGTATCAGAGACTACATGCCTATTAGTCTTGTGGGGAGCATTTACAAGATTATTTCTAAAGTGCTTTCCAACAGACTTAAGAAGGTTCTTTACATGACTGCTTCGTCCTCCCAGAATGCGTTTGTGGAAGGTAAGCAGATCCTGGATGCTGCCTTGGTGGCAAATGAACTTGTAGACTCCAGAAGGAAAAATAGAGAACCCGTCTTACTATGCAAGTTGGACCTTGAGAAGGCTTTCGACCATGTCAATTGGGAGTTCCTGGACTTCATTATGATGCGGATGGGATTTGGGGAAAGATGGAGGGGATGGATCAAGTTATGCATTTCCTCAGTCAGATTCTCTGTCCTGGTTAATGGTAGCCCGTGTGGTTTCTTTGGCAGCTCCAGGGGTCTCAGGCAAGGTGACCCTCTATCCCCATGTTATTCATTCTAGTGATGGATGCTTTGAGCAAAATGATGGATCGTGCGGCGGGCGGAGGTTTCTTGAGAGGATTCTCAGCTTCGATTGGGGTGCTCAGTGCCCGAAGAGTCTCACATTTGCTTTTTGCGGATGACACATTGGTTTTCTGTGATGCCGATATGGATTAGTTGACCTACCTGAAGCAGGTCTTGGTGGTTTCAGTTAGTATCAGGACTCAAAATCAACATTGGCAAGTGTGAGATTTTTCCGGTAGGTGAGGTTACTAATATTGATGCCTTGTCTGGTGTTCTCAGATGCAAGGTGGGCTCCTTTCCCACTACATACCTGGGCCTCCCTTTAGGCGCTTCATATAAGGATACTACTGTTTGGAATCCAGTAATCGAGCGGGTTGAAAAAAGATTAGTAGGGTGGCAGGTATTTGTCAAAAGGAGGTAAGGAAGTGCTTATTAAAAGCACTTTATCGAGTATGCCCACCTATTACTTATCCTTGTTGCAAGCAGCGGTGAGCATCACAGAAAAACTGGAGCGACTTCAAAGGAACTTTCTGTGAGATGCGACGGATGGAACTAGAAAGTTTCATCTAGTGAATTGGCAGACAGTCACTTCCCCAAAGAAGTGGGGTGGACTTGGAGTGAAAGATCTTAGGGTATTTAACAGAGCGTTAATGGGAACGTGGCTGTGGAGATTCGGGGTAGAAGAGCATGCTCTATGGAGGGAGGTCATAGTAGAAAAGTACGATTCAACGGGAAGGGGTTGGAGGACCAAGGCGATCACAACACCTTTCGGGTGTGGCATGTGGAGGAGCATCATGAAGAATTGGGAAGCATTCAGTGGCAACATCACTTACAGGGTGGGAGATGGAAGGAGAATCAACTTTTGGAATCATAGGTGGTGTGGAGAGGATACTCTGAGGGTCTCATTCCCCCACGTCTTCAGAGTTTCAAACCAGAAGGAACTGATGGTCCAACAGATTCGCAAAGAGCATGAGTGGGGGTAGTATGAAACCTCTCATTCAGAAGGAACATGCAAGATTGGGAGATTGCGGAGTTCCAAGATTTGTTGGCACTGCTATACGGGCAAGACATGCTCCAGCCATCCTGCGACTCTTGGAATTGGGGCTTGCGTGGCGATGGTTTGTTCACCGTAAAGTCCTTTTACCAGAGTATGTTGGTGAGAGAGGAGACCACTTTTCCATACTCCTCGATCTGGATTCCTAGGGCGCCCACGAAGGTGTGCTTTTTTGCATGGCTAGCGGCAAGGGGAGTGATCTTGACTGCTGAAAATCTCCGAAAGAGGGGAATTACACTTGTTAGTTGGTGCTACATGTGTAAAAGCTCAGGAGAAGAAGTTGATCACCTTATGTTGCATTGCCTTGTGTCCTCTGCTCTGTGGAGGGCAATCCTGAATCTTTTTGGTGTTCAATGGGTGATGCCAAGCACTGTAAAGGAAATGATATATAGCTGGGGTAGTTTTCGTAGAAGAACAAAGCAAAAGGCGTGGAAGTTCGCCCCGTTAGCTCTCATGTGGGTAGTATGGGGGAGAGAAATATGAGAGCTTTTGAGGAGATTGAGTCTCCTTTTTCACATCTTAAGAATAGTCTTTTATCTTTGATCGCTTTTTGGTGCACTCATTTAGCCCCTACTTGTATAGAAGATTGGGCGTCTTTTGTAGAGAATCATGTTTTGATGTAAATTCTCTACGCCTTTGGTATACTTCGTGTATACGGGAGTTCTCTCCCTTTTGATTAATACAATTTATCTTATCAAAAAAAAAGGAACCGATGTTTGCAAAGTTGTATAGGCAAGATTTTGTCACAAAGAATATGAAAAAGGAGAAAGAAGAGATTTGGGGAATGAACTTCTTGATTATTCCTCAAGTGATTGGAGAATTAAATAGTGTTTACAAAAATATAGACAAGAAAACCGTAGAATAAGTGAATAACTAATATATATATATATATCAAATTTCACCTCCAGCAGATTTAAGTATATATATATGTATGTATATATATATATATGTAAGATAAGCTACTTTTTTAATCTTGCCACTGATTCAAAGGAATATTTTTGAAGGCCTAGTTTTTTATCTCAAACTTTTAACTAAAGAAGATTTAAGTGCTGATGATTTTTTATTAGCATTGCCTGTAATTAGTATCATTCGCGTAAACTATCAAAGCTACTTCTTTGGCAAGGGGTGAGTGCTTAATTGATGTTAGTGGCCACTTTGACTATACAAAGCCATATTTGGAAGAAACATTTAAAAAGAGTGTCACCATACAAGAGGTTTGTTTCATGCAGAATGCTTGTTCATTACACTCACAGGAGTGATTTTCAATCAAGTGTTATGAATGTGCAAGCTTTGTTTCTTGATTTTGATTTTATTTGCTGGTTCTTGAATGTAAGAGTTATTTGTTAGCTCCGTGGTCAAGTTGGACAGAAATATATCCCTTTCCATCTGAAACATTTTGCTAAGCCTCTCATGTTATATAGGGGGAACAAAAGTCTCCCGGTATTATTCCACTAGCAGTGAAGGATGTCTTTGGCATTATACAAGAGGTACTATTACCCTGTTTTCACAGCTTAGTAAAAATTGATTCTGTAGTTTCATGAACTTTAATACTATTTGGAGAACATTTCTAGTTTAAAGCTGACTTTCAAATGTATTGTATCAGACACCTGGGCGGGAGTTTCTCCTTCGCGTATCCTATCTTGAAATATACAATGAGGTAAGCCAGACAGTAGTTTGATTTTAGCTGTAGCTTTTGTTCTCATCAGAGCAACATTTATGATAAAAATCAAGGTGATAAGCTGCTCAAATTGGCACATGTTAAAGGGTTTCATGCTTTCATTTTAAACAAATTTGCAAAATAAAATTGAAAACTCAGCATATTGGACATGATGGTGTCTTCATTTCTCATTTTAGGGTTCAATTCCAATGCATTGAGATTGACCTTACGTTCATTTTAGGTCATCAATGATTTGCTTGATCCAACAGGGCAGAATCTAAGGGTACGAGAAGACGGGCAGGTTTGTTTGAATGAGTCATATTCATGGCTTGCTGTGTTTTATTTCAAATTATGTTATCATATTATAAGCTTTCTTTAATCTTATTTTATGTGTCGTTCGTGGTTTTTTTATCCTCTATTCATATGCATTAGTTTCTTCTACTAATTTCTTAGAGCAAGCTACTCCCTAGAAGTTGAACTTCTGTATTTATGATCTGGTTAATGGTAAATTTACCAAACATTTTTAATGGATGTCTAAGCTAAGTGACACCCTAGAACAGAGGATTTCAATCGAAGCAAGTTTAATTATTTGAAGTTTTATTTGACATGGATTCACCGATTCAGAATAAATGCTTATGCTAATCCTTCTATTGCTTGCTATTGGGTCTGGTTCATGTTATAGGCATGGAACTAATTTCTTGTGTTAAGTGTCCCACTTTGGTTGAGAGAATGTGTTGCTGTCCTTTATATATCTTGGACAATCCTCTCATCGAGCTAGCTTTTGGGGTTGAGTTAGACCCAAGGTCCATTATATCAATGTTTGATGAGCCTATTTTCACACCAACTCTTTTTGTTCGCATTTTATCACTCTGGGCTTCTCTCTCAACTCAGTTTTTTATGCTCCCCCCCCCCCCCCCCCCGCATCCTTAATTTAACCCATCAATCCATTAATGTTTCTCCAAAAACACTTATTAGCTTGTTGAGCGTAATATCTCTCTCTATACTCAAGGTCCGCTCCTGTTGAACTCTTCTCTCAGCTTAAAAAAAAAAGGAAGTCAAAACAAATCAAATACACGTGCAAAGCCTTAGAATTGGAACAAGGAGAGTGTTAGAGAATGCAACACTTGTCCCTCATCAATTTTGTAAGGGGTTTAAATGATTTTGCCCTATTCCAACCATTGCCTTAAAATTTCGGTTGGATGTGGTGACTCTTTCACATGGTATTAGAGCTAGATCTATCCTTATTCTTGGTTTTACTCAGTGTTGAGCCCTGATGTTATGTTGTTCACGCCCCAAATGTTCCAACCTTGGGCGTCTGTGGGAGGGGGTGGTAAGTGTCTCGCATTGGTTGAGAGAAAAGACTGTTGTCCGCTGTCATGGGAAATCCTCACTTTATGAGTTATGTTTTTGGTGTTGAGATATGCCCAAGGTCCATTTTCTTAACATTTTGTACAATAAGATCATGTTTACATTCCCCAAAGCCTTGGCTGCCTGTTTTTCTTTTTATAGTTTCTTGGAGATTAACACATCTGATGTAGTCAGTAGCTGAAACTGATTGGTGTGGCGGCAAATATAATGGCATTTTTGAGGGAAAAAAAACAAAAGTGATAACGAAGTGCAGCAAGTCGAGGTGTAATATAGGAACAAAAAACCATGAAAGGGATTGAAAAAGCATCAATACTGTATACTTTGTATGACTAGCTCTTTTATCTTTTTCTTTTAATGATTAGCTCTTTATCAGCTATAATCATCGTGAAGTTATTGTCAATTTGGATTATCTTTTACACGGGAGGAACATAATAATCTTCATAGAATCTTATGCTTTAACTTGGATATTTGGATCTTTTAGTTGTCCACTTTTTCTCTTGGAATTGAATGGTCTTTACAGAGATTTATGCAGCATCTAAATGGAGATACGGTCCCTGAGTTGCAAGAGTACTGTAATTTAGTTTTTTGGGTCCAATGTTGCCTTTGAAGTCCTGTTTATTCTCTTTTCATTTGCTTCCATGTGGACTTCCTTTTCCATGTTCCAGTTTCTATTCTGAAAGGTGGTGAGGGAGCTATCTTTTAAGCAGTCAGTTATATTGATTCCTATGAAATTGGGAGCTCTTTTCCCTTTTACTCTTTGATGTGATTAGTTTTCTTGAAAGCTGCTTATCTTTTGAAGTTTTAACAATTTATTTGAAAGATGCAGGGGACGTATGTTGAAGGAATCAAGGAGGAAGTTGTTCTGTCCCCTGCTCATGCACTTTCCTTAATAGCATCTGGGGAAGGTTGTAAATCTCGTCTATTTATAATATAAAGAGATTGCTATCAGTACCTTCATGTAACAAGCCCATGTTGCTTTTACTCATTGCAGTTACCTATTTGTGATACTTTATATAAGTAATCATATTCTTTGATCAGAAGGCTGTGGTACTAATTCGTGCCAGAATGCCTTCATATTGGATTTACTGATGAACAGCACTAAAGAATTCGATATCTTAACATATTTTATACGAGTCTTGATTACATGAAAAAAGAGGTATTAGAAACTGCTGCTTATTATTATGAACCGCATCAGCCAAACCTTCAAAACATCTTCTATTTCTTCTATCTCATATATAGTGCAAATATTTGGTCTATATATTGGAAAACAATTGGCAATATTTGCTTAATTGCAGTTTCATCTACACCTATCTTGACATGTACTAATAAATATTCATCTCTCCCAAAAAATCGTGCCCATCCCCCCAAGCCATCTCCAATGAAAGCAAATTGCGCAATAATCAATTAGCTTGGTTTGTCTTCTTCAGGAAATCTTAAGCATTAATGTGACCTTGATATTCTTGATTTCTACTAAGTATTGATATGTCACCATTTCGCCAGATGCCAAGGGAAACTTCTTAACATGTATCTTTGGCTTTGATGGCACATTGAAACAGAGCACAGACATGTGGGTTCCAACAACTTTAATTTACTGAGCAGTCGGAGCCATACAATATTTACTTTGGTAATAGCTATCTCATTCATTCCCTTTTAAACTATGTTCTAGTGTATTCTTTGCATTCAGAAAATGACAAGGATGTCTTCCTTGCTGTGTTCTAGCTGATAAACACTTATCTAATTATTTGTCATTGGATATTCATAGATAATGATTATTATCCCATGTTCGAGTGTAGTTTTGTGTAGGACTAGTGCAGCATAAGTAAATGATGGAGGTGACGGAAAAACATTTTGCACATAGTAGCTCAATACTCAAAGTGAATAGTTCTGCAACACATTTAAGGAAAGTATTACCAAGTTCCCACTTGTGTACTCCGGTAATTTTGATATGTTTTGAAACTAAAGAATTAGGGGCAAAGACAAAATAGGTAATTAACTCAATGTGTTGTCTTGACTTAAGATCGAGATGCAATTTAACTAAAGCTGCCAGAGTTTGATCCTTGGCCAGAAATTGAGGAGTGAACTAGGATTTTTGAATGCCGTGTCTTTGGCTCATAAAGGAAAATTCATGAAATCATCTTCTGTTTGATTATTTATAAAATTAAAGTTGATCATGTTGCTGACTATACAGCAGATGCTCAATTTGTAATTATATGTATTTTTTTCTTTTGTCCCATTTTATGTCACAAAATGATTTTCCTTTAGTCAAATTTGCACTATCTAATGAGTGGTTTTCTGTGCCAGACAATTGAAAGCAGTTCACGAGGAGGAAATCAGGGGGAAGAAGTAGCTCTGTCGCAACTGGTAGCTAGTGTTACTTTTGGCTCATTTTGTTTTTGAAATTTACCTGTTAGCTATTTGATGTTATAGCCTATAGTTCACTAGACTATACATTTTCTTTCGACTAAAGTTTTCAGTATGGTATTCGGGTATTTAGAATTTATCTTCTCGTTCTGTCGTCACTATGCTGTTCATGCATGCTGTACTCAAATCTTCTTTGTAGCATCTGATTGATTTGGCAGGCTCTGAAAGTTCCAAGACTGAGACAACTGGGTTAAGAAGGAAAGAAGGTTCATTCATAAACAAGAGCTTACTCACTCTTGGCACTGTAAGCTATTTCTTTCGTATTTTTACTCATGAGAACTTCCCTTGTCTATATGTCTCCTTACGCTTCATCTGTCCCTTTCGTTTCCCCCAGATTGAACACTGAATTCTTCTTTAGAATGCACAAATTAATTGTTTCGGCCGTTACCTTTGGAGTACAGTGCTGGAATTTGTATATCGATTTATCAACATTTGATGATGCAGGTTATATCTAAACTAACAGATGAAAAATCTACTCATATCCCATATCGAGATTCAAAGCTTACACGTCTGTTGCAGTCATCACTCAGTGGACATGGTCTAGTTTCTGTAAGTTTTAGTAAATCAGCTTTGCCAGCTGTCAATTATCTTCTTACAGTGCTTTGAACCGAACTCTGAGTTTGAGTTGCATGGACTCCCCCTTCCCAATTTACCCCAGCAAAAGAAAAAAACCTAAGCACTGATTCACTCTTTTGGATTTTTCTAAAGCTCATTTGCACGGTAACACCAGCCTCCAGCAACACAGAGGAGACGCACAACACCTTGAAATTTGCACATCGAACTAAGCATGTGGAAATAAAAGCATCACAGAATAAGGTGAGGTTTTGTGGGGAAGCATAAGGAGCAAAATGCTGTTGCTATAACATAACCATCTGCATTGCAATTATACCTCATGTGTTTTGAACTATTTCAGATTATAGACGAGAAGTCTCTCATCAAAAAGTATCAGAGAGAAATATCCTGTTTGAAACAAGAGCTTGATCTTCTGAAGCGTGGCATTATGGAAAATCAGAAAGTGGGACCCAGTCAAGATGATCTGGTTAATCTGAAGCTCCAGGTATGTCCCATTAATACATACCAGTGTACTTGTTAATCTGAAGCTCCAGAGAACCTTTTTGTATATAGATGGTGTTAGTAACAGTCTCGTCCAACTGATCCACGTCTCTATCAACAGAGACTCCTGTTGACCTAGGACTCATGGAGCTCATCAATAAGATTTTTGCTTGCTTTTTAAAAAAAAACGACATCTCTGATTCCTCTCTCTCCATAGGGTCTAGATTATGCAGCAAGGGATGGTACACCTTTTTGCAGAGGAAATACCTTTTTTGTATAAAATTGTTGGGAAACTATGAACTCCCAAACAGATACACACAAGAAAATATGCAGAAAACAAAAAGCAGTGATCTCTTAAAAAAACTATACACAGAAAAAAAGAGGCAGCTTCCCAGGATATTAGGGCTTATTTTACATGCCTATTTAACTGGTGTATATTTTTCATTTTTTCTATATGTGATGCAGTTAGAGGCTGGGCAGGTGAAGTTACAATCACGATTGGAAGAGGAGGAACAAGCGAAAGCAGCATTGATGGGAAGGATTCAAAGATTAACTAAACTAATCTTAGTTTCTACAAAAAGTACAATGCAACCTGATATCCATGAAAAGCCTGGCCATAGACGCAGACATTCTTTTGGAGAAGATGAGGTAACAGCTAGCCTCTCTTACATAATGTGCAGTCTAGTAATCGAACTGATAATACTTTGTGTTACACAAGCATTAAAGACATATTACCAAATATAGAGCGCTTTATTTTGCTAAACGTACCCATATGCTCATAAAACCTCTATCATGATGTACATGTTTATCGTCATTGATCATGCAGCTGGCTTACTTACCGGATAGAAAACGAGAATACATGATAGATGAGGATGCTGGAAGCATTGACTCCGAACTATCAGCCGATGGAAGAGAGGGTGTCACAAACCTTGATGAATTGGTCAAAGATTTTAGAAGAAACAGAAGGAGAGGGATGCTTGGCTGGTTCAAGTTAAAAGTAAACTTTTAATATCTCTCAATCCTCTTCATATACGACCTTTTCAGAATGTGACAAGTCACTAGTGCACGATATAAATTTCTAATGCTACTGCAACAGTGAATCTCAATCACTGATTTCCAGCTGGTAAAATAGAATGTGAACGTTTCCTATTACGTAAAACAAAGAAGGAAAAGTTAAGCATGCAAGAAATTGGCATATGTAAGGTTGGGCGCAAAAGATTTAACTCTTAAGAAATATTAGCTAGATATCAGAAGAATATGATATTGCGGACAACAGGTGGATTAATCTTTTCTGGTTGGCATACTTTTGAGATACAAAAATCCATCCTTTCACTTTTGCGGGTTGGATAATGCACTGGAAGAATTTCCCATACCAAGACTTAAAATGGAAGAATAAATCTGTTATAGCATGAAATGGAACACTATTGTAAAAATCAAAAGGTAGATTGTGTAGTACTAAATGACAAAACAAAAGAAAAAGGAAAAGAGAAGCACAATAATATTCGTCTCCTAAGTATCAAAGTTTTATCCTGATATCCTCAGTGTTTGTCTTTCAACAATGATATGTATTCAGAAGTTAATTTTTTTTAGAATCTGCAATCTTATAATGATTATTTCCTTGTTCTAGAAATAATATGTTCTAAGATACTAATGATTTACCGTCTTGGTATGATGTCAGTGGAAGACATTTGACTCTTAGATAAACATACTAATGCATAGTTTATGCTACAGAAGCCTGAAAATCTGATTGGATCATCACCAAGTGCTGATTATGAAAGCTCGGCAAGTGGTTCACCTGCATCCTCGTTGAAGTCATTGCAAAGTAGAGTTACATTCAGTGATATGAAGGAAGGGCGGAGAAGATCTGTTAATAAGCGAGGGGATGATGCTCCAGCGGTAGACTTTGTCCCAGATAGAACCCAAGCAGGTGATTTGTTCAGTGCAGCTACTGGAGGTCGACTTCCACCAGTAAGTTCTTCTAATTTTGTTTTAATTTCTGGTTAGTTGATATGAAGAATGAAGAAAAGCAGATTGGATTTTTTTTTGTAGAACTTAGTTTGTCTTGTGTAGTTGATGGAACTAGATGACATGTTTTACCTTGTTTCTTCAATAATATGTAATTTACTAAAATGTAGTCGATCCAGTAAATTCATTCATGTGTTTTACCCAGCTGGTTTCTTGCAGTTATTTTAACAAATTCTCAGCTCTGCACCCACTCCTTCAATCTGAGTTTGTCCTCTTATCTATTAAAAAAGTTTAAATTTATACAAAATTAAGCATTTTTTTTTTTTATAAATTTTAAAGAAGATTCTTGCCCGTTCTTAAAAGCTACCTTATGTTAACCCATGGTTTTCTTTACTTGTTGTGCTAAGACAAATGGCATGTTATCTGGTCCTCCTTAGTGTCTTCATTAACTTTGAGGAAATATCAGACGTTTTAGCTGTGGTAAGGCCTCAAACTCATTTATATTCTGCTGTAAGAGTTGATTACGTGGTTATAGATGCTTTTTCCAGATGTTCAATCTTCAGTTGGAGCAGTTGGAGTTATAGGTGTTTCTTTTTAAATAGGTAGAGCTGGAAACCTTTGTTTAGAGAACTGCTTAATTTTTTCTTCGGAAGTAATTAACTTAATGCATGTGCTACTGGTGCCTTTAAGATGCAAGATCAAATTCACTTCAGGTTAAAGAGGCTTAGAAACAGAAAGATACAATTGGCTTCCAGGTTTTGTATGTCATGACATCCCCCAAAATCATGTTCTTTGTGCACTCTATAGGTTGTTAATGTATGCTAAACTGTCAGCTTGTATGCAATCTCATGGATAATGGTTTTATAGTTGTCTTCTGCTTATAACTCTGCTAAGATGCTCAATCTTCTTCTGCAGACTGGGACCACTGTAACTGATCAAATGGATCTTCTTCACGAGCAAGTGAAGATGCTAGCTGGTGAGGTTGCATTATGTGTTAGTTCTCTTAAACGAGTATCAGAGCAATCAGTTAAGAGTCCTGAGGACTTGCAGCTTCAGGTTAGCCATTTATTGACGTTGAACTTTATAATCTTTTCCCAGATATGATGGATATTGAATGTGTATATGAGTAATCATACCTATATAATTGTCTCATGATTAGGAGCAAATGCGAAACTTAAAGGATGAAATCAGAGAAAAAAATTTTCAGATGCGTCATCTGGAGCAACGCATGGTTGGATCAGTAGAAATGACACCGCTGGGTTCACTCAATATTGAGATTTCTCAGGTGAATTTAAAAAAAAGTGATGCTTAATACATATAAATCTTTGGAAAAGTTTGGAGTTTTATAGGAGCATACATACTTATAGTGAACCTCTGAAGCAGCTACCTAATCTAGAACAGGGCTAAATTGATGAAGTCCATAATCCTTTAGCATTTTGATGGATTGATGACCAATGCGATTCAATTGGAATTGGGCCAAGTTCAGTAAAACCTTTATTCTTTTGCTTTTTCTGCATTTGTTGGTTTGGTTCACAATAGGGAGGGTTCCAGTGTTCACCCAATTTGAACGAAAAAAACCATCCTTTTTTGAAGGCTTGTTTGATCTTCTTGAGCTCATTCTTGTCATTTTTCACCTCCATCTCTGACAAATACTCTTCTTGTAGCATATTCTTTAAGAATCTTACAGTTTCCAATATGACCATAGCCCTAAACCTAGGTCAAAGAAGTTTCTAGGAAGTAAAATCCCTAATGAACTCTAATATAACTCCCTGGCAAACTGAGTAATGCAAAGTTTTAATTGAACGGGACTGCCTAATTTACCTGGAATGGCGTATGTGTATTCAGGGCCTTACATTCTGCTAGCCTGTGCTGCACTGAAGGTTCATGTCCATGCTGTTGGGAATTGTAGCTTATAGTTGGGTAATTACAACAATTCACCAAGCCTTGGTGATTATAATCATCTGTATCTTGCTGTATATCCTATACGTACCCTTTCGACTGTAATTGTCCAGCATCTGTTGATACCTCTTTAGTGAGATCAATGGTTGCCTATCAAAAGATACGAGCAGGCAATTAAAGAGGAACACTATTCACTGAAATGTGTCCTGCTCCTAGACCAAACAGGAGAGTAAGAGAGATGGAAGAACAAAAGGCTACGTTATTGCTTGCAGGACACATCCCAAGTCCATGACTAGTTTCTTACCATGTGTCGTTTCTTATCACAGAATAGCATTTGAATTCTGACTTTACTTAAATATAGGCATTGTCCAAGCTAGCTGCTCAGCTAAATGAAAAGACCTTCGAGCTGGAGGTATGGTCAAGTTTTTTTTGAGCTGGTTTAGACTCAAACATTTGATATTAACTACCTAATTAAATGCTGCTGACTAACTCGACTAAGTTTGTCATCATGAAAAGATTAAATCTGCAGACAACAGAGTACTGCAAGAGCAACTAAACATGAAGGTAAAATTGTAGTCTTTCTATGATCTGCTATTCAGATGTTACATTCTTCTGAACTCTAATGAAAATCTTTTGGTCCCTGAAGATGTCCGAGAATTCTGAGATGCAAGAAACTATCCTTCTGCTGAGGCAACAACTTGATTCCTTATTATCAGAAAAAAGTTCTGCGTGCCAGCAACAGGATGCATATCATGACGCTGCCACACTAGCAGTGTATTCGGATGAATATACAGAAGCTAAACTCGAAAGGGAGGCTGGGGTTTGTTCATATGAAGAAAGAATTCCGAATGAAAGTACTCAAACTAGTATTATGATATCAAATGAAAGACTTGTGCATGAAGTCCCCAATGAATGCAGTATTGATGCATTCTTGAATTCTCAGCTTCTTTCACAGGTAGGCTTTCCTTTAATTTTATGCTTTTGATGCAATTTTTTAAAATATAATATATTTCATGTTTTTCTCTTCGTAGGCTGCTGAGATAGAGTCCCTGAAACAAGAGAAGGAGCAAATTGTTGAGGAGAAGGAAGGGTTAGAAATTCACCATCAAAAGCTAGCTGAGGAAGCTTCTTATGCAAAAGAGCTGGCAGCAGCAGCAGCAGTTGAGCTCCGAAACTTAGCTGAAGAGGTAACAAAGCTCTCTTACCTAAATGCCAAACTCGCTGCTGAAAAAGATGCGCCTTGCAAAAATAACTGCTGTAGGAGATCTGCTTCATTTGATATGAAGCAAAATGGTGATGGTGGAGGTCGACCTGATGCACATGTTAGGAAGACAGAAGATTTTTTATCGGTGGATGAGTTGGAGCAAGAGCTGAATGCACGACACCAAAGAGAAGCTTCTTTGGTTGCTGCATTGTATGAGAGAGATAAAATGGAAAGTGAACTACGAAAACAACTTGATGATGCAAAAAAGCGAGAAGAAGATATGGAGAATGAGCTTGCCAATATGTGGATACTTGTTGCAAAGATGAGGAAATCTGGTCCTGTTCCTGAGACTGTCTCATTTGAGGGGTCTGATGTGTCTAATATCTTGGAAGCAAAATTAAGAAATGACATTTCCTTGTCCAATGGTCATTTGGAGAAAAAATTTAATAATAGTGAAAAATTTGAAAACATTCCTGCTGTGGATGCATTGGAACTATTGAAGTATCGTTACCATAAGGAAAGGAAAAGGTGCAAGGAACTAGATGATTTAGTTTCAAGATTAAAGGTATGTTCTTCCCCATTTCCGCGCCTTATTTAAGTTGGTGTCTGAATAATATGCTTTTTCCCAGAAGCTACTACCTTGCTATTACCTCACCGTGTTTGTAGAGCAATGGATGAAGAGCAGACTTCTAAAAACTCCAAAGAATGAAGAATTCCTTAACAATTTTTGAGTGAGAGAGAAAGAGAGAGAGAGAGAGAGAGAGAGAGAGAGAGAGAGAGAGAGAGAGAGAGAGAGAGAGAGATTTTGAGAATGAATCAAAGATTAAAGAGATCCATCACAGAGTTAGACAACTTCATAACTGATTCTAACTGAATTCTTGAATGCTACTAACCAACTAATCTGTGAACGTTGTAGCTAACTAACTAATTCTGTGAACTACAAACACTTTCATCAAATGACTATTATTTGGCTAGCTTTGATTGGGAGCTTCTCTAGTGTTTGCTACTTCTACTGTTTTTTGATATCAATGAGTTTTTTTTCCTGTTCTTGTCTGCTCCATGCTTCATTTACTATTCCTAACTCTTGATTTATAGCCTGGTGTTTGGAAAATAAAAACTGGCTCTTGCAATTGAAGCTAATTAAGAAGAATTACCAGAGCAATTAACTATGAAATTGAAAAGTAATTATCAATTTTTCAATTGAGGTTATATTTTTGTGGGCGTGTTGCAACTACATTTTAATGGTGTTTGATTTGAGTTGTTAAGATTTATAGTCATTATTCTTTAGTGGATGCCGAAATTAATAATTTTAATTGCAAATATGTTGGGTAACTTTTTTTCTCTCTAAATTGTGAGCTTTACTATAAAGAACTGTGAGCATTGCTTCTTGCTTAAAGACTCAGGAGTCTTGTGCTTGTCGCATTTTGCACTCTTCACTTGAGACACAATGTTATCGATGCGGCATTTATTTGGACATCACTAGATAAATCACATTTTTACTGGATTTAGGGTGATGATTTGGGTGGCTTGGATATTAATGCACTCGAAGAGCTGCAAAGCCTTCACGTTGAGGCCATTACCAAGATTTGTCGTGCAAAGGTTAGAGCGCTCCCTGCATTAAGTTTGTTAATTGACTGAAACAGTAAATGTTTTTTCCACTTTTGTTGTGATTCTGTTAAGTATCTTTAGATCAATTGTCGCTGTGTATTTTGCTCATGTCGTCTTCCCAGAATTTCCATCTAAAATTCTATCTACCAGGAAGAACTGATGATGCTTTTTGAGTCGTAGTAATATATGTTCCATCAAAAAGACCACTAGTCCTAGATAATTCAATCTTACGTGTGTAATTCTTCAATATATGGTTTATTTAATGAACTAAAGATATTTAAGGGACACCGCTGTGGTATTCTCAGTGCTAGGTTCTCCAGATATGAACCTCCTAAGCAAATCAAATATTTGAAAGTTTGATAATTGACTAAGTGGAAGAATTGTCTACATGCCTGTGAAAACTCACAGATTGACATCTGTAGCATACATAAACAGATCTACATGGAAAAGGAGGTTCACAGTTGAAAGCTTAATGTAGTTTTTGGTGTCCTCGTAATCCAGCTTGGAGAGCTTTTCCCAAGACATGGCTTGTAGATTTGCAGTGTAGCTAGGAGCTGATTCGCTCATTACTCTAGGATGGTTTCAGCTGGAGCCTTGACTGTTGAAATGCAGAAAACATTGATTATGTGTTTTTCCCTGTCCAACCACAGGTTAAAACACAATTGTGTCACTACTTTATGGTTATTGTTGTCTTGAAAAATCTGTTGTTGTGCATACCATGCAATAATTCATAGTTCCTTTTATTTTTAATCTTTCCATGAGGGTCTGGTCGCATTGAACAAAAGTCTACGGCTGTTCATTAGATTTATTACCTTCTGGAACTTGGCCAGCTGATCCATCATCTTTCCGGGATATCAGAGTCATTGAAGCTACAGCTGCTTCAGATAAGGGTATCGATTTTTCTTGTGATTACCAGTGAACTTATAAATGTCTTGGAAAGTTCAGCACTCCCATGAGCAGTATAAGAGAATTTAGTTACATTTTTTATTGAGGATGTCTGCCTGGTCTTTATTGGTGTGTGGTATTAGGTGTGGATCAGTTGGTATCTCGTATAAGGTTGTCGAGACTAAGGGTGACAAGTGGGCCGGCCCGGTCCCGCAGGCCATGGTCCCTAAATAAACGGGCTAAACATGCTTTTTCTAGGAACCGACCCGGGACCGAGCCCACTAACTCATAATCCCTGGTTAAACGGGTCGGGTCCGCGGTCCAAACGGGCTAAATGGGCCCATCGCTAAGTAGTAATTTTTTTTTAATTAAATAGAACTTAGAGACAAAGATGTTAAAAAAACATTCAAGGCAATGCCTTGTAATTTTATTATAGAATTGTGACCTAACTTTTTAATTCAAATTTAAAGACAAAAATATTGTAAAAAAATATTCAAAGCAATCTCTTGTAATTTTATTATAGCAATAAAAAATATGGCAATATCTTTCTTAGTTTTCCTCCCCCCTATGGAATGAGCACAACAATTTATATGAGTAAATAAATAGCTCAAATATTGTTCATATTCATGCTTATATTTATAAATATTGCTCTTTACGGTTGTGCGAGGAAAACCTTTATAAGTAGGATTATAAATTTTTCTAATGTAATGCACAAACGCAGTGTCAGAAGGAAAACTATAGGGTAAGCACATAACAGTTACCAATTTTGCCAGTTCTTCCCGATCTTTTCTTGGATCATAATATAAAATACCACCGGTAATAGTGTTAATTCCCGGTTGAAATTGATTTGAACCGGTACAAGGGTCAGTCTGACTAGGATTAGGTGCACTTTTTCCCTCGGCCAGAGCTTTCAGACGTTGATATTTGACGTTATCATTAGGGTATTTTTTTTATGTGTCTAGCCAAAGATCCCGTCCCCGACCACGTTCTCACATATTTAAAGCTAACTTCATACTACAAGTTTTACACTTAGCCTTATTTTTTGAAACTAGTTGAGTAAAAAGTGGCCAAACAGAAGATGTTTCCTGCCGTTTGATAGGTTCTCTAGAAAAAGTAGGGACAGTGACAAGAGTATTAGATGGGTCATCATTTGGATTAGCAGCGTTATCACTAGTTGGATCAACACCAGGAGCAGGACTAGTGGGTGTATCATCTTCCGGTTTAGTTTCATCAAGGTCAATTTCCTCATCATCATTTTTATCAATAGTATTATAATTATTAGAATAGAGAGCATTTATTAATTCATGGTTTAAAAATTCACTGGGTGCAATATTATGGCAAAATTCAGTGTCGCTAAATTGTAATAAACTATTATCGGTATCAAGAATAGCAGGTGTAGGACGGCTACGAGGTATGGTTCGGGGAGCTGGGGGCAGGGTAGGAGGAACAACAGTATCACTAGATTTGCCAGTCTTGGATTTTCCCTTATTCTTACTTTTACCAAAAATATTCCTTAAGGAAGACATCTTAGTTAATCAAGTAATAGCAAATGAATAAAACAAACAAAACTATAATATTAAGACTTACGAGTTGGAACGAGTTTTCCGAATTGACGAACAACTTGTTGAAAATTGATTATTGATGAAGACTAAGACTCCAATTCACCAACTTCATAATTTTTTCACAAATTGTAACAACCTCAATATTTTTTGACTATAAATACACTCTCATTTTCCTTAGTCGGTCGGGTTGGGCGGTCCCGGCCCAACCCAGTTGCTAGCCTTAGTCGAGACAATTAATATTTTCTTCTAAGCATATTCAAATGTCCTTCCATAAGTGCATAGGCTTACCTCTTGTTTTTCCCTCTGGATCAGGAAGAGATGGTAATTTGAAAAAGAATATCTTGTTTTAACTGGAAAAACCTCTTAAAACTATTTTTTCCCAACTTGGGACTTACAGTGACATTTATTTCTTCTGAATATGCAGTGCTTAATCGATGTTCTATAGCATTTTGCTTGGCGTTCCTTGACCACCCCCGAACATCTAAGGTGAGCTTCCCACAACTAACGCAAATAGACTTTATTCTTCAACGGCCTGATTATGTTTTCTCTAGAGATAGATATGTTATTCGGTCCCTATGACTAATTGATTAAATGCATCGGTAAGATAATGACATGATTTAAAACCTTCCGTTCATGAAATTGACTTGCATTTTTATTCAGTGAAGTTTGATTTCTTTCTCGATTTTCTCTGTTAACATAATCGTTAAATGTGTTTAGCTAAGGCTGGTCTCCAATCTCATACACTTAGCAAAATGAGATGTAATCAAACCCTGATGTTTCTTGGTTGAGTAGCTGAAATAAATTGAATGTTGTAGCTGAATGGGTCATTGAAGTAGCCAATCATACAACTCTGCAAAAAAGTTTCTCTCGCCTTTAACTCAGAACCTGCTGCTTGAGTCACTACCTTGTCCGGCCATTGATATATTCTGGCAGCTTCAACAAAAGGCTTTGTGTGAATATCAGCAAAATGATTGATTTTGTTGTTTGAAAGTTTCCCCAGGAATCTCAATATCTTGTCTGCAAAATCTCCCCAGCCCCTGTTATGTTCATCTTCCGGAACAATGATTGCATTGCTTCTATCTCCCACCCAAGTTTCAATTCTGACAAAACGGCCATAACTGTTGAAGTTCTGATACACTCAGTAAATGTATGTTTGAACCTTCCTTCCCCAACGTCTACATAAGTTCCCTGTACCCCTGGATGCTAGAGCAAGAGATTCACAAACCCAGCGCAGATTCTCTTCATCAATGTAGATTCTGCTCGTAAATCTCCTGTTCCTTTCTATCAGTGTATACCATCTAATTCGTCCTTCATGATTCCCTGCCAATTCGAATGATTTAGAGCCAGATGTGAAGAAAGTTCTTTCCCCCATGATTTGAAATCACCGGTGAAGATTTACACAACATGTTTCAGAAGAGAGAGAGAGAAAGAGGAGAGAGAAGAGAGAATAATTGACCTTCCATCAATAATTTCAGTAAAAAAATTCTGTTCTTTTTAACATTATTTGGTTCCTTAACTTTGAAACCCTCCCCGCTGTCCCCTGCGGGTCTTCTTCCTTAAGCAAAACAAACAAAACCCAGCTACACTTTGGATCTAAAGTTGCAGATATTTGTGTGAATGGCACTGAGGTCAAACATTCCAGTGGGTCTAGGAATTATTATTTTTATTATTGAGATTGGATTTTGTAGAGTTCTTAAAATGATAGGGGTGATGAAGAAGAGGAGGTTTTAGAAGAAGAGTTTTGGTTGTTGATGGAGGAAAAAGAGAAGGGTTTAGTGGGTGGGGATTGTGTTTGTTGTTGGTGGTGGGGTGGGTATGAGGATTTGATGATGAGAAGAAATAGGGGAAGTGGGTTTGGATTTGGGGCAGAGATGGAGGAGTTTTATGGTGGCTGCCATTGTTGTGATAGCTGCCATTGTTGAAGAGTTTTTACATGCCTTGCAAAATAGAAAGAGGCGAAGTGAGATGCTAAAGGTATACTTGTAAATTTAAGTATTTTATTTTTTAAAAAATTTTATTAACACGTGTCATGATTTTATTGGCGCGTGATATCACACATATTCTGAAAAACTGGTCAAGAAAAAAGTGGTGTGTCTTAGCTACTTTGGAAAGGTTGAGTGTGTAAGGTGACTTTTATTCCCAGAAAGTATCACACAGGGATTAGTTGTATAGTTCAGGCAGGTTGAGTGTGTAAGGTGACTTTTGTTCCCAGAAAGTGTGTATAACAGGGATCAGGTGTATAGTTCAGTATTTTGCCTAAATAATATACTGAAAGCGTTAAGAGTTTGGGATGTTCTGAGAAACCAAAACACAGATACGAAAAAAACATGCAAGGAGATTTTAAGAATTGAAGTTCATTTCTGTTTGTTCAGAAGCCCATCTTCGTAAGCATCTGAATTCTGCGATTCAGCACTAATGCCTTACTCCTTTGTGATTTCGTCATTAAATTTCCAAACTGCCAGTTGAACTCATTTGAGTTTACTATTTCATCTTATTATATCTTAATGTAGTATGTAAGAAATTGTTTTCAGTTTCTATCTCATATTTGGTTTCCATTTCTCGCAGGTATAAGCCTAGTGTATTGACTCAATTCAGATGTAACGTCAACTGGTAAACTCATCGTCTATCGCCAAAACTTCATACAACCAGCAATCACGATGGGGAACCAAAGTGTATATCTAACTGAAAGACTCAAAGCCAGGAGAGGATTCGTTGACTAGTGATGTGCGCCAGACCTGTACTATTATTTGTATTTGGTATACACCTTATACCCTTAGTGTAGATCATAGGGAACATTTCAGTAAAACGTTTGTACTCCCAATGACTGATCAATTATAGTTGTTACTCTACAACATGTACAGAAAATGGCTCGAAGCCCACATTAGCTTCACTTTGTCACCTTATTTTCTTGCCTGCTGCTTCGAAGAATCAAACTTTGCAGGACATGTCTGTCCGAATATGCCCATGTTGGTAGGGTATGCATCATAATAATCTTCTCCATAATCACGACTGATGCTGTTCATGAAATGAAAATGTTTTCTGGTGAGGAATACACTATCCAAGTAATGTGAGAAGCAAGAGAATGTAAATAAAGGTTATGGGAATACGGTAGCCTATTGCAGTTTGCTGGAAGCCATCCAACCCGTTGTTTCTCGTTATCGTATATCACCATTTTGTCCAGTAGAGAAATATCTGTAGATGAAAAAAATAATCAGAAAGCTTATTAAATGCACAAAGAACTTGGATACCAACTCTTATCAAAATCTAGTTTCCCCCAAGTATTTATGCAGATAAAGAACTGCATTTTCTCTTCATTTTGTTGATGCTATTGTATCGTTATTTGTAAATGTTAAAACACAACCTTGCAAGTAAGCATGGATTCATTTACAGGACACTGGTGGAGACTGATTTTGTACCTCCAATCACATTATAATTTCCTAATCCAACTTCTGTACCATTCAATATGCCCAAGCATACATTACCATGCTCCTGAGAGAACAAGAGCAGAAATCAGTTATTGATATAGTCCAGATATAATGGAGCAGTTTAAAAGTTGCATACCGTAAGTATAAGATAGGCCTCTGGCTGGAGTTGAAGCTCAACATTCTTAGCTTTCATGAAACTCAGCGTTAATGGCTTGAAGTAGCTCGTGGCATCATTAACAGATTTGAAGGATTTGGAACCATTCCAGCACACAGGAAGGCTTTTTGTCATCCACTGCATCAGTCAGCTGCTTTGCATTTATGTTTTTCTTTATCTGAAGATAGATTATTGTAAGTGCACAGACAGAATGTCAACTATTTCGAATATAAAAACACTTCCACATCTTACCGAAGATACCAAAATATCGTAAGCTTCAGAATTCAAGTAACTGAAGGTACTTCCACTGTCAAAAATTAGAGGAAAACCCTTCACTTCTGTGGCCTGTCCATCAAAAAAGAGCTCTGCTGGTCCCAAAGAGTAATGCTTTCTGAAATCATAGTAATACATCAACATCTTGCTCAGAAAGTTCAAATTGCTCCATATAAATCCCTATAACATAGCAGAGGACATACTCGGAAGATGTTCGCATGATTGGTGTCCAAGCAATTCCAGATGAGGGAAGAACATCATCGCCAAAGAAAAGAAACCCTCCACCTTGCCCACTTAAACAGTGACCCACTACATTTCGGATAAGACCCAAGCCACTCAATTGTGATACAATGCTTGATTTTCCATTGCCCAGACCAAGAATTCCATCGGTAAAAGGTGGATGAGTAAAAACTGGAACTTCTTGATTGTAACCACAACTGCAAAAGACGACTCAATTAATTTTTCTCTTTTGGCAAGGCAAACAATTTCATCGATGAATAACAACTTGGTGTCAAAAACTATGTAAGATGACTCAATTCAGGAGCTCATCTGTTGGCAAGGCAAACAATTTCATCGATGAATAACAACTTGGTGTCAAAAGCAAGGCAAACAATTTCATCCATAAAAAACAACTTGGTGTCAAAACTATGTAAGATGACTCAATTCAGGAGGTCACAAATTAGAAGCATCACATTTTAACAAAAGAATGTGAGTGAAAGAACCAAAAAGGCCTCGAGAGTTAAAATTTTTAAGGTCAAATAAAGGTATACTAAATGCTTCTCACCCAAATACTAGATGAGGAACAACAATGCTACCATTGGTGAATCGTAGTGGAAAAGCGTCTTTGACTAGAACTCCCAAGGATGAACCACGATCTGCATATGCAACCTCATAATCACATTGCTCATCCGGGCCGTGACAAGGATGGTTCTCGGGCCAGTGAAGGGACGTGCATACAGGATCCTTACACGTGACAACATTTTCATTTGGTTTGTAAAGACTGTGAGGGGCCTGCCATGGCGCATATTCATGTGTACGTTAAGACAAAATAGACTAATGCTTTAGGGTTGAACGTGCATTTATATAATGACATACAAATATCAGATGAACTCATGGTCTTTCAGGATGACTTTTACTTCAAAGATTTTAAGTTACAGACAAGGAAAAGGCAGTAATATACCGGGGTGCATTTCGCACAAGGCGCATCACACTGCAGCCAAGTTAGGTCACTACCAGTGTCTATATCAAGAGAGTAAGGTTTGGGAGGTTGGCCAACCTCAAGTGTCACCTGATAATACCTGCACGTAAAGAGACCACCTGGATTTACAAGAAAGAACATGGATAAAAATATGTTTATTTCAGAATTTCAGACAGAAGAAAAAATATGAATGTCAGATCTTGAAAATTACAGATAATCTTTTATTTATCTAATTCTTTTGGTTTTTTAATAACGGTGGTGTTTGGGCTAGTTTATGTGCACCTTGACTAATCCACCAGAAACCTGCTATCTCCCACCATTACATGTATTGGATAACTCTGTCTACAAAGCTTAGACACGGGAAGCAATCACTTAAATCAGTCACAACTTTCCCTTCAGCACTTGTACTTTCATTTAATATCTATCAGCTAAGATTCAGAAGGAACTCTATTGTCCACAATTATAAAGTAGAAAGTAGGAATTTGTGCCTGATCATCTGTTTGACTAATATTAGAAATCCCTTCTTTTCACTGTATTGGCCCCAATTCTCATATATTTCCCCCTTTTCTCTTCAAACTATTCTTCAATTTCTTCCCAATCAGCAAACAATATAAGTATGATTGACCAGCCAACACTCCTACTATTATTACAAACCATAATAAGTATCAACTATCAATAGAGTTTTGTTTCATACAATATTGACTACTACAGTACCAGTTAGTAAACCAAAGCAATATAAACCAGCATTACTAAAGAAACATCCATGATTTATAATGATCCAAGATAACCCTTCAAGAATTGACGAACTTTAAACAAGTAAAAAACTTTAAAAAGCTCACTGACAATCAAGATTCCAAAATAATGAAAACACATAAAATCACATTGACTGAACATCACAAAGAAAGAAGTGAATACCCTTTAGGATATACGTTTCCAGCGAGAGGGAACACAATAGAAGAACCAGATTTTAGCTGCTGCTTCTTCCATATGGGACGAGGCAGATGAAAGGCAGAGAAGCAGCTCTGAAACAAAGCGGATAGAAGCAGAGAGTACAACACCAACAGCATGCAAAATGGTGCTTTCCACTTCCCGTTCATGGTGATTTTTGGACAGTGGACTAAAATTCAAAAAGGAGTTGAAGCAAATCCTGAAAAGGGTCTACTTTCTTGATCTCGAAAAGCTTAGCAAAAAGTTCAATTCGTACTAAGGACAAAGAAAACGAAAGAGTTGCTCCATTTGACCGTACAGCCAGTTTATATATATACTGATAATAAAAGTATTTAGTGGTGGTTTGGTTTAAAAACAAGTTGCGATGGGATTATTTATAAAAAGATTTGATTAATTATTCTTGTATTATTTCTTAGTGATTGTTTGTTATGTTATATTAGTCGAGAATGTTAATTTTACTACTTTATTCAATGATAATTTATTTTGAGATTAATATTTCATCATTTGTGAGGCATAAGTTATTTCGGTATTATTTTTAATTTTAAAATAATTTATTCCAGAATTAATAACCAAACAAGTAAAATGCCAACACTAAATTTTTATTTCAAAATTATTTTTATTTATCAATTATATCAAACGACCACTAAGAATACTATATTACAACTAAATACTCCCTTATTTCTTATATCACAAAAATAACATAGTGTACCGAAAATTATAGATTTTAATTTTTTTAATATATGTCAAAAGAAATTCTCAAACACTATATATGAAATTATTAAAGTACATTTTTTGGTGTATTATGAAATTATTATTAAATTCTCTGAAATTAAGGTTGGAGAGTCCACGTGAAATGGGTCCCTAAAACTAGAGTGAGGTCCTTGGATTTCACGCACATGCAACGTGAGCGCTCTAACCACGGCAGCCACTATTTTGGGGAGAGCTAATAACTTGTCTATTTCGAATGGACCATATGAAATATGCATAGTGTTTAGATAACTCTTATGATACAATTACAATAATTTTCTACTTCTAACTATATGAGTTATTTAGATATGACGGATTCATTTAATCACTCGTTCAGACTATAAACAGTGGAGTATTTTTTTTTTTTTTTTTTTTGTAATTAAATAATTTTATTTATCAGTATCAACATGGGGCATGTTATATCAACTGACACCCCTTCGTCGAAAAAATATACTATGTAGATAGGTTTAAATTTTTTGTATATGCATATATACTATGTGTGTGTTTGGTATGAAGGAAAATATTTTTTATGGAAATTATTTTCCTAGAAAATATTTTCATGGAAAATAATTGATTTTATCACTTATTTTTCCTTGTTTGATTGGTGAATGAAAAACTTTTTCCGGAAAATAATTTTTAGTTTTGGTTAGAGAGTAGAAAATAGTTTTTTATGCTACTCTCTTCACCCCCTTTCTCCCAAGTTCTCATGTTTCTTGTGCTCTCCCCCTCTCCCAATACCTAATATTTTTAGGATTCTATTTTCTTTGAAAATTTAATCATTCTTCTAAAAATTCACATAAACCCAAAGGAACCAATGTGATGCTTTACTTTTACACAAAAATAACGTTGAAATTTGTGCTCCATATCTACAAAAAAAAATGGTTGAAAAAGAAAGTATTATTTTTACAACATGAAAATAAAGTACTCATTTTGTTGAAATGAAAGAAAATACTTTTTCTACGTCATGGACAGAAAATACTTTTTTTGTTGAAACGAAGAAAATATTTTTTACTACATCATTTTGTTAAAATGAAAGAAAATACTTTTTCTTCATCATGAAAAGAAAGTATATTTTTTTGTTAAAATTAAAAAAAAAAAATTATATCGTGAAAAGAAAATACTCATTTGTTGAAATAAAAAAATACTCTATCTATAACATGAAAGGAAAGTGCTATCAATAATATTTCTATTTAGGGTGGATGTCGGGAGGCGGGAGTGGGGATGGGATTGGTGGGATGGGGTGGGTAGGTGGGGATGTAGTGTGGGTTGGTTGGGGTTGATGGGGAATAGGGGTGGGGACGATTGAAAAAGAGTTTTGGAAAATGTTTCCCTTCTCTTGATAGGAAAAATATTTTCCTCCAATTTGAGGAAAAATGAGTTCATTAGGAAAATAACTTTACAATATTTAAGCCAGCCAAACATGAAAAAATTGAAAAACAATTTCCGAAAAATATTTTCCTTCATACCAAACACACCCTATATGTTGACGCCCCTTGAGCATGGACAACCCCAGCCTCAAACAACTTTAACTACCCAACATCTATAGTAAAGACTAAGGATAAAAATTCATCTCTGCGATTTTCTTCACTAGCTTGCTCTGCCTTGATCCCCTGCTAACAACCTCTTGCACATCTGCCTAACTAACATTCCTGGTATCTTTTGTTGTCCTTGGAATACTCTCATGTTTCATTCCTTCCATATATGGTAAACCACACATGCCAGAGTCAATTTGTATAGTTGTGCAGTTGTATTTTTTTCCTTTTTCAATGTCTTATGCCCATCGCAGTTCCCTCTGCCACTCCAACACAGCTCTTGATATTCCTTGAGCAACTTACTCCATATGCTTTCAGATACTATACACCTAAACAGTAAGTGGTTTATAGATTCAGTTTCATCATTGCACATAGGGCAGACTAGCATATCTGTTAACCCCCACGCATAGAGCTTGTCCCTTGTAAGTAGTCTTCTTTGTACAGCCAGATTCAACACAAAAATCCATTTTGGAGCCCTTAAGTTGTTGCACATCAGTTTCTTCCAAGTTACTTTATGAAACTCACCTCTCATAGCATTTTATAGTTTCTCAGTAGAGAAGAGGTTCCGGGAGGCCATTTCCTGCATACCGATTCTTGTTTCTTCTATGTATCCCTTTGCTTTAATAATCTTCTGGGCCATCCAAGATGCAGTACTTGGAGTGTTTTCCCACACCACTTGCTTCTTCCACTGAACCCACAATTTATCTTTTTTCTTTCAGACATTCTATATCAGTTTACATATTGCAGCCCTATTCTCAGGCACATTGTATCTACTAGCAGTCATTGGGGAGCATACTTTCTCCCATGATAATAAAGATTTTTTTATGTTTCTACTCCACTTGTCCACAGAAAGGTTCGACAGACAGCTTCTATCTTTTTTACCAGCTTCTTAGGCATTACAAATA
The DNA here is from genome assembly GCF_000715075.1 of Nicotiana tabacum. Lineage (NCBI taxonomy): Eukaryota > Viridiplantae > Streptophyta > Magnoliopsida > Solanales > Solanaceae > Nicotiana > Nicotiana tabacum. Next base: position 40,147,458 of record NC_134101.1, read on the forward strand.
TCTGTGACCAATAGCTTTGGATGGAAAATAATATTGTTTTGATCAACTGAAGCCTTCTGCATAAGATAAGTATTTTGAGGTCCAAAAAGTGATCCCTCCTATCATTTTCTTCAGTTATGGGTAGTATTGTGTCAGAGAGATCCTCTTGGTGCTAAGTGGAACACCCAAGTATTTGAAAGGCAATTCTCATATGCTAAAACCAACTGCTTGCATTATGTCGTGTTATATGTCCTATGGTACATCCCCAAAGTATATAGAACTCTTTGCCACATTTTGCTTTTACCCCAGATGTTTTAGAGAATTCAATGAAGTAATTGTATACCATTTGGACAAACATAGTTGTTGGAACCAAAATACTTTAGACATTAACACCATCATCTCTTACTCAAGAACTATCATGTCAAATCATCGAAAATAAAAACTAGATACGGAAGCATACTTGAATCCATAAGAACGGATGAAACTCCTCATCTTGCGGTTAGTGGTCTTCCAAATTAAGATGTAGGAATTGCACTGAAGACTACTCTCACTTTTCCAACGATGGGATATTAGAAAAGAACCCTACGTCTGATTTAGGGACCATAACCCTATTTATAGATGCACACATGTTACGTAATTCTAATTTAGTACATCATTAAATTAAAAACTACATTCGAGTATCTACACATGAAACCCCATACTTTAGAAGGCGTTTTATATACCCATTTAACTTTAAAACTTAATAGATCACTTCCAATTTAGGTCAACCTTTTAACAATAGCAACCAATATACAATTATTCTTAATACAAAATATAAGTGCAAGTCCATAAACTCTTACAATCTCACACACACACACACACACACACACACACACACACACACACACACACACACACACACACACACACACACACACACACACACACACACACACATATATATATATATATATATATATATATATATATATATATATATATATATATATATATATATATATATATATAAAAGTTATATTCGATAAGCTATATATCACCTACCGTGATGGCGCCTAACACATTACTAGGAAAATTGACAATCATATAACAACTACACACACACACACACATACATGCATACAAAATTTTGTCACGACCCAAAATTTCACCTGTCGTGACGGCGCCTAACACATTACTAGGCAAGTTGACAATCATATAACAACTACGCATTTGAATTAAAAACAAGATTCAATAAGCTCAACAGTGGAAAAAACTCATTGAAAACTGATAAAATAACTGTAACTCAACTACAACAATCCCAAAATCCTGGTGTCACTGAGTACATGAGCTACTAAGTGTCAACATAGTCTGAAACTCTAGTACAACTATTTGAGAAAAATAGAACATCACTGAAATAAAACGAAAGGAAAGAAAGTCAAGGTCTGCGGGCGTCATAATAGCTACATCGAAGTCTCTGAATCGGTACTATCACCACTCTAGCAATCACCGCATCTAGATGTACCTGGATCTGCACATGAAGTGCAGAGTATAGTATGAGTATAACCGACCCAATGTATTCAATAAGTAACATGACTAACCTTGGACTGAAAGTAGTGACGAGCTCAGAAAGATATAGTCCAAATCAAATAGTGATAACACATATATAACAAGATAATGATAGTAATAACTCAAAAAAACTTCCATATTCAACTCGTACATAGTACAGAAATTTAGGCATGCTTTCAGTTTCTACAATTTAAGCTCAACATTGAAAAAATATGCCAAGTACAACTAGCATAAGGAATGTTACATTTCTATGACTACATGTCAAATATGCATATCAAATGTAATGTATCACAATGATAATCCCAAGTACTCACACTCTTAGAGTACTCAATCTGTCTATCTTATTTCTTACTCATCACACACAATCACTCAGCATTGTACGAGTGCCTAACATCAATGCCCCTTGCCAAAGCACGTATATATAAATCATTGTGTTTGCGCTCGCTGCTGGTATGTCAGACTCCGGAGGGGCAGATCATGCCCAAGTGCGGATATAAAGCCTATAAGGCCTGCTGCGATATGCAACCCGATCCACAAAAATAAATAAGCCAATAAGGCTTGCTGCGGCGTGCAGCCCGATCCATAATAATAATAATAATAATAATAATAATAATAATAATAATAATAATAATAATAGATGTAAAGCTAACTGGCCTACTGCGGTGTGCAGCCCAATCCACAATACCACTCACAGTCCGGCTCTCAAGCCCCAACTCAGTCATCAATCTCTCTAGTCTCACGGGCTCACAATCTCATACCTCTCAGCCCAAACAATGATAACATAATGTAACAGTAATGATAACAGAGAGTAAGATATGATATGCAAATGCATAAACATGACTGAGTACATAATTGCAGCTTAAGCAAATAACTCAACAGTAGAAATAACCTAAGTGGGTTCTAACATAATAAACACATAGCCTAAATATGATTTCTAACATGGATCACAGCTCAATTAATCTAGCACGTAGGAATTACATAGATAAAACAAGACTAGATAACTACACGGTATCACAAAATCAACCGAGTCATAATTACCATGGTGCACGCCCACACGCCAGTCACCTAGCATGTGCGTCACCTCAACACCAACCATATAACACGAATTACATGGATTCATACCCTCAGTACCAAGTTTAAAAGTGTTACATACCTCAAAGTGCGCAACTCAATGCTCCAACAAACCTTTTCCTCGCGAATCGGCCTTCAAACGACGCGAATCTAGTCATAAACAACTTAATATAATCAATACAATCTATAGGAATCAATTCCATACGATAAAGCTAAGTTTTTTAATCAAATTCAAAAAAGTCAACCCAGGGCCCATGCCTCAGAACCCAGCAAAATTCACAAAATCCGAACACCCATTCAATAACGAGTACAATCATATCAAAATCATTCAATTCTAATCATAAATTGACCCTCAAATCTCAAAATCTTGCTCTCCAATACTTAGTCCAAAATTCCCCAAATTTCACCTCAAAACACACAATCTAGGTGAGAAAATCAATAGGTATTCAATATTAATGGATAAAAATGATCAAAAGTTGCTTACCTCTTGAAATATAGTGAAATTCTTCTCAATCACCACAAACTGAGCTTCCAAAGTCTAAAAATGAAAGAAATGTCCAAACCCTCGATTATAACCTTCTGTCCAGGCATCTCGCACCTGCGGACACAAAAGCCGCATCTGGAGTCCCACTTTTGCGAAAAAACAACCGCTTATGCGAAGCCCACTAAAGTCCCGACCAGCCGCTTCTACTGCTCTCACCCCGCTTCTGCGGAGTTAGCTCCGCTTCTGCGATAAAGCCTCCAAGGCCAACCTCTGCTTCTGCGACCATCTATGCGGAAATTTTCTCGCACCTGCACATATACCCAGCCTTGCCCAATTCCGCATCTGCGGCCAATTCCACACAGGTGCGGTTATACCAGACATGAACATAGCATATTTTCCATAAGTCCAAAACTCAATCCGAAATCAATCTGAATCTTATCCGAGTCCCCCGGGACCCCATTCAAGCATGCCAACACACCCTAAAACATTATTCAAACTTAGTCAAAGCCTCAAATCACATCAAACAACAATAAAAACACGAATCACACCCCAATTAAAGCCTATTGAAATTGAAACTAATGAATTTTTAACTTCTAAAACCAATGTCGAAACCTACCAAACCAATTCCGATTGATCTAAAATTTTTCACACCAATCATTAATGATAATATGGACCTATTCTAACATCCGGAACTAAAATCCGAGCCCGGTATCAACAAAGTTAACTCTCGGTCAAACTTCTCAACTTTTCAACTTTTACCAATTCAAGCAAAAATGACCTATATACCTCCAAATCAATATCTGGACATACTTCTAAGTCCAAAATTACCATATGAAGCTATCAAAACCATCAAAACTCCATGCCGGAGTCATTTACTCATAAGTCAACATCCGGTCAACTCTTTCAACTTAAGATTCCAACTTTGGGACTAAGTGTCCCTATTCATTCCAAAATATTTTCGGAACCAAACCAACCACCCTGACAAGTCCCATAACCACAATTGAATATAAAATAAGCAACAAATGGGGAAGAGAGACTACAATACTTAAAATGATCGGTCGGATCGTTACGACTTTATAATTGTATGTCACCTTACGAGCTCAAAAATATTTTCTATCATAAACCAAAGTACCTTCGAATAATCCCGTATATCAATCATGCAAATATTGGACCCAAGCAACTTTTATTACTTTTATTGTAACTAAACCTTCCTTGATCACGAATACCAACATAACCAAATGACATAGATCAAGTATGGATGCGTAGCATGAAAATTACATACAATCTGATCCAAGCATGCCTATTTTCAACTGGTTCAGCTGAAAAATAAGATAGAGTAAAAAATAAACTGAATACTTTATTTTTGCAGTAATTACCTCAAGTATCCTTAACTGTAACTTGAAACCTTAAACTGAAAGACAAATTGTGTTTGTAAAGAATATTTAAATGGTTATAAACTCCCACTGAAACTGAATATTCCTAAATGAATGACACCCATATGAGCAGTATGCCTAAGAAAGATCTTGGGTAGTAGTCCCTTAGTAAGTGTATCCACAACTATGGAATTTGTATTAATATGTTCTATAGACTCCTAATCACTCTGAACTCTTTCTTTAACATCCCGGAACTTTATGTTAATATGGTTTGACTTTACCAAACTCCTGTTGTTATTGGAATACAAGACTTCTAGCTTATTGTCACAAAAATAACTTTGTCCTTTCAACTTTATCCATAGATTCGCAGCCAATGACAAAATTCAGTAGTCATATTCCATAATTAGATACTACATAATATGTTATAAGTTAACTACCTTGGTGAAAAGATCTATGAGTGTTCGTTTAACACTTTTCCTTATATAGCTCATCAACCAAGTATATCATATTATATAAGCATCTAATGAAGTCGATATCCGAATACCTGATTATCTTTAACTTTTTTGACTTTTTTATGTGAGCATAAAATATTTGTTCTCTTGTAATTACCCTTTGAACCTTTAAGCTGCTTTCAAAAGATAAGTTTATAAATTATTTAAATATTTGTCCAACATTCCTAAATTAAATGAGATATTCGGACGCATACAAAGCTGATCATACATCAGACAATAAAAAATATACTTACTCCCACTAACTTGTGATATACACAATAATTAACAAGGTTTATCTCGAAATGAAATGAGAAGATAACTTGATAAAATTAGTAATACTATTAATGAGACACTTTCTTAAGTTCATAGATGATTTTTTAATGGAAATTTATTCTTGAGGTTGTAGAGTTTGTTATTTGGGAACTACTTCTTGAAGGACGGGTTGAACATTATTGTCTTTGATCCGAATTTGCTTCTTGAATAATGTCATGTATAGAACGTTGTTCTTGAGAATTGAGGATAACAATTAGAGGAATATCAATATGTTCCTCTTCAAAGACAAAGTCCTTAAATCTCTCTCCCCCTGCAAACTCAACATCCTCAAAGAACCTCACACTATTGGAAAAAGTAGCCTTAATAGTGGGATAAAAATTCTAAAAAATTAAGATGATAGAAAATATTATTGGACTAAAGTCTCTTAATTCTCCTTTAGCGATATGACCTAATATATCGTGCCATAAAGAAGCTGACTACTGATAGTTAATTTACCATTATTACCAGTTATGTTAACATGCAAGGTTCATTGAATGAAGCAACAATATCAAGTAAGTATAGATTATTATAACCTGATAAAGAACCGAGATCAATCAATTTTGAATTACGAACAAAGACTAATTTTTTTCACTTCCAAATAAATAAAAATAACCAAACTTGTCTAATATAGAAGTAGAAATCAAATTTCATCCAAAAAAATGGTGCAATACAAGTCTCGTTCAAATTCAAATAAACCTGGTTATTAACAATAATCTAAAAGTTCCAATTGCTTCGACTTCCACCGACTTTCCATCACCATCATAGATGTATCGTTCACTATCATTAGGCTTTCGATAGATCAAGAAACCCTGCATAGACACAGTGATGTGAGTTATTATATCGGAATTTATCCATCATTTGTGTCCTAGTACCGAAGTTAAATTAACCTTAGAACAAACAAAATTAAGAGATGTACCTTTCTTTGTATGCCATGCGTGATAGTTGGTACAATCCTTCTTCTTATGACCTGGAGCTTTACAAAAGAAACAACCATTTGTAATTGGTTCCTGATGTTGTTTATTTTGTGTTGCTGTATTCGCAGCTTTCTTATTCTTTATCTTCTTGTCCTTCCATTAGTCCTCAGGCATAGCAACTAAGTGAGCACTTTCTATCTTTTCATGCTTCAATATATACCCTTCCTGAACACAGTGTGAGATGAGCTCATTTAGAGACCAAGTCTCTTTCTGATAATTATAGCTCACCTTAAACTGGCTAAACTATGGTGGAAGGAATATCAAAACCAAATGCACTATCAAGTCCTCAGAGATATCCAACTTAAATCCTTTCAATTTAGAAGCAAGATGAGACATTTGTATGATGTACTTCCTGATGTTACCTTTGTCTTGATACCTCATTGAAATCAAACCTGTCAAGAGTGTACCAATCTTATCTTTTTCACTCTTGCCAAATACTTTTTGAATTTCAGCCATAAATTCTTTTGCCGTCTTAACTTTGTCGGGCATATCGCCCCTGAATGTTTCTGGAATGGCTTTCTTCATGATCACCATACACATGCGATTTGATCTCTCATACCTTTCCGTATCCCTCTCTTCATTACAGGTACTCTTATCTGTAATAGGTGGTGGAGAATCAACTTTTAACTCAAGGTCGAGATTTATGACTCCGAGAACTAAACTGAGGGTCTCTTACCATGACTTGAAGTTAGTGCCACTTAACGTAGGAATTGAATTGATGTTGGGAGTAATATTTGCAGGAGTAATTTCATGTAACGACCCAACCGGTCGTTTCGAGAGTTATAGTCCTGTTATCCCCATTTCTGCTTGCGATCGAGGAGCGAAGTTATGAGCTGACATGAGTGGAATCGAAGCAACTAGTCCTGTCCAAAGAGTCCCAACCCAGGGAAAGTCCTTTGTCAGGGGCGAAAGCCGGCTCAACAAAGGACTTTTTTCAAGGGATCGTCGACAAGAACTACTCATGAAGACCCAAAACCTCAGTATGTGGAAAATTCTTCCAATCCGGGTCGGAAAGAAGGGTGGTGCCTTAGCTCATGGGTGTAAAAACTTTTGGTCATGTGCTATCTGCTTGTCCAAAAGGCCAAGCCGCATCCTTAGACGAAAGAGTGGTCTTTCAGGATTGGTCGTTGTGTGTCACCACCTCCCACCTATCCTACACATTCGATTAAGGTTGTCACTGCGAAGCTATAGTTAAGGTGCACGGGGTCTTACCGTCTAGCCGTTGGTACTCCGCATCTTCACGGAGAATTCAATTTCACCGGGTCCATGTCGGAGACAGCGGGGCAGTCGTTTCGGAGTGGATTGAGACACTTAGTCTCTTATTTATAAGCTTAAGTTAGAAAAGTCAACCGGATGTTGAATTATATATAAACGATCTCAAAATTTAATTCTGATGGTTCCATTAGCTTCATTAGGTGATTTTGGACTTAGGAGAGCGTCCGGAATGTGATTTGGAGGTCCGTAGTGGAAAATTTGATATCAGGGTCGAAATAGATTTTCGGAAGTTAGAGTAGGTTCGTGGTGTCATTTGTGATGTGTGTGTAAAATTTGAGGTCATTCGGACGTGGTTTGGTTGGTTTCGACATCGGTTGTCAAATTTGAAAGTTTAGAACTTCTTAGGCTTGAATCCGAGGGTAATTTGGTGTTTTGATGTTGTTTGAGTGTTTTGAAGGTTCGATTAAGTTTGTATGTTTATATATAACTTATTGGTATGTTTGGTCGATGTACCGAGGGGCTCGGGGTGAGTCCAGGTGGTTAACGAATTGTTTGAAGTTGGAGAATGCAGGTGAAGCTGTTGCTACTGGTATTTTCGCACATGCGGAGGGGGAGCCGCAGGTGCGAGGTCGCAGGCGCGCGTGGGAGTTCGCTGGTGCGGGCAGTGTTGAGGTAGGCTGGGTCCACAAGTGCGTAGGAGAGGTCGTATCTGCGAGTCCGCAAATTCAGACAGGTGCCCGCAAAAGCAGAAGTGAGGAGGTCAGGCAGTGGCCGCATGTGCAAGGTTTTTTCCGCACCTGTGTGGTCGCAGATGCGGATATGGAGCGCAGGTAAGAGGTTGGGGGATTTATTGATTTTTTGCAGGTGCGGAGGTTCTTGCGCATATGCGGCACCGCAGGTGCGCATGTGTAGCCGCAGGTGCGAAAGACCTGGGCAGAAACTATAAATTGAACACTTCGCGAATTTTGGTTCATTTCCACCATTTTCAAGTCGGGTTTTGGAGCTTTTGGAGTGATTTTTGAAGGGGATTCACTGAGGTAAGTTGCTTGAGCTCTATTATCATTAGCTATGATGTTTTCCCGTTAATTTCTCACCTAATTTGTAGGATTTTTGGAGTGAAATAAGGGGTTAGGGCTTGGAATTTTGGAGAGAGTAATTTGGGGATTTGAGGGACCAAATGAGGCCGGAATTTTATGAATTTAGTAGGGGTAGACTCGGGAGTGAATGATCGGTTTTATGACTTCTGTAGGATTTCGAGACGTGGGCCCGGGTGCCAAGTTTGAGTGAATTTCGGGATTTGGCCCATAATTTGATATTTCCCTTGTGGGATTCATTCTTTAGCTCATATTGATCATATTTTATTGCTTGTGGCTATATTCGGGTCATTTGGAGGCCGGTTCGAGAGGAAATGGCATTTCGGAGTAGGAGTTCTACACTATTGAGGTAAATAACAGTTTTAAATCTGGCCTTGAGGGTATGAAATCCAGAGTTGGTATAATGTGATTGTTTGGAGGTGGCACCCATGCTAGGTGATGGGGGTGTGGATGTACGCCGCAGGGGATCGAGACTTGGTCCGTTCAGGGAGACTGTGAAGTCTAATAACCTTAATTTGTGTTCATATGCATTCCTGTCTACTAGAACTTGACTGCCTTTCATGTTAGAAATCTTGCTTGGGCTATATTTCTGCTCCTGGTAGTTATATTCAGTCATAGTGTTTCTTGTACATGTTTACCTCAGTCTCTGCTATTTTCCCTGATGATATACTGTAACACTTTGATTTGGGCTGCTTTTCCTTTCTTTATTGAGAGCTTTGAGACTAGAGAGGTTCATGACTGAGTAAGGCCGAGGGCCTGTTTGTGAGGTATTGTTCTATGGTACGTGAGTTGTCCGTGCGGATCGTTATGTTTATACTATGGCACGTGAGTTGTCCGTACGGATCCAGATATGATATTATAGCACGTGAGTTGTCCGTGCAACACGTGAGTTGTTCGTGCGGATTATAGCGCTTGGGTTGTAGGAGCCCCTCATGAGTCTGAACACCCCTAGTGAGCATAGGTACCTATTGAGAGTGTGTATTGAGGGCTGAGAGCCGAGAGTGTGAGTTGTTGAGATAGGTTGAGTGACTGCTGCCTTGAGAGGTTGTACTTGCTTTTATTTATTGTTGCACTTAGTTGTTATCTGTTGTTGTGAAATTTCGGGAAGCTTCATATATGTTTTACATGAGCACGAACTGATTTGACTTATACCACATGATTTGAAAGCATGTTCACTCTTTAATGAAAACTTTTAAAATGAACTGTACTGTATAGCTCGTCACTGCTTCTCAGTTCCTTATTTATTTCTATTACTTGCTGAGTTGGTTGTACTCATACTACACCCTGCACTACATGTGCATATCCAGGTGTGTCTGAGCATGAAGATTGTTGAGTCCGGGCCTGTTTGAGTTTCGGAGACTGCAAGGTAGTTGCCAGCGTCCGCAGGACCTTGTTACTCTTTCCATATTTCTTCCCGTTTTGTACTAATAATTAGACATTGACTGTAATAGTTTTAAATACTTAGACGCTCATGACTAGTGACACCCCGATGTTTGGGGTTGGTTTCCGCATTTTGATTCTATATTGAGTTCAACTTTGATTTTATGAAAAATTCATGATATGGAAAGTTTTTCTTTAGTTTACTTTTATATTTAGTTTGGAAGTATTTTTGGGAAGGTCGTCTTGCCTAGTACCATCGATAGGCGCCATCATGACGGGTTAGGTTTTGGGTCGTGACATTTCAGTTGACTCGGAGAGCAATAAATAACAAATAAGCTCACATATACTTCAAACTAAAATAAAAATAAATTTGAATAAAGGTAAACCTTATCTCAAGGTACTAGGCACTCTATTAATATTTCATCTTTGGACAAAATATTAATTTGTAAGTGGTGTGTTGATGTAGTGATCAAACATTGATAATAAAGAACATGTCAAATAATAAATCTTCCTTCGGGCCAATTTATCATTCCCACGTAAAACCAAATAATTATCACGTTATTATTACCACAAGATGCACATGTAATTCTGTTAAACATTAACTTCTTTTGGGGCGATCAATCTTCACATAGGTTACACATGCACAACCTTTTATGTTCTATGGCATGTGAGGTATTGTTCTATGGCACGTGAGTTGTCCGTACGGATCCTTATATTTATACTATGGCACGTGAGTTTTCCGTGCGGATCCAGATATGTCCGTGCGGATCCAGATATGATATTATAGCACGTGAGTTGTTCGTGCATCACATGAGTTGTTTGTGCGGATTATAGCGCTTGGGTTGTAGGAGCCCCTCATGAGTCTGAACACCCCCAGTGAGCACAGGTATCTATTGAGAGTGTGTATTGAGGGCTGAGAGCCGAGAGTGTGAGTTGTTGAGATGGGTTGAGTGACTGCTGCCTTGAGAGGCTGTACTTGCTTTTATTTATTGTTGCACTTAGTTGTTATCTATTGTTGTTGTGAAATTTTGGGAAGATTCATATCTATTTTACATGAGCGCTAACTATTTTGACTTATACCACAGGATTTGAAAGCATGTTCACTCTTTACTGAAAACTTTTAAAAATGAACTGTACTGTATAGCTCGTCACTGCTTCTCAGTTCCTTATTTATTTCTTTTACTTGCTGAGTTGGTTGTACTCATACTACACCCTGCACTACATGTGCATATCCAAGTATGTCTGAGTACGGAGATTGTTGAGTCCAGGCCTGTTTGAGTTTCGGAGACTCCAAGGTAGCTGCCAGTGTCCGCAGGACCTTGTTACTCCTTCCACATTTCTTTCCGTTTTGTACTAATAATTAGACATTGACTGTAATAGTTTTAAATACTTAGACTCTCATGACTAGTGACACCCCGATGTTTGGGGTTGGTTTCTGCATTTTGATTCTATATTAAGTTCAACTTTGATTTTATGAAAAATTCCTGATATGCAAAGCTTTTTTTTACTTTACTTTATATTTAGTTTGGAAGTATTTTTGGGAAGGTCGGCTTGCCTAGTACCACCGATAGGCACCATCACGACGGGTTAGGTTTTGGGTCGTGACATTTCAGTTGACTTGGAGAGCAATAAATAACAAATATGCTCACATATACTTCAAACTAAAATAAAAATAAATTTAAATAAAGGTAAACCTTATCTCAAGGTACCAGACACTTCATTAATATTTTTATTTGGACAAAATATTAACTTGTAAGTGGTGTGTTGGTGTAGTGATCAAACACTGATAATAAAGAATATGTCAAATAATAAATCTTTCTTTGGGCCAATTTATTATTCCCATGTAAAACCTAATAATTATTATGCAATTATTACCACAAGATGCACATGTAATTTTGTTAAACATTGACTTCTTTTGGGCAGATCAATATTCACGTAGGTTACACATGCACAACCTTTTATGTTCTATGGCATGTGAGGAATTGTTGCTTTGGGAAAATTTATTATTCCCACTGTAACGACCCGACCGGCCGTTTTTAGCCCTAGCGCGTCATTTAGCAGTTTGAGGCCACAAGTAGCTTCACTTCAGGTATTCTGACTTGCACGCGTGGTCGGAATTGAAATTTTGGAAGTTCAGAGTTGATCTGGAAAGAAAATTCTTCTTTCAGAAGCTTTAAGTTGGAAGAATTGACTAAAGTTGGATTTTTGAGTAAACGATTGGGATTTGAAGGTTCTAACAAGTTCGTATGATGATTTCGGACTTGGGCGTATGTCTGTATCGGGTTTTGGATATCCCGCGAGTGTTTCGGCACCTATTGTGGAAGTTAACATTTTGGAAGAATTCTATAAATTTGGGTTGAAGTGCATTTCAAGGTTATCGATATCCGTTTGAGATTTTGAGTATGGGTATAGCTCCGTATGATGATTCTGGAATTGGGAGCGCGTTCGGAAGTGGATTCGGAGGTCCGTAGGTTATTTTGGAGTCATTTGGCTAAAGCTAGAAATTTGAAGGTTTTTGAGAAGTTTGATCGGAAGTGGACTTTTTGATATTACAGTCGGATTCCGATTCCGAAAGTTGGAGTAGGTTCGTAATGTCGAATGTGACTTGTGTGCAAAATTTGAGGTCAATCGGATGTGATTTGATAGGTTCTGGAATCGAATGTAGAAGTTTGAAGTTCTAAAGTTCATTAAGCTTGCATTTGGGGTACGATTCATGATTTCGATATTGTTTGATGTGATTTGAGGCCTCGAGCAAGTTTGTGTTATGTTATGGGACTGGTTGGTATGATCGGACGGGGTCCCGGGGTCCTCGAATGTGTTTCGGGGTGGTTTCAGATCGAATTTGGATGAAAAGCTACTGCTGGTTTGCTGGTTCTGGTTTTGTTCTTCGCGAACGCGAAGGGAGTCCCGTGTCCGCGAAAAAGGAAAATGGTGGCTGCTATCTTGTGCTTCGCGAACGCGATCAGTGGGTCGCGAACGCAAAGAGGAGTTTTGAGACCGCTGGGTTTTGGCCTTCGCGAACGCAAGGTCTAGTTCGCGAACGCTGAGGGATTGACTGAGGAAACTACACGAACGCGAAGGGTCAATCGCAAACGCGTAGAAGAAAGGAGGAGATGGGCCTAAGGCTATTTGGCCTACGCGAACGCGATGGCTTGAACGTGAATGTGATGCCTTGCATGGACAGGCCTTCGTGAACGCGACACTGGTCATGCGAACGCGAAGGGAAAATACTGGGGCAGGAAAATTTGGCCTTCGCGAACGCGAAGATGAACGGTTCTGGGCAGTGTTCTGTTAAAGACGGGGGGTTGGACTCATTTCCACTCTATTTTTTCATGGGAGCCGATTTTGGGGACGATTGTTGAGCACCATTTCCACCATAAACCATGAGGTAAGTGATTCCTACTAGTTGTGAGTTAAATACAAGGTTTATACATGGATTTAGACATTAAAATTTGTAAAAATTTGGAGTTTTGAAGAAAAACTTAGAAATTGGTATTTTTGATTTTTCACCACGAAAATGGTTATGAAATTGGATAGAAATGATATATTTGAGTTCTTGAGATTATGGGTAACAATTCCCTCCGAAAATTTCCAAAATTCGGGCGCGTGGGTCCGGGGTGAATTTTAGGAATATTACCATTTTGGGTTGGGTAATTGAATTGATAGACTTATTTCGAATTATTGAACATGTATTAATTATTTTATATAACTTTTAGATAGTTTCGAATTTTTCGGCATCGAATTGAAGTTTTTACACGACATCGTGATCAGAAGTGGGCTTTGAGATAAGGTAAGTCTCTTGTCTAATCTTGTGAGGGGAAAATTACCCTATAGGGATTAAATTGAATAATTATTGCTAATTGCGGGGGCTACGTACGCACGAGGTGACGAGAGTCCATGCGTAGCTACAATTAATACTAAAGTCCGGGTAGTTTAGGACTCAAAGCATGTATTACTTGTGTAAATTGTACTCTTTGTTTAATTAATATTATTTGATATATATATATATGAATATATTGTAAATTGTTAGATAAAGATATTAAAGGATGGAGATATCATATGCTTGATTTTCTATTTAAATTAATTAATTATTAAAAGAAATTTTTCTTCCTCCCGAATTTATCCTATAATAAATATACTCTCTTTCCGGAGATACATAAGAAAATGTCCTCCTTTCTTGTGGAGCGGGCCGAATGCCTCGATAGGATAGATGCATCTATGGATCGTGCCGCACGTCTCTCAGCAGTGTACACAATACTCTGGATCGGACCGTACGTCCTCGGCAGAAATCGTGCTTAATAATAATAATCACACGATACCTTAATAGTTTATTGTAGCTTGTGAGCTAATTGATAAATTAGAAATTATTGGAATTTATTGAATTATTATTCCTGCTTGTTAAGAATTAATGTTATTCCTGTAAATGAGACTAATTGATAAATTTGAAAATTTATTTGAATTGAAGGAATTTTATTAATATATTGAGAATTGATGCATTTGAAGGAATTTAATTGTTTCTACTGATCAATAAAAATTACTGTTAACTCTGTGAATCACGTTGATATAAATATTTCTATTTCATGATTATTTAATATTATTGACCCACAATGAGTGTCAAAGTCGGCCATCTCGTCTCCCTCTTCGAGATTAGGCTTGATACTTACTGGGTACACATTATTTTCGTACTCATACTGCACTTGCTGCACATTTTATTATGGAGGTACATATATGTCTAGTGGCCTTGTGGGCGCAGAGGTGTGGTTAATAATTGTGGGGACATATGTGAGCTGCATTCTGTATTACGATCCGCAGCCAACAGAGTCTCCTTCAGGGTTATTATATTTTTTCTGTCTAATTTGTATTCTAGACAGATGCTATATTTTATTTTTAATTCCCTAGTAAATGCTCGTGCACTAGTGACACCGGATTTTGGGAATGGTTGTTAATTGTTATAGAAATTTAGTTGTTAAAAATATTTATCATTTACTCTATGAGTTTTATCTTTATTATTTCATTGAACAAATTTTTATTTCAAAAATACTAAAATAGGTAATTAAGTTAATCGATTATGGTTGGCTTTCCTGACAGTGGTGTCCGGCGCCATCACGGCCTTTTTTGGATTTTGGGTCGTGACACCCACGTAAAATCAAATAATTATCACGCAATTATTACCACAAGATACACATGTAATTCTATTGAACATTGACTTCTTTTGGGTCGATCAATCTTCACATAGGTTACACATGCACAACCTTTTATGTTCTATGGCATGTGAGGTATTGTTCTATGGCACGTGAGTTGTCCGTACGGATCCTTATATTTATACTATGGCACGTGAGTTTTCCGTGCGGATCCAGATATGATATTATAGCACGTGAGTTGTCCGTGTAGCACATGAGTTGTCCGTGCAGCACATGAGTTGTCCATGCGGATTATAGCGCTTGGGCTGTAGGAGCCCCTCATGAGTCTGAACACCCCTAGTGAGTGCAGGTACCTATTGAGAGTGTGTATTGAGGGCTAAGAGCCGAGAATGTGAGCTGTTGAGATGGGTTGAGTGACTGCTGCCTTGAGAGGCTGTACTTACTTTTATTTATTGTTGCACTTAGTTGTTATTTGTTGTTGTTGTGAAATTTCTAGAAGATTCATATCTGTTTTATATGAGCTCGAACTGATTTGACTTATACCACAGGATTTGAAAGCATGTTCACTCTTTACGGAAAACTTTTAAAATGAACTGTACTGTATAGCTCATCACCGCTTCTCAATTCCTTATTTATTTCTGTTACTTGCAGAGTTGGTTGTACTCATACTACACCATGCACTACATGTGCAGATCCAGGTGTGTCTGAGCATGGAGATTGTTGAGTCCAGGCATGTTGGAGTTTCAGAGACTGCAAGGTAGCTGCCCGTATTCGCAGGACCTTGTTACTCCTTCCATATTTCTTTCTGTTTTATACTGATAATTAGACATTGACTGTAATAGTTTTAAAATACTTAGACGCTCATGACTAGTGACACCCCTGATGTTTGGGGTTGGTTTCCGCATTTTGATTCTATATTGAGTTCAACTTTGATTTTATAATACTTAGACGCATTTTGGGTCGTGACATTTCAATTGACTTGGAGAGCAATAAATAACAAATAAGCTCACATATACTTCAAACTAAAATAAAAATAAATTTGAATAAAGGTAAACCTTATCTCAAGGTACCACGCACTCCATTAATATTTCATCTTTGGACAAAATATTAACTTGTAAGTGGTGTGTTGGTGTAGTGATCAAAGGCTGATAATAAAGAACATGTCAAATAATAAATCTTCCTTTGGGCCAATTTATTATTCCCACGTAAAACAAAATAATTATCACGCAATTATTACCACAAGATGCACATGTAATTCTGTTAAACATTGACTTCTTTTGGGTCGATTAATATTCACATAGGTTACACATGCACGACCTTTTATTTTCTATGGCACGTGAGGTATTGTTCTATGGCACGTGAGTTTTCCGTGCGGATCCTTATATTTATACTATGGCACGTGAGTTGTCCGTGCATATCTAGATATGATATTATAGAACATGAGTTGTCTGTGCAGCACGTGAGTTATCTGTGCGGATTATAGCACTTAGGCTGTAGGAGCCCCTCATGAGTCTGAACATCCCCAGTGAGCGCAGGTACCTATTGAGAGTGTGTATTGAGGGCCGAGAGCCGAGAGCCGAGAGCCGAGAGTGTGAGCTGTTGAGATGGGTTGAGTGACTGCTGCCTTGAGAGGCTGTACTTGCTTTTATTTATTGTTGCACTTAGTTGTTAACTGTTGTTGTTGTGAAATTTCGGGAAGATTCATATCTGTTTTACATGAGCGCAAACTAATTTGACTTATACCACAGGATTTGAAAGTATGTTCACTCTTTACTGAAAACTCTTAAAATGAACCGTACTGTACTACTGTATAGCTCGTCACTGCTTCTCAGTTTCTTATTTATTTCTGTTACTTATTGAGTTGATTGTACTCATACTACACTCTGCACTACATGTGCAGATCCAGGTGTGTCTGATCATGGAGATTGTTGAGTCCAGGCTTGTTTGAGTTTCGGAGACTGCAAGGTAACTGCCAGCGTCCGCAGGACCTTGTTACTCCTTCCATATTTTTTTTCGTTTTGTACTGATAATTAGACATTGACTGTAATAGTTTTAAATACTTAGACACTCATGACTAGTGACACCCCGATGTTTGGGGTTCGTTTCCGCATTTTGATTCTATATTGAGTTCAACTTTTATTTTATGAAAAATTCCCGATATGGAAAGCTTTACTTTACTTTTATATTTAGTTTAGAAGTATTTTTGGGAAGGTTGGCTTGACTAGTACCACCGATAGGTGCCATCACGACGGGTTAGGTTTTGGGTCGTGACAAATTGGTATCAGAGCTCTAGGTTACATAGGTCTCATGAGTCATGAGAGGGTTAGTAGAGTCTTGCGGATCGGTACAGAGACATCTGTACTTATCTTCGAGAGGCTGCAGAACCCTTAGGAAAATTTCACATTCTTGGATTCTTGTCGTGTGAATCTGTTTATTCTGGTAATTAAACACATGTTGTTTTATTCCCTCACAGATGGTGAGGACTCGTGCTACCGGTCAGGAGGGCCAACCACCAGTACCACCAGCCAGGGCCGTGGTAGAGGCCATGGTAGGGGCAGAGGTGCAGCCCGTACAACAACTGGGGCAGTACCTGCAGATCCACCAGTTGTCCCAGATCAGGACCAGGTTCCAGTTGTTGATGCACTAGCTCATGCACCACTTGTGCCTATTGTGATTCCAGGCTTCCAGGAGGCCTTAACTCAGATTCTGAGAGCGTGTACTGGCCTTGCTCAGGCGGTCTCTATCTCGACGGCCGCAACCACTTCTCAGGCTGGGGGAAGCACTCAGACTCCCACCGCTCGCATACCCGAGTAGGTTGTTCAGGGACTCCAGACACCGAAGGTACCACCAGCCCAGCCGGTTATAACTGCTCAGGATTATGTGGTTTCTGCTATGCCTGAGGATGATCAACATAGGTTGGAGAGGTTAGGGAGACTTCAGCCTCCACCTTTCAGTGGCACAAAGAGAGAGGATCCCCAGGACTTCTTGGACAAGTTTTAGAGGATACTCCGTACAGCTGGTATTCTGGAGACTTGTGGGGTCTCATTCACTACTTTTCAATTTTGTGGGGCGGCACTTAGATGGTAAGAGACTTACAAGAGGCGTAGCCTGTTGGCATAACACCCCTTACTTGGCAGCTGTTCTCCGTGGTTTTTTTGGAGAAGTTCGTGCCTCAGTCCTGCAGAGAGGAGCTGCGCAGACAGTTTGAGCTGCTTCGCTAGGGTGATATGTAAGTGACGCAGTATGAGATATAATTTTCGGAGTTGGCCAGTCATGCTATCTGATTGGTTCCCACAGATAGGGAGAGGATCATAAGGTTTATAGATGGTCTCACTTTTCAGCTACGGTTGCTTATGACTAGAGAGAGGGTGTCTGGTGCTACCTTTGATGAGGTTGTCGACATTGCTCAGCAAATTGAGATGGTTCGCGGTCAGGAGAGGGTTGAGAGGGAGGCCAAGAGGCCTCGTGGTCAGGGTGGATTCAGTAATGCTCCTTTTGGGGATCAGTTCCAGCACGTTAGAGGTCGTCATTTCAGACATGCTCAGACAGCTCGACCATTTCACCGTAGTGTATCATCTGGCCATGGTTCTCACAATCATCAGCAGGGCCAGTCATCATTCAGTACACTACCAATGCAGAGTTCTCATCATGCCCCGCCCGCTCAGGTATCCTCAGGTAGTTCTTTTGGGCATCAGGAGCAGCAGTTTCATCAGAGGAGGGGTTGTTTCGAGTGCGTAGATTTTGGTCACATTATGAGAGATTGCCCAAGGCTATTGGGTAGGACTCCACAACGGAGTACTCGGCTGATGGCACCGGCACCAGTTCCTCCACCACTCGCTCAGCCAGCTAGGGGCAGAGCCCTGTCAGCTAGAGGTCGCCAGAGAGGGGGAGGAAGATTAGGGGGTGGTCTGGCCCGTTTTTATTCCCTCCCTGACAGACTAGATGCTATTGCTTTAGATGCTGTGATTACAGGTATTGTATCAATTTTTCACAGAGATTCCTCTGTATTATTTGACCCTGGTTCCACGTATTCATATGTTTCCTCGTATTTTGCCCATTTTCTAGATATGCCCCATGAGTCTTTAGTTTTATATGTTCATGTATCTACTCCTGTGGGCGATACTATTGTTGTGGACCACGCATATCGGTCATGTGTGGTGACCATTGGGGGTCTAGAGACCCAAGTGGGCCTTTTACTACTCAGTATGGTTGTCTTTGATGTGATATTGGGTATGGATTGGTTTTTTCCATGTCATGTTGTTCTAGATTGTCACACAAAGACCGTGACGCTGACAATGCTGGGAATTCTGAGGGTTGAGTAGAGCGGTTCTATGGATTATGTACTTAGTAGGGTGACTTCATATTTGAAGGCTCAGTGTATGGTTGAAAAGGGTCGCCTATCTTGTTTGGCGTTTGAGAGGGATGTTAGTGCAAAGACTCCTACCATTGATTCTGTTTCGGTGGTACGTAAATTTCCGGATGTGTTTCCTACAGACCTGTCGGGCATGCCGCCTGACAGGGATATTGACTTCGATATTGATTTGGTGCCGGGCACTCAGCCTATTTCTATTCCACCGTATCGTATGGAACTGGCGAAGTTGAAGGAGTTGAAGGAACAACTTCATGAACTCCTTGATAAGGGGTTTATTCGGCCTAGTATGTCACCTTGGGGTGCACCAGTTCTATATGTAAAGAAGAAGGATGGTTCCATGAGGATGTGTATTGATTACAGACAGTTGAACAAGGTCACTGTCTAGAGCAAGTATCCTTTTCCTCGTATTGATGATTTATTTGACCAGCTTCAGGGAGCGAGGGTGTTCTCCAAGATTCATTTGAGGTCCGGTTATCACCAGCTGAAGATTCGGGATTCGTATATTCTTAACCCGTTATGGCCATTACGAGTTCTTGGTGATGTCTTTTGGGCTGACAAATGCCCCAACATCGTTCATGCATTTGATGAGTAGTGTATTCCAGCCCTATTTGGACTCATTCGTTATTGTATTCATTGATGACATCCTGGTATACTCTCGTAGCCAGGAGGAGCATGCTCAACATTTGAGGGTTATATTGCAGAGATTGAGGAAGGAGAAGCTTTATGCAAAGTTCTCCAAGTATGAGTTTTGGCTCGGTTCAGTAGCATTCTTGGGGCACGTGGTGTCCAGTGAGGGTATTCAGGTAGATCCGAAGAAGATAGAAGCGGTGTAGAGTTGGCCTAGACCGTCCTCAGCCACAAAGATTAGGAGCTTTATTGGTTTGGCAGGTTATTACCGTCGCTTTGTGGAGGGATTTTCATATATTGCATCGCCCTTGACCAAATTGACCCAAAAGGGTGCTCCATTCAGATGGTGGGATGAGTGTGAGGAGAGCTTCCAGAAGCTCAAGACTGCCTTGACCACAGTTTCAGTGTTAGTTCTGCCATCAGCTTCAGGTTCATACACCGTGTAATGTGATGCCTCGGGGGTAGGTATTGGATGCGTTCTAATGTAGGAGGGTAGGGTGATTGCCTATGCCTCGTGCCAGTTGAAGACCCATAAGAAGAACTATCTTATCCATGATCTTGAGTTAGCAACCATTATTTACGTCTTGAATATTTGGCGTCATTATTTGTATGGGGTTCATTGTGAGATTTATACTGATCACAAGTTTGTAGTATCTGTTGAAGCAGAAGGACCTTAACTTGTGTCAACGGAGATGGTTGGAGCTTCTTAAGGACTACAATATTACTATTTTGTACCATCCGGAGAAGGCCAATGTGGTAGCCGATGCTTTGAGTCATCGGGCAGAGTTTGGGGAGTTTAGCATATCTCCCCGCAGCAGAGAGACCCTTGGCATTGGATGTTTAGGCCTTAGCGGTCCAGCTTGTCAGATAGGATATTTCGGAGCCGAGTCGGGTTTTGGCTTGTGCGGTATCCATGTCTTCTCTTTATGACTGTATCAGGGAGTGTCAGTATGATGACCCCCATCTGCTCGTTCTTCAGGACAGGGTTCAGCGAGGTGATGCTACGGATGTGACCATTGGTGATGATGGCTTGTTGAGGATGCATGGCCAGATATGTGTTCCTAATGTAGATGGGCTCAGGGAGTTGATTCTTGAGGAGGCCCACAACTCGCGGTATACCATCCATTCGGGTGCCGTGAAGATGTACCAGGATATGAGGCAACACTATTGGTGGAGGCAGATGAAGAAGGATATAGTTGGGTTTGTGGCTTGGTGTCTCAACTGTCAGCAGGTTACGTATGAACATTAGTGATCGGGTGGCTTACTTCAGAGGTTAGAGATCCCAGAGTGGAAGTGGGAGTAAATCACCATGGACTTCGTAGTTGGGCTCCCACGGCTTCGAGGATGTTCAATGCTATTTGGGTTATTGTGGATCGGCTGACCAAGTCCGCGCACTTCATTCCAGTTAGAACTACTTACATTTCAGAGCGGTTGGCTGAGATTTATATCCGAGAGGTTGTTCGCCTGCATGGTGTTCCAGTTTCCATCATTTCAGATAGAGGTACTCCGTTTACATCGCAGTTTTGGAGGGCCGTGCAGCGAGAGTTGGGTACTCGGGTTAAGTTGAGCATAACTTTTCAACCTCAGACAGACGGGCAGTCTGAGCGCACTATTAAGATATTGGAGGACATGTTGTGCGCTTGTGTCATTGACTTTGGGGGTTCATGGGATCAGTTTTTGCCGCTCGCGGAGTTTGCATATAATAACAGTTACCGATCGAGTATTCAGATGGCTCAGTACGAGGCTTTATATGAGAGGAGGTGTAGATCTCTGGTAGGATGGTTTGAGCCGGGTGAGGCTAGGCTCTTGGGTACATACTTGGTCCAGGATACATTAGATAAGGCGAAATTGATTCAGGAGAGGCTTCGCACGACACAGTCTAGGCAGAAGAGCTATGAGGACATGAAGGTCTGTGATGTGTCGTTTATGGTTGGGGAGAAGGTTTTGCTGAATGTATCACCCATGAAGGGTGTTATGAGGTTTGGGAACAGGGGCAAGTTTAGCTCCCAGTTCATTAGGCCGTTTGAGGTGCTTCAGAGGATAGGGGAGGTGGCTTATAAGTTTTCCTTGCCACCCAGCTTGTCAAGTGTGCATCCAGTGTTTCATGTTTCCATGCTCCGGAAGTATATTGGAGATCCGTCCCATGTTTTGTATTTCAGCACGGTACGGTTAGAGAGTGATATGACTTATGATGTGGAGCTGGTGGCCATTTTGGATCGGCAGGTTCAGAAGTTGAGATAAATAGATATAGCTTCATTGAAGATGCAGTGGAGAGGTCAGCCTGTGGAGAAGTCCACCTGGGTAGGGGTGTTCAAAACCGAACCGAAATCGAAAACCGAACCGAAACCGAAGCTTAATGGCTTATTGGTATCGGTTTAACGGTTTAAGGACGGGGAACGGAATGAATTTTTTTTATAAACGATTTATCGGTTTGGGGGCGGATTATTCAATTTTCTTAACGGATAATCCGTTAACCCGTTAAGAATATATATATATATATATATTAAATAATCAAAAACCATTCTTCCACTTCCAGTACTCTATCTCTATTCTCTATTACTAATTTACTATTAGACATTTAGTTATAATTTACTATTCCATTTAGTTACTATTAGATAATTTTGATTATCATGTATTATACCCAGTGTTCTCTTCTATTTCTTATGATAGTTATAAGTTGTTAATAGGCTCATCCCCAGAGATGATTCTACTGGGAAATACGTTGGAATACACATCTCTCTATTTCTTCTATTTAGCTCTCTTCTTAGGAATTTTATTTTGAGTCATAGCGGTCAACAAACAATCCGATAAACTGCCCGATAACCGCCCGATAAGAGCTAAACCGATACCAATCCGCCTGATATCTTATCAGGTGGCTAGCGGATTAATACATTTAAAAGCCGATAACCGATAAGCCAAACCGTTAAGAGTATATAACCGCCCAATCCGCCCGATAAGCAGCCCTACACCTGGGAGACCGAGCGGGAGATGCGGAACAGATATCCACGCCTATTCGAGACTCCAGGTATGTTTCTAGATTCGTTCGAGGACGAACGGTTATTTAAGAGGGGGAGTATGTAATGACCCGACCGGTCGTTTTGTGAGTTATAGTCCCATTTTCCCTATTTCTACTTCTTTTGTGCTTTTCATTTATGTCATGATATACCGGGTTAGTTGGTTCCGGAGTGGTTTCGGAGTGGATTGCGACACTTAATCTCTTATTTAAAAGCTTAAGTTAGAAAAGTCAACCGGATGTTGACTTATGTGTAAACAATATCGGAATTTAATTTTGATGGTTTCATTAGCTTTGTGAGGTGATTTTGGACTTAGGAGTGCATCCGGAATGTGATTTGGAGGTCCGTAGTGGAATTAGGATTGAATTGGCAAAAGTTGGAAATTTGGCGATTTCAGTCGGAAGCGAAAAATTTGATATCGGGGTCGAAATGGATTTCCGAAAATTAAAGTAGGTTCATGGTGTCATTTGTGATGAGTGTGTACAATTTGACGTCATTCGGACGTAGTTTGGTTGGTTTCGGCATCGGTTGTCGAATTTGAAAGTTTAGAAGTTCTTAGGCTTGAATCCGAGGGTAATTTGGTATTTTGATATTGTTTTGAGTGTTTTGAAGGTTCGACTAAGTTTGTATGTTGATATATGACTTGTTGGTATGTTTGGTCGAGGTCCTGAAGGGCTCGGGGTTAGTCCAGGTGGTTAACGGGTTATTTGAAGTAGGAAAATGCAACTGAAGTTGCTGCTACTGGTGTTTCCGCACCTGCGGAGGGGGAGCCGCAGGTGCGAGGTCGCAGGTGCGCGTGAGAGTTCGCAGGTGCGGACAATGTTGAGGTAGGATGGGTCTGCAGGTACGTAGGGGAGGTTGCATCTGCGAGTCCGCAGATGCGGACAGGTGCCCGCAGAAGCGGAAGTGAGGAGGTCAGGCAGTGGCCGCTTGTGCGAGGTTTTTTCTGCACCTGCGTGGTCGCAAATACGGATATGGAGCGCAAGTGCGAGGTTGGGGGTTTTTATTAATTTTTCGCAGGTGCGGAGGTTCTTGCGTAGATGCGGCACCGCAGGTGCACATATTTAGCCGCAGGTGTGAAAGACCTTGGCATAAACTATAAATTGAACACTTCACGAATTTTGGTTCATTTCTACCATTTTTAAGTCGGGTTTTGGAGTTTTTGGAGTGATTTTTGAATGGGATTCAAGGGTATTCACTAAGGTAAGTTGCTTGAGATTTATTATCATTAGCTACGGTGTTTTCCCGTTAATTTCTCACCTAATTAGTAGGATATTTGGAGTGAAATAAGGGGTTAGGGCTTGGGATTTTGGAGAGAGTAATTTGGGGATTTAAGGGACCAAATGGGGTCGGATTTTGATGAATTTAGTATGGGTAGACTCGTGAGTGAATGGGCTTTCAGGTTTTGTGACTTTTGTCGGATTTCGAGACGTGGACCAGGGGGCCAGGTTTGAGTGAATTTCGGGATTTGGCCCATAATTTGGTATTTTCCTTGTGGGATTCATTCTTTAGCTCATATTGATCGTATTTTATTGCTTGTGGCTAGATTCAGGTCATTTGGAGGCCGGTTCGAGAGGAAAGGGCATTTCGGAGTAGGAGTTCTACACTATTTAGGTAAGTAACAACTTTAAATCTTATTTTGAGGGTATGAAACCCGGAGTTGGTATAATGTGATTGTTTGGAGGTGGCACCCATGCTAGGTGACGGGCGTGTGGATGTACGCCGTGATGGATCGAGACTTGGTCCGTCCCGTGAGACTGTGAAGTCTAATAGCTTTTATTTGTATTCATATGCATTCTTGTCTACTAGAACTTGACAGCCTTTTATGGTAGAAATCATGCTTAGGCTATATTCCTGCTCCTGGTAGTTATATTCCGTCATAGTGTTTCTTGTACATGTTTACCTTAGTCTCTGATATTTTCCCTGATGATATATATAACACTTTGATTTGGGCTGTTTTTCCTTTCTTTATTGAGAGCTATGAGACTAAAGAGGTTCATGTCTGAGTAAGGCCGAGGGCTTGGTTGTGAGGTATTGTTCTATGGCACATGAATTGTCCGTGCGGATCCTTATATTTATACTATGGCATGTGAGTTGTCCGTGCAGCACGTGAGTTGTCCGTGCGGATCCAGATATGATATTATAGTACGTGAGTTATCCGTGCAGTACGTGAGTTATCCGTGCATCACGTGAGTTATCCGTGCAACACGTGAGTTGTCCGTGCGGATTAGCGCTTGGGCTGTAGGAATCCCTCATGAGCCTGAACACCCCCAGTGAGCGCAGGTACCTATTGAGAGTGTGTATTGAAGGCTCAGAGCCAAGAGTGTGAGCTGTTGAGATGGGTTGAGTGACTGCTGCCTTGAGAGGCTGTACTTGCTTTTATTTATTGTTGCACCTAGTTGTTATCTGTTGTTGTAGTGAAAATTCTGTAAGATTCATATCTATTTTACATGAGCGCGAACTGATTTGACTTATACCACAGGATTTGAAAGCATGGTCACTCTTTAGTGAAATTTTTTAAAATGAACTGTATTGTATAGCTCGTCACTACTTCTCAATTTCTTATTTATTTCTGTTACTTGCTGAGTTGGTTGTACTCATACTATACCCTGCACTACATGTGCAGATCCAGGTGTGTCTGAGCATAGAGATTGTTGAGTCCAGGCATGTTGGAGTTTCAGAGACTGCAAGGTAGCTGCCAGCGTTCGCAGGACCTTGTTACTCCTTCCATATTTCTTTTTGTTTTGTACTGATAATTAGACATTAACTGTAATAGTTTTAAAATACTTAGACGCTCATGACTAGTGACACCCCGATGTTTGGGGTTGGTTTCCGCATTTTGATTCTATATTGAGTTCAACTTTGATTTTATGAAAAATTCCTGATATGGAAAGCTTTGCTTTACTTTACTTTTATATTTAGTTTGGAAGTATTTTTGGGAAGGTCGACTTGCCTAGTACCACCGATAGGCGCCATCACGACGAGTTAGGTTTTGGGTCGTGATATTTCATTTGACTCGGAGAGCAATAAATAAAAAATAAGCTCACATATACTTCAAACTAAAATAAAAATAAATTTGAATAAAGGTAAACCTTATCTCAAGGTACCACGCACTCCATTAATATTTCATCTTTGGACAAAATATTAACTTGTAAGTGGTGTGTTGGTGTAGTGATCAAAGGCTGATAATAAAGAACATGTCAAATAATAAATCTTCCTTTGGGCCAATTTATTATTCCCACGTAAAACCAAATAATAATCACGCAATTATTACCACAAGATGCACGTGTAATTCTGTTAAACATTGACTTCTTTTGGGCCGATCAATATTCACATAGGTTACACACGCACAACCTTTTATGTTTTACAATAAATAAATCTCCACAAGAGAGGTCATTTTGGTCACATCAAGCTTCAGCTTAATTTATCTCAAAATATATACAACTTATTCAATATTCAAATTTAAATTCTCCAAATGAAACATACAAATTACCAAACCTATATGAATAGTAGTGGGCTGAATATTTAATTAAAGGATTTTTACCTATATGTACTATATTAGAAACTTATTTACCCTCATTGTTTAGGTTTTAACTTAATTACAAGTTGATATACAATTTACCAATTATAAAAAAATTAGTACTAACGAATATCCCATTATATTAGGAATTGAATAGGGAATTCCCTCTTTGCTCTCTCTCTCTCTCTCTCTCTCTCTCTCTCTCTCTCTCTCTCTCTCTCTCTCTCTCTCTCTCTCTCTCTCGATCTCTCTCTCTCTCTCTCTCTCTCTCATTCTCTATCAGTATTCTTATATTAATATCTTCATGTGGATTAACTGAAGAAATGATACTAATGCTAAGTAAAAAAAAAAGAAAATTAGTACCTAGCAAAGTTCTTGCTTCAGATCCTATGAAAACGAGGAAGTAAATAAGAAAAATAATTAGCTCTAATAAAGAGAATCATTTTAGTTATCATTCTTTTAGCTTTTTGGAATCAATAAACAACATAGTATTAATTAGAAGCGAGTAGATTGAATTGAAAACTATGTTAATCCATTAAAAACTCCATTGACATCCAAAACTTTGAATTCAAAAATGAAATTTTATGAAATTATTTTTTATTTGGATTGGGTGTTGTTGCAAATGATTGAGAATATCTATTGGAGTTTATATCTCAAATTTGAGACAATTTGGTGAAGATTCGAAGTGATTTTCGTTGAAATTTCATATTGAAACTCGAAAAAGAAGACATGAACAAATTGTATATATTTTTATGTGGAATGAAGAAACGGTACACAAAATATCTATAACTTACATTATTATATATAAGTTGTATATAAATTGTATATAAATTATAGTTTTTGACCGAATTCTGTAGAAAACATGTGTACTTATGTTGTAGATAAATTGTAGATTTTGATCGGATTTGTATATATTTTGTAAAAAACTTTTGTTATTTCCTATAAATATGAAAACTTAGACAAAACTGGGTAAATAAGTTTAAAATCTTGTATATATACGAAAAAGTCCCTTAATTAAAGTGTAGGCTTGATTTGGCCTTAACGCATGAATCTACGAGTATATTCCTTTAAAAATGATTGCTGAAAATTTGATAAGTTCACCAAATTTCAAACAAATAAATAAGCAAATAGGTCGAAGCCACTCCAATTGTAATGAGTCGACCGGTCGTTTTGAGCTCTACTGCGTCGTTCAGTAGTTTGAGGCCTTGAGTAGCTTCACTTCAGGTATTATGACTTGTGTGTATGGTCGGAATTTAATTTCGGGAAGTTTCGGTATTGATATGGAAAGAAAATTCTAATTTCGGAAGCTTTAAGTTGGGAAAATTGACTAAGGTTTGACTTTTTGAGTAAACAACCCCGTAATCGGGATTTGAAGATTCCAACAGGTTCGTATGATTATTTTGGTCTTAGTAGCGTATTCGGATATTGATTTGGAGGTCTGTAAGTTATTTCGGCGTCAAATTGGTGAAAGTTGAAAAATTGGATGATTTTTGGGAAGTTTGACCGGGAGTGAACTTTTTGATATCGGGGTCGTATTTCGATTTTATAAGTGGGAGTAGGTCTGTAATGTCAATTATGACTTGTGTGCAAAATTTGAGGTCAATAGGACTTGATTTGATAAGTTTCGGCATCGAAGGTAGAAGTTTGAAGTTCTAAAGTTCATTAAGCTTGAATTAGGGTGTGATTCGTGGTTTTAGCATTGTTTGATATGATTTGAAGGCTCGACTAAATTTGTATTGTGTTTTAGGACTGGTTGGTATATTTGGTCGATGTCTTAGGGGGCTCAGGTTGATTTCAGATAGTTAACGGATTGAATTTGGCCTTATGAAAAGGCTAGTGGCAGCATATTTGGTGTAACCGCACCTGTGAGGTTTTGCCGCATGTACGGAGCCGCAGAAGCGGCACTGTGGCCGCAGAAGCAACCTTTGGACTAAGTTGGGTGGCCGCAGATATGAGTGTATTTCCGCATCTGCGAGCCCGCATATACGAAGGGAACTCCAGAAAAGCGAAAAATGAGAGAAGCAGTTGGGTCGTAGAAGCGGAGGGGTATCCACACATGCGGGAGCTGGGGAGAATTAGATGTTCAGAATAAGCTGACATTATCCTAGTATCGCCTAAGGATGGTGTTTTGTGGAAGGAGCATTGTGTATTGATTTGCGGATTCATGATCTGCTTCACAGAATTTGTACGGTTGGTGGTGTGGATGTGAAGACTTTGATACCTGAGTGGAAGGTCGTGGGAGCGAACCCCATAGGGAAATTTGTAGAAGTGTGGCATGTTAGTCACTTGATTGTTGAAGATTAAGACCAAGTACGGAGATTTTTGGTACTATCGTTAATGTGAGGGTTGATACCTGGAAGGCACTATATTCCTTTGGTTGTGAGCTGTGGGGGTTGTGCCGGATTGACACAGCTTGATTATTCGCATGTGTGTTGGGGTCCCGTGTAGATTCTGGTGTCATATGAGCAGGATGGCTCTAGAGATGCAGGTCATTTGTCGTACCTTAGTCGTGCTTGGGTTTTGTGACATATTGCATCATTCGTCTCCCCAAAGTTGTTTTTTTGCACTTGGCATGCTTGTGACCGATATTTGGTATTCTATAGGTAGAAGCATTATGGCTTGAGGAGTATGTCCTTATTTATTGTTGTGAGTGGATCGGGTGGTACACCGCCATGGGTACGTTATTTAGATCGGGTTGCACGCCGCAACAGTATCATGTTTGGATCGGGTTGCACGCCGCAACAGTGTTATATTGAGTATGGTTCCCTATATCTACTCCTGCGTATTTTGTTTCTCATCCTCGAAGAAAGGTTCATAGCATCTCTTTGGCTGTTTTATTCGTTGTGCGGGCCAGGTAGCTCTTTTTCCAGATTTCATTTTTCCTTATGTGTCACATTCGAATTTGTAGCTTGTTAGCGCATTAATGGCGCCATATGGAGATCTGAGTCGGTGTTTGGGGTGGCTTATTTCCTGAGCAGCTTGTACTGGGTGAGACGAGATTATTGGACCTGAAATTTGTGCAATCAGGTTTATACAAGGTACATTAAAGGGAAAATATCGTTATTCAGTTCAGAACGAGGTAATGGTTCTTGTCAGGAGGAGAGACTCCATGAATTATTGATTCGGTAGGTGGTTATGAGTTTCTACACCTCTTTCGTCATGGCAGTATTGCGAGAGTTGGAACAAGAGTCATATACGTCATGAGATGTATTGCGGGCATTAGATTTGTGAAATTTCAGCTATTATTAGAGTATGTTATTATGAGCATGCGAATTATGTGGGGCATAGTATGAATTCAATAAAAGGTGTACGATAGTGTTTTGGTATGGTGTGTGGAATCAGGTATTGTAGAGAAATTCGAAGGTTGGAATTTGGTTCTCGGGCTTATTGACTAAATAAAAGGGAGGACCTTCAGTCCGGCTCGAGCTAATGTGACCAACTAGGTTGTGGTGGTACGGGTAGGTGCACAAGGTGTTGCACAGTGATTTTGGACAACTCTAGAGTAGTCCTTAGCACGTTCGAGGACAAACAGATGTTTAAGTGGGAGAGAATGTAACGACCCGACCGGTCATTTTGAGCTCTAGCACGTTGTTCAGCGGTTTGAGGCCTTGAGTAGCTTCACTTCAGGTATTATGACTTGTGCGTGTGGTCGGAATTTAATTTCGGTAAGTTCAGGATTGATATGGAAAAAAAATTCTAATTTTGGAAGCTTTAAGTTGGGAAAATTCACTAAGGTTTGACTTTTTGAGTAAACGACCTCGGAATCGGGATTTTAAGGTTCCAACAAGTTCGTATGATGATTTTGATCTTAGTAGTATGTCTGGATGTTGCTTTTGAGGTCCGTAGGTTATTTCGACGTCAAATTGGCGAAAGTTGGAAAATTTGATGATTTTTGGGAAGTTTGACCGGGAGTGGACTTTTTGATATCAGGGTCAGATTCCGATTCCGGGAGTGGGAGTAGGTCCGTAATGTCAATTATGACTTGTGTGCAAAATTTGAGGTCAATCGGACTTGATTTGGCCCTATGAAAAGGCCGGTGGAAGCATATCTGGTGTAACCGCACCTGCGAGGTTTTGGGTGCAAGTGCAGAGCCGCAGAAGTGGCACTGTGGCCGCATAAGTGACCTTTGGACTAAGTTGGGTGGCTGCAGATGCGAGTGTATTCACGCATTTGCGAGCCCGCAGATGCGAAGGGAACTCCACAGAAGTGAAAAATAAGAGGGGCAGCTGGGTCGCAGAATCATAGGGGTATCTGCACATGCGGTCGTGCAGAAACATAAAATGGTCCGCAGAAGAGGATTTTGCCTGGCTTGGAGGGAAACGCACCTGCGATGGATTTTCCGTATGTGCGAAAAGTCGGCTGGGCAGATTGATTTAAAATCGGGGTTTTGCTTATTTCCCTCATTTTCTCACTTGGTTGGGGCGATTTTGGAGAGCTTCAAGGGAAGATTTTCATCAAGCAACATAAGGTAAGTGATTCCCACCTATTACAAGTTAAATACATGGTTTTGTTTTGTGGATTAGGGCATGGAAATTAGTAGCAATTGTGGAATTTTGGTAAAAAAACTAAAATTGACATTTTTTTGGATTTTGACCACGAAATTGGACATGGAATTAAGAATAAATTATATATTTGAGTTTGTGGTGTTATGGGTAAGGTTTATCTTCAAGAATTTTCGGAATCCGAGCACGTGGACCCGAGGTTTGATTTTATAGACTTTTCGAGTGGTGTTGGAAATGAATATAAATTGACCAATTATGGGTATTGGAGTATGTTTTGATTGGTTTGTACATTTATTTGAATAGTTTTGGATCGACGGGCATCGGTTTGAGGTGTTAGAGAGGCTTTGGAGCCGGTTGTGGAACTTCGGAGTGAGGTAAGTCTCCTGTCTAACTCTGTGAGGGGGAAACTACCCCTAGATGATGTGTTTGTTATGTGCTACTTGTAGCGCGGGCTACGTACGCACGAGGTGACGAGAGTCCGCACGTAGCTAGATTCATGTTATGTTCGGGTAAACTTAGATTTACGCCATGCTATAACTGTACTATTTGAGTTGTCTCTTGCCTATTAAATTTCTTTATTTTACATTACGACTTGAGACTAGACTTACGTAGAGTGGTAGAATGGCTATTGTAGAGATTTGATGGGCTTCAGGATAAGCCGTAGATTTAAACTGTACTCTTCTTACTAAAATCTCTCGCGTTATGCGTTCTCATCGAAATGCTCCCTTAAAGATCTATAACTCACACGATTATTCGTGAGTGGGTCAAATACCCGTCAAACCTTCTTATTCTAATGGGATCGGGCTGTTCGCCTTGGCAGGAACGATACATCTATGGTTCGTGTGGTTCGACCCTCGGTAGTGCGCACACTATGATGAATCGGGTCGTATGCCTCGGCAGGATTTATGTACCACACACTAATGGGACCGGGCCGTACGTGACGACAGAATTTATGTGCCACACTCTCATGGGAGCGGGCCATACGCCTCGGCATTTCTATAAAATACTCTTGTGAAATCGTGCGTAATAATTGGCAAGAAGCCAACATATCTGTGAGCTTTCCCTGATTGAACTATGACGACCTATCTGGTAAGGTCTATTATGTATACTCCGATTGAGGATGTAACGACCCGATCTGTCATTTTGAGTGTATTAGCCCCAATCCCCTATTTACTACTTTCCCTGTATCTTTTTTCTGCTTATGTGACTTGCCGGGAGGTTTTGTTGTGGTTTCAGAGTGATTTGGGAAACTTAGTCCCTAAAACGGAAGCTTAAGTTCTAGGATTGTGACCGTAGTCGGAACTGTGTGAAGGCGACTCCAGAATGAAGTTTTGTCGGTTCCGTTAGCTCTGTTAGGAAATTTTGGACTTAGGAGCATGTCCGGAATGTGAATTGGAGATCTGTAACAGAATTAGGCTTGAAATGGCAAAAGTTGAATTTTTGGGAAGTTTGACCGGTAGTTGACTTTTCGATATCATGGTAGGATTCCGATTCTGGAAGTTGGAGTAGGTCCGAAATGTCAATTATGACTTGTGTGCAAAATTTGAGATCAATCAGACGTGGTTTGATAGGTTTCGACATTGGTTGTAGAAGTTTGAAGTTTTAAAGTTCATTAGGTTTGAATTGGAGGGTGATTCTTGATTTTAGCGTTGTTTGATTTGATTTGAGGGCTCGACTAAGTTCGTATGGTGTTTTAAGACTGATTGATATGTTTGGTTGAGGTCCCGAGGGCCTCTGGTGTGTTTCAGATGCTTAACAGATTGAATTTGGACTTAGGCTAGTTATTGAAGATTTTCGCACATATGGAGGGGAAACCGCAGGTGCGGGATCACACGTGCGGGAGGAGGAGCACATGTGCGGTTTGATCAAGCTTGGTCTGTGAGCGCAAGTGCGAAATGGGAGCCGCATCTGCGTATCCGTAGATGCGGAGGATTGACCGCAGGAGTGAATAGAGCGACCTGGGCAGAGTCGCAGATGCAGAAGGTCATCCGCAGAAGCGGGCCCGCACCCATGTGTGCAGAAGCGGATATTTGTACCTTAAGCCATCTCCACACTTGAGATGGAAATTCCACAGGTGCGGCGTCACATGTGCGGCTGGTAGTCCGCAAATGCGGAATCTCTTGGCAGAAAAGGTCAATTTCGAGGGTTTGATCTCATTTTTATTTTGGGTCTTTGAGAGCTCGGAATTTGGTTGTGAAATTTTGGAAAAATGGGAGAAGTTCTTTAACTAAATTTTTGAGTTTTGATTGAGATTTTGATGTTGGATTTGGATAATTTTCGTACGAATGAACTCGTGAGTGAATGGGTGTTCATATTTTGTGACTTTTAACCGATTCCGAGACGTGGGCCCGGGGAGGCTTTTTGGGGCGATTTTTTAATTTCTTGCTTTAGCTTTGATTTCATTAATTGGATTAGTTTCTTATAGTTGTATTTATGGTATGTAATTGATTTTGGCTAGATTTGGGCCATTCTGAGTCGGATAATCGTGGTAAAGGCATTGTTACCGATTGATTGAGCTTTGTTCGAGGTAAGTGGCTTGCCTAACCTTGTGGGAGGGAAATATCCTTAGGATTTGGTACTGTTATGATATGTGAGCACCGTGTACGTGAGGTGAGGAGTGCGTACACGGGCTATTTGTTGTAAAACCCGATAATTTTACTAACTAGCAACCTATTTTTTCTTTAATTTGAGTTATACCGTTTAAATGAGTATTAGTCTGTTTTCATTCTTAATTGAGCTATTCCAATATGTGTAGTTATCCTGTTTAGTCTAATATCGCATGTCTACGTGATTTAACTGCTTATTTGAACTCTGTGAAGCATGCCTAGTTGATTTCCTGCTTTTCCTTGTTCTTTATCAGTATAACTGTAGAAATCTTGCTATTGACTGTTGTAATTGTCGGTTTGAGCTGTGTATTTACTTTTGAGACTACGAGGCAGTTTCCTCGGGAGTTCTCCCTGCATATTTACTTTTGAGACTACGAGGCGGTACCTCGGGAGTTCTCCCTACATATTTATTTTTGGGACTACGAGGCGATACCTCGAGAGATCCCCCTACACATTTACTTTTTAGACTACGAGGCGGTACCTCAGGAGATCTCCTCGCATATTTACTTTTGGGAATACGAGGCTGTACCTCGGGAGATCCCCCCTGCACATTTACTTTTGAGATTACGAGGTAATACCTCGGGAGATCTCCTCGCATATTTACTTTTGGGACTACGAAACGGTATTTCGGGAGATCCCCTGTTGAGTATTTATTTTTGAGACTACGAGACGGTATCTCGGGAGCGCCCCTATTGTTATCACATTATGATGTGTTGTTATTTCCCTTTTAATTTTTCTGTTAAATTCTCTGTTTTACTTGATAAACATTTTACCATGCCATTATTATATTCCAGTAGGGCCTGACCTGATCTCGTCACTACTCTACCGAGGTTAGGCTTGGCACTTACTGGGTACCGTTGTGGTGTACTCATGCTACTCTTCTGCATATATTTTTGTGTGCAGATCCAGGTACTTCTTATCAGCCCCGCTATTAGCTAAGAGTGCTTGCTAATATACAGATACTTCAAGGTACATCTGTCGCGTCCACAGACCTCGCAGTCCCCCTTTATTCTCTCCTATGGCATTTACCTTCAGTACTTCTTTTATTAGAGTTTGGTGTAAAGAGATACTTGTTTCCTTCTGTAGCTTGTGACTTACGATGTTTTGAGTTTTGGGAAGACTGTGTAATTATAGAGTATTGGTTATTGTACACGTCGAGCGGCATTATTACTAGTTATTCAGTTATCCACTGCTGTTAGTTTCCAAGTTTTACTTTCGTTTTGTTATTTTTCACAATTTGTTAGGCTTACCTAGTCGTAGAAACTAGGTGCCGTCACGACGTTATACGGAGGGAGTTTGGGTCATGACAAGTTGGTATCAAAGCTCTAGGTTCGTATGTGTCGTGAGTCACAAGCCGGTTTATTACACTTCTTTGATTCCTTGTCGTGCGAAATTGTTGACTTCGAAATTCTAAACTTTTGTATTCTATTCTCTCACAAATGGTGAGGACACGTATAGACGGAGTTGATGACCAGGAACCCGCATCCCCTACTTGAGCCACGAGAGGTCGGGGCCGGGGTAGAGGCCGAGGACGTCCACGCGGTGCAGTCAGAGCACCCACACGAGCTGCTACAGAGGAGCCCCAAGTGTCTCCATCTGGAGGGCAGGCACATGAGGTACCTGTTGCTGCACCATCCCTCCAGGAGACTTTAGCCAGTTTCTGAGCATGTTCAGCAACTTGGCTCAGGCTGGATTGATTCCACTTGCTCCTACCACATCTCAGGTCGGGGGAGGAGCACATGCTCCCATCGCCTGTACTCCAGAGCAACGGGTTCAGGTCGACCAGGTTCCGGAGATTATACCGATGCAGCCGGTAGCTCAAGCTCAGCCCGAGGTTAGGGCAACAGTTTCTGAGGCGGAACAACTTAGACTTGAGAGGTACAAGAAGTACCACCCTGCTACCTTCAGTGGATTGGCGTCAGAGGATGCCCAGGGTTTCCTGGAGGAGTGTCACCATATTCTTCGTACGATGGGTGTAGTGGAGTCGAGTGGGGTTTTTGTTACTACATTCCAGCTTAGAGGAGCAGCCTATTAGTGGTGGCGTGCTTATGAGTTGGGTAGTCCGACTGAGGCAGCTTCACTTACATGGACTCAGTTCTTAGACATGTTTTTGAGGGAGTATGTTCCTTAAAGTCTCAGGGATACACGGCGCGTGGAGTTTGAGCAGTTGCGCCAGGGCGCTATGACTGTGTCAGAATATGCAGTTTGTTTCAGCGATTTGGCCCGACATGCACCTGCCTTAGTTGCTACAGTTCGAGAGAGGGTTCGTCCGTTTATCGAGGGACTCCACCCAGTATCAGTCTTAGCATGGCCCGAGAGTTGGAGATGGATATTTCTTACCAGCAGGTTGTGAGTATTGCTAAGAGATTGGACGGTATGCTTGCTCGAGAGAGAGAGAGAGAGGAGAGGGAGGCCAAGAAGTCTCGAGAGTCTGGCACTTATAGTGGTACTCGTGCCCCAGCTGCAGTTCGCCATGGTAGGGGTTATGTGAGTCACCCCGTTCATTCAGCTCTTCCAACCTCAAGTAGTATTCCGGCCCCTTCTAGGCCCCAGGAACCTTATTATGCACCGTCAGTATCAATTGTGCCTCATGCACAGGGTGCTTTTAGCGGCTAGTCCAGCAGACCTGGCCCGAGCCAGTCACAACTGCCATGCGCTCCGAGAGCTTATTTTGAGTGTGGCGACACTCACCATATGGTGAGGGATTACCCCAGACTTATGAGGGGTGCACCTCCACAAACTTCTCAGCCACCGCGTGCTCCAACGGGTCCTTAGGCTATGATTACAACATCAACTACCGCCCCACCTGCTCAGCCAGCTCGAGGTGGAGGTCGGGGAGGTCGAGGTTTTCCTAGATGGAGAGGCCATGCCAGATATTATACTCTTTTTACTCGTACAAAGGCAGTTGCTTCCGACTCTGTCATTATAGGTATTGTTCCGGTCTGTCATATAGATGCGTCAGTTTTATTTGATCCAGGCTCCACTTATTCCTATGTGTCATCTTATTTTGCACTGTATTTGGGCCTATATCGTGATTCTTTAAGTTCTCCTGTTTATGTATCTACACCTATGGGTGATTCCATTGTTGTTGACCGTGTGTATCGGTCGTGTTTGATTGCTCTTAATGGTTTTGAGATCAGAGCCGATTTATTATTGCTCAGTATGGTAGACTTTGATGTTATTTTGGGCACGGACTGGTTGTCGCCCCATTATGCTATTCTTGATTGTCATGCCAAAACCGTGACGTTGGCTATGCCAGGATTACTGCGATTAGAGTGGAGAGGTACCTTAGAGTATACTCCCAATAGAGTTATTTCATTTCTTAAAGCTCAACGAATGGTTGGGAAGGGGTGTGACGCGTATCTAGCTTATGTGAGAGATGTTAGTATTGATACCCCCTACAGTTGAGTCAGTCGCAATAGTGAGGGATTTTCCAGATGTATTTCCAGCTGATCTTTCGGGCATGCCGCTCGACAGAGATATTGACTTTGGCATTGATTTGTTGTCGGGCACTCAGCCCATCTCTGTTCCTCTATATCGTATGGCTCCTCCTAAGTTGAAGGAGTTTAAGGAGCAATTATAGGAGTTGCTTGATAAGGGCTTCATTCGGCCCAGTGTGTCACCTTGGGGTGCTTATGTATTATTTGTGAAGAAAAAGGATAGTTTTATGCGGATGTGTATTGATTACCGCCATTTGAACAAAGTCACAGTGAAGAACAAGTATCCATTGCGTCGTATTGATGACCTATTTGATCAGTTACAGGGTACTAGAGTGTTTTCCGAAATTGACTTACGTTCAGGTTATCATCAGTTGAAGATTCGGGAGTCGGATATCCCGAAGACTGCTTTCAAGACCAAATATGGTCACTATGAGTTTCTTGTGATGTCTTTTGGGCTGACCAATGCCCCAACAGCTTTATGCACTTGATGCAAAGTGTGTTCCGATCCTATCTTGACTTATTCGTCATCGTGTTTATTGACGACATTATGGTATACTCCCGGACTCGGGAGTATCATGAGCAGCACATGAGGACTGCGCTTCAGACCTTGAAAGAAAAGAAGTTATATGCAAAATTTTCAAAGTGTGAGTTTTGGCTAGACTCAGTGGCATTCTTGGGTCATGTAGTATCGAGTGATAGGATCCAGGTGGATCCGAAGAAGATTGAAGTAGTGTAAAGTTGGTCCAGATCGTCCTCAGCTACGGAGATCCAGAGTTTTCTTGGTTTGGCGGGGTATTACCGTCGATTTGTAGAGGGTTTCTCATCTATTGCAGCACCTATGACCAAGCTGACCCATAAGGGTGATCCATTCAGGTGGATAGAGGAGTGTGAGAAGAGCTTTCAGAAGCTCAAGACAACTTTGACTACATCCCCGGTATTGGTATTGCCTACAAGTTCAGGGTCTTATACGGTATATTGTGATGCGTCGCGGATTGGTCTCGGCACGGTGTTGATGCAGGATGGTAGGGTGATTGCCTACGCGTCCAGACAACTGAAGGTACATGAAAAGAACTATCATGTCCACGACCTTGATTTGGCAGCTATTATTCATGCCTTGAAGATTTGGCAGCACTATTTATACGGTGTCCCTTGTGAGATCTACACCTATCATCGGAGTTTGCAGCATTTGTTCAAACAGAAGGATTTAACTTGCGTTAGCGGAGGTGGTTGGAGCTGCTTAAGGATTATGATATCACCATTTTGTACCATCCTAGGAAGGCCAATGTGGTGGCCGATGCTTTGAGTCATCGGGTAGAGAGTTTGGGGAGCTTAGCATATCTACCAGCAGCAGATAGGCCATTGGCGTTGGATGTTCAGGCCTTAGCCAGCCAGTTTGTTAGATTGGATATTTCTGAGCCGAGTCGAGTGTTGGCTTGTGTAGTCTCGGTCTTCTATTTATGATCGTATTAGGTAGCGTCAGTATCTGTTTGTCCTTAAGGAGACGGTTCATCACGGTGATGCTAAAGAGGTCACTATTGAAGATGATGGTGCACTGAGGATGCAGGACAGGCTATGTGTGCCCAATGTAAATGGTTTACGTGAGTTGATTCTCCAGGAGGCTCACAGTTCGCGGTACTCCATTCATCCGGGTGCCACGAAGATGTATCAGGACCTGAGGCAGCATTATTGGTGGAGGAGGATGAAGAAAGACATAGTAGAGTATGTGGCTAGATGTCTAAATTGCCAGCAGGTGAAGTATGAGCATCAGCGAACGGGTGGGTTGTTTCAGAAGATAGAGATTCCGAAGTGGAAATGGAAGCGGATCACTATGGACTTCGTTGTTGGTCTCCCACGGACTCAGCGGAAGTTTTATACAGTTTGGGTGATTGTGGATAGGTTGACCAAGTCAGCTCATTTCATTCCTGTGATGACTACCTATTCTTCCGAGCAGCTAGCTCAAATCTACATCCGTGAGATCGTCAGGCTTCATGGCGTACCGGTATTTATTATCTCTGACCGGGGTATGCAGTATACGTCACGGTTCTGGAGAGCTGTACAACATGAGTTTGGGTACTCGGGTTGAGTTGAGCACAACATTTCACCCTCAGACTGACGGGCAGTCCGAGCGCACTATTCAGATATTAGAGGATATGCTCCGTGCGTGTGTGATAGATTTTTGGGGTGCTTGGGATCAGTTCTTGCCACTTGCGGAGTTTGCCTACAACAACATTTATCAGTCGAGCATCCAGATGGCATCGCATGAGGCTTTGTATGATAAGCAGTGTCGGTCTCCAGTGGGTTGGTTCGAGTCGGGCGAGGCTAGGCTATTGGGTACAGACTTGGTTCAAGATGCTCTGGAGAAGGTTAAGGTGATTCAGGATCGACTTCGCACAACCCAGTCCAGATAGAAGAGTTATGCGGATTGGAAGGTTCGCGATGTCGCATTCATGGTTGGAGAGTGGGTCCTGCTCCAGGTGTTACCCATGAAGGGTGTTATGAGGTTCGGAAAGAAGGGCAAGCTGAGACCAAGGTTTATCGGCCCATTTGAGGTGTTGCGACGTGTTGGGGAGGTTGCTTATGAGCTTGCCTTGCCTCCCAGTCTAGCAGGAGTTCATCCAGTATTCCATGTTTCGATGCTCCGGAAGTATCACGACGATCCGTCCCATGTGTTAGATTTCAGCTCAGTCTAGTTGGATAAGGATTTATCTTATGTTGAGGAGCCGGTGGCTATTTTGGACATGAAGGATCAAAAGCTGAGGTCAAAGAACATTGCTTCAGTAAAGGTTCAGTAGAGGGGTCAGCCGGTCGAGGAGCGACTTGGGAAACCGAGCATGATATGCATAGCCGTTATCCTTATCTTTTCATCCCTTTAAGTATATCTCTATGGTCGTTCGAGGACGAATGATTATTTTAAGAGGGGGAGGATGTAACGACCCGGCTAGTCATTTTTAGTGTATTAGCCCTGATCCCCTATTTACTGCTTCCCCCTATCTTTTTTCTGCTTATGTGATTTGCCGGGAGGTTTTGTTGTGGTTTCGGAGTGATTTGGGACACTTAGTCCTTAAAACGAAAACTTAAGTTCTAGGATTGTGATCGTAGTTGGAATTGTGTGAATACGATTTCGGAAGGGAGCTTCGTCAGTTCTGTTAGCTCCGTTGGGTGATTTTGGACTTAGGAGTGTGTCCGGAATGTGAATTGGAGGTCTGTAGTGGAATTAGGCTTGAAATGGAGAAAGTTGAATTTTTAGGAAGTTTGACCGGCAATGGACTTTTTGATATCAGGGTCGTATTCCAATTCCGAAAGTTGGAGTAGGTCCGAAATATCAATTATGACTTGTATGCAAAATTTGAGGTCGATCGGACGTGGTTTGATAGGTTTAACGGATTGAATTTGGACTTAGGCTAGTTGTTGGAGATTTTCTGGTTTCTCGTATTTTCCCTCCTGCGAAGGGGAGACCGCAGGTGCGGGATCGCACGTGCGGAAGGAGGACCGCATGTGCGGTTTGGTCAAGCTTGGTCTGTGAGCGCATGTGCGAAATGGGAGCCGCATCTGCGTATCCGCAGATGCGGAGGATTGACCGCGGGAGCGAAAAGGGCGGCATGGGCAGAGTCGCAGATGCGGAAGGTCATCCGCAGAAGCGGGACCGCAGGTGCTTGCCCTGGTCCGCAGAAGCAGATCTTTGGACCTTAAGCCATCTCCGCACCTGCGATGGAAATTCCGTAGGTGCGGCATCGCAGGTGCGACTGGTAGTCCGCAGATGAGGAATCGCTGGGCAGAAAAGGTCAATTTCGAGGGTTTGATCTCATTTTTATTTTGGATCTTTGCGAGCTCGGATTGAGGCGATAATTCAAGGAATTTTCAGAGAGAACTTTGGGGTAATGATTCTTAACTCGTTTATGGTTATATTCCACTAATCTATAGTTGTTTTCATCATTTGATTAAGGAATTTAGTTTAGAAATTTGGAGAAAATGTGAGAAGTTCTTCAACTAAGTTTTTGAGTTTTGATTTTGATTTTGATATCGGATTTGGATAATTTTGGTACGAATGAACTCGTGAGTTAATGGGTGTTCATATTTTGTGACTTTTACCCGATTTCGAGGCGTGGGTCCGGGGAGGCTTTTTGGCGATTTTCTAATTTCTTTCTTTAGCTTTTATTTCATTAATTAGATTAGTTTCTTATAGTTGTATTTATGGTATGTAATTGATTTTGGCTAGATTTGAGCCATTGTGAGTCGGATATTCATGATAAAGGCATTGTTACCGATTGACTGAGCTTGGTTCGAGGTAAGTGGCTTGTCTAACCTTGTGTGGGAAAAATCCCCTTAGGATTTGGTACTTTTGTGATATGTGAGTACCGTGTACGTGAGGTGACGAGTGCGTATACGCGCTATTTGTTGTAAAACCCGATACTTTTGCTGAGTAGCAACATGTTTTTCCTTTAATTTGAGTTATACCATTTAAATGAGTATTAGTTTGTTTTCATTCTTAATTGAGCTATTCCAATATGTGTAGTTATCCGGTTTAGTCAAACATCGCATGTCTACGTGCTTTAACTTCTTATTTGAACTCCATGAAGCATGCGTAGTTGATTTTATGCTTTTCCTTGTTCTTTATCAGTATTAACTGTAAAAATCTTGTTGTTAACTGTTGTATTTACTGGTTTGAGCTGTGTGTTTACTTTTGAGACTACGAGGTGGTTTCCTCGGGAGTTCTCCCTGCATATTTACTTTTGAGACTATGATGCGGTACCTCGGGATTTCTCCCTGTATATTTTCTTTTGGGACTACGAGGTGGTACCTCGGGAGATCCCCCTACATATTTACTTTTGAGACTAGGAGGCGGTACCTCAGGAGATCTTCTCGCATATTTACTTTTGGGACTACGAGACGGTACCTTGGGAGATCCCCCTGCACATTTACTTTTGAGACTACGAGGCGGTACCTCGGGAGATCTCCTCGCATATTTACTTTTGGGACTACGAGACGGTATCTCGGGAGATCCCCTGTTGAGTATTTATTTTTGGGACTATGAGATGGTATCTCGGGAGCGCCCATGTTGTTATCACATTGTGCTGTGTTGTTATTTCCCTGTGAATTATTTCTGTTAAATCCTCCATTTTACTTCATTTTTATTATATCATATATCTTATTATTATATCCAGTAGGGCCCGGACCTGACCTCGCCACTACTCTACCGAGGTTAGGCCTGGCACTTACTGGGTACCGTTGTGGTGTACTCATGCCACTCTTCTGCACATTTTTGTGTGCATATCCAGGTACTTCTTATCATCCCTGCTATTAGCTGAGAGTGCTTGTTGCTGTACGGAGACTTTAAGGTACATCTGCCGCGTCCACAGACCTCAGAGTCCTCCTCTATTCTCTCCTATGGCATTTACCTTCCGTACTTCTTTTATTAGACTGGTGTATAGAAATACTAGTTCTCTTCT
This sequence comes from Nicotiana tabacum, assembly GCF_000715075.1. Lineage (NCBI taxonomy): Eukaryota > Viridiplantae > Streptophyta > Magnoliopsida > Solanales > Solanaceae > Nicotiana > Nicotiana tabacum. The sequence goes on from NC_134101.1 coordinate 40,190,045, forward strand.
GTAGCTTGTGACTTACGATGTTCCGGATTTTGGGAAGATTATGTATCTATAGAGTATTGGTTATTATACATGCCGAGTGACATTTTTACTAGTTATTCAGTTATCCACTCCTGTTAGTTGCCAAGTTTTACTTTCGTTTTGTTATTTTCAAAATTTATTAGGCTTACGTAGTCGTAGAAACTAGGTGCCGTCACGACGTTATACAGAGGGAGTTTGGGTCGTGATAGAGGAGGTAGCTACTAGCTGAGAGTTTGAGTTATTGGTGAGAGGATGATTGTATCACATATTATGCTTGTTACTTCGTTTACTTCCTCTGATTCACAATTGTTTACTTATATTGTATACGTCTTATTGGACCACTAGTAAGTGTCGATGTCAACCCCCTGTCACTACTTCTCTGGGGTTAGGCTAGATACTTACTGGGTACGCGTTGATTTACGTACTCATACTATACTTGCTACACTTTTGTGCAGATACACATATGTCTGGTGGTCTTTGGGCGTCGAGGCTCGGCCATTTCGGGGACTTTACTGTGAGCTGCATTCTATGTTACGATCCGCAACCTACAGAATCTCCATCAGAGTTATTTATATTTTTTTCTGTCTAACTTGTATTCCAGACATATATTGGCATAAGGCGTCTTCATAAAATTTCCCCCAGCTAGCTGATTCACCACACACTGGTTGGTCGTGTTGATGCCCCTATAGAATGTCTGCTGAATCATTGCTTCAATCATATCATTATTTGGGCATTCCTTGAACATTGTCCGGCATCGCTCCCAGATTTCATGTAGGGGTTCATTAGGTTCTTGTTTAAAGGCTAATATCTCATCCCTCAATGTTGCCATATGACCCGGTGAGAAAAATTTTGCTGTAAACTTTTCTGCCAACTCATCCCATGTGTGTATGGAGTGGTTGGGTAGCCTCTCAAGCCAGTCCAAAGCTTTCCCTCTAAGTGAAAATGGGAAAAGTCTCAATCTCATAGCGTCCTCCGACACATTTGTCTGCTTGCTCCCCCAGCACGTGTCTACAAACCCCTTTAGATGCTTGTATGCGTTCTGATGAGGAGCTCTAGTGAAGAAGCCCCTTTTACTCCAATAGGGTCAGCATGATATTTGTAATTTGAAAATTGCCCGCCTGAATCCGGGGCGGGACAATTGCACTTGCATAACCTTCATTGGGTAGCACCCGGTGTGCTGCCCGTGGAGGAGGTGGGGGAGGGTTTGGAATGTTGTCATTTGCCTGGAGGCCTCTTCTTTGGACTTGAGGTTCTAAACTAACCTCATCCTCACCATTGTCATCTACCTCCTCCCCCGGAAGAATATGTCTGAGAGCATCATTATGAGCCATTTGGTACCTAAAGCGATAGATACACAAAAGTTAGAAAAATAGAAGGAAAGAAAAAACAAACAAGACACATAAATAGTTAGATAGATAGTCAACACCGTCTAACTCCCCGGCAATGGCGCCAAAAAAGTGATTGGGCCAAACCTACACCACTATATAGTAGCAAAGAGTGGTCAATATAGTTTTACCCGATGAGGTCGGGATCGATTTCCACAAGGAGTTAATTTCATTTGGAGTCGGGTATCTAACTAATCTAGATGTGCGTGTTATTTCTAATTGCACTTCCAAAAATTGTTGTGATTGATTCTATTCTAATTTTTATACTATTGTATGCCAAGTGTAAGCTATGTACAATATATTTGGTGAAAGTTTTCAAGTGTTAAAAGGCACTAGGGTAGTGACTTCCGCCTATGTGAGTATCTAATGGGTGTCAAGAATTTAGGACAAGCTTATTACGATTGGGGTCGTGATATAACCATCACACATAAGTGCTCACTCTAGACCTCTCGGAAGTTTGAGTGACTTTGCCTGATTTGGGTTTCTCAAGCCCAAATGGGTGTTCGTACAATCCAAATGAAATTGGCTCAAGTCGGGTATTACTATCTCTAGGTTTAACCCTTTAATCGGGGCTATCAATCTCTTGAGTTCACCCCATTTCCTTGTTAGCCTAATTTTTCTAGACATAGTCTCTCTTTCTCAAGTAGAGCCTAAGTCATAAAGGCATGAATCAGTGTTTGCAACCGCTAATTCTATAATTTTAGCATGAATTAGGCTAAATATCACTAACCCATAAATAATTAAGCCCTAAAATTCAAGACTCATTAAATACCCACACTAGAATTGGGTCACCACCCTAGCTATGGGGTCTAGCTACTCATGAATACAGCAGAAATCAAAGGTAAAGATGAAGTATAAGCCATAATATTAAAGTACAAGATGAAAATCTAAAATTTGAAGGTAAATCTAATATAAAATTGCCCAAAAGGGAAAAAATCAGCCGTTCACGTGCTCTGGTCTGCAAAACTTACCCTAAAAATGTCAAAAAGATTTATTTATACACAACTAAAATTTTTAGACAAAAATACCCCTACGGAGGATTCACGGACGCGTAATTCTAACCGCGTTCACGCTTGAGCTTTCGCGGCCGCATAATAATAAGCGCGGTCCACGTTTCTTCAATACTGGGCTTGGACTGGACTAGGTTTCGCGGACAGCATAAATGCATTTGTGTCCGCGTTAGCTTTAATCGCGGCCGTGTATTATGTTCGCAGACCACGTTCTTCAGTTAGGTTTCACTTGCCAAGTCTCTGAACCTTTTATCACGCTCCCAACGTAATTTCCCTCGCAGTCGCGCCACTGGTTTCACGGCCGCGCTTTTGTAGCGCGGTCAGCGGTGGTGTTTTCTCTGGATTGCAGCTTCTCTAAACCTCTATCTTGCCGACCGCGGAATATTATCCGCCTCAGCGATAAACCCTACGCGATCGCGCTTTTCTATCGCGGTCTGCAGTTCAGTTTCAGCCTTTGGCTTGTGTAAGTTTGACTCCTTCATGAGCTTATTTTGGCTTTTTTGCCTCATTTTGATCAAACCCTGCAAGCAAGCACATTATGTTAGTTTTCGGGACTACCTTTTAGCTTTTTTTAACCTAAAACCTAAGCAAAAGAGAGCAAATAATAGGCTAAAATCCCTAGTTGTCAATCTCCTGGCATGTGATGCCCCATGTTTTCTTAAAGAATATTGAGTTGAAACCATCACACCCTATGGCCTTTAAATCATCTATCCCTTGTAGTGCATTGTGAACCTCCTTTATAGTGATAAGCTCAATTAGTTTCAACTGCTGGCCTCTTTCTAGAACCTTTCCTTCTTTCATAATGCATGGTTGTATAACTGGTATAACATCTGCAGAGGAACCCATTAACCCTTGCAGAACCGCACTATTTCCCCTTATATTGCTTCTATTGACTATACTATCTCTCATGTATTGGTCATCTGGCTTCTGATTTTGTTTTGACTTACTCTATTCTTCATGCTGGCAAAGAAAAAAGCATAATTAGAATCTCCCAATTCAACCCAGTTCCTAGATTTATGCTTATACATGATATCCTCTATGTTAACCCATTTATCTAGTTGTTTCTTCAGTTTCTTCTCCTCATCAAAGAACTCTGTTGGTGAGTTGGTAGTTCTCATTTGTTCTTGCATCTCATGTAATTTTTGTCTAATAGTCCTGACCTTTACATCTACTGCTTTAAATTCAGTTGTGTTTAACTGTTTTAGCTCTTTCCTAACTTTCTTCAGCTTTCTCTAGACCCCATACATATGTTTCACTTGCTAATGCTTGTTCCAAACTCCTACAACTATTGGTAAAAAATCTTTATGCCTTGCCAAACAGTTAGAGAATCTACACGACTTAGAGGCCGTTAGTTCATCCCCAAATTTGACACACATAGAGAGTGGTTTGAGCAAAAGGGATCCATAATCACAACATCCAGTTGGGGCATACTAGTTACCCATTATGTATTCACTATCGTTCTGTCTATTCTACTAAACATATGGGAGTTAGTCCATGTAAAGTTCCTTCCCACTGTTCTCATTTCAGACATCCTAGCAACTATCAAGAATTCATTGGAGTCTCTTATTTCACTTTCTGAATTGGACTTCTATTGATTCTATCGTCCACTTATAATATAACATTATAGTCACTCATACACAATCAAGGTTTTAGTTGAGAGTGACTCCAACTTAACAAATCTATCCATAAATTTTCTCTTGTCTCTATTGTATGCAGGCCGTATATAGTTGTGAAAGTAAATTCTTGTCTAGTAGCATATATGAGTGCCTCCCCATGAACAAACTGAGAATCTATATTCTGCCTTTACCACCAACATCATAGTTTGCACACCATTCCCACTTAGGAGCTATTTTTTGTACAATTTTATGAGAATACTTCTCTTGTACTCTATGTTTTATTATAGCCATCATACTAATAGTATGTTCCCTAATATACCTTTGCATCTCCTTTTGCTTATAGGCTTTATTTAAGCCTTTAACATTCCAACTAACTTAGAATAGTTTGTCTGGAAAACCATCCTCCAGGACACCCTTGTGACTACATTGTCCTCCTTCAACCCTACTAGTTGTACTGCTTATTTGGTTAGGACATGTCTCAGTGAGTACAATAAAACCATTACCCACTACTACTACTCTTTCTGTAGTTGCTTGGGCACTCTTAATAGCAGACTTCCCTCTAACTGCTTGCCATCCTTCATTCTTCTCAGCTGGTGTTTTTTGTATAGGATTTAGTATTTGCCTAGTTTGATTTGTCCCTGGTTCCCTGTCCCCATAACTACTTGTGCATCATCCTTTTTGGACCCTGGGTTGCCCTGTTCCCTTGGCTTCCATTCCTGCTTCTGCTTCTGTGACTAGACCAATAGTTGCTACGGTATCTTGTCTTGGCAACTGTGGTCCAATTGTAAACAGGTGTTGCAATACACATGCTTCCAGTCATAAGTAATTGCTTGCTCAAATTGTCTTCCATTTGGATCTTTAACTGTTATTTCCATAGGCAATGGCCTGGTGATGTCCATTTCCACGAGAATTCTGGCGTAAGAGATCCTCTCTACTTTAGTTGTGCACTCATCAACATAGATTGGATTCCCCAGCCCACTTCCTATACGACTCAGTGAATCCATTCCCCAGCAATTCAGTGGCAAGCTAGACAGTTTAACCCATATAGGGGAAGTATTTTCAATACCTCTTCTTTGAAATCAAAATCAGGGGTCCAAACCTTGGTAATTACCGATTTACTATTGATTGTGCAAGGGCCTGAGTACAACACTTCATTCCTATCTTCTACACTTCTGAATTTAACCATAAAGAATCCATCATTTTGGTAATACACTCCCGGTTTTAGCTATAAAATTCCACTGTGAGGTAATGAAGCGTTCAATAGCTCCAATACTCAGTGTATCTCTAACCACATACAAAATTACTGCCATCTTCCACTTCTCTGTTTCCTTTTCAACTTCAGCTTGTTGTAGCTCAACTATTTTCTCACCATTTTGAATCATTGGTGCGACATATGTAAGCCCCATCCCCCTAGCAACAAATGTATTTCCAGCGACCAGATTAGCCCAGAAGTTACCTCCATTAGCAGGTGTTCCACCAATAGTTTTGGGCGCCTGAATCCCAAAGACTCCAATTTCTATACTTACTTCTTTCCCTGACGAACATTGCATGTCATCCTTAGAGCTCACATTCAATTGCAATTGTGTTCATATTGCCTTATTTGTGGTTTTTTTGCCAGAATTTTTCTCAATTGTAATCAATTGCTTCCCAATATTAGCAACATCGGTATTCGCTCCTTCATCATTTTTGTTCCCCCAATTGTTCAAATTCGGCACCTCAGCTGTTGAATTTCAACTTGTTTAATCATGTACCGTGAATTCAAATTCCTACTTTTACCTGGTGAAGTCGTCATTGAAATATCCATTGATTTGGGGGTAGTCGCCCCCTTTTCACGAATTAGGGTTCCTTGAACTAGTGTCGATTTTCCTAATTCCCCATTTCAACTCGCCGATGCAATGTATTCTGCTACCTGAACCTTCGTATTGCTTTTCTTAGGCCTTCCTCTCCCTCCCATCGCTGGTGGCGTAGGTTAGTAAGTCACCCTAAAGTACGCCGAGAGTTTGTAGAGAGAGAAAAGTCGCAAGAAGAAGATATCAATGGAATATTCCTTTACTTAAATGTAAATTTATTGCGTTAACTATTTAGAGTTCATTTCGCTAAGTTGAATTAAAATACTCGTTGCATCTCAATTTATGTAACGCAGTTTGGATTTTGAGAGTCAAACTTTATAATTTTGATGGCAAATTTGAACATAATTTTTTTAAAATTTAAATATTATATAAAATATAATAATTAATAGATTAAAATATTTATGACGTGTATGAAAAATCACGAGAAGAAAATATACTCGTTTGAATCTTTTGTGAGGGTCAAAAACAGAATTACATACAAATACGGGTGTGTATTTGGCATCAATCATCGAAAAAGGAAAACGAAAAGGAAAAACAACCACCTTTACGTTACTCTCGGCGCGTACATCTTTTTTCTTCAGTCTCTGGATTGAAGCGCGTGAATTCGCACGGCTATACCAGCAAAGATATTGCCTAAAACAATTATATTTTTGTGGAAACACAGCTGCGAAATTCCAAAAAGAGCTCACAAATTATCATCCGAAGGCAGCAGAGAGAAGAATCCCTTTTCCCCCAATTTTCTCTCTCCAAAAGCAACAACCAATCTCAGACCCCACAATTCTCTCCCTTTAAACCCCAATTTCTCAGGACCCAAACCCCCCAATTTCTCAGCAATGCCTGCTTCCTCCTCAGGTGCTCACAAAACCCCCCCATTTCTTTTAAATTTCTATAATTTTAGTTTTTATTTTAAAGCATTTTATAAATTTGATTTGGAAATGGTTGATTTATGTACTATAATTAGTTATTTAACGGATCCGAGTGTTACAAATTAACTAGTAATTTGTTGTTAATTTTTTAGAGACGAGGAATAGGTGGAGGAGGCGGAAGCGGGAGCCTTTAATTTCAAGGAAGGCCAAGGCCCAACAAGATGATGACGTGTTTGAAGAAGAAGAAGACGAGGAAGATATTGACCAGCAGGAAATTGAAGATGACGACCATCGAAACCCTAGCAATTCAGTGGATCGGAGTAATTACTCAGTTGAAATGGTATCAGAAGCTGGGGACCGAATTAGCGAGTTCCCTTTAGTAGTTAGACGTACTGTTACTCGGCCTCATTCGTCCGTCCTGAATATTGTAGCGACTGAGAAGGCTGGGCAGTGTGGGGAGAGTAGGCAGAATGGGGTGGTGTTGGAGAATATGTCGTATGGGCAGCTTCAGGCGCTTTCAGCTGTGCCTGCAGATAGTCCGGCTTTGTTGACTGAGGAAAGAGGAGAAGGCAGTGGGGGTGGTTCGTATGTGATCAGTCCTCCGCAGATATTGCAGGGTCGTGGTGTGGTTAAGCATTATGGCAGTGCAAGTCGAATTCATGTTGTGCCAATGCACGCAGGTAATCATCATACAATGTGCTGATGAAGAGATTTTTTTTATATCATTTCATTACTAGCTGGAACCTTTCTTTTAAGTACCAAAATACTTTTTTGCTGGTGAATAATGATTTTGAACAAGAAAGGATAGACTATGGTGTATGAGTTAGAGTTAAATTCTGTCAGGACTTAACTAATTTCGGAAAAAAGTGAGTTGCATTTCCCCATGGACAATTGTGACCATTGGATTTTAATAACTTCCTAATTTGCTAAACTTTAGGAGATGGAGCAATTTTTGACCGTAGTATCTAGGGTTATTGAAGGTAAATGCTCACCTGTCAGATCACACTGCTTGCTGGGCGCTGGCACTAGGACCCTGAAAGACTCTTGATATAGAGACTTGTTGTGATTATATGAATTCCCTTTCACTTTCTTTTGAGTATTGCTGCCCTTATTGTTTGAAGATTGTAAACGAATAAAACCACCAAACCACGTCACTTTGGTAAGGTTCTTCACCAGGAGTAGTGGATCTTATAGCATATTTTGATAGGTCAGAAGAGGTGTATGTGATATCTCACAGGAAGAATATGAGTTTCTTTCCGTTATTAGCTAAGCAAAACAGAGGAATACAAATTTATCAGGTACTACACGGTGGAAAAGTTTGTCTTCCGTCCAACTAAATATCATTTATAGCTTGGCTTTCTCCTTGCAAGATTTAGGATATTTAGTACTCTATGGATTCATTAACCTTCCAATCTTACCATGTGAATCGGAAAAAAACAAGAACTTGGATCCTCTTTTGTACTTTAATGTCCAAGTATAATGTTGGTGCATACTTGTGAAATAGATGCTAGAGGAAATTTACTGAACTAAAGACAAGAATGCTAAGATTTGCATGTGTGGATGTGGAGTACAAGAGTTAATTTATTTACTTAAAATACTAAGCGAAGTTAATTTATTTGGGAGGGGTGAAAAAAAAAAAAGCTTAGCATGTGCCATTTTCGAGAAAATGATCAAAATGGTCCTTAATGTATTGGGGTTAGTTTATTTTGGTCCCTGTTATATGCACCCTAATGAATATCGTCCTTAATATATAGAAAAAGTGTATCATTTTGATCTTCACCCCTAAAAGCTAACAAATATGTTAAAAGTGCTGTTAAGTTTAACCCTTCAAAACAAAACAAAACAAAAAAAAAAACCCAGTCTCATCTCTATGATGAGCTACGGCAATGGAGCTCCACGAAATTAGTGAAGAAAGAGCCATCAACAGATAGACCTTCAGTAAGCGACAAAATCGGAAGGAGAAGAAACCTTGTTTCATAGATTTGGAAGCCTATTAAAGAAGACAATGACTAAAGCACTATCCTGATATATATATAAAAAGATAACAAAATGATTCCATTTGTTTCTTGCTCGTGTTGTCCCTTTTTTTTTTGTTAGCAAATAAATGAAGAATTGAAGCTCCCACCATTTTAGTAAATCAACAGAGAATTAGAGATCCAACCATATTGAAATAAGTGCACACACCTTATACTTTGTTTGAGATAAATGATATTTCTGTAAAGATTCTTAGAAATTTTTGGGAATTAAAGAATATTTCTGCAGAACAAAGACGTTTCTTCTAATTATTGTTTTTCTTTATAATTATGAATAAGTATTTTGTGAGTATTTCAAAAATATGCAACCAAAAAAATTGTTTGGAAAAAAACTTAACAAGTACTCTACAACTTTTTCTGAATCTTTTCAAAAGACTTCAGACCTCACATTCACCCGTTTGTTTGAAAATTTTCAAAAAAAGAGTTTGTAAAATTTTGCGTTTGTTTGAGTTTTTTTGCAAATGATTAATTTTATTTCAATATTTTGTTTTTCCTAGAAATGTTTGGGTTGGTTATTAAATTTTTTAACTTTTGCTAAACAAACAAGAGTCATTTGCTAGAACTTCTTGATACCCAGATCTGCTGCGGTCAATTTTGATCTTATCCAAAAAAAAATAGCCCGTAAATTCCTTCCCCAAAACTTAAAGGTATGTTCTTTTATGTATGCGAGAAAATAAAATGGTCGATAGCTGAGATTTGGAGCTTTCCCTAACAGTGAAAAGGGAGGGGTTTGGTTTCATGGAGCTCCTACCCCGGAGCTGACAGAGATGAGGCTAGCTTTCCTCTTCTTTTTCAAAGGATTAAACTTAACAGAACTTTTAACAAATCTGTTAGCTTTTAGGGTTAAAAACCAAAATGATACATTTTTTCTATACATTAAGGACCATATCCATTAGGGTGCACATATCAAGGACCAAAATACACCAACCCCAATACATTAAGGACCATTTTGATCATTTTCTCTGCCATTTTCTACCATTGTAAAAATTTTCGCATGGGCTTTACCAAATTAATATCATGCGTTCTTACAGGGTTAAAATAATAGCTATCTTGAATTGCCTAGATTTTTTCCACGAAGAGAGTGGCAGGTACCAGTATGCTATAGAAATAGTTTGCCTTAAGAATTCTTTTTTTTTTTTAAATTTCAGCAGTCTTTGACAAATTTGTCTACACTGCGAGGCGAATCCGTCAGAGAATAAGAAGGCTGCCCCTTAGTTAGGTACACCAGAAGGCGAAAAGTGCTGAAAGAGCTCTAAGGTCCATTGGAGCTTTAAGCGCAAAGCGCAAATAAAGCATGGACTTTAATGAAGAAAGGCGCAAATGGAGAAAAAATACAAATATGTATTTGTAGTCCAAGACTCATAATTATAAGCATGAACAACAAATATATGGACAAAGAGTAGCATTCTTGGATTTGTATCTGGATTATATTCTCTTTCACTTTTGAGACTAGATTAGCAGCTTAATGCTCCATTGCTGTACCTCTTAGACCACCTATCGATTTGTTCTTGAAATCAATGTCATTGTCTGTGTTGCTCATGGTCTCCATTTGTAGGTCCGTTAGTGCTTGAGATCTTTGTACTGGTATGTCTTCTATGTATTTTTGTTTTTTCTTACTTGTTGAGATCTGCGTACTTTAATCTTCTTTATGTATTGTTGTTTTTGCTCTCAGATCTCTGTCTAATTTGACCCTTTGTATTCCTTCTTCTGCAAGCAGATTGGTTTTCACCTAATACAGTGCACAGATTGGAAAGACAAGTGGTGCCGCATTTTTTCTCTGGAAAGTCAGCTGAACATACACCAGAAAAATACATGGAATGCAGAAATTGTATAGTTGCAAAGTATATGGAGTTGCCTGAAAAGCACTTGTCAGTTGCTGATTGCCATGGGGTTGTAGCTGGTGTTAGTGCTGATGATGTAACTCGAATTGCAAGGTTTCTTGATCATTGGGGGATCATCAACTACTGTGCTGTTCCTCCTAAAGGTGAGGCCCTAAAAGATGTCACATTGTACGAGGACTCAAACAGTGATCTCTGTGTTCCAGTGGCTGGTTTGAAGTCTATCGACAGCTTAGTTCAGTTTGACAAGCCTAAATGTTGTCTCAAGGCGAGAGATGTTTATCCTGAACTTGTGCGTGATTTTGATGATGACTCCGACTTTGACAACTCAATCCGTGAACTGTTGTCTGAACTACGATGCAATTGTTGTTCTCGCCCTGTTTCACTGTCGTACTATCAGTCACAGAAAGAGGTATATCACACATACTGTTGTCTTTGCTTGTACTTGTTATTTTCTTAAATGTTGCTACCACTATAGCTGTTTTCTTCCTCAAATGTTTTTGCCATTTATGGATTTTCTTTTAGTCTACCATCGAAGACACTAATTCTCCTCTGAATATCCATAGCTCTTGGATCATCCTTCTACTCCATATAACTTAAGTATTTGGTTAATTAATACTTCGCTTCCTAATGTTGGTTTAGATGTACATGCTTTTCAACAGTTGTCTTGAGCATTAGTATACTGTGTGCAATTGCAGCATATTAGAGTACAGTGATCTTAAGTTTTCTCCTTTCTGTGCCTCCAAGTTAAGCCGAGGTCAAACGGTGGGGAGAGAGAGTGTGTGGTAAATTTCCAATTCGAAGTCCTTTGATGCCTTTACTTGATTTCCAGACAAAAGCAAAACTTACCCTGTATTTAGCTTCCCGTCGATGAATTAGGCTAACCAATATGAACCTGCTCCGATTGATATGAACTTGGACTGTTTGATTTTAGTTTCATATAAAAAGCAGCATGGCAGTTATACACGTGCTTATGCTTAATCTATTTCTTTGTATAGCAGTCGGCCAAATATAATTGGTGATACTGTGTTGAAATCCAGCATCCTTTCAAAATTGTCATCATTGAACAGGTAAGTTAGAATGCTGTAGGGGTTACCAGTGTTTCAGAAAAGAAGTTGCCAAAGGTTAACAAAAAGAAGGGAAAAGCAATAGTCTAAGAACCTTTCTTGCTAGCAAAAAAGGATATATATGAGATTATGAAATTTTTTCTCTGCGACATTATTTGGAGCAGATATTATGTGCAACTAAAAAAGTTTGCCCTTCATTTGGCACATAGGCATGCGATTACATGACTTTGGATGAATATTTTGAGTGGATGCATTCAAAGCTGACTTGCATTTTCTTTGACAGATTGATATTCTATTGTGTTTGGATTGCTTCCACGAGGGTGGATTTGTCACTGGTCACTCTAGCTTGGATTTCGTCAAAGTAAGCTCTATGAAAGATTATGGAGATCTAGATGGAGATACTTGGACTGACCAGGAAACACTATTGCTTCTCGAGGGAATGCAACTCTACAATGAAAACTGGAATCAAATTGCAGAACATGTTGGCACCAAGTCAAAGGCACAGTGCATCCTTCATTTTGTCCGCCTGCCTGTGGATGGTGCCCCATTGGAAAATATTGAACTTCCAGGTGCATCTGGTCCCTCAAGTTCTTTTGCGGGTGAAGATCATAACAAATCTTATTCAAATTTGAACGGGAATCTTGCAGGTGAGACAGTGGACTTTTCTCATTTCCTTTTTCGTATGATCACAACACTGAAGCTCTAATATTCTCGTCCTTTATCCGTTTATGATACAGGACCAAGCACTGAAAACCTTGATTCTGATAGCAAATTTCCTTTTGAAAACTGTGGCAATCCAGTAATGTCCCTGGTAAGACTTTGTTATTGTAAACATGCTCTTATGAAATGTGTACTCCTCTTTTTCATATGAAGAGACTTTAGTTCCTAGTTTCTGCTACGTTATCTGTTGATTCTTGAGGGATGCTGCCTTCTTTTTGTGGGTCGGGAAAGGCATGCCTTCTGTTAAGAACGCGAATATGTCAATGGTTCTTTATCTTTTGTTTCTCTTCTATTATCCTCCTTTCGAATCTCTCTGTGTGAAATTGTGGAGGACAATGCATATCCATGAGAGCTTTAGAGGGTGTTTGGGTAAGCTTATAAAAAGGTTAAACCAGCTTGTAAGCACTTTTTGACTTTTCTACTTGTTTGGTAAACGCCAAAAGTGCCTATAAGCCAAGTACTTATAATTAAGTGATAGGTTGGTGACCCCCAATTTATAGCTTTCAGCTTATAAGCGCTTTTGGTTTTACAAAATATTTTACTGTTTTATCTCTATTATTTTTGTAATCCCTGAAATACACTTCCGAAAACAAAACCCCCTTCCTCTCCAGTTCATTTTCGCCATTTGCCCTTTTCCATGAGTAATATTTTTAATTTTAATTTACCAAGACAAAGTGCTTATTAGCGCTTTTTACCCAGAAAACCAACTGCTTATTATCAGTCTTGGGACTTCTATCCAAATGCAAAGAATCCTGAAGTTATTTATAAAATTAGCTTCAACATTTAGAAGTACTTTTCATTCTTATTAGTTACTTTTAATCTATTAAAGAAGAACGGGCTCTTAGTACCATTTCAACGCATGCCTTTTCGCATCAGTTATTTCATCGAGGTAAGTTGGTGGAGAACTGGATCATCCTTTTTTCTGTAACTTGCAGAAGGATTCCATTGTCCCCTTATGGTTAGATGGTCGTCAAAGTAGGAGTTAGCAGATGAACTATATATGAGAAAGATTAACAGTAAAAAAAAACTATATATGAGGAACATTATGGAAATCTTCCATGTGAGATGGTTTCTTGAAAAGATTTTTCATGATGGTAAAAATGTTAAAGCAGTGAAACACGTAGAAATTCATAATGATGCTTCTAAGAAAGAAGATGCAGAATTTGATAAAATAACTTGTCTAGTGATATTCCTTTTTCTTTCCAGAAATTAGTGATGTTATCTGCAGATCAGACCAAGTTAGTATGGTCTTCTCGTCTATTCCAGCCTTTATTTTGTATTTGTTAAATCAAAATTCATATTTGATTTTCTCTCTAGTCTCTACTGCAATCTATTTACCATTTCGTTTTAAAATCCTGGAATGATTTATCAGATCCCAAATCATTACACAATACCTTTTCACTTTTGTTCCATGCTGCGTATGCAACATGGCTTTGTAGAATTAATTAATTAAACTAGGGAAGACCTTAGCAGAACTGTCAAGAATGAGGCCCTGGGCCTGGATCTACCTGTTCTTAGGTTCAAGTTCTATTAGAATGAGATTTTGCCCAGTTTGAGGAGGTTAGTGTCTTGATTCTCTTAAAGTGTACGTCCCTATCTGAGTCCTTCTCCACTAGTTGATGGTGTAGAAATTGCCTATTATCAGTGTGACCAAAAAGAGGAAAAAAGATAATAGAAACCCTGTCAGAACCAAGGGGAGGCTATAGCCCAATCTGGACATCGTAAGAACCAAAAGAAACTAGAAAAGTATTTATCCAGTTGCTGGGCTGCCTAATCTCTACATTTTTGCTTTTATGCTTACTCTGCTCTCCCTAATCTCGCCTATAGCTTGTTACATATTAGGATTTTTGGCTAAATGTGCTTTATTAAGCAGTTGTCTGGAGTACATTTACTTTGACTATGCCATACCGTTTATGATATAGACAGTTGAGAGCGCATATGACTTCTTATACAAGGTAGAAATAAAAAGAAGAATTTTTTTAGCTCTCTACTGTCTGTAGGTTGCTTTTTTGGCATCTGCCGTGGGACCGAGAGTTGCTGCAGCATGTGCCCATGCTTCCTTGGCAGCATTGTCCAAGGATGATACTTTAACATCACGGAATATGACTCAGATAGATGGATCTACAGCTAATAACGGGTGTGTATATCTACTGTTCTTTCTTCATCAATTCTGTATTCGTATTCTATTCTGCATGCTAGTTTATTTAGCATGTTACTTGTGATTGTTGATATGAATTTTGGGCATTTTCTGTGATGCAGAATTTCCGAAAGTTTTCTCTATTTTAGTTGCTTTTGTTACCATTATTGACCCCATTTGTATGATACAAGCATTGTCTCATTAGTTATTAATGAATTCTTTTGTGATATTTCTGCAGTTTACTTTATTTGGTTCTTTTCTTGCTCAAAATAATTAAAAATATTGCATTTTATAAGTATGTGAGCCGTGACCTGGAGAAAAACCAAAATATATAAGTATGTACTACAGAGTAAAACTTCTTAGAGACAGCAAAACACGTGGAACAGTCTATTTTTGGCTGTATATGTTAAACTGGAACTTGAATTCATGACTCTCCATCCACGTCTTTGGCCAGCAAACTGGAGACCTGCCATCCCCATCTGGCTGATGCCTGAAGTCAGAGACCCATTAGGAACATCCCCGCAAGGCTTTACTTCTTTCTTTCCAACTGCCCAAGTGTTTCTCCTCATTCTACCTTCTGCATTTGGTAATTTGTGCTTCACGAAATCTTGTATTTCAACTTTTTAAATTGTTCTTTCCCTTTTAGTCATCTATGTTGTTTGCACAACCCTGTGCTTTGGGAGCATCTAAGTCTAAAAATCTTGCTGGTCCATCTATAGAGATCCATTTTGGCTTTTCACTCTCTCAAATAGACAGCAAAGGCAGACTCCACTATAACCAACAACAAAATTTAGATTTAGGTTTAACATAGGGTACGCGGCTTTTTCTAGTGCAAATATTATGAGAAAAAATTAGAGATGTCTGACTTCATGCATTTTGTTGCATTCAGCAACTGGTAATACCACAAGTATTAGTTTCTTATGGAAGGTGATGGATGAAACATTTCTAACGGGCCTACTGATCTAAAGATATGTACTTGCTTCCATACTTGCAGGATCAGTGTAGGAAGAATTCATGGAAAGGATGGAAGTCCTCATGGAGATGTTGGAAATTCTTATCAGCTAAAAGGTGGCTATAAATTGAACTAGTACTATTCTTATTTCATCCTTCCAATAATTCTCTAATATAAACTTCTCAGATGAAAAGCCGGGAGGACAAGGTCCATGGGGTCAACACGATGCTGGAGGTGCTCCAGTGTCCACTGAAAGAGTAAGAGCTGCTGCTAAAGTCGGTCTTGCAGCTGCAGCTATAAAGGCAAAGCTTTTTGCTGACCATGAAGAACGTGAGATTCAACGGTTATCTGCAAACATAGTCAACCATCAGGTAATTTGCTGAAATTGTAATTATTGGACTTAGCTCCAAACTCTTTACGTATATCCAATTGGTAATCCATTGGAATTTTCCACATATCATTAGCTATTAGTTGACCTCCTGTTGAGTCCATTTCATCCTCTTTCTTTCCCGTTTTCCTTTGGGTGTGCTCTTTATTGCCGTATTTTACTTTTAGGCGGTTGGGTTTTTCCAATTATGACGGCCTTGTAGGTGCACTACATACTTACAATGGGGTCCCACTGTACTTGAAAGTTCTACCAAGGGGCTGTTATGCGCTGTATGATTGGAGGGTAAAACATTTCTGTAGCAATATTTGAGATCTCTGAGCTGAGATGGAATGGGCTTATTTGCTGAAACTTAGCGAACAATGGGCTGTTGAATATGTTGAAGCACTGCTGCTAAAGCTCTCTCTTTTTTTTTTGCTGGTAGTTGGTGGTATTTAATTGGGTCAAAAAAGTTGGAAGAGTTTGGTCTGAAGAATTAGGGTTTGCTGGAGGGTATCAAGATCTCTGAGTTGAGATGGAATGGGCTTATTTGCTGAAACTTAACGAACAATGTGCTGTTGAATATCTTGAAGAACTGCTGCTAAAGCTCTCTTTTTATTTTTTTATTTTTTGCCGGTAGTTGGTGGTATTCACTTGGGTCAAAGAAGTTGGAAGATTTTGGGTCTGAAGAATTAGGGTTTGCGGGATGTAACCGAAGAGTTGTGGTTTGAGGTCGTCTGGATGAAGTTCACTTCGTCATCATACATACCTTCTGCAGATGATAAGATCAATCAATTATGCCTTAATCCCGAACTAGTTGGGGTCAACTGAATGAATCTTTATTCATTCTACTCTATTCAGTCACATTCCATTCCGATACTAAATAATTTATCTCGCGAGGATTTCTCTAACTCTCACACTTGTATCTAGATGAAAATGCTAATAAAGTGGACGTACCAGTCGTCTAACCAGAATAAAGAGATTCAGAATGAAAGGACTCATGATAAAGACTGGACCTAGTGTAACTACAACTAACTGACGAGATGCGTAAGCAATCACTTTACTGTCCTGCATCAATACCACGCCAAGTGTAATACGCGAAGCGTTAAGCTAATCCCAACTGCTTGTATTGCTTATGTAGATACTTTCTTTCTATCTTTTTTTGTTAGTTACTCCATTGATTGGAAGAGAATTTTGGACGTTTGAGATTACTTTCCTCCATGTGATTTTAGGTCTACCTCGTTTCTCGTTATCACCTTCAATCATCATATTATCCGACTTATTGGTGCATAGAAGGTCCGCATAGACATGGTCAGACATTTTTATGCGACCTTCTCCATTTTCTTTCAGCTATTGAATGTGATCATTTCTAATTATGCTGGACCACTTCCATAGTTCCATCTTAATATCCACATTTCTACGACATTTATCTTGTGGATGTATTGGGCCTTAAAGACCAACGGATCCCATATAAAGTTGATGGTTTCACGAGTTTTCGTAGAACTTGTCTTTCAGTCTATTAGGGATCTTCCTATTGCGTAGCGTTTTTCCATTTCAACTATCCTATTTTAATTCTATTTGCTACATGTTTATCTGACATGTCACTTTTCTAGAAGATTGATAATTAGATTTCTGAATTATCTGCATTTAGGCACCACGATGGGGTCTCATCTCTTTATATTCATTCTTCATATGGGACAAAATTTACCGGGCATGTGTCTACTTATCCTAAAACCCTCACTTTATGGTGTTTTTCCATAGTTCCAGCTTTTATTCGACTCTCTTGCTAATGTTTTTTAAATTATATCTTCAGTAGATTATATTTGGAGTTAGCTTTCTACTAGATATGAACTTGTTAAGAAAATAAAATTTTTGTGTGAACAAAATGATCATTTGGCTACTGGAACCCAAAAAGTTAGCTAATGAGGTGAGGATTGTTCGAGGCCATATAAGAAGACAACAACCCATTCCCTCAACGAATGTAGGATATTGTAACACCTCATGGCACGCCTGGGTTGGACATCTGGAGCGTGGACAACATAACATCAAGCCAACATTGGGTAAACCAAGATTATAAATATGTTTGACTCTAAGACTATATAAAGAAATAGAATTTGGGCCTAATTCAACCCCTAAAGTTTTTGTTATGGGGTGAGGATTGTGCAAAGACCATATGAGGAGACGACAACCCATTCTCTCAACCACATTCATTTTCTCAAACAGTGTGGGGCACTCTAAACTTATGATGATAAAATTTGATGCCAGTATAATAAATTGTTGATAAATTTCAAGTTCTCCTTGGATTTATGACCAAGTAAGCCTCGAGTACCATAGTTTTTCTTGTGTTTGCTTGATATTTTTGAAACCATAAACATGGCATCGATAATAAGTTAAATAAGTCACTTCTTCATAAAAAAGAAGAAGTTAAATAATAGTCACTTCTCACCCGCTTTCCTTCTAGTCCCAAAAGGAAAAATGGCAAAAGGTAATATTCAAAGAGTGCAAAATGGAAATGACTGGAGGAGAAAATGAAACGATAAGTCAATGAAGTTTGTCCTGTTAAGGAGCATAGGAGACATACACCGTTACAGACTTACAGTTACAGAGTATTTGCCAGTTGTTAACCATAAGTTTAATATTAAATCTATTTTTATCGTTGTTTTGTTTCATGTCTATTGCATGCGATGTATGCACAATCTTGAGTCAGTTTTATTCCCAGCAGTCCTTTACTGGAAAGGAAGGGATGGTAGTACGGTACTAACACTGTTTTACAAGTCCTAACTGGGAGCTTCTTTTGTGGATTCTATGTTTGCATCAAACTATGTTCGGTTTAAGGATCTCTTCACCTTTTTGTTGCAACAATTTTGATTTCTCTACTACTTTCCCCATGCAGTTAAAGAGGTTAGAGCTGAAGCTGAAGCAGTTTGCAGAGGTGGAGACCTTGTTAATGAAAGAATGTGAACAACTGGAGAGAACAAGGCACCGCTTTGCTGCAGAACGTGCTCGAATGATGACAGTTCAACCTGGTTCAGTTCGAGTATCCCGACCAATGGGTGTGTCTGGTGCTGGTGCGCCGGTGGTCAGTAACATAGGAAATAGTAGGCAACAAGTTGTTTCAGGTCCTCTACAACAAAGTTTTATTTCTGGATATGGAAACAACCAACCAATGCATCCCAACATGTCATTTATGCAGCAACAAGGGATGTATGGATTTGGCCCTCGGCTGCCTCTCTCAGCGATACACCCGTCCTCTTCAACACCCGGTATGTTTAATGCTCCAGCAAGTTCCCAGCCTGCTCTCAGTCATTCAATGCTTAGACCTGTATCTGGGACAAAATCTGGTTTGGGTTGAGTGAAGAGTGGTTAAGCTTGGGATTTGCTTCAATTTATTTATCTGTGGTTCTCTTCATTTCCTCAATTATTGGGGCGAGAGAACAAATGAATTACAGCTGCAGTGCTCTGTCAGACGGATTGAGACAATATTGAAGCCAATCGACTGAAGATGCAGCTCGGACTGACAGTGCACTGGCCTGATTATCCAAGCAGGAGTGCTCACATTTGTTGCTGCTTTATGCAGCTAAACTTAATCCTAGAAACAACTTGTACTATATTTCGGTATCTACTGTGAAATAACACTCTTTTGGTAACAAAAGTATGAGACTAGGGATCTAGAAACGTAGTTTTGTGCAGTAGAGGTAATGAAGATGGAGAAAAAGGGGGAATGGTGTCTTTAGGTACATGCCTTTTCTTGATGAAAGAAGTTGTGTAACAAAATTGTTGTGTCAATTCCTAGATTTGTAGTCCCTTTGTAATCCAATTTCCCGAGTAATTTAACTAAGCCTTGTGGTTGAATTGCACCCGAGCTTCAGAAAGTGATCTCGTCCAACTTTAGGAAGCTTTACCTGCATTTCTACTCGTGTACTAACTGTTTTGTTAGTACAAGTACTGCTCACAATGAAAACAGGGATAAGTGACCAACATTTCAACCAAGTTCGACTCTTTTCTCCACTGATTTTGTTATTTCATCAGACAAAAAGAAAATTGTTTCTGTACTACATATTCAGTGTAGTGGTTCAAAATTTTTCACAGAAGGAGCGATTTTAGAGAATTCTAGGAAAAGGGTCATCAATAACAACGTTCATTTCTTGAGAAGTTACAATGTATAAGTTATTAAACTGTTCCGATCACACTGTATAAGATGTGATGTTATGTTTGTTATGAAATGTGTAATGAATTAGTGTGGTCTTGTTAGACAACAATAAATTGTGAATTGTGTGACGCTGTTATATATGAAAAAGTTGAAATATCATAATTGAATTTGATTATTAGGATTATTATATGTAAGAAGTTGTTGAATTGAGTAAATTTGTTGTTGAGGAATGAAATTGTTTCTGTTGTTAAATTTCTTTTGGCTCCTTTTACTAGATAACTATTGCATTTTTCAGCTTTTCAACTGGAGATCAGAGTCGCGATTTAGAAATAAATACTCGGTTGTGGGTCAAATAAACTATCAAAATTCAATCATCGCACTTTGAAGATATGATAAAAGTCTCGAGGAATGAACGATTAACAGATGCAGATTTAACGGATATAGTGTTTATGAAAGTTCTGAGGTTCGACAATTTTGCTTCTCTATACAAAATGACGATTTTTATTTAATACTAGTGTAATATTTATTTATTTTGCAAAAGTAGCCAAAAGAAAAAAAATTTCAAACGTGACATAAGCATGCAATATTTCTGTTTGTTGCTCCAGGTCAACCTCTTGTAGTGACTATTCGAAGTCGTACTTGTTGACTACTAACTGTACACGGGCGGATGCAATAAAGGCGGTGTCATATGAAATCGTTTCGCAGTAAATTTTTTGTTAAATGTATATATAAATAATTTACAAAATACCATATAACTACAAAATGCAGTAAGTGTGACACCACTTGTCATCAAACTCTTCTTGGCCAGTTGGTGGATATACAATCCGGCTTTCCTTGTATTTTTTATTTTTTGGATCAATTAAGTTATTTTGTTAAGTTTTTATTTTTTAATTATTTTACTTTTTTGTTAGAATTTCTTAAAATAGTTTTATTTTATGAGTGTACTCTATAAAATTATTTGGGGTTTCTCAAATAAATATTTTAATTTATAATTCAACTTAAATTTCGATAGATTATCCGAAAGCATCTTTCATATATACTTTCAAAATCAAGTTCAGAATCTCAAAATTCATCTAATTTGAAAGAAAGAGCCAATGGTTGGAGTAACATCGACAAGGTGAAGAAGTTAATTTAAATTCCTTAAAGATTGACTATGAGAAAAGATTGACAATTCGAAAATATTATTCAAATAACCATGATGCAATAAGAAGAACATATCTTCAAACCAGGTCTTTTCCAACCTCGAAATTATAAATGTGACACCGCTTATAAAAAATTAAAATAGGTCCACAATTACGTACTTTTGTGTTTCTTTATATTTTGCTATTTTCCCATCGTTAATGATTAAGGTTGATGTCGGCAATTGTAATTTACGTTCTCTGACTTTTACCAACTATGAAAATGTCTAGTTAGTCGCATTTGTCTAGTGTTTTGTGTTTTTAAAATATTAAAAACAAAGACAATAATTTCAAGTATATGATTCTTGAAAAAGAAATACGTAACCAAACAGTACAATTTTTTGTTCAAAAGTCATGATGTGATTCTTCATGATATCTCTCCAACCCTCAAATCTGGATTCAAGATTTAAGCTCTATAAGTTCAACATTTAATGTTTATTATATTTTTAAAGTTATTTACAGGTTATTGCAAGTTAAATGGATTTTTTACACATAAATTGTGCTATATATTAGAATTATTGGGTTCAAATAAACCCGATACCGCTATATTAAATCCACTCCTCCTTGAAATTGGATACTACTAATAGAAAATTTTATCACTTTGGAGACTAACAGGATCTTGTTCTTTCCATACTAATAAGCTCTTTCTCGTGCCTTTGACAAAATTTCACAGGCTCGACTTTTATTCATTACAGTCCTTATAAGTCATTCGAAGAACAAAAAAAGAACTTTTGGTGATTATTTAAAGTGAATGATCCAATTAATTTCAAATTAGCTTTTATTGAGATTTTAGAGAGGGAAAAAGAAAACAATAAAAAAGTAGTACTATATGTCGCTTTTTGAGTGGCGACCTACCTAACATTTAATTTTTTGGCACACTTTCTAACTTTTTGTGTCGAGATTAGTCGTCACAAAAGCTAAAAATAAAACAACAACAAGGACTAATCTTTTGTGGCAACTAAGCTCGACACAAAAGTTAAAAAAATGCCCTACAAAATAGATGTTATGTAGGTCGTTATTCAAAACGGCGTCAATGGATTAGTTCGATCCAAAACTTGAGATAATGGGTGTAAACCAAAAATGAATTCATAAGTAGTTGTTAATGGAGTTGAGGTTACCAAATTTTGAGGTGTCGGTATCAATTTATGTCGAATTGCTCCACATATAGTCCCCCGAACCACATTTTCTAAACGAACCAAAGCCAATCCGAATTGATCTTATAAAAAATCTGCTACAGAATGAATACGTTTATTTTTCAAATGATTCATATCGTCAAGTGCACCCATTCCAAATTTCAGTCGGTATATCACTACTTTTGGTGGCAATTTAAGAGGTCGCCAACGGTATACGTCACTGAAAACCCTTTTTCCCTGTAGTGTCTGAATATTTATTAACCAATTAGTTCCTTTGAATATTTGTTTTCAAATTCCAATCAAGTGAAAATTCATTTTCGTTTTATATGAAGAAAACGTAAAAGAGGGTTTGTGAGAGATTGGAAAATGAATCCTTGCTTTGTGTGGGACGCATATTTTGCTTAATTCACAAACTACACATGAAAACAATATATTACTCTAATATATTTTTGAAGATAACAATAAATGATACCATCCAACTTAAATTGGAACAACAACAATAACAATATTTACTCAGTAAAATCCCACATAGTGAGGTTTGAGGAGGGTAATATGTACGCAAACCTTATCCCTACCTTGTGGAGATAAAGAGACTGTTACAAACAAACCCTTGGCTCGGGAAATCAAATTTAAATTGGAGTTTCTCATAATTCGTTAAAGAAGTAAAAGTTTTACATTTTTGTTCTTCTTTTAGGTATTTATATATTTGTGTGGCACTGAGATGGACAGTGTATGTTTTGAGTTTCCAGCGGAAGATTGTCGGGCTGCCTTATTATTTATTTGAAGACTTCGAGTTGGTTTATCACGCAATCTTTTTTGCATTTATTGGATTAATAATTGGTAGTCAATCAATTTGATGGGAAAAATCATAAAATAGTAGTATGAGATATGGACTTGAGATGATGTCTGAACAATTTTTTCTTTGTTGAGGAAAATATAAAACGCATAAAGAAGTCCTTTAGAAAATTTGTTGCATCATATATATTTTATTTTCTTTATCACAATGATAAAAAAAAAGTGAAGTTCAGAAACTATATTTGCAAACAATTTATTATCTTGAGACACACTTTATTGATATAATTAGTGATATTATCCAATTGAAAGTGGAGTTTCTTAAAATTGTTGAAGAACTGTACACCACTAGTGTAAGGGGTAAAAATATTAAAAAGCTTAAATATAGAACAAAAAGAGTTTGTTCAACTATGTAAAAACAGTGATATTTTATGCTATAGTTTTTCTATTTATTTATTTATTTGAGGGGCACTGAGATGGACAGTGTGTATTTGACTTTCCAGTGGATGATTGTCGAACTGCCTTAATGGTTAGTTATTTCAGAGTCCAACTTGGTTCGTCATCTCTCTCTCTCTCTCGGAATTTATTGGTAGTCAATCAGTTTGATAAAGAAAATATTAAATTAGTAGTATGCGATATGGACAGAATTATGTCTCAACAATATTTCTCAGTTAAGGGAAAAATGAAAACGCCTGCAGATTACTTATTGTATCTTGTCCTCTTCACTACAAAGAGAACTATCCTTATCCAAACGAAAATGCTATAATTTAAAAAAAAAAAACAACAACAAGCAATGGTCCATTCCTCCTATGACGATGAGCATATATTTTCATGTGAGATAGGTCAGTTATATGGTCCATTTGAAATGTTCTTTTAGTTATATAATTCTTTTTATGAAAAATTGGCAATTAATATAAGAAATCAATAATATTAAATATAAGAGACTGTTATTATATAGGGTAAAATTGATTTATGTTAAATGCTTGAATGATTACATGACACGTGGAATCGGAGACAGACGGAAGATGAAGCGAGTAAGAACCAAGACCGAGGACAACAATTTCGGTTGGTATCGGGTAGATCCCGAAGGGAACACAATCAACAGAGGCAAACGAATGTTTGCCATCGAATGACATTTAATGAAGAATATTCATTATTATTAAATATGCAGCCGTTGCAGAGAATTTTGGCATTAATGGCCTGCCATTGCACGTTCATCAATGACCCCCATTATTGTCATTTAAGAGGGGCTTGATCCTAGGATCTTGTTCACTAGGTATAGATATAAAAAGGGACTTGAACAACCATTGTAACACACGAAATATCTAGCAAAACTTATGCTACATTTTACTATCAAGCTGAATAATATAACTTTATTTTTTGTCTAGTACTGTTCTTCTCGCTATCTTTGAAAACCTTGCTCCCGGAACCAGGCTATCTATTTCTTTCGATTTCAATGCTATGTCTTATTTTTTATCTAAATTATTTATCATTTTGGGATCAAATCAGTTCGCTTGTCTATAAACCACGTAACAAATTCAACTGTACCGTTTTACGGGTAAACAGTTTGACGCCTACCGTGGGGCTTAGACAGCTGCGTAATTGAGTTGATCCTTTCATCTATTACTAACTTGTTTGATTATTTGTTTCATAGCAAAATAGAAAAAATAGTAGCTAATGATGTCAATATTACACACAACGTTGAGGCACACGAAAATCTACCTCAACATGATGGTTCAATTAGTGACACCCGCAACGAGGGGGACATAACAACTTCGGTCCATGGCGGGCAATATCCCCGACATGTGCGGGAGACAACCCCTGTTGACGCTGAGGACGAGCATATTATAGAAACAGTAAGGATCTTGAGAGAGCAGCAAAAGGCCATCATGGGCCATCTCTCAAGACAAGACCAGGTCATTACAAAGCTAAAGCAGGTATTGTTAGGCACTTCCAACAACGTGAATGGAAGATGCCCTGTTTCTCCCGGTGCTCCCGTAAATCAAACAGCTCAAAGAGTTGATAACAATACCCCGAGGGGTGAGGTCGTCTTCAACAGAGCCGGGCAGATCGGCAGCGGATCCGGTAACGATAACGACAATGATCCTTTTAAAATCGAACTCATGAGATTCATGAGGGAAATGAGCGAGCGGATGGATCAGAATGCGAAAGAGTTCTACGCTCAGATGGACCAGATTCCGGGTGCACCACCAATGTTAAAGGGCCCGGGCTCGAAGAAGTACACCCAATTGCCGTTCAAACCGAGCACAACACCACAGTTGATTCCGAAATGGTTAAAAATGGATGACGTACTGAAGTATGATGGTACTTCAGACCCTCAGGAGTACATCACAACTTATACAACGACGGTGAAAGGAAACGGCTTGGCCCAACATGAGATTGAATCGGCCCTGCTGGAGATATTCAGAGAAACCCTCACGAATGGGGTCTTGACATGGTATTCGCTTTTATCCGAATATTAAATTGATTCTTTTGACATGCTCGCAGATTCTTTCATCAAGGCCCATGCCGGGGCCAAGAAGGTCCACGCCCTAAAGGCGGACATATTCAGAATTTCGCAAGGAGAGTCCAAATTGCTTTGCAAGTTCGTGATCAGGTTCCAGAAAGAAAGGATGTTATTACCGGCCGAGCCACATGAATGGGCAGCTGAGGCATATACTAAGAGGCTGAACCCGAGGAGCTCCGACGCCTCCCAAAAGCTGAAAGAAAGCCTTCTCGAGTTCCAAGCAACCACATGGGCGAATGTCCATAACCGATATGAATCAAAGATAAGGATAGAAGATGATCAACTCGGGTTCCCCATATCAATTAATGGTTGGGATCGAGAAAAGAACAGGGATGAATCTAAAGATGTTTTTGATGTAGATCGACGATCTTCTAAGGGTCGATTTTTGCTCTATGAGAGAGCCGAAGGACGCGGCAGCAAAGGGTTCCGGTCAGTGGTAGGTTCGCCCCCGATAGAAGAACTGACCACGGCCTAAACAACAGGTCATTGTAGGACAAATAAGTTTTGGGATCCCAAGATTTCACTTATCCCAGACCGTCAGAGTATAATTTCAACGTTAGCATAGTGGAGCTGGTATCGACGATGAGAAACATTAAGGAAGCATGATTCCCTAGGCCGATTAGATCCGATCCCAAACAGAGAGATCCTAATTTATGGTGCGAATATCATGGGACTCATGGCCACCGAACCAGGGACTGCCGACATCTGCGCGAAGAAGTGGCAACACTGTTGAAGAATGGCTATCTCAGGGAATTCATAAGCGACTGGGCCAAGAACAATTACAGCCACAGCCGAGACAACGCAGAACCCTCGAAGATAGGGGAAGACCCTCCTCGACTAACTATCACCATGATTTTGGGGGGGGGGGGAAGAGATGAACGGTGTAACTTTCTCGGCAACCAAAAAGACAAAGGTACCAGTGACTCATAGCAAGAGACTCTGGGAAGTCATCGAAGATGACATCACCTTCACGGAAGAAGACATTGATGGACTTCTTCTGCCGCACAACGATGCCCTGGTAATTTCTCTTAACGTTCTAGATTTCAAGATTAAATGTGTTTTAGTTGACCTAGGAAGTTCAACCAACATCATTCAATGGAGAGTGCTAGAACAAGCCAAGCCAAGCCAAGCAGAAACATCATTCTGGCAACAAAGCTTCTCATCGGGTTCATCTTAGAAAGTGTGACAACGTGAAGGGAGATCTTGCTGCCCACGAATGCTGAAGGGGTCACGAAGACCACTTTATTTGAAGTAGTAGATGGCGACACGGGCTACAACATAATTCTCGACAGACCATGGTTACATGAGATGAAGGACGTACCATCAACATATCATCAACTGTTGAAATTCCCGAATCCGGAGAGGGTCAAACAAATAAGATGAGATTAACCGGCAACAAGGGAAATGAACAGAGTATCTCTTTCCAGCAGTAAAGGGAAGGAACTCAACATATAGCAATTATAGGAACCGACGCCTTCTCCAGAACCAAGCGAATATGACAAAGGAGAGGAGTCATCATAATCCCACCGGGTACCAAGATATTTTCAGGTATAGGAAGAAACAGACGAGACCAGGTCCACGACAGAAGAACTCGAACAAGTGGCTTTGTTCGAAAAATTCCTGGAGAGAAAATTTCACATGGGGACATGACACAACCCCGAGCTCGGGGTGAGGATTTATTGATTTTCTTAAAACTAATGTTTATTATTTCGCATGGTCGTACGCGGATATGACAGGTATCCCGCTAGAGGTGGTCGTTCAGAAGCTAAGCCCAGAACCAAGCATCCCACCGGCAAGGCAGAAGAAGCGCCTAATAGCTAAGGTCAAAAATAGGTTCGTTAAAGAAGAGGTAACTCGATTACTTGACATCGGTTCAATCCGAGAGGTAAAGTATCTCGATTGTCTAGCTAATGTAGTTGTAGTTTCGAAAAAAAATAATTAATTTCGAATGTGCGTAGATTATAAAGACTTGAATAAGGCGTGTCCGAAAGACTAGTTTCCATTGCTAAACGTTGATTAAATAATTGATACAATGGACTGACACGAGTTGCTGAGTTTCCTCGATGGCTATTCCAGGTACAATCAAATTAAGATGAACCCAGAGGATTAGGAAAAGACTTCGTTCATAACAAACTTTGGCACATATTGTTACAATGTTATGCCCTTTGGGCTTAAAAACAAAGGAGCCACTTACCGGAGGCTCGTGAATAAGATGTTGGAAAAATAAATAGGTAAAATAATAGAAGTGTACATAGATGCTGGTCAAGTCTTTGAATGCAGGAGACCATTTAAAACACCTCCAGGAAACCTTCGATATCCTAAAGAAGCACAACATGAAGCTCAACCTCGAAAAATATGCTTTCAGAGTTAGCTCCAGTAAATTCTTGAGTTTCTTGGTGTCACAAAGAGGGAACGAGGTAAATCCCAATAATATAAAATCCACCGAGGATATCCCAGACCAGTTGCCAAGAGTGAAAGAAGTCCAAACGCTAATCGAAAGATTGGTCGCTCTGTCACGACCCCGAATTCCCTCCGTAGGAGGTCATGATGACACCTAGTCCCTAAGACTAGGTAAGCCTATCAATGCGGAATAATAATAGATATATGAAATAAATAAACTACAATTCAAATAATTACAACTCCCAAAATACGGTAGAAATAAGTCACAAGCTTCTAAGAATTTATTCTCTATGTCTCTATATATCAGAGTCTAAAGCAAATAAGGAAGACAACATAGTAAAATAGAAGGGGACTCCGGAGTCTGCAGACGCTGGCAGATATACCTCGAAATCTCCTCATACAACAAAATTTACTGATGCCTGGTCTGATAAGATATACCTGGATCTGCACAAAAGGATGTGCAAAAGCGTAGTATGAGTACACAACAACGGTACCTAGTAAGTGCCAAGCCTAACCTCGGTAGAGTAGTGACGAGATCAGGTCAGGCCTTGCTGGAAAATAAATATTGGCATGGTAAAAATGTTTAACAATATAATAAGATAATATGACAATGGAAATGAATCAACTAGTATGTCACCCTTTAATTACACCAAATAATGGCAATTAATACCTTGTGGAAATAAAATAAAATTCTTTTCAACTTCAAGAAAATCACAAGAATAATCAAAGGCAACTGCGGCCATAACTCAATATTAACAAGGGCACTCTCGAGGTACCGCCTCGTAGTCCCAAATCATAATTAAATTCACAATATCTCATTTTCTTATATTACCGCGGGAGCCTTCACAATTTATTTTAAAGAAAACATCTTTCCCGAAATAGCATGCCGCGTTTTAGCCATCCTTATCACACTGCATGAGTTCTAGTAGTTTTTCCTACTAGCCACACGTATCAAGCCACCCGTATCTCACCGCATGCGTTTCAACACCCAAACCTTATACCACCGCAAGCGTATCAATATCATAATATATCACAATTTGCACCTCAAGTGCCCAAATATTTTAATTTGCCAAAAATAAATCAACAACAATATTTTTTCACAATAAAGAGCTCACAACTCCATCACAATGAGTACGAAAATCTCACCAAAACTATTCGTGAATAAATAACTCAACAAAATAATATTTCAAAATTTTAATACGTTGCTTCAATACCAAATTTAAAATGTCAAATAATTTATATTAATAATATTTAATTTAAGAAAATCAACCTTCAAATAATGCACAAAATGAAAGAAACCAAGTTTTAATTAAACAGGTAAAACAATTAGCAGGAAAAGGTTAAGCAAATTAAAAGTATAAACATTTAAATCAATGATGAAGAATATAACAAGGTAAAATAATTTAATTGATATGCAACAACGATCTACACAATTTAAAGACATAATCTTTCACATTTAGCCCGTGTACATACTCGTCACCTCATGTACACGACTTTTAACACATTTCAATTTATCACTTCAATACCAATCCTAGGGAAAGTTTCCCCCACACAAGGTTAGACAAGTCACTTACCTCGAATTGCCCCAATTTAGCCAAGTAGTATGCCTTTTCCTCGATTCTTTGACTCTGATCGACTCGTATCTATTCATAATTAATTCGATATAGTCAACAAAAATTATAGGAATCAACCTCATAAGAAAATACTACATTTTTAAATAAAATCCGAAATTAGCTCAAAAATCGCACATGGGGCTCACGTCTCGGAATCCGGCGAAAGTTATGAAATATGAACGCCCATTCAACCACGAGTCTAACTATACCAAAATGACTAAATTCCAATAACAATTCGACCCTCAAATCCTCAAATCTATCCAAGAGGGTTTTTAAAATTTTCTAACTTAAATCATCAATTAACTGATAAAAAAAGTGATGGATTTGGGTAATCTAACCAAAATTGAGTTAAGAACACTTACCCCGATACTTTCTCTGAAAATCTCCCAAAACTCATCTCAATCCGAGCTCCAAACCGTTAAAAATGGAAAATGGGACGAAGTTCCATTTTTAGAACTTAAACTCTCTGCCCAGGCTTTTACTCTTCGCGATCGCGAACATCCACACGCGATCGCGAAGTACAAATTTCCTCTACCCGGATTTAACTCTCGCGATCGCGGAAAATCCCATGCGATCGCGAAGCACACTCTTCGCAAGCCTATGCGATTGTAAGCCTTCTCACGTGATCGCGAAGCATTAAACGCGTGGCCCAACTTCTGCCTCGTTACTCTACGCGAACACGACCTTCGTCACACGTTCGCGAGTCACAAAATATCAAAGCTACATGATCGCATCCCGCTTCATGCGATCGCGAAGTACAAAACTCAGCAGCCCTCAATTAATGCAACATCACCAACCATGAATGCAACATCACAAACCTTCCGATCCGCATAACTTTCTGTCTAGATTGGGCTGTACGAAGTCGATCCTGAATCAATTTAACCTTTTCCAAGGCATCCTGAATGAAGTCTGTACCCAATAACCTAGTCTCACCCGGTTCGAACCAACCCACTGGAGACCGACACCGTCTACCATACAAGGCCTCATACGGAGCCATCTGAATGCTCGATTGGTAGCTGTTGTTGTAAGCAAACTCCGTAAGTGGTAAGAACTGATCCCAAGCACCCCCAAAATCTATCACACACGCACGAAGCATATCCTCAAATATCTGAATAGTGAGTTCGGACTATCCATCTATCCGAGGGTGAAATGTTGTACTCAACTCCACATGAGTACTCAACTCTCGCTGTATAGCCCCATAAAACCGTGATGTAAACTGTGTACCCCGAACAGAGATGATAGATACCAGTATACCATGAAGTCTGACAATCTCGCGAATATAGACTTGAGCCAATTGCTCGGAAGAATAGGTAGTCATCACAGGAATGAAATGAGCTGAGTTGGTCAGCCTATCCATAATCATCCAAACTACATCAAACTTCCGCTGAGTCCATGGAAGCCCAACAACGAAATCCATATTGATCCGCTCCCATTTCCACTCCGGAATTTCTAACTTCTGAAGCAATCCACCCGGTCGCTGATGCTCATATTTCACTTGTTGACAATTTAGACACCGAGCTACATACTCCACTATGTCTTTCTTCATCCGCCTCCACCAATAGTGCTATATCAAGTCCTAATACATCTTTGTAGCACCCAGATGAATGGAGTACCGCGAACTGTGAGCCTCCTAGAGAATCAACTCACGCAAACCATCTACATTAGGCACATATAGCCTGTCCTGCATCCGTAATACATCGTCATCTCCAATAGTGACTTTCTTGGCATCACCGTGCTGAACTGTATCCTTAAGGACAAGCAGATGTGGGTCATCATACTGACGCTCCCTGATACGATCATATAGAGAAGATTGGGAAACCACACAAGCCAAAACTCGGCTCGGCTCGAAAACATCCAATCTAACAAACTTATTGGCCAAGGCCTGAACATCTAAGGCTAAAGACGTCTCTACTACCGATAAATATGCTAAGCTGCCCAAACTCTACGCCTTACGACTCAAGGCATCGGCCACTACATTGGCCTTCCCGGGATGATAGAGAACGGTGATATCATAATCCTTAAGCAACTCCAACCATCTCCGCTGTCGCAAATTAAGATCCTTCTGTTTAAACAGATGCTGTAGACTCCGGTGATCGGTTTAGACCTCACTATGGACACCGTATAAATAATGCCGCCAAATCTTCAAGGCATGAATAATAGCTGCTAACTCATGGTCATGGACCGAATAATTCTTCTCATGTACCTTTAACTGCCTGGACGCGTAGGCAATCACCCTACCGTCTTGCATCAACACTGTGCCGAGACCAATACGCGACACGTCATAATACACAGTATAAGACCCTGAACCTGTAGGTAATACCAATACTGGGGCTGTAGTCAAAGCTGTCTTGAGCTTTTGGAAGCTCTCCTCACATTCCTCGGTCCACCTAAACGGAGCACCCTTCTGGGTCAATTTGGTCATAGATGCAACAATAGAAGAGAAACCCTCTACAAATCGGCGATAATACCCTACCAAACCAAGGAAACTCCGGATTTCCGTAACTGAGGACGGTCTGGATCAACTTTGTACTGCTTCAATCTTCTTCGGATCTAACTTTATCCCCTCGCATGAAACTATATGGCCCAAAACTTCCACTAAATTAAGCCAGAATTTCCACTTTGAAAATTTTGCATATAACTTCTTTTCTCTCAAAGTCTGAAGCACAGTCCTCAGGTGTTGTTCATGATCTTCCTGACTCCAGGAATACACTAGAATATTGTCAACAAACATAATGACAAAAGAATCAAGATATGGCTGAAATAAACTATTCATTAAGTGCGTAAATGCTGCTGGGGCGTTGGTCAGCCCAAAAGACATCACAAGGAACTCGTAATGACCATACCGAGTCCTGAAAGCAGTCTTTGGGATATTTGGCTCCCGAATATTCAACTGATGATAGCCTGAACGCAAGTCGATCTTAGAAAACACTCTGGCACCCTGAAGCTGATCAAATAGGTCATCAATACGTGGCAATGGATACCCGTTCTTCACTGTAACCTTGTTCAGCTGGCGGTAATCAATACACATCCACATAGAATCATCCTTCTTCTTTACAAATAAGACAGGAGTACCCCAAGGCGATACAGTGGGCCGAATGAAGCCCATATCAAGCAATTCCTGTAACTGTTCTTTTAATTCTTTCAACTCTGCTGGGGCCATACGATATGGTGGAATAGAAATGGGCTGAGTGCCCAATAACAAATCAATGCCAAAGTCAATATCCCTGTCGGGTGGCATACCCGTAAGATCCGCTGGAAATACATCAGGAAAATCTCTTACTACAAGAACTGACTCCAGGGTAGGAGTATCGATACTAACATCTCTCACATAGGCCAGATACGCATCACACCCCTTCTCAACCATTCGTTGAGACTTAAGAAATGAAACAACCCTGCTAGGAACATGATCCGAGGTACCTCTCCACTCTAGCCGCGGTAGACCTGGCATAGCCAACATCACCGTCTTGGCGTAACAATCAAGAATAGCGTGATAGGGCAACAACCAGCCCATGCCCAAAATAATATCAAAATCTACCATACTGAGCAATAATAAATCAGCTCTGGTCTCAAAACCACTGATAACAATTAAACACCACCGATACACACAGTCCACAATAATAGATTCACCCACAGGTGTAGATACATAAATAGAAGAACTCAAGGAATCACGTGATACGCCCAAATACGGGGCAAAATAAGATGACTCATAAGAATAAGTGGAGCCCGGATCAAATAAGACTGATGCATCTCTATGATAGACCGGAATAATACATGTGATAACAGAATCGGATGCAACAGCCTCTATCCTAGAAGGAAGGGCATAATATCTAGCTTGGCCTCCCCCTCTAGGGCGACCTCTATCTGCCCTACCTCTATCTCTAGCTGGTTGTGCAGGTGGAGTGGCAACTGGTGCAGTAATCATGGCTTGAGAAGCCTGAGGGCCCCGTGGAATAGGTGGGGCCTGAGAAATCTGTGGATGTGCACCCCTCCTAAATCTGGGCAATCTCTCATAATATGGTGAGTGTTACCACACTCAAAACTAGCCCTCAGAGTACGTGGCTGCTGGGACTGGCTCGGGCCTGATCGAGTAGACTGCCCGTTGAAAGCACCCCGTATAGGAGGTACAGTAAACACTGGCAGTGCATAATATGGAACATGAGGTCTGGGAGTAGCCGGAATACCACTGGAAGCTGGAAGTGCTGAATTAATAGGACGGCTAACATAACCTCTACCATGACGGGCTGCAACTGGGGCTCGGGAATTATTATATGTGCCAGAATCTTGGGGTCTCTTAGATTCCCTCTCTTCCCTCTCCCGAGTACGCATACCTTCCAATATCCTAGCAATTGACACCACCTATTGGTGTGTGATGTCCATCTCTAGCTCTCAGGCCATACTGAATCTGATACTAGGGTGGAGACCCTCAATAAATTTGCGAACCCGCTCTCGAACAGTAGCAACTAAGGCTGGTGCATGACTAGCCAACTTACTAAATTGTACCGCATACTCTGACACGGTCATAGAACCCTAGCGCTGCTGCTCAAACTCTGCGCGCCATGCATCTCTAAGACTCCGAGGAACATACTCCCTTAAGAACATATCTGAAAATTGAGTCCAAGTGAGTGAATATGCCTCAGCGGGACTATCCAACTCATATGACCGCCACCACTGGTAGGCTGCTCCTCTAAACTGGAATGCCATGAAAGAAACCCCACTAGAATCCACAATACCTATAGTACGGAGCATACAGTGACTTTCCTCCAGAAAACCCTGAGCATCCTCTGAAGCTAAACCGCTGAAAGTGGGAGGGTGGTACTTCTTGTACCTCTCGAGCCTAAGCTGCTCCCCCTCTGAAACTGCTGTCCTAATCTCAGGCTGAACTGGGACAACTGGCTGTACTGGTATAACCTCTAGGGCATAGTCAACATGGGCCGTGGCTCTGGAGTACGAGTGGGGGGAGTCTGTGCTCCTCCTCCGGCCTGAGATGTGGCAGGAGCAAGTGGAATTAACCCTGCCTGAGCTAGAGTGCCAAACATGCTAAACAACTGGGCAAGAGTCTCCTGAAGTGGAGGAGTAGTAACAGGCATCTCAGGTGCATGCTCTCCAACTGGAGCTACTGGTGGCTCTGGTGCAACAACTCGTGCCGGTGCTCTAGCTGCACCGCGTGGTCTTCCTCAGCCTCTGGCTCGACCTCTACCCTGATCCCGGCCTCTTGCGGCTCCAACAGGGGGCACGAGTGTCTGATCATCGGATCTAGTTGTGCGTGTCCTCACCATCTGTGAAAGAATAGAAAGATAATAGTTTAGAACTTTGATGTCAACAATGCACACGATAAGGAACAAAGAAGTGAATATTTTCCTAACAGTTCCATAGCCTCCCGAAGATAAGTGCAGACATCTCCGTTTCGATCCGCAAGACTCTACTAAACCTGCTTGTGACTCATAACACCTATGAACCTAGTGCTCTGATACCAACTTGTCACGACCCCAAATTCCCTCCGTAGGAGGTTGTGATGGCACCTAGTCCCTAAGACTAGGTAAGCCTATCAATGCGAAATAATAATAGATATCTGAAATAAATAAACTACAATTCAAATAATTACAACTCCCAAAACCCGGTAGAAATAAGTCACAAGCTTCTAAGAATTTATTCTCTATGTCTCTATACATCAGAGTCTAAAGCAAATAAGGAAGACATCATAGTAAGATAGAAGGGGACTCCGTAGTCTGCAGACGCTGGTAGATATACCTCGAAGTCTCCTCGTACAACTAGTTTACTGATGCATGGTCTGATAAGATGTACTTGGATCTGCACAAAAAGATGTGCAGAAGCGTAGTATGAGTACACCACAACGGTACCCAGTAAGTGCCAAGCCTAACCTCGGTAGAGTAGTGACGAGGTCAGGTCAGGCCCTATTGGAAAATAAATAATGGCATGCTAAAAATGTTTAACAATATAATAAGATAATATGACAATGGAAATGAATCAACTAGTATGTCACCCTTTAATTACACCAAATAATGGCATTAATACCCCGTGGAAACAAAACAGAATTCTTTTCAACTTCAAGAAAATCACAACAATAATCAAAGGCAACTGCGGCCACATCTCAATATCAACAAGGGCACTCTCGAGGTACCGCCTCGTAGTCCCAAATCATAATTAAATTCACAATATCTCATTACCTTATATCATCGCGGGAGCCTTCACAATTTATTTAAAAGAAAATATTTTTCCTGAAATAGCATCCCGCGTTTTAGCCATCCTTATCACATTACATGACTTCTAATAGTTTCCCATACTAGCCACGCGTATCAAGCCACCCTTATCTCACCGCATGCGTTTCAACACCCAAACCTTATACCACCGCATGCGTATCAATATCACAATATATCACAATTTTTACCTCAAGTGTACAAATATTTCAATTTGCCTAAATAAATCAACAACAATATTTTTTCACAATAAAGACCTCACGACTCCATCACAATGAGTACGAAAATCTTACCAAAACTATTCGGGAATAAATAACTCAACAAAATAATATTTTAAAATTTTAATACGTTGCTTCAATACCAAATTTAAAATATCAAATAATTCATGTTAGTAATATTTAATTTAAGAAAATCAACCTTCAAATAATGCAAAGAATAAAAGAAACCAAGTTTCAATTAAACAGGTAAAACAATTAGCAGGAAAAGGTCAAGCAAATTTAAAGTATAAAAATTTAAATCAATGATGAAGAATATAACAAGGTAAAATTATTTCATTGATATGCAACAACGAACTACACAATTTAAAGACATAATCTTTCACATTTAGACTGTGTACACACTCGTCACCTAGTATACACAACTTTTAACACATTTCAATTTATCACTTCAATACCAATCCTAGGGAAAATTTCCCCCCATAAGGTTAGGTAAGTCACTTACCTCGACTTGCTCCAATTTAGCCAAGTAGTATGCCTTTTTCTCGATTTTCGAAATTAGCTCAAAATTTACCCGTGGGGCCCACGTCTCGTAATCCAGTGAAAGTTACGAAATATGAATGCCCATTCAACCACGAGTCTAACTATACCAAAATGACTAAATTCCAATAACAATTCGACCCTCAAATCTATCCAAGAGGGTTTTCAAAATCTTCCAACTTAAATCACCAATTAACTGATAAAAACAGTGATGGATTTGGGTAATCTAACCAAAATTGAGTTAAGAACACTTACTCCGATGTTTTCTCTGAAAATATCCCAAAACTCGCCTCAATCCGAGCTCCAAACCATTAAAAATGGAAAATGGGATGAAGTCCCATTTTTAGAGCTTAAACTCTCTGCCCAGGCTTTTACTCTTTGCGATTGCGAAAATCCACACGCGATCGCGAAGTACAAATTTTCACTGTCCGAATTTAACTCTACGCAATCGCGGAAAATCCCACACAATCATGAAGCACACTCTCCGCAAGCCTGCGCGATCGCAAGCCTTCTCACACGATCGCGAAGCATTAAGTGCGTGGCCCAGCTTATGCCTCGTTACTCTACATGAACACGACCTTCTTCACGCGTTCGCGAGTCACAAAATATCAAAGCTACGCGATCACATCCTGCTTCATGCGATCACGAAGCACAAAACTCAGCAACCCTCAATTAACCTTACGCGATCGCGATGCACAGACTTGCCCAAACTACACGATCATGGACTAGCCCACGCGATCGCATAGCACAAACTTCCAGCTGCCCAATTAACCCTACGCGACCGCATACCTTCTCACGTGATCGCGTAGAAGGGAATCAGAACCCGCAGAATCCAGAACTTCATCTATCAAGCTAATTCCAAAAATGATCCGTTAAAGCATCTGAAACTCACCCGAGCCCCTCGGAACCTCAACCAAATATACCAACAAGTCCTAAAACATCATACGGGCTTAGTCGAATCTTCAAATCACATCCAAAACACTAAAAACACGAACCACACATAGATTCAAGCCTAATGAACTTTGAAACTTTCAATTTCTACAAACGACGCCGGAACCTATCAAATCAAGCCCGATTGACCTCAAATTGCATGCATGTCATAAATGACCTAACAGAGCTATGAAAATTTTCAGAACTGGATTCCGACCCCGATATCAAAAAAGTCAACTCCCCGATCAAACTTCCAAGCTTAAATTCCTATTTTAGCCATTTCAAGCCTAATTTAACTACGGACTTCCCAATAAAATTCTGAACATGCTCGTAAGTCCAAAATTACCATACAAAGCTGTTAAAATCATCAAAATTCTATTCCGGGGTCATTTTTTCAAAATGTTGACCGAAGTCAAACTTAGCATTTTAAGGCCATCTTAAGGAACCAAGTGTTCTGATTTCCACCTGAACAATTCCAAATCCCGAACCAACCATCCCCGCAAGTCATAAATTAATAAAAGCACATACAGGGAGTTTTATTTAGGGGAATGGGGTTCTAAAAGTCAAAATGACCCGTTGGGTCATTACACGCTCTAAGCTAGTTCATTTCTCGATCTTCAGAAAAATTTCATAACTTCTTCTCACTTCTGAAGAAGAAGAACAACTTCGAATGGACTCCATAATGCCAACAAGCCTTAAAAGACCTGAAACGTTATCTATCAAGCCCTCTATTGCTATCAAAACCGGAGGAAGGCGAATAGTTGCTGATATAGTTAGCAGTCTCGGAGGTAGCGATAAGTGCCGGTCTAGTCCGGGAGGATGAAGGCATGCAATTTCCATTCTATTATGATAACAAAATTTTGTCGGGAGAAAAAACTAGTTATTCGCACCTCAAAAAATTGGCCTTAGCTCTCGTAGTCGCCTCTCGAAAGCTTAAGCCTTATTTTCAATGCCACCTGATAGCCATGGTGATAATCTTTCCCCAAGTAATGCTGATTGTGGGCTATAATGGCATTTTCTAGTTGCTTATCGCACTCTAATTTATTGTACTTTAATTGAGTTTGAGCGTTAATAGCTAGTGTTATGCACTATTTGTGTGTTTTATTCCTTATAGGAGTGATCCAGAGCTATGTAGATGTTATGGGATGAATTCACGCCATTGTGGAGCTTTGAAGTCTGAGTAAAAGCCCAAGAATTAGGTTGGGATTGAGTTCGGGGATCAACGGACACTAGTGCATTCAAAGAGAGAAACGAAGAATCGAGCCGGCATTAGAAAGCTCATTCTTAGAGTGGTGAAGATGGAGGAGAATAAAGAGGTCCCCCTTATACCATTCTTAGCGATAGGTAGAGCAATTTTATATATACATGATAGAAGGCTCATGCTTAGAGTGGGTGAAGAGACTGTAACGTTCGAGATGAATGAGGAGATGGGGGTGAGAAAGGAGAAGCCAACTGCAAGTGTAGAGTGGAAGGTGAAAAATTCGAATGAGAAGGCTACGATGAGTGAAAAAGACAAGTGTGGGGTGTGACCCAAGAAGGATGAGAAGAAGCTGTCCGCGTGGATGTGTGCACTAGTTCGGGAGAGAAGAATGGAGCCCGACTTTGACTCAGACCCCGACTAGAGATTGAGTGAAATTTCTTCTACCTTATACTTTTTAATTGTGTGCCATGGGGACATGCCACAACTTAAAGTGTGGGGTGGGGGATATTTGTATGTATGTTGTATGTATATTAGTCTTAGTTTTTATTTGTTAGTTATAGTAGTTTGTTAGGAAAAAAAAATGGAAAACCATAAAAATTTTAAATTTTTTAATTTTTTCCGATGATGGATATCATTCGACAGGTTTCTTGAGGGATTAAAGTCGAAAGAAAAAGACAAAAAAGATTTTATTTTTTTAGGTAGTGTATTAATTTCCCCTTGTTTTTTTTGTGCCGCGGTTCTTTTTCAAGGGTTTTATTTGAACCAGGTGTAGTTAGTTTTTATTTTTGTTAGGAATAGGAAACCTTGTGCTATGATTTGAATTAGAAGCAATGTCTCTTAACTTTATTATGCCTTGAGAAGAGTAAGTGCTTTAGTTGTGACGCTTAGGCTCAGTTTTTGACTCTTGCATAAGTACCTTAAATTGTATAATATTAACTTTGCTTAACTGCTTTGGCTAGAGTGTCTTGATGATCCAATCTTGGCTGCAATTCTCTTTGTTGTGGCCCTCTGAGATTTCTGAAAGAAGAAGGTCAACTGGTGTTCACCAAGTTGATGTTAACACATCTGTGCAGGTACCGCTTGATTCCATGGCGAAAGAGATAAGGAAACTGACCTTAGCTTAGATATATAATGAGCCCCATGCAGCGTGTGATATATGTGGAAGAGGGCACCCTACTCCTGAGTGTCAAGCCTAAATCGAGGAAGTTAATGCTGTCGGAAATTATAACTTCAATGCAATAGGTCAAAAGCACCCCGGTTTTTCATGGAGTTCACCTGGTGGTACAACAAATGCATGGCAACAAAATAACTCCAGATTTCAAGGAGCTCCTGGTTTTGTGAATCAATAGAGGCCGCAGTTTCAGCCTCAACAACCAATTCAGTCTGGGTTAGAAGATCTAATGAATTCATTCATTGTCAAGATTGATGAGATATTGAATGCTCATGGAGCAGCTATCAAAGAACTTGGTATAGGTTTGCGTAACTTAGAGAGACAAGTGGGACAAATTGCAACTATATTATCTGAGAGAATCCCAGGTACTCTATCAGCTGATACTGAAAAGAATTCCAAAGAAACGGTAAATGTTGTAACCTTGAGAAGCGGAGAAGTGTTGAAAGATCTCACTCCAATTCTCAAAGAAGTTGTGCCTAATAAACAACGTGGGAAGGAGCTGAAAATTGAAGATGACAAAAAGACTGAGAAGAAGAAAGTCAAGATGGGAGTTGAGAAAAACAAGAAGGAGGAAGCTTCAAGAAGGGAGGAATCTGATGATGTGAGAAAGTACATGCCTGCTTTACCTTTTCCCCAAAAGTTGCATAGAGAAATGCTGGACAAGCAGTTTGAGAGATTTCTAGATATGCTGAGACATGTTAATGTAAATTTGCCATTCACAGAAGTGCTCTCACAAATGCCAACTTATGCCAAATTCTTGAAGGAGATCCTTACAAAGAAGAGAAAGATAGAAGAAATATCAGTAGTCAAGCTCACAGAGCATTGCAGCGCAATCTTGCAAAACAAACTCCCAAAAAAGTGTGGAGATCCAAGGAGTTTTACTATATCTTTCTCGTTAGGCACTGTTAATTTTTATAAATCTTTGTGTGACTCTGATGCCTCAATTAATCTGATGCCTTTGTCTATTTACAGAAAATTGGAGAATGAGCTTGGAGAGATAAGGTCTGCGCCAATATCTTTGTAGCTACCAGACCAAACAACTATCATACATGAGGGGATAATGGAAGATGTCTTAGTTCGGGTAGATAAGTTTGTATTTCCTGTAGATTTCATTGTGGTGAAGATGGAGGAGAATAAAGAGGCCCCCCTTATCTTAGGAAGACCATTATTAGCGACGGGTAGAGCAATTTTAGATATACATGAGAGAAAGCTCATGCTTAGAGTGGGTGAAGAGACTGTAACGTTCGAGATGAATGAGGAGATGGGGGTGAGAAAGGAGAAGCCAATTGCAAGTGTAGAGTGGAAGGTGAAAAATTCGAAAGAGAAGGCTGCGATGAATGAAAAAGACAAGTGTGGGGTGTACCCCAAAAAAGCTGAGAAGAAGCTGTCCGCGTGGATGTGTACACTAGTTCGGGAGAGAAGAATGGAGCCCGACTTTGACTCAGACCCCGACTAGAGATTCAGGGAAGTTTCCTCTACCTTATACTTTTTAATTGTGTGTCATGGGGACATGCCACAACTTAAAGTGTGGGGTGGGGGATATTTATATGTATGTTGTATGTATATTAGTCTTAGTTTTTGTTTGTTAGTTGTAGTAGTTTGTTAGGGAAAAAAATTGGAAAATCATAAAAATTTTAAAATTTTTGATTTTTCCCGACGATGGATATTGTAACGACCCGACCGATCATTTTATTTTTTAGAACCCCGTTCCCCTAAATAAGACTTCTCGTACTTTCTTTTACTGATTATGACTTGCGGGGATGGTTGGTTCGGGATTTGGAAGAGTCTGGGTTGGAATCGGAACCCTTGGTTCCTTAAGGTTGGCTTAAAAGGCCAAGTTTGGCTTCAGTCAACATTTTGAGTAAACGACCTCAGAATCGGGATTTGACGGTTTCAATAGGTTTGTATAATAATTTTTGACTTGGGCGTATGTGCGGATCAGGTTTTGGATGAACGAGAGCGTTTTGGCGCCCAATAGTGAAAGTTGGTTCTTGAAGAACTTTGAAGTTCTTTAAATTTGGTTTGGAGTAGGTTTGGTGATATCAAGGTCCCAATGGAATTACAAGATAGGTACTAGTTCTGTAATGTAATTTAAGAATTGCACGCAACATTTGGTGTCAATCCGAGTAGTCTAAGTATGATTCGACGCGTTCGGAGCGATTTAGAAACTTGAAGTTCAAAGTTTGATTCAATTTGTTTTTGGGGTGTGATTCTTGGTTTTGTTATTGTTTTACGCATTTTGAGAGTTCGAGCAAGTCTGTATTATGTTTATAGACTTGTTGGAGTATTGGATGGGGTCCCGAAGGGCTCAGGTGCATTTCGGACCGCCCGGAGTTGAGTTGAAACACACTAGATTTCTGCTTCTGGTTTCCTTCTTTGCGAACGCGGTTAGACCCTTGTGTTCGCGATGAAGGATTTGGGGTTACTGTGGGCTGGGGAGCTTATGACCTTCGCGTTCGCGTGCGCAGGATCACGTTCACGGAGGTCTGGGCCCTCTAACCTTTGCGTTCGCGTGACCTGGACCGCGTTCGTGTAGAAGAGGCTGAGCTGGGTGGCCGCTGTTCGTTCTTCGCGTTCGCGATGAAGCCCTCGCGTTCGCATAGGGTAGGCCAAGCGAGCCTCCGTGTTTGCATTGCTCCTATCGCGTTCGTGATGGGTAAATTTTCCTGGGCCTGGGCCGTTTGCCTTCGCGATCGCGAGGCCTCTTCCGCGATCGCGAAGAAGGCAGACCCGGGCAGAAACTTTTTAAAAACGGGACTTAGGCTATTTTAGCTCATTTCTTCCATTGTTAGGCGATTCTTGGAGCTCTTAGAGAGGTGATTTCACTTAGCACTTTGAGATAATTAATTTCTACACAATGTGAGTTAAATACTTAGTTTATGGGTAGATTATAACATGTAAATTAGTGAAAATTATGGGGTTAGGTGAAAATATGAGTTTTGATAAAAATGAGATTTAACCACGGGATTTATTATGGAATTTAGTAGAAATCATATATTCATGTTCCTAAGGTTATGAGAAACAACTTTCTCTGAAGATTTCCGGAATCCCAGCATGTGGGCCCGAGGGGTGAATTTTAGGAATCTTTCAATTTTGGTTGGGTAATCACCTTAATAGTGGAAACATGAACTTTTGCGCATAGATTGACTAGTTTATGTAATGTTTGACTAGTTTCGAGTCGTTTGGCGTCAAATTTGGAGGTTTGAGTGCGTTCTTGAATTTGGGAAGTAGGCTTCGGGACGAGGTAAGTCTCCTTTCTAACCTTGGGTCGTGACAGATATCATTCGATAGGTTTCTTGAGGGATTAAAATCGAAAGAAAAAGACAAAAAGATTTTATTTTGTTAGGTAGTGTATTAATACCCTCTTGGTTTTTCTTTGTGCCGCAGTTCTTTTCCAAATGTTTTATTTGAACCGGGTGTAGTTTTTTTTTATTTTTGTTAGGAATAGGAAACCTTGTGCTATGATTTGAATTAGAAGAAATATCTCTTGACTCTATTATGCCTTGAGAATAGTAAGTGCTTTAGTTGTGACTCTTGCATAAGTAACTTAAATTGTATAATCTTAACTTTTTTTAACTGCTTTGGCTAGAGTGTCTTGATGATCCAATCTTAAGTGAGTTATGTGCCATAGGTGTGTGAGTTTTCGTGTATTCTGTGCATTGCATTTAATGTCTAGAACTTGCCCCGTGTGTTTGCAAAGCAAAATAGTAGTTTTATTCAGTCTTAGAAGTGATACAGACATTTCTTTGTTGAGCCAATTATATGCCTTATCCACCAAAATGTTATGTATCATAGTTAACTCCGTTGAGCCTATAATCTTGTTTCTTTGGTAACCACATTACAAGCCTTACCCATTTGTTTGAGTTAACCATTTATTTAAGCCATTTACCTCTCGTGAGCACTTAAAATTGTTATGAACTTTATAAAAGTTAAAGTGTGGGGTGATTGG
Source organism: Nicotiana tabacum (assembly GCF_000715075.1). Lineage (NCBI taxonomy): Eukaryota > Viridiplantae > Streptophyta > Magnoliopsida > Solanales > Solanaceae > Nicotiana > Nicotiana tabacum. The sequence continues at coordinate 40,233,915 of NC_134101.1, forward strand.
GTTGGTTTTTGAGTGGAGCTAATGAAATAAAGAGAAAGGTGCACTGTTTAGAAAAAGTAAAAGCCACTTAAATTGAAAAAGAAAAAAATATATACATAGTGTATTGTTGTGAAAATTATAACCAATTAAAGTCCTACTTGATCCTTGACTGAATGAGTTCAAATTAGTAGAGTAGTACACTACGGGCAAGCCTATGGTTCATCGTTTGTGGCATATGAATGTTTTTTTATGAGAGTGAGTGAATTCTGTCTATCTTGAGTTCCTAGTTGTTCTTAATGTTTATTGTGTGTGGAACTACTTTCTTTTGTTGTAAGGGTACGTGATTCATGAAGGAAAGGTAATGTCGTTGACCTCTGTGTTAGAGTAAGTGAGCGAGTTATAAATAATACGTGGTACTTGTGAGTCAAATCTTGAGGCTAGGATGCTACACTACTGTGCTTAGTCTATTTTAAATGTTCTTGGTATGATGAGTTATGGGAATTGATTAAAAAGGTCGTGTCTTTATAAAGTGTAGTTTGATTGCTCGAGGACGAACAATGGTTTAAGTGTAGGGTGTTGATGGTAGGCTATAATTGCGTGTTTTAGTTGCTTATCGCACTCTAATTTACTGCACGTTAATTGAGTTTGAGTGTTAATCGCTAGTGTTATGCACTAATTGTATGTTTTATGCCTTATAGGAGTGATCCCGAGCTATGTAGATGTTATGGGATGAATTCACGCCATTGTGGAGCTTTGAAGTCTGAGTAGCTCAAGGATTAAGTTGTGATCGAGTTCGGGGATCAACAAACACTAGGGCATTCAAAGAGAGAAACGAAGAATCGAGCCGGGCGTCAACCAAGTGCGCGAGCGTGCACTGGGCACGCATGTGAGGCGATGGACCACGTAAAATGCGCGAGCAGGTCCCCAGGTGCGCAGATGCGCACGTCCTGTTCGGGAAAAGTCTTACTTCATGAAGGAGAAGGTTTGTTTGTTTGGGCCCGACCCTACTTGGTATATATACATGGAAAGACGTTATTTTGAGGACTTTAGACATACTTTAGACCTAAGGAGGCTAAGGAGAAGTGGAAGAAGCAAGAGCACAAGGATTTCATGATTCAATCCTCACTCAAGACAAAGGTTTGGATCGTTTATGTTTTCCTTTAACTTAAACTTTTTTGTGATGAATTACTCTATCTCTATGGAGTAGTTCTCTTTAGGGATTGATGGATTTGGTGTTTTGAGAATTGTTTGTGGATATTAACTCTAGTTTTTATGTATTGAATCATTTTGGGTGTTTTAATTGTTGCGTATATATTCACATGTTTATGTAATCAAAAGGGGCGTAACTTGTGATGTTTTTGCATTATCTTGTTGGTTGAATTCATTAATTCTTCTTAGTAATCGAAAGAAGCTAGTTGAATTATTGTTTATACCTAGTTAGGAGAATAATCGAAAGAGATTCTCTTACAAACCAATCCACTACGAATTCCTGCATATCTTCACCGAACTTAACTTAGTTCATATTGTGAGAGACTTAATCGAGAGAGGAGTTTCTACTGAAAATTTGAACTAATAATAGAGTGAATTCGAGAGACTCACTTGAACCTTAGAAGTGAATAACTAGAGTTAAATCCCAGACAAGTATCTTGCACCTATCCAATTAACCCCTATTTTCTCCTATTGATATTTCTTTTGCTTACTCTTTTTGCAATTGTCATTAGCCAATAGTTTAGACTTTTAGTTAATTTTAATTTTAAATCACACAAATCTAAATTGTTGATCATCTTGGATAGCAATCAAGCTATAAACTACAAAAATACTATTTAACTCTAATCCCTATCGATACGATATTAAATTATACTATATTCCACTAGCGAGCATATTTAAGTGTGTGTTTTGCGCTCGATAAATGTCCTTCACAAACATGAGATGTCGGGTCGCCTGTCCAAATGGGCAGTCATAATTAGTAAATTTGATATTCAATATAAGCCTAGGACTGCGATCAAGTCATAAGTTTTGGCTGACTTTGTAGCCGATTTCAGTCCCGGGTTACTGCCTTTGGCTACGAAAGAGGCAGCGATGGTGTCAGAAACGACATCAGGAGTTTGGACATTGTTCACGGACGGAGCTTCCAATGTGAAAGGGTCCGGGCTCGGGCTCGGGGTGGTCCTAATCAAGCCTTTGGGAGAAACCGTGAGGCAGGCCATAAACACTGTTCCTTTAACTAACAATGAAGCCGAGTATGAGTCATTGATTGCAGGACTCGAATTGGCCCTGGGACTTGTGTAAGGACCCGTAAGAAAATTTAACCAAAATACTCGGGGTTTCATGGTGCCAAGATACATTCCTGACTGAGAGGAAAATGTTTCGCAGAAGAACGCATTTCTGCGGCCCATTATGCGGCCGCATAATCACTCTGCGGACCGTATAATGGCCGCAGAGTGAAGCAGTAAGTTTGGCCAATTTAAGGTCAGTTTTGAGGTCAATTATGCGACCGCTTAATCGATATGCGAACCGCATAAACGATATGTGGTACGTATATCGGTCGCATAATTCCTCTTGGATTTCTGCGGAGGGAGTTCTGCGGTGCATTATGCGACCGCAGAATAAGTATACGGACCGCATACTGGTCGCATACCTGAGCCGAAAGTTTAGGCCCCTGAGGGCCATTTCTGCGGTCACTTTGCGGACCGCATAACCATTATGCGGTCGCATATGCGACCGTAGACCTGTGTCGGGGCACCATTTTTTTAAATTTAAAACTCGACCCCCATTCCGTTAAAACACCCATTTAGTCTATTTTGAAGCTCATTTATGATATTTCTAGAGTGAGAGAGAAAGGGTTTTAGAGGGAGGGCCTAATTTTCATCAATTAATCTTCAACCATCACTCAAAGCTTGGAAATATTCAAGTAGAGCACCAAATTCTTCATCCAAAAAGAAAAGACTTCATCACCCCAGCTCTTAATTTCAAACATAGCTATAATGGGGTACTAGTGTGATATTTTATGGATATAAGGGTGGTTTATCTTGCATGCATGTATGATAAAGAATGTGGGAAAAAGTGAGCTAGAACCATGAACGTTTTCCTAATTCTGGGTTCAATTTGTATATTGCTAAAATAGATTGAGGTTGCTAAGGGTTTCGGATAATTGTAGAGTCTAAAGAAGCGCAATTGAGGTATGTATGGCTAACTCTCTTCTTCCTAGAATCGAACTCCTGGTGTCCGAATAATGGGTGTAAGTTCTAACTTGATCATACTAGAATTGTTTTCCTTAGTGTGTTGGATTGAAAAGATTCATGTTCCTTAATTGTTTTAGATGGTTACCATGTCATCATGCTATTTGAGAACGTAATTATGATTTTCCAAGCTCCTTCCCTTATGTGTGAAATGCCTTATGTGATGGTACTTTTCGACATGAATGATGATGTTATTTGAACGAATAAAAAGGGAAAGACTTGAATTGTAAAATGTTCTCAAGTGCCAAGACTAATTAATAAATGAGGTTGTTTGTGCCATGTAACGAAAGATGGGAAAGAAATGTGAATTGAGTGAACAATTGAAAAAGGTTATGGCTCAAGTGAGATGTCTTAGCCTATCGGGCCGAGATCGGACGCCATGATGTACACATGGTGGCATTTGTGTTGGAATTATTGATTTACATTGTGGATATGGATATGTCTCACTTGAGATGGCTTAGCCGGTCGGGCCGAGACTGGACTCCGTATAAAAACACAGTAGCATTGTGAGTTGTGGCTTTGGCACTAAAGATTATTAATCTAAAAAAAAGATGGAAAGATTGAATTGGAAACTATGTGATCCTTACTTGGTGTTTATTTGTATTTCTATGAAGTACTTATTGATTATTATGACTGCCTTCTCTTTGTTTCACTGTTCATTCTACTAAGATTGGTGTTTGCCTTACATACTAGTACTATTCGACAGTACTAACATCCCTTTTGCAGGGGGCGCTACATCTTTGAATGGATGTAGGTGGTTCCATCGCACATAGTGCCGATCGCAGATAGTGGTGCTCTTTTTCTCTCCTCACAACAGTCTTGGTGAGACCTATTTCTCCGAGGGGTCATGTAGTCCTTTTGTATAAGTTTTCATATTTTGAGGTATAGCCGGGGCCTTGTTGCTGACATTATTATGTTGCTCTTTTGTACTCTTAGAGGCTCCGTAGACATTTATCCACGAAGATGAAAGGGATCAGATTCATGTACCTTCGTTCAACTTATGCATTCAGTACTGGATATGGATGGTTATTGTGAAGTAAATACAACCAACTTAGTCCGGGACTGGAGAAATAATTTCATCGATTACCTTCAGCATGACAAGCTGCCTGAAGACCCGAAGGCATCCCGGGCACTCCGTACCAAAGCGGCTCGTTAAAGCCTTTGGGGAGGAGGGGGGGCTGTTATATAGAAGGTTGTTCCAAGGTCCGTTGGCCCGATGTTTAGGAACCTCGGAGGCAGACTACGTAATGAGAGTGGTTCACGAAGGAATTTGCCGGAATCAGCTCGGTGCAGATTCGTTGGTGCTAACATTAGTTAGGGAAGAATATTATTGAACCTGGATGGAACTAGACGCGAAGGAATTTGCACAGAAATGTGACAAGTGACAATGTCATGCGCAGTTGGTGCACCAACCGGTAGAACTCCTGCATTCGGTATTGTCCCCATGGCCATTCATGAAATGGGGGATGGATATAGTCGAGCCGCTGCCACAGGGTTCCCGGAAGGTAAGATTTCTTTTAATTCTAACTAATTACTTCATTAAATGGGTTGAAGATGCCAAAAGATCGGTGAACGCGAAGTGGTTGATTTCCTGCGGGAAAACATAATTTTCCGATTCGGAATACCGAAGGAAGTTGCCTGCGATAATAGACTACAATTCATAGGCTCCAAAGTCACAAAATTTCTTGAAGACCTAAAAATTAAAAGAATTAGGTCTTCAACATACCATCCAAGTGCAAATGGGCAGGCGAAATCAACCAATAACGTGACTATCCAAAACCTCAAAAAAAGGTTGGAAGCAGCCAAGGGCAAGTGGCCCGAAGAGTTACCGGGAGTGCTATGGGCTTACCGGACGATGGCCAAGTCATGCATGAGGGAGACACCTTTTCTCTCTTGTATACGACGCAAAAGCTCTTATCCCGGTGGAAGTAGGAGAACCAAACTTACGGTACTTCCGAGCGGACAAAGAAGCAAATAATGAGGCATTGCTGGTCAAACTGGAGCTGCTTGACGAACATAGGGACCTGGCGCATATAAGAATGGTGGCTCAGAAACAAATGATGGAAATATACTATAACCGAAGGGCCAATCTCTGCTATTTTAAAGTGGGGGACTTGGTTTTGAGGAAAGTGACTCAGAACACCTGGGAGCTCAACGTGGGAAAGTTGGGTCTAACATGGGAAGACTCCTATCGAGTTTTAGCTGTGACCGGAAAAGGATCATACGAACTAGAGAATCAAGATGGAGTCAAATTGCTAAGCAACTGGAACGTGACTCCTCAAAAGGTATTATTGCTGATGGACCCTGCTTATACTGAAAGTATGTGCTGTACTCTTTTTCCCTTCGACCAGGTTTTGTACCAATTGGATTTTTCTGGCAAGGTTTTTAACGAGGCAGCAACAGAAATCATACTACAAAAGGAGCATTATCAGCAAAGTTAAGACCTTTAAATGACAAGGCACTAAAACAACAAGCCACTGGGGGATGGTTAGATAATCTTTGGCTCGATGGCAAAGTTCCTAACGGGAAACGAAGCTTGCCATCGAACCAAAGATTATCCAACCATTCACTAGTGTTTTTCCTCAAAAGATCAAGACTTCCAATGTTCCAATTCGCATTCTTCGCATTCGAACACTGGAGGAGGGGGGAATAGTATGAGAAAATAAAAATCGGGATTGAGAGACCCGAGAACAATAATGTCTCATCGGGACCGAGGACTGCATAGCTAGCCTCGTAGAAACAAGTTATACAAATTAGCCACATGTATTGGCAATTTCTTTTCTTTAAGCAAATGAATGCTTATGCACTTTTGAAGATAGAAGGAATAAAATGAAGTCCTTTTCTTTTTATCTTGTTTCTTGTCCAAACGATGAATTGATTTTATCATTTGAAAGTTAACTGAAAACTTCAAATGCTAGTGCTGGAATGAATAAGAGACATCCTCTTCAAGAGTACCGTAAACATAAGAGGGCCCTATTTTATGAAACCCTCATAGTAAAGGGTTGGTTCCGAAAGAGTTTATACCGAAACCCAAATGCTATCGGGAGAAAATACACCCGAAGCTTTGCCTAAATTGATGCAAAAAGAATAAACTTTGCGCAATACTTAAACAAAAAGTCCTTTTATTAATCAAACATGCCAAGTGGCATAAGTACAAAAATACAAAAGGAAAACAATAAAGGAAAAGAAAGAAAAAGGCTAAACTTCGTCGCCATTGAAACTCGGAGGAAGAGAAGCATCTACACCTCCGGGAGAAGTAGGCGGATCTACCGTCGGTGCAGGATCTTGGCCTTCATCATCATTATTTCAAGTTCCTACTCGGTTCCCGAAAACTCAGATCCGGGACTAGAAGAGTCAGTTGTATCAGGCGGAGCCAGGAGACGTGGTCGAGCAGTTAACTCCAGCATTCAGGCCTTGGCGATCTCATCGTCGATATCAATAACCCCGCTTTGGCCTCTTCCAAGGATTTCCTCCTCATGTGGTACATATAGTATATTTTTTCAATAATGAGGGAATCCCCTTGGTGCTGAAGTTTTGCTTTAAGCCTATCAACCTCGGTCAATAGGCCATCCCGCTCGGATTTTATGGCACTAAGGCGAGGATCGAGATCACAGATTGTGGTTATGCGAACCTTATTTTGATCCATGTTCTTCTTATTCCTATTTTCTATCTGGGACCTCTTCTCCTCGGCAGCAGCAACTTCTTAAGCTTTGGAGTTCAACATTGCCTCCAAATTATTTGCTCGTTAAATGGAGGCCGACTCGCGCTCGGTAGCAGCAAGAGTAGCATCTTGAGATTCAACCCACTTAGTATTTGCATCCTAAAGTTGTGCATGTAGCTGAGTGGCTTCTTTGCTTTGAGACATCACATCCTGCTCACTCTGTTACATCCGGGCCTCAAGCTCAGCCGCTTGAGTAGTGTTCACTTCTAACATCGGGATGCGCACAACGAGTTGGTTCCTCTCGGCCAACAGTTGATCCCGCTCTGACATAAGTCCTACTTTAAGGATCAATATCCTAAGGCCATCAGAAGCAAGGAAGTTGGCCTGTAAAATAAATATTGAAGTTAGAAACCCTGGTGTAACTGACGAATAGAAACAAGAAGTAAAAAGAACAAGTATAATATCGCTGTTGTACTATGCATGGCGTTATTTAACATACACTTCCCTGAAAAAGAGTGTATTTTCTTCTTATCTTTATCTGAAGCCAGCGACTTCAGGTAATTGGCGAGCTCTTCCCACCTAGACAGTAGATGTTACTCCTTTGAAACCGAGAGAGAGACGTTCCTCCTCCCTTTGGGATTTGCAGAAGGGGGTTTTCAGTTGTGCCCCAAATTCCCATGGTCTGGGGACTGGGGAGGGAGACATCCTCCTCTCAGGTGTCTGCGGCCAGCGGAGGAGATGTAGCAGTTTCTGGTGACAATGGCACAGCCGATGTAGAGGGAGATAAAGCTGACGATGTTGTAGGTTGAGAAGTAGCTGCGGCAGAGGCAGTGCTGTTTGTTGGTTGCTCACCAACCGAAGGAAGAAGAGGCCCTGTACTCGACCTCATAGTACCAAAAGCACCAACTGGGACCGGAAAGGGAGAATCAACATTCTCCACTAAGTCAAATTCTCCCTAGAGTGCTTAGACATCGCCCTCGGTTGGGGTTCTAAGCTCTCTAGATTGAGCATTATGTTGAGCTGATGCAGATCGTTGTCTCCTTTGGAGGGAAGCCTCTTCATCACTATCTTCCCCTTTATCATCAATGACCACAATTGCTGCGTCTGGCTCGGGCATGGCCTTCTTTACTTTCTTATTTTTACCCCCGACTGAGGAAGAACGCCGCCTTTTTGGTTGCTTGTTCTCTAGCTGGGAACTCGAGGTTAGTCTTGATACTTACTGAGTACCGAGTGTGGTGTACTCATGCTACACTTCTGCACATTTTTGTGCAGAGCCAGGTATGGGAGATATCGGACTCGAGGGCACCGGTCCGGGTGAGATCCTTTTGCAACAATCTTGCAGCCTCTGCAGGATCGAACAAAACATCCTCCTTAGGGTAGGAAATGGAACCCTGCGGTAGACCTGAATCAAACAAGAAGGTATGGTTAACATGTTTTCTTATATACAAAAGTGGAATGAAGGAAAAGTCAGTCTACCATGGTTCTTGTCCCTCCACCCGTATTGGGGGCCAACTCGTTCCACCGGCAGGTCTTTAGTATAGTGATGTCCAGAATCTTCTGAACCCATCGGTCCAGGCCTTCAACCCTTGGAGGTTTCCACCAAGTAGCTGAAATAACGAATGCAAAAAGGTTAGCAATGACATGGAACAACCTTTTTTTTGGGAAAAGAGGTAGATTTTGAACTTACGTGAACGATTCCAGGATTCGGGGAAAGATGGAGTTGTGACCGAGATGATATCCCTCGGAGCAATGACGACAAATTGCTCTATCCATCTATGGTCGTTGTCATCATCCATGCTGGTAAGCAAAGCATGGTGGCCACGCTTGTTGAAGTATATTACTCCCCCACGGAAACTTTTGGGAGAGTAAAGGTTCATCATGTGAGCCAAGGTGAGGGGCTCCTTCGTTTTCAAGCACAACCTCTGTAGACTAGCCACCGTTCGCCACACAGAGGGGCCTATTTGTGCCAAGTAGACTTGATACCGGCGGCAAAACTCCAAAATCATGGGGTTAAGTCCTCCCCCCCTAATGAGAATGAGCCCAAAGTGAAGGGATACGTGTAAACGTACGTGAAACCCTTCTTAGTGAATGTTACCCACTCCACTAGATCAGGAGCAATGATGTTCAGGGCATGGCAGTCACAGTCCTCCTTCACAGCATGAATAGTGGAATGGAGAAAAGAAAAAGAATATTTACCCATAGCCCAAGTTCGAGAGTTTTAAGTAGGAAACTTCTCTTCGAAATCTTTGGCGGTGTTCAGATGCTTAGCTATGATGGTGCTCACCGTGAGAGGATCAACATCAACATCGACCTCTTTATCTTTGCTCCTCTTCGGGTCCCACCGAATAGAAGACCATAGTTCTTGGAAGAATTAGTAGAAGAAGACATAATGATAAGGAGATGATAGAGTTTTTTTTAAGAAGATCAAACAGATATGAAAGCAGAAGGAAGTTAAGAGCAAAGAAGTTAAGGAAGCTTATGAAGTTGTTAGAAGTGAAAGAATAAGAACGATGCGTATAAGTAAAGATATAGGAGACTAAAATCGTGATCATGATTACCTCGAGAACCGACGAAAATATTGCTAAATTGTGGAGTAACATGTGTTCGAGGTATTAAATGCGAGGAGACGTGCGTCTTATCAAGTGTCAGAAACTTTTCAGACTGGTTCAGATGAAAGGACTCTTCACCAACTTCCAGATGACACAAAGATGTGCCACCGGAAAGCAGTGGGACTATCTGTATAAGGTAAAATTGGTTTATATTAAATGCTCAAATGATTACATGACACGTGGAATCAGAGGCAGACAGAAGATGAAGCATGTGGGAACCAAGACCGAGGACAACAGCTTCGATTGGTATCGGATAGATCTCGAAGGGAACGCAGCCAACGGAGGCAAACGAATGTTTGCCATCGGATGACATTTAATGATGAATATTTCTCTGTATTAAATATGCAGTCGTTGAAGAGAATTTTGGCATTTATGGCCTGTCGTTACACATTCATCAATGTCCCCCATTATTGTCATTTAAGAGGGCTTGATCCTAGGATCTTGTTCCCTAGGTATATCTATAAAGAGGTATTTGAATAACCATTGTAACACACGAAATTTCTCGCAAAATTTATGCTACATTTTACTATCAAGCTGAATAATATTGCTTTATTTTTTGTCTAGTATTGTTCTTGTCGCTGTCTTCGGAAGCCTTGCTCCCGGAACCAGGCTCGCTAATTCTTTCGATTTCAATGCTAAGTCTTACTTTTCATTTAATTTATTCATCATTTTGGGATCAAATCAGTTCGCTTGTCTATAAACCACGTAACAAATTCAACTGTACCGTTTTACGAGCAAACATTTATAGGATTAAGTTTTCTATTTATATTATTACTAGTCATATGAGATCATATTCTCCACGTTTGCATGTGAGATGATTTTTAAATACGTCATTTTTCAGTTCGATATTAGTAAATTCTAACAAAAATAAGTGAATCATCTTCTTTGATTCAAATACATTTGCAATGAAGAATTTTTTAAAAACTCTTCCAACTATAAATTTAACGGCAAAGGGCCAAATATACCCATCTACTTTTGAAAATGGTCTAAGAATATCCCTCGTTATACTATTGGGTTATCTATATCCTTGCAGTCATACTTTGGGTTCATATATACCCCTCATTAAACGGAGAGACACATGTCATCGTCCTGTTGGTCAATTCTAAATATCTTCTAATTAATTAAAAAGACCCATTATCCATACCCGAAAAATAATTTTTCTTTTTGTAAAAACTGAAAAAACTAAATTTTGTTTTTACTAAAAACTGAAAAAAATGAATTTTTTTTTCCAGTTCTTACAAAAAAAACTGCTTTAAAAAAACTGAAAAATATTTTCTAAAACAATAAATTTGTAAAAACTGGAAAAAAAAACTGAAAAGTAATTAAAACTGGAAAAAACTAAAATATTTTTAACTAAAAACTAAAAAAAAAGAAGAAAATATTTGTTTTTTCAGTTTTTACAAAAACATTGCTTTAGAAAATTACTTTTTAGTTTTTGTTTTTAGTTTTTACAAAAATATTATTTTAGAAAATATTTTCAACTTTTTTTAAAGCAGTTTTTTTGTAAAAATTAGAAAAAAAAATATTTTCATTTTTTTCAGCTTTTAGTAAAAATTAAATTCTGTTTTTTCTTCCAGTTTTTTCAAAAAAATTTCCTTTAGAAAATTGATTTTCAGCTTCTTTTTTTTTTCTAGTTTTTACAAAAACATTGTTTTAGAAAATATTTTTCAGTTTTTTCTAATTTTTTTGTAAAACTGAAATAAAATATTTTCGTTTTTTTTCCAGTTTTTAGTAAAAATAATTTCAGTTTTTTACATTTTTTTTTTAAAATTGCTTTAAAAAGTTACTTTTCGGGTATGAGTAATGAGTCTTTTTAATTAATTAGGAGATATTTAATTGACCAACAGGATGATGACACGTGTCCCTCTGTTTAAATGAGGGGTATATTTGAACCCAAAGTATGACTGCATGGGTATAGATAACCCAATAGTATAACGAGGAGTATTCTTAGATCATTTTCGAAAATAGAGGGGTATATTTGGCCCTTTACCGTAAATTTAAAGATCTGAATTTCATAATTGCAGATTTATCTTTTTATCTTCTACAATAAATTTACTTTTCACCTACCAAAGAAAAAGGCCTCAAAATTACTCTTTTTTTCCTACCAAACTATAAATGTTGGCTTTTTAGGAGCAGGTTCAAGATATTTGATAAATAGGAAAAAGTAAAACATCCCCTCTCGGCTTTCTTTTTTTTTTTAGTCGGCAACAATATATTTTCTGAATCTTAACTACTTTAACTATATTGGTTTACTCGTGTCTCCCACCCTAATCCCCAAATAAGAGAGATACTTAAACGGTCCTAGTTTAATTTTAACCTGTACAAAATGTCCAATCTTTTGAATTTCAACCTAACAAAAACAATACGATAAATTGTCAAACAATAGCCATTAACTAAAGGAAGAAATTTATTAATTTAGCAGCATCAACTCGCGACTTCTCACAAAGCTAAAGACCGCAAAATATAAATTATAGTCCATAAAAGAGTAGGTCGATTTTCAAACGCTGAGCTAATTAAATATCTTGAACTTGGAGTTTAGGTCACGGAATTTATGAAAATTATTTAAGAAAGTTACCTTATTTTGTTTGTAACTGAAAAATCACTCTATTTTGTCCATTGTAACTGAAAAGTTACTTTACTCTGTTATGTAACTGAAAATTTGCTTTCTTTTGCATATTATAACTTAAAAGTCACCTTATATTTTCAGAGGATATTTCCGTGTTGACGTGGCATTTTTTCCAATCCGACCATTTAAAATATTAAAAGCATCCTTTAAAACTATTTACCGATCGACACCATGACCCGACTAGGTGGACCTTTCTCTTTTTTCTTTTGAGAAAAATATAAAATTAAAGAAGCTGCATTCGATTAACATTTGTTTCTATATATATTTATATATCAATAAAAAGATAACAAACTCAAAAAGTATTTGGTAATACTTCTATTAGAAAAAAAAAATATAACTCTCTCTTTGTGGCTTGATATACAAAACAATTTTCATTAGAAAACAAAGCTTATACAATTTTCATTAGAAATTAACTCCTTAAATTTACAATTTGCAAATTCTTTAAATGTTTAAAAGTTTTGGAGATATGTTCTAAATTTCAGTTAATGACTAGTTGAGGCAGGCGTGCGGAGGGTACATGAACAGTTCAACACCTACCTATTTCACTTTACAAAAGCAAGTTCAAATTGTCATTTTCAACTGCTTTTTAAGTGGGTATAGAATTCTTGAAAATTGCATTCATCTTAAGCTTTTCACCTGCAGTTTGAACGGATAACTACTCGTCAAACATTTCTGCTGTACCAATCTTGAATACTTTTTGACTGATATTGGGGCTGCTCTGGTATAAATCATATCTTCAGGGGCCCTTTCTGAATTTAATATTTTTCTGATATGTATCAGAGTTCTTTTGAAAGTATAAAGAAATATTTAATAATAAAACTTGGACATATTTTTTTAAAAACCAAGTTAGTAAAAAGATTTAATATTATCTAGTGGTATTTGTGCAATTTGTTTCCTTTTTTAGAAACGAATTCCAGATTTGTGCTCCACCTGGGCTCCATCCTCTCTTTATGATAAAAGAAGTTTCGTTTGGCGCATGGCAAGTTGTGCCCGTGAGTAGGCTAAATTAAGTACAGTCAGATCATTCTATAACAATATCTTTATATAATAATTATTCATTATAAAAGTTAAATATTTTTCGAAATCAATTTTTATATTATGTTATAATATATGTCCTTTATAATAATACTTCACTATAGAAGAAAAAAATATCGGAACAAACGAAATATTTGACTCTAGCTTATTTTTTATTCTTTATAATACAAATATTCGTTATTCTCATTTTCGGCTTCTTCATAGGGATTTTCAAAATATCTTGTTAAAGTTAAAGAAAGAGCTGTTGAAGTTGAAAAAAAATATTGAAACCGTAATTGTACTGTGCATGAGTGTCGCGATAAGATCTTCGAACTCTGAAAATAAAAATAAAAACTAATGGTACAAAGTGATTTTTCCTTAAATAAACCTTATGTCATGCTAATATGGATTAATCTGACTAGTAAGTTCCGAATACCAGGTTGTTATACCAAAAAAATGAAGAGTTGGAATTTCAGCGATCACTAACCAAGATTATGCAATGCTGCCTTTTAGTTGAATGCAAAATATAAAATTTCAAATGCCGAATTTATTTCTAGATATTGAAACAAGTGCCTATGCTATAAAAATTGATCCAACTCTCAAAGACAAGGACATTACTATACTTTCATGCTATTCTAAATTTTAGTAATCCACTTTATTACCACAACAACAAGCCCAGTGAAATCTCACAAGTAGGATCTAGGATAAGTAAAATATACGCAGATCTTACCCCTACCTTATGACGGCAGAGAAATTTATCCCAACCTTATGACGATAAAGTGACGGTTTCCGAAAGACCGCTGCCCTCAAGAAAATCTAACTCAAACCATATAATGCCTCGTCTTAATCAGTTGTGGATTCGAGGATCTTAAGATTAAACCTCATATCCGAAAGCAAAGAACTACCTTTAATTATTTAAGCAATTTTTCTTTAAAGAGAAACCAGTTACACGATTCGTTATTTTATATCTCGTAATCAACATCTAAACTAATTTTTTAGTAAAAAAGTTAGAGTCATGTTATTTCTTTAGGAACTCTTTTTATTATCATATATGATATATCTGGGCTCTATGATATCATAATGACGTGTTAAATATTCTTTGAGTACTAATAATTATACAACTTGCAACTATGGTTGTACCTTTCAGTGCTTTTATAGTTTCTGTACATCCCTTGTGGTTATAAGCTAAGGTTCTCATCCAACTGTTTATTCTCTTCGAGCTTCTCTTATCTTTTTCTTTCTTCTTTTATCCAAAGAATGAAGGTTATGCCCTTTAATTTGGTATAGTAGCTGTCGTAGCTTTCCAATTTTGTTCTCTTTGGCAACATCTTGCTTTTATTCTCCTTCTACATTATGCCTTTCGTTGTTCTTTTATTTGGTTTTATCTAATTTATCAAATGAATAAGATGTAAGAAGAAGACAAAGTAACTATTTTTAGCTAGGTGGCATCACAGAAAAGGTATATAACTCTCCATGTTATAAAATAATAAAAGAAGAAGAATAGAGAAAAGTAGGGAGATAGAGTTCTTATTGATTTGGGATGAATTACAATGGAATAGAACTTCTCTATTTATAGGGAAAAGTGACTTAGCTACAAAGTAACAAACCCTAGAATCTCTCTAAAATATAGATACTTACCTTAAATAAAATTCTATTTATAACACTCCCCCTTGAATGTATATTCAATAGATAATGTGTCTCGTTAAAACTTTAACTAAAATAAAACCCAATGAAAAAAAAGTTCTAGAGAAGGAAAAAGAGTACACATGTTTAAAAATATGCCTTTTGGTTGCCTCGTTAAAAATCTTGCATGGAAAACCCAGTGGGACAAAACCTTATAAGGGAAAAAAGTACAACGCGTATTAACTTCCCCTGATGAGAGCATCAATTCACATCCTTGAGCTTTCGCATCCCAATCTTGTACACTAGTTTCTTGAAGGTTGACGTTGGTAGAGTTTTTGTTAACAAATCAGCCATATTATCACTTGAACGAATCTGTTGCACATTGATATCATCATTCTTTTGAAGATCATGTGTGAAAAATAACTTTGGTGAAATGTGTTTTGTCCTATCTCCTTGTATGAATCCTCCCTTCAATTGGGCTATGCATGTTGCATTGTCTTCATACAAAATCGTGGGTAGTTAGTCACACTTCAAACCATATTTTTTTCCGAATAAGATATATTATAGACCTCAACCATACACATTCTCGACTTGTATCATGAATATCAATTATCTCAGCATGATTTGATGAAGTAGCCACGATTTTTTGCTTAGTTGATCACCAAGATATGACAGTGCCTCCACATGTAAATACATAGTCTGTTTGAGATCGAGCCTTATGTGGGTCAGATAAATACCCAGTATCGACATAACAAACAAGATTAGGACTGCAATTATTTCCATAAAATAAACCCATATCGGTAGTCCCTTTTAGATACCGCAATATTTGTTTGATTCCATTCCAGTATCTCCTTGTAGGAAGTAGAGCTATATCTTGCTAAGACATTAACTGAAAAAGTTATGTCGGGCCTTGTAGTGTTAGCAAGATACATTAGTGCACCAATTGCACTAAGATATGGTACTTCAGGACCAAGTAGCTCTTCATTCTCTTCTTAAGGTCGGAATGGATCCTTATTAACATCAAGTGATCGAACAACCATCAGAGTACTTAATGGATGTGCTCCATCCATGTAAACCCGTTTCAATACCTTTTCTATGTAGGCAGATTGATGAACAAAAATTTTGTTTGCCAAATGTTCAATTTGCAAACCGAGACATAATTTTATTTTTCCAAGAACTTTCATCTCGAATTCCTTATTTAAATAATCAATTGCCTTTTGGAGTTCTATAAGAGTTCCAATAAGGTTTGTGTCATCAACATATGCGGCAAGTACAACAAATTCCGATGTTATTTTCTTTATAAAAACACATGGACAAATGGCATCATTTATATAACCTTCCTTTAATAAATACTCACTAAGACGGTTATACCACATTCGTCCTGATTGCTTTAGACCATACAAAGATCTTTGCAATTTGATTGAAAATATTTTTCTGGACTTTGAATTATGCGCGTAAGGCATTTTAAATCCCTCGAATTTTTTTATGTATATCTTATTATCAAGTGAGCCGTAAAGGTAGGTTGTAACCATATCCATTAAATGCATGTCAAGCTTTTCATAGTCATCAAAACTAATGAGATAATGGAACGTTATAGCATCTATAACGGGTGAATATGTCTCTTCATAATCGACACTAGGCCTTTGTGACAATTCTTGTATATCTGATCGATGCAAATTCATCTCAATATCAATTGGATTTATTAATAGTTCCTTATTTTCTTGAGTCTCTGGCTCAGTGATTTACTCATGAATCTTAGGATTGGTTAGATTGTGGATTTCTTTATGAGACTCTTTCGTAGTGTCATCTTGATCATTTATTTTTCTTTTTCTAGGATTTCGATCCTTAGAACCCAATGGTTTGCCACGCTTTAGGCGTGCTTTTGACTCATTAACTATGACACTAAAAGATTGTCCAACAGGGATATTAATACGGATTGGAACATTCTCTACAGGGATATGTGATTTTGTTATCCTTTTCAGATCCGTAAATGCGTCTTGCATTTAATTTGCTATTTCTTGCAAATGAATAACCTTTGAACCTCTTTTTCACAAATAAAGGCACAAGGATCAAGATGAGACAATGATGGATTTTTCCACAAAATTTTCCGTTTGGTTTCACTAATTTCTCCCCCTAATTTTGAGAAAAGTGTCTCATCGAATCGACAGTATGCAAATCGAGTAGTGAACAAATCCCCCGTTAATGTTCCAAGGTAGCGAATAATGGAGGGCGATTCAAACCCAACATATATTCCTATCATTCTTTGGGGACCCATTTTGGTGCGATATAGCGGTGCTACAGGCACATATACTGCATATCCAAAAATTCGTAAATGGGATATAATAAGTTCATGACCCAAAACTAATTTCAACGGGGAATATTTATGATAATTTGTCAGTCTGAGATGAACTAGCATTGCTGCATGCAAAATGGTGAGACCCCAAACAGAAGTGGGCAACCTCGTTTTCATGAGTAACAGTCTTGCTATCAATTGCAGCCGTTTAATTAAAGACTCTGCAAGACCATTTTGAGTGTGAACATGAGCTACAAGATGTTCCACTTTATCCCAATTGATAAGAAATAATCATTAAATGCTTGGGATGAAAACTCATCAGCATTATCAAGTCAAATAGACTTAATTGGATTATCGAAAAACTGTGCTCGTAATCGAATTATTTGTGCCATTAATTTTGCAAAGCGGGGTTGCGAGATGATAATAGGAACACATGAGACCATCCAGAAGATGCATCTATTAAGACCATAAAATATCTAAATGACCCACTAGGTGGGTGAATAGGTCCACAAATATTCCCTTGTATACGTTCCAAAAATGCAGGGGACTCAATCCTAACCTTTGTTGGTGATGGTCTAATAATTAAATTGCCTTGATAACAAGAAGTGAAAGAAAATTCATTATTTAAAAGAATATTTAAATTCTTTAATGGATGGCCATTTGAGTTTTCTACAATCCGTCTCATCATAATTGATATAGGATGTCCCAATCGATCATGGAAAAGAATAAAAGTATTGGAATCGGTAACCTTTTGGTTTACGATAGAATGTGCCTCAATTGCACTAATTCTTGTCCAATACAGGTCACAAGATAAAGATGGGAACTTCTCAATAACCCTCTTCTAGCCAGAGACAATTTTGGTAACGATGAGATATTCAAGATTATTCTCATCTATTGTCTCAATATGCTATCCATTTTGGCAGATATCTTTAAAACTCAACAAGTTCCTCTTGGACTTGGAGGAGAATATTGCATTATCTATGATAAGTATTGTTCCCCTAGACAGAGTTATAGTCATAGGCGAAGTCAGAATTTATAGCTTATGGGTTTGAGGTTCTAGTCCTTTTAACTTACTGGGTTCTATATTAACAATTCTTACATATTTGATGCGTGGCTATAATTTCATAGTTTCGTACATTATTTGCCTTATATTTTATATGCTTTAATGATAAACTACACTTTAATTATGCGTAATGGAGTCTACTTTATATGTAGGTGAATTGGAGATAAAAGTAGAGCAAAAGGATTACTTAAAGTCTAAAGTGTGCTCGGAAACAACTGAAAAGAAGAAAGAAAGAAATGAGCAGCCTACGAATGAGCAAGCTGGCGAAGCCAGGCCTAAAGTGGGCGTTAGAGCAGGCGACGCCAGGCTTTTAGCATGCGTTGGAGCAGGCCAGGCGAAGGGTAACGTGAGGTCCACCAGGCTTTGGAGCTGGCGACACCAGGCCTGAAGCGAGCTCAAGCTGGCGGTAGACCTCGCGAGGCCAGGTCTGGGCGTGCACATTCTGAGCTTTAAAGACTTATTTCTTCTCATGGTTTGATTAGGACTTGGCCTACATGTTTAGGTCTTTTCCTACCCATATAAATAGACCTAAAAATGCCACTTTGAGGACTTTTGCAACCGGAGGCAAGGATAGCTCATAGAACAACCGTTGGGAGTTAGACTCATCGATTTCTACATTCCTTTATCCTTACTTTGTAATTTAATTATGCAAAATACTTTGGATATTGTGACTATGAGTATGAGTAGCTAAACTTCTAATCTAGGGTTTTGATGGAACCTATTAGAGGATGATTTTCATGTTACGTTAATATAGATTTATCGTAGTATTTTCTTTATTTTTTTAACTATATTATTATTGTTGTTGATTGAAGGGCCCTCAATCGACCGTGCCTATTTAGTGTGTATTACTTGGGAGAGAGTGCATATTTAGGTAGTTGTTGAACAACATCACTCCTAACGTATACGAGGGATCAATACAAATGGTTTAAAGGTGGGATTATAGATAATGAAACCTTGGTGCAATCCGAGTGAGTCATAATTAATGCCAACTAGCATAATTCGGCAGAATATGTCTAGTAAATTATAGTAATTACTCGGGAGAGAGTTACGACAGTCAGAGTGCTCATGATCGATAGAGAATACTTAAGAAAAATTATAGAAGACGTAGCGAAAAGGATTCCGACAATAGGGAAAATCATAACCTTAGATCATTCCAATTCTTGTCTACAAACCGTAGTAGTTAGTTATTAATTGTTGCACTTTCATTACGTAATATTTAGTTAGTAAACATCCAAATTGTTACTTAAATATTTCTGAAGATTGATTGCATGACTTCGTACGAGTCTAGTAGCTGTGTTTGATAGGTTAATTCCCTGTGGGATTTGACTCTGGACTTATTAGCCGAAATATATTTTCAACGACCGCTTAGTCCTTTTTATAAGGCATAGTTGGGCGTGATCAAATTTTGGCTCCATTTTCGGGGAGTTAACAATGTATTAATTGCAGCTAAAAGAATTGCTAGAATTCTTAGTGTAGTCAATTTTCTTCTTTTTAAAACCAAATACATTGAAATTTTAACGTTTGTAGTCTTGGGTGTTATAGGTGCATGCCTAGGAACTCCTCGAGAACTGGTGAATTGCTCGAAGCATTATCAAATCCTAAGAAAGTTTTCAAGGGCATTGAATCGTGCAAACAAGAAGGACAGACATCAACAGAACTCAACAGAACGAATCGAACTAGACATGGATGACATAATAGAAAATCCAAATAACAGAAATAATGACCTGAACAATCAGGGTGTGGCGCCTCTTGTTCCAGAAGCAGCCTTGTATGATTGGGCACAACCCACCGCCAAAAATCTGGTGACCGCAATTGTAGTCCCTCAAATACAATCGGAATCATTTCAAATCACAAACAACATGCTACATTTATTGCAGAACAAGGGACTATTTTCAGGGTCTTACATTGAAGATCCTCAACAGCATCTGAAATATTTCCTGTCGATATGTGTCACACAAAGGCAACCTAATGTGACACCGAACGAAATAAAGCTGTTATTGTTTCCATTCTCGGTGGCAGGAGACGCACAGACTTGGCTTAATTCACTCCCCATAAACTCCATCACTACGTGGGAGGAATTAGTTAAGAAATGTGTAAACAAGTTCTACCCACCCAATAAGATTTCCAAACAAATTGATGAGATATTGAGCATCAGGCAGAGACCAATAAAAACACTACAAGAAACGTAGGAGAGGTTCAACGGTATGCTTGTTAAGTGTCCACATCATGATATTCCAGAGCAAATGTTGGGGCAGAGGATCTACATGGGATTGGCAGACAGCTTAAAGGCTAATGTTGATGCTTCAGCGGGTGGAGCATTTTTGAGCAAATGAGAATGCAAGATCCTACTCGATAAAATGGCTCAAAACTCAGGATGAATGACAAGAGACTCTACGATTACTCCTGTAGTTCACTCTGTGGCTTTGGACCCAAACAACTCTATAGCCAAAAATATGGCTACTCTAATGACTCAAATGAGTATCCTCACCAAAAAGAACAATGAATCAGGTCAGAAGCAGCAGGTACACATAGTTGATGCAACTAATGGGGGCTTATGTACACCATGTATTAACCAACCTTATGTATGCTAGTGGAGTGCGGAAGGTGACAACTAGCACTATCAGGAAGATATGAACTATGTAGCCAACTATGGGGGACATAGGAAAGGTGGTCAGAATTGGGGTCAACAGAATCAACAATATAGACCAGCACAATAGCAGTACAATAACAACAACAATCCTGGAGCTATGCGACCACATGGTCTAGTGGTGCCTTACCAAAGGCAATAGGGTTACAACCAGCAAAATCAGCAGTTGGCTTATCAACAACCTCAACAACAACATATTATGAGACGAGATGATGGGTTTGCTGAACTTAAGGGAATGCTGGACAGCAACAACAGAATGCTGTAACAACTGATTGGGTCCACCGGAAAAATGCAAGTCTGAGTGGACTCATATGAATCAACGATAAAGGGTATTGAGGTTCAATTGGAACAAATTTCTATGGATCTAAACAATCGTCCCCAAGGGACGTTACCTGCAGACACACAAATCAATCCAAAAGATCAGGGCCCGAAACAACTTATGGCAGTGAGTCTACGAAATGGTAGAGACCTAGATCTGGAGCAAGAGCTTGCTCGCGAAAGCCAACCTACTGAAACACTTGTGCCAGTACCCATGGAGATCGATGATTCAACAGGGTTAAATGAGGTGACAGTACAACATGCACAAGAGAGCACAAGTAAAGAAAAAGAGGTTACGAAGGAGACTGAGGTAGCACAAGAAACGATAGTAGAAGCAGTGTCTGAGCAAGATAAAACTCAAATCAAAGGAAAGAATTCCAGCACCATTCCCACAGAGATTAGCAAAATATCATAAGGACGAGCAATATAAGAAATTCATGGAGATGTTGAAACAAATACAGGTGAACATTCCACTAATTGATGCGTTGCGAGAGATGCTTGGGTATGCCAAAATGATGAAAGATTTAATGTCTTAGAAATTCGACTTCCAAGACCTGTCCACTGTTATATTGACATAGACCTGTAGTGCAGTCGTGACGAGACCCATAGCTAAGAAGTTATCAGACCCAGCGAGTTTCACAATCCCATGCACGATAGGCAGCTATGCTTTTGCTAAAGCGTTGTGTGATTTAGGGGCAATCATAAACTTGATGCCCTTGGCTATCTATAAAAGGTTAGGCATAGGAAGTGTTAGACCCACGTCCATGTTACTACATCTAGATGACCGGACAGTGAAGAGGCCCTCTGGTATCCTTGATGATGTATTAGTCCAGGTTGGGAAGTTTGTGTTCCCAGCAAATTTTGTCATTCTAGACTGCCGGATTGACGAGGAGATTCCCATAATTTTGGGAAGACCATTCTTGGCCACTGGGAGAGACTTAATTGACTGTGAAACTGGAGAGCTCAAAATGAGATTAATGATGAAGAGATAACATTCAACGTGCAGAAATTTATGCGGAGACCAAGTAAATTTGCTAACTGCTCTCTAATAGAAGTCGTGGATGTAATTTTGGAGGAGGAAGATGAGACCTTGAACGCTAAAGACCCTCTAGCAGCCTGTCTCTTAAACTTAGATGAAGTAAATGAAGAGGATTTGGCGGAGTGGGTGCTAGCTCTTGAAGGCCAAGGGTTTTGGAAAAGAGAGCTCGAATTTGATCCTTTGCACATAGAAGAAAGAAAAGTTACTCTAGCTAAGCCATCGATAGAAGAGCCATCAAAGTTGGAATTGAAACCGCTACCACCTCACCTCATGTATGCTTTCTTGGGACCTAACTCAACTTTACTTGTTATTTTCTCATCTGATTTGTTATATGTGCATAAAGAACAACTTTTGCAGGTATTGAGTGAGTGCAAAACTACAATTGGTTGGACCATTGCAGACATTAAGGGGATTAACATGGCCTTCTGTATGCATAAGATTCTGCTAGAAGATGGCCACAAACCTTCCAGAGAACAACAAAGAAGGCTGAACCCTAACATGAAGAAAGTTATGAAAAAGGAAGTGTTAAGGTGGTTAGATGCGGGGATCATTTTCCCCATCTCCAACAGCAACTGGATTAGCCCAGTCCAATGTGTGCCTAAGAAAGGTGGGATTGTTGTAGTGCAAAATGAGAACAATGAGTTGATATCAACAAGAACAGTTATGGGATTGCGAATTTGTATGGACTACAGAAGATTGAACAAGACCACTTGAAAAGACCACTTTCCCTTGCCGTTCATTGATCAAATGCTAGATAGATTGGCTGGGAAGTCCCACTTTTGCTTTCTGGATGGATACTCGGGGTATAATCAAATCTCCATTGCCCCAAAAGATAGAGAGAAAACATTATTCACCTGTCCATATGGCGTTTACGCCTTTTGGAGGATGTCGTTCGGCCTATGCAATGCACCCGCCACATTTCAAAGGTGCATGATGGACATCTTCACTGATATGGTAGAGGACATCATGGAGATCTTTATGGATGATTTCTCGGTGGTGGGAGACTCATTCGATGATTGCCTAAGGAATTTGAAAAGAGTGTTGAAAAGATGTGTCGAGACTAATCTGGCACTCAATTGGGAAAAGTATCATTTCATGGGACATGAAGGTATAGTCTTGGGGCACCTAGCGTCGAGTAAGGGCATTGAGGTAGATCATGCAAAGGTTGATGTGATCAAAAAGCTTCCACCACTCACTTCCGTCAAAGCAATAAGAAGTTTCCTTGGCCATGTCGGGTTCTATAGACGGTTTATAAATTCAGGTCACACCTGATAGGATCAAAGGTAATTGTTTATACTAACCATGCTTCTCTCAGGTACCTAATTGATAAGAAGGAGTCAAAGCCGCGCCTGATTCGATGGGTGCTACTACTACAAGAAATTGACTTGGAAATCCATGATAGAAAGGGAACGGAGAACCAAATGGTTGATCAGATGTGTAGGCTGGAAGGAGCCGAAAAGAAGGTTGAGGGGGAAGAGATTGTGGAGACTTTCCCGTATGAACAATTACTAGCCACGAGTCTTGAGGTAGAGCCATGGTATGCAGACATTGCAAACTACCTGGCAAGCGCTATTGTTCCCTATGACCTTTCCTCTGTTTAAAAGAAAAAGTTTTTTCGTGACTGTCGCATGTATTATTGGGATGAACCTTATCTGTTCAGGATTTGTGTTGATAACATGATCCGGAGATGTATCCTCGAGATAGACCAATCTTCTATTTTGTAGGCTTGTCACGCGTCACCATATGGTGGCCATTTCAGGGGAGTAAGGACAGTTGTGAAAGTGCAGGAGTCGGGCTTTTACTGGCCAAAATTGTTCAAAGATGCACATCTATGGGTGAAGTGTTGTGCTAAATGCCAACGAACTGGGAATATTTTCCGCCGACATGAGATGCCTATGAACCCAATTCAGGAGGTAGAAGTGTTTGATGTATGGGGAATCAATTTCATGGGGCCTTTCTTCAGCTCATACGGCAACAAGTACATACTCGTAGCTGTGGACTACATGTCAAAATGGGTGGAGGCTGCAACGCTCCCTACAAATGATGCAAAAGGGGTAATTGGTTTTTTGAGAAAGAATATATTCACCCGATTTTGGCACTCCAAGGGCAATAATCACTGACAGAGGCACTCACTTCTATAATCGAGCCTTAACAAAGTTGTTAGAAAAGTATGATGTACGCTACAAGGTTGCCACCCTATATCATCCACAAACGAGTGGGTAAGTGGAAGTCTCGAACAGAGAGATAAAGAGAGTTTTGACAAAGACTGTGAATGCTACAAGAATGGATTAGGCGAGAAAGTTAGGTGATGCACTCTGGGCCTATCGTACCACTTTCAAAACTTTGATTGGCATGCTGCCATATAAATTGGTGTTTGGGAAGGCGTGTCACTTACCAGTGGAGTTGGAGCATAGAGCTTTGTGGGCATTGAGGTAGCTTAATCTCGATATAGAAGATGCGGGTAAATGTAGAGTCACAGAGTTGCACGAGCTTGATGAGTTTCGCTACCACGCTTTTGGGAGCACAAGACTATACAAGGAGAGAATGAAGATGATGCATGACAAAAACATCCTTGAGCGGAGTTTTAAACCTAGAGATATGGTATTGCTATACAATTCAAGATTGAGGTTATTTCCGGGCAAATTAAAGTCAAGATGGTCAGGACCATTTCGTGTGGTAGAGATTCAACCCACTGGTGCCATAGAGATTGTTGCGGAAAATGACTCCCGCATGTTTAGAGTCAATGGGCACAGGTTAAAACATTATTTGGGCATGAATGACACGAAAGTAGTGTCAGTGACTCATTTTCTCGCGCCACAATGTTGAGCGAGCCTTAAATGCACTCATCGGTATTGTGCCGCGACATTAAATCAGGCATTTCATGGGAGGCAACCCATTGTACTATTGTATCCGTCATTCCATGATGTTAACTAAGGCTCTCATTGGGAGGCAACCCAATTCGTAGTTGATTTTTAGTGTAGTTCAAATTTTTCATTTTCATTTTTAGGTACTAACAAGTTTGCAGGTGATTTTGGGCAAGTCAAGCAGAGTTTTCAACGTCACAGGAAGGAAGCCAGGTATAGCTGGCTATGGAGCTCGCCTCGCCTGGGGCAAGGCCAGGTATACCAGGCGCTAAGCCTAGTGCCACATGGGTTGAGGCCAGCTAATTAGGCAGGCATCGGCAGGTAAGTATTTTTCTTCAGCATATTTTAATTTTTGTCCCTTATTTCTGTTAACCCCTCCCTTCTTGGACTCTAACTTAAATGCCCAAACTAACATAAAATAACACCCTAACCTAAATCACTACACTCCTCACAAAACACTCGGGCACATACACTGCCATCCATCCCCATCCCAACCCCATTGAAGTCAAGCAAGTTTTTCCTCTTCCATTTACTGGAAACAACAGTTCAAAGGCAAAGCCCACATCTTACAACATCTAAGGTATGAGTTTTATCCCCTTTCTTTCTCAATTTCGAGTTGGATGAAGCTATGAAATTAGCTATAAAATTTGGGGTTGTTCTTTATTGTAATATTGCATTTCTATGTCCCCAACCCATGAACCCCATAGAAATGGTGTTGTTATTGTGTAAACAAGTGGTAGTAAGAAACTCCCAAGCCGATTTGGAAGGGTGAGGCAATCCCTCACCTCTACAAGCACTCCTATGTCACTAGTGCATGCTACAGGATCATGTGTGTCATATCGTAATGCATGTTTTAACTGATTAATGATTACTTGTGTAAGAACGAATATGCCTCCGAGAAAAGACACCGGCAAAGGAAAGGGTATTTTCACTGCTCTGGCTAAAGAAAAGGCGACCTCCACACCTCCCCCAAAGAAGAGAAAAGGGGGAGAAGCTACCTCCAGTCTAAGTGGAGCACGAGATGTGGCAGCTGTAGCAGCCATGCGTCCATAACCCTAAGGCCAATGGGAGTTTGGCATCAACAGCATACCCCCGCATACTAAGGATTGGTACAGGCACTGTAGGCCTAAAAATGTACACCCGGAAGCAGCTATCCATGAACGCAGCTTGAAAGCAAAGTATCAGGAAATTTGGAGGGGCATCCAGGATTTGGGGTTGTGCTATGTATTCAAGAACACATGGGATATTAATCGCAATCTAGTCCAGGAATTCTATGCATTGTTTGATCTACAGGATACTGAACAATTGGTTCCGATTCATGGACGATTGATAGATTTTTCAGCCACGACCATATGTAACTTTTTAGGTGCTCCGGATGTTCCTGTGGAGCCATTAGACCAATTCATTCGCCAGCCTACATATAGAGAGCCGAGACACGGGCTTTGTGGTGTCGATTCTACGACAACATGGGTCCGGGATAAGAAAACAAATCGGTAAAAGAAGTTCCCCAAGAAGAAGATGAGGGCGGAGGCTCAAGTGCGGCTTAAATTGATAAATGCATGGCTCCTACCGTGCAATCATGACACGCTCATTAGCCGTGAGAGGACCTGTGCGCTCTACTTTCCCATGATGGGTTAAAGGGTGAATGTGGGTCATCTGATCTGCTACCAGATATCTTTAATCAGAACGAGTAAGAAGGTCGATCGAATGTGATTTTCCAATTTTCTAACTCAGTTCTTAAGACACGAGGAGGTTGTGGAGGAGCCAGAGTTTGACCACACCATCGATCAGCCCCTACGACAAGCGGGCATCACTAGTCTCCGGCTGAAAGAAGAGACTGCAATGACATATTTGACAGGTGCTGAGCACAATGCTCGTAATGATAGTTTTATGGCCCATCTCTATGGGATGATGGATTTGCAACTGAGGATAGAGGGTCGGCCGGCCACATCCGAGGAGAGGACCTTATTGAAGCAACGGTACCCGCTCAATGCTCATGCCCAGCAGCTGGTTGGGATAGGTGATGGCTACAGACTACCCGATGATGAGGATATCAACATACCTGAGCAGTTTGAGGCCGAGCCGGAGCAGCCAGATGATGAAGACGATGATGAGGAGGAGGAGGAAGCACATGATGAAGAGTGGAGAGCCTCGGAGAATGAGGACGCAGTTTGATCAGGGAGTTTCCTTGCACCCTACTCATTTTTCTTGTTTTATCAATTTGTGGATGAACTGAGGACAATGCATGATCTAAGTGTGGGGTGGGGACTTGTAGAAATTACTTGTAGTTGCTTGTTTTTGTTGTTTTAGTAAGTGTCGTTTTCGTTAGATAATTGTTTTAGTTATTTGTTTTAAGAATTTATTTTAGTGATTTGTTTTACTATATATATATATATATATATATATATATATATATATATATATATATATATATATAGAGAGAGAGAGAGAGAGAGAGAGAGAGAGAGAGAGAGAGAGAGAGAGAGAGAGAGAGAGAGAGAGAGAGAGAGAGAGAGAGAGAGAGAGAGAGAGAGAGAGATATAGAGGGAAATACCAAAAAGAATTTTTTTTGCAGGTAGTGTAGTAATTCCCCATTAGTTTTTCTTTGGTCCGCGACTCTTTTCCCAGGGCTTTTAGTTGAAGCGGGTGTAGTTAGTTTTAATTTTTAGGAGTAGGAACCTGTAACGACCCGACCAGTCATTTTGAGAATTATAACCCTGTTCCCTCATTTACCACTCAATTTATGCTCTATAGTTGTTTTATGACTTACTGGGTTAGTTGGTTTAGGTCCCGCAGGGATTCTGAGTGAAATGAGACAGTTAGTCTCATAATTAAAAATTTAAGTTAGAAAAGTGGATCGGATATGGACCTATGTGTAAACGACCTCGGATTTGAATTTTTATGATTTCAATAGCTCCGTATGGTAATTTTGGACTTAGGAGCGTGTCCGGAATATTATTTGGAGGTCTATAGATGAATTAATCTTGAAATGCCGAAAGTTTAATTTTAGGGAAGTTTGACCGTGGGTTGACTTTTTGATATCGGGGTCGGAATTCGATTCTGAAAATTGGAATACCTCTGTTATGTCATTTATGACTTGTGTACAAAATTTAAGGTCAATCGGACATGATTTGATAGGTTCCAGAGTCGTTTGTAGAAATTAGAAATTTTAAAGTTCATTAGGCTTGAATTGGGGTGTAATTCATGGTTTTAGCATTGTTTTAGGTGATTTGAGGGTTCGACTAAGTTCGTATGATATTTTAGGACTTGTTGGTATATTTGGTTGAGGTCCCGAGGGGCTCGGGTGAGTTTTGGATGGTTAACGGATCATTTGTGGCGTTGGTGAGATTGCTGATTTCTGTTGCTGCATTTTTCGAATTTTCTCTTTCGCGTTCGCGAGTGGGCCCTCGCGTTCACGAAGAGGAATTTCAGCCAGGCAGGATTTACTCTTCGCGTTCGCGAAGAAGAGCTGGGTTGTGCATTGCATTCGCATTTGGGATATCACGTTCACGAAGGGAAAAATAGTGGGCATGTGTTTTTTGCCTTCGCGTTCGCGAATGAGAGCTTGTGTTCGCGAATAAGGGCTCCGTAAAGCATTGCGTTCGCAAGCAGTGTCTCGCATTCGCGAAGAGCAAATGTTGAGAAGCACATTTTGTTCTTCGCGAACACGAGGGACCTATCGCGTTCGCGAAGAAGAGAGGTCTGGACAGAGAGTTTAAGTTCTGAAAATGGGATTTCGTCCCATTTTCAGTTTTGATGGATTGGAGCTCGGGAAGAGGCAATTTTCGAGGGTTTTTCAAGAAAAATAACGGGGTAAGTGTTCTTAACTCAATAATTGTTAAATTACCTGAATCCATGGTTGTTTTTATCATATAATTGGTGAATTAAGTTGGAAAAGTTTGAAAACCCTCTTAGTTTAAATTGAAGATTTGAGAGTCGAGTTGGGGTGGGATTTTGATAAAATTAGTATGGTTAGACTCGTGGTTGAATGTGCTTTCGGATTATGTAACTTTTGTTGAGTTCCGAGACTTGGGCCCCACATGCGATTTTTGAGCTGAGAATCCGGATTTTTATGGAAAATTAGCATTTTCTTATTGAATTAATTCCAATAAATTTTATTGACTGAAACGAATTATTTGTGACTAGATTTGAGGCATTTGGAGGCCGATTTGCGAGGTAAGGGCATAGCAGAGTAAAGAATTTCACGCTCTGGGGTAAGTAATGGTTTTAAATTTGGTCTTGAGGGTATGATACCCCGAAATTTTATGTCATGTGATTATTTTGGAGGTGACGCACAAGCTAGGTGACGGGCGTGTGGGCGTGCACCGAGGGAATTATGACTTGGTCCGTCCCATGAAAATGTAAAGTTGAATAATTTGTTGTTAGCTATATGCTCTCTATGTGTTAAAGAAATTTGACTATAAATCATGTTAGAAATCATGATTAGGCTATGTGATAGTACTGTTGGGAACCATAGAGGGCACATACTTATTGAATTAATTACTAATTTCTATTTTGTGCTCAGTCATGATTTTACTTACGTATCATATCTCAGACTTTCTTGATATTTATCGATGCATTATGTTATCTTTGTTTGGGCTGATCTTTATGATTTCGGAGAGCCCGAGAGACTAGAGAGGTTGAGGACTGAGTAAGGCCGAGGGCCTGCCGGTGAGGTAAGGATATTATGGCATATGAGTTGTCCATGCAGGATATTATAGCACGTGAGTTGTCCGTACAGATTATGACGCTTGGGCTGTAGGAGCCCCTCCAAAGTCTATTCACCCCGAGTGAGCATGAGTACCCATTGAGTGTGAGTGTTGAGGGCTAAGAGCCGAGTGATTAGTTGAGTGACTGTTGCCTGAGAGGCTGTACATGCTTTGCATTTGTTATTGCACTTGATTGCTATCTGTCATTGTTGTGAAATCTCTGAAAGAGTGACCCTGGTTCCACTTATTCATATGTATCATCGTATTTTGCTCATTACCTGGATATGCCCTGTGAGTCCTTAGTTTCACCTGTTTGTGTATCTACACCGGTGGTCGATATTATTACTGTGGACCGTGTGTATCGGTGTGGTCGTGTGTGGTGACTATTGGAAAATTGGAGACTAAAGCTAATCTCTTATTACTTGGTATGGTTGATTTCAATCTAATCCTGGGTATGGATTGGTTGTCTCCATGTCATGCTATTCTGTACTGTCACGCAAAAATCATGACGTTGACGATGCCGGAGTTGCCAAAGGTTGAATGGAGAGGTTCTCTAGAATTTGTTCCTAGCAGAGTAATTTCTTATTTGAAGGCCCAATGTATGGTTGAAAAGGGATGTCTGTCATATTTGGCCTTTGTGAGAGATGTTAATTTTGATACTCCTATTATTGATTTAGTACCGGTCGTGCGAGACTTTCCAGATGTATTTCCTATAGACCTGCCGGGTATGCCACCCGACAGGGATATTGATTTCGGTATTGCCTTGGTGCAGGGCACTCAGCCTATTTCTATTCCTCCGTATCGTATGGCACCGACTGAGTTAAAAGAATTGAAAGCGCAACTTCAGGAACTCCTTGAAAATGAGTTTATTAGGCCTAGTGTGTCACCTTGGGGTGCACCGGTTCTGTTTGTAAAAAAAAAAGATGGTACTATATGGATGTGCATTGACTATAGGCGGTTGAACAAAGTGAAGATCAAAAATAAATATCCTTTGCCGCGTATTGATGACTTATTTGACCAGCTTCAGGGAGCGAGGATATTCTCAAAAATTGATTTGAGATCTGGGTATAACCAGTTGAAAATTCGGGATTCAGATATTCTGAAGATAACATTCAGAACTCGTTATGACCACTATGAATTTCTTGTGATGTCTTTTGGGCTAACCAGTGCCCCAGTAGCATTTATGCATTTGATGAATAGTGTATTTCAGCCATATCTTGATTTATTTGTTGTAGTATTTATTTATAATATTCTAGTGTACTCACGTAGCCAGGAGGAACATGCACAAAACTTAGGTATTATATTATAGAGGCTGAGAGATGAGAAACTTTACGCCAAATTCTCTAAGTGTGAGTTCTGGCTTAGTTCGGTGGCATTCTTGGGACATATAGTGTCTAGTGAAGGAATTAAGGTGGATCCGAAGAAAATAGAGGCAGTTCAGAATTGGCCCAGACCATCCTCAGTTACCGAGATCCGGAGTTTTCTCGGCTTAGTCGGTTATTATCGTTGTTTCGTGGAGGGTTTCTTGTCTATTGCATCACCTATGACTAAATTGACCTAGAAAGGTACTTCGTTCAGGTGGTCGGATGAATGTGAAGAGAGCTTTCAGAAGCTCAAGACAGCTTTGACTACAACTCCAGTATTGGTGTTGCCTACAGGTTCAGAGTCTTATACTGTGTATTGTGACGCGTTGCGTATTGGTCTCGGCGCAGTGCTGATGCAAGACGGTAGGGTGATTGCCTATGCGGCCAGACAGTTAAAGGTACATGAGAAGAATTATCCAGTCCACAATCTTGAGTTAGTAGCTATTGTTCATGCCTTGAAAATTTGGCGGCATTACTTGTACGGTGTCCAGTGTGAAGTATATACCGATCATCGGAGTCTACAACATTTGTTTAAGCAAAAGGATCTTAACTTGTGGTAGCAAAGGTGATTGGAGTTGCTTAAGGATTATGATATCACCATTCTCTATCATCCTGGAAAGGCCAATGTGGTGGCCGATGCCTTGAGTTGTAAGGCGGAGAGTTTGGGCAGCTTAGCATACTTACCGGTAGCAGAGAGGCCTTTAGCCTTGGATGTTTAGGCCTTGGCTGATCAGTTTGTTAGATTGGATGTTTCCGAGCTGAGTCGAGTTTTGGCCTGTGTGTTTTCTCGGTCTTCTTTATATGATTGCATCATAGAGCGCCAGTATGATGATCCACATTTACTTGTCCTTAAGGACACGGTTCAGCACGATGATGCCAAGGAAGTCACTATTGGAGATGACGGTGTATTATGGATGTAGGGCAGGATATGTGTTCCTAATGTAGATGGTTTGCGTGAGCTGATTCTCCAGGAAGCTCACAGTTCGCGGTACTCTATTTATCCAGGCGCCACGAAGATGTATCAGGATTTGAGACAACACTATTGGTGGAGGCGGATGAAGAAAGATATAGTTGGGTTTGTATCTCGGTGCTTAAATTGTCAACAGGTAAAGTACGAGCATCAGAGACTGGGCAGATTGCTACAGAGACTTGAAATTCCGAAGTGGAAGTGGGAGCGTATTACCATGGACTTCGTAGTTGGACTCCCACGGACTTTGAGAAAGTTTAATGTTATTTGGGTGATAGTAGATCGGTTGACCAAATTTGCGCATTTTATTCCAGTCGGTACTAATTATTCTTCGGAGTGGTTGGCTAGGATTTATATTCGCGAGATTGTTCACCTACACGGTGTGCCGGTGTCCATTATTTCAGATCGGGGTATGCAGTTTACCTCACAGTTTTGGAGGACAGTGCAATGAGAATTGGGCACACAGGTTCAGTTGAGTACAATATTTCACCCTCAGATGGACGGATAGTTCGAGCGTACTATTCAGATATTGGAGGATATGCTACGCGCTTGTGTCATTGATTTTGGGAGTTCTTGGGATCAATTTCTGCCACTCACGGCGTTTGCTTACAATAATAGCTACCAGTTAAGCATTCGTATGGCTTCGTATGAAGCTTTGTATGGGAGACGGTGCCGATCTCTGGTGGGTTGGTTTGAGCCGGGTGAGGTTAGGCTACTGGGTACTGATTTGGTTCAGGATGCTTTAGAGAAGGTCAAAGTGATTCAGGAACGGCTTCGCACGACACAGTCTAGATAGAAGAGTTATGTTGACAAGAAGGTTCGTGATGTTGTTCACATGGTGAGGGAGAAGGTTCTGCTCAAGATTTCACCGATGAAGGGTGTGTTGAGGTTCGAGAAGAAGGGCAAGTTGATCCCTCGGTATATTGGGCCTTTTGAGATACTTAAGAAAATTGGAGAGGTGGCTTATGAACTTGCTTTGCCACTTAGTCTATCAGGTGTCCATCCAGTGTTCCATGTATCCATGCTCTGAAAGTATGTCAGAGATCCGTCTCATATTCTAGATTTCAGTAAAGTACATCTGAATGGTAATTTGACTTATGATGTGGAGCCGATGACTATTTTAGATCGATAGGTTTGAAAGTTGAGGTCAAAGAGCATAACATCAGTGAAGGTGCAGTGGAGAGGCCAGCCAGCCGGAGAAGCTACTTGGGAGATTGATCAGGAGATGCAGAGCAAATATCCACACTTATTTGAGACTCTAGGTATTGTTCTAAACCCGTTCAAGGACGAACGTTTGTTTAAGAGGGGGGAATGTAACGACCCGCCCGGTCGTTTTGAGAATTATAACCTCGTTCCCCCATTTACCGCTCAATTTATGCTCTATAATTATTTTATGACTTACCGGGTTAGTTGGTTCGGGTCCGGCAGGGATACTGAGTGAAATGAGACACTTAGTCTCATAATTAAAAATTTAAGTTAAAAAATTGGACCGGATATGGACCTATGTGTAAACGACCTCGGATTTGAATTTTTATGATTTCAATAGCTCCGTATGGTGATTTTGGACTTAGGAGCATGTCCAGAATATTATTTGGAGGTCTATAGAGGAATTAAGCTTGAAATGCCGAAAGTTTAATTTTTGGAAAGTTTGACCGAGGGTTTGACTTTTTGATATCGGGGTCGGAATCCTATTCTGAAAATTGGAATACCTCTGTTATGTCATTTATGACTTGTGTGCAAAATTTAAGGTCAATCGGACGTGATTTGATGGGTTCCGGAGTCGTTTGTAGAAATTAGAAATTTCAAAATTCATTAGGCTTGAATTGGGGTGTAATTCATGGTTTTAGCATTGTTATAGGTGATTTGAGGGTTCAACTAAGTTCGTATGATGTTTTAAGACTTGTTGGTATATTTGGTTTAGGTACCGAGGGGCTCGGGTGAGTTTTGGATGGTTAATGGATCATTTGTGGCCTTGGTGAGATTGTTGATATCTGTTGCTGCATTTTTCGGATTTTCTCTTTCGCGTTTGCGAGTGGGCCCTCGCGTTCGCGAAGAGGAATTTCAGGTACGCAAGATTTACTCTTCGCGTTCGCGAGGGGGTCTCGCGTTCGCGAAGAGGAGCTGGGTTGTGCATCGCGTTCGCGTTTGGGGTATCGCATTCGCGAAGGGAAAAATAGTGGGCATGGGTTTTTTGCCTTCGCGTTCGTGAAGGGGAGCTCACGTTTGTGAATAAGTGCTCCGTAAAGCATCGCGTTCGCGAGCAGTGTCTCGCGTTTGCGAAGAGCAAATGTTGGGAAGTACATTTTGTTCTTTGCGAATGTGAGGGACCTGTCACGTTCGTGAAGAAGAGAGGTATGGATAGAGAGTTTAAGTTCTGAAAGTTTTTGACGGATTGGAGCTCGGGAAGAGGCGATTTTCGAGAGTTTTTCAAGAAAAACAACGGGTAAGCATTCTTAACTCAATAATTGTTAAATTACCTGAATCCATGGTTGTTTTTATCATATAATTGGTGAATTAAGTTGGAAAAGTTTGAAAACCCTCTTAGTTTAAATTGAAGATTTGAGGGTCGAGTTGGGGTCGGATTTTGATAAAATTGGTAAGGTTAGACTCGTGGTTGAATGGGATTTTGGAGTTTTTTAACTTTTGTCGAGTTCTGAGACGGGGGCCCCACATGCAATTTTTGAGCTAAGAATTCGGATTTCTATGGAAAATTAGTATTTTCTTATGGAATTAATTCTAATAAATTTTATTGACTGAAACGAATTATTTATGACTAGATTCGAGGTATTCGGAGGTCGATTTGCGAGGCAAGGGCATAACAGAGTAAAGAATTTCACGCTCTGAGGTAAGTAACAATTTTAAATTTAGTCCTGAGGGTATGAAACCCCGAAATTTTGTGTCATGTGATTATTTTGGAGGTGACGCACATGCTAGGTGACGGGAGTGTGGGCATGCACCGAGGGAATTGTGACTTGGTCCGTCTCGTGAAACTGTAAAGTTGAATAATTTGTTGTTAGCTATATGCTCTCTATGTGTTACAGAAATTTGACTATTAATCATGTTAGAAATCATGATTAGGCTATGTGATAGTACTGTTGGGAATCACAAAGGGCACATACTTATTGAATTAATTGCTAATTTCTATCTTGTGCTCAGTCATGATTTTACTTGCGTATCATACCTCAGTCTTTCTTGATATTTGTCGATGCATTATGTTATCTTTGTTTGGGCTGATCTTTGTGATTTCGGAGAGCCCGAGAGACTAGAGAGGTTGAGGACTGAGTAAGACCGAGGGCATGTCGGTGAGGTAAGGATATTATAGCACGTGAGTTATCCGTACATGATATTATAGCACGTGAGTTATCCGGGCAACACGTGTGTTGTCCGTGCAGATTATGGCGCTTGGGCTGTAGGAGCCCCTCCGGAGTCTGTACACCCCTAGTG
Organism: Nicotiana tabacum; assembly: GCF_000715075.1. NCBI lineage: Eukaryota > Viridiplantae > Streptophyta > Magnoliopsida > Solanales > Solanaceae > Nicotiana > Nicotiana tabacum. The sequence goes on from NC_134101.1 coordinate 40,269,374, forward strand.
AGCGCGGGTGAGTGCTGAGGGCTGAGAGTCGAGTGATGAGTCGAGTGACTGTTGCCTGAGAGGCTATACTTGCTTTGAATTTGTTATTGAACTTGATTGCTATCTGTCATTGTTGTGAAATCTCTGAAAGATTTATATCCGAATTACATGAAATTGAACTGTATAAAATCGATTTGACTTAAACTGCCGGATTTGAAAACATGTCTATTCTTTGCTGGAATTACTGAAAGTGAACTGTAACTGTGTAGCTCGTCATTATCTTCAGTTTCTTAGTTATTATTGTTACTTGCTGAGTTGGTTGTACTCATACTACACTCTGCACTTCGTGTGCAGATCCAGGTGTTCTCGGATATAGCGGGTTTTGATCATTTTGCACAGTTGATTTTCAGGAGATTCAGAGGTAGATGTCATGTTTCGCAGACCTTGTCTCTCTTTCCCTATCTCCTTGTTTACTGTATTTTGGTCTTAGACTATTATAGACCTTATGTTACAGATTTGTATTCATATTAGATGCTCAAATACTCAGTGACACAGGGTTTTGAGGAGTATTCTGTAACGACCCGACAGGTCGTTTTGAGCATTTACGCTTCTTTCAACTATTTGAAGTATTGAATAACTTCCTACGAGGTATTATGACTTGTGTAACTTATCGGTTTTGGTTTTAAGGTATTTCGGAGTTAGCTTGGAAAAATGAACTTTCATGTTAGGAGCTTAAGTTGAAATAGTTGAGCGGATATTGACTTATGTGTAAACGACCTCAGATTTGAATTTTTATGATTCCAATAGCTCTGTATGGTGATTTTAAACTTAAGAGCGTGTCCGAAAAAGTATTTGGAGGTCCGTAGTGGAATTAGGCCTGAAATGCTGAAAGTTGAATTTTTTGAAAGTTTAACCGGGGGATTGACTTTTTGATATCGAGGTTGGAATCCAATTCTGGAAATTGGAATAGCTTCGTTATGTCATTTATGACTTGTGTGCAAAATTTGAAGTCATTCCGGATTGATTTGATGTATTTCGGCACAAAATATAGAATTTGAAAGTTCAAAGTTCATTAGGCTTTATTGAGGTAGGATTCGTGGTTTTAGCGTTGTTTGATGTGATTTGAGGCTTCGACTAAGTTCGTATGATGTTTTAGGACGTGTTTTATATTTGGTTGAGGTCCTGAGGGGCTCGGGTGAGTTTCAGGGTGGTTTCGGACCATTTCTAGGCCATTCTTAGTTGCTGGTTTTTGGCCACAGAGGTATGCATCGCGATCGCGGACAATTGGTCGCGATCGCGAAGAGCAATTTTGCTGTTTGGGTAGTGTGAATCGCGATCGCGGAAGCCTTTCTGCGATCGCGTAGAACAAACTTCTGTTGCACTGACCCGACTTTGGAAGCTTATATCTCGCAATCTATTAGAAATTTGGAGATGATCCAAAAATAAAAGTTGTATCCCTTTGTGTCTAGATTTCAGAAAGGTAAACCATTTGTCATTTGGAGTTGTGTACAAAAAGTTATGATGTATATACTATAGGCTATCTGGAAAGAGTTTGGAAATTCTCTGTTGCACATGACTAATTTTGGAAGCTTATATCTCGGAATATATAAGGAATTGGAAGATGAGCAACAAATGAAAGTTATAGCCCTTGGTGTCTAGTTTTCAGAAAGCTAAACCAATTACAAGTTGAAGTTTTGTACAAAACGTTATGACCATTATACTAGAGGCTGTCCGGAAGAGCTGGGCATTTGTGCTTCGCGATCGCGAAAGGCAAATTTTGGGCTGGAAAATTTTGTGCTTCGCGATCGCGAAGAGTAAATGCCTGGACAGAAGATATATTTTGAGGTTTCGACCATTTTAACACATTTGGAGCTATGGAGCTCGGATTGAAGCGATATTTGTGGCGATTTTCACCATATGGATTGTGGTAAGTATTCTATATCCGAAATTGATTATACTTCATGATTCTATGGTTATATTCATCATTTATTTCGGATTTAAATGGAAGAAAATTAACATTTTTGCAAAATCTTCCAAAAACGAAAATTTAAGATTTGGAGGTCGAGTTGTTATCGGAATTTGATAAAATTGATATGGTTGAACTCGTATCGGAATGGGTGTTCGGATTTTTTAACTTTTGTCGGGTTCCGAAATGTGGGTCCCACGGGCGATGTTTGAGTTAATTTCGGAATTTTTTGGAAAATTAGTATTTCCTTATGAAATTATTACGATAATTGGTATTTCTTGAATCGGATTAATTGTAGCTAGATACGAGGCTTTTGGAGACCAATTCTCGCAGAAAGGGCATAGCGGAATAAAGAATTACACGGTTTGAGGTAAGTAACACTTCTAAACTTGGTTCTGAGGATATGAAACCCCGAATTTGGTATGATATGAATTGTTGAAGGTGACTCACACGATAGGTGACGAACATGTAGACATGCACCGCAGAAATTGTGTCTTGAATAAATCCTATGAAATTGTAAAATTAAAGAATCATGTTATTATTTGAACATATGGCACGTGTTAGAGGAATTAAGCTGAGGCTAGTAATAAAGATCATGTTTAGGCTATGTGCCGATATTTTAGGACCCATGGGATCGTGATGTTGTTGAATTAATTGTTCTAAAATATACATTTCACACTCAGTAATAATTGTCCATTGTGAGGATATTTATGGGATTGAGCTGCGCAACGCAGCAGGCCATTTGACTTTATATATGTTATTATTAAATGGATCGGGGCTTCCCGCATGCAGTAGGCCAGAATGGCTTTATACATTATTATTATTTTGGATCGGGCTGCCCGCCTGCAGCAGGCCTTATAGGCTTTACTATTTTATGGATCGGGGCTACCCGCCTGCAGCAGGCCTTATAGGCTTTGTTATTATACAGATCGGGATTGCCCGCCTGCAGTAGTCTATATTGGCTTTGTATTACGCTTGGGCTGAAGGAGCTCCTCCGGAGTCTGTACACACCCCCAGTGAGCGTAGATGATCATCGATATTCGGGATGGACTTCCTAGGGCATGGACTTGCCTTACTTACTGCTTATATATATATATATGGGATGGATTTTCCCAGGGCATGGACTTGCCTTACTTATTTGTATTGTAATGACTTCCCAGGGCATGGACTTGCCTTACTTATTTGTATTGTAATGAGTTATGTGGACATGGATCTTGTCAGTATCATTTATATTTAGGGATAAATTATCCCAGGGCTGGATTGGCCTTATACGGTACTGGGTGACTAATTATCAGTCGATGTGCATATATATACGGGTTGGAACACCCCTGGGCTGGATTGGCCATAAACAGTACTAAGTGACCGGATAATTTGTGACCAGTATGTACTTGAGGTCTTTCTACTGAGATGTCATATGCCTCATATCATGCAGTATTAATCTATTTCACTTGTACTGAGTTTACTGTTGAATTTGAAAGCATGCCTACATTTATGTACTATTATTTTTACTAGACTGTACCTGCGGAGCTCATCATTTCTTTCAGCCCAGAGGTTAGTCTTGTTAGTTATTGAGTTAGTTGTACTCATACTACACTCTGCACCTCGTGTGCAGACCCAGGTACTTTCAGACACGGAGATTGTTAGATTTCAGAGTACTATCAGTTGGAGACTATCAAGGTAGTTACTTGGTGTCCACTGACCTTGTCTCTCTTTCCTTCAGTTATTATACTGTTCTATACTTTCAGGCAGTGGTTTTTATCAGTCAAACATTGTATTCACATTAGATGCTCATGTACTCAGTGACACCGGGTTTTGGGAGTGATATATTTGAAATTTTGAGATTTCTTATGCTGAATTTAATTATTTTGTTTTCAAATTTAAAACAAATGGTGGTTTATTGGGATTTTTGGCTTGCCTAGTATTGAGATAGGCGCCATCATGACATGTGAGATTGTGGGTCGTGACATATTCGTGTCAGTATTTATGGGATTTTGTATTGTATTAAATTATTGTATTTTCAAACTTGAGAGAAATTTTGATTTATCGAGAGTATCGGCTTGCCTAGTATCGAGATAGGCGCCATCATGACAGGTTAGGATTTTGGGTCGTGACAAAACCACGGGGCTATGCATTTAATTGCAGCAATATCTCTTAGCTTTGTTATGCCTTGAGGATAGTTAGTACTATGGTTGTGACGCTTAGGCTCGGTTTTTGACTCTAGTATAAGTACCTTAAATCATAGATTCTTAATTTTGCTTAACTGCTTGGACTGGAGTGTCGCGATGAAACCAATCCTGAGTGAGTTATGTGCCATGTCTGTGTGAGTTTTTATATGTATTCTGTGCATTGCATTTAATATCTAGAACTTGCCTCGTGTGTATGCAAAGCGAACAAGTAGTCTTGTTCCGTCTAGGAAGTGATATAGGCATTTCTTTGTTAAACCAGATATATATAGTTTACCCACCTAAAAGCTATGTATCGTAGTTAACCCCTTTGAGCCTATAATCATGTTTCTTTGGTAACCACATTACAAGCCATACCCTTTGTTTGAATCGACCATATATCTGAACCTTATCACCTCTCATGAGTACTTGAATTGTGATGAATTATGAAAAAGTTAAAGTGTGGGGTGGTGTGTTGGATTTTGAGTGGAATGATTAAAATAAGGAGAAAGGTGTACCGTTTGAAAGAAAAAAAAATGCAAATAAAAGCCACTTGGATTAAGAAAAACAATAAATATAAATAGTTGTATTGTAAGAAAAATAATTCTTGATAGTGGTGACTAGTGATATACTGGTGCTTAAAGAAGTAGGGGATAATATAAAGTGAAGTTAAGGTGGAGTTTTGGTTTGACATAAGTATGGGCTGCTTAAGGGAGGTGTAGTCACTTATATCCAAATGTATCCTACCCGACCAGCAACCTGTATTACAACCAATTAAAGTCCTACGGGCAAGCCTATGGTGCATCATTTGTGACATATGAATGTTATTTCTGAGAGCGAGTGAATTTTTCCTATCTTGAGTTCCTACGTTCTTAAAACTTCATTGTGTGTGAAACTGACCTCCTTGTTGGGTGAGGGCACGTGATTCATAAAGGAAAGGTAATCTCGTTGACCTCCATGTTAGAGTAAGTAAGTGAATTGTGAATAAGTCATGGTATTTGTGAGTCAAATCTTGAGGCGAGAATGTTACACCTTGGTGCTTAGACTATTTTAAATATTCTTGGTGTAATGAGTTAAGGGAATTGCTTAGTGAGGCTGTGTCTGTAAGGGTGGTTTGATTGCGCGAGAACGCGCAATGTTTAAGTGTGGGGTATTGATGTGTGGCTATAATTCCATAGTTTCGTATATTATTTGCATTGTATTTTATATGCTTTACTGATAAACTACACTTTAATTGTGTGTAACAGAATATATTTTATGTGTAGGTAAATTGGAGATGAAAGTAGAGCAAAAGAAATACTTAAAGTCTAAAGTGTGCTCGAAAACAGCTGAAAAGAAGAAAAAAAGAAGTGAGCAGCCTACGAATGAGGAAGCTGGCGAAGCCAGACCTAAAACGGGCGTTAGCAGGCGACGCCAGGCTTGTAGCACGCGTTGGAGTAGGCCACCAGGCTTTGGAGCTGGCGACGCTAGGCCTGGAGCGAGCTCAAGCTGGCGGTAGACCTCGTGAGGCCAGGTCTGGGCGTGCACATTCCGAGTTTTAAAGACTTATTTCGTCTCCTGGTTTGACTAAGACTTGGCCTACACATTTAGGTCTTTTCCTACACATATTAATAGACCTAAAAATACCACTTTTGAGGACTTTTGCAACCGGAGGCAAGGATAGCTCGTGGAACAACCGTTGGGAGTTAGACTCATCGATTTCTACATCCCTTTATCCTTACTTTGTAATTTAATTATGCAAAATACTTTGGATATTGTGACTATGAGTATGAGTAGCTAAACTTCTAATTTAGGGTTTTAATGGAGCCAATTGGAGGATGATTTTCATGTTACGTTAATATAGATTTGCCGTAGTGTTGGATTTCTCTACTTCAACTACGTTATTATTGTGGTTGGTTGAAGAGCTCTCAATCGACTGTGCCTATTTAGTGTGTATTACTCGAGAGAGAGTGCATATTTAGGTAGTTGTTGAACAACATCACTCGTAACGTATATGAGGGATCAATACGAAGGGTTTAAAGATGGGATTAGGGATAACGAAATCTTGGTGCGATCTGAGTGAGCCATAATTAATGCCAGCTAGCGTAATTCAGAAGAATATGTCTAGTAAATTGTAGTAATTACTCGGAAGAGAGTTACGACAGTCAGAGTGTTCATGATCGATACAGAAGACTTAAGGCAAATTTATAAAAGATGTAGCGAAAAGGATTCCGACAATAGGAGAAATTATAACCTTAGATCATTCCAATTCTTGTCTACAAACCGTAGTAGTTAGTTATTAATTGTTGCACTTTCATTACGTAATATTTAGTTAGTAAACATCCAAATTGTTACTTAAATATTTCTGAAGATTGATTACATGAGTTCGTGCGAGTCTAGTAGTTGTGTTTGATAGGTTAATTCCCTGTGGGATTCGACTCCGGACTTATTAACCGAAATATATTTGCAACGACCGATTAGTCCTTTTTATAAGGCATAGTTGGGCGTGATCAATATTCAATGAATTTCGTAAGACAAATACATGATCTTGATCAAAGCGACTGGGTTCAGCCGAACCCGTAGTTGATGTGCTAGCTCTGCTTCTGGTTATAGTATCTCTTCCAGAGCCTTCAATTAAATTACTACTACCAGAAATTATAGTAACATCTTCCTTACACATATTTAAATAAGAGAACTATTTCTTCTCTTTGAATATTGTATGTGTCGTACATGAAACAATTGAACAAATATTTTTACAATTGAACTTTGATCCAAGTTTGCTTTGTGAGATATACATATTTGCTTACAATGGTTTGACATACAAAAGAAATATACGAATAAATATTAGTATTTTCAGAGATAAAGGAAAAGAAACAAACTTAAATTATTGATTCAATAATGATTTTAATGCAATTTCGAGCAAATTCTAATTATGATACGAATAATTACGTAGCTAAAAATAATACAATTATAAGTACACTACACATATGATTAATACAATTACATTAAATTTATTTATATGTATAAGCTATTTACTTTTGTATTTAATAAAGAAAAAGAAAAAAAAATTGAATGAATGGACCGTTTCTCGATTTGTTAATATCAACACTATAACTAATTACATTAAACAATTATGCATTTTTCATATCAAGCTGGTTATACCATCACAATATCATTAAATAAACAAATATGACTATAATAATTTAAGTAATCAAGTGTGCCAATTATTTACGAAACATGTTTATACAGTTGATTTATAGCTAAAATTGATGACAACAACTGGACCATAATTCTTACCTTTAAAAATAAGTTAGTCATATATTCACATACATACAAAGTTAACAGTCATTGATGGTTTACAATACATACTATATTAAGAAATTATATCACATGACAAAGTAGATGTGGTCAGAATAAATAATGTGATATTACATTAAAAATGAAATAACAGTTTTATTATCAATAGATTCACACACTAGAAATAAGTTGTGTGTGTTACATATATGCATGAATGCACAACATATGTGTACTAATGTGTTGCTACTACCACCAGCAACCAATGTATTCCTACGTTTTTGAACGAGCACGCGTTGTTTAAAACGAAACCAGAAGACTAAGTAAACTGAAACATTGTTTAAAACGAATACTAGAACTATATTTAATCAAAACAAACTAGAACTATATTTAATCAAAACAAACTAACACTACTGCATAAACTAAATGATACTAATAACTATTACTCATGTAAAAGAAAACTATGATTACATGATATTTATGCACTAGCTACTACAAATAGACAAAAAAAAATTACTCAATCATCTTTAACCACAGATCCATCACCAATCAAGTGGTCTATTTTTTCATCAGGGTGCTCAAAAGAAGTGTGCCACATCTAAGTGGGTGATGTCAAATTCATTGTCAGAGACAAAATTGGCTTCAAGGCCTTTATTCTTTAGAGATGCTTAATAAAGCGATAAACCAAATATCTTGGTGTAGGAAAAATATTTGCCCAATGTCCTTTTTCACCGCAACGATAGCATTTACTTTCTGAACTATTTGTTTTTGGCTTCTCATCTTTCCCTTTCCACTTTTGGTGGTTATTTTTTTGGGGGGGATGATTAACACCAGGAAAATTTATTCCTTGGTGTCACGACTCGAAATTCCCACTTTCGGACCGTGATGGCGCCTAACATTTCACTTGTTAGGCAAGCCAACGTTAGAATAATATTATCCATTTTAAAATAATTTTTAAATTTATTAATAATCAAAGAAACAAATGCGGAAGTAAAATCTAAAATATAGTGAATAATCCTTAGAAACAACAGTGTCTAAATACCATCCCAGAATTGGTGTCACAAGTATACGAGCTTCTAGAATAATATAAATAAAGGTCTAAATAAAATAAAGCTGTCTGAAAATAAACACACAGCTAAAGTAAAATAGACGGGGACTTCAGAATTGCGGACGCCATGCAGTTATACCTCAAGTCTCCTTTGGTGGCTGAAATCCGAGCAAGTCTATGGTACGCCGCTGGGACCAACTCCAAAATCTGGACAAGAAGTGCAGAGTGTAGTATCAGTACAACCGACCCCATGTACTGGTAAGTGTTGAGCCTAACCTCGACGAAGTAGTGACGAGACTAAGGCGGGTCACTTACATTACCTGTACGCAATATAAGTAACAACAACAATAATAGAAATAAATCAGGTAACTCATTTATAATAATTGTAGCCAACTCAGCAGTCATAACCAATTATCATTTTCATCAATTCTGTTGTAGCGTGCAACCCGCTCTCACAATATATTCACATTCAATTCTGTTGCAGCGTGCAACCCGCTCTCACAATATATTCACATTCAATTCTGTTGCAGCGTGCAACCCGCTCTCATAATATATTCACATTCGGTTCTGTTGCGGCGTGCAACCCGCTCCTTCAATATATTCATTTTAATCAAGTCTATTTCAGCGTGCAACCCGATCCCCCAATATATATATATGTATGTCGACTTTTAAATAAGTCTGTTGTGGCGTGCAGCCTGATCCTCCAATATAGACTTTTAATAAGTCTGTTGCGGCGTGCAACCCGATCCTCCAATATGGACTTTTTAATAAGTCTGTTGCGGCGTGCAACCCGATCCTCCAATATATTCATTATAATTAATTCTGTTGCGGCGTGCAACCCGATCCTCCAATATATTCATTATAATCAATTCTGTTGCGGTGTACAACCCGATCCTCCAATATGGACTTTTTAATAAGTCTGTTGCGGCGTGCAACCCGATCCTCCAATATATTCATTGTAATTAATTCTGTTGCGGCGTACAACCCGATCTTCCAATATATTCATTATAATCAATTCTGTTGCGGTGTGCAACCCGCTCCTTCAACATTTTTATTTACCAATTCTTATAGAAGAAATTTTTTCAATAAGTGCAACAATTAATATAAAATTATAAGACAACAAGCATACAATATTTATGATTAAATTATGAAACAAACAAAGGCAAATAGCAAATTATTATAAAAATAAGAGAGAAAATATGCAGTTTAATATTTAATATGCTAAATGTCAAATAATAATTAAGGCACATAATTCAAATAGCATGTAACAATTAATGCAGGAATTCAAGCATTAATATTTTCCAAAGAATAGGAGAGAAACAGTTATTATAATAATTAATTCATGATTTAAAACAATTTATGATTTTTCAAGTAAGCAGGCAAACAATTAATTTGACGACGTATAGACACTCGTCACCTCGCCTATACGTCGTTCACATGTAATTCACATAACAAATAATTTAAGGGTTCTATTCCCTCAAGTCAAGGTTAACCACGCCACTTACCTCGCTTTACAAATTCCAATCAATTACTCGACCACGGCTTTTCCTTTTAAATTTATCTCCAAAAGCTTCAAATCTATTCACAAATAATTCGATATACTCAATACGAATCATAGGAATTAATTTCATATGAATTTATAAATTTTCCGGATAAAAATCCAAAATTTATTAAAATATTCGGCAGTGGAACCCATGTATCAAATCCCGAAAAAACTTACGAAATTCAAACACCCATTCCGAGATGAGTTCAACCATACAAAAATTATCCAATTCCGATGTCAAATGGACTTTCAAATCTTAAATTTTAGTTTTTAGAAGATTTTATAAAAATCTGATTTTTCTTCCAAAATTTCACGGATTCATGATATAAATGAGTATGGAATCATGAAATATAATTAATATAGGATAAGGAACACTTACCCCAATATTTTTCCGTGAAAATCGCCTTACCCGAGCTCAAAAATAGAAAAGGGTTGAAAATGGGACGAATCCCATTTTCCAAAACTTAAGTTCTGTTTCTGAGACCTTTACCCTTCGCGAACACGGTCAGTGCCTCGCATTCGCGAAGCACAAATTAGTGCTGTCCAATTTTACTCTTTGCGAACGCGATGCTTGCCTGGCTTGGCCTTTGCGAACGCGAAAGCAAATTTTCCTGGCCAGCCTCTTTCCCTTCGCGAATTCGAGGCTTCGATCGCGAACGCAAAGCTTCGCACCTCAAGTCTTTATGAACGCGTTCTCTCTGTCGCGAACGTAAAGCACAAAATGTGCCAGCCCCAATTTTCTCTTCGCGAACGCGAAGAAGGAAACCAGAAGCAGGTTTCTGCAGTTTCCTCAAGTCCAAAAATGACTCGTTAACCACCCGAAACCAACCCGAGCCCTCGGGGCTCCAAACCAAACATGCGACCAAGTCCTAAAATATCATATGAATATGATCGCGTGATCAAATCGCCAAAATAATACCAAGAACTACGAATCAGACACCAATTCAAAGGAAATTTTCAAGAAAACTTTAAAACCTTTATTTTTATAACCGGACGTCTGAATCACGTGAAATCAACTCTGTTTCTCATCAAATTGGTAGACAAGTCATAAATATTATAGTGGACCTATACAGGGCTCCGGAACCAAAATACGGACCCGATGTCAATAAATCCAACATCAGTAAATTCTTAAAAATCATTAAGCTTTCAAGCTTTTAATTTTTCATCAAAATTCTATATCTCGAGTTAGGGACCTCAGAATTCGATTCCGGGAATACGCCCAAGTCCCAAATCACGATATAGACCTACCGGAACTGTCCAAATACTGATCCGAGTCCGTTTGCTCAAAATATTTACTAAAGTCAACTCAGTTGAGTTTTAAAGCTCCATTTCACATTTTAATCCATTTTTCACATAAAAACTTTTCGAAAAATTGTACGGACTGCGCACGCAAGTCGAGGAATGATAAATGGTGCTTTTCGAAGTCTTAGAATACAAAATTACTTATTAAATTTAAAGATGATATTTTAGGTCATCACACTTGGCCACGGCCATAGCCACGACCACGACCACGAACAGGGCCACGACCTTTTCCACGCTTAGTATAATGGGAATACACCTCATCCACTTCATGCAATGGTGTAGACCCAGTGGGTTGATTATTGTGATTTCTCATGAGTAAGTCATTGTTTCGTTCAGCCACAAGGAGAAGAGAAATCAACTCAGATTACTTCTTGAAACCTTTCTCTCGGTACTGATGTTGCAGGACCATATTGGAGGCAAGAAATATTGTGAACGTTTTTTCAAGCATATCATAGTCTATGATACTATCTCCACAGAGTTTTAATTTAGAAGTAATTCTGAATATCACATAATTGTATTCAGAAATAGACTTAAAGTCTTGGAGCATCAGATGAGCTCAATTATATCGTGCTTGCGGAAGTGTGACCAATTTTAAGTTGTCATACCTTTTCTTTAAGCCATTCCACAAAACAAGTGGATCTTTGACTATGGGATATTCTATTTTCAACCCTTCATCAAGGTGATGGCGCCATAAAATCAAGGCCTTAGCACAGTCTTGGGTAGATGCTTTATTTTTATCTTTAATGGCGTCTCCAAGACCCATTGCATCTTAATGGATTTCAGCATCCAATACCCATGTCATATAGTTCTTACCCGAAATTTCAAGGGCAACAAACTTTCGTTTCATAATATCAGTCATAGTTAAAAGAGAAGAAAAAATATACTTTAGTCTTCTCAAAGAGCTTCTTGAAATAGTAGAGTCTCGTGCTGATAACCTGTTATAAAACAATAAAAGAAGAAGAAGAGTATTGCATACAAAAGTAGGAAGAGAGAATTATTATTGATTTAGGATGAATTACAATGGAATAGAACCCCTCTATTTATAGGGAAAAGTGACTTAGCCACAAAGTAACAAACCCTAGAATCTCTCTAAAATATAGACATTCACGTTAAATAAAATTCTATTTATAACACTCCAAGTAATGTAGTCCATCTCGGAATTCAAAAATACTTTTGGATTTTATATATATATATATATATATATATATATATATATATATATATATATATATATTAAGGCCTTTCAAAATTTTATATATGTATAAAAATATTACCCTAATTATATGCGGTTTAACTTTTTGATTAAAGGGGTTCAATTCCTCATGAGAACTTGAAGGGTGTGCTGGAGAGTTGCGTATCGTGGAAGATCACTTGTTATTTTAATTCAATACGCATTAATTAAGATGTTTAACATCTAGGATTTTTGTATGCTATAAGTTTGTCCTAACCAAAACTACGTTTAGAAAGAATATTGACATAAAAAATGCTATTTAGTTGTAGATTGGTGTTTGTTACCCAAGATTGCCAATGACGATGTAGGTCAGCTAAACTTGGAATAATTTTAACCAATTGCCAACAATATTTGTACTAATGACATGATCTTAAAAGCCTCTGTATTTGTTAAGAGATGTATGAATGAAACCTCGGAAAAAATGTTATCCTTTAATTTGTACCAACATATCGTGTCTAACATTATCTATATATTATTAAAAGTCAAAGAAAAAAGTATCACATTAATTCAAGCGGTAGCTTAGAAAAAAGCCACATAGAATAATTAGTTATTTAGTTAATAATTATTTATTGAACATTAAAAAAGAAATTAACTATTTAGACATGGGTGAGGTTGGTTTAGGTTTGTTAATTTCTTTGTTGTATTTTTTTAAATCATTTTCTTTTTTCCTTTTTTAAATAAAAAGTTTATTGATTCATTAAAATATAGACAATATTATTGAGAACAATATAATAAAATTTAATATAAAAAATTATTTTCAAGAGTAATAAAATATATATCTTCTATTATATTACAAAAAGAAAGTAACAGACAAAAATATTAAACAAGTAATATGATAATAATTTCTATTAAAAATGTAATTATACTAAATATTAGATAATATAATAAATACAAATACAAAACAAAAAGTTATTCGATGGCTATATAAGTCCCTTTAATTTAATAGAGATTTTATTCATTAAAATTTAGACAATATCTATTCTATCTGTATAGAATAAGAGAAGCAAATCATTGTAATAATTCTGCGTGTAACATCAAAAAACAAGTGTCAAATTTTAGGACAAAGCTCCAACAAATTTGAAGATTCAAAAACTTATTTATAAAAACATGGATGAGGGTTGGTTTAAGTTAGTAATGTTTTAAAATTGTTTTCGTTTTTTTTAAATAAAAAATATGTTTATTCATTAAAATTCAAACAATATTATTGAGAATAGAAGAATAAAATATAAAATAAAAAATATATTTCAAGAGTGATAAATATATATATTTTATTATATTACAAAAAAAAAGCAACAAACAAAAATATTAAACAAAATAATATGCTAATAATTTTTTTATTAACAATGCAATTATACTAAATATTGGATAATATAATCTATCTATATAGAATAGGAGAAGCAAATTAATTGATGATGTCAAGTGTAGCAAAAAACAATTAACAAGTGTCAAATTTTAGGACAAAACACCAATAAATTTGGAGATTCAAAAATTATTTTAAAAAAAAGTAAAAACAATGATTTAAAAAAATAAAGACACAAAGAAATTAACTACCTAAAATTAACTACTCAAACATGGGTGAAGGTTGGTTTATGTTAGAAAATTTCTTTGTTTCTTTTTTTTAAAATCATTTTCGTTTTTTTTTAAAAATAAAAAGTGTATTTATTCATTAAAATTATTGTGAACAAGAGAATATAATATAAAATAATAAATATTTGAATAGTAGTAAAATATATATCTTCTATTATATTACAAAAAGAAATCAGGAGACAAAACTATTATGCAAAGTAATATGCTCATAAATGTTTTTATTAACAATGTAATTATATTAAACATTAGATAATATAATAAAACAATACAGAACAACAAAGTTATTCGATAACTATATAAGTCCCTTGATGGTAGGCTATAATCTCATGTTTTAGTCGATTATTACATTCCAATTTACTACATTTTAGTTGAGTTTGAGCTTTAATCGCTAGTGTTTTGCACTAATTGTGTGATTTATGCCTTGTAGGAGTGATTCCTAGCTATGTAGATGTTATGAAATGAATTCAAGTGATTTGGAGCTTTGAAGTTTGAGTAAAAGCCCAAGAAATTATGTCGGGATCGTGTTTGGGGATCAACGGATGATAGTTAAGATCGAACAAAGAATCGAGCAGGCATATTGTGCAGTTTCCAGTAAACTACACATAACTTTTGGCTCAGATATCCATTTGGTCTGCACAATATATTGTTGAAAATCTAATTAAAAGGGATACAACTTTCATGTTTTACGTTTTTTCAAATTCCCAACAGAATAGGTTTCAAAAGTGTGCGGCCGCGCACTGACCGGGCATATGGGGCAGAACAGTGTGGAAAGTGTGCGGGCACACTTTCAGGTGCGTGGCCATGCACGTCCTGTCCGGAAAAAGTGTCCTTTTGCCCATAGGAGAAGGTGTATATATGTGGGGCCGACCCTACTTGGTATATATACATGAAAATATGATATTTTTGGGACTTCTGACATAATTTAGACCTAAGGAGGCTAATGAGAAGTTGGAGAAGGAAGAGCACAAGGAATCCATCATTCAATCCCAACTCAAGACAAGGGATTGGATTGTTTTATGTTTTTCTTTACTTTACACTTAATTGTGATGAATTACTCCATGTCTATGGAGTAGTTCTCTTTAGGATTTGATGGATTTGGTGTATTGATAATTATTTGCGGATAATTAACTCTAGTTTTATGTATTGAATCATTTTGAATGTTTTAATTATTTCATCTTTATTCACTTGTTAATGTAATCGAGAGAGGCATAACTTGTAATATTGTTTCTTTATATTTAGTTGGTTAAAGTCATTAATTCTTCTTAGTAATCGAAAGAGGCTAGTTGAATTATTAACTAAACTATGTTAGGAGGATAATCGAAAGAAGTTCTCCTAAAGATCAATCCACTACGAATTCTTGCATATCTTCACACACTTAAAATTGGTTCATATTGTAAGGTTGAAACTTAATCGAGAGAGGAGTTTCTACTAAATAATTGAACTAATAACCAAGTGAATTCGAGAGACTCACTTGAACATTAGAAGTGAATTATCTAGAGTTAAATTCCAAACATGCATCTTGCACCTATCCTATCAACTCTATCTTCTCCCCATTGATATCTTCCTTTTCTTACTACTTGCGTTGTTTGTCACTAGTCAATAGTTTAGAATCTTAGTTAATTTAAGTTTTAATCATATAAACATCAATTGTAGATCATCTTGGATAGCAATCTAGCTACAAACTACGATAATATTGTTTAACTCCAATCCATGTGGATACGATATTATATTATACTATATTCGACTAGCGAGCATATTTAAGTGTGTGTTTCAAGCTCGTCAAATTCTGGCGTCGTTGCCGGGGATTGGCGATCAATGGGTTTGAAATAGTTTTTGGTGCTAATTCAGGAATTAGGTTTTAGTTTTTTTTCTTTTCTTTTTCCTTTTCTATTTTATTAGTTAACTTTTTTTCAAGATTTGTTTTGTAGTTCCTAACAAGTTGGAGAAGATACTGTAGATATTGAACTCTAAATGCTGTGAAGATGGAGTACAACCAGCCTAAGAAAATGGTTGAAGAGTTAGCAGCTGAATATTATCAGCGGTCTGCTATGTGTTTTAAATGCAGTGAAAATCATCTATGGGTTAACTGTCAAGCAGGTATGTATTCCTCATATGGTTCGTATTTTGAACAGTCTCACTCTGTTTCTAGTACGTACAGATATGAGGATTCATATGGGCACAATCTTGACTCTGGTTGGGATGAATACCTTATTATAACTGGAATAGAAGCGAAGTGAGAAAACTACCTCAAGGGGAGAGTGGTAGTTTGGAAGAGCTAGTGTATAAGTTCATAAATAAGCCGGTAGAGAGATTTACATAAGTTGATGAAGCCATTAACAACCTAATAACGCAAGTGAGTCAAATAATAAGTACACTTTTATAAAGCTCATTGCATTGTGATGGTGAATATATAGAGGAGATACCTTGCGAGAACGAGCCTACTCAAGAGGATGAGCGTCCACAGAGAGAGCTTTCCACTGTTCAAGAGGATTATAATTCAACTAAGATGATTGAAAATAAGGGTGTGATTGAGTGTGAAGCAACGGAAGAAGAGCTCAAATCCTCATCCACCGTTCCACATTTGCAATATTTGGTAGAAGAGAATGAGAAACAAATGGTCTTGGACATACTAGAGAAATATTCATTTGACCTTTCTTCTTTGTTTTTTTATTCTAACATTGATCATGTGGATTTTATTTTTTAGGATTTACAGGAATATGTATGGATTGATCTTGTGAAAGAATGTAGAAACAAGTTAAGGATCATTATGAACGAGCAATTCACCGCTCAAGATGAGGACAAGAAAGAAAGAAAAAAACGGGTCTTGCAGGTATCCTTAGAAGAATTGGGTTTAATGAGCTCCATAAAGAATCCCAAGGAGCGAAAATGAGGAATGAACTCAGAATTAGAGGTGGAGTTCATAAGTTCTCGGAAAAGAAGAAAGTTCAGGGAAGTTTCCTTTACCTTATGCTTTTTAATTCTGTGTCATGGGGACATGCCACAACTTAAAGTGTGGGATGGGGGATATTTGTATGTTGCATGTATAATGCTAGTTTTAGTTTTGAGCTTTTAAGTAGTTAGAGTGAGAAAAAGTAAAAAAAATACATAAAAAATTTAAATTTTTTGATTTTTCCCGATGATGGATATCATTCGACGGGTTTCTTGAGGGAATTAAGTCGAAAGAAAAATGCAAAAAGATTTTTTTTGTAGTTAGTATATTAATTAGCCCTTGGTTTTTCTTTATGCCGCAGTTCTTTTCCAAGGATTTTGTTTGAATCGGGTGTAGTTAGATTTTTATTTTTAGAAGTAGAAAAACATTGTACTATGATTTGAAATGGAAGCAATATCTCTTGACTTGATCATGCCTTGAGAATAGTGAGTGCTTTAGTTGTGACGCTTAGGCTCAATTTTTGACTCTTGTATAAGTACCTTAAACTGTATGATCTTAACTTTGCTTAACTGCTTTGATTAGAGTGTCTTGATAAGTTAAACCCTAAGTGAGTTATGTGCCATGTGTGTGTGAGGTTTGTATGATTCTGTGCATTACATTGGTTGTCTAGAACTTGCCCCGTGTATTTGCGAAGCGAAATAGTAATTTTATTTAGTCTTGGAAGTGATATAGGCGTTTCTTTGTTGAGCCAGATATATGTGTTTAACCACCAAATTGTTATGTAATCGTAGTTAACCTTATTGAGTCTGTAATCCTATTTCTTTGGCAACCGCATTAAAAGTCTTACCTAGTTATTTGAATTGATCATCTATTTGAACCAGTTACCTCTTGTGAGCACTTGAAATTATTATGAACTTTGGAAAAGTTGAAGTGTTGGGTGGTTGGTTTGGCTTTTGAGTGGAACTATTGAAATAAGGAGAAAGGTGCAATGAATTGAAAAAAATAAGAGCCACTTGAATTGAAAAAAAATAAAAAATAATTGTATTGTTGTGAACGCAATTCATTGATAAGTGGTAACTCTTGATGTAATGGTGCTTAAATAATTTGGGGAGTTAATGCATGTTGATGTCAAGGTGGAGTATGGTTTGACATAAATGTGGGGTTTGAACAATAAAATGTATGTATTAAAGTGCTTAGGGAGGTGTAGTCACTCTTTTATCTAAATGTATCCTACTCGTCCTGCAGCCTACATTACAACCAGTTAAAAGTCCTATTTGATCCTTGACTGAATGAGCTCAATTAGTAGAGTAGTATACTATGGGCAAGCCTATGGTGCATCTTTTGTGGCACATGAATGTTGTTTCTGAGAATGAGTGAATTCTTTCTATCTTGAGTTCCTAATTGTTCTTGAATTTTATTGTTTGAGGAACTACTCTCTTTTGTTGTGTGAGGGCACTTGATTCATAAAGAGAAGGTAATGTCGTTGACCTCTATGTTAGAGTAAGTGAGCGGGTTGTGAATAATTCATGATACTTGTGAGTCAAATCTTGAGGTGAAGATATTACACTATTGTGCTTAGTCTATTTTAAATATTTTTGGTGTAATGAGTTAGAAGAGTTACTTAGTAAGGTTGTGTCTATATAAAGTATGGTTTGGTTACTCGAGGACGAGCAATGGTTTAAGTATGGGGTGTTGATGGTAGACTATAATCTCATGTTTTAATCGATTATTACATTCCAATTTACTGCACTTTAGTTGAGTTTGAGCTTTAATCGTTAGTATTTTGCACTAATTCTGTGTTTTATGCCTTGTAAGAGTGATTCCAAGCTATGTAGATGTTATGGAATGGATTCAAGTAATTTAGAGCTTTGAAATCTGAGTAAAAGCCCAAGAAATTAAGCCGGGATCGTATTCTGGGATCAATGGATGATAGTTAAGAACGAACGAAGAATCGAGCAGGCATACTGCGCAGTGTCCAGTAAACTACACTTAAATTTTGGCTCGGATATCCGTTTGGTCTGAACAATATATTATTGGAACGCTAATTCAAAGGGTTACAATTTTCATGTGTAACGTTTTTGCAAATTCCCAACAAAACAGGTTTAAAAGTGCGCGTCAAGTGCATGGCCGCGCACTGACCGCGCATATGGGGCAGAACAATGTGAAAAGTGCGCGGCCACGCACATCCTGTCCGGGAAAAGTGTCCTTTTGCGCGTAGGAGAAGGTGCATATGTGTGGGGCCTACCCTACTTGGTATATATACATAAAAAAAATGGTATTTTTAGGACTTTTGACATAATTTAGACCTAAGGAGGCTAAGGAGAAGTTGGAGAAGGAAGAGCACAAGGAATCCATCATTCAATCCCAACTCAAGACAAGGGGTTGGATTGTTTTATATTTTTCTTTACTTTACACTTAATTGTGATGAGTAACTCCATATCTATGGAGTAGTTCTCTTTAGGGTTTGATGGATTTGGTGTATTGATATTTGTTTGCAGAAAATTAACTCTAGTTTTATGTATTAAATCGTTTTGAATGTTTTAACTGTTTCATCTTTATTCACTTGTTAATGTAATCGAAAAAGGCATAACTTGTGATATTGTTGCTTTATATTTATTTGGTTGAAGTCATTAATTCTTCTTAGTAATCGAAAGAGGCAAGTTGAATTGTTGACTAAACTATGTTAGGAGGATAATCGAAAGAGGTTCTCCTAAAGATCAATCCACTACGAATTCTTGCATATCTTCATGCACTTAAAATTGATTCATATTGTGAGGTTGAAGCTTAATCGAGAGAGGAGTTTCTACTAAATAATTGAACTAATAACCAAGTGAATTCGAGAGACTCACTTGAACATTAGAAGTGAATTATCTAGAGTTAAATTCCAAACATGCATCTTGCACCTATCCTATCAACCCTATCTTCTTCCAAACATGCATCTTGCACCTATCCTATCAACCCTATCTTCTTCCCATTGATATCTTCCTTTGCTTACTACTTACGTTGTTTGTCACTAGTCAATAGTTTAGAATCTTAGCTAATTTAAGTTTTAATCATATAAACCTCAATTGTTGATCATCTTGGATAGCAATCTAGCTACAAACTATGATAATATTGTTTAACTCTAATACCCATGGATACGATATTATATTATACTATATTCGACTAGCGAGCATATTTAAGTGTGTGTTTCAAGCTCGCCATCCCTTTAATTTAATAGGGACTTTATTCATTAAAAGTAGAAAATTTTATTGAGAACAATAGAATAAAATTTAAATTAATTTTTTTTTCAAGAGTAATAAAATATATATCTTCTATTATATTACAAAAAGAAAGTGACAGACAAAAGTATTAAACAAAGTAATATGCTAATAAAAATTTCTATTAACAATGCAATAATACTAAATATTGGATAATATAATAAAGAAAAATACATAACAAAAAAAAATATTTGATGCATATATAAGTCCGTCTAATTTAATAATAATTTTATTCATTAAAATTCAGATAATATTATTGAGAACAGTAGAATAAAATTTAAAATAAAAAATATTTCAATAATAATAAAATATATTTCTTATATTATATTACAAAAAATAAACTATTTGTAGTAGGGTCAAAATAAATAAAACTTGAGTAAAAAGTACTCACCTTCTAATAAGTTCCCACAATGCTAACATAGGCGGGAAAACGTTTAACTGGCTTTTGCTGCCACATTCGTCAATGAATTTTTACTTTCAATGAGCTTGGTCCTCTTTATGACTACCTTCCTCCGGGTCATAAACCTAATAATTTGAAGCTCTTGGATATGTTATTGAACAATCAAATTAACTGGGAAGGTTATGATCAACTTCTTCCTCAACATATTATGCTTAAAGTCAATAGCCTCCGGATCCAACTGAAATCATCTACTCCCAATAAAGCAATATGGAGTGCGGATGACAGTGGGACATTTTCAGTGGCCTTAGTCTGGCATTTGTTTAGAAGAAAGCAACAAAAGGCTTGAGTTAATGCTATGAATTGTCAGAAAGGTATTCCCTTCAAGATGAACTTCATTGTATGGAGGGCTTTGAGGGACAAGATACCAACTGATGCGAGAGTTTCTAAGTTGGGTTATTCTATATCCTCTAGATGTTGTTGTTGCGGTTCCCCAGGAGTAGAAATCATTGATCATTTATTCTGCACTAGCTCATTCGCAAAGAACATATGGAAAGTGTTATGTGGGCCTATGGGAATTGCGTACAATGATATATCTTTCAGATAACTTACGGTGAATTAGTGGAGGTGCAAGGTAAATAATCCAGTTCAAGCATTCTTTATTAAATGTGTACCTGCCATTGTTTCTTAGGAAATCTGGAGAGCTAGATACAATTCCAAATATTATAATGTTAGAGCTAATGTGAGAAGATATCTTTCTTTGATTGCTTTCTCTGTTGCACAACTGGTGAACAGTCAATTCCAGCAGGTTCAGTTGTGTCCACATTGGGATGATATCAGTCAACTAATGAGGAGCTCAATTAACTTTGAAAAATTCATGGTGGTTAAATGGATCAGACCTACCATACCCTTTCTCAAATTGAACTCTCATGGTAGTTGCAAAGAAGGGAATTGAGGTGGTGGAGGTGTGATTAGGGACAAAAAAAGGTGCCTAATTTTTGTCTATTCCTTATCTCTAGGCACGGGTACTAGCAATTGGGCAAAAGCTTCTGCTCTTCATTATGGCATAAAGTAGTGCATGCTAAATAGAGTGCAGAATATCAATGCTGGGAGTGATTCCAAATTGCTTGTTGATTGTGTGAATGGATAATGTACAGTTTCCTCGAGGATATCTAAAGAAGTTGAGGAGCTTAAAGAATTCAAGATTCAGTCAAGCTATAGTCTTAAGCATTGTTACAGAGAGAGTAATCAAGTTGTTGATAAACTTACCAATTATAGCCATACTCTCGCTCATTCTAAAGAATTTCATGAATTTGCTGAACTCCCTCCTCAAGTTAGAGGCCTGATGAACATGGATAGATGGTCTTTCCGTTCCTTTCGAAGGATTAGATTGAAGAAAGACAACATTTTATTTCAATCACCATGATCATCATGTATTTATATAGTAGTAAGGTAGTTAGTACTAGAGGTAACTTTTACATAGAATGGAGTATTTATAAATACTTCATAATGTTATTGCTTTCCCAACTCAAATGCATTTACCTCATCTCAAAATGTAAAAAGGTAGGTGTGTCTATCTTTCAAGATGAACTAGGGAGAAGATGTTGCTACTCCCTCAACTCAATGTACTCTTTTGGAGATGAATAACATGCGTTGTTTAAAAAAAAAACATTCCTCAATGATAAGAATTCTATCGTTATTTGTCCCTTATACAACAACAACAACAACAAACCTAGTTTGATCCAATAAATGGGGTCTGGGGAGGGTAGTGCGTACGCATACCTTACCCCTACCTCATAGAGATAGAGGGATTATTTCTGATAGACCCTCGGCTCAAGGAACAGTGAAGATAAAGCAACCAAGTAGCAACGAATATTAGCAACAATTTAACATGGTAACGGACGTGAATGCCACAACATGCATAATAAAAAACCATAAAAAAAATTACAAAAATAGTCCTAGTACTACTGGTCGGCCTAGAAGGAACACACTACTAGCTGTCAACCTATAGCCCTAATCCTCGACCTCCACACCTTCCTATTGTGGGTCATATCCTCGGTAAGCTGGAGCAATGACATGTGACCACAGGCGAATTCAGGATTTCAAGAGGATGGGTTCACTATTGTGAAGATGTGGATTTAGAATTTATATTTGACGAGTTTAACTTTAGTATCTACCATGTACCCACTACACTTTTGAAATTATAGGTTCAAAATAATATTCTTTTTAAAATTTTAGTAATTTTTACGTATATATCTATACTCCGTGCCTAAAACAAGACCGTCCGGAGTGGGATTTGAACCACCAATTTCATTCGTAAAGGTGCACCTAATGATTATTGCACCATAGGAGTCTTTGAGCATGGGTTCACGCACATATAATTAAGTAATTTTCAAGAAATATAACATTATTATATATTATTTAGGGAGAGGAGTATGGGTTCACGTGAACTCATACCCTAAGATTAGATACGCCCCTGGACATGTCCTGTCTAATGACCTCTCCCCAATACTTCTTAGGCCCTTAGACCCGCCATGGACAACCTCTCACACCTACTCACCGGAGCGTCTATGACTCTCCTCTTCACATGCCCGAGCATTAGTCTCGATTCCCGCAACTTGTCCTCCACAAATGTCACTCCTACCTTGTCCCTAATAACTTTATTCCTAATCATGTCTTTTCTAATATGCCCACACATTTATCTCAACATCCTCATTTCATCTACTTTCATCTTTTGGACATGGGACTTCCTGACGGGCCAACACTTAGCTCCATACAACATAGTCGGTCTAAGCACAAATATCTTTATAATATATTAAAAGGTTTTATATAAAAATAAATATGTTATCTTTAATATTTTATTATGTTCTTTATCCAGACCCTTTATCATTTCATTTTAAACAATTCTAATGATTGCATGATAATTCATTTAAAATATTCTTTAGAAGTATATATTCCAGATACAATTATCATAAAATTATATAATATGTACCACGTATAATTCAGTTGTTACCCATTTTAAGGGTAAGCACAGATGCTGCCGTTTTATTATAAAATAAGCTTGTCATCATTGTGCGATAGTTGAACCTTCCGTAACTTAATGATAGTATTATTATCGTTGTTATAGATTAAGGTGCGATGCGGCCAGTTCAACATGGTTATTTGACAGATTGTGATAAGATATACTAATAAACTTTTATTGTAATCATATAAGCATACCGCAATAAACATAGATAAAATTTATTGTGGCATGTTAGTCTGCTTTATATGTAGAATTTTAAGCTAAGGATTATGTCTAAAGAGTATACACTGCATTCACCAACAGTATATATCTCTCTAAGTGTTGTATTTTCTTTAATTTCCCAGAAAAACTAACGACGCTAGATCCAAAGATCCTAAATGAGCGGTTCATATCCTTAAAAAAACATATACAAACCAGCTGACAGATTAATGTACCACCAACCAGCTGTGTGTGGCGGGATGAGATTCCTCTCCTCTTAAATGAAAATTTAGAATTCGAGCCCTGTGAATGAAAAAACTTTTCCTTCTAATATATGCGGCTGGATTAGTCGCTTCCCATATGAGTGCCAAATACCAAATATTATAAAATAAAAAAGGACAAATTAGTGTACATTGCCCCAGATTTGTGAGGTAAAAGTTAAAAAATCTATTATTATTATTACAACATTTTTCCTAAGACTTTGGGAAAAATTAAATAGGATACTAATTGTCCATCCATGAATGGCAATTGTTCTTTTTTCTTTTTCACTAAGAACGGAAACGAGGCATATAGGAGTAATACTTTTGGATTATTCCCAAGATTTATATTCGGAGATGTTTGACTGGTGCAATTGATTGGTGCGCTCAATTGCAATGTACAATTAAATTATGCTCTTTAATTGGTTTCAATTATTTAGGGGAATCAAATAATATAGTAATTCAGAAGAACTGATTCTCTTTCAACAACAGTGGATGAGTATTGAAGAAAAATGCATGTGAGGAATTTTTTTCAGCTTTTGATCTAAAGGCTCTCTTTTAAAGAGAAAATTTTAAATATTATTCATATGTTTAATTGCTTTACTACTACTATAAAAATGTTAGATCATTGCTTGAATGAACCACACAAATCTTCAAGCTCTTAACAAGCTTGTCCCTCCTCTATTTTGGTTTTATACATTTTGTTTCCTTTGTATAAGGAATTTGAATTGCATTTGCTTCCTCAATTTGGAAAGAGGTTTTTTACGAAGGAAAGAAATCAAATAATGACGGTAAGAAACCATTTGTTTTGTTTGGTCATCTTTGTTCTTTCAAGATTTCTTTTATTCCTTTATTTGTCTACTCGTTATACACAATATGTTTCATTTGATCAAGCATTACTTTCTACTTAATTAGATTACGACTGACTTTATTCGTATCAGTTTGGTTTAAGTTGATTACACTGGTCAAATATGTATAGTGATTATTCTTTTTTATTTTTACTTAACGAAATTATTTATGGGTTTCAAATGCATGGTCTACCTTATAGGGTTATATGTACGTCAATATTCCAATAATTGTTAGTAATTAGGTTAAAATCAAACAAACGAAGAGTATTCACAATTAACATTCATTTGCTTTTTCTTTATTCCCTACCGGGGGTGCCGGAATAATCTAGGATGAATCTCCACGATGGTTAGAAATAGAAAGAGTAAATACGATTTTGAATACTTTGCTTATGTACAATTATAAAGTATCAAGCATTCTAATTAGATTAGGTTAATATCAATGGATCATTTATCTTCATTGAATGATAAATAACTATAAGTGACGGAGACTGACGATTTAAATAACAAAAAATTCAATATTTAAAAATTCTATCGAGAATGACCGGAAAGGTGGAAAGGGCAAACGGAAATAATAAAAGGTAAAAAGGAAGTTTGTGATTTTTTTATTTTTGCTTTCTTTTAACTTTTACTCAAAATCTTCTTAGAACTCTCGACTTTTTATGACTATGATATGATATTACTTTTAAACTACCTAGAGATATTTTTGTTGAAAAGGAAAGGGTGAAAGTTGGGGAGAATAGAGCAGTGGAGGGAGAAACTTTAAGCCAGGATTGTTTTTCCTGAAAAAGTATACTATCTAGAAAGGATGAAATATTAAATCACCAATTGCATGTTTTAAATCAAATTTATCATTTAATATAATTAATTAATTAGTAATAATTT
The DNA here is from genome assembly GCF_000715075.1 of Nicotiana tabacum. NCBI lineage: Eukaryota > Viridiplantae > Streptophyta > Magnoliopsida > Solanales > Solanaceae > Nicotiana > Nicotiana tabacum. The sequence goes on from NC_134101.1 coordinate 40,295,219, forward strand.
TTATCTTTTAATTTATTATTTAACTATAATATTGACTTTATGCACTAACCGAATTCGGATAAGTTTTTGCGGAGGATGTGTTGGCTAAGGAAAAGAAGGTTGGAACTTAGGAGGGGTAGTTGGTAATTGATTTTGAAAAAAGAAAAAAGAAAAAGATAAATGATATTTAGAAGGCCGAAATGAGTCAACCTAACTGAAGTGGGCGGAAACAGAGGTCCAATATCTCAAAAAATGGTCGTTGACTAACGCATCTCTTCTCCTTTCTTCTGTTTTTTTTCCTATCACGTGGCTTACCTATATAATGTTTCTTTTTTTAAAAATAAAAATAAAAATTGTTTTATTCTTTTTACTTTTTTTTATTCTCCAATTTGTATGAAGAAAAGATCATGGACTATTAAAAAACTTCACTACTACTTTATGGGATGGAATTCTACTTTATAAAATTGGATATTATTATTTTTAACCCGCATCAAAAATTAATATTTATTAGCCGAAAAATATATAAAATGTGTATAATTTTTGTATATAACATACAGAATATGTATGTATACAAAAAAATACACTCCATATTATTATTTTGAGAGCGATTACACATTGTCATTTTTCCCATACAATTTGGTTAGTTGTTTCACTTCTGCCGTTTAGTCCTATTAAAGGTAGTTTTAACCCTCTTTTTTTTTTTTAAGTAATAGTAAAATATTAGCTTTTACACATCATGCATAGCCAACTAAAGATTGAATGATGCAAGTACCCAAAAAATAATGTATTGATAATCTCTCATAAATCTCAATACATTCTCAATGCTCTCCACACAAAAAAATAAAAAAAATAAAAAAAATAAAAAAATAGACAGCAACACCTTATTTATAAAATAGTGCAAAATCTACTTTTGAATAAAACTAGAAAACTTTGTTTCATTTTGACTACAAAACCTTTTTTAGAGATTGATTAAAGAAACAAAAATACCAAATCCCAATTTACTTCATACTTTCATATAAATTTTGACTACAAAACCTATTTAGAGATTGATTAAAGAAACTAACAAATACCAAATCCTAAACTACTTAGATTTTACACTTCAAAATGGCCTACTTCCCCACTTGCTTAAACGAGCAATCACTGGCCTCCTATTTAAAGCCCCCTGCTCTGCATGTTTTTCCGTCAAACACAACCCTCTGCACTTATTTCAGTCTCTTCCTCTGTTATCTACTTATCAATCTCTACTCAGAAACTCCATAACTAAATCTTTAAAACCCCATCACTTTCGTGTTTCACGTTATTTATTTCATGTTATAAAGAAAAATCCCACTTGGGTACTTGCAAAATCATTGAAAAGTGTGAAGAGTTTCTCTCTTGCTCTGTTCTGTTTCACTAGTTTAAAGTCACTGTTAAATCAGTTCTAGTTAAGAGCATAGTGTGTGGTCCATTGAACTTAAAAAAGAAACATCTTTTCTCTTTTTGTGGGTAAAACAGTAGAAGGGGACTAATTAAATATCTGTTTCTTGAAACAAAACAGATGGGAGATAACAACCATCATCAAGTGTTTGATGTATCCGCCAATGGCTACGGTGAATCCAAGTGTTTTGATGATGATGGTCGTCTTAAAAGAAGTGGTAGTGTTTGGACAGCAAGTGCTCATATAATTACAGCAGTTATTGGTTCTGGAGTTTTGTCATTAGCTTGGGCCACTGCTCAGCTTGGTTGGATTGCTGGTCCAACTGTTTTGCTTCTCTTCTCCTTTGTTACTTACTACACTTCTGCGCTCCTTGCTGATTGTTACCGTTCTGGAGATCAAGTTTCCGGCAAAAGAAACTATACTTATATGGATGCTGTCCGAGCCAATCTTGGTATATAAATTTTTTCCCTACTTTAATGTGAACATTTTTGTGACTTTAATGTTTTCGTTTATATTGATTTGGGTGTTTTTGTTTGAATTTAGGTGGGCTTCAGGTGAAGATTTGTGGGGTAATTCAGTATGTGAATCTTTTTGGAGTTGCAGTTGGCTATACTATTGCATCTTCTATTAGCATGATGTAAGTATATGCAGCAATACTTCATTTCTTTTGGAAACAACCGTGGAATCCGCCTCCCGCATAAATGCTAAGACTGCGTAGAATATACGCTTGTGATCCAGCCCTTAGCTAGAGCTTAGTGCACCGGGTTGTCTTTTTCTGTTGGCTAATTTTAGTAACTTGTGAATGATTTACAGGGCTGTGAAAAGGTCTGATTGTTTCCATAAGCATGGTCATAGAGCAGCTTGCAATGTTTCAAGCACTCCATACATGATCATGTTTGGAGTAATGGAAATCCTCTTCTCACAAATCCCAGATTTTGATCAGATTTGGTGGCTTTCTATTGTGGCTGCTGTTATGTCCTTCACATACTCTACCATTGGTCTTGGTTTAGGAGTTGCCCAAGTTGCAGGTCTGTTAAAATTTACCTTTTTTTTACCTTCAAAATCTTGCAATTTTAGCTACTGTTTTACTCACTCTTTTTTGTCCTTGCCCTGCCCTGCCCTTTGAATTGCAGAAACAGGAAAAATCCAAGGAAGTCTCACTGGGATTAGTATTGGAGCTGAAGTAACTGAAATGCAGAAGATTTGGAGAAGCTTTCAAGCTCTTGGGGCTATTGCTTTTGCTTATTCTTACTCCCTCATCCTTATTGAGATTCAGGTAAAAATTAGCGCTGAGAAATTAGCAAGTTTATTCCAATTTCTTGAATAAAACATAATGTAGAGGTACTGACTTTGATGTTATAATTTGTTGAATAATTTATAGGATACACTGAAAGCACCACCATCAGAAGCCAAGACAATGAAAAAGGCAACACTACTTAGTGTGGCAGTAACAACAGTTTTCTACATGCTTTGTGGCTGCTTTGGATATGCAGCATTTGGAGATCAATCCCCTGGAAATCTACTAACTGGATTTGGATTCTACAACCCTTATTGGCTTCTGGATATCGCGAACGTAGCCATTGTTGTCCATCTAGTTGGTGCATACCAAGTTTACTGTCAACCCCTTTTCGCCTTTGTTGAAAAAACAGCATTTGAATGGTACCCTAGCAACAAATTTATCACGAAAGATATCGATGTCCCAATCCCTGGATACAAGCCTTTCAAGCTCAACCTTTTTCGTTTAGTTTGGAGGACGATTTTCGTGATCATTACAACGGTTATTTCTATGTTGATGCCATTCTTTAATGATGTTGTTGGAATTCTTGGAGCTTTTGGATTTTGGCCTCTTACAGTTTACTTCCCAGTGGAAATGTACATTGTGCAAAAGAAAATTCCTAAATGGAGTGCAAGGTGGATTAGTCTTCAAATACTTAGTGGTGCTTGCCTTGTTATATCAATTGCTGCAGCTGCTGGTTCTTTTGCTGGAGTTGTTTCTGATCTAAAAGTTTACAGGCCTTTTAAAACACCTAATTAAGCATTTGGGACTCACCAATTATTGTTGATGTTCATTAATTAAACAAGGCCTGAAGAGGTGCTGACCAGCCACAAGTAGTTATTGTGTAGTTTTTTTTAGTTCTATGACAAGAAGAAAAAAAGGCAGGTCCTTTTTATGTATGTATGTTGGGGAAAAAGAAATCAGTGTTTCTGCATTATGTAACTCTTATTTCACTGCAAAGATGAAATAGGAAATTGAATCAAAAGTTTCTGTGCATTTCAACTTTTCTCTTGAAATTTTGTCTTATTATTTGGATAGAATATCCTTGAGGTGAAATCATATATTGGGAAATGAATCCAATTATTGATGGTCAACATATATAATAGCAAAATGATTAGATATAGTTGTCTTTTAGTAACCTGTGAATCCATAATTGGTTTCTAATCTAAAATTCTAATAAAAACGAAATAGCACATGGGGATGGAGCAATTGGAATTTGGACAAAAGGTTCAATTGGGAAGTATTAGGACTGGACAAGTCCTTATACCGTCTTAATCAATAGATTCGTTTGATTTGGGCAATTATTTTACCTAACTTAGAGTCATAGCTTTAAAATTCTTTTACTATCTTTTTAAGAAAATTAAATTCACCATGTGTCTATAATCTTACCAACAATACACTTAATCACGTAACGTAATTGTGCATTTGAGATGTTAAATGCATGAATATGATGATAATTTTTTTTTAAAGTCTTTGACTGTGTTTTGATCATGTAGATATTGCCTAGAAGTGGTTTGAATCATGTTGAAAGTGTTTTTGCTTTAATTTGAAGCGGGCCGAAAATGGTTTTGAAACAAGGATATAGACGGTAAAAATAGTACGGGCTAGCCAGTTTTCGGATTGATAATTCAAAAATAGCCAGCGTTTGCAAAGTCATTGAAAAATAACCAATATTTTGCTGCAACACGGACCGGTCCAGCATAATATACTGGAGATTGGTGCACATGTGTATAAACTTCCAGCATATTATGCTGGAACTCCAACATGCGAAAAGTTCCAGCATAATATACTGGAGATTGGACCACTTGTGTATGAACTTTCACCATATTATGCTGGACCGGTATATTATACTGGAACTCCAGTATATTATGCTGGAATATTTTCCGGATTTTGAACAATATTTTCATTTAGATTTATCTTTACATGAAAAGTGGCTAAATTTCGATTACTTTTGAAACTGTGGCTATTTTTTACCACTTGTAAATCTGGCTATTTTTAAATTGTGTAGCTTTGCCCTATTGCGCTGGAGTGGAATGTCATGACCCGCCACATCATCATGCCACGTAGGTGCCATTTGACATATATTAATGCCATGTGAAAGCTTACATATGAAATAAACTAACACATGTGGAAAGGTACTATAGAAATATGAAAATTTCTCATGGAAGACTTTAGAACCCTATGGAATAGCTAGGAAAGTCCTTAGAAGATTCTAGCTATGTAGAATATTCTAGAGAAGATACTTACTTGTAAATAATAAGGGTCTTGTGTATAATTATTATTTACTCACTAGCCCATATGAAACTAATATATAAAGGGGGTTATTCATTTGTAACTCATCAAGCAAAACAATCAAGTTCTCTCTAATACAAAAGTTCCCTTTAGCAATTCTCATGTGTTCTAACATTCCCTTAGTGATCTTTAATGTAGTAAAACTGACTTGGCATAGCAAGAACGTGAGCAAGTTGTGCAAGATTGTGAGCGAGCTGTCAAGTACCGCACGTGTACTTAGTTAACGACTAAGGACGTGACAACGTAATATCAGAGCAAAGGTTAAGACTAAAAGAATGTTAGAAAGAATACACGAGATTGCTAGAAGAAAGCTTTGTAGGGAACCATGGTTGGAATTACCAAGGGCGTGGTACTTGCAAAAAGGGACCAATGTGAAGCTGCCTAAGCGAAAGCAGTATGGCGGTACATGGGACGCCCGTGAGGTGGTAGACTTACTTTTGAGGATGGAGAAGTACTTTGAGGTAGTCAAGGAGGATGAAAAAGTTGTTAAGATATGCAACGCCTCAATATATTTGACCGAGGTTGTCGCGTTGTGGCGGTGTCGAAAGTGTGCTGACAAGGAGAAGGGGCTATGCAAGATTGAGATGTGGGAGCAGTTCAAGAAGGAGTTGAAGAAGCAATTCTACCCGATGAATGTGGTGTACGAGGCTAGGCGGAAGCTAAGGGAGCTCCGACAGATGGCCACAATTCGGGAGTATGTGTGCGAGTTCACTACCTTAATGCAACAAATCCTGTCATTGTCCGAGGAAGATTCCCACTTCTACTTCATGGATGGATTGCAAAATTGGGCAAAGCGGGAGTAAAGAAGACATCAAATAGCCAGCATGGACGAGGCCATAGCGGTAGCCGAGTCGCTTGTTGACTTCAAGATGAAGCCTTCCCAGTCCAAAGAAGGCAACACCGATGGGGTGGGGGAGATCATGACAAGGACAATAGGAAAGGCATAGCCGAGGTATATAAGGGCAATGACAAGGGGCCATCCCATAACAGACAGGGGTCCAAGAGAAATGACAAAGGGCTGGAAAACGGTAGCGAGTACGTGCCTAAGGGAGGGTGCTACTTCTGTAAGGGATCACATCGGGCAAGTGAATGCCCATAGTTGGGGAAGCTTGCAGCAATGATCGGGAACTTTGCTCAGGCACACAAGGGTAACACATGAGGGACCGCTTGTATTGGGGGGATGCGCTTGGAATCTAAGCCGAAAGTAGGGTATTACAAATCTTATCTCGGCGCCATGCAAAAGGAGCATGGTGGCAGCAAGAAAAGTTGGGCAGATATTGTTGAAGTGGATGGCAAGTTACAAAGTGATGACACGCTATCGGACTTAGATGATGCACCAAGCAGAGGGGTCAAGTTTTCCAGTAAGGCTGTGACCATGGAGGGCAGCCAAATAAGGAGTGGAAGCAGGGACCCGATGCTTGAGAAGCTGCTAGACTTGATCAACTCACGGGGAGATTCAGGCATAGAGCAAGGAGAGGCATCTGATGAGCGGAGGATCGAGGCCACCATTGGTAGTTGTCCAAAGTACAAATAGGGCAAGAACAAAAGTGACGAGTACCTTGTGACATGGGAAGGAGAACCGCTCCATAGGGCATCATGGCTAATGGACAAAGATCTCCGATGAAGCCAAGGCGAGGTGCGCACGTACGTCAATGCTTTGTGCCGAGGGCGGCACAAAATTGGGTGGGGGGGAGGAGTGTCATGACCCGCCACATCATCATGCCACGTAGGTGCCATTTGGCATATATTAATGCCATGTGGAAGCTTACATAAGAAATAGACTAGCACATGTGGGAAGGTTCTAGAGAAATATGGAGATTTCTCATGGAAGACTTTAGAACCCTATGGATTTGCTAGGAAAGTCATTAAGAAGATTCTAGAGAAGGGATTTACTTGTAAATAATAAGGGTCTTGTATATAATTATTATTTATTCACTAACCCCTATGAAACTAGTATATAAAGAGGGTTATTCATTTGTAACTCATCAAACAAAAAAATCAAGTTCTTTCTACTACAAAAGCTTCCTTTGGCAATTCTCATGTGTTCTAACATTCCCTTAGCGACCTTTAATGTAGTAAGGCTGACTTGGCATAGCAAGAACGTGAGCAAGTTGCGCAAGATTATGAGCGAGCTTTCAAGTGCCGCACGTGTACTTAGTTAACGACTAAAGACGTGACAGGAAGCTGCAGCGCTAGGCTAAAATCATAGTAAAAAGGTAAAAAGATGACGATAGTTTAACCTATGACTTTAAAACCAACATGTATATGAGTCGAAATAAGTATTCCCTCCGTTTTAAGTTATTTGACACAATTTCTTTATTAGTCCTTCTAAAAAGAATGTCATCTTTATATATTTGAAAAAATTTAAATTTTAAACTTTCCATTTTATCGATTTTATACTTAATGATGAGAAGCTTTTATAGCCAACAAATGTTACGACTCCACAATATGTGTTTTAAGACTACAATAGTTTTAAAAGTCTTTTTTTTTAAAAACTTTGTATCAAGTTAAACTATAATAATATACATGGTGTATTCTCATAGGTAGGGTCTAGGGAGGGTAGCGTGTACTCAGACCTTACACCTACCTTGTGGAGGTAGATAGGCTATTTTCGATAGACCCTCGGCTCAAGAAAAATATTTCAAAGCAGGTTTGAAAAAGAAAAACAGTAGTAAATAAGCCATGTTGAAAATAATAAAGAGAAGAACAATAACAATAGCAAAATAACAAAGCAATAAGATAATCAAAGCAAAGGAAACGACATGTAGTAATAAAAATCGAACAATAAGATAATACGAGAATGATAATAATAATAATAATAATAATAATAATAATAATAATAATAATAATAATAATAATAATAATAATAATAATACGGAAAAATACATAAGTTACACCTTGAACTTGTCCCGAAAGCTCAAGTTCACACTTTAACTTTACGGGTGCCTTTTTACCCCTCTATTCTTGTTCATATGAAACTAATGTCTCCCTATTAGACTCAAACCCAGTCATAAGTTGAGCAGTGTAGTACACTCGTTCCACATTACCTTCCACGTTAGAAAACCATTCAAAAAAATCTCAAATTAAATTCACCTTGCCTATTCTACTTTCTTCCTCCCCTCACCCTACCACTGGTAGTTTGGTCGGCCAGAAAGATCTAAAAGTCCCTGGTTCCTCCTCCTCTCCAAAATAATTTATCATTTCCACTCTTCTTCATACAAATCATCAAATTTTCACTAAACCTCCAACCCCGTCACACCATTGTCGCCAGCACCTCTCAACCATCGTCCCCCTCCATCTTCCCTAAAACCATCATTAACATTTTTTCATATCTATGAGATAATAAATTCCACCATAATAGTACCTATAATGAGTCTAATAGTGATTTCTGCCTCGCATCAAGACGACAAGTACGAGTCACAAATCGACATCAGTGCTCCAAGAAATTAAGCTCGAAGAGAAGAAATATAAGTAATACCAATTTGAAGTTGGCTTTTTGTTTTGAGTCTAGCTATGTTTTCTTGACTAAAACGAAACACCATTCCGTCAATGGCAGCTGGTTGATCTTCAATTCTTCATCAAAATAAACTCTTATCATCAAGTATTAGAGGGACTTTAATCGGTTGAGTCATACTTCGGTGGTGTTAATGGTGAATATAAGAGGAAGAAATGTGCTTTCAGAAGTGAAAAATAATGGAAGAAAATATAGGAGTGGGTTTGTAAGGTGGTCGAGGAAGTGGAGGTTCCGAAAATGACCATGGCAGTGGTGGAAGTGGTTAGGTCTGTAAAAAGATAAAATAAAGAAAAGGGAAAAGGAAAAGTCAACAACGAAGGGGTCAAAATTTCTACCTGTTGGGATATAAAAAAGTTTTTGAAAAAAAAAGAAATAAAAAAATCCACCTAATTATTTGTTTGAGAGATAACTATGTATTAACAAAAAGATTAAAAGTAATTAGTTGTATAATTTCTGATGAAAAGATGACACGTGCACGATTTTACTCCTTTTTAACTTTCTTTCATTTTTCACGTGCCTCTCCGAAAGTGGGTACACTTTCGCTGCCACATCATTACTCATGGGCTAAAAATTACGCTTTAAATAAGAATAGGGGTAAAAGGATATTCGTAAAGTTAATATTTGAATCAGAATTTTCCAGACAAGTTTAAGGTGTAACTTATGTATTTTCCCTAATAATACCGATATGGAAAATAAGGAACAGATACGGTGTCCCAAACTCGACTACCTACTAATCTTCTATCCTTATTTTCTATCTCTATATCCTTTTATCTAGGATCATGTTCTTTGTAAGCTGAAAATGTGTCATGTGTCTAATCCCCATAAAGTTAAATTACGTGTGATAAATTGAAATTGAGGGAATATGAGTTATTATGCATGTATTCCTAAAAGATGCATCTAATTATTTTCACATGAGGCATGTTTTCAAAAGCTAGAATATCCATGTACTGCCTTTGATTTATTTCTTTTAGATATTTAGTAGGCGTTTGGACATAAAAATTATTATTTCTGATAAATGTAGTATTTGGAGTTAAGTTAAAAAATAGTATTTGAAATTTGAAGTTATGTTTGGACATGCATTTCACTTGAAAAAATGTTGCAGTTTTGTGAGTAGGGAAAGTTTTTCAGAAAATTGTAAAAGATGGTGAAAACCACTTTTTGGTTTTTGAAAAACTTATTTTCGAAATGTTTTCAAAAACTTGTAAAATTTCATGGACAAACATAGTTTTAATTTTTTTGAAAAAACAAATTTATGGACAAACGGGGCCTAAGTTATACCAAAATTTCTAAAGTTATGCTCTGTATACGGTTAAAACTGGCCCCACCCGATTTTACTGTATGACCGAGACCGGGAGTTTGCATCGAAGGACAACTCTGAAGAGGATCGGATCGAGGCACGAAGACAAGGTACCGAGATTGAAATTCGAGGCACCTGCCAAAATCGAGGCCAGCAGCAATCGAGACCAAACAAGACAGGCATCGAGCAATACTGAAGATAGTGTAATAATGGAAAAGCGAGATATCCGTGACTGATCGAAGATCATAGCGAAAATCTCGGAACGGATCAAATCAAGAACGGTTGTTTAGTTAATCATGGGATTTCCTTCTGTAATTAGAGTTGTACCATATATAGAATTCCTCTACTATATAAAAGGGGGTTCTAACCATATGCAAAACGAACTGATACAATAAAAGAAATATAATTTTCTTTCTCGCTCACACTCTTGTTTTCCAGCTTATTGTGTTTTTATGGTCCTTGCATCAATCAGTTTGAGGATACTATCTGTATACGGTTAAAACCGAGTTCACCCGATTTTACTGTATGACCGAGACCGTGAGTTTGCATCGAAGGACGACTTTGAAGTGGATCGGATCGAGGCACAAAGATAAGGTACCGAGATCAAAATTTGAGGCACCCGCCAAAATCGAGGCTAGCAGCAATCGAGACCAAACAAGACAGGCATCAAGCAATACCGAAGATAGCATAATAACGAAAAAGCGAGATATCCGCGACTGGTCGAAGATCATGGCGGAAATCTCAGAACGGATCGAATTAAGAAAGGTTGTTTAGTTAATCATGGAATTTCCTTCTATAATTAGAATTGTATCATATATAGAATTTCTCTACTATATAAAGGGGGGTTCTAACCATATGTAGAACGAACTGATACAAAAAAAAAGTAATATAATTTTCTTTCTCGCTCACACTCTTGTTCTTCAGCTTATTGTATTTTTATGGTCCTTGCTTCAATCAGTTCGAGGATACTCTAATTCAAGGGTTGAGTTCTACTGAAATACTGGTTTGATTTACTTTATTGTATAATTCTATTATTAATCTTCATATATTTCAATTGGTATTAAGTGAAATCATGTAACCCTAAACCCACATTATAAGTTTAATTGTTATCCAATTTTTAGGGTAAACAGTTTGGCGCCCACAGTGGGGCTAAGGATAATAGTGATTGCTTAATACTGATTCCGATAACACATACTACTTTACGCTTGTTCTTGTGAGTGTTTTTGCTTTCAGGGAAAAACATGCCAAACTCACAAACAACACCCACACATGGTGACAACGGTTTCGGATTTCATGGGGAGAATGACAATATAGCCTCCCCAGGAATCGAGGTGCCTCAGGCTGATCTCGAGGGAGTACCAATTGCAAACCCCATCGATGTTAGTTCACATATTGCCCTAAATACAAATTTGGGCGCTGATCCCGAAGGTAGCGTACGTAGGGAAGGTCGATCTGCTGGTCGAGGTACGTAGAGTGGATGAGATGGTGGAGTCAGCCTCTAATTGATATTTGAAATGTTACATGCTCAACAAGCCGCTATAGCGCAATTACAAAATCAACATCGAGCGCCAAGTGGGGTAGAACCAAAAATCGTTCACAGGACCGAGCCAGTACCGGAAAGGTCAAATGCCAATGAATCGGGGACTGACCCCGTCATTGTGAAAATGATCGAGGAGCTCACTAAACGAATTGAAACGGGAAAAAAAATCGAGGCAAATGACAAGAAAGTAGAGACATATAACTCCCAGGTTGACCAAATACCGGGGGCACCACCAATTTTAAAAGGTATGGACATGAAGAAGTTCATGCAGAAGCCGTTCCCCCCAAGTGTGGCTCCGAAGCCCATTCCTAAGAAATTCCGCATGCCGTAAATCCCCAAGTACAATGGAACCACCGATCTAAATGAGCATGTCACCTTCTATACATGTGCGATAAAAGAAAATGATTTAGAAGATGATGAGATCGAATCGGTTCTACTAAAGAAGTTTGGAGAAACTCTATCGAAGGGGGCAATAATGTGGTATCCCAATCTACCACCTAATTCCATCGATTCCTTCGCCATGCTTGCAGACTCTTTCATAAAGGCACACACCAGAGCAATAAAGGTTGCAATTAGGAAGTCGGACCTCTTCAAGGTAAAACAGAAAGATAACAAAATGTTGAGGGAGTTCGTATCTCGGTTCCAGATGGAACGCATGGAACTACCACCCGTCACAGACGATTGGGTTGTTCAATCTTTTACTCAAGGTTTGAACGATTGGAGTTCGGTGGCCTCACGACAGCTAAAGCAGAATTTAATTGAATACCCAGTGGTAACCTGGGTCGATGTACATAATCGATACCAGTCGAGGATGATCAATTGGGACCCCTTCCGGTTCCGCTTATCCAATCAGGCTCGTTGGAAGAATTCAGAGAAATATTGACAGAGAACTTCGGTCGAATAGAGACCGATATCAACCATACAATGCAGATCGTAGAAACAGCGGCCCAGGACGCAATCCTATCCGAAATGATCAAAGGAACGATCGAGGACAAAACTCTCGAGGGCTCATGAGCAAAAACGGTTTCGATAAACATGTCGATCCCATAGAGGTGCCACGATTATCAGAGTACAACTTTAGCATCGACGCATCAGGTATTATGTCAGCCATTGGGAGAATCAAAGATACTAGATGGCCCAGGCCGATCCATCCCAAAGGAACCCTAATCAAATATGTAAATATCATGGTACAAATGTTCACATAACCAAAGACTGCAGACAACTAAGGGAGGAGGTGGCCCGTCTATTCAACGAGGGTCACCTTCGAGAGTTCTTGAGTGACCGAGCTAAAAATTATTTTAGAGACAGGGATGCAAACAGGAAAAACGAGCAGGAAGAACCATAACACGTGATTCACATGATCGTTGGTGGGATCGATATTACACAATGGCCCATTTTCAAATGCACTAAGGTATCGATCACCAGGGAAAAACGAACTCGAGACTACGTACCAGAAGGCACTTTATCATTCAACGATGAGGAAGCAGAAGGGATCTCACAACCCCACAATGATTCATTGATAATCTCTATCCTTGTGAATAAAATTCAGGTTAAACGTGTTTTAATTGATCCAGGAAGCTCATCCAATATTATTCGATCGAGGGTTGTAGAGCAGCTCGGCCTACAAGATCAGATCGTACTCGCAGCACGAGTTCTCAATGGTTTCAACATGGCAAGTAAAACGACTAAAGGAGAAATCATTTTACCAGTAAATATAGCTGGGACTATTCAAGAAACCAAGTTCCATGTGATGGAAGGCGATATGAGATATAACGCTCTATTCGGAAGACCCTGGATTCACAATATGAGGGCAGTTCCTTTAACACTTCACCAAATGCTGAAGTTCCCAACACCGGATGGAGTAAAAATGGTGTACGGGGAACAACACGCTACCAAAGAGATGTTCGCGGTTGATGAAGTGATACCGATATCGGCACTTTCATCAACAAAAGGATCGGAGTCCAAAGGAAAACAAAAAGCTAAATAGCAACCACAACTGTAAGCCTCGACTCAATCGGAGAAGCAGGGAACGGACGATGACTATTGGATCCCTCGATCCTTCATAATCCTCGAGGATTTTGACACCACCAAATTGACGATCGAGGAGTTGGAGCAGGTTGTACTAATCGGGCATCTACCCGATCGAAAGGTATACCTAGGAATGGGGTTAACCCCCAAGCTCAGGGGAAAACTCATTAAATTTCTTATCAATAATATGGATTGTTTTGCTTGGTCCCATTTAGATATGGCAGGGATCCTGCCGGAAATCGCTACATATCGACTGAGCTTGGACCCGAAGTTCCGCCCGGTAAAACAAAAGAGAAGACCCAGTCTGAGGTAAAACATGCATTCATCAAGGACGAGGTAACCAAACTTCTCAAAATAGGATCCATTCGGGAGGAAAATATCCCGAATGGTTAGGCAACATAGTCGTAGTCCCTAAAAAGGAAAATAAATTTAGGATGTGCGTAGATTATAAAGATTTAAACAAAGCATGTCCTAAAGAATCTTTTCCTCTGCCGAATATCGATCGCATGATCGATGCCATGGCCGGCTACAAGATCCTTAGTTTTCTCGATGCCTACTCCGGGTATAATCAAATACAAATAAACCCGGAGGATCAGAAAAAGACTTCGTTCATCACTAAGTACGACACCTATTGTTATAATATAATGCCGTTTAGAATAAAAATGTTGGTGCCACTTATCAATGCTTAGTAAATCGAATGTTCGAAGAACAAATAGGTTAGTCAATGGAAGTTTATATTCACGATATGCTAGATAAGTCCCTGGGAGCAGAGGACCATTTGACACATTTGCAGGAGACCTTCGATATACTAAGGAAATACAACATGAAACTCAACCTGGAGAAATGTGCATTCGGGGTCGGCTCGGGCAAGTTCCTTGGCTTTATGGTATCAAATCGGGGTATCGAAATCAACCCCAATAAAATCAAGGTGATCGAAGACGGCACAGTCGTGGATAATGTTAAGGTCGTACAAAGATTTACAGGGCGCATAGTCGCCCTAGGCCGATTCATCTCAAAGTCTTCAAATAGAAGTCACAATTTCTTCTCGCTGCTCAAAAAGAACAATTTTGCATGGACCCCGGAATGCCAACAAGCATTGGAAGAGTTAAAGCGACACCTATCGAGCCCGCCCCTGCTTCATACTCCGAAAGCAGACGAGCAACTCTACTTGTACTTAGCAGTCTCGAAAATCGCGGTAAGTGGATTCCTCGTTCATGAAGAGCAAGGTACACAATTTCCTATTTACTATATTAGTCAAACTCTAGGTGAGGCCGAGACCCGGTACCCATACTAAGAAAAATTGGTGCTTGCCTTAATAAGTGCCTCTAGGAAATTAAAACCATATTTTCAATGTCACCCAATTTGTGTGGTGGCCACTTATCCTCTTCGCAATATTTTGCATAAGCCCGAACTCTCTGACCGATTTGCCAAATGGGCCATCGAAATTAGCGAGTACAATATCGAGTATCAACACCGAACGACCATCAAGTCTCAAATCTTAGCAGACTTTGTGGTCGACTTTACGCCAGCCCTCGTACCATAGGTCAAAAAAGAACTATTATTAAAATTGGGTACAGCATCGGGGGTGTGGACCCTATTCACATAAGGTGCATCAAACGTGAAGGGCTCCGGGCTAGGCATCATTTTGAAGATGCCCACATGTAATACAATTAGACAGTATATCAAAACTTCCAAGTTAACTAACAACGAGGCCGAGTATGAGGCCATGATTGCAGGTCTTGAGCTAGATAAGAGTTTGGGAGCAGAAGTCATCGAAGCCAAATGTGACTCCTTACTTGTGGTAAACCAAGTCAACGGAACCTTCGAGGTTCGAGATGATCGAATGTAGAGATACATGGATAAATTGCAGGTGACACTACATCGGTTTCAAGAATGGACCCTACGGCATGTACCTCAAAAGCAAAACAGTGAAATCGATGCCTTTGCAAATTTGGGGTCTTCAGTCGAAGACGATGAAATTACGCTGGGGACTATCGTACAACTTTCGAGGTCAGTGATTGAAGAAGTCCACACCGAAATAAACTCCACAAGTCTGACATGGGATTGAAGGAATAAATATATCGAGTACCTAAAGAACGGAAAGCTTCCATCGGATCCTAAGGAATCGAGGACTTTACATACGAAGGTCGCACGATTCACATTGGCCGAAGATGGAACACTATATAGAAGGATGTTAGATGGACCATTGGCAATATGTTTGGGTCCTGGAGACACCGACTACGTCCTACGGGAAATTCACGAGGGAACTTGCGAAAATTATTCCGGTGCCGAATCATTGCTTCACAAAGTCATCTGAGCAGGATACTTCTAGGCCAATACGGAAAAAGATACGAAGGAATTCGTTCGAAAGTGCGACAAGTGTCAAAGATATGCGCTGATGATCCACCAACCCGGGGAGCAACTCCATTCGGTCCTATCCCCATGGCCGTTCATGAAATGGGGAATGGATATCGTCGACCCTCTACCATCGGCCCCATATAAAGCTAAATTCATTTTATTTATGACTGACTATTTCTCTAAATGGGTTGAAGCACAGGCCTTTGAAAAAGTCAGGAAAAAAGAAGTTATCGACTTCATTTGGGACCACATTATATGTCGATTCAGAATGTTTGCCGAGATCGTATGCGACAATGGAAAACAATTCATCGGCAACAAAGTAACAAAGTTTCTTGAAGACCACAAAATCAAAAGGATCTTGTCAGCGCCATATCACCCCAGTGGGAACGGACATGCAGAATCAATGAACAAAACTACCATTCAAAATCTAAAGAAAGGTTCAACGACGCTAAGGGAAAATGGAGAGAAATGTTGCCCGAGGTTCTTTGGGCATATCGAACAACATCAAAATCCAGTACGGGGTCAACTCCGTTCTCTTTAGTATATGGCACTAAAGCTCTAATCCCGGTAGAAGTCGGGAAACCTAGGGTCAGATTTAGATATGCAACGGAAGATTCGAATCACAAGGCTATGAATACAAGTCTCGAATTGCTAGATGAAAAACGGGAAAGTGCCCTCCCTCGAATGGCCGCACAGATGCAACGGATCGAAAGGTACTACAACCAAAGAGCCAATTTTTGACATTTTAGAACCGGGGACTTAGTACTGAGAAACGTCACCCTCAATACTCGAGACCTAAACGAAGAAAAACTCGGCCCAAATTGCTCGATATGGTCGGAAAAGGATCTTACAAACTCAGAACGATGAACGACGAACAATTGTCAAATAATTGGAGCGTGTCACTCCTCAAATGATATTATTGCTAAGGTATGACCTTCTCCATTTTCATTATAAGTTTATGCTAACCAAGTACAGGCGTTCTATCGGAGACATCGGAGCTTCCTTCGACATGAAGCCCTTAGGCCTGAAAGCACGCGTTGTACTCTTTTTCCCTTCGATCGGTTTTTGTCTCAAATGGGTTTTTCCGGCAAGGTTTTTAACGAGTCAACCATTGTTCGTGCTAACTTAGAGAAATTCAAAAGTATCCGAGGCTCCTTTACAATCAACCTCGAATACTGAGGGGCATCACCCTCGGATAGCTACAAGTAAAATACTTCGTGTCGATAGGGTCTCGATAGGTAAATTTTGTAGAGGACCAAATGGTCAAATTAACCGTGTGCATGTAGACTACCCGAGCCCTAAATGGCAAAACATGTACGCAATGTATAATCTATTGGAAGAAGTATTGTTTCCTTACCAGATGCTCCATGCTTTAGAAAAATTTATACTTTACAATTTCATACATGATCTATGGTGGAAACTGGCTCAAGGGCCAATCACAACTGAAGTTCAAATAATTTACCCGTTACTCGGGGACTGTCACCCAAATTATTGACACGATCAATTCACTAAACCTTGAGATTGTAAGACCTTAAAAAGGCAATCCTCAATTTTATAGGCCACGGCCACCCCACTCGGGGACTGATACTTCGAACAAGTTTGAAGTATAACAGGGGAACAAGCCCAAAAGGCGAATCCCAAGTTAAAGGCTAAGGCTAAATCAACACGATTCGGAGACGTCCGATTTCCGTTATTAAATAGGCCTTCAAATATTTTCACAAACCGGTTAAAAAGGCAACCCTCGGCTAAATTTCTAAGGGTCTCGATAATATTGACCCTCGAAAACCTTAATGGATACAAAGGCGTTCGAACTCTCAAACAAATCCTTTAATTTATGCTAAGGTATTACGAAACAAAGGGCCTCGATATTATCGACCCTTGAAAATCCTAATGGGTACGGAACCGTTCGAATTCTCAAACAAATCCTTTATTTCGTGTTAAGCCACGACAAAATTTATATGATTAAGCGATAAACTTTTCAAGCCGAAAAGTGGAGAAAACCATTCTTTTTGCCATGGCCATATCGGCCTAATTCAAGAGCCTAAAGGGACAGTTTATTTTTGAGTTCGAAGAAATCATTCTCACTCAATTAAAACCTAAGGGTCACCGTATTCCGAGTTCGAGCAAGTAATCACTCGATTATAAAACTACACTAGTACGGTTTTGATCAAAATGCCTAAGCCTCGAACTTATGAACAAAACTTTCACAAGGCATAAAAGAAATAAAGGCAAGTCGGAAAGAAAAGAGATCTTTATATATATAAATATTTACAAGGTCCGATCAGGATCCTATACAAAAGATCAAAAGTGAAAAATCATAAGGTTTCTGATCTCCTCTGGGGGTACCTTCTTCTAAATCGAGGTCCTCCCTATTCTCGGACCTGCTCTTGCTGCCACCACCATCATCATCATTGGAAGTGGCCAGCGCTCCATCTTTGGCTTCATGATTTCTAGTCGGTAAGATTGAAACCTCGAGCATGAATCTCCTTGAGGTTTTCCCTCCAAGATTGGCATTTGGCGAGTTCAGCAATCTAATATGCTCAAGTTTGAGCGGTCTCGGATGCCTCTCTCGCTTGGACTTGAGCGGCTTCAGCATCGGCTCGTTAGACGTCCACAATCGCATCAGCCTCAGCCTATGCATTTTCGGCTTCAGATTTGGCCTTGGCAAGTTCGGAAGCCAACCGAGCCTCGAGCTTCTCTATTTTCCTTGCTTGAGCTGAGCGCTTCTCCTTCATGCCTTGAAGTTGACTTTCGACCAATGATAATTAGGCTCGAGGAGTCTCTTTTTCTGCAGCAAAGCGGTCCATACCTTCTTTCCACCCCAAGGACTCTGCCTTTATCATATCGACCTCCTCACGGAATTGCTCAATCCTCTCGATCTTCGGCTGCAGCCGTGAGATTGAAATTTTAGCCATCATTCCCGAATCGAGCCCATGAGCTTTTAAGATTTTCATTACCTGCTCGATCAGGTCTGTATGATCTTAGTGAGCCTTGGCCAACTCGGCTCGAAGATCTTTGATATCTTCCTCTTTCTACCCACTAAGAAGTTTGAGGGCATTTATCTCCCGAGACCTGGAAAATGCCTCCTGATGAAGAGCTAAAGCCTATATGAAAAAGAGAAAATTAGGCAGAAAATGGAAGAATATGATATCAACAAAGGGAATCGAGACTTACCTGATTCAAGGCTCGTTAAGCCTCGAAGAAAAGACCCTATGCATCACTCGGACCGGCAGCATCCTCGATACATGTAAACAAATCATGGAAGGGGTCCTCTCCCTTATGAGCCTTGTCTACCTCGAGGGTCCCCAAATCTCAGGCTTCCCGAATCCCCACTTCGGAAAAAGTAGGGAGAGTGGGCGAGTCTCCGATTACTATTTCCCCAAGTGAGTCACTTGGGGCGTTCTCCTCAGTTCGAAGAGGTTCAGGGCCGGTCCCTTCAGATATACCCACCGTTTGTTCACTTCGGTGGGAGGCATCCTCGATCTCCAACAACTCGGGGACTTTGTCCGAGTCCTTCTCCGATACCCTCTCAGTTCGAGGCGAAGCCTCATCAACCACCATCCATCCAGCTGTCTTTGGGGCATCGATGGTTTTCTTTACTCAGGCCACCAGTATGGAGCCGTCGTTTTCTTCCTCTTCGTCTCCATACCTTAGACGTAGAACAAATTCTTTGGTCGGAGGGATGGTGTTCTTCCTCGGCTTACAATCCGTCCTTGTCTTGAGTTCTGGGTCCTCGGAAGCCGAGGCCCTTTTTCTCTTATTGTCCTTCACTGGTTTTGGAACTGGGGCCGAAGTCTCTTCCTCACCAGACGGGGGCCTCATGAGGTGGTCGAGGGTAAAAGGCATCCCCTCGACTTTGCTCACGAAGAATCAGAGCAGAATAACAATTCGCCAAAAAGAAAGATGGATTTGGCCTAGGGTTATTTGGTACTGACAACAAAAATCAACGACGAGGGGGTTGTGGGGGCCCAGTGTGAAAGGGTAAGTGTAAATACTTAAAAATCCTTCCACATGGGTGGTAATGTCTTCTTCCGGGGTCGGTATCACCACTTCTTTGCCTTTCCAGTTGCAGTCTTTCCTTACCTTCTTAAGGTACCCTTCAAATATCGAGCATATGTACCTCGACACTGGCTCGCATCGACCAGGAATCGACGAGGCTTTATCGGTTTTGAAGTCAGAAGTGATAGCACATCCCCTGGGAACACACTCTTCAGGTCGTGGCTTCACCGATGTTTTGTCGCCGGCCGGCAGCGATGAAGAAGTGCTTTTTTTTAGGAACGGCCTTTGATGTTTTTGCCATTTTTGTATGGATTTGAAGTTAAAAATAGACGAAGATGATAAGATTTGATGTTTCAAGAAGATGGTAGCAATAAAAGTCGTGGATTTGTAGATGAAGAAGTTAGAAGATATAAAACGCTTTGGAGATTAGGAATCTAAAAGCAAAAGTTTGAAGTGGTGGAGAGTGGGGCTATTTATACATTGCACAACGATGGTTCAATATTGGCGGTGGCAGAACATCGACTGACGCGCATTTAATGCCTAGGAAACTGTACAGATGGGACGTTTTAGTCACTTTCGTCGCTTATGTCATAGGGATGACGTCATAACAGGACGAGGTATAAAATCGAAGGCTCAATTCGTTTCTTGTCATTACACTCCAAAAAATGAGGGGACTATCTGTATACGGTTAAAACCAGGCCCACCCGATTTTACTGTATGACTGAGACCGTGAGTTTGCATCAAAGGACGACTCTGAAGTGGATCGGATCGAGGCACAAAAAGAAGGTACCGAGATCGAAATTCGAGGCACCCACCAAGATCGAGGCCAGCAGCAATCGAGACCAAACAAGACATGCATTGAGCAATACCGAAGATAGCATAATAACGGAAAAGCGAGATATCCACGACTGGTCGAAGATCATGGCGGAAATCTCAGAACGGATCGAATCAAGAAAGGTTGTTTAGTTAATCATGGGATTTCCTTCTGTAATTAGAATTGTACCATATATAGAATTCCTCTACTATATAAAGCGGGGTTCTAACTATCTGTAGAACGAACTGATACAAAAAAGTAATATAATTTTCTTTCTCGCTCACACTCTTGTTCTTCAGCTTATTGTATTTTTGTGGTCCTTGCTTCAATCAGTTCGAGGATACTCTAACTCAAGGGTTGAGTTCTACTCAAATACTGGTTTGATTTACTTTACTGTATAATTCTATTATTAATCTTCATATATTTCAATTGGTATTAAGTGAAATCACGTATTCCTAAACCCACATTATAAGTTTAATTGGTATCCAATACGTAAGGTAAACATGCTCCATGTTACTTACAAAAGTTCTTGTTTTGTTTGTTAGTTGAGATAATCATGTGTTATAAGACATTATTCATTTGTTGCAAGTTGCCGATCACGACAATCAGTTTGGGTCGTTCGTTACATTATTAAATTGAAATAAGAAAATGAAATCATTATTGATCCGGGATCTTACTTTAAATTCAATTGGAGCAGTAGAAAATATAAAAATATAAAATTCCTTCTTAGATCTATTTCCTTCTAAACCAAATGGACCACAAGAGAATTGACGATATCATGCATGGAAATTCTTATATTTAACTTGAAGTAAACCTATGCAATACTAATTAGGATCAGTAATTCTTAAATTGAACAGAACGTAATGATTGATCTTGTTTATTTTATGATAGAATTAAAATGATAAATTGAGTTCCAAACATTGAAAAAGCAAGGATTATATTTGAAATTTTGAAACTTTGGACATGCTAAATATGAATATTGTTTACCCGAAAAGCGGATATAGCTGAATTTATACGTAGTTCTAAGGATACGTGATATAAATTGATACAAATCGGGAGAAATATATAAATGAATATCGAAATTAGTTATAAAAGAAATGAATGCAAAACGAATGAACTAGTTAGCTTAAGCCTTCAAGTTTTATCACCTCCAAATTGAGTGAAGAACGATTGGTAGAAAAAATAATATGACTAAATATCAAAAGCCAAAGAAGATAATATTTGCTCTCTGTTCTGTATATCTTAGAATCAATGTCTAAATGAATCACTTTTGTACAGTTGATAACCACTCTTAATATAGTGGGGAAATCCTACTTTGTATATAATTAAAAATATATAGTATGGATCCCATGATAGATTAATTAATTAGTTTTTTCATGATTCAAGCCGTGATTTCCGCCGAGATTCTCTCCCCAAATGCGGCTATAACGACTTTTTTGTTTCTTGGCTCGATCTCGATCTTGGCCGGTCTCTGGGTCTCGAGCTCGACCTTGACTCGGTCTCGATCTTGTCCGGTCTCGGTATTGATCGGTTTTGGGTCTCATGCTCGATCTCGATATTGAATGGTCTCTCGGTCTCAAGCTCGATCTTGACTCGATCTCGATATTGATCTGTCTCTGGGTCTCGCGCTCGATCTTGACTCGATCTCGATATTGATCGGTCTTTGGGTCTCGTGCTCGATCTTAACTTCGTATCATGGCTCGATATTACAATGATGAACCTTGGACCATCATGTTCCAATCTCGATTAGTCATACGAAGGGCAGACTCGATTTTGACCATATACAGATAGTCCCCTCGTTTCTCGGAGAAAAGATGACGAGAAACGATATGAATTTCCGAACTTCGATTTAGTGGATGATGATGTCAGCGATGAACCCGATTGTGACGTATGTGACAAACGTCTCGTCGGTCCAGTTACCAATGCATTAAATGTGCGTCAGTCGATGGTCGGTCACTACCAGTTTTGAACCGTCGTTGTGAAACCAATAAATAACCTCTTCTTTATCATTCCAAACTTTTACTTTCAAATCTTTTTCATTCCAATCTTTATAGTTCTTTGCCTTCTCTAAAGCTCCCTATTTTCAGGTTTTCAAATTTCTTTGCATGTTCTTCCAAAAACACCAAATACTTCCATATCCATTCTTCTTTGTTCATAAAAACTAAATGGCCAAAACATCTAAAATCGTTTCGCAGAAAGAGGCTGCTTCCTTTTCTCGGCCGGCCGGTGAGAAAATAGTGGTGGAGCCACGCCTTGAAAAACTTATTCCCGGGGGTGTGTTATTGATTCTGACTTTAAAGTCGAGAAACCCTCATCGGTTGCTGGTCGATGCGAGCCTGTATCGAGATATATATGCTCGATATCCAAAAACCTTCTTGATTTGGTGAAGAAAGATTGCAATTAGGAAAACAAAGAGGTTGTGATACCAGCACCGGAGGAAGCGATCACTACCCACGTGGAAGGGTACCTAAGTGTTTACACTTATCCTTTCACGTTGGGTCCCCTCGATTCGGTCATCGTCGATTTTTGCAAGAAATACCAAGTGACCCTCGGCCACATTCACCCTTCTTTCTGGAGGATCGTGATACTGCTCCGTTACTTTGTGAGCAAAATCGACGGGCTTCCCTTTACCCTCGACCACCTCGTAAGATTATATAGCCCTCGACTCTACCGAGGTGGGCTGATAAAGCTTCAATGTCGGGCCACCAAGGCATTTACCTCGAGTATAGATAAAGACAAAGATCAGGGTTGGATGTGCCGGTTCATTCGGGTGAAGACTTCGGACCTGATCCCGGCTGAGAATTTGCCATTTCCTGAGAAATGAAATATAAAACGTAAGTATGATCCCGTTTTAAATTTCTGTTTATTGTTTTACTTCTTCACGATTTCTTATCAGTGTTTTTCTCGATGCAGCCGTTGCTTGGATACCGGGTGCGGTTCCCCACCTCAAGAACTGGGTCAGGATCCTGGTTTTGACGTTGACATACGTCGAGCGCGCGTGGTGCGATTTGTCAAAGGACTAGTGGGAGGCTCGTACTCATGGTAAGCCTTATTCTTGTCTTACCGATTTGCCTATTGTTCGAGCATTTTTCTTCCAGCATGAGTTTATTTATTTTCTCCTTCTGCAGGTCTCGGAAAGGATGCAGCTATGAGACCCCCGTCCGGTGATGAAGAAGCTTTACTGCCCGTCTCTAAACCAGCAATAGTGATTAAGAGGAAAAGGGCCTCGAACTCCGAGGGTAAAAAACCCAAGAAGAGAGCGGCCCGTAAACCCAAAGGGAATACAATCCCACTGACTATGGAGTCAGACTAAAGACTAAGGAATGAAGAAGAAGAAGAAGAAGAAGAAGGTGATTATGGGTTGGTGGCCCATGCACGAGCTAGCACCCATATTCAGATAACTTTGGAACCGGTGAGGGCTGATACCGCTCTGTCTAGGCTCAATGAGTTCGAGGATGAGACTTCGGCCCAAGTTCCCGAGCCGAAGAGAATCTAAGATGCTTTATCTCGGGGCGAAGGGATCGTTGAAGAGGCGGTGGATGACGATGCGCAAACCGGGCTTGAGGCTCATCAAGACGGAGGCGGCGCCCCAAAAAACCTACTTGGGGCAATAGAGATCGAGGATTCCCCCTCGTTTCCTTCATTTTCCCAGTCGATGATACGTGATGCTCAGGCCGTGGTGACTTGTCACGGGGAGGGAGCCCATGGAGAGGAAGGTCCTTTCCGTGGTTATTTTGTTGGGGTAGAAGATGTCACCGGTCTGAGTGAATTGGAGGCTCCGAAAAAGAGCTTGGGTGAGGTGGCAGTTTCTTATCTATTAAACGAAGCTCAACAGGCCCTGAATCGGGTAAGTTAATCTTCTCTTTGTCAATTTTCATAATTGTATTTTTCTTTCCTTTTATAATTCCTCCTTTCTATTTCTGTGGGCATATGTGCTTCATCACGATGTGTTTCTCCGATCCCGAGGGGGGCTGAGCCGGTACGAGGCCGAAATCCGAGGGCTTACTGAGGAGAGAGATACCTTCAAGCTTCTCAGTGAGCAGAGAGAAGGAGAAGCAAAAGGACTTCGGGCTGAGCTAGAAGCAGCTCGGAAAAAACATGCCGATTTGTCTGAGCAGGTAAAAAGAATATTTAAAGTTAATGATACTGACTCGATCGTGATGGTTAACAGTTCGGTCCAACAGGTCTAGCAAAAGTTTGATGTAATCAGGCAGCTTCGTGTTGAAATGGACGCAGTGAAAGCAGAGGCCGAGGAGTGAAAAAAGAACATGGACCGCCTTGCCTCAGAAAAGGAGGCTGCTCGAGCTCAACTGGCCTCGGCTGAGACCCAAATCCGAAGATTGAAAGAGAAGGCCTTGGTGCAAGTCATGGAAATCGAGGAGTTCCAGTCTCGGTTGGGCTCAGCAACTTCTGATAGAGAGAGACTGGCCACAGAACTTGCAGCGGCCAAATCGGAGGTCAAAATAGCTACGGCTAATGCTGATGCAATGGTGGCTGTCTACCAATCTGATGCTGAAGCTACTCAGGTTAAAGGAGGTTGCCGAGGCTGCTCAGGCTCGAGCAAACTGGGTTGCCGAGCATGCTAAATGCCAATCTCGAAGGGAGACTCTCGAGAAGATCCATGCTCGTGGCTTCGATCTTACAGCCGAGATCGAGAATGCTAAGAAGCTTGAAGCCGAAGCCAGAGTGTTGGCCTTTCCTGATGATGATGATACCGGGAGTATGAGCGGATCTGAAAGCGAAGGAGGCCTCGAGGGTGATGATGCTGCTCCCGGAGAGGACTAAGTCCTTTAGTATTTTTTGTGTTTCTTTTAAGACCGTTTTGGTCTTTCGTAGAGAAACTTGATCGGACCATGGTGCTTTGTAAATGATTTTTGACACATATATATAAAACTTTCCTCCTTTCCGACTTATAAAATTATGAAGTTGTATTCTAAGATACGAGGTTTAAACAATTTGATTGAAACTGAATTAGTATAGCCCTTAGACTTTATGGTCGAGTGAGTGCTTACTCGAACTCGAAGTAAAATAACCCTTAGGTTTTTTATTTGAGCGAGAACGGTCTCTCGAACTCAAGACAAAAAAAAAACCTTAGGCTTTATGGTCGAGTGAGTGCTTGCTCGAACTCGAAGTAAAGTAAACCTTAGGTTTTTTATTTGAGCAAGGACGGTCTCTCGAACTAAAGACAAAAAAAGCCCTTAGGCTTTTGTAAAAAAGATTGATTATGGCTTTGTCCCCTTTTTGGCTTGAAAGAGTTTCTTATCATTCGTATTTGCAAAACTTGTAATGCCTTGAAATGAAATAAGGAATTGTTCGAGAGTTCGAATAATTTTGTACTCATTAGAGTTTTTGAGGCTTTTATATTATCGAATCCTTTTATGATTTTGCCGGGGTAGCCTTTTTGACCGGTTTATGAAAGATTTTGAAGGCCTGTTTTATTACAAAATTCAGACGTCTCCGATCCGTGTTAATTCGGATGTAGCCTCTTTAGTTCGGGATTTGCCTCTTAGGCTTATTTTCCCGTTTTACCTCGAGCTTGCCCGAAGTGTCAGTCCCTGAGTGGGGTGGCCGTGGCCTATAAAAATCCCTCTTTAGTTCGGGATTTATCTCTTGGGCTTATTTTCCCGATTTTACTTCGAGCTTGCCCGAAGTGTTAGTCCCCGAGTGGGGTGGCCGTAGCCTATAAA
Source organism: Nicotiana tabacum (assembly GCF_000715075.1). NCBI lineage: Eukaryota > Viridiplantae > Streptophyta > Magnoliopsida > Solanales > Solanaceae > Nicotiana > Nicotiana tabacum. Next base: position 40,321,420 of record NC_134101.1, read on the forward strand.
ATCGAGGGTTGCCTAAGAGGTCTTATGATCTTTAGAGTTTATATAATTCAATCTTGTTGATTTTTCAGACTGTAGTCCCCGATTTGTGGGAGTAATCATCCGAACTCCGTCATGGTTGGCCCTTAGGCCTGTTTACATAATAGATCGAGAATATAAAGTATAAAAGCTTTTCTAAGGTACGAGATATCGGTAAAGAAGAATAATTCTCTTTATAAATTATTATACATGCGTACATGTTTTGTTCCAGGGCTCGAGCAAAATATGCGGGCATGGTTCGTTTGACCGTTTGGACCTTACAAATTTTTCCTATCGAGACCCTGCTGCCATGAAGTAACTTCCTCGCATCAGACTTGATATTCGAGGGTAATGCCCCCAGTATTCGAGGTTGATTGTAAAGAGGCCTTGGATACTGTTGAATTGTTCTAAGTTAGCACGATCAATGGTTGCCTCATTAAAAACCTCACCAGAAAACCTATTTGGGACAAAACCGGTCTAAGGGAAAAAGAGTGCAACGTGTGCTTTCAGACCTAAAGGCCTGGTGTTGAAGAATCCATCGTTGCTTCTGGTTGAACACCTGCAAGGGTTAGCTTGGAAATATAAATGAAAATAGGAGGGGTCGTACCTTAGCAGTAGTATCGTTTTAGGTGTGATACATTCCAATTGCTCGGTAGTTGTTTGCCGTTTATCATGTCGAGCTAGTAGGATCCCTTTTCGATGATTTTGAGAACCTAATATGGTCCTTCCCAGTTCGGACCCAATTTCCCTTCATTCGGATTTCAAGTGTTGAGGGTGACTTTTCTTAGCACCAAGTCCCCGATGTTAAAATGTCAAAGATTGGTTCTTCGATTGTAGTACCTTTCGATCCGCTATTTTTGGGCGGCTAATCGGACGAGAGCGGTTTCTCGTATTTTGTCCAATAATTCTAAGCTCGTATTCATGGTCTCCTTATTCGACTCCTCTGTTGCATATCGAAACTTGATGCTAGGTTCTCCGACCTCGACCGGGATCAGATCTTCGGTGCTATAAACCAACGAGAATGGTGTTGCTCCGATACTGGATTTTGATGTTGTGCGGTATGCCCATAGGACCTCGGGTAGTATTTCTCTCCATTTTTCTTTGGCGTCGGTCAATCTCTTCTTAAGATTTTGGATGATAGTTTTGTTGGTCTATTCGGCTTGTCTGTTTCCCGCTGGGATGATAAGGTGTTGATAGGATCCTTTTGATCTTGTGATCCTCGAGAAATTTAGTTACTTTGCTGTCGATGATATGTTTTCCATTATCACACACAATCTCGGATGGCATCCCGAATCGACATATGATGTGGTCCCAAATGAAGTCTATGACTTCCTTTTCTCTAACTTTGTCGAAAGCATGTGCTTCAACCCATTTAGAGAAATAATCATTCATAAACAAAATAAATTGAGCCTTACCTGGGGCCAATGGGAGGGGGCCAACAATGTCCATTCCCTATTTCATGAAGGGCCATGGGGATAGGACCGAGTGGAGTAGTTCCCCGGGTTGATGAATCATGGGCGCATGCCTTTGGCATTTGTCGCATTTTCGAACGAACTCCCTTGCATCCTTGCCCATATCTGTCCAATAATACCCTGCTTTGATTACTTTACGGACCAACGAATCGGCACCAGAATGATTTCCACAAGTGCCCTCGTGAATTTCCCGTAGGATGTAGTTGGAATCTCCCGGTCCCAAACATATTGCCAATGGTCCATCGAACGTCCTTCTAAATAGTGTTCCATCTTCGGACAAGGTGAACCGTGCTGCCTTTGGGCACAGAGCTGTCGATTCCTTTGGATTTGATGGAAGTTTCCCATTCTTTAAGTACTCTATGTATTTGTCTCTCCAATCCCAGGTTAAACTTGTGGAGTTTATCTCGGCTTGACCTTGTTCGATTACCGATCTCATGAGTTGTATAACAGTCCCCGAGTTGAGTTCGTCATCTTCGATCGATGAACCTAAGTTTGCAAAAGCGTCGGCTTCGATGTTATGTTCTCGGGGTACATGTTGCAAGGTCCATTCCTTAAATCGATGTAGAGTCACATGTAGTTTATCCAAGTACCTCTGCATTCGATCTTCTCGGACTTCAAAAGTCCTGTTAACTTGGTTTACCACGAGGAGGGAATCACACTTAGCCTCTATGACTTCCGCTCCCAAGCTTCTAGCTAGTTCGTGACCTGTAATCATGGCCTCATACTCGGCCTCATTGTTAGTCAATTTTTTAGTTCTGATAGACTGTCTAACTACATTACCTGTGGGTGATTTTAGTATGATGCCTAGTCCGGACCCCTTCGCATTCGAAGCACCGTCCGTAAAGAGGGTCCAGACCCCCAAAGATGTACCCGATTTTATCAGTAGTTCTTTTTCATTCTCGAGTACGAAGGCCGGCGTAATGTCAGACACGAAGTCCGCCAAGATTTGAGATTTGATGGCAGTCCGGGGTTGATACTCAATATCGTACCCGCTGATTTCTATGGCCTATTTGGCCAATTGACCCGAAAGCTCGGGTTTATGTAAACTATTTTGAAGAGGATAAGTTGTATCGGATGATATTTGAAATATGGTTTTTGTTTCCTAGAGGCGCTTATTAAAGCAAGCGCTAATTTTTCTAAGTGTGGATATCTAGTTTCGGCCTCGCCTAAGGTCCGACTGACATAATAAATAGGGAATTGCTACCTTGTTCTTCTCGAACCATGACTTCCGCTTACCTCTATCTCTGAGACAGCTAAGTATAAGTAAAGTTGTTCGTCCACTTTCGGGGTATGAAGAAGCGGCGGGCTCGATAAATACCGCTTCACCTCCTCCAAAGCTTGCTGGCATTCTGGAGTCCATGCAAAGCTACTTTTTTTCTTAAGTAGTGAGAAAAATCGGTGGCTCCTATCTGAGGATCTCGAAATGAATCGTCCTAGGGCGGCTATCCATCCCGTTAGCCTCTGCACGGTCTTTACATTATACACTACTGTGATATCCTCAATATCTTTGATTTTATCGGGGTTAATCTCGATTTCCCGATTGGACACCATAAAACCAAGAAACATGCCTGAGCCAACCCCGAATGCACACTTTTCGGGGTTGAGCTTCATATTGTACTCCCTCAGTATGTCGAAAGATTCCTGCAAATGCTTTAAATAGTCCTCTGCTCGTAGGGACTTAACTAACATGTCATCAATATAAACTTCCATTGATTTTCCTATTTGTTCTTCGAACATTCGGTTTACTAGGCGTTGATAAGTTGCACCAGCATTTTTTAGACCAAATGGCATAACGTTATAACAGTAGGTACCGTACTTAGTGATAAACAAGATCTTTTCCTAATCCTCCGGGTTCATCTATATCTGGTTGTACCCGGAGTAGGCATCGAGAAAACTGAGAGTCTCGTGGCCGGCCATGGCATCGATCATACGATCGATATTAGCAAAGGAAAAGAGTCTTTCGGGCATACTTTATTCAGGTCTTTATAATCTATACACATTCTTAGTTTGTTTCCCTTCTTAGGGACTACCACTACATTTTCTAACCATTCGGGGTACTTTACTTCTCGAATGGATCCTATTTTTAAAAGTTTGGTTACCTCATCCTTGATGAAGGTATGTTTGACTTCGGACTAGGGCCTTCTTTTTTGCTTCACCGGATTGAATTTCGGATCCAAGCTTAGTCTATGAGTGGTGATTTCCGGTGGGATCCCTGTCATGTCAAGATGAGACCAAGATAAATAGTCCATGTTAGCTATAAGAAATTGAATAAGCTTTTTCCTGAGCTCGGGACTTAACCCCGTGCCCAGGTATACCTTTCGTTTGGGCAGATGTTCGATTAATGTGATTTGCTCCGGTTCTTCGACTGTTGATTTGGTAGCGTCGGAATCATCGGGGACCGTGAAGGATCGTGGGATCCCATAATCATCATCTCTGTCAGTCTTCTACTTCCCTAGTTAGGTTGAGGCCGACGTTTGTGATTGTTATTTGGTATCTCGTTTTTCCTTCGAAGTTGATGCCTTTGTCGATGAGAGCGTTGATATCAGAATTACTTCATCAACAACAAACATTTCCTTTGCGGCTGGTTGCTCTCCGTAGATTGTTTTGATTCCCTCTGGTGTTGGGAATTTTAGAACCTGGTGAAGGGTTGAGGGCACTGCTCTCATGTTGTGGATCCACGGCCTCCTGAATAGGGAGTTATACCTCATGTCGCCCTCGATCATATGGAACTTCGTTTCTTGGATGGTCCCGGCCACGTTTACTAGTAGAATTATCTCGCCCTTAGTAGTTTCACATGCAATATTGAATCCGTTTAGTACCAGGGTTGCGGGCATGATCTGGTCTTATAGACCGAGTTGCTCTACGACCCTCGATCGAATGATGTTGGCCGAACTACCTGGATCAATTAGCACACACTTAATTTGAGTTTTATTCATAAGTATAGATATTACTAGTGCATCGTTATGAGGATGCATGATTCCTTCTGCGTCTTCGTCACTAAAGGACAAGGTTCCTTTAGGTATGTAATCCTGAGCTCGAGATCTCTTCTCTCTTACAATCGACATCTTAGTGCATTTAATCACTGGCCCCCGGGGGACATCGATCCCTCTTATGATCATGTGAATAATTTGTTGTGGCTCTTCTTGTTCGTTTTGTCTATTGAACTCTCTGTTTTTTAAATGATTCTTGGCCCGGTCATTTAAAACCTCTCGAAGGTGCCCTTTATTGAATAACCGAGCTACCTCCTCTCTCAACTGCATGCAATCTTCCATTCCGTGGCCATGGGTGCCATGATACTTGCACATTTGATTGGGATTTCTTTCGACTAGATCGGACTGTAGAGGTCGAGGCCATTTAGTTTCTTTGATGCGTCCGATAGCCGACACGATGGCGGATGTATCAATGTTGAAGTTATACTCTGATAACCGCGGTGCTTCCTTAGGTCTGGTATGTCTGTCGAAACCATTCTTGTCCATCAGCCCTCGAGACCTTTGGCCTTGATCACTTCTCATTTTGCCTCTTACGGAGTTACGTCCTGGTTCGCTACCCCTACGATCTCCGTTATATGGTCGGTATCGGTCCCTGTTCGACCTCGGTTCTCGGTCGATGTCCCTTTTAATAACGGACCCAGAACCCAACTGGTCATCTTCGACTCTAATCTTCAATTGATATCGATTGTGTACATCGGCCCAGGTAACAGTCGGGTACTCAATCAAGCTCTGCTTCAACTATCGTAAAGCCATTGGGCTTCGTTCGTTCAGTCCTTGGGTGAAAGCTTGAACGGCCCAATCGTCTGTGACCGATGGTAGATCTATTCGTTCTATTTGGAAATGAGATACGAACTCTCTTAGCAACTCGTTATCTTTTTGCCTTACCTTGAAAAGGTCCGACTTCCTGGTCTCGGCCTTTATGGCTCCGGCGGGTGCTTTTACAAAAGAATCTACAAGCATGGCAAAAAAATCGATAGAGTTAGGCGGTAAATTATGATACTATATCATTGCTCCCTTTGACAGGGTTTCCCCGAATTTATTTAATAATACGGATTCGATCTCGTCGTCCTTTAGATCGTTTCTTTTAATGGCACATGTGTAAGAGGTGACATGTTCACTGGGGTCGGTTGTTCCATTATATTTAGGAATTTGGGGATGCGAAACTTCTTGGGGATCGATTTGGGAGCTGCGCTCGGGGGGGAGGGCTTTTGTACGAACTTTTTGGAATCCAAACCTTTCAATATTGGTGGTGCCCCCGGGATATGATCAACCCTGGAGTTATAAGTTACTACTTTTTTGTTGTTTGCTTCAATCCTCTTTTCTCCTGACTCTATCCGTTTTGTCAATTCCTCGAGCATCTTTATAATTTCGGGGTTAGTCTCTGATTCCTGTTCATTTGACCTTGCTATAGCTGGCCCCGTTCTGTGGGTGACTTTATTGGGGTGGACCGGGCTCGGGCCTGCTCTGTGCCTGGGTTTGGCTCTGCAACTGAGCTATCACTACCTGTTGAGCTTGCAATATTTCAAAAATCATGTGCAGGTTGATCCCGTCTTCTCCAACATTTTGGGTTTTTCGAACTGCATATCGAGTTCCACCATAAATGCTGTTTTTGGGGTCGGAATATTGGTTCGCCTCAATTGCCACATGTGAATTAACGTCAATTGGATCTACGACCCGAGTTCCAACGGGGTCAACGAGTGGCCTTTCATCCCCTGGCATCAGATTGTTATTCTCATCTTGATGGCCAGCTTCGTTGTCGATAGGTAGGGCCATTAATTGAGAGTTCGTCATTTTTAACCTGAAATCAAAGATACTTCCAAGAGCAAGTGTAAAAAAGTGCGTTTTATAGAGATCCGTACCAAATAACCACTATTATCCTTAACCCCACGGTGGGCGCCAAACTGTTTACCCGAAAAACAGATAGAGTTGAATTTATACATAGTTCAAGGATATGTGATATAAATTGATATAAATCGGGAAAAATATGTTAATGAATATCGAAATTAGTTATAAAAGAAATGAATGCAAACCGAATGAACTAGTTAGCTTAAGCCTTTAAGTTTTATCATCTCCAAATTGAGTGAAGAATGATTGGTAGAAAAAATAATATGACTAAATATCAAAAGCCAAAGAAGATAATATTTGCTCTCTTTTCTGTATATCTTAGAATCAATGTCTGAATGAATCAATGTCCTTTTGTACAGATGATAACCACTCTTAATATAGTGGGGGAATCCTACTTTGGATATAATAAAAAATACATAGTGGGGATCTCATGATAGATTAATTAATTAAATTTTCCTTGATTCAAGCCGTGATTTTTGCCCAGATTCTCCCCCCAAATGCGGCTATAATGAATTTTTTGTTTCTTGGCTTGATCTCGATCTTGGTCAATCTCAATCTTGGCCGGTCTCTGGGTCTCGAGCTCGACCTTGGCTCGGTCTCGATCTTCGCCGGTCTAGGTATTGATCGGTCTCTGGGTCTCGAGCTCGATCTTGACTCGATCTCGATATTGATCGGTCTCTGGGTCTCGAGCTCGAACTTGACTTGATCTCGATATTGATCGATCTCTGGTCTCGAGCTCGATCTTAACTTCGTATCATGGCTCGATATTATAATGATGAACTTTGAACCATCATGTTCCAATCTAGATTAGTCATACGAAGGGCTGACTCGGTTTTGATCGTATACAAATATGATTTAAGTACTAAATACTGAAAAAATGTCAAATTGAGCTCTTAATATATAATTCTGAATTTTCAGAACTTATTCTCAGATATGATGACTAGTTGTTTCAAAATTGAATTATGAAAAATCAAGGAAAAGGTTTGTGACATGTTAATTACAATTTGTAGATATGTAGTGCATTTGGTACCTTAATTTCTAGGAACCATCCAAATTGCTCCTTTGACTAAACCGGATTATATATTATATTTATATGTAGTTGTAGCCACCCCATAACACTCCATTATGGGTCTTTCTCTTTCTCTTTTTGATGAAATCCCATTTGATAATTGACCTATGGTTTAGCAAAATTGTCACATTGGGATCTTGTACACAATAAAAAAGATATCTACATTTTGGAAGGATGCTAAGAAGAAAATTCAAAGAACCACTTTTGTGCTTATTCTCTTTTTTTTGTAAAACTGAATACAAACAGTGGACATGGGTCACAATCAATCAACATCAAGAAAGAGGGCACGAAACTTCAAAACAATAATTCAAAGTTCCAAAAGAGGTTTTTGAAATGGATGGAGGAGCAGAACGTACAAAGTTATAAAATATGGGAAGTATATGGTGAGAATTAACTGATGGAAGTGACAAGTACCTAACATTGTAAATTCATAAAGGAAGAATGAGGGGAATGTGGTACTTGATAAAGGCCTTATTAAATCTAAAAATGATTTGATACTCCCATGATGTTCAATTGCTTTGTTACTATTCCTCCTTATTACGAGGTTGTCCTTTAAAACGTGGAGTAACCAATAGAATTTTAAAGGCAACTTTGGAGCAACGGTTTATGGAGGCAGTTACTAATGATTGCGTTAGGGTAGAATGTCTATATTATATTTTTTAAAGTGCAGTCCTTTTCCGTATTTTATATAAATACAAGATACTTTGTGCATCATGCTACTTTTTTAGATTGACACAAGTATTAAAACATATATTGTGTCCGATTAACTTGGGTAATATCTCTAACAAGCTAGATATACTCAGAAGCGGAACTATAGTTCTATCTAGGGATTCAACAAAAACCAATATTTTTAGCTAAAACTTAGTATTTGTGTTTAAAAAATTCAATTAACATATATAAATAATTTATCTAGACCCGTAAATTGTCTTTTCTATAATCTATAATTCAAACTCAAAATTCTGATGTCGCCTCTTGATTTACATAAAAGACTTCAGCATTGACGAAACAATATGCAGCACGCTTTGAGTTAAGCTGTTGGTCATATTATAAGTGGAAGTTGATAAGTGGTTATGTAATAGCAAATTTCAACTTATAAAGACTAATACTACTACTATTTTTCCTATAGGTTTACTTTGTTAATTCCATGTAATGTAATCTAAAAATTTGTAAGGGTCGGCCGCAGCCGCAGCTTTGGTGGAGGCGTGGAGCCAAAGGAAAGCACGTGACCGTCCAATGTGTTGTGTGCACTAAATAATACTACTACTAATTATTATGTATTTCCTTCTTATTTCTTTTTAAAATGTAATATTACGAGTGGGATGGTAATGAGTCTATAAATTTCAACTTTGGTTACTTTATTTAGCTTTGATTTGTCCCATAAAGGTCTCCAATTTATTAATTTAGAATTAATTGGTATTGCATAACGGAGCATTAAAAAGAATCTATAACAGCATTCCTATATAACAACATTCCTATATAATAATAATTCACTATAAAAATCAAGCCTTTTCGTAGTCAATTTTTATGTTATGTTATAATATATGTTCTATATAATTACATTTCGCTATAACATTCAAAAATATTCGGAATAAACGAGACTGTTATAAAGATCTTTAACTGTACTCTTTTTTTTTTAATGTAAAAGTTTATAAAGGGATGATGAACTTCTGATGTAAGGTAATGTAAAAGTTTATATAGGGATGATGATCTTCTGATGTAAGGTAATGCTCATAAGTTTTTTGAATAAATAAACGTGGCACTTGATTGAATCTTTTGCACAAAAACAAAGGTTGAGTAATAGGGGATTGCTTGAGGAAGGCCCACATATTATTCCAAGGGGTCCTCTCTTCCTCATTCTATTTCTTACTTATGGGATATAGATTTCTTTAATCAAAGTGGGATGCATTTGAGTCAACCCTATAAATTATGATAATTAATGGGAAAATAAATAATTCCACTTTGTGTATTCATGTTATGCACAGTTTTAATGTCAAAGACTAAAGACTTCATGTAGTTGTAAATTAAACGTTACTGAATTCTTCAGCCACTTCTGGATTTTTGCATCTGAGTTTAATGTTACATATATAACATGTTGCTAGAAAAGGGGAAACACGAGAGATTTACAACATATCACATTATATTTTTATCTTTTACTGATTTACTTTTTTGTGTTTTGGCCGAAGTAGATATATTTCAAACCTATTACATTAATTTATTGGGTTTTTAATGATTTATTGTTTTTTCTACTTTTTACTCTAAAATATTATTTTCGATACATCCTCAGCTCGGTTAATATATCTGCTATTAGAGAATATTTGTCATTGATATATCCTTTATCTCGAGTATATCAACACTTTTTTTACTAATTGTCTCTATCCAACTTATGCCAGTAGCATAAAAGAACATTTCTGACAGTAATGTATTCTTTCAATTCAACTTATAAAATGATCTTAGTATATTCTTTTTAATAATTAACAAATGACCTAAGTTACTTAAGTGCATCACAATCAAACAAATGTTAGCACATACAAACACAATAAGATCAAAAGTTGATAGGCTGAAGTAGCAACAGTGGCATAATAGAATTTACCTTTAAAGACCTACTTTTTCTACTTATAACATGGGCGGATGCAGCCTATCGGCCACATCTTTATTTGAATTCAAATTTACGATACAATATATATATATATATATATATTAAAATTTTAACAAATTTTATAACTGAACCCAAATTTTAATAGTACAATGAGCTTAATATTAAAAATATTAAAAATTAAACCCATCAAATATAAATGTTGGATCGATTGTATAGCTAAAAACATATTTGCATGCATCTTAACCATCCATATCTATTCCCTACTATTTAAATGGAAGTGGAGCAGGCCTAGTCTATGCTGGCGTCCGCTGCTAATAGTGGAATATATTTGGCTCCTCAAAATCACTTAATAAATTGATTTCTCTATGTTCTGGCTCTTCCTTTTTTATTCCCCCATGTTCTTAATAGATACTAGTCTTATAATACGCTAGTATATAATATTTCAATGAAAAAAAGAATATTAAAATATTATAAAAGTAGTATATTAATATGTTATATTTGATTTGTAAAATAAAAGTATATGTTCCTAAAAATAATAAATGTTGATCATGTGTACCTAACTCAATAAAAGAAAAAACTACCACATAATTTTTTTTAATCATCTGTTAATCTATTCAATTATAAACTTATTTTAGTTTTATAATTTCATCACTCCAAATTCAAAAATTATCATTCTTCCTTCCTAGTTTTAATATTCACATATAAAATTTAAGAGATTTATAATTTTAGTTTTGAAATTCTAATTTGAGAACTTCACTAAAAAATGAATTTGGTTGATGAGTGATATTAAATAATAGTTTCTTTGTATAACTATTAAGAAACTGAGAATACCATATCTCCCATTTAGTAAATAAGATATGATGTTCCTTAATTTAATCAAAATATAAGAGAGAATATAATATTAAAAAAATAAACATGAATCTTCATGCTATTTTGGAGAAAAACGTATTTCTTTCCGTTTTAAAGTAATGTTCATTTTTCTTTTACTTGTCATCAAATAAGCTCTTTAAATAAAATTTATTTTAAATTTGTTTTCGTTTAAGTTTCAAATTGATACGACACTTAAAAAGAAGAGCGAAAAGTTCTACTATTTGGTAAGAGAACATTTAAGTCAAAAGCGTGTTTTAGTATTTGAATTACAATTATTGGCTAAATATTTGGTGTTGAAGTAATAAATTCTAAAAGGAAAGAACTTATATAGCTAAAACCTACTCGATTTCAAATTCTTAATTATATAAGTTAGTACATAGTTCAAATATGGAAAAATTTAATCAATAAATTTTAATTGATTTTGTAATCCTAAATATTAGGAAAATAATTATGACTATTCCTAAATATTAGATAAATGACTTAATTAATACTCTTAAATATTAGGTTAAACATTAAAATTAAAAGACTATTTTGTCTAATGTGAACTCTATGTTTAAAGGGTAAAAAAAAACGAACAACATTTCGCTAAGGATATTCGTGCTTTTAATATAATATAGATGTGTGAGTTGATTGTTGGAAATTCTTGTTCCACTTTAATAGTTTTATTTATTAGTTTGCTTTACCCCACAAAGTGAAACAAGTGGCACGTCCTCATGTATGTAGAGACTAGTAAGGGATGGCTCATGTTACGCATAGCCTAATAATACTATTTTTAGGTTGTGCTAATTAGTATAGGTAAACTTTCTTCTTAATTTATATGCACGTGTAATATAAAATTTTACTTAAAATATCAAGTTATTAAAATAGTTATGGATAGTTTCTTAGACGATGCTATCTCTCGTTCAAAATAAGTGTTTTTAAATTTTTCACACACCCATTAAGAGAATCATTTAATAGCGTTAATATAATCGTTATTTAACTAAGTTATCCTTTATATCTTCTTTAAATTAGCTTTGTATATCATCATATTTTGTAGATCATTTATTGGTTCAAGGATAGTTTGCAAAAATACTAATTATTGCCTTCTTGGATTTTCAAAGTCGTAATTACTTTTGCCAAATTAATTTAGCTAAAATAAAATATATTTCTGATAATAGGGAAGTCCATAAAAGCTACCATGTAATGCCTCAAAAGCCTATATATATATATATATATATATATATAGGTTGAATTAGTCCCTATGGAATCAAAGTTGCATGGTCTAGTATTGCATAGTGAATGCTAATTTCTTTTATCAAAAATACCAAAAGACCGCAAAAATGATGCATTTTTTAATTAGTACAAATGTCACATGTAGCACCTAATTCAAAGATAGTGTTAATTCATCGTATTAATTACAAGGCAAAGGCAGAAGTTAAAAGATTGATATGTGTGCAACACTAAATAGAGAAATTGCATGTTATAACCTATTGTAGATTTCTTTTTGTATACGGTCAAAATAGATTTCGGTTTTCCTACGTTCGATCGAGATCGAGTGGCAAGAAACCGAAGTAGGATTTTGGCAATAAGCTCCGAAGACGGTACAAACGAGCCTCGAGTCCGAAGGCTGCTCGAGGAGTCGACTCGATAATCTTATCGAGCCCGAGGCATTGCTTCGAGGTCGGAAGCGCATCACGCCCACCCCGAAGGTCGAACTCAAACCAAGACCGAAGGGTCAACCCAATGACGGGTTCGAGCCAGTATCTAGCTCACAGACAAAAGCTGTTATAACCGCACCAAGCGAGAAAATCTTGGCAGGAATCGAGGAAGAGACAAATTATCATGGGTTCTCCACTATATGCTTTATTTTATTATTTTTATTATAAATAATGTAATGACCCTCTATTATAAAAGGAGGATCCTTGTAAACACTTGGGACATGGGGATAGATTGAAAAACAACACACCCTTTCTTACAGCACAAAGATTTCTCTTGTGCTTGACTTACTTCGTCCTATCCATTTTTTCTGTTCATCATTCTCATTCTCATAGTCAAAATACTTGTATTGTTATTTTTGTATCAAAGAATATTACGTATCCTTAGAACCATATATAAATTTAACATTATCCGATTTTTCGGGTAAACAGTTTGGCGCCCACCGTGGGGCTAAGGATAACGGTGATTGTTTGATATAAACCTACAGTACACACCAGCTTACAACTTCAAATCAGCAATGGCTTTACCCATCGACCATGAAGCCGGCCTTCAAGATGAAACCAACAACTTGGCACCCGGGGCCGGAAGGCCCTTCGATAATGGCACTTAGGCTCGAATCGAAGCACCCAAAATTCGAGCCGAAGTACCATTGGATGTCAATTCACAAATAGCTCTGGAGGCGCACCAGCATTCCGAACCGGAAAGAAGCATTCAGGGCGGTACTCGATCTGTAGCCCGAGACACCCATAACGCGGGGAAAATCGGGGCCAGCTTGCGTATGATCTTCGAGATACTACAAGCCCAACAAGTAGCGATAGCTCAGTTACAGAGTCAAACTCATATACAGAGTAGGCCGGATTCCAATCCGCTTCAAGAAATCACCCCCAGAACGGAGCCCGCCGTAGTAAAATCAAACGAGCAAGAATCGGGGACCGCTCCCGAAATTACTAAATTGCTCGAGGAACTCACAAAACGAGTCGAAGCCAACAAACATATAATCATACAATTCCAGGGTCGATCAAATCCCGGGGGCTCCACCAATGATAAAAGGGCTTGATTCGAAAAAATTCATACAAAAGCCTTTTCCCTCGAGTGCGGCCCCAAAGCCAATCCCCAAGAAATTTTGTATGCCCGAAATCCGCAAATATAATAGTACGACCGATCCTAACGAACATGTCACATCTTACACATGTGCCATCAAAGGTAACGACTTGGAGGACGATGAGATCGAATCCGTGTTGTTGAAAAAGTTCGGGGAGACCCTCTCGAAGGGAGCAATGATCTGATATCACATTTTAGCACCAAATTCCATCGATTCTTTTGCCATGTTAGCAGATTCGTTCGTAAAGGCACATGTTGGTGCCATAAAGGTTACAACAAGGAAATCAGACCTCTTCAAAGTAAAGCAGAAGGGTAATGAAATGCTAAGGGAATTCGTACCCCGATTTCAAATGGAACGCATGGAATTGCCACCGGTCACAGACGATTGGGCCATGCAAGCTTTCACTCAAGGGTTGAACGAACTAAGTTCGACAATATCGCATCGGCTGAAACAAAATTTGATCGAGTATCCAGCAATAACTTGGGCAGATATACACAACCGATATCAATCGAAAATTAGGGTCGAGGATGATTAGTTGGGAGCTCTGTATGGACCCGCGCATCAGAACAGGACAGCTACTAAAAGCCAAAGAAAGATCGACAGAGAACAAAGGTCGAACAGAGACCGATACTAGCCGTACGTCGCAGATCGGATGAACAACGGTTCGGCTTGCAATACAGTTCGGAACAATCGAAGGATTGATCGAGGGCAAAATTCTCGAGGACTTATGAGCAAGAGAAGATTTGATAAATATTCCGATCTTATAGAAGCACCTAGTTTATCAGAATATAACTTCAGCGTTGATGCATTCGCCATCGTGTCAGCTATCGGACGCATCAAAGACACTAAATAGCATCGACCCATGCAGACCGATCCTGCCCAAAGGAATCCCAATCAAATGTACGTATATCATGGCACCCATGTCCACAGAACGGATGATTGTAGGCAATTAAGAGAGGAAGTAGCCCGCTTATTTAACAAAGGGCACCTTCGGGAATTTCTGATTGATAGGGGGAAGAATCATTTTAAAAATAGGGATTTCGGCAAGCAAAACGAGCAAGAGGAACCACAGCACGTCATTCACATGATCATCAGTGGTGTCGATACCCCTCAGGGACCGGCGCTTAAACGCACTAAAACATCGATTGTGAGGGAAAAGCGATCTCGGACTCAAGATTACGCACCCGTAGGGACTTTGTCCTTCGACGATGAAGATGCAGAAGAAGTCATCCAACCTCATAACGATGCACTGGTAATATTTGTACTCGTGAATTAAACTAAGATTAAGTTTGTGTTAATCGACCCAGGTAGCTCGGCCAACATCATCAGATTGAAGGTCGTGGAACAGCTCAGTCTGCTGGACCAGATCGTACCCACGAATCTGGTTCTAAACGAATTAAATATGGCATGTGAAACCACCAAATGCGAGATAATCCTACCAATAAACGTGGCCGGAACCATCCAGGAAATAACGTTTCATGTGATCGAAGGTGATATGAGATACAACGCTCTTTTTGGAAGGCCATGGATCCACAACATGAGAGCCGTGCCTTCGACCCTACACCAGGTCCTCAAATTTCCAACATCGAGAGGTGTCAAAATAGTGTACGGAGAACAACCGGCCGCAAAAGAAATATTCGCCGTCGAGGAAGTGAAATCAATATCCTCGCCTTCGCCGATAAAGGGATCAGGCTCATAAGGAGAACGGAACGCCAAATAGCTATCACAGATGTCGGTTTTGACCCATCCAGATAACCAGAAGATCGAAGAAGATGATCAGAGGATCCCTCGATCCTTTGTGATCCCCAATGATTCTGACGCTACCAAATCAACAATTGAGGAACTGGAGCAAATCATACTAATCGAACATCGGCCCGAACGAAAGGTAAACCTGGGAACGGTGTTGAGCCCCGAACTCAGGAAAAAACTTGTTCGATTTCTTATCGATAACATTGATTGTTTTGCCTGGTCCTATTTAGATATAACAGGGATCCCACCGAATATAACGACGCATCGATTAATCTTGGACCCTAGGTTCAGACCGGTGAAGCAAAAAAGAAGACCCCGGTCAGAGGAAAAGTACACATTCATAAAGGATGAGGTAACCAAACTTCTCAAGATAGGGTCCATTCGGGAGGTAAAATATCCCGAATGGTTAGCCAATGTAGTTGTAGTGCCTAAAAAAGGGAGCAAACTTAGAATGTGTGTGGACTATAAGGATTTGAACAAAGCATGCCCCAAAGATTCCTTTCCGCTGCCCAATATCGATCGCATGATCGATGCCACGGCCGGCCACGAGATCCTCACTTTTCTCGATGCCTATTCCGGGTATAATCAAGTCCAGATGAACCTGGAGGACCAGGAAAAGACTTCGTTTGTCACCAAATATGGAACATATTGCTATAATGTGATGCCCTTCGGACTAAAAAATGCAGGGGCTACTTACCAACGCCTAGTAAATAAAATGTTCGAAGAAAAAATAGGTAAATCAATGGAAGTTTATATTGATGACATGCTATCAAATCCCTGCGCGCAGAGGACCATTTAACCCATTTGCAGGAAATATTCGAGATTTTGAGGAAATACAACATGAAGCTCAACCCCGAAAAATATGCTTTCGGGGTCGGCTCGGGCAAGTTCCTCGGCTTCATGGTGTCAAATCGGGGAATCGAGATTAACCCCAAAAACATCAAGGCCATCGAAGACATCGCCATCGTGGACAGCGTGAAAGCTGTATAAAATCTGACTGGACGGATTGCAGCCTTAGGCCGATTCATTTCGAGATCATCAGATCTAAGTCACGAGTTTTTCTCTCTACTCAAAAAGAAGAACGATTTCGCTTGGACACCGGAATGCCAACAAGTATTAGAGGAACTAAAACGATATCTATCGAGCCCCCCACTTCTTCACACTCCAAAAACAGACAAAAAACTTTGCTTGTACTTGGCAGTATCGGAAGTCGCCGTAAGCAGTGTCCTAGTACGAGAAGCACAAGGTACGCAATTTTCCGTTTATTATATAAGTCGGACCTTAGGAGAAGCAGAAACCAGGTATCCACACCTAGAAAAATTGGCGCTTGCACTGATAAGCGCCTCTAGAAAGTTAAGACCGTACTTTCAATGTCACCCCATATGCGTATTAGCCACCTACCCACTTCGTAATATTTTGCACAAGCCCGAACTATCAGGCCGATTGGCCAAATGGGCCGTCGAACTCAGTGGGTATATATTCTAACTATACAAAAAAGTATTTTTTCTAATGTCTATTTGATAAAAAAATATATTTTAAAATATTGATCATAGTTCACATAGTAACAGAATCTGCTACTTTGTCACAGTCCTAGAATACCCTCATGTTTTTCATTTTGTATTTACATTTTGCTCTTGCTGATTTAATAGAAAAATGCAGGAACAAATGTCACCCCATATGCGTATTAACCACCTACCCACTTCGTAATATTTTGCACAAGCCCGAACTATCAGGCCGATTGGCCAAATGGGCCATCGAAATCAGTGGGTACGATATCGAATATAAACCCCGTACGACCATCAAGTCTCAAATTTTAGCAGACTTTGTGGCCGATTTCACGCCAACCCTCGTACCCAAAGTCGAAAAAGAACTACTGTTAAAATTGGGTACATCATCGGGGGTATAGACCCTTTTTACGGATGGTGCCTCGAACGTAAAAGGATCCAGACTAGGCATAGTTTTGAAATCGCCCATGGGTAACACTATTAGGCAATCTATTAAAACTACCAGGTTGACTAACAAGAAGGCCGAGTATGAAGCCATGATTGCAGGTCTCGAGCTAGCTAGAAACTTGGGAGCAGAAGTCATCGAAGCCAATTGTGACTCTTTGCTGGTAGTGAGTCAAGTAAACAAAACCTTCGAAGTCCGAGAAGGTAGAATGCAAAGGTATTTAGACAAACTGCTTGTCACTTTGTACCATTTCAAAAAATGGACTATACAACATGTTCCACGAGAACGGAATAATGAGGCCGATGCGCTTGCGAATTTGGGATCGTCGATCGAGGTAGATGACCTGAGCTCGGGGACTGTCGTTCAACTTTCGGGATCGGTAATCAAAGACGATCACGCCGAGATAAATTCTATAAGCTTAACCTGGGAGTGGAGAAACAAGTATATTGAATACTTAAAGAGCGGAAAACTCCCATCGGACCTTAAAGATTCCAGGGCCCTACGGACTAGAGCAGCTCGATTCACGTTGGCTTCCGACGGAACGCTATATCGAAGGACATTTGATGGGCCATTGGTAGTATGCTTGGGCCTAGGAGATACCGATTACATCGTACGGGAAGTACACGAGGGTACTTGTGGGAATCACTCTGATGCCAATACATTAGTTCGAAAAATAATCATAGCAGGGTATTATTGGATCAATATGGACAAAGATGCGAAAGAATTTATTCGAAAATATGACAAATGTCAAAGGTTTGCGCCAATGATCCATCAACTCGGAGAACAACTTCACTAAGTCCTATCACCATGGACGTTCATGAAATGGGGAATGGATATCGTTGGCCCTCTTCCATCGACCCCAGGTAAAGCCAAATTCATTTTATTTATGACTGACTACTTTTCTAAATGTGTTGAAGCGCAGGCGTTCGAGAAAATAAGAGAGAAAGAAGTTATAGACTTTATTTGGGATCACATCGTATGCCGATTTGGGATACCCACCGAAATAGTATGCGACAATGGGAAACAATTCGTTGGAAGCAAAGTAACAAAATTCTTCGAAGATCACAAAATAGGAAGGATACTATCAACGCCATACCATCCCAGTGGGAATGTACAGGCCGAATCAACGAACAGAACTATCATTCAAAACCTAAAGAAGAGGTTGAATGACGCTAAAGGAAAATGGAGGGAAATCCTGCCCAAAGTCCTTTGGGCATATCGGACGACATCGAAATCCAGTACGGGGGCGACCCCATTCTCCTTAGTGTATGGGTCCAAAGCGTTGATACCAGTCGAAGTTGGTGAACCCAGTACCAGATTTCGATTCACGATGGAAGAATAAAATAACGAGGCTATGAATACCAGTCTCGAATTATCGGACGAAAGATGAGAAGCTGCTCTCGTCCAATTGGCCGCCAAAAAGAAGCGAATCAAAAGATATTATAATCGAAGAACCAAGCTCCGCCATTTCAAACCCGGGGACTTAGTGTTAAGAAAAGTCACCATCAATACCCGAAATCCGAATGAAGGAAAACTAGGATCAAATTGGGAAGGACCATATCAGGTGCTCGAGAACGTCGGAAAGGGATCGTACATACTCGACATTATAAATGGAAAATAGTTATCAAGAAACTAGAATGTATCACATCTAAAACGGTACTACTGCTAAGGTACGACCTTTCCATATTCATTTACATTTCGAAACCGACCCCTGCAGGAGTCCGAACAAGAGCTAAGATGGATCTTGCGCTTGAAAGCACGTGTTGCACTTTTTTCCCTAAGACTGGTTTTATCCAAAATGGGTTTTTCGGCAAGGTTTTTAATGAGGCAACCATTGATCGTGCTGCACTTACAACAATATCCGAGGCCTCTTTACAATCGACCTCGAATACTGGGGGGGTAAGTAGGCCCTCAAATACATCGAGTTCAGATGTAAGAAAGTTATTTTGCAACAACAGTGTTCCCATAGGAAAAATTATAAGAGCCAAATGGTCGAAACGAACCATGCTCATGTAGGTTGGCCCGAACCCAGGCGCAAAATGTGAACACATGTATAATTACTTGCAAAGAAAGTCCTCCCTCTTTACCAAGGTCCAAGAAAATTCCTCTATTTTTGAGATTTATTGCACAATCAGAATCAAGACAAATTCGACGACTAATAAGCCTATGTGCTACTTTGATTTCGAGTTTGAGCAAGCACTCATTCGACCATTACGCCTACGGGCTACATCACTTCGAGTTCAAAACATTCACTCGACTAATAAGCCTACGAGCTACTTTGATTTCGAGTTCAAGCAAGAAATCACTCGACCATTACGCCTACGGGCTACATTACTTCGAGTTCGAAACATTCACTCGACTAATGAGCCTACGTACTACTTTGATTTCGAGTTCGAACAAGCACTCGCTTTACCATTACGCCTACGGGCTACATTATTTCGAGTTCGAAACATTCACTCGACTAATGAGCCTATGGGCTACTTTGATTTCGAGTTCGAGCAAGCACTCTCTCTACCATTATGCCTACGGGCTATATTACTTCGAGTTCGAAATATTCACTGGACTAATAAGCCTACGGGCTACTTTGATTTCGAGTTTGAGCAAGCACTCACTCGACCATTACGCCTACGGGCTACATTACTTCGAGTTCGAAACATTCACTCGACTAATAATCCTACGGGCTACTTTGATTTCGAGTTCGAGCAAGCACCCACTCGACCATTACGCCTACGGGCTACATTACTTCGAGTTCGAAACATTCACTCGACTAATAAGCCTACGGGCTACTTTGATTTCGAGTTTGAGCAAGCACTCACTCGACCATT
Source organism: Nicotiana tabacum (assembly GCF_000715075.1). Taxonomy (NCBI): domain Eukaryota; kingdom Viridiplantae; phylum Streptophyta; class Magnoliopsida; order Solanales; family Solanaceae; genus Nicotiana; species Nicotiana tabacum. Next base: position 40,341,598 of record NC_134101.1, read on the forward strand.
ACGCCTACAGGCTATATTACTTCTAGTTCAAAATATTCTCTCGACTAATAAGCCTATGGGCTACTTTGATTTAAAGTTTGAGCAAGCACTCACTCGACCATTACGCCTACGGGCTACATTACTTCGTGTTCGAAACATTCACTCGACTAATGAGCCTACGTACCACTTTGATTTCGAGTTCGAGCAAGCACTCGCTCTACCATTACGCCTACGGGCTACATTACTTCGAGTTCGAAACATTCACTCGACTAATGAGCCTACGGGCTACTTTGATTTTGAGTTCGAGCAAGCACTCGCTCTACCATTGATTTCGAGTTTGAGCAAGCACTCACTTGACCATTACGCCTACAGGCTACATTACTTCGAGTTCGAAACATTCACTCGACTAATAAGCCTACGGGCTACTTTGATTTCGAGTTTGAGCAAGCACTCACTCGACCATTACGCCTATGGGCTACATTACTTCGAGTTCGAAACATTCACTCGACTAATAAGCCTACGGGCTACTTTGATTTCGAGTTCAAGCAAGCACTCACTCGACCATTATGCCTATGGGCTACATTACTTTGAGTTCGAAACATTCACTAGACTAATGAGCCTACAGGCTACTTTGATTTCGAGTTCAAGCAAGCACTCGCTCTACCATTACGCCTACGGGCTACATTACTTCGAGTTCAAAAAATTCACTCGACTAATGAGCCTACGGGATACTTTGATTTCGAGTTCGAGCAAGTACTCGCTCTACCATTGATTTCGAGTTTGAGCAAGCACTCACTCGACCATTACGCCTACGGGCTACATTACTTCGAGTTCAAAACATTCACTCGACTAATGAGCCTACGGGCTACTTTGATTTCAAGTTCGAGCAAGCACTCGCTCTACCATTATGCCTACGGGCTACATTACTTCAAACTACAAACGTTCGCTCAACCATTACGCCTACAGGCTATATTACGTCGAGTTCAAACCATTCACTTGACGGCTAATAAGCCTATAAGCTGCTTTCATTTTAAGATTGAGCGAGCACTCACTCGACCATCATGCCTAAGGTCTATTTTTCTTCAAGTTCGAATCATTGACTCAACTAGCAAGCCTAAGGGCTACATCACTTTGAGTCTGAAAAAACAATCGATCGTTCATAGAGACTACGAAGTCAAAATTTGATTAACGTCTTCACAAAAACAAGTCGACCAAGTTATATATATACAAAATTGTCTACATGATTGATTGGCGTGATATATACAAAAGTGTCTACATGATATACAAAAAAATTAATTAAGAACTAAGCTTCATTGTCATCCTTAGGGTGGTTCGTTTCTCTGTCGGGCTCCTCCCCGTCCTCGGATCCACTCCTGCTACCGTCATCATCATCATCATCAGAAGCCAAGGCTTCAGCTTCAGCCTCGAGCTCTTTAGCCTTTTTTATATCTTCGGTAAGATCGAAACCTCGAACGTGTATCTCCTCGAGGGTCTCCCTCCGAGACCTACATTTAGCAAGTTCAGAAACCCAATGAGCTCGAACGTCGGCAGTATCCGTCGCCTCCCGTGCCTCCATCTGAGTAGACTCGGCATCGGCCCGATACACAGCAATGGACTTATCCATCATGACTTTCGATGACTCAACCTCCGCTTTGGCCTCAGCAAGACGTGTTTCAAGCTCCTCGATCCTCTTATCCTGAGCCGACCCCTTTTACTTGACGCTTCGAAGCTGAACATCGGCCGATAGTAATTTGGTCAAAATGGTTTCCTTTTTCGTAGCCAGGCGGTCGATAGTCTCTTTCCACCGATTGCATTCGGCTTTGATTTGATCGACTTCTTCCCGAAGTAATCCGATCTTTTCAATATTTTGCTGCAGCTGAGATAACGAAGGGTTAACTTCCACAGTTGAGTCAGACCCATACTTTAACAGAACGAGGCTCACCTGTTTATCGAGTTCAGCCCCTTCCGCTTGGAGGTCCTTTATAGCCTCTTCCTTTTGGATGCAAAGAAGCCGTAGGGCATCTCTCTCACCCGAGACCTTCTGAAGCTCGGCCTCACATTGACTGAGATCGACTCGAAACCTTCTAATGGCATGCATAGTAAGGAAAAAAAACACAAGTCAAGTATGGAAAAGAACAAAGGAAACCAAGTGTAGAAAAATCATTACCCAGGTAATAAAACGTTGGGCCTCTTCTAGCAGAAGAGAAGCGTCACCAATATCGGAAGCATCATCGACTCCAGTGAAGCAATCCCGAAAAGGGTCCCCTACACTAGAGCCTTCGCCCATATCGGGGGTCTTCAATTCTCGAGCTTCCTTTAACGCCTTCTCGGAAAAGGTTGGAAGTGAAGGCGAATGACCCACTGTCATAACCCCGAGCAAATCACTCGGGGTGCTACGATCGAGACTCGGGATTTCAGGACCGACCCCGACCGGTACAGCCGCCCTCGGCTCAGGAGCTCTAGCAACCTCGATAGCTTTCGCAGATCGGATCACCAAAGCTGAGGCGTTATCTTCTTCTTCTTCTTCTTCTTCTTCTTCTTCTTCTCCCAGTCGTTGGACCAAGTCGATCGGAAGGGCAGTGGCCTTCCTCCTCACCCTCCGAGTTTGGGCTTGGTGTCCTCTGACCGAGAGGCAGCTCTTCGCTTCTTATCTTTCCCCGATTTTGGGACCAGGGACTTGGTTTCTTCTTCACCGCTCGAAGGCCTTAAAGCGGCATCCTTGGTTACACCTGCATGAATGGAAATCAATAATAAATAGGACACAAAGAATACTTCGAAGGAAACAAGAAGAAAAACCTTACCATGGTTCTTGGCATCCCATCTACCTTTAGCCAAATCACGCCAAGCGCGTTCGGCATAAGAGGAAGTCGAGGCTAACTTCTGAACCCAGTCCTCGAGGTCAGGTACCGCTTGTGGCATCCAATGGGCAGCTGAATATAGGAGAAAGACATCAGAAAAATTGGGAAAAGACACGAAAAACAAACAAGAAATACTTGCGGTCTAAATTCCATTCCTCGGGGAACGACATCTTCTCTTCCGGAATAAGATCACGGGTCCTCACCCGAATATAAGGACCCATCCAACCCTGATCCTTGTCTTCGTCAATGCTCGACATCAAAGCCTTCGATGCCCGACGGTGAAGTCTGATTAGTCCTCGAAAGATTTGAGGTCCGATACAATCGTATGAGGTGATTCAGAGAAAAGTCCAGCCCCCCGGCTTTGATAGAGAATAAACGAAGTAAGATCACTATACACCATAAAGAGGGATGAATTTGACCGAGGGTGACCTGATATCTTTTGCAGAAATCAATGATCACTGGGTCAACGGTCCCAACGTGAAGAGATAAGTGTAAACACTTAAAAACTCCTCCACATGCGTGATGACGTTCTCTTCGGGAGATGGGATCTGCAACACAACCTCGGAACCCCAATTGCAGTTTTTTCTGATGGCTTTTAGATGACCTTCCGTTATAGAGCACATGTACATCGACACGTGCTCGCATCGGCCCGGAACGGATGAAGGATTCTTAACCTTAAAATCAATCTTTAGAGTGCACGGGCCGGGAACGTAGTCATAGGTGGACGGCTCTGCCGGCGCCTTATCGTCGGACGGCCATGAAGAAGAAGCTTTCTCCTTCTGAGGTACAGTTTTCAAAGTTTTGGCCATTGATATGAGAGGAAGAAAGACAAAGGAAAATGAAAAATTGACGACACCAAAACTCTGGTGTAGATGGCTCTAGGGCAATGTAACGGAGGGAAAAGATAAGAGAATTTGGAAGAAGTGAAGGCGTAAAAGTGGTAAAAGTTAGATGGAAGGGTTATTTATAGGCTCGCATCACGGCGATTCAATATCAGAAATGGCCGACCATCATCTGACAAGCATTAAATGCCTTGAAAGACTAAATCGAGGGGACAACTATCACATACGTCATAACCGGTCCCTAGTAAAACGTCAGCTTGTTGTCTGATCGAACCGTCGAAGATTATGTCGATTCTCACCATATCCTTTATGAGAATCAAGGGGACTATCTGTATACGGTCAAAATAGATTTTGATTTTTCTACGTTCGATCGAGATCGAGTGGTAAAAAATCGAAGTAGAATTTTGGCAATAAGCTCCGAAGACGGTACAAACAAGCCTCGAGTCCGAAGGCTGCTCGAGGAGTCGGCTCGATAATCATATCGAGCCCGAGGTATTGCTTCGAGGTCGGAAGCGCATCACGCCCACCCCGAAGGTCGAACTCAAGCCAAGACCGAAGGGCCGACCCAGTTGACGGGTTCGATCCAGTATCGAGTTTGAGCTAGTATCGAGCTCACAGACAAAAGCCGTTACAACCGCACCAAGCGAGAGAATCTTGGCAGGAATCGAGGAAGAGACAAATCATCATGGGTTCTCCATTATATGCTTTATTTTATTATTTTTATTATAAATAATGTAATGACCCTCTATTATAAAAGGGGGATCCTTGTAAACACTGGGGACATGAGGATAGATTGAAAAACAATAGACCCTTTCTTACAGCACAAAGATTTCCCTTGTGCTTGACTTACTTCGTCCTATCCATTTTTTCTGTTCATCATTCTCATTCTCATAGTCAAAATACCTGTATTGTTATTTTTTTTATTAAAGAATATTACGTATCCTTAGAACCATATATAAATTTAACATTATCCGATTTTTCTGATAAACACTTTTCTTTTTGAGTTTAATTTGTTAGACTGTGATTTTTTTGTTATGTGACTTTCTCGGTTTTTTTCTTCCGTGTAAAATGGTTAGTTTGCGATTTTATTTGATGTTAGGTTTATTAAGTGGGCCGGGTTGGATTTAATTTTCTCATTAGTTAGCTTTTGATTTTCTTCAAATTTAGATTTTTAGATTCTTTCTTTTTTGGTGTTCTTAATGGTTGGGTTGTGATTTTTGATGGATTTTGAATTTTGTGTTATTTTTCTTTTCCTTGGTCTTTCTCTCTCCTGTAGTTAACTTTTGATTTACTTGAAATTTGGATTCTTTGGTTACTATCTGATTATATTATATCTGGTCAAAAGAGGATACCAAGTTGCTTTGATATTTTGTTACATATTCTCTACCTTTCTTTTAAATGGTATACAAGATTAAAATATTTTTTAAAATTCCAATAACCTTTATTGTATATTTACCTTTTAACTTAAATATTATCAAATTTATATTCCATTCTTAAAAATAGAAAGAGCATAATTCGGATTGTCATCTTTTATGACAAATATGTTTTCTAGACAAAATAGTATATAAACATTAATATTTTAGGAAATCAGATAAAAATTTAAACAAGTAATTTTCAGTTATTAATGGTGCTGCAAGTTAAAATATTGTTGCATAGTTCAGTAGGTGCGATGGAGATGGTGGCAAACCGTTATGTTGAACACTTTTTCAGGATTATTTAAATTGAAATAATAATTACTCAATTTCTTGTTTTCAAATAGAATTTATGTACAAACACAACTTTAACTTTCAATTATATTTTTTTTCTTTAAGTAATTTATTTTTCAACTTTGTCAAATATTTGTCCATATGCCAACAATAAACTATATTTTTTTATGTTATGTAAATTAAAAATAAAGTTAGTAACACAAATAGCCATAAAATTAAATAGGAATATCAATGTAGTAGTATGACAAAAACAACTTATATATAAATTACAATGGCTAATATAAAAACTGTAATTACTTTTTTAGTGACGTGGCTATCAAATGGGCCCCATGTCTTCAAAGATTTGTACAACACACATGGATGAGAAAACTCGTATACTTGCAAAGCTTTGGGATAATTAAATGGTGATGTATTTTGAGATAAGCAAAGGTCAATTTGGTCTAGTCACTCAAATATCTTTATGGCTGCTACAGTAAGGTGCCTTGTTATCCAATTAAATTGCTCCATTTCATATGAAATTACCATAATGCCCTTGAAGTGCCAAGCAGGCATGTTAACCTCCTGTGTGCTTATTCCCCTTATTAATAGAGAGAATAATTTGTGTAGCTAAGTGCACATTAAAGAATAACATTCTGGGTAGACGTGAAAAGTAAATTATTATTTTATTACAAGGAATGGATGTGTAAATTTACGGGGAACAGCTTTCATAGAAAATCATGAATAAAAATTAATGAATATTTCTTCAAATGAGAATGATTCTTTGATAAAGTGGTTCGATTTTGAGTCAACATCTTCAATTATACTGCCAAGAAAAAAAGAGATAAAGTCAATTTGGAAAATTTCTTCACTGACTTCAGGACTTTTGAACCTGATATTTGGTAAAGCACCGATCATTGTAAATAAATGACTAATCTTAAAATCGGGCCAATGAGGCATAGTCCAAATAGTTACACTGAGATGTCATAACCATAAAAAAAAAAAAAAAAAAAATAGTGCAGTTCAATTCCGCCTACCTATTATGTTTAGGTTTTCCCTGATTATATATTGGTATTTGTCTCATTATTGGTTCATTACTGATTCTCTCCAATCCTAAATATAAGTAATTGTTCTTGACAAACTGAATCCTAAATATAAATATAAGTAATCCTAAATAGCTTGTGTACATGAGATTAGGTGGGTAGGAGATAAGGCGCGGGATGTGGGCAGTTTCAAACTTTGGTATTCTGGGAGGGTGGGGGCATGAACGGGGTATGTATCTTTGTTGATAAGGACCTCCGTGAACTAGTGGTGGAGGTTAGGAGGGTGAATGATATGATGATGACTATTAAGCTAGTTGTTGGAGATTTTACTTTGAACATAATCGGTGCGTACGCACCGCAAGAAGGCTTGGATGAGGAAGTCAAAAGGTATTTCTGGGAGGATTTGGATGAGATGGTGCGTGGTATCCCGCATACCGAGAAATTTTTCATAGGAGGAGATTTCAATAGCCATATTGGAGCGACGTCTGGGGGTTATGATGATGTGCATGGTGACTTTGGTTTTGGAGATAGAAACAGGGGACTTTGCTAGAGCATTTGATTTGGTGATAGCAAACTCGAGTTTTCCGAAGAACAGAGAGCACTTGGTCACCTTCCGGAGTTCGGTAGCCGAGACTTGGATTGATTATGAAATCTGTAGGAAGTCCGATAGAGGTCTTTGCACGGATTGTAAGGTCATCCCGAGTGAGAACCTCTCGACCCTTCATAGGCTCCTGGTCATGGATCTCGAGATCACGAGGAAGAGGAGGAAGAGGGCGATGTATAGCCAACATAGGATCAAGTGGGGAGCCTTGACGGAAGCTAAAGCGCAGGAGTTGGGGGTCAAGTTGGTGACTATGGGGGCTTGGAGGAGTAGTGGGGACGCAAGCGCTATGTGGACTATGATTGCGCAGTGTATTAGGGAAACCACGAGAGTGGTATTGGGGTCTCAAAAGGTTACTCTGGTGGTCACAAGGGAGACTGGTTGCGTAATGGATAGGTGCAAGAAAAAATAAAAATCAAGAAAGCAGTGTATCTGAAGCTAGTGGAAAGCGGAGACGAGAAGGAGAAGAGGGCGAATAGGGAGCATTATAAGTTGGCTAAGAAAGAGGTAAAGCTAGAAGTTACGGCGGTCAAGACTACAACTTTTAGTCGTTTGTATGAGGAACTCGAGGGCCGAGGTGAGGATAAGAGGTTGTTTAGGTTAGCCAAGGCGTGAGAAAGGAAGGCGCGTGACTTGGACCAAGTGAAGTGCATCAAGGACAAAGAAGGTAGAGTTTTGTTAGATGAGGGGATTATCCGTCAGAGATGACAGATCTGCTTCTATAGTCTCTTAAATTTAGAGGGGGGCAGGAGCATTGTATTGGGTAATTTGGGACTCTCCGAGAGTCATTGTGGCTTTGGGTATTGTAGGCGGATTAGAGTTGAGGAAGTTGAGGGGGCTATATGTAAGATGAGTAGGGGCAAAGCGACCAGGCCAGATGAAATCTCGGTGGAGTATTGGAAGAGTACGGGCAAGGAAGCCTTGGAGTGACTCACTAAGTTATTTAATGCCATTTTTAGAATGAAGAAGATGCCCGAAGAGTGGAGGTGAATCACGATGGTTCCTGTGTACAAGAATAAGGGTGATATCCAAAATTACAATAACTATCGGGGTATCAAGCTGCTTAGCCATACTATGAAAGTTTGGGAGAGAGTGGTAAAGCTAAGGGTGGGGAGGAGTGTATCTAATTTCGAGAACCAGTTTGGGTTTATGCCGGGGCGTTCGACTAGAGAAGCCATCCACCTTGTTACAAGATTGATGGAGCACTATAGGGAGAGAAAGAATGACTTGCATATGGTGTTCATCGACTTAGAAAAGGCATACGATAAAGTTCCGAGGGAGGTTTTGTGGAGATGTTTGGAGATTAGAGGTGTACTTATTGCCTATGTTAGGTTGATTAAGGGCATGTATGATGGAGTAAAGACCCGAGTGAGGACGGTGGGTGGGGACTCAGACCATCTTTCGGTTATGATGGGGTTGCATCGGGGGTCGGCACTCAGCCTTTTTTATTTGCTCTGGTGATGGATGTACTAACGCGCCATATCCAAGGGGAGGTGCCATGGTGCATGCTATTTGCAGATATTATTGTATTGATTGACGAGACGCGATACGGTGTGAACGCGCAATTAGAGGTATGGAGGCAATCCCTGAAATCTAAAGGTTTCAACTTGAGTAGAACCAAGATAGAATACTTGGAGTGTAAGTTTAGTGGCGAGACTCTAGGAGGGGAATGGGATTTGAGGCTGGACTCGCAGGTCATCTCTAGAAGAGGGAGTTTTAAGTATCTTGGGTCTATTATTCAAAGGGGTGGGGAGATTGATGAAGATGTCACACATCGTATTGGAGTGGGATGGATAAAATAGAGACTCGCTTCCGGTGTTTTGTGTGACAAGAAGGTGCCACCAAAATTTAAGGGTAAGTTCTATAGAGTGGTGGTCAGACCAATGATGTTGTATGGGGCTGAGTGTTGGCCAGTCAAGATCGCTCATGTCTAGAAAATGAAGGTAGCAGAGATGAGGATGTTGATATAAAAATATGGGCACACTAAGTTAGATAGAATCATAAATGAGGTTATTCGCGATAAAGTGGGTGTGGCCCCTATTGAGGACAAGATGCGGGAAGCGCGGCTTAGGTGGTTTGATCATGTGAGGAGGAGGAGCACAGACGCCTCGGTGAGGAGGTGTGAGATGTTGACATTAGAGGGCCTACCGAGAGGTAGAGGTAGACCAAAGAAGAGATGGGGACAGGTAATTAGGCAAGACATGGCACAACTTCAGCTGACCAAGGACATGACCCTTGATAGGAAGGTATAGAGGTCGAGAATTAGGGTAGTAGAGTAGGTAGTCTAGAGTGTTCATAACAATAGTATTGACGCGCAGTCTCACTTTCTGTTAGTAGTAGATTTTTTGCCTAACCGTTGTTTTCTTTCATTGTTGATTAGGGGTGTTCAAAACCGAACCGAAACCGAAACCGAAAACCAAACCGAAACCGAAGCTTGATGGCTTATTCGTATCGGGTTAACGGTTTAACGGACGGGGAACAGATTAAAATTTTTTTATTAACAGCTTATCGGTTTGTGGAGGGGGGATTATTCAATTTTCTTAACGGATAATCCGTTAACCCGTTAAGAATATATATATATATATATATATATATATATATATATATATATATATATATAAAATTTATTTTTATCCATATATATATATATTAAATAATCAAAAACCCTTCTTCCACTTTCAGTACTCTATCTCTATTCTCTATTACTAATTTACTATTAGACATTTAGAAACCCTAATGCCTAAATTTCAACCAGCAGCCACCAGTACTCTATCTCGTCGACTTCCAGTATTCTATCTCGTCGACTCGCCATCTCCCTCTCGCGGTCACGTCGACTCGTCGTCTCCCTCTCGCCGACTCGCCTCTCCATCTCGCCGTTTCGCCTCTCCCTCTCGCCATAGCCAGAGAAGCAGATGGTAAGTTTCTTTTCTTGTTGATGTCTTTAAAATCAAAGAGCATCTCAATTTTCAAAGTATTCAGATGCTTACTTCAGTATACATAAACAAAAACTCATCTGTTTTGAAACATAAACACAAGTTTTGTGAAGAATCAGAAATTTCTCACTTTAAAAGCATACAAAATTTAGGATGTTTGACTCCGTTCTCAATATACAAAATTTAAAAGCAACAGTAATCAACAGCATGTTTTAAAGTTCACAAAACTCATCTAATTTGAGATCGATTTTGACAGTACCTGTATAAATATCTATTAAGCAACTTGTTATTCTCATTCCTTTTCTTTTCTTGTTGCAGTGACTCATAGCATGGCTGAAAATATACAAAGTGATAAGGTGATGGGTGAAAGTGGGGCTTCAAACAAGAATCAAGACAGTAGTATTTATCAGTCTCTACTTCGTTGCCTAATGCTGAAATTTGGTGTATGCATATTTTTTACAGGGATCTACTCACTTATGGATTAAGCTGTTGTTTGAACTTTGAAGCTGCAGAAATTCAAGCACTGTTAGGCGTTAGCTGCAGGCCAAACATTTCTGTATAGTCTGCTCACTTATGGATTAATCATTTTGAAATATGTATTCTGGACTCACTTTGAATATAGACTGGAATTTTATCATTTCAGAATTAATCAGGGAGCATTGACTTTTCCTTTGCAGTTGTGGGCGGAGGAAAGACATGTATTCTGGATTCATCTGTAATGTGGTCTGCTTTGGGATGTAATGGACTCATCTATTGTATTTTATAGGCTGGAATGTAGTCTGCTGAGCATAGGAATTTTATTTTGAGTCACAACGGTCAACAAACAATTAATGCACGCAATACAGATTGAATTAGACCGATAAACCACCCGATAAGAGCTAAACCGAGGCCGATAACCAATAAGAGTAAATAACCGCCCCATCCGCCCGATAAGCAGCCCTATTGTTGATCAATTTACTGTCTTGTTGTTTTTATTCTGCTTTTATATGACTTTTTGGCACTGTCCTTTCTTGTCTATATTTTCATTAATGTGGTGCTTATACTTTCCTGAGCCGAGGGTCTATTGGAAACAACCTCTCTATTCTCACAAGGTAGGGGTAAGAACTGTGTATACACTACCCTCTCATACCCCACATTGTAGGATAATACAGGGTATGTTGTAAACTGAATATGAACTTAGAATTGTTTATGATACATATCTATCGATCGATATACTCCCCACTACCCCACTCGAAAATGGACAAAAATGATCAATACAAGCAGGGTCAGGAAAATTAAGGTAAACAAAGAACAATTCTCAGACTTAACACCTCGCTGTATTTCCATGTAGTTTCCTACTCCTAATCAAACTGTAACTTTGTTAACGTCCAATCTCGCTCCAAATAAATTCATCTAGCCCTCAAGTTATACGAATTAAGTTGTTCACAGACTTAACGACTCGCTGTAATATTCTACAATCCGAAAGAGCGTAGTGCTATGCAAGTTTTAGTTCGGATAATTAAACAGCTATACAGTGACACCGACAATAAGAAGGGGAACAATGACATCACCAGGCGATTCCCCAAAATCAAACAGTCAGAACTATGGTCAAATCAAGTCCTTTCAATAAACAATTCCAGGGACATTATTGGCAACTCTCAACCTCAGTTTGAAACACAATCCTAGAAATCTAACATGGCATCAAAAATCATATTCATGCATAAGAAAAAGACCAAATTATCACGAATTCAAGGATAGATGATCAATAACAATATCATATTCAACATGCCAACAACAATGGTGTTTCACCTAATTCAACAAATTATGCACAAAAACCTACTGCTCTGATATCTCAGAGCAAGTGGGACTCGCTGATGAAGATTTCCATATATATGTAACAACTGCAAAACAAAAAAATGACACAACAAAAGCTGTGGGGTTCTTAACACATTGACGAAGATCGTAAACATGCAAATTTGTGAACGTCACTAATTCCATGTGAAGCAACTCAGTATCTCAGTATCATGTCGGTCCACCAAAGAACAAAGTCGAGCCAACTTGCACAACTATTTGAGCACTCGTACATTGTCGCTTCACTTTCAAGCAAAGGTAGGCCATCATCTGCTTTCTCAACAAAAGGAGACCTTATAAATAGCTCGAACTCATCTTAGCTCCTCTGTATTGAATTTATTCCACGCTTCCTGTTGTCAAATTCAGGATCTACATTCAGAACAGCATACCTGATGGTTCCTATGCATATTATAGGATATGAATGGATAGCAGTACTCACTCCCCACTAGAGAAACACATATCCAAATCTGTCCCACAGACTAATGAATGGCACATTTGAAATGTAGTACTAGATCTTGTCACACACTGTGGGTGTATACATTACAAACATAGAGTACTCATCTACTTTTTTCCCCTCCTATTTTTTGTTCTTTTAGCTGGATTTCATTGAGTGACAAATAGGAAAGGATGTAGTATTTACTTCCCAGCAGAGATGGAATACTATAAAGATGTAGTAGTTATTTCAGAAGAGAGGTGGAAACACGTAAGAAGTAACCAGTAATATTTTTTTTCTTTTCTTTTTCTCCCCCTAATCTAGTGCCATCATATGTCATTATTTGCATCATCCTTATGGAAGGTGTATGGATCCATACAATTAATACAGCCAGAAGCTTACAGTGGATTGGTGTCAAGTTTGGTGTCCGAATTGTGCAGCTAACTGTTATTTCTCTACTCTCCCCCTCCCTGACCAGACACTCTGCCTCCATTTCCCAGAAGACAGCAAAACCTTCTTGCCTTGTTTGATGTTTCCTATTAAAGTTGATTGCTTTTGCTTTGTCGCATTCAGAAGTTTCCAAAAATATGAGTTGAATTTTTGTACAAATCAAGCTTCTACTGCTGTTATTCAGTACGAAGATTATTCAAATTCATATTGTTTGACAAACAGCAAACTTTAAATTCTACATTTTCAAATCCTTTACATTAGAGTTCTTCAGAAGCAAAATATTCTCTTAAATGCAAGCAAGAAAATGATCCTGAGTTGTAATATCTAAACTCAATCGCTAATTCTGAAATTGAAATTTCCTCTTTATATTCTAATTTCTTAACTATTTCAGGCCCCTTCAACCAGCAATGCTTCAATGCAGTCATTATTTGCAAGTAAGCAAAAATCATAATTACACACCGCAAAAAGACTATATTGCATTAGCAGGCAGCATTTATGTTTATGGATCAGTAGTTATCAGTATTAATTATCAGGTTTGTTTGAGTTAAACTTATAGCGCATCGTTAGTGCACCTAGTATATTAAGTGAATTTTCTTCCCCAGTATCATATTTGAATCATATCAAACCCTAACTAATCGACAGAATAAGAACTTTTAACAAGATCACAAGCTATAGCAACAAAATCAAATTTTCATCCAAAAAGGTGAAGTCTTGAACATTGAGTTGGTTGAAGTTATGTATTTTCTCAGAGAAAATGAAAAACGGTTCACTCTAAGGATAGCAACACTTCTAGGGGTCATTTGGTTCACGAGGTAAGGGATAATAATCCTGTGGATGAAATGTGGGATTATTTAATCCCGTGTTTGGTTGAATTTTTATTTCTCATATAAGCAATCCCGAGCTTATCTAGACCACGATTTTGTTATTATCTTTAAACCATATTCAATGTGGGATAACAATCGGGAAAAAAACAAACAAATGACAATAGTGCCCTTCTCCAAAATCCTTTAAAAATGCCAAGGTTTAAAAAAAGTTTATCCACGTCTATCAATTATAAAACCAAACACATGTATTATATAATACCCGTATATCCCATTTTTAAGTCACTGAACCAAACATCTACCATAAACAATGTATCCACTAAATAATTTCGTTATTGTTTAATGATGTAGATTCGTTTCCATGGTTTGATCCCCACATAATAATCGCAGTATAACTTGTTTGCAAACCAAACGACCCCTTAGAAACCTTATTACTATTTGCCCTAAAAAGGGGCTGGCCATACCATGTACCTAATATATCCACATTTTACTCCAGTTAAGGAGCCATTTGGTCATAAGTAATAGTATAATATTTGGTTGGCCACATAAGAAAAGATAGTCTCTCAACAATTAATGCATTGTTTCGTCGACCGTGTAAGGATAAATCCGTGCATAACTAATGCAGTGTTTGGTTGGTGGTATTAAACGTAATACCAACATACCTAATGAGGGAATCTATGTATTATTTTATGCACGAAAGAATGTGGAATAAACTATATGTATCCACAATATCTGGATAACACTATCTAAAGACATAAATGCCTTCAAAGTAGTAATTTTTGCACAACATTTAATGTTTTTAACATTCCCACATAATAATCCCTACATCAATAGTTACGACAGACACAATCCCTACATTATAATCCATAAATAACTAGTACGCAAACCAAATAGCCCTTACTTCTACAGCTCCTTGTAGCTTCCCATATGCACATATGATGTATGCATCGCAGCCTTGCGGTTGCTTAAAATATAATGATGAAGGGTACTTGTTGAACATATGAACGTCAGGAAAGAAGAATAAAGAATGTGAGCTTAACAACTTATTAAACATATACAGTTACCTTCAGAAGATCAAAAACCTTCTCAGCAATATACTTTTGCCGAACTGTGGCCCCTTTTTGTTGAACTTTGTCTGGGTGGACACACAAGGTTGCCCTGTGATAAACTTTTTTGACAGATGTGGAAGTGATCAAATCGGTCAAAGAAACTGGCTGCCAACCGCATTCAGGCCACAATACCTGCACAGCATTTAAGTTGCAAAGAACTACTTCATGACACTGGATGCCATATTTCAAAATTGTAAATACTATGGTCATAACTAAGTGAACTTTGTAAAAGCCCATACCTACTGGCTATATTATAAGATATAGTTGTGCATTCAATAGTTGCAAATAACTACTTCCTTCATGACACTAGATGCCATATTCTATTGCAGATACAATGGTCATAACTAAGTGAAATGTGCAAAAGCCCATAACTACTAGCAATATAATAAGAAGCTACCAACAGAAGAAACCAGTATGAAATATCATCTCCTTCTAGCGTTTGCATTGCTGCTTTGTGTATAACGATCCATGAAATACTGGATTTGAATGGACGGGCATCAATTTCTCACAGCAATAGATCAGAAATAACAGATTCGACCAGACCACATGGCATCAAAGATAAAAGACAGGTAATCTAATGAATGCTGATATGATGCAAAGCTAGAGCAACCATTAAACTGGCAACAAGGTAAAAAGATGATGCACAAAATATTACATTAGTGTCAGGGAGCTACCCCTATCTACAATTGTAAGAAGCAAATCTAGTGCAGTTTTGCCTCCTTAGATATAGCGAAATTTAAGGACTTTTAAGGATCAAGCTTGATTCCCTTTTTACCCAACATAAATTAAGCGTTGATTCGGAAACAACCTCTATGTCCTTCCAAGGTATGGGTAAGGCTGCGTACATCTTACCCTCCCTCCCCAGACCCCACTTGTGGGAAACTACTGGGTTGGATCAAACTAATTTCAGAAAATATCTAAACTGGCTTGAGAGATAGTAGATTAGATCTAATTATGTCTTGAAAGATTCTTAATAGATCTAAGTTGACTTCAAGATTTGCTGATTACATACATGTTGCAGTGATGACAGCAATGCGCGGAGGTTGCCTTCTTTCCCAGTAGCCCAACGTTTTATATCATAGTCCAGCATCTCAGCAAGCCTCTGCAACAAGCAGTTTGTTCCAAAATCAAAAGGAAATAAGCTATACAGAATGTTTGAGCAGGTTGAATGCATAATGTGAATTTCGATCAAAAGATAAAGCAAACAGGAGAGAGATTTTTTTCTTTGGTTTTGGGGGGGGGGGGGAGCCGAAGGGCAAATGGTGGAGGATATTTTCCACGTTCATTTTCCTTCCTTTAACTCTCTTCCCAGAAAAAAAGGGGTGTAACCCATGAAAATCAGTTATTGACAGCTCTAGCAATCATCAGAAACTTACATGCTTCTCTTCCTGCTCATTCTGAGACTGAAGATCGCGCTGAGTCTTCTCAGCCAAAGCCTTAGCCTGATCACATAAAGCAGAAGAATCAGATACCGTAAAACTCGCCCAATGAGACACATATTTAGCTCGCAGGGGAAAAAATCTTCAATGCAACTTCACCAAAATAACACCTTGGAGTAGCATTCCAGTTATTTAACATATGCACCCACGCACAAGCATTCGGTCGTGCAAATAACAACCAGACTAGAAGGCAGGCTTGTCATAAACTAAACTTTAGGATTTGGGAAATGAGTAAAATTAGGTTACAGACTTACGGGTGCTAAGAAATGGCGAAATTTGTGTTCAATTCCTAAAACATAGAGTTGTTCAAAATGTAGCATCAGATATTGAGAAGACTTTGTACTGACAAACTCCACTTGATTTTTCACATTGATTTTTTTTTACTTGTCTATTTCCGGTGATTTTCTATTATCCTTAATTCAAACTGTTTATATATTGTCTCTTCTCGTTTTCTTGAGCCGAGGGTCTTTCGGAAACAGCCTCTTTACTCTTTCGGAAACACCGGGAAACAATCTCCAGAATTTATCTCGTTCTACCAGAGAGTTGTTTGCATTTTTTTAAGAATGATTATTTGTAAACTACACATTATACTTTGAAACTTCTCTTGATTTGCCAACCAACTTAAAAGAAATGGTTTAACTCTTTTGTACTCTACAGTTCCAAGGGAGGACACAATCACTAGGGCATCAAGTAGTCAATGTGTAGTACTTGATAAAAGCTGCTATATCTCTATCTTTATATCAAACTACAGGTAGACCCATGAGTTAGAGAGACATATAAACCTCAGCATCTAGTAGGAGAAGTTAAGGAAATACCACATCACAAGCCAAACTTATCACCCAGAACAGCCTTTTCTAGTTCACTTGAAGAAAAGATCTCATATTAACGAGAAGCACAAGCAAACCTTTGACCAACTCGTATACAGATCTTCCTCTTCCCAATATAGCTGAATTTCTCAAGCAGCCACACATCAACCAACTTAAAAACCATTCTCTCTCCACAGAATCAGGGATGATTTAATGGATCCAACAATAAGAAGATTATTTCATGCTGTGAGGATATGTTAGCACAATACTCATCCAACAATAAGAAATTATTGCGGGTAATGAGGATAAGATAGCACAATACTCAACTGAAGGGACAGTTACAAGATTCTTAAGTAGAAATTTTACCATGCGCTCTTGGGTCTTCATATGATGCTTCAATCTAGCTCTTCGTCTTTCTTCACTTTCTCCTTCAACTTCCTGAAATACCTCAGAGGAAGGAGCAGAGTCTGCATGTGCACAAAGACTAATAAATAAGAACGGGAATAATATAATTTATTAGAACGAAAACGAATGAAATATTCTGGTATTAATAAATTCTAACGCATTAATTCCTCAACAAAATTTAGTATCTTCTTTTGCAGAAATGATCACCTCCAAAAAACATTAAATCATCAACAAAGTTTTTCACAGGCGACACATTCTTCCTTATGGATGATGATTTCTTTTCTTCAGGCTTTCCTTTCTCATGGAAATCTGCAGACACGTGGCCCTGAAAGAAGGGGGAAGGAGAGAAACATGACACAAGAAGAAATCAAAAGGGTTAGTCAATCAGTACCCATAAGATCTTGGAATCCAACAGTCTTAACCAATACCTTAGCTGCAGATTTTGGTGTTGTTGTCTTGCTCGGTTTGTTGATCGTCACTCTTACATTTTTGGACTTCTCTTGTGCTCTGTCCACGGGCTTCTTTACATACGTGTCCCTTTTAGTATCATGTGATCGTTCAGTTATATTACTCCTAACCTTAAAATTCGCAAAATCTTCAAGTTCGTCAATTGAAGAAGTTACAGTGCTAATTCCAGGATGATGTTCTGATGATTCTGAAAATGGCCAAGTAGCAGCATTTGCCTCCCTGGTGGATGATTCAAAAACTAAAAATGGATCATCTGGCGAAGAGGAGCTTGATTTAGAAGAATTCGACTGCTGAGAACCTTTCGTCTCTAGCTTTTTGCTGTACATACAGAAACATACAGACTTTTAAACAATGCTTTTGGGGATGAACAGCGTGATACAATTATGGGAAAAAAACAATGAGGTGCAAATCAATAGGAATTGCATTTGGCACTTTCCAAAAAATGCATGGGTATCAAATAGCATTCACACTAGGCATGACATACCTAGTGCCAAAAAGACCTAAATGATGTGGCAGAAGTTAGTTGACTCCCATGATTTTGCACGACATCCTCTTATTATAAGTTTGAGTTACACATCCATACAACTTTGTGCATAATCGAAATTTTACATGGCAGTGTTAGTTATCGTAGAAGGGGAGCCTTGGCGTAACTAGTAAAGTTGCTTCCATGTGACGAGGAGGTCACGGGTTCGAGCCGTGGAAACAACCTCTTGCAAAAATGTAGGGTAAGACTGCGTACAATAGACCTTTGTGGTTCGGCCTTTCCCGGACCCCACATAGCGGGAGCTTAGTGCACCGGGCTGCCCTTTTAATGTTAGTTATATCGTAAGATAATCATTGCCTTGCAAAGATGGTAAGGTCCTAACATGGAGCACTTGGGTGTTAATAAGGTTAAACTTTGCCTCAAAACAGATGGTATGGCCTGAAGCAGCTCCAAGATCAAGATACCAAGATACTACTGAGATAAATTTTTCCTATGATTTTATGGGCACACGGTAGTCTATCGAACACTTGAAAAGTATTCGCTGACAAAAAGATAGTAAAAAGGGTATCTATGTAAATTAGTTCATAGACACTGTGAGTCTCTCTCTCTCTCTGTCTCTTTACGACCTCTGATTTTCTCACATCTCAACATTCAATTTGCTATACCAAATACATTTTCAATGTTATATTGAGCTCTCAGCTCATAATAAAAATCCATATAATGACTTCTAGCATAGGATTCAGTTAACAAATGCTTTAGCCTTTAAGTAATGAAGCAAAAACAACCTTTTTGCTTTCCATTTCAACTCCCAAAAAAAAGGGCAGTCCGGTGCTCAAGTCATCCCGCGTTCACGCATGGCCAGGGGAAGGGCTGCACCATAAGGAGTATGAAGTAGACAGCTTATGGCTGCTTCCATTTCAGCTCACAGCTCTCAAAATTAACAAGGACTTAAGTTATATGCACAGACAAAGGAATTCGTCACACATCAGTAAAATCTACTTCAATTAATGCTATTCATCAGAGTTACCTGCATTTACTTTTAAAAGGACCAGATTGTATAAAGAAATTTACACAATCAGTGCACAGAACTTAAACTCAATTAATAATACACCAACATAACAAATTCCTAGTCAGCTGGAATTGTCTTAAGTCTAAAACATAAATAGAAGGGGAAAAAGTTGAAAAATTAAACCGTACACAATTGAACTAAATACATACCCATAACTGGGGGAGCTAAAATCACCAAATCCAGGAATCAAATCATCACTTTCTGACCTTTTTCCAGCATGATCTTTCTTCGGACCATCCGATTTCAATCCCAAATTCCCAAATAAATCATCAATTGAGTCACTCCTCTTTGGTGCCGTACCAAACAAATCAAAATCATCATACGAATTATTACCACCATAGTTATTGTTATTATTACTATTAGAACCGCCTAACACTGATTCAATATCAACATTATTCTGCTGCTTTGAATTAGCAAAAACGCCACCGAAAATATCATTATTGTCGTAATTCTGTGAACTCTTGGACCGGAAAATTCCATCGAGATCATTCGGAAATGATCCGTCAAATGGATCGGAGCTGTAACCCGAGTTTTGACCCGAATTAAACCCAAGGTTTGAGGGAAAGCCATTGGTGAAATTGGTCTTATTAGCCTTCAAATTGGCCATCGGTGTTGACTTGCCGCCTTGAACTTTAACGCCATATCTCTCAACCAAAACGCCAAATTCATCCATATTTTTTTTGTCAAAACTGAAACTGAAGAAAATTACAAAGAATTGGTAGTAATTCTTACAAGTGACTAATATTAATATATCTAACAAGGATAAAGGAAACGCAATATGGGTTAAGTATGTATATCAGTATGTTACAAAAAAAAGGAAGGTGCAGAGTAATGAGCTGAAAATTGATGATGAAGAAGAAAGGAAGAAAATAAAGTAAGAGGAGAAGAGAAGGGTGCTTCTTCTTCAATAAAACAAAATAATAGAGCGTCGGTTGGTGGGGTACGTACGCGTATTTGTGCAAGTATGAGATGTCAAATCGTTGGCATCCGGGCAGGTTGGGTAAAAGGATTTGGTCCTTGCCAAAATACAACAACAATAGATTTAATAGAAGTGAAGGGTGCGTACCATTAGGGCAGCCCACCTTATCAAAATAATTTACACATATATTCATTATTAATTTAAATATAAAGAAAAAATTTAAATTTATGATTTTAAATATATTATGATAATTTTATGACTATGCAACTTCAATTATAGCTATTAAAATGTACAAATATATGCAAAATTTTTCATAAATGATGTCGTATTTTCATGAATTTAAAAAGTATATAAATAATATTTAATATCATTTTCCCACAAACTAAAGATTTTTGGCCCAATAATTTAGTTGAATATTATTACAAATAAAGGTGTAGGTTCAGTTCTCCTTAACCTTAAATTTTTAACAAAAAATGCTTGTACTACTTTTACAAGGCAAAATATAAGCTTGACCGGTGGACCATGAAGTACTCTCTAAAAAAACGTGATTATTATATATTCTTTATTTTTATAGACATAATAAATTTTTTGGCCGAAGCGGTGTCGGATGATATCGCTTCCTCCCATATGCGTCCGCCCCCAAGTATATAATTTTAATAGGGGTCATTTGATTACGAGGTGAGATAGATAAGAATATCGCATAGGTTGAAATATCCCATGGACTACCTTACCCACCCCCAACAAGAGTGAGTTGCTCTAGTGGTAAGCACCCTCCACTTTCAACTAAGAGGTTGTGAGTTCGAGTTACCCCAAGAGCAAGGTGGGGAGTTCTTGGAGGGAGGGAGCCGAGGGTCTATCGGAAACAGCCTCTCTAACTCAGGGTAGGGGTAAGGTCTGCGTACATACTACCCTCCACAGATTCCACTAGTGGATTATACTGGGTTATTATTGTTGTACTTAACCCACCCCCATTATTTTCATATAAAATTTATTTCATTACTAGTTAATGCCAAAAACCAAACATGAAAAAAAATACACACTTATATCCCAACTCGAGATTAGTATAGCATGCTGAAAAGTATTTTATTCCTTCGTGGCTAGAAGTCAGGTTATGCGGTTTGCCTTTGCCGTCCAAAGCGCGAGTACTACAATACTATTCTATTAATATTAATAGAGAATTCATGTATTGAAAAAGTTCTTGTAAAACGAATAGAAGAAATAAATATTTACAGGATCATAAGATAAACATATACAACAATAATAATATACCAATGTATTCTCATATGATGAGGTTTTGAGAGGATAAAGTGTACGTAAACCTTATTCCTATCTTGTAGATGATAAGATAAACAAATACTTTTGGTATTTAGATAGTAAGAAAAAACTATAAACACAAGTTTATTGTTATGAGCAATTGGAGTTTTTTTTTTTAAAAAAGTTAATCATAAATTTTGATATGTGTTTACCCGTAAAACGGTATAGTTGAATTTATACGCGGTTTCTAGACAAGTGAACTAATTTGATCCTGAAATAATATAATAATTGAAGAAATATATAATACTTAGCCTTGAAATATGGATGAAACGGTAGAGATGACAATTTCAGGAATAATATTTCCAGGCACAGCAATGATAAGATCAAAAAGTAAGAAGTAAAATTGTATAAAGCTTTGTATAGAATAAAATGTAAGTTTTGCCAGAAAACTCGTGTCCTCCACAATGATAACTGGGCTCAATATTTATATCTATCTCTAGGGAAGGAAGTCCTAGGATCATGTTCTCCTTAAATGTCAATTATGAGGGTCATTGATGAATACGTAATGGCGAACATAAATGTCAAATTCTTCTGTAACGGACGGTCGCTCTTAATGCTGAAGAATATTCCCTATTAAATATTACCGGGCGCAGAGCATTTAACACGCCTTTATGAACGTTATCATTTCTGGTGACAAGCAAAATGCTTGTGTTCCGTCTTCGGCCATCCCTGTCTTGGGCTCCATGTGTCCTCCTTTTAAATGACCACGTATTATATCATATTTTACCCTATACAGATAGTCCCCCTGCTTTCTGGTGACATAATTTTGTATTATCGGAAAGTTGGAAGAAATACCTTTTTGGCGGGAATTACTACAACTCCCTCTGAAAGTCCCTGGCAGTTGATTAGACGCACGTCTCTTCACATTTAATGACCCGAACACGCATCATCCCATGATTCAGCACAGCTTTTGTCGATTATCGAGGTAATCATGGCCATGAATTCAGCCGCCAAAGTTTTACTTATTCACCACATTCTTTTCCTTTTCGTTTCATAATTTCTCGAACTCTTGATTTGCATCCTTGCTTTCTACTCTTCCTCTAGCTTTCTTCAAATACAAAACTTTTTCCATCTTCTTTTTCAATGGCTTCCTCCTCTAAGCGTGCTGGTTCCATAAAGAACAAAAATAAAACCGAAGACTGTGTTCCTCCAACGGTGGGTTTCATTCATCCTGTCGCTGTGAAGGAGGACTATCGCTGCCATGAGTTAGATATTATTACTCCTGATCTATCGGAGCATGTGACCCTTCCCAAGGAAGGTTTTACATACTTTTTCATGTATCCCTTTATGTTGGGTGCATTTTCTTTAAGCGGAGAGCTTGATTCCATGATTGCGGTCCTTTGCCTTCATTACCAGGTGTGTTTGGCACAGGTAAGTCCTTCAGTATGGAGGACGATCGCCTTCCTTCAACGTTTGTGCCAAGAAACTGGAGAGGAGCTAACCTTAGCTCATATGATGAATCTCTATTCCCCAAAATCTTCCGCGGGAGAATGATAAACCTTTGCAAGCATGGCCACCATGCTTTACTGTCTAGCATGGATGATGACAACGACCGTGGGTGGATGGAATGGTTCATTGCAGTTGCCACCAACGATATCATTCCGACAACGGCTTCATCCTTTTTGCTTGCTTGGAACCGCACTCGTAAGTTCTTCGTATAGTATTACCTTTTGCTAGATATTCTTTTATAGCCGTATCAACACTTCACCCTTCGCATGTTTCAGCAACTCGATGGATCCCACCGGTGGTAGCGAGTTTGGACCGGTGGATTCAAAAGATTTTGGACGTCACAACGCCCGAAACTAGTTTATGGAAAGAACTGACCCTTAAATACGGGTGGAAGGCCAAAAATCATGGTAATTTTAATTTACCTCGCTTCTATTATGAAGAACTTGGTTGAACCCTTCTGACTTATTCATGCAATTAGGTCTACCTGCGGGCTCTGTTGTTATATCCGAGGAGGACATTTTGGATGATCTCGCTGATGCAGCGAGGCTGCTTCAGGAAGCACTTACTCGAACAGGTATCTCCGGACTTGCTTCGGGTGCAAACTCTTCTTTATGGAGTCCCTGGCCAGAGGATAAACAACCAAAGAGAAGACGTTCCTCCACGGCCGGGGAAAAGAATAAGAGGGCAAAAACTGATGCCCCCGAGTCATCTCCGGTGGCGATGACTACTGGTCCTCCTTTCGGGCCGGTTATAGACACTGTGATGATTGATGATGATGAAGAATTTGTTGATGAGGGAGCTTCTTTACATAGAAGGCGACAATCCTCATCATCTCAATAGGATGCTCGACCTGTTGAGATAGTTACACCAACTGAAGACGATGTCTCGGCACTTTGGGGAGAATCTGATTTGGTAGAATATGCCAACTCCCATTTTCGGACCCCAATTGTTGTAACCGGTGTTGCGGGGCAGAGTACCGAATCTTTGACATCTTTGGTTGGCGAGCATCCAACAACCGGTACTGCATTTGATGCAACTACCTCTCGTTCTTCAACTCCGTCAGTATCATCTCTACCTTTACCAACAGCAGCAACTGCTACATTATTTCCATTTTCATCCACTCTTCCACCGGCATTTGCTACATCACCTCCGTTGGCCGCACCTGACCATGAAGAAGGCATTCCTCTTCCACAACCTATTCAGGGGAATTTGGGGCAAAATTATGTTGCCCCTTCTGAAGATCCATAAAGGAGGAGGAATGTTACTATTTCGGTCTCTACCGGATGCAACTTGCTATCCCCGCCGGTGGAGCTTGCTAACTATCTGAAGCCTTTGGCTTTCGAAAAAGACTAGGAAAAGATTTAGGCACTCTCGGGAGAGTGCTTGTTGAACAATGCCATACACAACGCCGCAATGGTAAGTTATTTTCTCCCTTCATTACTTCTTCTACTTTTGTATGGATGTATTCCAAGTTTTACTTCTTCTTTTCTTGTAGGCCAACTTTCTTTCTTCTAAGAGCCTTCAAAGGTTGATTCATGAAAAGGAAAAACTTACTTCCGAACCAAATCAGCTTTTGGTGGAACGAGATCAAACTATTCTCCGCCTCTCAGAACTGGAAACCAAAGCTAATGAGGTCGTTGTTTTGGAGGCTTGTTTGTAGCAAAGCGAGCAAGAAATGGTAACCCTTAGCCAAGAAGTTGGGCCGCTAAGGGTTAGATTTGAGGAAGCCAAGGCCAAATGGGCTAAAGTCCAGGATGTCGTTCTTGTTGCAATCGAGTGCGAGGATGCTGCTGCCGAAAGAGTAACCAACTTAGAAGCAGCCTTGAACTCCAAAATCGAAGAGCTTGCTACTGTGGGGGCGAAACATGCCCAACTAGAAGAGAAGTACAGGAAGGCTATCGAGCATAACAGGCTCTTTAGTTCAATTGTTCGCGATCTGGACGTCAGCCTCAAGTCTGCTAGATCCTCCCGGGAAAGCCTTTCTGCCGAGGTTTCCCAACTCAAAGAAGAACTTATAGCGACTTCCTTCGTTGTTGAAAAAACTTATTCCATGTACAGCATGAGGAAAAAAACCTTGGAAGAGGCCAAAGCTGGTGTCATTGATATTGATTCCAAAATTGCTAGGGCTCGAGAGCTTGAGTTGCTGCAAAAAATGGACTTCCAGTGTAGTCTGATGCTCCAGATTCTTCCGATTCTGGTTTCGAGTTTTCAGAAACTGAAGAGGGATCAGAAGGTGACGATGCCGAAGACTAAACTGGGGAAAACGTTGAGCCATTGGTGGAAACAACTACTTTTCCTGGGGATGCGGATTCTTCTCTTCCTCCTGGTTTCGGAGGCGCTGCAGTTTAGCTTTTTCTTTCTTTCCCCATTTTGTATTTTTATCGTTTTGGTCCGTTATTATAAATAAAGACATATTTTTACTCAAGTATCATTTGAGTCTTACTCTCGTTTGAATATCCATGCAAGTCTTTAACTTTTGCACTTGCTCAAGCATTCTGCGCATGTTATTCCATTCACGCTTTACTATGTGTAAGTCTCGGATGCCTTTTCTTCGAAGCATTTTGGTTCAGAGTATTATCCCTTTTACGTGAGGGTTTCTATGAATATTTGCACAAGTTTCCCTTTTACGTGAGGGTTTCTATGAATATTTGCGCAAGTTTCCCTTATACATGAGGGTTTCTGTGAATATTTGTGCAGGTTTGCTTTTTGTATCCTTTTTATGTGCGGCTTGGGGTGTATTTTTCCCCGATGGCATTTTAGTTTTCGGGCATTGATTCTTCCGAAACCAACCTTTTAACATGGGGGTTTTTATAAGAGAGGGCCCTCTTATTTTTACGGTGCTCTTGAAGAGGACGTCTCCTGTTCATTACGACACTAACATTTGAAGTACTTGTTTAACTTTCAAATGACAAAGTTAGCTCATCGTTCGTACAAGAAACAAGTTAAAAGCAGGATTTTATTTTATTCCTTCTATTTAAAGAAATACATAAGTATCTTGCTATGCAGAAAAGACATTTCCATTACTTGTGGCTATCTTGTACAACTTGTTTCTATGGGGCTGGCTACGCAGTCCCCGGTCCCGATGATACATTTTTTTCTGGATTTTCATTTCCCGGTTGACGTGGTAGTCATTGTTGCCGTATCTTCATATCATTCCCCCCGTATTTGAATGCGGAGAGTGCAAATTGGAACACTGGAAGTCTTGTATTTCTGAAGGTTCCACCAATGAATTGCTAGGTAATCCTTCACCCGACAACATACCTTACTTCCCCTTAGGAATTCATGCTATCGAGCGAAAGAATACCTAACAGTCCTCTAGTGGTTTGTGCTTGTGAATGGCCGGGTAACTCTTTTTTGGTAGCAAACTTAACTTCCCGATGGGAATTTGCTATCGAACCAAAGATTATCTAATCGTCCCTGAGTGGAAGCTTGTTTGTTTGGCTTGTTATCAAAGGTCTTATTGTTGTTGTATTCATAGTATGCTTTCTGTCGATGCCTCATTAAAAACCTTGCCAGAAAACCCCAATTGGGACAAAAACTGAACAAAGTGAAAAAGAGTGCAGCACATACTTTCTACTTGAATAATGTTCATCGGCAATAATATCTTTTGAGGTGCGCCACGTTCTAGTTGTTGGCAACTTGTCTTCATTCTGGTTCTCCAACTCGTATGAACCTTTCCCAGTGATAGTTGAAATCCGGTAGGGACCTTCCCATGTTGGACCTAGCTTCACCGTGTTGAGCTCCTGGGTATTCCGGGTTACTTTCCTCAGAACCAAATCTCTTACTTTGAAATAATGGAAGTTGGCTCTTCGATTATAATATCGCTCCATTCTCTACTTTTGAGCTACCATTCTTAAATGCGCCAAGTCCCTATGTTCCTCGAGCAGTTCCAAGTTGATTAGCATTGCTTCATCGTTTGATTCTCTATTTGTCTGAGAATATCTCAAAGTGGATTCACCCACTTCTACCGGGATTAGGGCTTCAACACCGTAAACAAGGAAAAAAAGAGTCTCTTCTGTGCCCGATTTGGCCGTTGTTCGGTAGGCCCATAGAACTCCGAGAAATTCTTCGGGCCATTTGCCTTTTGGAGCTTCCAACCTTTTCTTGAGGTTTTGAATAATCACTTTGTTCGTTGACTCTGCTTGACCATTTGCGCTCGGATGATAAGGAGAATATGTGATCCTCTTTATTTTCAAGTCTTCGAGGAACTTTGTCACATGCTATCTCTTTTGGTATTCCGAACCTGCAAATTATATTTTTCCACAGAAAATCAACCACTTCGCGTTCTCCGATCTTCTGATAAGAACCTGCTTCTGCCCATTTAGAAAAATAATCAGTCAAAATTAAAAGAAACCTTACTTTTCCGGGAGCCGGTGGCAGCGATCCGACGATGTCCATCCCCCATTTCATGAACGACCATGGGGACAGAACCGAATGTAAGGGTTCTGCCGGTTGATGTACTAGTGATGCGTAGCATTGACACTTATCACATTTTTGTGCAAAACCTTTGGCGTCTTGCTCCATGCGAGGCCAATAATATCTTGCACGTACCAGTTTCAGTACCAAAGACCCTAGGCCTGAGTGATTGCCACATATCCCTTTGTGGATTTATCTCATGACATAGTCAGCTTCTGACTCTCCTAAACACCGGGCCAGCGGGCCTTGGAAAGATTTTCTATACAATTGGACTTTCCTGAAGCTATAACGTATAGCTTTGGCGCTTACCGCCCGTGATGGTTTGGGGTCATCGGGCAACTTTCCGTGCTCGAGGTAGTTGATTATTTCATTTCTCCAGTCCCAGACCAGACTAGCCGAATTCACCTCATAGTAACCATCTGTATCCAGGACTGAGCTCATCAGTTGTACCACCATTCCGGACTTTGATCCTTTTATTTTTGTTGATGATCCTAAGTTTTCTAATGCATCCGTTTTTGCGTTATCCTCCCTCGAGATATGAGTAATTGACCACTCCCGGAATCATGCCAAAAGAGCCTGGACCCTTATCACGTATTGTTGCATATGTTCTTCTTTGGTATCAAAGATCCCGTAGACCTGATTTACCACCAGCTGTGAGTCACATTTGATTTCGATAACCTCGGAATCGAGTCCCCGGGCCAATTCGAGCCCTGCAATTAAAGCTTCGTACTCTGCTTCATTGTTAGTTAAAAAGATTATTTTGATGTCCTGCCTTAAGGTGCCTTAAGGTTTCATTAAGACTATTTAGAGCCCGGACCCTTGTACGTTCGAAGCTTCATCCGTAAATAAGGTCCAAACCCCCGAGGTTGATTCCGACACCATTACTGCCTCCTTTGTTTCCATAGGTAGTAGTCCCGGACTAAAATCGGCCACGAAGTCAGCCAAGATTTGTGACTTAATTGCAGTCCTTGGTTTATATTCTATGTTGAATTCACTCATTTCGACGGACCCTTTGGCCAATCTACCCAAGAGCTTGGGTTTGTGGAGGATGTTTCACAAAGGGAAAGTAGTCACCACAACTATCGGGTGGCATTGGAAGTAGGGGCTCAGCTTCCAAGCGGCGACTACGAGAGCTAAGGCAAGTTTTTCCAAATGTGGGTAGCGAGTTTCTGCTTCCGCTAAAATTTTGCTAACGTAATAAATGGGAAATTGCGTACCTTCGTCCTCCCGGACTAAAACCACACTTACCGCAACTTCTAAAACCGTGAGGTAGACTAGTAATGTTTCACCTTCTTTTGGTTTCGAGAGAAATGGAGGGCTTGATAAATATTTCTTCAGGTCCCTCAAAGCCTGCTGGCACTCCGGTGTCCATTAGAAATTATTCTTCTTTTTGAGCAATATGAAGAAGCGATGGCATTTTTTCGACGACTGGGAAATGAACCTGCTCAAAGCTGCTAACCTTCCTGTGAGTCTTTGGACTTCCTTTATGTTTGACAATTGATTTGGGATATCGTCTATGGCCTTGATTTTGTCGGAGTTTACCTCAATTCCCCTTTGTGAGACCAGAAACCCTAGGAACTTACCAGAACTGACCCCGAAAGCGCACTTCTCGGGGTTGAGTTTCATATTATGCTTCCTCAGGATGTCGAATATTTCTTGTAAATGCTTAAGGTGGTCACCTGCATTCAAAGACTTAATGAGCATATCGTCTATATAAACTTTCATGGTATTTCCTATTTTCTTTTCAAACATCTTATTTACGAGCCGTTGATAAGTGGCTCCAGAGTTTTTCAACCCGAAGGGCATTACATTGTAACAACATGTACCGAAATTTGTTATAAATGAAGTCTTTTCCTGATCTTCCGGGTTTATTTTAATTTGGTTGTGCGCGGAATAAGCATCAAGGAAACTCATCAACTCGTGCCGGCCATGACATCAATCATTTGATCAATATCTGGCAGTGGGAACAAGTCTTTCGGGCACGCCTTGTTAAGATCTTTATAGTCTACGCACATGCAAAATTTATTGTTCTTCTTAGGAACTACTACTACATTGGCTAGCCAGTTCGGATATCTTACCTCTCGGATCGAACCGATTTCAAGTAAGCGGGTTACCTCTTCTTTGATGAATTTATTCCTGGCCTCGGCAATAGGGCGTTTCTTATGCCTTACTGGAGGTATGTTGGGATCCAAACTCAGCTTGTGTACGGCTATTTCCATCGAGATACCTGTCATATCCTCGTGCGACAATGCAAAGCAATCAGCGTTAAGTTTAAGGAATTCAACAAAACCAGACTTGAGCTCAGGATGCAGTCCTATCCCCAAATGAAATTTCCTTTCTAGGAAATCTTCGAACAATGCCACTTGCTCTAGTTCCCCCACCGTGGACTTCGTTGCGTCCGTCTCTTCCGGAACTTGGAAATATCTCGGCACCTAATATTGTTCTGACGACTCTGCTCCTAGGCTATCTTCTTCTAACTCGGGAAAATGCGTCGA
The DNA here is from genome assembly GCF_000715075.1 of Nicotiana tabacum. Classification (NCBI taxonomy): domain Eukaryota; kingdom Viridiplantae; phylum Streptophyta; class Magnoliopsida; order Solanales; family Solanaceae; genus Nicotiana; species Nicotiana tabacum. Next base: position 40,371,443 of record NC_134101.1, read on the forward strand.
TTCATGTAATTTCTATGCCATGCGTTCCTTCTCTTTGCTGCTGGAAACTGATTTTGCATTCATCTCCCTTGCTGCTGGTTGATCACCTCTTATCTTCTTAATCCCTTCAGGAGTCGAAAACATCATTGATTAGTGATATACTGAAGGTACAACTTTCATCTCGTGTAACCATGGCCTTCCCATGATAATGTTGTATCCCATGTTGCCATCTACTACTTCGACGAGAGTTGTTTTCATTACTCCTTCCGCATTTGTGAGTAGAAAAATCTCTCCCCGGGTACACTTGCAAGGTTGAAACAATCGAGGAGCTTTGTTGCCGGAATAATACTTCCGGTGAGTTTAGTTTGCTCCAATACTCTCCATTGTATGATATTAATCGAACTTCCTGGATCTACTAGAACGCGTTTAATCTTAAAATCTAACATATTTAAGGAAATTACCAGTGTGTCTTTGTGTGGTAACAGCAATCCGTCTGCATCTTCCTCCGTGAAAGTGATATCGTCTTCCCGGAGTCTTTTACTGTGAGTTATCGATACTTTCGTCTTCTTTGCTACCGAAAAGGTGACCCCGTTAATCTCATTCCCCCTACCCAAAGATCATATTGATCATTTGGCTTGGGGGTTCTTCTCCTACTTTCGGAATTTCCACGTTATCTCTGTTACGACCATAATTGTTCTTGGCTCGGTCACTCAAGAATTCTTTGAGGTGACCATTCTTCAATAACATTGCCACCTCCTCTCGGAGGTGTCGGCAGTCCCATGTCCGGTGACCGTTCGTCCCATGATAAGAATTTAGGAGGATCTCAAGTTTTAGGAAAGGCCATGTTCGGGCCAATGATTTTTGTTAAAGTAAATATATATGAAGGGTGTTGATATGTGTTTTGGGAAGTATTTCGCAGTAAAGAGGGATCGTGAGAATGTTCACGAGGGAAGTAGAGTGGTTTCTTAAAATCCTATAAGACTTATAAGGAGTAAAGAGGGTGGCTAAGAAAGGTATGAGAACGATGTTACTTCACATATTGAGGCAATGCCATGCAGGTTGATGTTATCAGGGTGTGCGCGCAAGCTAGTAGATGTTATTCATTTGAAACAGATGGTCCCATAAGAAAACTGACCTAGTAATGTCTTTTGTTGGGAAATTTGAAAAAAAAAACAAGTTGCAAGTACTAATAAGATTGTAACTGTATCAAGGAAAATTTTGTAGAACTCAATTCCTAGGAGGTCATATGAAAGAGAAATCTGATATAGATGTTCCACTAATGATGAAATATGGCAAGATGATCATTTATGCCTCTAGGCAACTCTATGCCTCATGTGTCGAATCAATGATGTCATCACAATGATTAACAATGTCAGCACTATTGATAGTAACCTTCATGTCTCTTAGGATATAACCTCCTAAAATGCCGTGCTCAGTACCTTGATGGATTTTTGAATAATTTTAGCCAATCTTGAACCTCGTTGTTCATAATTATAGAAACCAGTGGGGGTTGAAGGCTTAAACATGTCAAAGAAGCATAATCATCCAGTGATCAAATATAATGGATAGGAAGTTTTATGGTCATATTCAAACTAGCACATCTTAGAGTGATTATTGGAGGTCTCCAAAAGTTTAGTTTGGGTGTTCGGCATAGGGTTTAGAGTTGAAGAAAGTGAACGTGCTATTCTAAAGATTTTCTCTATGAATATATTGGGTGAATTATTAAGGAAGGTAAAGTATATGTAGTCACATTAGGCCTTATGAAATCTTGAAGGAAATAGGCCAAACTAAGAGTATAATATTTCCCTATTATTATTCTCCGTGTACCCGGTGTATCATATTTCTATATCTATTAAGGTAGTCGTAAATCCTTTGTCTATTATTCCGATGAAAGCTAGTGAAGATGAAGTTAATGGATAATTGGATTATGAGGGGTATTTATATGCCATCCTTGTTAGATAAGTTCGAGAGTTGAGATTGCCTCCATTAATGTGTTATGACGAAGTCTATAAGTCGAGGAGGCCACCTTGAGGTCCAAAAGTGTTAAGAAAATAATTGTTTTTTCACTTGAGCGTATAGTCAAATGATTGTGGATCGAAAGGTACTTTATATGTGTTATGATTTAAATATGTGCAGCTCATGTTCAGTTATCACTCTTGATAATATGATGTATGTAATATTGAGATTAATGTTGTTGACATATATTACTATGCTTTGTCGAGTTATGGAAGTGTTGTTAGGGTGGTTTTGGTGTTACTCTGGCAGGTGGTTAGGCCCAAATACAGGGGAGACTCTGCCAAAATTTCTGAAAAATAATTTGGGAGTTAGTCAATTTGGGGACTTGAAGTATGTGAGAAAAGAGATAAATTATGTTAAGTGTTTGGGACGAACACTACTCCTCATTCGAGGACGAATGATCCTAAGCGGGGGAGAATGTAAGGCCCCAGAAAATTTTTCTAACGATTTAATATTTTAAAGTATGCCAACGGTATTTGGGAATAACGTGTTAGAGTATTAAAGGAGACCCATGGGATAGAACCACATTATTTCGAAATGAAAGTATATGTTTAAGGTGTGTTGAAACATACTAAGGAGTTTTGTGAATGGAAAGAATTCGTGTGGAACAAGTAGGATACATTAAGTGAAAAGGATGTCTCAATTCACACAAGATCCTACTTCAAACGTATGCGACTACCAAAGTATAATGACTTATGAGGTGATCTACCTATCAAATTAAAGATCTTTGAGTCTAGTTTCTAACGCTTCAAACTGTTCATCATTCGGACATTCCTACAAGACGTTATGATCAAATACCCAAAGGCTAGCCTATAGCTCGCTACAGAGCTCGCAAGGCCAGGTGTAAGACCAGGCTTTAGCCTGGCGAGGCCAGGCCTGTAGCGCGCTAAGACCAGGCTTTAGCCTGGCGAGGCCAAGCCTATAGCGCGCTAAGATCAGGTTTTATCCTGGCGAGGCCAGGTCTGTAGCCTGGTCCGGAATTTTGGAGTATCCATTCTTCTATTGTTATAACCCGACCCAACTTCGATAAATAACCCTTGAAGCTCATTTTGGAGCAAAAATCTGATATTTTTAGAGAGAAGTGAGAGTGTTCTAGAGAGAAGAAGAAGCTCAAGTACTTTGTTCATCAAGATCTTGTCCAAGCTTTGAAATCCAACAAGAAATCCCTCAAGTTCTTCATCTAAGAGGTAAGGTTCCATACCCTAGTTTTCAATTTCGAATTTGGATAAAAGATGGTTGATTTGGAGTATGATTCTTGGGTGTGAGAGTATTATTTATACATTCATGTACCAATAAGTTTTATGGGGAGATTGTTGAGCTCAAATGGGTAAAGATTGGGTTGTGAAGTGAAAGAAACCTTGTGGAAGAATCTTGTAACCAATTTGCACATATATTGTTAGATAAAATGCTCAAATGAGCTGAGACTATGAATATCTTTCTAATAATGGTTCAATTTTGTTATGTCTCAAAATAGATTGGGATTGCTAGAATTTCCAGAACGTTGTAGTAATTTAAGGAAAGCTCAAAGCAAGGTATGTTGGCTAAACTCTTCTTTAAGGATTGGAATTCCCATTATCCTTGTAAGTTCCAAGATATTGATTTCAAATCGAGTATTCCGATAAGTTTTGTGATGAAGATATATGTTCAATTCATATTTCAAATACTCTTATCAGATTGCATTATAAATTGAGGATGTGTCCCAAACTATGGATTACGTATCCACATGTTATAACTTCTAGTCGTGATTTATGTGAAAGGTATTATAGTATAGAGATTGTGATTGTGATACACCTCCACCCGCATATATTGGGGTGAGGCTGCATGACCACTTTGTGTGGGGATTATGGTATTGTGGGACTGCACCTCTACCCGCATACATTAGGGTGAGGCGGTACAACCGCTTTGTGTATAGTTTTTGTGTTGTTGTGGCACCACCACCCACATATATTGGGGTGAGGCGGGATGATCACTTTGTGTGGGGATTATGGTGTAGATATTGTGATTATGATACACCTCCACCCGCATACATTGGGGTGAGGCAGCATAGCCGCTTTGTGTTAGTATTGGTATCGTTGATGCATTTCCACCCACATACATTGGGGTGAGGCAGCATAGCCGCTTTGTGTTAGTATTGGTATTGTTGATGCATTTCCACCCGCATACATTGGGGTGAGGCAGCATAGCCGCTTTGTGTTAGTATTGGTATCGTTGGTGCATTTCCACCCGCATACATTGGGGTGAGGCGGCATAGCCGCTTTGTGTTAGTATTGGTATCATTGATGCATTTCCACCTGCATACATTGGGGTGAGGCGGCATAGCCGCTTTGTGTTAGTATTGGTATCGTTGATGTATTTCCACCCTCATACATTGGGGTGAGGCGGCATAGCCACTTTGTGTTAGTATTGGTATCGTTGATGCATTTCCACCCGCATACATTGGGGTGAGGCGGCATAGCCGCTTTGTGTTAGTATTGGTATCGTTGATGCATTTCCACCCGCATACATTAGGGTGAGGCGGCATAGCCGCGTTGTGTAGGTTCTTGGTACTGTGGTTATACATCCACCCGCATACATTGAGGTGAGGCGGCAGGGCCTCTTGATTAGAGTTGTGGTATTGTACGTAGACCTCCACCTGCATACATCGGGTGAGGCGACGGGGCCGCTTTATGTGAAGATGGTTATAAAGGATCTCATCTTAAATCCTATAAATGTTGTTGATAGCTTTTAATAAGCTTGCTATGGTTGAGACAATTATCTATTTTATTCTATTGCTGCACTGGTTCATCATAATTATCTTGTATTTCTAAATTCTTAAATTGGTGTTTAGATTTCATACTAGTACTATTCGACGGTACTAACGTCGCTTTTGCCGGGGGCGCTACATCTTTTCATGGATGCAGGTGGTTCCACGGCAAGAGATATTGATCAGTGATAGCAGTGCACCTTCTTCCCAGCTGACTTGGTGAGCCCCACTTCATCCCGGGGTCATGTATCTTTTGTACCTTGTATATTTTGTTTGAGGTATAGCTGGGACTTTGTTGCCGGCATTATCATTGTACTCTTCTTTATCCATAGAGGCTCCGTAGATATAGTGTGGGTTGTGTATTGGTGCTGGGAAAGACAAAATATGTTATGTTGTGGTTGTAATATTTACCTATTTGAAACATTAAAAATGATGAAGCTATTGGAAATGAATTGGTATTGTAGACGTGAACACCATTTTGTCTAATTAATGAAAATATGTATTATCTCCATTCGTGGATGAGTTTGGGTAGAATGAAATCTAATAGGCTTGCTCGGTCGGGTTCACTCGGTTGAGCGCCGGTCGCGCTCCTCGATTTTGGGGCGTGACACAGACGTTGAATTTATATTCTGATAACGTGAGGGTAAGAAGGATCCCGAGATCCCGACGTCTCCTTATCCTGAAGTGATCTATTATTTCGGCCATGATCGGTCCCTCTGTCAACGATTAACCTGTTTGCTGCCCGAAAATTTCTGCCACGGCTTTCAGTCCACTCGTAGAGCAAAAACCGGCCCCTCGAAGTCCGTCTATCCGCGTCTTAGTTATCCTTTGATTTTTCTCTGCCTTTCTACTGTCCTTTGGCTGATGATGTAGAACTGACCTGATCATCTTCAATCCTTATTTTTGACTCATACCGGTTGTGTACATCTGCCCAAGTTGTCGCTTGAAACTCAAGCAGGCTCTCCTTCAGCTTTCAGGAAGTGTCTGAATTTCTTGGATTGAATCCCTTGGTGAATGCTTCGGTTGCCCATTCATCCGGGATAGCCGGGAGAAACATTCTTTCTTTCTAGAATCAAGTAACAAACTCTCTTAATAATTCTAAATCTCCTTGTGCGATCCTGAATATGTCTGCCTTCCGGGCTTGCACTTTTCTGGCCCCAGCATGAGCCTTAATGAAAGAGTCCGCAAGCACCTCAAAAGAATCTATGGAATGCTCGGGTAATAATGAATACCACGTTAGAGCTCCCCTCGTGAGAGTTTCTCCAAATTTCTTTAGCAACATAGATTCAATTTCGTGAGGAGCTAAATCATTTCCTTTCACCGCTGTTGTATATGTAGTAATATGCTTCTGTGGGTCTGAAGTTCCATCATACTTTGGAATTTCAGGCATTTTGAACTGCTTCGGGATTAGTTCTGGTGCCTTACTCGGCTTTTACAGTAATTGAATATACTTCTTCGAGTTCGGGCCTTTTAATACTGGTGGTGCACCCGAGATTTGATCCATGTGAGCGTTTACTTCCCTCATGAACCGTAAAAGTTCATCCTTGAACGGATCGTTATCGTTGTTGAGACCAGATCTGCTCCCCCAGCACCGTCGGAGAAAACTTCACTCCTGGGAGTGTTGTTGATGACTCTCTGCGTTGTTTGGTCTACGGGAACAATGGGAGGAATTGGATCTCGTATGTTTGCATTATTCGAAGCACCTGAGAGTGCTTGCTTCAGTTCCATCATAACCTGATCATACCACGTGAGATGGCCTAGAATGATTGCATGTTGCTCTTGCAGGACCCTCACTGCATCCGCTATATGTTCCTCATCAGCATCATCGGGAGTTGTCTCCCGAACCTGTCGAGGGTACCGCCTGTCATGCACCAGCGTGACATCATTTCCCTCACCGTGGGTGTCACTGATTGAATCCTCGAAATGAGGAAGATCCCCTCGAATTTTAGGGTTGCGTGTGTCATTAATAGTGTTATCTGCCATTTTTCGTGATTTTTTCTAATACAAAGTAATCAAAACACGTTAGTAAAAAGGACAAGGATCAATTTAATTGCACGACTGTCTAGGCCCCACGGTGGACGCCAAACTGTTTATCCGTAAAATAGTACAATTGAATTTATATGAGGTTTCTAGACAAGTGAACTAATTTGATTATGAAATAATATAATAATTGAAGAAATATATAATACTTAGCCTTAAAATATAGATGAAATGGTAGAGATGACAATTTCGGGAATAATATTTCCTGGCACAGAGAAGAAGGGGTTGCAATGGTGGAGAAGGCGGTGCAATGGTGGGGAAGGTGGTGCACTGATTGTTGGGTATTTTTTATTTGAGCGGGCCGGTTCTATAAAGGTGTCAGTTGATTAAAATGGTGCTTTTAAATTTAGAGATGCGCGTGTATACACATCATTGAATAGTAACTAGGCTGGTCAAAAGTAGTGTGTAATTGACACACATTTAAAAGGTTTGGTGTGTAAAATTAAACTCATAGTCAACAGGTGTGTAATAGGGATTTGGGTGAAAGGTGGATGGGTAAACTATATATTTTGCCTACTAAATACTATCAAGCCATCTCATTCTAAAGATAATCTTAATACTTTTTCTATCCTTAGTTCAACTTCAATCCTTTATTTTGTAAATTTTGAAAGCTTAAGTTCCTGGCAAATATTTGGTTACCGGAATAGTTGGAGCTTTCCCAAAATATACGGTTATTTAAGTTAGTGATTATCACAAGAGAAGTACATTCAGAAAGTATTTTGCGGATTCAACATTAATAAAGATAAGATTGTCGGTACATCTTTAGCTTTGGACTTTAAATTGAGCGTGAAACAGTATTCTTCCATTGATGATGAGAAGGAAGATATGAAGAAAGTTCATTATGCTTCAGTTATTGGTAGTTTGATGTATGCAATAATTTATACAAGATTAGATATTGCTCACTTTGTTGGTATTGTTAGCCGTTTTCTATCTAGTCTAGGAAGATAGCAGAAGTAGATGATGAGATGTATTTGTGGATTCATGTTTGTTGGAAGTAAAAACAGGTAAATGCATTTTATTGACAAATAAAGATCTTTTATCTTGCATTTTCAAATATGATAATCACTGCCATTTAAATAAATTATTTTGCTCATATTTATCTCCATTATTCAAATAAAAGTATTACCAATCAATATTACCACAATGCTCTGATACCACTGTATTGCAAAAAACAAGCACAAACAATGTACATGATTCTCTAATTTATTTGAATCAAGAGAAAATAATAAACACAAGCGCAAAATAGTTTGGGCAGCGGCTATAACACAACAAATAATAGATATAGACAAGGCAAATAAATCAATACAAAAGATACCAAGATTTACGCAAAAAAAAAACCTCTTCAATGTGAAAAATAAAAAAATCAGGTCCAAAATTCCACTATATTTAGAAAGTTACAAAAGATATCCAGACTAGATACAATATTAATGCTAAATATGGAACAACCATAGCAACAAGTTTACACCAAAACAAATCAAGAAAATAAGAGAAATCACAAAAATACAGCTACTGTTCACGACCTAAAATTTGAAGACAGAGGATACCAAATCGTACTTTGTCAATTTTCACTCAAAGACCAAGATGTGAAGAACACTCAATTCTGACAAGAAACAAAACGAAAACTGTCGAAAGAAGCTGGTTGGTCGGAGGTATTTTCAGCAGAAAAATCTGCACTTTTTCTCTTTCTTTTTCTCTAAAGTGACTGCTCTTTCTTGATCTCTCTTGCCCCCAAAATCAGACCTAAAATGTCACTTAATCTATGAGCAAAAACAAAAGTGGGTTATTTATTTATTCACATTAGAAAAAAAAATTATAGCCCAAAACCGAATAGTGACTACACTAGTCAACCCAAAGTGTAGCAACGTGTTTGAAGGGAAAGCATCCAACTATACTATTCCGGAACTAAGAAAACATATAGAAAATATTTTTATGTGGGAAGGATCAACGATAGGTTTTGATATATTATCTATTAATGAATGAAAAGGAAGATAAAGTTGTTGGCTTTCGATACTTTAGTCAAAGATTTTCTGGGTAATGGGCACATTTTATTCCATGTTAAAGTTGAAAGGCGGGACATGAGAGGGAAAGTTAAAACCCGTAAATGGCCGTTTGATATTCGCGGTGAAGAATTAAAAATAGTTTATGATGCTTTAGAAAGCAGTCCCTTTTATAAGACATAGAAACAAAGAGATAATAAGTTGAAGAAATTATTTCGAAGTAAGCTTTAGTTCTCTCAAACACGTTAATGCACACGTTCATTTTTTCTTTCTAATGTTCCTTTGTGCACTTGCAGCCTACTTTATCTAGTGTTATGTTCCTCCTCTATTGCATATTGGAGAGTACAACAAATCCAAACCTAAACAGGAAACTGAAGACCAAACAGAACCTGCTCAAGAATTGTTCTTGCCTACAAACCCTATTCTGCACTAGAGATTCTTGCCCTCTACTGATCCAGCTTTATGCCATACTTTTGATCCCTGAACATCAAACCTCTATTCCATATTTTTAGCTATGATATCTATTCTGTTAATGAACAAAATGAAAGAGGTCTTTAATTGAAAGTGATTGAGGGTGTTATGAATTTATATTAGTAAAGGTTCTTTCAAGTTAATAAAATATTAGTCATTTGTTTCAATATATTACCTTGGTTTTTATTGTCAAAATCTTATTAACAAATATGAAGATTTAAGAATTTATCTTAAAGTTCTAAATAATACATAAAATTCTGCCGTCAAAACTTAAAAAACTTTAAATGTGGAAATGATATTTGCTTTTTTCTCGAGGAAAGTATATTTACTGCATTCTTAATATCATGGCCATACAAGAAAATAATAAATTTTGTTAAATATTAATTGTAAGTTTTTTGCACAATTTTCTAGTGGTTATGAGAATGCCGAAAAATTAAAATTAACTAATTGTAATTTAGGACATTGAAATGAGAATTGAAATTAATTTTAATTTTATATTAAAAAGACTTGGAAATGATATTTAATGCATATGTCAGTTAATGCTATTCTTAATGATTTAAAACTTTGAAAAATAATAATTTGAAAACTTGAAATTAAGAATGTATTCCACACCAGCACACAAGGAATTCTTCTTTAGTGTTTACTTTCAATTTTTTCATAAAAGAGGGTATTTTAATTTACAACTTTTCTAAAATCACTGTACAAAAAAATATTTTTTTTTATTAATTACAAAGGTCAAAAATTTGTTTTATCAAAATTAACGTATAGAGGCATACTGCTCTATAGGTAGAGACTGAGTGGCTACTTGTAATAGTAATCAAACATCGAGGTTGTATTGTTTACCCGAAAAATCGGATAACGTTAAATTTAGGTATGATTTTAAGGATACGTAAATTTCTTTGGTACAAAAATAACAATACAAATATTTTTGCTGTGAGGATGAAAATGATGAACAGGGAAATTGAATAAGTTGAAACAAAACAAACACAAAGAAATCTCAATGTATCTAAAAAGAAAGGATGTGTTTATTCAGTCTCTCCTCTTTTTCTATAGCTTACAATGATTCTCCCTTTTATAATAGAGGGTCATTGCTTTATCTATAACAAAATAATAAAATAATGCTGTCACGACCCAAAATCCTAACCTGCCGTGATGGCGCCTATCTCAGTACTAGGCAAGCCGACAACATCAATAACCCATAATTTCGTTTCAATTTAAAAACGTAACGTTTAATACAATATCAAAATCTAGCAAAGTCCGACACAACACTCCCAAAACCTTGTGTCACTAAGCACATGAGCATCTAATATGAATACAAATCTGGAAAAGTACGGTCTGCAATAGTTTAAGACCAAAATACAGTAATACAGAAATAGGGAAGGAGAGACAAGGTCTGCAAAATACGACAGCTACCTCTGAATCTCCGAAAAATCAGCTGTATGGAAGAATCAACACCCGCTATGTCCGAAAACACCTGGATCTGCACACGAAGTGCAAGGTGTAGTATGAGTACAACCAACTCAGCAAGTAACAATAATAACTAAGGAACTGAAGATAATGACGAGCTACACAGTCATAGTTCACTTTCAGTAATTCCAGCAACGAATAGACACGCTTTCAAATCCGGCAGTTTAAATCAAATCAATTTTTTTTATAGTTCAATTTCAAGAAATCCGAATATAAATTCTTTGAGAGATTTTACAACAATGACAGATAGCAACCAAGTGCAACAACAAATGCAAAGCAAGTACAGCCTCTCAGGCAACAGTCACTCAACTTATCACAACAGCTCAACTACTCGGCTCTCAGCACTCAGCACTCACACTCAATGGGTACCCGCGCTCACTGGGGGTGTGTACAGACTCCGGAGGGGCTCCTACAGCCGAAGCACTATAATCTGCACGGAAAACTCACGTGCTATAATATCCTGCACGGACAACTCACGTGCCATAATATCCTTACCTCATCGACAGGCCCTCGGCCTTACTCAGTCCTCAACCTCTCAAGTCTCTCGGGCTCTCAGAAATCACAAAGATCAGCCCAAACAAAGATAACATAGTATATCAACAAATATCCGGAAAGACTGAGGTATAATACATAAGAAAAATTATGACTGAGTACAAGACAATAATTAGCAATTAATTCAACAAGTACGCGATCTCTGTGGGTCCTAACAATACTGTTACATAGCCTAAGCATGATTTTTAACATGATTTACAGTCAAATTTCTTTAACACAAAGGGAGCTTATAGCTAACAACAGGTTATTCAACTTTACAGTTTCACGGGACGGACCAAGTCACAATCCCTTCGGTACACGCCCACATGCCCGTCACCTAGCATGTGCATCAACCCGTGTAATTATTTATTCCGCTATGCCCTTGCCATGAGAATTGGTCTCCGAAAGCCTCGTATCTAGCCACAATTAATTTGAATCAGTCAATACAAATTATTGTAATTAATTCCATAAGGAAATACTAATTTTCCCAATAAAATCCAAAATTAACTCAAAAATTGCATGTAGGGCCCACGTCTCGGAACCCGACAAAAGTTATAGAATAAGAATGCCCATCCAATCGCGAGTTCAACCATATAAATTTTACTAAAATCCGACACCAACTCGACTCTCAAATCTTCGATTAAAGTCTATGAAGATTTCTACCATTTTCAACCCAATCCTTATCCATTTGAACTTAACAATCTTTCCACAATCTTATTGGTATGTATATATGATACTCTAATACCCAAGAATCATACTATTAATCACCCATCTTTACTCCAAACCCGAAATTGAAGAATTAGAGAAAGAAATTCTTACCTCTTTGAAGCCCTAGTAAGATCCTTGTGAAATCTTCAAACCTTGAACAAGAATTGATGGATAAATCCCTATGTCTTCACTTTCTCTCTCAAAAATACTCTTACCTCTCTCTAAAATATTAGATTTTGGCTCAAAAATGAGCTTCAAGGGCTATAAATCGAAGTTGGGTCGGGTCAAAAATTAGAAAGAATGAAAGCTCCGATGCAGTTATGCGATCGCATAGCAGGTATGCGGTCCGCATACTGGACGCATAATTTGGCCTCCAAAGCTGGGTGTTACTGACATGTTCTGCGGTCATTATGCAGTCCGCATACTTGTTCTGCGGTCGCATAATACACCACAAAACAGGTCTGCGGTCGTATAGTGTACCGCAGATTTTCCTCTAATCTTGCCCTCCTCCTGCTCCACTTTGCGACCATTATACGGTCCGCAGAGTGATTCTGCGACCGCATAGTGGTTGCAGAAATGACCAGATTCTGACAAAGTTTTCCTTTACACTTCGGTGCATTGTTCAACCCTTAATTTCTATAATCTTTGTACTAATTGATCTACTTCGGCACCACCAAACCTTAATTTCCTTAGCAAAATTTCTCTGGGGTCGTTACACTTAAGTTAACATCCGGTCAACCTTTTCAACTTAAATTCTAAACCTTGGATCTAAGCACTCCGAATCATTTCAAAACCCCACCAAACCTAAACCAATTACCTCGGCAAGCCAAATAACAACTGTAATTCACAATTTGAGCAGTAAATGGGGGAACGGGGTTGCAATAGTCAAAACGACCGGCCGGGTCATTACATTCTCCCCCTCTTAAACAAACGTTCGTCCTCGAACGGGCTTAGAATCATACCTGGAGTCTCAAATAGATGTGGATATTTGCTCTGCATCTCCTGCTCAATTTCCCAAGTAGCTTCTCCGATTGGCTGGCCTCTCCACTGCACCTTCACCGAAGCTATGTTCTTTAATCTCAACTTTCGAACCTGCCGGTCTAAAATGGCCACCGGCTCCACATCATAAGTCAAATTACCGTCCAGCTGCACTGTACTGAAATCCAAAATATGAGATGGATCCCCGACATACTTTCGGAGCATAGATACATGGAACACCGGATGAACACCTAATAGACTGGGTGGCAAGGCAAGTTCATAAGCCACTTCTCCAATTTTTTTAAGTATCTCAAAAGGCCCAATATACCGAGGGCTCAACTTGCCCTTCTTCCCGAACCTCATCACACCCTTCATTGGTGAAATTTTGAGCAGAACCTTCTCCCCAACCATGTAAGAAACATCACGGACTTTCTTGTCGGCATAACTCTTCTGCCTGGACTGCGTTGTGCGAAGCCGCTCCTGAATCACTTTAACCTTCTCCAAAGCATCCTGAACCAAGTCAGTACCTAATAGCCTAGCCTCACCCGGCTCAAACCAACCAACCGGAGACCGACACCAGCTCCCATATAAAGCTTCATACAGAGCCATCTGAATGCTTGACTGGTAGCTATTATTGTAAGCAAACTCTGCGAGTGGCAGAAGTTGATCCCAATAACCCCCAAAATCAATGACACAAGCACATAGCATATCCTCCAATATCTGAATAGTGCGCTCAAACTTTCCGTCCGTCTAAGGGTGAAATGTTGTACTCAACTGAACCTGTGTGCCCAATTCTCACTGCACTGCCCTCCAAAACTGTGAGGTAAACTGCGTACCCCGATCTGAAATAATGGACACCGGCACGCCGTGTAGGCGAACAATCTCGCGAATATAAATCCCAGCCAACCGCTCCGAAGAATAATTAGTACCAACTGGAATAAAATGCACAGATTTGGTTAGCCGATCTACAATCACCCAAACAGTATCAAACTTTCTCAATGTCCGTGGAAGCCCAACTACGAAGTCCATGGTAATGCGTTCCCATTTCCACTCCGGAATTTCAAGTCTCTGGAGTAATCCTCCCGGTCTCTGATGCTCGTATTTTACCCGTTGACAATTTAAACACCGAGCTACAAACCCAACTATATCTTTCTTCATTCGCCTCCACCAATAATGCTGCCTCAAATCCCGATACATCTTCGCGACATCTGGATGAATGGAGTACTGCGAACTGTGAGCTTCCTGGAGAATTAACTCATGCAAACCATCTACATTAGGCACACATAGCCTACCCTGCATCCATAATACACCGTCATCTGCAATAGTGACTTCCTTGGCATCGCCGTGCTAAACCGTGTCCTTAAGGACAAGCAGATGAGGATCATCATATTGGCGCTCTCTGATGCGATCATATAAAGAAGACCGAGAAACCACACAAGCCAAAACTCGATTCGGCTCGGAAACATCCAATCTAACAAACTGATTAGCCAAGGCCTGAACATCCAAGGCTAAAGGCCTCTCTGCTACTGGTAAGTATACTAAGCTGCCCAAACTCTCCGCCTTACGACTTAAGGCATCGGCCACTACATTGGCCTTTTCGGGATGATAGAGAATGGTAATGTCATAATCCTTAAGCAACTCTAACAACCTTCGCTGCCGCAAATTAAGATCCTTCTATTTAAACAAATATTGTAGACTCCGATGATCTGTATATACCTCACACTGGACACCGTACAAATAATGCCGCCAGATTTTTAAGGCATGAACAATAGCTGCTAACTCAAGGTCGTGGACTGAATAATTCTTCTCATGTACCTTTAACTGTCTAGACGCATAGGAAATCACCCTACCGTCTTGCATAAGTACTGTACCGAGACCAATACGCGACGCATCACAATATACAGTATACGACCCTGAACCTGTAGGCAACACCAATACTGGAGCTGTAATCAAAGCTATCTTGAGCTTCTAAAAGCTCTTTTCACATTCGTCCGACCACCTGAACTGAGTACCTTTCTGGGTCAATTTAGTCATAGGCGATGCAATAGAAGAGAAACCCTCCACGAAGCGACGATAATCACCGGCCAAGCCGAGAAAACTCCGAATCTCAGTAACCGAAGATGGCCTGGGCCAACTCTGAACTGCCTCCATTTTCTTCGGATCCACCTTAATTCCTTCACTAGACACTATATGTCCCAAGAATGCCACCGAACTAAGCCAGAATTCACACTTAGAGAATTTGGCATAAAGTTTCTCCTCTCTCAACCTCTGCAATACAATACCCAAGTGTTGTGCATGCTCCTCCTAGGTACGTGAGTATACCAGGATATCATCAATAAATACCACGACAAATGAGTCATGATACGACTGGAATACACTATTCATCAAATGCATAAATGCTGCTGGGGCATTGGTTAGCCCAAAAGACATCACAAGAAATTCATAGTGGCCATAACCAGTTCTGAATGCCGTCTTCAGTATATCCGAATCCCGAATCTTCAATTGGTGATACCCAGATCTCAAATCAATTTTGGAGAACACCCTCGCTCCCTGAAGCTGGTCAAATAAGTCATCAATACGTAGCAATGGATATTTATTTTTGATTGTAACTTTGTTCAACTGCCTATAATCGATGCACATCCGCATAGTACCATCTTTCTTTTTTACAAACAGAACCGGTGCACCCCAAGGTGACACACTAGGCCTAATAAACCCCTTTTCAAGGAGTTCCTGAAGTTGCTCTTTTAATTCTTTTAACTCAGCTGGTGCCATACGATACGGAGGAATAGAAATGGGTTGAGTACCCTGCACCAAGTCAATACCGAAATTAATATCTCTGTCGGGCGGCATACCCGACAGGTCTGTAGGAAATACATCAGGAAAGTGTCTCACTACCGGTACTGAATTAATAGTAGGAGTATCTGCATCAACATCTCTTACAAAAGCTAAGTATGACAAACACCCCTTTCCAACCATACGTTGGGCCTTCAAATGAGAAATTATCTTGCTAGGAACAAAATCTAGAGAACCTCTCCACTCAACCTTTGGCAACCCTGACATGGTCAACATCACAGTCTTTGCGTGACAGTCCAGAATAGCATGACATGGAGACAACCAATCCATACCTAGGATTACATCAAAATCAACCATACCGAGTAATAAAAGATCAACCCTAGTCTCCAGTTCTCCAATAGTTACCACACACGACCGATACACGCGGTCCACAGTAATAATATCACCCACCAGTGTAGATACACTAACATGTGAAACTAAGGACTCACAGGGCATATCCAGATAATGAGCAAAATACGATGATACATATGAATAAGTAGAACCAGGGTCAAATAATATAGAAGCCTCTATGTGGCACACTGAAACAATACCTGTGATCACTGCATCTGAAGCAATAGCATCTGGCCTGGCAGAAAAAGCATAGAATCGGGCCTGACCGCCACCTGATCGGCCTCCCCCTCTTGGGCGACCCCTAGCTGCCTGACCCCCATCCCGAGCTGGTTGGGCGGGTGGTGTGATTGGTGGTGCTGGTGTCGTTGGTCGAGAACTCTGCTGTGGAGCCCTACTCAATAGCCTAGGATAATCTTTCTTGAAATAACCCAATTCTCCGCAGTCGAAACAACCCCTCATCTGTTGGAACTGCTGCTCCTGATAACCCGAAGGATTACTTGTAAAAGCCTGAACAAACGAGGCCTGATGAGAACTCTGTGCTGGTAGTGCACTGAATAAAGAATGGCCTGAATGAGCACTGTAAAAACCGTGGCTAGCTGATGCACCACGAAGAACTGGATGACCCGCCTGAGCGTGTCTATAAGAACGGCCCCTACCACGGTAAAACTGACCCCCTAAAGGAACACCGCTGAAATCACCAGAACCACGAGGCCTCTTAGCCTCCCTTTCAACTCGTTCCTAGCTGCGGACCATCTCAATCTGACGAGCAATGTCAACAACCTCGTCGAAAGTAGCACCAGACACTCTCTTTCTAGTCATGAGTAATCACAGCTAAAAAGTGAGGCCATCTATGAACCTCCTGATCCTTTCCTTGTCTGTAGGAATCAACCAGATAGCATGATGGGCCAATTCTGAAAATCTCATCTCATACTGCGTCACGGACATATCACCCTGACGAAGCTGCTCAAACTGCTTGCGCAGCTCCTCTCTACGGGACTGAAGTACGAACTTCTCCAGGAATAGACCGGAGAACTGCTGCCAGGTAAGGGGTGCTTCACCGACCAGCCTACACCTCTCGTAAGACTCCCACCATCTGAAGGCAGCCCCAGAAAACTGAAAAGTAGTGAATGAGACCCCACTGGTCTCCGAAATACCCGCTGTCCGAAGCATCCGCTGACACATATTCCAGAAAACCCTGGGCATCCTCTGACTCAGCACCGCTAAAAGATGGAGGTCGAAGCCTCTCAAATCTCTCAAGTCTCCTCTGTTCATCATCTGCCATAACAGGAACTACCGGGGCCTAAACAGCTGCAACCGGCTGGGCTGGTAGTGCCCCCGGTATCTGAAGTCCTTGTACTACCTAGTCTAGAGTACGGGCAATCTTGGTGTTCAATTGCCCGGCCTGAGAAGCGGCAGGTGCGGCCTGAGCCGAAACCACCTGAGCTAGACCAGTGCAAGCTACTAATATCTGGGCCAAAGTCTCCTAAAGGCCTGGAATCTCAATGGGCACAGCTAGTGCCTGAGCTGATCCTGTCGGCTCAGCTATATCTGGAATCTGCTCATGTGCTGGAGCAACTGGTGGTACTACAGGTACTGGTCCAACTGTGGTACGAGCTACACCTTGACCTCTACCTCGACCCCGGCCTCTACCACGGCCCCGGCCTCTCGCGGCCCAAACTGGTGGCACTGGTGGCTGACTATCCGATCCAGTAGTACGTGTCCTCACCATCTGTGAGGGAATAGAATAGTAGAAATTTAGTTTCCAGAATCAACAGATTTGCACGACGGAATACAAGAAAGTGAAATTTTCCTAAGGGTTATGTAGCCTCTCGAAGATAAGTACAAACGTCTCCGTACCGATCCGTAAGACCCTACTAAACCTGCTCATGACTCGTGAGACCTATGTAACCTAGGCTCTGATACCAACTTGTCACGACCCAAAATCCTAACCTGTCATGATGGCACCTATCTCAGTACTAGGCAAGCCGACAACATCAATAACCCACAATTTTGTTTCAATTTAAAAAATGTAACGTTTAATACAATATCAAAATCTAGCAAAGTTCGACACAACACTCCCAAAACCTGGTGTCACTGAGCACATGAGCATCTAATATGAATACAAATCTGGAAAAGTACGGTCTGTAATAGTTTAAGACCAAAATACAGTAATACAGAAATAGGGAAGGAGAGACAAGGTCTGCAAAACACGACAGCTACCTCAAAATCTCCTGAAATTCAACTGCGCGAAAGGATCAACACCCGCTATGTCCGGAAACACCTGGATCTGCACACGAAGTGCAGGGTGTAGTATGAGTACAACCAACTCAGCAAGTAACAATAATAACTAAGGAACTGAAGATAATGACGAGCTACACAGTCATAGTTCACTTTCAGTAGTTCCAGCAACGAATAGACATGCTTTCAAATCCGGCAGTTTAAATCAATTCAATTTTTTTTATAGTTCAATTTCAAGAAATTCGGATATAAATTATTTCAGAGATTTCACAACAATGACAGATAGCAACCAAGTGCAACAACAAATGCAAACCAAGTACAGCCTCTCAGGCAACAGTCACTCAACTCATCACAACAGCTCAACCACTCGGCTCTTATCCCTCAGCACTCACACTCAATGGGTACCCGCGCTTACTGGGGGTGTGTACAAACTCCGGAGGGGCTCCTACAGCCCAAGCGCCATAATCTGCAAGGACAACTCACGTGCTGCACGGACAACTCACGTGCTGCACGGACAACTCACGTGCCATAATATTATTACCTCACAGACAGGCCCTCGGCCTTACTCAGTCCTCAACCTCTCAAGTCTCTCGGGCTCTCAGAAATCACAAAGATCAGCCCAAACAAAGATAACATAGTATATCAACGAATATCCGGAAAGACTGAGGTATAATACACAAGAAAAATCATGACTGAGTACAAGACAACAATTAGCAATTAATTCAACATGTACGCGACCTCTGTGGGTCCCAACAGTACTGTCACATAACCTAAGCATGATTTTTAACATGATTTACAGTCAAATTTCTTCAACACAAAGGGAGCTTATAGTTAACAACAGATTATTCAACTTTACAGTTTCACCGGACGAACCAAGTCACAATCCCTTCGGTGCACGCTCACACGCCCGTCACCTAGCATGTGCGTCACCTCCAAAATAATCACCTCACATAAAATCCGCGGTTTCATACCCTCAAGACCAGATTTATAACTGTTACTTACCTCAACCCGTGTAATTATTTATTCCGCTATTCCCTTGCCATGAGAATTGGTCTCCGAAAGCCTCGTATCTAGCCACAATTAATTTGAATCAGTCAATACAAATTATTGTAATTAATTCCATAAGGAAATACTAATTTTCCCAATAAAATCTGAAATTAACTCAAAATTGCCTATAGGGCCCATGTCTTGGAACCCGACAAAAGTTACAGAATAAGAATGCCCATCCAACCGCGAGTCCAACCATACAAATTTCACTAAAATCCGACACCAACTCGACCCTCAAATCTTCGATTAAAGTCTATGAAGATTTTTACCATTTTCAACCCAATCCTTACCCATTTGAACTTAACAATCTTTCCACAACCTTATATGTATGTATATATGATACTCTAATAACCAAGAATCATACTATTAATCACCCATCTTTACTCCAAACCCGAAATTGAAGAATTAGAGAAAGAAATTCTTACCTCTTTGAAGCTCTAGCAAGATCCTTGTGAAATCTTCAAACCTTGAACACGAATTGATGGATAAATCCCTAAGTCTTCACTTTCTCTCTCAAAAATGCTCTCATCTCTCTCTAAAATATCAGATTTTGGCTCAAAAATGAGCTTCAAGGGCTATAAATCGAAGTTGGGTCGGGTCAAATATTAGAAAGAATGAAAGCTCCGACGCAGTTATGCGATCGCATAACAGGTATGTGGTCCGCATACTGGCCGCATAATTTGGCCTCCAAAGCTGGGCGTTACTGACATGTTCTGCGGTCATTATGCGGTCCACATACTTGTTCTGCGGTTGCATAATGCACCGCAAAATAGGTCTGCGGTCGCATAGTGCACCGCAGATTTTTCTCAAATCTTGCCCTCCTCCTGCTCCACTTTGCGACCATTATGCGGTCCGCAGAGTGATTCTACGACCGCATAGTGGTCACAGAAATGACCAAATTCTAACAAAGTTTTCCTTTACACTTCGGTGCATTGTTCAACCCTTAATTTCTATAATCTTTGTACTAATTGATCTACCTAGGCACCACCAAACCTTAATTTCCTTAGCAAAATTTCTCTGGGGTCGTTACACTTAAGTTAACATCCGGTCAACCTTTTCAACTTAAATTCTAAACCTTGGAGCTAAGTGCTCAGAATCATTTCAAAACCCCACCGAACCTAAACCAATTACCCCGGCAAGCCAAATAACAACTGTAATTCATAATTTGAGTAGTAAATGGGGGAACGGGGTTGCAATAGTCAAAATGACCGGTCGGGTCATTACAAATGCATATAGTGGAGGACCCATGATGATTTGTCTCTTCATCAGTTCTCGTCAAGATTCTCTCCCTTGGTGCGGTTGTAACGGCTCTTGTCTGCGAGCTTGATACTGGCTCGAGCTCGGTATTGGGTTGAGCCCCCGGTCTTGGTTCGAGCGTGATTTTGCCTTGGGGTATCGATATTCGGGGTGAGTGTTGGTCGGTCTAGGCATCTTCGATAATCTACGAATTTCCTCATAGTTCGATTTAGATATGGGCTCGATAATGATACCGAGTCTTGTCGTTGATCGGTCTTATAGCTCGAAGCTCGACGTCCCTACTTCGGACCTCAACCGAGCTCGTCATGCAGATTCCCTTTGATCGAAACATCATTGTCTCGATTAGTCTTTATGACTGAGTCAATCGGTCTTGAGTCAATCTGTCTTAACCGTACATAGATAGTCCCCTCGTTTCTCGGAAAAGGATGTGGCGAGAAACGATACGATTTCCCAACGGCTCGATCAGATATATGCTGACGTTTATATCGATCCCGACCATGATGTATGTGATAGCTGTCCCATCGGCTCGAATTTACCGAGGCATTTAATGTGTGTTAGATGGTGGTCGGCCACCACTGATATTGAACCGTCATGCTTCAGTCTATAAATAGCCTTTCCATACAACCTTTATCATTTTTGCGCCTTCTCTCTTCCAAATTCTCCTATTTATCCTCTCTATTTCGTTGCTTCAGAGCCGCTCACACCAGAGTTTTGGTACTGTTAATCTTTCACTTTTATTTGCATTCTTTCTTCTCATATCAATGGCAAAAACTTTGAAAACCATACCTCAGAAGGAGAAAGATTCTTCTTCATGGTCATCCGATGATAAGGCACCGGTGGAGCCGTCCTTTCACGACTATGTTCCTGGCCCGTGCACTTTGAGGACTGATTTTAAGGTGGAGAATCCTTTATCCGTTTCGGGTCGATGTGTGCATGTTTCGATGTATACGTGCTCTATAACGGAGGATCACCTCGAGGCCGTCAGAAAAGACTGTAACTGGGGTTCCGAGGTTGTGTTGCAAATTCCATCCTCCGATGAGAGCGTCACCACTTATGTTGAGGGGTTTTTAAGTGTTTATACTTATCCCTTCACATTGGGACCCGTCGACCCGGTGATTATTGATTTCTGCAAAAAATATCAGGTCACCCTCGGTCAAATTCATCCCTCTTTATGGCGTATAGTGATCTTATTGCGCTTCTTCTCTATCAAAGCCGGGGGGTTGGATTTTTCTCTGAACCACCTCATACGATTGTACCGGCCTCAAATTTTTTGAGGACTAATCAGACTTCATCGTCGGGCATCGAAGGCTTTGATGTCGAGCATCGATTAAGACAAGGATCAGGGTTGGATGGGTCGTTATATTCGAGTGAGGATCCGTGATCTTATTCCGGAAGAGAAGATGCCGTTCCCCGAAGAATGGAATTTTGACCGTAAGTAATTCTTGTTCGCTTTTCATCTCATTTTCTGATTTTTTCTGATGTCTTTCCCTGATATTCATCTACCCCTTGGATGCCACAAGCGGTGCTTGACCTCGAGGATTGGGTTCGGAAGTTAGCCTCGACTTCCTCTTACGCCGAACGTGCCTGGCGTGATTTGGCTAAAGGCAGATGGGAGGCCAAGAACCATGGTAAGGTTTGCTTCTTGTTTCCTTCAAAGTATTCTTTGCGTTCTATTTGTTACCGATTTCCTTTTGTGCAGGCGTAACCAGGGATGCCGCTTTGAGGCCTTCGAGCATTGAAGAAGGAAACAAGTCCCTGGTTCCGCAACCGAGGAAAGATAAGAAGCGAAGAGCTTCCTCTCGGTCAGAGGACCCCAAGCCCAAAACTCGGAGGGTGAGGAGAAAAGCAATTGCCCTTCCGATTGACTCGGTCCAACGACTAAGAGAAGAAGAAGAAGAAGAAGATAACTTCTCGGCTTTGGTAATCTGATCAACGGAGGTTATCGAGGTTTCTAGAGCTCCCGAACCGATGGTGGCTGTGCCTGTCGGGGTTGGTTCTAAAGTCTTGAGTCTTGACCAGAGTACTCCGAGTGATTTGCTCGGGGCTATGACAATGGGTCATTTGCCTTCTCTTCCAACTTTTTCTGAGGAGGCATTAAAGGAAGCTCGAGAGTTGAAGACTCCTGATATCGGTGCAGGCTCTGGTGTAGGGGACCCTTTTAGGGATTGCTTTACTGGAGTCGATGATGCTTCCGATATCGGTGATACTTCTCTTTTATTAGAGGAGGCTCAACGTTTCATTACTCGGGTAATGATTCTTCCACATTTGGTTTTTTTTGTTCTTTTCCATACTTGACTTGTGTTTCTTACTGTGCAGGCCATTAGTAGGTTTCGAGTCGATCTTAGCCAGTGTAAGGCCGTGCTCCGGAAGGTCCCAGGTGAGAGAGACACCCTACGGCTTCTTTACAGCCAAAAAGACGAGGCTATAAAGGATCTCCAAGCGGATTTGGCTAAGGTCCGTGAAGAAGAGGCCGAGCTTGATAAGCAGGTGAGCCTCATTCTGTTAAAGTATGGGTCTAACTCAATTGTGGAAGTTAACCCTTCGTTGTCTCAGCTGCAGCAAAAGATCAAAAAGATCGGGTTACTTCGAGAAGAAGTTGATCAAATCCGAGCTGAATGCAATTGGTGGAAGGAGACTATCGACCGCCTGGCTGCAGAAAAAGAAACCATCTTGACAAAATTATTATCGGCCGATGTTCAACTTCGAAGTGTCAAGCAAAAGGGATCGGTTCAATCTAAGAAGATCGATGAGCTTGAAACACGGCTTGCTGAGGCTAAGGCGGAGGTTGAGTCGTCGAAATTCTTGGCGGATAAGTCCATTGTTGTATATCGGGTTGATGCTGAGGCTGCTCAAATGGAGGCCCGGGAAGCGGCGAATACTGCCGATGCTTGAGCTCATTGGGTTGCCGAACTTGTTAAGTGTATGTCTCGGAGGGAGACCCTCGAGGAGATACACGCTTGAGGTTTCGACCTTAGTGAAGAGATAAAAAAGGCAAAAGAGCTCGAGGCGGAAGCAGAAGCCTTGGCTTCTAATGATGATGATGATGATGGTAGCAAAAGCGGATCCGAGGATGGGGAAGAGCTCGACAGTAAAGTGAACGCTCCGGTGGGTGACCAGGAGGCTTAGTTTTTAATTCTTCACGTTTGTAAATTAATCACGTAGGAAATCTTGTATATATATATATATATATATAACAAGGTCGACTTATTTTTGTTTTGTGAAGACTTTTAATCAAATGTTTACCTCGTAGTCTCTCTGATCGATCAGATTTGAAGTGATGTAGCCCTTAGGTTTGCTAGTTGAGTCGATGATTCAAACTTTGAAGAAACGTAACCCGTAGGTATAATGGTTGAGTTAGTGTAAACTCAGAGTAAAAGTAGCCGTCGAGTGAATGTTTTGAACTTGAGATAATGTAGCCCCTAGGCGTAATGGTTGAGTGAGTGCTTGCTCAAACTCGGAATAAAAGTAGCCCGCAGGCTTAATAGTTGAGTGAATGTTTCGAACTCGAAATAATGTTGCCTGTAGGCATAATGATCGAGTGAGTGCTTGCTCGAACTCAGAATAAAAGTAGCCCGTAGGCTTAATAGTCGAGTGAATGTTTCGAACTCGAAATAATGTAGCCCGTAGGCGTAATGGTCGAGTGAGTTCTTACTCGAACTCGGAATAAAAGTAGCCCGTAGGCTTCATAGTCAAGTAAATATTTCGAACTCGAAATAATGTTGCCCGTAGGCGTAAATGGTCGAGTGAGTGCTTGCTCGAACTCGGAATAAAAGTAGCCCATAGGCTTAATAGTCGAGTGAGTGCTTGGTCGAACTCGGAATAAAAGTAGCCCGTAGGCTTAATAGTTGAGCGAATGTTTCGAACTCGAAATAATGTAGCCCGTAGGTGTAATGGTCGAGTGAGTGCTTGCTTGAACTCGGAATAAAATTAGCCCGTAGGCTTAATAGTCGAGTGAATGTTTCGAACTCAAAATAATGTAGCCCGTAGGCATAATGGTCGAGTGAGTGCTTGCTCGAACTCGGAATAAAAGTAGCCCGTAGGCTTAATAGTAGAGTGAATCTTAATTCTGGTTGCACAATAAATCTCAAGTCATTGTACATGTGTTCATGTTTTGCGCCTAGTTTCGGGCCAATCTACATGAGCATGGTTCGTTTTGACCATTTGGCTCTTACAAGTTTTCCTGTTGGAATCCTATTGTTGTGAAATGACTTTCTTGTATCTGAACTTGATGTATTTGAGGGTCTGATGCCCCCCGGTATTCGAGGTCGATTGGAAAGAGGCCTCGAATATTGTTGAAAGTGCAGCATGATCGATAGTTGCCTCATTAAAAACCTTGCCGAAAAACCTATTTGGGATAAAACCGGTCTAAGGGAAAAAGAGTGCAACACGTGCTTTTAAGCGAAAGATCCACCTCAGCTCTTGTTTGGACTTCTGCAGAGGTCAGTTGAATGAATATGGAAAGGTCGTACCTTAGCAGTAGTACCGTTTTAGATGTGATACATTCCAACTGCTTGATAGTTGTTTGCCGTTCATAATGCCGAGCCTGTATGATCCCTTTCCGACATTCTCGAGCACCTGATATGGTCCTTCCCAATTTGGTCCTAGTTTTCCTTCGTTTGGATTCCGGGTATTGACGGTGACTTTTCTTAACACTAAGTCCCCAAGCTTGAAATGGTGAAGCTTAGTTCTTCGATTATAATATTTTCGATTCGTTGCTTTTGGGCGGCCAATCGGATGAGAGCAGCTTCTCATCCTTCGTCCGATAATTCAAGGCTGGTGTTCATAGCCTCGTTATTTGATTCTTCCGTCATGAATCGAAATCTGGGACTGGGTTCACCGACTTCGACTGGTATCAATGCTTTGGAACCATATACTAAGGAGAATGAGGTCGCCCCCGTACTGGATTTTGACGTTGTCCGGTATGCCCAAAGGACTTCGGGCAGGATTTCTCTCCATTTTCTCTTAGCGTCGTTCAACCTCTTCTTTAGGTTTTGAAGAATAGTTTTGTTCGTTGATTCGGCCTGTCCGTTCCCACTGGGGTGGTTTGGCGTTGATAGTATCCTTCTTAATTTTGTGATCTTCGAAGAATTTTGTGACTTTGCTGCCAACGAATTGCTTCCCATTGTCGCATACTATTTTAGTGGGTATCCCGAATTGGCATATGATATGATCCCAAATAAAGTCTATAACTTCTTTCTCTCTTATTTTCTCGAACGTCTGTGCTTCAACCCATTTAGAAAAATATTCAATCATGAATAAAATAAATTTCGCTTTACCTGGGGTCGATAGCAGAGGGCCGACGATGTCCATTCCCCATTTCATGAACTGCCGTGGGGATAGGACTGAGTGAAGTTGCTCTCCAGGTTGATGGATCATTGGCGCAAACCTTTGACATTTGTCCTATTTACGAACAAATTCTTTCGCATCTTTGCCCTTATCGATCCAATAATACCCCGCTCTGATCACATTTCGAACTAATGTGTCGGCACCGGAGTGATTCCCACAAGTGCAATCGTGTACTTCCCTTAAGATGTAATTGGTATCTCCCGGACCCAAGCATACTGCCAACGGTCCATCGAATGTCCATCGATATAGTGTCCCGTCTGCGGCCAACGTAAATCGAGCAGCTTTAGCCCGTAGGGTCCTGGAGTCTTTATGGTCTAATGGGAGCTTTCCGCTCTTTAAGTATTCAATATACTTGTTTCTCCAATCCCAGGTTAAGCTAGTAGAATTTATCTCGGCGTGCCCATCTTCGATTACCGATCTTGAAAGTTGAACGACAGTCCCCGAGCTCAAATCATCTACCTCGACCGACGATCCCAAATTCGCAAGCGCATAGGCCTCATTATTCTGTTCTCGTGGAACATGCCGTAGAGTCCATTGTTTGAAATGGCACAAAGTGACAAGCAGTTTGTCCAAATACCTTTGCATTCTACCTTCTCGGTCTTCGAAGGTTTTGTTTACTTGACTCACCACCAATAAAGAGTCACAATTAGCCTCAATGATTTCTGCTCCCAAGTTTCTAGCTAGCTCGAGACCTGCAATCATGTCTTCATACTTGGCCTCGTTGTTAGTTAACCTGATAGTTTTAATAGCTTTCCTAATAATGTTACCCGTAGGGGGTTTCAAAACTATGCCTAGCCCAGACCCCTTTACGTTTGAAGCCCCGTCCGTAAAAAGGATCCATACCCCCGACGATATACCCGATTTCAACAGGAGTTCTTTTTTGACTTCGGGTACGAGGGTTGGCGTGAAGTCGGCCACGAAGTCTGCTAAAATTTGAGACTTGATGGCCGTACGGGGTTGATATTCGATATCATACCCACTGAGTTCGATAGCCTATTTGGCCAATCGGCCTGATAGTTCGGGCCTATGTAAAATATTACGAAGTGGGTAGGTGGTTAATACGCTTATGGGGTGACATTGAAAGTACGGTCTTAACTTTCTAGAGGCGCTTATCAGTGCAAGTGCCAATTTTTCTAAATGCGGATACCTAGTTTCCGCTTCTCCTAAGGTCCAACTTACGTAATAAACGGGAAATTGCATACCTTGCTCTTCTCGAACTAGGACACTGCTTACGATGACTTCCAATACCGCCAAGTACAAGTAAAGTTTTTCGTCTATTTTTGGAGTGTGAAGCAGTGGTGGGCTCGATAGATATCGTTTTAATTCCTGTAATGCTTGTTGGCATTTCGGTGTCCAAGCGAAGTCGTTCTTCTTTTTAAGTAGAGAAAAACATTTTTTGTGACTTCGATCTGATGATCTCGAAATGAATCGGCCTAAGGCTGCGATTCTTCCTGTTAACCTTTGTACATCTTTCACGTTGTCCACGATGGTGATGTCTTCGATGGCCTTGATTTTGTCGGGGTTAATCTCAATTCCCCGATTTGACACCATGAAGACGAGGAACTTTCCCGAACCGACCCCGAAAGTACATTTTTCGGGGTTGAGCTTCATGTTTTATTTCCTCAAAATCTCGAACGTTTCCTGCAAATGGGCTAAATGGTCCTCTGCGCACAGGGACTTAACTAGCATGTCATCAATATAGACTTCCATTGACTTACCTATTTGTTCTTCGAACATCTTTTTATGAATGCATGCTTTACCTCCGACTGGGGTCTTCTTTTTTGCTTCACCGGTCTGAACCTAGGGTCTAAGCTTAGCCGATATGTCGTTATGTCCGTTGGGATCCCTGTTATATCTAAATGGGACCAGGCAAAACAATCAATGTTATCGATAAGAAATCAAATAAGTTTCTTCCTGAGTTCGGGGCTTAAACCCGTTCCCAGGTATACCTTGGCATAGTAACTTAAGAATCTCACAAGCCGAGTCTAGGGTATCGAAGGGGGTAAAGGCATTGAGGGTTTGAACTATGAAGATCTGTGTATTCAGCCAGGCGTAGAACTGTCGGAGGGTTACAAACCTCCTAAATTCGAGATGTTTGACGGAACAGGTGACCCAAAGGTGCATCTAAGGACATACTGTAACAAGCTCATAGGAGTTGGAAAAGATGAAAGGATTTGCATGAAACTGTTCATGAGAAGCCTAACTGGAGACGCCCTATTATGGTACATCAGCCAAAATCCAAAGAAGTGGGTTAACTGGATAAGCATGGCATCAGATTTCATGGATCGGTTCAGGTTTAATACGGAGAATGCGTCAGATGTCTTCTATATCCAAAATCTCAAGAAGAAGCCAATAGAGACTTTCTGCGAGTATGCTGCGAGTATGCTACTCGATGGAAATCGGAAGCTGCGAAAGTAAGGCTGGCATTGGAAGAAGAGCAGATGAACAAGTTCTTCGTCTGGGCCCAGGATCTACAATACTATGAAAGGTTAATGGTTATCGAGAATCACAAATTCTCCGACATCATCAAATTGGGGGAAAGGATTGAAGAAGGTATCAAGAGCGGAATGGTAACTAATTTTGAGGCATTACAGGCTACGAATAAAGCTTTGCAGTCAGGGGGTATATCCAAGAAGAAAGAAGTAGGGGCCGTGATGGTAGCCCAAGGTCCAAGATATCCTGTTATATACCAAACACCCCCACCCACATATCAACCTTCACCTTCCATATATCCACAACCCACCACTACCTACCATACTTATAACACCCAGCCAGCATACTATCACTCCTTACCAGCCCGCCAAAATTATCAGAAACCCAGACCAAATTTTGACCGCAGGCCACCCAGACAATACCCCCTATTGCTGAACCTATCGATCAATTATATAAGAGACTGAAAACTGCTGGATATGTCACCCTTATTCCCGTTGTTGCCATGGAAAACTCCTCTCAATGGGTCAATCCAAACAAAACATGTGCCTACCACTCCGGCATGAAATGTCATACCATTGATGAATGTCGCACCTTGAAAGACAAGATCCAGACACTAATCGATACCAAGGTTATACAAGCAAAGAAGGCTGCACCTAACGTCCGCAACAATCCCCTCCAGGATCATAGGGGTAAGGGAGTAAATGTGATAGAGACTGATGAAGAATGGGACCCAGAAGGGTCGATTGGGCTTATTCAAGAAGGGGATGAACCAAAGAAACATGCGGTCACTCTTACTCCTATTGTGGTAGAGATACAACCACTAGTTGAAGTTGAAGTAGCCGCACCAGCCCCGTTCGAGGTGAAAACAACACCTGCAGCTGCACCTGCTCCATTTGAAGTAGAAGTAACCACCCCCTTCACTGTGACGGTAGCATCCACACCGCCCTTTAAATCCAATGCCATACCCTGGGACTATGTTGCAGAAGCTAGGAGGAAAGGAAAAGCAAAAATGGAAGAATCTGGTGCAACACAAGTGATGACCGGGACTGGTAGAATTTATACACCTGAGAATTTGGGAGGAACGAGTAGAGAGGATGCTTCCAAGCAATCCATCATCAAAACTGGCCCAGATGATCTTTGGAGAAAGGTGCAAGCGAGAGAATATTCTATGGTAGACCATCTGAACAAAACTCCTGCTCAGATATCCATCCTATCATTACTGCAGAATTCTGAGGCACATAGGAATGCCTTGATGAAGGTATTGAATGAAGCTTATGTACCTAACAATATTACCAGTGGGGAGATGGCTAACATGGTAGGGCAAGTACTGGAGAGCCACAAGATCACCTTTCATGAAGACGAACTGCCACCAGAGGGATTAAGCCACAATAAGGTGTTGCACATCACGGTACAATGCGAGGATAAATTCATTGCCAGGGTTTTGATAGATGGAGGGTCCAATCTCAATATCTGTCTGCTGAATACTCTGAAAAGGTTGGGTAAAGGTTTTCATGAAATACGAGCAGGGACTATGAATGTGAAGGCGTTCGATGGGTCTCAAAGGGCCACAATTGGGGAAACCAATCTATGCTTGCAGATGGGCCCGACTTGGTTTGATGTTGAATTTCAATTGATAGACATATTCGCCTCATACAATATACTGTTGGGACTTCCTTGGATACATGTCGCCGGGGCCGTAGCTTCTACTCTACATCAGGTTGTGAAGTTCGAATGGAATCATCAGGAGGTGATCATTCATGGAGACGGGAATAATCCCATTTATACCAACCAAACTGTTCCAGTCATGGAAAATAGAAGGAAGTTAGGTGGGGAAACTTATCATCGCATCGAGCGCTTCAATGCAATTGAGAAAGACAAGTGGTGGAGCAGCAAAATAGAAAGCATACTAGCATGGGCAGGGTATGAACCCGGTAAAGGGCTCAGGAAGAACCTCCAAGGTATTACCAGACCGATACAGCTAAAATGTCACGGCACGACCTTTGGACTTGGTTATCAGTACACCTGGCAGGAGTATGACGATTGGTCGCCGCCATGGCATGGTCCTTATTACCCTCTCGAGCAGCCGGTACCACATTTGAGCCAATCCTTTCATCAGGCCGACATGATGTGGGGATCTGAAGAAAATGAAGTTCTAGCTAGCTTAAGGAATTTGTTCATGGAAGATGAAGACATAGATTGCAGTGTGATAGTTGAGGAGAAGGAAGAGGAAGGCCTCATCATCCAGATAGTGGAAAAGGGAGCTGTTCTCAGGAACTGGACTGCCACACCATCCAGGGCCCGACAAGTCCCGAGGTAGCATGGCTGTTAGTGTCATTCATTTTGAAAGCAATTCCTTTTGAGGATTTTTGTTTAAAACATTTTTTCTTTCCTTTCAGTATTTTGCTTTAGAAAACATTGTTTGAAGTCATTAAAATTTGCTTTGTTTGACGTTTCAATACCTATCAATGACTTGATGTTTTATTATTATTATCTTTCATATCTTTCTCTCTACAACATTACTATTTCTTACCTTGATGAAAAAATGACTGTGACATGTAATGAGACAACGCAACATAAGGATAGTGACTTGGAAGAGATATAAGAAGAAGATGTGATACCTAAGGAAATCGTCAGAGAAGTTGAGAATTTTGAGAACAAACCTAAGTCCAATATGGACGAGACTAAGGTAGTCAACTTGGGAGATTCTGAAACCGTCAAAGAAACTCGCATAAGCATTCACTTATCACCATCAGAGAAGAAAGAGTACACTCATTTCCTAAGAGAGTATGAAGATATTTTCGCATGGTCATATGATGATATGACCGGGTTGGGCACGTCCATAGTGGCTCACAAGCTACCTACCAATCCAATGTGTCCACCGGTAAAGCAGAAACTCAGAAAGTTTAAACCAGACATGAGTCTAAAAATCAAGGAAAAAGTCACCAAGCAGATCAAAGCTAAGGTCCTTAGGGTAGTTAAATATCCAATTTGGTTAGCCAACATTGTGCCGGTTCCGAAGAAAGACGGAAAGTCAGGGTGTGTGTCAACTATCGGGATTTAAATAGAGCAATTCCTAAGGATGATTTCCCACTACCAAACATACACATATTGATCGATAATTGCGCCAAGCATGAACTCCAATCCTTTGTTGATTGCTTCGCAGGTTATCATGATTTGTATGGATGAAGAAGATGCGGAGAAAATAGCTTTCATCACACCGTGGGGAGTGTACTATTACAAAATGATGCCGTTTGGTTTAAAGAATGCTGGGGCCACCTACATGAGGGCCATGACAACCATTTTTCATGACATGATACACAAGGAGATAGAAGTATATGTGGATGACGTCATCATCAAATCCAAGAGGGCCGCAGATCACATAGTAGATCTGAGAAAGTTCTTTGACCGGCTGCAGAAGTACAATCTGAAACTAAACCCCGCAAAATGTTCCTTCGGGATCCCTGTAGGAAAGTTATTAGGATTCATCGTCAGCCGCCGAGGAATTGAGTGAGACCCATCAAAGGTCAAGACTATCCAGGATTTTCTGCCTCCAAAGAACAAGAAAGACGTGATGAGCTTCTTGGAACGTCTTAAAGAAGGATGCCGCAACCAATTGGACTGAAGACTGCCAGAAAGCTTTTGACAGAATCAAAGAATATTTGTCAACACCGCCAGTCCTGGTCCCGCCAGAACCTGGTAGACCACTGCTACTCTATCTCTCTATATTAGATGGGGCTTTCGGTTGTGTCTTGGGACAACACGACAAGACAGGAAAGAAAGAACATGACATATACTATTTGAGTAAGAAGTTCACACCCTACGAAGCGTTGTATTCTTTGCTGGAACGCACCTATTGTGCTTTGACCTGGATAGCCCAGAAACTGAGGCACTACTTTTGTGCCTATACCACATATCTCATATCAAGGATGGACCCTCTGAAGTACATATTCCAGAAACCTATGCCTACAGGGAAGCTGGCAAAATGGCAGATATTGTTGAGTGAATTTGACATTGTCTATGTGACTCAGAAGGTGGTTAAGGGACAAGCATTAGCGGATCATCTTGCGAAAAATCCTGTAGGAGGAGAATACGAACCACTAAAAATGTATTTTCCTGATGAAGAAGTATCATTCGTAGGAGAAGATATCGCTGAAGCCTACGACGGGTGGAGAATGTTTTTCGATGGAGCCGCAAACTTCAAAGGAGTGGGTATTGGAGCCGTTTTGGTGTCAGAAATAGGTCAACAATATTCGGTATCCACGAAACTCAGATTTTCGTGCACTAGTAATATGGCAGAATATGAGGCTTGCATATTGGGGCTCAATTTGGCCGTTGACATGAATATCCAGGAATTACTGATAATTGGCGATTCACATCTGCTGGTACATCAGGTGCAGGGAGAATGGGCTACAAAGAATAACAAGATATTACCATATCTATATCATGTGCAAGAGATGATAAAGAGGATCACGAAGATAGAGTTTAGACATGTTCTGAGAATCCAGAATGAGTTCACAGACACATTGGCCACTTTGTCCTCCATGATACAACATCCAGGCAAGAATTTCATCGACCCTATTCCGATAAGGATTCATAATCAGCCGGCTTACTATGCTCATGTTGAAGAAGAAACAGATGGGAATCCATGGTTCCATGATATCAGGGAATATTTGACAAAAGGAGAATATCCAGAGCACGCAAGCCACACCCAGAAATGCACACTTTGGAGGTTGTCTAACCATTTCTTCCAGAGTGGAGGAATTCTATATAGAAGAACTCCAGATCTAGGGCTATTACGGTGTGTTGACACCAAAGAATCCTCCAAACTACTTGAAGAGCCATCGACTATTTCATAAAGTGGGTTGAAGCTGCATCTTACAAAGATGTAACCAAGAAAGTCGTCGCAGATTTTGTCAGGGACCGTATTGTTTGTCGATTCGGGGTTCTAGAATCCATCATCACTAACAATGCCACTAATCTCAACAGTGATCTAATGAAAGCCATGTTCTAAACCTTCAAGATCAAGCACAAAAACTCCACAACATACCGACCCCAAATGAATGGAGCTGTGGAAGCCGTCAACAAGAATATTAAGAAGATACTAAGGAAGATGGTTGAAAGGAACAAACAATGGCACGAGAAGTTACTATTTGGCTTATTGGGATATCGTACCACAATCCGCATGTCAACCGGGGCAACTCCTTACCTATTGGTCTACGGTACTGAAGCCGTCATCCCCGCCGAGGTAGAAATTCCTTCCTTGAGAATTATACAAGAAGCTGAGCTTAGTGATACGGAATGGATAAGAAGCCGCTACGAGCAGTTAGCTCTCATTGATGGGAAAAGAATGAATGCAGTGTGTCATGGTCAGCTTTATCAGAACAGAATGTCTAGAGCTTTCAACAAAAGGGTTAAACTTAGACAGTTTGCACCAGGACAGCTAGTGCTGAAACGGATCTTTTCACATTAGGATGAAGCCAAAGGAAAATTCTCACCCAACTGGAAAGGGCCTTATATGGTTCACAGGGTACTAACAGGAGGAGCACTCATGCTCGCAGAGATGTATGGAGAAATTTGGCCAAAGCCTATTAATTCAGACGCAGTCAAAAGATACTATGTCTAAACTTTTTGCATTTCTTCATATGATGTAATTGAACTACGCTTGACCTGATTCCCATTTAAGAGAGGATACGTAGGCAGCCCTGTGGGTTCGGCCACAATACAATAAAATTTCCATTTTCCCATAATTGGAAACTAGGGCAAAACTTTGAGGAGGACCCTCAAAATTCCAAAGCAAGTTCAGCCAACGGCACTGTATGCGGAACAGCCAGAAATTCGTCTAGGTAACTGGGGCAGAATTTTGAGGAGGACCCTTAAAATTCTATGGCAAGAAGGTCGCAATGTCTCTAACAGTGTTGTAGTTACTGGTTTATCTAATCAATTTTTAAATTGCACATTACTATGTTTTCAATAACTATGCATGCATAGTTTTTTCGAAAACTTTATTCTTAGCCAGATGCTACCCATGGTAACTCGGACAAGATTTCAATGCGGAATAGAGCAAAGAAAGCAGACAAAGGCACGAACCAACCTCCCCCGCAAAACTCACGATTTTTCTTTGAATGCAGGAACAAGAGATAGTCGCCAGTACATGCGCACCTTAGAATCACTGTCTTCACAACAACAAGGCTACCGAACTCATCCACAGTTAAGAAATACTCTGCTATCATTTATTAACTATTCGCTGCATGAGACTAAGCATTGTCTACATCCTGCATGAGGCTAAGCCTTACCTCCTCAACTGCATAAGGCTAAGCATTGCCTTCAATTTGCATGAGACTAAGCATTGTCTCAAATCTTGCATGAGGCTAAGCCCTGCCTCCTCAACTGCATAAGGCTAAGCATTGCCTTCCCCTTGCATGAGACCAAGCACCGTCTCCATCCAGCATGAGGCTAAGCCCTGCCTCCTCAATTGCATAAGACTAAGCATTACCTTCCATTGCATAAGACTAAGCACTGTCTCAACCTTGCATAAGGCTAAGCCTTGCCTCCTTAATTGTATAAGGCTAAGCTCTGCCTTCTCATTGCATGAGACTAAGTATTGTCTCAAATCTTTGCATGAGGCTAAGCCTTACCTCCTTAATTGCATAAGGCTAAGCTCTGCCTTACCATTGTATGAGACTAAGCATTGTCTCAAATATTTGCATGAGGCTAAGTCATGCCTCCTTAATTGCATAACGCTAAGCTCTGCCTTCAATTTGCATGAGACTAAGCGTTGTCTCAAATCTTGCATGAGGCTAAGCCCTGCCTCCTCAACTGTATAAGTCTAAGCATTGCCTTCCCCTTGCATGAGACCAAGCACCGTCTCCATCCTGCATGAGGCTAAGCCCTACCACCTCAACTGTATAAGACTAAGCATTGCCTTCCATTGTATGAGACTAAGCACTGTCTCAACCTTGCATAAGGCTAAGCCCTGCCTCCTTAATTGCATAAGGCTAAGCTCTACCTTCTCATTGCATGAGACTAAGTATTGTCTCAAATCTTTGCATGAGGTTAAGCCTTACCTCCTTAATTACATAAGGCTAAGCTCTGCCTTACCATTGCATGAGACTAAGCATTGTCTCAAATCTTTGCATGAGGCTAAGCCATGCCTCCTTAATTGCATAAGGCTAAGCTCTGCCTTCCCATTGCATGAGACTAAACATTGTCTCAAATCTTGCATGAGGCTAAGCCCTTCCTCTCAACTGCATAAGGCTAAGCTCTGCCTCCCCCCTCCCACGAGACTAAGCATTGTCTCTCCTTGTATGACCATAAATGTTGCTCTATTCCAAAAACCTTGCATCATTCTCTTATCTCGAGGCTGAGCTCTGCCTCCGACCTTACACAAGACTAAGCTCTGTCTTGTCTTATCTCAAGCATCATGTCTTTGCATCTCATGGGCTGATACATAGCCAAATTTTCCGAGGGCGTCATAGTCTGAAGGCATCATCTTTATAGCCGGAAGATACCATGCCATGACCTGAGGATCTCTTAATATTGCACATCATTATTCAAAGGCATCATGGTTCAGGGGCACCACCTTCATATCCCGAGAACATCATTTCATCGCCTCCAAATCCCCTATCTCACAAATCATGGCCTGGGACGTCATGGTCTAAGGACATCATCCTCACCGTCCAAAGACGATCTCCATGGTCCAGAGGGAATTTGCATCATGTTTAAATTCTTGCAATAATCAATATATATATATATATATATATATATATATATATATATATATATATATATATATATATATATATATATATATATATATATATATGTGTGTGTATCGTGTTTTGAGTTTGCAGGTGATCCAGGAAGTAACCGTTCTCTTAACGGGAGCAATCTTCGCTCCAGTTTCCATTCAACGTTCATATCCTTCGATTATTTCAAATGTAACCAATCACCATACCCGTTCAAATATCCATAACCATTCTCATACACATCCATTCCCAATCCCGATATTGTCCTATCCAGAATATCTTGTCTGTCCTTACAATAACTCCGTCGGTTTATTCCACCGTTAGATCCGAAACTACACATGGACTGATTCCTGTAAAACCAGGGATATGTAAGCAGCTAAGAGACCAGGGTCCGGCCAATATCTTTTCAAATCACCCCATTCGGTCAAAATCGGTCATCATTTATTTACCTGACAACTCTTTCATCCTTCCCGGAAAAAGAGGGGAAGTTGTTGATACCTGATTTTTCTCTCATATTTTTCAAATATATATATATATATATACCTTCAAAATAGCGCATATGCATCATCATTTGATTTACAAGCATACACAAGTATTTTCATAATTTTCCATGATTTTTAAAGACTTTAAACCAATTTATTTCTGCATTTTTATTGTATAAATATCCAATAATTATCCTCCAAATTATTTTATGATGATTTAATCATCTAAAACTTATCATTTACAGCAATATAAGGTTTAAATATTTTCAGGGAATTTTTTATAATTACATTTGCATTTTTTTCCGGCCAAATTGCACATTTTGCAATAATAGCCCATATGCATGTATAATTACATTATTTATGCATTAACTTTTTATATTTTTATAATGTTAAATAATTGTTTTTAATCATTTTCATGCACAAATGATAATTTTGATATTTATTAATTAATTTTATAAATTATTTATTTATTAAACATTGGGTATTCAAAATCTAGCCCTAAATTCCTTTTAATTTCGGACCTAACTACCCAATCCCAGCCCAATAACCCTTGAACCCAAAATAATTAACCCAACCCTATACCCGGTCACGACCCGTTTCACTAACCCAACCCAGAACGCCCGAGTAATCGTGGCCGTTGATCTCTGAGATCAACGGCCCATATTACACCCGCCCTTTTAAATTATACCTGAACCCCTCTAAACCCTAAACCATTCATGCCTTCACCCCCCGCCCTCGAACTCTCTGAAACTCCCCTTCTCTCTCTGTCAAACCCTAGCCATCTCCCCCTAATTTTCTCTCCTAATCCCACCGATCATGGGATTCCATGGTCGCTTCTTGCCATATTCGACTCCCCCTTGGTATTGGAACCTTCTATATACCGCTTGCCTAAACATGGCAAGCGGATTTCATCGATTTCAAACCAAAGCTGGTTCATTTCCTTGACCTTTTCCGTCTATGTTCGTTCTTGTTCGTTTATGGTATGAATCTCTGTGCATATCCGTGATTCCTACTCACCCTAAGATTAGGGTTTCAGATTCTTTTAAATCGAACTAAGTCTGGTTTGATTCTTTGATTTTAAAAGGTATTTCTGTCTATGTTCATCTTATTCTATGCGGCATGTGATTTTCATCTTTTATTTATTTTTGGTTTCTGCCGATTTTACACTTTCCCTAAAATTAGGGTTTGAGATTTTTCTCTTTTCCTTACTGATTTGATTACATGCGATGATTCTTTCCTTTCTCGTGTTTGATTGATGATTTTCCTTGTTTGGATGTTAATTTCAACTACTATATAAACCCCTCCACATTCCCCTTTTTGGGACAGACTTGAATCGTGAATGTTTACTAAAAAACTGAAACTATCGCTCTTTGTTCTCTAAATACTCTTGTTCTATATTCTGGTTCCTGGCCGGATGAAAGCCAAGGCCAGAAATTCTGGGTTCTTGCTACTGTGAACTTTGTTCTTTCTTGTTTTTCGTTTAACTGGTGAGTTGCTGAACTTTCGTCACTTCATTCCTATTTACCTGTCATTAGCATGTGTTTTTTACTTCTGAAGGTTGTTGTTCAATATGTTTCTGGGCTGTTCTCGTATGCAATCCTGACTATCTTACTTCAATTCAAGGCCTTTTCTAATCTAAAATGCCATTACGCTAGTTTGAGACATGTTTAGACCTGTTTTATGTTGATTAATTTCTTTTTAAGTCTGCCTAGCCTATGTGTTACTGATGTTTAGAACCTTTGCACTTTAGCCTTCTCTTTAGTGTTTAAATTTGCTATTAACCCTGTTACTTAAACATGCTTTCATATCCCCTTTTATGGATTTGATGACTAAGCATGAAGGTATTCACTAAGTGTTTAGCATAAGTCTGTTTCTGAACTTGCTGTGATGACATATAACATGTTTGATCTTGTATGCTTCTACCATGTCTTGACTTCCCAATAGTGGCCTTAATTTGTTCTCATTCTGTTAAGTTCTGTTGCCAATTGATATGATCCCTTCTTGGGACACTAGCATCTACACTTAGCATAACCTGAACCCTTTTGTTTCCTACTAAATATGAGCCTGTGTACATCAATATTGCAAAACCTGTCTTGTTGGTATATGCATTATGTGTTGAACTTGTTTTTCTGAAACTTTGTTAAGTCTGTTCTCAAAACCTAAACATGTTCTACTACCTGTTCTATGTGCTCAATTTGAATCTGTTTGTATCCTTCAGTGTTGTTCCCCTAACCTCAGTCTATTCCTTTACTACTTGGTCTTTTTGAGTTCTTATTCTTAGCCAGCTGAAAGCCAAGGCTACTTAGGTTCTATTATTCGACCTCCCTAGTGTGAGCAATGCTCGGGGTCCAATTGAGACCCTTGTGAACTCTGACACACTACGATTTAGTCCTTAGGCTTTCTCTAAATTTCCCCTATCAACCTCCCTAGTGTGAGCACTGCCCTGGTTTCTTGAAACCCTTGGGAACTCTGATACACTAGGGCTATGGTTCTAATGCTCAACTCTGCCCTGTGCCCACTAGGTGAATCACTTGATTCCTGGCTGCCTTATGCCCATGAGGATGTAATTTTGGGCTGTTATGAACTATGAGAATGAAGGCCTGGCATGGCCGGGTGTATCTTTGGGCCTGCTGTAGGCTCCCTATAGATATTCTACTTTATAGTTCATTCTATTCATTTTGGGCCTATAATAATTCTTGTAATAACATTTTGGGGATTAGTGAAATTGGGAAAGGGATTTTTATCTTATATTTGCAATCAATGGGGTAGGAATCCTACCTGTAGGTTCAATAATGTGTGTTTAGTTATCGTGTGTTAGAAATCATGCCTATAGGTATCCTATTATGTTCAGTCATTATATTTAGCAA
Source organism: Nicotiana tabacum (assembly GCF_000715075.1). Classification (NCBI taxonomy): domain Eukaryota; kingdom Viridiplantae; phylum Streptophyta; class Magnoliopsida; order Solanales; family Solanaceae; genus Nicotiana; species Nicotiana tabacum. Next base: position 40,410,971 of record NC_134101.1, read on the forward strand.
TCCTGCCTATGGTTTCAATACTTGGTTCAATTGTGATCTATTTCTGCTTATTAGAAACCATGCCTATATGAAATCACACACTTTACTTAACCTGCCTAATACCTGCACATTATTCAAAAGCATGATCGTTTGACTAAATATTTTACCTGCTCCTATGCCTATTTCTGTCCGATTATTAGATATCATGCCTATAGGGAATGAATGCTAATAATAGTCCTTTCAATCTGCACCACGCTCAATAGATATCATGCCTGTAGGATTTTAATTACTTAAAATCGCTATTGCATCATATTGTCCATCTACAAAGCATGACTATAGGAGATAACATATGAGAATCAGTTCCAATCACTAGTCTTTAAAAATCATGCCTATAGGACATCACCACTCGCTCTTCAAATGCTGTTATCCATGCGATTATAAGGAGGCATAAGTAATTTTGAGCATTTCCAATAAGTTTTATTGACCGTACTGCGTGAATCACCTAGAGATCATGTATATATGTTTAATAACCTACAACCTGTAGTCTCAATAATTAGCGTGTAATACCAAATGCTCATAAAATGTATAGTCGCTTAGAAATCATGTCTATAGGTTTCATGACCTCCATAATCTGCAAATCAGTTAACTTGGGACAGCAGCGCCACATATACGATATTGAATTCGGCATCACCTAGAATCCATGCATATAGGAATCTAAGTCTTAAATTCTGAAACTATGTATTGCCCGCGTGCATTTGTTTGTTTGTGTGTGGAGGCTAACTTGAGCCCTTAATTGCCTTTACATGAAGTCCCAACTTGTTTTTTTGTATGTCGCCTAGTTTTATCATTTTAGAGCAACCTAAGTTAAAGTCTAGACCCCCCCTGAAATAGAGGTCTAAATGCCTCCTGGACCATAGGCATGGGACGGGTAGTGCACGCATAGAGTACGACTTAGAATTGACTAGTGCGCTTTAGGTAAACAACTTAAAGATAGTAATCGGGTAGCAGGAGATGATAGTCTGTGCCCGCTGAATAATATGAGTAACACCCCATCTTGAGGGAGTTATGAAGTATTATTTATGTTGCATGGGGTGATCCTTTAGGCTAAAAACTTAGGACCCCCCACCTTTGTTTAAAGTCAATCACTTTATTTGTCCAAATTGCTTCCCTTCTCTTAGACTAATTCATATAATTCGAGTTCAGCTGGGACCCACTATTGTGGACCTCGATGAGTGCCTAACACCTTCTCCTCGAGGTAATTTGAGCCCTTACCCAATCTTTGGTGATGCAAATTAGTTAAATCAGAGCTATCTGCAAAATCGGTGCCCTAATGCACCTTAATCCGTTAGGTGGCGACTCTCTTTTAGTACCCTCCCATTTAAAAGAGTTGTCATGACATCGAAGCCTGCTTTCTGAGAGGAAAAATGGGGCGCGACAACATCAACATCACCACCTGCATGACGACAAGTTACCAAATACATCCAGCTAAGAAATACTTCACTCGCGCATTGTCGCTCATCGCTTTTCTTGCGTAAGGCTAAGCATTGAATTCCCTTGCATGAGATTAAGCATTGTCTCTATTTCCTACATTAGGCTAAGCATTGCCTCCGTAATTGCATAAGGCTGAGCATTGCCTTTCCTTGCATGAGACTAAGCATTGTCTCCCTTCTTGCATAAGGCTAAGCATTGCCTTCCCTTGAATGAGACTAAGCACTATCTCCATTTCCTGCATGAGGCTAAGCATTTACTCCGTAATTGCATAAGGCTGAGCATTGCCTTTCCTTGCATGAGACTAAGCACTATCTTCCTTCTTACATAAGGCTAAGCACTGCCTTTCCCCATATAAGACTAAGCATTGTCTCCTCTTATTGCATGAAGCTAAGCATTGCCTCCCTTCTTGCATAAGGCTAAGCCCTGCCTTTCCCTGCATGAGACTAAGCATTGTCTCCTCTTCTTGTATGAGGCTAAGCATTGCCTCCCTAATTGCATAAGACTAAGAATTGTCTCATCTTCTTGCATGAGGCTAAGCATTTCCTCCCTTCTTGCATAAGGCTAAGCCCTGCCTTTCCCTGCATGAAACTAAACATTGTCTGCTCTTCTTGCATGAGGCTAAGCATTGCCTCCCTAATTGCATAAGGCTGAGCACTGCCTTTGCTTGCATGAGACTAAGCATTGTCTCATTTTCCTATATAAGGCTGAGCATTGCCTTTCTTCGCATGAGGGAAAGCATTGCCTCCGTAATTGCATAAGGTTGAGCACTGCTTTTTCTTTGCATAAGTCTAAAATACTATCTCCACTACACTACCTAAGACCAAGCACTACCCCCTTTATTCATCTAGGGCTTAAGCACTGCCCTCGTCTCACACGAGACTAAGCCTTGTCTTGTCTCATCCTCGCACATGACTAAGCATCATATCTTTGCATTTCATAGGCTGAAATATCGCCATTTTGTCCGAAGGCGTCATAGTCCGAAGGCATCATCCTCATAGCCGGGAGACATCATTCCATGGCCTGAGGATCTCTTAATATTGCACATCATTATTCAAAGGCGTCATAGTCCAGAGGCACCATCCTCATGGCCTGAGGACACCATTTTAATGGCCTGCGAATCCCTTGTCATACGCTTCATGGCCCAGGGCGTCATGGTATAAGGACATCATCCTCCTCGTCCACAGACAATCATCATGGTCCAAAGGAAATTTGCATCATGTTTAATTTTTTGCAATAACCTATGTATATTCGCATGCACCGTGTTCTAAGTTTTTGCAGGTAACTCGGGAGTAACTATTCTGCAAATAGGAGCAATCTTCGCTCTGGTTTCATTTTTCAACGTTCACATCCTCTGACTACTTCAAACGTAACCGATAATGCCTATCTCTCGCTCTATGACTATTCAGACATCTGCCTCATGATACGCCCACAACGTTCATTTCACATACATGATTCTGCTCACGACACTGTCCTACCCAAAGAACCTTTTCGAACATACGACCGTTCTCATAACAACTCCATCGGTTTCGCTCGCTGTTGGATCCAGAACTACACATGGCCTGATTCCTATAACACCGGGGATATGTAGGCAACTCATGAACCAGGGTTCGGCCCTATTTTTTAAATTACATCATTCCCCATTCAATTCGGCCAAAATTGGTCATTATTTTCTTTACCCGATGACTCTTTCATCATTCCCGGGTAAAGAGGGGCAGCTGTTGATACCCAATTTTGCCCTCACATTTTTCTAAATAGTATATATATCTTTTCAAAATGTCATTTTGCATCATTACTTAATTTACAAGATTTATACAAGCATTTTTCATAATTGTCCATAATTTTCAAAGCTTTTTCTTGCATTAAAATTACTTGAATATTTGCTAATTGTTCCCTTAAATTATTTGAAATAACTCAATCATCTTAATTTATTATTTTACACCCACACACATGTTTTAATTTTTTTTTTATATCGTTTCATATAATTATATCGATATTTTAGTTATTTATGTAATTTTTGCAATAATAGCCTATGTTCATACATAAGTGCTCTTTTATTATATTATTTATGTCAAAATAGAATTTTATATTTTTATAATGCTAAATTATTATTTTTAATCATTTTAGTGCATAAATAATATCTTTATTTATTTATTAAGTATTTTTATAAATTATTTTTGGATAAATTTCGTGTATTTAAATAGAAGCCCAATTTTAAGTCCAATTTTTGGACCAAAATTGGCCCAATAACCTCAGCAGCCCAACCAAACGACCCATTACCTTCTGACTCGCCCAGTTTCCTATTCAATCTCTGCTGTTGATCTCAAATGATCAACGGACCATAATTAATCCCTACCTCCCCTTATATCCTCATAGCCCCAAACCCTTGAGACAAATCCCCCACCACGTCGCCTCTGTGTTCTCTCATCTCTCCTTCTCCCTCCTTCAGAAACCCTAGTCGTCTCCCTAATCTTCTCCAAATTCGAGCAAATCATGGATTTCTTCTGTGATTTATTTACCTTTTACGCATTACCTCGTTGTTACTTGCAAGACTATGGTGTTACTTAGTACTTGCCTAAACTTGGCAAGTACCATCTCTCAGATTCGGGCCCGTTCAACTTTAATCGCTAAGATCTGGATAATATCTCATCCATATACATGGAAGAATAGTTTATTTTTCATACCAATAGATGTGTTTTCAAACATTGAACCCTAATTAAGGTTTGAATTTCGATTTCTTTCCTTTACTGGTTGCTTTATGATTACATGCATATTTTTCCTTTCCTTGTTTATTTTGATTGACTTCTTTCCTTATTTACTCGTCTGATTTAACTACTATATAAACCTCTCCCCTAAATCCCCTTAAACGGATCTTAATCATAGTTATTCTCTCACTCCCACTCATTCCACTACACTAAAATTTGAGACTTTGGCCGGTTGAAAGCCAAGGCCACCAGAATTCTATTATTCAACCTCTCTCAGTGTGAGCACTGTCCTGAGTTCATTTAAAGCCCTTGGGAACTCTGAAGCACTGAGAAATTTGGGATTTTTGTTGTTCTCTCTGTGTTACTGATAGGCAAGTTGTTGGTTCTTAATCTCTACCTTATTAGCTCGTTAATTCGGCAAATTGGTGAGTAATAAGACTCTGGCAATTTATTCTCTTTTATTGGTGTTCATGACATTTTGATTTTTGTGAATCAATACGATATTGTTTTCCTCTGTTCATGTTCATGTTCGTATTTGATTTCATTATCCTTGCCCTTGTTTATCTGAACCTACTTGAATTCTGGGTTTCATGCCTGTTATATGTGCGCAATTGAATAGTTTATGATTATTCTCAGCTTGTTATGCTACTCTGATTACTAGCTGCTCTTCAAAAGCCTTTCCTCATGCCTTGCCTTAGGTTTCTGCATTTCTTAAGGATGTTATCTCCTGCCCAGAACTTGTTTGAGTGAATTTCTTTCCAATGAATCCCTCATGCATGTTCTACTGCTCTTCTGCTTACATGAAACTTATGTGTTCATTGTTGTCTCAATGTTTTAGCCTAATATATTTCTACTTTGGTATTTGGTCAATCTTGCATTCTTCGGTATTGCCAGGTTTCTAGTTAAACCCCAATACACTTGGTTTTACCATTATGACTGGCTTAAGTTCTTACGTTTGTCTATCCTATGACCTTAAGATTGACATATCTTCCTACCATGATCCTTAGACTTAGAAACCTTTGTGATTAAGATTCTTATCAATTGTTATAAATCATGCCTACTTGCTTGTTTACTTGCCATTCTCTGACTATAACTTTGTTAGACCTTCATGACTTAATCTCCTAGTTTTTAGTCTCTTTTAGGCCTATTTGTGCTTTGCTATAATCTTGTTGTTCTGAAAACTAAGTACGTATGCTTACCATGTTGATCTAAGTTATATGCCTCCTCAATTCTACTAATGTTGCACATATTGCTCTTTCACTTGTTTGAACTTATATTGTCATTCTTTATGCTAAAACTACTCTATTAAGACTATGCTCTGTTGATCCTTCAACTTTTCATAATTGGATCCCCCCCCTTGAAATTGTCTTAAGTTGCTTTTGACCACATTTGTGTTTAAAACCTCTTTAGTAATAGTCTGTTGTCAAACATGTCCAAAATGCAAACATGAATTTTCTTATGCGTGTCCTGCCAACATGCCACACGAATTTGCTTATGCTTTATAGTCCTGGAAAATAAGTATGTGGACTTTCTACTCTATTCAATTTGTTCAACATATAGTCTATTACTTGTGTGGCCATGTCCTTCATTTCGGCCTGGTATTTGGTTCTATGTGATGCTGGGCTTGACTGTTGGATCTAGACTTACTAGACTGATCTTATGAGTGGGAATTCGAGGCTACTGGAGCTGTCGAAGGCCTGAAAAATACTGGGTTATCTGTACTGGGCCTGTCATTGGGCCTATAGTGGTCTGCTTATGTAATTATTCAGATTTAATTCTGGGTCTGTAATAATCTTGTAATTGAACAGACGGGGTGATTAATAAAAGGGGTAGGGTACTTTAATTATCGCATAATGGGTAGAAAGCATGCCTATAGGACTTATGTGCTCTATTTGTTATTTTGACTTTTATGTGTTGCACACTAGTAGAGATCATGCCTATAGTAATCACACACTCACTAAACATGTTTACTATCAAAATATGAGCTTAAGTACTTTATTTGTTCCCTATATCTATTGTTGTGTGTTACTAGACAGCATGCTTATATGATCACTAATGCCCATCTAGAAACCATGCCTATAGGACTTTAATTGACTTATTTTCTATTGTTATTGTTATCATATTGCTTGCCTAGAAAACATGCCTATTGGGGCTAAGTATTACAGAAAATCAGTTTCAATTGTCAATCGTTAGAAATCCTACCTATAGGGTATTGTCACTCGCTTAAAATGGTTTATGAGATCAACGTTGTTAATGCTGGGCTCTCAAACACTGTTTCATTGCTTAACTATGCCACTATTAGAAATCATGCCTATAGGACAATGTCACCTTCCTAAGATGACATTGTTAATGCATATCTTAGCGCTAATAGATCTAAGCTTACAAATAGTTTACTGCCTCCTCACCTAAGCCATTAAGAGCAATAACATTGCATGCTGGAATTCAGAATCACCTAGAAACCATGCCTATAGGATTTTAAGTCTTAATTCTAAAGCTATGCACTTCATAAATTTCCCGCGTGTATTTGATGTTTATGTGTGGGGGCAAACTTGAGCCTTTATTTGTCTTTGCATGAAGTCCTACTTGTTTTGAATGTCAGTTAGTTTTACCATTTAGAGTAACCTAAGTAAGTTTAGAAACTACCCAAATAGAGGTCCAATGCCTTCTAGACCATAGGCATGGGACGGGTAGTGTACGCATAAGGTACGACTTAGAATTGAATTAGAGTGCTTCTAGATAAACAACTTTAACATAGTAATTGGGTATCAGGAGATGATAATTTGTACCCGCTAAATAATATGAGCAACTCCTATCTAAAGGGAGTTGCGAAGCATTATTTATGTTGCACGGGGTGATCCTTTAGGCTAAAAAACTTAGGACCCCCTTTTCTTTATGTCTACATTTAGTTATTCAAACATTGTATTCACATCTTGTAGTCCTTAAAGATTTGTACCAATTGTGTTATAATGAACTTCTTCGACCTCGGGGGATTCAGCTCATAGTTCCTTGTAGAAGTACTTTTCTCCAAGGTGCTTTTCGTAGCTTAACCCAGGTAGAACCGTTTCGCCTAGGGGGATTCAGCTCATAATTCCCGGTAAAAGTACTCTTCTCTCACGTTGTTTTACATAGCTTAAACCAGGTAGAACCTTCTCTCCTAGGGGAATTCGGCTCATAATTCTGGGTAGAAGTACTTTTCGCCTAGTTTGTTTTTCGTAGCTTAACACAGGTAGAACCTTTTCGCCTATGGGGATCCAGCTCATAGTTCTGGGTAGAAGTACTCTTTGCCCATGCCATTTTTCGTAGCTTAACCTAGGTAGAACCTTTTTTCCTAGGGGGATTCAGCTCATAATTCCGAGTAGAAGTACTCTTCGCTCAGGTTGTTTTACGTAGCTTAACCCAGGTATAACCTTTTCGCCTAGAGGGATCCCGCACATAGTTTTGGGTAGGAGTACTTTTCGCCAAGGCTGCTTTTCGTACCTTAACCTAGGTAGAACCGTTTCACCTAGGGGGATTCAGCTCATAATACCAGGTAGAAGTACTCTTCGCTCAGGTTGTTTTATGTAGCTTAAACCAGGTAGAACCTTCTTGCCTAGGGGGATCTAGCTCATAGTTCTGGGTAGAGGTACTCTTCGCTGAGGTTGTTTTACGTAGCTTAACCCAGGTAGAACATTCTCTCCTAGGGAGGTCCAGCTCATAATTCTTGGTAGAAGTACTCTTCGGCGAGGTTGTTTTATGTAGCTTAACACAGGTAGAACCTTTTCACCTATGGGGATCCAGCTCATAGTTCCGGGTAGAAGTACTCTTTACCCAGGCCATTTTTCGTAGCTTAACCTAGGTAGAACTTTTTTGCCTAGGGGGATTAAGCTCATAATTCCGGGTAGAAGTACTCTTCCCTCACGTTGTTTTACATAGCTTAACCTAGGTAGAACCATTTCGCCTAGGGGGATTCAGCTCATAGTTCCAGGTTAGAAGTACCCTTCGCTCAGGTTTTTTTAAGTACCTTAAACCAGGTAGAACCTTCTCTCCTAGTGGGATCTAGCTCATAGTTCCGGGTGGAAGTACTCTTCGCTGAGGTTGTTTTACATAGCAAAACCCAGGTAGAACCTTCTCTCCTAGGGGGATCCAACTTTTAATTCTGGGTAGAAGTACTCTTTGCCCAGTTTGTTTTACGTAGCTTAGCACAGGTAGAACCTTTTCACCTATGGGGATCTAGCTCATAGTTCCGGGTAGAAGTACTCTTTGCCCAGGCCATTTTTCGTAGCTTAACCTAGGTAGAACCTTTTGCCCTAGAGGGATTCAGCTCATAATTCCGGGTAGAAGTACTCTTCGCTCAGGTTGTTTTACGCCGCTTAACCCAGGTAGAACCTTTTCGCCTAGGGGGATCCTGCTCATAGTTCTGGGCAGGAGTACTTTTCGCCAAGGCTGCTTTTCGTAGCTTAACCCAGGTAGAACCATTTTGCCTAGGGGGATGCAGGTCTTAGTTCTGGGTAGAAGTACTTTTCGCCAAGGTGCTTTTCGTAGCTTAAACCAGGTAGAACCTTCTCTCCTAGGGGGATCTAGCTCATAGTTCCGAGTAGAAGTACTCTTCGCTAAGGTTGTTTTACGTTGCTTAACCTAGGTAGAACCTTCTCTCCTAGGGGGATCCAGCTCATAATTCTAGGTAGAAGTACTCTTCGCTTAGGTTGTTTTACGTAGCTTAACCTAGGTAGAACCTTTTTTCGCCTATGGGGATCCAGCTCATAGTTCCGAGTAGAAGTACTCTTCGCTGAGGTTGTTTTACGTAGCTTAACCCAGGTAGAACCTTCTCGTCTAGGGGGATCTAGCTCATAGTTTCCGGGTAGAAGTACTCTTCGCCCAGACTTATTTTCGTGGCCTAACCCGGTAGAACCATTTCGCCTAGGGAGATCCAACTCATAGTTTCGGGTAGCAGTACTATTCGCCCAGGATGCTTTACGTAGCTTAACCCAGGTAGACACCTTTTGCCTAGGGGGATTCAGCTCATAATTCAAGCTAGAAGTACTCTTCGCTCAGGTTGTTATACATAGCTTAACCCAGGTAGAACCTTTTCACCTATGGGGATCTAGCTCATAGTTCCGGGTAGAAGTACTCTTTGCCCAGGCCATTTTTCGTAGCTTAACCTAGGTAGAACCTTTTTCCCTAGGGGGATTCAACTTATAGTTCCGGGTAGAAGTACTATTTGCCCAGGATGCTTTACGTAGCTTAACCTAGGTAGAACCTTTTTGCCTAGGGGGATCCTGCTCATAGTTCCGGGTAGGAGTACTTTTCGCCAAGGCTGCTTTTCGTAGCTTAACCCAGGTAGTACCTTTTCGCCTAGGGGGATGCAGCTCATAGTTCTGGGTAGAAGTACTTTTCACCAAGGTGTTTTTCGTAGCTTAAACCCGGTAGAACCTTCTCTTCTAGGGGGATCTAGCTCATAGTTTCGAGTAGAAGTACTCTTCACTGAGGTTGTTTTACGTAGCTTAACCTAGCTAGAACCTTCTCTCCTAGGGGGATCCAGCTCTTTATTCTAGGTAGAAGTACTCTTCACTCAGGTTGTATTACGTAGCTTAACCTAGGTAGAACCGTTTCGCCTATGGGGATCCAGCTTATAATTCCGGGTAGAAGTACTCTTCGCTGAGGTTGTTTTACGTAGCTTAACCCAGGTAGAACCTTCTCGTCTAGGGGGATCTAGCTCATAGTTTCCGGGTAGAAGTACTCTTCGCCCAGACTTATTTTCGTGGCCTAACCCGGTAGAACCATTTCGCCTAGGGAGATCCAACTCATAGTTTCGGGTAGCAGTACTATTCGCCCAGGATGCTTTACGTAGCTTAACCCAGGTAGAAACTTTTTGCCTAGGGAGATTCAGCTCATAATTCCGGGTAGAAGTACTCTTCGCTCAGGTTGTTTTACATAGCTTAACCCAGGTAGAATCTTTTCGCCTAGGGGGATCCAGCTCATAGTTCCGGGTAGAAGTACTTTTCGCCAAGGTGCTTTTCGTAGCTTAACCCAGGTAGAACCGTTTCGCCTAGGGGGATTCAGCTCCTAATTCCTGGTAGAAGTACTCTTCGCTCAGGTTGTTTTACGTAGCTTAAACCAGGTAGAACCTTCTCTCCTAGGGGGATCCAGCTCATAATTCTGGGTAGAAGTAATCTTCGCCCAGTTTGTTTTACGTAGCTTAACACATGTCACGACCCAACTGCAGGGTCATGACTAGCACCCGGGCCGTACTTGCCGAGCACCAACGTACATTTTATCTAACCTTCCTTATTATCTTTAAGGGTTGAGAGGATCAATATAAATGGTAGACATGGATCATGAACATCCAACAATGAAAGATAATGTCATGAATATACATAACATGGGACGACAAGACTGTCAAGAAACTATATATAAGGTACGAGCTACCATGCTGCCGTGAAAGACTATACAACAAAAATCAGCCGACAAGGCATTCCAAACCATACATGAGTTGACACCTGTCTATGAGCCTCTAAAGGAACATAAGTGCTACAACATTGCCGGAACAGGGCCCCGACATACCCATAATGTCTATAACAAAAATGCATACCAAAACCACGGCAAGTCCGGAAAAGGGATCTCGCCAATAACCGCTGAACTGGACAACCTACTGTGGTGGGGGAGCTGTGTCTACTCGTCTATCAGGACCTGCAGCACGACATGCAGCGTCCACAAATAAAAAGGACGTCAGTACGAATAAAGTACTGAGTATTAAGGCAGGAAAGCATAAGTAAGAACAGTAATGTAAACAAGGATAGAGAATATACAACCTATGACATCTGAGTACCTCTGAGGGCTATTGACATGAAATACATGATACATACATATATATACATAAAATTTTAAAACATACGCCTTTGTGGGAATCACCATCATCATATCGTACCCGGCCGTAATAGGCTCGGTAAAATGTACCCGGCCATCATAGGGCTCGGTAGAATCATACCCGGCCACGTGGAGCTCGGTAAAACCCAACTGATCAGTGGTTGCACAATAGGTGCCATACCCGGCCGACTATAGCGCGGCTCGGTAGAGTAAAATAGATACATATATATGATGCATGCTGGACTCATTGGAATCACATTTTGAACCTTTCGGAGTGACGTAAGGTCGGTATCCTTCGTACACGTTATTAGGATTAACTCTTCATCAAGAATCTTATAAGAATAAGGAACTACCAACAACATTGATAATATAAGAATAAGAGAAGTAACATCAATATCAATTGTTTCATAAGAAGGGCAGCAATGTAAGTACTGCTAGCTTCTAAGAGTAGAGTATCTTTGGGAGCTCGTTCATTACATTATGTACAATCGGAGTCGTGCAAAAGAATGAAGGGGATAGCCTCACATACCTTGTATATACTGCCCAACCTCAAGCTATGCAAATTTCACGACTCCTTAGTCTACAATAAAAGAAATGACACTATCATTATCGCTTAAGCGTCGTAACTATTATGTATCGACCGCAACCTATTTTACGATGAAACGGACAGCACCTCCCCTATATATATGACTTCCCAAAAGTCAATACAATCACCAAACAGCCCAAACAACATCATTAATAATCATATTGAGCCTCCCAAAACAGTCCACCAACCAACAACATTACTACCAAGCCTTTCGATATATATTTCACAAGTTCTAGCTTCAACGACTTAGCTGCAACTTGGATAATCTTAAATATATATAGAGTAAGAGGTTCCTTACCTTTAAACAGAAAGAACAACGCCAATTTGACCTTAATTTTCCACGAAATATCCCTCCAATTCTGCCACAAGAACAAGGAAGCGAAACTAGCAATTAATTCGGTTGTTTCGGCACTAGAATTACTTTAGAAGACTTGAAATCACCTAGGGTTGATATTAAAAACTTGAAGGAGTATTTACAGAACATAAAACACTTAAAACAACCTCCCACACGAGCTGGAACAACACAAAAATCAGCAAAAACAAGAAGAACAAGAAACTTACTAGCGCCACGGGATTCCCGACATTTGATTTGTGTTGTTTGCCCTTTGTTTGGGTTTTGGATCATGAGAGAACCTTGAGATACTGTTTTTAGGGTTCTAAGGTCTGAATATACTGAAAAATATTGACATAAAACGGGGTTGAGGTATCTTATATATATCCATATGTCTAAACCGCCTATATGGGCCCCATAGAGAGCTGCTTGGCGCACTCTCGCAAAAATGCGAATATCTCTCTATTCTGAGGCCGTATCGACAAACGGTTTAATGCATTGGAAACTAGACTCATAGATATTCAATGTGATAGGTAGATCACCCCATAATGCCAAGTACATTGGGAGAAAAAGGTAGTAACATTTGACCTAAAGTTTAAGTAAAATTATAAACGTAAGTTGCGACAACTTTTATCGACTTTTGTTTCATAACTCGCTTGACTTCAAGACTTATGAGACGGATATTATATGATTAAAATACATTAAAACATGACCTCTTGGGACAATTAATCACCTCTAGTGTTACCCTAAAATACGGATTATAACATCCTTGATTCGTTTAACTTCTAATACTTATTAACCACTCTTATACACCCTTGTATTGTTTAAGACCAATAGGATTAACTTCTTATCATCTCAAAGATAATTTCTTCTTGGATTTACGTCGACTAACTTACGGCGTGATCTAAGGTACGCGAATTTGGGTTGTAACACCCTCTCCCCCTTAGTAACATTCGTCCTCGAATGTAGGGGTTTATGGGGTGTCTAACTCATCGTGGATTCCGACGGAAATTTCCGGCTGAGTTTCCCTATAAAATGGACACTAGCCAAACTTGCAAGCAGTTAAGCCTAACCTATGGCCTTACAAGACTATACAAAGCATTATGGATATGTACATTATCTGCATATCACCATTTTATATTAAAAAAAGTACTCACAAGCTATTGCTTACCTCATAGAGCCGTTACACCTTATAATGCGTCCTTCTTTCCCCCGACATCCTCGATATCTTCACTCTGGAATAGGTTAGGGTATTTAGACTTCATCTCCTCTTCTGCTTCCCATGTCAAATCTTCTATATTCTTGTTCCTCCATAATACTTTGACGGAAGCTACATCCTTTGTTCTTAGCTTGCGGACTTGTCGATCTAATATAGCCACTGGCACTTCATCATATGATAGATCCTCTGTAACTTGTACATCTTTGATAAGGACGACCCGAGAAGGGTCTGCAATATATTTCCTCAACATAGATACCGGCACACCATGAAGCCTAACAATCTCATTGATATACAACTTCACATAATCTTCAGTCGTGTAAGTTGTCTTAACTGGCAGAAAATGGGCAGATTTTTAAGTCGATCAACTATCACCCAGATGGAGTCAAACTTATGATAAGAGCGAGGTAATCTAATAATGAAGTCCATATTAATCACCTCCCATTTCTAGGTCGGAATCTCTATATTCTGAATCAATCCACTGGGTTTCTGATGCTCGATCTTTACTTGTTGACAATTAGGACACTAGGCTACAAATTCTACAATAGACTTCTTCATGTTATCCCACCAATACTGCTCCTTAACGTCATGATACATCTTTGTCGAGCCGGGATGGATAGAATATCGGGACTGATGAATCTCAATCATAATCTTCTCTCGCAACCCTGCCACACTAGGCACACATAATCGGCCCTGGTATCTCAGTGTCCCATCTCCTCCGATCTTGAAAGCTGTAATCTTACACTGCTGAATTCCCTCTCTCAATCTTACTAAGGTGGGACCTTCATATTGCCGTACTTTTACCTCGGCTACAAAAGATGATTCTGCTGTATTCTGTACAGTAACACCTCCGTCATCAGAGTCTAACAATCTGATTCTCATATTGGCCAGCTGGTGAAGCTCTTTGGTCAACCCTTGTCTACCTGCCTCAATATGTATTAAGCTTCCCATTGACTTACGGCTCAGAGCGTCTGCCACAACATTGGCTTTACCGGGATGGTACAATATCTCGACGTTATAGTCTTTCAGTAATTCAAGCCACCTACGCTGCCTCAAATTGAACTCCTTCTGCTTAAAGATGTATTGTAAACTCTTGTGATCTGTGTAGATATCAACATGGACGCCGTATAAGTAGTGCCTCCATATCTTCAAAGCATATATTACTGCAGCCAATTCCAAATCATGAGTCGGGTAATTCTTTTCATGCTTCTTCAATTGTCTTGATGCATAAGCAATCACCTTCCCACGTTGCATTAATACGCACCCCAAACCTATACCTGAGGCATCACAATATACCACATAACCTTCTGTTCCTTCTGGGAGAGTGAGCACTGGCACGGATGTCAATCGATTCTTTAGCTCCTGAAAACTATGTTCACAAATGGCATTTTAGATTAGAAAGGCCTAAAATTGAAGTAAGACAGTCAGGATTGCATACGAGAACAGCCCAGAAACATATTGAACAACAACCTTCAAAAGTGAAAAACACATGCTAATGACAAGTAAATAGGAATGAAGTGACGAAAGATCAGCAACTCACTAGTTAAACGAAATTTCTGGCCTTGGCTTTCAGCCGGCCAGGAACCAAAATATAGAACAAGAGTATTTAGAGAACAAAGAGCGATAATTTCTGTTTTTTAGTAAACATTCACGACTCAAGTCTGTCCCAAAAGGGGGAATGGGGAGGGGTTTATATAGTAGTAGAAATTAACATCCAAACAAGAAAAATCATCAATCAAACACGAGAAAGGAAGGAATCATCGCATGCAATCAAATCAATAAGGAAAAGAGAAAAATTGCAAACCCTAATTTTAGGGAAAGTGTAAAATCGGCAGAAACTAAAAATAAATAAAAGTCAAAATCACATGCTGTATAGAATAAGATGAACATAAACAAAAATACCTTTTAAAATCAAAGAATCAAACCAGATTTGGTTCGATTTAAAATAATCTGAAACCCTAAACTTAGGGTGAATAGGAATCACGGAAATGCACAGAGATTCATACCATAAACGAACAAGAACGAACATAGACGGAAAAGTTCAAGGAAATGAACCAGCTTTGGTTCGAAATCAATGAAATACACTTGCCATGTTTAGGCAAGTGGTATATAGAAGGTTCCAGTACCAAGGGGGAGTAGAATATGGCAAGAAGCGACCATGGAATCCCATGATCGGTGGGATTAGGAGAGAAAACTAGGGGGAGATGGCTAGGGTTTGACAGAGAGAGAAGGGGAGTTTGAGAGAGTTTGAGGGAGGCGGGTGAAGGGATGAATGGTTTAGGGTTTATGGGGGTTCGGGTATAATTTAAAAGGGTGGGTGTAATATGGGCCGTTGATCTCAGAGATCAACGACCATGATTAGTCGGGGGTTCTAGGTCGGATTAGTAAAACGGGTCATGACCGGGTATGGGGTTGGGTTAATTGTTTTGGGCTCAAGGGTTATTGGGCTGGTATTGGGTAGTTAGGTCCTAAATTTAAAGGAATTTAGGGCTAGATTTTGAATACCCAATGTTTAATAAATAAATAATTTATAACAGTAATTAATAAATATAAAAATTATCATTTGTGCATGAAAATGATTAAAAATAATTATTTAATATTATAAAAATATAAAAAGTTATTTTTTGCATAAATAATGTGATTATACATGCATATGGGCTATTATTGCAAAATATGCAATTTGGCCCTAGAAAAAATACAAATGTAATTATAAAAAATGCCCTGAAAATATTTAAACCTCATATTGGTATAAATGATAAGTTTTAGATGATTAAATCATCATAAAATAATTTAGAGGATAATTAATGGATATTTATACAATAAAAATGCAAAAATAAATTGGTTTAAAGTTTTTAAAAATCATGAAAAATTATGAAAATACTTGTGTATGCTTGTAAATCAAATTATGATACATATGCACTATTTTGAAGATATATATATATATAAGGAAAAAATCGGGTATCAACAGATGTGCATATGTATTTGTGAGTACTGTTGTTTTTCTGTGCCCGCATTCAAAGAAAAATCATGAGTTTGCAGGGGGAAAGGTCGGTTCGTACTCTTGATACCTTGCTTTGTCTTCACTCTTGTCTTTAAGTCTTGTTTGAGTTGCCTAGGGTAACATATGGCTGTCATAGAAACAAAGTTTTTTTTTGAAAATATGTGTGCATTTGACAAATTATTTGCAAAAATATGGTTGTTTTAAATGTATTGTAGTATGTGAGATCAAACAATTTTGATGAACCGGTTACTGTGATACATTTAGATACATTGCAACCTCTTTGCCTTAGAATTTTGAAGGACCTCCTCAAAATTCTGCCCCAGTTTAAATTTATACTCTTGACAATACTTTTTGGCTATTCCACACACGACGATGTTGACTGAATTTGCGATCTTGATAATTAATGAATATTTATACAATAAAAATACAGAAATAAATTGGTTTAAAGTCTTTAAAAATTATGGAAAATTATGAAAATACTTGTGTATGCTTGTAAATCAAATGATGATACATATGCGCTATTTTGAAGGTATATATATATATATATTTGAAAAATATAAGGAAAAAATCGGGTATCAACAGATGTGCATATGTATTTGTGAGTACTGTTGTTTTTCGGTGCCCGCATTCAAAGAAAAATCATGAGTTTGCAGGGGGAAAAGGTCGGTTCGTGCTCTTGACCCCTTGCTTTGTCTTCAATCTTGTCTTGAAGTCTTGTTTGAGTTGCCCAGGGTAACATCTGGCTGTCATAGAAACAAAGTTTTGTTTTTTGACAATATGTGTGCATTTGACAAATTATTTGCAAAAATATGGTTGTTTGAAATGTATTGTAGTATGTGAGATCAAACAATTTTGATGAACCGGTGACTGTGATACATTTAGAGACATTGCAATCTCTTTGCCTTAGAATTTTGAGGGTCCTCCTCAAAATTCTGCCCCAGTTTAAATTTATACTCCTGACAATACTTTTTGGTTGTTCCACACATGACGATGTTGACTGAATTTGCGATTTTGCCCCAGTTTCTGATCATGGGAAAATGAAGATTTTATTAAGATGTGACCGAACCCACAGGGCTGCCTATGTATCCCCTTTTAAATGGGAATTAGGTCAAGCATAGTTCAGTTACATCAAGTGAAGAAATGCGAACAATCCTAAATATAGTATCTCTTGACTGCGTCTGAGTTGATAGGTTTCGGCCAAATCTCTCTGTCCATTCATTTTAGCACCAATTTTCCCGGTGTAAATTGCCTTGGTTTGACCCTTTTGTTGAAGGCTCTTGCCATCCTGTTCTAATAGAGTTAATCGTAACACACCGCATTCATTCTTTTTCCATCAATGAGAGCTAGTTGTTCGTAGCAGCTCTGTACCCATTCTGCATCGCTGAGCTCAGCCTCTTGTATAATTCTTAAAGAAGGGATTTCTACCTCGGCAGGAATAACCACTTTGGTACCGTAAACCAATAGGTAGGGAGTTGCCCCTGTTGATGTGCGAACCGTGGTACGATACCCGAGCAGAGCAAATGGCAGCTTCTTTTGCCATTGTTTGTAATTATCTACCATTTTTCTTAGTATCTTCTTGATGTTTTTGTTAGCGGCTTCTACAGCTCCATTCATTTGCGGCCTGTATGCTGTGGAATTCTTATGCTTAATCTTGAAATTTTCACACATGGCCTTTATTACATCACTGTTGAGATTGGCGGCATTGTCAGTGATGATTGACTCTGGCACTCCGAACCGACAAACAATGCGATCCCGAACAAAATCTGCGACGACCTTCTTAGTTACAGCTTTGTAAGATCCAGCTTCAACCCATTTTGTGAAGTAGTCTATGGCCACTAGAATGAATCTATGCCCACTCGAAGTGGCAGGCTCGATCGGGCCTATGACATCCATACCCAAGCCGAGAAAGGCCAGGGTGCACTTGTTGCATTGAGTTCATTGGGTGGCACTCGTATCATATCGGCATGTATCTGGCATTGGTGACATTTCTGAACATACTTGACGCAGTCTGTTTCCATAGTCATCCAGAAATACCCTTCTCTTAGTATTTTCTTAGCTAAGACGAAGCCATTCATGTGCGGTCCGCAAGTTCCGGCATGTATTTCCTCGAGCAATTTGGATGCTTCCTTGGCATTTCTCCGCTTTGAAAGAAATGGTTGGCTAATCTTTGAAGCGTGCGCTTCTGAGTATGGGTAGAGTGCTATGGATATTCTCCTTTTTCCAAATATTCCTTGATGTCGTGGAACCACGGATTGCCATCGCTCTATTCTTCAACATGAGCACAATAGGCTGGTTGTTTATGAATTCCTATTGGGATAGGATCGATGAAATTCTTGTCTGGGTGTTGTATCATGGAAGATAGAGTGGCCAATGCATCTGCGAACTCATTTTGAATTCTCAGAACATGTTTGAATTCTATCTTTGTGAACCTTTTGATCAGCTCTTGTACACAGTGCAAATATGACAATATTTTGGTGTTCTCTACAGCCCATTCTCCTAAAACCTGATGCACCAACAGATCGAAATCTCCAATTACCAACAGCTCCTGAACATTTATGTCAATGGCCAACCTGACTCCCAAGATGCAAGCCTCATATTTTGCCATATTGTTGGTGCATGGAAACCTAAGTTTTGCAGATACCGAATAGTGTTGGCCAATTTCTGATACCAAAACAACTCCGATACCTACTGCTTTGAAGTTTGTTGCTCCGTCGAAGAACATTCTCCAACCATCATATGCTTCAGTGATATCTTCTCCCACGAATGACACTTCCTCGTCGGGAAAATATATTTTCAATGGTTCGTATTCTCCGTCTACATGATTTTCTACCAGATGATCTGCCAATGCTTGTCCTTTGACCTCCTTCTGAGTTACATAGACGATGTCAGACTCGCTCAATAATATTTTCCACTTTGCTAACTTACCCGTAGGCATGGGCTTCTGAAAGATATATTTTAGTGGATCCATCCTTAATATGAGATATGTAGTGTATGCACAGAAATAATGCCTCAATTTCTGAGCTATCCATGTCAAAGCACATCAGGTGCATTCCAGCAATGAGTACCGGGCTTCGTATGGTGTGAATTTTTTGCTCAGATAGTATATTGCCTGCTCCTTTCTTCCAGTTTCATCATGTTGTCCCAAAACGCAACCAAAAGCTCCATCCAGTACAGACAAATAAAGCAGCAGTGGTCTTCCTGGCTCTGGTGGGACCAGAATGGGTGGTTTGGATAAATACTCCTTAATTTTGTCGAAGGCTTTTTGACATTCTTCAGTCCAACTCGTTGCAGCATCTTTCCTCAACATTTTAAAGATCGGCTCACAAATCACTGTTGATTGTGCTATAAAGTGACTGATGTAATTAAGACGTCCTAAAAAGCTCATCACATCTTTTCTTATTCTTTGGAGGAGGAAAGTCTTGGATTGCTTTGACTTTTGATGGGTCTAACTCAATTCCTCTACGACTGACAATGAATCCTAATAATTTTCCGGCAGGGACTCTGAAAGCACACTTTGCAGGATTCAGTTTCAGATTATACCTTCGAAGCCGATCAAAGAATTTCCTCAGATCCGTTATGTGATTCGTACTCCTTTTGGATTTGACGATAACGTCATCCACATACACTTCTATCTCTTTGTGTATCATGTCATGGAAAATAGTTGTCATGGCTCTCATGTAGGTGGCTCCAGCATTTTTCAAACCAAATAGCATCATTTTATAACAATATATTCCCCATGGCATGATAAAGGCTGTCTTTTCAGCATCCTCTTCATCCATCCAGATCTTATGGTACCCCGCGAAGCGATCCACAAAGGATTGGAGTTCATGTTTGGCATAATTGTCGATCAATATGTGTATATTAGGCAACGGGAAATCATCTTTGGGACTTGCTCTGTTTAGATATCGGAAGTCAACACATACTCTGACTTTCCCATCTTTCTTCGGAACTGGAACAATGTTGGCCAACCAAGTCGGGTACTCGACCACTCTAAGAACCTTGGCTTTGATCTGCTTGGTGATCTCCTCTTTTATCTTTAAACTCATATCTGGCTTGAATTTTCTGAGCTTTTGCTTTATCGGTGGACATGTAGGATTAGTGGGTAACATGTGAGCTACTATAGATGTGCTCAAACCCATCATATCGTCGTAGGACCATGCAAAGATATCTTCATATTCTTTTAGGAATCTGATGTACTCTTCTTTCTTTGACGGTGATAGATGAATGCTTATGTGTGTTTCCTTGACCAGTTCGGAATCCCCTAAGTTAACTGCTTCAGTTTCGTCCAAATTGGACTTTGGCTTGTTTTCAAAATTTTCCACTTCTCTGACGATTTCCTCAGGTATTGTATCATCTTCTAGGTTTTCTGAATCACTATCCTTATGTTGCGTTATCTCATTACATGTCATAGTCACAGGTTCATCGGGATATGTAATAATAATGTTGTAAAAAGAGAAAATGTAGAGAATAATAGTAAATACGAAAAGTAGCAATGCATTAATTAAAATCTTTAAAACGTTAACAAATGCGGCTCGATGACTCGAGCAATTATTTCAAAGAAAAATACTGAAAATGTCTCAAATGCTTAAAAATAATTGATGTTAATCTGCCAAGCTACCCAGAAACTCGACGGGCCCGGGATGGTGCAACAGTCCAGTTTTTTAGAACAGCTCCTTTCCCCACGGTCTGAATGATAAGGTCTTCCTCCTCCTCCTCCTCCTCCTCCTCCTCCTCCTCCTCCTCAACTATCGCGCTGCAATCTATATCTTCTTCATCCAGAAACAGTTTCCTCATGCCAGCTAAGACTTCATCTTCCCTAGATCCCCACATTATGTCAGCTTGATGAAATGTCTAGTGCAGAGGTGGTACTGGTTGTTCCCGCAAATAATAAGGACCATGCCATGGCAGCAACCAATCCTGGTATTCTTGCCAAGTATATTCATATCCGAGCCCAAAAGTTGTACCATGACGCTGCGGTTGTATGGGTTTGGTGATCCATTGGAGATTTTTGCCGAGACCCTTGCCAGGTTCATATCTTGTCCATATTAATATGCATTCTATCTTGTTACTCCAGCATTGATCCTTTTCAATTATGTTGACTCGCTTAATGCGATAGTACGTTTCTCCACCTAACTTCTTCTTATTCTCGATGACTGGAATGGTCTTATTGGTATAGATGGGGTTTCTTCCATCCCCATGGATAATCACTTCTTGATGATTCCATTCAAACTTCACAACCTGATGCAGAGTAGAAGCCACTGCCCCAGCGGCGTGTATCCAGGGTCGTCCCAACAATAAATTATAGGTAGCAGATATATCCAGCACTTGGAACTCAACATCAAACCAGGTCGGGCCCATTTGTAGGCTGAGGTTGATTTCTCCGATTGTGGCTCTTTGAGATCCATCAAACTCCTTTACATTCATACTTCCCATCCGTATCTCGTGCTGATTTTTACCCAACCTTTTTAGAGTAGTCAGTGGGCATATATTAAGACTTGAACCCCCATCTATCACGACCCTGGCGATGAATGTTTCCTCAAATTGCACTGTGATGTGTAGTGCCCTATTATGACTTAGTCCTTCTGGTGGTAATTCATCCTCGTGAAAGGTGATTTTGTGGCTTTCCAGTACCTACCCGACAATGTTGGCCATCTCCCCACTAGTGATGTTGGTGGGTGCATAAGCTTCACTCAACACTTTCATCAAGGCATTCTTGTGTGTCTCAGAGTTTTACAGCAGTGACAAGATGGATATCTGAGCCGGAGTTTTATTCAGATGATCGACAACAGAGTATTCCCTTGCTTGTACCTTTCTCCAAAGGTCATCAGGGCCAGTATCAACAACAGGCGGCTTAGATGCAGCTTCTTTGCTTGTTCCTCCCAGGTGTTCAGGTTTATAGATTCTGCCAGTTCTAGTCATGCCTTGCGCCGCCCCTGTTTCCTCCATTTTTTCTTTTCCTTTTCTCCTTGCTTCCGCAACATAATCCCATGGTATAGCATTAGACTTGTAAGATGGCGTGGGGGCTACCATCATAGTGAAAGGTGTAGTTACCTCGACTTCAAACGGTGCTTGGGTTTGTACCACAACTGGTGTGAGGGTGACCGGAGACGTTTTAGGATCATCCCCCTCCCGAATGAGTCCAATTGACCCCTCCGGATCCCATTCCTCGTCGGTCTCTATCATATTCATTCCCTAACCTCTGTGATCCGTGAAAGGATTATTACAAATATTTGGTGCAACTTCCTTTGCCTGTATGACCTTGTTGTCGATCAGTGTCTAAATCTTATCTTTTAGTGTGCGAAACTCATCAATTGTATGACCTTTCATGCCTGAATGATAGGCACATGTCTTGTTCGAGTTAATCTACTAAGAGGAATTCTCCATAGCAATGGCAGGGATGGGAGTGACATAACTGGCAGCCTTCAATCTCTCATATAATTGGTCTACAGGCTCAGCATTTGGGTGTATTGTCTAGGTGGTCTGCGGTTGAAGTTTGGTCGTGGTTTTTGGTAGTTTTGGTGGGCGGGTGGTGGTGAGTGGTAATATGTGGGTTGAGTGTTATAGGCGTGGTAGATGGTAGCAGGTTGTTGGTATCTGGGGGTGAAGGCTGGCATGTGGGTGGAGGCATTTAGTATATAAGTGGAGGTGTTTGGTATGTAAGAGGAGACTTAGGACCCTGGGCCACCATTACGGCTCCTACTTCTTTCTTCTTTGAAATACCTCCCGATTGAAATGCTTTATTCGTGGCCTGCAGTGCCTCAAAATTTGTCACCATCCCACTCATAATCCATTCTTCTATTCTTTCTCCCAACTTGATGATGTCGGAGAATTTGTGATTTTCAATAACCATAAGCCTTTCATAGTACTGCAGGTCTTGAGCTCTGATGAAGAACTTATTCATTTGTTCTTCTTCAAGTGCTCGTCTTACTTTCGCGGCTTCAGATGTCCACTGAGTAGCATATTCGCGAAAGGTTTCTGTTGGTTTCTTCTTGAGGTTTTGAATGTAGAAAACGTTTGGTGCGTTTTTTGTGTTGAACCTGAATCTGTCCATGAAATCTGATGCCATGCTTACCCAATTAACCCATTTCTTCGGGTTCTAACCGATATACCAAGACAACGCATCTCCGGTGAGGCTTCGCATGAACAATTTCATACGGATTCGTTCATTTTTGCCCACTCCTACAAGTTTTTCATAATACGTCCTCAGATGCACTTCGAATCACCAGTTCCATCGAATATTTCGAACTTGGGAGGTTTGTAACCCTTCGTCAGTTCCACATCTGGCTGAATGCACAAGTCCTCATAGTTTAAACCTTCAATGCATTTACCACCTTCGACATTCTAAACTCTGCCAGTGAGCTTCTTGTGTTCTTCCGCTATGTTCTTAATGAGCAGGTCTTTCTCGGCTGATTCAGGTATGTATAGGGTTTGTTGTGGGGTGTGGGGTAAGGTCTCCACATATATCAGGTTGCTTTGGTGGAGTTCGGGGATCTGGACATAAGGGTGATCATTTGTTGAGTTTTGGAGGTCAGGAGTGGGTTGTGGTATATTTTGGGGAGTATGATAAGTGGTAGTCTGCGGGTATTGGTTTGGGTGATGATGATGTTGTTGCGGAGTTAGCATTGGATGAGGATTAGGGTTTTGGGGAGGTGTAGGGTACTGGTGTGGTGCAAGGGGTTTGGTGGCGGGTTTTAGTTTTATGGGTTTTTTCTGTGCTTGGTTCTGGGTATTTGGATTTTGTTGGTCAATATCAGGGATATTTAGAGTGAGAGAGAGGTTTGCCAAGTTCCGGACCTTCTCAAGTTCTCCTTGTAGCTCCAAAATCTTTTGTTCCAGACGTAAGACCAGTTAATTCTGTGCCGGGGTGCTTTGACTATCTGAAGTTTCAACGGTCTCAGCTATAGTAGCGTTGTCCTTCCTGATACCACTCAAATCATCCATTTTCCCGTTCCCTTTGATTTTTCCTTTAGGATCACTTGGTGGAGGACCTCTGGATCTAGTGTGATATGTTGACGATGCCAGTATGCACGAACCAACCTTAGGGAGTGGGAATAATCAAAAAGAAAGAAAAAGCAAAAGGTATCCAAGTTAGTAAGGGGTATTAAAAGAATGCTTGCAATATTAAACATGTTTTGCAAAATCATATAATAATTCGCGTCCTAATTTTGGGACCTCGTTGTGCCCGAGGTAGGCCTAAGCGACACATAGACTTGGAGAAAATTGATGCCAATAATTGCATCATTTTATTAATGTAAAAATGAGCCAAACCTTCACTAAATCGACAATAATAATAAAGCTACTAATGGCATTTAGCCTTATTACAATTGAAATCTAAAACTAAGCTAGAAAACGATAAAGGACATTATTTGCTAGTCTACTTGGTCCCTGAAGGACCTTCTCCGTGCTTGCCTCTTTTGACTCCATCAATCAAGTTCCCCAAGTGGCGCATATCCAATAATAAATAAGCCTTTTCTAGATGCCCTCCTTCACTGACATCCGTATTTTGACAATCCGCAAGCCTCTTTCTCATCTTTCCCTGAAACTCCATCAATCCTTATTCTAGATATTCCAATCTCTCGGTGGATTTAGTGGCAATTTACTTCCATTCATTAATTGCCTCTATGTCCACTTTATGTTGTTCCAGATGTCTAGCTTCAGACTTAAAAACCCTTTTGCGAAGCCTTCTATACTTGACTTGTGCCTCAGCAGCATCATCAATGATCCTATTTTCCAAATTGACCCATGGCTTGACGTCTCCCGCTATATCATCTACTAACTATGATGGATAGAAATACACATGACCGGCATGGTACCTGTCTGGCTTAATAGTCTCTCTTTCCACAATGACCTTCTGGTTCCACATATGTTGTGCCTCGAACTTGAAAGGAATGATGTCCCCTTTGAAATCTGCCTTATACTGGACCATGCTGGAAACCCGAGGTATGACCTGTTTTCTTCTTGTTTGTCTCATTACCCTTATAGGAGCATAGGGATAAATGCCTCGCAACCCGATCAATACCAGATGAGTGGTATCCCTTGACCTGATGATGAACTCACTGCTAGGAAATCACTCAAACATCCAATGTTCCTTCTCGTCTGTTAGATTGCTGAAGAAACGTACCCAACGTACAGCACTTCCGGGTTGTGCAAACCTATCTGGGATGAATGTCATTTTCTTTGGATGCTGATAATCTATGTAGTCGTTCAATGGCCGTCACAGAAGCTCTTGGCAATATTTTCCCCTCTGAAAGTGCTCTAATAGCCAGACTTGCAGTAACAGATTACAACCTTCAAAATGTCCGAACCCCTACTTGCACCGGTCTAAAGTGCGGTACAGTTTAGCTTGGATCATGGGGATGATGGTGTCGGTTTGCCCCTCGATGCCTTCCATTAAAGTTCTTGCAACCATAGCTAAACAAGTGTGAATCCTTCCCCCTTTCATTGGAAATATCAACAATCCCAAGAAGCATATGATGAACACATAAACCCGGTGATGCGTCCAACTTAATAAAGTAATCGCGAGTTCATCATGATGAAGGCGACATGACTTACTGTGCCTATAATGCTCATAAAGGAATTCAAATGGGATGTATGATTTCTTCAAACAAAGCAACTCATCATTTTTCTTGAAGCCCAACATCTTTAGAAAACAGCGAGGGGCGCGATTCTCTGGTACTAGTAACCGTGGACTATCCCATGGCAGCTTAGGAAAACCTCCTATTTCTTCTAAGAGAGGAGTCATTTCTATGTCACCAAATCGGAAGACCGCTCTTTTCTCATCCCAGAACATGGTAGCAGCCTCAATCAAAGCTCTATTTGGTTGGATATTAAGCAAAGACGGCAAGTCACTAAGTACTCTTCTCACATGATTCTTGTCGCAAGACGCAAGGTTTTTCCACCAGTCAAGTAGCAGAGGTGGGATGTTTTGTACTATGCCGAACCTGGGGACTTCGTGTTTCATTTTCTGCAAACAAATAAAGTTAGCCCTTTCCCCTCCAAATATGACCACTTACACAATAATGATCAACATATTGGCACATTTTCTCCAAGTAATGCACATAACATGGTAGTGTCCATTGGGATTGTAAAAATCTCGTCGGACTTTGGACAAGGCTTATCTTAGCGGGCTGTTACATTAACAATGTTCTAACCCATACTAAGTTTAGCATGATGCATGTGCATTTGATATTGGATTAAGGTTTCTAGAATGGCCTAGACTGGTACTCCCAAGTGGACAACTTGAAAGAGAAAGGCACAGGACCGTCGATCGCACCGCTGATCGACTAGTCTACCGCAAATAAGCCTTTTCGATTTGAAAAAGGTAATTTTGGAAGAGTGCAGACACTCATCAAGTGCCGCTATGTTGATAATTGGCATGAGTGGAGTATGATGTGGAGCATGAATTTATGTAGAGATAATAACACGTTGTCAAGTATTTGCACGATAAATATGTAAAAGCAGTAAATACAGTAGTAAGGTAAAACGTGAAAAACATAGAAAAGAAAGACAAAAGGAAAGAGTTAGTTTAGTTCGTGGAGTATATGCGAGAATGTAATAAAGTAAGTAAGGGAGTAGGTATGGGAGAGTCATGATATGGAAGTCTTAGACAAGATGAAATGAAGAGTGGTCATAGCAAATAAAGGTGAACGGGAAAGGGATGTGTATGTCATAACAGATTTAAACAAATAAAGGTGAACGGAGAAGGGATGTGCATGTCATAACAAATTATGTAATAGCAAATTTAAATAAATAAAGGTGAAGAAGGGATGTACAGGTAATAAATAAAGTAATCCACGTAAGTGAAGTTCATTATGGTAAGAGCCTAAGTATCCCTAGCAGAGTCGACATGCTGACACGCCCTTTTTTCTTGCAAAAGTGGGCTTCGACATTGTGACAACTCTTTTGAGTGGGAGGTAAAGTGTTAAAAGAAGAAAAGCCACCACCTAACGATTTTTAAGGTGCGTTAGGGCACCTATTATGCAGATAACTCTGTTTGACTAGTCAGCGCCACCAAAGATCGGGTAAGGGCTCAAATTACCTCAAAGAGAAAGTGTTAGGCACTATTCGAGGTCCACAACAGTAGGTCCCGGCCGAACTTAAGACTATGTGGATTATAATTAGGCAATATGATTAAATAAACAAAGAGAATAAAAGGTCAAAGAGTTTTATTATAACACAATGAGAATTGGTACAAATCTTAAGGACTACAAGGATACAACTATAACGGTCTATATTAGATGACTAAGTGTATAAAGAAAAAGGAGGGTCCTAAGTTTTTTAGCCTGAAGGATCACCCCATGCAACATAAATAATACTCCGCAACTCCTTTTAGATATGAGTTGCTCATATTATTCGACGGGTACATACTATTATCTCCTTCTACCCGATTACTATGTTGAAGTTGTTTACTTAGAGCATTTTAATTCAATTCCAGGTCGTATCCTATGCGTGCACTACCCGTCCCATGCCTATGGTCCAGGAGGCGTTGGACCTCTATTTGGGTGGTTCTAGACTTTACTTAGGCTGCTCAAAATGATAAAACTAAGTGATATTCAAAACAAATAGGACTTCACTTAAGGACAGTTAAAGGCTCAAGTTAGCCTCCACACTTAGACAACAAATGCACGCAAATAGATTTCTACGTTAGGCACCAGACAGTTTCATAATTGAGGCAAATTGAAGTCATTAAGCTCTATAGACATGGTTTCTAAACAACTACTCAGTTTAAGAGTATCTGGTACTGTTATGCTGTTTATTGAGATTACAGATTATAAGTTATTAAAACCTATAGACATGGTCTCTAAGTGATTTACGCAATATGGGGAATGAAAACCATTGGAAATACTCAGAATTACTCGTGTTTAATCTTATTGGCATGCTTTCTAAGCAAGTAGCAGTATTTTATAGCTAGGTTCTAATAGTTGGCAGTTGAAAACTTATTCTGTAACACTTCGTCCCTATAGGCATATTTTCTAGGCGAGCGATAGATATAACAGTAGCTGATGAATCAATTAAGAACCTATGGACATGATATCTAGATGAGGTCCAGTAGAGCATAAGCTAGTATAATCATATAGGCATGGTACATGCTGCCGTAATGCAAATTGAAGGATGGTTATTGGCATTTGTTTCCTATAGGCATGCTGTCTAGTGACACATAGCAGTGGACATGGGAATAAATAGAGTATTTAAGCTCATGCTTTGATAGTAAACAAGTTGTGTGATCTAATGTCATGATTTCTGCTAGTGTACATGGAAATTCAAATAGCATATATGGCAGGTTGGATAAAATAACAAGTAAATCATATGAATCCTATAAGCATGTTTTCTACCCTTTCATGCAAATATTAGAATATACCGTTTCCCCAATTTCACTAACACCCCAGTTGTTTATTACAAAATTATTACAGACCAGACGAGGAATATAAGTACAAATATTACACAAGAAATTATAGTAGGCCTACAGCAGGCCCAAAGGAGATACCCAGTATTGCCTGGGCCTTCAACAAACTCCTTCTTCGCAAATAGCATGCCCAGATCCAAATAGTGGACTATACCCATCAGTACAGCCCAAAAGTCATAGAGGAATTCAAGCCAAACCAAACAGTCACAAATTGACCATATTACCCAAATATTGAATTACACAGAAATCACTTACACAACCCAGTTTGCAGATTATACAAATAATGTGAGGAAGAAAAGCTAAATGCCAGAGACAGCTCAAGCTCCAGCAGCAAAGAGAGTGATTAAAGAACCCCAAATCCTAGTGTGTCAGAGTTCACAAGGGTCTCAAATGGACCCCGAGCAATGCTCACACTAGGGAGGTCAATAGAGAGAGTTTTGGTGGCCTTGGTTTTCAGCCAGCCAAGAATGATAGATTCAGAATAGTGTAGGTAACAAATGAGAGTGAGAGAACAGTGATCAAGTGATAGAATTTTAAGAGGTGCACTTATATTTTAGAAGCAGACATAGCAGGGGTGATTAAACAAAGAACATACAAGCAAAGAGAATCAACAAAAACTCAAATGATAGGTTGATATCACAAGTTCAAACACTTAGCATATTGGGCGGAAAACATTTTGTAAGAAGCAAGGGAATCAGGTTTTCTGAGACTACAAGATTAACATACAAAGGTGAACAATGCCAAACGAGTCTAAATTAGAGCACTAACTTAAAGGATTTAAAGCCTAGGGGTCCAAATTATGTTGAATATCCAACACAACACCAGAAAGTAGACATGCCAACTTATATCACTAAGACAAAACAGTATCAAACATTATAAGGAAACACACATTAAGATGGCTACTCTAAAGGTCCTAACTAATCACCAGGGGATACAAGATTAGGCAAACCGAAGACATAAGGACTGACAAAATAGCATGGGAGCAGGTCATAGCTATAGTGAAGGTCTTAACATATATTAGGACACATTATAGATAGAGTCAGCCATTATAGGAACCCAGAACAAAGCAGGGAAGAAAACTCATGCCAAGCAGCAAATGTAAACATTCAGGTACCAACACATTAGGCTAAGCGAACTTAAGAGAGTCCAAATTATTCAAGTTAAGCATAAACATATCTCAGAACTGGCAGTTTTAGGTAAAATCAAATGCTAAAGAAGTTCAGATCACAAAACGAGTTCAATGCAAAAAAGGTTGCACATAGAGATGGTCTAGAAACACATTAGATCATGAAATTTCAGAGGTATGAATATGCAAATCATGAACACAGGAGAATAAAATTGCAAAAATCTAAGGAACTTACCAACTATCACTTGACAAATAGACAAACAAGAAAGAACAAACTCCACAATACTCTGAACGTCAGCAAAGAGCAAGAGAACCCAGAATCTTAGTGCGTCACAGTTCCCAAAGGCTTCAAACGAACCCCGGGCAGTGCTCGCACCAAGAAAAGTTGAAAAATCAAATTCCGATGGCCTTGGCTTTCAGCCGGCCAAGAGCCAAAGTATAGAATAAGAGAATGAGAGAGTAATAGAGTGACAACCTTTAGTTTTTAGTGAATCTCGTGATTAAAAGTCTGTTTCAAAGGGGAATAGGGAGGGATTTATATAGTGTGGAAATCGAACAAGTAAACATGGAAAATAAATTATTCAAACACAAATAAGGAAAAAAGATCAATCAAGTTTTAAGTAGGAACAAGAAAAGTCACAAGCATAGCCTATTCCGAATCAAAATAGGTAAAGATCGGACAAACCCTAGTTTGACAAATAGTCAAAATTAGCCAAAATTCTCGGTGAATCAAACCCATACGACCTTGTTGAGAGTGTATACAGACGGATTTTCGTCTGAATTTTGTGGGTTGAGGGGGGTTGCACTTGATTCGAAGAGGTAATATTTGCCAAAATCAGGCATGTACTAAGTAATACCACGAACGAATGAATGATAATGAGATTGTACAAATAAGGTAAGCAGATCGTGAAAGAATTTCATGATTTAGCCGGGTTTTAAGGGGATTTGGGAAAAGGTGTTTAGGGTTTGGTGTAGGAGTGAGGGAATGCAGAGGCGGCTGGGTTGTGGGAATGGGATTAGGGTTTAGGGTGAGGGGATATTAGGGAAGGTAGGGATTTATTATGGGTCGTTGATCATTTGAGATCAACGGCCAGGATCAAAGAGAAACGAGGCAGGTCTTTTAAGCGGGTACCGACCGGGTCAATTGGAAAGGGGTTGTCTGGTTTGGGCTTGGGGTTATTGGGCTAGGTTACTGGGCCAATTTTGGTCCGAAAATTGGCTTAAAACTGGGCTATTATTTAACTACACAAAATTTATCAAAACATAATTTATAAAAATGCTTAATAAATAAATAAAAAATATTATTTATGCACTAAAATGATTGAAAATAATAATTTAGCATTATAAAAATATAAAAATGCTATTTTGACACAAATAATGTAGTAAAAGAGCACTTATGTTGGAACTTAGGCTATTACTGTAAAAAGTTATATAAATAACTAAAAATACATATATAATTATATGAAATGATATAAAAATATTTTAAAACATGTGTGTGGTGTAAAAATAATAAATTGGGATGATTGAGCTATTGCAAATAATTTAAGGGAATAATTAGCAAATATTCAAGTAATTTTAATGCAAGAAAAGGCTCTGAAAATTATGGAAAATTATGAAAAATACTTGTATAAATCTTGTAAATTAAGTAATGATTCAAAAATTATATTTTGAAAGTATATATACTTATTTGAAAAATATGAGGGCAAACTTGGGTATTAACACCGAGCGCGGCTCCTAAGCCGATTCCCAAGAAATTTTGAATGCCCGAAATTCCTAAATATAACGGAACGACCGACTCGAACGAGCATGTCACCTCTTACACATACGCTATCAAAGGGAATGATCTAGAGGATGATGAGATCAAATCGGTCTTGCTAAAGAAATTCGGAGAGACCCTGTCAAAGGGGGCTATGATATGGTACCACAATTTGGCACCTAATTCTATTGACTTGTTTGTTATGCTTGCAGATTCTTTTGTAAAGGCACACGCCGGAGCCATCAAGGTCGAAACCAGGAAATCGAACCTTTTCAAGGTAAGGCAGAAGGACAATGAAATGCTTAAAGAATTCGTGTCTCGATTCCAAATGGAACGGATGGACCTACCACCAGTCGCTGACGATTGGGCAGTTCATGCTTTCACCTAAAGACTCAATGTTCGAAACTCGGTGGCTTCGCAGCAGTTGAAGAAGAATTTGATAGAATACCCGGCTATCACTTGGGCCGATGTACATAATCGATATCAATCGAAGATCAGGGTCAAAGACGACCAACTCGGGGCTCCTTCCGGATCCGTTTATCCTATCAGATCCGTTGACAAAATTAAGAGGGATATCGACCGAGAACCGAGGTCGAACAGAGAACGATATCAGCCATATAATGGAGATCGCAGGAGCGGCGGACCTGGGCGGAATCCTGTACAAAATGAAAGGAGAAGTGATCGAGGTCAGAGCTCTCGAGGGCTCACGAGTAAGAATGGCTTTGACAAGCCCATCGGACCCAAAGAGGCACCTCGGTTATCAGAGTACAACTTTAGTGTTGACGCATCTGCCATCGTATCAGCTATCGAACGTATCAAAGATACCAGATGGCCTCGACCTCTACAAACCGATCCAACACAAAGGGATCCCAACCAAATATGCAAATATCATTGCATACATGGCCACAAAACGGAGGATTGTCGACAATTGAGAGAAGAAGTAGCCTGGTTATTCAACAACGGGCATCTTCGAGAATTTCTGAGCAACTGAGCTAAGAATCATTTCAGAAACAGGGATTCCAATAAACAGAAAGAACAAGACGATCCCCAACACGTCATTCATATGATCATCGGAGGGATCGATGTTCCTCAAGGTCAGTGATAAAATGCACCAAAGTATCAATCACAAGGGAAAAACGAACTCGAGATTACATACCAGAAGGAACTTTATCTTTCAACGACAAGGACGCAGAAGGAATTATGCAGCCTCATAATGATGCACTGGTAATTTCTGTACTTATGAATAAAACTCGAGTTAAACGTGTGTTAATTGATCAGGGCAGTTCGACCAACATCATTCGATCGAGGATCATAAAACAACTCGGCCTACAGGACCAAATCGTGCCTGCGGCCCGAGTGCTAAACGGATTCAACATGGCTTGCAAAACTGCGAAGGGAGAAATAATGTTGCTGGTAAATATAGCCGATACCACCCAGGAGACCAAGTTTTATGTGATCAAAGGGGACATGAGGTACAATGCCCTGTTCGGGAGGCCATGGATCCACAACATGAGGGTTGAGCCCTCGACCCTTCACCAGGTATTAAAATTTCCAACACTAGAAGGGATAAAGATGGTTTACGGGGAGCAACCCGCCGCAAAGGAGATGTTTGTCGTCGATGAAGTAATTATGATATCAACACTCTCATCGACAAAGGACTCAGGTTCGAAAGCGAAACAGGAAGCCAAATAGCAATCATCGATGCTGGCCTTGACCCAATCGGGCAAGCAAGGGATTGACGAAAACGATGATTACGGGGTTCCTCGATCCTTTATAGCTCCCGATGATTCCAATGCTACTAAATCGATGGTCGAAGAGATGGAGCAAGACATATTGATCGAACATCTGCCCAATCGAAAGGTATACCTGGGCACAGGATTAACTCCCGAGCTCAGGAAAAGACTCATTCATTTTTTTATTACTAATATGGATTGTTTTGCTTGGTCCCATCTCGATATGACAAGGATTCCAACGGAGATCACCACTCACAAACTAAGCCTGGACCCGAAATTCCATCCAGTCAAGCAGAAAAGGAGACCGCAGTCCGAGATCAAGCATGCTTTCATCAAAGACGAGGTAACTAAACTCCTTCAAATAGGGTCCATCCGGGAAGTCAAATACCCGGAATGGCTAGCAAACATAGTGGTAGTCCCTAAAAAAGGGAATAAACTAAGAATGTGTGTGGATTACAAGGATTTAAATAAGGAATGCCCCAAATACTCTTTCCCGTTGCCTAACATCGATCGCATGATCGACACCACGGCCGGCCACGAGATCCTCAGCTTTCTCGATGCCTATTCCGGGTATAACCAAATACGAATGAACCCGAATGATCAAGAAAGTACCTCTTTCGTCACTAAGTATGGCACATACTATTATAATGTAATGCCATTTGTGTTAAAAAAATGTTGGTGCCACTTACCAACGCCTAGTAAACCGAATGTTCGAAGAACAAATAGGGAAATCTATGGAAGTTTACATTAATGATATGTTAGTTAAGTCCCTATGAGCAGAGGACCATTTAAAGCATTTGCAGGAAACCTTCAGTATACTGAAGAAATACAACATGAAGCTGAATCCGGAAAAATGCGCGTTCGGAGTCAGATCGAGTAAATTTCTTGGGTTCATGGTATCCAATCGGGGAATCGAGATCAACCCTGACAAGATCAAAGCCATCGAGGATATCAGGGTAGTGGACAACATGAAGATCGTACAAAGGCTAACCGAGAACATAACTGCCCTGGACGGTTCATCTCGAGGTCTTCCGACAAGAGTCATCGATGTTTCTCATTGTTGAAGAAGAAAAACAACTTCATACGGACCCCAGAATGCCAACGGGCCTTGGAAGAACTCAAGCGGTACCTATCGAGCTTGCCACTGCTTCACACACCGAAGGCGGACGAACATCTATACTTGTATTTGGCAGTATCAGAGATAGTGGTAAGTGGAGTTCTAGTTCGGGAAGAACAAAGTATGCAATTTACGATTTATTATGTTAGATGGACCTTAGGTGAGGCCAAAACTAGATATCCTCACTTGGAAAAACTGGCGCTCGCTTTGCTAAGCGCCTCTAGGAAACTAAAACCGTACTTTCAGTGCCACACTATATGTGTTGTGACAAATTACCCATTGCGAAATATAATGCATAAGCCCGAACTCTCGGGGCGACTAGCCAAATGGGTCATAGAAATCAGCGGGTACGATATTGAATATCGACCCCGGACGGCCATTAAGTCTCAAATTTGGCAGATCTTGTGGCCAACTTCACGCCGGCCCTAATACCCAAGGTCGAAAAAGAGTTACAGGTAAACTCAGTGACGTCTTCGGGAATCTGGACCCTCTTTACGAATGGTGCATCGAACGTAAAGGGGTCCGGACTTGGCATCAAACTGAAGCCACCCACAGGCAACATAGTCAGGCAATCCATTAGAACTGTGAAATTGACTAACAACGAGGCCGAATATAAGGCCATGATTGCAGGCCTCGAACTGGCGAAGAGCTTAGGGGCGGAGGTGATCGAAGCTAAGTGTGACTCCCTCCTTATGGTAAATCAAGTTAACGGAATATTCGAAGTCATAGAAGAACAGATGCGAAGGTACCTGGATAAGCTACAGGTAACATTATATCGATTCAAAGAGTGGACCTTGCAGCATGTACCTCGAGATCAGAATAGTGAGGCTGATGCACTTACAAACTCAGGCTCTTCGGTCGAGGACGATGAGCTCATATCGGGAGCAGTCGTACAACTCACGAGATCGGTAGAAGAGGAAGCTCATGCCGAAATAAACTCTACAAGCCTAACTTAGGATTGGAGGAATAAATACATAAAATATTTGAGGACCGGCAAAGTACCCGCAGATCCTAAAGAGTCGAGGGCCCTGCGCACAAAGGCAGCTCGATTCTACTTGACCGAGGAGGGAACCTTATTCAGAAGAATGTTCTATGTCCCACTAGCTATATGTCTGGGACCGAGAGATACCGAGTACGTTATGAGGGAAGTCCACGAAGGCACCTGTGGGAACCACTCAGGCGCTGAATCATTGGTTCGAAAGGTAATCAGAGCCAGCTATTACTGGATCGATATGGAAAAAGATGCGAAGGACTTCGTACAAAAATGTGATAAATGTCAAAGGCATGCTCCAATGATTCATCAACCCAAAGAACGGCTGCATTCGGTCTTGTCTCAATGGCCATTCATGAAGTGGGGAATGGACATTGTTGGCCCTCTTCCATCGGCACCAGGTAAAGCTCAATTTATCTTATTTATAACTGAATATTTTTCTAACTGGGTTGAAGCCCAGGCGTAGGAGAAAATTAGGGAGAAGGAGGTCATTGACTTCATTTGGGACCACATCATATGTCGGTTTGGGATGCCATCCAAAATCGTATGTGACAACGGAAAATAATTTATCGGCAGCAAAGTGACCAAGTTTCTCGAAGATCATAAGATCAAAAGGATCTTGTCCACACCATACCACCCTAGTGGGAACGGACAAGCCGAATCAACCAACAAAACCATAATCCAAAACCTTAAGAAAAGGTTGACTGACGCTAAGGGAAAATGGAAAGAGATCCTGCCCGAAGTTCTTTGGGCATATCGCACGACTTCGAAGTCTAGTACCATGGCTACACCATTCTCATTGGTTTATGGTGCCGAAGCTCTAATACCAGTCGAGGTCGGTGAGCCGAGTATCAGATTCCGATATGCAATAAAGGAATCAAATGACGAGGCCATGAACACAAGCCTGGAGC
Source organism: Nicotiana tabacum (assembly GCF_000715075.1). Lineage (NCBI taxonomy): Eukaryota > Viridiplantae > Streptophyta > Magnoliopsida > Solanales > Solanaceae > Nicotiana > Nicotiana tabacum. The sequence goes on from NC_134101.1 coordinate 40,447,157, forward strand.
TACTGGATGAAAGTTGTGAAGCCGCCCTTGTTCGATTGGCCGCCCAAAAGCAACAGATCGAGAGGTATTACAATCAAAGGGGCAACCTTCGATACTTCAATGTCAGGGACTTAGTACTAAGGAAGGTCACACTAAGCACCAGAAATTCGAACGAAGGAAAATTGGGTCCGAACTGGGAAGGACCATACCAGATTCTCCAGGTCACAGGGAAAGGATCTTATAAGCTCGGAATGACAAACGGAGAACAACTACCGAAAAATCAGAACGTAACTCACCTAAAATGATATTATTACTAAGGTACGACCCCATTTCATTTCTTTTTATTTGTGGACTAACACTAACAGGTGGTCGACAAGGAGCGGCACGAGGTCTTTAGGTCTGAAAGCACGTGTTGCACTCTTTTTCCCTTGAGCCGTTTTTGTCCCAATTGGGTTTTTCGGTAAGGTTTTGAATGAGGCAACAGTGGATCGTGCTAACTTAGAATCAAAGGCCGATCACAAATCGGTGTTGAAGACATCACTAACAGTATCCGAGTTTCCTCTATAATCAACCTCGAATACTAGGGGGCATTACCCTTGGATATCGACTTTTGCGAGGAAATTACTTCATAATAGAAGGGTCTCGATGGGTAAGATTCATTGTAAGGGCCAAACGGTCAAAAGAACCGTGTCCACATAGGTTGCTCGAGCCCTGGCATAAAACATGTACGCATGTATAACTGTTTTTCACAAGAATAAAGAGAAGTACTTTCCTTATAATTATCTTATGTCTTAGAAAAATTTCCTCTTTACGATTTCATACTTTCAATATCTTAAGGAAACGAGCTCATGGGCCGATTATAACCAGAGTCTGAATGATCACTCCCTCACTCGGGGACTGCCGTCTGAAAAACAAACTCGAACAGATCGAACTATTAAAGATCGGGGGCATAAGACCTCTAAGGCAACCCCCGAATTTTGAAGTCCACAGCCATACCCACTTGGGGACTGTTATCTTAGGCAAGCCTGGATAACTCGGGAAAGCAAGCTCACTGGGCTACATCCAAATTAAAAGGCTACGGCCATATTAACATGGCTCAGAGACGTCCGAGAGCCGTAACATAAAATGGGCCTTCGAAATTTTCATAACCGGTTTTAAAGGCTACCCTCGGCAAACTATAATCTGAGTTACTTACTTTGGGAGAAGGTTCCCGGTAACACCAAACCTCCAAGATGACTCAAAAATAAAAATAATGTAAAGGCAGGGTTTGTTCGTACTTACACAACCTAAGCTATTTTATGCTAAAGCATTCCGACCTTTGCGAATACAAGTAATAAACTAGAGGAAAAATTTGAAAGCCAAAAGGGAAAAGAAAGCCTCGTATATATTTACCCAATAACCTTTTTACAGAGGCCAGAATGGCTTAATTCAAAGAATGATTCCTCTCATGACATAGTCAGCTTCTGATGCTCCTAAACACCGGGCAAGCGGGCCTTGGAAATATTTTCTATACAATTGGCCTTTCCTGAAGTTATAACATGCAGCTTTGGTGCGTAACGCTCGTGACGTTTTGGGATCGTCGGGCAATTTTCTATGCTCAAGGTAGTTGATTATTTTGTTTCTCCAGTCCCAGACGAGACTAGCCGAATTCACTTCATAGTAACCATCTATATCAAGGACTGAACTCACCAGTTATACCACTGTTCCGTACTCCAATCCCTTTATCTCCGTCGACGAACCTAAGTTTTCTAATGCATCCGCTTCTGCATTATCCTCTCTCGGGATATGAGTGATTGATCACTCACAGAATCATGCCAAAAGAGCTTGGACCTTTTTCACATATTGCTTCATGCGTTTTTCGTTGGTGCAAAATATCTCGTAAACCTGATTTACCACCAGATGTGAGTAAAATTTGATTTCGATAACCTTGGAATCTAGTCCCTGGGCCAATTCGAGCCCTACACTCAAAGCTTCATACTCTGCTTCATTGTTAGTTAAAGGAATTGTTCTGATAGCTTGCCTTAAGGTTTCCCCCGAAGGCGTGATTAAAACTATTATGAGCTCGAACCCTTTTACGTTCGAGGCTCTATCAGTAAATAAGGTCCAAACCCTTGATGTCGATTCCGACACCATGACTGCCTCGTTGGTTACCAAAGGTAGCAATCCTGGACTAAAATAGGCCACGAAGTCAGCCAAAACTTGCGACTTAATTGCAGTCCTCGGTTTATATTCTACTTAATTGCAGTCCTTGGTTTATATTATATGTCGAATTCACTCATTTCGATGGCCCATTTGGCTAATCTTCCCGAGAGTTCAGGTTTATGAAGGATGTTATGCAAAGTGAAAGTAGTCACCAAAGCTATTGGTTGGCATTGAAAATAAGGCCTCAGCTTCCGAGCGGCGACTACGAGAGCTAAGGCCAATTTTTCCAAACGTGGGTAGCGAGTTCCTACTCCCGTTAAAATTTTGTTAACGTAGTAAATAGGAAACTGCATACCTTCATCCTCCCAGACTAAAACTACACTTACTGCAACTTCTGAAATCGCGAGGTAAACTAGAAATATTTTGCCTTCTTTTGGTTTTGAGAGAAATGAAGGGCTTGATAAGTACTTCTTCAGGTCCCTCAAAGCCTTCTGGCACTCCGGCATCCATTTGAAATGGTTCTTTTTCTTTAGAAATGTAAATAAGCGATGACACTTTTCTGACAACCGGGAAATGAACCTGCTCAAAGCTGCTAACCTTCTTGTGAGTCTTTGGACTTCCTTCACGTTTGATAATTGATCTGGGCTATCATCTATGGCCTTGATTTCATCAAGGTTTACCTCAATTCCCTTTGTGAGACCAGAAACCCCAGGAACTTACGGGAGCTGACCCCGAATGCACACTTTTCGGGGTTAAGTTTCATGTTATGCTTCCTTAGGATATCAAATGTTTCTTGCAAATTCTTAAGGTGGTCACCTGCATTCAAAGACTTAATGAGCATATCGTCTATATAAACTTCCATGGTTTTTCCTATTTTCTTTTCGAACATCTTATTTACGGGTCGTTGATAAGTGGCTCCGGCGTTTTTCAACTCAAAAGTCATTACATTCTAACAATATGTACCAAAATTTGTTATAAATGAAGTCTTTTCGTGATCTTCCGGGTTCATCTTAATTTGGTGGTACCCAGAATAAGCATCAAGAAAATTCATCAACTCATTTCCGACCGTGGCATCATTCATTTGATTGATATTTGGCAGTGGAAACGAATCTTTCGGGCACGCCTTATTAAGATATTTATAGTCTACACACATACGAAATTTATTGTTCTTCTTAGGAAATACTACTACATTGGCAAGCCAGTCTGGATATCTTACCTCTCTGACCGAACCGATTTTAAGTAAGCGGGTTACCTCTTCTTTGATAAATTTATTCCTAGTCTCGGTAATGGGCGCACGGCTATTTTCTTCGGGATACCTGTCATATCCTCGTGCGACCATGCAAAACAATCAGCATTAATTTTAAAAAATTCAATAAAGCCAGACCTGAGCTCGGGGTGCAGTCCTGTTCCCAAGTGAAATTTTCTTTCTAAAAATTCATCGAACAATGACACTTGCTCTAGTTCCTCTGCCGTGGATTTCTATGCATCCGTTTCTTTTGGAACTTGGAAATATCTCGGCACCTGATATTGTTCTGATGATTCTACCCTGGAATAACCTCTTCTAACTCGGGATTAGGCGCCGGTTCCTGTAATTTCTATGTCGTGCGCCCCTTCCCTTTGCTACTGGAAAATGATATTGCATTTATCTTCCTCCTTAATAGTTGGTCATCTCTTATCTGCTTGATTCCTTCAGGTGTCAGAAACTTCAGCAATTAGTGATACGTCGAAGGTACAACTTTCATCTCGTGTAAGAATGGCCTTCCTAATATGATGTTGTATCCCATATCACCATACACTACTTCGAAGAGAGTTGTTTTCATTACTCCTTCAATATTCGTGAGCAACAAGATCTCTCGCCGGGTCGTCACGCTCGCAAGGTTGAATCCAGTAAGGAGTTTTGTTGCTGGAATAATACTTCTGGTGAGTTTAACTTATTCCAATACTCTTCATTGTATGATATTAGCCGAACTTCCTGGATCCACTAGAACACGCTTAATTTTAAAATCTAACACATTTAAAGAGATTACCATGTCGTTGTGTGGTAACTGCAATCCGTCTACGTCATCCTTTGTGAAAGTGATATCGTCCTCCCGATGTCTTTTGCTGTGAGTTATCGACACTTTAGTCTTTCTTGCCGTCGAAAAGGTGACCCCGTTAATCTCGTCCCCCCAAAAGATCATATTGATTGTTTGGCGTGTGGTTTCTTTTCCTGCTTTCGAGGATTCCGTGTTGTCTCTGTTGCGACCGTAATTGTTCTTAGCTCGTTCACTCAATAATTCTCGGAGATGACCATTCTTCAATAGCGTTGCCACCTCCTCTCGAAGATGTCGGCAGTCCCTTGTCCGGTGACCGTGTGTCATGTGGTATTCGCACCATAAATTGGGATCCCTCTGGTTAGAATCGGACTTCATAGGTCTCGGGAATCTTTCTTCTTTAGTGTTCCTCATAGCTGACACCAGTTCCACTACACTGACGTTAAATTTATATTCTGATAACCTAGGGTAAGAAAGATCTCGAGACCTCGACGTTTGCTTATCTTGAAGTGATCTATTGCTTCGACCATGATTGGTCCCTCCGTCAACGGTGAACTTGTTTGCTGTATGAAATTTCTGCCACGGCCTTCGGTACGCTCGTAGGGGAAAAATCGACCCCTCAAAATCCTATTATCTGCGTCACAGTCATACTTTGATTTTTCTCTATTCTTCTTCCGTCCTTCGACCGACGATGTAGAACCGACCTGGTCATCTTCGATCCTTATCTTCGACTCATACCGGTTGTGAATATCTGCCCAGGTTGCTGCTTGAAACTCAAGCAGGCTCTCCTTCAGCTTTTGGAAAGCGTCTGAACTTCTCGGATTCAATCCTTTGGTGAATGTTTCAACTGTCCATTCATCTGGGATGGCCGAGAGCAACATTCTTTCTTTCTGGAATCATCTAACAAACCCTCGTAATAATTCTAATTCTCCTTGTATGATTCTGAATATGTTGTCCTTCCGGGATTGCACCTTTCTGGCCCCGGCATGAGCTTTAATGAAAGAATCCACGAGCATCTCAAAGGAATCTATGGAATGCTCTGGCAGTAACGAATACCACATTAGGGCTCCCCTTGTGAGAGTTTCGCCGAATTTCTTTAGCAACACAGATTCGATTTCGTGAGGAGCTAGATCATTTCCTTTCACCGCCATTGTGTAGGTGGTAATATGTTCCTGTGGGTCTGAAGTTCCATCATACTTTGGAACTTCAGGCATTTTGAAGCGCTTTGGGATTAGTACTGGTGTCCCACTTGGCTTGTATGATAATTGAACATACTTCTTCGAGTTCGGGCCTTTCAATACTAGTGGTGCGCCCGGGATGTGATCCACGTGGGCATTTACTTCCCTCATGAACCGTAAAAGCTCATCTTTGAATAAATCGTTCTCGTTGTTAAGACCTGATCAGCTCCCCCAGTCCCATCGGAGCCAACTTCATCCCTGGGAGTGTTGTTGTCGAATCTCTGCATTTTTTGGTCTGCGGGGGCAATGGGAGGAATTGGATCACGCCTATTTGCATTATTTGAAGCACCGGATAGCGTCTGCTTCAATTCCGTTATAACCTGATCCTACCGCGTGAGATGGCCTAGGGTGATTGTTTGTTGCTCTTGCAGGATCCTCACAGCATCCGCTACTTACTCCTCATAAGCATCATCGGGAGTTGTCTCCTGAACCTATCGAGGGTATCACCTGTCATGCACCGATGTGGCATCATTCCGCTCATTGCAGGTGTTACTGATCGAATCCTCGAAATGAGGTTGATCCCCTCGAATTTCAGGGTTGCATGCATCGTTAACAGTGTTATCTGCCATTTTTTGTGATTTTTTGTAAGACAAAGTAATCAAAACACGCTAGTAAAAAAGGCAAGGATCAATTTAATTGCACGGCTGTCTAGTCCCCACAGTGGGCGCTAAACAATTTACCCATAAAATGGTATAGTTGAATTTTTATGTGGTTTCTAGACAAGTAAACTAATTTGATCCTGAAATAATATAATAATTGAAGACATACACAATACTTAGCCTTGAAATGTAGATGAAATAGCAAAGATAGTGATTCCGTGAACGCGGTATCCCAACACAGCAATGATGAAATCAAAAAGCAAAAGAGTCAAATTGTATAAAGCTTTGTATAGAATATAGTATATGTTCTTGCCAGAAATTTTGTTTCCTTTACAATGTTAACTGAGCTCACTATTTATAGCTATGCCTAGGAAAAAAGGTCCTAGGATCATGCCCTCCTTTAATACCAATTATGAGAGTCATTGATGAAGATGTAACGTTGAGCGTAAATGCCAAATTCTTTGTAATGGACCATCGCTCTTAATGCTGTAGAATATTCCTTAGTAAATGCTACAGGGCACAGAGCATTTAATACACTTTTATGAACGTTATCCATTCCGGCGATAAGCGCAGTGGTTGCGTTCGGTCCTCAGCCATTCCATCTTGGATTCCATGTGTCCTCCTTTTAGTTAGCCATGTGTCATATTATATTTTACCCTATACAGGAGAATTCTGTTAGGGGAAAAGTATCTTCAATGGAGCAATCAATTTGGAGACATGTACTCTGGGGAAGCTCCAACTATACGAGTAAGCAAATATTTGCAAACACTTTTAACTTCTTTTCTTTTAGCTCCCCATTACAGCTTGTTTGGATGATTTTTATATATCGTTTCATAATGTATCGTATTGGATTATACTGTTTTAATGATTTTATTCTCTGCTGCCATTTATCAAAACCAGTTAGTCCAGCTCTTTATCCTTGTCATATAATATCGCTTGTTTTTTGGATTTTTTTATCTCATTGAAAAAGACCAAATTTACCCTAGCATTTTGAAGCATTGTTTATGCTAGTGTTTGGATATAGATTTGATTGAAACTTGAAAAAAGAGTTTTTAAAGTTATATTGAAAAATAATTTTTGAAAGTTGCAGTTGTGTTTGGACATGTATTTTATTTGAATTTATTTTTGATGTTTTGTGATTTGATGAAAACATTTCACCAGATTTTGGGAACTTGAAATTGTTTTTCAAAATTTTCTCGAAAATTGATCATATTTCATGAACAAATAATGTTTTTAAAAATATTGAAAAAAAGTAACCAAAATCTATAGCCAAACGGGAGTTATCTATCCTCCTATTGTTGATGAGTTGCAAATAATTTCTCAAAGTACACTTGGTGACCCTGATATTAGCAAACCCTTACCCTACTTTCGGATCCGTCCAACCCGTTTAACCATCTCCTTACTCGCAAAAGAGCAAAACTTTGGGAACGTTTCGTGTCTTTTCTTTTTGGAAAAAATACATAGTTTACCCATCGACCTTGCAGCGAAATCCCTTGTACACACCTCTCGTTCACGAAAAATCTTTTACACACTCAACCTTTCAGAAGTGTGTCTAAGACACACCACTTTTGTGCTTTCAAATAACGTGAAAGTCACACCCTAATAGGGTCGTGACACATGTCATTGACCTTAAAAAGGAAAACAAATATTAGAAATTACAATTAAAACCCATCTTCTTCATCTTCCCATTTTCTATCTTAAGCACCATTGTTGTTTTTAGAAAGTTTTCAACAACACCAAAATTCAACCATACTATCTAAACAACTAGCCAAAAATAATCGAGCAACAAATTGAGTTCAACAACCCAATAATCAACAGAACCAATTGAATTTACAAGGTTTTTTCGATATCCCAACAATGGTGGATTCTAGAATTTTTTACCAAACCTTTAATACTACTATTAAAGCTTTTAAATCTATCACACATAAATAGTTTTCACAATATTTAGACAATAAACCAACAAAAATTGCTCAATTTTAGATCTAAATTTTATGTTCTTTCAAACATTCTATTTGGGGAAGAAGATGGGGGTAGGGGGAGAGGGTGGTCTGAGGAAGAAGAACAGAAGGAGGGGGAGGGGTTCCTGTGGGAAAGGGAGACAAAAAATGGGATGTTTTATGGGTTTCAAGCATTTTTTTTTTGTGTGTGTAAACACGCAAGTGCTATCTGGTCAAAAGTAGTGTGTCTTAGACACACTTTTGAAAGGTTGAGTGTGTAAAACATTTTTCGTGAAGGAGAGGTGTGTAACAGGGATTTCTCTACAAGGTTGATGGGTAAACTATGTATTCTGCCTTTCTTTTTGTAATTCTTATGAGGTGACTCCGGATCCTGTGTGAATACAGGATGCTTTGTACACTAGGTTGCGCTTTTGATTTCTATGAAGTGATCTTGGTATTTGTGGATATTACATTTGGTGATTTGGGTATCGTTTTGGGAAATATCAGTTGGAGAAAGTCTACCCTTTAGGTAGAATTCATGGAATATGGTCGTATAGCTAGAAGAACGAGCTTATTGTATTAAGACCTCCACCTTTTGGGCGTCTAAAATAAGTTGACATAAAAATCGTCTTAAACTGCTAGTAAAAATATACTCCAGTAATTAATAGGAGTATAGAATTCTTTTCTAATCTATTTTTGTGAAAACAGGTGACGAGGATCGAGCAAAAGCCACAATACTAGCACGGTTGTATCAAATGCTAGTTGGATTGTACGTTAATTGGACACCAAATTCTGGGAGTATAATATTAAAATATAGTCTACTTCAGATATGGACACTCGAAATAGACCACAAGACCTTTTCGGCCAAGGACTCTCCTTATGGAATTGCCTATGAAGATGGTTCTTCCCAACTACCACTCTATAGGAAAGAGACGTGCCAGCTTGGAGTCATATTAGATTAAAGAATTAACCATTCACTAATTTCATGTAAACACATTTATATTCATTATGATGTGGCAAAGCATTTTGGAATTATATCTTACAAGTTTCCAGATTACAACTTGTCTTCTCCAATACCAAATTCGTGTATTGGTGTTCTTGAGATGCTTACAACCAAAAACGACCCTACGTTTCCCGCACATGAGGTTCTAGAAATCTAAAGGGAACTTCAGGTGATGTGTTGTTGGCCTAAGTAAGTTTGTTTTGATGATTGACAAAGGAACTCAAGCGTGAACCAGGTTCATACACAGTGTACACAGACACAGACAGATTCGAGCACAAGGCATGCACGTGAAGGAGATAAGCTTAATTGGTTATATCTGATATCTCCTAAACGAAAAGGTTGCATAATTGATAAGGAGAAGGACTTTTTACTCGAAGAGAACTCCATCCTAGATAAGGGAGGAGTTAGAAGTTGAAGATAACTAGAACTCTTCCACCAAGGAAGAGTAAAGAATTAGACTTCTAGTTATTTTCTATTCTACTAACTCTATATATTTCAGGATGTTCTCATTTTACAGACACGCACAAACACTGAAGTTAAATGTGAGTTGAGAGAAAAATAGCAAGGCATTTTGCAAGCAATTCTTGTGTGATTCAAGTGTGCGAACCTGAAACTACATGAACCAGATAGAAGAACCAGTTCCAAGTGTTTGTCTTTTATTCTAGTTTCATTGTAGTTGGGCTTTTGAGTTGTACCGTTCAGTTTTATCTAGAAGCAATTGTACTAGGTACTCTGAGTGTTGTATTCAAGTTAGAGTTAATTTGAAGTTATCGCAACAGCTAGAGGTTGGTTGCTACAAAGGGTTAGAGGTAATCCTTAGATTTACAAAAAGTTTTGTAAATGTTGTTTTTGGCTCAGTGATTTAGTGAAGTGTTGGGGAAAATCCTACAGGATAGTAGGTCGTGATTTTTTCACCTTTTGAGCCAGGTGTTTTCCACGTAAAATTACTTGTGTTCTTTACTTTTCGCATTTATTATTCTACAACAGTAGTATAAAGAACACATAGAAGAACCAAGTCCTTCTATAATCCGTGCACGCGAAAAATTGGACACCACTCACCACCCCCCACCCCCCGGCCCCTTGGTGATTTGGTGGAAGAATAGAATGAGAGATCACATTCAAGGAGAGGAATATGAGCTATGAGACATTGTCACTGATGGTCCACTGGCTACATTGAAGAAAAATATTGAAGGAGTAGATGTGCCAAAGACAAGAGCGGATTGCACTGCTGAGAACTTGAAGAAGTGGAAGAAGAATGCTAAAGCCAAGAAATGACTTGTTTGTGGACTTGGTCCAGATGAGTACAATGGAATCCAAGGTTGTGCCACTGCTAAGCAAATTGGGGACACACTACAGGTGGCTCATGAAGAAACTACACAAGTGAAGAGATCTAGAGGAACTCTGCTGCACTCTTAGTATAAGAACTTTGCTATGAAGGATGGACAAACCATTCAAGAGATGTACACAAGGTTCACTACACTGACAAATGAACTAAAATCTCTTAGAAGGATTATTCCTGAATAAGAGAGGGTTGAGAAGATACTTACTAGGGTCTTTCCAATCACTTGGGAAAGCAAGATAACTATCATCCAGGAGTCAAAGAAAATTGCTACTCTCCCACTAGATGAAATGATTGGAAATCTCACTGCCTATGAACTTAGGAGACAAACCATGAAGATGGATGTACCTAAGAAGGAAAGAATCTTGGCACTCAGAATCACTGAAGGTTCTGATCTGGAAGATGATGAAATGGATATGATCACCTAAGACTTCAAGAAGTACCCAAGGAGAGGAAAAGGTTATTCAAGAAGTGTAAGTTACAACAAGGCAAAAGCTCCTGAGAAGCAAACCAATTATGGCTGCTACAAGTGTGGAAAACCTGATCATCACATCAAAAACTGTCCTTTATGGGAAATTGAATGGAAGAAGGAAAGAGAACGAATGAACATGAAAAGGGTACAGGTTCAACCCCAAAAACGCAATAACAAAGGATCAACCAAGGCAATGGTCGCTGCATCGGGAGAAAGCTCAGATGAAAGCACAGATGATGATGAGGAGGAGGATGAACGAGCACTTATGGCCGTTGGAGAATCTGATGAAGAAACTGAGGTAAGTGTCTTTCATCTCAAAGACAACATTAATTTTTTGTCTAGATAAAGGTTATCTGAGTTACTACTAGAGCTAATTGATGAATCGGAAGATGTAAATAAAGAAACAGTTGTCTAAAGAATGTGTGATTTTGAAGGCTAAGTGCAAAAACCTGGAACTTAGGGTTAGTGAAATCGTAAGTGAAAATACTGTGTTGAAGAACCAGGTTCATGCACTTGACTCAACTGTCCTAGAGCTTAGATATGAAAATCTAAAATTGAAAGTAGAAACAGGCAAAAAGACAAATGATCACACACAACTCACTTTAGAAGAAAATATAGGAAAAATGAAAGATGAGTTGTACAAGAGAGATGAATAGGTAAGAATTCTAAAGGATGATCTAAGCAAGGTCCAACATGAGCTAGACAGAACTTGTAAATGGAACAGTTCCTCTTATGCATTTCATTGCTACAAGAATACCATAGTAGCAACAGAAGAGGACTTGGGTTTGAGAACCCTGAACCTAAGTGGGATCCCAAAAGCAAGTATCTTACACTTCCTGAAAACAAGATCTGCACATACTGTGGTAACACTGGTCACTATAAAAGTGAATGCACTGCAAAAGAAAAGGCAAGTCAGAACAAAGATTTTGTTCAAGGGAAAAATAGGCTCCCAAGTTGGGCTAAAAAGAATTTGATTCGGCCTTTTGCCTATAGAAAGGGACCCAAACTAGTTTGGCTTCCTAAGACTAACCCCTGATTTCCTTTTGTAGGTCCAAGTGAAGGGGAGAAACCAAATATAGTACATGGATAGAGGTTGCTCAAAGCATATGACAGGATGCAAGAACTAGTTTCTTTCACTTGAGGACCTTAAAGGAGGTAATGTCTCCTTTGGAAATGGGAAGAAAGGTGAGATCATTGGGGTTGGAAAGGTATGTAAAACTAATTCTCACTCTATTGAGAATGTCTACTTGACAGATGGACTGAAGTACAGTCTAATAAATGTATCACAATTGTGTGATAGAGGTAACATGGTAGTATTCACCTCTATAAAATGATTTGTCATTAATCTTACCACTGACAAGATAGTTTTGTAGGAAAAAAGAGTAAACAACGCATATGTTGTGGATCTGTCCATACTTTGAGATAATGAACTCACTTGCTTAAGTGTGTTGGATAATGATCCCCTCATTTAGCATAAAAGATTTGGACATGCCAGTCTAAGACAACTCAACAAACTAGTCTCCAAGGACTTAGTGATAGGGTTGCCTAACATTAAGTTCAAGGAAGATAAAGTTTGTAAGGCTTGTGCAAGGGGGAAGCAAGTAAGATCCTCTTTCAAAAGCAAGAAAATGGTAAGCACTACCAGGACGATGGAACTAGTCCATATGGATCTTTGTGGTCCAATGAGAACACTGAGCAGGGGTGGTAAGAGATATGTTATGGTGCTTGTTGATGATTACTCTAGGTTTACTTGGACATTGTGTTTAACATCTAAAGATGAAGCATTTGACATGTTCACTTCTTTTGTTAGAAAAACTTAGAAACAACTAGGTAATCAACTTGCATCAATTAGGTCTAATCATGGTACTGAATTTTAGAATGCTAAATTTGCTGAATTTTGTAATGAGCATGGCATAAATAATAATTTTTCTGCTCCTAGGACTCCACAACAAAATGGAGTAGTTGAAAGAAAGAATAGGACATTGGAAAAAATGGCTACGACTATGCTTCTTTCTAGTAAACTGCCTCATAGTTTCTGGGCAAAAGATGTGAACACTGCATGCTACATCATAAATAGGTACATGACTAGACTCCTTGTTGAGAAGACTCCCTACGAGTTACTTAAAGGGAGAAAGCCAAATATGTCCCATCTTAGCGCATTTGGATGCAAGTGTGTGCACAATAATGGTAAAGACTCCCTAGGTAAGTTTGATCCCAGAAGTGATGAGGGAGTATTCTTGGGATATTCTTCACATAGTAAAGCTTATAAGATTTATAACAAAAGAACTATATGTGTAGAAGAAAGTGTACATGTAGTTTTTGAAGAAACTAACATTCTTTCTGAGAGGCACGAACATGATGATGAAGCAATTGAGCTGGTAAGAAATTCAAATAAAACCACAGCCCAGACTGAAGCTGCACCATAGAAAGGAACAGCTGATGGAACAGGTCCTTCCACCTAGGACAACCTGATAGGGGGAACTGAACAAAGAGGAACTGATTCTCAAACCTTGAGGGAACCTGTTCTTCGGCAACAAAACATTGAAGGAACATCTAGGGGAAACAAGCTGGTTATGAAACCTTACAAGTATCAAAGTTCTCATCCCATTGAGAACATAATTATTAATCCAACCTCTGGAATCAAAACCAGATCTTCTTTGAAGAATCTTTGTGCTTTTGATGTCTTTTTATCTCTTATTGAACCTAAAAATGTTGTTGAGGCTTTATAGGATGCAGAGTGGGTGAATGTAATGCAAGATGAACTCAACCAATTTGAAACAAGTCAAGTTTGGCATCTGGTACCAAGACCCAAGGACAGATCAATAATTGGCACAAAATGGGTCTTCAGAAATAAACTTGACGAAGTTGGAACAGTTACAAGGAACAAGGCAAGATTGGCGGTTCAAGGATATAGTCAAGAGGAGGGCATAGACTATGATGAGACTTTTTCTCTAGTTGCAAGATTGAAGCAATTTGACTCCTTATGGCCTTTGCTGCCTACATGGAATTCACTCTCCATTAGATGGATGTCAAGAGTGTATTCCTCAATAGCTATCTAAAGGAAGAAGTGTTTGTCAACCAACCTCCGGGCTTTGAAAGCAGGAATGTCTTGATCATGTATACAAGCTTGACATCACTTTATGGGCTCAAGCAGGCTCCAAGAGCATGACATGAAATATTATCAAAATTCTTGCTTGAGCATGGATACAAGAGAGGTAAGATTGACAATACTTTATTCTTGAAAGAAAAAGGTAAAGATCTCTTGGTAGTTCATATATATGTTGATGATATAATCTTTGGAGCAACTACTGATAAGTTAAGTAAAGAATTTACTAAACTAATGGGGAGTGAATTTGAAATGAGTATGATGGGTAAGCTTAACGAGAAATCTTGATTTCTTAGTGGGTCTAAATTCCAAAGAAAGCACAAAATATTCGTAGTTTTTTCTTCCTATTTGACCGATAAATACATAGAGTATTGCTCCAGCTTGTCGCAATCCATCACTGCAGGCCAGATTTTTGTTAACTTCAAGGGCTGCAATTCAGGTTCTATTGTTCCTCTCTTGTATTGACATTTTAATAGTTTGATATTGTAGCGTAATTGTATCTCCTTACCTGCCTATTTTGTTCTTGAATCTTTAGTTAGTATTTGCCCTAGCATTGTCAAATTAATTGCATTAGTGATAGCTTTGCCTACTTGTTTATATTGTTATCTACTTGTCTACATCTTTATTTTGAATCTTTATTTTCAAATATCCCCTAGTAGTTCTGCTCTAGTTTTGCACATTTCTTTGTGACCTTTAGTTGTAGATTATAGCTCTCTTTAGCTCTTGTATTGTATTTCCTCACCTATTTTTCTATCCTTTAGTTGTAGATTATAGTTCCTTTAGTTCCTTTGTTTTATTTCTTCACCTATTTTTCTATCCTTTTGTTGTAGATTATAGTTCCTTTGTTTTATTTATTCACCTATTTTTCTGACCTTTAGTTGTAGATTATAGTCCCCGTTAGTTCCTTTATTTTTCTTCTTCACCTATTTTGCGGCCTTTTGTGGTAGATGATATTTCGGTAATTCATTTTATTTTTGTTACTTATTTTCGGGATAGTGCTTGTGTAGTGACTCCTAGATTATAGTGGCTTTGGTGAACGATGGTAGGGTAAGGTCTTGTCCTCGGGGGTGTCAGCGCGGGGGAGGGGGTGCGGGTAAGAGGGGTAAGAGGGCTAAGGGAGCTACTACACTGAGAGTGGGGTCTTGGGACATAGAAACGTTGGCTGGAAAATCTGTAGAGTTAGCGAAGATTCTCGGGAAAAGAAAGATTAATATAGCTTGTGTACAGGAGACTAGGTGGGTAGGAGATAAGGCTCGGGATGTGGGCAGTTTCAAACTTTGGTATTCTAGGAGGGTGGGGGCAGGAACGGGATAGGTATCTTGGTTGATAAGGACCTTCGTGAACTAGTGGTGGAGGTTAGGAGGATGAATAGCAGGCTGATGGCTATTAAGCTAGTTGTTGGAGGTTTTACTTTGAACATAATCAGCGCGTACGCACCCCAAGTAGGCTTGGATGAGGAAGTCAAGAGGCGTTTCTAGGAGGATTTGGATGAGATGGTGCGTGCCGACAAGCTTTTCATAGGAGGAGATTTCAACGGCCACATTGGAGCGACGTCTTGGGAATATGATGATGTGCATGGTGGCTTTGGTTTTGGAGATAGAAACGGAGGAGGAACGTCTCTGCTGGACTTTGCTAGAGCATTTGATTTGGTGATAGCAAACTAGAGTTTCCCGAAGAAGAGGGAGCACTTGGTCACCTTCCGGAGTTTGGTGGACGAGACTCAGATTGATTATTTACTCTGCAGGAAGTCCTATAGAGGTCTTTGCACGGGTTTCAAGGTTATCCCGAGTGAGAACCTCTCGACCTTTCATAGGCTCCTGGTCATGGACCTTGAGATCACGAGGAAGAGGAGGAATAGGATGATGTATAGCCAACATAGGATCAAGTGGGGAGCCTTGACGGAAGCTAAAGTGCAGGAGTTGGGGGTCAAGCTGGTGACTATGGGGGCATGGAGGACTAGTGGGAACGCAAGCACTATATGGACCACGACTGTGCAGTGCATTAGGGAAGCCGCGAGGGATATATTATGGGTCACAAAGGGTTACTCTGGTGGTCACAAGGGAGACTAGTGGTGGAATGGAGAGGTGCAAGGAAAAGTAAAAACCAAGAAAGCAACGTATCTGAAGCTAGTGACAAGTGTAGACGAGGAGGAGAAGAGGGCGAATAGGGAGCATTATAATTTGGCTAAGAAAGAGGCAAAGCTAGCAGTTACGGCGGCCAAGACTGCAGCTTTTAGTCATTTGTATGAGGAACTCGAGGAGGGGGACAAGAGCATTGTACTGGATGATTTGGAACTCTCTAGGAGTCGTTGTGACTTTGGGTATTGTAGGCGAATTAGAGTTGATCAAGTTGAGGGGGCTATGTGTAAGCTAAGCATGGGAAAAGCGATCGGGCCGGATGAAATCTCGGTGGAGTTTTGGAGGAGTGCGGGCAAGGTAGGCTTGGAGTGGCTCACTAGGTTATTTAATGTCATTTTTAGAATGAAGAAAATGCCCGACGAGTGGAGGTGGAGCACGATGGTTCCTGTATACAAGAACAAGGGGGATATCCAAAATTGCAATAACTATCGGGGTATCAAGCTGCTTAGCCATACTATCAAGGTCTGGGAGAGAGTGGTAGAGCTAAGTATGGGGAGGAGTGTGTCTATTTTCGAGAATCAGTTTGGGTTTATGCTGGGACATTCGACTACAGAAACCATCCACCTTATTAGGAGAATGATGGAGCAGTATAGGGAGAGATAGAAGGACTTGCATATGGTGTTCATCGACTTAGAAAAGGCGTATGATAAAGTTCTGAGGGAGGTTTTGTGGAGATGTTTTGAGGCTAGAGGTGTACCTGTTACCTACGTTAGGTTGATTAAGTACATGTATGATGGAGTAAAGACCCAAGTGGGATGGTAGGTGGGGACTCGAACCATTTTTCGATTATGATGGGGTTGCATCAGGGGTCGGCACTCAGCCCTTTTTTGTTTGCTCTGGTGATGGACGTACTGGCGCGCCACATCCAAGGGGAGGTGACATGGTGCATGCTATTTGCAGATGATATTGTACTGATTGATGAGACGTGAGACAGTGTGAACGCACAATTAGAGGTATGGAGAAAAACCCTGGAATCTAAAGGTTTCAAGTTGAGCAGGACTAAGACAGAATACTTGGAGTGTAAGTTCAATGGCGAGACTCAAGGAATGGAAGGGGAGGTAAGGCTGGACACGCAGGTCATCCCTTGGAGAGGGAGTTTTAATTACCTTGGGTATATTATTCAGGGGGATGGGGAGATTGATGAAGATGTCACACATCGTATTGGGGCGGGATAGATGAAATGGAGAATCGCTTCCGGTGTTTTGTGTGACAAGAAGGTGCCACCGAAACTTAAGGGTAAGTTCTACAGAGTGGTGGTAAGACCAACGATGTTGTATGGGGCTGAGTATTGGCCAGTCAAGATTACTCATGTACATAATATGAAGGTAGCAGAGATGAGGATGTTGAGATAGATGTGCGTACACACCAGGTTAGATAGGATCAGAAATGAGGTTATTCACAACAAGATAGGTATGGCCCCTATTGAGGACAAGATGCGGGAAGCACGGCTTAGGTGGTTTGGTCATGTGAGTACGAGGAGCATAGATGCACCGGTGAGGAGGTGTGAGAGGCTGACATTGGAGGGCCTATAGAGAGGTATAGGTAGGCCAAAGAAGAGGTGGGGAGAGGTGATTAGGCAAGACATGGCGCAGCTTTAGCTGACCGATGACATGACCCTTGATAGTAAGATATGGAGGTCGAGGATTAGGGTAGTAGAGTAGGTAGTCTAGAGTATTCATAACAGTAGTATTGGCACGCGGTCTCACTTTCTGTTAGTAGTAGGTTTTGTATGACTTACCGTTGTTTTCTTTCATTGTTGATTACCTTACTGTCTTGTTATTTTTATTCTGCTTTTATATGGCTTTTTGGTATTGTCCCTTCTTGTCTATATGTTCATTAATGTGGTGCTTATGCTTTCCTTTGCCAAGGGTCTATTGGAAACAGCCTTTCTATACTCACAAGGTAAGGGTAAAACGTACACACTCCTCTCCCCAGACCCCACAGTGTAGGATATTACTGGGTATGTTGTTGTTGTTGTTGCTTACAAATTAAAAATATTCAAATGGAACTATGATCCATCAGTAGAAGTATTTGAAAGAGTTGCTTAAAAGGTTTAAAATGGAAGATTCCAAAGAAATTGACACTCCTATATCAACAACCACAAAATTGGATGTAGATGAACCTCGGTCATCTGTTGATCAGAATTTGTATAGAGGAATGATTGGATCCTTGCTATATCTCACTGCTAGCAGACCTGACATTGTTTTCAGTGTAGGCCTTTGTGCTAGATTTTAGGTAAATCCAAAGGAGTCTCACTTGACTGTTGTCAAGAGGATCTTGAGATACCTAAAAGGCACCACCGACCTTTGTCTATGGTATCCAAAAGGTATATTTCAACTTAGTGGGATATGCTGATGCTGATTATGCAGGTTTTCTTGTGGATAAAAAGAGCATCTCATGTATGGCACAGTTTCTTGGCTCATGTCTTGTGTCTTCGGCCACCAAAAAGCAAACTTTTGTAGCCTTGTCTACTGCTGAAGCTGAGTATGTTGTTGTTGCCTCATGTTCTACTCAATTGTTGTGGATCAAACAACAATTAATGGACTTTAGAATTGATGTAGGTTGTATTTCCATCTTTTGTGATAACACTAGTACAATTAGTATGACCAAGAACCCGGTTCATCACAAAATAACTAAGCACATAGATGTTAGGCATCACGTTTAGAGGGACAACTATGAAAAGGGTTTGATCGCTGTGGAATTTTGTGCTATTGACAAACAAATAGTTGACATCTGCACAAAAACTCTAAGTAGTGACTTTGAAAGGAACAGGTTAGAATTAGGGATGATTAAGATCACCTAAAAGGAACCAGTTCTAACTCAAAAAAATTGGTTAGAAAATTTGTGAATTTTGTACATAATTAGATTAGATTTTGCTCAGTCTCATACTTTCACTAGTATACTTTTGTTCCATGTGCTAAAATGTCTCATTAACCTCTAATGATATTATCTTTATTCTCTTGAAAAATTCAGACTTACACAAGAGATTTCTCAGTGAAGAACCTGGTTCATCAAGATTACTTGGTATGTACTCTCCACTCTGCATATTTTGAAATAATTATATTTGGATTATGATAAAAAGGAGAGTCTCATTTAATCCTAATCTTCTTTGAGCTTATCCATTACAAAATGAACCAGTTTCACCCAAAGAGAGCCCCAAAACGCAATAAGTGCCTAGATTTTAGGGAGAGTCCTCAACGTCTTTTCAAACTGACTCCCAATTTGATTAGACTTCTGAGCTTCAGAAAAAACTATCGTTACCCAATTAAATTCTCCCTCTTTATATAGATTTTGGCCTTAGCTGTTTCTTCACTTCTAATTTCAAGTCGCCAAATAATTTTCTCTATCTTCTCTCATCTTCTAAACACACACATACTCATCTTCTCTCATCATCTAACCATCAATGGCTAACATCTCTGAAAATCCCTCATCACCACCCAAAGAATCCACATCCACACCTTCAACCATACCCTCAACCATACCTATCTCTAAGAAAGGAAGATTCAAGATGCTTGCTTGTAAAGTAGTCACTAGAGGAGAACAAATCAAGAAAATCAATGAGCAATTGAGGGCAAGTCATGCAGAATAACCCTGAAATTTTGAATATTCCTTCAAGTCTGCAACAGAGGGGGAAGAAACAGTTTCATCTAAAATAGAGCAGGTAACATCTGGTCCAAAAATTACATCTAAGATAATATCTGAGGTTGCTGAAAATCAGGAAAATAGGTTTGTTTTGGTAGGAACTATGGCTGGGGTTGAAACAACTGAATCTGGAAAACATTGGTGGTAAAAACAAAAAGGAAAAAGAAAAAGAGAGTGAGGGTGCTCAAGGTGTTTTGAGGGGAATGAGAAAAGGAGTGGTTGAATTGTCACCCACTCATATTGGTTTGACTAAAGAAACAGGAGCTATGGTAGTGTGGAGTGAGGAATCTGCTGGAGAGGAAGAAAGTTTGAGAGAAAAAGGGGGTAATGGGTATGGAGAAGTTGCTGAGGGGTTGGTTAGATTGGGGAAGAATGTTCAAGAACTTGTTCCATCAGTACAGGAACCCCTTGAAGGCCTACTGAAACGCATGTCTGACAGCTATAATCCAAAAATGAAGGAGAGTTCAGGAGTTAAAATCCCTGGAACTGCTAGGGCAAACAAAAAGCGAAAGGTTGCCTCTTCTATCCCTGTAGAGACTCCTCCCAAAAAAGGAAGAGCTACAAGGAGTTAGAAGAAGTAGAGTGAGGCTAAATTTGAAAAGGCCTTGAAATAAAGCAAAAGAAAAGATGTTGCAAATGGAAAGAAGAAAGTGAGTAAGCCTGTTGAGGCAGTTGAAATTGAGGAGATGAACCTAGTCCTTCATGATGAAGAAGAGGCAGAAGAGGTGTAGGTTGTGACTCTAAAGGCAAAGATAATAAAGACTTCCAAAAAGAAGTCTCCTTCAAAGACAAAGTCTGCAGAGCCTTCTACCTTGGCAAAAAGAACCAAGTCTGCCATGAAGTCTAGTGACCCGGATGGGATTTCTTTTTGTTCTTTTTGCTCATGACCCAATATCTTTATTTTTTTTTTTATGCTTTGTGGATGACTAGTACCAATGTTAATCAATTGTTTTTGCTCTCTAATTGTTTGTTGATGCTTCTTAGATAGCTAATATCATTAGATTGATATATGATGCTCGACTCAATGATTGCATTTGAAGTAGCCTCAGTGGCCATGTGTAATATTTATTAAAATCTGGTTATCTAACATAATTATGCAACTGTTCGATGATGCCAAAAGGGGGAAGATAGGTTGTGATTTTTACTTTGGATTGTGATGTTTATAACCTAATAAACCTGGTCTTTGATGAATTTTGACTTTAAAAATAGAAAGTGTTCTAACATTGTGTTGAAGTTAAGCTGAGTTGAAACACGTCTTATGCTTATGAAAAGCACAGAGTTTGTCGTCATCAAAAAGGGGAAATTTGTTAGCGTAAGTAAGTTTGTTTTGATGATTGACAAAGAAACTCAAGCATGAACCAGGTTCATACACAGTGTACACAGACACGAGAAGATTTGAGCACAAGGTATGCACGTGAAGGAGATAAGCTTAATTGGTTATATCTGATATCTCCTGAATGAAAAGGTTGCATAATTGATAAGGAGAAAGACTCTTTACTCGAAGAGAACTCCATCCTAGATAAGGGAGGAGTTAGAAGTTGAAGATAACTAGAACTCTTCCACCAAGGAAGAGTAAAGCATTAGACTTCTAGTTATTTCCTATTCTACTAACTCTATATATTTTAGGATGTTTTCATTTATTAGACACGCACAAATGCTGAAGTTAAATGTGAGTTGAGAGAAAAATAGCAAGGCATTTTGCAAGCAATTCTTGTGTGATTCAAGTGTGCGAACCTGAAGCTACATGAACCAGATAGAAGAATCAGTTCCAAGCGTTTGTCTTTTATTCTAGTTTCATTATAGTAGAAATTTTGAGTTGTACCTTTCAGTTTTATCTAGAAGCAATTGTACTAGGTACTCTAACTGTTGTATTCAAGTTAAAGTTAACTTGAATGTAACGACCCAACCGGTTGTTTTACCATCTAGAACCCCATTCCCCTAAATAAGACTCCCCGTATGTGCTTTTACTATTTTATGACTTGTGGGGATGGTTAGTTCAGGAATTGGAAGGGTTCGGGTTGAAATCGGAACACTTGGTTCCTTAGTTGTCTTTAAAAGGGGTAAGTTTGACTTCGGTCAATATTTTGAGTAAAAGACTCCGGAATCGGGATTTGATGGTTCCAATAGGTTCATATGATGATTTTGGACTTGGGCGTATGTTCGGATCAGGTTTTGGATGACCCATGAGCGTTTTGGCGCCTAATAGTGAAAGTTGGCTCTTTGAAGGTTTTAAAGTTCTTAAAATTTGGTTTGGAGAAGGTTTTGGAATAATTGAGGTCCATTTGGAATTCGGAGCCTGGGAATAGTTCCATATGGTGATTTAAGACTTGCAAATAGAATTTGATATCATTCTGAGTAGTCTAAGTATTATTCGGTACGTTCAGAGCAAATTAGAAACTTGAAGTTCATATTTTGATTCAATTTGGTTTTAGGGTGTGATTCTTGGTTTCGTTGTTGATTTACAAGTTTCGAGAGTTCGAACAGGTCCGTATTATGTTTACAGACTTGTTGGTGCATTTGGACGGGGTCCCGAGTAGCTCGGGTGAGTTTCGGACCGCCCGGAGCAATGTTAGAAAAACCAGATTTTCCAGTTCTGGTTTCTTTCTTCGCAATCGCGGAAGGACTCTCGCGTTCGCGATGAAGGATTTGGGGAGCTGGGCAGTTACCCTTCGTGTTTGTGGGAAGGGGGTCATATTCGTGAAGCTTGGGTATCCCAGGCCTACGCGTTCGCGAAGGCATTCTCACGTTCGCATAGAAGGACGGGGCCTGGGAGGGGTTAGTATATTTTACCCTTCGTGTTTGCGAAGAAGCTCACGCGTTCGCGAAGGGTAAGCCAAGTAAGACTTCGCGTTCGTGAGACCCCTGTCGAGTTTGCGAAGGGCATTTTCAGGGCCTGGGGAATTTTGCCTTCGCGAACGCGAGGCACTTACCGCGTTCGCGAAGAAGGATTTTACTGTGCCGGATAGAATGTCTTAAAATCGTGGCTCAATCATTTTAAGCCCATTTTCTCCATTCTTGGGCGATTTTGGAGCTTCTTGAGAGGGGTGTTCACCTAGCAACTTGGAGGTAAGTTAATTCTACCTATTGTGAATTAAATACATAGATTATGGGTAGATTATAACATGTAAATTATGGAAATAAAGGGTTTAGATAAAAAAAACTTAGGTTTTGATAAAAATGAGATTTTAACCACGAAAATGGTTATGGAATGGGATAAAAATTTTATATTTGTGTTCTTGAGGTTATGGGTGACGATTTCCACCAAAGGTTTTTGGAATCCGGGCACGTGGGCCCGGGGTGAATTTTAGGAATTTTACCAATTTAGGTCGGGTAATTACTCTAATAGATAAATTATGAAATTTTGAGTATTTATTGATTAGATTATATAACATTTGGCTAGTTTCGAATTTTTCGGCACCAGTTTAGGCTTTCACGCGGAATTATGATCGAGAAGTGAACTTCGAGACGAGGTAAGTCTCTTGTCTAACCTTGTAAGAGGGAATTTACCCCATAGGTATTTTAAATAAATATTTGTTTCTAATTATGGGGGCTACGTACGTACGAGGTGACGAGAGTCCGTGTGTAGCTACTATTATGCTATTGTCCGGGTAGTATTAGGACCCAATTCATGAACTACTTGGAATTTTGCACTATACATGTTAAATTAAAATGCCTAAATTATATTAGAACTTGTTAAAGAAATTTGAAAAAGTAATTAATGAAATTTGTATTACCTTGGATATAAATCATTAATAATGTTTAAGTCAAATGCTTATAAAATACCCTTCTCTTTTTATGGAGCGGGCCGAACGCCTCAGCAGTAGATAGATGCATCTATAGATCGTGTCGTACGACCTCGGCATAAATCGTGCTTAATAATAATAATTACACGATGCTTTGACATTTTACTGCAGTTTGTGAAGATAAGCGATTTATTGGAAATTATTAAATAATGAAAGAATATTCATTTCTGCTTGTTAAGGAAATTATTGCTATTCACATAAACCCTGTTTATTTAAATATCTTTGTCTTTATATTATTAACCCATAGTGAGTATCGAAGTCGACCTCTCGTCACTACTTCTTCAGGATTAGACTTGATACTTACCGGGTACACGTTGTTTACGTACTCATGCTACACTTGCTGAATTATTTTTGTAGGATCTGAGACAGGTGCTTCAGGTGGTCCTTCCGGCGCGTACCCCCGATATCCTGAGGCCTAGTGGTGAGTTGCTTCCTAAGTCGTTCTGCAGCCCTAGAGTCTCTCTCTCTTTTGTATTTTGGTATTCTGTCAATTTCATATCCAGACAGTGGTTAGAAGTTTGTATAATCTGTTAGATGATCATATACTTATGACACCAGGTCTTGGCACACACACTAGTAGAATTGTGGTTTTGAACCATTAATTGGTTTTATCTATTTAAACCTTTTATTTTCGTAAATCTTACAAATGAGGAAAGTTTAATTACTCGAAAAATTATTAAAAGAAGAAATGCATGTTTAATTCACTAGTTGGCTTGCCTAGCGGTGATGTTGGGCGCCATCACGACCTATAGGTGAAATTGGGTCGTGACATTGAAGTTGTCGCAACATCTAGAGGTTGGTTGCCACAAAGGGTTAGAGGTAATCCTTAGGTTTACAAAGAGATTTGTAAATGCTGTTTTTGGCTAAGTGATTTAGTAAAGTGTTGGAAAAAATCCTACTGGGTAGTAGGTCGTGGTTTTTCACCTTTTGAGCCAGGTGTTTTCCACGTAAAATTACTTGTGTTCTTTAGTTTTCGCATTTATTATTCCACATCAGTAGTATAAGGAACACATAGAAGAATCAGGTCCTTCTATAATCTATGCACGCAAAAAAGTGGAAACCACACAAATCACCCCCCCCCCCCCCGTGTGGTATTGAAGTACAAAACATCATGTGTATTAATTAATTACTAAATGGAGTACTAATTATGGTCACTATATATAAATATAAAGGCAGCCAGGTGCACAAGGCATTTCAGCAAGGTCCGAAGAAGGACTGCACCCTAAGGGGTGTGATATAGCCCGGTAACGGTCACTATATATAAATCTGAAGGGGTCGTTTGTATGTGGACTAAATTATCCCAGGATTATAGTCCTGGGATTATAATCCCTAGACTAATTTATCCCACCTGGAACGGTGAGCAGCTACCGAACAACTGAAACGTAATCCACTTAAAACGATATTACTGCTAAGGTACGACTCCATTCATTCTTTTTTTACATATATTGCGAACTAGACTAACACTTGCAGGCAATTCCCAAAGGATGATGTAGTTGTTAGGCCTGAATGCACGTGTTTCACTCTTTTTACCTTGAATCGGTTTTGTCCCAAATGGGTTTTCCATCAAGGTTTTTAACGAGGCAACAGTGGATCGTGATAACTTAGAATCCAAGACTGGTTATGAACCGGAGTCGATGGTCACATCAATAGTATTCGAGCCCTCTCTAGGATCGACCTCGAATACTGGAGGCCATTACCCTCGGGTAATGATTTTTAGCAAGGAAGGAAACTTTGTGCTTGAACAGTCTAGTCTCGATGGATAGGATTTATTGTAAAGGCCAAATAGTCAAATGAACCGTGCCCGCGTAGACCACCTAAGCCATAACAAAAAGCTTGTACACACTTACAATCTTGTATATTACGCACAGGAATGAAATAAAGTTTCTACCTTGTAGATATATATTTTGTCCCTTAAGATTATTACATTATGTTCCTTAAGGATATCGAGCCCAAGGTCTGCCTCTATCCAGATCCAATAAATCACCCCCACTCGGGGACTGTCATCCAAGACAAACTCGGACGGCTCGGGATATCGAAGCCTGGAGGCACAAAGGCCTATTAGGTAGTGCCTAAACTTAAAAGAATACGACCACCCCTACTCGGGGAGTGTCGTCCAAGGCAAGCTTGGACAGCTCGGGCTATCGAAGCTCGGAGGTACAAAGCCTATTAGACAGCAGTGCCTGAACTTCAAAGGCTACGACTATCCAAAAATGGCTCGAAGACATCCGAAGCTGGTAATCAAAACATAAGGCCTTAAAAATTCCAAACCGATTCAAAGGTTACCCTCGGCAAAATTATAGTCTAAAAACATCTAAAAAAAACACTTTGGGGAAAGCTTCCAGTCATATAGAGCTCCCACAAATTTCAAATGAAACTTACATGAAAAACAAGTCTTGTTCGGACCTCCAAACAACAACTTATTACTATGTTTTATTCCGTGCTAAGGCATTTGAAATCTTTGCAATTGTAAAAAGAATGCTGAAGTTAATAGACTTGAAAATTGCTAAGAGGAAAAAGAACCTTGTATATATACATTCCAAAATGTATTTACAAAGGCCAATGAAAACGGACTCAACAAAATAAAAGTACAAAATGCAGAAAAAAATCCTAAGGCACCTATGCCTGATCTTCACTAGAATTTGCCTCGTCGCCAAAGCCGTCGGGGTCTTATCCATCCTCGGGTTCGCCGGAGCCCTCAGATCCTTCTTCTTCCTTGGGCTCAGCCAGCTTCTTATCCTCGACCTCAAGCCTTTTCGCCTCTTTGACCTCGGCTGACAGGACGAAACCTCGGTCATGGATCTCCTCGAGGGTCTCCTTTGGAGACAACCGCTTTACGTAATCAATAGTGACTTTTAGACTGGCCTCGACTGCCTCAACATCATCCCTATACTGGGCCACCATCTCTTCAGTGTTGGCCCTGTTGTCTCTGACTCGGACCTTGATATTTCAAGCTCCTTGCCAAGGGCATCCCGTTCAGCAATAGCCGAGCCTACTTGAGCTTGGAGGTCCTCATTTTGTCGAGCTCGTGCATCCGCTTTCTCTTTCGCCACTCAGAGTTGGACCTCTACCGATGCCAATTGCTCCCGGGCGGTCTCCTTCTCCGAAGCTAGTAGGCCTATTTTTTCCTTCCAGACATCGGCCATGGCCTGGACCTCGTTCATTTCAGCCCGAAGCTGGTCGATCCGGTCAACCTTCTGCTGGACCTACGAGGTTTGATCATTAGTCGCCATGGCTAAGTCGTCATTGCTAACTTTAAAAATATTTACCTGTTCCACCAGGTCGGTATACTCCTTCTGAGCCGCATCCAACTCGGTCTGGAGACTCTTGACAGCTTCTTCGTGTTTCTCGTTGAGAAGCTTATACGTGTCCCTCTTCTCGGCAGCTCCCTAGCCTCAGCCTCGAGTTGGTTAACCCCGGCCCAGTACCGGAGAAAACTTTCGTGATGGAGTACCGAGGCCTGCAAAAAGATAAAATAGAGAAGACGTGAGAAATATAAAAAAACTAAGTCAGAAGATGGAAGAACATAATGATGCATTACCCGGTTCAGCACCTGCTGCACTTCGTTGAACAAGCACGGCATATCCACCTCGCTCATTTTTGCCTGGTCTTCTTCGATTACCAAAAACTGGAGGTAGCTCTCTACTCCAAAGAGGGCAGAAAGAATGCGGGCATCCTCCGAGATGACGATGATTATTGACCTCTTATGGTCGGGATCCATGCTCGGGGCGGGGAACCGGTTGATTAATTTTGGGCTAGAGTTCAGCCCGCTGACCTCTGAAGATGGGTATTCCCTCAGCACCTCCAAGTCACCCAACCTGGAGAAGTCTTCCAGAGTGGTAGAATCCATACCTTCGAAAAAAGAATGAAGGGGATCGTCCGCTCCATGGGCCCCTTCGTTGGATCGCTCCTTCACCGCTCGGGCTTCGTCAAACATGGATTCGGTGAATGAAGGTGATCCCATAATATCTATGACACCGGGAAGACCAGAGCCGGTGTCTCGAGAGGTCTCAGCCCTCATCTCTACATTAGTTTCCCGAACCTGAGGGGGATCAGCCCCCGTTTTTTTCCCTTCGGCTGTCGCCCACTCTTCGGGGGAGGTCAGATCATAGGCCACAAAAATATCACCTTCCTCAGGCTCGTCCCTGAGCCAGAAAAGTGAGTCTGAGTCGGGTGCTCGAGAGCTAGAACTCTCCTTTGGCTTACGGGCCAACCTTCTTATTGGCTTCTTCTTCTCTGAGCTCGGGGAACCCGGAGCCTTCCTTTTCTTATTCTCTCTACTACAGCCCCAAGCTGCCCCGAAGCAGAAGGATCAACAGATAGGTCCTCGTCCCCTACTAAAGTCCTAAGCTCAATGGTCTTAGGCAAGCCTGCGAAAAGAAAAGAGACGAAATGAGAATATGGTGCTGAACAAAGATGCCTAATGTTACTTATTCGGGAAAGAGATCTTACCGTGAGAACAAGCCTCCCAACGGCCCTTCGAGAGTTCAAGCCATGTGTGCTCACAATAAGGCATCTGCGAACAAATGCCCTCGATCCACTCCTTGAGCTGAGGAATGGCATTTGGGACTCGAGCAACAGTTACACCACCACAAATACTCTTAAGGAAAAAGGAGATGAATGTAAAATCGACATTTAAAGGAAAGTTACGCTTACGTGATACATTCCACTTCTCGGGCAATGGCCTAAACTCGGCAGGGATCAAGTCTGCGGTCCTCACCCGGACAAAGCACCTCTGCCAGCCCCAATCTCGATCCTCATCGATTCTTGAGAATGAGGCTTTGCTAGCCCAGCGTACGAGCTTTATCAGTCCCCCTCGGAAGATTCGGGGACTGTACAGACGGAGTAGATGATCTATGGCGAACCTACAAGAGTCAATTTTGTTCACGAAATATCGAAAGAGGATTATAATCCTCCACAACGATGGGTGGATCTCACCGAGGCATACTTCATACCTCTTACATAGGTCCAGAATAACCATGTCCACCGGGCCAAGTGTGAAGAGATAAGTGTAGACACTCAGATACCCCTTCACATGAGTAGTAATGGCGTCCTTGGGCCCGGGGATTACTATATCCTTATCCGCCCAGCCACATTCCTTTCGAACCGCAGAAAGAACCCCTTCGGTGATGGAGCATATGTACCTAGATACCTCCTCACACCGGCCCTGCACCGACGAGGGCTTTTCGACCTTAAAATCATCCGCGATCGAGCACCCTCCGGGGACAAACATTTTCAAGGAAGGATCAGGATTCGGTTCATTGGTAGCCGCACCCGGAGCAATTCTCTCAAGGATGACCACATCGGGATTGGTCTCCTCGACTTCGACGATCGGCTGTGAAGAAGAAGAAGCAACTTTTTAGGGAATAATTTTGGAATTTTTAGCCATTGATATCTCGAAAAAGTTTGAAAAATATGAAGAAAGGTTGGGAGATGAAAGGTAAAAGCTTTACTAAGAAAGTCAAGTGCACTGGTTTGGATAGAAAATAAGTAGAAACTTGCAATTTACTGGGGAATCTTGAAGAACGGAGATAAAAATGTTAGAGTATGAAGAAGGGCAGTGATATCCTAAAGACTCGAAGGTAGACGCTTGATCAAAAGGTAAAAAGTGAATGAAATAGGGGAGTATTTATAGAGGCTTCGCGTCGTTTCACATCCAGGGACGACCTGCCGATGGTTGACATGCGTTTAAAGTCATAATGACGTGACTGACGAGACTTTTCGGATTCATTGTCATTTCTGTCACAGCGTATTGAATAAGGAATCAAAGTGCACATATCATTTTTCGTCGTTTCTGTAAACTTACTCTCCAAGAAACGAGGGGACTATCTGTGTACGGGTGAAACCGAGCCCATGGGACGCTTCGATTTTCGATGAAGTAAACGGAGGAAGAGACGTGATTGTAAGGGACCAGAATCGAGGGAAGGAACCCCTCGAGCCCGGGTCTGGGAAAAATGTCTACCCTCGGGAGTATCGAGGTCACGACCCCCAGGATCGGTTCGAATTGCAAAAATCTCGGAGGTCATTAACAGATAATCGAGTATGACCAACAAAAGGCTGTGATATCCGTGATCGACCAGATGTCACTGTGAGAATCTCGGCACGTATTGGCAGAAAATCGGTGATTAGTTAAAGGGAAGATTTTTACCTTTTATGGAATTGCACTTAGGGTAAGACACCCTACTATATAAAGGAGGATTTGATTATTTATTAGGGACAATGTAACACGCATATCAAGGCAATATATTCTTATTTTCTCTATTATTCAAAGTTCTTTCTTTTGTTCATCAATTCATCAATAACGTGAATCCGGGATCGAAGGCAGGCATTTCATTAAGCTGTTACCAAGTCCGAGATCACTCCTCTTGATTGGTTTGACAATTTATTACGCCCCTTATCTGTTTAATCTAACACGGTTTATTATTTGTATTGAATTAACTCATGTATCCTTAAAACCACTTACAAATTTAATTGTTATCCGTCTTTGAAGGTAAACAAGTGTATAGGTATGAAATCGCCTTTGCTGGGAGTGCTTTGTCCTAATATGGACTCCCTAACGCAAATTCAAATTTAATGTGGCCCCAATGCTGGTTATCGAAAACCAAGTGAGAAATAAAAAAACAAAAGAAAAAAGAGATAACAGAATGAATTCTAAAGAGTAATTATATCACTATCTATTATGAATAATTTGTCTTTATCTTTAATTTTTCTGTTTTTATAATGTTCTTAGTATGTCTTTTTTTTTCTTCTTCTAAAGAATCAACTCCGTCTTTCCAAATTCTATACTTTTTTGTTGTTTGTGTATATTTGCTTTATGACCTATCCTTTTTACTTGGGCATTCACAACGTCATTAATTTATTGTCTAGCAATATAGTGAAATTAGACATCTATTCTATTTATTTGTTTAGGTCTCACTCAATTATTTTACGACATCACCCAATATACGTTGTATACTCGGCCTTGTCTTTTGGCATATGCCAAAATGACTTCCATGCAAAATACAACCATAACATGTCCAAATTCATGAATTTTACTAGTTCAGGAATCAACGTATAGAAATTGATGGGATAAGCGTATTGTCAAGTCTCTCATTTCAACCGTAAGATGTATAAGTGAACAGTTTGCTGTGTGCTATGCTAAGGTACAGAAAAGTTTATTATTTTCTTATTGATTTCTAGCACAATACATGTTATCTCCTTCATCAATCAGTTACAGTTATTTTTTAATGAGAAAATTTCCTGATAAATAATTTCAATATTGTACTGTTTTTGAAATTGTTCCTAAAGTCTTTCGCTTTCGTTTCCATATAACATCAAATAAGCTAGAACCCAAACCTGCAAGAAAAGTTTGAAAGATTTCTTTCTTCTCCGCCAACACAATCCAAAACTCAAAATCAAAATCTAGCTTGATCTTTTTGGTTTTCTATTTTTGTTTTTGAGAGACCCAAATCTACTCCTTAAAGCTAGGCTTAAATGACATTCAAAAATTGTCCCAATGAAAATATTGCTTACATTGAACTTTCATAAAAATATTACTGTAGTCTGTAGAAACCTTAAATTCAAGTACTTTTTTTTTCTAGCTTCAACTTAAATAATGTCCAAATACATACCTAATTTTTAGGTTTATTGTTCAAGAGTGAGAGCTTGAGAGGGATAACTAATCCGAAAAAGAATGGCAGGTTGCATTATAAGGTGCTCAATAATGCCACCTCGATGTTTGATTACTATTACAAGTAACCTCTCGGTCTCTACCCATAGAACAGTAAGCCACTATTTGTTGATTTTGATAAAATAAATTTTTGACCTTTGTAATTAACGAAAAAAATTATTTTCATGTATCGTGATATTAGAAAAGTCGTAAATTAAAATACAATCTTTTATTAAAAAACTTAAAAGTAAACACACAAAGAAAAAACTTCCTTGTATGTTGATGTGGAATACCGTCTTATTTTCATGGTTTCAAGAATTTATTTTTCAAAGTTTTAAATCATTAAGAATAACATTAAGTAACACATGCATTAAATACCATTTCCAAGTCTTTTTAATATAAAACTTTTAAGAATGCATCAAATCTTCTTTTCAAAATTTTAAATTCTCATTTCATTGTCCTAAATTACAATTAATTTTAATTCTTCGGCATTCTTATAACCACTAGAAAATTGTGCAAAAACCTTACAATTAATATTTAACAAAATTTGTTATTTTCTTTAATGGTCATGATATTAGGAATGTAGTAAATATCCTTTCCACTTTTAAGTTTTTTAAGTTTTGACAGTAGAATTTTATGTAATCTTTAGAACTTTAAAATAAACTCTTAAATCTTCATATATGTTAATAAGATTTTGACAATAAAAATCAAGGTATTATATTGAAACAAATGACTGATATTTTATTAACTGGAAAAAACCTTTACCAATATAAATCTATAACACCCTCATCACTTTTAATTAAAGAGCTGATTCATTTTGTTCATTAATAGAATAGATGTCAAAACTGAAAAACAAAAGCAAGAATCCTTGTTGCGGAATAGGGTTTGTAGGCAAGACCAACCCTGGAGCAAAGGTTTGGTGTTCCGAATAAAAAAATATGGAATGAAATTGGACCAGTAGAGGACAAAAATCCTTATTGCGGCAGGGTTTATAGGCAAGGCCAATCCTTGAGTAGAGATTTGGTGTTCATGATCAAAAGTATGGAATGAAGCCGGATCTCTTTGTTTTGTGTCTTACAAAGAGTACTGCTTTCTTATGCATCATAAACCATTTTAAATTCTTCATTGCGGATATCAAAACGGTCCTTTACAGTTTTTAGCCTTCACTCGCATCCTTTCTACCTCAACTTGGAACAAAACATACCCATTGGCTAAGAACTCTTTTACTAAGGTGTCGAAATCCAACAACTTTATCTTCCCTTCCGGTTTTTCTTATTTTACAGAAGAAAAGTTTTATTTACCGGACATATTGATAACGAGTATTAGTGCCATTATTATTTTATCCTCCTCCTGGACCTCAGAAGTAAAAGTTTATTTTATTTAGTCCTCCAAATTTTGGGCATCTAAAATAAGTTGACATAGAGATAGTGTTAAATCGTTGACTGCTAGAAAAAGTATAATCAAGAGAATTATTTTCTAATCTTTTTGTAAAAATAGTTACCGTGGATCGAGCAAACAGCTGCAATACTAGCACGCCTACATCAAATGCTAGTCGGATTGTACGATTAATTGGATACGTAATTATGTGAGTTTAGTATCAAAGGATAGTCTACTTCAAATATAATTACTCGAAAAAAACTAATCTAGTTCATTTCCTTCATCATTCTAATATTATATTTCATTTTTATTTTTATTGTAAAATTTTATGGTATAATTTAATTGAAATTTATTATATGTTGTTCCTTTTTTGCGGTATACTTTAATTGAAATTTATTATATGTTGTTCCTTGCGTCTCGTTTTTCTTATTATCTTATTATTGTTACTGCTTGATGTTACTGCTTTCTTTTCATCTTTCCTTGAACCGTGGTCTATCAGAAACAGGTTCTCTACCTTCAAAGTAGGAGTAAGGTCTGAGTACACACTACCTTCCCCAGACGCCACTTGTGAGTTTATACTGATTTTGTTGTTGTTGTAGTACTTTAATTGAAATAAAAATTTATTTAATAGTGTATCCTAGAATATTCTACTAGTAATTTTCTGGTGGTATATTGTTAGTCTTTAATTGGAATACCATGCTACAATATTGGAATACTAAACTCAAAAGTATAATATTAATTCAAAAATATATTATTCAATACAAAACGTACTCAATTCAAAACTACAGTATTCAATCATACAGTATTTCAGTAAAAACATATAGTATTCAATTCAAAACTACAACATTAAAAACAATACAATATTATAAAAAACACAATATTCAAATGCAAAACTATATTACTTCAACCAATATACAAATCAAAACTATAATATACAAATCAAAACTACAGAATTCAAATAAGACTATTGTGAGCACGTGATTTTTTCCCTACGAAAATATTCCTACAAAATCCATAAAAACGGTTCTAATACTTGTCCTTGATTTTTTATAGAACTTCTAGGAATTTCTTTTTATTTGTTTTGTTTGCATTTATGCATATTTAGGAATATCTTAAACCATAAAAGACATAAAAAAAATGTTTAGATCTTTATTTCATAGCATTTTAGGTTTTAATTGCATGTTTAGGATTCAATTGCACATATTATTTGCATAGTTAATACATGAAAATCACAAACAAAAAAAATACATTAGTCACTCTTGTTTTGTTTTTGCATTTTTAGATTTAATTAGTTAATTAGTCAATTTCTAGTTCAATTCTTAGATAAATAGGAAAGTAAGTTAATTGTGCAAAATTGGTTCAAAGATGGATGGTCTAAATAATTGGCCAAATTGTGAATTCAAAACAAGAAAAAAAAGGTTGTTTGGTCTTATTTCGAGCTGGGCCAAGCATTTTCTGTAGCCCAATTTCTTAAACCCAAGTCCCAAACCCAGTCCATAAATCCGATCCAGTTCCCCCACTACCTCAAACGACGCCGTTTGGTGTAGTTTAATCTCAACCGTCCTCAAATCCCATCCAACGGCTCGCAACTGATTACCGATCCCCCTTATAACTGTCCGAACCAGACCCCCTAAACCCCCAAAGACCTCACAGACTCGTCTCTCTCACCATTCGTCATCTCCGCTGCCGGAAATCGCCCCACGGCGGCGGGTAGTCTCCAAACGGCCCCAAAATGTCACCATGCAATCACCATCTTCCCCTCTCTTTAAATCTTCTAACCATTTCCTTCAACCCCCCCCCCCCAAGGTTTCCTCAATTTTTGGATCTGGGAATCAAAACCCTAGCCGTTTCGCCTTTTTTGATATTAGTGTGATGGTTTGGTCGAGATTTTGTCGACTAGAGTCGGTGGTTTACCACATCCGATGGCCGGAGTTTTGTTGACCGATGTTGACCGTTTGAAATTCTGAAGTCCTTGCTTCATTTTAGTCGTTTGGTGATCTACATCGTCATATGTAACACTGGCTATACTTCAAAGCATGAGCCAGTGTTCATGTCGCGATGTTGTTTGCGGATTCGGAGGTCTTCAAATTCTTAAGAGTTTACGATTGCACGGGTAATCTCTTTTTCTTTTCTCATTTTTCTTGTTTGAAATGGTTCTTTGTTTGATTTAGTTTAATTAATGGTTCTTAAGAGTTGTAACTGAATTTTCTTCAATCGAGACCTATATTTGGTCACTATTCTGCTGTTTTGTTTCTGCTGCTAGGTATGTAAACATTCACCTTCAATTCTCCATTGGTTTTTATGAATAAAATTTGACTTGCATGTCACATTTGTGCTTAGTTTCATAGATTTATAGTGCTTAGTTGCCAGACCTGCTTGTATTTGTTTCCTGTTAATCTCTAGTTCTTCGAAACAACATGTTGAAAGATGTATTTGTCACGCAGTTTCTCTGTTTTCTCTTTGTGCGTGAAATCCTAAAAAATTGAAATCATTTGGATCCTAACTTGTTGTTTTACTTGTGATGAGCGAGATGCTGATTTGCAAGGTAGCTTTGTAGCTATCCTTGTAAACTCAAAACTTGTTTGGGAGATTGCGAAGTCACATATGCCAGAACTGAGTATTTTAGCAGAAGCTAATGAGATTAGAGCCTAGATTTAGATTTTTTTTAAAATTAGTATAATCTTGTAATTCGATTTAAGATTAGCAATTTGTAATTAGCGATCAGCTTCGTATTTTATAGTTAAATGATATTTTTTGTTTTCAACTATGTTTGTAACATGTTCAGAATTATATTATTGGGCCTACTTCCAGTAGCCCAGACCCTTATTTGATTTTCAGAAGCTGGGCTCAATGTGTTGCAAATGCAACTGAGCCCCGTTTGAAACTGGAGTTATTTGAACTTAACAGTTGTATAGCCCAACAATTTCAAGATCTATTGGCTTATTGAAAGAGTAGGCCATTCCTGCAAAACGTAATTGGGCCTGTAGTTGAAGATAGAGTCAACTGGACTCTATAGTTGTGTGGCCCAGTTTGAGGTCCACACAGGACCTGCTTGGGTTTAATGAAAGATCGATTCATTTCAAAGGCTATGCATTGGGCCTCGAATTTCAGCCCACTCGCTTTCCCCTGTGACCTGATGAAGGTCCAGTTTGAGCACTGACAGTCCACATAGAATTACATAATTAATAAGAGATATAGTTTAATCATAAGATGTTACCAATCAATAATGAGGATTCATTTAGTTATACAGATCAAGCATTTAAGTTTATCAAATCCATTTCTCAACTTTTCTCTAGTACCTGTTATGAAGCAAGTCTTTAATGATTGAAGGTTCATGTGAATTCGTGACTCCCAATCCTGGATTTCTAGACCTTCACATGAAATTCCAAAATTTAGCAAAATAATTAATCATTGAATATTTGTAAAAATGCTTTAGGTGCTCATTTAATTTACTATCATGATTGTATATACGTTTGCGTGATATAATTATGATTCCCGAAATAAAATTAAAGTACGCGTTCGACTTTGGCTAACAATCTTGACAAATAATTAAGTATTATGAATTGTTTATACGTACGCGTGACATGATTTTAGCACATCAAATAAAACGGATTCACACACGTGATCCGTTTCGAAAATAATTCCATACTCTAATAATAAAGATTTAAAAGCGTTGAAAGAATAAAATGCAGGTAGGTTCTAAAACACGTAAAAATTCATTAATTAAGCCGTGTATGATTAAAAGCTACCGTGCTAAAACTACAAAATCCGAGAGTGCCTCACACCTTCAGGTTAACAGAATTTCTTACTCGATCTTCTGTGTTTGTGGACCATAAATAGAGTCAAACTTTCTTGAATTGGGATTTCAAATTTGGCGACTCGGGACACCGTTAATTAATTCCGAATGGTGACTCTAATTAAAATAAATAATCTCATTTCAAATAATGTCACTTTAATGGGTAAAACTCCTTATCTTCGGAAAAATGAGGTGTGACAACTATTAGTATTCAATATCCAAATAAAGACTATTATTCAAAAGAATAATGGAGGGGTGGGAGTAGTTCCCGGATAATTCAACAAACCCGGATAGTTCACGATATGGTTCCCGGAAAGGGTTCTCAATGGATTCACCATCTAAATTCGTCAATAAATTCTCGGGCAGCCCGATACACTAAGCTCCTGCTATGTGCGGGGTCCGGAGAAAAGTTGGACTATAAGAGTATTATATGCAAGCTTACCCTACACTTCACGCTAAGTACAAATCACGGCCATCTAATTTTGGCTCGCTAAGTTCCCATCCGGGCCATCCAATTTCTGAACGTGACATAAGGTCTATGCTATCCACCTCCGAAAGAGACGCAATAACAGGCATGGATGTCTGCCGCAGTAGTTTCTTGAATGCTGATAGATCAGGGGGATTTAGTAACACAGCAAACAAAAATAAGAAACATATTTCATTGGATTGAAAGCAACAGATATCAGCATCCTTCCATTCGTGTGCATATGCAGGGGAACGATCAAAAACCAAAACCCATAAATCTTTGTT
Source organism: Nicotiana tabacum (assembly GCF_000715075.1). NCBI lineage: Eukaryota > Viridiplantae > Streptophyta > Magnoliopsida > Solanales > Solanaceae > Nicotiana > Nicotiana tabacum. The sequence continues at coordinate 40,484,156 of NC_134101.1, forward strand.
GCATAAGACAGTCCAACGCATTTATTCCACTATTGCTACTATAATATATAAGTCACATATAACATTTTAAACTCTAGATTCAGTCAAATACCATCACAGAAAACTATGGAAGTAGATCTCAGCTGTCTGCTACCGAGACGAACGTGATTATAGAACTGAGAGATTATCAAAGAAATCTCAGAATATTTCACATTCAAGGAGGCTCTGAGAGATAAAACCTTAGTTTAGTAGTAATGTTATAGAAAACAAAAGCAGTTTTCAGTTAAATGATAGCTTCCAATAACATGAGTTTAGTCTCCACCAAAAGATTTGGGAGACATTTTATGCAATATAAATTTGTCTTCGACCGTTAAAAAAATTGGTACCAAAAAAAGGACTGTCCAGCATCGTAGTCTCCACTCAACAGCAAAATTAAGCATGACAAGATTTAACTGCAAGCACATAAAACAAGTTAGACAAGTTAGAAGTTTAGTGACTTAACATAGATAAATCCACTACTCATCTAGCAAGTATTGTTTCTTATACGAAACCTGAATGAAACAGATGAAATTTTCCTCCACATTAGAAGCCAACAGATAAATAAATAATAATACAATAATAATTTATGTTGTTTCAACACCACAAATATCAACCAGGATCTATCACAGTTGAAAAAGAATATTCATTTCTATGTACAGTGAGCATTCGGAGCTCAGATAAAGCAACTCTCTAATACTAAGGTGGTTTCAGCAATAAAAGGTCACAATTTCCTAATATGAACGGATGTTAGTGACTCTAATTACATAACTCTTTTCCATTTATTTATAAGCCGAGCAATCCAAGGAGACCACATGGTTCAGACAATCTTACTATAAACACCTTCACCTTGAGATAATTGAGCTTTAATTGAGCTTTCAGATCAGATGGTTTGGGTTCACTTACTAATCGAAAATTGGATAACAAAGTGACAAATAGATATAAAACCCCTTTAAACAATCCAGATAATTTAAGAGTTTTTTACATCATTGCTTTTGTCTTGCAAAGCTTCAAGCAGGAGTAGAGAAAATTGTCCAAGGCTTCCTTCATCCCACTTCAATGAGATAATGTAACGACTTTAACCGGGCTAATTCATCCCACTACTCTCAGCATATCTCATAGTTCTACGCCAATAAGATCATAACATTCCACTATACTGACAGAGATTACAGCTGAAACAAAGTTTGATATTTTTCTGCAGTTAACAGTAGATGAGTGACAAGAATAGTACCCCCCACATGTCGGGGGCAAATTATATTCAGAAGCACATTCAAAACAAAAACCTAAGCAATCCTCCAGAAGGAAACCTTTTTTGGCCGTCATTGTGATGTAAAAAGCTCATTAAAAGAGACCAAGGGCTATACACAACCAAAGTTGCTTCCAATTAGCTCCAGTAGCACTCAACTAAGGGTTTATTTCATGCTCTAGCCAACTCAAACATAATTCCTTTTCTATAGGTCAACTGAATTTTATTAGAACAGACGCACCCAAAGGCATAAACCATATACATCAAGCCTTTTTTGATAGAGACCATGTACATAAAACCTTAAATAGCCCAAGAGACAACCAAATAAAGCAAAGTTTGCTCCACACCTTTAGATAATGTTTGCTCCCCCACTTTCTGAACAGTAACTCAACACTCCTTAATCCTCCTTTACAGTCCGTTATTCTAATCTCCCTTTTGGTTCACTTTTTTTTTTTTATGACGAGCAAAAGCACCAACTTGGTGGACTATAAAGATGTACATAAAGGCCACAAAGAGCTCCGAAATCAAAAAAACACCCACTTGAACTGGTTGACCAAAAAAACCCAGTTGTCATCCCCTATCATATTGTTTTTCACTGCTTTTCCATCAAAACATCTCCTGCTTCTCATACTTCAATATTTGCCAAGCTATGTACAATGGTATCATCTCCCATATCCTGCTTCCCTCCTTCCATATTTTCTATGCAATGTAAAATGCTACCACCTCCCATGTCTTTGCTTCTTTTTTCATTGGGAAAATACATAAGTTGCTCCCTATACTTGTCCCGAAAAGTGAGTTTCCCACTCAACCTTTACGGTGGGTTGAAATTAAATGAAGGTTGAGCGGGAAACTCACTTTTCGGTACAAATATAGGGAGCAACTTATGTATTTTCCCTTTTTCATTAGTATCAGTGTTGTGACAAGCTCGTTTAAAGCATGACTGCGCCGTGAAGCTCGGGGAAGCCCAGGTTGTGAGCTATGCCTCGCATTGTTGACGCTTTAGTGTAGGCGTCAAGGTGCTAAGGTGTGTGCACCTTCACCGATGGGCTATCTTTAAGAGCACAACATGTTATAGTTTTTCCATTCTCTTGTCAAAAGTGTGTCCACGTTCACTCATGGGTTCTGTCTTTAAGGGCACAACAATGCACTCTCTCTCTCTCTCTCTCTCTCTCTCTCTCTCTCTCTCTCTCTCTCTCTCTCTCTCACACACACACACACACAAACACACACACACACACACACATATATATATAGCTTATTATAGCTATTCTATTCCTTTGTCCAAATAATCATTGTTGTGTTTAATAAACCATTTGCTACTGCACTGCAAAGTGGCTACAGATTTGTGGCACATGTTCCTTTCAGTTTTTGGCATAAGTTGGACAACCCCACAAGGCATAAAAGAAGCAGTTGAAAGTTGGAATCGATGGAAAGTTGACAGAACCATCAAGAAGATCTGGCAGATAATCCCAGCATGTATATTTTGGTGTATTTGGACAGAAAGGTATCGCAGATGCTTTGATGGCATATCAACTCCCAACAGCTCCCTGAAGCAAAGCGCCTTAGGAATCTATATAGCTGGAGCAACCTTTCCCCAGTAAATGAGTTATTTCCATTTCTAGATTTTATTAGCTCTTTGTCTTTGGCTTGATTGCCAACCTTAGGTTCTTGGTGCAGTTGGTTAGCTCCCTGACTAGAACTGTATTTTTGTGTAAATGGAGCTAACCAACCTCTTTTGTATGTTTTTGCATCTTATTGATGCCTGTAATATAACATCTTACTTCATAAAAAAAAATCATTGTTGTGTTTATAGTTACATTTTCTTGCATTGCATTTCTATTTTTTATTTTTTCTTCATTGGCGCTTTTTTTTGTTTGATTGTTAAAACGTGTTCAATCACATTATTGCCCCCAATTGGGTCATTCATTGGTGCTTTCTTGGCTAAACTGCTAAAGCCCACGCTTTTAAAGCTCTAAAGAACCTTAGCGGTTTTGACTACTCTGACTAGCACATAATTTTTTAAGACTACTCTGAACGAGCTAGAAACATATCCCATCATCTTCTGGTCAAATATGTAGTATCTATTGCAAAGAATACAGCCCCATTTCTTCAGGTTGTCAGGAGTTAGGATGGCATCATGTACGGTCGTCCACCCAAAAGAAGCAACTTTTGGTGGAATCCTCCAAATTGCTTTTAAAAATGTTTCCACGGGGGCATTCTCTTGGCCAAACTAAAATAGTAGGATTTACCGGAGAAACAACTGGGTTATCCCCCTTCCACTTAATTCATCTCTTTTTGTAGCAGAGGGAACTGGATCTGTATCACAATTTGGAAATTGTTCGTCACCTCAAACTCTTAAGGCATTTAAGTTTCTACTGAATCTTACAATAATTGATTCTTCCAGACTCAACCAGAGCTTCTGGATTATTTACCGCTCACAAACAAGCCTTTGCAGCTCACATTCTAGCCTGTCTCTCGTTCTGTCTTCTAACCTGAAAATTTCCTTGTTACTAGGTTCAGTATCCTATCCACTCGGTTGCAGTTCTTAGCATGAGGTTCTCTAAGCTTTTCCCTCTACATTACTCCTAAAAAACTCCTAAAACTTTTCTACATAAAAATTTGCCTTTCCACATCTGAGAATGTTGTTATAAAGGTATTCATATATCCTATAGTTCAAGGGCACGCATCCTTACTTTGACCACTGGTAACTCCCGAATTACAGAAATAAATCCTCTGCCTCAAACTCTGGCTCACTTCAGAAAAATATTTCACCTTTTATCATTACTTATGTATTGACGCGCCACATCCAAGGGGAGGTGCCTGTGCTTGTTATTTGCAGATGATATTGTATTGATTGATGAGACACGAGGCGGCCTGAACGCGAAGTTAGAGGTGTGGAAGCAAACCCTGGAGTCTAAAGGTTTCAAATTGAGCAGGACCAGGACAGAATACTTGGAGTGTAAGTTCAGTGGTAAGACTCAGGGAGGGGAAGGGGAAGTGAGACTAGATTCACAAGTCATCCCTAGGATATGAGATTTTAAGTACCTTGGGTCTATTATATAGGGGGATGGAGAGATTGATGAAAATGTCACACATTGTATTGGGGCGGGATGGATGAATGGAGACTCGCTTCTGGTGTTTTGTGTGACAAGAAGGTGCAACCAAAACTTAAAGGTAACAACAGAGTGGTGGACAGACCGACGATGTTGTCTGGGGCTGAGAGTTGGCCAGTCAAGATCGCCCACATCCAGAAGATGAAGGTGGTAGAGATGAGAATGTTGAGATGTATGTGCGGGTACACCAAGTTATATAAAATTAGGAATAAGGTTATTCGCGACAAGGTGAGTGTGGCTCCTATTGAGGATAAGATGCGGGAAGTGACCCTTAAGTGGTTTGGACATGTGAGGAGGAGAAGCACGGACGCCCTAGTGAGGAGGTGTGAGATGTTGACATTTGAGGGCTTAAGGAGAGGTAGAGGTAGGCCGATCAAGAATTGGGGAGAGGTGATTCGGAAAAACATGGCGCAGCTTCAGCTGACCGAGGTCATTACCTTTGATAGTAAGGTGTGAAAATCGAGGACTAGGGTAGTAGGATAGGTGGTCTAGACTACTCATACCAGTAGTATTAGTACGTACTATCACATTTTGTTGGTATTAGGTTACTACGACTACCTGTGGTTTCTTTCATTTTGGTCATCTAAATTATTTATTGTTTTTTTATGCTGCTTATACATGGCTTCTCGATGTTGTCCTCTTTCCATTAATGTGGTGCTTATGCTTTTCTGAGCCGACGGTCTTCTGAAAACATCTTTGTCTTCACAAGTAGGGATAAAGTATGCGTACACACAATCCTCTATCCTCCCGTACCCCACTATGTGGATTATAGTGGGTATGTTGTTGTTATCATCTACTTGCAATCGGGAATGCAAACATAAACAAGACCTTTTGCACTCAACAAGAAAAGTTTGTAAAATTACAGCTCGTTATACCTAGTCATCAAAACCTAAAAAGTTAAATTTTAATTCATTAGCCGCCCTTAGTTTCTTATACATTTCATAATTTAAAGACAAATCAACATACAGATCTACAGAATAAATTCAATTTAAGTTTACAGGACTTACTTCTTATGTCTCTGCGCAAACCGAGAGTTCTTTGCTTCCTCCTCAGTGAGGCCGAGGGACATCTTGGTGATGATAGCGCCGGTGACGGCAAAACCCACTAGGAACGGCCAGTTGCGGCTCCATTCCCTCCGGAAAAACACCGGCCACGCATCGAATTTTCTCATTTCCAAACTTAGGCTTCTGTCTTCTCTGTCTCCCCTTGGGTAGATTTTCCGCGATAATGCAGTACAATGTTAGATTGGAAGCCAACGCAGGAGTAAAAGCTAGTATAAAGAAATAATACTAATTTATACTAATTCAATTTCTGAAAAAATAATAAATTTTTTGATTTGCAATATGAAACTCTGAAAAAGTGATGCATTCGTCGATTTTTTTTATATACTAATCTTTACGTTAATAATAGTGATGTAATTTGTGTAAGAATTCATTTAACCTGATAAAATATGGGACAAAAATATGCGTAGTAATAATATTTAAATAAGAGTATTTAAATACACAAATATTTTTAAAGTAGATAATATTGACATAACAACCATTACTTATTATTAGTATTTTTATTGTTCATCACATAAAAAAATTCGCATAATTTAATATTATATTTGGTTGAAGGAATTAGTAAAAAATAACTCATGCATTCCTAATACAACATTTGTGGTTATATAAGAAATTGTATTCTCCACATAATTAATGCAACATTTGATTGACTATACAAAATATTATTCGTATTATGTTGTGCGAGAATCTATTATTTTATGCAAAATAGCATGAATAGTGGCGGAACCACATTGAAGCAAGGGGTATTTTTGCCGAAAAATTACACTATTTTATTAGATAATTTTTTTTATTTTATGTATATTTGTTATACGTTTACTTCCCTTGACTTTTCGATGTATCTAATTATTTATATTTTGACACACATCGATGAAAATTCTGGATTAGCATACAAGGCTAACAGAATTTCAAGAAGAAAATTATCTTGAGTAATCTCTGCATAACTTTTAATGTGTCGTTGTTCACAATTTCTTCAATATTATTCACAACATAATAATTCCTTAATTATTGCTTTATTTACGTATTAGCAATATCTGGGCTGGCAAGCTAAGGCAAGCTTCATGGGCTTCACTAAAAGTCTCGGAGTCATCCTCAAATTTAGGGGCAATTGCACCATAACCCGATATTAATACCACCATTTAGTCTGTAGCCAATTTTTATAAACTAGTCTATGTGAACGTGCCTCGCACGTTATTGCCCGCCAATCATCACAGATAAATATTTAGGTAATAACAAAATGGGCAAGATTTCTAGAAACATATGAGAAAACTTGATATCGAACCATAAGAACTTGCTAAAAGATCTTGAAAGATGACGATTTTCATCCAACTTGGTTATGATACTTGCTTCATGTTGTGACTTCTCATTATATGAAGAAGAAGAAGAAGTTTTTTGGACTATCTACACGTGTTACTTTTAATATTCTTCTTATTAATTGATCGTCGGTCTTTCTTTTTTTTGTTGTACTTTTCCTCCTTTATGTGATACTTAAGATTTGAGTTTTGGCATGTTATATTACTATATTATGTTCTCAATAAATCGGTGTTCAATTCGATTAACAAATTCACCTTGAGAATTTATTTAACCTTGAGAAATTATATAGATGTATTTCTAATGATTATAGGGCTTGATGTTCCGTAAGTCCAGTAACTTTTAGCATTTGGAATCTTCCGACTTTGTTTAATTTTTAATTTGAATTTATATAGTATTAGTTGGTTATTAAGAATAAGATTCTTTGATTGATTAGTAATTCCAACTGAGGTGCCATATATATATATATATATATATATATATATATATATATATATATATATATATATATATATATATATATATATATATATATATATATATATATATATATATATATATATATATATATAAAGTTAAAGCCTAAACCTAATATCAAACTAATTGCTTATGAAATAATTTTAAGGAGTTACAACAATTAATATTATATGAGCATATATTTTTAGGTTTGATCTACTAAAATTCTACCAATTATGTCATCTGATGAAGAAATGTGAATCCAAGTGCAATTTGAAAAATTTCACGCGAGTGAGAACTTTCAATTTTATCTAATTTTAAAAGCTCTAGTTTGGTCATACGTTTTGCTCATCGTTCGATGATCATCTAATAAAATCATATTTAAAATTAAATATGATCTTCAAAATAGTTGCTAATTTAAAAATTATAATTTTATTCAACATACAATAATTTTTTGTGTGAAGGGTATAAAAGTTGATTAATATTTTAAGAATATTTTTGTTGATCAACACACCAATATGAAGTTTGTAGTAATATGTGGATATTTACACAATTATGTCATTTATTAGGTAATTACAGATAAATTTCCTGATAAAATTAATTGATAATCTAATAAAATGCTAACTAATATGAGAAGTTGTAACGACCCGGCCGGTCGTTTTGAGAGATGTAGCCATGTCCCCCCATTTACTGCTCATTTTATGCTTAATAGTTACTATGTGGCTTGCCGGGGTAGTTGGTTCGGGTCCGTGGAGGTTTCAGAATGAATTGAGATACTTAGTCTCAAGGTTGGAAGCTTAAGTTGAAAAGGTTGACCGGATGTTGACTTGTATAAAAATGGCTCCTGAATGGAGTTTTGATGGTTCTGTTAGCTCCGTTGGGTAATTTTGGACTTAGGGGCGTGTCCGAATAGTGATTTGGAGGTCCGTAGTTGAATTAGGATTGAAATGGCAAAAGTTGAAAATTTATAAGTTTGACCTAGGGGTGACTTTGTGGTTACCGGACTCGGATTGGGGTTCCGGGAATTGGAGTAGGTCTGTTGTGTCATTTGTGACTTGTGTGCAAAATTTGAGGCCAATCGGACGTGATTTGATAGGTTTCGGCATCGAATGTAGAAGTTAGAAGTTCAAAAGTTCATTAGGCTTGAATCGATACGCGATTCGTGATTTTAGCTTTGTTTGATGTGATTTGAAGGCTCGACTAAGTTCGTATCGTATTTTAGGACTTGTTGGTATATTTGATTGAGGTCCCGGTGGCCTCCTCAGGTGAAGTTCGGATGGTTAACGGATCAACAATTGGCTTAAGTGTTATGCCGGCGCTTCAGGTCTGGTGTCATCGCACCTGCGGTAGGTTTGACAGCAGGTGCGGAGCTGCAGAAGCGGCTAAGCTTGCGCAACTGCGAAGAGGAGGAAGGTCTTTGGGGGTGGCAGGCGCGGAAGAGGTTCCGCAGATGCGAATGCGCATCTGTGCGAGGTCGATCGCATGAGCGGATTTGGATAGGCGGCAGGCGCATCGCAGAAGCGAATAAAGGTTCGCAGATGCGGTCCCGCTGGTGCGAGGCTAGGCAGTGTTAAATTCGAGGGTTTCCAAGATTCTATCATTTGTGGACTTTGCAAACTCGGTCTAAGGCGATTTTTAAGAGGGGTTTCGAAGGGATTCTTGAGGTAAGTCTCTTGTGGTTATTTTTATTCAATAATTATGGTTCCCCATTGAATTCCCACCTAGTTTGTGTGTTTTTGAGGTGTAATTTTAGAGTTTGAGGTTAGAGATTTGGAGAGTTTAATTTGGGAATTTTGAGTGACGATTTGGTATCGGATTTTGATAAATTTAGTATGGTTTAACTCGTGGTTGAATGGGCTTTCGAATTTTGTAACTTTTACTGGATTCTGAGACATGGGCCCAAGGGCCGACTTTTGAGTTGACTTTTTGACTTTTGATTAAGAACTTAGTATTTTCATATGGAATTGATTCCTATAGCTTGAGTTGATTGTATTAATTATTTATGGCTAGATTCGAGGTGTTCGGACGCCGATTCGCGAGGCAAGGGCTTGCTAGTAGAGTGATTCGATTTGGTTGAGGTAAGTATCGTATTTAAATTCGGTTGAGGCACCAGTTGCCTGAATTGTTGTGATAGCCACGTGCTTTTGGGTGCGTACATGTGTGGGGATGATCCCATGTGCAGGCACCGGGATTGTATATTCATGTTTGGGTTGTGCTCGGGCTCTTATAAGCCCAGAAATATTTGTTGAGCTTCAAGCTTTGGTAACTAACATGTTTGTATCAGTTTATGTGATCTACTCGAGCCATGATGAGACTACTTAGAGGTTTAATCCCTGAACGAACTTGATAAATGCTTTTCATTGATGAAATTATCAGTTTGGGCTACGATAGCACACTTTGTACATGCCTACACTTTAGCATGTCATTTACACTAGTACAGGGACATGAGAATCTTATTTCATTCATCTTATACCTGTATACTTGCTTTATTGCTTCTATATGATATTTTGGACTGGGCCTGCGTGTAGCAACCCCTTTGGGAGGATGCTACTTACGAAACAAATCTAATTTACTACTTGCAACTATAAGAAGACATTAATAAAAAAAATATTCCGAATAATTTAGTAGCGGAAATAGGCCCATGCGATGAGGTCCAAAGTACAATTTTTTTTTTTTTGAAAATACTCTTCATAATTTTATTTTATTTTTAAAAATAAAATACAATGTCAAAATATCAACATAAGGTGATATAACCCTTCTTGAATAATCAACATCACTGTAAGTTTGTATTATACATAAATTTCAAGCTATCGGGTATTAAAAAAAACTAGTTTTCTCCTTTGTACATATATATAAGACAAAGTGTAAATTCAACATATTACAAGACTTGAGTTATTAACACACTTTAAAACAGCAAAATAAGCTACCAAATTCAAGTTACAAGATTTTGGTCTTAATATACAAGCCTCCAAATAACATACATAAGTGTGACATATATATCATGTACAAATCCCAAAACTATACAAAACTATGGTGCATATGCAAATGTGATCTCCATAAGTGCTCCCAAAAAGACTACTTCATAAAGCCGTCTTCAGATTTCATCTTGTACATTACCTACGATAGAAAACAACTATCGCTAAACATAAAGCTTAGTGGCGTATAAATGTAATGATCTGGCCGGTCATTTTGAGTATTATAACCCTGTTTCCCCATTTACTGCTCAATTTATGCTTTACATTTGTTATGTGACTTGTCGGGGGTAATTGGTTCGGGTCCGGTGAGGTTTTTGAATAATTTGAAACATCTAGTTCCAAGGTTTCGATTTTTGGTTGAAAAGGTTGACCAGATATTGACGTATGTGTAGTGACCCGGAGAATTTTTGCTAAGGAAAAATTAAGGTTTTGTGGTGTCGAGGTAGATCAATTAGTACAAAGATTGTAGAAATTACTCACGGCGAGCTTGCTCGCCGCTGCTCGAACTTTTTGGGTTGAACAATACACCGCGAAGTAAAGGAAAATTTTTGGCGAAAAAAAGCGTTTCTGCGGTCCATTATGCGACCGCATAATGGCCGTAAAAGTGAGGCAGAAGAGGGCCAGTTTGGATGTTAATTTGCGGTCGACTATGCGACCGCATAACTGTTCTGTGGTCACTATGCGACCGCAGAACAGGTATGCGGGCTGCATAGTGACCGCATACACAGACAGATGTTTACCAGTATTGGGCACCGATTATGCGACCGATATGCGATCCCATATTGCGACCGCAGAACCTATTCCGGAGCTTGAGTTTTTTGGTTTTATAATCCCGATCCCATTCTTATAAAACACTATTGGGGGTCATTCTGAAGGGTTTCATCTGATATTTTAGAGAGAGGTGAGAGCATTTTAGAGAGAGAAAGTGAAGACTTAGTCATTTATCCATCAATTTCTTGTTCAAGGTTTGAAGATTTCACAAGAATCTTGCTAGGGCTTCAAAGAGGTAAGAATTTCTTTCCTCAATTCTTCAATTTCGGGTTTGGAGCAAAGATGAGTGATTAATAGTATAATTCTTGAGTGTAAGAGTATTATGTATACATACCAATAAGGTTGTGGAAAGATTGTTAAGTTCAAATGGGTAAAGATTGGGTTGAAAATGGTAGAAATCTTCATAGACTTTAATTGAAGATTTGAGGTTTGAGTTGATATCGGATTTTGGTAAAATTTATATGGTTGGACTCGTGGTTGGATGGGCGTTCATATTCTATAACTTTTGTCGGGTTCCGAGACGTGGGCCCCACGGGCGATTTTGAGTTAATTTCGGAATTTTTGTTAAACTGTTGATTGCGTTAATTAGATGAGTCTATTATTGTTGTATTTATGATATGTAATTGCGTTTGGCTAGATTTGGGCCATTCGGAGTTGGATATTCGTGGGAAAGGTATTGTGACCGATTGATTGAGCTTGGTTCGAGGTAAGTGGCTTGCCTAACTTCGTGTGAGGGAAATCCCCTTAATATTTGGAACTATTGTGCTATGTGAGCGCCGTGTATGTGAGGTGACGAGTACGTACACGGGCTAGTTGTGGAAAAACCCGATTTTCTTATTGAGCAGAAACATGTTTTCCTGTTATTTTGAGTTATACCATTTTAATGAGTACTTATCTATTTTCATTCTTAATTGAGTTATTCCAATATGTGTAGCTATCATGTTTAGTCTAATACAACATGTCTACGTGTCTTAATTATTTATGTGAATTATATGCAACATGCTTAATGAATTTCCTGCTTCTTCCCTGACTGGTACTTAGTCTAAATTGTGAGAATTTCGTGATGTAGTTGTATTTCTATCATCCGCGCTGCATATTTACTTTGGGACTAAGGAACGGTATTTCGGGGATCCCCCTGTACTGCATATTTCCTTTGGGACTACGGAACGGTATTACGGGAGATCTCCCTGTCTTGCATATTTACTTTGGGACTACGGAACGGTATTCCGGGAGATCCCTCTACATATTTATTTTGGGACTACGGAACGATATTCCGAGAGATCCCCCTGCACATTTATTTTGGGACTACGGAACGGTATTCCGGGAGATTTTCCTGCACATTTATTTTGGGACTACGGAATGGTATTCCGGGAGATCCCCCTGCACATTTATTTTGGGACTACGGAACGATATTCCGGAAGATCCCCCCCCTGCACATTTATTTTGGGACTACAAGACGATATCTCGGGAGATCCCCTGTTGTGTTTCTGTGTACTGATTTGTTACCTTCTATGATTTTATTGTTGTTAAATTTTAGCCTTTATTTTATTACGGTATTACACTCTATATTATTTTATTATATATTTACCAGTAGGGCCCTAACCTGACCGCGTCACTACTCGACCGAGGTTAGGCTTGGCACTTACTGGGTACCGATTGTGGTGTACTCATGCTATTCTCTGCACATATTTTTCGTGTGCAGATCCAGGTGCACCTTATCAGCCGCACTATCAGTGAGCCGGGACAGCTTTGGAGACTTTAAGGTATATCTGTCGCGTTCGCAGACCTCGGAGTCCCCTTCTACTCTTTCTCATGTCCATTATCTTCTGTATTTTTCCTTGTTAGACTCTGATGTATAGAGACACTAGATTTTTCCTTCTGTAGTTTGTGATTCACGATGTTCTGGGTTTTTGGGATTTGTTGTGTATTTTTGAACGGTTAAGTGTTAAAATTATGTTTTTATTTCATTATTCAGCAAATGTCAATCTTACCTAGTCTTAGAGACTAGGTGCCGTCACGACGTTATAAGGAGGAAAAATTTGGGTCGTGACAATAAACTTTGGGCTTGGAGCCATTAACTTCTCCAATTTCCATTTTCAGTCATAGGTAGCTCAAATGAAACATAATTTAAAACAAGTGAACAAATATATCAAAAGTATCAAATATCAACCCTTGAAGTGTTTTCAAATATCAATAACAATGTTCAAGATTCAAGAGTTGAGAAAGCGTATACTATCAATCCAAGAAAGCTTGTCAAATAACCATTTTTCGCCCAATATGTACGTCATGCCATCATACTAAGCATAATCAGATATCAAGATGGACCAAAAACTTAATTATAATGTATTTAACAATAATTTATCAAAATAATATTAAGTGTTACACACAGTAACACCATGGAACTTCTTTGTCAATATTAACACAACCTAGAGTAAGGAATTTTTATGTATTGTCAATTTTACGTTTAGGAAGTGCGAAGTAAAAATATCTCATCATTATAAAGATACTCAATCGAAAATACAAATATTAGTAAAAATTTGGGGTGTTACAACTCTCTCCCCCCTTAAATAAATTTCGTCCCGAAATTTACCTGGTACTAATCCCTAAACAAATGTGGATATTGAACTCGCATATCCTCTTCTCGCTCCCAGGTAGCTTCTTCGCTAGAATAATTTTTCCAAAGAACTTTCACTAGGGGGATGCTCTTGTTTCTAAGCTCCTTTAACTCACGCGTTAAGATTTGGATTGGTTCTTCTCCATATGTCAAATCAGGATTGACCTCAATTGATTCAACAGGAAGAACATGAGATGGATCTGAGCGGTATCTTCTAAGCGTAGAAACATGGAAGACGTTGTGGATCTTGTCTAACTCTGGTGGAAGAGCTAGTTTATAAGCAACCGGGACAACTCTCTCAAGCACTTCATAAGGTCCAATAAATCGTGGACTAAGTTTACCTTTTTGGCCAAATCTCATAATCTTCTTCCATGGAGAAACCTTTAAAAATACCTCATCACTCGCTTTATACTCAATTTCACGTCTTTTAAGATCAGCACAAGACTTTTGTCTGTCTGAGGCAATGTTTAAGCGATCCTTGATGATTTTTACCTTATCTTCAGTTTGTTGAACAATCTCAGGACCCACCAATTTTCTTTCACCAACCTCGTTCCAACAAAGAGGCGTTCTGCATTTTCTCCCATACAAAGCTTCATAAGGAGGCATGCCTATAATTGATTGGTAGCTATTATTGTAAGCAAATTCTATCAGGGCTAAGTGTTTGTCCCAACTACCCTCAAACTCAATAATGCAGGCTCGAAGCATATCCTCCAAGATTTGTATTACCCTCTCAGACTGGCCATCTGTTTTTGGATGGAAAGCGATACTAAAATTCAACCTAGAGCCCAAAGCTTCTTGCAAGCTAGAGTAAATATGTGACATTTCTCCCCGTACAAGTAATGCCTCCAAATTTTTAAGGCAAAAATAATGGCAGCAAGTTCAAGATCGTGAGTGGGATAATTCAACTCATGCAATTTCAACTTTCGAGAGGCATAAGCAATTACTTTCCCTTCTTGCATCAAAACACAACCCAAGCCACAGTGAGGTGCATCACTCTATACCACATAATCTTTCCTTTCAGCTAACAAGGAAAGTATTAGAGCTTGTGTCAACAAGGATTTGAGCTTTTCAAAGCTCTCTTGACACTTGTCATCCCACACAAATTTGGCGTCTTTCCCCAAAAATTTGGTCAAAGGAGAAGCTATAATAGAGAAGCCCTTCACGAACCTCCTATAGTATCCTGCTAAGCCCAAGAAACTTCTGATCTCAGTTGGAGTTTTAGGAGTTTTCCAATCAACAATAGCTTGAATCTCACTAGGATCAACCTTCAAACCTTCAGCTGATACAATATGCCCCAAAAATTCCACTTCACTCAGCCAAAATTCACATTTGGAAAGCTTCGCGTGGAGTTGACTCTCTTTCAAAATTTGCATGACAATCCGTAGATGTTTATCATGATCTTCTCTATTCTTGGAATATACTAAAATGTCATCAATAAACACCACCACAAATTGATCAATATAAGGCTTGAATACACGGTTCATTAGATCCATAAATGCAGCAGGAGCATTTGTCAAACCAAATGGCATTACCAAAAATTCATAATGGCCATACCTGGTCCTAAAAGCAGTTTTAGGAACATCTTGCTCCTTCACGCGCAACTGATAATATCCAGACCTTAAGTCAATTTTTGAGAACAAGCTGGCACCCTTCAGTTGGTCAAACAAGTCATCGATTCTAGGCAGTGGGTATTTGTTCTTGATTGTTACCTTGTTCAGCTGTCGGTAATCAATGCAAAGCCTGAGAGTGCCATCTTAATTTTTCACAAATAAAATAGGATCTCCCCAAGGTGAAATACTGTGACGGATAAAACCTTTCTCAAGAAGTTCCTGCAATTGAGCCTTCAACTCTTTTAATTCAACTGGAGCCATTCTATAAGGAGCGATAGAAAGAGGAGTAGTTCTAGGAACAAGCTTTATAGGAAATTCAATATCCATTTCTTGAGGCAACCCAGGAAGATCATCAGGAAATACAGCAGGAGAGTCGCACACGATTGGTATGTCCTTAAGACTTGGACTCCCCAATCGTGTATCGACTATAGGAGTAAGATAGGTATCACAACCTTGACAAATCATCTTCCTTTCCAAAATCGCAGAAATAATATTAGTTGTCAATGATCTTTCTCCTTGAACTACTATGTGTGAGTATGCAGGAGTTCTAAAAGTTACTTACTTCAACCTACAATCAACCAACGCATGGTGCCTATGAAGCCAATCTATACCAACAATAACATCATAGTCTTGGAAGGGTATTTCAAGCAAGTATGCAGGGAAGACCAGATTTTGAATCATGAATGGACAATCTTGGTAAATCCTGTTAACAACAGCCTGATGACCTAATGGACTCGTGACCAGCACATCAAAGTCAAGTCTAACAGATTTAACAATATCAGGAAATGCAAGTGATGAGAAAACATAAGAGTGCGAAGATCCAGGATCAAATATGTAACAACATATATGCCAAATAAGTGAAATTTATCAACAACCACGTTCGGGTCATCTTGGTCATTCTTCTGTCTCATAGCATAGACTCGTGTAGTAGATCTCGACCCACTAGCCTGATTATCTCCACCCGAACCTGCCGCTTGCATATTTCTAGGTCTTGCACCGCTATTAGCTTGAGAATGAGTAGTGATAGGCTTTTGAACTGAGCCCTCTGTATGTGTATAAGAAAGAGGATTAGGATTAGGACAATCCTTCACTTTATGATCCATACTTCCATAATTAAAACAAGCACCAGAAGCTCTTCTGCAGGCACCATAGTGATTCTTTTCGCACTGTGCACAAGTAGGTATATAAGTTTTGCCTTGGCCATAACTTGGAGTACTAGCAGTAGAGAAATTTGGCTTATTCTGCTTATGATATGATGACTTTTGTGCACTTTCAGTCTTGGAATAGTCAAACTTTTTCTTCTTGGATGGACCGCCATAATCTTAATTACCCTTCCTAAACCTGTTTTCTCTCCTACTAGCTTCTTCCTTGTCAATTCTTTCCCAAGTAAGAGCAGCTGAAATTAGCTTGGAAAAATCCTCAAGTTGCAAGATTGCCACAGATTTTCGAATGTAACCATTCAAACCTTCTTCAAATCTTCTGCACTTGTCTCTTTCACCATCAATAATACCTCCAGCATAGTGAGAAAGCTTGAGAAATTTTTGTTGATACTCTGCAATAGACATACTCCCTTGTCTTAAATTCAGAAACTCTTTTTTCTTTGCATCACAGTAGACAGGGGGGGACATATTTCGCACGAAATGCTTTCACAAAGTCATCCCAAGTCAGCACTGGAGGTTTTTTTTTGCATTTGGCACACTTACCCACCAATCATAGGCATCTTTTTTGTAAAAGAGAGATATCATACTTAAATTTGGCAACATTAGTACACTCTAGTTGTTCAAAGACCCTCTCCATGCGCTCGAGCCATTGTTCAGCTACCGTGGGATCAGTGTGCCTTCAAATTCAACTCCACCCATTTTTCTCATCTTCTCAAAATTCATTTCACTAGGTTCTGACATTGTCCCAGCCAAGTGTCGAAAGAACTCAGCCATCTGCTGAAATGGATGAGTCATAATATGAATACTATGACCCATTGCTCTTGGATTATTGTCCACTTTATTTTCACTAACACGATGATGATTTAGGTTAGGCAAGGGTACCTCATCTCCTTCTTGGAGGTGAGGTGGAGCATTATAATAGGTCTGACTTTCATCAAAGGATTCAATAGCTCTATTCGAAGAATAGGCCATATTAAATTCCTATAAAATATAAGATCACACTGCATTAGGGACATGTACATGATGCATATGCACAAGTAATACATCAAATTACATTAAACAAGTATGCAAAAATTTATAATCTCCAAGTCATTTTCAAGAAAGAAAATAACAAAAATATTAGGTACGATCACAACAAAAATTCTAGATTCACAAACCTAGGCTCTGATACCAAAACTTGTAGCAACCCTTTTGGGAAGGTGCTACTTACGAAACAAATCTAATTTACTACTTACAATATTAAGAAGACATTAATTAAAAAAAATATTCAGAATAATTTAGTAGCGGAAATAGGCCCATGCGATGAGGTCCAAAGTACAATATTTCTTTTTTTTGAAAATACTCTTCATAATTTTATTTTATTTTTTAAAATGAAATACAATATCAAAATATCAACATAAGGTGATATAACCCTTCTTGAATAATCAACATCACTGTAAGTTTGTATTGTACATAAATTTCAAGCTATCGGGTATAAAAAAGAAAACTAGTTTTCTCCTTTGTACATATATATATAAGACAAAGTGTAAATTCATCATATTACAAGACTTGAGTTATTAACACACCTTAAAACAGCAAAATAAGCTACCAAATTCAAGTTATAAGATTTTGGTCTTAATATCTAAGCCTTCAAATAATATACATAAGTGTGATATATATATCATGTACAAGTCTCAAAACTATACAAAACTATGGTGCATATGCAAATGTGATCTTCATAAGTGCTCCTAGAAAGACTAATTCATAAGGCCGTCTTCAAATTTCATCTCGTATATTACCTATGATAGAAAATAACTATCGCTAAGCATAAAGCTTAGTGACGTATAAACTTTGGGCTTGGAGCCATTAACTTCTCCAATTTTTATTTTCAGTCATAGGTAGATCAAATGAAACATAATTTAAAATAAGTGAACAAATATATTAAAAGTATCGAATATCAACCCTTGAAGTATTTCTAAATATCAATAACAATATTCAAGATTCAAGAGTTGAGAAAGCGTATACTATCAATCCAAAAAAGCTTGTCAAATATCTATTTTTCGCCCAATATGTACGTCATGGCATCCCACTAAGCATAATCAGATATCAATATGGACCGAAGCCCCAAATCAAGTAGGGTCAAAACCCAATAGTCAAGAGAATCAAGAACCATATTAAAAATGGCTTCCTAGTTCGTACTTAACACGGATAAGGTCCATAATTTAAGACGAACTACAAATCCAAAGTCAAGATGGCAAAAGATCCAAATCAAGAGGCATGCCAAGATGAGTGACAAAGTCACTGCCACAAGAAGGACAAAGTCCCAACAAGAATGCAAAATGATCAAACAATCCGTACGAGTGGGCGATTTAGCAAATATCTTGCAATACTTGATATAACACGAATACAATGCTATTAATTGAAGACAAGAAAAATAAAATATCAAGTTATTTCAAAATATTCCAGCAAGTAAAAAGAGTACAAAGTTTATACACAAACTTGGTATTTTACCACAAAATAGTTCAATCACAACTTGAGGACATTCGAATCGTCTACGCCCTAGACAAACAAAATCCGTCCACTTCCTCAAACACTTCCCCTTAGCTTTTATAAGGATATATATACCTTAAATACATAATAAAATATCTATATAAGTTCAGTGATTTAACATGTCAAACTAAACATGATATTGGTGAAAATTACCCAAAATATTTGAAACAGAAATTCTGGACAGTATCACTGTCTCGTGTTGTGACTCAGATTTGAAGATGAAAAATGATAAACTAGACTGTGTGGTCTTTTTTACAGTTGTAGATATATGTCTTAGAATTTCAGAACATCTTGAATCACCCCCATATCAATTTTGTACAAAACGTTATGCTAAACTTACTAACAGCAGTGCAAGGAGGGTTTGTAAAATAGAAAATCTGGGCAGCACCTGTCATGTACTTCATCACCTATTTTTTGGTAAATAAAAGACAAACCAGGTTTTGGTTACTTCATAAGAGTTATATCTATGAAATAGCTTTTCAGAAAGTCTTAGATCACTTAAAACGGAGCTCTATACAAAATGATATGAAGAAAACACTAATAGTTGTCTAGTGTAAAAACGGCTTTAGTAACTTACCACAAAAGAGAGGAGCAACTTGAGCTTCACCAAGAACGAATTTTGCTGGTTGGTTTAGTGAAAATTTATGGTGGTTTTCATGAAGTTTTCAGGTGATAAGAAGGATAGAGGGTAGGGTTTTTTCTTTTTTTCTTGAAAGAATGAAAATGGGAGCTTATGGAAGACTAAGTCAATCAAAGTTATCTTTAAGAATTTTGGATAAATATGAAATAAAAATGGCTTTCCAACTACTAAATATCCTTATATAAATACAAAAGTGTGGTAGCACAATAACTTAATTATAATATATTTAATAACAATTCATCAAAATAATATTAAGTGTTACATACAACAACACCATGGAACTTCTTTGTCAATATTAACACAACCTAGAGTAAGAAATTTTCATGTATTGTCAATTTCATGTTTAGGAAGTGCAAAGTAAAAATATCTCCTCATTATAAAGATGCTCAATCGAAAATGCAAATATTAGTAAAAATTTGGGGTGTTACACTGCGGCTATGCCATGCGGATTATATTTTTGGCACGTGAGTTGTCCGTGCAGCACGTGAGTTCTTCGTACGGATCCATGTATTGATATTATTAGCACGTGAGTTGTCCATGCAGCACATGAGTTGTCAGTGCTGATCCATATATTGATATTATTGACACGTAAGTTGTCCGTGTCGCACGTGAGTTGTCCGTGTAGCACGTGAGTGTAACAACCCGACCAGTCATTTTGAGAGTTGTAACCCTGTTCCCCCATTTACTACTCATTTTGTACTTTATAGCTGTTATGTGACTTGCCGGGGTAGTCGGTTCGGGCCCGGAGAGATTTCGAAATAAAATGAGACACTTAGTCTCAAGGTTGAAAGCTTAAGTTGAAATGGTTGAAAGAATGTTGATCTATGAGTAAATGGCTCAGGAATGAAGTTTTGATGGTTTCGTTAGCTCCGTTGGGTGATTTTGGACTTAGGAGCATGTCCGGATTGTGAATTGGAGGCCCGTAGTGGAATTAGGCTTGAAATGACGAAAGTTAGAATTTTTGGAAAGTTTGACTGGGAGTGGATTTCTTGATATCGGTGTCGGATTCCGACTCCGAAAGTTGGAGTAGGTCCGTAATGTCATTTGTGACTTGTGTGCAAAATTTTGGGTCAATCGGACGTGATTTGTTAGGTTTCGGCGTCGTTTGTAGAAGTTGAAATTTCTTAATTTCAATAGGCTTGAATTGGGGTACGATTCGTGTTTGTGATGTTGTTCGATGTGATTTGAGTGCTCGACTAAGTTCGTATCGTGTTTTAAGACTTGTTGGTATGTTTGGTTGAGGTCCCAGGGGCCTCGGGTTGATTCCGGATGGTTAATTGATCAAAAATTGAAGTTGAGAGATTGCTGAAGCTGGACTATGCTGGTCTAACTGCACCTGCGGAGCTTTGATCGTAGGTATGATGGGTTGCGCAGGTGCGAGTTTGGATGGGTGTGTGCAGGTGGCCGCATGTGTGAAGGATTTGCCGCACCTGCGTGACCGCAGAAGAGGAATTGGGCAGGGGAGCTGGGTTCCGCTTAAGCGGCTTGGAGGCTCTCAGAAGCCAGTCTGCAGGAGCAGAATGAGGGGCTGCAGGAGCAGAAGAAGCCGTAGATACGGGTGAGTGGTCTCTTCTGTGACACCATAGAAGCGGTTAAGTTTTTGCAGAAGCGGAAGTGCTCGACAAAACACTTAAATACAAGGGTTCACGATTTTTCTTCATTTTAAACATTTTGAGCTCGGGTTTTGGCTATTCTTGAGAGGATTTTCGAAGGGATTCTTGAGTTAAGTCTCTTGTGCTCATTTTCAATAAATAATCTTGCTTTCGCATTGATTTTCCCACCTAGCTGGTGTGTATTTAAGGTGTAAATTGAGAGTTTGAGGCTAGTGATTTGGAGAGTTCGATTTGGGGATTTGGGTGACAATTTGGTATCGGTTTTTGATAAATTTAGTATGGTTGGACTCGTGGATGAATGAGCTTTCGGATTTTACAAATTTTATCGAATTTCGAGCCGTGGGCCCGAGGCCGGCTTTTGAGTCGATTTTTGACTTTTGATTAATAACTTAGCATTTCTTATGAAGTTGATTCCTTTAGACTGTATTGATTATATCGAATTGTTTATGACTATATTCGAGGCATTCAAAGGCCGTTTTGTGAGGCAAGGGTGTGTTGGAGTAGAGATTTGCTCGGATTGAGGTAAGTAACAGTTCTAAATTTGGTTATGAGGGTACGAAACCCCGTATTATGTGTCATGTGTTTGGTTTCGAGGTAACGCACATGCTAGGTGACGGGCGTGTGGGCGTGCACCATAGGAATTGTGGCTCGGTCATTTCCATGGAATTGTGTAGTTGAACAATATGCTGTTATCCGTACATTTTCCATGTATTAGAGAAATTGAACTGCAAATCATGTTTAGACCATGTGTTGACACTGTAGGGACCCACAGAGGTCGTGTACATGTTGAATTATCTGCTAAATTATTATTTTGTACTCAGTCCCAGTTTTACTTGCATATTACATCTCAGTCTCTATTGTCCATTATTGATGCATTATATCATTACTGTTTGGGATGCTTATCATGATTTCTGAGAGCCCGAGAGACTGGAGAGGTTGATGACTGAGTGAGGCCGAGGGCCTGATTGTGAGGATATTTATGGGATCGGGCTGCACACCGCAGCATGTTTCATTGATATACGCTATAATTGGTTTGTTATAGCGCTTGGGCTGAAGGAGCTCCTCCAGAGTCTGTATACACTCAAGTGAGCGCAAGTACCTACTGAGTGTGAGTGCCGAGTGCCGAGCGATTGAGAGGAATGAGTGACTCTAAGTAATGAGTGATTGTGAGGTTGGAGTGAATGGGAGGATTGAGTGACTGTTGCTTTGAGAGGATTCATTTGACTTTCATTTTTGTTGCACTTCAGCTGTCATATCACTGTCTTGAAATTTCTGAGAGATATTATCTTCTGTTTTAGTTGAACTTGACATGAATTTACTGTTTTGGCCTTAATTGTCGAACTTGAAAGCATGCCTACCTTCCTATGTTGAAATCACTGAAATTGAACTTTGACTGTGAAGCTCGTCACTACTTTCAGTTCTTTATTTAATCTTGTTACTTACTGAGTTGGTCGTACTCACGCTACACCCTGCACTTCATGTGCAGATCCAGGTATTTCTGGACACGGTGGGTGTTGATTTCAGCACACAGTTAATCCCTTGGAGATTCCAAGGTAGCTTCCCGGTGTTTCACAAGCCTTGTCTCTCCTTCCCTATCTTTTCACTTACTGTATTTAGTTTCAGACTATCATAGACAGTATTTTCCAGACTTATGATGTATAGATGTTCATGTACTCTGTGACACCCCGATAGTTGGGAACTTTCACGTTGAGTTTTGGGTTTCTATTCCTGTTTATGAGAACTTTTTATTATTTAAACTGTCTTAATTCATTTTCTGTTAAAAGTGTTGGAATTATTTCGTAATGTCGGCTTTCCTAGTACCACGTTAGATGCCATCACGACAGGTTAGGATTTTGGGTCGTGACAGTGAGTTGTCCGTGCAATGTGTGGGACTTGTATTTTTCTTGATCATTTATCTGATTTACTTATATCTTTCCTCTACATGCTATAATATTGTTGAGCATGGTATTTGAAAAACAGTGCACATGCACACACGGGTGTTCTTTTCATGAAGCCTTATGAGATAGCATTAAATTTTATGATGTGCTGGTCTAAAAGGACAGAATTGCACTGATTTAACTAGTGACCTCAACGAATTAAGCTTCTCCTATCTTACCTTGTTTATTTGTAATACTTATTGAGTATGTTATACTCATACTATACCCTGCACCTCGTGTGCAGATCCAGGCTTTTTCGGACATGACGGTTGTTGATCGTGGAATCTTACTTGTTCGAAGATCATCGAGGTAGCTGCTTGAGCGTCGGCAGACCCTGACACTCATTTCCCCTATCTTTCAGTCTTGTTTATTTAGCCCTACTTCCTAGACAGTGTATCAAACTATGTCATTACATAAAGACGCTCATGTACTCGGTGACACCCAGGTTTTGGGGATTTTCTGTATTTAGTTGCGACGTTTCATCTGGATTTATGAGATTTCCATTGATTTAAACCTGTTTCTAGCACGTTTTGCTTTTGAAAATATTGGGATATGTGAGTTGTAAGCTTGCCTAGTATCATGATAGGTGCCATCACGATGTGTCAAATGCTAACTAATATGAGAAGTTCACTGATAATTCAAAGAAGAAACCTTTGCACTATCAATATGTATGACTTAAAATATTAATTCATTATCTAATAAAAATACTAACTAATATGTGAAATTCACTTATAATGCAAAAAATATATATATATATATATATATATATATATATATTTGGCTATTATTTTTACAACGGCTATACAGTGTTATTTTCTCAATCTCTTCAGGTAAATAAAGACATTAATAATAGCATGTTTGACCAAGCTTCTAAAATCAGCTTATTTTGAAAAATACTTTTTTAAAATTACTTTTGATAAGAAACAATTTGTGTTTGGCTAATTAATTTGAATAATACTTTTGAGCAGCAATTGATGTTTGGCCAAACTTTTTAAAAAGTGCTTCTAAATGTATTTTTTTTTTCTAAAAAGTGCTTTTCAAAAAAATACTTTTAGAAAGAAGTTACTTTTTTCTGTTTCTCAAAAACTGGTTCTGTTTCAACTCAAAAGTATTTTTTAACACCTTAACTTTTTTAAAAAAATACTTTTAGCCAAAAAAAAAAAAAGGTACTTTTGCCAAAAGGTTATTAATAAGTCTCATGACTTTGCCTTTCTACGCTATTTATCTGACTTGACTGCAATTGTAATTGAACCTGCTTGCGTTAAGGAAATCATGTTTTCATAAACTATTTAGAACTAAAAAGTTTTTTACTACTTATTTTTCTGTGTTGTGTATTAGTACTTACGATTAACAACAATAACAATAACAACTATAATCCCACTAGTGAGGTGTGAGGAGAATAGTGTGTACGCAAACCTTACTCCTACCCTGAGCACAGAGACTGTTTCCGATAGACCCTCGACTCCCTTCCTCCAAGAACTCCCCGCCTTACTCTTCGAGTGACTTGAACTCACAACCTCTTGGTTGAAAGTGAAGGATGCTCGTCACCAGAGCAACCTAATATCGCTAGTACTTGACTTTAGTCTCAATTAAAAGAAAAAGTCTCTTAAAACTAATAAATTAAAGTCCGTTTTCCCAACGAATTAAAGACACGCTCTTGCTTTTTCAATCCTTATGGAGATTTATTTGAGTGGCTAAAAGATAGTAGTAAAAAACTTTCCACGAATATAAAATTCTAAGAATTCAAATTCCTAAATATTTGAAAAGTTTTAAATATTATAATTTTATCCAACTATAAAAAAAAAATGGTTCAGTATTTTAAGGATATTTTGGCCAATCAACATTATATTCATACTTTTATAATAATATAGATATAGATTATTTATCTGATACCCATTTTATAATAAGTTGCTAATATCTGGACGATAATACCCTTGTAATAAAAACTTGTACGACCGATTTTCTCTACAACTTAAATCGTTCTCTTTATTTTTATGTAATATCTCATTTCGTTCTCTTTATTTTCTGGGTACTTTCCTGTTTAATTATTGGTTTCAGATCTAAAGCCTGAGATGAAGAAGTAATAGCTATGGCGGAAGATGTAATGATTCACGAAGAGTTTTCTTCGAACTCTTGCTGCATTTTGGTGAGTATTTTGATGTGGGGTTTCTATTTCTCTATTAATTTTTAGTTGCTTATGTTGATAGATTTTTGATTTTTTTGTTTGGGTTACAGTGGGGAAAGAAGTTTATTAAGTTGAAAGATAATTACTGGAAGCTTGAAGATCGTAGAAATGCTCTTCGTAAAAGTCTCTCCCGTCTCCATTTATAAGGAACACGTTTTGCAATATAAATTCTGAGTATCTCACTCTAAAAAAAAAGTTAGAGTTTTTTTAGGCACTATATAGTTGATACATTTGAGTCTAAAGTTAGGCTTGATGGTTCAATCTTTAAACATAATAGATCTGCAGTTGGGTCCTGCAGATTGCCAAGGTTAACTTGAGTCTGAAATGTGAGAAGTTCAACAGCAGAAGCAATATGCCAAGATTAATTTCAAACATACAAATCTGAAGTTGGGGATTGCCGACGGCCGACTGCCAACGTTAACTTCAGTCCGAAATTTCTAAAGTTCAAATGGCACATGCAATATGTCAGGTTAACTTCAGACATACAAATCTGGAGTTGGGTACTGCGGACTTCCAAGGTTAACTTCGGTCCAAAATGTCTGAAGTTCTAACCGCACAAGCAATATGTCAAGGTTAACTATGTCTGAAGTTGTTGAAACTTTAATTATATGTAAGCCTAATCAAAATGTCTGAAGTTCGAACTGCACAAGCAATATGCCAAGGTTAACTTCAGTTCGAAATATCTAAAGTTCGTACTACACAAGCAATATGCCAAGGTTAACTTCAGTTCGAAATATCTAAAGTTCGTACTACACAAGCAATATGCCAAGGTTAACTTCAGACATACAGGTCTGAAGTTGTTGAAACTTCAATTAATTGCAAGCCTAATCAAAATGTTTGAAGTTCGAACTGCACAAGCAATATGCCAAGACTAACTTCAGACATACAAGTATGAAGTTGTAGTAACTTCAATTATATGCAAGCCTAATCAAAATGTCTGAAATTTGAACTACTCAAGCAATATGCCGAGGTTAAGTTTAGTCTGAAATGTCTAAAGTTTTAACTGTACAAGCAATATGCTAAGGTTAACTTCGGACATATAGGCTAGAAGTTGTTGAAACTTCAATTATATACAAGCCTAATATCATATCTGTATGTCTGAAGTTGTTGAAACTTCAGACGCGATGGACTGAAATTTGATTGCTATTGCTGAATTTCATACCCATGGCAGTTGTCTTTCGATCTCCATGGTGATGCATGTAATTCCTCCTTTTTTCGTTGCTAAATTTCTATTAATGGTAACCGGAGATATTAGATTAACCAGATTTTGGATTAGCTTCCCTGTCTCACAATCACACCATATGCAGACTAATTCTTTTTAATGGAAAAAGAAGACTAATGATTTTCTAAGATGGATAATTTTTTTGTGAGTTCTATACATTTTTGTCATGAAAAGATGATCGGATTTTCTCACAAAATAGACCAAATTGATTAATTGTAGTTGTGGTAGAGGTTTGTACGATAACAATTCGATATAATGCTTAACAAAATGTTAGCATTCAACCTTATCAAAACTCTCAATCAATTATAGGGTATAGGTTATAGTTAGTTGTCTAGGGTTAAATAAATGGTTTTGGTCTTCAATATCTCAGCCTGATTAATGTTGGTCTTTGCATTCGCTAAATTCAAGTTGATTAATTTCTCAGGTTGTGGGAAGTTTTATGAAAAGGTGAAAGAAACTCTATTATAGTCCTCTTCCAGGAGGCAATCATAATATTTTCTAAAACTAATTTTGGAATATCACTGCTAGATCCTGTAATTGATTTACTTATCTAGACTATGAAATGAAAAATTATTATTTTTCCCCTATACTAATAATTGTGTGCTTGTACATACTTTCTACTGCTGGTTCTCTCCGCCAAGTGATAGTGCTAAACCTTCATTTTAGTTGAGAAGAACAATCAGACCTAAATGTCTGAAGTTTTAATAGACAAGCTAAAATGCCCACATAAGCACAAACAAGTATAAACCATAACATATTCTTCCTAGTCTTGCATCTGGTTCTTTTTTTCTTAGTTTTCTGTCTTTTAACATCTCTATTTCACTTTCCAAATTTGTAATCTAATCCATGTAAGATGACAACTCCATCTCCATCATTTGCTCTTCTGCTACTTTTTCTGCCAATATTAACTTTAGCTTCATACTTTTGCAATCTGTCATAAATGGCAAGATTTTCCTACAATATGAACATTGACAACTCCATTAGTCATTATAAATCCAATATTCATATACAATAGATAATAAAACTAAAGCACTAACACCATTAGCCATTCATGTCTAGGGGTCACAATACCAATTAAATATATCACAACACCATTAGCCATTCATGTCTAGTGGTCACAATACTAATTAAATATATCACAACACCATTGTAAAGAAATGCAATGTTTCATAAAACACGTTATTTATCATATGTCAATGTTTGAAGTTTGCACTACCTTAGGCAAACTTCAGACACCGATATCTGAAGTTTGTATACCTCATGCAAATTTCAAGCTTCACTTTAGACCTCAATGTCTGAAGTTTGCACTAGATATCTGAAGTTTATACAACCTCATACAAATTTCAGGCTTCACTTTAGAACTCTTGTCTGAAGTTCGCAGTACCTCAAACAAACTTTAAAGTGACTCTGATGTCTGAAGTTTGCACTGCCTTAGCCAAACTTCAGACGCAGATATCTAAAGCTTGCACTGCCTCAGGGTGCACTTTAAACTCTCACGTCTGAAGTTTGCACTACCTTAGGGCGAACTTTACATTCCGATGCTCGAAATTTGCATTGTTTTTGGGCGAAGTTCAAACCCCGATGTCTGAAGTTTGCACTGTAATAGGCGAACTTCAGACCTCCATGTCTGAAATTTGCACTACAACACTTCAGACCTTGAAAATAAAGATAATTATAAAATCAGTCTGAAATACGGGATTTTATACAATTTATTCCTTTTCTGGAATGAGTAATCTAAGAAAATGGAAGCGAAGACAAACCTAAAAGTTTAGAATCCCTAACCCAGTTTCGAGCAATCTTACACCACCCCAAAGATTCACCATAGTCTAATCAATTGAGAAGGACATCTAATGACCGAGGTTGAGATGGGAATAAAGAGAATCTTCTATAAAAAATCTTCTTTTTATTATAGTGACCTGATTTGTGGGAGCTTACTCCTATGGCTTTAGCACATCCTCCCTCTTGGATAAAGCGACGATAGCGATCCAGTCGGAAGAGATAGAAACTTGACAGCAGAAGAAATAATATGCCAAGCGTAGCTTTAAAAGGAGAAGGACATAAAAGTCTTTTTCAGACAATTTTAACCAAAAAACCTTGTACTTGTGCACAAAACTTAAAATACTGGGCATAAGTTAAATGAAGGTAGGCACGCAATTTTTACTCAAATTTAACTTAGACGGTCAGGTTGATGGACTTGACACCTGAGTCCAACTCTTGAATAACAATTTATCACATTGTATCATCTACGCAAGTGAGTATTTATTTTTGAGAATTTAACCCGAAATACAACAATCTATAGAGTTATTTATAAGAAATACAATCACATTTAAAAAATTACTTTATATACAATTTATTACAACTTTTAACTTGTTAATTAAATTAGATAAAACTTTTAATATGCCTAAAATATCTCATTATGGAACTTGAAAATAGGGATTATGCCAACTAACACATAATCCCTTAAATTCAAAATAATCTCACAGTTCTCTCTCACCTAATCCACGTAGACTATTAATTTTACAATATTATATTTTATATACCATTATTATATGTAAAGAACTATATTACATATATTTTTTTAATAAATATAATATATTAGTATACTCAAATCAGTAACCATATATTATACTAGTATGTTAATATTCCATTATATAATCAATGGTATATTAAGTATTACATATTTAGTATACGGTGGATATAGTATAACAAATATATATATATATATATATATATATATATATATATATATATATATATATATATATATATATATATATATATATTGTATTTCTTCTATACATTAAATTTATCTATACAAGAAATAAATATACCTCGAATAATATAATAAATTAATATACTTAAATACTCATATATTAGTATACAATGAATATACTATATAGTATATATAGTATAACAGATTTCATACTTACATTATATAGTATATTGTATAGATTATACAAATATAATATACTAATATAAGATAAATATGCTATAACAGATTTCAGATAAATATGCTATAACACGACCCATATTATATAGATGTCACAACCCAATTCCTACTATAGTTATGATGGCGCCCAATGTCGCCACTAGGCAAACCAACGGTGAACTAACCATGTAATTATTCTTTTTAATAAATTTTCAAGTAGTTGAATTTTATTTATTAAGAAAATAAGGAGTAGAAAATTTAATAAAGTAAAGCGAAAGCTAATGAGTGAGAGCAAATGCAGTGAAATAAACGCTCCAAAATCATAAAGTCTACTAACATGTGTTCCAAGACCTGGTATCATAAGTGTATGAGCAACTAGTAGAATAAACAAAACTCTAAACTACTGTCTGAAATAGAGTAGACAGAAAATAAATGCAAAAGAGAGACTGCGGGTGTTACAGAACGGACTCAGAAAGCAGCTCACCACTAGGTCTCGGGATAACGGGGGTGCACGCCGGGATGAATGCCAGATGCACCTGCCTCAGATCCTGCACAATTAGTGCAGAAGTATAGCGTGAGTACATAAACGACATGTACCCAGTAAGTATCCAGTCTAACCTCGAAAAAGTAGTGACGAGGGGTCGATATCGACACTTACTATGGGCTAATAATAAAATACAGGAATGCTAAATAGACATAGAATATGTGAATAATAATATTAACATAATGACAATAATAATTAAATAATTCCTTAACAAATAATAAATTCCAAAAGTCTTCCACTAACACATACTAATTCCAGATAAATTTCGAACAATTAAATAAATTATAATCTCTCAATTTATGAAAATAATATGAAGTGTATTCGGGCTCCAAGCATTAACACGCACGATTTATGCCGAGGTCGTACGACCTGATCTAGAATAATGTGTACACTGCCGAGGGTCGAGCGGCACGAATCATAGATGTATCTATTATACTGCCGAGGCGTTTGGCCCGCTCCACAAGAAGAGAGGATACTTTATGAACATCCGATTTAAAAGCTATTATAAGGCTAATACACAAAGAAGCACAATTTCTATTAACACTCAAGAAACCCGCCAAAACTCAAGTAAGTGAAATTCGGTCTTTACAAATCCTTTATCAAGTTTCAATATAATTTAGGCACTTTAATTAACAAGTAGGGTGCAAACATTATAATTATTTTATGATTTGGGTCCTAAACTACCCGGACTTAAGCATGATTAGTAGCTACGCACGGATTATCGTCACCTCGTACGTACGTAGCCACCATAATTAGAAATAAATAGAAATTTAAATCACCTATGGGGTAAATTCCCTCTTACAAGATTAGGCAAGAGACTTACCTCGTCTTAAAGCTTACTTTCCGGCCACAAATTCACTCTAAGGACCCAACTTAGTGCCGAAAAATACGAAGATAGCCAAATGTTATATAAAATAATCAATGTACGCTCAAAAGTTAATAATTTAGCTATTAGAGTAATTACCCAACCCAAATTAGAAGATTCCTAGAATTCACCCCGGGCCCACGTATCTGTATTCCGGATATTTTCGAAGATAATTGTTACCAACCTCACCAACTCAAATATATATTTTCACCCAATTCCATAATCATTTTTGTGGTTAAATCCCATTTTTATCAAAATATTTTTTTTTTTCAACTAAACCCACAATTTTTACACTTTATATGCTAAGAATCTACCCAAAAATACATATATTAAACTCATCTCATATAAAAATTACTTACTGATAATCGGCTTAATGTATGCATATTTTGATATATACCGCCTCACATTTTGCTCATGTCTCGACGATTTGAGATGTTTAATATGATTATTTGTGCTAAAATTTTGGTATTTCTATGTATAGGGATCATTCGGATGCAATTTGGGACGAAAGGACGCGAATTGGAGCGAAATCGGGACAAAAACGCAAAAAGTGAGATTTGAGGGCCACATCGAGCATGGGGCGTTGGCTGTGGCGCAATTTACAGCAGCTAAAATATTTGAGCGCCAGGGCCAGCGCCCCACGCTGCCCTGGACGCTCAAGACGGGAAAGTGTCCTTTTTCGACTAGGACTCGGTTATTTCGACCCCTAGACGCCCCCAACTCATATAAAAGCCAACCTAAACCTATTTTTGAAGGGGAGGAGGTTTTGAGAGAAAAAATACAAGCACAGAGCCGCCGTGGAGGCCGAAATTCATCAAGTTCCATCTTTCTCCCACCAAACTTAGTAATTTTTATGTTTCTTTGTATGATTTGTTGTTTGGCTACCATGTCTATGTGGAGCTAAATTTCACGTTCTAGGGTTGTGGTTCTTTCATGTCTATTGTTATTCGGATATTGATTTTGCCTTCTTGATTTATTATATTAGTTTATTTATTCAATCTTGCGCTTGATTATTTAATTGTTTGATTACCAATTGAATATTATCTACGAATCTAGAATTGAACTCGAAAGTGGGAATTCTATATTGCATATAGGATTGAGTAGAGCAAGTTCTTGAAATCGGGCATCGGGGAACGGATTCGTGGTTAGGATAGACATATACCTAATCGCCTTGCTTGGTTGATTTACAGGAATTATAAATGCGTTCTTGTTGATTCTAACTCCATAGACATATAGGCGTTAGGTTAGCTTGAATAGGCGAGTAAGAACTCGACAGATTCTTATGAGCAATATTAACCCTGTCAACCAATAAGCTAAATAAATTAGTCGGTCAATTCAATTGAAGAATACAATAGGATTGTTAGATAGCCCATAACCCTAGATCGTTTTCATTATATTGATATCATAAAAATCTGCTCTTTCTCTGTTCAAAGTTCATTATTTATATTTTTTTATTTAATTAGTTTAGAATCAAATATTTTTAGGTTTAATTCTTGTTTAGATAATTAGGATAGTCTAATTTAGTTAATAGTTAATCACAAGTCCTCGTGGGTTCGACATCCGATTTTTAGTCACTTTATTACTTGACGACCGTGTATACTTGCGTGTGCGTTTGGCTGCAACAAGTTTTTGGCGCCGTTGCCGGGGACTTAGAAATTAACTATTTTTCTACATTAGGCTTTTATTTTTATCTTTACAAGTTTTTTTTTCCTTCTCTTTTTGTAAATATTTTATTTTTATAACTATTTGATTTTTCTCTTAGTGTGTTTCTCGTTCTTTCACCATGACATCTAGGGATGAAATATATGGAGGTAAGGCTATTGATGAAGACTCTTGGTTGACGGAAGACTTATATGGCCCGTCATTTTGGGCTTGTCATGAACTGAACTCTTGGAAATCTGAATTTGAATATGGGAGTAAGGGTTGGTATTGGGACGAATATTCTCGATTAAGGGAATATGCGGAACGACGTTGTCTTCTGACAATGTTGGTGAATGATTGGTCTAAGGAGAGAGATGATCTTGCACATAAAATTGATAATTTTGGCTTGGCTGTGCATAACTTGGATGCAAATTTGAATGAAAAGGTTGATGCGTGTAATGGCCAACAATTTAATGATGAGTTGTGTGAAGCTGAAAAAAATCTTCTAGACCAAATTGAGGAGCTAAAACGAGAATACCAATCATTAGACCATATTTTTCTTGAGGATGCCAATGTTGAGAAGAATGCTCTAGAGTCATATGAGGGAATAGATAACATTACTTTGGGAGACTTGAGTGTGTGTATATATGGGGATGTAAATAGTAGTACAATTCATGAGTTAAGGCGCATTAAACCTCATTCCAATCATTTTTTCACATTGTGTTTAGATAGTAAGATAGTAATCGAGCCATCTGAGCCAATGAGGGGGTCAAAGGGTAAGGATGAGAGTGCCTATATTCTTGAATTTGTTGTGCCAAAAAGCAAAAATTACATTTCTCATCTAAAGGCCGAGAAGTGTAGAGTGAAAAATTTATTACTTGGCATGGTTATCGTTGTAGTCCCACCACTGGAGCATAGACGCAGACTGGATGCCATGTTAGGGGCTCAATTCATAAGTTCGAGGTGGAGGCAAAAAGCGGTTCACGTCGTGCCGCTACATTAAATTAGGCACTTGTTGGGAGGCAACACAGCTTTACTGCTTTATTTATTTTTGTTTATTTTATTATTTTTGTAGTCTTGTTTTGTTTTGTAGGATTATGAGCATAGGAAGAAAAGTCACAGGAAGCGTGCAAAAGCGAACCAGATAGTTGGAACTAGTGTGAGGTACCCGCATAAAGGACCATCCATGGAAGAAGTCTGAGTATCCCGTGAGCTGCTATTGCTTCGGTCTTTGGTCTTTCAGGGAGTTTCTTGTCCACCCTTGTTATTTTTACTTTATTTGTGCATTGAGGACACTGCACTCTTTTTAGTATGGGGAGGAAGATTCTCTATTCTTTCTATAGTATTATATTAGTATATTGTTAGTTTCTTATCTTTTTATTGTTAGCTAGCTTCTTATTTTTAATAGCATAGTTAGTAGAACTAATGGTGTAGTACAGTAGTAGTAGTAATTAAAAAAAGATAAAAAAACTGGAAAAAATTGAGAAAAAAATTGAAATTTTATTTTTGGACTTTTCCCGACGATGGATCTGTTGGACAATTTTCTTAAGGGATTAAAGTCCGATTAAAAATACCAAAAAGATTTACTTTTATTTTTTAGGTAGTTAGGTAGTATCCCTTGGTTTTTCTTTTGACATCGGTTCTTTTTCAAGGGTGTAGCTCGAACCGAAAAATTTAGTTTAGTTTTTTTTTAGGAGTAGGATAAGGGAGAAAACCAAGATTGCTCTGAGGTACCTGTTGACATGTTTGGTGTTGGCAAGTTAAGTTAGGGCATGCGCTCTGTCTTCCTGCATATATGATTTGAATTGTAATGCCCAAGTAAATTAAGTAGCCTACTATTTGACGCCTTTTTCTCAGTTGATTGACTTGTATATTACCTAGTGCATTGTTGCTTAAACAATTCTCAACTTGATATGCTTGCTTGACCTGAGAGTCACACAGAACCGTCTTGAGTGAGTCAAGTGCCATGTGTGTGTAAGGATTGTTGATATTCTGTGCTATCTTGTGTAGTCTAGAACTTGCCCTGTGTGTTAATCAATGCGAAATCATTAAGTTGTGCTAGTCTAGGAGATGACGTAGGCGTTTCTTGCTTGACCATAAAGGTGTTTGTCACTGACAAATAGAATTTTCCCATTTCTATCCCCTTTGAGCCTATAGACCGTTTCCTTGGCACCCACATTACAAGCCGTACTCCTACTTTGTTCTTAATGTGAGATTGTTGAACCTTTACCTCCTAAGACACTTAATCGCTATAAGAAGTAAGGTGAGAGATTGGGAACTGACTTTCGAGTGGAACCATGGAAGGGCCCTTAAGGTGCACTAAAATTATGAATAAAAGTCACTAGCTTATGAACTTCAATGTATGGAGTGTGTAAAAAAAAAAAAGAGGAATTTTTTTTGCAAGAAAGAGCAAACAAAAGTTCAAATAATGTAGAAAGACACACCTCCTAATCCTTCTCATTCGTGCTAGTGAAACCATAGAGGTGCTTGATGGAAAAAAGGGCTATGTTAATTATGGTGTATGACAAGTGAATGGGTTGCGAAGCAATTGCGCTTGAATTGTGAGTGTAGTGTATTAAAGTTCTTAGGAGGGTTAGTCACTATTCCTAAATGTATCCTACCTGTCCCTTAGCCTACATTACAACCTTAAAGTCCTAATTGATCCTAGATTTAGCTAGCTTAGATTAGTAGAGATGTACACTACGGGCAAGCTTATGGTATGACCACGGGATGCAAATGAATTCTTTGTGAGAGTGAGTGAATGTTGTTCAATTGTGTGATGTCCTTAATTTATGTTCAATGACATATTTAAATTTGTGGACTACTTTGATATTCAATCTTTTGCTTGTGGTGAGGGCACTTGATCTCATGACGGATTGGTGATATTGTACACTTTCTTTTATTGGGTGAGTGCATGAGTTGAGGATGCTTAGTGGTAACGAGTCGTCTCTTGAGGTAAGGTGGTTGTGGAGAGGTTGCTTGAGTTGATTGAGTTGGTTGAAAAACATTGAGTATACTTGGGCTATTTAAAAATGGGAAGAATGTGAATTTTGTGTGTTCATGCTTAATTGCCGACATCGATCATAGTCAAAAGGTAGGGTGTTTGATTGAGTTAATTGTGAGGTCCTCTTTCATAGTGCTAAGTACGTTTTGGGGGTGCTAATATAGTTCCATTGCTCGAGGACGAGCAAGAGTCTAAGTGTGGGGTGTTGATAATCAGCTTAATGTATGCATATTTTGATATATACCGCCTCACATTTAGCTCATGTCTCGACGATTTGAGATGTTTAATATGATTATTTGTGCTAAATTTTGGTATTTCTATATGTAGGGATCATTCAGATACAATTTGGGACGAAAGGGCGCGAATTGGAGCGAAATCGAGACAAAAACGCAAAAGTGAGATTTGAGGGCCACAGCGAGCGTGGGGCGCTGGCTGTGGCACAATTTACAGCAGCTAAAATATTTGAGCGCCAGGGCCAGCGCCCCACGCTGCCCTGGACGCTCAAGACGGAAAAGTGTCCTTTTTCGACTAGGACTCGATTATTTCAACCCCTAGACGCCCCCAACTCATATAAAAGCCAACCTAAACCTATTTTTGAAGGGGAGGAGGCTTTGAGAGAAAAAATACAAGCACAGAGCCGCCGTGGAGGCTGGAATTCATCAAGTTCCATCTTTTTCCCACCAAACTTAGTAATTTTTATGTTTCTTTGTATGATTTGTTGTTTGGCTACCATGTCTATGTGGAGCTAAACTTCACGTTCTAGGGTTGTGGTTCTTTCATGACTATTGTTATTCGGATATTGATTTTGCCTTCTTGATTTATCATATTAGTTTATTTATTCAATCTTGCGCTTAATTATTTAATTGTTTGATCACCAATTGAATATTATCTACGAATCTAGAATTGAACTTGAAAGTGGGAATTCTATATTGCATATAGGATTGAGTAGAGCAAGTTCTTGAACTCGGGCATCGGGGAACGGATTCGTGGTTAGGATAGACATATACCTAATCGCCTTGCTTGGTTGATTTACAGGAATTATAAATGCGTTCTTGTTGATTCTAACTCCATAGACATATAGGCGTTAGGTTAGCTTGAATAGGCGAGTAAGAACTCGACAGATTCTTATGAGCAATATTAACCCTGTCAACCAATAAGCTAGATAAATTAGTCGGTCAATTCAATTGAAGAATACAATAGGATTGTTAGATAGCCCATAACCCTAGATCGTTTTCATTACATTGATATCATAAAAATCTGCTCTTTCTCTGTTCAAAGTTCATTATTTATATTTTTTTATTTAATTAGTTTAGAATCAAATATTTTTAGGTTTAATTCTTGTTTAGATAATTAGGATAGTTTAATTTAGTTAATAGTTAATCACAAGTCCTCTTGCGTTCGACATCCGACTTTTAGTCACTTTATTACTTGACGACCGCGTATACTTGCATGTGCGTTTGGCTGCAACACTTACCTCAAAGTGCTAGGTGAAAACCTCTCTTCAAAGAGCTCCAAAATCGCCCAAGAGATGAAAGAAATGAGTTAAAATGCCAAGTCCTGTGATGACCCAAAATGTCATCTTTAAATTTAATAAGTAATTCTATATTCTAAGACCTTGAAAAGTACCATTTATCATTCCTCGACTTGCGTGCACAGTCCGTATAATTTTCCGGAAAGTTTCTGTGTGAAAAAAAACACTAAGCACATCATGGCAAGGGCGGCCTCACATGACTTGACTCACCCCTATACTAAGAACCTGAGGCCCTGGAATTCTTACCAGGCCCTGAATATGTGGAATGATCAAATCTCTTACCGCCAAACTGAGGGGGTGCACTAGCCGATGGCTGGGGTGGATACCTCGGGTATTGTTGTCTCCGACCACCTCGAAACTCACCAGAAGGACCCGAAGACCTCACTCTCTTATTCTGGGCCCTATTATGCTCACGATGGCCCTCTGCTTCTACTTAGGTGAATACCCCGCACAAGAAGCTCAATTATCGCCCAAGGATGAAGAAAATGGGCTCAAAAATGGCTGAGCCCCGTTTTAAGACATTCTGCCCAACGATTTTTCGCTCCTGCGGCTCGACAACCGCATCCGTGGCTACGCATCTGCGGAAAAGGCCATGCAGATGCGGTCCTTCCCCTTAGCCGGCTCTTTGGCTTCTGTGACTAGCGGCTCGCTTCTGCGAGACTGCTTCTACAGTGAATGCGTAGCACCTCCGACATGCGTCCGCTCCTGCGATGCCTTCCTCGCACCTGCGCCTTCGCAGGTGCGGTCCGTTTCCCCGCTATTGCGGTCACTGGGCTGCCCTATGCTGGTCCACTTTTATGGCTCGTGGCTCGCTTCTACGAGTTCGCACCTACGGCTATCCATACTCAGGTGTGGTTATACCAAAAGCTGGAAGCTTCAGCCATTGCTCCTTAGTCCAAACTTGGTTCGAGCCTCGTCCGATTAACACCCGGGGCCTCCGGGTCCCCGCCAGAACATACCTACAAGTTTGAAATCATAAAATGGACTTTCTTGAACCCTCAGAATGCGTAAAACAATATCAAAACTAAGAATCATACCCCAAACCAAATTGATTCAACTTGGAAATTTCAAGTTCTTCAAACTTACTCCGAACGCGCCGAAATATACGTAAACTACTCGGAATGATATCAAATTTTATGTGCACGTCTTAAATCACCATACGGAACTATTCTCAGGCTCGAAATTCCAAACGGACCTCGATTACTCCAAAACCTACTCCAAACCAGTTTTGAAGAACTTTAAACCTTCAAATAGCCAACTTTCACTATTAAGCGCCGAAACGCTCCCGGGTCATCCAAAATCCGATTTGAACATACGCCCAAGTCAAAAATTATCATAAGAACCTATTGGAACCGTCTAATTCTGATTCCGAGGTCGTTTACTCAAAATATTGACCGAAGTCAAACTTAACCTTTTAAAGCCAAATTAAGAAACCAAGTGTTCCGATTTCAACCCGAGCCCTTCCAATTCTTGAACTAACCATCCCTGCAAGTCATAGAATAGTAAAAGCACATGCGAGAAGTCTTATCTAGGGAAACGGGATTTTAGAAGGCAAAATGACCGATTGGGTCGTTATATTCTCCACCTCTTAAACAAACGTTCGTCCTAAGACAAGTTTAGAATTATACCTAGTGTGTTGAATAAATATGGATATCTGCTCCGTATGTACTCCTCGGCCTCCCAAGTCGCTTCCTTGACTGGTTGGCCCCGCCACTAAACTTTTATCGCGAAAATCCTCTTGGACCTCAATTGGCAAATCTGCTTATCAACAATGGCAACTAGTTCCTCTTTATAACCCAAACTCTCATCTAGCTGAACCGTGCTGAAGTCCAACACATGTGACAAGTCGGCATGATACCTCCGGAGCATATATACACGAAAAACCGGATGAACTCCTGATAGATTAGGAGGCAAAGAAAGCTCGTAAGCAACCTCCCCAACTCATCTCAACACCTCAAACGGACCTATAAACCTTGGGCTCAACTTGCCCTTCTTCCCGAACCTCATGATTCCCTTCATCGGTAAAACCTTCATAGAACTCTTTCACCTACCATAAATGATAAGTCACGTGCTTTCTCATCCGCGTAAATCTTCTGTCGGGAATGTGCTGTACGAAGTCATTCCCGAATCAACTTTACCTTTTCCAAAGCATCCTTCACCAAATCCGTACGATATAACTTAGCCTCGCCGGGCTCAAACCATCCCATAGGGGAACGACATCGCCGACCATATAAAACCTCAAATGGAGCCATCTCAATGTTGGACTAATAACTGTTGTTGTAAGGAAAGAACCGATCCCACTGCCCTCCAAAGTCAATCACACATGCTCAGAGCATGTCCTCCAAGATCTAGACTGTCCACTCCGACTGCCCGTCGGTCTACAGATGAAAAGCTGTGCTGAGCTCTACCCGGGTCCCCAACTCACTCTGTACTGCTCTCCATAAATGTGAGGTAAACTGAGGGCACCTATCTGATATGATGGAAACATGCACGCCATGTCACCAAACTATCTCCTAAATATAAATCTGGGCCAACCTCTCTGAAGTATACGTAGTCACAACCGGAATGAAGTGTGCCGACTTGTTCAACCTTTTGACAATGACCCAAACTGCATCAAACTTTCTCAAGGTCTGCGGCAACCCAACTATGAGGTCCATAGTAATGCGCTCCCACTTTTACTCAGGTATAGTCATCTGCTGGAGTAGGCCACCTGACCTCTGGTGCTCATACTTAACCTGCTAGAAATTTAGACACCTCGCAACATACTCAACTATGTCCTTCTTCATCCGCCGCCACCAATAATGCTGCCTCGGGTCATGATACATCTTCGTAGCACCTGGATGAATAGAATACCGATATTTGAAATTATTTTAATAAATTAATTACCTAACCCAAATTGGTAGAATTCCTAAAATTCATCTGACCCACGTGCCCGGATTTCGGAAATTTTTAGAGGAAATCGTCACCCATAATCTTAAGAACTCAAATATAAATTTTTTATCATATTCCATAACCATTTTCGTGGTTAAAATCTTATTTTTATCAAAACCTAGGTTTTTCATCTAAACCCAAAATTTTCACTAATTTACGTGTTAGAATCTACCCATAATCTATGTATTTAACTCACAATAGGTAAAATTTACTTACCTCGAGGTTGCTATGTTAATACACCGCTCAAGAAGCTCAAAAATCGCCCAAGAATGAAGAAAATGGTCTCAAAAATGGCTGAGCCCCGTTTTAAGATATCTGCCCAGCGAATTTTTGTTTCTGTGGCTCGGCAACCGCATATGCGCCTCCGCATCTACGAAAAAGGCCTCGCAGATGCAGTCCTTCCCCTTAGCCGTCTCTTTCACTTCTGCGACCAGTGGCTCGCTTCTACGGTGCATGCGTCGCACTTGCGACATGCGTCTGCTCTTGCGATGCCTTCCTCGCACCTGCGCCTTCGCAGGTGCGGTCCATTTCCCCGCTTATATAGTCAGTGGGATGCCCTATGCTGGTCTGCTTCTGTGGCTCGTGGCTCGCTTCTGCGAGCTCGCACCTGCGGCTGTCCATGCGCAGGTGCGGTTACACTAGAAGCTAGAAGCTTCATCCATTGCTCCTAAGTCCAAACTTGGTCCGAGACTCGTCCGATTAACACCCGGGGCCCCCGGCCCCGCCCGAACATACCAACAAGTTTGAAATCATAAAACGGACTTTCTCGAACCCTCGAAATGCGTAAAACAATATCAAAACTAAGAATCATACCCCAAACCAAATTGGTTCAACTTGGAATTTTTAAGTTCTTCAAACTTTCTCCGAATGCGCCGAAACATTTTTAAACTGCTCAAAATTACATCAAATTTTATGTGAAAGTTTTAAATCACCATAAAGAATTATTCCCACGCTCGGAATTTAAACGGACCTCAATTACTCTAAAACCTACTCCAAACCAGT
The DNA here is from genome assembly GCF_000715075.1 of Nicotiana tabacum. NCBI lineage: Eukaryota > Viridiplantae > Streptophyta > Magnoliopsida > Solanales > Solanaceae > Nicotiana > Nicotiana tabacum. The sequence goes on from NC_134101.1 coordinate 40,525,058, forward strand.
TTTGAAGAACTTTAAACCTTCAAATAGCTAACTTTCACTATTAAGCGCTGAAATGTTCCCGGTTCGTCCAAAACCCGATTCGAACATACGCCCAAGTCCAAAATCATCATACAAACCTATTGGAACCGTCAAATCCCGATTCCGAGGTCGTTTATTCAAAATATTGACCGAAGTCAAACTTAGCCTTTTAAAGCCAAACTAAGGAACCAAGTGTTCCGATTTCAACCCGAACCCTTCCAATTCCTGAACTAACCATTCCCGCAAGTCATAAAATAGTAAAAGCACATATGGGAAGTCTTATCTAGGGGAATGGGGTTCTAGAAGGCAAAACGACCGGTTGGGTCATTACAAAGGTCCACCTCGTGGGACTCCAATATCATCATGTTATGCAGTCTGTCCCTGCACCGATCAATAAAGTCCTAGGGGTCCTCATGTAGCTCACCTCCAAAGACAGGAGGATGAATCCTGGTCCATCTATCCAATAGCTTCAACGGCTCACCGTCCGCAGCTGGTCTGGGCTCAGGTATTGCTGCTACAACTGGCTGAGCTCCGCCCACGGGGCAGTGCGCCTGGGGTCTGATATATGGAAGTTGCATGCCCTGGAGACTGAGCGGTAGGGATCTGTGCTCCCCCTCCCGCCTGAGATGTGGCTGGGTCTACTGGAAATAAACCAGCCTGAGTCATAGAATCCATGAACTGCAGCATACGACCCATGACCTCCTGAAATCCCGGTGCGGACATGAAATCCACTGGGGCTGGCTCCGCTGTAGGCACCTCGCCCTGCTCCTCAATAATAGGATCCTCCACTGGATCCACTGGTGGCATAACTGGGGCAAATCTAGGATGCCCTCGTCCTCTACCACGAGCTGGAGCCCTCCCCCGGCCTCTAGCAACAGGGGGAGTAGCTCCTCCACGATCGGGAACATCTGTCGCACGTGTTCTCACCATCTGTGAGAGAATAAGAGAAATATACTTAGCATAACATCAACTGTACGATATGAGATGAAGAAAGGGTAGTTTCCTAACACCCTATAGCTTCTCGAAGATAAGTACGGATGTCTCCGCACCGATCCGCAAGACTCCATTAGGCCTGTTCATAACTTGTGAGACCTACGTGAACCTAGTGCTCTGATACCATGTTGTCACGACCCAATTCCTACTATAGGCCGTGATGGCTTCCAACATTGCCGCTAGGCAAGCCAACGGTGAACTAACCATGTAATTGTTCTTTTTAATAAATTTTCAAGTAGTTGAATTTTATATATTAAGAAAATAAGGAGTAGAAAATTAATAAAATAAAGCGAATGCTAATGAGTGAGCAAATGCAATGAAATAAATGCTCCAAAATCATAAAGTCTACTAGCATATGTTCCAAGACCTCGTGTTAAAAGTGTATGAGTAACTAGTAGAATATACAAAACTCTAAACTACTGTCTAAAATAGAGTAGGTAGAAAATAAATGCAAAAGAGAGACTCCTGGTGCTGCAGAACAGACTCAGAAAGTAGCTTACCACTAGGCCTCGGGGTAACGGGGGTGCACGCCGGGATGAATTCCATATGCACCTGCCTCAGATCCTGCAAGATTAGTGCAGAAGTGTAGCGTGAGTACATAAACAACATGTACCCAGTAAGTATCCAGTCTAACCTCGAAGAAGTAGTGACGAGGGGTTGACATCGATACTTACTATGGGCTAACAATAAAATACAGGAATGCTAAATAGACATAGAATATGTGAATAATACTATTAACATAATGGCAACAATGATTAAATAATTCCTTAACTAATAGTAAATTCCAAAAGTCTTCCACTAACACATACTAATTCCAGATAAATTCCGAACAATTAAATAAATTATAATCTCTCAATTTATGAAAATAATACCAAGTGTATTCGGGCTCCAAGCTTTAACACGCACGATTTATGCCGAGGTCATACGGCCTGATCCAGAATAATGTGTACACCGCCGAGATTCGAGCGACACGAACCATAGATGCATCTATTATACTGCCGAGGCGTTCGTCCCTCTCCACAAGAAGAGAGGATACTTTATGAACATCTGATTTAAAAGCTATTATAAGGCTAATACACAAAGAAGTACAATTTCTATTAACGGTCAAGTAACCCGCCAAAACACAAGTGAAATTCAATATTTACAAATTTTTTATCAAGTTTCAATATAATTTAGGCACTTTAATTGACAAGTAGGGTGCAAACATTACAAGTATTTCATGATTTGGGTCCTAAACTACCCGGACTTAAGTATGATTAGTAACTACGCACAGACTCTCGTCACCCCGTGCATACGTAGCCCCCACAATTAGAAACAAATAGTAATTTAAATCACCAATGGGGTAAATTCCCTCTTACAAGGTTAGGCAAGAGACTTACCTCGTCTCAAAGCTCACTTTCCGGCCACAAATTCACTCTAAGGACCCAACTTAGTACCGACAAATCCGAAGATATCCAAATGTTATATAAAATAATCAATCTGTGCTCAAAAGTTAATAATTTAACTATTAGAGTAATTACCCAACCCAAATTGGAAGATTCCTAAAATTCACCACTGGGATCACGTGCCCGGATTCCGGAAATTTCGAAGATAATTGTTACCCATAACCTCATGAACTCAAATATATATTTTTCACCCAACTCTATAATCATTTTCGTGGTTAAATCTCATTTTTATCAAAATCTAGGTTTTTCAACTAAACCCACAATTTCTACACTTTATATGCTAAGATTCTACCAAAAAATACATGTATTAAACTCATCTCATATAGAAAATATTTACCTCAAAGTTCTAGGTGAAAACCCTTCTTCAAAGAGCTCCAAAATCGCCCAAAAGATGAAAGAAATGAGCTAAAATGCCTAAGTCCCTACTTAAATGCACCCTTCTGCCTCCAGCGATTTTCGCACCTGCGATGTCAATACCGCACTTGCGACTCCGCTTCTGCATACAAAATATCGCAGGTGCAGACCAAGCCCAGGTCTGCCTCCTTCGCTTTTGCGGACAACGGTTCGTTTCTGCGAGCCCGCTTCTGCGGCGTACGCGTCGCATCTGCGACCTTCCCCGCTTATGCGATCAACTCCCTCACACCTGCGCGTTCGCAGGTGCGGCTCCTACTCCGCTTTTGCAATCACTGGCTAGCCCATGCCAGGCCGCTTCTGCGGGAATTAGCTCACTTTTGCGAGCTCACACCTGCGACAGGTTCTTCGCAGGTGCGATTCCACTAGAACCCTACTGCTTCACCCTTTCTTTCAAGCCCAAATTCGATTTGTGCATCTCACGAATAGCACTCCTGGCCCCCGGGGCCTCGCCCAAATATACCAACCAGTTCGTAAACATAGAACGCACTCACTCGAACCCTCAGAATGCGTAAAACAACATCAAAATTAAGAATCACATACCAAACCAAATCGAATCAACTTATGAACTTTAAGTTCTTCCAACTTGCTCCGAACGCGCCGAATCATACTTAAATTACTCGGAATGACACCAAATTTTGCTTGTAAGTCTTAAATCACCATACGAAACTATTTCCGGGCTCAAAACCCCAAACAGACCTCGATATCACCAAAACCTACTTCAAACCAAATTTAAAGAACTTTAAAACCTTCAATGCGCTAACTTTCTACTTTATGCGTCCTTCGCGTTTGTGAGAGGTGGCTCGCGTTCACGAAGAAGAAACTGGAGGCAGGTGAAATTCACTCTTCGCGTTCGTGAAGAAGGGGGCGCGTTCATGAAGGGAAGAGGGCAGTGTTCATCGCGAACGCATGGAAGCGTTCGCGTTCGCGTAGAAGGTGAGGCCTGGCCAGGCACCAAGCGTTAAGCTTCGTGTTTGCGTAGGGTGTATCGCCTTCGCGAAAGCCAAATTTGGCAAGGCTTCGCGTTCGCGACATTGCCTTCGCGTTCGCGAAGAGCAAAGTTTTGGCAGCACAAAAATGTGCTTCGCGAAAGCGAGGCACGGACCGCGTTCGCGAAGGGTAAAAATCCCAGAAACAAAACTTAAGTTCTAGAAATGGGGTTTCGACCCATTTTTAATTCTTTCCCATTTTTGAGCTTGGGTAAGGCGATTTTTGGGCGATTTTCACGGAAAAACATTGGGATAAGTGTTCCTTATCCTATATCGATTATATTTCATGATTTCATACTCATTTAAATCATGAATCCGTGAATTTATGGAAGAAAAATCAGATTTTTATAAAATTTTCCAAAAACGAAAATTTAAGATTTGAAGGTCCATTTGATATCGGAATTGGACAAATTTGGAATGGTTGAACTCGTATCGGAACTGGTATTCGGATTTCGTAAGTTTTTTCGGAATTTGAGACGTGGGTCCCACTGTCAAATATTTTAATGAATTTTGGATTTTTATCCGGAAAATTTGTAAATTCATATGGAATTAATTCCTATGATTCGTATTGAAAATATCGAATTGTTTGTGAATAGTTTTGAAGCTTTCGAAGGCAAATTTAAAAGGAAAAGCTGTGGTTGAATAATTGATTGGAATTTGCAAAGCGTGGTAAGTGTCGGGGTTAACCTTGACTTGAGGGAATGGAACCATTAAATTGTTTGTTATGTGAATTGCATGTAAACGACGTATAGGCGAGGTGACGAGTGTCTATACGTTGTCAAATTAATTGTTTGCATGCTTACTTGAAAAATCACAAATTATTTTTAATCATAAATTAATTATTATAATTATTGTTTCTCTCTTATTCTTTGCAAATATAAATTCTTGAATTCCTGCATTAATTGTTACATGCTATTTGAATTACGTGCCTTAATTGTTATTTGACATTTAGCATAATAAATATTAAACTGGCTATTTGCTCCCCGATTTCCATAATAATTTGCTATTTGTCATTGTTTGCTTCATAATTAAAGCATAATTATTGTATGCTTGTTGTCTTGTAATTTTATATTAATTGTTATATTTATTGGAAAAATTTCTTCTATAAGAATTGGTAAATGAAAATGTTGGAGGAGCGGGTTGCACGCCGCAACATGATTAATTATAATGAATATATTGGAGGATCGAGTTGCACGCCGCAATAGACTTATTAAAAGTCTATATTGGAGGATCAGATTGCACGCCCCAACAGACTTATTAAAAGTCAATATTGGAGGATCGGGTTGCACGCCACGACAGACTTGTTAAAAGTTAATATTGGAGGATCGTGTTATACGCCGCAACAGACTTATTAAAAGTTAATATTAGAGGATCAGGTTGCACACCGCAACAGACTTATGAAAAGTTAATATTGGAGGATCGGGTTGCATACCGCAACAGACTTATGAAAAGTTAATATTGGAGGATCAGGTTGCACGCCGCAACAGACTTATTAAAAAGTCTATATATACTTGATTGAAATAAATATATAACAGACTTGATTAAAATGAATATATTGGAGGAGCGGGTTGCACGCTGCAACAGAATCGAATGTGAATAGGTTGTGAGAGCGGGTTACACGCTGCAATAGAATTGAATGTGAATATATGGTAAGAGCGAGTTGCACGCTGCAACAGAATTGATGGAAATGATAATTCGTTATGACTGCTGAGTTGGCTTTAATTATTATAAATAAGTTACCTGAATTATTTCTATTATTGTTGTTGTTACTAATATTGCGTACAGGTTAATGTAAGTGACCCGCCTTAGCCTCGTCACTACTTCGTCGATGTTAGGCTCAGCACTTACCAGTACATGGGGTCGGTTTAACTGATACTACACTCTGCACTTCTTGTGCAGATTTTGTAGTTGGTCCCAGCGGCGTACCGTAGACTTGCTCGGATTTCAGCTACCAGAGGAGACTTGAGGTATAACTGCATGGCGTCCGTAGTTCTGAAGTCCCCGTCTATTTTACTTTAGATGTGTGTTTATTTTCAGACAACTTTATTTTTATTCAGACCTTTATTTGTATTTATTCTAGAAGCTCGTGCACTTGTGACACCAATTCTGGGATAGTATTTAGACACCGTTGTTATTATGGATTATTTTAAAATTACTTCCATATTTTCTTCCTTGTTGTTAATAAATTTAAAATTATTTTAAAAATAGATAATATTATTCTAACATTGGCTTGCCTAGCAAGTGAAATGTTAGGCGCCATCATGGTCCGAAGGTGGGAATTTTGGGTCGTGACAAGTACTCTGATGGTGGTTCGATCACTTGATGTGAATAAGGATCCATTCCGACCTCAAAAAAAGAATGAAGAGCTACTTGGTCCTGAAGTACCATATCTTAGTGCAATTGGTGTACTAATGTATCTTGCTAATACTACAAGACCTGGCATAACTTTTCCAGTTAATGTCTTAGCAAGATAAAGCTCTGCTTCTACAATGATACATTGGAATGGAATAAAACACATATTGCGATATCTAAAAGGGACTACCGATATTGGCTTATTTTATGGCAACAAATGCAGTCCCGATCTTGTTGGTTATGCCGATACTGGGTATATATCTGACCCACACAAGACTCGATCTCAAACAGGCTATGTGTTTACATGTGGAGGCACTGCCATATCTTGGCAATCGACTAAGCAATCAATCGTGGCTACTTCATCTAATCATGCTGATATAATTGTTATTCATGAAGCAAGTCGAGAATGTATGTGGTTGAGGTCTATAATACATCTTATTCGAGACAAATATGGTTTGAAGTGTGACAAACTACCCACGATTTTTTGTGAAGATAATGTAGCATGAATAGCCCAATTAAAGGAAGGATTCATAAAAGGAGATAGGACAAAGCACATTTCACCGAAGTTATTTTTTACACATGAGCTTCAAAAGAATTGTGATATCAATGTGCAACAGATTCATTCAAGTGATAATATAGCTGATTTGTTCATAAAATCTCTACTAACGTCAACCTTCAAGAAACTAATATACAAGATTGGGATGCGAAGACTCAAGGATGTAAGTTGATGCTCTCATCAGGGGGAGTTAATACGCGTTGTACTCTTTTTTCCTTACAAGGTTTTGTCCCACTGGGTTTTTCTTGCAAGGTTTTTAACGAGGCAACCAAAAGGCGTATTTCTAAACATGTGTACTCTTTTTCCTTCTCTAGAATTTTTTTAAAAAAAAAGATTTTATTAAATTTAAGGTTTTAACGAGGCACATTATCTATTGAGTAGACATTCAAGGGGGAGTTTTATGAATAGAATTGTACTTAGAGTGAATGTATATCTTTTAGAGAGTTTGTTACTTTGTGGCTAAGTCATTTCCTCCCTCCCTCCCCCCCGGGTCATCCAAAAATCCGTTCCGAACATATGCCCAAGTCCAAAATCATCATACGAACCTATTGGGACCGTCAAGTCCCGATTCCGAGGTTGTTTACTACGAATGTTGACCCAAGTCAAACTTAACCCTTTTAAGCCAATAATAAGGAACTAAGTATCCGATTTTAAACCGAACCCTTTCAAACCTGAACTAACCATCCCCGCAAGTCATAAAACAGTAAAAGCACATACGGAGAGTCTTATTTAAGGGAACGGAATTCTAGAAAGCAAAACAACCGGTTGAGCTGTTACAATAGATTACATCTCTCACTCATTTGAATGACTGCATTTGAATTGGGGTCGATTTGGTTAGGCTTAATTTTAGGGATGTAGAAATATTTTAGGAAACTTTAATTGTATTTGAATTGTAGTCAATTTGCTTAAGCTTAAATTTAGGGAATATTAAGAATTCTATTAAATTTTGCTAAAATTTTGGAATCTTTATTTAATATAGGTTGAATAATGTCCGTAGAGAGATCCTTTTAACTTGAATATATATATATATATATAAATTAATAGCTAGTTGCAAGTGATGAAATATACTATCTATAAAGTTATAGTTATGTAAACGTCCCTTTATTTTTAGGGATTATGGATTATTTTGGTGCGTGATTTGTGAAACTTGTCACATTTTTTGTTTTTCAAATTTCTGAACTTCCTTTTGCAGAAAGAATTAAAAAATTAAAAATAAAACACAAAAGATCAATTAGGCCGTTCTATTAATTAGTAGTACTAAAATTTATACTTTTCTCCATTCTCCCACTGTAACGTAAAAATTGCACGGGACGTTTATTTTGTCGTCCTTATTTAACATGTACTTACTTTTTTTTTTAAACTAGTACCCAAAGTTTAGATAACTTGAGGCATTTTTCTCCTCCTCCTCCCCTCCTCCTTCTCTTCTTCTTCTTCTTCTTCTTCTTCTTCTTCTTCTTTGTGAAGATAAAAGTGACAGTGAATTCATATGATATTTGTGAGCATATTTTAAGGTAGTTTATGGTGTTTTACATTGGTGAGCTATTGTGGCGCTTTATTTTTTACTACTACTTAGGGTTTCTTCTTCTTAATTGTAAAATGTATTTGTTAGAATTATTGTTCTTTTGACAAACTGATGATTGAGGATTGTTCTTGATGATATTATGTTGCAAATTTCAGCTCATTTGGAGTACACTTAGGTGTTACATCATGTATTGGATTATTAAAATTCGAAAAATAAATTTTCGTTTCTGTGTAATTTGCACTTAAGTGCCACGCGGCATTAAGTGCATGAAAATATTGGTTGCACTTCAGACCTATTTGGCCTTAAGTGCATGAAAACATTTGTTGCACTTCAGACCTATTTGGCCTTAAGTGCATGAAAATATTTATTGCACTTCAGACCTAGTTGGCCTTAAGTGCAGAAAGAATTAAAAAATAAAAATAAAACATAAAAGATCAATTAGGCATTCTATTAATTAGTAGTACTAAAATTTATACTTTTCTCCATTCTCCCACTTTAACGTAAAAATTGCAGGGGACGCTTATTTGATCGTCCTCATTTAACTTGTACTTACTTTTTTTTTTAATTTGAACTAGTACCCAAAGTTTAGATAACTTTAGGCATTTTCCTCCTCCTCCTCCTCCTCCTCTTCTTCTTCTTCTTCTTCTTCTTCTTCTTCTTTTTCTTCTCCTTCGTTGTGAAGATAAAAGTGACAGTAAATTCATATGATATTTGTGAGCATATTTTAAGATAGTTTATGATATTTTACATTGGTGAGCTATTATGGCGCTTTTATTTTTTATTACTTCTTAGGGTTTCTTCTTCTTAATTGCAAACTATATTTGTTAGAATTATTGTTCTTTAGACAAACTGATGATTGGGGATTGTTCTTGATGATATTTGGAAGTTATGTTTCAAATTTCAGCTCATTTGAAGTACACTTAGGTGTTACATCATGTATTGGATTGTTGAAATTCGAAAAATAAATTTTCGTTTCTGTGTAATTTGCACTTAAGCCTTACGTGGTATTAAATGCATGAAAACATTGGTTGCACTTCTGGCCTATTTGGCCTTAAGTGCATGAAAATATTTGTTACATCTCAGACCTATTTGGCCTTAAGTACATGAAAATATTTATTGCACTTCAGACCTATTTGGCCTTAAATGCAATTTTTGAACTTTAGACTTAATTAGCCTTGAGTGCATTACACTTCAGACTAAATTTTTTTTAACTTCAGACCTGATAAGTCCGAAGTTGATGCTAAAGTGGTAGGCTAGCAAATGTTTGTGCAAAATGTATATAAATTCAATTGTGAACCCAAACCTGGATATAAATGCAAATGTCCCTACTTTAACTCTTTAACCCTTTATCCTACCACGAGAATGGACAAAAACGTTTGCAACTACAAATAATCTTATGTGCGCTCAAAATTACACCTCAAGTACTATTATATACTTCATTTATCTCAATTTGTCTGATACTTTTCATTTGCCAAATATTTAATTTCCGGAGCTAAACGAAACTAGATTAATTAGTTTAGAAATAAAACTTGAAAATTTAAAAACCACAAGAAAAATACTGTAACTTGTAATTTTCTTCAGATCAAAATGGAGAAAACATCTTGTTTAATACTTATCCAAGTTCATTTAGCTGGACTGTGAAAAATGGAAAATGTTGACAGATTTTGACACCCTAAATACGGACAATTACCACCGCTCCTTGAGCCTCACGAGTAAATGATTTCGTGGTCCATTACAAATTTGTTTTTAGTTCTATGACCTCATCTTTTTTTTACATATAAGAGATCTAAAAAAGATACTTTCTTAATTTCAATGTTGTAAAAAGTCATGAAGGCAAAATACCTGTCACGACCCAAAATCCACTATAGACCGTGATGGCGCCCAACGTCGCGGTCAGGCAAGCCAACGGTGAATTATCAACTTAATTACTCATTTTATTATTTTTAAAATCATAAATTTCATTAAATAAATAGAGTGAAATCTGGTACTCGTACTCGTAGAAACCTGTAATTTTTTTTTACCAAATCCCATATAAAATATAAATTACAAGGTGAAATGATAATAATAACATGAATTACAATAATGAACATCCACTAGGAACCCCTCAAACCTGGTGTCACAAGTGCATGAGCATTTACTAAAAGGTACAATAACAATACAATATCTGTCTGGAGTACAAAATAGACAGGATAATGTAACTAATTAAGATGGAGATTCCGTATGATGCGGGTCATAACATGGAATGCAGCTCACCGTGAAGTCCCCGCAATAGCCGCGCCTTTACGCCCCAAAGACCACCAGACATATATATACCTACACGATAAGTGCAGCAAGCATAGCATGAGTACGTAAATTAACGTGTACCTAATAAGTATCTAGCCTAACCCCAAAAAAGTAGTGATGAGGGGTCGACATCGACACTTACTAGTGGTCCAATAAATCAAATACAGTAGGAAGTAAACAAATATGAGACAGGGTAAATAAACAGCATAAACAAACATAGGTACGTGGTAAAAATCCTCCTCTGAACAGTAAACTCCAACTCTCAATTATCGGTCACCTCCTCAACCGGAGTATATATATAAAATGGTTCCCACCAGATAGATCGTCACAACTCAAATCAGAAAAACTCACAGATACGATGACTTCTTATCAAATATTACGCATAACGCTGCCGAGGCAAATGACCCGATCCCATAAGAGCATTTCATGAAGCTATCGAGGCGAACAACCCGATCCCATAAAAGTATTAATAGAAATGTCAAGGCGAATGACCCGATCCTATTAGAATATGATGCTGCCGAGGCGAACTGCCCGATCCCATAAAATATGATACTGCCGAGGCGAACCGGCCGATCCCATAAGAATATGATACTGCCGAGGCGAACGACCCGATCCCATAAGAGTGTGGTACATAATCCTGCAGAGGCAAATGATCCGACCCCATAAGAGTGTGGTACATAATCCTGTCGAGGCGAATGGCCGGATCTCATAAGAATAAGAAGTTTTAACGGGTCCTTGACCCCGCTCACGAATATACATGTGAGTTATGAAATTTAAGTAAGCTTTTCGATGAAAACACACAACGCGAGAGAAATTCGTAAGGGAAGCACAATTATTCCGCGGCAATCAAGTAGCTCGTCAAATCTCTTACAATAGCAAGTCTATCACCCTACGCAAGCCTAGTCTCAAGTCGTAAAGCAAAATAAAGTATAAACAGGCAAGGATAACTCAAATAGTATAATTAAGACATGGCGCAAACCTGAGTTTTTTCGGACAAATCAGGAATCCTAGCATACGCATGGACACTCGTCACCTCATACGTGCGTAGCTCCCACAACATGTAGCACATAAGAATATAATACCTACGGAGTAAATTTTCCCTCATAGAGTTAGACAGGAGACTTACCTCACTCCGAAGTTCCATAACCGGCTCCAATGCTTCTCTAACACCTCGACTCAAAAATCTACAATCTTCGCAATTGCGAACAATTATTCGCAATTGCAATACCTGAGCACTAGCCACACCAACAATCTTTCCTGACACAGAAATGGGCATAACTCTGTCATACGACATCGGAATTCGATGATTCTTGTTGCTATGACTCAGTAATTACGATATAGATCTAATGGTTCAATCAAATCACAAATCAAAGGTCGTTTGCTCAATATAGTATCCTTTATACCCAAGAAAAGGACGTCGAAACATCAAATAAGAGCATGACACAACCCAAATACATCTGAAACACACCCGAGGCCCCCTGAACCCCATCCAATTAAACAAACCAGTCCCAAAACATAACACGAACCTGCTTGAGGCCTCAAATCACACCAAACAGCACCAAAACCATGAATCGACGATCAAATCTTCCTTTTAACTTTCAAACATCCAAACTTCGACGAGCGCATTCGAATTACACTTAAACATTCCGGAATAACGCCAAACTTTACGTACAAGTCATAAATCACGATACGAACCAATTCCAAGGATCAGAATCCCAAATGGACATCAATAAAACCAAAGTCCACTTCAAACCAAACTTAAGAAATTCTAAAACTTTCAAATTGCCAACTTTCCACAATAAGCGCTGAAATGATCCCGGACCACCTGATGCTCAACCCGAACATACGCCCAAGTCCGAAATCATCATACAAACCTATTGGAACCTTCAAATCTAGATTCCGAGGTCGATACTCAAAAGTCAAACTTTGGTCAACTCTTCCAACTTAAAGCTTCCGAATTGAGAATTTTTCATCCGAACCTCCCGAAATTCAATTCCGACCACACGTATAAGTCATAAAACATGAAATGAAGCTACTCAAGGTCTCAAACATCCGAACAACCTGCTAGAGCTTAAAACAACCAATCGGGTCGTTACATTCTACCCCACTAAAACATGCGTTCGTCCTCGAACGTGCCAAGAACCATTCCAGAGTTGCCTCAAAATTACTGCTCAACACCTCATGCACCTACTTGTGCCACCACAACCTAGGTGAATACATTTGCTCAAGCCAGATTGAAGATCCTCCCTTTTTCTTTAGTGAATAAGCCTTAGGACCAAATTCCAACCTTCATATTTCTCTACAAGACCTGATTCTAACATACGAACATCATATTAATCTCCACATGATGAACCCACACATGATCATGCACTCATGCTGACATCACACAATGCACCGCATAACTCATTTGCTCATGGTAACCTCCTCCAAGCACAACAGCTGTAAATTTACTGACCCGACACCCATAGTATACCTTATAACACATCTAAGCCCGGTCTCAACCCTCACAATACTGCAACGACGAAAGAGATGCACATGAACTCATAACCACCCGTTAAATCAATAACTCACGGAGTTCCTCCGCACGATAAGGACCATTACCTCATTCTGAATTGAATAGAGACATTTTCCATTTAATATACCTTACGTAAATACGATCGCACCGATTTCAGGTCCAATAACCTCGTCTCACCCAGTACAAGTTGCTCAGGCAATAAGCCACCTCAAACACTGACCAAAATCTCATATGATACCATCAGTGCTCCAACATGCCATAACTTGAATATGATACATAAGGAAAAATGAACTCTGGAAAATAACTACCCAGCTGCATAACGAATAAAACATCCGAAAAGACGCTATGAACCCTTCTCAGTGAATGAGAAACAAAATACACAAAAATAAGTATAGGGAACCGTACGCAATATCTCACTGTTGCGGCGTGCAACCCGATCCACACAAGATACTGTTACGGCATGCAGCCCGATCCACACATGATACCATTGCGGCGTGAAACCCGATCCAAATAACATACCCGTAGCGGCGTGCCACCCGATCCACACATAATAATAAATAAGGAAATATTCATCAAACCATAATGATTATACCTACGAAATACCCAAATATCGACCACAAGCACGCCAAATGCATAAATATGACTCTGGGAAGATGGATAGCGCCATGCGCCACAAAACTCGAGCTCGACTAAGGTGCAATAACGACAAGCTACACAGGACCATAACACCCGTGCGAATAATCAAGCCATCTCACAACCCACATGGCATAATATAGTATTACATAGGATAGCTGATGACAGGAATAACATCCAACACCCGAAGACTCCTCCATAAACAGTGCTATGTTGAATGAACACATCCGACCTGACGTAGAGCATACATTCACATTAGATCTACTAGCGGACCTCAAACCAATTCCGATCATCCCATACTAGCTAATAACCTTTCAAGAATCCACAATGACCCTATTCATGACACATAAGAGCAGCCTTCGAATCCGAAACAAACTCCCACAGTCCACAACCAAAGGAATAGAGTGCCTCTCAGTCATAACCTCTCCCATTGGCGACATTACCAAAATCTCCATATCTGTTTTAAATCTCTAACAATCGAATGACTAACACGTCACACTTATATAGTGCTAGCATATTCCGAACATCTAAAATCTTCTCGTGCTCCTCCGAGCCCGTGGCATTCTTATCGAAACTGAACCGTAACCTTGATACCAACTTCCCATTACTATACCACTCACTGCACCTATCTTGTTCTATGCGAGAGTCCAAGAATCTCATCATAACCCCTGAACCACTAGTAGAATACATACTTCATCGGCTAGAACCCCTTTCACTCCACTTATTTCAGAAGAACAATGGCAACACGCAATCAAATTCCCATAACCGCAAAAATTCAAACCTCAAGTTGTGGTCTAAACCACCATAATTCTTCCAGGATTCATTTACATATAACAAGGCCATCAAAATCAACTACTTCCAAATCAATCCAATTACGGTGGCTGTCAAGCCCGCACGTACAACCACGAATCACATGTATATCCTTAACACACCGAAGGAACTGATCATTTCCATGCTGATTTAAGCCATTGCTAAGTGACCCAACTTATTCCAATTTACTCTTGACTTGCCTTCAAAGTAATAATAGCTCCATTCAAACACATAACAGGCCTCAAACAACACTCATCCCGAGTGACCCAAATCACGAGACCACATCGTCTCAATACCTATCAGCCATCGCATACCCTCCTTATACACTCAATAGTATTCCCAACTGATACACTCGTTCTGAAAGAGCCCCTGTGAACTGAAGCTCTTTCTCTTATTCCTTAACACTGCACCATAGACCCGATGATAACATAGAAATTCCCCAAGTATTCTCCATACTTTGCTGCAAAACCCAGTCCTCAGCCACATAATAAACCCAAAATCCTTAAACACAGCACTTTAATTCTTGCACCCACTAGAACCATTATGGTGAATCACCCACTCTGACCTGGTCCCGAATATATAACCAAACTCTAGTGCTCTGCTAGCATATGGACACTTTCAAGGAAGCAACCAGATGAATTCTTTTCCTTGCCCATTACCTCCACAGGAAGCATAAATCTTGAGCCATCCCCAGCACCTACACATGAATCAATAAGGCGAATACAACTCATATACGTCAAATTTCCTTATCCAAAATACCTCTTGTTCATAACTAATTTGCCAATGCACCGATAACCATAAATCGCACAGGCACACAACTATGTAGCCCAATCGTAGACTGTGGCCTCCCCCACTTAGCTTTACACTACAATCACTTAAATATCAATCCCTCAACGGCTTCTTCTTCTTCCCTGTTACTATGGTCCCACACCGTTGCTCAACCAAATTTCTCATAAGTTCTTGTTAGACTAATCATAACACATCCCGAATTATCACCCATAGTTGCACACTCGACCTCCTAACAGTCGTTCCATCTTCTCCAAGCGATCCAAGATCACATCGTAGTACATGCATTCTGTGTTAGGCAGAAAGTAGAATTCTTTGTAGAAACCTCATCAAAACCACGCAACCGCTAACCTGCTCACCGGAGATAGCCCACATGTGTAGCCTCGTATCGACCTTCTCCAACGTCATTGCTATAGTTACATCCATCATGAAATCAATTAATCTCCATAGGTCCACACTAATCCGCCAGCCGTAAGAATCTTTTTATTCATTAACATCACCCGAAGGTCTAACAATATGTTATCAAGTCCTTCTCACCACATTCAAAATTTCCTAAGCATATAAACCACCTTAGAGATCAGCTCCCTCGAACCATCAACACTGTGCTGAAATGACATAATACTCCTCCACAGGGAAAGGCATCCTGCGCCGCATCTGTAGAATCTTAACAACCCGTCGGTGCCCAATTAATAACAAGCACTCCCCACCATATAAGAATGTGTATGAAGGAAATGAAGGCATAAGCTTCAATGGAATCAAATCGCACGACGAGGAATCAAGAAGGGAAGTGCTCCTAACAGCCATGTAGCCTCTCGAAGATAAGTACAGACGTCTCTGTACAAATCCGCAAGACTCTACTAGACTTGCTCATGACTCATGAGACCTAAGTGAACCTAACACACTGATACCAAGCTGACACGACCCAAAATCCACTATAGGTCGTGATGGCACCCAACATCTCCGTCAGGCAAGCCAACGGTGAATTAACAACTTAATTATTTATTTTATTATTTTTAAAATCATAAATCTAATTAAATAAATAGAGTGAAATCTGGTACTCGTAGAAACCTGTGATTTTCTTTACCAAATCCCATATAAAATATAAATTATACGGTGAAATGATAATAATAACATGAACTACAACAATGAATATGCACTAGGATCCCCCCAAACCCGGTGTCACAAGTGCATGAGCATCTACTAGAAAGTACAATAACAATACAATATCTGTCTGGAGTACAAAATAGACAGGATAATGTAACTAATTAAGATGGAAATTCCATATGATGCGGGTCGTAACATGGAATGCAGCTCACCATAAAGTCCTCGCAATAGTCACGCATTTACACCCCAAAGACCACCAGACATATATATACCTGCACGATAAGTGCAGTAAGTATAGCATGAGTACGTAAATCAACGCATACCCCGTAAGTATCTAGCCTAACCCCGAAGAAGTAGTGACGAGGGGTCGACATCGACACTTACTAGTGGTCCAATAAATCAATACAGTAGGAAGTAAACAAATATGAGGCAGGGTAAAAAATAGTATAAACAAATATAGGTATGTGGTAAAATCCTTCTCTGAATAGTAAACTCAAGCTCTCAATTATAGATCACCTCCTCAATCGGAGTATATATGTAAAATGGTTCCCACCAGATAGATCGTCACAACTCAAATTAGGAAAACTCATGGATACGATGGCATCTTGTCAAATATTACGCACGATGCTGCCGAGGTAAACGGCTCGATCTCATAAGAGTGTTTTATGAAGCTGCTAAGGTGAACAGACCAATCCCATAAGAGTATTTATAGAAATACCGAGAAAAACGACCCGATCCCATTAGAATATGATGTTGCTGAGGCAAAACGCTTGATCCCATAAAATATGATACTGTCGTGGTGAACGGCCTGATCCCATAAGAATATGATACTGCCAAGGCAAACGGCCTAATCCCATAAGAGTGTCGTACATAATCCTGCCGAGGTGAATGACCTGATCCCGTAAGAGTGAGATACATAATCCTACAACGGCGAACGACCCGATACCATAAGAATAAGAAGCTTTAACGGGTCTTTTACCCCACTTACGAATATACGTGTGAGTTATGAAATTTAAAGAAGCTTTTCGATGAAAACGCACAACGCGAGAGAAATTCGTAAAGGAAACACAATTATTCTGCGGCTAATGAAGTAGCTCGTCAAATCTCTTACAATAGCGAGTCTATTACTCTACGCAACCCTAGTCTCAAGTCGTAACGCAAAATAAAGGAATTAAACAAGCAAGGATAACTCAAATAGTACAATTAAGGCATGGCGTAAACCTAAGTCTACCCGAACAAATCAGGAATCCTATCATACGCACGAACACTCGTCATCTCATATGTGCGTAGCTCCCACAACATGTAGAACATATGAATATAATACCTACGGGGTAAATTCCCCCTCATAGGGTTAGATAGGAGACTTATCTCGCTTTGAAGTTCCATAACCGGCTCCAATACCTCTCTAACACCTCGACTCAAAGCCAAACGATCCGAAACTAGTCAAACAATGTACAAATCAGTCAAAATATACTCCAATACTTATAATTAATCAATTTATAACAATTCCCAACTCCGCTCGAAAAGTCAATAAAGTCAACCCTCCGGCCCACGTGCCCGGATTTTGAAAATATTCGAAGATAAACTTTACTCATAATATCACGAACTCAAATATATAATTTATTCTAAATTCCATGTCCAATTTCGTGGTCAATACAATTTCTAGGTTTTCTTCAAAAATTCCACAATTTTAACCAATTCCATTTTAAAATCTGTATATAATCCATGTAAAATAGTTGAAAATTGAACAAAATTACTTACCCAAATATTGTATATGAAAATCCCTCTTCAAAATCGCCTCCTACCGAGCCTAGAGTTCCAAAAATGAGAGAATGTCTCCCAAAACCCGTCTTCCAGCCCTTTTTTAAGGTGCAGATGTCACATCTGCGACACAGGGTTCACATTTGCAGACCCTCATAATTGCGGACAAGTGTTCGCAATTGCGAACCAAGGCAAAAATCTACAGACTTCTCAATTGCGAACAAATGTTCGCAATTGCAAACCAAGGGAAAAAACTATAGGCTTTGCAATTGCGAACAAATGTTCGCAATTGCGAACCATGGAAAAAATCTACAATCTTCGCAATTGCGAATAATTGTTCGCAATTGCAATACCTAAGCACCAGCGACACCAACAATCTTTTCCGACACGGAAATGGGCATAAGTCTCTCATAGGACATTGGAATTCGATGATTCGTATTGCTATGACTCCATAATTACGATATGGATCTAATGGTTCAATAAAATCACAAATAAAAGGTCGTTTGCTCAATATAGTATCTTTTATACCCAAGAAAACGACGCTGAAACATCAAATAAGAGCGTGACACAACCCAAACACATCTGAAACACACCTGAGGCCCCGGGACCCCGTCCAATTATACAAATCAGTCCCCAAAACATAACACGAACCTGCTCGAGGACTCAAATTACACCAAACAACACCAAAACCATAAATTGACGATCAAATCCTCCTTTTAACTTTCAAACATTCAAACTTCGACGAACGCGTCCGAATTACACTTAAGCATTTCGGAGTGACGCCAAACTTTACGTACAAGTCATAAATCACGATATGAACCTATTCCTAGTCTTAGAACCCCAAACGGACATAAATAACACCAAAGACCACTTCAAACCAAACTTAGGAAATTCTAAAACCTTTGAATTGCCAACTTTTTACAATAAGCGCTGAAATGCTCCCGGACCACCCGATACTCAACACGAACATATGCCCAAGTCCGAAATCATCATACGAACCTATTGGAAACTTCAAGTCCCTATTTCGAGGTCATTTACTCAAAAGTTAAACTTTGGTCAACTCTTACAACTTAAAGCTCCCGAATTGAGAATTTCCCATCCGAATCAACCCCGAACCTCCCGAAATTCAATTTCGACCACACTTATAAGTCATAAAACATGAAGTGAAGCTACTCAAGGTCCCAAACTACCGAACGACCCGCTAGAGCTTAAAACGACCGATGGGGTCATTACAATACCCGAGCCTTACCTACACCAAGTGAACCGTCTCAAATAATTATCTCTTTAACTCATTTCATAACTATCTTAACTCATACACTTCTATTACTTCTTATGGTTTGTTCTCAGAATATTCAACGTAATATAAATCAAAGCATGTCATAGGGACATAAACAAAGTACAATCTATAGAATAATCTGTAGAACTTTATTTCGAGCAGTAAAATTAGTTACTAATATTTGCATTAGTACAGACTGTCTATATTTTACCTTTTGGGTGTAACCCTTTTCCGAACTTGTATAAATGCGGGAAACTTTATGCACCCGACTGTCTTTTTTTCTATGTAAACACAGAATGTCTTGTACACTAGATTGCATTTTCTTTAATCCCAATATTTATTACTGATTGCACTGAGCAAACTCTAGAATGACCAAACATTTGCCGTTATGAACAACAAAAACCACAAAAAACAAAAAGGAAAAGAAAGAAAAAACTATTAGGACTCACAAGTCTAGATAACTTAGGATTATAGATATTTATCTCTTTATAGAGTCCTTATGTAATTAATCTATGTAACGACAATTATAATACAAATAGAGACCTCCACAATTAGTGAACCTTTCATAAATCTCTTCATGGTATCAGAGCGAGGAATAAGCTTATTTGTCAGTCTAGCAGATAAATGGGGAAAACATTCACAACCAAATACCTTGAGAAAATTATAGTCTGGGGGTGAGTGAAAAAAAATTTTAGAGGGAAAGAATCCTTGCAAGAGAGGAGTAGGTAATCGATAGTGTCAGACCGCACAAAAGACTGCATCAACCCAAAACTTAGATGGTAAACAAGACTCAACGAGTATAGTACGCACTATCTCAAGAATATGATAATGTTTTCGCTCAGCCATCCCATTTTATTGAGGAGTATCCAGACAAGACTTATGAAATAGAATACCACAATTAGATAAATGTGAGAGAATGTCCTTGTTATCAAATTCACAACCTCCATCACTTTGAAAAGCTTTAATTTTGGTATTAAAAATATTTTCCACCAGCTTTTGGAATGCACAAAAATGTTTAAAAACCTCAGTTTTATATTTCATAGGAAAAATCCAAGTGAATCTAGAAAAATGATCAACAAAAATTACATAATAATGAAACCCCAAATTTGAAAAAATTAGAGAACTCCAAACATCGGAGTGAATAATGTCCAAAGGAGCAGTACTTTAAGTGTTGTGATTTTCAGAAAGTTTAAGTCTACTTACTGACCGAAAAACGGAAGAGACGACGATCGTCGGACTAGATAAAACTTGAGCTCCGCGATGTCCCAAATGCCAATGCCAAACATCACTAGGTTGTCGAACAACAACAAATGCTTGATGGAGAGATGGCTTACACTGAGAAGAAAAAGGATAGACATCGTCCTTACTGGAAACTTGAAGGAGAGTTTGATATGAGGCTTTGTCCTTAACAGAAACAGAACTAGAGTTAAAATTCACAGTGCAATCGTTATCTTTACATAACTTTTTGACAGAGATTAAATTTTGACGAAGCTGAGGAACATGAAACATGAAATTCAAGTGAATAGGGCGTGAAGAAGTTGGTTTTAGTGTATCCAATATTAGTAATATCAAGAAACGTTCCATTCCCAACCAACACACAATCAAAGCCATTGTAAGGAGATTTATGCAAAAAGTTACCTTCAGATGGAGTCATATGAGCAGATGCAGCTGAATCAAAATACAAAGTAGCATCATTTATTTCACCAACAAACATTATTGCAAAAGTCTTGGGAAGATCATTAGCAACAAATGCATGATTGAAACGATTGTTTCACTGTAAAGCAGTGTGACCAGTTTGGCATAAAACAGGGATAGGTTGCGGACCAAGGATTCCTATAGATGGTGAAGCACTTACAGATTATGAAGTATATGAAATAGAGGGAGTACCACCAA
Organism: Nicotiana tabacum; assembly: GCF_000715075.1. Lineage (NCBI taxonomy): Eukaryota > Viridiplantae > Streptophyta > Magnoliopsida > Solanales > Solanaceae > Nicotiana > Nicotiana tabacum. Next base: position 40,546,405 of record NC_134101.1, read on the forward strand.
TACCTGACAGAGGTTGTCCATTGTCGATGCGCATAAAATGGTTGTTTGAAGGTAATTGTTGCCCTTGGCCATCTCGAATATAAGAACCACATCCTTTTTCGCGTCTTCCTCGACCTTTAGAAGAGGAAAATCGCCCTCGACAATGGCCACCTTGAGAAACAAGTTAAGAACCAGACACATTTTGTGGAACAATATGAGTAGCAAAGGATTGAGGTGAATCAAGCTCCTTGAAGTATTGCAAACATTGTTCATGAAGTAAAAGTTTGGTGGGTAACTCCTCGAGAGTCAATTTACCAGGAAGGTGGGTGATTATTCTAACTAAGGTGTCATATTCTTTACCCAATCCAAAAAGAACATGATCAATGAAATCTTGACTAAAAACAAGACAGTTTATCGCTGTAAGAGAATTAGCAATTTGTTTGGCATCACGAAGATACTGATCGATGCTCATTGAATCAGACTTGCATATAGTAGTAAGTTGTCATTTCAATTCTATAGACTTTGACTGACTAGCATCCATGAGTGACGATTTAGATAGAGCTATATATCTCGTGATGTAGGTAAGAGAAGAACATCCATTAGAACTTCACGAGTTAGTGTTGCGAATAACCAGAAACAAACATTTTTTAACAACCCAAAGCCAAGTACGGTAAAGATGATTAGGTTGTTATGATCCAGATGCGTCACATATTGTAGGGTTTGGAGGAGGTATGGAGCCATCAACAAATCCAAAAAGTTCATGAGAAAGCAAGAGAGACATGAACTGTGTTCTCCATGTGAGGTAGTCCTCAATAGAACTTAGTTTGATTGTCACCAAATTTGTGACATTGGGAATGGCAAGAGCAGCTATTGAATAAAAAGGAGATGCGGTTGTTAGATGGCCAGCCTGAAAAGACGATAATAAAGATAGCACTAGCACCTAAACTCGAAAAATTAGGAGGGGAAGGGGATGGACTAGGAAACGATGATAGGGGATAAAAGATGTTATTGGTGTTGTGGGAACGATGGTGGTCTCAACTGTTGATAGTGTGATAGTGAAAGAGTCATATCTGGATGAATCCTTTTTTAATAGAAGAAAAGGTGAGGCAACGAAGAATTAGAAAATTACAGCAGTGACAACGACTAATTGAGGGAAAGAAAGCAGGATTGTTTTGGCTTGTTCCCTATAATCCAAACATGAACTTGGTAGGTTGTAAATGGGTTTATCGCAGTAAGTATAATTCGAATGGGTCTATTGAGCGATACAAGGCTCGTCTTGTAGCACAAGGTTTTAATCAGCAACCTCGCATTGACTATCATGAGACTTTTAGTCCTGTGGTTCGTGCTACTACTGTCTGCATTGTGATTTCTCTTGTTGTTTCTTATTCATGGTTTATTCGTCAATTAGATGTTAAAAATATATTTTTACACGGTGTGTTTAATGAGGAAGTTTTTATGAAGCAACCTCCTGGCTTCATTCATCGAGATTATCCTCATCGTGTTTGCAAACTCACCAAAGCTATTTATGATTTAAAACAAGCTCTACCCGCTTGCTTTCACATGTTTAGTACATTTCTCCTTGCTCATGGTTTTGTTTGCAGCAAATATGACTCTTCAATGTTCATTCTTCGGATCAACTCGAGTGTTTTTATTCTATTACTCTATGTTGATGACATAATTCTCACTGGTAGTGACAAAACTCTTCTTGATCGTTTTATTAGATATATTTCACGTCAATTTGCAATGAAGAATTTAGGTGAGCCCATTATTTCCTTAGTGTCCAAGATGTCCGTACTTATCATGGTTTTCACTTGTCTCAACAGAAATATATTTCTGATTTATTACTTAAGTTCCACATGCATACTAGTAAACCTGTTCGTACTCCTATTATTTCTCGTACTTCTCTCTCTCTGTGGATTGTGAGTTACTATCAGATCCTAGTGCATATCGAAGCATGGTTGGTTCCCTCCAATATTTGACTATGACACATCCAGATATAGCCTACACTGTAAATGTTGTCTCTCAATTTATGCATGCACCCCGTACTGTTCACTTGCATTCTGTAAAGGGTATTTTCAGGTATTTACACGGAACCCTCACCCACGGACTTTTTCTTAGTTCTGCCTCATCTACTTCCACAATGGTTGCTTATTCTGATGCTGACTGCTGGGTGTCCTGATAGTCGGCACTCTACTACTGGATTTGCTGTGTTTTTGGGTTCAAATCTTATTTCTTGGCGTGCAAAGAAGCAGCCAACAATTTTCAAATCTTCTACGGAGGAGTATAGGGCCGTTGCATACGCTGTTGTTGAGATGTCTTGGATTCGTCATATTCTCTGTGTACTTGGCATTTTCCTCTGTGATCTAGTTCGTGTATCGTGCGATAATGTTAGCTCTACTTACATGACTCGCAATCCTGTTTTCCATGACCGCTCCAAAACATATTTGTAATATGGCCAAATTTTCATGACATTTGCCATGACATAATATCCATTATAACAAATTTGTAGTTCATGACATTTGCCATGACATAATATCCATTATAACAAATTTGTGGTTCATGACATTTGCCATGACATAATATCCATTATTAGGCCAAGGATTTCTTGCTATAAATAGAGGAGTTTCTCCTCATTTGTAAACACACCAATTCAAGAGCTTTTCACTCTTGTCTTTCTTTCTCCTCCTTTATTTCATTATAGAGTATTTTGTAAGAGAGTGAGTGTTGGGAAACACTTGTGTGAACCTTTTCTTTGGAGTGATCTTGTGAGGTTATTCTCTTGGGTTATTTGGGATTAATTAGAGTATTTACTCTAATTTTGTACTCTCTTTTGTACTCTTGTTGGTATAGTAAATTGCTCATCTCCGCTTGTGGACGTAGGTCACCTTGACTGAACCACGTTAAATTTGTGTCTTCATTATATTCTTTAATTGCCGTTATTATCACATTCTATTGTCTTTGTTATTATCATTATACCGTTGTTTGGCTAAATTCCGTACTACCCAGGTTTCCGATCCTAACAAATTGGTATCAGAGCCAGATCTAACCGGCCAAAATGACTCTAACAAAGTCTTATTTTGAGAAATTTGACAGAAGTGCAAACTTTGGAATGTGGCAATTAAAGATGGAAGCTATCCTAATTCAGGATGGCTTAGATTTGGCAATGCAAGGAAAGGAGAAGATGCCGGATAAAATGACGGACGAGGAGTTTGCCGTCATAGACAAAAAGGCAAAGCAGGTATTATTTTAAATCTTTCAAATGAGGTTTTGCGTGAAGTTGCAACAGAAAGCTCAGCCAAAGGCATATGGGAAAAGCTTAAAACCCTATATATGAAAAGAACAGTAGAAAACAGACTTTACCTAAAGCAAAAACTCTACACTTTTCGTATGGCTGAAGGTACCTCTATACTTACTCATCTTGATACTTTTGATTCTCTTCTTATGGATTTAAGTAACATAGATGCTGAAATCAAAGATGAGGATCAAGCTGTGTTATTGCTTGTTTCCTTACCCTAGTCGTTTAAACATATAAGAGATACTATGCTTTATGGAAAGGATAATATCTCTTATAAAGATATCAAATCTATTTTGAAATCAAAAGAACAAATAGATAGAGATATTACTGGGGAAACTAGTGGGAACCAAGGGGAAGGCTTATTCATAAGAGGTAGATCCAATAAGAAAGATTCAAGTAGTGAGAAACCTAAATCAAGGTCAAAATCCAGATACAGAAATGTCATGTGCAAATATTGTCATAAGAAAGGTCACATTATTTCTGAATGCTTTAAATTGAAAAACAAAGAAAAGCATACAGAAAAGAAAAATGAGCACAAAAATATTGACACTGCCGAAGCAAGTGTAGTTGCTGATGAGACTGAGGGAACTATTTTTTTAGCAACTAATAATAGTTTCAAATCTAACAATGAGTGGATTTTAGATTCGGGTTGTTCTTATCATATGTGTCCCAGTCGGGATTTATTTACCACATATGAATCTATTGGAGGTGGAGTTGTCTTGATGGGCAACAATGCTGCCTGCAAAGTTATTGGAAAAGGTACAGTCCGAATCAAAATGCACGATGGTGTGGTGAGAACTCTCACCGATGTTAGACATGTTCCTGACTTGAAGAAAAATCTCATCTCTTTGGGCACTCTAGAATCTCTTGGGTGCAAGTACACAGGTAAAGGTGGAGTTCTGAAAATTTCTCATGGTGCTCTTGTGATCATGAAAGCACGCAGATCTGGTACGTTGTATACTCTTTTGGGATCTACTGTTACAGGTGCTGCTGCAGTTTCAATATCAGATAAATTAGATTCTGACATCACCAAATTGTGGCATATGCGATTGGGGCATATGAGTGAAAAAGGTCTTTCCATCCTCAGTAAAAGAGACCTCTTATGTGGCCAAAGTACCGGAAATATGGAGTTCTGTGAACATTGTGTGTTCGGGAAGCAGAAAAGAGTCAGCTTCAAATCTCCAGCGATTCATAGAACAAAAGGTACTTTGGATTACATCCATTCAGATCTTTGGGGTCCTTCACGTACCCCATCAAAAGGTGGTGCCAGGTATATGTTAACTTTCATTGATGATTATTCAAGGAAAGTTTGGGTTTATTTCCTGAAAAATAAAAGTGATGTTTTCTTAAATTTCAAACAATGGAAAGTTTTGATTGAGAAGCAAACAGTAAAACAGGTTAAACGGCTTAGAACAGATAATGGCTTGGAATTTTGTAATAATGAATTCAACGAATTTTGCAAGAATGAAGGAATTGCTCGACATCGTACTGTGAGAATGACACCTCAGCAAAATGGTGTGGCAGAAAGGATGAATAGAACTCGTTTGGAAAGGGCTCGTTGTATGATTTCAAATGCTGGGTTGACAAACGCCTTTTGGGCAGAAGCTATCTCTACAGCTTGTTATATTGTCAACCGAGCTCCTTCTGCACCTTTGAACTTTAAGACTCCAGAGGAAATGTGGTCAGGTACTCCTGCTAATTATTCTAATTTAAAGATATTTGGTTGCCCTGCATACATGCATGTAAATGAGGGAAAATTAGAGCCAAGGGCTAAAAAGTGCATTTTCCTTGGGTATGCATCTGGGGTGAAAGGATACCGACTATGGTATCCTGATCCCACGGCACCAAAATTTATAATTAGCAGAGATGTAACCTTTGATGAATCCTCTATGTTATATTCTAGAAAAGAGTCTTCTAGTTCTTGTAATACAGATAAAGGAAAGAGTACACAGAACCAGGTGGGGATTGAGATTGGCATTCCTTCTGAGCCAAGCTCATCAACTTTGGAGCAAAATACAGTTGAAACTCCTGAAGTTGAGACATAAGCTGAAATTCCTGAAGTTGAGACTCCTGAAGTTGAACCAGAAGAAGAGGAGTATTCTATAGCCAAACATAGACCAAGAAGAGAAGGTAAACAACCATTAAGGTTTGGAGATTATGTTGCATTTGCTTTTTCAGTTACACAGGAAACTGAAGAAATTGGAGAACCATCAAAATATTCAGAAGCAGTTTCTGGTGCTGACTCAGCCAAGTGGCTGATTGCAATGAATGAAGAAATTGAGTCTCTCCACAAGAATGGTACTTGGTCTCTTGTGAAGCTGTCATCAGGAAAAAGAATTGTTGGTTGCAAATGGGTCTTCAAGAAAAAGGATGGCATTCCAGGGGTTGAAGATGCGAGGTATAAGGCACGATTAGTTGCAAAGGGCTATAGTCAGGTACAAGGAGTTGATTTTAATAATATTTTCTCACCTGTTGTTAAACATAGCTCTATTCGTGTCTTGCTTGCCTTCGTTGCCATGTATGATTTAGAATTAGAACAACTTGATGTTAAGACAGCTTTCTTACATGGCGAACTTGAGGAACAAATATACATGCATCAACCCGAAGGATTTGAAATTGAAGGAAAAGAAGATCATGTTTGCTTGTTGAAGAAATCCTTGTACGAATTAAAGCAGTCTCCAAGGCAATGGTATAAAAGGTTTGATTCTTTTATGTTGGGTCATGGTTATTCGAGGAGCATGTATGATAGTTGTGTTTACTTCCGGAAGTTAAATGATGGTTCATTTGTGTACCTATTATTATATGTTGATGACATGCTCATTGCTGCTAAGGATTTAACAGAAATTTACAATTTGAAAAGTCAGCTGAAAAGTGAATTTGAGATGAAAGATTTGGGAGCAGTTAAGAAAATCCTTGGCATGGAGATCAAAAGAGATCGAAAAGCCAACAGGCTATTTCTGACATAGAAGAAGTACTTGGAGAAAGTCTTGGAGAGGTTTGGCATGAAAGATGCTAAACCAGTTAGTACCCCTCTTGCTGCTCATTTTAAGTTATCATCTGCTCAATTCTCGCAGTCAGAGAAAGAAGAGAGGTACATGGCACAGGTTCCTTATTCCAGTATAGTCGGTAGTATTATGTATGCAATGGTTTGTACACGTCCAGACATTTCACAAGCAGTGAGCGTGGTAAGCCGGTATATGGCTTGCCCTGGTAAAGCACATTGGCATGCTCTGAAATGGATTCTCAGATACTTGCGAGGTACTTCAAACACATGTTTGGAGTTTGGGAGAAATACTAACACTTTGGTTGGTTTTGTAGACTCAGATTATGCAGGTGATCTTGACAAAAGAAGATCACTGACAGGCTATGTATTTTGCATCGGGGATTGCGCTATTAGTTGGAAAGCTACATTACAACATGTAGTAGCTTTATCTACTACCGAAGCAGAATATATGGCAGTGACCGAGGCGATCAAAGAAGCTTTATGGTTAAAGGGTCTATTTGCGGAACTCAGTTTACACCAAGGTGGTATTACCATTTTCTGTGATAGTCAAAGTGCTATTCACTTGACTAAAGATCAAATGTATCATGAGAGGACGAAGCACATTGATATAAAGTATCATTTCATCCGAGAAACCATTGCTGAAAGAAAAGTCTCTGTTCAGAAGATCAACACTAGAGAAAATCCTGCTGACATGTTCACAAAACCTCTTCCAGTATCCAAGTTCAAGCTTTGCCTGAACTTGATTGGCATTTATGAAGAATGATTTTGCCCATTGGGGTTTTTGCGGAGAAGGTGGAGCAAATTTACTATAAGCCGAAATTAGGCCAAGGTGGAGATTTGTAATATGGCCAAATTTTCATGACATTTGCCATGACATAATATCCATTATAACAAATTTGTAGTTCATGATATTTGCCATGACATAATATCCATTATAACAAATGTATGGTTCATGATATTTGCCATGACATAATATCCATTATTAGGCCAAGGATTTCTTGCTATAAATAGAGGAGTTTCTCCTCATTTGTAAACACACCAATTCAAGAGCTTTTCACTCTTGTCTTTCTTTCTCCTCCTTTATTTCATTATAGAGTATTTTGTAAGAGAGTGAGTGTTGGAAAACACTTGTGTGAACCTTTTCTTTGGAGTGATCTTGTGAGGTTATTCTCTTGGGTTATTTGGGATTAATTAGAGTATTTACTCTAATTTTGTACTCTCTTTTGTACTCTTGTTGGTATAGTAAATTGCTCATCTCCGCTTGTGGACGTAGGTCACCTTGACCGAACCACGTTAAATTTGTGTCTTCATTATATTCTTTAATTGTCGTTATTATCACATTCTATTGTCTTTGTTATTATCATTATACCGTTGTTTGGCTAAATTCCGCACTACCCAGGTTTCCGATCCTAATAATATTGATGTTGACTTTCACTTTATTCGCGACAAAGTAGCTTAGGAGGATCTTGTGGTTCAATATGTGCCCACACGTTTGCAGCTTGCTGATATCTTTACAAAGGGATTATCATCTTCTCAATTTTGTTATTTGCGTGACAATCTGTCCATCATCTCCGCACGTCCAAATTGGGGGGCGTATTAGGATTCTCAAGTCTAAATAACTTAGGATTGTAGATATTTATCTCTTTGTAGAGTTCTTATGTAATTAATCTATATGAAGACAGTTATAAATACGAATAGAGAGCTTCACAATGAGTGAGCTCATCATAAATCTCTTCAAGAACAACTTAATAACATTGCTCCCACATAAAGACATGTGGGGCTCTCCCAGAAGCTAGCTCAACTAAGTTTTGGGCTCTATTTGAGACCTAGAATTTGAAACAACGAAAGTAAGGGATGAGTTCACTAACTTAAATAAGTGATAAATTATTACTAATTATAACCATCAAAATCACAGTCAAATGTGCTCAAATGAATAATATGTGAACCAAACGACCAAGAAGCAATTATAACAAAATGCTAACCGCCCCCCCCCCCCCCAATAAGAGCAAGATAACTATTAGAAAACTGTCTAAAATCGTTCAGAAATACCGAGCAAAATCGGTCGAAAATTGAAAAAATCTACCGATTTTCGACCGACTTTAATCCGTCGAAATTAGGCTGGTCGATAATAAATAGCGATCAAAGTCGATCGCAATTTCCGACCGATTTCGATCGGTCAATTAAATTTCACAAACGACCCCAAAAGAAAAAATATGCCGAAAAAACCGACAGAAGTCAGTCGGTATTTTTAATTATACAATTAAAAAATACACCGTCTGGGATTGAACCAGGGTCTGTATTGTGGCGTGATACTATTCTACCACTAGATCATTAGTACATTTTGCTTTAATACTTTCTTTTATTTTATTTGTACTCTTTAATTGCATTCTCGCACGAAAATAATCAACCGATTTCGGTCAGTTTTATTAAAAATATAAAATTACCGACCGAAGTCGATCGGTTTTCTAAAATGACTGACTGAAATAACCGACCGATTTAGGTCGGTTTTTTGAATTTTAATTTTAATTTATTTTATATGAAAAACCGATCGATTTCGATCGGCTTCTTAAAAAATAAATTTCGTGGGACGCTAAAATAGTTTTCCGCATTTTTGCGCTAAAAAAAACCGATCGAAGTTGGTTGGTTTCGTAAATAAAAATTAAAAAATAAAATATTTTAAAAATCGACCAAAATCGCTCGGTTGGCCGGTCGGTTTTGATCGAATTTTTAGTTGTGATAGAACACTAACCAAATCCCAAAGTAACTTCTATTAATGACACTAAAGAGGTAGTTATGTTAACACAGAAAAAATGTTATTCCCGGTCAATATTCCTGTATTTGTAAATATTAATTCTGCAAAATATAAGTTAACGTAATGAAACAATAATAATGAATTCGAGCCCACTGAATTCACAATGTTTCCTTAAGGAATTTAATCCCCTCCTAGTACCCAAGGTAATGGATTATTTCCTCCCAGGATAGAACGAATAACACACTGGTGTAGCGGTACTTCAAACCCCAGTGTTTCGGCGAACACAAAGTTCGGTAGCAAATCACACTTACAGTTGCTTTGTTTGAAGTTAAAAAACAATGCAGAACGAAGGAGTATATACTCAGAAAAACGTATGGAAGTTCTGAGAGGAAGGAATGCAATGTATAGCCAATTTGTTGAGTTCTTGTTTCTTCCTTCAACATTGCTGCTCATTTATATAGCAACCAAGAAGGAGTGCAAGACCAAAACGTCCACCCTTCATGGTGGAGCAAGCATTAAGTGTTTGTGGAGCAAGCACTTCATGGTGTGTGGAGCAAGCACTTCATGGTGGGAAGACCATTATCCGGCTGCCAATTATCAATACACGGATTGGAAAATATCCGTTACAAATACGGATAATCTTACGTTAATATTTACTATTAACAAATAAATTTGGTCCAAAAAATTAATCAATCAATCGATCATTTGACCAAATCCAAATCCAAATCCGAATCCGAATCCGAAGCCGAAGCCGAAGCCGAAGCCGAAGCCGAAGCCGTAGCCGTAGCCGAAGCCGAAGCCGAGCCGAGCGAGCGAGCGACGACGACGGCGCGAGGCTTGCTTTCTTCTTAACTCTTTAAGAGCTACAAGAAGAGCAATCATATATATACCCACCAAAAATGTCTTCCACTTCCAATATGGGACAATGTCTTATTGTTAAGAGGGGGAAACTTAAAATTTTACTCAAAATTTTATTTTCCCTCCATTTCCCATTCACCCTCATTTTAAGAATATTACATCTTAAAATAAAACCTCAACAATCCCCCACATGAATGGGGAATGGCTATATCACGGAAGTATGCATGAAAAACTGTGTGATTTACAAGCAAGGATTAATTGCATCTGGATAAGTAGGTTTCCCTTTGAACTTTCCGTAGTAAACTTATGTCGGATATACTCGGTCAATCGGTAGATTTGATATCTTTGAACCGTCGATCTTTGGTGTATACCTAGACAACCATAAGTCACACAATCAACCCTTAACCGTCTTTGGTTCTCATTGTTGTGTTCGTTTCAGCCATGAACACCGCCTGGTTCATAAGTGCGTAGAGAACTGGCCTTACAAAGTTCTCCTTGAAGCGGCTCACACTTCACACTTAAATAGGTGATTCCTAAACGTGTCATCCTGTAGATACACTATTTGATATACCCCGTATCAAATTTAGAAATCATTAAAAAGCCTTAATGCTTTATCCTTGGTACTGAACATTGTCTCATCACGAGAATGGACTAAAATTTTATTTGACAATGTTGAACCGTCATTAATGACTTTGTTTGATCTCTTTGAACCTAGATCTTGGGATCTCCAGTCTTCTAGGTAGAGTTACCGCCACAATGACTTGTTCTCGGCCATAGCCCCATTCCCCTTGATGATTTCTCAACTACCTCTCTAGTTAGGCCTTTTGTAAGTGGATCCGACACATTATCACTTGACTTTACATAGTCAATTGTGATAATTCCTCTAGAGAGTAATTGCCTAACGGTTTTATGTCTTCGTCGTATATGACGAGATTTACCGTTATACATGACGCTCCCAGCCCTTCCAATTGCCGCTTGACTATCACAATGTATGCATATTGATGTCAACGGTTTGGGCCAAAATGGAATGTCTTCCAAGAAATTCCGGAGCCATTCAGCTTCTTCACCGGCTTTATCTAAGGCTATGAATTCAGCCTCCATTGTAGAGCGGGCAATACATGTTTGTTTGGACGACTTCCAAGATACCGCTCCTCCACCAATAGTGAAAACATATCCACTCGTGGACTTAGAATCAGTTGAACCGGTGATCCAATTTGCATCACAGTATCCCTCAATCACCGCAGGGAAATTACTGTAGTGCAATTCAAAGTTCTGGGTATGTTCTAAATATCCCAAAACTCGTTTCATTGCCATCCAATGAGATTGACCTGGATTGCTCGTATATCGACTCAGTTTACTTATAGCACAAGCTATGTCTGGTCGTGTACAATTCATGATATACATTAAGCATCCCAATACACGAGCATAATCCAATTGTGATATGCTTTGGCCTTTGTTCTTTGCTAATGCAAGATTCACGTCAATTGGAGTCTTTGCAACTTTAAAGCCCAAGTGCTTGAATTTTTCAAGTACTGTCTTAATATAATGAGATTGTGACAATGCCAGACCTTGAGGAGTCTTATTGATCTTAATTCCCAGAATTAAATCAGCAACTCCCAAGTCTTTCATATCAAATTTGCTATTGAACATACGCTTAGTAGCATTTATGTTGGCAATGTCATTACTCATTATCAACATATCATCCACATATAGGCAAACAATGACTATGTGATTTGGAACATTTTTAATGTACACGCATTTATCACATTCATTTATCTTAAAACCATTTGACAACATTGTTTGGTCAAATTTCGCATGCCATTGTTTGGGTGCTTGTTTTAGTCCGTAAAGAGACTTAACAAGTCTACATACCATCTTTTCTTTACCTGGAACCACAAACCCTTCGGGTTGTTCCATGTAAATTTCTTCCTCCAACTCTCCATTTAAGAAGGCCGTCTTAACATCCATTTGATGAATTTCAAGACCATACACTGCAGCTAATGCTACTAACATCCGTATGGACGTAATTCTTGTAACTGGAGAGTATGTATCAAAGTAGTCTAGACCTTCTCGTTGTCTATACCCTTTGACTACGAGCCTTGCCTTGAATTTATCAATAGTGCCATCATCTTTGATTTTTCTCTTAAAAATCCATTTAGAACCCAAAGGTTTATTTCCAGGAGGAAGATCAACCAATTCCCAGGTATGGTTGTTCAATATGGATTCTATTTCACTATTGACTGCCTCTTTCCAAAACAATGATTCCGAAGAAGTCATAGCTTCTTTAAATGTTTGAGGCTCATTCTCCAATAAGAAAGTCACAAAATCTGGTCCAAATGAAGTAGACGTTCTTTGACGTTTACTACGTCTTGGATTCTCCTGATTACATGTACTTTCTTTTGTTTCTTCCCGAGGTCGTTTAGATCCTTCACCAAACGACTCACATTCCTTTTTATACGGATATATATTTTCAAAAAACTCAGCATTATCTGATTCTATAACCGTATTATTATGAATCTCGGGATTTTCTGATTTATGAACCAGAAATCGATATGCTTTACTATTTGTCGCATATCCTATGAAAACACAATCAACGGTTTTCGGTCCTATCTTTACCCTTTTGGGTTTAGGAACTTGCACTTTTGCCAAACACCCCCACACTTTAAAATAATTCAAGTTGGGCTTCCTTCCTTTCCATTGTTCATAAGGAATGGATTGTGTTTTGCTATGGGGCACTCGATTTAATATTCGATTAGCCGTAAGAATGGCTTCCCCCACAAGTTCTGTGGCAAACCAGAACTTATCAACAACGCATTCATCATCTCCTTTAATGTGCGATTCTTTCTTTCCGCAATCCCATTAGATTGGGGCGTGTAAGGGGCTGTTGTTTGATGAATAATTCCATATTCTAAACATATTTCTTCAAAAGGAGATTCATATTCACCACCCCTATCACTTCTTATCATTTTTACTTTCTTGTTAAGTTGCGTTTCAACTTCATTTTTGTATTGCCTGAATGCGTCTATTGCTTCATCTTTACTATTCAGTAAGTAAACATAGCAATATCGAGTACCATCGTCAATAAAAGTTATGAAATACTTCTTTCCACCGCGAGATGGTATTGACTTCATGTCACAAATATCTGTGTGAATTAAGTCTAAAGGATTCGAATTCCTTTCAACTGACTTATAAGGATGTTTAACATACTTACATTCCACACATATTTGACATTTTGATTTTTCGCATTCAAACTTGGGCAGTACTTCCAAGTTAATCATTTTCCGCAAGGTTTTATAATTGACATGACCCAAACGCACATGCCATAAATCATTTGACTCAAGTAAGTAAGAAGAAGCTGGAATATTATTATTATTTTCAACAACCATTACATTGAGATTGAAAAGGCCCTCGGTGAGGTAACCTTTTCCCACAAATATTCCATTCTTACTAATTACAACCTTGTTGGATACAAAAACGCACTTAAAACCGTGCTTAACAAGAAGTCCAGTAGAGACTAAATTCTTTCTCATTTCGGGAACATGAAGGACATTGTTCAAAGTCATGACCTTGCCAGAAGTCATTTTTAGAAATACCTTCCCATATCCTTCAACTTTTGCTGTTGAAGCATTTCCCATATAAACTGTCTCTCCGGGTTCAGCAAGAGCATATGTAGCAAAAGCCTCTCTAACTCCACAAACATGGCGAGTGGCTCCTGAATCAAACCACCACAGTTTAGGATTTCCCACCAAGTTACATTCAGAGAGCATGGCACACAAGTTATCAACATCATCATGGTTTACTACCATGTTTGCTTGACCCCTTTTCTTGTCTTTCTTCGGAGCACGACACTCCGTAGATTTGTGTCCGGATTTCCCACAGTTGTAGCAGTTTCCACTGAACCGCTTCTTGCTTGGGTTGTATTTCGGACCAGAAGCCTTCTTCCTCTTTTTGTTAGCTTCAACAATATTTGCTCCCATTATTGTTGAATTTCCACGGCCTCTCCTTTCAGCAGCTTTATTGTCCTCTTCGATTCTCAACCGAACAATGAGATCTTCAAGGGACATTTCCTTTCGTTTGTGTTTCAAATAATTTTTGAAGTCCTTCCACAACGGAGGCAACTTCTCAATCATTGCTGCTACTTGGAATGCTTCGTTGATTACAAGACCTTCAGCAAGTAGATCATGAATAATCACTTGCAATTCCTGGACTTGAGTAATAACAGACTTGCTATCTATCATTTTGTAGTCCAGAAATTTTGCGGCAACGAATTTCTTCATCCCGGCATCTTCAGTCTTATATTTCTTTTCAAGCGCATTCCACAATTCTTTGGATGTCTCCATGCTACTGTATACATTATACAGATTATCATCCAGTCCGCTAAGAATATAATTCTTGCATAAAAAATCAGAATGCTTCCACGCTTCAATCACGAGAAAGCGTTCATTATCTGGAGTTTTATCCGGCAGATCAGGAACATCTTCCTTGATGAACTTCTGTAAACATAACGTAGTTAAGTAGAAGAACATCTTCTGCTGCCAGCGTTTGAAATCAATCCCGGAAAATTTTCCGGGTTTTTCTGCCGGTGCCAACGCCGGTGTTCGGCTTGTCGTTGCGTTGGCAGTCGCCATCGGAACAGCTTGGTTTTCGTTTTCAGTCATCATCTTTTTCTGTAAAAGAATGACACAAACAAACGTTTAATACACGTTTTCAAACTGGAGTAAAAATCACGTAGATTTTAATATCCAACAAAATGCCACGAAGGCTTTACTCTCCAAAACGGGAGTACACAAAACCACAAAGGTTTTAGTTTGCAGAATAATAAGAATAACACAAGTACAGAAATAAATATTAAATTCCTTAAGATTGTTATTCCCGGTCAATATTCCTGTATTTGTAAATATTAATTCTGCAAAATATAAGTTAACGTAATGAAACAATAATAATGAATTCGAGCCCACTGAATTCACAGTGTTTCCTTAAGGAATTTAATCCCCTCCTAGTACCCAAGGTAATGGATTATTTCCTCCCAGGATAGAACGAATAACACACTGGTGTAGCGGTACTTCAAACCCCAGTGTTTCGGCGAACACAAAGTTCGGTAGCAAATCACACTTACAGTTGCTTTGTTTGAAGTTAAAAAACAATGCAGAACGAAGGAGTATATACTCAGAAAAACGTATGGAAGTTCTGAGAGGAAGGAATGCAATGTATAGCCAATTTGTTGAGTTCTTGTTTCTTCCTTCAACATTGCTGCTCATTTATATAGCAACCAAGAAGGAGTGCAAGACCAAAACGTCCACCCTTCATGGTGGAGCAAGCATTAAGTGTTTGTGGAGCAAGCACTTCATGGTGTGTGGAGCAAGCACTTCATGGTGGGAAGACCATTATGATAATCTTACGTTAATATTTACTATTAACAAATAAATTTGGTCCAAAAAATTAATCAATCATTTGACCAAATCCGTAGCCGTAGCCGTAGCCGTAGCCGAAGCCGAAGCCGAGCGAGCGACGACGACGGCGCGAGGCTTGCTTTCTTCTTAACTCTTTAAGAGCTACAAGAAGAGCAATCATATATATACCCACCAAAAATGTCTTCCACTTCCAATATGGGACAATGTCTTATTGTTAAGAGGGGGAAACTTAAAATTTTACTCAAAATTTTATTTTCCCTCCATTTCCCATTCACCCTCATTTTAAGAATATTACATCTTAAAATAAAACCTCAACAAAAAAAACATTTAAAATGATTTTGACTTTACATCATTAAGTTTATGACACCCCTTATTTCGGGAGTCATTTCTTTCAAAAGCTGACAATTTTGTAGATTCAAAGCAACACTTTTCGACGAAAAGAAAAAACAACGTTTTTCTGCTAATTAATAAAAATACACTTTAAAAAAACATTTATCAATAATAAAGTTGTATTTGCTTCTTGAAACTAAATATTGACTGCTTGTGTAGTCATTGCATTCTTTTATTTCAGAAATGGAAGTAAAGCAATTGTTTTTAGATGATGCTAAGTGGCGAAAGGAGAACAGCTGCTACTGATCATATTTGAGAAACGGAAATGCATTAGATAGTTAAGTAATGTCAATTAAAAAACAGCTTAAAAAGTATTAATTAATGAATGAATTAGTGAAAAGAACCAAGTACAGGCACCCTAGACGTTTTCATTATTAGTGAGCAACATGTGAGGGAGACCACAAACTTCTTCAAATGGAAGGGATGAAATCAAACAACTAGCTGCTAGTTCAAATTCAATTATTCAAACCTCATGCAATGAATGTTGCTTACTTAATTTGCTATTTTAGAAGACAATGATCTATCCTGGATTCTTGGCAATTAATTTCACTATTCTTTTCATTATTATTTTCTTGTTTCAATGTATGTAGCCAACAAGGTGAATTGAAAATGGAAACTACAAGTAGATTTGACCGACTGTTTCTTTCGTCTCAGAATTTATTAGCCAGGAATAATTTTTCTGTCTATTTTCTGCATTTGCCCTTTATAGTTTGTAAAAGGACAGGATTCAGAAAAAGTAGGGAAAGGGTATTAAATTGTTGCCAATTGCTGAAGTTAATTAACCAAGAATCTTTTGAGAAACCATTGTAGTTCATTTATCTCTTACATTGATTTCAATTTCTTTTTAGTAGAACACTTGGGAAGAATTACCAAACATATATGTAAAAATAGCATGGGCTAGCCATTTTTCGGACTGGTAATCGAAAAATAGCTAGCGTTTGCGAAGTTATTGAAAAATAGTCATTGCTTTGCCGAAACACGGAAAGTTTCAGCATAATATGCGGAATTATGGAGCTCCTGCGTATAAACTTCCAGCATATTATGTTGGAACTCCAGCACACGGAAAGTTCCAGCATAATATGTGGGATTATGGAGCTTCTGCATATAAACTTCCAGCGTATTATGATGGAACTCCAACACATTATAAAATTCCAGCATATTATGTTGGAAGTTTATATGTAAAAAAATTCAAACTCCAGCATATTATGCTGAAATATTTTCGGATTTTTAAGAGTGTTTTTATTCAAATTTTATCTTTACATGAAAAATGACTAAATTTCGATTATTTTTTAACGTGATTATTTTTCAACTACCAGCTGTAAATATGGCTATTTCTATTTAAAATTAAATTTATACGTAGGGAATGAAGAACCGGACCCCACACAATGAAAGTCTTGACTCCCAAACCCTCCATATATTGCTACTTAAATAAGTTAATATAGACTATAGTTTTTCCCTTTTGAATAGTGATAATTATTGCAATAACTTTGAAGCATAATGCTAAAAGCGTGAGATTCTCTCTCTCTTTAAGTCAGTTTCTTGACATATGGATTGCCAAATATTTTCTTGGAGAGATTACATTCTGTTCCTGGCTGTCCATGTTTCATGATCCTTCCTTCGTAGATATAGCCCCAGTTTTACTTTCGAGGGGAATTCCTGGATTTTATTTTGATGTGACTGAACCCCAAGGAGAGGTTGCCTACGTATCCTTTCGGAATCAAGTCAGACGTAGTTCATAATGTTCTTTTTTTTGTTGTTTTTTTTTCTTTTATATATATATATATATATATATATATTTCCTCATTCTTCCAATTCTTTCTTCTTCTTTTTTCAAAATAGTGCACCTCAATATATAAGGGACCATTTAGCAATGGCATTGTTTCTTTTAGCCAAAATGTTTGTTACGAACTTATGTCATGATACGAGAAATCGAAATAAACAATCTTGTGTAATGAATAATAAGATTATATTTGTTAGTAAGGTTGGCACAAATGATAGGGGAGAGGTGTCATGACCAAAGTTTGGTCCACATGTGATAATATGTCTCGCACTAATTATTAGTTGTTATATGGTACTCAGCTCTAATACGCTAACTAACTCCATATTGATATTGATGTCGCGATTTCTTAGAACAATTTAATATGTGCAATATCTTTTTCAAGCCCTTCAAAAAGATCTAGATACTTCACGATTTAGTTGTCTATATTTCCTTTTCCGTAAGGTAACTTATACTCGTAGGGGAATGTTTGACGTGACCGCGTGATTGAAATAAAATTAAAGTCTAACGATTATGATTAAAATTTTTGGAAAAGAGCCAAATATATCCTTATACTATCAAAAAAGGTTAATTAAATATATCACTCGTTATACTTTGAGTCTAAATATATCCCTGTGGTAACTATTATTTGTTCAAATACATCATTTTTTCATTAAGTTTGTCCAAAGTGGACATCCAATCTTACGTGGTACTGACATTTGATAAGGTGGATGATACATGGTTTGTCACCTCAGCGTCCTAACTCATTTTACCCCTCCCTTCTATATATTTTTCTACCACTAAAATTTCCTTCTCCTCCATACCACTATTGCCACCACACCGCTACCATAAAAAATATTATATTTTAAATTATAATCTTTTATATACGGATTAGGGGAGCTGACATCATCAAATATCAGTGTCACGTAGGATTAGATGTCCACCTTGAACAAACTTAACAGAAGCGGGATATATTTGAACCTTTTGATGTAAAAGATTTAGTGTGACTTCGGTTTTAATTTGCAATCAAAGATCTATTGTAGGTTCTGTCTTTTCCATTACCAGGATATATCGGAACAAGGTACAACTTGTAAGAAAATTGTAAAATATTAGGTCCCGAAATAACTTAATTACTATAATAAAGGACTTCTCCAAAAATTTAACAACTCAGTAAATCTTGAAAATGTTATCTAACAACTCTATAACTATTGAAAAATTTAATAACTCATTGGAGTAATATTGGAAAAATAACATTTTCAGTAACGGTGTGTGCGCGACTGACTCACCCCAAGTTTATACGCAGGAGCTCCATAATTTCGCATATTATACTGGAATTTTTCGTGTTTCAGCAAAGCAATGGCTATTTCTCAATAACTTAACAAACTGACTATTTTTCGATTATCAGTCCGAAAAATAATTAACTCATGCTATTTTTATCTTTTAATTTAACAAATAAAATATGCCCAACATACTCTCCTTTAATTCTTTAAACCACTGTTTATATTTTGATCCCGTTTATAAAATGTTTAAAAATAACCCATGGCAGAATTCTAACGGTGATCCGTCATAACTTGTGTCTAAATCTTGATGATCACCATAATTACTGAAATTCTGTTTAACGTATTGTAAAATTCTAGCCTTGGGAAAAATCCTATCCAACATGTTTTAAAATTCTGACATGCAGTTTTTTCTCAAAAACTTTTTTTATTGGGTTAAAAATCAATAGTGATACAAAGTATCCTATTTTTTTTATTGGGTTAAAAATCAATAGTGATACAAAGTATCCTATTTTTTTTATTTTCCCTATAATTTTTCACACATAAATCAAGAGTTTTCTGAGTTCAAGTCTCAAGTAACAGAGAGTATTCAAATACTGCTGCGTGAATGATACAATATTTATTTTTCTCTTCCTCATACTCATTTTGTCACTTATTCCAAATAACGTGGTAAATAAATATTTGAATTGCACATTCTAAAAACATATGATATTCTATCAAGGACCACATTTGTTAGATATTAACCTTTACCGATATATCTATATACGACAGTGGACATAAACCTTTAACCTCTGAAATGAATTGAACAATGAAAGAATTCATCCTCATAGGAAAATATGGGAAATGTTGTGATGACCCAAAATATCATCTTTAAATTTAATAAGTAATTCTTGTTCTAAAACCTCGAAAAGCATCATTTATTATTTCTTGACTTGCGTGCGCAGTCCGTAAAATTTTCCGGAAAGTTTTTATGTGAAAAATGGAATAAAATGTGAAATATAGCTTTAAAATTCAAGTGAGTTGACTTTGGTTAACATTTTTAGCAAATGGACCCGGATCAGTATTTTGACAGTTTCGGTAGCTCCGTATCGTGATTTAGGACTTGGACGTATGCCCGGATTTTAATTTGGAGATCCCTAGCTCATGTTATGACCATTTAACCGAACTAGCAATTTAAAGACTAAATATTCCAAGTTTGACCGCGGGGTTGACTTTTTGATATCGGAGCCGGAATCCGATTCTGGAAATTTGAACAGCTCTGTTATGTCATTTATGACTTGTGTGCCAAATTTGAAGTCATTCCGGATTCATTTAATATGTTTTGGCACGAGATTTGCAAATTTAAAGGTTTAAAACTCAAAGTTTGAATCGGGGTGTGAATTATAATTTCAGCGTTGTTTGACGTTATACGAGACCCCGAGTAAGTCCGTATTATGTTATTGGACTTGTTGGTATATTCGTACGGGGTCCCGAGTACCCCGAGAGTGAAACGGATTGAAATCGGATCAAGAATTGGACTTAAGCAAAATCTGTATTTCTGCCTTCTGTTATAATCGCACCTGTGGATTTTTGACCGCAGGTGCGAGCTCGCATAAGCGAGACTTCCATCGCAGATGCGGCCTTCGCAGGTGCGGCCCTTGTGCGGAGATGCGGACGTCGCAGGTGCGATATTTTATCCGCAGATGCGGAACCTCGCCTGGCAGTCCCTTTTCGCAGATGCGAGATTTTTCTCGTAGATGCGAGCTCGCATGTGCGAGCCCAGGTACCGCAGATGTGAAAATGCTATGCAGAATATATAAAATCGGGTCTTAGCCATTTTTACTCATTTTTGAGTTTTGAGTCTCGGATTTGGGCGATTTCAAGGGGGATTTTCACGACTTTGGATTGGGTAAGTATTTTATAACCAAAAGTGATTATATTTCACAAATCCATGTCTATATTCATCATTTATTTCGGATTTAGATGGAAGAAATTGAAATTTTTGTAAAACTTTCCAAAAATAAAAAATTAAGATTTGAAGGTCCATTTGATATTTGAATTGGACAAATTTGGTATGGTTGAACTCGTATCGGAACGGGTGATCGGATTTCGCGAGTTTTTCCGGGATTTGAGATGTGGGTCCCACTGCCGAATATTTTAATGAATTTCGGATTTTTATCCGGAAAAATTATAAATTCATATGGAATTAATTCCTATGATTAGTATTGAATTATTTGTGAATAGATTTGAAGCTTTCGGAGGTAAATTTAAAAGGAAAAGTTGTGGTTGAATAATTGATTGGAATTTGCAAAGCGAGGTAAGTGTCGGGGTTAACCTTGACTTGAGGGAATAGAACCCTTAAATTGTTTGTTATGTGAATTGCATGTAAACGACGTATAGGCGAGGTAACGAGTGTCTATACGTCGTCAAATTAATTGTTTGCCTGCTTACTTGAAAAATCATAAATTATTTTTAATCATAAATTAATTATTATAATAATTATTTCTCTCTTATTCTTTGCAAATATAAATTCTTGAATTCTTGCATTAATTGTTACATGCTATTTGAATTATGTGCCTTAATTATTATTTGACATTTAACATAATAAATATTAAACTGCCTATTTGCTCCCTGATTTTCATAATAATTTGCTATTTGTCATTGTTTGCTTCATAATTAAACCATAATTATTGTATGGTTGTTGTCTCGTAATTTTATATTAATTATTACATTTATTGGGAAAATTTATTCTATAAGAATTGGTAAATGAAAATATTGGAGGAGTGGGTCGCACGCCGCAACATGATTGATTATAATGAATATACTGAAGGATCGGGTTGCAACAGACTTATTAAAAGTCAATATTGGAGGATCGGGTTGTACGCCGCAACAGACTTATTAAAAGTCAATATTGGAGGATCGGGTTGCACGCCGCAATAGACTTATTAAAACTCAATATTTGAGGATCGGGTTGCACGCCGCAACATACTTGTTAAAAAGTTAATATTGGAAGATCGGGTTGAACGCCGCAATAGACTTGATTAAAATGAATATGTTGGAGGAGCGGGTTGCACGCCGCAACAGAACTGAATGTGGATATATTGTGAGAGCGGGTTGCACGCTGCAACAGAATCAATGAAAATGATAATTACTTATGACTGTTGAGTTACCTTTAATTATTATAAATGAATTACCTAATTTATTCCTATTATTGTTGTTGTTACTAATATTGCGTACAGGTTAATGTAAGTGAACCGCCTTAGCCTCGTCACGACTTCGTCGAGGTTAGGCTCAGCACTTACCAGTACATGGGGTCGGTTGTACTGATACTACACTCTGCACTTCTTGTACAGATTTTGGAGTTGGTCCCAGCGGCGTGCCATAGTTTTGTTCGGATTTCAGCTATTCAGAGGAGACTTGATGTATAACTGCATTGAGTTCGCAGTTCTGAAATCCCCGTCTATTTCACTTTAGTTGTGTGTTCATTTCGAGATATCTTTACTTTATTCAAACCTTTAATTATATTTATTCTAGAAGCTCGTGCACTTGTGACACCAATTGTGGGATGGTATTTAGACACCGTTGTTTGATGGATTATTTTACTATATTTTAAACTTTGCTTCCGCATTTATTTTCTTGTTATTAAGACATTTAAAAATTATTTTAAATTAGTTAATATTATTCTAACGATGGCTTGCCTAGCAAGTGAAATGTTAGACGTCATCACGGTCCGAAGGTGAGAAATTCGGGTCGTGACAGTTGGTATCAGAGCACTAGGTTACATAGGTCTCACGAGTCACGAGCAAGCTTAGTAGAGTCTGAAGGATCGGTACGGAGACGTCTGTACGTATCTCTCAGAGGCTATGAAGTTTAGGAACAATATCACTTCTTTCTTATTCTGTCGTGCGATTTTATTCTATCATCGATGATTGAACCATTCTACTCTTATTCTCTCGCAGATGGTGAGAACGCGTAATACTTCTACCGATGGACAGGGACCAGAACCCCTGCTGGCAACTATGGCCAGGGGTAGAGGTCGAGTTCGAGGTCATGCTAGAGGCCGAGGTAGCGCTCAGTCCAGAGCTCGAGCAGTTGCACCTGTTGTAGAACCTCAGGTAGACCTTCAGGAGGAGGTGCCAGTTCAGAATGTACTAGTTGGACCAGTTCAGGTTCCGGAAGGATTCATAGCCACTCCAGTGCTTCAGGACGCTCTAGTCCGATTGGTGAGTCTTATAGAGGGTGTGGCCCAGAATGGTACATTTCCAGTGGTACCAGCCATCTCACAGGTTGGGGGAGGATCACAAACTCCCACTACTCCCGCCCCGGAGCAGATAGCTCCCCAGAATCAGGCTTCAGCAGCCCCGCCAGTTGGGGTAGTTCAGCCAGTTGTTTCAGCACAGACCGGTGATAGGCCCGCCATGTCTTTGGAGGCCTTATTGAGACTTGATAAGTTCACTAAGCTCTTTCCAGTTCACTTCAGTGGTACACCTTTTGAGGACCCACAGGATTATCTTGAACGCTTCCATGAGGTGCTGCAGAACATGGGTATAGTTGAGACCAATGGGGTTGATTTTGTTGTAGTCCAGATGACGGGTTCTGCCAAGAGGTGGTGGAGAGACTACACATTAACCCGACAAGTTGGATCGCCTGCACTTACCTGGGAGCAGTTCTCTCAGCTATTTCTGGAGAAGTTCCTCCCTATCACACTGAGAGAGGAATTCCGCAAGCAATTCGAGCATCTACAGCAGGGCAGTATGACTGTTACTCAGTATAAGTCCCGTTTTGTGGATTTGGACCGTCATTCTCTCCTTTTACTACCTACGGAGGGAGAGAGAGTGAGGAGGTTCATTCAGGGACTCACACACCCTATCAGACTTCAGATGGCCAAGGAGACCAGAGGTGAGATTTCTTTTCAGGAGGCTGCTAATGTCGCAAGGAGGATCGAGATGGTTCTTGCACAGGAAAGAGGGCAGAGGTCCGATAAGAGGCCTCATCAGTTCGGTGGTTACAGTGGTGCTTCGTCTGGAGGCAGGGGTAATTTTGGTAGGGGTCATCACTACTAGAAATCCGATAAAAACCGATCAAAAAAATCGATCAACGTTGGTCGGTAATGGCCAAAAACCGACCAAAATGCGACCATTTACGTGTGGATGGTATTTTTGTGGTCGGAAAGGAATACCGACCAAAGTTGGTCGAAAATTACCGACCAACTTTGGTCGGTCAATTAAATTCAAAAAAATAAATATTGCAAAAAAAACCGACCAAAGTTGGTCGATATTTTAATTATGTAATAAAAAGATTCACCATCTGGGAATCGAACCGGGGTCTGTACTGTGGCAGGATACTATTCTACTACTAGACCATTGATACATTTTATTTTAAGACTGTCTTTTATTTGATTTATACTCTTTAATTGTATTTTCGCACGAAAATAACCGACCAAAGTTGGTCGGTTTTATTAAAAAGTAAAATTAACGACCAAAGTTGGTCGGTTTTTTTAAATGACCCGCCGAATTAACCGACCAATTTTGGTCGGTTTTTTTAATATTAATTTTTATTTATTTTAATTGAAAAACTGACCAAAGTTGGTCGGTTTCTTGAAACATAAATTTTACGGGACTCAAAAATAGTTTCTCGCATTTTTGTGCCAAAGAAAACCGACCAAAGTTGGTCGGTTTCATAAGAAAAAAATTAAAAAAATATATTTTGAAAAACCGACCAACTTTGGTCGGTTTTTTGACCAACCAAAGTTGGTCGGTCGACCTTAGTCGATTTTTGCCGAATTTCTAGTAGTGCATCCTCCCAGACCATTTCATTCAGCACTTCATGTATCTCTCGGTGCTTCACGAAGTCACGGTCCTATTATGCCTTACTCTGGGCAGCCAGTATTCAGTGCACATTCATCTTATATCAGTGCACCACCACTCCAGAGTTACTACAGTGGTTATCCGGCCTATCTGGGTCAGCTTCAGCTTCAGCAGCCACGGCATCAGGATGGGTGTTATGAGTGTGGGAACATTGGTCACATCATGAGGTATTGCTCTAGATTGGCGAGTAATAGATCTCGGCAAGATTCTCGTGCCATCATACTGGCACCGCTTGCTCAGCCAGCTAGAGGTAGGGGTCAGACAGTTAGAGGTGGAGGTCAGGCCATTAGAGGTGGAGGTCAGACCATTAAAGGTGGAGGCCAGCCAGTTAGAGGTCGTCCCAGAGATGCAGTTCAGAGTGGTGGGGCCCAGCCCCAATTTTATGCTTTTCCAGCTAGGCCCGAGGCCGAGTCATCTGATGCTGTGATCACAGGTATTATTCCAGTTTGCCATAGAGATGCTTCAGTTCTATTTGATCCAGGATCTACTTATTCATATGTGTCCTCCTATTTTTCTTCATATTTGGTTGTGCCTTGTGATTATCTAAGTGCTTCTGTGTGTGTATCTACACCGGTGGGAGACTCTGTGGTAGTAAATCATGTCTACCATTCGTGTGTGGTTACTATTGGTAATCTTGAAACTAGTGTGGATCTTCTACTTCTTGATATGGTAGATTTTGATGTCATCTTGGGTATGGATTGGCTGTCTCCTTATCATGCTATATTGGACTGTCATGCCAAGACAGTGACCCTAGCTATGCCGGGGTTACCTCGATTAGAGTGGAAAGGAACTCCTGGCCATTCTACCAGCAGGGTTATTTCTTATATGAAAGCTCGGTGTATGGTAGAGAAAGGGTGTCTAGCCTATTTGGCTTATATTCGCGATCCCAGTGCGAATGTCCTTCTATGGACTCAGTACCAGTTGTTCGTGAATTTTTGGAAGTATTTCCTGCAGATCTGTCGGGGATGCCACCCGACAGAGATATTGACTTCTGTATTGATTTGGCTTCGGGCACTCAGCCCATTTCTATTCCACCATACCGTATGGCCCCACAAGAGTTGAAAGAATTGAAAGAGCAGTTACAAGACTTGCTTGATCAGGGATTCATTAGACCCAGTGTCTCACCCTGGGGTGCACCAGTATTATTTGTAAAGAAGAAAGATGGCTTGATGCGGATGTGTATAGACTATCGGCAGTTGAACAAGGCCACTATCAAAAACAAATATCCACTGCCAAGAATTGATGACTTATTTGATCAGCTTCAGGGTACCAAGGTATTTTAGAAAATTGATTTGAGATCTGGTTACCATCAGTTGAAAATTAAAGCATCTGATGTCCCTAAGACAGCTTTTCGGACTTGGTATGGGCATTATGAGTTCCTAGTGATGTCATTTGGGTTGACAAATGCTCCAGCAGCATTTATGGATTTGATGAATCGGGTGTTCAAGCCTTATTTGGATTCTTTTGTAGTTGTATTCATTGATGATATCTTGATTTACTCCAACAGCCGAGAGGAGCATGAGCAGCATCTTCGAAATGTGCTTCACACCTTGAAGAATAATCAGTTATATGCCAAATTTTCAAAATGTGAGTTTTGGTTAGACTCGGTTGCCTTTTTGGGATATGTTGTATCAGCAGAAGGCATAAAAGTGGATCCTAAAAAGATTGAGGTTGTTCAGAATTAGCCTAGACCTACTTCAGTTACAGAGATCCGGAGTTTTCTGGGTTTGGCAGGTTATTATCGTCGGTTCGTGGAAGGGTTTTCATCTATAGCAAGCACATTGACCAGACAAACCCAGAAGGGTATTCCATTCAGATGGTCAGACAAGTGTGAGTTGAGCTTTCAGAAGCTCAAGACCGCTTTGACTACGGCGCCAGTATTGGTATTACCCACAGGCTCAGGATCGTATACGGTATATTATGACGCATCTCACATTGGGCTTGGTGCAGTATTAATGCAAGATGGCAAGGTAATTGCATATGCGTCGCGTCAGTTAAAAGTTCACGAGAAGAATTATCTTGTTCATGACCTAGAATTGGCAGCCATTGTTCATGCGCTGAAGATTTGGAGGCATTACCTCTACGGTGTCTCATGTGAGGTATTTACTAATCATTGTAGCCTTCAGTATCTGTTCAAATAAAAAGATCTTAATTTGAGGCAAAGAAGATGGATGGAGTTGTTGAAAGACTATGATATCACCATTTTGTATAACCCCGGAAAGGCCAATGTGGTGGCCGATGCCATGAGTAGGAAGGCTGTGAGTATGGGCAGTCTTGCTTATATTCCGGTTAGTGAGAGGCCATTAGCTGCAGATGTTCAGACTTTAGCTAATCAGTTCGTGAGGTTAGATGTTTCAAAACCCATTCGGGTTCTAGCTTGCACAGCTGCTCGGTCTTCTTTATATGAGCGCATCAGAGAGAGGCAGTATGATGATCCTCACTTACTTGTCCTTAAGGACACGGTGCGGCACGGTGATGCCAAATAGGTTGTTGTGGGGGAAGATGGAGTTCTGCGAATGCAGGGCCGTATTTGTGTGCCTAATGTGGATAGGCTTCGTGAATTAATTCTTGAAGAGGCACATAGTTCCAGGTATTCTATTCATCCAGGTACCGCCAAAATGTATCAAGATTTGCGGCAACATTATTGGTGGAGGAGAATGAAAAAGGATATAGTTGCACATGTAGCTCGGTGTCTGAATTGTCAGCAAGTTAAGTACGAGCATCAGAGACCCGGTGGTTTGTTTCAGAAGTTAGAAATTCCTGAGTGGAAGTGGGAGCGTATCACAATGGATTTTGTTGTTGGGCTCCCACAGACTCAGGGAAAGTTTGACGCAGTTTCGGTCATTGTGGACAGGTTGACCAAGTCAGCCAATTTCATTCCAGTGGCAGTTACCTATTCTTCAGAGAGGTTAGCTGAAATTTACATTCGTGAGATTGTCCGCCTTCACGGTGTGCCCGTGTCTATTATTTAAGATCGAGGTATGCGGTTTACCTTACATTTCTAGAGGGCTGTACAGCATGAGTTAGGCACGCAGGTGGAGTTGAGTACAACATTTCATCCACAGACAGACGGACAGTCAGAGCGCACTATTCAGATATTGGAAGATATGCTCCGCGCTTGTGTTATAGACTTTGGAGGTTCTTGGGATCAATTCTTGCCACTTGCGGAGTTTGCTTATAATAATAGCTACCAGTCGAGCATTCAGATGGCTCCATATGAGGCATTATACAGAAGGGATGCCGATCGCCAGTTGGTTGGTTTGAACCGGGAGAGGCTCGGTTGTTGGGTACCGATTTGGTACAGGATGCCTTGGATAAGGTAAAGATTATTCAGGATCAACTTCGCACAGCTCAGTCTAGGCAAAAGAGTTATGCCGACCGTAAAGTTCGTGATATTGCATTCATGGTAGGAGAAAGAATATTGCTCCGGGTTTCACCTATGAAAGGTGTAATGAGGTTCGGAAAGAAGGGCAAGTTGAGCCCTAGGTATATCAGACCCTTTGAAATTCTTGAAAGGGTGGGTGAAGTAGCCTACAGGCTTGCATTACCACCTAGTTTATCAGCGGTTCATCCGGTGTTCCATGTGTCTATGCTCCAGAAATATCATGGTGATCTGTCCCATTTGTTAGATTTCAGCTCAGTCCAATTGGACAAAGATATGACTTACGAGGAGGAGCCGGTGGCTATTCTAGCCCGGCAGGTCCGACAATTGAGGTCAAAGAGTTATCCTTTAGTTTGGGTACAATGAAGAGGTTAGCCGGTAGAGGCATCCACCTGGGAGTCCGAGTCGGACATACGGAGTAAATATCCACACCTTTTCTCCAGCTCAGGTACTTTTTCTAACTCCGTTCGAGGACGAACGTTTGTTTTAGAGGTGGAGAATGTGATGACCCAAAATGTCATCTTTAAATTTAATAAGTAATTTTGTATTCTAAGACCTCGAAAAGCACTATTTATTATTCCTCGACTTGCGTGCACAGTCCGTAAAAATTTTCGGAAAGTTTTCATGTGAAAAATAAAATAAAATATGAAATATAGCTTTAAAATTCAAGTGAGTTGACTTTGGTTAACTTTTTTAGCAAACGGACCCGGATCAGTGTTTTGACAGTTCCAATAGCTCCGTATCGTGATTTAGGACTAGGGCGTATGCCCGGAATTTAATTTGGAGGTCCCTAGCTCATGTTATGACCATTTAACCGAACTAGCAATTTAAAGGCTAAATATTCCAAGTTTGACCGCGGGGTTGACTTTTTGATATCGGAGCCGGAATCCGATTCTGAAAATTTGAACAGCTCCGTTATGTCATTTATGACTTGTGTGCCAAATTTAAAGGCATTCCGGATTCATTTAATATGTTTTGGCACGAGATTTGCAAATTTAAAGGTTTAAAACTCAAAGTTTGAATCGGGGTGTGAATTGTAATTTCAGCGTTGTTTGACGTTATAAGAGACCCCGAGTAAGTTCGTATTATGTTATTGGACTTGTTGATATATTCGTACGGGGTCCCGAGTACCCCGAGAGTGAAACGGATTGAAATCGGATCAAGAATTGGACTTAAGCAAAATCTGTATTTCTGCCTTCTGTTATAATCGCACCTGGGAATTTATGACCGCAGGTGCGAGCTCGCAGAAGCGAGACTTCCATCGCATATGCAACCTTCGCAGGAGCAGCCCTTGTGCGCAGATGCGGACGTCGCAGGAGCGACATTTTGTCCGCAGATGCGGAACCTCGCCTGGCAGCCCCTGTTCGCAGATGCGAGATTTTTCTCGCTAATGCGAGCTCGCATGTGCGAGCCCAGGCACCGTAGATGCAAAAATGCTGGGTAGAATACATAAAATCGGGTCTTAGCCATTTTTACTCATTTTTGAGTTTTGAGTCTTGGATTTGGGCGATTTCAAGGGGGATTTTCACGACTTTGGATTGGGTAAGTGTTCTATAACCAAAAGTGATTATATTTCACAAATCTATGTCTATATTCATCATTTATTTCGGATTTAAATGGAAGAAATTGAAATTTTTGTAAAACTTTTCAAAAACGAAAAATTAAGATTTGAAGGTCCATTTGATATCTGAATTGGACAAATTTAGTATGGTTGAACTCGTATCGGTACGGGTGTTTGGATTTCGCGAGTTTTTTCGGGATTTGAGATGTGGGTCCCACTACCGAATATTTTAATAAATTTCAAATTTTTATCCGAAAAAATTATAAATTCATATGAAATTAATTCCTATGATTAGTATTGAATATATTAAATTATTTGTGAATAGATTTGAAGCTTTCAGAAGCAAATTTTAAAGGAAAAGTTGTAGTTGAATAATTGATTGGAATTTGCAAAGCGAGGTAAGTGTCGGGATTAACCTTCACTTGAGGGAATAGAACCCTTAAATTGTTTGTTATGTGAATTGCATGTAAACGACGTACAAGTGAGGTGACGAGTGTCTATACGTCGTCAAATTAATTGTTTGCCTGCTTACTTGAAAAATCATAAATTATTTTTAATCATAAATTAATTATTATAATAATTATTTCTCTCTTTTTCTTTGCAAATATAAATTTTTGAATTCCTGCATTAATTGTTACATGCTATTTGAATTATGTGCCTTAATTTTTATTTGACATTTAACATAATAAATATTAAACTGCCTATTTGCTCCCTGATTTTCATAATAATTTGCTATTTGTCATTGTTTGCTTCATAATTAAACCATAATTATTGTATGCTTGTTGTCTCGTAATTTTATATTAATTGTTACATTTATTGGAAAAATTTCTTTTATAAGAATTGGTAAATGAAAATGTTGGAGGAGCGGGTTGCACGCCGCAACATGATTGATTATAATGAATATATTGGAAGATCGGGTTGCACGCCGCAACAAACTTATTAAAAGTCAATATTGGAGGATCGGGTTGCACGCCGCAACAGACTTATTAAAAGTTAATATTGGAGGATCGGGTTACACGCCGCAATAGACTTATTAAAAGTCAATATTGGAAGATCGGGTTGCACACCGCAACAGACTTGTTAAAAGGTTAATATTGGAGGATCGGGTTGTACGCCGCAACAGACTTGATTAAAATGAATATGTTGGAGGAGCGGGTTGCACGCCGCAACAGAACTGAATATGGATATATTGTGAGAGCAGGTTGCACGCTGCAACAGAAATAAGGAAATGATAATTAGTTATGACTGCTGAGTTGCCTTCAATTATTATAAATGAATTACCTGATTTATTCCTATTATTGTTGTTGTTAATAATATTGTGTACGAGTTAATGTAAGTGAACCGCCTTAGCCTCGTCACTACTTCGTCGAGGTTAGGCTCAGCATTTACCAGTACATGGGGTCGGTTGTACTGATACTACACTATGTACTTCTTGTGCATATTTTGGAGTTGGTCCCAGCGGCGTGCCATAGTTTTGCTCGGATTCCAGCTACTCGGAGGAGACTTGAGGTATAATTGCATGGAGTTCGCAGTTCTGAAGTCCCCGTCTATTTCACTTTAGCTGTGTGTTCATTTTCAGATAGTTTTACTTTATTCAGACCTTTAATTGTATTTATTCGAGAAGCTCGTGCACTTGTGACACCAATTCTGGGATGGTATTTAGACACCGTTGTTTGATGGATTATTTTACTATATTTCAAACTTTGCTTCCGCATTTATTTTCTTGTTATTAATACATTTAAAAATTATTTTAAATTGGTTAATATTATTCTAACGTTGGCTTGCCTAGCAAGTGAAATGTTAGGCGCTATCACGGTCCGAAGGTGGAAAATTCGGGTCATGACAAATGTGGAAACATGCATATGAATTTTATTAAACTAGTTTCTCGGCACGTGTTTTGCACATGTATATCAAGTCTTGTGGTACTTGATTTTGTATATTAATATCATCATTATTATTAAAATAAAGCTTTTGAGTATATAATTATACATGAAAGAATAAAGTGTATATGCGAATGATCAAATTAGAATGGTTATTTGTTTGTCGAGGACAAAATAACTGAATCGTCTAAACCTACTAAGATGAACAATCAACAAGCATACCTATATTTTACAAGTTGCATAAATTACATTATATTTCATCTATATAGGACATAAAATAAACACTTGCATGAACTTATATTCTAACAACTTAATCTTTTATTTATAACTATTATCTCTTTTATTCTACTTCGTCCTTTTACAATATATGGTTTTACTGTTACTAAAATACAAACTACATCTAAAAAGTATGAAATTAAAATAAGTGCGTAAACATGTACAAATATAATTTATACATTCCTATATAAAACAATTACCAAAGATAGTGTCGTCACATAAATTTCTGCAAATGATAAATGCGGATCATCGTATAGTGACTTGTTTGTTGATGTCAAGATGATTTGATATCATGTAAACATAAGAAGATGAGACAAACAAAGTTTAATTAGATAAATCTGATTTCTTACTTATTTTTATTTTATGAGGTACAAACTGCAGTGAAGCGTATCTTAACTAATACTTTTTTATAGATGATATTCTTGGCATATGTTCATTTCATCTATTTTGATTGCTCTGTCATGACCCGGACTCTTTGTTGACATTGATATGCTCTTGAGTGCAACGTAAAATTGGCCATGTGAGAAAACATATTGTGGTAGATACGTTAGAAATTGTTTGACCATATATTTATTTATCATCATTGCAAAATATAAACGTACAATAAATTATTTTTGAACTACTTTAAAAGATATCCTTCATTTGGGGGGGTGGGGGGTTGTTGAGAGGGAGACCTTTGAATTTTTAGGATAAAAATATACTTGGTATCAGATTGACCCGCTATAATTTTTGCATGTATGATATTGTCCGGTTTAACATCATTCATTTTTTTAAAAGCTCACCATCTTTTCGGCAAATTCTGCGTGATAAAGTAGCATTTATATTGATTACATCGATATTTTAAGATTACAAATTGCATAAATATCATTAACTTATTCTAGTAGGTCAATGATTATTTTTTATTAAAATTTGTTTGATTTTAACTTACCTTTCATTTGTAACTATTATCTCTATTATCTTGCTTCGTTCTTCTCAAATAAGTGATTTCGCTGTTACTAACATGCAAACTACATGACACACACGTTATGTTGTATTACTTTGCTAACATAAACTCAAGAATTGAAAAATGATATTGTTATCATTAAACAAATAATGACAATTGTTAAGCCAACTCTCGGGGATAATTTCAAAATTTTATGAAGTTTCTCCATTTTCTTCAAAGAATATAAAAAGGAGAAAAATGTCCATGAAAACCTACCTTGCAAGAAGGTTTCATATCAAAAAGAGATATAAACCAAAATCATAGACTTTTTTATTTTAAATTTCAGTAATCTCTCATTTTAGGTTGTCTGTTATTTTCTTATTTTGTATTTTAATTGATATGCCTGCACAAAAATAAAACGTTCGCCGTTAGACTTCAAGGTTGTAAAGAGTCGCTAGCTTCACTAATATAAAGGATCATATATTTTCAAATAAATTTAGTGTCTTATTTAAAATTTGATGTTTTATTTAAATTCTTGGTATAAGTTGGGTATTTAGGTTATTTAAAAGGGTATTTAAGTAATTCAACTTTTTAGTTAAAAGCTTTTCACTTTTATAGTAATATAGATATATAAGTTTGAGGCCTTTTATTATGGTTTAATTTTAAGCCACCAACTCTATTTAGCCACTCTTGGTTTCTGTGGGTCTTAACTACAATGCTTTGCAAACAAAAATTCTTCTAAAGAAAACCAGTAAAGATAGAAATGATCCTTACCGGTGAAACCATGAATTCTCCTTAGGAGAATACTTCCCAATCACATGCATGTAACTGAAGGGAAAATGGTTAACAAGTACTAAAAGTACCGTAAATGATTAACTAAAAGTACAAATTAAAAGTCAAAGCATTATGTCCTTGATCAAACGGTAATTAGTATTACGTGTGCAGTGTACCCTTTAATTAATAATAATATTCGGACAATCTGAAATAAAATCAACGGTACGTGCACCAACATCAAGTTTTCAATACTTGAACAAAGCTGGATCATTTAGAGATCATTCTCTTCTAGCATGTTACCATATTTGTTAAAGGGTGTACATGCACCAGGTTGATTTGGATTTTATCAAAACCAAACTAAACCAATTATATCGGTTTGGATTGGTTCAAATTTTTTAGGTTTTTTTGTTATATGAATATTATTTCAATCTTGCATTATTAAAGTTATAGATAAAATTTTGATAAGTGAATATGTGTTTACTAAAAATTAAAAAAAATAACAAACATATGATCTATTAAAGTGATCTTATGGGAGAATTATTTTTAGTAACAATTAATAGTTTATTTTCTTAGTCGTCTATCAATAATTTTTGGTTGATGTACGCTTTCAAGGTTAACCAAATTTAATAATTACATAAAAATCAATATGATACCTAAATAATGATATGTTCTATGTAATTTTAGATTATCGAAATATCACTTCAAATTCGAAAAACATAGTATAATAAATCTTGACATATGAATATAAAAGAACAAAGAGATGATTGACGCATTTCAATAAACACATAATAAGAAAGTGACACAAACTATTATTTAAAGTAAATCAAAATGAATGCATTTTATAGTTCTATTAAATATTATATCCCATGAGAGGATCTCAAATATTTTTAGATATTTTTAAATAAAATTCTATATAAAAAATTATATATTTATATGTCGGTTTGGTTCGGGTTGTTTTACTCAATACCAAACCAAATCAAACCAAACCTAGCCGGATTTTTTAATCGATTTGATTTGACTTTTCGGTTTGGTGCGATTTTCCGATTCGGTCCGTACACCCCTAATATTTGTTATCACCTTAGTTCTCTTTCTTTGAAAAGAAAAAAAAAAACCAAGTTAACTTTAGCAATTCCTTGACGTTGACTATCATTTATTTGTATTAATTAATTAAAGTAGGATAACTTTTTTTCCCCCTATAATAATAAAAGTCATCATCTTCCTTTGCCCTCAAACTATGCCTACAAATTTTACTTTATTCATAAGATCGCTTACACGTAAAACTATGTCCTTTGTTTTCTTTTTAAAAAACAAATAAGAGAGTCAAAGGCCCGGGACGGCAAGATTAACTGTTAACGGTTGTAGTCGGCAGCCATCTTCGAGATAATTTATTGATGCAAGATAATAAAAAATGCATACAGTTAACGATTTATGTGTTGTAATTAAATTAGATATATGTTTAACTAATTCTGCATGAAAATGTCAGCTAATGTTATGTTCTTATATATAAATTCGTGAGTGTTAAATATACATGTAAAGGTTTTATTTTGTAAAGTTAAGTTGCCCCTTTTTGTACGCTGTAAAGGTTCTATTTTGAAAATTTTACCACCTATAGCAAAGATATACACCCTATTTATTATAAACTAAAATTATTTTAAAATATTATTTTCTATAGCTATCTTTTATATTTTATAGCAAAATAGATATTTATGGTATATACTACCATTGAGCCATGAAATACGCTGTTTATGTTTTTCCTCTCTCTTTCTTTCAATTGACACACGATTCTCTCTCAGATATTTTCTTCTTTTTCTCTCTTTCTTTTCTCTCTCTTTGAGCAAAAGGCCGAATCATAGATACACGAAAGAGAAACAAATCATGAAAGAAAGCCTAAAAATCACAAAATCAGAAACATGAAAGTAAACCTATAATCAAACAAAGAAAGCGGAGATACCTTGGGCGACAGAGAGATTGAAGAGAAAGAGAGATTCTTAGCGTGGTAAGTAAGAGAGAAAAGTGGAAGAAGCGGTCGAATTGAAAGCGTTATAAATTGTAGTGGAAGAGGTAGTGAAGCGATACAAGGAGTCTTGACCGGAAAACACCATCTCCGAAGAACTTTCTTCTCTTCTTTACTATTTAGTCACATACAATGATACAAATACATTATATTCTGTACAAATTCACTCAAACACATTGTATTTTTATATAAATATATTTTTTTGCCTGTGTTTATGTATTTTGAAGGTCTGTATTTTTTAATACAACTGAATACACCTGTATTCATGCATATGGTACATACAGTATGCATGAATACAGGATATAAACATTGAAATACAATGAATACAAACATTAAAATAGAACAGAATATAAACAGTGAATACATTTAATTTTAAAATATAGTGAAATACAGTAAAGTACACTGAATACAAATAGAAAATACAGTGAATACAACCAATGAACTATACTGAATATAGGAGTAATAACACGTATTAGGAATAACTAAAATACTGTTAACACAAATACATTTGTATACACTAAATTTAAAATAGCGAATACAGTAAATACAAACATTGAATCTAATGAATGCAACAGTAAAAATAAATATTGAAACACACTAAATACAAAAGTTAAATACAACAGTTATATACAACTGAAAAATCATTCTAATTAATTAGGTTGATAATGAGGCATGTTAGAATTGATTTTGTTGAATTATATTAGGAGTGTATCACGCTAAATGATATTATTTCCGTTATTAGACAGTTGGACAGACCTATTTTTAAGGTGATTGTCGTTACTGTATTCATGAATACATGGCGCGAATACATGTGAATACATGCGCGTACAGTTAGGCTGCCCTGATTTTTAGGCGCTTTTTACTGCTGTATTCATGAATACAGCAGCGCGAATACAGCAAATACACTATCGTAACAATTGAATAATAGTTATAGAAAGTAATTATGTATATGATAGCTATATGAAATTAATAGCTATTAAACAATAGTGGTTTCTGAAAATTCCTCCTTTATTTTAGGTATGTTTAAGGGCCTATTTTTTGTAAGGGAGTGGGATTGGGTAATCCAAAATCCCGAAAGTTGGAACTGCAGATGTTTTATCCTCTTCCTAATAATGTAATTTTTGTGACTGGAATGAAAGGACCACGTCACCAAACGGCGCAATTTTATTTAATATGTATATCTATATATATATATATTAGAAACATTGATGATAATTTCCTTTTAAAAATATTTTCTTAATGTATTTGACTAACTTCAAGTCTTCAATATATTCTTTAATTTGAACTGTTGAATTCAAAAGTGACAGCAACAAACGTAGGCTCATCTAAGGCAAAATGCATTAGAAAAAGGGACGTCGCTAATAACATGAAAGTATTTATTTAATCAATTATTTGGTGATTAATACTAGCAATGGAGAATGCTTCTGTTGTGGGGAAGCAATGCCTCACAAAGACATTGACCTTGTTGTTTAAATTAATAAATATTATTCTGTCACCGTCCATTTACCTTACTCTAACTGCTACATTGGTTTTACTTCTTTATGTTTTTTAGAACATTTGACATTCAATAAGGTGAGAAATTTTTTGGCTATAAAAAGGGTGTTCATGTCAATATTTTCTAGACCACCAAATTAAAACAGTGCCAGCCTCAAAAAGATAGGATCTGTCTGCTATTGTCTAAGTCTGTTTAGTTTTTGTGTTTTGTCATTTTATTACTACAACAAATGACTATTCCGGTGATTGATTTCTCAAAGCTTGATGGAGAGGAAAGAGCCCAAACTTTGGCTCAGATTTCCAAAGGATGTGAAGAATGGGGATTCTTTCAGGTATTTTCTGCAATATATATACTTATATTTTTTATTTTGGAAGTTCAAAATATGGCTTGTGTTTCTGTAATTTTTTTTTTTTATATTGGTCGTCACCAAAGGGTTAAAATATTAAAAGGGTCATCGCCTAAAGGCTTATAGTAAGCAAAAGGAAAGTTACTTGATTTCTCCCTTGCCCCCAACTCAACAATATTAAAACCCTTTATTAATTTCTTATTTTGCATTCTCATTTTCTTCTTTTTTTTTACTTTGGTAAATGTATTTATTGGTAAATCCTCAACGAAATGTTTGTTCTCTTGACATTTTTTTTTTTTTGAATTTTCTCCTGCTAAACAAATAATGTCTTGCTTATTCAGTAGTGAGCAGGTTGAAAACATTTTTTCTGATCGCATCACCCATGAAAATGGGCCTCATAACCTATATTTTGACAGTAAACTTCAGCTTTTTTCAAAAAAAAAAATCTTTTTGTATAGTTATACTATAAATGTCTGTGTGAACTTGCTCATATATATTGCCGGTCTCAAGTCTGGATAAACTGCAGTTGCAGTTTGATTGATTGCTAGCATAAAACTAGCAAATTTATAATGAATCCTCCTTACAATGACGACATGGTCAGCGAAGATTCATACAAATTGAGGGCATTGTTAGGTTCTTATTGTTGTTGATAGTTATTATATGAATAAATCTCAAGGAAAATGACAAAAATTTTCTGCAGTTGGTGAATCATGGGATACCAGTGGAGCTGCTTGAGAGGGTGAAGAAAGTGTGTGCAGAATGCTTTAAGCTGGAAAGAGAAGAGGCTTTCAAGAATTCAACACCAGTCAAGTTGCTTAATGAGGCGGCCGAGAGCAAGAACATTAATAATGGCAATTATAAGGTTGAAAATGTGGATTGGGAAGATGTCTTCCTTCTCACTGATGACAATGAATGGCCCTCCAACACTCCTGAATTCAAGTAAGTATCAATTTTATTCACTATAACAGTAATGTTACAAAATTTTGACCGTCTGATGTTAAATAACAGGGAAACGATGAAAGAATATAGATCAGAAGTGAAGAAGCTAGCAGAGAGTGTGATGGAAGTAATGGATGAAAACTTAGGCTTACAAAAAGGATCAATCAAGAAAGCCTTCAATGAAGGAGAAGGAGAAGGAGACAATAATGCTTTTTTGGAACAAAAGTGAGCCATTACCCACCTTGCCCACATCCAGAAATGGTAAATGGCCTAAGAGCTCATACTGATGCTGGAGGTGTGATTCTACTTTTCCAAGATGATCAAGTTGATGGCCTTCAAATCCTTAAAGACGGCGAATGGATCGACGTCTTGCCTCTCCCTAACGCCATTGTTATCAACACAGGTGATCATATTTTTTTTAATATGGCAGTGTTTGATAGCCGAGGGTCTATCCGAAACAGACCATCTATCTCACAGGGTAGGGGGCGTACATCCCACCCTCCCCAGATCCCACTTGTGATGTTTGATTGGGTTGAAGTTTAAGAAAAAAAGAATTTCTTTTTGGTTACATACCAAAGATACAAGTTCTTAAACATGTGATATTTGTGTCTTACTATCAGCTTTTTGATTTCCTTCCCTATATATATATATATATACACACACAGGTGATCAAATTGAAGTGCTTAGCAATGGGAAGTACAAGAGTGTTTGGCACAGAGTTATGTCTAAACCAGATGGGAATAGGAGATCTATTGCTTCCTTCTATAATCCTTCTTTGAGAGCTACCATTGCTCCTGCACCAGAGCTAGTGGAGATGAAGGATAAGAAAGAAATGGAATTAACTAATTATCCAACTTTTGTGTTTGGAGATTACATGGATGTCTATACTGAGCAGAAGTTCCTTCCTAAAGAACCAAGGTTTCAAGCTGTCAGAGCAATGTGAAGAAGGGCTAATATATATAAATAGCTTTCTCTCCATTGTTTGGTTCATTGTAGAAATATTTCAATCTTCATATAAAGCAGTACATATATAGTAATCGTGTGGCTGCTTTTTATGGGTTGTTGGTATTTCCTTTTTCTTTTCTTTTTTCCTCATGTATTTCTTAAAATGTATCTATCAATTCTGTCTTTGTAAACTTTAACTTTCATAGATTTGCTTAGCCATCCTTTATTTATTTAAAAGCTTTGGTGAAAGTTTACATACAACGTAGCATTTATGAAAAAGTCATATATTTTGTTTAACTGTACTATCCCTCGAATTCATTTAAACCCAATTTTTATAAGCCCAGATGATTTATGCATACTTCTTTTTCTGTTGTTGAATCCTTTTGTACTAAATATGAACGTACAGTAGTTTATTTTAAAATAAATTAGGCCAAAATCTTTGTTTTTTTAATTGCTCTGCTACACTTAAAAGCACATTTCCCCCCTCAAACGCTTGACCAAACATTATATCTCTCCAAGACAAACTATTCTCACCAAAAAAAAAAAAAAAAAGCACTTCTAGTTCCATCGCAGCTTGGCCAAACAAAGCTATGAGAATTAGAAGAAGATGATTGTGAATCAGTAAACTCGAAAATCCCAGAAAAAAATTAGAGCTAAGCTGAGAGCTTCAAAAGACTCTTGCAAAAATGTCTCAGCCAGATGTGTAAAGATTGGAACTTTGTAATTAACCATGTGAAAATAGTGCTGTACAAATTTCTTACTTTGAAAAATAAAATTAACAAGATAGCTAAATAAGAGGGTAAAACCTGACTGAATATCAGAGAGCGACAGTAGATATAACCGTATAGACTCTTACTCACTATTGTAATTCTTTTGCTCTTACTTAAATGACTGTACAGTAATTTACATGAATGAAAGGACTAAATCTCAATAGCTTCAGAGTGCTTTCTGGTCTAGTCTTTCGTTCCAATTTAGACAACGAATCAAGCTACGAAACCAATCACCTGTCTGATCAGACTTGTTAACTGTAGGTAGTGGATGCTGACTCATATATATGCGAACAGAATCTCCTCTAGAGAGTTGCTGCCTTCTCTTCCCATCAAAGGAGACCCAAGCATTGCTACGTGCATCCTCTGGAATCTGTTCATATGCAAAAAGCTTATAAGATTACGGAATAGACAATAGGCTTTGAGCTTCCCACGAGAGATCTCTCTCTCTGCAAACACACCTATCCTTGAACAGTGTCGTAACGTGGATATCTAGTACCACAAATGGCTCGGGCTAACTAGGCCAGTTGGACTATTTCACTAGCACAACTACTGCTCATCCCCTTTTGTTCTTGTCACTACTAGTACCTGACTCCATCGGCTCGACATTTGTGCAAACAACAACCCGTACTTAATAGGTCAATTCCAAAAGGACGAGGATAGCTGGCTACCGCTAAAACTCAGACTAAGGGTACGCAGACTAAGGGTACGCATTGTATGACTGAAAACTACCACATACTCCCCATGCTTGAAGGTCTGACAAGTGACAAGTACCTTCTCTCCACCAGCTGGTTCGATCAATGTTAAGTCTGCCTATGCCCACATCTTTTATAAAAGCAGCTCTAATGCCTTCACATGGAACTTGCTACACTATAGGGCATTGGTAGCATCTTCAGTAATGAAAATGTTAACATCTGTGAAGGTTTCCATCATTAAATGCAGGTTTGACCCAACGAAGTGCACTCAGCTACCAAATAGTTTAATACACATGGTATATGGAACTAAGTTACGCCATCTCACCCTAAGCTTTATGACGAGTTAGATTTTCTATAGAAGATTTCCCAATAGTTCTCATTCACTAGGGCTCAAGAGACACAAGTTTAGAACTGAACTCATTCTGATTCACGCACAATGTATGACGCTACTAAACCCTAATGTGATGCTTAGGAGATTCTGGAAGTGAAACCTTGAACACCATTCTCTAGTAAGCCTTGTCAGCTTTGTTAATATTTCTAACGATTCTTCTCTTTTACCGCCTCTAAAGCAGTACTTATCCCTTTTTTTAAATGAAGTAATTGGTTTCATTGCAGGCATCAAGAAGATGCAAAATAGTTACCAAAGAGATATAGCAAAAAAGGAGGTTTGCTAGCTCCAATACAGATGTTCAAGCTAATACTGGGAAGCTAGAAAAATTCAAATAACTATTAGGGGAATCTAAAAGCAGTACTCATCCCTTGCCAATAATAGAATCGAACTAACCAAACCATTTGTAAGAAGCAGCCATATTACTGCTCAAAAACTTAAAAACAGCTGTGGACCTTTTCCACAGCACCAACCATATTATCTAAAAAGAATATTTGCTAGTTAACTGCACCTTATTAAGATCCAACAATTTTAGCTGATTCAGCTTAGGTTTAAGAGTTTCCCATTTACAGGTGCAACACCTAGAGAAGACCTGAACAATCCACATACTTGATCTATATGGCTATCAAGAACATTATAATTAATCTCTTTGTTTTATACTGTGCAATGTTGGTCTCCAGATCTAGCCTAAAGACTTTGACAAAAAGTGTCTACATATCATGAGGTTTTTATGTAATAACATACACTGTCACTTCAGCAACCTGTGTCCTCACCTATTGCCAGACTTGGGAACAAGACGATAAATTCAATAGGATGTATATCCCCCAAATTACTTGATCGATCCTCACTTTTTTTAACCTTCTTAGCTTGCTTCCGCCTTTAGTTTCCTCTATATTTTTCTTTCATCCCAAGAGATATACCATTCTGGAAAAAATGTTCTAATTAGGCTTCCCTAGAAAATTATTTTTGGATATCACTTATATTATATACAAAAAAGGTCAAGACAGCTAAGATGACATACAGGAACTACATATTTCTTCCCTCTTGCATGTAATAGTGATCACATATTTCCAGACTTTTTTTACCATCATATACAAATCCGTGAAGCCAAGGAAAAAGATTAGCAGCACTAAAGAAGGAATAAAGGTCCTATTCTTCTTCCATTTTAGTTGGAAAATACTGTAAATTGTATTAAAGCATTTGGTTAGGAAATGAGAATGTATTAGCACAAACTAGTAAAGAGAATATTTTTTGATACGTAAACTAGTAATGAGATTCTTTTCCAATAATCATAAAATATATAGAGAGACAGTCACCTTTAGTTCTAGTATTGCAGAATCTGGAAGTATGACAGGCCTAAACGAGAGAGAATGTGGACAGATTGGTGTAAAGAGCATGCATGGAACATTGGGATGCACCTGCATGACATAAATTACCCTGTCATATAATGTTTACGCATTCACTAACTTAAGGCAAAACAACTAATAATTGTTGGCAGGATGAACGATGGTTCAAAGAGTAAGATATCATCACCAATAAGATCAGCAGCAAGTCAGTATAATTTTCAAAATTTCCCTTCAAGAGTAGATCGTTAATAACATCTATCAGAATCAAATTTAAGAGCAAAGGCCTTCTTGTCACAAAATTGCAACTTAAAGTTTTTGTTATTATAATAAATACAATGTTAAAAAGGAAGCTGAAAAACAGGTTTATATATGTAATGGTAAGTCAAGTGGTATGACAACGCTCGCTTCTATAGTAGAATTTTCCGTCATTACTGCTTTTGATGCCTAATAGAAATCCCCGAAATGAACAAGGAAGTTGTTTAATACAACTATTGCCTATTTGGAACATTTACCATAAAAGGGTGATGCCTATTCATTTATTTACTATAAATTAAAGTATGACGGGGGTAATTAACCCAACTCTGTCAATAATTCTTATAAGTCATACTTGCGAAGTGTATATTTGACAACGAAGTGCACAGCGTCTTTTTTTATTTTTCATGTTTTCCATCTTCGTGTTTTCCTTGCTTTAATCTGGGGGCAGGAAGAGGTTAGTTGGTGTGTTCTCTCCCTTTCGGCCTTTAGTAACTTTGTTCAGTTTCTATTGCTGCCACATCAAACTGCTAGAGCTTTAAGCCTCAACCTTCTGATTTGAGTTTTAAGGGTCTCACTTTTCACTTGGTCTATCAACTCTAATGCAGCATATCACAACATTTATTCGTAAGTGATGTGTATCAGAAGTACCATGGAACCCCCAGCAGCTGTCGAGTAAGCTGTACTTCCAGTTGGAGTGGCCACAATGACCCCATCACCTTGCACCTGCCAAATAATATAAGGCAGTATGACATGATTATTCTTTGATCTCTTGATCATCAATTCAGCAGAGCACTTGTTCGATTTTCTAGAAGAAACATGATCTAAAATATTAAGATAGAATGTTCCTCTTCTAAATCTTTTGGCAAGGGTTGACTGTTAAGAATAAAAACGGCACCTTGGTAATGAGGCGGTCATGTTCATAACACTCTATTTTGGACAGGTATGGATTAGAACCACGATCAACTACAATTTCATTTAGGACGTCAAACACCTTTCCAGGCATTGCTTTCCCGCTTCGGAATATTTCGCATCGGAGACGCATTCGTAGAGTTATATACACACCATCTAGAGTGTTGTTTCCATGGATGACTTGTCTAAGATCCTTCTTATAATCTTCAAACTGTACAAATTGATGACAGAGAAGTAAAAGATAGAGTATTTTTATATAACAAAGAAATAAAGCATAACATTTAAGTTGAGAGGCATACTGGATGGGAAGTGAGAAATCCAAGGGATCCTAGGTTAAATGAGATGACAGGTGGGACAGCACCTCGAAATATATTTGACGCATGGAGTATCACACCATCTCCTCCCAAACAGGCAACAAAGTCAACCCTCTCGTGAAGATCACTGCATTTGGTACATCAGGCAAGGTCATACATCTCTTCGTGAAGTACCAGATAGAAAAAAAAATGAAAAGGACAATGCTTCTGCACGTACAGTTTATTAGTCATCCCACCTGGTATCTTGACTATAGAAGGTCTGAACAAACCCAAAGCCTGGGATTCGTGCAAAAATATCATGCACCTCAGGTTCAACAAGAACAGTCATCTTCTCTTGGGAATACAAGAAAGAAGCAACCTTCGGGGGTTAAAAAAGG
The DNA here is from genome assembly GCF_000715075.1 of Nicotiana tabacum. Classification (NCBI taxonomy): domain Eukaryota; kingdom Viridiplantae; phylum Streptophyta; class Magnoliopsida; order Solanales; family Solanaceae; genus Nicotiana; species Nicotiana tabacum. Next base: position 40,590,558 of record NC_134101.1, read on the forward strand.
GAGATGGTGTTAGAACTTCTGTCTGTTAAGAGAGTGTTAAAACTTATGAAAATATGTGAATGAATGGCAGAAAACAATTGCTAATGGAAATGTAAACCAAAATAATTGAAATAAAACTTTTACTCACATAGTTTAGTTTCCAGCTTATAAGCAAGTTAACAACATGTAATAAACCTAAGTTCATCAAACTGATGCCTAAGGTTTTCAAAATGAGATGGCCAGACGGAAATCTTAACAGGCTAGAGAGTAACTTAAAATTCATATTGATCAAAAGATCTCTGCATCCTGCTAGTTGGCTAAGTAGAATGGCACATTTAACGTATGCTAGTGGGAGGGGAAGGAAAGTCAGAGGTAAAGACAATCCAAATCAAACAGAGAAAACTAAAGATCATATTTTCCTTTCCACCAGTTTGTTGATAGATGGTGATTTCAATGGGAGATACACGAGTCATAATTAATGATACGGAGAAGGGTCAAAAATACCCTTCTACTATTGAATATTGTTTATACTTACCCTCCGTTATACTATTTGGTCTGATTTGTCCCTACCGTCTCACTATTAAACATATTTACCCCTCAGTTTAACGGAGAGGACACGTGGCAGTCTTCTAAGCATATCTAACCCCCAACCCGTTACCCATATTGATTACCTAATACCCATAGCCTTAAACCCGACCCATTCCAAGACCTAAATAACTAAACCCTCCTCTCTCTCTATATTTCATCTCCGTCACCATGGAAGCTCCTTCCTCCATGACAATAAGAATGCTGAAATGGTTAAGATTTGTCCCAAATAACCAACACCAAGTAATCATTTTATGGTTACAAGTAGCACCGAAGAATATGAGCTAAAAGTTGTAAAGTTGGGGGCAGTTCTTGCTTTTTCCCCTTCAATTTTCACCTTAATTCAGTAGATAAACGTTAGGTAAACAGAAATATCATATAATATCAGATTTTTCGAACTCCAAACAGCCGGAACAGTGTCGAATTTCAGATTCAAAGGCCCACCATGGACGAAGAAGCTTGAAGCTTTGAAATGGAATTTTTGAGCCAAGCTCTCATACGTTCAGCTATAGATTCTTCTTCCTAAATCCAAGTTTCAGCAGTGTATTAACAATTCAAGCTTAATAACTAACAATAATATCAGTAGAATAATTCAATATTTCGACCATTTGTTTTTTCAACTTGCGATAACTTAACAACCCAGCAGTAGGAGTTCAATTGTTTTTACCCAGTTATTCAAATCAGTTGCTAGAACAATTTTGACACGAAGAGCAGGTCCAGATAATCAAACCAATTCGAATTTTCTAGCACCCAATAGTCGCACCCGTGACTTTTAACTTGAAAAATTTTCAGAATCAAGGAGGGGAACGATGTACTCGAACAACAAAGAGTTCAAAATTTGCACCTCCGATCACTTTCAAAATCACTGTATAACAAAGTTTTCAGCTCAACAACTACTCCGAATCAAATCTCAAGCAACATTTTCAACTTCAAATATAACAAGTCCTTTTACGAGCATATTGAAAACCCAACAGAGAAGGAATGGAATTTTTCTTTTGGAATTTTCTAATATTTTTTGGTGATTTCTGATTTGGATATCAAGACAATAAACGAGGAAATGTTGAATAATTTCTTAGCCTAATTCTCTGAAACAAAAAGATACATTTTTTAAGAAATTTGAAAGCACTTAGTTTTGGAAGAAGGAGATGAAATATAGAGAAAGGAGGAGGGTTTAGTTATTTAGGTCTTGGAATGGGTCGGGTAACGGGTTGGGGGTTAAATATGCTTAGAAGACTGCCACGTGTCCTCTCCGTTAAACTGAAGGGTAAATATGTTTAATAGTAAGATGGTAGGGACAAATCAGACCAAATAGTATAACGGAGGGTAAGTATAAACAATATTCAATAGTAGAAGGGTATTTTTGACCCTTCTCCGTTAATGATAAGCATAATTTCACTTTCTGCATTCCTCAGAACTTGAAAGAAGTGAAGAATGAAGAGAGGTTCCCAGCATCAGTAGAAAATGAAAATCACAAGGTAAGAATTCAACTAAATTAATGAAAACTGTTCGAAGAACCTCTTTAGCTTCTTCCATGAGTTCGTAGCCCAGCTTCTTCAACAGCAGTACAGTCTTTGGTGTGGATTTCCACAAAAGCATCTGCTGCTGGGTGCTAGGATGAGTGAAGGCCAAGGAAGATTCTGTTACTTTTTCTCTGGTGCACGAATACCCATCTGTGCGAACCAAGAACATCTCTGCCTTCCTTCTTGACTGCACTCTTACAACACCAGTGGCAGAAGCACACATATTTCCTTCAATCTGCTCCAAGTCATCTTCCAGCAAAGGTGTGGAGACCTCAATATTCCTCCTCTCCCCTGTAGTGACTCTAGACTCAGCATTACATTCTAACTCATCTCTTGCATCAACAATTCCAACGTTTTTTATTGAGGTTTGTACTTTCCCATTGCCGATTCCATTCAAGACTGGAGTCGCAGAGTCACTATGACCAGCATACATCTCTGTATTCGACGAGGAAGTTGAAGGGTTAGTAGTTAAGTGCTTATTGAAAGACGAACCATTTAAATTTTGTGATTCCATCACTCCATTCTCACTGTATATGCTTGTAGTTTCATTTCCCTTAGGCACTCCCTTGTAGCTATATATTGAAGCAGAAAGCACCTCCAATCTTTTCCTTTCATGAGTAAAATATGTTGCAGGTGAAACCATCCTACTTCTGAAATACGTGGACATCTCTTTTCTGGAGAAGACATTAGAGGGAGGCAGCTGAGACTTGAGTGGGTTCACATTAGTGTAGGATGCTACTTCACTGTCAGATTCTAGCACTGTGCTTTTCCTATTGGATGAAACAACTTCGTCGCCCTCAGTCTTGCCTAGGCCCGTAGTTTCAGAAATGTGCTTGATATCTTTCACAGCAGAATTTATGTCGTCTGATCTTTTAGGCAGTGACCCATCTTGATTATCAGATGCAGAGCTGACTTCCTCATTAAAGCTTGTATCTTCTTCTGACCTTGGCGACATAAATGTTTCTTCAGTTCCTCTAGCATCACGTGATGAGTTCTCAGTTGAGTCTGCTGTTTTATATGTACTGGCTACAACCTGTGGTGTATAGCGAGTAATATATTGCCGCCATCTAGAGACCATAGCTGACGTCCTCTTAATTCCTTCTCTACTGTGGAGATATAAGGGCCTTTTGTTTAAATCAGAGACCAATGCTGCAAACATTTCGACCTGCTCCACTGAAGGCGATATACCAACTTCAACAGGTAGTTTAATTAATTCAACTTCCCCTGATGAAATGGCTTCATCTAGCACTTTCTCATAGAAGATGTCTTTTACAGTCTCGGCTCTGAGATCTACAATGGTTTTGAACCCTCTCTCCAACAGCCATCTAAGACCTTCGTCAGTTACCTGACCACCTCTCCAGAAAGCAACCTCAGAAGCTGCAGACTGTGTCTCTTCTTTTGATGTTGACAAATAAACAGGACTAAAGTTAGCAAAGAGTATATGGCTGGGGTTCTTTTCACCACGAGGAAATCCGGCATCATAACATACATTCTTCAGTCTTTGCAGTTTTTGCCACACAATAATGCTGCGAGGATCATCAGGTGTCAAATAGTTTTCAAGAGCAACATGTAAGCTCTCACAGTACCTTTTCATTTCACCTCTGAAAATTGCAAGTGGAGGAAGCTCATCATCCGTCACATGCACATCAACATCACGGAAAGAGTCTGTAATCGAGGATCTCCCAGAAAGGACTTCCTCCCTTCCTTTATTTAGCAGACATACCATGCATCCTAGAACAGAAACTAGTTTATCCTCAAGTATTTGTTTATCGTCTGAGGGTACATCATACGAGACATTACATTCTCCGGTCAATGGATTGCATAGGGTGTCCATTAATGAATTATGAAGTTGTTCAGCAGCCCGAAAGATTCTACAGTAAGCCTCTATCTCTGCAATGTCCCCAGGTAGTGGGCCCATTCGGGGCAACTGTGAAGTATCACCGGCCTGGACAATTTGATATTCAGTAAAAAAGAATCACCCAGCAATATCTAGTTTTCAACAAACAATTATCGGAAAAGACTGATAGCTAGATTCGTGTGCGGGCAAGACTGATAATTAGATACTAATGAGCTAGAAATTAGACTAGAAACTGTTTTGAATCATTTAAGAGAACAATGACACAAACACGCATTTGCTCACTCGAAAAGCACCAGCATTAAAAATTTATTTGAGGCACGTAGATTCTGTATATTTTGACATCACTAATACATTTTAAGCAAGATCCGCTGTGAAATTCAACAGCAGTTCCTTATCATTACCACAACCTTGTATTGTTACATTGTTTGTACAATTCCTAACTAAGGAAAAAAAATTACCTGAGAATCCAAGCCAATGTTGACGGAGAAAGCATTGGATAGTTCAGCACTGACAACAAACTTGACACGACGATAACCGAACGATAATCCAAGTCCAAACCCAGACCCAGAAATCGCCTTTGCATAATTGAGGTGGCAACAGTGAAGATGGATTCCCGGGGCAGCAACTGTACGACCCATTTCCAAATGGCATGGACAATAACGAAAACATATTGCCATACCAGTTGAACAGATTGTGTGTATCTACTCCACTCCCTGTACTAATGAATCAGTATGTATAATGGATCAAGAACCATCTGAGAATTTTCGCAATCTTTTATAAAATCCTAACAATTTAGAAGAATAATATGCGTTTGAATGTATATGTATGTGTTTGGCAAAAGATGGGAAGAGGGAAATTTGTGTGGAAGTGGAAATTTGTGTGGATAATAGGAAAGGAGGAATAGTAAGACAAATAATTGTGGAAATCAGTGGTGGGTTTGAGATTTGGGACATCATTTTTCCCATTTTTGTGTTTTTTCCAACTTCGAGTTGATGCCTTTGGGTATGTGATGTAGTGGATAAATTGGAGCCTCAGCCTCTGGCTCAAACACCAAGCGATTTTGCAATTCTGTCTTTTTCTTTTATTTCCTTTCCTCTAAGTCCTTTTCTTTCGGGGATAATACAGAAATTCCCTTATGAAGTTGTCTTGAAATTTTCAATTAGACAATTAAACTTTTGTGAACGACCTAATATCCTCCTATACTTGTCCAAACTGGGTATTATTACTTTTAGCTCGAGCAAAAAATTATTTATATTCGGTATCCGAAAAAGTATATATATTTTATATATAACATATAATATATATACAAAAAAAATACTTTCTCTGTTTCAATTTATGTGAAACTATTTTTTTATTCCGTGCCAAAAAGAATGACTCATTTCCCTATTTGGAAACAATTTACCTTTATGCAATGATTTATAGCCACACAAAATATATGTGCTTTATTTCACACCACAAATTTAAAAATCTTCTCTCTTTTCTTAAACTCCGTGTTCGATCAAATGGGGTTCACATAAATTGAAACGGAGGGAATATATACTTTTTGGCTATTATTTTGAGGCCGGGTACACATGGTCATTTTCCCTATATTTTTCTTGTTAAATACCACACCGAGGTAAAATTACCAAATGAGCACTAGAAAGGTTTATGTACGTGTCAAGCAAAAAATAAGTAGTCGAAAAATAAAAACAAGTGAAAGGTTCCGTGAATTTTTTTTGCCTGATAGGGGTTGAAAGTTGAAACACTTTAAACCAACGGTTTAAAAGAATTTTGGTGAATGGAGAGGAATAAAAAAAAAATAGAAATAGCTAACATTCAATTTCCAGGCCAGGAGTTGAGAAGGCCGATGAATGTTGGAGAGGAAGTCAAGATGGGAAATAAAGGAAAGCACACATTTTTCTTCTTACTTGCCAGAGCTGTTTCGAGACAAAATCTAAAATTATTTAACTTATTTTTTACTTCTCTATATAGCGTGACCTCCAAGGTGATATTAAATGCACTTTGGACATTTACTGTGGAATCTGTGCACAAAAAAGGATAAATTATGGGTAAAATGGGTCCATATTTACTATGGGAAAGGAAGGAATATTTGGGAGATTGAGGCAAGACAGACATTTTTATTTTTACGCATATCAAAAAAATACAAAAATTTTTTTTTGTTATACCCACATATTTATTACTTATTTCAAATTATTTTCTCAAATCTAATAAAATATATAATTATTAATTAATATGGGTATTATGGTATCTTAAGGGGAGTGAAAATTCACGTCGCCAAGTAAAAGTGAACGGAGAGAGTACATTATTGAGGCTGGATTGGAGCTGAACGACATACAAGAAATGAATTCCTTCCCTATCAAATTGATGTATCAGAAGCTGAGAGATGTACAACCTAAAGTTCCATGGATGAAGTTGGTATGTAACAACTATGCCACTCCTATATGGGTTTTCATACTAAATCTAGCAATTCAAGGCAGATTAACCACTAAGGAGAGATTATTACGATGGGAATGCCAGTTAAGAAGGAATGTGCATTATGTGGTTGGGTAGATGAAACGACTAGCCACCTGTTTTTTGAATGCATTTTTTCAAAAGAAATCTGGCAAAGACTGCTGAACTGGCAAAGTATTTATAGACATGTGAAGATATGGGAAGATGAGATTCACTGGGCAACTACAGAAATGAAGGGTAAGAACTCAATTTCAAAAATCTTTAGAATGACAATAGCTGGTGCAGTATATTATATTTGGCAAGAGAGGAACCTAAGGCTATTCCAAAACAAGCAGCGGAATGTGATAACTATCCTCAGGGCGGTGATGCAGGATCTGTTTGTGAGAGGAGGCAAGAAAAGCAAGCTAGCGAGTAGATTCAAAGACTTAAATTTTTATCCATAGTGAGTAGAAGAGATAGGGATTGAGAAGTTCGCTAGGCATTGGGACTTTCTGTCCAATAGCCTAGTTACTAGGAGTGAATGCATTGTCTTTTTCTTTCTTCTAGCAATTTGTACTTATTGTTGACTTGTCGTTGGTAATAAAAATTCTTTATTTACCCAAAAAAAATGCACTTTGGACATAAGAGAGTACTTGTAAAGTATAAGTGCACAACTGAAAACTTTGAAACAAATTTAGGCAGGAATTTATGTATTACCCCTTTAATTTTATCATAGGAGTAGCTTCTTTCAGAGAATTCATATGTGATTCAAGAACTACTTTTTTGGTTGTATTTTAGGACAACCGAGAGATCTATTCTAAGAAGAAAATAACCTTGCAAAGATTTGTTATGGTTTATTATCAATCCTCTTACATGTTAAAAAAAAAAAAAAACTCTTTAGAGATTTGACATAAAATTAGACATTCAGTTGACATAATTTTCAGAAACCACTATTGTTTAGTAGCTATTAACTTCGTATAGTTATCATATACATAATTGATTCCTATAGCCACTATTCAGTTGTTACGGTAGTGTATTCGTTGTATTCGCACTGTTATATTCATGAATACAGTAACAAAAAATGCCTAAAATTAGGGCAGTCCAGTTGTAATTCACATGTATTCTCGCCATGTATTCATGAATACAATAACGGCAATCACCTTAAAAATAGGTATGTCTAGCTGTCTAATAACGAAAATAATATCAATTAACGTGATACACTCCTATTATAACTCAACAAAATCAATTCTAACATGCCTCATTGTCAACACAATTAATTAGAATAATTTTTCAGTTGTATATAATTGTTGTATTTAACTTTTGTATTTAGTGTTTCAATATTTTTTTATTATTATTGCATTCATTAGATTCAATGTTTGTATTTACTGTATTTGCTATTTTATATTCAGTGTATTCAAATGTATTTGTATTAACAGTATTTTAGTTATTCCTAATACATTGTATTTTAAAATTAAATGTATTCACTGTTTATATTCTGTTCTATTTTAATGTTTGTATTCAGTGTATTTCAATGTTTATATCCTACATTCATGCATACTGTATGTACAATATGCATGAATACATGTGTATTAAAAAAATACAAATCTTCGAAATACATAAATACAGGCAAAAAAATATATTTATATAAAAATACAATGTTTGAGTAAATTTGTACAGAATACAATGTATTTGTATCATTGTATGTGACTAAATAGCAAAGAAGAAAAGAAAGTTCGTCGGAGATGGCGTTTTTCAGCCAAGAAGAGAAGAAAGTTCGTCGAATCCGTACAAAAGATTTATGATAAGAGTTCATCACATTGCTCCTTTCTGTTCGAAAAATTCACTCTTTTCTGTTTCCTGGCTGCCTTTTACTCTATTCTAATGTCTCGTCGGCCATCAATACTAGGGCGTGTATCTTGAGTTGTTCGCAAAGAGGGATTCTTCTTTCTCGTCGGCCATCAATACTAGGGCTTGAGTTGCTCGAAGAGAGAGAGAGAGAGAAAGAAGAGAGAGAAAGAAGAAAAAAATCTAAGAGAGAATCTTGTGTTAATTGAAAGAAAAAGAGAAGAAAAACATAAATAGCGTATTTCATGCATCAATGGTAGTATATACCATAAATTTCTATTTTGCTATAAAATATAAAAGAAGCTATAGAAAATAATTTTTTAAAATAATTTTGGTTTATATAAATAGAGTGTATACCTTTGCTATAGGAGGTAAAATTTTAAATAAATAAGGGATCACAAAACCAATTGACGTGATGAGAGTTAAGAAGGAAGATGAGATAAATGTGTATGAATATACTAATATATACTATAAAGCATATGTTTATCTATCTTTTTTTTTTGTTAAAGAGGAAAACCCGCAGCCGCTACACTTGGTGTGCACTGGGTAAACCTCCACCATGTGTAATAGCCTGCAAACCACACAGGGGAGGTAAGCCGCACTAGGAAAGCCATGTACGACAAACTCAACCTAGAAGGCATTGAGGGGGATTCGATCCCAGGTCATCCGTATGGATGACCGCCCTCCAAACCAACTGGGCAACCCCGAAGGGTCATATGTTTATCTATCTTATAAATTCTCTCTCAAAATTATCAGTTTGTATATGGTCGAAATAGATTTCGGCCTTCCTACGTTCGATCGAGTTCGAGTGTTAAAAAGTCGGAATTAGATTTTTGGGAGTGAGCTCCGAAGTCGGTACTAACGAGCCTCGAGCCCGAAGGTCGATCGAGGAGTCGGCTCGATAACCCTATTGAGCCCGTGGCTGAATCGATCTGCAAGGCACTGCTTCGAGGTCGAAAATGCGCGACGCCCATCTCGAAGGTCGGACTCGAGGCGAGACCGAAAGTCCCAACCCAGTAACGAGCTCGAGCCAGTATCGAGCTCACAGACAAGAGTTGTTGCGACTGCACCAAGAGAGAGAATTTTGGCGGGAATCAAGGAAGAGACAAGTCATCATGGGCCTCCCACTATATGTTTTATTTTATTGTTTTTTTGTAATAACCTTCTTTTATAAAATGGGGAATCCTTGTAAGCTAAAAGGCAGAGACAAGAAACAAATCGCTTCTCAGATTGAAAGATATCCCTTTGTATTTACTTTACTTTATCTCATTTATTCTTATTGACCACTATTTGTATTCTCATAGTCAAGAATATACGTATCTCTATTTCTCTACACGATTTATATCGAATTGTATCACATATCCTTAGAACCACACACAAATCTAACATTATCCGATTTTTCCGGTAAACAGTTTGGCGCCCACCGTGGGGCTAAGGGTAACAGTGATCGTTTGATACAAATCTAAAGTACACGCCAGCTTACAATCTCAAATCAGCAATGGCTTTACTTATCGACCACGAAGCCGGCCTTCAAGATGAAACCAACAACTTGGCACCCAGGGCCGGAAGGCCAATTAACGATGGCACCGAGGCTCGAATCGAAGTACCCGAAATTCGAGCCGAAATACCATTGGATGTCAATTCATAAATAGCTTTGGAGGCGAATCAACATTCCGAATCGGAAAGAAGCATTCAGGGCGGTACTCGATCCGTAGCCCGAGACACCCAAAACACGAGGGAAATCGAGGCCAGCTTACATATGATCTTCGAGATGCTACAAGCCCAACAAGTAGCGATAGCTCAGTTACAGATCCAAACTCGCGCAAAAAGCAGGCCAGATTCCAATCCACTTCGAGAAGTCACCCCCAGAACAGATCCCGCCATAGTAAAATCAAACGAGCAAGAATCGGAGACTACTCCCGAAATTACTAAATTGCTCGAGGAACTCACAAAACGAGTCGAAGCCAACGACAAGAGAGTGAAAACATACAATGCCAGGGTCGATCAAATCCCAGGGGGTCCACCAATGATAAAGGGGCTTGATTCGAAAAAATTCATACAAAAGCCTTTTCCGTCGAGTGCGGCGCCGAAACCAATCCCCAAAAAATTCTGTATGCCCGAAATTCCCAAATATAACGGTACGATCGATCCTAACGAACATGTCACCTCTTACACATGTGCCATCAAAGGCAACGATTTGTAGGATGATGAGATCGAATCAGTGTTGTTGAAAAAGTTCGGGGAGACCCTCTCGAAGTGAGCGATGATCTGGTATCACAATTTACCACCAAATTCCATCGATTCTTTTGCCATATTAGCAGATTCGTTCGTAAAGGCACATGCTGGTGCCATAAAGGTTGCAACAAGGAAATCAGACCTCTTCAAAGTAACGCAAAAGGAGAATGAAATGCTGAGGGAATTCGTATCCCGATTTTAAATTGAACGCATGGAATTACCACCGGTCACAGATGATTGGGCCGTACAAGCTTTCACCCAAGGGTTGAACAAGCTAAGTTCGACAGCATCACATCGGCTAAAACAAAATTTGATCGAGTATCCAGCGATAACTTGGGCAGATGTACACAACCGATACCAATCGAAAATTAGGGTCGAGGATGATAAGTTGGGAGCTCTGTACGGACCCATGCATCAGAACAGGACAGCTACTAAAAACCAAAAGGAGATCGACAGAGAACAAAAGTCGAACATAGACCGATATCGATTGTACGTCGCAGATCAGGTGAACAACGGTGCAGCACACAATACAGTTCGGAACAATCGAAGGATTGATCGAGGGAAAAATTCTCGGGGACTTATGAGTAAGAGCGTCTTCGATAAATATGTCGATCCTATAGAAGCACCTCGATTATCAGAATATAACTTCAGCGTTGGGGCATCCGCTATCGTGTCGGCCATCGGATGCATCAAAGATACTAAATGGCCTCGACCCATGCAGACTGATCCTGCCCAAAGAAATCCCAATCAAACATGCGAATATCATGGTACCCATGGCCACAGAACGGACGATTGCAAGCAACTAAGAGAGGAAATAGCCCTCTTATTTAACAAAGGGCACCTTCAGGAATTTCTGAGTGATAGGGCGAAGAACCATTTTAAAAACAAGGATTTCAACAAGCAAAACGAGCAAGAATAACCGCAGCACGTCATTCACATGATCATCGGCGGCATCGATACCCCTCAGGGACCAGTACTTAAACGCACTAAAACATCGATTGTGAGGGAAAAGCGATCTCGGACTCAAAATTACGCACCTATGGGGACTTTGTCCTTTGATGATGAAGATGCAGAAGGGGTCATCCAACCTCATAACGACGCACTGGTAATATCCGTACTCATGAATAAAACTAAAATTAAGCGTGTGTTAATCGATCCAGGTAGCTCGGCCAACATCATCCGATTGAAGGTAGAAGAGCAACTCGGCCTACAGGATCAGATCATACCCGCAACTCTGGTTCTAAACGGGTTCAATATGGCATGTGAAACCACCAAAGGCGAGATAATCCTACCAATAAATGTGGCCGGAATCATCCAGGAAACAAAGTTTCACGTGATCGAAGACGATATGAGATAAAACTCCCTTTTCGGAAGGCCATGGATCCACAACATGAGAGTTGTACCTTCGACCCTATACCAGGCCCTCAAATTCTCGACATCGAGAGGTGTCGAAACGGTGTACGGAGAACAACCAGCCACAAAGGAAATGTTCGCCGCTGAGGAATCTAAACCAATGTCCTCACCTTCACCGATAAAAGGATCGGGCTCGGAAGGAGAACGGGACACCAAATAGCAATCACAGACATCGGCTTCGACCCAGCCAGATAACCAGAAAATCGAAGAGGATGATGATAAAAGGGTCCCTCGATATTTCGTGATTCCCGATGACTCTGACGCCACCAAATCACTAATCGAGGAATCAGAGCAAGTCACATTAATCGAGCACTGGCCCGAGCGAAAGGTATACTTGGGAATGGGGTTGAGCCCCGAACTCAGGAAGAAACTCGTTCAATTTCTTATCGATAACATCGATTGTTTTGCCTGGTCCCATTTAGATATAACAGGGATCCCGCCGGACATAACGACGCATCGGCTAAGTTTGGACCCTAGGTTCAGACCGGTGAAGCAAAAGAAAAGACCCTAGTCCGAGGGAAAGCACGCATTCATAAAGGACGAGGTAACCAAGCTTCTCAAAGTAGGGTCCATTCGGGAGGTAAAATATCCCGAATGGTTAGCCAACATAGTTGTAGTGCCTAAAAAAGGGAACACACTTAGAATGTGTGTGGACTATAAGGATTTGAACAAAGCATGCCCCAAAGATTCATTTCCGCTGCCCAACATCGATCGCATGATCGATGCCACGGCCGACCACGAGATCCTCACCTTTCTCGATGCCTATTCCGGGTATAATCAATTCCAGATGAACCTGGAGGACCAGGAAAAGACTTCATTTGTACCAAATATGGAATATAATGTGATGCCCTTCGGGCTAAAGAATGCAGGGGCTACTTACCAATGCCTAGTAAATAAAATGTTCGAAGAACAAATAGAAAAATCAATGGAAGTTTATATTGATGACATGCTAGTTAAATCCCTGGGCGCAGAGGACCATTTGACCCATTTGCAGAAAACGTTCGAAATTTTGAGGAAATACAACATGAAGCTCAATCCCGAAAAATGTGCTTTTGGGGTCGGTTCGGGCAAGTTCCTCGTCTTCATGGTGTCACATCAGGGAATAGAGATTAACCCCGATAAAATCAAGGCCATCGAAAAATCGTTGTTGTGGACAGCGTGAAGGCCGTACAAAGGCTAACGGGTCGGATTGCAGCCTTAGACCGGTTCATTTCAAGATCATCTAATCGAAGTCACAAATTTTTCTCTCTACTAAAAAAAAGAACGATTTTGCTTGGATCCCGGAGTGCCAACAAGCATTAGAGGAACTGAAGCAATATCTATCAATCCCACCACTACTTCACACTCCAAAAACAGAAGAAAAACTTTGTTTGTATTTGGCAGTATCGAAAGTCGCCGTAAGCGGTGTCCTAATTCGAGAAGAGCAAGGTACGCAATTCCTCGTTTATTATATGAGTCGAACCTTAGGAGAAGCGGAAACTAGATATCCGCTCTTAGAAAAATTGGCACTTGCACTGATAAGCGCCTCTAGAAAGTTAAGGCCGTACTTTCAATGTCATCCCATATGCGTGTTAACCACTTACCCGCTTCATAAAAGTTTGCACAAACCCGAGTTATCAGGCCGACTGGCCAAATGTGCCGTCGAACTCAGTGGGTACGATATCGAATATCAACCCCGTACGGCCATCAAGTCTCAAATTTTAGCAGACTTCGTGGCCGATTTCACGCCAACCCTCGTACCCGGAGTCGAAAAAGAACTCCTGTTTAAATCAGGTACATCATCGGGGGTATGGATCCTTTTTACGGATGGGGCTTCGAACGTGAAAGGGTTCGGGCTGGGCATAGTTTTGAAACCACCCACGGGTAACACTATTAGGCAATCTATTAAAACTATCGGGTTGACTAACAACGAGGCCGAGTATGAAGCCATGATTGCAGGTCTCGAGCTAGCTAGAAACTTGGGAGCAGAAGTCATTGAAGCCAATTGCAACTCTTTGCTGGTGGTGAGTCAAGTAAACAAAACATTCGAAGTTCGAGAAGGCAGAATGCAAAGGTATTTAGATAAACTTCTTATCTCTTTGTACCATTTCAAACAATGGACTTTACAGCATGTTCCACGAGAACAGAATAATGAGGCCGATGCGCTTGCGAATTTGGGGTCGTCGGTCGAGGTAGATGACTTGGGCTCAGGGAATGTTGTTCAACTTTCGAGATAGGTAATCGAAGAAGGTCACGCCGAGATAAATTCTACAAGCTTAACCTGGGATTGGAGAAACAAGTATATTGAATACTTAAATAGCGGAAAACTCCCATCGGACCCTAAAGATTCTAGAACCCTACGGACTAAAGTTGCTCGATTCACGTTGGCTTCGGACGGAACGCTGTACCGAAGAACATTGGATGGACCGTTGGCAGTATGCTTGGGTCCGGGAGATACCGATTACAACCTACGGGAAGTGCACGGGGGTACTTGCGGGAATCACTCTGGAGCCGATACATTAGTTCGAAAAATAATCAGAGCAGGATATTATTGGATCGATATGGGCAAAGATGCGAAGGAATTTGTTCGTAAATATGACAAATGTCAAAGGTTTGCACCAATGATCCATCAACTCGGAGAGCAACTTCACTCAGTCCTATCCCCATGGCCCTTCATGAAATGGGGAATGGATATCGTCAGCCCTCTACCATCGACCCCAGGTAAAGCCAAATTCATTTTGTTTATGACTGACTATTTTTCTAAATAGGTTGAAGCGCAGGCGTTCGAGAAAATAAGAGAGAAAGAAGTTATTGACTTTATTTGGGATCATATCATATGTTGATTCGGGATACCAGCCGAAATAGTGTGTGACAATGGAAAACAATTTGTTAGCAGCAAAGTAACAAGATTCCTCGAAGACCACAAAATAAGAAGGATGCTATCGATGCCATACCATCCCAGTGGGAATGGACAGGCCGAATCAACGAACAAAACTTTCATTCAAAACTTAAAGAAGAGGTTGAACGACGTTAAAGGAAAATGGAGAGAAATCCTGCCCGAAGTCCTTTAGGCATATCGGACGACGTCAAAATCTACTACGGGGGCGACCCCATTCTCCTTAGTATATGAGTCCGAAGCATTAATACCAGTCGAAGTTGGTGAACCCAGTGCCAGATTTTGATTCGCGATGGAAGAATCAAATAACGAGGCTATGAATACCAGCCTCGAACTATCGGACGAAAGACGAAAAACTGCCCTCGTCCAATTGGCCGCCCAAAAGCAGCGAATCGAAAGATATTATAATCAAAGAACCAAGATCCGCCATTTCAAGCCCGGGGACTTAGTGTTAAGAAAAGTTACCATCAATACCCGAAATCCGAACGAAGGAAAACTAGGACCGAATTGGGAAGAACCATATCAGGTGCTCGAGAACATCGGAAAGGGATCGTACAGGCTCGACATTATAAACGGCAAACAGCTATCAAGCAGCTGGAATGTATCACATCTAAAACGGTGTTACTGCTAAGGTACGACCTTTTCATATTCGTTTATATTTCAAAACTGACCCCTGCAGAAGTCCGAACAAGGGCTAAGATGGATCTTTAGCTTGAAAGCACGCGTTATACTCTTTTTTCCTTAGACCGGTTTTATCCCAAATGAGTTTTTCGGCAAGGTTTTTAATGAGGAAACTATTGATCGTGCTGCATTTACAACAATATCCGAGGCCTCTTTACAATCGACCTCGAATAACTGAAGGTGCATTAGGACCTCAAACACATCGAGTTCAGATGCAAGAGAGTTATTTCACAATAACAGGATTCCAATAGGAAAAATTATAAGAGCCAAATGGTCAAAACGAACCATGCTCATGTAGATTGGCCCGAACCCAGGCATGTAATAACGTGTGAAGAAAATTCTCTTCTTTATCGTCATCTTATATCCAAGGAAAATTCCTCTATTTTGAGATTTATTATGCAAACAAAATCAAGTTAAATTCGACCAATTATGCCTACGGGCTACATTGCATCGAGATCGAATCATTCACTTCGACTGCTAAGCCTACGGGCTACTTTTTACCTCGAGTTCGAATCATTCATTCGATGACTAAAGCCTACGGGCTACTTTTCGAGTTCGAGCAATCACTCACTCGACCATCAAGCCCACGGGCTACATTACCTCGAGTTTGAATCATTCACTCGATGACTAAAGCCTACAAGCTACTTTTTACCTCGAGTTCGAATCATTCACTCGACGACTAAAGCCTACAGGCTACTTTTATTTGGAGTTCGAGCAATCACTCACTAGACCATCAAGCCCACGGGCTACATTACCTCGAGTTTGAATCATTTACTCGACGACTAAAGCCTACGGGTTACTTTTATTTCGAGTTCGAGCAATCACTCACTCGACCATCAAGCCCACGGGCTACATTACCTCGAGTTCGAATCATTCACTCGATGACTAAAGCCTACAAGCTACTTTTTACCTCGAGTTCGAATCATTCACTCGACGACTAAAGCCTACAGGCTACTTTTATTTGGAGTTCGAGCAATCACTCACTAGACCATCAAGCCCATGGGCTACATTACCTCGAGTTCGAATCATTCACTCTACGACTAAAGCCTACGGGTTACTTTTATTTCGAGTTCGAGCAATCACTCACTCGACCATCACGCCCATATGCTACATTACCTCGAGCTCGAATCATTCACTCGACGACTAAAGCCTACGGGCAACTTTTATTTCGAGTTCGAGCAATCACTCACTCGACCGTCACGCCCACGGGCTACATTACTTCGAGTTCGAATCATTCACTCGATGACTAAAGCCTACGGGCTACTTTTATTTCGAGTTCAAGCAATCACTCACTCGACCATCATGCCCACAAGCTACATTACCTCGAGTTCGAATCATTCACTCGACGACTAAAGCCTACGGGCTACTTTTATTTCGAGTTCGAGCAATCACTCACTCGACCATCACGCCCATATGCTACATTACCTCGAGCTCGAATCATTCACTCGACGACTAAAGCCTACGGGCAACTTTTATTTCGAGTTCGAGCAATCACTCACTCGACCGTCACGCCCACGGGCTACATTACTTCGAGTTCGAATCATTCACTCGACGACTAAAGCCTACAGGCTACTTTTATTTCGAGTTCGAGCAAGCACTCACTCGACCATCACGCCCACGGGCTACATTACTTCACTCGACAATTACGCCCACAGATTATATTTCTTCAAGTTCGAATTATTTTCGAGTTAGAGCAATCACTCACTCGACCGTCACGCCTACGGGCTACATTACCTCGAGTTCGAATCATTCACTCGATGACTAAAACCTACGAGCTACTTTTATTTCGAGTTCGAGCAATCACTCTCTCGACCATCATGCCTACGGGCTACATTACTTCTAGTTAGAATCATTCACTCGACGATTAAAGCCTACGGGCTACTTTCACTTCAAGTTCAAGCAAAGGACAACTAAACTATTATGCCTACAGATTATATTTCTTCAAGATCGAATCACTAACTCAACTAGTAAGCCCAAGGGCTACGTCACTTCGAACAAATCAATAAAAGAGACTACAAAGTCCAAGTGATTGAATTGTTAAAGATCCTTGTGAAAACATTTGTAAAGGCACGCATAAAGTTTGCACAAATCGGTCAAAGTTGTCGATATACAAAAATTTCTACATGATTACAAACATAACTATGGACTAATCTTCCTGATCACCCTCGGATCCGCTCTTGCTACCGTCATCGTCATCATCATCGCCATCAGAAACCAAGGCTTCAGCTTCGAGCTCTTTAGCCTTTTTTATTTCTTCAGTAAGGTCGAGACCCCGAACATGTATCTCCTTGAGGGTCTCCCTCAGACCTACATTTGGCAAGTTCGGCAATCCAGTGTGCTCGTGTGTCGGCAGTATCCGCCGCCTCTCGTGCCTCAATCTAAGAAGCCTCGGCATCAGCCCGATATACGGCAATGGACTTATCCGCCAAGATTTTAGACGACTCAACCTCGTCCTTGGCCTCGGCAAGCTAGGCTTAAAGCTCCTCGATCCTCTTAGCTTGAGCCGAACTCTTTTGCTTAACGTTTAGAAGCTGGACATCGGCCGATAATAAGTTGGTAAAAATGGTCTCTTTTTCCGCAGCGAAGCGATCGATAGTCTCCTTCCACCGATTACATTCGGCTTTGATTTGGTCGACTTCTTCCCGAAGTGACCCGATCATTTCAACCTTTTGCTGCAGCTGAGACAACGAAGGGTTAACTTCCACAGTCGAGTCAAACCCATACTTTAACAGAACGAGGCTCACCTGCTTGTCAAGTTCGGCCTCTTCTTCGTGAGCCTTAGCCAAATCCGCTTGAAGGTCCTTTATAGCCTCGTCCTTTTGGCTGCAAAGAAGCCGCAAGGCGTCTCTCTCCCTCGAGACCTTCTGAAGATCGACCTCACACTGGCCAAGGTCGACCCAAAATCTACTAATGGCATGCACAGTAGGGAAAGAACACGAGTCAAATTCAGAAAAAGAACAAAGAAACCAAGTATAGTAAAATCATTACCCGAGTAATGAAACGTTGGGCCTCTTCCAGTAGAAGAGAAGTGCCCCCGATATCAGAAGCATCACCGACTCCGGTAAAGCAATCCCGAAAAGGATCCCCTACACTAGAGCCTCCGCCCAAATCGGGGGTCTTCAATTCTCGAGCTTCCTTTAACGCCTCCTCAGAAAAGGTGGGAAGAGAAGGCGAATGACCCACTGTCATAGTCCCAAGTGAATTACTCGGGGCATTCCGATCAAGACTCGGGATCCAGGAATCAACACCGACCGGTACATCTGGCATCGGTTCAGGAGCTTCGGTGACCTCGATAGCTCTGGCAGATCGGGACACCAAGGCCGAGGCACCTCTTTCTTCCTCTTCTTCCTCTTCGTCTTCTTCTTCTTCTCTCAATCGTTGGACCGAGTCAATCGAAAGGGCAATTGCTTTCCTCCTCACCCTTCGAGTTTCGGGCTTGGGGCCCTCTGATCGAGAGGCAACTTTGCGCTTCTTGTCTTTCCCCGGTTTCGGGACTGGGGACTTGGTTCCTCCCTCATCGCTCGAAGGCCTCAAAATGGCATCCTTGGTTATGCCTGCATGAAAGGAAATCGGTAACGAATGGAGCACAAAAAACGCTTCGAAGGAAACGAGAAGTAAAACCTTACCATGGTTCTTGGCTTCCCATCTGCCTTTAGCCAAATCACGCCAAGCGCGTTCGGCATAAGAAGAAGTCGAGGCTAACTTTTGAACCCAATCCTCGAGGTCGGGCACCGCTTGTGGCATCCAAGGGTCAACTATATATCGGGAAGAAATATAAAAAAAAAACTTATTTATGAAAACAACTTACGATCGAAATTCCATTCCTCGGGGAACGACATCTTCTCTTCCGGAATAAGGTCACGGGTCCTCACCCGGATGTAACGCCCCATCCAACCCCGATCCTTGTCTTCGTCGATGCTCGACATCAAAGCCTTCGATGCCCGACGATGAAGTCTGATTAATCCTCGAAAGATTTGAGGCCGATACAACCGAATAAGGTGATTCAGGTAAAATCTAGCCCTCCAGCTTTGGTGGAGAAGAAGCGAAGTAGGATTACTATACGCCACACAGAGGGATGAATCTGACCAAAGGTGGCCTGATATCTCTTGCAAAAATCGATGATCACTGGGTCGACCGGACCCAATGTGAAGGGATAAGTGTAAACACTTTAAAACCCCTCCACATGGGTGACGACACTCTCTTCGGGGGATGGAATTTGTAACACAACCTCGGAACCCCAGTTACAGTCTTTTCTAACGGCCTCGAGATGACCCTCCGTTATAGAGCACATATACATCGACACGTGCTCACATCGACCCGGGACGGATGAAGGATTCTCAACCTTAAAATCGATATTTAGAGAACACGGGCCGGGGATATAGTCATAGGTGGACGGCTCCACCGGCGCCTTGTCGCCGGACAGCCATGAAGAAGAAGCTTTCTCCTTCTGAGGCACAGTTTTCGAAGTCTTGGCCATTGATATGGGAGGAAGAAAGACAAAGGAAAGTGAAAAATTGACAGCACCAAAACTCTGGTAGCAACAAGAAAGGAAGAAAAAATGAGAAAAATTGGGGGAGTAAACGCGTGAAAGAAGTAAATAATAGATGGAAGAGCTATTTATAGGCTCGCATCGTGACGGTTCAATATCACAGGTGGCCGACCGCCATCTGACAAGTATTAAATATCTTGAAAGGCTGAATTGATAGGACAGCTATCACATATGTCATAATTGATCCATGTGAAAACGTCGGCTTATGACCCGATCGAACTACCAAAATCACGTCGATTCTCACCGCATCCTTCGTGAGAAATGAGGGGACTATCTGTATACGGTCGAAATAGATTTCGGCCTTCCTACGTTCGATCGAGTTCGAGTGTTAAAAAGTCGGAATTAGATTTTTGGGAGTGAGCTCCAAAGTCGGTACTAACGAGCCTCGAGCCTAAAGGTCGATCGAGGAGTCGGCTCGATAACCCTATCGAGCCCGTGGCCGAATCGATCCGCAAGGCACTGCTTCGAGGTCGGAAATGCGCGACGCCCATCTCGAAGGTCGGACTCGAGCCGAGACCGAAAGGCCCAACCCAGTAACGAGCTCGAGCCAGTATCGAGCTCACAGACAAGAGTTGTTGCGACTGCACCAAGAGAGAGAATCTTGGCGGGAATCAAGGAAGAGACAAGTCATCATGGGCCTCCCACTATATGTTTTATTCTATTGTTTTTTTGTAATAACCCTCTTTTATAAAATGGGGAATCCTTGTAAGCTAAAAGGCAGAGACAAGAAACAAATCGCTTCTCAGATTGAAAGATATCCCTTTGTGTTTACTTTACTTTATCTCATTTATTCTTATTGACCACTATTTGTATTCTTATAGTCAAGAATATACGTATCTCTATTTCTCTACACGATTTATATCGAATTGTATCACATATCCTTAGAACCACACACAAATCTAACATTATCCGATTTTTCCGGTAAACACAAGAACGTACTTCCGTTACCACCTCATTGAACAGTCCCCAAAGCGCCAAATCAACCACAACTAGCATGTTCATATTGATTTTAAAATTAACAATTATATAAATGATAAACAAACTATTTATAGATTTTTCTCTTTTCATTTGACATCCTTTTGACTCTGTCACCAATAGTCAGAACAAGAGCATGAACCTAGCTTGAAACAGTGAAAGCGACTACGATCTCTTATTACAATTTCTCTATTATATACTTTGGAAACAATCTTCATGGCTGAATGACAATCTCGGCATATCCTTAAATTCTTGAAAATATAAAGAGGCGTGCCAGCCGGTATGCTTATGAGCCCAAAACAAACAGCCAACTTCTCGCTGTGAGTGAACAATGCCTGTTCCTTCTCCTCATGACTGTTACTGTAATACCCACCATTATCAGATCCTGAAAACTTTTGGCAGGCCGTGTCTGGTACATAGCCAGCCAATCTTATTTTTCGAATCATCTCATCCAACATCATATATATCTCTTGACTTTGCAGATGCAATGTATCTCCTGCACTGAAGCAATGGATTTGGCCACCGACATAAATAGAACTCGTGCCAGGCACTTTTCTTATGCCTCTGTTTCTAAGAACTACTCGAATAGAATCTGCCTCGTCATCTTTTCCAGCTAAAGAGTACATATTGGAAAGCAAGACATGATACTCGGTATTATCAGGATACATTTGGACCAGCTCTTTCATTAGGCATTTCCCCAGCTCAAGGTTTTTATGGACACTGCAGGACCCCAATAGTGATCCCAAAACAACTTCATTGGGGGCAATCGGCATTCCTCTGATTATGGACTCTGCTTCTTCAAGATGTCCTGCCCGACCCAAAAGATCCACAATGCAAGAATAGTTCTCTACAGAAGGCTTTATTCCATATGATGATTCAAGGCTATAGAATAAGTTTCGACCTTGAACAACTAAACCTGAGTGACTACAAGCACTTAACACAGCTGTAAATGTTACATCATCTGGTTTGACCTCTCTAACCATCTGAGCAAACAAATGCAATACCATATCTCCCTTTCCCTGCATTGCCAGTCCGCTTAGCATGGTATTCCAGGTAACTACGTTCCTTCGAGGCATCACCTTGAAAACTCGAAAAGCATCATCAATCCTCCCACATTTAGCATACATATTAATCAAGGCAGTTGCCACCATTATATCAATTTCATGTTTTATCATCTTCAAAGCATACATGTGTACATATTTACCCAACATCACATTCCCTGACTGTGCACAAGCTGATAACCATGAACAAAGTGTCACAAAATTCAACTCAAATCCAGATTCAAATACCATGTTACATAGAAGCCCAAAAGCTTCCTTGGTTAAGCCGTTCTCAATATACGCTGCAATCATTATTGTCCAAGCTACTTCATTTCTCTCAGGCATTTGATCAAACAACAACCTTGCATTTTCAAAACCTTCCCACTTCACCAATCCCCCCAAAAGCACAGTCCAAGAAACCAGACTATGTTCTCCCATCTCACCAAAAATCCTTCTTGTCTTATCAATTAACCCACACTTCACATACATATCCATAGCAGCATTACATGCTTTAATACTTGAACTAAACCCCATTTTGACCAAACAACTATGTCCCTGAACTCCAAATTGATCACACCCCAATTTCGCGCATGCAAGGAACACAGTAACCATAGTAAATTCATCAATTGAAACGTTGCTCTTCCTCATATCAACAAACAGGCTGAGAGCATCAACTGGCAACCTTCCGTGTGCATAGCAGCCCATCAATGTTGTCCAGTCGACAGTGTCTTTGTATGAGAGCGGAATTTTATCAAACACCTTGCGTGCAGGTAGAACACACCCACACGCCGCATACATATGGAGAATAGCATTACGGATAAATGTGTTTGGGAAGGATTCGAGGCCTGTGGTGACGACGTAAGCGTGGAGCTTTTGTCCCACGTCCAAAGCTAGATATCGAGCGCAAGTTCTGAAAAGGGTCCGATAGTGGCGAGCCAGAAATGGGAGAGTACACTCGGTTCGCCATATCATGAGAAAGCTAGTATACTTGTTTCACAAATGGATCTAAATTCAGCATATAAAATAATAGGAATAATGATGTTATAGCCAGGGTACGATATAAGAAAGAGGGAAAATATAAAGTGGGACGGCGTTTAGAGCAGGGGCGTTCAAAATCGAACCGAAATCGAAAACCGAACCGAAACCGAAATCGAAACTTAATGGCTTATTGGTATCGAATTAACGGTTTAACGGACGGGGAACAGTTGAAATTTTTTTATTAACGGCTTATCGGTTAGGGGGCGGATTATTCAATTTTCTTAACGGATAATCCGTTAACCCGTTAAGAATATATATATATATATATATAAACCTTCCACTTCTTCCAGTACTTTATCTCTAAGTTCTAACGCCTAATTCCTAAATAATCAGAACCCTAATGCCTAAACTTCAACCAGCAGCCACCAGCAGAATTATGATTCTCTTTATTCGACCATAATTCAACCAGCTTCAGTAGAAATTCAACCAGCACTCCAGCAGCCACCCGCAGTACTCTATCTCGTCGACTTCCAGGCTTCCAACACTCTATCTTAGTGCCCTAGTATGAAGATCAAGCTCATATTTTTGCTTTTTAAAATTGTAAATATGGATCCAGCATAGCCTTTGTGTTAATTATTAATATATTGTTAATGAACAAGAAACAAAGGGAAAGACCGCACGTTTATTGTAATTTTGCTTCATTTGTGCTATGAATAAATTAATAAAAGCTTAGATACCATTATATTTAATGAGCTAAACTACTGAAATTGTTCCTTTGCATCTAAACCCAGGCAATCATATAGTTATCTCAATGAAATTTGATATCCTTGTATGATCCATGTTATATCTAGCAAGAGTTACAGTGACATATCCATTAGAACTACTTTTTCCTTAATTACATCATATCATAGTCTGCTTTGGGATGTAATGTAGACTACAATGTGTTCTGCTTTTTTCACTCTACACCACATGATACACTACATCATTCTTATGTAGGCGTTAACAGACATGTATGTCTGGACTCAATGTGTAATTTTCTATTCTGAATTTGTATGCTAGGCGGTCAACAAACAATTAATGCACGCAATATAGATTGAATTAGGCCGATAAATCGCCCGATAAGAGCTAAACCGATACCAATCCGCCCGATATCTTATCGGGTGGCTAGCGGATTAATACATTTAAAAGCCGATAACCGTTAAGCCAAACCGTTAAGAGTAATTAATCGCCTAATCCGCCCGATAAGCAGCCCTAGTTTAGAGGGTGATTAGCTATCAACTTAACAGAATTTCGGGACTAACTTTTGGTAAGTTACAGTTTGTTTGGATGTTACCCGTCGTATCTTATTGTATTATTATCTTAAAACAATATTTGTTTTGATTGTTTATTTAAAATTGATTATATCGTATTGTTAAATTTATTATTCCGAAACAACCAAAAATTCTATTTATGAAACAACTGATTTGGTGTGGTGCGATTGTTTCCTATTTTCTTTTCTAATTATGTCCTTACTTATTACTCCATAATTCTATTTTATCATTTAATTTTTTTTATTTTAACTCCAAATCTCCAACCTGTTGACCTACTTTGTCTTTTTCCATCTTTTCTAGAGTTGGTTTGCCCCGTTCTTTTTATTATCCAAGTCTCTGTTCGATTCTTTGTCTCTTTTTATAGTTTTAATTTTTTTTTGGTGTTTCTAATATTAGTTAACTTTTTTTTCCAGGTTTTTGCTCTTGTTTCCAAGCTACGTAATTAATGATAAATTAGTAGAAAGAGGTTTTCTTAAATTATTTTTATGTGTAATTCTTGATAAATTTTATTTAAAATAATTGCGGGTATTTTAGTGAACTTATCAGTTACAGTACTGTACGATACAATCAAACCAACAACAAAAATATTATTTAACAATAGCAAACGATACAATCTATTCAAATGTTGTATCCATAAAACGATATAATATAGTACAATACAATACATTATAAAACGATGGGATAACAATGATCCAAACATAGTGTTAATGATGTCTTTTAAAATACCCCTATTTATAGCCTTTTTTTGGGACCAAGGAGGGAGCATTGCTATTTTAGTCTAACGTAATTAGAAACGAAAAGTATTCAAGTATTTCCATTTTTCCTGCTTGATGAAACAATGATGCTATGAATGATTTCTCATAAGTTAGGTGCTTCATTAATTATGAATCTAAAAGTCCCATGTCCAAAAAATGAAAGTAGCTGAAATGAGTATGTTGAAATGGATGTATGAACATACTAGGAATGACAAGATTAGAAATGAAGTTATTAGGGAAAAGGTAGGAGTGACATCGGTGGAGGACAAGTTGCGGGAATCGAGGCTAAGATGGTTCGAGCATGTGAAGAGTAGAGACATAGATGATCCGGTCAGGAGGTGTGAGTGGTTGTCCATGGTGGGTCTGAGGAAGGGAAGGGGTAGGTCTAAGAAGTATCAGGGAGAGGTAGTTATGCAGGACATGTACTCATTGCTCCAGCTTACCGAGGATATGACTCACGAGAAAGGTGTGGACGTCGAGGATTATGGTTGTACGCAGATAATAGTGTGTTCCTCCTAGACTTACCGGTAGTACTAGGACTATTTTTGTATTATCTTATTCATGGTTCTTTATTATTACATGTTGTGTCATTCGCTGTTGTTACCATAATTAGGGGTGTACAAAGAAAACCGATGAACCGCACCAAACCGATAATCCGAGTCAAATCAGAAAAAAAATCCCGATGTGGTTTGGTATTGAAAAATAAAATCCGACCATAATTGGTTTGGTTTGGTTTTAACTAAAAAAAGTCAAACCCAAACCAAACAAACCCGATAGTACATTTATATAATTTTTAAAAATATTTTATACATATAAATAATTATTGTAATATAATTTATAAGTATTTCTTAAACTTTTTCACAGTTTTATCTTTTAACATATTATTTCAAGTTTAGACTTAACATTCTTGAATGGTAAAAAAAATTTATAACCCATAAATATAGTAACTCAAAGAAAGTTCAAATCAATACTAATGCTAACAAAAGAAATTCAATTCAATACTAGGAATGACGATAGTGTTGGATAATTATTTTAGTTTTACATTGATTTATAATAAAAATGCATAACTTAGTTTATCTTTTTCTTTAGTGCTTAGTTATGTAATTAATATTAGTACTTATTAGCTATACTTATTTTAGCATGACTTATATAGTATTTTTAGATTATGCTAATTTTCATTATGGCTTATTAATTAGCAATATTTGTTTTATGTAATTTTATTATTTTATCTTTGTTATTAAATATTTTAGTATAATGCTATGACTTATCTTATATTATTGTGTTAGTTTCTTGAAAAACACATTATATAGTTATATTTTACTAGGACTTAATAAATATTTGGAGCACAAGTTACATATTTGATGCTAGGAAGACTTTACCGGGGAAAAACCCGAAATTAAAAAATCCGACTTTATTGATTTGGTTTGGTTTATAAATTTAAAACCCGACACCATTGGTTTGGTTTGATAATTAAAAAATGCGAACCAACCCGACCTATGTACACCCCTAACATAATACATTGTTGTTACTATTATTTGCTACTTGTTGCTTTATCTCCACTGTTTCTTGAGCCGAGGGCGGAAACAACCTCTCTATCTCTATATGATGAAGTTGTTATCTTTCATTGATAGGAGCTGTAAATATATAGAGTTTACAAGAGATTAAACTTGAAAAGATAAGTACAAGAAATATACGGATATACATGGATACATATCATGATCAGTTTGAATGTAACTAAATCCTAGGAAATGGTTGGATCAGGTTAATCTGTAATCCTTTATCATGCCCCCGCAAGATTGGTAGGATTGAGAGGAGGCCAATCTTGGTAACTTGTTGAAGGAATTGTTGCTTTGGAAGCGGTTTGGTTAGCGAATCTGCAAGTTGTTCACCTGCTGGTATATGTTTCACACAAATTTCTCTCTTGGCAACTTGATCGCGAACAAAGTGAAAGTCGATTGCTACATGCTTCATTCTACTATGGAAGACAAGATTTTTGCAGAGGTATGTAGCACCAATATTATCACAATATATGACAGGAGCTTTGAGCTGGGGTAAGGAAAGCTCACGAAGCAGATGAGATAGCCAATTTATCTCTGCCATTGTTGTTGCCACTACCTTATATTCTACTTCAGTGGATGAGCGAGCAACTGTACGTTGTTTCTTTGAGGACCAACTAATTGGAGTGGATCCAAGAAATATTATGTAAGCTGATGTGGACATACGGTCATCATGGTTCCCTGCCCAGTTAGCATCTGAAAATGCTATGAGTGAAAGAGAGGTGAACTGTTTGATATGCAGACCATATGTGATTGTATTCTTGAGGTATCTGAGAAGTCTTTTGACTACTTGCCAATGTTTAGTAGTCGGACAATGCATGAATTGAGCTAACTTATTAATTGCAAAGAAAATGTCCGGACGAGTGAAAGAGAGGTATTGCAAGGCACCTATGGCACATCGATATTCGGTAGCATCTGTTGGAGCTAAACCATCATTGGCGGTCAAGACTTCAGAGGAATACATTGGAGTGGATACACCTTTGGCATTTAGCATATGGTGACATTCTAACACATCAGATATATACTTATGTTGTGTGATAAGTAATCCGCCATTGTAGGGAGTGACTTCGACACCAAGAAAGTAATGAAGATTCCCCAAATCTTTCAAAGAAAATCGATTGGCCAATGTTGTGATGAGCGAGCGAACATCGAATACCGAGTTGCCTGTAAAAATAATATTGTCTACATAGACTAGAAGAAACAAGTGAGATTCACCATGATGATAAACAAATAGAGAAGTGTCTGACCGAGCATTAGTAAAACCATACAAGATAAAAAAGGAACAAAGCTCCATGTACCAAGCACGCGGAACCTGTCATAGACCATAAATTGCCTTTTTCAAAAGACACACATGATTGGGAAATCGAGTGTCCTCGAAGCCTTGGGGTTGCTTCATAAAAATAGTGTCATGCAAAGAGCCTTGTAAGAAGGCATTATTGACATCCAACTGGTGGATGGTCCAACCAAGGGTGACGGCAACAGTGATGATAAATCGGACTGTGGTATGTTTTGCAACAGGGCTAAAGGTGGAGTCGAAGTCAAGGCCAGGTCTTTGGCTATACCCTTTAGCTACAAGACGTGCTTTGTAGCGTTCTACCGTGCTGCCGGGATTGTGCTTGATTTTGAAGATCCATTTGCAACCTACAACATTTTGGTGAAGAGATGGGGGTACTAAAGTCCATGTCTGGTTACGTAGAAGAGCATCAAATTCTACTTGTATTGCAGCATGCCATTCAGGATATTTAGATGTTTGACGATAAGTGTTAGGTGCTAAAGGGAGTGCCGACGACCCTGTAGTGGCTAGGTAATCAAAGACTTCTTTGGGCTTGAAAATGTTGTTCATAGAGGGTGTCACTGGTCTATTTTGGCAGGTTGTAGGCTAAGGTGAGGGGTAGTTTAGAAGTATATTTGATTGTATAGTAGAAGAGTTGGTGGAATCGGGGTATGGTGTTGGTGAGGCGGACTTGTTAGTGTTACTGGATGGGGGATCATGGTTGTTTTCCATATGTGCATGAGGGATTAAGGAAGAAGAGAGATGTGAAGAACTTACCTGTGAAGTTGGGGCAACAAGCTCTTCTTCCTTCAAGGCAGAATCTTGGGGAAGACTATGTGCCGTTAGAATTGGCGGATCTTCATGTAGGTTGGATGAGGATTTGGAGGTTGTGTCTTCAGTAGTTGATGGTGTTGCAGAAATGGGAGAAAGCCATGGTGCTAAATCTTTTGGCATGACTCAAGGCAGATTTGTTTGGTAATCTTTGAAAGGAAATACTGATTCAACAAAGATAATATGTCTGGATGAATAAAATTTTTGATGTTGAGGGTCATAGCAGATGTAGCTGCTGGAAGCTTTGGCATACCCCATGAAGACACTTGGTCTTGATTTACTGTCCAGCTTGTGATTAGTATATGGCTTAAGCCATGTGTAACATAGACAACCGAAGACACGCAACTTAGAATAATTAGGTGAGGTATGAAATAGTGCTTCGTAAGGTGATTTATTATTTTGATTGGGGGAAGGTAAACGATTAATTAAGTATACTACTGCTTGACATACGAGAGACCAGAAAGAGAGTGGAATTGAAGCATGGTGCATTAGCGTGAGAGTCGTCTCTATTATGTGACGATGATTTCTTTCGGTTGTGCCTACGTGTTGGGGAGTATAAGGCGGGCTCGTAAGGTGTTTAATACCATGTCTATTAAGCAAGGAGCGCATATCAACGTATTCACCACCCCCGTCGCTATAAACAAACTGAATGGAAGTATTAAAATATCGTTCAATCTGATTTTTGAAATTATCAAAAATATTGGTGATATCAGATTTTTGTCTAAAAGTAAAGAGCCAAGAATACTTTGTGAAATAATCAACAAAGACTATGTAATAGCGAGATTTATCTAAAGAGATGACCGGTGAAGGTCCCCACACATCAGAATAAAGAATATCAAGAGGACAGACACTTTGCATGGTGTTGATGCCAAAAGATAGTCTATGGCTTTTATTACATAAACAAGAATCATAGAAGGTAAATGACATAGATGTAGAGACTGGAAGATTCAATAATGAAACCGTCAACTTGGTTATTCGAGGTTGCGGGTGTCCAAAGCGAGCATGTCATAAGTGTAGTGAAGAACGACTGGTGGAGGTTATGAACTGGGTGGTCGCTAGTGATATCCTGGTGGTTGATTAAGTTGATGGCCATTCATAGAGATCCCCATTATTCCGGCCTTGAAGAAGTGATGCCCCCGTTCTCAGATCCTTCACAAGAAAAGAATATGGGAAAAATTCAATAGAGGTATTATTTTGTCTACAAAACTTAGCTAGTAAAATAAGAATTTTTTGAATATTTGGATCACACAACACGTTATTTAGCACAAAAGGACTGGAATGGGAAGAGGGCTTTTAGAGAGAGGTATCACATATGTGAGAAATAGGAATAGTTACCGTCACCAATGATAATCTCATCCGATGCAGAGAAGTCTGATATTGACGCAAGATTTTGTGGATCATTTGTCATGTAGTGCGAAGCGCCTAAGACAATCACCCACCGACTATTTGGGGTGTTAGTGCGAGCAACAAAATTCGCTTGCATTTCAACAACAGGGTGAGATCTTGATCGGCCAACTTTGGCTATATGTCCAAATTTATCACAGAGTTGACATTGAATGCAATGATTATTAGACCGCCTTGATGGATTTTCATTTTGTTGTCTATACTGATTATTGATGTTGGGTTGTCCATTCATGGGAAACGATTTGTGATTGGTGTTGTAGTTATTACGCGATCTGCTTCCCAAGTTTGTGGAATTCCTCTGATTGAGTTGAGCAGTGATGATTAGTTGTTCCTTCTTGGCATCTTCATGTTTGAGGAAGACTTCATGTCCAAGTAGCTTGTCGTAGAGTTCCTCAAAGCTTATTGGTGTGTCACGGGTACGAATGGCTGCAGAGATCTCTTTGTACTCAGGTCCCAAACCACTAAGAACTTTAATTGTTAATTCTTCACTGCTAAGAGGGGAGCCTGAGGTAGCTAGTTCATCTGCAAGAATCTTGATCTCTCCCATAAATTCAACAACGGACCTGGAGCTTTGCTTAAGAGTGGATAGTTATTCATGAAGTCCAAAAATACGGGCTTGTGATTTGTTTGCATATGCAGTATGCAGACTTTGCCAAGAAGTTGCGGCTGTTGGTGCATTAGCAATAACTGGTGCAATCGTGCTATCTACCGAGGCCATGATTGTATTCCGGATAAAGCCTATCCTGTCTTGTCTAGATTTTGTAAGCAAGGTTGAGTGTTTGTTGAGTATTTGAGCCATTTGTTGAGTTGAGAAACTGTGGAGGACAGGGTTCAGTGCCGTCGAGATAGCCCATAAGATCATACCCAAAGAGAAGGGTAGATATTTGTGATTTCCAAGTATAACAATTATGGCTCCCAGTGAGTTTCAAGGGTAGTTGCGAAGCTGCATTGACTGAGATCAGTTGGGGATGTTGTGGGGTACCAGATGAAGCAGTAACAATTGCTGTTGTGTTGGCTGTGGAACCCATGGTTTGTGTGGTAAATATTGGTAATTGGTTTTGAAAGTACAAGTGGGGGTGAATTGTAACCTGTTAAAAATTTCTAGTCGACTATGTATGTTCTTAGTCGGCTGATACGGAGACAGACTGCCCAATACTGTTAGTACTTTGATTCAATCAAATACTAATCTCAACAAACAGTATTTGCTTATAATAACATATGAAAGCGGTAAGGTAAATGATACCAAGAATTTTATACTGGTTCGGAACCAATGTGGTATCCTACTCCAGTCTCCTTGAGTTGCAAGGATGTTATCTCTTAATCTCTTTGTAATATGAGTTGTGTATAACTTGTGTGATTTTCGACGTTCACCACCAAAGTTTACAAGGTTAGTTTTCACTCGCTCACCAACAACGAACAAAGGTTGGTTTTAACACGCTCACCAACAACGAACAAGGGTTATTTTAACACGCTCACCAACAACGACTCTTTGGTTTTCACTCGCTCACCAAAGTAACGAATAATGACACAACCTCTAAGGACACACTGTCTCTCCAATATTTTTCAGTCTCTCTTCACTCTTTTGTGTACACAGTAAATCTACTAAAAGTAAATCTTAATGCTTGTTAAGAGTAGAACAAAGAACTTGTAGTTGGATGGAGAATTGTATAAAAGGTTGCGTGTCTAATCTTTGAGTTTGCCAGTCTTCTTATAGACCAGATTTGAGAGTTGTTGTTGATTTGTTTTTGATAGGTGCACATAATATTTTATTGATATTTGATTTATGACCCGTGCCTTTAATTTCTTCAAGAAGGATGGGCTGGATTTAATAATCCAGGGAGTACTTTCCATGCTCCATGCTTTATTGGGTAGAGGAATAACACTTCAAGTTGTATCCCATTATATTTTGTTTCCCTTCCACTTTGGATCTTCCCTCATAGAGATTCTGAATACTCCATGTCGAGATGCTTTGAAGAAAAGAGTAGCACTTCAAATTGTCTCCATTTGATGTTGTGTTTCCCACTCAAATTGTCTCCCATTATGTTGTGTTTCCTTTTCACTTTGAATCCTCCATTTTACAGAATCTGCATACACTTGTATAACATTAGTTAAAACGTTTTTATGGATATTGATCATTATTAAAATTCTAAACTTAACAATCTCCCCTTTTTTGATGATGATAATAAGCTAAAAAGAGTTTGACTAATTTATGGATACTTCCTTTTTCTTTTCAAGTGTGCTCCCCCTATCTTTAAGCTGGTGGTTGAGTTGAATCTGCACTTTTGAACCTGTAATATACCTGCAACTCTTTTTCTTTCTTCTCCCCCTTTGACATCAATAAAAAAAAGCAAGAGAAACTACTTACAGTAATAGTACTAACTAAGCATGCATAAAGTTAGTACAACTAAGTAGTTATAGTGAGCATAGTCGGCTGATGCTTACCCTAGACACAACCAAAAGAAATAGTCTTAAACTATCACACAAAACAAAAAGGGATTGTCTTAAGCATCCTAAACATTCAATGTCTTCCAAGGAAATATTTAATGGTGTTAATCACTTTAGTGTAGAAGTTTTCATAAGAGGCATCAATGACCTTGGTGAGGTTAGTAATTCCTTGATACCTGCAATGTTGTGCTGCATCAGTATCAGCTGGTCTGAAGAAGATGATTTGTTGGCCTCAAATTTTAGTCCCACACTGCTCTGAGTAGGGATGACCTCTGATGCTTTGTTCTTTTTAAGCCAAGTTCCCTCAATTAAGGTATACCCTATCATGGAGAGGACAGTCTTGTCATAAGTGCTGGAGATAATCTTTGGAGCATAGAGAGATAGGTCCACTTTCATGACTTTCAGGATTTGAGAAACTTAGTAAACCATAAGGCAGTCTGCTCGCAGAAGAGGAAATGTCCCTGATACTTTCAAGCATTTATTGACGTACCCAGGCAAACCGGTTTATAGTTTTACCGTTTACCAAATAGTACATTATATCTTTGAGAGATAGAGTACTCAGAAAACCAGTACGGGGTAGCAAAGTAGTTGCAATAATATGGGCTAGAACACGATGTTCAAACTTCAAGTTCTTAGGACCTATATCAAGGGGGTTTTCAGACAGAACACTTTTGTTCTCATCAAAAGATACTTCAAAATTATCTGGTCAGGAATATCGCACAAAGAAATTGTATCCAACAAACTTTGTAGCAAAGATTTTTTTCAAACTGATAAGAATCAAGGATGATGTGAGTTCCTAAGACCATGGTTTCTAGATAGTCTTTATCATTCACAAAAAAAATATTTGCATAAAACATGCGCACAAGCTCTTCATAGACAGTATCACCAATAGTAGCAAATAGGGATACAAGTTGGCTATCCATTGAGTACAAAACATAAAAGATTGCAGCAAAGACTTAATTAAAGTGCATCTAAAGTAATAAGCTAGATAGACTAGTTACTTCCCTGAAATATTCCGCTTATATCGAGCTTATTCTTCCATGGCAGGTAAAGGCTCCCCCTTATTTTAAGGGTTCCACAGTCATGCTCCCTCTGCATTCATGCATATTGTCTATAGACTTTACAAGTAAAGTTTTGTACCAATGTATCTTTCTCCCCCTTTTTTCATCATCAAAAGGGTGGAAACATCTTGCAGAAATTATGTAAGCAGGTATTCACAATTACATAATTTAGTCGAAAGCTTAGTATAATCATTTGAATGAAGCGTAAAAAAAAATTAAAAGGAACTCAAGGGACACTTGGTTTTTCCAAAACATCATTTAGCATATAAGAAGGTGTAATCGCACATAGTCACTTAAAAATCACTATATGATTAAAAAGATTAAGAACCTTTTGATAACCTCAAATGTTAAACTTTCAAAATTTTGAACAAAAGCTTAATACCCTTAGAAAGACTACAACGTATTAATGCATATAGGAGTCAAGAAATGGTTATGTGTTCATACTACATGACAGTCAATTTCTTTTTACTAGTGTAGAATAGATCTTCATGAAACGACTATTTGACTATTTCCTTTAATCAACTACCCTTCACACATGAATAAGGGAACCATATTCTAAAAGATTCATCACTCAACAAGAAGTCATATAATCTTGCTTATCTAGTCTTAGAATCATTTTAAGCACAAAATAAGTCATTAGTAACGAGTGATTCATCTCTGACTTTAAGGTCAACTTATCTTTTCTCAATGTGAGAAAATATCTACACGCTGCAATAGCTTCACATGGAGAAATATTCACTCTTGGCTAGATGAGCCAGTTGAACTTTACACTTATCTTTTTCATGACATGAGAATATTAAAAATCTCCAATCCAATATTTATATTTCAGTCCACTTTGTTGCATGCAAGGTTTACATCTGAGAATATTCTACTAGATTAACTCAATTAGTTCTTGCATACAACAAGTCATAATTTAGAAGTCAACCAAAAATCTTTTGTGGCACTATATCGATATTCTATAGGATCAGGTATACCAAAATATCTGTTATAAAAATGCAATAAAGAGCCGGTCATAACTTGATACTATATTCGATCGATGGACTTACTAATTTTCTCTCTGCTTCACATTATTTGGAATGTGAGGATAAAGATTAATTCTCCATCATGCTCATTTCCAAACCGATCATCTTCCAGAGGCTTAAAGCTTGCCATGCTTTTAGTTAATATTAGATAAATATGCTCTTAAATGCATAATTGGAGAGAAAAATAATTGTCAAATGATAATCATGAAATTCTTTTAAATGACAATGAGTCTCGGTCACAAAAATGTAATCCAAAAACTTTTAACTCCAGAGAAAGACGAGAGAGTAAGGTTATGCTATTTTCAAACCATTTAAAAAATATTTCAACATCCATACAGAGATAATTTAAAAACTTGTAATGTGAACATGAAAAACAACATTCTAACAAAACTCTCCATGAAGAAACAAACCTTCTTGTTGTGAAACCTTTTGCTATAATGTATATGGAAATAAATAAAAGTAATTATAGGCAACATTAAACATTGTTATGGGGGATTTGTACAAATGCCAATCTTGTTCTGAAGGAATAAAAATCTTTCTTCAAGCAAAAGTTTTGTAAAAATATCCACTAACTGATTTTCAGTATTCACAAGTTCTAGCACAATATATTCTTTAGCAACATGATCATGTATAAAATGATGCTTGATCTCAATATGCTTAGCCCTAGAATAATGCACAGAGTTTTTGATGAACAAATTGCACTAGTATTGTCATACATAATAAGAACAGAATTAAGATATCAATCATAATCTAACAGTTAATGCATGATCCAAGGTACTTGTGTACAGCAGTTGCCTACTGCCAAATATTCAGCCTCTGCGGTGGATAAGGCCACACAACTTTGTTTCTTGTTGTGCTAGGATATAAGGGATTTCCCAAGTAATTGGCACGTTCCACTTGTGCTTTTTCTATCAAGTTTATATCCTGCAACATTTGCATCTGAAAAGCCTTTGAGATTGAAAATTTTCAAACTTTCATACCATAAGCCATAGTCTCCGTCTCTATTAAATATCTGATAATACGTTTAATAACAGTCAACTGAGACGCTTTAGGAGATGAATAATATCTAGCACATTTGTAAATACTAAACATAATATCTGGTCGACTAGCTATAAGATAGAGTAGTGAGCAAATCATACCTCGATACATTATTTTATCAACATTCTTACCATTTTTGTCTTCATACAAAGAAGTCGATGGATTCATAGATGTTCCTATGACCAATCTAATCAAGCTTCTTGTTAGATATCCATGATTGCAATTCCTTTGCTTGATAATAGATTTTTACATTTATTCTTTCAGCTTTGTTCAGTAGATCTTGCATAGTTAGAATCCATCATTCATCGCTTAATGCTTCTTCATGTTTATCTAATTCGACTAGCATGGATGTGTCGTTATCCTGTTTATTGCAAGCCATCCACTGAAAGTTTTCCATCCTTATTCATAAATTTCTTAGAAAAGTATTAGTGTAAAGAAATCACGCATGTTGAGATTTCTCTACAATTAATATTCTGAATTTCATAAAATCGAAAGTAGTAATGAATAAGGAATATACCAAGAGTCTTACCAAGACAGTTACAACCAAAGGGAACAAGATAACTAAATATCTCCCATAGCTTAGATAGAATTTCATTCAAGATAAGATCCAAAAAATATTAAGGTATATATAAGCCAGTGATAGCAATTTATACAAAAATGATACTTTCTTTTCAATTCTGCATTCCATTTAGGCGCCAAAATAAATGTGTGAGAAATTATGTATGCCGCAAAAAAATGTCGAACAAATACTATAACTCACATCTATGATCAAATGCATCATTTTCTTATTAAGGAATATAGCCTAGGCAAAAATATCAATAGAAACATACACATGTATCTTTTAAACTGTTGAGTCATAGGAATGGTCAAGTATCTCCACATGTGCATAAGTTATTTGCCTTAAGGTTAAACATCCTCCTTGAATTTGAAAGAAGTATTGATACTCTTATCAAGAGAATGAATATCAAAAGCAAATCTCCTTTTAAAACAAATTTGAGCACATGACGACATAAAAAATGTATGTATGCTTGTTTATCCTAATGTTAATACAAATGGCATGGTTCATGCAAGACATACATTCGTGGTATTTAACATCTCTAAGTCAAGGATAAAAATAACACCAAATGGAATTATAGAATAATGCGATAGTTGACTCAAGCAATATATACTTATCATATTATATTTTTTTTAAAAATAACTAGATACACATCACTTTATAATTCATTAAAAGAAACTTGGATAAATTTTAATGATACTAGTCACTCAAGTTTTACCAGGACGTGTAATGGTTTATTCATCCTTTATAGAGTATGTGTAAACTTTGAAGCACCTTTAAGCATGTTCCTGGACCAGCCGTTATGCAAATATCATTTATTCCTTTTTATGGCTGGACTCAGAATTTCTGCAAAATAAATTAATTTATTTTTGGTACCCAAATCTTTTGGGTCCTTGAGGGTTAGTAGCTGGTATAATTGGAGATGCATATACCTGTTTAAATCTCCAAATATATTTTGATCTACCATAATTTGTTTGCATAATTGCATGCAAATACTTTATGTTCAAAATTACCACAGTAATGGCATGTAGTATGAGAAGAGAAATGTTTACCTCCAGATGCCTTATTAGTTGACTTGAAACTTCCCTCAGTCAACTTGTTTAAGGTAGGACATTTACTAGTAGACCCATTTTTAGTCGATTGATAGTTGTTAAGCCAAGGAGACGACTTTGATCTAACAAGGTAGTGGCTGGGGGATTTGTGCAAGCTGCTTATTTGTTTGCGAAGCTCAAAATTTTCTTCTTGAAGTAAGTTATTCTCCAACTGATATTCTTTAAGCTGAATATCCCAGTTTTTTTTTTATTTCTCAACTTGTTATATTCTTTAAGCTGAATATCCCAATTTTTTTTTTCATTTCTCAACTTGTTATATTCTTCAAGTTGGATCTCCCAACATTTCTTCTCATGTATCACCTTGTTATATTCTTCAAGTTGGATCTCCCAACCTTTCTTCTCATGTATCACCTTGTTATATTCTTCAAGTTGAATATCCCAATTCTTTTTCTCTTTCCTCAACTTATTATATTCCTTAAGCACTTTCTCAAGGTCGTTGAGAACCGATTCAATATTTCCCTGCAATTCGTCACATTTATCGCAATATGTAATATGAGTAGGACATACCTTGTCAATTTCTCCTATTGCCATGAAACATAGGTTCTCTATTCTTTCATGGTCGTCTTCTTCTTCAGATTTATTCTCGTCGTTCCAAGTTGATATTCTATGATTCTTCTTCTTGAATTTAGGACACTTTAATTTCATATGTCCAGATTTACCATATTCATTGCAGCATACATTCTCTTTTTGTTGTACCTCATTCTTGTGATGATTCTTGATGGATTGAGATTTTTTATTCTGCTTCTTTCTCCTCTTCTTTTTTCTTGTCCTGGGTATCACTGCCAAGTCTTCTCGATCTTCACCATTTTCAGAGTCTTCAAGAACTAACTTGGATTCAATTTCTTTAACTTTGTTAGTGTCTCCATGGATATTTTTCAATATGTCCCATATATCTTTAGCAGTCTCACAAGTGTATATATTCTTATATTCTTCTTCACTAATCGCACAATAGAGCATGTTGATTGCTCTAGCATTTGTTTGCATAATATCCAGCTGCTCTCTTGTGTAGTCAAATATGGATGCCCCTTTTTCAAGCTTCCTTCCATCACTGTTGTTCGGAATAAGTCTAGGTCTATTCTGAATAACTAGCCAGGCTAGATAATCTATTGATTGAACATAAACCTTCATTCTTTCTTTCCAATGGTTATAGTATTGACTATTGAAGTACGACGGCCTTCTTGTTGAGTATCCCTCTTGAAATATGGTTCCAGTAATTTGATGACATGCCATATATCTTTTCTCACTTGCTGTTAAGCAAAAGAAAAAGATGTGAGACCAGGTCTGATACCAATTGAAAGTACAAGAGGGGGAGGGGGGGGGAGCGAGTGAATTGTAGCCTGTTAAAAATTTCTAGTCAACTATGTATCCTCTTAGTCGACTGATGCGGAGACAGACTGCCCAATACTGTTAGTACTTTGATTCAATTAAATACTAATCTCAACAAATATTAATTGCTTATAATAACATATTAAAGCAGTAAGGTAAATGACACCAGGAATTTTATACTGGTTCGAAACCAATGTGGTATCCTACTCCAGTCTCCTTGGGTTGCAAGGATGTTATCTCTTGATCTCTTTGTAATATGAGTTATGTACAGCTTGTGTGATTTTTGACGTTCACCACCAACGTTTATAAGGCTGATTTTCACTCGCTCACCAATAACGAATAAGGGTTGGTTTTAACACGCTCACCAACAACGACTCTTTGATTTTTACTCGCTCACCAAAGTAACGAATAATGACACAACCTCTAAGGACACGCTGCCTCTCCAATATTTTTCAGTCTCTCTTCACTCTTTTGTGTACAAAGTAAATCTTAATGCTTGTTAAGAGTAGAACAAAAAACTTGTAGTTGGATGGACGTATAGAAGACTGTGTGTCTAATCTTTGAGTTTGCCAGTCTTCTTATAGACCAGATTTGAGAGTTGTTGTTGATTTGTTTTTGATAGGTGCACGCAATGTTTTATTGATATTTGATTTATGACCCGTGCCTTTAATTTCTTCAAGAAGGATGGGCTGGATTTAATAATCCACGGAGTGCTTTTCATGCTCCATGCTTTATTGGGTAGAGGAACAATACTTCAAGTTGTCTCCCATTACATTTTATTTCTCTTCCACTTTGGATCTTCCCTCATAAAGAATCTGAATACTCTATGTCGAGATGCTTTGAAGAAAGAAGCAGCACTTCAAATTGTCTCCATTTGATATTGTGTTTCCCACTCAACTTGTCTCCCATTATGTTGTGTTTTCTTTCCACTTTGAATCTCCCGTTTTGCAGAATCTGCATATACTTGTATAACATTAGTTAAAACTTCTTTATGGATATTGATCATTATTAAAATTCTAAACTTAACAGGTTTGAGGAGAAAGTGAAGTTGCAATGTTGGTTAACTCTTTTACCAGAATCGAGAGGCTCTTTAGAGCTAAGAGGTGTAAAGTATAAATGAACAGAGAGTTTATGATGAAGTTGTTATCTTTCATTGATAGGAGCTGTAAATATATAGAGTTTACAAGAGATTAAACTTGAAAAGATAAGTACAAGAAATATACGGATATACATGGATACATATCATGATCAATTTGAATGTAACTAAAATCTAGAAAATTGTTGGATCATGTTAATTTGTAATCCTTTATCATTATCCTTTATCACCCTCCACATACCCCATTTATGAGAATACTCTGAATTTGTTTGTTGAATGCAACTAGATGTTATTTAAACCCGATTGGTTGGATGAAAGATAAATCCAACTACTAAATTAAAGACAACTTGCTCTAAGACATTCCAAAGATGAAAATAATAGTTCATATATTATCGATCGCAAATAAATAGGACTTCAATTCATACATATGCCTCATTTGGCCCAAATACTTGACTAAATGCTCACCTGCATCACTATATATCCTCATATTTTGATAGGTTCAACCAGTAACAAGTTAATCATGTTTTTAACATTGCCTTTGGAGTTTGTGTATCCATCTCCCTCTTTATACAGAGTGTCCATCACACGTGCACAATTTATAACTCGTTCAAGGACAAACATTGGTACTTCAGTAGGAAGGAATAATTCCTTGTTTATAACTTTCCATGCATTCTTGATTTCCTTCTGTAGCTTAACGTATGCCTCTTCCTTTGATGCTCCATATTCTTTCATGTAGCATTCAATAATTGAAGCTACATGTCCTCTTTGTTGTTCAACCTACATGAAATAGATTTCAATCTCTTCAGTATAATTATACATTTTAAGCATTTTCTTGTTTTATCATATTTTAAGCTTCATGGCTAAACTTTAATCCCATTTGAATCAAATTTAATACATATAATCTGTTCCTTTTGTACACATGCAGATAAACAATCATTGGCAAGTTGTTTTGTGTGCATTATTTTCATGTAGATAGTTTCTTTTCTTCTTTTTTCTCGTGAGTGACGATCTTGTTCTTATTTTCATGTAGATAGTTTCTTTTCTTCTTTTTTCTAGTGAGTGATCTTGTTCTTATTTTCAAACTCTCTACTGTATTACATATCATTGTATTTACTAACTTTTCATTGCTGATGTTAAATTATTCGATATCGCAGACACCAAACTATCATATATCCTTCTTTTATTTTTTGCATAGTTATACAATAAAGCGAATACAAATTACTTAGTAACTTTTTCCTGGAAGAGATTGCTACATGGATAACAGAATACTAGCGATTTAATGTTTAATGAATTTAGAAGGTCTATTTTATTATTTTATGCCAATGAACCTTCAAAATTGGAAGTGACACTTTGGGCCGGTTTGGCCATAAAATAAATTCATTTTTAATCGATTTTGTTTTAGTTTTTTTCGGAATCAATGTTTGGCCATGAAAATTTTAAATTTCACTTGAAGTTGAATGTCGGAATTTTCCGAAAATTTGAAAAACTCAAAAAAGTTATTTTTCAAAATTTACAAAAATTCAAGAACAGCTCCAAATTATATTCATGTCCAAACACAACTCTAATTTTCAAATACTATTTTCACAATTTACTTTTTTTCGAAGTTTCACAATTCTTACGTGCAAACGCCCACTTACTCTATCTTTTGAGAAAAAAAAAGAAAGTGAGAAGTGTTATTGTTGTACTTACGTCATGGCCAACAATATCGTCCATTGCTCTGCTAATTGTTGACGCAGCCAGAACTATCGAAGGCTTATTTATTATCCATTCAAAAGTCTCTCTGGATATAAACTCCTCCATTCCGACCAAGGAAGTTGTTGCTAACATCATATAGCCACAGCTTACAAGTGCATTCTTAGTATACTCCTCACAAGTTGGAGTATAGCCAGCATCCAACCATTGGGCTTCCTTAAGAAAGGCTCTCACCAACTTTTTCATCTGAAAAATAAATAGAAGTAATTTAAGCTAGATAATAAGTGTCGTCTTCTTTTGGAATGAGATCACCGTTTCCTTTGTTTTCTTCCATTTAACTTAATCTAACTGATTTATGTGCATGGGTTAGTTAAGCAATATTACCTCATATTTTGCATAGTATACGCGGTCGGATTTACATTCTTTGGCCAGTACTTCTTCCATTTCACTGTAAACGTCTAGAAGGGCTTGATAAGCAGGTCTCAAATATGGCTGTAGGGAATCTATCGCACTAATGTCCCATCTAAAAATCAAGATTGTATCAGAATCACAAGCTAATTTTTACATTATGAACATGTCGTTTCACACGATAACAACATAAAGAAATGTTTTTTAATATTCATCAACGAGGAATTGTAAAAAGATTTACCTCTGTATCGCATCAGTGAACGGCACGAGTTCATCAAGGGTTGCATAAGCATCAAAAGTGTCATCAAGGATGCTGTCGATCTTGATTATTTTTGTTATCATTTTTCTCGCACGACTATACTGAGGCTCATAATACAATCCTAATATCCAAAATAACACTCAACCAATCTGTCTCTTGCATATGGATATTTGTTCACAAAATCCAAATCTTTCCACCATCTGCATCACATCACAAGAGCAACACGTTATTATATTTCAGTTTTACTAAGCCCAAGGTATCATTATTCATTAATTAAATTAAAGAAGATAGATCAAATAATGTACCTCGTAAGCTCGTTAAGCTCTCTTTGATGCAGCTTTTGCAACACGTTAAAATCCAATTTTGCGAATTTCAAAAGCAATTTGTTGTGTGCATCAATGTCTTCATAAATGGATATGTATTTCCTTGCCCCCAACCTTGGTACGGTTTTACGAATAGGCTGGCTTAAGGCTTCAGAAACTTGAGCCTTAAGCGAGTTAAAATTGTTCAAGTTTGTGACCATGGACTCGAGATGAATAGTGGTAAAGGTAAGAGCTTCTTCTAGAATCTCCTCCGCGTGCACTCTCATATGTGATGCTTCATACAAACTTAGTAATCCTTGGACATCATTACTAAGGGCTTCCTTGAATCCTCCGTCATGATTAGTGAATTGCTTGAACACATCTGGTTAAACATCATGTTCATATTTTGATAGAAATTAATTTAGTTTAAACTCCAAATTACATGTTATTATTAAAAATATTACTCCCTATATATCAGCCAAAAGAACTTAAGCATTCTTACATAACTGGTGGGTTTGAAAGCTAAGAAACCTAAAGTTTCCATATTAAAATTGGTGATAATTTTTCAGTACAAGGACATAATTACAATTTCCATGATGCTACGTTGCAAGTGTTATAAGCGTAAATGAAGATAAAGCCATATTGGATCAAGTTTTCAGCCATAATGCTGAAAAATAAACCTAAAGTTGCCACATTAAAATTGGTGATAATTTTTCAGTACAAGGACAAAATTACAAGTTCCATGATGCTATGTTGTAAGTGTTATAAGCGTAAATGAAGATAAAGCCATATTGGATCAAGTTTTCAGCGATAATGCTGAAAAATTCTGGTGATCCTCGAAATTTTGCCACAAATCCTGACGGATCCTGCTGTGGCGATTTCTAAAATTGTTTTCCAAAAATATTATGATCAGTGTTCCAAAATTCTTATCAGAGACTATTTTTTCAAGACTTTTTTACCAAGATCAAAATGTTCCATCCAGCGTAATTAATAGGTTCCAAGCGTGCGAATATTTAAAATAATTTTTTTTTTCTTTTTCTTAACCTCGAAACGAAGCGAATGATAAAGAAAGCTATGGGTGGAAGTTTTGAATATACTATTGAAATAACCACGAAAACAGCAATGAAGCTTTGCAGGATAGAGCAGAAAGAAGTTAAGTTACCTGAAGACATGTAATGGCCTTGTTGTCTTACAAGCCGGAAACGAAGAGCGACAACGTAAAGGTTATCATCAATATTATTCTCAGTCTGCAGTTGGGACGCATCAAAGATGTTTTGAATAGATGTTTCGATCT
Source organism: Nicotiana tabacum (assembly GCF_000715075.1). NCBI lineage: Eukaryota > Viridiplantae > Streptophyta > Magnoliopsida > Solanales > Solanaceae > Nicotiana > Nicotiana tabacum. The sequence goes on from NC_134101.1 coordinate 40,634,261, forward strand.
CATTATGAAAATGATATGCTACTCCCAATCGTTGGATTGTGTCAATCAGGACAAGTTTTTGTGTACTATTGTCACGAGTTTCTACTAACATCTTCCTGACTTTTTCTTTTAACTCATCAAGTTCAAGTTTTTCTTGGGTTCTAATTTCCTGCATTTGAAAATTCAACATATTAGTTTTGACTATCTTTAAATGAAATACCAGTATAATATGTACAAACTTACTGTTGTTTTTGTTTGAAAAATAGGAATTAAAACGGAATTCAAAAAGAAATAAAGCATATACATGAGTGGAGATGGCGTACTGTAAGTTGATAAGTATAGGAGAGGAAATGATATCCCCAAACGGTTGATTCAAAATTTGCCACGTGACGATGATCAGAGAAAGAAGCATCCATTGCTAATATTTTATGAGTCATCCTTTTCTCCTTATAATCTCTGATTCTATGTCTCTCTCTTCCCCTCCACATGACTAAAGGTGAAAATGAGTATGTATTTTTAACTGAACAGAAACTGTATCCCCCAATGGCCGATTGAGAATTTGCTAAGTGATGCCAGCCGGTGGGATAAGCAATCATTGCTTGACTCATCCTTCTTTCTGTTTTCTCTCCCCACAAAGGTTTTACATCTAAATTTTTGTACATATTTATAGTGCAGTTTCATTTTTGTTTTCCTCATTGATACAGTTGACATCATCCGAGTGCGCACTATGCATGTCCTCTAAGAAGACGCTGGCTTCGTGGCAGTCTAGGAGCCAAGTGTGTTCAGAGGGGTCAATTGAATTTTCTTTGTTGTAATATTTGGACAAGAGTGGGTTGCTCTAGCGGTGAGCACCCTCCATTTCCAACAAAGAGGTTGTGAGTTCAAGTCACCCAAGAGCAAGGTGGGAGTTCTTGGAGGGAGAGAGACGGGGGTCTATCGGAAACAGTCTCTCTACCTCAGGGTAGAGGTAAAGTCTGCGTACACACTACTCTCTCCAGACCCACTAATAAAATTTTGGAATGTATAGCATAAAGTAAACTTTTTTATATATATCTGAAATGTTATATCCCTTTACAGTTAAGTGTATTCACTCACTGCGCAAGTTTACAATTTTTGGAATTCCATTGTTATTTTTTCTCGCTCCCCCACTACTTTGTGGTAGTGCCGTCAAAATGTGCTAGTCCAGCCAAGTCGAGACCTCACGGGCCATGGAATTTGATGGGCTTGAATGGATCGGCCTCATTTTCGAAAGAGCCTTAAAATAAGTGAAAATAGTACGGACTAATCAGTTTTCAGATTGGTAATTGAAAAATAGTCAGTATTTGTAAAGTCATTGAAAAATAGTCACTATTTTACTGCAACACGTAAAGTTCCAGCATAATATATTGGAGATTGATGCACATGTATATGCACTTCCAACATATTATGCTGGAACTCCAGCACACGGAAAGTTCCAGCGTAATATACTGGAACATCATTATATTATGCTAGAAGTTCACATGTGAAAAATTTATACTCCAGTATATTATGCTGGAATATTTTTCGAATTTTGAACAGTGTTTTCGTTCAGATTTGTCTTTACATGAAAAGTGATTAAATTTCGATTACTTTTGAAACTTTGGTTTTTTTTTTTCAATTATCACTTGTAAATCTAACTATTTTTGAATTTCACCCTTAAAATAACTAGCCCAACTCATCCCTAAGTGGACCACGGGCTAGGGCAGGCTAACCCTTAATATTTTTCAATCTTCTTCTTATTTTTAAATCTAAAATTCGAACCTAAAATTCTGCAAATTTGTTTTTGTTTCTAACATTTGATGATGTATAAGGAAGTAAAAATTACAAAAGTATAAATTTTTGTAAGACAATAATTTAATATTACATAAAACTTTATGGTATTCAGGAAAGTCGACTTTATTCGCAAACATGAAGGTTTATAGTTATTACTAAAATTTTTAAGTTGTTAGCTAAATTTTAAGAAATTACCAATAACAAAATAAGAAAAAAACACTCCAAGAAAAGAAACCTTTTAACCAAACCATGGATAGATGCAAATCAAAATATACCTACCTAACAGTCACATACATATAGAATATGGTTAACAGAAAAAAAATTGTTGGATTCCCAACAAACCGACAAAAACTGAATTCTTCTATTTTGTGAATATATCTTGTTGCGTCAACAAAGTGCTTAGATTGTACTAAAACGCGATAACCAATTAAGAGAAAAAAAAAATAAAAATCAAGCAGATTCATTTCAAGAAATTATATTCCAGCAACTCAACTCAAAAGACCTATTTGATAAGTGTTATTTTGAGTAGTATTTGTCTCTTTGACTCTTTAATTTTTTTTATTTTTTATTTTAAATTCAAATTAAAATCTTTTTGGCCCATAGGCCGGCCCTAGCCCAGCCTCGGTCGAGCCTCAAGGGCCCACAGACTAACTCAGGTTGGGCCGATAAGCCTCACTTTTAAATGGGCTAGAAAAATCTTAGCCCAATCCTATCCAAGTAACGAGTTCGATTGGACTGGCCTCGTGGGCCAAGCCCATTTTGGTTGCTCTATTTTGTTGGGTGAGTTTGTTTTTTTCTTTTTTTGTTAGTTAGTTAAATATGACCAATTCATCATTTTTATTATATTTATTAAATTATATTATAAGTAATTTTCTTAAGAAAAAGTTAAACTCATTTATAGCCTGTTTGACCAAACTGGAAAAAAATGAGCTTATTTTGAGAACTGCTTTTCGAAAAAGTACTTTTGGAGAAAATTAGTTTGTGTTTGGCTAATTAATTTGAAAAATATTTTTGAGCAATAATTTGTGCTTGGCTAAGTTTTTCAAAAAGTGCTTTTAAGTATCAAATTACGAATAAGGATATGAAGATATTTACCTAATTAGTTAATATTATATAAATAAATAATTACAAATATTTACCATTAATGATAATAATTTTTTTTATTTAAGTAAAATATAAAAGTAAAATTAAAAATAATTTATTCTTTTAAGATGATTGAAATATATAAAAAATTATTTAACAAATATGAAAGTTCATCACAACAACAACAACAACAACAACAAACCCAGTATGTTCCCAACAGGTGGGGTCTGGGGAGGGTAGTTTGTACGCACACTTTATCTCTACCTAATACAGGTAGAGAGGAAGTTCATCACAAAAGTCATTATATATTATTTAATAATTTAAACTAAGTAATGTTATTTTGCTACATACAATATTTTGCTAAGGGTATTTTTGGTAGGAAAAAAATTCAAAACTGCTTCTGCTTCTGCTTCTACTTCTGGGGAGAAGTTACTTTTTTCTACTTCTCAAAAACTATTTGTGCTTCTACCCAAAAACACTCTCTCTCCCCCTCCCCCAAAGAAAAGTTTGGCCAAATACCTCAAGTTAAAGAAAAGAATACCTTTTTAAAGAAAAAAACACTTCTACCCTTGGGAGAAGCTTGGCTAAGAGCTCGTTTGGTTTAGCTGATTATAAATAACTGATAAGCTTGAAGTGCTGAAAAATATTTTTTAATTGCTGAAACTGATTTTTTAAGTTTGGATAGATGTGTTGAAACTAATAATAAGCAGTTGATATGTTTGGTAGAAAAGTATTGATAAGCTGTTATTTTGTGAAAGTGATTAAATATCCTTAAAACTTTACAAAATATTGTAACTAGAAAATTTCTTTGTATAGAAAAGGATGAATAACGAATATGGAATGAAGAGAAAGTTAGGAAATTTGTTTCGTAAAAATATTTTGTGAAATAAAAAATATTATTAAGGATAAACTCGTAAAAGCCTTGGTCAAACTAAAAGTGCTTATAAGCTGAAAAGCCATAAGTTGGGGGTGACCAACTGTCACGACCCAAAATTTCACCATAGGCGTCGTGATGTCACTTCGTCTCTAAGACTAGGCAAGCCGATTACAATTACAATTCAAGCCATTTTTTTTATAATCGAAACCAACAACGGAAATAATTATATCACCTTCCCAAGACTGGTAATACTGAGTCACGAATTCTAACTGAATACATGCAATGATCTCAAGGATCGAATATATAATACTGTTCGAATAAGAGTTGATAGTACAATAAATGGAAAGACTCCAAGTGACTGCGACGACCAAGCAGCTCAACTTTTAGTCCTTCCGATCACACTCTAACTATGTCGGAGTCCGATATCTCCAATACCCGGCTCTGCACAAAAATATGCAGAAGTATAGTATGAGTACATCACAGTCGGTACCCAGTAATTATCAAGACTAACCTCGGTGGAGTAGTGATGAGGTACAATCAAGACACTCACTAATCAATTAACCCGTGGAGTATAGTAGTATATAATAATAATAGAAACAAATAGCAATGATGGCAACACGAATCAATCAATGATATAAACAACAAGGCAATAAGAACACCATAAATATTGCTCAAACGAATAAGGATCACAAATACAACCAATCATTCAAGTCCCTCAAATTTACATCTTTCAAATGTAAGTACTTCAAGTATAAATCTTCCAAATATAAGTTTTTCAATAAAAGTTCTTAGAATATAATCCCTTCAAATAAATATATATTTCGAATATACGCCCTTCAAAAAAGAGTCTTTCGAATATAAATCTTTCAAATAAAAGTCACCTTGTGACACCTCATTTCAAAATTATAAAAATACGGGTCTCAATCCACTTTCATATTTTCACGGCACCTTGTGCCCATATTTCTATCACAACTGCACGGACAACTCACGTGCCAAAAATATAAATATATAAAAATATGCACTATCAATTTACTTTAGAAATAGTTTGAGTGAAGAAAATGACATTGCACTTAAATTAAAGCATCAGATAAACTAATAATTTGGATGTAAAATTTATTAATTTAAAACATAATAGTAATTTCTTTTATTTAAAATAACTCAATCATCGAAAATCAGTAATGACCAGAAATATAAATCATTAGAGTCTCGTACTAAAAAGTCAAAGCCAACACAATACAACAAGGAACACAAAACACATAATAATAAAGTCAACTAGTAAATCACGGAAGAAGACAAGAATTTACATATCACAGAAAAATAAAATAACCAAGGCAAGTGCAACCATAAATAACTTTCAATAAAGGGCACTCCCGAGGTACCGCCTCGTAGTCCCAAAAATAAATTCATAATCTTTCCTTATATCACCGCGGTAGCCTTCACATTTAGTTTTAAAAATCATTTTTTCCGAAATAGCATCCCGCATTTTAGCCCACTTTCTCACACCGCATGCGTTTCAACACCCTGACCTTATACCACCGCATGCATATCAATATCACAATTTTTTACAGTGGGCACTCTCGAGGTACCACCTCGTAGTCCCAAAAGTAAATATGCATCAACAAACTGCACTACAAGTACTCAAATATCACAACATATCATAAATTGCACATCAAGTGCTCAAATATCACAACATCTCATAAATTGCATATCAAGTGTTCCAATATCGCAACATATCACAAATTGCACATCAAATTTTTAAATATCGCAACATATCACAAATTGCACATCAATTGCTCAAATATCACAACATCTCATAAACTGCACATCAAGTGTTCAAATATTATAACTTGTCACAGAAATCGATAATAATATTATTTTTCACAATAAGGAGCCAACGACTCGATCATAATGTGTACAAGATCTTAACAAAATTGTCGGGAGTGAACAACTCAACCGAATAATATTTCACAATTTAGCACTTGCCTCAATATGATTCACGGCCTTTATAATTTAATACCAAATTTCAACAACATGAATTGAAAAGTAATTCATCAAGGAACAACACCTCTTTTAAATCGCAACTTCAGGAAATAAATAGATTTATTTATCTTATTAACTAAATTTTTCATTTAAATTATCTGTAAATAAAATCAATAATGAGTATTTTTCATAAAAATGACAACTCAAACAAACACAGAGTTCACATAAAAGTCAAGTAGCAATCACACCAAATTATCATATAAAAATAATCTCGGCAAAATAAGGAATAAGGCATGACAAATAAGAGATTTAATGTCATGACCCAATTTTAGGATCATGACCGACGCTTAGGAGCAAGTGTTCCCAAGTAAGCCCCATCGGTATTTTATAGAAAATCGGACAGAGTTTTACCTGTTTTAGGACCATCCAAAAATAAACTTGTCTTAGAAATTAACAACACAACCAACCAATATCCACCAAAACAAGTTATAATCCTCATCAACGAAGTACTCCCAACACAATAATACTAACTCCATCTCCAAAAATACGATCGGAAAGTCTAATACGAATCACAAGTCTATATAAATAAAAGAATACTCGTGATACTCATAAAAATGACTATGGAGCGCATCTAAGAGTTTCAAGAAAGATACTATAACAAATAAATAACAATCCTTGCCCACGCGAATAAATGCGGGGCTCACCAGGAACTGTCAACTCGTGTACTCTAATTAACGAAATTCTCGCCTGCGCCTACTGCTGCCTCTATAAAAACAATAGCGAGGAGTGAGTCGCTAGCTCAGTGAGTAATAACACTTAACCACAACTGTTTTTAATTGGGAACAAGTCAGAAAACATGCTAGTATATTATATAGAAAATATCTTAAGAATGCCCTTTGAAAAATAATAAACAATAATCGGTTTCATCATCTGTTTCCTATAACATAAATCAATTTAACAATTCGTAAGCAATGTCTCATAGAAAATCATTATGTTTGGGAGGTTTCCAAGAAAGGATCATATAATCTATATCACTGTGTGGACCCCTTCGTGAAAGAAGTCAAATATAACTGTAGGTCCCTATTCGAGGAAAACTGTAACTGTATGCTAGTTCTACCTCACCACTAGCGAGGGCTATAACTGTAATCGGTAATCTGTAAATATAAGGTGCACCAGGTCTAACGAACCCGCCGTTAGCTACGGGATTCTTCAAAGTCTCCTCCCATTTATACTCTTTCTTGTAAACAGTAAATACTCGTACAAAAGCATTTTTAAAATAATAAAGGGCATATCATTTCTTATCAAATCTTGAAATTTTATTTCGGTAATGGTAATCATGTTTGAAGTAACAGTAAAATATGTCTAGTAACAGTGAGAATAATTCAAATAACTGTAACCTCTCAAGTAACGGTAAAACATATCTAGTAACAGTGAAAATATTTAGATTAATCGGTAAACATCTGTTACGACCCAAATTTTTTTACTAACGGGACCGTGATGGCGCCTAACATATCACTTGCTAGGCAAGCCAACATTAGAGAATCATTAACCAATTCTTTATTTCCATTCAGTAATTAATAATAATTAACTAAGATGAAATATAATAAGTGCGAAATATCATAATACTGTATTAATTACTACCACTCGGATCTGGAGTCACAATTCACGAGCATTCTAGAATTTACTACAAGTAATAATCTCAAAGAAATACAACTGTCTGAATGAAAGAAACAGTAAAACAGAAAAGATAGGCGGGGACTTCAAGGTCTGTGAACGCCGACAGATCTATCTTGAGTCTCCGGACAGCGGACCAATAGCAAAATCTCGATCAACCTGAACCGGTATCAAAGTCTGCACAGAAAGTGCACAGTACAGCATCAGTATAACCGACCCTATGTACTGGTAAGTGTCGAGTCTAACCTCGATGAAGTAATGACGAGGCTAGGACAAAACACCTACATATAACCTGAACAGTATAATTATGCTAGTGGCAACAACAGTAAATAAAGAAATAACACAAAAATAATGGGAAGGGAACATACAATGGGGGAATACAACAAAAACAGTGAGAATAATGAAAAGAAAGAATTTAACCGAAAATTCTTAAACGAATTGAGCAATTAAAACAGCAAGGAAAACTGTCACCCTTCGTGCTTTTACTCTCAACCTCACCAAATAAATAAATAGAACGCCACGGCATCACCCTTCGAGCATTAAACCTCTTATAATATACACAGCATCACCCTTCGTGCTTTAAAACTCTCATAATATACACGGCATCACCCTTCGTGCTTTAAACCTCTCATAATATACACGACATCACCTTTCGTGCTTTATACTCTTCTTCACAATATAAATAATGCATGCACGGCATCACCCTTCGTGCTTTACACTCTTCCTCGCCATATAAATAAATCACGCACGACATCACTCTTTGTGCTTTACACTCTTCCTCACAATTCACAGAATCAATAGCAACGGATAGAGAGAAGTTTCACAAAGAAATCAATATTTCATCAATGATTACTTTCAAAATTTAACATCTCAAGCTCTCATAAATATTCATAATTTTATCAACCTTGGTGGAACTGGATACAAGTCTCCCAACATTTCAACAACAACAATAATCATGGATAACAAGATTTAAGACTACAAATTTGCAAGAATGGAATTTCACTCGCATGCTATGACTCGACCACAACAAATAGATGCTCATCACCTCAACTATACATCGTATACAACAACAAAACACGTAGAAAATACTCACACAATACCTATTCCCTCAAGCCAAAGTTAGACACAATACTTACCTTGCTCCGAAAGCCATTTAATTCTTAATCACAACTTTTTCATTGGAATTCACCTCCAAATTACTCGTATCTATTCAAAATGACTCAATAATATCAAACATTGCTAAAGGAATTAAGTTTAATGAATAATTATAGATTTCCCAAATTTTTCCTCCAAAAAGTCAAAAATCGACCCCTGGCCCGCTTGGTCAAAACTCGAGATTCAGACCAAAATCCATTTACTCATTCACCCCCGAGCCCGAATATGTAATTAGTTTTGGAATCTGACCTCAAATTGGGGTCTAGATCCTCAAATTTCCGAAATTCCTAAGTTCTACCCAAAAATCCTAATTTCACCATAAAAATTCTAGATTCTAGGTTGAAATCTTGTTATAAGATGTAAAAGATTGAAAGAAAAGAGTTAGGAATCACTTACCTATGATTTGGGGAAGATTTGGTCTTTGGAAAATCGCCTCTTAAGGTTTAGGGTTTTGACAATATGAAGAATGAATGAAAAATCCCGACTAAGCCCCTTTTACTCAGCTGCAGGTGTCGTAATTGCGAAGGAACAATCGCAATTGCAATGCCCTTCACAATCCCGCTGCCTTCGCAAATGCGAGGAAAGTGTCGCATTTGCGACCACTGAACCTCGCAAATGCGAGTAAATATTTGCATTTGCGAACCTGCCCTTCCCAGACTCCCTTCGCAATTGCGAAGGTAACCTCGCAAATGCGAGAACTGCTGGCCCAGGCTTCTGATCACAATTGCGATGAAAGCCTCGCAATTGCGGACCCTGTTATGTTCGCATTTGCGATGCCTGATCTCGAAATTGCGAGATGAGAGGCCTGCAACAAGTTTAGTTATACCAGCAAAAATTTCTAAGTTCAAAATATCCCGTGGCCTATCCGAAACTCACTCGAGCCCTCGGGGCTCCAAAACAAACATGCACACAAGTCTAAAAACATCATACGAACTTGCTCGCGCGATCAAATCGCCAAAATAACACCTAGAACTACGAATTTAGTATCAAATCAAATGAAATTCTCAAGAACACTTTAAAATTCATATCTTCTAAATTGGACGTCCGAATTACGTCAAATCAACTCCGTTTCTCACCAAATTTCACTTACAAGTCTTAATTATCATAATGAACCTGTACCGGGCTCTGGAAACAAAAATACGGACCCGATATTAACAATATCAAATATCAATCAATTCTTAAAAACAAATAATTTCCAAACTTTTAACTTTCATAAAAAAATCATAACTCAAGCTAGGGACTTCCGAATTTAATTTCGGGCATATGCACAGGTCCCATAATTCGATACGGACCTATCGGGACCGTCAAAGTACGAATCCGGACCCGTTTACCAAAAATATTGACCTAAGTCAACAAAAATCAACTTTTAAGGCAAAAATTCTTATTTTCATTAGTTTTCAACATAAAAGCTTTCCGGAAACCTGCCCGAACTACGCACAAAAATCGAGGAGGGTAAAAATGAGATTTTTAAGGCTTAAGAGCACAGATTCGAGTTCTAAAACATAAGATGACCTTTTAGGTCATCACATTATCCACCTCTAAAACAACCGTTCGTCCTCGAACGGACATAGAAGAATACCTGGGCTGGTGAAAAGGTGGGGATATCTACTCCGCATATCAGACTCGGACTCCCAAGTAGCCGCCTCAATAGGCTGACCTCTCCACTGCACTCGAACTGAAGGGTAACGCTTTGATCTCAACTGGTGAACTTATCGGGCTAGAATTGCCACAGGCTCCTCCTCGTAAGTCAAATCCTTGTCCAACTGGACATAGCTGAAATCTAACACATGGGATGGATCACCATGATATTTCCGGAGCATAGACACATGGAACACCGGATGAACCGCTGATAAACTAGGTGGTAATGCAAGCATGTAGGCTACTTCACCCATTCTTTCAAGAATTTCAAAGGGTCCGATATACCTAGGGATCAACTTGCCCTTCTTTCTGAACCTCATTACACCTTTCCTAGGTGAAATCCAGAGCACTATTCTTTCTCCAACCATGAATGCAATATCACGAACTTTACGGTCGGCATAACTCTTTTGCCTAGACTGAGCTGTGCGAAGTCGATCCTGAATAAACTTGACCTTATCCAAGGCATCCTGTACCAAATCGGTACCCAACAACCGAGCCTCTCCCGGTTCAAACCAACCAACTGGAGATCGACATCGCCTTCCATATAATGCCTCATATGGAGCCATCTGGATGCTCGACTGGTAGCTATTTATTATAAGCAAACTCCGCAAGTGGCAAGAAATGATCCCAAGAACCTCCAAAGTCTATAACATAATCGCGGAGCATATCTTCCAATATCTGAATAGTGCGCTCTGACTATCCATCTGTCTGTGGATAAAATGCTATACTCAACTCCACCCGCGTGCCTAACTCACGCTGTACAACCCTCCAGAAATGTAAGGTACCCCGTGAAGGCGGACAATCTCACAAATATAAATTTCAGCTAACCTCTCTGAAGAATAAGTAACTGCCACTGGAATGAAATGTGCTGACTTGGTGAACCTGTCCACAATGACCCAAACTGTGTCAAAGTTTCTTTGAGTCCGTGGGAGCCCAACAACAAAATCCATAGTGATACGCCCCCACTTCCACTCTGGAATTTCAAACTTCTGAAGCAAACCACCAGGTCTCTGATGCTCGTACTTAACTTGCTGACAATTCAGACACCGAACTACATATGCATTTATATCCTTTTTCATTCTCCTCCACCAATAATGTTGCCGCAAATCTTGATACATTTTGGCGGTACCTGGATGAATAGAATACCTGGAACTGTGTGCTTCTTCAAGAATTAATTCACGAAATCCATCTACATTAGGTACACAAATACGACCCTGCATTCGCAGAACCCCATCTTCCCCCACAACAACCTGTTTGGCATCACCGTGCCGCACCGTGTCCTTAAGGACAAGTAAATGAGGATCATCATACTGCCTCTCTCTGATGCGCTCATATAAAGAAGACCGAGCGACTGTGCAAGCTAGAACCCGACTGGGTTCTGAAACATCTAACCTCACGAACTGATTAGCCAAAGTCTGAACATCTGCAGCTAATGGCCTCTCACCAACCAGAATATACGCAAGACTGCCCATACTTACAGCCTTTCTACTCAAAGCATCGGCCACCACATTGGCCTTTCTGGGGTGATACAAAATGGTGATATCATAGTCTTTCAACAACTCCAACCATCTTCTCTGCCTCAAATTAAGATACTTTTGTTTGAACAGATACTGAAGGCTACGATGATCAGTAAATACCTCACACGAGACACCGTAGAGGTAATGCCTCCAAATCTTCAGCGCATGAACAACGACTGCCAATTCTAAGTCATAAACAAGATAATTCTTCTCGTGAACTTTCAATTGCCGCGATGCATATGCAATTACCTTGCCATCTTGCATTAATACTGCACCAAGCCCAATGTGAGAGGCATCACAATATACCGTATACGATCCTGAACCTGTGGGTAATACCAACACTAGCATTGTAGTCAAAGCGGTCTTGAGCTTCTGAAATCTCAACTCACACTCGTCTGACCATCTAAATGGGGCACCCTTCTGGGTCAATCTGGTCTTAATAGTTATTCATAATTAATTACAGAATCGTCAATTAACTTGATGTTAACAAAAATCTCGTTTCAAACATTCACAATACAAATTACGAGATACGTGGCATGAAGACTTCATAATTATTTACCCGAATTAACGAGTCACATTTAACGCCACCTGGGCGGGCACCTACCTCGTAAGTTACAACTCAATATTACAACACGAATTTGGCAAGTATGCACAGAGAATTTCATACAAAAATATTTCAAATAAGCCTAGCAGGTATGACTCCCTATTAGTACTATAGTACAAATTTAATTTTCGCAAGGGAGAATTTAAACACAAGAATTTTTATCACAAGGATCTCGTCCTTATATAACTTCCACCGTAACTCATATCCCGGTTTAAACATATCAATTTATTTTAAAATATGAGGACCTCGGCCTCAGTTCTGAATCACAAGTAATATGCACATCTTGCTAATCGAAACTTTCCATTTTCTCCTTTTAAATAACTTTCGTTAAACAAAATCACAACACATAATGAACCCCACACCGGTAGGGCATATAATTCATAATTTGTAATTAATTATCCGGAAATACATCAAAACATACCGAAATAATTACCAGAAAAGCACCTTTAGCCTCACAGATCTTATTAGAGTCCATCATGGAATGATAGGTGTAGTTATCTCCATAAAACCTCCCAACAGAAGTAAACACATAAGTAGATTATAGAATTATGAAGCTCACTCATAAGTGGAGCACAATAGGAGGACTCGTCTTGATACTTAGAACCGAATCAAGTTAAGGAAATTATTCCTTTATTTTAAATCGAGATCATACCTATAACGACACCATCTGATGTAACTACCTTCACCATACCATAAAACAAATATAATGACGGCTAACTTATAATAACGACACCATACCTCTAGGACGCCTTCTACCCGTCTGTCCTCCACCCTTAACTGATCGTGTGGGTGGTGTAGTAACTGCAACGGGGCACGTAGCCTGAGTGCTTTGATGAAATATGCCTCTCCCAAGTTTGGGACAATTTTCTCATGATGTGCCTAGTATCGCCGTATTCTTAACGACCCCTTTGCGAGTTTGGCTGCTCATATTGAGTCTGTGCCAGATAACTGGAATAACCATTGTAGGAAACTCATGTCAGTGATGTATTAAAAGAACTTATTGGAGCACCTCGATTAATCCAATGTGGGAACTAGGCTGGCCGACTACCCGAGCCCCCGCTATAATAATTTATACTCGCAGAGTAGAATCCATTGAATCACCTAGAACCTCGAGACGTCTTGGTCTCCGTAGTTTCCTTTTTTTTCCTCACCCCAAACACGTTCTAATATCTTGGCAATTTCTACCACTAATGGAAATGAAGTATCAGTCTGTAGCTCCCGAGTCATACAAAATTTTACGATCATAATTAAGTCCTCTAATGAGTCTGTGAACTCGCTCTCTGGTTGTAGGAAGCAAAGTAGGAATATGATGGGCTAACTTATTAAATCTGATGGCATATTATGACACTGTCATGGTGACCTGACGCAATCGTTAAACCCCTATGCGCCATGCATTATGGAGAGTTCGGGAAACAAACTCTTTCAAAAGTATTTCTGAGAACCGAGCCAAGTGGGCGGTGTTGTATTGGCTGGTATGCCCTATTCATAGGCTTGCCACAGACACATGTGGAGAATTATCTCTCCCAAGGCCAATTTCTTCTTTTGTTATGCTGACTCAACACTGTTGAGCTGACCCATTTCTTAACATACTCTTCGATTCTTCTTTGGGGTAAACTTTACCCCTATTTATATACAATGATCACTAAAGTAGAGCTCCATACAGACAATTGTTTGTCCAAAATCTCGTCAACCACTGTACTTCCTCCGAAGCACCCCAAAATCCGCAACCGTGACGTCCACGCTGAGTAGACCTTATGTAAATTTAATGTTATTTCTCTAACTCCTTTGATACTGAAGTATAAGATTATTATGGAGGCGGACATACCGCAAGTCCCAACCTTATCCTCTACAAAATCGTAGGCCTTAAACACATGTAAATTTTGGGAGAACCTTTCAGTACCACATATATACATTTCAGGCCAAAACAGATATAACACATGACTCGCAATCCATTCATTGATAGTGGACTCCCCCACTAGGCGCGAAGTCATAGTTCACCACGTTCGATGGTCCACAATATTAACCTTCACAACTCGTATAAATCAACCAGATGCCAAGGTACGTTTCACCCCCACATTATTCATTGGGTGATCTCTTTATACGTCCGCATCTTCAGTCGGAATCACACGTTGAGGCAATGTTTGAGCATCTCTGGCTCCCTCGTAGTTTATCTGCGGTATGACGAACTGTCGACGCACAACTGATACTGAGTGCGCAATGTCATACACGAGTAGATACAAAGAAATGTGAGATATAGGTTTCAAGCAAAATCAATGACGCACGATAAGGAATGAAAGAGGTGATATTGTTCCTAAACTTCATCGCCTCTGAGAGATAAGTACCGATCCTTCAGACTCAACTAAGTTTGCTCGTGACTCGTGAGACCTAGGCAACCTAGTGCTCTGATACCAACTGTCATGACCCGAAATTTCCCACCGACGGGACCGTGATGGCGCATAACATTTCACTTGCTAGGCAAGCCAACGTTAGATAATCATTAACCAATTCCTTATTTCCATTCAGTAATTAACAATAATTAACTAAGATGAAATATAATAAGTGCAGAATATCATAAAACTGTATTAATTACTACCACTAGTATTTGGAGTCACAATTCACGAGCATTCTAGAATTTACAACAAGTAATAATCTGAAAGAAATACAACTGTCTGAATGAAAGAAACAATAGAACATAAAAGATAGGCGGGGACTTCAAGGTCTGTGAACGCCGACAGATCTACCTTGAGTCTCCAGACAGCGGACCAATAGCAAAATCTCGATCAACCCGAACCAGTATCAAAGTCTGCACAGAAAGTGCACAGTGCAGTATCAGCACAACTGACCCCATGTACTGCTAAGTGTCGAGCCTAACCTCGATGAATTAATGACGAGGTTAGGACAAGACACCTACATATAACCTGAACAGTATAATTATGCTAGTGGCAATACAGTAAATAAAGAAATAACACAAAATTAATGGAAAGGGAACATACAGTGGGGGAATACAACAAAAACAGTGAGAATAATGAAAAGAAAGAATTTAACTGAAAATCCTTAAACGAATTGAGCAATTAAAACAGCAAGAAAAACTGCACGGCATCACCCTTCGTGCTTTTACTCTCAACCTCACCAAATAAATAAATAGAACGGCACGGCATCACCCTTCGTGCATTAAACCTCTCATAATATACACGGCATCACCCTTCGTGCTTTAAAACTCTCCTAATATACACGACATCACCCTTCGTGCTTTAAACCTCTCATAATATATACGACATCACCTTTCGTGCTTTATACTCTTCCTCACAATATAAATAATGCATGCACAACATCACCCTTCGTACTTTACACTCTTCCTCACCATATAAATAAATAACGCACGGCATCACCCTTCGTGCTTTACACTCTTCCTCACAATTCACAGAATCAATAACAACGGATAGAGAGAAGTTTCACAAAGAAATCAATATTTCATCAATGATTACTTTCA
Source organism: Nicotiana tabacum (assembly GCF_000715075.1). Lineage (NCBI taxonomy): Eukaryota > Viridiplantae > Streptophyta > Magnoliopsida > Solanales > Solanaceae > Nicotiana > Nicotiana tabacum. Next base: position 40,650,049 of record NC_134101.1, read on the forward strand.
AAATTTAACATCTCAACCTCGCATCAATATTCATAATTTTATCAACCTTGGTGGAACTGAATACAAGTCTCCCAACATTTCAACAACAACAATAATCATGGATAACAAGATTTAAGACTACAAATTTGCAAGAATGGAGTTTCACTCGCATGCTATGACTCGACCACAACACATAGATGCTCGTCATCTCAACTATACATCGTATTCAACAACAAAACACGTAGCAAATACTCACACAATACCTATTCTCTCAAGCCAAAGTTAGACACAATACTTACCTTGCTCCGAAGGCCACTTAATTCTTAATCACAGCTTTTCCATTGGAATTCACCTCCAAATCACTTGTATCTATTCAAAATGACTCAATAATATCAAACATTGCTAAAGGAATCAAGTTTAATGAATAATTACAGATTTCCCAAATTTTTCCTCCAAAAAGTCAAAAATCGACCCCGGACCCGCTTGGTCAAAACCCGAGATTCGGACCAAAATCTATTTACCTATTCACCCCCGAGCCCGAATATGTAATTAGTTTTGGAATCCGACCTCAAATTAGGGTCTAAATCCTCAAATGTTCGAAATTCCTAAGTTCTACCCAATGATCCTAATTTCACCATAAAAATTCTAGATTCTAGGTTGAAATCTTGTTATAAGATGTAAAAAATTAAAAGAAAAGAGTTAGGAATCACTTACCTATTATTTGGGGAAGATTTGGTCTTTGGAAAATCGCCTCTTAAGGTTTAGGGTTTTGACAATATGAAGAATGAATGAAAAATCCCGTCTAAGCCCCTTTTACTTAGCTGCAGGTGTCGCAATTGCGACCTGAGCTTCGCAAATGCGAAGCTCGCAATTGCGAAGGAACAATCGCAATTGCGATGCCCTTCACAATCCCACTGCCTTCGCAAATGTGAGGAAAGTGTCGCATTTGCGACCACTGAACCTCGCAAATGCGAGTAAATGTTCGCATTTGTGAACATGCCCTTCCGAGACTCCCTTCGCAATTGCGAAGGTAACCTCGCAAATGCGAGAACTGCTGGCCCAGGCTTCTGATCGCAATTGCGATGAAAGCTTCGCAATTGCGGGCCCTGTTATGTTCGCATTTGCGATGCCTGATCTCGAAATTGCGAGATGAGAGCCCTGCAACAGGTTTAGTTATACCAGCAAAAATTTCTAAGTTCAAAACATCCCGTGGCCTATCCGAAACTCACCTGAGCCCCCGGGGCTCCAAACCAAAGATGCACACAAGTCTAAAAACATCATACGAACTTGCTCGCACGATCAAATCGCTAAAATAACACCTAGAACTACGAATTTAGTACCAAATCAAATGAAATTCTCAAGAACACTTTAAAATTCATATCTTCTCAATTGGACGTCCGAACCACGTCAAATCAACTCTGTTTCTCACCAAATTTCACAGACAAGTCTTAAATATCATAATGAACCTGTATCGAGCTCCGAAACCAAAAATACAGACCCGATACTAACAATGCCAAATATCAATAAATTCTTAAAAATAAATAATTTTCAGACTTTTAATTTTCATCAAAATTTCATAACTCAAGCTAGGGACTTCCGAATTCAATTTCGGGTATATGCTCAGATCCCATAATTCGATACGGACCTACCGGAACCGTCAAAGTACGGATCCAGGCCCGTTTACCAAAAATATTGACCGAAGTCAATAAAAATCAACTTTTAAGGCAAAGATTCTTATTTTCATTAGTTTTCAACCTAAAAGCTTTCCGGAAACCTCTCCGGACTGCGCACGTAAATCGAGAAGGATAAAAATGAGATTTTTAATTCTTAAGAGCGCAGATTCGAGTTCTAAAACATAAGATGACCTTTTCGGTCATCACAACATCTCAAGTAAAATGTTCGGTAGCATATCAAGTAAAGGACTTGTCCCACATGCAATTTCAAAGCATCAGTAATACATTTATTTTCAAAATCAAATATAAACCATGTAGGTTATGAAAATATAAATTGTGGTAAGATTACTAATCACAGTACTCGTGCAAGAATGAGCGTTTCGTTCAACGTCTTCAACTACCTGATCACTTTAGGTTCCTTCACAAGCTTCTCACGTAGAAGTTAGTCAACTTAACAACAATACTTTGTTTCTTCCAATTACTGTGCATAATTATTTCAAAGCCTCTTTGTATTATATTATCTCCTATATGCTTCCCTATTAGTTACGGCTGATGGTGCCTCTTTAGAGTTAATGTTTTTACTATTGTCAAATATAAGCCCTAATATATTTATAACCTCTTAAATCTCACTTCAGGGATGGGCTTGGCCCACTTGCTTATTATTACAAAAAAAGTTAAAGTCACCTATTTCCAAATTCTCAATTTATATGGTGTAATTAGCCCACTAGCCACTTATTTAATACATTATCTTATATACTATAATACATTCTCTTCCACTAACTTAGGCCCAATATATATATATATACAACAACAACAACAACAACCTAGTATAATCCCATTAGTGGGGTCTGAGGAGGGTAGTGTGTACGCAGACCTTAACCAAGTATAGTACGCAAGCCATATATATATATATATAAAATTAATTCTTCAATCCCATAATTAATAACTATACCAAAATACTTCGGGTTATTACATTCTCCCCCACTAAAAAGAACATTCGTCCTCGAATGTTGAGCGGTCTATACCTTAGAAAAGAGAGGTATGAATACTTTGTCGTTACACTCATCTTATTTTTTTATATTTATACTATATACGCCTCTTGTAACTCATTTGGAAACTTAATAACAACTATAACTATCCCAAGAGTCGGAATCTCTACTCTCGTGTCTTAAATTATAATTAGATATGTTAAACACTTTTTACTCATGTTATATAGAATCTCACATAAGGAATTTCCTCGTTCATGCAATCGTGAATACCTTTCCATGTTATTCTAAGACCATAAGGAACACCAAATCTAATATCCTTTACTTAACAATAGTGTATCACATAGCACGACACCAATCAGTTCATGTACATAATAATATTAAAGTCAGACATCGGCAACATTAGTAGAATGACTATGGTGTCCCTTCCCTGAACAAATATCACAACCCCTCTATATACTCTATCCACAAATATAGTCTCCCCACTAGGATCGTCACCACGTATGGTACCTGAGGAGTACTAAATATGACAAAACTAATCAATCCATACCCAAGTTTCCTTTTCTTGTTGGAGGGGCGACCGTACGTTAAACTACCAAAACTTATATGTCAACATTACAATCCATAACAAATTCACGACTATCCCCGTGTCCTAACTGTGATCCCATATGTCTGATAAACACAATCAACAATAGTAAGCTTCCCCACTTGGGTAAAATTATACTTTTTCAGTTATCGCATCACTTCGTCAATATTCAAACTTTCGCAACTCGTGTAGTACAAGATACAACATTACGACAATTGTCAGAATAGAACACTGAATTCGATAACATTTGTGCTAATTCTTTTCAAGTATTTCAACTCTTCGAATTGTCTATCTCTTTTATATACGGTGCACGAGACTGTACGTCTTACCCTTATTTTAATAGCTAATCATGCCACTATTCACTAAGTTTCATACTCATCCTTTTACTATATTGGTGCATTAGCATTATACTTAAGTTTTACTTTCTCTCACATACAGTAATTCATTAAAAGACCCCAAGTAGGATATGTTGTACCTTTTACATCACATAGTGCCTCTATCAAGGTCATAGTCAATGCACTTAAATTAGAATATTTATGCCCCAATTATACTTATAATATTACCATCACGATGATATCACTGGTAATACTAAATCACTTCAAAAGGATTAAGCTTAGACCATATAAGCATCTTTCTCTGAATATCTTTCACACTAGGCCTAACAGTCTAGAGGTGTTTAAGATATTGCTACCTTACACTTTATACTTCTGCGTCCAATTCTTTTCTTCTCCTAATCAAACTCATAACATGGAATTGTATTCACAACTTCAAATATTGAATATGTCGCTCTCAGGAAAAATCGAATCCTTAGATCACTTTACAATTCACACAGATTTTCAACATTCAAAAATTTGACTAACTCTCAAACCTTTTTTTTTTCTAGTTCCACTTCCTTGGGCTGAATTTTATATCACTCTCGTTATAAACACATAAAACACAAGGTGTATAGTTGAAAGTCTTTAAGGACACGACAAGTCTATATGCCACTAATCCAATCTCATTCAAAATCTCATAACTCCTTCGTGATAAAATCTTCTAAACGAGTTTTTGTTTTTCACCTTTCATGTACTCCAAATCGCATATCATTTATAGAATAGGAGTTTTGTCTACTCTATAATGTTTGAAATCACTCCGATATTTAGTGCAACATCATCCAAGGCTTGTTAAACCAAATCTGGATCCAACAACTGTGACTTACCGTAATCAACCAACCAGATAGAGCAAGACACTCACATTCATGTAACGCCTAAAATGATAAGAGTTGCATATCGAATTAGTAAAACTACTATTATGCACAAACTCGGTCCAAAGTAATTGATCATGAATAACTCAGTAGGTAATATCTATCTGACTGATGTTGGGACTGAAACTCATATTTTCTTACGCCTCCATTTGGAGCACATCCGAGCATCATAACCATAGTCCTGCAGTGGAACAAATCCACAAATTTTATATACGGCAGTGCTAGAACACATCGAAATACTCCTATATAATACTCTCGCGTACGGCAGCGATGGAACACATCCATATGCCCCTACGTAAATATTTCATGCAATGTTAATCTTCACATGTGATGATATAGGCATTTCGTACAATTACACTATCTTTCAAACACATCGCTGAATAGGATATTATGCTCAGACCTCGGGCTCATGATCTTCCGTAGAATATCACGTTCACTCAAATTGGGATCACAACTTCCTCGATGTGCATGATAACCCAACCACGAACACTAAAATAATCTATCTTCACTTTTCATTATTTTCTTCTTGTTATTTTAGCATTTTCTCTGTTCTAGTATTTCTTTGTTCTTGATAAGCTTGCGTTCTTCAGTTACAATCACCAAGCTTTGCTTTGTTCTCATTCTAAAAAGGATCATATATAGGCTTCAAAGGACCCATCATGACTAACATAGTAGACTATTTTACTAACTACTTATCTTTATACATGTGCCCTAGCAAGTACATTTACCGGTTGCTCCCATGAGTAACTTGCAGCAAGGGCTGCACTTAAGCCCAAATAAGTCCACTTTAAAAGATAAATGAAGACCCCTTAGTCTAGCCGTAAAATGTTATTTTGAGCCTGACTTTTTATTCCTTACATCATCACATTTATGTAAAATCACATATTTTATTTCATTAAAATATATATCTCAGTTGGGATTGAATTACAAAAACAAAATTTCCTCTCCACCATTGGGAAAAATATATCACCATATTGGATTCTCTTTAAGCTTTAACGAATAATTTTTGAATTAAAAAAAAAATACTTCTAGAGGCATTAAGTTGATATAAATACCTTCTTCAAATTGACTTTCACCACTAGGTACAACATCCTTGACGTGGTTAAACTATTACACTTTTTGCTTTCTCATTCAATTCTTTACCTATCTTATCAGACTCACAACGAGTAATTGTCTCCACAATATCAATTGTTGAATAAATCACTTTTAGGAAGGAACAAAAAAAGAAGAAGAAAAAAAAAAAAGATTCGCAGATCACTTAACTGTTCCCTTGAAGTCTCAACGTCCAAAATTTTGACTACTTCTCTAATTTCTTAATTTTTTTTCCATGGGTTCTTTTCTAACTAGAGTTGCCCCAAAAATAATCACTTGTCAATTCTTAGAAAGAACCAATGCACACAACATTCCACGTACTCAAGGATACTCTCAATCACATATATTTTATTCAAAAGTTTCAAGTCAAAAGTGTCATCCAACAGAGTAGGATACTCGTGTCCTGGCCATTTGCGAAAGGGATATCCTAAGAATAAATTTGATTCAGCTTAATGCACGAATGATGAATGAAAGAAGGGAAAACATCCTAAATGTTTAGTAGCCTCAAGATCATAAGTATGGGCGCCTACATACCCATGAGCAAGACTCTACTAAACACTGCTCCATGAACCGGGACTTAAAGCCTACGCTCTGATACCAATTTTGTCACGACCCAATTTTAGGATCATGACCAGCGCTTAGGAGCAAGTGTTCCCAAGTAAACCTCATCGGTATTTTATAGAAGATCGGACAGAGTTTTACCTGTTTTAGGACCATCCAAAAATAAACCTGTCTTAGAAATTAACAACACAACCAACCAATATCTACCAAAACAAGTTATAATCCTCATCAACGAAGTACTCCCAACACAATAATACTAACTCCATCTCCAAAAATACGATCGGAAAGTCTAATACGAGTCACAAGTCTATATAAATAAAAGAATACTCGTGATACTCATAAAAATGACTATGGAGCGCCTCTAATAGTTTCAAGAAAGATACTATAACAAATAAATAACAATTCTTGCCCACGCGAATAAATGCGGGGCTCACCAGGAACTGTCAACTCGTGTACTCTAATTAACGAAATTCTCGCTTGCGCCTACTGCTGCTTCTGTAAAAATAATAGCAGGGAAGTGAGTCGCTAGCTCAGTGAGTAATAACACTTAACCATAACTGTTTTTATTTGGGAACAAGTCAGAAAACATGCTAGTATATTATATAGAAAATATCTTAAGAATGCCCTTTGAAAAATAATAAACAATAATCAGTATCATCATGCGATTCCTATAACATAAATCAATTTAACAATTCGGTAAGCACTATCTCATAGCAAATCATTATGTTTGGGAGATTTTCAAGAAAGGATCATGTAATCTGTATTACTGTGTGGACCCCTTCGTGAAAGGAGTCAAATATAACTGTAGGTCCCTACTTGAGGAAAACTGTTAATGTATGCTAGTTCTATCTTCCCATTAGCGGGGGCTATAACTGTAATCGGTAATCTGTAAATACAAAGTGTACCAGGTCTAACGAACCCGCCGTTAGCTATGAGATCCTTCAAAGTCTCCTCGCATTTATACTCTTTCTTGTAAATAGTAAATACTCGTACAAAAGCATTTTCAAAATAATAAATGGCATATCATTTCTTATCAAATCTTGAAATTTTATTTCAGTAACGGTAATCATGTTTGAAGTTACAGTAAAACATGTCTAGTAATAGTGAGAATAATTCAAATAACTGTAACCTCTCAAGTAACGGTAAAACATATCTAGTAACGGTGAAAATAGTTAGATTAATCGGTAAACATTTCAAGTAAAATGTTCGGTAGCATATCAAGTAAAGGACTTGTCCCACATGCAATTTTAAAGCATCGGTAATACATTTATTTTCAAAATCATATATAAATCATGCAGGTTATGAAAACATAAATTGTGATAAAATTATTACTCACAGTACTCGTGCAGGAATATCAAACGCGTCACCTCGAGCACTTCGTTCAACTTCTTTAACTACCTGATCACTTAGATTCCTTCTTCAACTGCTTCAACTACCCGATCACTTAGGTTCCTTCACAAGCTTCTCACGTAGAAGTTAGTCAACTTAACAACAATACTTTGTCTCTTCCAATTACTGTGCATCATTGTTTCAAAGCCTCTTTGTATTATTTTATCTGCTATATGCTCCCCAGTTAGTTACGGCTGATGGTGCCTCTTTAGAGTTAATGTTTTTACTATTGTCAAATATAAGCCGTAATATATTTATAACCTCTTAAATCTCACGTCAGGGATGGGCTTGGTCCACTTGCTTATTATTATCAAAAAAAAGTCAAAGTCACTTATTTCCAAATTCTCAATTTATAAGGTCTAATTAGCCCACTAGCCACTTATTCAATACATTATCTTATATACTATAATACATTCTCTTATACTCCATCCGTTTCAATTTATGTGAACCTATTTGACTGGGCACAAAATTTAAGAAAAGAGAAAAGACTTTTGAACTTGTGGTATAAAATGAGGCAGATATATTTTATGTGGCTATAAATCATTGTATAAAGGTAAATTGTTTTAAAATAGGGAAAGTGGTCATTCTTTTTGGCACAGACTAAAAAGGAAATAGGTTCACATAAATTGAAACGGAGAGAGTATATTAGAATCTCTTGTGTTAGTCAGGCCCAATAACTATATATATATATATATATATATATATATATATATATATATATAATATATATATATAAAAAAACAACCTCCGCAAACAAAGAATGAGGCATGACAAATACGGGATTTAATACGTTCCAACAATTTTCCAATTTAATACATAAGGGTGTCTACGAATTTTAACCGACATAATTTGCACATATAAATCAAGTACGCACTCGTCACCTCACGTACATGGCTTTTAATCACACAATTTCCACATAAGACTCAATGCCTAAGAGAAAATTCCCCCCACAAGGTTAGGCAAGATACTTACCTTTACGGAGTTAGGCCGATATTCCAAAATATCCTTCTTGCTTGAATTGACTTCCGGACAGCTCAAATCTATCCAAATTAATTGTATAACTTCATTAAAATACATCGAAAATAATTTCGGATAATAAAATGTCGACTTAGAATTTCACATTAAATAGTCAACCAAAAGTCAACGCAGGACCCGCCTCTCAGAATTGACATAATTTTCATGAAATCCGAACACCCATTCCGATACGAGTTCAACCATACTAATTTTATTAAATTCCGATAATGAATCGTCCTCCAAATCTATATTTTTCGTTTTTGAAAAGTTTATAATTTTTTCCAAATTTTCAACTCAATTCACTGATTAAATGATAAAAATAACAATGGATTCATGTAATATAGCCAAAACCGAGTTAGAATAACTGACCCCGAAGAATTTTTTGAAAATCCCATGAACAATCGCCACAAACCGAGCTCCCAAAGTGCAAATGTGAAATAATACCCAAACCCTCATTTATATAGTACACAATCTGACCTCTCATTGTGCTGACCGCACATTTTCTTGTGCGGTCGCACATCCCAGGTTCTGCGGCCGCAATCCAAATTGTGCGGCCGCACTTCAGCAGTGACTGCACTACCAAGCTTCCGTAAATTGGCCATAACGTTCTCTACAAATGTCCAAATGATTAATGGTATATCTTTCTGTAAACTAGATTCAAAGGCTACAACGTTTGTTTTTGAATCATCTCCAAATTCCTTATAAATTAAAGGATATAAGCTTCCGAAGTCAGATTAGCAAACCTGCAGAATCCCCTTTCTGCAGCCACGAGAAGAATTCTGCGGACTGCATAATTTCAACTGCGGTCCGCACATTTTCAAGTGTGGTACGCATAATTACTACTGCCCCCGCACTTTGGGAGTTTACAGCCTCACTTCCGCACTCTAAAATGTGCCCTTCACACTTCAACTGTTCCATAACATCGTCAGAGTGGCGAAATACCCCGACTAGCTCAAAACTCACCCCGAAACTCACCTGAGCTACTCGGGATCCCGTTCAAATATACCACAAGTCCCATAACATAATACGAACTTACTCGGCGTATCAAATCACACATAACAATATCAAAACTACCCCGATCCTACGAATCGCAACCCATATTCAAGCTTATGAACTATGAACTTCCAAATTGCGAAATCGATGCCGGTTTAAATCAAAACAACTCCGATTGACTTCAAATTTTGTACGAGAATCTTATATGATATAACAGACCTGTTCAAATTTCCAGAATCGGATTTCAACCCAGATATCAAAAAGTCAACTCTCGGTCAAATTTTCGTATTCCATTTTTCCAACTTTCGCCAAAATGCTTCAATTTATTCTATACGCCAATTTCGGGCGTATGCTTAAGTTCGAAATCACCATACAAAACTATTGAAATTATCAAAACTCCATTCCGAGATTTGCTAAAAAGTCAAATTCCAGTCAACTCTTTTCATTTAAGCTTAAAAAATAAGAATTGTTCTTTCAATTTTCTTCCGAATCTTCCGAAAATCAAACTCGACCGCACATGCAAGTCATAATACGTATTACGAAGTTGCTCGGGACCTTAAATCGATGAATGGGGCGTTAATTCTTAAAACAATAAGTCGGGTCGTTATACCAACGTATGACTTAATTATGCCTGATTTTAGCTTATAAGCACTTTAGATGTTTACCAAACGCGTAAATCAGCCAAAAGGTTCTTATATGCTAGTTTAGCCAGCTTATAAGCTTAGCCAAACACCCTACAAATAGGCTATTATTTGGGTCCAAAGAGTCAAAGACTAGTACCAAGGGCGGATGTATAGGTAATTTATGGGGCACGTGAACCCATGGTCTCTTCGCCAAACTAGATATTTTATGTATGTATTTTCTAGAATTAGTCTAATATTATATGTTAGCACCGATGGTCCACAAATATTGAATGGTGCACTTGACTGAATACTGAGTTATTTATCCAAAGGAATAGGGATCAATTCTCATTTAGTACTTTTTTTTAGCGGTGCACCTATATTTTAAAAATACTAGATCCACCTCTAACTAGTACTAGTACTTAATAAATCATGTGGCCTAAGAATCAAACTAAAACTCAAAATAATACTACTATATTCAAAATTTTTGAGTCTTAATAAAAATATGTAGCCTGATAGTGAGAGTCTAACTAAAACTGAAAGTAATGCTTTTGTTTATAATACACGCTCCAGTGTACTCAAAAACATATGAAGACTTCAAATTTTGAATATTAATAAAAACACGTGTCCTGATAGTAATATGAAATAGGGATCAATTTTCAATTAATACTTTTTCCCTTTTTTTTTAAGAGGTACACTCATGTTTTAAAATACTAGATCCGGCCATGACTAACACTAGTAATAGGCTTACACTAATTTTGAATCTTGATTTTAAGTCTTAATAAAATCATGGGGCCTAAGAGTCAAACTATAATTCAAAATAAGACTACTATATTCAAAAATATTGAGTCTTAATAAAAACATATAGCCTAATAGTGAGAGTCTAACTAAAACTCAAACTAATGCTACTGTTTATAATATACGCCTCATTGTACTCAAAAACTTATTGACGAAGACTTAAAATTTTTGAGTCTTAATAAAAACATGTGTCCTGATAGTGATAGGGAATAAGATTAATTCCCACTTAATACTTTTTTTCCGCCTTTCTTTAGTAGTGCACTCATATTTTAAAAATACTAGATCCGCTTTTGATTAATACTAGTAATAAACTTACGCTAATCGTAAGTGGTTTTAAGGATACGCGGATTAACTTGATACAAAGCGATAAATTAAGTTGCTAGTGAATAAATAAAGATAAAATAAATCCAAACCATACGAATTGGATAGTTTCAGCTTTGATGCTATAATCGCTTTCGAGCCGGGCTCACCACGACCGGTGTCGATCAAAAAAAGAAGAAGAACTTAAAGACAGAGAAAATAATAATGTATTGCTTTTGAGTGCATGTTACAATATGTCAAATGAATTATTAGACCCCCTTTATATAGTAGGGGAGTCCTATTTTAGGTACAACTCTATAAAAGGTAAAAAAATCTTTCGATTCGCTGATTGCCGGTTCCTTATCGATACGTGCCGAGATTTTCGCCATAACATTCTTGCCGGTTACGGATATTTCGGTCTTCTGTTGGCTATGCTGGATTGTCCGACAATGTCCTTCAAAGTTGATCAAGTCTAAGATCGATTCCGGGACCATGACCTCGATATTCTCGAAGGCAGGCGTCATGCCCGGTGGGACTTTGGCTCGATTTCGGCCCTTTGTTGCCATGTATCGAACCTAGATTATTTTGTCGGGGGCTAGGATGCACCATGAGCTCTATTTCACCCGTATACAGATAGTCCCCTCATTTTTCAGAGAGCAAACGACGAGAAATGATATGAGCTTTCGATTCTCACTTCGATACACTGTGACAGAAATGACAAAATAACTGAAATGTCTCGTCAGTCAAGTCTTAATGGCATTAAATGCATGTCACCCGCCGGTCCACCGTCCCTGGATGCGAAACGCCGCTAGAATACTATAAATACCCCATCCTTTGTTCATTTTAACTTTACATCCAAACCTTCTACCATCGTACCTTTAAGATTTAAATACTTTCTAGCACTTTTACTCCGGTTATTTGAGATCCTTTGCGAGAATTTTTACCTATCTTTATCTCAAGCCAAAATGTCTAATCCTTAAATCTTCATTTCTTTCTCCACCTTTCTCAGGCTTTCCTCCATTTTTTAAGAAATGGAAAAAACTTCCAAAACCGTTCCCCAGAAAGAAAATCCTTCTACTTCGCGACCAGCTACTAAAACCGAGGAGACCGTTTCGCGCGCTTCCGTCGATGAACCAGTACTTGAATCCCCTTTTAAAATATTCATCCCCAGGGGATGCTCGGTCCACGTCGATTTCAATGTCAAAAAGCCTTCGTCCGTACAAGGCCGGCGTGAGGAGGTCTTGAGATACATCTGCTCGATCACCGAAGAGATCCTCCCCACAATCTGAAGAGACTGCAACTGGGTTGATAAGGACATAGCGGTCCCTGACCCCAATGAAGCCATTACCACCCATGTCGAGGGATACCTAAGTGTTCACACTTATCCCTTTACATTGGGCCCAATGGATCCGGTCATTTTGGATTTTTGCAGAGGTACAACGTGTGCCTAGGCCAGATTCACCCATCGCTCTAGAGGATCGTGATCCCCCTCCGGTTCTTTGTGAACAAATTCAATGGATGCTCGTTCACCACCGACCATCTTCTACGCTTATACAGTCTCCGAATCTTCTGCGAGGGGGAGGGGTATTGATAAAGCTAATGCGATGGGCCAATAAAGCCCCGTTCTCAAGTATTGATGAGGACTGGGATCGGGGCTGGCAAGGCTGTTTTGTTCGAGTGATGACTTCAGACTTAATCCCAGCCGAGTGCAGGCCATTCCCCGAGAAGTGAAATACCTCACTTAAGTACGATTTACTTTCGAATGTCAATTTTACACTTACTTCTCTTTTCCTTATTGGTGCTTTGTGGTGGTACAACCGTTGCTCGGGTCCCAAATGTTGTCCCTCGATACAAGGAGTGGGTCGAGGGTATCATATGACAGATGCCGTATTCCGAGCGCTAGTGGCGCAAGCTCTCGAAGGACCGTTGGGAGGCCCGTTCCCATGGTGAGGCTTCTTTCTCGAGTAGGTACTATTAGGATTCCTCTTTTAATATTAAGACTTTACTCCCTTTACTTCTTTATGCAGGTTTATCTAAGGATGTCGAGCTGAGGCCTCCAGTTGGTGGCGATGACTTACCTATCGAGTCCCCTGCTCCGAGACAGGCCGATAAGAAGAAAAGAAAAGAAAAAGGGCTCCGAGTTCCCCGACCTCGAAGAAAAAGAAAATAAGAAGAAAGATGGTGCACAAGTCAAAATAAAGCACCAGTGCCCGGATACCATCCTCGGATTCGCTCTATAGGCTGAGAGACAAATCCAAAGAAGAAGAAGAACCCTTTGTTCTAGTGGCTCGCGTGCCATCGCAGCCCAAAGGGCAGGGGGCTTCGAACCGGAGAACTCTGAGGCTGATCTGCCTCAAGCTAACGAGGTCGATGAGGAGGCCGGGGCCGAGGCTTCTCGGGATGTGGGCAATGCCCCGAAGGAGGCACTCGTTGTGATAGATATCACCGAGTCACCCTCATTTACTGAATCTATGTACAATGAGGCCCAAACGGTGAAAGAACGCCCCAACGAGGGGCCCATGGGGTGGATGACCCTTTACACAGTTTTCTTGATGGCGTGGATTCCACTGCCACGGAGGACGTCACCGGATTGGGTGACTTAGAGATACCGAAGAAGAGTCCGTCTTTGGGAACAAGTGGGCCTACCTTGAGCCTCGTTCTGAGGTTTTGGAGTATGATTTTATTCGTGGACTTCGCTAGCTCGTTCCCACTAAGGTGATAGGGTGTCGACAGGATTCTTTTGATGTTATGATCCTCCAGAAACTTGTTTACTTTACTGTCGACGAACTGCTTCCCATTATTACACACGATCTCGGCCGGTATTCCGAACCGACATATTATGTAGTCCCAGATTAAATCAATGACTTCCTTCTCCATGACTTTCTCAAACTCTTGGGCTTCCGCCCATTTAGAAAAATAGTTAGTCATAAATAATATAAATTGAGCCTTATCGGGTGCCCATGGAAGGGGGCCAACGATGTCCATTCCCCATTTCATGAACGACCAAGGAGACAAGACCGAATGTAGAAGCTCCCTAGGCTGATGAATCATCGGAGCATGCCTCTGACACCCGTCGCATTTTCGTACGAACTCCTTCGCGTCCTTTTCCAAGTCGATCCATTAGTAGCCAGCTCTGATTATTTTCTGAACTAATGATTCGGAGCTCGAATGATTTTCACAGGTGCCTTTATGGATTTCCCTCAGAACATACTCGGTGTCTCCGGGTCCTAGACATATTAGGAGTGGGCCATCAAGCGTTCTACCTTCTTCGGACAGGATGAATCAGGTCGCCTTCGTACGCAGAGTTCTCACTTCCTTTAGGTCTGAAGGTAGTTTTCCTGTCTTCAGATATTCTATATATTGGTTTCTCGAGTTCCAAGTCAGGCTCATTGAGTTTATCTAGGTGTGACCTTCTTCCACTACCTATCTCATGAGTTGCACGACCGCTCTCGAGTTGAACTCGTCATCATCGATCGACGATCCCAAATTGGCAAGGGCATCGACCTCGCTGTTTTGATCCTGAGGCACGTGTTGTAGAGTCCATTATTTGAACCAATGTAATATTACCTGCAGTTTATCCAGGTGCCTTTGCATATGTTCTATTCTAACTTCGAATGTCCCATTAATTTGGTTCACCACAAGGAGGGAATCACACTTACCTTTGACCACCTCTGCCCCTAAGATTTTGGCCAGTTCGAGACCTGCAATCATGGCCTCATACTCGGTTTCATTGTTAGTTAATTTTACAGTCCTGATAGATTGTCTAACTATATTACCTGCGGGCAGTTTCAATACAATTCCAAGTCCGGACCCCTTCGCATTTGAGGCGCCATCCTTAAAGAGGGTCCAGATTCCCAAAGAGGTCCCCGAGTTCAACAACAACTCTCTTTAGACCTTGGGTATTAGGGTCGGTGTAAAGTCAGCCACAAAGTCTGCCAAAATTTGAGACTTAATGGCGGTCCAAGGCCAATATTCGATGTCGTACACATTGATCTCTACGACCCATTTGGCCAACCATTCCGAGAGCTCGGGTTTATGCATTACATTCCTCAATGGGTAAGTGGTTACGACACATATGGGGTGATATTGGAAGTACGGGTTTAGCTTCCTAGAGGTGCTTAGCAAAGCGAGCGCCAACTTTTCTAGGTGAGGGTATAGTTTCGGCCTCGTCGAGAGTCCTGCTAACATAGTAAATTGGAAATTGCGTACCTTTCTCTACCCGGACCAGGAATCCACTTACCGCTATCTCCGATATTACCAAGTATAGGTATAGCCGTTCGTCTATCTTCGGCGTGTGAAGCAGCGGTGGACTCGAGAGATATTGATCGAGCTCCTCCAAGGCCCGCTGGCACTCTGGGTTCCACGAGATGTTATTATTTTCCTCTAACAGTGAGAAAAAACAATGTCTCTTATCGGAAGACCTCGAGATAAATCGTCCCGAGGTGGCTATGCGCCCGGTTAACCTTTGTATGACCTTCACGTTGTCCACAATAGTGATATCTTCAATGGCCTTGATCTTATCGGGGTTGATATCGATCCCCCGATTGGATACCATGAATCCGAGGAATTTATCGGACCCGACTCCAAATGCACATTTCTCTGGGTTCAGCTTCATATTGTATTTCTTCAATATTCTGAAGGTTTCCTGCAAATGTTTCAAATGGTCCTCTGCTCGCAGGGACTTAACCAACATACCATCAATGTAAACCTCCATTGATTTTTCTATTTTCTCTTCGAACATCCGATTTACTAGGCGTTGGTAAGTGGCGCCGATATTTTTTAGTACGAACGACATCACATCATAGCAGTAGGTGCCGTACTTGGTGATAAAGCAAGTTTTTTCCTGATCATCCAGGTCCATCCGAATTTGATTGTACCCGGAATAAGCATCGAGAAAACTGAGGATCTCGTGTTAGGCAAAGGGAAATATTCCTTATAACATGCTTTATTCAAATATTTATAATCTACACACATTCTTAATTTGTTCCCTTTTTTGGGGACTACTACTACGTTTTCTAACCAGTTTGGGTATTTTACCTCCTGTATGGACCATATTTTAAGGAGTTTAGATACCTCGTCCTTGATGAAAGCATGTTTGACCTCGGACTAGGGTCTTCTCTTCTTCTTGACCGGGTGGAACTTCGGGTCCAAGCTTAGCATGTAAGTGATTATTTCCGGTGGGATCCCTATCATATCAAGGTGTGACCAAGCGAAACAATCTTTGTTATCTATAAGAAATTGAATGAGATTTTTCCTGAGCTCGGGATTCAACCCCATGCCTAGGTATACCTTTCCATCGGGTGAGTGTTAGATCAGTACGACTTGCTCCAGTTCCTCGACCGTTGATTTGGTAGCGTCGGAGTCATCGGGAGCTACGAAAGACCTGGGAACCCCGTAGTCATCGTCCTCACCCATCTCCTGCTTCTCCGATTAGGACAGAGCCAATGTCAGTTGTTTCTATTTGGTTTCTCCCTTGGTGACCGGACTCAGCTTCTTTGGTGCCGTATGTGTTGATAGCGGGGCCATCTCATTGACCACGGATATCTCTTTGGAGGCCGGTTGTTCCCCGTAAACTATGTTTATTCCTTCCGGCGTTGGGAACTTCAACACCTGGTGTAGAGTTGAGGGTACCGCCCTCATGTTGTGAATCCACGGTCTTTCGAACAGAGCATTGTACCTTTGTCCCCCTCGATCACATAGAACTTTGATTCCTAAACGGTCCTGGCGGTGTTCACCGGTATTTCTATCTCCCCTTTAGTAGTCTCACATGCCATGTTGAACCCGTTTAGGACTCGGACAACAAGCACGATTTGATCCTGTAGGCCGAGCTGTTCCACGACCCTCTATCTGATGATGTTGGCCGAGCTACCTAGATCAATTAACACACGTTTAACTCAAGATTTATTTATGAGTACTGATATTACCAGTGCATCATTGTGGGGCTGCATGATCCCCTCAGCGTGTTCGTCGTTGAAAGATAAGGTTCCCTCCAGAACGTAATCCCGAGTCCGTTTTTCCCTTATGATAGATACTTTGGTGCTCTTCAGGCAGCCCCTGGGGGACATCGACCCCACCGATGATCATGTTAATGATGTGCTGAGGTTCCTCCTGTTCAACCTGTTTACTAGAATCTCTGTTCCTAAAGTGGTTCTTGGCTCGATCACTGAGGAACTCTCGAAGATGCCCGTTATTGAATAGCCGGGCTACTTCTTTTCTTAATTGTCGTCAATCTTCTGTCCTGTGACCGTGAGTGCCATGATAGTTGCACATTAGTTTAGGATCCCTTTGGGCTGGATCAAATTGTGGAGGCCGAGGCCATTTGGTGTCCTTGATACGTCCAATGGCAGATACGATGGCGTCAACGTCGACGTTAAAGTTGTACTCCGATAGCCTTGGCGCTTCTTTCGGCCCGATGGGCCTGTCGAAACTGGTTTTGCTCATGAGTCTCCGATTGTTTTGACCTCGATCACTTATTATTTCACTTTTTGTGGGGTTTTTCCCAGATCCACTACCTTTTCAGTCTCCATTGTATGGCTGATACCAATCCCTGTTCGACCTTGGCTCACGATCTATGTCTCTCCTAACTCTGTCAATTGATCTGATGGGATAAATGGACTCGGAAGTGGCCCCGAGTTGAGCATCTTCGACCCTTATTTTTGATTGATATCGATTATGCACGTCGGCCCAAGTTACAGTCGGGTACTCCACCAGATGTTGCTTCAACTACTGTGAAGCCAATGAGCTTCGAACATTGAGTCCCTGGGTGAAGGCTTGAATGGAACAATCGTCTGCGACCGGAGGCAAGTCCATCCGTTCCATTTGAAATTGGGACACGAATTCCCTAAGAATCTCATTATCCCTCTGCTTCACTTCTAAAAGGTCTGACTTCCTGGTCTCGACCTTGATAGCCTCGGCGTGTGCTTTTACGAATGAATATACAAGCATAACAAACGAGTTAATAGAATTAGGAGGTAGGATGTGATACTATATCATAACTCCCTTGGATAGAGTTTCCCCGAATATTTTCAGCAGGACAAACTCGATCTCATCATCCTCCAAGTCGTTCCCTTTGATGGCGCATCTGTAGCAGGTAACATGCTCATTTGGGTCGGTCGTTCCGTTGTTCTTAGGTATATCGGGCATGCGGAACTTTATTTGGATTGTCTTCGGCGCTGCGCTCGAAGAAAAAAGTTTTTGAACAAACTTCTTGGAATCCAGGCCCTTCAATATCGGAGGTGCTATTGGGATTTGATCGACCCTGGAATTGTAGGTTTCCACTTTTTGTTATTGGCTTCGATTTTCTTCTCCCCCGATGCTATCCGTTTTATCAATTCCTCGAGCATTTTTATGATCTCGGGGTTAGTCCCTGATTAATTTTCTTTCGGCCTCTCTGTGATCGGTTCATTTCTGTGGGTGACTTCCCGGGATGGCTCGGGCTCAAACCCTGCTCGGCGCTCGACTTTGGTTTTTCAACTGGGCTATCACTGCCTATTAAGCCTGTAACATTTCGAAGATCACTCGCAATATGATCCCATCATTTTCTCCATTGCAAGTATTCTGGGCAATTAATCGGACTTCCCCGCGTATGCTGTTCTCGGGGTCGATAGGCAAATTTGTGTTGATGGCCAAATACGAACTGGCATCGATGGGGTGTGCCACCGGAATTTCGTCGAGATCGACCGGGGGCACCTCGTTACCAGGTGCTGCATTGTTGTTCTCGCCATGGTGGCTGGACTTCGCATCTATGTTTAGATGGGCAGACTGTGGGTTTGACATTTCAATTTTTACCTGGAATCAAAGACACTTCAAAGAACAAGTGTAAAATAAGGTGTGTTACGGAAATTTGTATCAAATCGCCACTATTTTCCTTAGCGCCCCACGGTGGGCGCCAAAATATTTACCTTCGAAATAGGATAACAATTAAATTTGTAAGTGGTTTTAAGGATATGCGGATTAACTTGATACAAAGCGATAAATTAAGTTGCTAGTGAATAAATAAAGATAAATAAATCCAAACCACACGAATTGGATAGTTTCAACTTTGATGGTATAATCGCTCTCGAGCCGGTCGATAAAAAAAGAACAAGAACTTAAAGATAGAGAAAATAATAATGTATTGATTTTGAGTGCGTGTTACAATGTGTCAAATGAATTATTAGACCCCCTTTATATAGTAAGGGAGTCCTATTTTAGGTACAACTCTATAAAAGGTAAAAAATCTTCCGATTCGCTGATTGCCGGTTCTGTATCGATACGTGCCGAGATTCCCGCCGTAACATTCGGCCCGTTACAGATATTTCGGTCTTCTGTTGGTTATGCTAGATTGTCCGAGGGGTCTTAAGAAACTAAGAGATATCCTTGTTTGGTCTGCTGCCCTTCAAAACGTCAGTATACCTCTAACTTTTCTCTTTTGTTCATCTTATGTGAACATTATAAACATGTTTAATGCGTTATGAGAACTATAGTCGTTTATGATACTTATAACCAATATAGAAATGTTATTTTCTGTTTATGATAAGATATTGCCCACTTGTGATTACTTGTCATGTTTCTGATTCAAATAAATGTTGATTAAGTTGTTATCTGAGTTTATATAGTCTACTGTCACGATCCAAATTTTTCTCCGTAGAATATCGTGACGACACCTAGTCTTTATGACTAGATAAGCCTAAGATTTGTGCGGAATAACAGAATATAAACTAAACTCAAACCTCAACACATGAAATATAAATAAAAACTGCGATACAAACAATTACAACTCCCAAAACCAGGTAGAAATAATTCACATGCTCTAAGAGAAATACTAAGTGTCTCTAACAATGTCCTTCGAAGTCGATCGAGTATAAGACCGATTCTGGGACCATGGTCTCGATATTCTCGAAGGCAGGCGTCATGCCCGGTGGGACTTTAGCTCGATTTCGGTCCTTTGTTGCCATGTCTCGAACCTAGCTTATTTTGTCGGAGGCTAGGATGCACCATTAGCTCAAATTCACCCGTATACACTATATTAAATGAATTTGACTCTTAATAAAAATATGTAGCTGGATAGCGAGAGTCTAACTAAGACGCAAATTAATGCTATGTTTATAATACACGCCTCATTGTACTAAAAACCATATTGACGAAGACTTCAAATCTAAGTCTTAATAAAAACATGTGTCTTGATAGTCATAGGGAATATGGATCAATTTTCACTTAATACTTTTTTTTCTCCTTATTTTAGTGGTGCACCCATATTTTAGAAATACTAGGTTCGCCTCTAATTAGTACTAGTAAAAAACTTACACTAATTTTGAATCTTGAACTTTAGTCCTAATAAAATCATGTGGACTGAGAGTCAAACAAAAACTGAAACTATATTAGAAATACTATATTCAAAAATTTTGAGTCTAAAAAAAACATGTAGCTTGATAGTGAGAGTCTAACTAAAACTCAAATTAGTGCTATGTTTATAATACACGTTAGTGTACTCAAAAACATATCGACGAAGACTTCAGATTTTGAGTTCATGGAAATACTTTCAAACATCAAATAAGCATTCAAAAGCTCATCATTAATTCAACTTCATCGGAAAAGAATATATAGCAGCATGATTCTTGCTCTTGATATTTGCAGTTTGATTCTTAGTCTATTGGTTTAGAATACCCGTATAGTCTAAGAGGTCCACAAGTACAAGACCCTTTATTATGTGATTTTTAGCAGATAGATATGTAGTATCATAGAAGATGGGATAGGACCAGGCATACAAAAACTTTAAATAAAACATATGCTACTGTTTATGGAGTATTTACTTTGAATATAATTAGTGTCTGTACGCCTCAAGTGGATTTGTACGAGAAGATCAAAAGGCGCTTCTGGGAGGACTTGGATGGGTCAGTGGGAGGGGGGGGGGGGAATTTCGTACACTAAAAAGATTATCTTAGGAGGAGATTTTAATGGTCACATTGGGGCATCGTCTAGGGATTATGACAGTGTACATGTCGGCTTCGATTTTGGAGACAGGAATGGAGGAGAACTTCGCTGTTGGATAGTGTTAAAGCCTTTGATTTGATGGTTGTTAACTCGTGTTTCCCGAAGAAGGAGGAGCACTTGGTCACCTTCCAAAGTACAATAGCCAAGACCCAAATTGATTATCTACTTCTCAGGAGGTGTGATAGAGGTTTATGTATGGTCTGTAAGGTCATACCGAGTGAGAATCTCACAACCCAACATAGGCTATTGGTTGTGGACCTGAAGATCATGCGGACAAGAGAAAAAAGGGTTGTGTCCAGTCTGCCTAGGATCAGGTGGGGTGCCTTGACTGAGGACAAAACTCATGTGTTGAGGGAGAAGTTACTGGCTGTGGAGGCTTGGAGGAGTAGTGGGGACTCAGGTTGTATGTGGACCATGACAGTGAACTGTATTAGAGAAGCTGCGAGAGAGGTGTTAGAGGTCTCGAAGGTTTTCTCTGGTAACCGCAAAGGGGACTGATGGTGAAATGAAGAAGTCTAAGGTAAAGTGAAAGCCAAAAAAGCGGCTTATAAAAAGCTAGTATAGATGATAGACGAGGTGGAGAAGAGGGCCAACAGGGAGCGATATAAGAAGGCTAAGAAGAAGACAAAGTTAGCAGTCACTACGGCTAAGACAATGGCGTTTGGACATTTGTATGAAGAGCTTGGAGAGAGAGGCGGGGACATTTGTATGCTTTGAATATGATAAAACATGAAATCGATATAATGGTGGCAACTGCCTTGATTAACATGTATGCTAAATGTGGGAGGATTGATGATGCTTTTCGAGTTTTCAAGGTGATGCCTCGAAGGAACATAGTTACATGGAATACCATGCTAAGCGGACTGGCAATGCAGGGAAAGGGAGATATGGTATTGCATTTGTTTGCTCAGATGTTTAGAGAGGTCAAACCAGATGATGTAACATTTGCATCTTTGTTAAGTGCTTGTAGTCACTCAGGTTTAGTTGTTCAAGGTCGACACTTAATCTATAGCCTTGAATCATCATATGGAATAAAGCTTTCTGCAGAGAACTATTCTTGCATTGTGGATCTTTTGGGTCGGGCAGGACATCTTGAAGAAGCAGAGTCCAGAATCAGAAGAATGTTGATTGCCCCCCATGAAGTTGTGTTGGGATCACTATTGGGGTCATGCAGTGTCCATAAAAACCTTGAGCTGGGGGAATGCCTAATGAAAGAAAGGAAGACACGTGATCTGGCCATCAAGTGAATTGCATAAAAGACGAGGATGGTAGAGTACTGATGGATGAGGCTCAGATTAGGCAGAGGTGGCAGTCATACTTCCATAAATTCTTGAATGATAGGGGAACATGGATATTGTGTCATGTGACTTGGAGCATGCTGGGAGTCATCAGGCCTTTGAGTACTGTAGGCACATAAGTATAGGGAAGGTCGAGGTGGCGATGCGTAGGATGAGCAGGGGCAGAGCGACCGGGTCAGACAAGATCCCCGTAAAATTTTGGAAGAGCGCAACTAAGGCTGACTTGGAATGACTATCTAGGTTGTTCAACGTCATTTTTAGGACGGAGAGGAAGCCTGACTAATGGAGGTGGAGTACGATGATTCTATTATACAAGAACAAAGGTAATATCTAAAATTGCTATAACTATACGGGTATCAAGCTGCATAGTCATACGATTAAAGTTTGGGAGTGGATGGTGGAAGGGAGGGTGAGAAGGAATGTTTCTATTACCGAGAACTAGTTCGATTTCATGTTGGGTCGTTCGAATACGAAAGTCATTCATCTGGTGATGGGATTGGGGGATCAGTATAGGGCAATGAAAAAGTATTTATATATGGTGTTCATTGACTTAGAGAAAGCATACAACAAAGTCCCGAGAGATGTTCTGTGGAGGTGTATAGAGGCTTAAGGTGTGCCTGTAGCCTACATTAGAGTGATTAAGGACATGTATGATAGAGCTATTATACGGGTGAGGTCAGTGAGAGGAGACTTAGAACACTTCCCGGTTGTGATGGGGTGGCATACGGGATCAACCCTTAGCCCGTTTTTGTTTTCATTGGCGATGGACGCATTGACGCGGCACATTCAAGGGAAGGTTCTATGGTATATGTTATTTGCAGATGATATAGTTCTGATTGACGAGACACGAGGAGGTGTCGACGACAGACGAGAGGTTTGGAGACAGACTCTTGAGTTTAAAGATTTCGAGCTGAGCAGGACTAAGACGGAGTACTTGGACTGCAAGTTCAGCAAAATTACCTAGGAAGCGGACAAGAGTGCGAGTCTTGATACACAGGTCATCCGTAGGAGAGAGAGTTTCAAATACCTTGTATCTATAATATAAGGTAACAGAGAGATTGATGAGGATGTTAAGTATCGTATCATATCAAGATGAATGATGTAGAGACTCGCTTCTGGTGTCTTGTATGATAAGAATGTGCCGTTGAGACTTAAAGGTTAGTTCTACAAGGTAGTAGTTAGACCGACTATGTTGTATGCAACATAGTATTGGCCTATCAAGAACTCTCATGTCCAGAAGATGAAAGTAAATAAGATGAGGATGTTAAGGTGGTTGTGTGGGCATACTAGATGAGATAAACTTAGGAATGAAGTTATTTGGTATAAGGTGGCAGTGGCCCCTGTAGAGGATAAAATATGGGAGGCGAGGTTGAGATGGTTTGAGCATGTTAAGAGGAGAAGCATAGAAGCCCCACTTAGATGGTGCGAGAGGTTAGCCTTAGTGGGCATCATGAGGGGTAGAAGTAGGCCTAAGAAGTATTGGGGAGAGGTGATTAGGTTGGACATGGCGTAACTGGAGCTGACTGAGGACATGTCCCTATATAGGAGGGTGTGGAGGTCGAAGATTAAGATAAAAGGCTAGTGGGTAGTCGAGCGTTTCTCTTTATATTATTCAGTTTGCTAGCATTAGTGTTAGTATTCTATCCCTTTATTCATAGATTGCTATATTGTCTAGAATTTAACTGCTTTCTTGGCTTCAGTCTTATTTTTATCTTGTTGTTGTTCCTACTTGTTGCCTTTTTTTTTATCCATTCTCTAGCCAATCGGCTATCGAAAACAACCTCTATACCCTTCTTGGATAGGGGCACGACTGCGTACATTATACTCTTTCCAGATCCCCACTTATGAAAAATCACTGAATTTATTGTTGATGCTATATGCTACAGTTTATAAAACAAGTGACCTGATAGTGAAAATCTGACTAAAATTCAAAGTAAGTCTACTGATAGTGAGAATTCAAATTTTGAGTTTTAACAAAATCTTGTGTCCTGATAATGATACGGAAGAGGACATAGATATTTTAGCCGATGGGATAGGACAAGGCACATAAAAACTTTACTCAAACATATGCATCATCGGTGTTCGAATCCATCGTCTAACTAGGAAATCTAAGGGCCTCCGACCAGGAGAGCTACAAAACTCTTTCTGTCAAGTAATATCATTTTAACCTTTATATTTTATTTTTGTACTAACATATTTGATAAAAGGTTA
The DNA here is from genome assembly GCF_000715075.1 of Nicotiana tabacum. NCBI lineage: Eukaryota > Viridiplantae > Streptophyta > Magnoliopsida > Solanales > Solanaceae > Nicotiana > Nicotiana tabacum. Next base: position 40,674,764 of record NC_134101.1, read on the forward strand.
ATAGTATTTTTGGTCCCTCCAGTATTGGTAAATAGTAATTTTAGTATTTGTGATATTTGACTAAGTTTATTTAATATTCATTTAAATCAAAAGTGCAATTTTATCCCTTCACAAATTCACTGTAATTATTAATTGTTCCACCACTTAATTACTCACATGTTACGTTAAGCTTGTACTATTACTCTATATTTGACTGTAATATAATTCTAAAAATAATATAAATAACGTATTTCCTAAATAAAGTGATCATCTGGGCACGTGGCGACTACTTCTTTACTTCTCCTCAATGAATTTTCTACACTTTACTCATTGAAAAATAGTTGGATTATGGATAGTTTTTGAAATATACAGATTTTAATACTCTTATTAGACATTGGTAGGTCTTAGGGAAGCATTGATGTCATTGTGATGGTTTGCTAATTTTCCTTTGGATATTTTTTATCAATTTAAATATTTTTGAAATAGAATATATGGATAAAGAGATTAAGCACATAAAAGGTTGCCGAATTGACGGGAGTATTGCAATGACCCGACCGGTCATTTTGAGCTCTAGCATGTCGCTCGATAGTTTGAGGCCTTGGGTAGCTTCACTTCATGTTTCATGACTTATACGCATAGTCAGAATCGAATTTCGGGAAGTTCAGAGTTGATTCAGATGGAAAATTCTAATTTCGGAAGCTTTAAGTTGGAAGAATTGACTAAGGTTTGACTTTTGAGTAAATGACCTCGTAATCGGGATTTGAAGGTTCCAATAGGTTCGTATGATTATTTCGGACTTGGGCGTATGTTCGGGTTAAATATCGGGTCGCCCGGGAGCATTTCGGCGCTTATTGTGAAAAGTTGGCATTTTGAAGGTTTTAGAATTTCCTATGTTTGGTTTGAGGTGGACTTTGGTGATATCGATATCCGTTTGGGGTTTCGAGCCTTGGAATAGGTTCTTATCGTGATTTGTGACTTGTGCGTAAAGTTTGGCGTCATTCTGAAATGTTTTGATATAATTCGGATGCGTTCGTCAAAGTTTGAAAGTTTGAAAGTTGAAAGAAAGATTTTTATCGTCGATTCATGATTTTTATGTTCTTTGTGGCATTTTTAGCCTTTGGATAAGTTTTATAAGGTATTGGGACTTGTTGGTATGTTCGGACTGGGTCCCGAGGGGCTCGGGTGAGTTTCAGAGTGATTTCGGACCATTTCTAGGCCATTTTTAATTGTTGATTTTTGACTATAGCAGTATGCATCACGATCGCACATAATTGTCAGAAAGTCAAACCATTTGTCATTTGGAGTTTTGTACAAAACGTTATGACCATTATACTAGACGATGTCTGAAGGAGTTGAGCAGCTTGTTCTTCGCGATTGCGATTGGTTTTCCGCGATCGCGAAAGGAAATTTTGAGCTGAGAAAAGTTGTGCTTCGCGATCGTGAAGGGTAAACACCTGGGCAGAAGCTATATTTCAGGTGTTTCGGCCATTTTATCATATTTGGAGTTGTGTAGCTCGGATTAAAGTGATTTTCTCCATATGGATTAGGGTAAGTGTTCTCTACTCGGTTTTGATTATATTTCATTAATCTATCCTTATTTTTAGTATTTGGTTGATGATTTAAAAAGATAATTAGGGGGTTTTTGTCTAAAGTTTCATAGAGTGAATGTTTGAGTTTTGAACGTCGATTCGGAGTCGGATTTGAGTGAAACTAGTATGGTTGAACTTGGAATTGAATGGATTATCGGATTTTGTGAGTTTTGTCGGGTTCCAGGCACATGGGCCCGATGATTGACTTTATTGACTTTTCGAGCGGATTTGAGAATTGTTATAAATTGATTCTTTTAAAGTATTAGAGTATATTTTTATTGGTTTGCATATTGTTTGACTAGTTTTGGAGCAACGAGCATCGATTTGAGGTGTTAGAGTGGCGTTGGAGTCAGTTGTCGAATTTTCGAGCGAGGTAAGTCTCCTGTCTAATTCTGTGAGGGGAAATTTACCCCGTAGGTGTTATATTCTTATGTGCTACATGTTGTGGGAGTTACGCACGTATGAGGTGACGAGTGTCCGTGCGTATGCTAGAATTCTTGATTATGTCCCGGTAGACTTAGGTTCATGCCATTCTATAATTGTACTATTTGAGACATCTTTGCTCGTTTAATTCCTTTATTTCGCATTACGACTTGAGACTAGACTTACATAGGGTGATAGACTCGCTATTGTAGAGATGTGACGAGCTACTTGATAATCAGCAGAATAATTTGTGCTTCCCTTATGAATTTCATCCGCGTTGTGCGTACTAATTGCAAAGTTTTCCTTAAAACCTCATAACTTACATATATATTCATGAGTGGGGACAAGGACCCGTTTAATTTTCTTATTCTAATGAGACCGGGTTCGTTCGCCTTGGCAAGAGTTTGCACCACACTCTTATGAGAGCGGACCGTTATCCTCGGCAGTATAATAGATGCATCTATCGTTCGTGCCGCTCGACTCTCGGCAGTGTACATGTTATTATGGGATTGGACCATTCGCCTCGGCAATATCATATTCCTTATGAGATCGGGTCGTACGATACGGCATAATCGTGCGTTATATTGCTAGCAATCCGAATATTCATGAGATTTTCCTTGCACTGATGCCTTGCATTTTATATGGTATATCTTATTCATTTGATATTGGCACTTGATATTTCCCGAGCTTTTGAGATAGGATACGAGATTGAGAAGTTTATATCGCTAAAAGATATTTTGAAAGATAATGCTGGTTACCGTTTCATCCTACAATTACTGTTGTGCTTTATATCTATTTAGGATTTAGCATACTGCTTTATTGGACCTCTAGTAAGTGTCGACATCAACCCCTCGTCACTACTTCTTCGGGGTTAGGCTAGCTACTTACTGGGTACGAGTTAATTTATGTACTCATGCTACACTTGCTACACTTATTGTGCAGGTGTATATATATATAATGGTCTTTTGGGCTTAAAGGGCGCGACTGTTGTAGGGACTTTACGTTGAGCTGCATTCCATGTTACGATCCGCAATATATAGAGTCTCCATCAGAGTTATTTATATTCTCCTGTCTAACTTTTATTCCAGACATATGTTATATTATTATTACACTGCTTAGTAGATGCCCATGCACTTGTGATATCAGGTTTTGGGGGTTCCTACTGGATGTTCATTATTGTAGCCCACGTAATCATTATCATTTCACCTTATAATTTATATTTTATACGGAAACTTGAAAATAAAATCACGGGTTTTCTACGAGTACCTGATTTTACTCTACTTATTTAATGGGATTCATGATTTTGAAAATAATAAAATGAGTAACTAAGTTGATTAATCACCGTTGGCTTGCCTGACAGCGACGTTAGGCACCATCACGTCCTATAGTGAATTTTGGGTCGTGACAATTTGGTATCAGAACTCTAGGTTCACTTGGGTCTCATGAGTCATGAGCAAGTCTAGTAGAGTCTTGCGGATCAGTATGGAGACGTCTGTACTTATCTTCGAAAGGCTACAAGGCTGTTAGGAGCACTTCCCTTATTGATTCCTCGTCGTGCGATTTTATTTCCATTGAAGCTTATGCCTTCGTTCCCTTCCTATTCATTATTATACGATGTTGAGTGCTCGTGTCAATTGGACATCGAGGAGTTGTAATGGTACTACAGACATGGTGCGGGATATTTTTCCCAGCGTATTCAAGCAGGCTATTATCGTCGCCTTGCGGAAGGGTGTTCTGTCATTTCAGCCCTGTATCAGTATTGCCAATTGTTTTGAAGTTGTGTCCACATTGTTATGATGTTCGTGCATTGTTATCATGCGGTGTTGTTGTGGAATGGTGCCTGAGCAGCGATTACCAGAGATAGTGGTGCAAGGTGGCTTTAGAGTCGAAGAATCGATGTTTCTAACGTTGATGGCTCGATAGGGATGATCTTTATGGAGTCTCAGAGTTGGTGGAAAATTACCCGTTTAGGTGCTACAAAGATGGATTATGATTTGAGGTAGTATTTTGGGCAGCGAAGGATGAGGAAGGACATGGTGGGAGGTGTCTCACGGTGATTTAATCGCTAGCAGGTCAATTATAAACTGTAGAGGTCGAGAAGTTGCTTAAGGAGATAGTTTAACCGAAGTGGGAGTGACAGAGTAGCATAAGGATTCTATGGTAGGATCGCCACGTGCCTTGAGAAGAGTTTAGAGAAATTTAGGAATCATGGTGGGCAGTGAATAGGTCTGCGGATTGTATTTGGAATGGTGGCCACTGTGCCGAGAAAGGTTGAACATGACGGAGAGAAGTTTATTGTAGTGTTTAGGGGTGTAAAAGCTTGATTATCGTTATAGGATGTGACGTGACTTCAAGTTTGGAATGTATTGTTGGAATTTCGGTTGATGTCAATGGGGAATGAATAGACTCCTACTACTGGTGGACGAGCATGGGCTCAAGAGGCTTTACTGATTTCGAGGTAGTTGTATCCAGTGCAGTGTCATTGGAAGATGTCGGTATAGAATTCCACAAGTAAGCTATCTCATGTGAGCAGGCCAGCGGTTGTGTGATTTCTGATGAAGCTTCTACGAGGAGTTCTACTTACTATCTAGTAGGAGGCTGAATAATCAATTGTGACTGATAATTCAGGATGTTTTATGAAAAGTTTAACAAGAGGTTTCGAGAATTTGGCGGGTTACATTGCGAGATCATGGTGTTTGAGAAGGAGGAATCTTTGTGCGTTTTAGATTTATGTGATTGTAGCTTAAAGCTAAGTAGGGAAGCCCAGCGTCTACGATTGGATTGCATGATTGCCTGCTTGTGCAGCTTCTGGTTATCGGTGCATTGGTAGATTATTTATGACTTAGAAAAGAAAACATCTCGAGCAAAGGACTTGACGAATATGTGCTATATTTCGCTTTATCGATTCATGTGCAGGTTTTGGGAAGACTTAGAGTTTATGCTTCTTTTGGATGTGATGTACAAGGAAAATAATTCATACGGTTACATCTTTGGGAGTGTTCATGTACCGACAGGGCACTAGAGTTTGGCTTATATTCGGGACCAAGTCAGAGTGGGTGACTCTCAACAGTGGTTCTAATGGGTTCGTTATATGGCTGGGGACCGGGATTTTGCAGTAGAGTGTGAAGAATACTTGGGGAATTTTCTATGTTTTCATCTGGTCTACGGGGCAGTATTTGAAAAATAGGAGAAACAATTTCGGATTCACGAAAGGTCTTTCAGAATGGGTGTAGCAGTTTGAGTTGCTATTGTGCGCATGAGGAGTGTATGGGATGGTTCATGGGTATTGAGACAATGTGGTCTCGTGAATTGGGTCACTCAGGATGAGTGTTATTGAGTTTCGTTATGTTCTCGAATGGAGCTATTATTATTTCTTAGGCAAGTCAAGAGTAAATTGAAAGAAGTGGGGTTGGTTAGTAATGGTTTGAATCAGCATGATTATGGCAATTATCAGTTCCTTTGGTGCGTAAGTTATACAGGTGGTTGGTGGTTGTACGTACGGGCTCGACAACCACCATAATTTGCTTGATTTAGGAGGTGTTTGATTCAAATGGCCTTGTTGTGTAAATGGATTTCCTGAAGGGTAATGGCGGCTTAGACCATGATTTGAGGTTTGTATTTTTCGGGGTTATGGGAATTCAGTCACATGTTGCAATGGTTCTTCTGAAATGAATTAAATTGAAAGGTTTCTAGCTAGTGAAGTGTTTATTCTACGAGTAGTTCAGGGGTTATGATGAATTATTGTACTCTCGCGTAGCAGCATGATAGGTGTAGTGAACGACATGGGAATTGAAAGTTGAGGATCAAGGTTACGGCTCGTGTTGACGAAAATGTCACGAGCTCAGATGGGCAGGGGAGAATGCAGGTGTTCAGAGTAAGATGGCATTATCTCATTGTTGCCTGAGAATGGTGTTCTGTGGAAGAGGCATTGTGTATTAATTTGCAGATTCTTGATTTGCACTACAGAATTTATACGGTTGGAGGTGTGGATGTGCAGACCATGCTACCTGGTGTGGAATCATGTATGGAGATTTTGGTACTGTCACCAATGAGAGTTTATGCTTGGAATGCGCTCTATTCCTTGGTTGTGGACTGTAGGGGTTTGTTCCATATTGGACGGCTGCTCGTGTGTGTCATGAATAGGGCCATTGTGGATCCTTGGAAGGTTGTGGCCCAGTATGGAACGATTAGAATCGGCTTGAGGTCCGTTGGTGGGTCTATTGTGAATGTGTGCTCTACGTCAAGTCAGATGTGTTCATTTGGCATAGCATTCCTTACGGATGAGTCTTCAGGCATTGGATGTTATTCCCGTCGTCAGCTATTCCATGTAATACTCTATTGTGCCAGGTGGGTTGTGGGATGACTTGATTATTCGCACGTGTGTTGTGATCCCGTGTAGCTTATGGTGTTATTGAGCAAGATGGCTCTCGAGATGTAGGTCATTTATTGCACCTTAGTCGTGCTTTGGGTTTTATTCGTTACGTTGATGGGTAGTTCCTTATCGGAGTTTGTTCTTCCTTATGTGTCATATTCGAGTTGTAGTTTTGTTGGCGCTTGATGGCGCTGTATGAGATTTTAGACGGTGTAAGAGGTGGCTTATTGCTCGAGCAGCTTGTACTTGGTGAGACGAGGTTATTGGACCTGAGATCGGTGCGATCAGATTTAGGTAGTGTATATTAAAGAGAAAATATCGTTATTCAGTTCAGAATGAGGTAATGGTTCTTTTCAGGTGAAGAGACTCCATCGTTTTGGCAGGTGGTTATGAGTTTCTACACATATATTTCGTCGTGGCGGTATTGCGAGAGTTGGAACAGGGCTTACATATGTTATAAGGCATATTGCGGGCATTGGATTCATGAAATTGCAGCTATTATTGTCGAAGAATGTTATTATTGGCATGTAAATTATGCGGTGCATGGTGTGATTTCAGCAAAAGTGCATGATTATGTTTTGGTACAGTGTGTAGTGATTGATGCGGTATTTGTATGTTAGAATCGGGTCTCGTGGTGAATTCCAGATATTGGAATTTGGTTTTAAGGCTTGTTAGCTAAGGTTATAGGGAGGATATTCAGTCTGGCTCGAGCTAATGTGCTCACATGGGTGTGGTGGCATGGGCAGATGCATGAGGTGTTAAACAGTGATTTTGGACAACTCCGGAATACTTCTTGGCACGTTCGAGGACGAACATATGTTTAAGTAGGGGAAAATGTAACGACCCGACCGGTCGTTTTGAGCTCTAGCGCATCGCTCTGCAGTTTGAGGCTTTAAGTAGCTTCATTTCATGTTTTATGACTTGTACGCATAGTCAGAATCAAATTTCAGGAAGTTCAGAGTTGATTCAGATGGAAAATTCTAATTTCGGAAGCTTTAAGTTGGAAGAATTAACTAAGGTTTGACTTTTGAGTAAACGACCTCGAAATTGGAATTTGAAGGTTCTAATAGGTTCATATTATGATTTCGTACTTGGGCGTATATTCGGGTTGAGTAAACGGCCTCGAGAGTATTTTAGTGCTTATTGTGGAAAGTTGGCACTTTGAAGATTTTAGAATTTCCTAAGTTTGGTTTGAGGTGGACTTTGGTGATATCGATGTCCGTTTGAAATTTCGAGCCTTAGAATAGGTTCGTATCGTGATTTGTGACTTGTGCGTAAAGTTTGGCATTATTCTGGAATGTGTTGATATGATTCAGATGCGTTCGTCAAAGTTTGGAAGTTTGAAAGTTAAAAGAAAGATTTTTATCGTGGATTCATGATTTTTATGTTATTTGTGGCGTTTCGAGCCTTTGGATAAGTTTGTATAAGGTATTGGGACTTGTTGGTATGTTTGGACGAGGTCCCGAGGGGCTCGGGTGAGTTTCGGGGAAGTTTCGGACCATTTCTAGGCCATTTTTAATTACTGATTTTTGGCTACAGTAGTGTGCATCGCGATCGCGGACATTGGATCGCGTTCGCGAAGAGAAAAATGGGATAAAGGGTAATGTGAATCGCGTTCGCGAAGAATAAATTTCTGTTGCACATAGCTGACTTTGGAAGCTCATATCTTGTAATCTATATGGAATTTGGAGATGATCCATAAATAAAAGTTGTAGCTCTTGGTGTCTAATTGTCAGAAAGTCAAACCATTTGTCATTTGGAATTTTATACAAAACGTTATGACCATTATACTAGAGGCTGTCTGGAGGAGTTGGGCTGCTAGTTCTTCGCGATCGCGATTGGTTTTCCGCGATCACAAAGGGCAATTTTGAGCTAAGAAAAGTTATGCTTCACAATCGCGAAGCATTTTCTGCGATCGCGAAGAGTAAATACCTGGGCATAAGCTATATTTCAGGGGATTCAGCCATTTTATCATATTTGAAGCTATGGAGCTCGGGTTGAAGCGATTTTTGCCATACAAATTGGGGTAAGTGTTCTCTACTCAGTTTTGATTATATTTCATGAATCTATCCTCTTTTTTGGCATTTGGTTGCTGATTTAAAAAGAGAAGTTGGGGTTTTTTGTCGAAAGTTTCATAGAGTGAATGTTTGAGTTTTGAACATCGATTCGGAGTCGGATTTGAGTGAAACTAGTATGGTTGGACTTGTAATTGATTGGGTTGTCAGATTTTGTGAGTTTGTTCGGGTTCCGGGCATGTGGGCTTGGGGGTTGACCTTAATGACTTTTCGAGCGGAGTTGGGAATTGTTATAATTTTATTTATTACGAGTATTAGAGAATATATTTATTGGTTTTCACATGGTTTGCTTAGTTTTGGAGCGATGTGCATCGGTTTGAAGTGTTAGAGTGGCTTTAGAGCCGGTTATGGAATTTCGGAGCGAGGTAAGTCTCCTGTCTAACCCTGTGAGGGGGAATTTACCCCGTAGGTATTATATTCGTATGTGCTACATGTTGTGGGAACTATGCACGTATGAGGTGACGAGTGTCCGTACGTATGCTAGAATTCCTGATTATGTCCGGGTAGACTTAGGTTCAAGTCCATGCTATAATTATATTATTTGAGTCATCTTTTCTCATTTAATTCCTTTATTTCGTGTTATGACTTGAGACTAGACTTGCATAGGTTGATAGACTCGCTATTGTAGAGATGTGACGAGCTACTTGATAATCCGCGAAATAATTTGTGCTTCCCTTATGAATTTCTCCCGCGTTGTGCGTACTCATTGCAAAGGTTTCTTTAAAATCTCATTACTTACACGTATATTCGTGAGTGGGGTAACTGACCCGTTAAAGCTTCTTATTATAATGGGATCGGGCCGTTCGCCTCAGCAGATTTTTGCACCACACTCTTATGGGAGCGGGTTGTTCGCCTCGGCAGTATTATAGATGCATCCATGGTTCGTGCCGCTTGACCCTCTGCAGTGTACACATTATTATGTGATCGGGTTATTAGCCTCGACAGTATCATATTCCTTATGAGATCGGGCCATACGACCTCGGCATAATTATGCGTTATATTGCTAGCAGTCCGAATATTCACGAGATTGTTCTTCCACTGATGCCTTGCATTTTATATGGTATTTCTTATTTATTTGATATTGGCACTTGATATTTCTCGAGTTTTTGAGATAGGATACAAGATTGAGAAGTTTATATCACTAAAAGAAATTTTGAAAGATTATGCTGGTTACCATTTTATCCTACAATTACTGTTGTGCTTCATATATGTTTAGGATTTAACATACTGCTTTATTGGACCTCTAGTAATTGTCGGCGTCGAGCCCTCATCACTACTTCTCTGGGGTTAGGCTAGATACTTGTTGGGTACGCGTTGATTTACGTACTCATGGAGCAGATGAGATAAATAGGTATGTATGTATGTATATATATATATATATATATATATATATATATATATATATATATATATATATATATATCTGGTGGTCTTTTGGACGCAAAGGGCGCGACTGTTGCGGGGATTTTACGGTGAGCTGCATTTCATGTTACGATCCGCAACATACAGAGTCTCCATCAGAGTTATTTATATTCTCCTGTCTAACTTGTATTCCAAACAGATGTTGTATTATTACTGCACTCCTTAGTATATGCTCATGCACTTGTGACACCAGGTTTTGGGGGTTCCTACTGGATGTTCATTATTGTAGTCCACGTAATCATTATCATTTCAACTTGTAATTTATATTTTATACGGAAATTGGAAAATAAAATCACGGGTTTTCTACGAGTGCCAGATTTTACTCTACTTATTTAATGGTATTCATGATTTCGAAAGTAATAAAATGAGTAACTAAGTTGATTAATCACCGTTAGCTTGCCTCACGGCGATGTTAGGCTCCATCACAACCAATAATGAATTTCTGGGTCGTGACATGTATAGTGAAACATAGACTCGCCATATGGGTCTTTTATATGATGACACGTGTCAGCAAAGTTATGAGAAAAGTGAAGAATGACATGTAAAGATGATATGTGAAATACACATACTTCTACCGTGCATGTTAGTATAGGAACTGATCATCATAGAATAGCCCTGGATCAGGTACGGGAGACTAGCTCATAATTAAGAATGAGGAAAGAATCAATTAATCTCAAACTACATGGGATTTACCATCATAACGCCGTCAGTTATTGTGTATGGGTAAAATCAGGGATAATATTACCTCAAATTTCCCAGTAAAGAAACGAGAGTGAAGCATGAACTGACACAACGTCGAGTGAAGTTTAACGGTTCCTTGTTTCGGAGACCAGGGAGGACAAAAGGTGTATCCGGGATCGGACACGGCTGAACATTGGATCCGGGCAGAGTGAAGTTTCGGGACTAAGGAAAAAGGGAAGCGATTAAGCATGATGAGCAAGGAGCTGTAATATCCTCCCTCAACCAGATATTATAGTGCAAATCCGTCTGATATCAACTGCAGATCGATATTTGCCAAAAAGAGAAGATTTTTACCTTATTTAGCTTTGTACTAGGATTGAAACTCCCCTACTATATAAAGGGGATAACTTTTTCATTTTAAACCACTGTTGACATGCATATCAAAGCAATAAAGTCCATTTTTGTCTTCTAGTTGTTGTTCAAAGTGTTCTTTAGTTCCTCTCTCTTTAGTTGCAACCGAGCCCGTCTCGAAGGCTTGATCAGAGCTAGTTTCAGTGTTCAACTTAAAGCCAGGAATAATTGTTCCATCGCATTTGGTTTGATCATTTTATCTCTCTTTAATTTAATGTTTCGTTTTTCTTAGCTCATTAGTGTTAAATTAAATCACGTGTCCCTTAAACCGCGTATAAATTCAATTGTTACTCATTTTTAAGGGTAAACAGTTTGGCACCCATCGTGGGGCCAAGGATATTAGTGGTGATTTAATACAAATTTCCATAACACACCCTGTTTTACACTTTGTTCTTTGAAGTTTGATTTCTGTTTAACTTAAGAATGTTAAATTCTCAATCTGCTCACTTGAACGTTGATGCCGAGTTAGGCCACCACAATGAAAATAATAACGTGGTGCCTGCAATGATATGCCCATGTTGATCCCAATAGTGTCCCAGTCTCTGACCCGACCGACGCTAACTCACAGGTTGCCATCAACATCAACCAGCCAACTGACCCCGAAAACAGCATTCGCAGGGCACCCCGACAATCGTCTCGAGAAGCACTCAAAGAGGAAGGTGATGGGGTTAGCTTGCGATTGATTTTCGAAATATTGCAAGCTCAGCAAGCGGCAATAGCGCAGTTGCAGACCTAAATTCATGTCCCTAACAGGATCAAGCATGCGTGGGTTAGAGAAAACATTCGAAGGGATGAACAAATTGTTGTAGAACCAGATGAATTTGGGCCGGGTAAAATTCCGAGGTGATGAAGATGCTTGAAGAACTGACAAAGCGGGTGGAGTCTAGTGAGAAAAAGATAGAGGCCAACGAAAAGAAGGTGGAAACTTACAATTCCAGGGTTGATCAGATTCAGGGAGCGCCTCCTCCAATATTGAAGGGGTGATTCCAAAATATTCATTCAAAAGCCTTTCCCTAGAGTGCGGCCCGAAGCCAATCCTGAAGAGATTCCTAATGTCCAACATTCTCAAATACAAATAAGTATGTAACCTCCTATACGTGCACAATCAAGGGGAATGACCTGGAAGACGACGAGATCGAATCGGTGTTATTGAAGAAAATTGCAGAAACCTTATCCAAAGGAGCGATGATATGGTATCACAACTTGCCTCTGAATTCTATTGATTCATTTGCTATGCTTGTGAATGCTTTCGTAAAAGCCCATGCCAACACCATCAAGGTCGAGACGAGGAAATCAGACCTTTTCAAAGTCAAGTAGAGAGATAACGATATGCTTAGGGAGTTCGTGTCAAGGTTCTAAATGGAGCGAATGGACTTGTCCCCGGTCGCGGATGATTGGGCCGTTGAGGCATTTACTCAAGGGATCAAACCCCGAAGTTCCTTTTCTTCTCAATAATTGAAGCAAAACTTGGTGGAGTACCCGGCGATTACTTTGACCGACCTCCATAACAGGTATCCGTCGAAGATCAGAGTTGAGGAAGACCAGTTGGGGGTCCTCTCGGGTTTGTTTTTACCACAACAGAGCGAATGACAGATCAAAGAGGATTATCGACTAGGAGCCGGTCCGAGATCGGTATCAGTCGTATGCTTCGGATAAAAGGGAAAACGGATCTGGTTGCTACCTAACTAGGAACGAAAGGACAATGATCAAGGATTGAGAAACTGAGGTCTGATAATTAAAAATAGTTTAGACAGGTCGCTGGGGGGTAGGGAAGCACCGAGATTATCGGAGTACAATTTCAAAGTGTATGCTGAAAGTATAATATCGGCCAAAGGTCGCATCAAAGAGACCAAGTAGCCTAGACCACTTCAGTCCAATCCCGCACAGAGGGAACATAGCTTGGTATGTAAGTACCACGGTACTCAAGGTTATAGGACCAAAGATTGTCGAGAACTAAGGGAAGAAGTGACTCGATTATTCAACAATGGGCATCTTCGAGAATTCCTAAGCGAACGAGAAAAAAATCATTTCAAAAATTGGGACGCCAACAAAAAGGTTGAACAAAAAGAGCCACAACACATGATCAACATGTTCATTGGGGCAGTGGATGTCCCCTAAGGGACAATGATAAAACGCACCAAAGTTTCTATCACATGGGAAATGTGCACTCGGGATTACGTCCCGGAAGGGGCCATCTCATTCAGTGACGAAGATGCCGAGGGAGGGCATCATCCAAACTCACAACGATTCACTGGTAATATTTGTGCTTATCAATAAATCTCAAATTAAACGTGTATTGATTGATGTAGGTAGCTCGGCTAATATCATCCGATGGAGGGTCGTATAACAACTGGTATTATTGGACCAAATCCTTTCGGCGATCCGGGTATTGAACAGATTCAACATAGTATCCTAGATGAAGAAGGGTAAAATAACTTTACTAGTGAACACTGTCGGGACCACACATGAAACAAAGTTCTACGTGATCGAGGGGGATCTGAGATACAACGCCTTGTTCGGAAGGCCATAGGTTCACAGCATGAGGGCGGTGCCTTCAACCTTACATCAAACATTGAAATTTCCTACTCCGGGAGGAGTCAAAACAGTCTACGGGGAATAGAGGCTGCAAAGAAGATGTTCATTATCGATGAAGTAATCCTGATGCCTGCGATTTCGACATAAAACAAATAGGGGGCTGGCCGAAGAAAAGGAAACAAAATAGCAATCAATGATCCTGACCTCGATCGGGCCTGAAAAATAGGAGGAGCACAAATCGGACGAGGATGATGATTACGGCGTCCCGAGATCTTTTATAGCACCCGATGACACCGATGCCACTAAATCGACAATCGAGGAATTGGAGCAGGTTATACTGATCGAGAACCTGCCGGATCGAAAGTTATACCTAGGCACGGGATTAACTCCCGAGTTTAGGAAAAAACTTATTGATTTTCTTAAAGCTAATATTGATTGTTTTCCTTGTCCCATTTAGATATGACAGGGATCCCACTGGAGGTGTCAACTCACAAATTGAGCCTGGATCCAAAGTTTCACCCGATCAAACAAAATAGAATGCCTCAGTCCGAACTCAAACACGCGTTCATCAAAGATGAGGTATCTAAAATTTTGAAAATAGGTTACATTCGGGAAGTTAAGTACCCGGATTGGTTAGCTAATGTAGTAGTCATACCTAAATAAGGACATAAACTTAGAATGAGTCTAGATTATAAGGATCTTAACAAGGCGTGTCCGAAGGATTCATTCCCTTTGCCTAACATCGATCGAATGATCGATGCGATGGCCGTACATGAGATACTGAGTTTTATCGACGCCTATTCCGTGTGCAACCAAAATCAGATGGACTCGGGCGATCAAGAAAAGACTTCTTTCTACAAAATTCGACACCTACTGTGATAATGTGATGCTATTTGGGCTTAGAAACGCCGGTGCCACATATCAACGTTTAGTTAACCGGATGTTTGAAAAATAAATAGGGAAATCAATGGAGTTTTATATTGACGATATGTTGGTTAAGTCCCTTTGAGCAGAGGACCATTTGAAGCATTTGTAGGAAACCTTATACATATTTAGGAAATACAACATGAAGCTAAACCCGGAGAAGTGTGTTTTTGGGGTCAACTCGGGCAAGTTCCTCGGGTTCATGGTATCTAATCGGAATAGAGATCAACCCCGACAAAATAAAAGCTATAGAAGATATCACCGTAGTTGATAATGTTAAGGCAGTACAAAGACTGACCGGGCGGATAGCCGCGTTGGGACTTTTTATTTCTAGGTCGTTGGACAAGAGACACCGATTTTTCTCATTATTAAAAAGGAAGAACAACTTCTCTTGGACCCCGAAGTGCCAGCGAGCTTTAGAAGAACTCAAGTGATACCTATCGAGCCCTCCTTTGCTGCACAATCCAAAGGCGGACGAACAACTGTACCTCTACTTGGCAGTTTCCGACGTGGCGGTAAGTGGTGTCGTGGTCCGAGAAGAAGAAGGTATGTAATTTCCTATTTATTATGTTAGTAGAACCCCGGGAGATGCCAAAAAAGGTATCCTCACTTACAAAAAAATTGTGCTCGCGTTATTAAGCGCATCTAGGAAATTAAAACCAAATTTTCAGTGTCACGCCATATGTGTCGTGACCTCATACCCGCTGAGGAATGTTATGCACAAACCCGAGCTCTCGGGCCGGCTGGCCAATTGGGCCATAGAACTTAGCGGGTACAATTTCGAGTACAAATCCCGGACCACCATAAAATCTCAGATTTTTGCGACTTCGTGGCTGACTTTACGCCGGCCTTGATCCTCGAGGTTGAGAAGGAATTACTTCTCACCTCGGGGACTAGCTCGGGAATCGGGACCCTATTCATAAATGTTGTTTCTAAACCAAATGGGTGCAGGCTAGGCATCATATTAAAACCACCTGCGAGTAACGTTATAAGGCATTCTATTAGAACTGTAAAATTGACTAACAACGAAGCCGAATATGAGTCTATGATTGCAGGTTTAGAACTGGCTAAGAACCCGAGGGCTGAGGGGATCGAGGCCAAATATGACTCCCTCCTTGTCGTCAACCAAGTCAATGGGATGTTTGAAGTAAAAGAGGAATGGATACGGAGACACTTGGATAAGATGCAGTTGACATTACACCAATTCAAGAAATGGACTCTACAACACGTACCTTGGGATCAAAATAACAAGGCCGATGCATTGCAATTGATGCACTCGGTGGTAGAAAAAGGTCATGCCGAGGTAAACTCGACAAGCTTGACTTGGGACTGGAGGAACAAAAACATAGACTACCTTGAGAAAGGGAAATTGCTATCGGATCCCAAGGAATCAAGAGCCCTACGTACTAAAGCTACCAGGTTCAGCTTGGTCGAGGGAAAATTTATACAAAAGATCCTTTTTCTGGCCACTAGCTAGGTATTTGGGTCTGGGGAAGACCGACTATGTAATTAGGGAAGTACACGAGGGTACTTTTGGAAACCATTCAAGAGCGAAATCCTTGGTTTGGAAATTAATCAGAGCCAGTTATTACTAGAATGAGATGAAGAAGGATGCGAAAGACTTCGTCCGAAAATGTAACGAATGCCAAGGCACGCCCTGATTATTTATCAACTAGGGAAAATGCTTCACCCAGTTTATCGCCATGGCCGTTTATGAAATGGGGGATAGACATCGTTGGTACCTTGCCATGGGCACCCGGTAAAGCCCAATACATATTACTCATGACCGATTATTTCTCCAAGTGGGTCGAGGCTCAGGCGTTCGAGAAGGTTCGGGAGAAAGAGGTCATCGACTTCATCTAGGATCATATAATATGCCGATTTGGGATACCGACCGAGATCACTTGCGACAACAGGAGGAAGTTCATCAATTACAAGGTAAGTAAGTTTCTCGAAGACCACAAAATTAAAAAGATCTTGTCAACACCTTACCACCCTAGTGGAAATGATCAAGCGGAGTCAACAAACAAAACTATACTCCAAAACTTGAAGAAGGTATTGACCGATTCAAAGGGAAAGTGGAAAGAAATTTTACCCGAGGTCTTGTGGGCATATCGAACAACTTCGAAGTCAAGCACCGGTGCGACCCTGTTCTCTTTAGTCTACGGTGTAGAAACTCTGATCCTGGTCGAAGTAGGGGAACCAAGCCTAAGGTTCCAGTACGCTACCGAGACGTTGAATGATGAGGCCATGGCTACAAGCTTGGACTTATCGGACAAAGGGTGAGAAGCCGCCCTGGTCCTATTAGCGGCCCAAAAGTAGCGAATGGGGAGATACTACAATCGAAGGGCTAACCTTCGATATTTCCAAGTCGGGGACTTGGTATTAAGGAAAGTTACGCTACATACCAAGAACCCAAATGTCGGGAAACTAGGCCCGAACTGGGAAGGTCCGTACAGAGTTTCCGGTCTAAACGGAAAAGGTTCATATAAGCTCGAGTCAAGGAATAGTGTACAACTACCGAATAACTAGAATGTGGCACACTTAAAGCGATACTACTACTAAGGTACTAACATAATTTACTTTGAAATTCGTTATGCTTTGGACTAACCCATACAGGTATTCGGTCTAAGTTAAATTTGACGATTAAGTCTGAAAGCACGCGATGCAATCTTTTTTCCTTGGACTGGTTTTTTCCTAAGTGGGTTTTACGGCAAGGTTTTTAACGAGGCAATAGTAAAACGTGCTACCCTTGTTTTGAAGATCGGCCCGAGGTCAAGATTGCTGATCACCTGTACTGGATCGATAGTATTCGACCCCTCATGAGCTCAGTCTCGAATACTAGGAGAACCATTACGCCTTAAGTCAGGGTCCTTAGAAGGCATTTTTTATTTCATTTTAAAATCCAAGGTTTGAATATTAGAATTCATTGTAAGGGTCAAATGGTCAAATTAATCATGCCCGTGTAGCTCATTCTTGCCATGGCAGAAAGCTTTTATGCCTTCGATCATGTACTCTACATGAAAAGTAATGAAAGAAATTTGTCCTATATATTTCATTATTTCACATTTGCACCAACGACATTATCGTTAAGTTACTTAGAACAAATAACGGGTTCAAAATCCTAGAGCCCACGAGCCTCTCTGATTCGGGGACTGTTGTCCGATAATAATATCGGACAGCTCAGACTATTAAATCCCGGAGGCACCGAGCCTATTAGGCAGGTCCTGAACATGAAAGGCTATGACCAACTTAAAACGACTCGGAGACGTCCAAGTCCGTACGTAGAAAGTAAGGACCTTACACATGATTAAAACCTAAGAAAAAAGGCCACCCTTGACTAAACATCACTGTGTCCGGTTGAAACATTCAAGTATTTTAAAGACTTTTATCAGATATTCCAAGCCAAAACAACTTAGAGTTTTTATCTAAATCAGGCCTCATTCGGGATCTGGGGGAACCAACACTCTAAATTATGTCCAATTTTATGCTAAGGCATTAATGACTTTTTTCAAACAAAGAGTTCTAAGCGGATGCTGAAAAGTAAAAGACTTAGTATAGCCGAAGGGAAAATTTTCTATATATACCAAAAGTATTTATAGATGCACGATAAAATGGTCTCAAAATAAACAAAAAACAAATGTACAAAAGAAAATAAAAAATAAACTAAGGCATCATTCAGCCGAAGGAATCCCGTTCCGATATGACCGAGTATAGTTGTGCTCGGAGCTCATCATTCAGCCGAGACCACTTGTCGGCTTTATTCTTCATCACCCTGAGCTGGTCCTTAGTCGATGTCAACTCCTCTTTAGTAGCCTCCTTTTTCGAGGCCAAAAGATCCATCTTGCTCCTCAACGCTCCGTTATGGAGGATGGGAAGGTCCTTGAGGGCCTCATCTCTTTGCTCGCTAAGATCTTTGTACATGTCCTTCTGCCGGACCTGTTCCTTGAGCTCGAACTCGAGCTAACTCACCTACATCCAAGACCGATGGAAGCTCTCATGATGAAGAACCATGGCTTAAGAAACAAAATTGATGAGATCATAAGAATACATTAAGGTTAAATGAACCCTTCAAAGGATACAAAGAAAGAAAAGCATACCCTGTTTAGCGCCTGTGGTGCCTCATTGAAAAGGCTCGGTGCATCCATCTCATTCATCTTCGCTTGATCCTCTTCGGTCACCAAGCAACGAAGATAGCTGGCAATGCCAACCGGCCTGGACAACATCCGGATATCCACCGGGATCGTAAACATGACCGTTATTTTAAGGTCGGTATCCATGCTTGATCCACGTCCAATCCGCACTCAATAGTGAGTGAAAACGGTCTTTGGAAGAATAGAACCCAACAATAGTCGGGATCGATTTTCACAAGGAGTTACTAGGGGTGTTAGGAGTATACACTTGACGAAAGCGAAAGGAATAGCTAAATTGCACTTCCACAACAGGTTTTGATTTCTAATTCTAATTTTACTCTAGCAATTATAAGCTAAGAAAAGAAACTAGAACCGAATGATTGTTTTTAGTGTTTTTCAAAGTAATTAAAAAGCCTAGGTATATGACCATAACCTAGGTGTTCGCCTAATAGGTAAAATACATTAATACTTATTTTGTTGATTGGGGTGTATTATAGCTCTCAACTCTACGTTACCCACTTAATACTTCTCGGTCAAAGAGTAATTTTGCCCAATTTGGCTTTCTCTAGTCCGAATGAGTATCAAACAAAATAGTTGATATGAGCTCAAGTTGGGTTCTCATTATCTCTAGTTTGAACCCTTTGATTAGGCTAATCAAACCCTCAATTAGTCCAATTCCTTGTTACCCAAGTTATCCTAGACTATGTCATTCTTTCTCAAGTAGAGACTAAGTAAAAAAGGCATGAATCAGTGTTTGCAAGCCTAGTCAAAAAGGCATTAAATTAAGTACCCATAAGGTTTACACACTAGGGTTGGGTCACAACCCTAGTAAAAATCTAGCTACGCATAGTGGGAATTGAAGACAATAAATAACAAATGCTAATTAAACTCATAATCTAAGTTTAAAATGATAAATATAATGTTTAAACACTAAAATGCTCACAAACTTCCTAAAATGGAAAAATTTAACGGCTACAACACCTCAAAATTCGAAACATGACCTAAAAATGTAAAACTCGTCTATTTATAGTGGCCTAAAATTCGCTGACAAAAATGCCCTCGGGAGGTTCAATTCCATGTGCGGTCCAAAGATTTCTCCAGTTGCAAGATCTTGGATTCTGCAGCCGCACAATTCTGGATTACGGCTGCGATGCATCTTCTGTGGCCGCACAATTCTTGTACGGTCCACACTTCAACAAGGCTTCAGGACATGGTCTTTTGCACAGTCTCTGAACTTTGAATCATTTGTCAGTGCAGACCCTGTTTTACGGCCGCAAAATTCATGTGTGGTCCGCACATTGGCCAAATTCCTGCCGGGCTCTTTCACTTAATCTGCGGCCGAAGATGGAATTCTGTGGTTCGCACTTTCTTCTGTGGCCGCAAATATCCTTCTGCAGACTGCACTTCTTTAGTTTTGCACCCTTTCTTGTATTGTGATTCGGAACACTCATTTTTGAGTCAAAAGCAAAAAGGTACTAATAAGTAGTGAAATTCCCCACTTATCAACGCTCGGGACAGGGAACCGCTTCACCAGCTTGGGGCTCGATCTTAGCCTGTCTGACTCCGGCATCACATCTTTTTTCGGGATCTCCAGGTGACCGAACCCGGAGTAGTCCTTCAACACGCCGATGTCTATGCCTTTAAAGAACATGTTGAGGGCCTTATCTGTGGCCCATGATGTCTCTGTTGGTTTATCTTTAATGGGATGAGCCTCGTCAAATAAAGACTCTATGTGAGACGGCAACTCCGGGATGTCAATGACACTTACCGCTTCTCTCGAAGCGGGAGTAGCTTCTCGAGAGGTCGTAACCACTGACTTTCCTTCGAGCTCCTGAGCCAAAGAGGGTTCGGCCTCCCGGTCACTTCTCCCGATGCTGCCCGCTCTTCTGCATAAACAGCTGGCCCATGGGCAACGAACTACAAGTCATCATGTTCAGGGTAGTCCCTGATCCGGTAAAGGGATTAGGGGTCCAATACCCTGGCCCAGGTACTCTTCTTTTTGCTCTTTCTAGGCCTGATCGCGACCCTCTTCTTCTTGGCCTTAGCATCCACATCCGGGGAACCAAAAGACCCCCTCTTTCTTCTCTTTTTCTCCTCCTTCTTCACAATGGCCTCAGACTATCCCGAAGCAGAGGGGTTAGCAGGTGAGGACGGAGCCTCATCCTCGTCCACTGCCAGGAGCTCAGTGATCTTGTCCAAACCCGTGGAAGGAAGAGCTGGACTTAATAAAGATGATAGTTGAATAGAAAAGGAAACTTGATCGGGGGAAAACACTCACAATAGGAACGGGCCTCCCACTTTCCCTTTGAGAGTTTGCGCCATTCGCGCTCGAAGTACGATAACTATTTGCAGATCCCCTCGACCTAGTCCTTGAAGTGGGGAATTGCATGGGTGACTCGGGAAACCATTGCACGATGGTAGAACTAGCGATGAGAAAGAAGAACAAAATCCAAAACATATTCTAAATACTCAAAAGGAGAAGAACTTACGGGTTAGGTTCCACTTTTCAGGGAACGACAAGAACTCGGAGATAATGAGATCCTCGGTCTTCACTCGAACCAATCTCCCATGCCATCCTTGATCCCCGTCTTCACCAATGCTCGAGAATGGAATTTTCTTTGCCCGACAGACGAGTCTTGATTAATCCCCCTCAGACGATTCGGGGATTGTAGATGCAAAGCAGGTGGTCAATGGTAAACCAAAGCTCCTTCGTGTTATTGATGAAGTGCCAGAGGAGGATCACGATCCTCCAGAAGGACGGGTGAATCTGCCCGAGGCAGACCTCATACCTTTTGCAGACGTCACTATTATATCCACCGGGCGAAGCGTGAAGGAATTTGTATAAACACTTAAATACCCCTCCACATGTGTGGTGATGTCCTCATCGGGGCAAAGGACGACCACTTCTTTGATGTACCACTTGTAGTCCTCCCGAACCGTCGGGAGCGTGTCCTCGGTGATGGAGCATACAACCTTCACACATCCTCATCTCGGTCCTCTTCCTTGGAGGATTTTTCGACCTTAAAGTCGTTCTCTATAGAGCATCCTCCGAGGATGAAATTCTTTAGAGGATGTTCCGGGGCCAATTCAGGTACGACCACCTCGACATCTATGGTCGGGTTAGAAGTTGAAGGGGCGACCTGTTGGGGCACAGACTTTGAAGTTTTCGTTACCAAATTCTGGGAATGTATGAAGATGAAGGTATGAAGGTCAAACATAAAGATTCAAGGACAAAGTATGAAGATTAGAAGATGAGAAGATGAAGATGTGAAGATGTGAAGAACAGTGTATGAAGATTTGAAGGGATTATGAGCAAGTAAAAAGTTCGAGGGTAATTTAAGAAGGTTTGAGATCGGAAAGTAAAAAAGTGAAAAAAGAACCGAAGCTTTTATAGGGGGAGGTAATTAATGCGCGACGTTTCATATTCGAGAATGTTCAACCCGCGGCTAACACATGTCCGAAGTCAGAATGACGCGATTGATGGGATATTTCACTGACTCGTCGACCCGATTGCAGCGTACGAAGGAAGGATCCGGGGTCAACTAATCACTTCTCGTCGCTTCGATAAATATGCTCTTCGAAAAGTGAGGGGACTATCCGTGTACGAGTAAAATCTAGTATAATGTTACCCCCGATTTTCCAGTAAAGAAATGAGAAGGAAGCATGATGACGCAACCTCGAGTAAAGCCGAAGGGTTCCTCGTTTCAGAGCCCCGGGGAGGACGAATGGTGCATTCAGGATTGGACACAGCTGAACATCGGATCCAGGTAGAGTGAAGTTTCGGTACTAAGGAAAAAGGAAAACGGTTAAGCACGATGAGCAAGGAGCTGCAATATCCGCCCTCAATCGGATATTGCAACACAAATCTCGTCCGATATCAATTGCAGATCGACATTTACCGAAAAGAGAAGATTTTTACCTTATTTAGGCTTGTACTAAGATTGAAACTCCCCTACTATATAAAGGGGAGAATATTTTCATTTTAAACCACTGTTGGCACACATATCAAAGTAATAAAGTTTATTTTTGTCTTCTAGTTGTTGTTCAAAGTGTTCTTCAGTTCCTCTTCTCTTTAGTTGCAACCGATCCCGTCCCGAAGGCTCGATCGGAGCCAGTTTTAATGTTCAACTTAAAGCAGGCTTAATTGTTCCATCGCGTTTGGTTTGATCATTTTATCTCTCTTTAATTTAATTATTGGCCGTTCTTACATCATTCGTGTTAAATTAAATCATGTGTCCTTTAAACTGCGTACACATTCAATTGTTACTCATTTTAAAGAGCAAACAGTTACAAATCAATTTTGTAACGTACAATAAATGCAATAAATGATTGAAGCGGGCAGAACAAGGCAATCAATTACGAAATTAACTCAACAGGCACATGATTGACTCAACAAGTACGAGATTGACTCAACAGGTACGGGATTGACTCATCAGTTACGGAATTGATTCATCAGTTACAGAATTAACTCATCAGTTACGGAATTCTAACATTTTCTTAGCTGTTACAAGTTTTTCAAAAGTAACAAATGGATTGAGTAAACACTCATAATGAACCCATAATTCAAGAAGAATGGTTACCTAAATCTAGTTCTATAAATATAGACACTTTATCATCATTGTAATCATCTAATTTTCTTCTCTACAGTTTTATAAATTGTAATCCATAGTATCTTGCTCCCAAGTTAGCCATACTTCATCTCTTCAAGCGTTGTTCGACTCATCATCCTATCAAAGATCATCCAATAAGAATTGTTTATTCTTTACTTTATTTTTATTATATTATCTATCATTGAATTTATTTTTTACTTGTCTATCATGTTGTATTAGCTAAAATGTATATCTTTCGGATCGAATCATTGCTTGTGGTCCGTCATATATAATTAATTATTTTGACATTGAAATTTATTTTTGGGTTAATCAACACGTCATCCATGGATGTCATAGACGTATTGGTGTGTCTGTCAATTCACATCCAACTGCAGTAGTCTTCAATTACCCACATGTGGTATTTCCAGGGATGCGCCCCAAACCCTGCCACGTCAAGACAAAAAAGATTATGTTGTAGATGCGTACTGTTGAATTTTGCCAATTCACTAATTGCAGCTTTGGTCCCATTTAATTCCTACAGTTTGTGATTGCGTTGCAGTTAAACAAAATTACAAGAATCTCGTACTGATGAAAGTGAAGGGACTCTAATAATTAAGAGCTCCAAAATTAACAGAGGGGTACGTTAATTACCTCTGCCACAAAAATATCATGCTCCGGAACTACATACAAAAAGATCAAAGATCTAATGAGAGCCTTAATTATCCGCAATTTGTCTCGTTATCCGTAATTTGTCTAACAAAATTATTTCTTAATTTGTCTGCCTCAACAGTGTTGATTCCTAAAAGCGGAATATTAGTTTGTTGATGCAATCTTTTATTTGTTTCCCAGCCTTTTTTCCGCACTTAGGGTGTGTCTGGTATGATAGGAAAATATTTTTCATCAAAATGTTTTCTGAAAAATAAGTGATTTTATCTCTTATTTTCTCATGTTTGATTGATAAGTAAAAAATATTTTCTATAGTATTTAGTTAGTGAGTAACAAATATTTTTAGCAAAATAGTTTTTTCTCGTACTCTTCCCCTCCCCCCAAAAAAATAATCTTCATGTTTCCTATGCTTCCCCTACCCCACAAAAAAATCCTCCACGTTTCCTGTACTTTCAGGTTCTTCTCAATAAAAAATATACCACAGTTAAGCATTGTTTTAGAGAAGCATATCAAGTTGTAGATGCCCTTCCAAAATGGAGTATTGACGAGGAGGAAACACAGTTCTTTTGTTTATTATTGTACCAACTTTAGTTGCTAATTTTTGGCAGAGATGGGCTATATCCCTCCCTGTCCCATGTAGATTCTTTTTTGATGTTATAAAAGGAGGACGCCACCTACAAACGTAGAATTATTTTTTTAAAAAAAGGTTCTTCTCAAAATTCAAAAACAATAAAGAAATTTTAAAGAATGTCATACTCTTTGTGTAACGACTCGGTTGGTCGTTTTGAGTATTACAACCCCGCTTCCCCATTTACTGCTCAAATTGTACTTTACAATTGTTGTGTGACTTGCCGGGGTAATTGGTTCGGGTCCGGTGAGGTTTTGGAATGAATTGGAATACTTAGTTTCAAGGTTTAAAGCTTAAGTTAAAATAGTGACAGGATGTCGACTTATGTGTAAACGACCCCGAAATAGAATTTTAATAATTTCAATAGTTCCGTATGGTGATTTTGGACTTAGGAGCGTGTCCAGAAAAGTTTTTGGAAGTACGTAGTGGAATTTGGCTTGAAATGTCGAAAGTTAATTTTTTGGGAAGTTTGACCGAGAGGTTGACTTTTTGATATCGGGGTCGGAATCCGATTCTGTAAATTTGAATAGGCCCGTAATGTGAAATGTGATTTGTGTGCAAAATTTGAGGTCAATCGAACATGATTTGATAGGTTTCGACGTCGTCGTAGAATTTGGAAATTTCAAAATTTATTAGGCTTGAATCCATGTGTAGTTCGTATCTTTGAGGTTGTTTGATGTGATTTGAGGTCTCGAGTAGATCCGTGGTGTGTTTTAGGACTTGTTGGTATATTTGGACGGGGTCCCGAGTGGCTTGGGTGAGTTTCGGATGGTTAACGGATCAATTCAACTTGAAACATTTCTGGAACTGCTGCCTACTGGTGTGATCTGTCACGACCCGAAATTTTCCACCGACGGGACCGTGATGGCGCCTAACATTTCACTTGATAGGCAAGCCAATAATAGAAAAATCGTTAAACCAATTCCTTATTTCCATTCAGTAAATAACCATATTTATCTAAGATGAAATATATTAAATGCCGAATATCATAAAACTGTATTAATTACTATCACCCGGATCTGGAGTTACAATTCACGAGCATTCTAGAATTTACTACAAGTAATAGTCTGAAAGAAATATAACTGTCTGAATGAAAAAAAACAGTAGGACATAAAAGATAGACGAGGACTTCAAGGTCTGTGAACGCCGATAGATCTACCTTGAGCCTCCAGACAGCGGACCAGTAGCAAATCTCGATCAACCTGAGCCGGTATCAAAATCTGTACAGAAAGTGCAGAGTGCAACATCAGTACAACCGACCCCATGTACTAGTAAGTGTCAGACCTAACCTCGACGAAGTAGTGACGAGGCTAAGGTAAGGCACCTACAAATCAACCTGTACAATTTAACAGTGTATATGCAATAACAGAAATGAAGAACCAAACAGGAAATGTCGGGAGGGCAACATACTGAGGGGAATACAAGATAAAGAACTACAACAGAGTGATCATCGGAGCAGTCAATATACCATGAATCAACAGGAATAGTGAATAACAGTAAGAAAAAATGCACGACATCACCCTTCGTGCGTTTACTCTCAATCTCACCATAAAATAAATAGAAACGTCACAGCATCACCCTTCGTACATTAACTCTCATATCATGGCACGACATCACCCTTAGTGCATTAACACTCACAATATGGCTCGGCATCACCCTTCGTGCATTAACACTCACAATATGGCACGGCATCACCCTTCGTGCATTAACACTCACAATATGACACGACATCACCCTTCGTGCATTAACACTCTCCCTTACCATAATGCAATGCATAAATATCAACAGGGAGATAGAATAACAAGTACAAACCTTACCTCAATATTTGGTTCCATAACATCAATCTCAACTTTGAAATAAAAACTCAATTATCACCAGAAAATCCATAAACATGATAAGAACGATAAATTGAACAACACGTGTATAACACATCGCAATTAGGCATAGGAATGAGACAATATAAGTAAAACTGAGAAACATGAAAAATAGGTAAATTTGGCAGCGCATAAGTACTCGTCACCTCACATATACGCCGCTCACATGAATTTCACTTAGCAAGTAATCTAAGGCTCCTAATTCCCTCAAGTGAGGGTTAGACATAATACTTACCTCACTCCGAAGGCCACTTAATTCTCAATCATAGATTTCCTTTGGAATTCACCTCCAAACCACTCGTATCTATTCAAAAATGACTCAATAATATCAAATATTGCTAAAGGAATCAATTATATTGCATAAATTAAATTTTCTAAATTTTCCTCCAAAAAATCGAAAAATCGACCCCGGTCCCGCTTGGTCAAAACCCGAGGTTCGGACCAAAATCCTTTTACCCATTCACCCCCGAGCCCGAATATGTAATTAGTTTTGAAATCCGACCTCAAATTAAGGTCTAAATTCCCAAATTCCGAAAATCCCTAATTTCTACCCTAACCCCTAATTCTACCATGAAAACTATAGATTTTAGGTTGAAAATTCAAGAAATGTAATGGGTAATTGAAAGAAAATAGTTTAGAATCACTTACCAACAATTTGAGGGGGAAATAACTCTTGAAAAATAGCCTCTCACCGTTTGGTTTTTGAGAAAAATGAGTTTTTGGCTAAAATCCCGTTTTTGGGTTCTGTTAAGTGCTGGGCGACAGTGTTCATCGCGTTCGCGAGAGCACTGTCGCATTCACGAAGTGTATGGGTTGCCAAGCCTTCGCGTTCGCGAGACAGTGCTCTCGTTCATGATGATTAATCCCCCCCCCCCAGGTCCCCACATGCTTCACGTTCGCGTTCGCGAAGGGTAAGTCCCCCATCACTTCGCGTTCACGACCAGGCCTTCGCGTTTGCGAAGAACAAAACGTCAGCTGCCCAGTTTACTCTTCGCATTCGTGAGAGTACCTTCGCGAACACGAAGAAGGACATGCCTGAACACAGACTTTGCAAAAAAACCAGATTTCCAAAGTCCAAAACATCTCGTGGCCTATCCGAAAGGCTCCAAACCAAATAGGCACATAAGTCTAAAAATATCATGCGGACCTGCTCGCGCGATGAAATTGCCAAAATAACACCTAGAACTACGTACTTAGCACCAAATCAAATGAAATTCTCAAGAACACTTTAACATTTCTATTTTCTCAACTGGACGTCCGAATCACGTCAAATCAACTCTGTTTCTCACCAAATTTCACAGACAGGTCTTAAATATCATAATGAACATATACCGGAATCTGAAACCAAAATACGGACCCGGTACTAACAATGCCAAACACCAATCAATTCTTAAAAATAATTAATTTTCAGACTTTTAATTTTCATCAAAAATTCATAACTTGAGCTACGGACCTCCGAATTCGATTCCGGGTATACGCCCAGGTCCCATAATTCGATACGGACCTACCGAGACCATCAAAACATGGATCTGGGCTCGTTTACCAAAAATGTTGACGGAAGTCAACTAAAAGTAATTTTTAGGGTAAATATTCTTATTTTTATTAGTTTTCAACATAAAAGCTTTCCGAAAATGTTCCTGGAATGCGCACACAAATCGAGAAGGATAAAAACGAGATTTTAAAGGCTTAAGAGTGAAGATTCGAGTTCTAAAACATAAGATGACCTTTTGGGTCATCACATGATCGCACCTGCGAAGCTTTTGATTGCAGGTGCGAAGCCGCATGTGCGCGAAATCAGTCGCAAAAGCTGCCAAGTGTGGGACTGGGCAGTGCTCACAGGTGCGAAGAATTTGCCCGCATCTGCGAGGTCGCATGTGCGAAGGGTTGGCGCAAAAGCTGAAAAGGGTGAGGAAGTCGGGCAGCGCAGGTGCGTAATTTTATCCGCAGGTGCGGAGTCGCATCCGCGCTTAGCTATCCGCAGAAGTGGCCTGGCTCGCAAATGCGCCCATTTTTCCGTAGAAGCGAGGGTCGCAGGTGCGACCCCTTGGCTGCAGATGCGGAAATCGGCTGGGCAGAACCTTAAAATTCGAGGGTTCAACATTTTCACCCATTTTCAGATTTTGGAGCTCGGGTTGGGCGATTTTGGAGAGGAAATGTTTCACACAACTTGAGGTAAGTGTTCTTAACTCCCTTGTGATTATATTCCATGAATTAATCTTTATTTTGGGTGTAAGATTATTGAATCTTCAAGAGAAATAGAAGGAAATTTCTATAATGTCACAAAACGAATTCTTCGAGTTTGAATACCGATTTGGAGTTGGATTTGAGTGAAATTAGTATGGTTGAACTTGTAATTGGAGGGGTTGTCGTATTTTGTGAGTTTCGTCGGATTTCGAGACATTAGTCCCACGGGTGATTTTTGGGGCGTAATTTCGGATTTTATGGAAAATATTAGCGTTTTGATATGGAATTAATTCTTATAAATTGTGTGGACTGAGTCAAATTATTGTGACTAGATTCGAGCCATTTGGAAGTTGATACGCACAGAATGGAATTTCTGGATCATTACCTAGCTTGCTCGACATTGGATTTGGCTTGTTCGAGGTAAGTAACTCTTATAATCTTGGAGCTGAGGGTATGAACCCTAAATATATGTATTATATAAATAGTTGGGAGGTGACGCACATGCTAGGTGATGGGCGTGTGGGCGTGTACTATAAAAATTGTGACATAATTATTTCTGTGAAATTTCGTAGTTAAATAATCTTGGCATTTTCCATGCAGTTTTATGTGTTAAAGAAATTGAGCTGAAAAGCATATTAAAAATTATGCTGAGGCTATGTGCCAGTATTATTGGGACCCACGGAGGTCATATTGATGTGGATTATTAGTTTTAATTGAAAATTCATACTCAGTCATATTCATTTCATTGCATATCATATCTCAGTCTCTGTTGTTATTTATTGATACATCATATTATCATTTTGGGCTATTCTCATGACATTGTGAGCCCATGAGAGAGAGACTGGAGAGATTGATGACTGAGAGAGGCCGAGGGCCTGATTGTGACGATATTTTATGGATCGGGGTTGCCTGCCTGTAGCAGGCCTTATTGGCTTCTTATTGCACGTGAATTGGCCGTGCGGATCCTTATATTCTTATTGCACGTGAGTTGGCCGTGCAGCACGTGAGTTGGCCGTGTGGATCCTTATATTATTATTGCATGTGAGTTGGCCGTGCAGCACATGAGTTGGCTGTGCGGATCTAGATATTTATATTATGGCACGTGAGTTGTCCGTGCAGCACATGAGTTGTCCGTGCTTATAGCGCTTGGGCTGTAGGAGCCCCTCATGAGTCTGTACACCCCCAGTGAACGCAGTCGACTATAAACAGGGATCGGGCTGCACGCCGCAGCAAGTATTGTATAAAGCTGAGTGATTGAGTGTGCTGAGCATAGTGAGAGAGAATGCGAGATAGTGAGATTGAGTACTCTGAGAGTGTGAGTACATGAGTACAATCTCTGAGATACATTGCATTGACATGCACACATGACAGATATGCATAGAGATGTGTTTTCCTCATGTTGTACGGTATCACATTATTCATGATTTCTCACACATGTTGACAAATGGGTATAGTGATGCATTTATTTTACAATGGTTATCTGAAAAGAAAATGAGATATTTTATCTATTATTGGAAGGATTTTGGAAAATTTTCTGTTTTCAAACTTATTCACATTTTTGGTAACTTTGGCAAAAGATTTGGGTTTTCACTGATGTACTTGGAAGGAAGAACTATTATTGCTGAAATCATGATGTGACTGTGCATTTTATCTCCGAGTTACTTCTGGTATTATTTTCTTTATATCATTATTAACTGTTGTGGATTAGTGGATTTGGACCCGACCTTGGTAGAAGCTCGTCACTGCTTTCAATCTAAGGCTAGGTTTGTTACTTACTCAATACATGGGGTCGGTTGTATTGATACTACACTTCTGCACATTGCGTGCAGATGTTGACCGATGTTGTTGCTGTGCTCAATGGTTGCGGGATTTGAAGATGTAACTTCGTTCCTGTTGTAGCTGCCTCTTGTTCATGGTAGCCTTAAATTATAAAAGCTCTGTTTATGTACTATTCAAACAGACTATATATTTATTTCATTTCCGCTTTGTATACTATATTCTTAGAAGCTTATGATTTGTACTACCAGTTCTTGGGTAATGTATAAGGTTAAGATAATTATTTACTTAAATTTCTTTAATAATTGTTATTGGAATTGAATAGTTGAAAGTTGGCTTACCTAGCGGGTTGGGTTAGGTGCTATCACGACTAGTTGAATTTTGGGTCGTGACACTTTGCAATCAAGCAGTCATCACAATATGAAAACAATAATACTGTTTTCTTATTTTTTTTTAATAAGGTAAGTGGAAAAATTATAGTTTTCTTGTTGAAACGGAAAGATAGAACTCTTTTTAAAATATGAAAAGAAAGTACTTTTGTTAAATAAAAAGAAATTTTTTTTTTTACAACAACAAAAGAAAGTAGTCATTTTGTTTAGACCAAAAACAAAACTACTCTTTCTGAAATATGAAAAAAGTACCATAATAATATTTTATCATAAGAATGACTGGAAAAAAATGAGAAGTTGTTATGGAACAAATTCAAGTACTAAGCTTTAATAGTTTGTAGTTTACTGTTTCTATGTAATGGTTAGGGGTATACATGGATCGGGTTGGTTCGGTTTTTATCAAAACAAAACCAAACCAAACCAAACCAACTATATCGGTTTGATTGGTTCGATTTTGTTGGGGTTTTCGGATTTTTCAGATTTTTTTGTTATGTGAATATAATTTCAAACTTACTTTGTTAAATTTTTTATAAGTAAAATATATGTTTAGTAAAAATTTAAAAAATTGACAAATATATGATCTATTAAAATATTCTTATGGAATAATTTTCTTAGTAATACATGATAGTTATTTTTCAGTCAACTGACAATAATTTTACGTTGATGTACACTTTCAAGGTTAACCGAATTTAATAATTAAACATTAAAATAAATACGAACCTATATAATGACATGTTCTGTTTAATTTTATATTATTGAAATACCATTTCATATTCGGGAAAGATATAAGAATTTAATAGATCTTGACATATGAATATGGAAGAACAAAGAGATTGACGCATCTCACTAACACTTAATATAAGAAAGTGACCCATTATTTAAAGTTAATAAATATGAAGCACTTCATATTTAACTAAATCTTACATATCTTAAGAGAATCACAAATATTTCTAGACATTCTTTCAAAGAAAATTCTATAAAAAGTCTTAAAAGTATATATAAAAATTATATATTTATATGTCGGTTTGGTTCAGATTTTTTTACTCAATACCAAACCTAATCGAATTTTTTAATCAATTTGGTGCGATTTTCTGGTTCAGTTTGTACACCTCTAGTAGTGGTGATACCATGTTGCTAAAATTTAAACTGAACATGAAGAAAACGTCACTGCAATTTTCTTACATCTCTATCTTTACTTGGTGTCTAAAATGGAATCAGTTGAACATATTGACTATATGCTACATTATCCACTAGTACTAGCTTTAATATACACATTTTATTGAATCATATAAGATTTTACATTAACAAAAGAAGAATAGGAATTTTAATATGTAACAATTTTAAAAGAACAAACCAAACAAAAGAAAGAAAGAAATGAAAAAGTACTTAATTAATACCTAAAAAGTGACATCAAACATGCCCATCTCCCTAGGCACCTAGTTCGAGAGAAAAAAAGAGGAAAAAATAACAAGAATAACATAAGATTTGAACTTATATTCTCACATAAATAGGTGCATGCACCCAATAACCATCGCATCATATAATACTTTGAGCTTGAGTGCACACACATATATTTAAATATTTTTAAAAAAATATAACATTATTATACATAATCTAGAGAGGAAAATATGGGTTCACGTGCCCCATGAAACCCCCTGATACGCCCTAGTATTTAAACAGTTTGAGCTGAGGTCGAGGAAATGAGCTTTTTGCTACGTACCTAGTACCCTCATACCCCCACCCCCACCCCCAGTTTAACTTTCTTATAGTAGAAAGGAATGAGCTCTTTGTTAGTCATGTACCTGTTAGGGCATATACTATTAACCATGCATTTAGATATAATATATTCTAATAATTATCATGGTTAAAAGTCTAAGTGGGAGATTGTTGGGATATATACTATTAACCATGGATTTTGGTTTGAATATAGTATTTATTATGGAACAATTGTTTACTCAATTTTAATAAATTTTTAAATAAATTATATATTCGTTTGTGTCCTTTACTTATATAGTAGATGATTTAGTGTATAGAGTTTAGCTTATACACGGAAGATTAAATTATCAGTTCTTATAAGTATAAAGATCATGTTCACAATCTAATGATGGAATTGGACAAACCATCAGGAATGATTGTAGCACAAGATTAAATATAATTTATCTTCATTATGGAAATTGTTTAATTCCGACTTCTTGTGCTAGTACATTTTGTATGTATTGAACGAAACAAGTAGAGATAAGTATTTTATACTGACTTAATAAAATAACTTCTCTAGCCACTAAACGTACTTATACTTTTAATCTTGATATAATTATTATTAGTTGTGTATATTATTTATTATTTTGATTTATTAAAAGGCGAGATTCTTTTATGGGTCAATATGCTTGATAAATTGGACAATGATGATATACATTGGCGAAGTAATAGTTAGTTGAAGGAATCCATGTCTCGGTCTAGAGATTGATGATACACCTTTATGAAAGCTTATAAGTTTTCACGTGTAAACCATGCAGGTGGATTTTGTATCCGTCATATGAAATAAGTTAAGCGAAAGTCTAAAAGAAATAATCAATGAATTAACTTGTCAGTAATTTAATTCATTTGATTAGTATCTGAATTTTAACATGGGGAGTTAAATAAGGTTTAATGGAAGAATTTCGAAATTGAACTGAGGAGTGTAATTACGAATTTTTAGTGGAATAATTCGTAATTTATTATGGTAGTATTAATTCATATATTTCGAATTAAGTCCATAATAGAAGCCTCATTAATTAAATATTACAGTCCCTGTTGTGCCTGAATAATTAGGAATTAAATGGAATTCTATTTCTTGGTGGAAAAGGAAGACCCTACAGGTTTAGGAAAAAGGTTTTAAACCCTAAACCTTGTGGCTATATAAAGGGGTCTTATTCCATAAAGAGGCTATGTGTTAGGTTTCCTAGGAGAAATACGCCCACACGAGTTTTGCTAATTCCGGGCATTATTCGGGTCACACGACAGAAGACCGTGGAACTGGAGGATGATCATGTGGACGGCTTTGCTCTTGCTTGGAGGTTCCTATCGCGATCGCGGTCACACTTTAAGAAATAAGTATCGATTTTATGTTTGATTAATATTTGTGATTATGTATTGTATATATTACATGCAAGTGATCCTGACTATTTGCTTCCGCTGTTTATATATGTTTCCCATCAATTGGTATCAGAGCCTGCTTGCATCTAAATAGATAACATAGATAATATGTATATCTTTGATTATATACATGTTCATGATTTACAGTCTTATTGAAATCGTACGCGAAGTTTTAAAGTTTGTTGTTAAACGGAAACAATGGCGAGAACTTAGAGTGTCGAATTAAACATGTTTGCATTGACAAAGTGTAATGACCCGGCCGGTCGTTTCGAGAGTTATAGCCCCATTTTTTTCCATTTCTACTTCCTTTTGTGCTTTTCAGCTATGTTATGATATACCGGGTTAGTTGGTTCGGGTCCGGAGTATTTTCAGAGTGGATTACTTAGTCTTTTATTTAGAAGCTTAAGTTAGAAAAGTCAATCGGATATTGACTTATGTATAAACGATCTCGAAATTGAATTCATATGGTTCCATTGGCTTCGTTAGATGATTGTGGAC
Organism: Nicotiana tabacum; assembly: GCF_000715075.1. Taxonomy (NCBI): domain Eukaryota; kingdom Viridiplantae; phylum Streptophyta; class Magnoliopsida; order Solanales; family Solanaceae; genus Nicotiana; species Nicotiana tabacum. The sequence continues at coordinate 40,709,044 of NC_134101.1, forward strand.
TTAGGAGCGCATCCGGAATGTGATTTGGAGGTCCGCAATGCAATTAGGCTTGAATTGGCGAAAGTTAGAAATTTGGCGATTTCGGTCGGTAGTGAAAAATTTGATATCGGGGTCGGAATGGATTTCCGAAAATTGAAATAGGTTCGTGGTGTCATCTGTGACGTGTGTGTAAAATTTGAGGTCATTCGGACGTGGTTTGGTAGGTTTTGGCGTCGTTTGTGAAATTCGGAAGTTTAGAAGTTCTTAGGCTTGAATCCGAGGGTAATTTCGTGTTTTGATGTTGTTTTGAGTGATTCAAAGGCTCGACTAAGTTTGTATGTTATTATATGACTTGGTGGTATGGTTGGTTGAAGTCCCGAGGGGCTCGGGGTGATTCCGGGTGGTTAACGAATGGTTTGAAGTTGGAAAAATGCAGTTGAAGTTGCTGCTACAGGTATTTCCGCACATGCGGAGGGGGAGCCGCAGGTGCGAGGTCGCTGGAGCGCTTGGTAAGCCGCAGATGCAGACAGAGAGGACCAATTCCTTCGAGGAAGTTCGATGTTATTTGGGTGATTTTGGATCGGCTGACCAAGTCCGCGCACTTCATTCCAGTTGGTACTACATACACTTCAGAGCGGTTGTCCGAGATTTATATCCGAGAGGTTATTCGCCTGCATGGTGTTCCAGTTTCCATCATTTCAGATAGAGGTACTCAGTTTACATTGCAGTTTTGGAGGGCCGTACATCGAGAGTTGGGTACTCAGGTTGAGTTGAGCATATCGTTTCACCCGTCCGCGCTTGTGTCATGGACTTTGGGGGTTCATAGGCAGAAGAGCTACGCGGACAGGAAGGTCCGTGATGTGTCGTTTATGGTTGGGGAGAAGGTTTTGCTGAAGGTATCACCCATGAAGGGTGTTATGAGGTTTGGGAAGAGGGGAAAGTTGAGCCCCCGGTTCATTGGGCCTTTTGAGGTGCTTCAGAGGATAGGGGAGGTGGCTTATAAGCTTGCCTTGCCACCCAGCTTGTCGAGTGTGCATCCAGTGTTTCATGTTTCCATGCTCCGGAAGTATGTTGGCGATCCGTCCCATGTTTTGGACTTCAACACGGTTCAGTTGGAGGGTGATATGACTTATGATGTGGAGCCGGTGGCCATTTTGGATCGGCAGGTGCGGAAGTTGAGGTCAAAGGACATAGCTTCGGTGAAGGTGCAGTGGAGAGGTCAGCCTATGGAGGAGGCCACCTGTGAGACCGAGCAGGAGATGCGGAGCAGATATCCATTCCTATTCAAGACTCCAGGTATGTTTCTAGACCCGTTCGAGGACAAACGACTGTTTAAGAGGGGGAGGATGTAACGACCTAGCCGGTTGTTTCGAGAGTTATAGCCCCGTTTTCCCCATTTCTTCTTCCTTTTGTGCTTTTCAGCTATGTTATGATACACCAGGTTAGTTGGTTTGGGTCCGGAGTTGTAATGACCCAACCAGTCATTTTAACTTTTAGAACCCCGTTCCCTAAAATAAAACTTCCTGTATATGCTTTTAATGATTTATGACTTGCATGGATGGTTGGTTCGGGATTTGGAAGTGTTTGGGTTGAAACCGGAACACTTGATTCCTTAAGTTGGCCTTATAATGCTAAGTTTGACTTCGGTCAACATTTTGAGAAAATGACCTCGGAATAGAATTTTGACGATTCCAACAGCTCCGTATGGTGATTTTGGATAGGAGTGTATTCGAAATTTTATTTGGAAGTCCGTAGTTAAATTAGGCTTGAAATAGCTAAAATAGGAATTTAAGTTTGGTAGTATGACCAGGGAGTTGACTTTTTGATATCGGAGTCGGAATCTAGTTCTGAAAAATTTTCATAGCTCCGTTATGTCATTTATGACTTGTGTGCAAAATTTGAGGTCAATCAGACTTGATTTGATAGGTTTCGGTACTGAATGAAGAAGTTGGAAATTTTAAGTTTCATTAAGCTTGAATTGGAGGATGATTCGTGGTTTTAGCGTTGTGTGATGTGATTTGAGGTTTCGACTAAGTTTGTATGATGTTTTAGGACTTGTTGTTATAATTGGTTGAGGTCCCGAGGGGCTCGGGTTAGTTTTGGACGGCTAACAAATCATTTTTGGCTTTTGGAACATTGCTGATAGATGCTGGAAATTTTCTTCTGATTTCCTTATACGCGATCGCGTAGATTGGGTTGCGATTGCGTAGGCTTAATTTGGCAGCTGAGAATTTGTTCTATGCGATTGCGTGGGCAAGTCCGCGATCGTAGGTTAGATTCAGTTGTGCTATGTGAACGCGTGGCTAAGGCTGCGTTCGCGAAGAGGAAACAAAGCAGAAGCTGACTACGCGCTTAATGCTTCGCGATCGCGCGAGGAGGCTCGCGATCGCGTAGGCTTGCGGAGACTGTGCTTTGCGATTGGGTGGGATTTTCCGCGATCGTGTAGGGTTAATGTTTGGACAGTAAAATTTGTGCTACGTGATCGCTTGAGGAAGTTCGCGATCGCGTAGAAGAAATCACTGGGCAGAGAGTTTAAGTTCTGAAAATGAGACTTCGTCCCATTTTCCATTTTTAACGATTTGGAGCTCGGATTTAGGCAATTTTTGGGAGATTTTCAGAGAAAACAACGGGGTAAGTGTTCTTAACTCAATATTGGTTAAATTACCTGAATCCATCACTACTTTTATCATTTAATTGGTGAATTGAGTTGGAAAAGTTTGAAAACCCTCTTGGATAGATTTGAGGATTTGAGGGCCGAATTGTTAGCGGAATTTAGTGATTTTGGTATGGGTAGACTCGTGGTTGAGTGGGCATTCATATTTTGTAACTTTCGCCGGATTCCGAGATGTGGGTCTCACAGACGAATGTTTAATTAATTTCAAAAGTTTTATTGAAAATGTAGTATTTTCTTATAGAATTCATTCCTATAATTTTTAGTGATTGTATCGAATTATGTTTGGCTAGATTCAAGCCAGACAGAGTTGGATAATCGTGGAAAAGGCCTTCTAGTGGATTAAATTAGAGCAAGATGAGGTAAGTCTCTTGTCTAATCTTGTGAGGGGGAAATTACCTCATAGGTGATTAAAATTAAATAATTGTTGCTAATTGTGGGGGCTACGTACGCACGAGGTGACGAGAGTCCGTGCGTAGCTACTATTAATGCTAAAGTCCGGGTAGTTTAGGACTCAAAGCATGCCTTACTTGTGTAAATTATATTCTTTGATTAATTAATATTAATTGATATATATGAATATATTGTGAATTGTTAGATAAAGATATTAAAGGATGAAAATCTCATATGCTTGATTTTCTGTTTAAATCAATTAATTGTTAAAAGAAATTATTTTTCCTCCCGAATTTATCTTATAATAAATATACTCTCCTTCCGAAGGCACATAAGAAAATATCCTCCTTTCTTGTGGAGCGGGCCGAACGCCTCGGCGGGATAGATGCATCTATGGATCGCGCCGCACGTCCCTCGGCAGTGTACACGACACTCTGGATCGGGCCGTACGTCCTCGGCAGAAATCGTGCTTAATAATAATAATTACACGATACTTTAATAATTTATTTCAGCTTGCGAAGCTAATTGATAAATTGAAAAATCTTTGAAATTTAATGAATTATTATTCTTGCTTGGTAAGGAATTAATTGTTATTCTTGTAACTGAGATTTAATTGATAAATTGGAAATTATTTGAATTGAAGGAATTTAATTAATATATTGAGAATTGTTGCATTTGAAGGAATTTGATTATTTTCGTTGGTTAAATAAATTATTGTAAATTCTGTAAATCATGCTGATTTAAATATTCTAGTTGTATTTCAATTATTATTATTGACCCATAGTGAGTGTCAAAGTCGGCCATCTTGTCTCTACCACTTCGAGATTAGGCTTGATACTTACTGGGTTCACGTTGTTTACGTACTCATACTATACTTGCTACACTTTTTTGTGCAGGACCTAAGGCAAGTACTAGTGGGGGACCTATCGTCTTACACCCACGCTATCCAGGGGCATAGTGGTGAGCTGCCTTTCTGAGCCGTTCTGCAGCTACTAGTGTCTCTCCTTGTATTTTTCATTCTGTCTATTTTTATTTCAGGCAGTATTTTAGGTTTTGTATAATCTACTAGATGCTCTACACTTGTGACACCAGGTCTTGGCACATACATTGGTAGAATTTGGCGTCTTATTATTTTTTTTGGTTTTAAATTTTGTCAATATATGCTTATTTTATTAAGTTAGCTTGCCTAGCTATAGTGTTGGGCGCCATCACGACCTATAGGTGAAAGTGGGTCGTAACAGGGGTGGTTTCGGAGTGGATTGAGACACTTAGTCTCTTATTTAGAAGCTTAAGCTAGAAAATTCAATCATATATTGACTTATAGGTAAACGATCTCGGAATTGAATTATGATGGTCCCATTAGCTTCGTTAGCTGATTTTGGACTTAGGAACGCGTCCGGAATGTGATTTGGAAGTCCGTAGTGGAATTAGGCTTGAATTGGCGAAAATTAAAAATTTGGCGATTTCGGTCGGCAGTGAAAAATTTGATATCGGGGTCGAAATGGATTTCCGGAAATTGGAATAGTCTCGTGGTGTCATTTGTTACGTGTGTGTAAAATTTGAGGTCATTCGGACGTGGTTTGGTAGATTTCGGCGTCGTTTGTGGAATTCAGAAGTTTAGAAGTTCTTAGGCTTGAATCCGAGGGTAATTTGGTGTTTTGATGTTGTTTTGAGTGATTCAAAGGCTCGACTAAGTTTGTATATTGTTATATGACTTATTGGTATGGTTGGTTGAGGTCCCGAGGGGCTTAGGGTGATTCCGGGTGGTTAACGGATTGTTTGAAGTTGGAAAAATGTAGCTGAACCTGCTGCTACTGGTATTTCCGCACCTGCGGAGGGGGAGCCGCAGGTGCGAGGTAGCTGGTGCACTTGGTAAGCCGTAGATGCGGACAGGGAGGACTTGGGCTGGAACTGCAGGTGCGTAGAAGTGGTCGCATCTGCGAGCCCGCAGATGCGAGGCTGAGTTGCAGATGCGGAAATGAGGAAGGCTGGTAGTGGCCGCAGGTGCGAGGTCTTTTCCGCACATGCGAGGTCGCAGAAGAGGATAAGGAGTGCAGGTGCGGAAATGGGCAGTTAAGCGATTTTTCGCAGATGCGGAGATTTGTGCGCAAAAGCGGCTCCGCAGGCGCGCATATTGAACCGCAGGTGCGAAAAACCTGGGCAGAGATTATAGATAGAAGACATCGCGAATTTTTGTTCATTTCCACCATTTTCAAGTCCGGCCTTGGAGCTTTTAGAGTGATTTTTGAAGGGGATTCAAGGGTATTCACCGAGGTAAGTTGCTTGAGCTCTATTATTATTAGCTCTGGTGTTTTTTCGTTAATTTATCACCTAATTAGTTGGATTTTTGGAGTGAAATAAGGGGTTAGGGCTTGGGATTTTTGAGAGAGTAATTTGGGGATTTGAGGAACCAAATGAGGTTTAGATTTTGATGTATTTAGTATGGTTAGACTCGTGAATGAATAGGCTTTCGGATTTTGCAACTTTTGTCGGATTTCGAGAGGTGGGCCCGGGGGCCGGGTTTGAGTGAATTTCGGGATTTGGCCAATAAATTGGTATTTTCCTTGTGGGATTCATTCCTTTAGCTCATATTGATCGTATTTTATTGTTCGTTGCTAGATTCGGGGCATTTGGAGGCCGTTTCGAGAGGAAAGAGCATTCCAGAGTAGGAGTTCTACACTGTTGAGGTAAGTAACAGTTTTAAATCTGGTCTTGAGGGTATAAAACCAGGAGTTTGGTATAATGTGACTGTTTGGAGGTGGCACCCATGCTAGGTGACGGGCGTGTAGATGTACGCCGTGAGGGATTTAAACTTGGTCCGTCCCGGGAGACTGTGAAGTCTAATAGACTTTATTTGTGTTTATATGTATTTATGTCTATTAGAACTTGACTGCCTTTCATGTTAGAAATTATGCTTAGGCTATATTCCTGCTCCTGGTAGTTATATTCAGTATAGTGATTCTTGTACATGTTTACCTCGGTCTCTGCTATTTTCCCTGATGATATACTGTAACACTTTGATTTGGGCTGTTTTTCCTTTCTTTATTGAGAGCTATGAGGCTAGAGAGGTTCATGACTGAGTAAGGCTGAGGGCATGGTTGTAAAGTATTGTTCTATGGCACGTAAGTTATCCGTACGAATCCTTATGTTTATACTATGGCACGTGAGTTGTCCGTGCAGATCCAGATATGATATTATAGCATGTGAGTTGTCTGTGCAGCACGTGAGTTGTCCGTGTGGATTATAGCGCTTGGGCTGTAGGAGCCCCTCATGAGTCTGAACACCCCCAGTGAGCGCAGGTACCTATTGAGCATGTGCATTGAGGGCTGAGAGTTGAGTGTCGTGTTATTGAGAGTTTGAGTGAGAGTGTGTGTGAGGTTTCATCTATTTCATTTTGTTGTTGCATTTAGCTGATAATTGTCTGGCTGGAATTGGTAATTATGCTACTGATCTTTTACTCATGTTTACTCTTAACTGTGAAAATTATAAACTGAATTGTTCTGTATAGCTCGTCACTACTTCTCAATTCCTTATTTATTTCTGTTACTTGCTGAGTTGGTTGTACTCATGCTACACCCAGCACTTCATATGCAGATCCAGATGTGTTTGATTACGGAGGTCATTGAGTTCGAGCGCGATCGAGTACCGGAGACTACGAGGTAGCTGCCGGCGTCCGCAGGACCTTGTCTCTCCTCTATATTTCTTTCTGTCTTGTATTGATACTTAGACACTGGCTGTATTAGTTTGGTTATCTAGATGCTCATGACTTAGTGACACTCCGATGTTTGGGACTGATTTCCGTATTTTGATTCTATATTGAGTTCAACTTTGGTTTTTATGAAAATTTCTGATATGAAAAAGATTTAAACTACCTTTTCTATTGAATTACTGGAGTATTTTTGAGAAAATCGGCTTGTCCAGTATCATCGATAGGCGTCATCACGACATTTTAGATTTTTGGGTCGTGACACAAAGTTGAATTTCTATTTGCTTACTTTTTGATTCTGTTTCCTCATGATGCGGCTAGTTATTTGTTGTTCATATATAAAATAAGAATGATCGGGCAATAGGAATGAATTGTTTTGTTAAAAGAAAAAGGGCGAAGTTTGGTTTGGCATTCGTTGGTTTTTGACGGCGGAACTTAGGTTACTGCCAAACATTGGAAAAAAGTTTTATTTAGTTTGGGCTTTGGTTATTTGAACGTGTAGCCCACTAGGAAAGAAAGATGACTGCCATGTTACTTTTAGTTGTATATTGGTGGTTACTTTTCTATGTAAACTTTTCTTGCATTCTATGTCTGTGGCAGTGATATGTTTCCAATTGTCATAAGATTGTTTTTACATTCAAGGGGCCAATCGCTTGCCGGAATTTTCTGATTGAGATAGAAATATTATACTCGATGTTTATGAATGTAACTACCGGTATGGCACTACTACAAGACGTATAGTCTAATTTGATGTCATATTTGGATTGGGGTTTTGTTTAATGCATCTAGCCGGATGAACCTTATTTAAAAGGTTGTAATTATATGAGCACTTTATTTGTATCCTTTTCTTTCTCACATTATATTATAGTATATAATCAAGAATTTATTTTTAATAAATAAGTACCATCAAAGTAGTTTATTTATTGAGAATCATTGAAAATTCTTAAAATTTTATACTTGTGAGATGATATAATACATGGATTGAGAATTATAATTAATAAATATGATCCACTAAAGTAGTCTATTTATTTGAGTCATTGAAAATGTGCTCAGTGTACCATGTGAAAATTGTCGATGATAAGTGTAAGCTAGTGTTTATGGTTATCTATCCAAAAGAGATTACCTTAATAACTTTAAATTAATCATGAGAAGAGATATTGAGGTTTTCATCCAAAAGGAGGAATAATTAATATCATGGATTCTCACGTGTACAAATAATTAAGAGGACAATTTTGGTGTAAGAGGTGGTTTTATGTACTTTACGTAATAGGAAGGACATAATCAATGTCTTGTGCTCATGGAATAATTATAAGAATAATAGAAAGCATGGTCATATTTATTTTAATCCGTGAAAATGCCTAAAACGGTATTCTCTGAATTTGGTCATAGGTTTGGAGGTCATGATTTTGACGAACTCCAATTGACCTTATATTTGGTAGGTCCATTGAAAACGACTTGGTGAGAAACACTCACTGCTATGCGGTGAATCACGTTGTCTTCTGGTGTTTCGAGGTCTTTTAGATGGGATTTTAAGCAGTTTATCGGATCAAATGAGTTTTAAATATGAAAAAAAAAAATTCTTTATATCATTTTTATTTGTGTTAAATCTGGAACATGGTTCCACATGATGATTTAATTTGATATGATATATGAAAAGAATATAAATCACATTGGTTTAATCTCTAATTTTGCCTAAAGCAATTAATCCGATCTCCAATTGACCTGAAATTTGGTGGGTCCATCGGAAACGACTCGATAAGAAATACTCACTAAGTTGTAGTGAATTGCGTCGTATTTCGGTAGGTTGAGATCGTTTAGATGGGTTCTTTTGGCGGTTTGCGAGATTAAAAATATGATTTGAATATGAAATGTCATTCCTTTTGTGTTAGTCTTATTTTTGTTAAATTTGGAACATGATGACGCATGTTTATTTTACATGAACTGATATATGGTTGGAATATATGCCATGTTTTAAATTACTAAAATACTTAAATGGTAGCTTTTCAAATTTGGTTATTGTTTTGAAGATCATGACTTTTATGATCCCCAATTGACCTGAAATTTGGTAAGTCTATCGGAAAACCCCAGTAAATAATACTTGTTGTATGCAGTGAATAACATTGATTTAGTGTTTCATGACTGTCTAGATGGGTTTTTGAGCATTTTGTAAATTCTGGAACTTAATCCTTAGAGAAAATTTTGTGGTTGTGATCAAGTGGTGATAGGAATTAACCACTATAGTCTCCACTATTTATTTATAGTGATATAATAAATTTACGCGTCGACTTTAGGTCTTCCTCCATATCGGATAAATTTATTATGAACTCACTGAGTATAATTATTAGTAGTTGATAACATGTATTGACTCTCCATCTGAGTTTACATGTTGAATCAATTTTGTAATTATAATGTAACCATGACTAAGTGGTGATAAAAATATATTTCTAAGGTCTCCCATTATTAATTTCAAGTGAGTGTAAATTTACGCGTCGACTTTAGGTCTTTCTCCATAGCAGATAAATTTATTATAAGCTCACTAGGTGAAATACTAGTTATTGATATCATGTACTTACTCTCCATCTGAGTATACATGTTGGATCAATGGAATCTAGAGCTATTAATTATGATGTTCACTTGACTTAAATTAACGGTATACTCTCCATCTGAGTTGGGTCTATTTTAATTTATTGGAGTGAATAATCTAGCATTACATGTATATGTTGTATGATATATATATATACACACACACACACACACACACACACATAAGTATGCGTTTAAAATTTTCGTATAAATGGTTATATACAATTGACTAAAAATAATAGTTTACTCTCCATCTGAGTTGGCTCTATTTTTTTGGATTGTAAAATTCTTGCATTATATAATATACTTTTCATGAATGATTCTTTTCCCATCGAAATTTGCTATTCGAGATGCATTTATGTAAATATATTGAATGCAAATTTTATTATTTAGTGTTAATTGACTTATTATGATCTTTTTAATGTTGTACTCCACAATGACTTCATGTAGTTTGTCATATCACCTGTCAAAAATTTTCTTTGGGCGTGATAAGACATTAATTTGATGGATGCCATGTATGTATCATTTGCTATAAGGAATTTAATTCCGGTTTTTAAGCAAAATAAGAGATAGATATTTAGTTTATTTTAGAATAATTCTTGTGTTATTGAGCTTCATAAATATTCTCTCTCTTGTGGTACATGGATGCATGACCTTTTTGTTGTTAATATCTCTCCTGAACTGAATAATATTAGTCTACCTTATAAGAGAAAATGTTCTTCAAAGTTGAGTGAAACTTATCTATGCACTTGCGTCTAAGTCATAATTATCTAGATAAGATTCCAGTTAGTCAATGATGAACCTTAAGGTTCATTGAAAGTAGTGGCACTACCAACTTATGGATCTTATTTAGAAGGAAATATGACTAAGAGACATTTCTACTCCAAAGGAAAGAGAGGTGGTGATAAGTTAGAACTAATCCATTTTTGATTGTGTTGTCTAATGAATATATAGGCAAGAGGTGATTTTGAGTATTTTATGACATTCATAAATAATTACTCGGACTATGAATATATTTATTTGATGCACACTAAGTCTGAATACTTTGAATAAATTCAAGATTTTAAGGCTTGATACGGAGAAGCACCATGAAAATATATTAAAATTACTACGATCTGATCGTAGATAGCTAGCACTTTTCTACAAAGTTCATTAGTTACTTATCAAAATAGAAGATTATATCTCAATTGTCTACATCGGATACTCCATAATAGAGTGGTGAAGTAGAGAGAAGAAATAGGACTCTTATGGAGATGTTTAGATTAATGGTGAGTTATTATGATTTATTTCTTTTTTTCTTTATGGATATTCCTTAGATACTGCAATTACATTCTGATTTTAGTTCTTTCTAAGTCAGTATCTTGGACCCCATAGAACTGTGTACTTAACGTAAGTCCGGTCTGCGATAAGTTTGGATATGGTATATTCTAATAATTGTCATTCTTATATAGTATACTATTAACCATGCATTTAGATATAGTATATTCTAATAATTGTCATGGTTAAAAGTCTAAGTGGGAGATTATTGAGATATATACTATTAACCATGGATTTTGGTTTGAATATAGTATTTATTATGGAACAATTATTTACTCAATTTTAATAAAGTTTTAAATAGATTATATATTAGTTTGTGTCCTTTACTTATATAGTAGATGATTTAGTGTATAAAGTTTAGCTTATACACGGAAGATTAAATCATCGGTTCTTATAAGTATAAAGATTATGTTCACAATCTAATGATGAAATTGGACAAACCATCAGGAATGATTGTAGCACAAGATTAAATATAATTTATCTTGATTATGAAAATTATTTAATTTCGACTTCCTGTGCTAGTACATTTTGTATGTATTGAAAGGACCAAGTAGAGATAAGTATTTTATACTGACTTAATAAAATAACTTCTCTAGCCACTAAACGTACTTATAATTTTAATCTTGATATAATTATTATTAGTTGTGTATATTATTTATTGTTTTGATTTATTAAAAGGCGCGATTCTTTTGTGGGTCAATATGCCTGGTAAATTGGACAATGATGATATACATTGGCGAAGTAATAGTTAGTTGAAGGAATCCATGTCTCGGTCTAGAGATTGATGATACACCTTTATGAAAGCTTATAAGTTTTCACGTGTAAACCTTGCAGGTGGATTTTATATTCGTCACATGAAATAAGTTAAGCGAAAGTCTAAAAGAAATAATCAATGAATTAAATTGTCAGTAGTTTAATTCATTTGATTAGTAACTGAATCTTAACATGGGGAGTTAAATAAGATTTAATGGAAGAATTTTAAAATTGAACTGAGGAGTGCAATTACGAATTTTTAGTAGAATATTTCGTAATTTATTATGGTAGTATTAATTCAAATATTTCGAATTAAGTCCATAATAGAAGCCTCATTAATTAAATATTATGTTCCCTGTTGTGCCTGAATAATTAGAAATTAAATGGAATTCTATTTCTTGGTGGAAAAGGAAGACCCTACAGGTTTAGGAAAAGGTTTTAAATCCTAAAACTTGTGGCTATATAAAGGGGTCTTATTCCATAAGGAGGCTATGGGTCTGTTTTCCTAGGAGAAACTCTCCCACACAAGTTTCGTTAATTTTGGGCATTATTTGGGTCATACAGCAGAAGACCGTGGAACTAGAGGATGATCTTGTGGATGACTTTGCTCTTGCTTGGAGGTTCCTATCGTGATCGCGGTCACGCATCAAGAAATAAGTATCGATTTTATGTTTGATTAAAATTTGTAATTATGTGTTGTATATATTACATGCAAGTGATACTGGCTATTTGCTTTCGCTGTTTTATACCTGTTTTCCATCAGTACCAGGCCCAGATCCTCCCATTCAAGATCTCTAATTTGGGTCTTCGATCATCTCCATCTCTATGGATTTCATCAGTGCATTCTTTTTGCAAGATTTCAAACTCACTGAATCTGGAAAAGCATAATGTCGATGATGATCATCATATCCAACTAATTATCCATAAAACATATTGCTTTGATAATGGATGGAAACATGAGATGGGCTAAGGCTCGAGGTTTACCTGTGCAAGAGGGCCACAGATTTCTTACTCCAAATCTCAAAAATATTTGTAACATTTCTTCCAAATTGGGTATACAAGTTCTCACTGATTTTGCTTTCTCTACTGAAAACTGGAATCGCTCCCAGCCATTCTCAGTGCTTTTGCTTTCTCTACTGAAAACTGGAATCGCTTCCAGGTACTCATCCAAATATAACATCGTTCCTATATATTTTAATTTGTTGGCTTATGTTTGAACTTCGAAATGGACCTACGTGTTTGTTTTCTGACCAAATATATGAAAATTCTTTCTGATTCGATCAAGTTGCCTCGATACCCAACAGAGAGAAAATTGGGTCATGACAAGTTGGTATCAGAGTTCTAGGTTCATAGGTACTACGAGTCATAAGCGAGCTTAGTAGAGTCTTGCGGATCAGTACGGAGACGTATGTACATATCTTCGAGAGGCTACAAAAATATTAGGACAGTTTCACTTCCTTTATTCCCATCGTGCGAGTTCATTGGTCCCAAAGTTTGAACTTTTATCATTCCATTCTCTCACAGATGGTGAGAACACGAGCTGCAGTTGTTGATGACGTTACCCCCAGATTAGATGTCGCTAGGGGGAGAGGCAGAGGACAACGAGGAGCATGTGCCGCAGCTAGGGCACCTACCAGAGCAGCAGTTGAGGAGCCGCTAGTAGTTCCAGTTGGGGGTAGGTACCGAAGGCGCCTGCTATTACTCCTGGACTTCAGGAGACCACAGGAGACCTTAGCACAGTTCCTGAGCATGTTTGGTACATTTGCTCAGGCGGGGTTAATTCTGGTTGCACCAGCTATTTCACAGATCGGGGGAGGAGCTTAGACTCCCGCCGCCCACACTCTAGAGTAGCGAGTTCATGTTGGTCAGGTTCCACGTGTCATGGCGACACAGCCTGTGGTCCCAGTTCAGCTTGTGGTTAGGGCATCATCATCTGATGAAGAATAGCTTAGACTTGAGAGGTACAAGAAGTACCACCCTCCTACCTTTAGTGGATTGGCGAGAGATGATGCCCAAGGTTTTCTGGAGGAGTGTCACCGCATTCTCCGTACTATGGGTATTGTGGAGACAAGCGGGGTTGCTTTTGCTACGTTCCAGCTAAGGGGAGCGACTTATCAGTGTTGGCGGGAATATGAGTTGGGTAGCCCGGCCGAGTCAGATTCACTTACATGGGTTCAGTTTTCAGAGATGTTCCTGAGAGAGTTTGTACCTCAGTCCCTTCGAGATGTATGGCGCACAGAGTTTGAGCAGCTGCATGTCAGTGTCAGAGTATGCCATTAGATTCAGTGATTTGGCCAGACATGCACCTGCTTTTGTCACTACAGTTAGAGAGCGTGTCCGTAGATTCATTGAAGGGCTCGGGCATGATATTCGGTTCAGCATGGCTTAAGAGTTAGACTCGGATGTTTCGTTTCAGCAAGTGGTAGGGATCGCTCGCTGAGTGGAGGGCAAGTGGGATCAGGAGAGAGAGGACAGGCGGGGCCATGAGAGAGAGGACAAGCGAGGTAAAAAGAGAGAGGACAGGGAGGCGAGTAGACCGGAGAGATCTACTGGTCCTTATTTTGGAGGCAGGGTACGTCATGGTTAGAGGTTTTGTAGGTCAGCCAGCTCAGTTTGCACTTCAGGCTTCGCACGGTGTTTCAGGTACTCATGGGTCTCAGAGTACCCGTACCGCATAGTTCCCACAGGCACGTCAGTAGAGGGGTTGCTTCGAGTGTGGAGATACCAGCCATATGGTGAGAGATTATCCCAGACTCCGGACAGATGTATCACAGCGGGGTATTCAGGCGAGTAGAGGGCGCCCAAGAGGGAGAAGCCCGACCCGTTGATGTATTTCATACAGTAGGCTAGAGGCCGCTGCGCCAGATGATGTCATACGAGTATGCTTTTGATTTGTTACAGAGGGACACCGTTCGTATTTTGTTTTGGTTCTGCTTATCGGGGTGAGTTCCCTTATTTGTTGCTTCATTTATGGGTGAGTTTCATGATTATTACTCTGCTTACGTGTTTACCCCTGTTGGGGAGATTCTATGAGTGGTAACCCACGTCTATCGTTTATTTTTATTCATTATTGAGAATTACGAGGCTAGAAGTAAATTCCTGTTTTCCATTATGGTAGGTTTTGATGTGATTCCTGAGTAATTTGGTTACGATTTGTGATTTGATACTCTACCGGGGTGAGAGTTCAGTAAGTGTTGTGATTTTATTGGCAGAATTGAGTTAGTGGAAGATTTCAATTGGTATGATGTGTATTCGACTTGTGATTCAGAGTTGAGGGTGAGACCCTCGCGATTTCCATGTGATTTGATATGTTTGAGTCGGGCTGTGTGTCGCGGTGGAAGTTATATCAGGATGAGATCCTTGTGCTTTGTTCATATACCTTGAATCTTTCTTTTTAAATTGATTCGTAGCATGGTTCTGATAGAGAGTTGTGCCTGTCGGGCTTGTTTGATATTTCTCTTATGTGTTTCTCTTTTCATATTTATTCCTTTTCATCTTATGCTTATTTGAGTTTAGTTTATGGGGTGTGTGCCCGGTGGTGTTAGATATGACTTGCTGATCCAGGTTTATAGTTATGTGGTCTTCGTGTTGCTTGCATCATTGTCAGCGTTGTGAAAGTTTGAAACGGGTTGCTAACGGATATGAGGCTAATTGTCGGTGCTGGTTTTAATTACGGGCAACTATTGTGACAAAAAATGTTATTATAGGCCTATGTGTGGTGTGTCATGTTGTGTGGTTGTACCTTGCGGGTGTATGTCAGATGTGTGCATTCAGTGATTTGATGACTTCGAGGAAATTCATGGCACGTTCGAGGATGAATGTTTGTTTAAGAGGGGGAGGATGTAACGACCCGGCCGGTCGTTTTGAGAATTTAAGTCCCGTTCGGTGGCGTAAGGTCCTGAGCAGATACGTATTATGAGTATTGACTTGCGTGCGTGTTCGAATTCAGTTATCGGATGATTCAGAGTCAAATCAGAAGAAGGATTCAAGTTTTGGAAACTTAAGCGGTAAGAGTTGACCGGAATTTGACTTTTGAGTAAACGGCTCCTGAATGGGTTTTGGATGATTTCAACAGCTTCGTATGGTGATTTTGTACTTAGGCGTGCGTCCGTATTTAGATTTGGAGGTCCGTAGGGTAATTTGGAGCATTTCGGCGAAAGTTGAAGTTTTAAAGGTTGAGAGGTTTGACCAATAGTTGACTTTGGCGATATTGGGGTCGGAATGCAATTCCGAGAGTTGTAACAACTCCGTTATGTTATTTGGGACTTGCTTGCAAAATTTGACGTCATTCCGGGTTGGTTTGATAGGTTTCGGTGCAAGTTTTAGAAGTTGGAAGATTAGAAAGTTCATAAGTTCGATTTATAGTACGATTTGTAGTTTAGGCGTTGTTTGATGTGATTTGAGACCCTGAACGAGTCCGTGTTAGATTATGGAACTTGTTGGTATGCTTGGACGGGGTCCTGGGGCCCCCTAGGTGTTTTTCGAATGAGTTTCGAAGGATTTTTATAGTTTTGAACAGGTTTGGTTCTGGTGTTTTCGCACCTGCGACACTTTGGAGCGCAGGTGCGGCTCCGCTTCTGCGTGACCCTGGTCGCTTCTGCGATCGTTGAGGTCTGGGAGCTAGCCCGCTTCTGCGGATGCTGGCACGCAGGTGCGAAGGCTGCTTCTGCGGTCGAGTGATCGCATATGCGAAGGAGTCTGCTGGTGCGCTCCTGCTATCGCTTTTACGGCGCCGCTGGTGCAGCTATGTTATCCACAGATGCAGTTCTGGGCCTGGTAAGTTAAGTACATAGATGCGAATGTCTGCCCACAAATGCGATAGCGCAGATGCGCTTAGTGGTCCGCGGATGCGGAAGTCCTGGGCAGAGAGTTTATATTCGAGAGTTTTGCCATTTTCTCCATATTTTGAGTTTTAGACCTCGGTTTTGGGAGTTTCTTTGTGGGGTTTTCAAGCAAATCGATTGGGTAAGTGTTCTTCACCTAGAATTTATTATATTCCATGATTTTATCTTTATTTTTATCATTAAATTTATATTTTGAGTTGAGAAAAATGGTGTGTTTTGAAGAAAGTTTTCAAAATGAAAAATCATGATTTGAGGGACGAAATGGTATCAGAATTCAATAATTTTAAATGGTTGAACTCGTATTGGAATGGGTGTTCAGGTTTTATGAAATTTGTCGGGTTACAAGGTTTGGGCCCGGGGGTCGACTTTTGGGTCGATTTTTAGATTTTGATAAAGATTGAGTATTTATGATCCGTAATAGTTTCTTATGAGTTTTATTTGTGCTTTGAAGTTATTTTGGTTAGATTTGAGCCATCCGGAGGTCATTTCACTCGAGAAGTTCATTTTAGAGTATCAGTTTTTCTTCTTTGAGGTAAGTATCTTGCCTAACTTCGTGTGGGGGAACTGCCCCTTAGGATTTGAGTCTTCTATGCTAATTGTAGTCCGTGTACGCGAGGTGACGAGTACGTGCTCGGACTTATTTGTGGAAAATTGGCCTTTTAGGGTTCTTAGGCCCTTGTATTCACTGAATATGTAGTTGTTCTTGTTATGATTACGCTTCTTAATTACTAGTTTCACCTCTACCTGCTTAATTAGAATTAATTGCTTCATGATTCTCTCTTATTGCTTATTTGATTCATATGTGCCTTAACTAAAATTGTTACCTTTATATTGCCATGTTATCCTTTCCCTAATTGCTTATCTTTATTTGAAATTATTATTATCCCTTCTGTAATTGTTTAGCCTTAATTGAGGTTATGGTTATCTTTCCACTGCTTCTTCTTAGCTGAATTTTTTGTATCTCTTTCCTAATTTCCCAACCTTAAAACAAGCTAGATATCCTATATTTTAGTTGACTTGTCCTTATTTGGAAACGACCATCTTGAAAGGTAGACTCACCAGGAACTTGGAGGAGGAAGGCATGATGATGATGCTGGAAAAGTTACAACTGCAGGGTTGGAAGGACATGGTCCTTCAGATGGATGGAAAGCTTGCCAGAACTGAGATTGTGGAGTTCATGGCAAACTGTGAGATCAAAATGGCAGAGTCACCAGTGTGGTGAAGGGGGTAACAGTGAGTTTTGATGACAAGGAATTGGGAAAGATCTTAGGTGTACCTGCTGCAAGGTATAATGATTACAAGAAACTCAAATGGCCAAGTCTAGAGAATCTCCCTACCTCCCTTGCCATTACAAGGAAGTTTGGTGATAATGAAGAAGAGTTTCAACCCAAAGCTATATACAAAAGTGAGATGAAGCCACCCCACAAAGTGCATTTCAAATTTGTTAACAAAGTTATGCTGCCTAGGCAGGAAAGGAGGCACATTGACACATTCATGGACATGGTCCTTATGGAATGTCTGGACAATGGAAGGCAAATCAATTGGCCTAGATTTATCATCCAGCTTCTCGATAGGGTTCTGACTAGCACCAAAATTCATGCCATACCCTATGGTTTCATTCTCACGACTGCATTCGCACACTTCAAGGTACCCATCAAGAAATGGGAAGTTTGTACAAGAAAGGATCACTTTGGGGCAAACACTTTGACTACATGTGACTATGAAGTCCACACCACTCCCAAAGAACCTGGTTCATCCAAGAAGGTATATGTGAACAGCAAAGTACGAGCTTTGATACAAGAAAGTGGGGATAAGGATGCTAAAATTGAAAGGCTGAAGAAGCGGTTGGCAGAAGTAAAAACTGAGAGAGATGCTCTGAGAGCTGAGCTTGCAAAGGAAAAGTAGAAGAATGATGGCATTCTTCATGATAAGCTAAAACTGCTTCAAGCCAAGAACCAAGAACCTGGTCCTTCCCAGCCTTTAAACCTTCCTAGCCTAGTTAGATAAACCAGTAACCCGGATGAGATTTCTTTTTGATCTTTTTGCTCATGATCAAGTATTTGTATTTCTCTTTATGCTTTATGGATGACTAGTATCAATGATAATCAACTATTTTTGTGCTCTAACTGTTTGTTGATGCCTCTAAGTTGACTAATATCATTAGATTGATAAATGATGCTTGACTCCATGATTGCATTTGAAGTAGCCCTAGTGGCCATGAGTAATTTCTATTAAAATTTGGTTATCTAACATAATTATGCAACTTTTTGATGATGCCAAAAGGGGGAAGATAGGTTGTGCTTTTTACTATGGACTGTGATGTTTATAACCTAATGAACCTGGTCCTTGATGATTTGTGACTTTAAAATGGAAAGTGTTCTAACATTGTGTTGATGTTGAGCTGAGTTGACGCAGGGCCTATGCTTATGAAAAGAACAGAGTTTGTGTCATGACCCAAACTCCGTTAAAGGTCGTGATAGCGCCGGACACCACTGTCAGGCAAGCCAACACTAAATAATTAATTAAATTCTCGTTTTAATATTTTTAAAATCATAAATTTTACTTCAATTTATCTAGTAAAAGATGAATTTACATAATAGATAACAATATTTTCCAATTCCAATACTAAACATTCCATAATTATCCCAGAACCCGGTGTCACACGTGCATGAGTATTTTCTAAGAGTTTAAAATAAAATACAATAACTATCTGGAATACAAATTTGGATAGGAAAGAAAATACAATACTCTGAAGGAGACTCTGTTGGCTGTGAGTCGTACATAAGATGCAGCTCACCTAAGTCCCCATAATGTACCTGCACAAAACGTGCAGCAAGGGTAGTATGAGTACGTAAATCAACGCATAACCAATAAGTGTCCTGCCTAACCTCGAAGAAGTAGTGACAAGGGGTCAATTTCGACACTTACTAGTGGTCAAATAATATCAGGTACAGTAAAGAAGTGAATGAATATGAGACAGAGTAAATATATGAAACAAACAAGTATAAAATACGTGGTACAATTTCCCTCTTTACAATTTACTCAAGCTCTCAACTAGCGAGTTCCCTCCGTAACCGGAGCATATATATATATATATATATATATATATATATATATATATATATATATATATATATATATATATATATATATATATATATATATATATATATATATATATATATATATATATATATAAAAGAGGTTGTCATAATTCAAATCAGGGAAAACCTCTCAGATACACTGGCTTCTTGCCAAATATTACGCACGATTCCACGAGGATAATATATAGGAAATGCCGAGGCATACGGCTCGATCCAACATAATGCCGAGGCGTACGGCCCGATCCAACATAAAAGTAAACTATGCACTGCCGAGGGTCGAACAGCGCGAACCATAGATGCATCTATTCACCCGCTCGCGAATCACGGCCCGCTCCCATGAGAGTGTGGCACATAAATCCTGCCAAGGCGAACGGCCCGATCCCATAGAGTGGTAGAAGGAAAACCTTTAAGTTCCCAACTTTTCCTCAATTTTTCAACTCCTTTTGAAACATTTAATAAGCTAACTCAATCTCTCTTCCTTTCAAGGCAAGCAATAAACATAAATTCAATAACAATAGCAACAAGGCATGATGTAAGCCTAAAACTACCCGGACATAGGCATAGTTAGTAGCTACGTACGGATTCTCGTCACCTCTTGCGTACGTAGCCCCCACAAATAAAATCACACAATAATTTAGTTCACCTATGGGGTTAATTCCCTCTTACAAGGTTAGAAAGGAGAGTTACCTTGCTCCGAAATTCCATAACCGGCTCCAAAGCCGCTCCGACAATTCAAACTGATGCTCGTCGCTCCAAAACTAGTCAAATATGACGCAACCGAATCAAAATATAATACTCATAATCAATAATTTTGATAACAATTTCCAAGTCCATTCGAAAAGTTGATAAAATCACCCTCGGGACTACGTGCCCGGATTATGAAAATTTTCGAAGATAAACTTTACCCATAACCCCACGAACTCAAATATATAATTCATTCTCCATTTCATGCCTAATTTCTTGATCAAAATCCAAGAATACCAATTTCTAGGTTTCCTACCAAAACCCCACAATTTCTACAAATTTTCATGTCTAAATCCATATATAAACCATGTATTTAACTCATAATGTGCGGGAATTACTTACCTCATAATAGATGATGAAATCTCCTCTTCAAAATCTCGAAAAATCGTCCAACCAAAATGAAATGTGGAGGAAAATGTCCAAATCCCGTATATAAAACTTCACTGCCCAGGTCCACCCTTCTTCGCAATCGCGGAAAGGCCATCACGATCGTGAAGGCCAAAGACACACTGCCCCCAATTTCCTCTTCGTGTTCGCGTTCCTCACGATGCGTTCACGAAGCTTTCCGCTCTCACTTCTTCGCGCTCGCATAACCAGCCTCGCGTTCGCATAGGCCAAACATCCTCAGGCCCAATCCTCATTTCCTTTTATGCGTTCGCGACTCCCCACTCGCGTTCGCATAGGTTCCTCAATTTCTTCACCGCGTTCACGTCTCAACCTTCACATTCGTGAAGGCCAAATCCCAGCAGCCTCAAAGTTCCTCTTCGCGAACGCGGGACTCCCTTCGAGTTCGCGAAGAAGGAAACCAGATACCAGATACAGCAGCAACAAATCATTCCTTTTTGTACCAAAACTATCCCGAAATACACCCGAGGCCCCGTCCAATCATACCAACTAGTCCCATAACATAACACAAACTTGCTTGAGACCTCAAATCACATCAAACAACATCGAAATCATGAATCGCACCTCAATTCAAACTTAATGAACTTTGAAACTTCAACTTCTACAATTGATGCCGAAACCTACAAATCACGTCCGATTGTCCTCAAATTTTGCACACAATTCATATTTGACATTATGGACCTACTCCAACTTCCGGAATCGGATTCCGACCCCGATATCAAAAAGTCCACTTCTGGTCAAACTTCTCAAAAATCTTCAAATTTCTAGCCTTAGCCAAATGACTCCAAAATGACCTACGGAACTCCGAATCCACTTTCGGACGCTCTCCCAATACCAGAATCACCATAGGGAGCTATTCCCAGACTTGGAATCCCAAACGGACATTGATAACATTGAAATACACTCCAACCCAAATTTATGAAATTCTTCCAAAATGCCAACTTCCACGATAGGCGCCGAAACGCTCCCGGGTCATCCAAAACCCTATCCGTACATACGCCCAAGTCCGAATTCATCATACGAACCTTATGGAACCTTCAAATCCCTATTCTGAGATCGTTTACTCAAAAATCCAATCTTAGTCAATTCTTCCAACTTAAAGCTTCCGAAATGAGAATTTTCTTTTCAAATCAACTCTGAACTTCCGAAATGCCAGTCATAATACCTGTAGTGAAGTTGCTCATGGCCTCAAACTGCTGAACGACGCGCTAGAGCTCAAAACGACCGGTCGGGTTGTTACATTCTCTCCCACTTAAACATACGTTTGTCCTCGAACGTACTAAGAACTGCTTTGGGGTTGTCCGAAATCACTGTTTAATACCTCGTGCACTTACCCGTACTACCACAACCCAGTTGAGCAAACTATCTCAAGACAATCTGAAGATTTTCCATTTTTACTTAGCCAAATAAGCCTTAGAGTCCAATTCCAACATTCGGAATTCTCTGCCAGGCATGTTCCCATCATACAAACACCATATCAATCACTACACGATGCACTGATACATGATTGCATACCTTTGCTGAATTCACACTATGCACTGTATAACTCACATGACCATAATAACATCCTCTGATAACAATAGCCGAAATTTCCCGATTCTGATGCTCACAATGCACCTCATGACATATATAAGTCTTGTTCCAACTCTTGCAATACCTCCACGACGGAAGAGATGTGTAGAAATTCATAACCAATTGCAGAGTCAAATAATGGTATTTGCTCTTTAATATACTTCATATAATCCGATCGCACTGATCCCAGATCCAAAAAATCTCGGGTCTTCCTCGGCCTCTGTCCCGACCCCGGCCTCTTACGGCTCCAACAGGGGCACGGGTGTCTGATCATCGGATCCAGTTGTGTGTGTCCTCACCATCTGTGAGAGAATAGAAAGACAATGATTTAAAATTGTGAAGTCAACAAATATGCACGATAAGGAATCAAAGAAATGAATATTTTCCTAACAGTTCCATAGCCTCTCGAAATAAGTACAGACGTCTCTGTACCGATCCGCAAGACTCTACTAAACCTGCTTGTGACTCATAATACCTATGAACCTAGAGCTCTGATACCAACTTGTCATGAGCCCAAATTCCCTCCGTAGGAGGTCGTGATGGCACCTAGTCTCTAAGACTAGGTAAGCCTATCAATGCAGAATAATAATAGATATCTGGAATAAATAAACTACAATTCAAATATTTTCAAATCCCAAAACCCGGTAGAAAAAAGTCACAAGCTTTTAAGAATTTATCCTTAATGTCTCTTTATACATCAAGGTCCAAAGAAAATAAGGAAGCAACACAATAATGATAAAAGGGGACTCCGGAGTCTGCGGACGCTGACAGATATACCTCGAAGTCTCCGTGTACAAGTAACTCACTGATGTCGGGGTTGGTAAGGAGTACCTGGATCTGCACAAAAAGATGTGAAGAAGCATAGTATGAGTACATCACAGTGATACCCAGTAAGTGCCAAGCCTAACCTCGGTAGAGTAGTGACGAGGTCAGGTCAAGCCCTACTAGAAAATAATAATGGCATGGTAAAATGTTTAACAATATAATAAAATAAAATGACAATAGAAATGAATCAGGTAGCATTTCACCATTTAATTACACAAAATAATGGCAAATAATATTTCGTGGAATCAAAACAGAATTCCTTTCAACTTTAAGAAAATTACAACAAATAATCAAAGGCAACTTTGGCCGTAAATCAATATCAACAAGGGCACTCACGAGGTACCGCCTCGTATTCCCAAATCATAAATAAATTAAAAATATCTCATTTTCTTATCTCACCGCGGGAACCTTCACAATTTATTTTAAAGAAAAATATTTTTCCCGAAATAGCATCCCGTGATTTAGCCATCCTTATCACATCGCATGATTTCTAGTAGTTTCCCTACTAGCCATGCGTATCAAGCCACCCTTATCTCACCGCATGCATTTCATTCCTCAGACCTTATACCACTGCATGCGTATCAATATCACAATATATCATAATTTGCACCTCAAGTGCTCAAATAATTTAACTTGCCAAAATAATTCAACAACAATAATTTTTCACAATAAAGAGCTCACGACTCATGCAAACATAAATCATCAATAATACTTTTCTACAATAAAGAGCTCACGGCTCCATCACAATGAGTACAAAAATCTTACAAAAATATTCAGGAATAAATAATTCAACAAAATAATATTTCAAAATCTTTAATACGTTGCTTCAATACCAAATTTAAAAATGTCAAATAATTTATATAGACATTAAATCAATGATGAAGAAACCAAGTTTCAACTAAATAGATAAAACAATTAGCAGGAAAAGGTCAAGCAAATTTAAAATATAGACATTAAATCAATGATGAAGAACACAACAAAATAAAATAATTTAATTAATGCGCAACAATGATCCACAATATTTAAAAACATAACCTTTCATATTTAACCCGTGTACACACTCGTTACCTCGTGTACACGACTTTCCACACATTACAATTATCAATCCTAAGGGAAATTTCTCCCACACAAAGTTAGGCAAGTCACTTACCTCGACTTGCTCCAATATAATCAAGTAGTATACCTTTTTCTCGATTTTCTGACTTTGATAGACTTGTATCTAGTCATAATTAATTCGATACAGTCAAATAAAATTATAGGAATCAATTTCATAAGAAAATATTACATTTTCAATAAAATCCGAAATTAGTTCAAAAATCGCCCGAGGGGCCCACATCTCGGAATCCAGAGAAACTTACAAAATACGACAACCCATTCAATTACGAGTCCAACCATATCAGTTTCACTCAAATCCGACTCCAAATCGACACAGAAATCTCAAAAATTTATTTTTATGAGATTTCTAAAATTTTCCCAAATTTCCATCTCAATAAACTAATTAAATGGTGAAAACAATGATATATTCATGTATATTGATCAAATCCGAGTTAAAATCACTTACCCAAATATTTTTCCTTGAAAATCTGTCAAACATCGCTTCTGCTCAAGCTCAAGTTCGTCAAAAATGGCAAATGGGACGAAATCCCCAGTTTTATAAACTTACAGATCTGTCCGGGCTGGACCTCGATCATGGACCTTCGATCCTGGGGCTCAATCATGGCCCTCGATCATTACCCTCAATCATGGACCTCGGTCATGGCCTTCGATCATGGCCCTCGACCCTAGGGCTCGATCACATCCATCGATCCTGGCTATCGATCATGGCTTCGATCTTTATGGCCTTCGATCACTGGCCTTGGTCATAGCCCTCGATCCTAGGCCTTCGATCACTGGCCTTCGAGCTTGCCTTCATTCATGGCCCTCGAGCCTTGCCGTCGATCATGTCTCTCGAGCCTGCCTTCGATCATGACTCTCGAGCCTGCCTTCGATTATGGCTCTCGAGCCTTGCCTTCGATCCTCGGCTCGATTTCTGGGATTGACTTCTAGGCTCGATTGCTCAGCAGAAGAAAGTTTGCAGCAGCTTTTTGCAGCATCTGTTTAAGTCCAACTTTTGATCCGTTAACCAATCGAAACTCATCTGAGGCCCTCGGGACCTCAACCAAATACACCAACAAGTCCTAAAACATCATGCAAACTTATTTGAAACCTCAAATCACATCAAACAATGCTAAAATCACAAATCACACCCCAATTCAAGCTTAATGAAATTTAAGAATTTTCAACTTCTACATTCGATGTTGAAACCTATCAAATCAAGCCTGATTGACCTCAAATTTTGCACACAAGTCATAAATGACATAACAAAGTTGTGAAAATTTTTAGAACTGGATTCCGACCCCGATATCAAAAAGTTAACTCCCCGGTCAAACTTTCAAACTTTAAATTCCTATTTTTAGCCATTTCAAGCCTAATTTTACTACGGACTTCCAAATAAAATTCCAATCATGCTCCTAAGTCCAAAATCACCATACAGAGCTTTTGGAATCATCAAAATTCTATTCCGGGGTCGTTTGCACATAATTCGATATCCGGTCACTATTTGAACTTAAACTTTTAATATTTCATCAAAATTCCATATCTCGGGCTAGGGACCTCGGAATTTGATTGCGGAGATACGCCCAGGTCCCAAATCACGATACGAACCTACCGAAACTGTCAAAATACTGATCCGAGTCTGTTTGCTCAAAATGTTAACCAAAGTCAACTCAGTTGAGTTTTAAAGCTCTAAATCACATTTTAATCCATTTTTCACATAAAAACTTTTCGAAAATTTTTTTGGACTGCGCACGCAAGTCGATTAATGATAACTAGCACTTTTCGAGGTCTTAAAATACATAATTAATTATTAACTTTAAATATAACATTTTGGGGCTACGTACGCACGAGGTGATGAGAGTCCGTGCGTAGCTACTATTTATGCTAAAAGTTCGGGTAGTTTAGGACTCAAATCATGAATTACTTGTGTAAATTATATTATTTATTTAATAAAATTATTTGATATATATTGTGAATTGTTAGGGAATAATATTAAAGATGAAAATCTCATATGCTTAATTTTCTGTTTAAAATAATTAATTATTAAGAGAAATTGTTCATCCTCTCGAATTGATCTTATAATAAATATACTCTCCTTCCGGAGGTACATAAGAAAATGTCCTCCTTTCTTGTGGAGCGGGCCGAACGCCTCGGCAGGATAGATGCATCTATGGATCGCGCCGCACGTCCCTCGGCAGTGTACACGACACTCTGGATCGGGCCGTACGACCTTGGCAGAAATCGTGCCTAATAATAATAATTACACGATACTTTAATAGTTTATTGCAGCTTGTAAAGCTAATTGATAAATTGAAAATTTATTGGAATTGAAGAAATTTAATTAATATATTGAGAATTGTTGCATTTGAAGGAATTTAAATATTTTTGCAGGTTAAAGAAAATCATTATAAATTCTATAAATTATGTTGATCTAGATATTGCTATTTTTATTTTATTTATTATTATTGACTCTTAGTGAGTGTCAAGTCGGCCATCTTGTCTCTACCACTTCGAGATTAGGCTTGATACTTACTGGGTACACGTTATTTATGTACTCATGCTACACTTGCTGCACTTTTTGTGCAGGATCTGAGGCAGGTACTAATGGAGGACCTATCATCGCACATCCATGTTATCTAGAGGCGTAGTGGTGAGCTGCCTTTTTGAGTCGTTCTGCAGCTACCAGTGCCTCGTCTTGCATTTTTATTCTGTCTATTTTTATTTCAGACAATATTTGGAGTTTTGTATAATCTACTAGATGCACATACACTTGTGACACCAGGTCTTGGCACACACATTGGTAGAATTTGGAATTGTATTATTTTCTTGGATTTAAGTTAATCAGTATCTTTTCAAATTTCTTTAATATTTCTAGAAAAGTAATAAAATTACTTAAAAACATATTCTGAAAATAATTGATATATGTTTAATTTATTTGTTGGCTTGCCTAGCTGTAGTGTTGGGCGCCATCACGACCTATAAGTTAAATTTGGTCGTGACAACATAGTATCAGAGCACTAGGTTCACGTAGGTCTCACAAGTTATGAGCGGACCTAATAGAGTCCTGCGTATCGGTACGGAGACGTCTGTACTTATCTTCAAGAGGCTATAAGGTGTTAGGAAACTACTTTTCTTCATATTACATCATGCAATTAATGTAGTACTAAATATACTTCTCTTATTCTCTCACAGATGGTGAGAACGCGCTCTAATGAGGTTCCGGGCCAGGGAAGAGGTACTCCCACAGTTGCTAGAGGCTGAGGTAGAGGGAGGGCTCCAGCCCATGGTAGAGGGTGAGGACGTCCCAGGACTGTTCCAGTTATGCTGCCAGTGGGTCCAGCAGAGAATCCCATTATTGAGGAACAGGGTTAGGTGCATGTAGCAAAGCCAGCTCCGGTGGATTTCACATCTGCACCGGGATTCCAGGATGTTATGGGTCGTATGGTGCAGTTCATGGACAATATGACTCAGGCCTGTTTATTTCCGGCAGACCCAGCCACATCTCAGGTGGGCGGGGGAGAACAAACTTCTACTGTACAGGCTCATAGGCAGGCAACTACTGTATTTCGGACGCAGGATGCACTACTCGTGGGTGGAGCCCAGCCAGTGGAAGCAGCTACACCTGAGCCCAGGTCAGCTGTAGCCGCTGATCCGCAGAAACTATTGGACAGATGGACTAGACTACATCCTCCTATCATTGGGGGTGAGCGACACGAGGATCCCCAGGATTTCATTGATCGGTGCAAGGATAGACTGTACAACATGAGGATATTGGAGTCTCAAGGGGTATACATTGCTACTTTTTAGCTAGAGGGCAGAGCCCGTAGATGGTGGCAGTCTTATGTTCTTGGCAGACCAGCAGGTTCTTCTCCCATGACTTGGGACAGGTTCACCCGTATCTTCCTGGACAGGTATATTCCACCCTCCCAAAGGGAAGAGTTGAGGTTTCAGTTTGAGTAGCTCCAGTAGGTTCAGATGTTAGTGACCGATTATGAGGCGAGGTTTTCGGAGTTATCTCGCCATGCACTTATGATACTCCTTACTGAGGTGGAGAGAGTGTGGAGGTCTATTGCGGGTTTACTTATTGGCATTCAGGCCACTATGGCTCGAGAGGTTGAGATGGGTACTTCTTATGAGCTGATCGTAGAGATACCCCATAGGATTGAGGGTGTACGTCAACGGAGCCGAGAGCGGGTTATGAGAGATAAGCGGTTCAGGTATTCTGGAGAGTTCAGAGGTGCTCCATCTGGGGGCAGAGGTCAGTCCGTGAGAGGGAAGTCTAGTAGGCCCCCATATCCAGCACCATTGCCTCCTCGAGATGCTCCAATGCGACCTTATGTCAGTGCTATACCAGAGAGTTCTTATCACCCACCAACTATTCAGGGTCCTTCCAGTGGGTATTTAGGTCCCTAGGGCCAGACACTTAGTCAGCAGCCCATCGCACCAAAGAGTTCTTACGAGTGCGGGAATCCAGTCACATACGAAGATTCTGCCCCAGGCTTCAGGGTAAACTAGTGAAACAGGGTCAGCAGCCTGTGATTATCGGACCAGTTGCTCCACCAGTTGTCCGACCACCAAGAAGTGGAGGACAGGTGGGTAGGGGCCGTCCTAGAGGTGGAGGTCAGCCAGCCGGAGGCCAGCCAGTTGATGCTCCATCTCGGTTCTATACTTTTCCGGCCAGACCAGATGTAGAGGCCTCAGATGCCGGGATTACAGGTATTATTTCTGTTTGCGGCAAAGATGCCTCAGTATTATTTGATCCAGGATCTACATATTCATATGTGTCATCTCTATTTGCTCCATTCCTGGGTGTTTCTCGTGAGTCCTTGAGTACTCTTGTTTATGTGTCCACTCATGTGGGTGATTCTGTTGTTGTGAATTGGATCTACCGGTCTTGTATTATTACATTATGTAGTTCTGAAACTAGAGCAGATCTCCTATTGCTTGAGATGACCGATTTTGAAATTATTCTGGGCATGGATTGGTTATCTCCCTATCATGCTATTCTAGATTGTCATGCCAAGATTGTTACCTTGGCTATTCCAGCATTGCCTAAGCTGGAGTGGAAGGGTTCGTCTGTTAGTTCATTTAATCGAGTTATTTATTTTATAAAGGCTCAACACATGGCTGAGAAGGGTTGTTTAGCTTATCTAGCTTATGTTCAGGATACTACTGCAGAGACTCCTACCATTGATTCAGTGCCTGTAGTCCGGGAGTTCTCCGATGTATTTCCTTCAGATGTTCTAGGTATACCACCTAATCGTGATATTGATTTCTGTATTGACTTGTCTCCAGATACCCAGCCTATATCTATCCCACCATATCGCATGGCTCCGAAAGAATTAAAGAATTAAAAGAACATCTTGAAGAGTTCCTGGCCAAAGGGTTCGTCAGACCAAGTGTACCGCCTTGGGGTGCACAGGTATTATTTGTGAAGAAGAAGGATGGAACAATGCAGATGTGTATTGATTATCGCCAATTGAACAAAGTCATTATTAAGAACAATTACATGTTGCCGCGTATTGATGATCTATTTGACCAGTTGCAGGGAGCTAGGGTATTCTCTAAGATCGACTTGAGGTCAGGGTACCATCAGTTGAAGATTCGGGATTCGGATGTTCCGAAGACTTCTTTCCGGACTAGATATGGTCATTATGAGTTTCTGGTGATGTCCTTCAGTTTAACTAATGCCCCGACAACGTTTATGGATTTGATGAACAGCGTATTCAGGCAATATATTGATTCGTTTGTCATTGTCTTCATTGATGAAATTTTGATCTACTCGCGCAGTAAGGAGGAGCATGAGCAGCATATGAGAGTAGTGCTTCAGACGTTGCGGGAACAAAAGCTATATGCTAAGTTCTCTAAATGTGAGTTTTGACTAGAGTCTGTAGCATTTTTGGGACGTATTGTATCAGGCAAGGGTATTAAGGTTGATCCCAAAAATATTGAGGCTGTTCAGAATTGGCATTGTCCCACTTCGGCGACTGAGATCAGGAGTTTTCTGGGTTTAGCAGGTTATTATCGTCGCTTTGTGGAGGGTTTTTCATCTATTGTAGCACCTTTTACCAAATTAACCCAGAAGGGTGCTCCATTCCGATGGTCCGATGATTGTTAGGTGAGCTTTCAGAAGCTCAAGACAGTATTGACTACAGCACCAGTGTTAGTATTGCCTTCCGGTTCAGGGATGTATATAGTGTATTGTGACGCTTCACGCATTGGCTTGGATTGTGTATTAATGCAGGAAGGGCAAGTTATATTCACGTCAGCTGAAGCCCCACGAGAAGAATTATTCGGTACATGATTTGGAGTTAGCTGTGATTGTTCACGTTCTAAAGATTTTGAGGCATTATCTTTATGGGGTGTCTTGTGAAGTTTACGCTGATCATTGCAGTTTGCAGCATTTGTTCAAGCAGATGGACCTAAATTTGAGGCAGCGCAGATGGCTGGAGTTACTACAAGATTATGACATTACTATCCTATATCATCTAGGCAAAACAAATGTGGTTGCAGATGCCTTGAGTAGAAAGGCGGAGAGTATGGGTAGTTTGGCTTTCATTTTAGCAGAGGAGAGGCCATTAGCTTTGGATATTCAATCCTTGGCTAACCGACTTGTGAGGTTGGAAATTTCAGAGCCCAATCAAGTTCTTGCATGTGTTGTAGCTCAGTCTTAACTATTTGAACAAATCAAGGCTCGCCAGTATGATGATCCACACTTAATAGTTCTTCGAGAAACGGTACTACGGGGTGGTGCCAAGGAAGATACTATTGGAGCGGATGGTGTTCTGTGACTCTAGGATCGTCTATATGTTCCTAATGTGGATGGACTGAGGAAAAAGATCCTAGAGGAAGCACACAGTTCTCGGTATTCTATTCATCCAGGTGCTACGAAGATGTATCGTGACCTGAGGCAGCATTATTGGTGGCGACGAATGAAAAATGACATAGTTGAGTATGTAGCTATGTGTCTAAATTGCCAGCAAATTAAATATGAGAACTAGAGGCCAGGTGGCCTACTTCAGCAGATGACTATACCAGAGTGGAAATGGGAACGTATCACTATAGACTTTGTAGTTGGGTAGCCGCGGACCTTGCGGAAGTTTGATGCAGTTTGGGTCATTGTCGACAGGTTGACCAAGTCGGCACACTTTATTCCTGTTGTGACTACGTATACTTCAGAGAGGTTGGCCCAGATATATATATTCAAGAGATAGTTCGGTTGCACGGTGTACCAATTTCTATCATATCAGATAGAGGCCTCAGTTTACTTCAAATTTCTGGAGAGCAGTACATAGTGAATTGGGGAACCGTGTAGAGCTCAGCACAGTCTTTCATCCGCAGACCGACGGACAGTCAGAGCGGACAATTCAGATTTTGGAGGATATGCTCAGGGCATGTGTGATTGACTTTGGAGGTTAGTGGGATCGTTTCGTGCCTTTGGCTGGGTTTGCTTATAATAACAGTTACCAATCCAGCATCGAGATGGCTCCGTTTGAGGCTTTATATGGTTGGCGATGTTGTTCGCCCATCGGTTGGTTTGAGCCAGGTGAGGCTAAGTTATATGGTACTAATTTGGTGAAGGATTCCTTGTAAAAGGTAACATTGATTCATGAGCGATTTCGTACAGCGCAGTCCAGACAGAAGAGTTACGCAAATCAGAAAGCGCGTGATTTATCCTTTATGATGGGTGAAAAAGTTCTCTTGAAGGTTTCGCCGATGAAGGGAATCATGAGATTCGGGAAGAAGGGCAAGTTGAGCCCAAGGTTTATAGGTCCATTTGAGGCATTGAGATGAGTTAGAGAGATTGCTTATGAGCTTGCATTGCCTCCCAGTCTATCGGGCGTTCATCCGGTTTTCCATGTATCTATGCTCCGGAAGTATCATGCCGACCTATCACATATGTTAGACTTCAGCACAGTTCAGCTAGATAATAGTTTGGGCTATGAAGAAGAACCAGTTGCCGTTGTTGATAAACAGGTCCGCCAGTTGAGGTCCAAGAGGATTTCTGCAGTAAAAGTGTAGTGGAGGGGCCAACCAGTCGAGGAAGCAACTTGGGAGGCCGAGAAAAATATGCGGAGTAGATATCCACACTTATTCAGCACTTCATGTATAATTCTAAACTCGTTCAAAGACGAACGTTTGTTTAAGAGGTGGAGAATGTAATGACCCAACCAGTCATTTTGACTTTTAGAACCCCGTTCTCTAAATTAAAACTTTTCGTATGTGCTTTTAATAATTTATGACTTGCGGGGATGGTTGGTTCGGGATTTGGAAGTGTTTGGGTTGAAATCGGAACACTTGGTTCCTTAAGTTAGGTTTAAAAGGCCAAGTTTGACTTCGGTCAACATTTTGAGAAAATGACCCCGGAATAGAATTTTGACGATTCCAACAGCTTTGTATGGTGATTTTGGACTTAGGAGCGTGTTCAAAATTTTATTTGGAAGTTCGTAGTTAAATTAGGCTTGAAATGGTTAAAATATGAATTTAAGTTTGAAAGTTTGACCGGGGAGTTGACTTTTTGATATCGGAGTCGGAATCCAGTTCTGATAATTTTCATAGCTCCGTTATGTCATTTTGATATAGGTTTAGACATCGAATGTAGAAGTTTGAAATTTTAAGTTTCATTAAGCTTGAATTGGAGCATGATTCGTGGTTTTAGCGTCGTTTTATGTGATTTGAGGTTTCAAATAAGTTCGTATGATATTTTAGGACTTGTTGGCATATTTGGTTGAGGGCCTCGGGTGAGTTTCGAATAGTTAACGGATCAAAAGTAAGACTTAAAACAGATGCTGTAATTTTTCCTTTTTGCTGGAAATTCTGGGCTGTGATCGAGCCCAAGATCGAGCCCCAAGATCGAGGCCCAAGATCTAGGCCATGATCGAGGGTCATGATCCAATGCACGGCTCGAGGGTTATGATCGAAGGCAAAGGCTCGAGAGCCATGATCGAAGCCACGATCGAGGCCGAGGATCGAGACGATGATCGAGGCCAAGGATCAAGGCCATGATCGAGGCCATGATCGAACCACGATCGAGGCCGAGGATCGAGGGCTGCCTGGGCACAATTATAAAAGAGGGCATTCGTCCCATTCGCCATTTTTAACAAATTGGAGCTTGAGAAGAGGCGATTTCTGATAGATTTTCAAGGAAAAGACATTGGGGTAAGTGATTCTAACTCGGATTTGGTCAATATACACGAATATATCCTTATTTTCACCATTTAATTAGTGTTTTGAGAATGAAATTTGGGAAACTTTTTAGAAATCTCATAGAAAAGAATTTTTGAGATTTCGGTATCGATTCGGAGTCAGATTTGAGTGAAACCGGTATGGTTGGACTCGTAATTCAATGGGTTGTCGGATTTCATAACTTTCGCCGGATTCCGAGATATGGGCCCTACAGACGAATTTTTAATTAATTTTGGATTTTTATTGAAAAATGTAGTACTTTCTTATGGAATTGATTCCTATAATTTTTAGTGAATGTATTGAATTATTTTTGGTCAGATTCGAGCCAATCAAAGTTGGATAATCGAGGAAGAGGCCTTCTAGTAGATTAAATTGGAGCAAATTGAGGTAAGTCTCTTGTCTAATCTTGTGAGGGGGAAATGACCTCATAAGTGATTAAATTAATAATTGCTGCTAATTGTGGGGGCTAGGTACGCACGAGGTGACAAGAGTCTGTGCGTAGCTACTATTTATGTTAAAACATCCGGGTAGTTTAGGACTCAAATCATGAATTACTTGTGTAAATTATATTCTTTATTTAATCAAATTATATATATATATATATATATATATATATATATATATATATATATATATATATATATATATATATATATATATATATATATATATATATCATATGCTTAATTTTCTGTTTAAATTAATTAATTATTAAAAGAATTTGTTCATCCTCTCGAATTGATCTTATAATAAATATACTCTCCTTCTGGATGTATATAAGAAAATGTCTTCATTTTTTGTGTAGCGGGCCGAACGCCTCGGCAAGATAGATGCATCTATGGATCGCGTTGCACGTCCCTCGGCAATGTATACGATACTCTGGATCGGGTCGTACGACCTCGGCAGAAATCGTGCCTAATAATAATAATTACACGATACTTTGATAGTTTATTGCAGCTTGTAAAGCTAATTGATAAATTAGAAATTTATTGGAATTGAAGGAATTTAATTAATATATTGAGAATTATTGCATTTGAAAAAATTTAATTATTTCTGCTGGTTAAAAAAAAATTATTGTAAATTTTATAAATCATGTTGATCTAGATATTGCTATTTTTATTTAATTTATTATTATTGACTCTTAGTGAGTGTCAAGACGGCCATCTTGTCTCCACCACTTCGAGATTATGTTTGATATTTACTGCGTACACGTTGTTTACATACTCCTGCTACACTTGCTGCACTTTTTGTGCAGGATCTGAGGCAGGTACTAGTGGAAGACCTATCATCGCACATTCACATTATCCAGAGACGTAATGGTGAGCTGCCTTTCTGAGCCGTTCTGCAGCTACCAGTGCCTTTTCTTGCATTTTTATTCAGTCTATTTTTATTTCAGACAGTATTTGGAGTTTTGTATAATCTACTATATGCCCATACACTTGTGACACCAGGTCTTGGCACACACATTGGTAGAATTTGGAATTTTATTATTTTCTTGGATTTAAGTTAATAAGTATCTTTTCAAATTTCTTTAATATTTCTAGAAAGATAATAAAATTACTTAGAAAATTATTCTGATAATAATTGATATATGTTTAATTTATTTGTTGGCTTGCCTAGCTGTATTGTTGGGTGTCATCACGACCTATAAGTGAAATTGGATCGTGACACCATTCTTCTTTTCAATCGTTGGGAATGAAAATGTTTGTTAAATAACTTGCGTTCATTGTTAGTAGGACAATTGGAGAACCAAATAACTAAAGGGAATTGTTTAATAAAACTTGTAAACTTATGTGATTGAGTCTTTGTTCTTGGAGAGTACATATCTTGTACTTGAAAGGGGATTGAATTCAGCTCTAAAATATGAAAATAGGAAGCTTAATAAGAGCTTGACAAAAATCTCAAAATAAATTCCTTGCCTAAAGATGTCGCCAAATATTTTATGCTATGAATGAAAGAAATATTTATCTTGAAAATATATTAAAACCGCTCTAAATGAATTTTGTATTTAAGGTGCTAACAAAAAGGAATCTTTAGTACAAAGATTACCACAATATGAACATCAAGCAAGCTCCTTTTAAAATTTATTTTTTCAGGTAATAGTTGGGACTAAAAAAATTATAGTATATATATGATTTCTAAAATATTAAGATGAGAACCAAATTAAGTAATTTTTGTTGGCTTGCCTGACAGTGGTGTCCGGCGCCATCACGACCCTAATGGATTTTGGGTCGTGACAAATCATGTATCATTAGTATATAATTTATGTATACCAACTAAAAGAAATAAATAATGAATCCGACCGTTTATTTATATGAAGATCCCAAAAATTATAATTTAATATTTAGTATATGCTTATTGGGCCCGTGCACAACACGAGTCATCCTTCACGACCCTAATGGATTTTGGGTCGTGACAAATCATGTATCATTAGTATATAATTTATGTATACCAACTAAAAGAAATAAATAATGAATCCGACCGTTTATTTATATGAAGATCCCAAAAATTATAATTTAATATTTAGTATATGCTTATTGGGCCCGTGCACAACACAGGCCATCCTTTACTAGTATATATATATATATATATATACACTAGTATATGTTACCACCCCCGCACCTTTCCCCAATACCCACAAAGTAGGCTCCCTGCATTAATTTCTAGAAGAGACACATTATGCAATCTCATCGGCAACCTACATATAAAGGCCGAAAAGCTTATAGACTTCATCTGATGTTGTAACGACTAGAGCGGTCGTTTTAAGTATTTACGCTCCTTTTAACTATTTGAAGTATTGAATAACTTTCTACGAGGTATTATGACTTATGTAAATTATCGGTTTTGGTTTTAGGTATTTCGGAGTTAGCTTGGAAGAATGAACTTTCATGTTGGAAACTTAAGTTGAAATAGTTGACTGGATATTGACTTATGTGTAAACGGCCTCGGATTTGAATTTTTATTATTTTAATAGCTCCGCATGGTGATTTTGGACATAGGATCGTGTCCGAAAAATTATTTGGAGGTCCGTATTGGAATTAGGCTTGAAATGCCGAAAGTTGAATTTTTAGAAAGTTGACCGGGGGTTGACTAATTGATTTCATTATGTCATTTATGACTTGTATGCAAAATTTGAGGTCAATCGGACTTGATTCGATAGGTTTCGGCATCGAATGTAGAAGTTGAAAATTTCATAAGACTAAAGTTTCAAGTGAGTTCGCACAAGACCCAACTTTGAATAATAATATCTACATATATATATATATATATATATATATATATATATATATATATATATATATATATATATATATATATATATAGTTATGCAAATATACAACCTATCAAATGAAATATCTTCGAGTCTAGTTTCTAATGCTTCAAACCGTTCGTCATTTGGACATTCCTACAAGAAGTTATGACTAAATTACCAAAGTCTAGAAAATTACGATTCTGCGACCAATTATGCGATCGCAGAACCATTATGCGATCCCAGAAGTAGTTATGCGACCGCAAAATGGTTGCAAACCTGTCCAGTGAAGCCCATTTCTGGGCATCGATTTTGCAGTGCATTTTGCGACCCGCATACCCATTCTGCGGTCTATTATGCGAACGCAGACCTGCTTTCGGAGGGTTAATTTTTCTATTTTTATAATCCGAACCCATTTTGATAAATAGGCTTAGGGACTCATTTTGGAGCAAAAATTTGACATTTTTTTAGAGAGAAGGGAGAGTGTTCTAGAGAGAGGAAGAAGCTCAAGTGCTTTGTTCATCAAGATCTTGTTCAAGCTTTGAAATCCAACAAGGAAATATCACAAGATCTTCACCCAAGAGGTAAGGTTCTAATCTCTAGTCATCAATTTCGAGTTCGGGTAAAGATGGGTGATTAAGAGTATAATTCTTAGGTGTAATAGTATCATTTATACATATCAATAAGATTTATGGAAAGATTGTTGAGTTCAAATGGATATAGATTGGGTTGAAAATGGTAGAAATCTTGAAAGACTTTAATTGAAGATTTGAGGGTCGAGTTGATGTCGGAATTTAATAAAATTTGTATGTCTGGACTCGTGGTTGGATGGACGTTCATATTTTGTAACTTTTGTCGGGTTCCGAGACGTGGGACCCACAGGCAATTTTTGAGGTAATAAACATTTCTGAGGGTATGAATCCCGAATATGGTATCATATAAATTGTTTGGAGGTGACATACACGATAGGTGACGAGCATGTGGACGTGTGCCATATAGATTGTGTCTTGAATAAATTCTGTGCAGTTGTAAGATTAATGAATCATATTATTATCTGAACATTCTCCACGTGTTAGAGAAATTGAGCTGAGGCTCCTATTAAAGATCATGTTTAGGCTGCATGCCAATATTTTGGGACCCATGGGGTCGTATTTTTGTTGAATTAATTGTTCAAAAATATATATTTTACACTCGGTAATAATTGTCCATTGTGAGGATATTTATGGGATTGAGCTGCACAACGCAGTATGCCATTTGGCTTTATATATGTTATTATTAAATGGATCAGGTTTGCCCGCCTGCAGCAGGCCAGAATGGCTTTATACATTATTATTGTTCTAGATCGGGGCTGCCCGCCTGCAGCAGGCCTTATTATCTTTATTATTTTATGGATCGGGGCTGCCCGTCTGCAGCAGGCCTTATAGGCTTTGTTATTATACGGATCGGGACTGCCCGCCTACAGTAGGCCATATTGGCTTTGTATTACGCTTGGGCTGAAGGAGCCCCTCTGGAGTCTGTACACACCCCAGTAAGCGTAGATGATCATCGATATTCGGGATGGACTTCCCAGAGCATGGACTTGCCTTACTTACTACTTATATATATATATTTGGGATGGATTTATATATATATTTGGGATGGATTTTTACAGGGCATGGACTTGCCTTACTTATTTATATTATAATGAGTTATCTGGACATGGATCTTGTCAGTATTATTTATATTTGGGGATAAATTATCTCAGGAATGGATTGGCCTTATACGGTATTAAGTGACTGATTGTTAGTCGATGTGTAGTTATATACGGGTTGGAACACCCCTGGGCTGGATTGGCCATAAACAGTACCAAGTGACCGGATAATTTGTGACCAGTATTTACATGAGGTCTTTTTACTGAGATGTCATATGCCTCATATCATGCAGTATTGATCTATTTCACTTGTACTGAGTTTAACTGTTGAACTTGAAAGCATGCCTATATTTCTGTACCGTTATTTTTACTGGACTATACCTGTGAAGCTCATCATTTCTTTCAGCCTATAGGTTAGTCTTGTTACTTATTTAGTTAGTTGTATTCATACTACACTCTGCACCTCGTGTGCAGATCCAGGTGCTCCCGGATACGACGATTGCTAGAATTCAGAGTTATTTCTGTTGGAGAGTATCAAGGTAGCAGCTTGATGACCGCAGACTTGATTCCCTTCCTGTTTAGTTATTGTACTGTTCTATACTTCAGACAGTGATGTTTATCAGTCAGAATTTGTATTCATATTAGATGCTCATGTGCTCAGTGATACCAGGTTTTGGGAGTGATATCTTTGAAATTTTGAGATTTCTTCCGCTGAATTTAGTTATTTCGTTTTCAAATTTAAAAGAAATGGTGGTTTATTGGGATTTTTGGCTTGCCTAGTATTGAGATAGGCGCCATCATGTCAGGTGAGATTTTGGGTCGTGACAAGTTGGTATCAGAGCCTAGGTAACATAGGTCTCACGAGTCATGAGCAGGTTTAGTAGAGTCTTGTGGATCGGTACGGAGACGTCTGTACTTATCTTCGAGAGGCTACCGAAACCTTAGGAAATTTCACTTTCTTGTATTCTATCGTGCGGAATTGATTCGGCTTGAAACATAACTCTTTGAATTCCTTCCACGTATTTCATCTGCGCATATGGACGCTCGGTATAAGTTGTGCATCGCCGGCTTGTGATTCTATGAACGAGGTTCAAGATGTGTATTCTGTGTTTTGGTGATGGGCCAGTCTGGAGGATTTGAGGCCAAGTTTAGACCGTAGCTTAGGCTCGGTAGTTTCAGTTGTAACATGTACATTTGGACTCATATGTCCGGTAATGTCCCTACGAGTGGAATTTATGGCTTGATGAGCGGTGGAATGGCTTTGTGATGAGAATGATGTGACTTCGGAATATGTTAAAACGATTTGAATGTGACAAAAAGTATTTCCTTGAAATGTAAAAAATGGCCATTAGGTGCCTGATTTTCGTTTTGATGTGACGTACAGTCCCGAGTATGAATGTTCTGAAGGATCTTTCAGTTAAATTGTGGGACAAATTAAATTCTCATGTCTTGTTAATGAGTTTGGACTCAGAAAGATTAAGTGATTGCGTAGTAATTGTGGTTGCGAAAGGGTATAACAAGATGCCAATTTGAGACTAAGCAGGTGGGTTATCTCATGCGGAGTAATCTATGTAGGTGTGTTACTTACTATGTGAATAGAGAGTTTCTTTTTTGCCAGCAGGGCATACGTGTTGAGACTTGAATTTGAATCTGGTTGAGAAAGTTGACATGATTGTCGCGAGAATAAATGTGAACTTAGCGGATGATTGAGGTAGTTTATGGTGGGTGTTGCATAAGCTTGAGAAGAATTTTCATTGAACTGACTGCAGTATTATGGCAGTAATAAAGTATGGGTAATTCTGATGTGGAGAGACTCTACAAATATTTTGGTGGCAATATTCTTGGGTTTTGGTGACCTACGTGGTTTGGTTGAGTTAGAGAAATTTAGTTCTAAGAGCTTACTTATGTGCAGATAGATTTCAAAGTGTTCTTGATGGTTTGAACCGGATATTTTCTACTAGTGTGGGAAACATGTTGTATATTGTGATTTCCTCCTAGAAGGAAGCGAGAGAAAGGTTTCTAACTAACCGGGTATGTAATTTGCTGGTGACTCAGAGTTGATAATGAGATTTTTGTGCCTTTCACATGGTAGATGTGATATGTTGTGCGGGATTTAGATTCACACGCATAAGGTGGCAGTTCATTCTTGAAAGAAAGATCATGAATTTTAGACAGAATGGTCAGTTTCAGATATTTAGAGGAATGTTATAACTGCCCGAGGATCCCTGAGAAAGGTGCGCATTTCAGAAGGCGCATTGTGTTTTGACTTACAGATGTTCATCGATATTGCAATACCCACCTGGGTTATAGACTGCTAATATTCAAATTATTTCTATGTGGCGCTAAAGAATTATGAAAGTATTCCTCATGGGAAGATCGTGAAAGGAAGACGTGTTAGTCATTCTAGTGCTGGAGTTGGGATCAGTTACGGTGATTCATGTGTTTGATGAATTTGGAGAGTGGGAGTTCTCAGAAGTATATTATTTCAGGTTGCAGCCTATTTGAGGTGAGTATTTTATTTTTACTCAGTGGAGGCACTAGTTGCGTTAATTATTTGTGATAGCTATGCACTATAAGTGTGCATATATGTGAGGTTTGAGCCAATGTGCGGGCATCAGGGCAAGTACTTATACTCGAAAGAATGCTTTGGCTATGATATGCCTAGAGTTGACTGTTAAGCGTAAAGTTATAATGTTTCTCGTGTTCGTACCTTTGGTGAGAACTATCTGGGCTACATTTGAGGTTTCAAAGAGGTTAATTCCCCTGAATAAATGGGGTAGTTACTATTTTTGCGTTAACTTGCCAATTTGGAGTGTGACACCAGACATTGCACATGCTTACGCTATGGCGTGTTATTTGTACCAGTCCAGGAGCATGTGAATCTTATTTCATTTATCATATACATGTGTACTTATTTGATTGCTCCTCTATGATATTCTTGGACTAGAGGCCTGTGACCATGCCTGGCGGATTGCGTTATTGGCACGTGAGTTGTCCGTACGGATCCATATACTGATATTTTTGGCACGTGAGTTGTCCTTGCGGGTTCAGATATTAATACGATAGCACGTGAGTTATCCGTGCGAGTGATGTTAATGTGAGCTCTAAAAGAGCTGGTTAGTGTTATTAAACTTATGTGTATCATTTGTACAATATATAATGAGATTATAGCATTACAGTCGTGGTGGTGCTTGTTAAACTTACAATACGGTTCTCTACTTTGAGACATTTTCCATTTTTGGGTACAAAGTTGCGCATTTGTGGATTATGTTGTATTGGTGTGGCAAGTCAATAGGATAGTTGTGTTTAATAATATAAGGTCATTGGACCTAGAATGGATACTATCAGGTTGGATTCC
Source organism: Nicotiana tabacum (assembly GCF_000715075.1). Lineage (NCBI taxonomy): Eukaryota > Viridiplantae > Streptophyta > Magnoliopsida > Solanales > Solanaceae > Nicotiana > Nicotiana tabacum. Next base: position 40,750,459 of record NC_134101.1, read on the forward strand.
GGTATATTGGGAGGATAATATTGAATGTCGACATAGAAAGTGATTTTATTTGGGACTATGGTTATAGCTGGATACAGCTTGTTCATACTTATACAGTGTGTAGATGTGAGATTCGGGTATTGAAAAGAATTCTGGATGTTAGAAATTTGGCTCCATGGTTTTTGGGCTGAGGTTAAATTAATGATTTTAAGTTATGTTATATGGTCAGGCCTATATTGAATGCGGTGACGTGAGATCACCCCCGGGTACGTGCGTGGTAAGATGGAATAGTGATGTGGTGGCTTGGAAACAACTCCTGGCACGTTCGAGGACGAACGTATGTTTAAGTGGGGGAGATTGTAATGACCCGAATGGTCATTTTGAGCATTTACTCTCCTTTTAACTATTTGAAGTATTGAATAACTTCCTACGAAGTATTATGACTTGTGTAAATTATCGGTTTTGGTTTTAAGGTATTTCGGAGTTAGCTTGGAAGAATGAACTTTCATGTTGGAAGCTTAAGTTGAAATAGTTGACCGGATATTGACTTATGTGTAAACGGCCTCGGATTTAAATTTTTATTATTTCAATAGCTCCGTATGGTGATTTTGGACATAGGAGCGTGTCCGAAAAATTATTTGGAGGTCCGTAGTGGAATTAGGCTTGAAATGCCGAAAGTTGAATTTTTGAAAAGTTTGATCGGGGGTTGACTTTTTGATATCAAGGTCGGAATCCGATTCTGGAAATTGGAATAGTTTCATTATGTCATTTATGACTTGCGTGCAAAATTTGAGGTCAATCGGACTTGATTCGATAGGTTTCGGCATCGCTAGAAGTTGGAAATTTCATAAGACTAAAGTTTCAAGTGAGTTCGCACAAGACCAAACTTTGAACGAGCATATCTACATATATATATATATATATATATATATATATATATATATATATATATATATATATATATATGGATTTATGTGATAATCTACCTATTAAATGAAAGATCTTCGAGTCTAGTTTTTAACGCTTTAAACCGTTCGTCATTTGGATATTCCTACAAGAAGTTATGACTAAATTACCAAAGTCTGGAAAAATGCGATTCTACGACCAATTATGCAATCGCAGAACCATTATGCGATTGCAGAAGTAGTTATGCGACCGCAAAATGGTCTCAAACCTGTCCAGTGAAGCCCATTTCTGGGTATCGATTTTGCGGTGCATTTTGCGACCCGCATACCCATTCTGCGGTCCATTATGCGACCGCAGACCTACTTTCGGAGGGTTAATTTTTTTATTTTTATAACCCGAACCCATTTTGATAAATATGCTTTGGGACTCATTTTGGAGCAAAAATCTGACATTTTTTAGAGAGAAGGGAGAGTGTTCTAGAGAGAGGAAGAAGCTCAAGTGTTTTGTTCATCAAGATCTTGTTCAAGCTTTGAAATCCAACAAGGAAATATCACAAGATCTTCACCCAAGAGGTAAGGTTCTAACCCCTAGTCTTCAATTTCGAGTTTGGGTAAAGATGGATGATTAAGAGTATAATTCTTAGGTGTAATAGTATCATTTATACATATCAATAAGGTTTATGGAAAGATTGTTGAGTTCAAATGGATATAGATTGGGTTGAAAATGGTAGAAATCTTCAAAGACTTTAATTGAAGATTTGAGGGTCGAGTTGATGTCGGAATTTAGTGAAATTTGTATGGTTGGACTCATGGTTGGATGAGCGTTCATATTTTGTCACTTTTGTCGGGTTCTGAGATGTGGGACCCACGGGCGATTTTTGAGTTTATTTAGGATTTTATTGGAAAAATTAGTATTTCATTATGGGATTAATTACAATAATTGGTATTGATTGAATCGATTTAATTGTGCCTAGATACGAGGCTTTCGGGGACCAATTCTCGTGGCAAGGGCATAGCGGAATAAAGAATTACACCGGTTGAGGTAAGTAACACTTCTAAACTTGGTTCTAAGAGTATGAATCCCCAAATTCGGTATGATATAAATTGTTTGGAGGTGACATACACGATAGGTGACGAGCATGTGGACGTGTGCCATATAAATTGTGTCTTGAATAAATCCTGTGCAGTTGTAAGATTAATGAATCATGTTATTATCTGAACATTCTCCACGTGTTAGAGAAATTGAGCTGAGGCTCCAATTAAAGATCATGTTTAGGCTGCGTGCCAATATTTTGGGACCCATGGGGTCGTGTTATTGTTGAATTAATTGTTCAAAAATATATATTTCACACTTGGTAATAATTGTCCATTGTGAGGATATTTATGGGATTAAGCTACGCAATGCAGCATGCCATTTGGCTTTATATATGTTATTATTAAATGGATCTGGGTTGCCCGCCTGCAGCATGCGAGAATGGCTTTATACATTATTATTGTTCTGGATCGGGGCTGCCCGCCTGCAACATGCCTTATTGGCTTTACTATTTTATGGATCGGGGCTGCCCGTCTGCAGCAGGCCTTATAGGATTTGTTATTATACGGATCGAGACTGCCCGCCTGCAGTAGGCCGTATTGGCTTTGTATTACGCTTGGGCTGAAGGAGCCCCTCTGGAGTCTGTACACACCCCAGTAAGCGTAGATGATCATCGATATTCGGGATGGACTTCCCAGAGCATGGACTTGCCTTACTTACTACTTATATATATATATTTGGGATGGATTTTCGCAGGGCATGGACTTGCCTTACTTATTTGTATTGTAATGAGTTATCTGGACATGGATCTTGTCAGTATTATTTATATTTGGGGATAAATTATCCCAAGGCTGAATTGGCCTTATACTGTATTAGGTGACTGACTGTCAGTCGATGTGTAGTTATATACGGGTTGGAACACCCCTGGGCTGGATTGGCCATAAACAGTACCGAGTGACCGGATAATTTGTGATCAGTATTTACATGAGTTCTTTCTACTGAGATGTCATATGCCTCATATCATGCAGTATTGATCTATTTCACTTGTACTGAGTTTAACTGTTGAACTTGAAAGCATGCCTACATTTCTGTATCGTTATTTTTACTGGACGGACTGTACCTGTGAAGCTCATCATTTATTTCAGCCTATAGGTTAGTCTTGTTACTTATTTAGTTAGTTGTACTCATACTACACTCTGCACCTCGTGTGTAGATCCAGGTGCTCCCGGATATGACGACTGCTAGAATTTAGAGTTATTTCTGTTGGAGAGTATCAAGGTAGCTGCTTGACGACCGCAGACTTGATTCCCTTCCTGTTTAGTTATTGTACTGTTCTATACTTCAGATAGTGATGTTTATCAGCCAGAATTTGTATTCATTTTGATGCTCATGTACTCAGTGACACCGGGTTTTGGGAGTGATATATTTGAAATTTTGAGATTTCTTCTGCTGAATTTAATTATTTCGTTTTCAAATTTAAAAGAAATGGTGGTTTATTGGGATTTTTGGCTTGCCTAGTATTGAGATAGGCGCCATCACGACAGGTGAGATTTTGGGTCATGACAGATGTGATACAGGAGATAAGCAATTTCTCTCCCAATTTTTCCATCTACAAAATAAAGTTGTAAAATTATTTATTTTCTCTATATTTTTTTAAGAAAGATATGGTAAGTGTGGATTCAAAAATCCCGTATTAATTATTTTTTTTCAAGAATTAAGCACACTATATATACCCAATTAAATAACTAGTAAAAACAATTTCTCTGATTCTAATAATGAACACAATATTTAGTTACGTCAATTTTAGAATTTAATCGAGAGGATATTTGAAAATAGAATTAGAAGATCACTCAATACTTAAGTTTAACTTATAATATTTACAAGAAAATCATTCAAGTAACATTCGATAACTAAATTATATTATTTTTTAAACACATTTAAAAATAAAATATATAAGCCGGATACACAGTTAAAAATTTAGTTTTTTCGATTAATTTATATATTTAAGCATATAATTAAATTTAATGTTAATGCTAAATATAATTGAATATTGTTTTTTCTTAAATTATTCAATGATACACAATGTAGAATAATTACTAATGGTATTAGCTCAACATTAATCAAACTTAAACAAACCAAGTTGGGTATGAAAGATTAACCATTTTAATTGTTTTGGTCTAATTGAAGTTCTCAATATTTAATTCTTTAGTTAAAATTAATTAATTAGATCTATGACAATAAATTTGTTATTGGAGATAGTTAAACCTAACATTAATGATAAATTTAGCTAATATTTTTCTACTTAATAATTATACATAAATTATTCAATGATACACAATTTAGTATGTTCTCTCATGATATTTTATGATATTTAATTCTTTTGTTATCATTAATCAATTATAATTATGATAATTAATTTATTAGTGGATTAGTAGCTGATCATATCATTTTTAATGGTTTGTAAAATACAATCTGAAAAATATATGCCTATAAATGATTTTTTTATAAGTATAAATGATATTAGATTTGGTATTTAAGATGCATATTTTTTCTTAAATATACACTAATTAGTAATCGTATATTTATAACTAATATTGTAAAAATAATTAATAATTATAAGTTTAATTAATTATAACAACTAAAAACATACGTTTTATAAGAACATCGTGGAATGCATGTTTGATAAAATAAATTAATATTAAATATAATATCATAACATTATGCAAATATTTGACAAAATTAATCGATCAATTTTAACTAAAACATAAATAACATGCAATGTGAAATAACAAGGCAATACTACTAAAATAAGTAAATCGGAACCATAAATATAATACAATTAAAAAATATATTTTAAAATTTAAAAAGAAATTTAAAAGTAAAAGTAAAATTTTTAAAACAAATTTAAAATAATGGAAAAAAAATTATAATAAAAATAAAAAGGGAAAAATTAAAAAATAACCTTGTAATTATACGGTGTAATTACTACCAATTCTCACCTCCCTCTTGAGAATTTAAGTGTGTAATTACACTCTCCAATTATACTCTATTTCATGCTGACCAAGTAATTACTTAGCCAGACAAATATATCAGACTGTTTAATTACACCCAAATCCAATTCATAGGTGGCTTTCTAAACAGGCTCTTAATAATTTTCCCAAGGAATTCCCTGTTTAAGAGAAATCCTCAGTCAAATCCACAAGAAATAAATTTCCAGAGAAATTCATAGATTCAAGATCCCTAGGTAATTTTCCAATTAAGAAATCGCCAAGTAAATCTCCAGGTAAATATCCCTAGCTAACTCCACAGGTAATTGTATTTGGGGAATTTCCTGTGAATTAACAAAAAAGATTACTACCTCTGTTCCAGTTTATATGAACCTATTTTCTTTTTGGTCCGTTCCAAAAAGAATGACCCCTTTATAAATTTGGAAATAATTTTGCTTAAACTTACAATTCTACCCTTAATGAGAAGCTTTTATAACCACACAAATAATCTAGGCCCCTTTTTGAATTGTTTAGGACCACAAATTTTAAAAGTCTTCATTTTTTCTTAAACTCCGTACCCAATCAAACAGGTTCACATGAATTGGAATGGATGGAGTATTATTATTCATTTACTTATGAAAACTGCACTTGCGGATGATTTCCCCAAGTAATTCCGCAAGTAATATTTTGGTGCATTTACTATCGGATTTTCCTGCCAAAATAATTTTTGCAGGTATAATATTCTAGAATTGAGAAATTTCACGTTTCCGCATGAAAATTTGTAGGAACCTTCTCCGAAAATAATTCCTAGGAAAAATCCCCATGTAATTTGCACTTTTCTAGTAGTGGTTATTGTCACGATCCAAAATCCATTAAGGTCGTGATGGCGCCGGACACCACTGTCAGGCAAACCAACTATAAATATTAAATTGGGTTCTCATTTTTATTACTTTTGAAATCATATTTTCCTTTAATATACATAGTAAAGAATGAGAATTTACAGAGTAAATAATAATACTTTTAACAAATTCAATACAGAACAACCCATAATTCTCCCAAAATCCAGTGTCACAAGTGCATGAGCATTTACTAGATAAAATAAAATACAGCAACTGTCCGGAATACAAATTAGACAAGAAAAATATAAATAACTCTGAAGGAGACTCTACTGGCTGCGGATCGTAATATAGAATGCAGCTCACCTAAGTCTCCACATTAACCACACCTCTGCGCCCACAAGGCCGCTAGACATATAAGTACCTGCACAAAAATGTGCAGCAAGTGTAGCATGAGAACGTAAACAACGTGTACCCAGTAAGTATTAAGCCTAATCTCGAAGAAGTAGTGGCGAGAGGTCGACTTTGACACTCACTAAGGGTCAATAATATTAAAAATAGAAATATTAAATCAACATGATTTATAGGATTAAAAATAATTTTCTTTAACCAGCAGAAATAATTAAATTCCTTCAAATGCGACCATTTCCCATTTATTAATTAATTTCACAAGATGCAATAAATAGCAAAGTATCGTATAATTATTATTATTAGGCACGATATCTGCCGAGGTCGTTCAGCCCGATCCAGAGTGTCGTGTACACAGCCGAGGAACGTGCGGCGCGATCCATAAATGCATCTATACTGCCGAGGCGTTCGGCTCGCTCCACAAGAGAGGAGGACATTTTCTTATGTACCTCCGGAATGAGAATATATTTATTTTTATTAAGATTTACACACTAGGATATACAGTTTATAGCAACACTTAAATAATTTGAGCAAAAATTCAAGTATGTGAAATTTCAATCTCTTATTATTTCCTCTAACAATTTACAACAAAAATTCCAATATTTCAATTAACTGAAAGATGCAATTATTATAAGTAATTCATGATTTGAGTCCTAAACTATCCGGACTTAGCAATATTAGTAGCTATGCACGGACTCTCGTCACCTCGTGCGTACGTAGCCCCCACAATTAGCGATAATTATTAATTTAAATCACCCAGAGGTAAATTTCCTCTTACAAGGTTAGACATGAGACTTACCTCGCTCCGAAGTTCCATAGCCGGCTCCCAAGCCTTTCAAATAACTCGACCAATGCCCAACGCTGCAAAACTCGCTTTCGCTTTATTAACATTCGCAAGCTTTTAATCCTCCTCCGATATCATAACATTGAGTAAAATGCTCATATGCCACCAAAAAATTGATATCTACAATTACAATCCCAATCACAATCAAAATATGACTCAAAAATATTTATCAATATCTATTTATGGCTCACAAGTTGGCTACAAGCCTCCAGCTCAAATCGTCTAATAGGTTCACTTACTAGTACATTCAACTCCACTCTTATTATTTAATACCCATCTGAAGTTATCAGTGATACTACATTAATTCTCTAACACCGCCAAATTACTATTCATCGTCTTCCTTAACCAACATTTTCAAAATATTCAATTTGGTGATTACTTAGTTGAACACTTCCAACTAAGCTAGAAAATGATTCCATAGGTTCATTGCATCCTTTAATTTCATTTCTAAGAACACTATTTATTTTTCCCCCATTTTCTCTAGAACACTATTCATGCCATGAACTAGGATTTATGAAATCAATTATCCAACCATAACAACTTGAAATAAATATTAGAATTACTCTCACCGACTCATAAGAAATGAACTTAAAGTATTAGTATTACCTTCTTGAAATTGTTCCTTAAAATTCCAATATTTGGGAAATTTGGTGTTCTTGAACAACTTGAAAGATTTTTATAGATTTCAAAGATTGAAGATGTGATGACTCAAAATGTCATCTTTAAATTTAATAATTAATTATGTGTTCTAAGATCTCGAAAAGTACTATTTATCATTCATCGATTTACGTGCGCAATCCGTAAAATTTTCTGAAAAGTTTTTATGTGAAAAATGGATTAAAATGTGAATTAGAGCTTTAAAACTCAATTGAGTTGACTTTGGTCAACATTTTGAGCAAACGGACTCGGATCAGTATTTTGACAGTTTTGGTAGATCCGTATAGTGATTTGGGACTTGGGCGTATGCCCGGAATCAAATTCCGAGGTCCCTAGCCCAAGATATGGAATTTTGATGAAAAATTAAAAGTTTAAGTTCAAATAGTGACCGGATGCCGAATTATATGCAAATGACCCTGGAATAGAATTTTGATGATTCCAACAGCTCCGTATGGTAATTTTGGACTTAGGAGCATGTTCGGAATTTTATTTGGAAGTCCGTAGTTAAATTGGGCTTGAAATGGCTAAAAATAAGAATTTAAGTTTGAAACTTTGACCGGGGAGTTGACTTTTTGATATCGGAGTCGGAATCCAGTTCTAAAAATTTTCATAGCTCCATTTTGTCATTTATGACCTGTGTGCAAAATTTGAGATCAATCGGAGTTGATTTGATAGGTTTCGACATCGAATGTAGAAGTTGGGAATTTTAAGTTTTATTAAGCTTGAATGGGAGCATAATTCGTGATTTTAGTGTCGTTTTATATGATTTGAGGTTTCAAATAAGTTCGTATGATATTTTAGGACTTGTTGGTATATTTGGTTGAGGTCCCGAGGGCCTCAGGTGAGTTTCAGATAGTTAACGGATCAAAAGTTGGACTTAAAACAGTTGCTGCAATTTTTCCTTTCTGCTTGAAATTCTGGGCCAAGATCGAGCCCAAGATTGAGGCCCAAGATTGAGACCCATGATCGAAACCACAATCGAGGCCGAGGATCGAGGCCAAGATCTAGGCCGAGGATCGAGGCCATGATCGAGGTCGAGGATGGAGGCCGAGGATCAAGGCCATGATAGAGGCCGAGGATCGATTCCATGATCGAGGCCATGATCGAGGCCATGATCGAGGGCTGCCTGGGCAGAATTATAGAAGAGGGCATTCGTCCCATTCTCCAATTTTAACAAATTGGAGCTTGAGAGTAGGCGATTTTGTCACGACCCAAAATCTCACCTGTCATGATGGCACCTATCTCAATACTAGGCAAGCCAAAAATCCCAATAAACCATCATTTCTTTTGAATTTGAAAACAAAATAACTAAGTTCAGCGAAAGAAATCTAAAAAATTTCAAATATATCACTCCCAAAACCCAGTGTCACTGAGTACATGAGCATATAATATGAATACAATGTTTGACCAATAAAGAAACCACTGCCTGAAAGTATAGAACAGTATAATAACTGAAGGAAAGAGAGACAAGGTCAGCAGACGCCAAGAAGCTACCTTTGTAGTCTCCAATTGATAGTACTCTGAAATCTAACAATCTCTGTGTCCGAAAGCACCTGGATTTGCACACGAGGTGCAGAGTGTAGTATGAGTACAACTAACTCAATATGTAACAAGACTAACCTCTGGGCTGAAAGAAATGATGAGCTCCGCAAGTGCAATCCAGTAAAAATAATGGTACAGAAATATAAGCATGCTTTCAAGTTCAACAGTTAAACTCAATACAAGTGAAATAGATCAATATTGCATGATATGAGGCATATGACATCTCAGTAGAAAGACCTCATGTAAATACTGGTCATAAATTATCCGGTCATTTGGTACTGTTATTGGCCAATCTAGCCCAGGGGTGTTCCAACCCGTATATATATGCACATCGACTGACAGTCAGTCACCCAGTACCGTATAAGGCCAATCCAGCCCTGGGATAATTTATCCCTAAATATAAATGATATTGACAAGATCCATGTCCACATAACTCATTACAATACAATTAAGTAAGGCAAGTCCATGCCCTGGGAAAATCCATCCCAAATATATATATAAGCAGTAAGTAAGGCAAGTCCATGCCCTGGGAAGTCCATCCTGAATATCAATGATCATCTACGCTCACTGGGGTTGTGTACAGACTCCGGAGGGGCTCCTTCAGCCCAAGCGTAATACAAATCCAATATGGCCTACTGCAGGCGGGCGGTCCCGATCCGTATAATAACAAAGCCTATAAGGCCTGCTGTAGGCGGGTAGCCCCGATCCATAAAATAGTAAAGCCAATAAGGCATGCTGCAGGCGGGCAGCCCCGATCCATAAAATAGTAAAGCCAATAAGGCATGCTGCAGGCGGGCAGCCCCAATCCATAAAATAGTAAAGCCAATAAGGCATGCTGGAGGTGGGCAACCCCGATCCAGAACAATAATAATGTATAAAGCCATTATGGCATGCTGCAGGCGGGCAACCCCGATCCATTTAATAATAACATATATAAAGCCAAATGGCCTGCTGCGTTGCGCAGCTCAATCCCATAAATATCCTCACAATGGGCAATTATTACTGACTGTGAAATGTATATTTTAGAACAATTAATTCAACAGCATCACGAACCCATGGTTCCTAAAATATCGGCACATAGCCTAAACATGATCTTTATTACTAGCCTCAGCTTAATTCCTCTAACACGTGCCACATGTTCAGATGATAACATGATTCTTTAATTTTATTACTTCACAAGATTTATTCAAGACACATTTTCTGTGGTGCACGTCTGCATGTTCGTCACCTATCGTGTATGTCACTTCCAAACTATTCATATCATACCAAATTCGGGGATTCATACCCTCAGAACCAAGTTTAGAAGTGTTACTTACCTCAAACTGTGTAATTCTTTACTCCGCTATGCCTTTGCCTCGTGAATTGGCCTCCAAATGCCTCGAATCTAGCCACAAATAATTCGTTTATGTTAATAAAATTTATTGGAATTAATTCCATGAGAAAATATTAATTTTCCATAAAAATCCGTAATTTAACTCAAAAATTGCCCGTGAGTCCCATGTCTCGGAACCTGACAAAAGTTACAAAATCCAACAACCCATTAAATTATGAGTTCAACCATACTAATTTTACTCAAATCCGACTCTGAATCGGTGTTCAAATCTTGAAAATTCATTTTATGAAGTTTCTACAGTCTTCCCCAAATTTTCACCTCAAAGTACTAATCATATGATAAAATCATTGATATATTCAGGTATATTAACCAAATCCGAGTTAGAATCACTTACCCCGATGAATTTCTTGAAAAACCCATGAAATATCGTCTCCAACCGAGCTCCCAAAGTCCAAAAATAAATAATAACCTAAACCCCGTTTATATAGTGCACCTCTCGGATTCTCAACACGCTGACCGCGCATTTTCCCTGCCCCCGCGAACGACTTACCGCGGTCCACAGAATTCCCACCACGGCCGTGAAAGGTTGGTGGCTGCACTGCAAGCTTTAGTATTTTTGCTTTAGTATTTTAGACACGAAGGGCTACAACTTTCGTTTTTGAATCATCTCAAAATTCCTTGTGTATCAAAAGATGTAGGCTTCCGAAATCGGACCAACGGACTGCAGAACTTCCTGGAGCGCCTCCGCGACCAAATTTACGCGGTTTGCGCCTCCTCCTCCTCCGCCCTCAGTGAAATTTTTAGCACCAGAACCACGCCTTAGTTCCGGTAATGCCCGGACTCGCTCAAAACTCATTCGGAACCTTCCGGATACAAATCATATATGAATTTCAATTATAAAACATGCTACGGACCTGCTCGCACACTTAAAACACTGAAAAGAGGTCATCTTGACCCGGTATTGACCATGGCCAAACTCCCAATTTTTCTTAACTTTACAAATCTCTCAACTTCTATGTTTTGCGTCGAAACGTATCAAATCAATCCGGAATGACTTTAAATTTTGCACACAAGTCATAAATGACTTCATGGAGCTATTCCTATTTCCGGAATCGACATCTGGCCTCGTTATAAAAAAATTCACCCTTCGGTCGGACTTTTCCAAAATCTAATATTTTCCAACTTTTGCCTAAATGTGTCGAATTGCCCTACAGACTTCCAAATCCAAATCCGAACATACGCCTAAGTCCGAAATCATCATACAAAGCTATTGCAATCATCAAAATTAAATTCCGAGGTCGTTAACGTATAAGTCAATATTCGGTCAACTATTTCAACTTAAACTTCCAACCTTAAAATTCATTCTTCCAAGCTAACTCCGAAATACCTTAAAACCAAACCAACAATTGTCATGACCCGAAATTTCCCACTGACGGGACCGCGATAGCGCCTAACATTTCACTTGCCAAGCAAGCCAACGTTAGAGAATCATTAAACCATTTCCTTATTTCCATTCAGTAAATAACAATAATTAACTCAAATGAAGTATAATAAGTGCGGAATATCATAAAACTGTATTAATTACTACCACCCGGATCTGGAGTCACAATTCACGAGCATTTTAGGATTTGCTACAAATAATAGTAAGAAAGAAATACAACTGTCTGAATGAAAGAAACAGTAGAATAGAAAAGATAGACGAGGACTTCAAGATCTGTGAACGCCGACAGATCTACCTTGAGTCTCCGGACAACGGACCAATATCAAAATCTCGATCAACTCAAGCCTGTATCAAAATCTGCACAGAAAGTGCAGAGTGCAGTATTAGTACAACCGACCTCATGTACTGGTAAGTGTCGAGCCTAACCTCGACGAAGTAGTGATGAGACTAAGGCAAGGCACCTACAAATCAACCTGTACAATTTAACAGTCTATACGCAAATAACAGAAATGAATAACTAAACCAGAAATGTCGGGAGGGGAAACATACTGATGGGAATACAAGATAAAGAACTACAACAGAATGATCACCGGAGCAGTCAATATACCATGAATCAACAGGAATAGTGAATACAGTAAGAAAAAATGCACGGCATCACCCTTCATGATTTTACTCTCAATCTCACCATAAAATTAATAGAAACAGCACGGCATCACCCTTCGTGCATTACCTCTCATATCATGGCACGACATCACCCTTCGTGCATTAACACTCACAGTATGGCACGGCATCACCCTTCATGCATTAACTCTCATATCATGGCACGGCATCGCCCATCGTGCTTTTACACTCACAATATGGCACGGCATCACCTTTCATGCATTAACACTCACAATATGGCACGGCATCACCCTTCGTGCATTAACACCCTTCTTTACCATAATGCAATGCATAAATAACAACAGGGAGATAGAATAGCAAGTACAAACCTTAATTCAACATTTGGTTCAATAATATCAATCTCAACTTTGAAATAAAAACTCAATTATCACCAGAAAATCCGTAAACATGATAAGAACGATAAATTGAACAACACTAGTATAACACGTAGCAATTTGGCATAGGAGTGAGACAATATAAGAAAAATAGAGAAACATGGAAAACAGGTAAATTGGCGGCGCATAAGTACTCATCACCTCACATATACGCCGCTCACATGAATTTCACTTAGCAAGTAATCTAAGGTTCCTAATTCCCTCAAGTCAGGGTTAGACACAACACTTACCTCGCTCCGAAGGCCACTTAATTCTCAATCATAGTTTTTCTTTTGGAATTCACCTTCAAATCACTCGTATCTATTCAAAAATGACTCAATAATATCAAATATTACTAAAGGAATCAATTATATTGCATAAATTAAATTTCCTAAATTTTCCTCAAAAAAGTCTAAAAATCGACCCCGGGCCCGCTTGGTCAAAACCTGAGGTTCGGACCAAAATCATTTTACCCATTCACCCCTGAACCTGAAAATATAATTAGTTTTGGAATCCGACCTCAAATTGAGGTCTAAATCCCCAGATTCCCGAAATCCCTAGTTTCTACCCTAACCCCTAATTCTACCATGAAAACTCTAGATTTTAGGTTGAAAATTCAAGAAATGCAATGGGTAATTGAAAGAAAATGGTTTAGAATCACTTACCAATACTTTGGGGAAGAAATGACTCTTAAAAAATGCCCTCTCACCGTTTCATTTTTGAGAAAAATGAATTTTTAGCTAAAATCCCGTTTTTTGATTTTGTTAAGTGCTGGGCGATAGTGTTCAATGCGTTCGCAAGAGTACTCTCGCGTTCGCGAAGGGTATTGGCTGCCAAGCCTTCGTGTTCACGAGACCCAGCTCGCGTTTGCGATGATTACTCTCCCCTGGCCTTCGCGTTCGCGAGGCATGGCTCGCGTTTGCGATGAAGGAACGACCAACCCTCCCCCCAGGTCCCCACGTGCTTTGCGTTCGCGTTGAGCCGGTCGCGTTCGCGAAGAGTAAGTCCCCCATCACTTTGTGTTCGCAAAGAAGAAGTCTCATCCTCATCAGGTTACTCTTTTCGTTCGTGAGAGGGCCTTCGCGAACGCGAAGAAGGATATGCCAGACACCAGAATCTGCAAAAAACCAGATTTTTCCCATGTCCAAAATATCTCGTGGCCTATCCGAAACTCACCCGAGCCCTGGGGGCTCCAAACCAAGCATGCACACAAGTCTAAAAACATCATACGAACTTGCTCGCGTGATAAAATCGCCAAAATAACACCTAGAACTACGAATTTAGCACCAAATCAAACGAAATTCTCAAGAACACTTTAAAATTCCTATCTTCTCAACTGGACGTCCGAATCACGTCAAATCAACTTCGTTTCTCACCAAATTTCACAGACAGGTCTTAAATATCATAATGAACCTGTACCGGGCTCCGAAACCAAAATACGGACTCGATACTAACAATGCCAAATATCAATCAATTTTAAAAAACAAATAATTTCCTAACTTTTATTTTCATCAAAAATTCATAACTCTAGCTAGGGACCTCTGAATTCGATTCTGGGCATATGCCTAGGTCCCACAATTCGATACGGACCTACCGGGACCGTCAAAGTATGGATCCGGGCCCATTTACCAAAACGTTTGATCGAAGTCAACTAAAATCAGCTTTTAAGGCAAATATTCTTATTTTTATTAGTTTTCAACATAAAAGCCTTCCGGAAACCTGCCCGGACTATGCACGCAAATCGAGGAGGGTAAAAATGAGATTTTTAAGGCTTAAGAGCGCGGATTCGAGTTCTAAATCATAAGATGATATTTTGGGTCATCACAATATCCACCTCTTAAACAACCGTTTGTCCTCGAACGGACATAGAAAAGTACCTGGGCTTGTGAAAAGGTGGAGATATCTACTCAGCATATCGGACTCGGACTCCCAAGTAGCTGCATCAATAGGATGAACTCTCCACTACACTCGAACTGAAGGGTAACTCTTTGACCTCGACTGACGAACCTGCTAGTCTAGAATGGCCACCGCCTCCTCCTTATAAGTCAAATCCTTGTCCAACTGGATAGAGATGAAATCTAACACGTGGGACGGGTTACCATGATATTTTCGGAGCATAGACATATGGAATACCGGATGAACTGAGGATAACCCTGGAGGCAACATAAGTCTATAAGCTACCTCCCCCACTCTCTCGAGGATCTCAAATGGCCCGATATACCTAGGGCTCAACTTGCCCTTCTTCCCAAATCTCATAACACTCTTCATGGGCGATACCCGAAGCATTATTCTTTCCCCAACCATGAATGCAATATCACGAACTTTACGGTCGACATAAATCTTTTGCCTGGACTGAGCTGTATAAAGTCGATCCTGTATAATCTTGACCTTGCCCAAGGCCTCCTGAAATAAATCTGTACCCAATAATCGAGCCTTCCCCGGCTCAAACCACCCAACTGGCAACCTACACTGTCTACCATATAATGCCTCAAAGGGAGCCATCTGAATGCTCAACTGGTAGCTGTTATTGTAGGCAAACTCCGCTAACGGCAAAAATGGATCCCAAGAACCTCCAAAGTCAATAACACATGTGCGGAGCATATACTCCAAGATTTGAATAGTACGCTCGGACTGCCCGTCCATCTGAGGATGAAATGTTATGCTCAAATCAACCCATGTACCTAACTCACACTGAACTGCCCTCCAAAAGTGCGGTAAACTGCGTACCTCGATCAGAAATGATAGACACGGACACCCTGTAAAGACGGACGATCTTACGAATGTAAATCTCTGCCAACCGCTCCGAGGAATAGGTAACTGCCACAGGAATGAAATACGCTGACTTAGTCAGCCTGTCCATAATGACCCAAACTGCATCGAACTTCCTCTGAGTCCGTGGGAGTCTAACAACAAAATCCATAGTGATACGCTCCCCCTTCCAATCAGGAATTTCTAACCTCTGAAGTAAACCACCAGGTCTCTGATGCTTACACTTTACCTGCTGGAAATTTAGGCACCGAGCTGCATAGGCAATTATGTCCTTCTTCATTCGCCTCCACCAATAATGCTGCCTCAAGTCCTGATACATCTTGGCGGCGCCCGGATGAATAGAATACCGGGAACTGTGGGACTCCTCAAGGATCAACTCACGAAGTCCATCCACATTAGGCACACAAATACGACCCTGTATCCTCAAAACCCCGTCATCTCCAACAGTAACCTACTTGGCACCACCGTGCCGTACTGTGTCTCTAAGGACAAGTAAATGAGGATCGTCATCCTGTCGATCTCTGATGCGCTCAAACAAAGAAGACCGAGCAACTATACAAGCTAGAACACGACTGGGCTCAGAAACATCTAACCTCACGAACTAGCTGGCCAAGGTCTGAACATCCAATGCAAGCGGTCTCTCACCAACTGGAATATATGCAAGGCTACCTATACTGACTGACTTTCTACTCAAAGCATCGGCCACCACATTGGCCTTCCCGGGATGATACAATATGGTGATATCATAGTCTTTCAATAACTCCAGTCTCATCCTCTGCCTCAAATTGAGTTCCTTCTGCTTGAACAAATACTGCAAGCTCCGATGATTAGTGAATACCTCACATGGCACGCCATAAAGATAGTGCCTCCAAATCTTCACCGTGAACAATGGCTGTCAGCTCTAGATCATGAACAGGGTAATTCTTCTCGTGAACCTTCAGCTTCCGTGAAGCATATGCAATAACCTTGCCACCCTGCATCAATACCGCACCCAGACCAATACGAGATGCGACACAATATACTGTATAAGATCCTGAACCTGTGGGTAACACCAATATCGGTACCGTGGTCAAAGCAGTCTTGAGCTTCTGAAAGCTCGATTCACACTCGTCTGACCACCTGAACGGGGCACCCTTCTGGGTCAATTTGGTCAACGGGGCTGCTATGGATAAAAACTCCTCCACAAATCGAAGGTAATAGCCCGCCAAACCCAGGAAACTACGGATCTCTATAGCTGATTGTCACGCCCCAAACTCAAGGAGCGTGACCGGCGCTCAACAGAGAGAACCCGACTGAGCAAGCCTATTAGACTTCCTTCTACTGAAACTCATCCATGAATAAAGAAGAGATGTACTCCATTAATCATTCACTGAGAAGATTTTATTAACAACTTCCTTTTTCATTTCCATTAGTAGCTTCATTCATAACTTCCAAAACATTACGAGTTTATAGAATTAATAAAAAAACATAATTTCCAAGTACCAACATTTCTAGTTCAATTCCCGACATCAACCATAACCCACAACCTGTCTACGGAGCCTCTAAATATAATAGAAGAGTAATATGGAAATGCCGACAACAACGCCCCGGCTATACCTCAAAATACTGTACATGAGAAACAAAAGATACATGACCCCGGAATGAAGTGGGGCTCACCCAATCAGCTGAAAAGAGTGTACTGCTATCACTGATCAATGCCGCCTGCTGAAGAACCACCTTGCATCCATTAAAGATGCAGTGCCCCCGGCAAAAGGGACGTTAGTACTGTCGAATAGCACTAGTATGTATAGCTAAAAATCCTCTTTCAAAATAGAATGCCCATATAAGAAAAGGCAACACATAAAAATAGCAAGTCACAATCAACAATATCCAAACGTCCAGTTAAAATATAATAATTTCCAAAGTACAAACTTCATATATAATTTTGGTTGGGAGATCATTAGCACCGATACACCACCGTCTTTGTTAGCACGGAGTACGATCATGCCCGATCGGCTAGTCCATCTCCCCACGAACAATGCGGTTTGACATGTGATACAAAAGAAAGTTGTTACCAAGAGTAGTACCACCATATGCGCAATATGGCGTCTGATCTCTACCCGATCAGCTAGGCCGCCTTCCCACATATGCCGTACGGGTTGACTTTTCCAATCCTCAAAGGTGCAGTTTCATTCCAATTAAGGGGAATAATATCACAATCCACCCCTACACCGGCACGTGTAGTTTCAAGTGCCACCCTTCCTCGGTATTGCTAATGATGCTCCCAAAAATAGTTTTGATTTGATTTGCAAACAGAAATATTATAAATACAATTGTACTCACCTCAACATTTTCACATTGTATGAATTCTCATTAGTATTTCCAGTCATTCACAACGACAATATTTCCTTGGCTCATTAGGCCATTCACAAGATTCTTTATTCCTGGCACGATGGCCGTATTTCATATTCCACACTTTCACTGTCACGACCCAACTGGAGGGTCAGGACTAGCACCCGGGCCATACTTGCCGAGCACCAACATACATTTTATCTAACCTTCCTTATTATCTTTAAGGGCCAACAAGATCAATATAAATAGTAGACATGGATCATGAACATCCAACAATGAAAGATAATGTCATAAACATACATAACATGGGACGACAAGACTGTCAAGAAACTATATATAAGGTACGAGCTACCATGATGCCATGAAAGACTATACAACAAAAATCAGCCGACAAGGCATTCTAAACCATACATAAGTCGACACCTGCCTATGAGCCTCTAAAAGAACATAAATGCTACAACATTGCCGGAACAGGGCCCCGACATACCCATAATGTCTATAACAAAAATGCATACCAAGACCACGGCAAGTCCGGAGAAGGGATCTCGCCAATAACCGCTTAATTGGACAGCCTACTGTGGTGGGGGAGCTACGTCTACCTGTCTATCAGGACCTGCAGCACGACATGCAGCGTCCACAAATAAAAAGGACGTCAGTACGAATAAAGTACTGAGTATGTAAGGCAGGAAAGCATAAGTGAGAACAGTAATGTAAACAGGGATAGAGAATATACAACCTGTGACATCTGGGTACCTCTGAGGGCTACTGACATGAAATACATGATACATACATATATATACATAAACTTTTAAAACATACGCTTTTGTGGGCATCACCATCATCATATTGTACCCGGCCGTAATAGGCTCGGTAAAATGTACCCGGCCATCATTGGGCTCGGTAGAATCGTACCCGGCCACGTAGAGCTCGGTAAAACCGAACTGATCAGTGGTTGCACAATAGGTGCCATACCCGGCCGACTATAGCGCGGCTCGGTAGAGTAAAATAGATACATATATATGATGCATGCTGGACTCATTAGAATCACATTTTGAACCTTTCGGAGTGACGTAAGGTCGGTATCCTTCGTACATGTTATTAGGATTAACTCTTCATCAAGAATCTTATAAGAATAAGGAACTACCAACAACATTGATAATATAAGAATAAGAGAAGTAACATCAATATCAATCGTTTCATAAGAAGGGCTGCAATGTAAGTACTGCTAGCTTCTAAGAGTAGAGTATCTTTGGGAGCTCGTTCATTACATTATGTACAATCGGAGTCGTGCAAAAGAATGAAGAGGATAGCCTCACATACCTTGTATATACTGCCCAACCTCAAGCTATGCAAATGTCACGACTCCTTAGTCTACAATAAGACAAATGACACTATCA
Organism: Nicotiana tabacum; assembly: GCF_000715075.1. Classification (NCBI taxonomy): domain Eukaryota; kingdom Viridiplantae; phylum Streptophyta; class Magnoliopsida; order Solanales; family Solanaceae; genus Nicotiana; species Nicotiana tabacum. The sequence continues at coordinate 40,769,955 of NC_134101.1, forward strand.
TTATCGTTTAAGCGTCGTAACTATTATGTATCGACCACAACCTATTTTACGATGAAACGGACAGCACCTCCCCTATTTATATGACTTCCCACAAGTCAATACAATCACCAAACAGCCCAAACAACATCATTAATAATCATATTGAGCCTCCAAAATAGTCTACCAACCAATAACATTACTACCAAGCCTTTCGATATATATTTCACAAGTTCTAGCCTCAACGACTTAGCTGCAACTTGGATAATCTTAAATATATATAGAGTAAGAGGTTCCTTACCTTTAAATAGAATGAACAACTCCAATTTGACCTTAATTTTCCACGAAATATCCCTTCAATTCTGTCACAAGAACAAGGAAGCAAAACTAGCAATTAATTCGGATTTTTCGGCACTAGAATTACTTTAGAAGACTTGAAATCACCTAGGGTTGATATTAAAAACTTGAAGGTGTATTTACAGGCTATACAACACTTAAAACAACCTCTCACACGAGCTGGAACAACACAAAAATCAGCAACAACAAGAAGAACAAGAAACTTACTAGCGCCACGGGATTGCTGACATTTGATTTGTGTTGTTTGCCCTTTGTTTGGGTCTTGGATCATGAGAGAACCTTGCGAGACTGTTTTTAGGGTTATAAGGTCTGAATATACTGAAAAATAATGACTTAAAATGGGGTTGAGGTATCTTATATATGTCCATATGTCTTAAACCGCCTTTGTGGGCCCCATAGAGAGCAGCTTGGCGCACTCTCGCGAAAACGCGAATATCTCTCTATTCTGAGATCGTATCGATGAACGGTTTAATGCGTTGGAAACTAGACTCATAGATATTCAATTTGATAGGTAGATAACACCCCATAATTCCAAGCACATTGGGAGAAAAATGCAGTAACATTTGACCTAAAGTTTAAGTAAAATTATAAACCTAAGTTGCAACAACTTTTATCGACTTTTGTTTCATAACTCGCTTGACTTCAAGACTTATGATGCGGATATTATATGATTCAAATACATTAAAACAAGACCTCTTGGGACAGTTAAGAGAACCTTGCGAGACTGTTTTTAGGGTTATAAGGTCTGAATATACTGAAAAATAATGACTTAAAATGGGGTTGAGGTATCTTATATATGTCCATATGTCTTAAACCGCCTTTGTGGGCCCCATAGAGAGCAGCTTGGCGCACTCTCGCGAAAACGCGAATATCTCTCTATTCTGAGATCGTATCGATGAACGGTTTAATGCGTTGGAAACTAGACTCATAGATCTTCAATTTGATAGGTAGATCACCCCATAATTCCAAGCACATTGGGAGAAAAATGCAGTAACATTTGACCTAAAGTTTAAGTAAAATTATAAACCTAAGTTGCAACAACTTTTATCGACTTTTGTTTCATAACTCGCTTGACTTCAAGACTTATGATGCGGATATTATATGATTCAAATACATTAAAACAAGACCTCTTGGGACAGTTAATCACCTCTAGTGTTACCCGAAAATACGGGTTACAACATCCTTGATTCGTTTAACTTCTAATATTTGTTAACCACTCTTATACACCCTTGTACCGTTTAAGACCAATAGGATTAACTTCTTATCATCTCAAAAATAATCTCTTCTTGGATTTACGTCGAGTAACTTACAGTGTGATCTATGGTATGCGAATTTGGGTTGTAACACCCTCTCCCCCTTAGGAACATTCGTCCTCGAATGTAAGGGTTTATGGGGTGTCTAACTCATCGTGGATTCCGACGGAGATTTCCGGCTGAGTTTCCCCCATAAAATGGGCACTAGCCAAACTTGCAAGCAGTTAAACCTAACCTATGGCCTTACAAGACTATACAAAGCATTATGGATATGTACATTATCTTCATATTACCATTTTGTATTAAAAAAAGAGTATTCATAAGCTATTGCTTACCTCATACAGCCGTTTCACCTTATAATGCGTCCTTCTTTCCCCCGGCATCCTCGTTATCTTCACTCTGGAATAGGTAAGGGTATTTAGACTTCATCTCCTCTTCTGCATCCCATGTGATTTCTTCTATATTCTTGTTCCTCCATAATACTTTCACGGAAGCTACATCCTTTGTTCTCAGCTTGCGGACTTGTCGATCTAATATAGCCACTGGCACTTCATCATATGATAGATCCTTTGTAACTTGTACATCTTTGATAGGGACGACCCGAGAAGGGTCTCCAATACATTTCCTCAACATAGATACATAGAATACCGGGTGGACAAATTCCAATTCAGATGGCAATTCTAACTCGTAAGCAACCTGTCCAATTCGTCGAAGAATTTTGTACGGCCCAATATACCGCGGACTCAACTTACCCTTCTTCCCAAAACGCATAACACCCTTCATCAGCGAGATCTTCAAGAAAACCCAATCACCAACCTCAAATTCCAGATCATGACGTCGGACGTCGGAATAAGACTTTTGCCTGCTTTGTGCCGTCCTCAGTCGCTCTTGTATCACTTTCACCTTCTCAATGGCTTAGTGAATCAAATCTGGCCCATATAATTCTGTCTCACCGACTTCGAACCATCTAACTGGTGATCTACATCTCCTCCCGTACAGTGCCTCATACGGGGCCATTTTAATACTGGAATGGTAGCTATTATTGTAGGCAAATTCTATAAGTGCCAGGTGGTCATCCCAATTCCCCTTGAAATCTAGAACACATGCTCGTAGCATATCTTCAAGCATCTGGATGGTACGTTCAGCCTGTCCGTCAGTCTGCGAATGGAATGCAGTGCTGAGATTTACTTGTGTGCCTAAACCCTTCTGAAAAGACCTCCAAAAGTTAGCCGTAAATTGAGCTCCTACGTCTGATATAATAGATACCGGCACACCATGAAGCCTAACAATCTCCTTGATATACAACTTTGCATAATCTTCAGCCATGTAAGTTGTCTTAACTGGCAAAAAATGGGCAGATTTTGTAAGTCGATCAACTATCGCCCAGATGGAGTCAAACTTATGATAAGAGCGAGGTAATCCAATAATGAAGTCCATATTAATCACCTCCCATTTCCAGGTCGGAATCTCTATATTCTGAATCAATCCACTAGGTTTCTGATGCTCGATCTTTACTTGTTGACAATTAGGACACTGGGCTACAAATTCTGCAACAGACTTCTTCATGTTATCCCACCAATACTGCTCCTTAACGTCATGATACATCTTTGTCGAGCCAGGATGGATAGAATATCGTGACTGGTGAATCTCAATCATAATCTTCTCTCGCAACCCTGCCATACTAGGTACACATAATCAGCCCTGGTATCTCAGTGTCCCATCTCCTCCGATCTTGAAAGCTGTAATCTTACACTGCTGAATTCCCTCTCTCAATCTTACTAAGGTAGGATCTTCATATTGCCGTGCTTTTACCTCGGCTACCAAAGATGATTCTGCTGTATTTTGTACAGTAACACCTCCGTCATCAGAGTCCAACAATCTGATTCTCATATTGGCCAGCTGGTGAAGCTCTTTGGTCAACCCTTGTCTACCTGCCTCAATATGTATTAAGCTTCCCATTGACTTACGGCTGAGAGTGTCTGCTACAACATTAGCTTTACCGGGATGGTACAATATCTCGACATCGTAGTCTTTCAGTAATTCAAGCCACTTACGCTGCCTCAAATTCAACTCCTTATGCTTGAAGATGTATTGTAAACTCTTGTGATCTGTGTAGATGTCAACATGGACGCCGTATAAGTAGTGCCGCCATATCTTCAAAGCATATATTACTGTAGCCAATTCCAAATCATGAGTCGGGTAATTCTTTTCATGCTTCTTCAATTGTCTTGATGCATAAGCAATCACCTTCCCACGTTGCATCAATACGCACCCCAAACCTATACCTGAGGCATCACAATATACCACATAACCTTCTGTTCCTTCTGGGAGAGTGAGCACTGGCGCGGATGTCAATCGATTGTTTAGCTCCTGAAAACTATGTTCGCAAGCATCAGACCACTGGAACTTGGTAGCTTTCTGTGTTAACTTAGTCAATGGTGCTGATATAGAGGAAAACCCTTCTACAAACTGCCTATAATATCCTGCTAGCCCCAGGAAGCTGCAGACTTCTGACGGTGTTGTAGGTCTCGGCCAATTCTTCACTGCATCGATCTTCTGAGTGTCGACACTAATACCCTCATCAGATATCACATGGCCAAGGAATGCTACTGAGTTCAGCCAGAATTCACATTTAGAGAGCTTAGCATATAAATTATGATCCTAAAGGGTCTGTAGTACTATCCATAAGTGGCCCGCATGTTCTGCCTCCGAACGAGAATACACTAGAATGTCATCAATGAATACGATCACGAACACATCAAGATAGGCCCTGAATACACTATTCATGAGATCCATAAAAGCTGCTGGGGCATTTGTTAGCTCGAACGACATCACCAAGAACTCAAAATGCCCATATCTTGTCCGGAAGGCCGTCTTTGGAATATCCTTCTCCTTAACCCTCACCTGATGATACCCTGAACGCAAGTCAATCTTGGAGAAATACTTGGCACCCTGGAGTTGGTCAAACAGGTCATCAATTCTTGGAAGTGGATACTTGTTCTTTATTGTAAACTTATTCAACTGTCGATAATCGATACACATCCTTAACGACCCATCTTTCTTCCGCACGAACAAGACTGGCGCACCCCAAGGTGAAGTGCTAGGCCTAATGAAACCCTTATCCAGCAAGTCCTTCAACTGCGCCTTCAACTCTCGCAACTCTGTCGGGGCCATCCTGTATGGAGGGATAGAGATCGGTTGAGTGTCAGGCAATGCATCAATGCTAAACTCAATCTCCCTTTCAGGAGGAAGGCCTGGGAGTTCATCTGGGAAAACATCTGGAAATTCATTGACCACGGGGATTAATTGTAGAGTAGGCGGCTTCGCCTCCGCATCCCTAACGCGAACAAGATGATAAATATAACCTTTTGAGATCATCTTCCTTGCCTTAAGATAGGAAATAAACCTACCTTTCGGCGTAGCAATGTTCCCCTTCCATTCAATGGCGGGTTCACCAGGAAACTGAAACCTAACCATATTCGTACGACAGTCAACATTTGCATAGCATGAGGCCAACCAGTCCATTCCCATTATCACACCGAAATCAACCATTTCAAACTCAAATAAATTTGCCGAGGTTTGACGACTACAAATCATCACAGTGCAATCTTTATATACCCTTCTAGCAATCACAGAATCTCCTATCGGAGTGGATACCGCAAGTGGTTTACTTATCAATTCAGGTTCAATGCCAAACTTATTAGCCACAAAGGGTGTAACATATGATAAGGTAGATCCTGGATCAATTAGCGCATATACATCATAAGAAAACACAGACAATATACCTGTAACAACATCCAGAGATGACTCGAGATCTTGTCGACCTACTAGAGCATAGGTTCGATTTTGAGCACCACTCGAACTCGGCACTGAACCTCTACCTCTACCACGACCTATCGACTATTGAAAACCTTATGCTGGAGGTCGAACTGATGAGGAAGAACCAGACAATGATCCAGTCGGTTGAGCCATACCACCACCTCCTCTGTTAGGACAATCCCGCATCATATGGCCACGCTGTCCGCAAGAATAGCATGCATCGGAACCTCGACGGCACAGTCCAAAGTGGGCCTTGCCGCACTGATCACAACGAGGTGTTGGGGGTCTCGTCTGACTAGTATCTCTATGAAATTGTGAGCCTGTTTCCCTCAAACTCTGACCTGAACCAGAATAGGTAAATCGATCATACCGAGGCCTCTGAAACTTTGGAGGAGCACTAGCTATAGGTGGCGCCGAACTCCTCGAAGATTGGGGCCTGATACTGCCTCTGAACTCATCAGAATACCCTGCGAATCTCGCCCTCTTATGCTGGCCCCTATCCTGCTCCCTATCTGCCCTTTGCTGGCGCTTACGATCCTCTAGGGTCTGGGCATAAGCCTGAATACGGGAAATATCCATGCCCTCTACCAATGAGGCTGTTGTGCACTCATTTATCAGATGTGGTCCCAACCCGTTCACGAACAGATGCACCCTATCACTCATCTCGGCCACCATATGGGGAGCATACCTTGCTAAAGAATCAAACTGTATACTATACTCTCGTACACTCATATTACCTTGTCGAAGGTTCAAGAACTTATAAGCTCTAGCTCGTCGTATCTCAACTGGCAAGTAGTGACGAAGAAAGGCCTGAGAAAATTCCTTCCACACGGCTGGAGGAGCGTTCGGACCCCTAGATCTCTCCCAACTATCATACCAGAAAACTGCTAAATCCCGTAACCGATAAGAAGCCAACTCTACTGCCTCCGTATCACTAGCATGCATAACCCGCAATGTATGATGAATCTGATCAATAAATGTTTGTGGGTCCTCCTTGGGGTCTCATCCAGTAAACACTGGAGGGTCTAGATTAATAAAATCACGAACTCTCGCATTAACCGGTTTATCAGCAGCACCGGTATTCTGCTTCTGAGCCCGAGCAGCTACCAAGCTAGTCAACAATTGCACCGCACTGCGCATATCGTGGTCTGTAGTGCTAGACGGAGGAACTGGATGTACTGGGTGCCTCCTAATATCCTCTGGAGGAGACAGAGAGGTATGAGACGGCATCTCACTCTGAGCCTCACTTTGGCCTGCTCTGGCTGGAGGCACCTGAATGTTACCCTCTCCCACAGCTGTATCAAGCCGTTTACTAATTTCTTGCTTCCTAGTCGAAGGCATCGCTGAAAGAAAACAAGGTGAATATTAGATACGAACACTTACTACTCAACTCTACGCACGATCTAGATTCAAGAAGAAGGTAACAACCCTAGATGTCACGTAGCCTCCTGATTATAAATGTGGCGCGCTACACATCCATAATCAAAACTCTACTAGACACGGCTCATAGACATCCGCTAGGATAGACTTGCTCTGATACCAAGTTTGTCACGACCCAACTGGAGGGTCATGACTAGCACCCGGGCCATACTTGCCGAGCACCAACGTACATTTTATCTAACCTTCCTTATTATCTTTAAGGGCCAACAAGATCAATATAAATAGTAGACATGGATCATGAACATCCAACAATGAAAGATAATGTCATGAATATACATAACATGGGACGACAAGACTGTCAAGAAACTATATATAAGGTACGAGCTACCATGATGCCATGAAAGACTATACAACAAAAATCAGCCGACAAGGCATTCTAAACCATACATAAGTCGACACCTGTCTATGAGCCTCTAAAAGAACATAAATGCTACAACATTGCCGGAACAGGACCCCAACATACCCATAATGTCTATAACAAAAATGCATACCAAGACCACGGCAAGTTCGGAGAAGGGATCTCGCCAATTACCGCTGAACTGGACAGCCTACTGTGGTGGGGGAGCTACATCTACCTGTCTAACAGGACCTGCAGGACGACATGCAGCGTCCACAAATAAAAAGGACGTCAGTACGAATAAAGTACTGAGTATGTAAGACAGGAAAGCATAAGTGAGAACAGTAATGTAAACAGGGATAAATAATATACAACCTGTGACATCTGGGTACCTCTGAGGGCTACTGACATGAAATACATGATACATACATATATATATACATAAACTTTTAAAACATACGCCTTTGTGGGTATCACCATCATCATATCGTACCCGGCCGTAATAGGCTCGGTAAAACGTACCCGGCCATCATTGGGCTCTGTAGAATCGTACCCGGCCACGTGGAGCTCGGTAAAACCCAACTGATCAGTGGTTGCACAATAGGTGCCATACCCGGCCGACTATAGCACGGCTCGGAGTGACGTAAGGTCGGTATCCTTCGTACATGTTATTAGGATTAACTCTTCATCAAGAATCTTATAAGAATAAGGAACTACCAACAACATTGATAATATAAGAATAAGAGAAGTAACATCAATATCAATCGTTTCATAAGAAGGGCAGCAATGTAAGTACGGCTAGCTTCTAAGAGTAGAGTATCTTTAGGAGCTCGTTCATTATATTATGTACAATCGGAGTCGTGCAAAAGAATGAAGGGGATAGCCTCACATACCTTGTATATACTGCCCAACCTCAAGCTATGCAAATGTCACGACTCCTTAGTCTACAATAAGACAAATGACACTATCATTATCGTTTAAGCGTCGTAACTATTATGTATCGGCCACAACCTATTTTACGATGAAACGGACAACACCTCCCCTATTTATATGACTTCCCACAAGTCAATACAATCACCAAACAGCCCAAACAATATCATTAATAATCATACTGAGCCTCCAAAACAGTCCACCAACCAACAACATTACTACCAAGCCTTTCGATATATATTTCACAAGTTCTAGCCTCAACGACTTAGCTGCAACTTGGATAATCTTAAATATATATAGAGTAAGAGGTTCCTTACCTTTAAATAGAAATAACAACTCCAATTTGACCTTAATTTTCCACGAAATATCCCTTCAATTCTGCCACAAGAACAAGGAAGCAAAACTAGCAATTAATTCGGGTTTTTCGGCACTAGAATTACTTTAGAAGACTTGAAATCACCTAGGGTTGATATTAAAAACTTGAAGGTGTATTTACAGGACATAAAACACTTAAAACAACCTCCCACACGAGCTGGAACAACACAAAAATCAGCAACAACAAGAAGAACAAGAAACTTACTAGCGCCACGGGATTCCTGACATTTGATTTGTGTTGTTTGCCCTTTGTTTGGGTCTTGGATCATGAGAGAACCTTTAGAGACTATTTTTAGGGTTATAAGGTCTGAATATACTGAAAAATAATGACTTAAAACGGGGTTGAGGTATCTTATATATGTCCATATGTCTTAAACCGCCTTTGTGGGCCCCATAGAGAGCAGCTTGGCGCACTCTCGCAAAAACGCGAATATCTCTCTATTCTGAGATCGTATCGATGAACGGTTTAATGCGTTGGAAACTAGACTCATAGATCTTCAATTTGATAGGTAGATCACCCCATAATTCCAAGCATATTGGGAGAAAAATGCAGTAACATTTGACCTAAAGTTTAAGTAAAATTATAAACCTAAGTTGCGACAACTTTTATCGACTTTTGTTTCATAACTCGCTTGACTTCAAGACTTATGATGCGGATATTATATGATTCAAATACATTAAAACAAGACCTCTTGGGACAGTTAATCACCTCTAGTGTTACCCGAAAATACGGGTTACAACATCCTTGATTCGTTTAACTTCTAATATTTGTTAACCACTCTTATACACCCTTGTATCGTTTAAGACCAATAGGATTAACTTCTTATCATCTCAAAGATAATCTCTTCTTGGATTTACGTCGACTAACTTACGGTGTGATCTATGGTATGCGAATTTGGGTTGTAACATTCACCTCTTTCAATTTCAAAGATCACCATCAAGTATCAACATATAAGATATTTTAAAACTCATATACTTCAAATCCATTTAAAATGGAAACTTCAAACACAAATGGTTTCTTCCCAAAAAAATGAAGCAGACCAACCAAAAATAGAAACACACATGAAAAATCATAAACAATCAATACACCATTTACTCTTGCAATACTCTCCCCCAGAAATGACAATGTACAATTTCAACATATGAGTTTATAGAACTCGAATCACACTGGATATATTTATAAATCAAATCATTAGTTAAAGCAGCCACTAATGGGCTTGAATTTAGTACAAAAGCTTTTAGACAATTCTATCTTTCATTGAAACACGACTCAAAGCCATAACCTTTTAATACGTAACCCACACTTTGAAACTTACAGAAATATTATGGAATTCAATTCCAAGAGAGAAAGTTTAGCAAACATCCCTCAATCGCGCTTCTTTAGACTACAATTATCCGGAACCCTTAGCAACCCCAATCCATTTTAGCAATATATAAATTGAACCCAAAATTAGGAAAACGTTCATGGTTCTAGTTCACTTTTTTTTATTTTTCCCATACTCTTTATCACATGCATGCAAGATGAACCACCCTCATACCCATGAAGTATCACACTAATACCCCATTATAGCAATGTTTGAAATTAAGAGCTGGGGTGATGAAGCCTTACCTTTTAGGGTGAAGAATTTTGGTGCTCTAATTAAATGTTTCAAAGCCTTTGAGTGATGATTGAGGATCAATTTGATGAAAACTTAGACCCTCCCTCTTGAACCCTCTCTCTCTTACTCTAGAAATATCAGAAAATGAGCTTAAAATAGACCTAAGGGGTGTTTGAACGGAATGGGGGTCGGGTTTTAAATTAAGAAAAATGGTGCCCCGACACAGGTCTGTGGTCGCATATGCGACCACATAATGGTTATGAGATCCGCAAAGTGACCGCAGAAATGGCCCTAAAGGGCCTAAACTTTCGGCTTAGGTATGCGACCAGTATGCGGTCGCATAATGCACCGCAGAACTCCCTCCGCAAAAACTCAGGAGGGATTATGCGATCGATATGTGGTCCGCATATCAATTATACGGTCACATAATCGACTGCAAAACTGACCCCAAGTTGGCCAAACTTACTGCTTGACTCTGCGGCCATTTTTCGGTCCGCAGAGTGATTATGCAGTCGCATAATGGGCCGCATAAACGCGCTTTTCCACCAAAAAATTTCCTTTACTTTCCGGTGCATTGTTCAACCCAAAAAGTTCTTATACCATCCTCAAACACGTAAGCCTACTCCGGCACCACGAAACCTTGAATTCACTTGCGAATATTACGGGGCTTTACACTGAAATACTTCAAAAATTTCCGGAGTGTTACATTCTCCCCCGCTTAGGATCATTCATCCTCGAATGAGGGTTAAAATCTGCCATTAGCATTCAATGTGGTTCAACTGTTGATTCACACATACCAGTAGTTTCAAAATTTGGCTAACTCCCTAAATTTTCAAAAATTTCGCCAGAGTCTCCCTTGTAGCTAGGCCTATCCACCTGCCAGAGTAACACCAAAACAATTCCTAACAACACATCCACAACTTGACACAACAGCACCATGTATAACAATGTCACTAATCTCATCATTACATGAATTATACTATCAAGGGTGGTATCTGGACATGAGCTGCACATATTTAAATCATAACACACAGAAGTACCTTTCAAATCACAATCATTTATCTATACACTCAAGTGGGAACATTTTATTTCCTTAACACTTTTGCCCCTACATGTGGTCTCCTCAACTTACAGACTTCGCCATAACAAATTAACGGAGACAATCTCAACTCCCAGACTTTTCTAACAAGGATAGCAAATAGTTTCTCCTCACAGTCCCATTATCCCTTATCTTCACCTTATTAGACTTAGACACATGAAACACCGGGTACACGGAGAACAATAATAGGGAAACATCATACTCATAGTTTAGCCTATTTCCTTTCAAAATTTCATAAGGCCTAATGTGACTTCACATACTTTACCTTTATTAACAATTCACATAGCATCCTCATGCAGAAAATATTTAGAATAACCCATTCACTTTTTTCAACTCTAAATCTCCATGCCGAACACCCAAACTAAACCTTTGGCAACCTCAAACAATTTCTCTAAGATGTGCTAGCTTGACTATGACCATAAAATTTTCTATCCCATATATTTGATCACGGGATGATGCTTTTTGTTTGACATGCCTGAACCTACAGTACTCGATAGATTTGCTACAAATAGGAACAACAAGGTTTGAGATTTCGCTGGAAATATTCAAGAATCCATCAACGTGCTGAGCACGGCATTTCAGGAGGTTATATCTTAAGAGACATGAAGGTCACTACTAATAGCGCTGACATAGTGATTCGTTGTGGTGACACCATCGGTTCAACAAATGAGTCATAGAGTTGCCTAGTAGGCATTGATAACGTAGGGAAAATGTTCATGATTCTGAGATTTAAAAGAAATGAGTCATGAAAAGGACATCAATAATTGTTTCATTCCATTCGTGCCTTTTTTGGCAATAGTAGGCCTCAAAGAGAGATAGCACTTATGTGACACTAGTCGGCTCTTGGAATGTAGGGAAAATCAGTTTAAATCGAAATGAGAATATTCTAGCACCCTGAATATGATATGGGTTTCAAGATACACAAAGTTGCATTATACTCTTAACAGTAACTAGTACAAGGAATCTATGCCACAAGCTTACGAGGATGAAAAGAAGTAGAACACTTGTGGGATTATTATCATTCCCATAGCTAAACCTTTGCCAATATTTGATCCTATGTGAGAGGACTAGAGATACGACGAGTTTGTCTTTCAATTCAATATGCCCATCATAAGGCTGCTCAACTTTCAATCTCACACAAGTGGAATCATGTAACTAGGACATCTTAATGTTGGATGAAATCATGTATTAGCTAGAGAGAATGAACACTTTGCCGTGAGCTAGACATGTTTTTGCCATATCAACTCTCAAGTTTCCATTTCAGGCCAATTCACGGGCAACCACAATATTGGGAATAAGGTGAGTTACTCACTGAGGTATGATCTAGGTGGACATGAAAGTCATACTGAGATGGGTAAGCATCAAGACCTCCCTATGACAAATTTGTGATAAATCTCAAGTTGCTCAGAAACATTATATGGATAAGTGGCCCCTTTCAATTGGCATGTACGCACATGATAGGTGCTAAGATATACTCTCATGTTACTAGACAATGCAAAGGATTCATGATACTATTCGTAAAGGAGTAGAATAATTGTTCCAACCATAGAAATCACATATACCGGAGAGGAAAACAGTGACTCAAGAAGGATCTCAACACTAGGCTGCTTTCCATTGGATATGATACTGCATAGGTAAATATTATGGTGATGCATGTATAGGAACAAATGAGCAGATGTTATCCATTTGAATCAAAAGGTTCTGTACGAAATTCATCAGGTATTGTCCCTTGTTGAGAATTTAGGGAAGCAGTGGGAAGTATTAACCTAGGGTTATAACGCAATTCAAGGAACCCATTATAGAACTTAATTTCTCAAGAGGTTGTAAATATAAGGAATTGTGATAAAGAGGCTTCACGAATACTGTACCTCGTTCTAAGAGTAGATACAGAGAACGACTCATAAAGTTGTTTCGTTTCTATCCCAACTTCTATAGTAACATAAGAGGTGACATATGACAAAGTGGAACCGGGATCAATAAGAACATACACATCATGAGATCGGACAGTCAATATACCTGTAACCGCATCTGGAGAAGCCTCAAACCTTTGACGTCTCCTCATAGCATAAAACTTGTAGGGCCCTCCTGAGCTCTGAATACCACCCCTAGCTGTTCCACGCCCTGCAGGCGTTATAGTGTCTCTAGCTGGGGGAGGCATTGTGGATGTAGTAGCTACAGAGCTGGCTGGCCGTGCCATACCCTTGCCCATGCTCTGGCGAGAGAAATAACAATCTCTTTGAAAGTGGCCCATCATACCACACTTGTAGCATACCTTTGTACCTTAGTGACACACTCCCGGATGGCATCTCCCACACTTCACACCACGGGGATGAGGTCTGCTGAATTGACTCGTCTCAGTGACCTGATATTTACCCTTTTTGCATACATCATAAGCATACCCCTTATCCTTCCTCCAAGCCTCCAATGCAGGATTAACAATTCCAGTACCGGATTGCTGTGTGGACCTTTGGAATTTCCCAAAGATACCACCTCTAACGCGCTGCTAAGCATACTCACAACACGACGCCAAATGTTCCTTACCACATGACGGACATAACTAGATGGGTGTACCCAACCTAGGGCATTTGTTCTTCTTGTGCCCCCTCTTTCCACAGCCATAACATATTTCAAGGGTCATCCAATATGTTCCCAAGTGTCGCTTCTTGCAAATCACACAATCTGGTTCATTAGCACCAACAACCCTCTTTCGTTTCCTAGATTCTCTCACCAATCGATCCGATGGTGCGGTGACAGTGGTGGGAATAAGGACGCTTCCCTTAGTAACAAGTTCTTCTAACCCCTCCACGGCTCCACGCATTCTCCCAAAAAACTCTTGTGTAATCTCCCCCAGCTTCAATGGAGCGGTCATTCCCTCCTCGTTGTTTTTAACTCGTGGATTACTCATCTGAAAAATATCACGAGACATAATGAGGAAATTATCTTCCTATCTTGAGCTCTATCGCACGATTCTGGAGTATCAAAGAAGTGTGAAATTCCTAAATGTCCAAGTAGCCTCCTCATTATAGATGTGGTCGACAACACACCGATAAGAAGGACTCTACTAGACACGGCTCCGAGACATCCTAGGAAACTTTAAAACCTTGGTCTCTGATACCAAGTTTGTCACGCCCCAAACTCAAGGAGCGCGACCGGCGCTAAACTGAGAGAACCCGGGAGAGCAAGCCTATTAGACTTCCTACTACCCAAAATCATCCATGAATAAAGAGGAGATGTACTCCATTAATCAATCACTGAGAAGATTTTATTAACAACTTCCTTTTTCATTTCCATTAGTAGCTTCATTTATAACTTCCAAAACATTACGAGTTTATAGAATTAATAAAAAAACATAATTTCCAAGTACCAACATTTCTAGTTCAATTCCCGACATCAACCATAACCCACAGCCTGTCTACGGAGCCTCTAAATACAATAGAAGAGTAATATGGAAATGCCGACAACAAGGCCCCGGCTATACCTCAAAACACTGTACATGAGAAACAAAAGATATATGACCCGGGATGAAGTGGGGCTCACCCAATCAGCTGAAAAGAGTGTATTGCTATCACTGATCAATGTCGCCTGCTGTAGAACCACCTGCATCCATTAAAGACACAGCGCCCCCGGCAAAAGGGACGTTAGTACTGTCGAATAGCACTAGTATATATAGCTAAAAATCCTCTTTCAAAATATAATGCCCATATAAGAAAAGGCAACACATAAAAACAGCAAGTCACAATCAACAATATCCAAATGTCCAGTTAAAACATAATAATTTCCAAAATACAAACTTCATATATAATTTTGGTTGGGAGATCATTAGCACCGATACACCACCGTCTTTGTTAGCACGGAGTCTGATCACGCCTGATCGGCTAGGCCATCTCCCCACGAATAATGTGGTTTGACATACGATACGAAAAAAAAGTTGTTACCAAGAGTAGTACCACCATATGTGCAATATGGCGCCTGATCTCCACCCGATCAGCTAGGCCGCCTTCCCACATATGCCATGCTGGTTGACTTTTCCAATCCTCAAAGGTTCCAGTTTCATCCCAATTAAGGAGAATTATTTCACAATCCACCCCTACACTGGCACGTGTAGTTTCAGGTGTGGGCCTTATGACCCACCCTTCCTCGGTATTGCTAATAATGCTCCCAAAAATAGTTTTGATTTGATTTGCAAACAGAAATATCATAAATACAATTGTACTCACCTCAACATCTTTCACATTGTATGAATTCTAATTAGTATTTCTAGTCATTCACAACGACAATATTTTCTTGGCTCATTAGGCCATTCGCAAGATTCTTTATTCCTGGCATTTCATATTCCACACTTTCACCTATTTCAATTTCAAAGATCACCATCAAGTATCAACATATAGTATATTTTAAAAATCATATACTTCAAATCCATTTGAAATGGAAACTTCAAACACAAATGGTTTCTTCCCAAAACAATGAAGCATACCAACTAACAATAGAAACACACATGAAAAATCATAAACATTCAATACACCATTTACTCTTGCAATACTCTCCCCCAGAAATGACAATGTACAATTTCAACACATGAGTATATAGAACTCGAATCACACTGGATATATTTATAAATCAAAGCATTAGTTAAAGCAGCCACTAATGGGTATGAATTTAGTACAAAAGCTTTTAGACAATTCTATCTTTCATTGAAATACGACTCAAAGCCATAACCTTTTAATACATAACCCACATTTTGAAACTTACAGAAACAGTATGGAATTCAATTTCAAAAGAGAAAGTTTAGCCAACATACCTCAATCGCACTTCTTTAGACACTACAATTATCCGAAAATCTTAGCAACCTCAATCTATTTTAGCAATATATAAATTGAACCCAAAATTAGAAAAACGTTCATGGTTCTAGTTCACTTTTTTTATTTTTCCCACACTCTTTATCACATGCATGCAAGATGAATCACCCTCATAACCATGAAGTATCACACTAATACCCCATTATAGCTATGTTTGAAATTAAGAGCTGGAGTGATGAAGCCTTACCTTTTAGGGTGAAGAATTTTGGTACTCTACTTGAATATTTCCAAGGCTTTGAGTGATGGTTGAAGATCAATTGATGAAAATTAGTCCCTTCCTCTAGAACCCTCTCTCTCTCACACTAGAAATATCAGAAATGAGCTTCAAAATTGACTAAAGGGCTGTTTAAACGGAATGGGGGTCGGGTTTTAAATTAAGAAAAATGGTGTCCCGACACAGGTCTACGGTCGCATATGCGACCGCATAATGGTTATGCGGTCCGCAAAATGACCGCAGAAATGGCCCTCAGGGACCTAAACTTTCGGCTCAGGTATACGACCAGTATGCGGTCCGCATTCTCATTATGCGGTCGCATAATGCAATGCAGAACTCCCTCCGCAAAAACTCAAGAGGGATTATGCGATCGATATATGGTCCGCATATCGATTATGCGGTCGCATAAACGACCGCAAAACTGACCCCAGGTTGGCCAAACTTACTGTTTCACTCTGCGGCCATTATGCGGTCCGCAGAGTGATTATGCGGCCGCATAAACGTGCTTTTCCGCCAAAAAGTTTCCTTTACTTTCCAGTGCATTGTTCAACCCAAAACGTCCGAACACGAAACCTTGAATTCACTTGCGAGTATTACGGGGCTTTAAACTGAAATACTTCAAAATTTTTCGGGGTGTTAGACTGATGTGAGTCTAGGCCAGTTCTGGACTGCCTCAATCTTCTTAGGATCCACCTGAATACCCTCTGCTGATACAACGTGACCCAAGAAAGTAACTGAACTCAACCAAAACTCGCATTTTGAGAACTTAGCATATAATTGGCTATCTTTCAGAGTCTGAAGAATGATCCGAAGGTGCTGCTCATCCTCCTCTCGACTGTGGGAGTAGATCAACATATCATCAATAAATACAACCACGAAGAAATCCAAGTAGGGTTTGAACACCCGGTTCATCAAATCCATGAATGCTGTTGGGGCATTTGTCAGCCCAAAAGACATCACTAGAAACTCATAATGCCCGTACCGAGTCCGAAAAGCTGTCTTAGGAACATCAGATGCCTTAATCCTCAACTAATGGTAGCCAGATCTCAAATCAATCTTTGTAAACACCTAGGCACCCTGAAGCTGATCAAATAAATCATCAATCCTTGGCAATGGATACTTGTTCTTGATGGTGAATTTGTTCAACTGTTGATAATCGATACACATCCTCATCGATCCATCTTTCTTCTTCACAAACAACACGGGTGCACCCCAGGGCGAGAAACTAGGTCTAATGAAGCCCTTATCAAGAAAATCTTGCAACTTCTCCTTCAATTCTTTCAACTCTGATGGGGCTATGCGATATGGTGGAATGGAAATAGGCTGAGTGCCCGGAGCCAAATCAATGCAGAAATTAATATCCCTATCGGGTGGCATCCCTACCAGGTCTGCAGGGAACACCTCTGGAAACTCACGAACAACCGGTACTGAATCTATGGAAGGATCCTCCGCACTAGAATCGCGGACATAAGCCAAATAAGCTAGATACCCCTTCTCAACCATATGCCGAGCCTTCACATAAGAGATAACCCTGCTAGAAGAATGTCCAAGATTCCCTCTCCACTCTAATCGAAGCAACCCCTGCAAAGCTAAGGCCAATCCATACCCAGTATGACATCAAAATCAACCATCTCGAGAAGTAGAAGATTTACACGAGTCTCAAGACTCCCAATGGTGACCACACACAAACGATAAATACGATCTACAATAATACCATCTCCCACTGGTGTGGACACATACACAGAAGCACTCAAAGAATCACGGGGCACAACTAAATAGGAAGCAAAATAGGATGACACATAAGAGTAAGTAGATCCCGGATCAAATAGAACTGAAGCATCTCTACTGCAAACTGAAACAGTACCTGTGATAACAGCATCAGATGACTCAGCCTCAGGCCTAGCTGGGAAAGCATAACACCGGGGTTGGGGCCCACCACCCTGAACTACGTCCCTGGGACGACCTCTAGCTGGCTGGTCTCCACCTTTAACGGCCTGACCTCCACCTCTAACTGTCTAGCCCCTACCTCTAGCTGCCTGACCCCTGCCTCTGGCTGGCTGAGCAGGTGGTGCAGCAACTAGTTCCAGAACCATGGCACGAGAACTCTGATGCTGTGAGCTGCCCGTTGCCCGAGGGCAAAATCTAGCAATGTGCCTCGGATCACCACAAGTATAACATAACCTCTGCTGCTGTGACTGCTGACCCTGAAACTGACCTTGTCGACCTGAATAACCACCCTGATAACTCTGGAGTGAAGGTGCACTAATAGGAGCTGGTGGTGCACTATAGGCTAGCTGGTCGGAATAATGCATCTGAGGGCCACGATCACCTGAGGTACCGTGGGATGTCTGGAGCGCAAAATGAAATAGCCTGGGAGGATGGCCTCTACCAAAAGTACTCCTGCCTCTAGATGAGGCACCGCTGAACTCACCGGAATGACGAGGTCTCTTGTCAGACCCCTGACCTCCCTGAGTAAGAACCATTTCGACTCGTCTAGCGACATTAGCAGCCGCCTGAAAAGAAATCTCACTCCCAGTCTCCTTAGCCATCTGCAATCTGATAGGCTGAGCAAGTCCATCAATAAACCTCCTCACCCCTCTCTCTCTCTCTCTCTCTCGGTGGGAAGCAGAAGAATAGAATGACGGGCCAAATCCACAAAACGGGTCTCATACTGAGTAACAGTCATACTGACGATGACACTCCTCTCTCAATATGATAGGCAGAAACTTCTCTATGAAGAGCTGAGAGAATTGGTCCCAAGTAAGAGTAGGCGACCCAGCTGGTCTGGTCAACAAGTAATCTCTCCACCATTTCTTGGCAAAACCAGTCATCTGAAATGCAGCAAAATCGACCCCATTGGTCTCCACTATACCCATGTTCCGTAGAACCTCGTGACAGCTGTCAAGATACTCCTGGGGATCCTCTGAAGGAGCACCACTGAAGTGAACAAGAAAGAGCTTGGTAAACCTGTCCAATCTCCATAAAGCCTCAGAAGACATAGCTGGCCCATCTCCGACCTATGCCGCAATAACCGGCTGAACTAATCCGACTGGCTGAGCTGTTGGAGCCTGATACTGGGGAGCTATCTGCTCCGGAGCGGGAGTGGTAGGAGTCTGGGCTCCTCTTCCAGCCTGAGAGACAGCTAGTGCCATGGGAAATGCGCCAGTCTGGGCCACACTCTCCATAAGGTCCACCAAACGGACCAAAGCGTCCTGAAGTACTGGGGTAGCAACGAACCCCTCCGGAATCTGAGCTGGTCCGACAGGAATAGTCTGGGCTGGAACCTCCTCATCAATCTCTATCTGAGGCTCGACTACTGTGGCTGCTGCTCGGGCCCTAGGTTGAGCCCTGCCCCTGCCTCGGCCTCTAGCACAGCCTCGGCCTCGACCTCTACCCCGCATAGGAGCTGTTACTGGTGGCTCTGGCTGCTGCTCAGCGGTGGAAGTGGTACGTTTTCTTGCCATATGAGAGAGAATAAGAGTAGAAGAGTTCAATCAGTATTGAGAAAGCAAAATTGCACGACAGAGAAGAATAAAAGTGAAATTGTTTCCTAAACTTCATAGCCTCTAAAAGATAAGCACAGACGTCTCTGTACCGATCCTCCAGACTCTACTAAGCTTGCTCGTGAATCGTGAGACCTAGGCAACCTAGTGCTCTGATACAAACTATCACGACCCAAAATTTTCCACCGACGGGACCGTGGTGGCGCCTAACATTTCACTTGCTAGGCAAGCCAACGTTAGAGAATCTTTAAACCAATTTCTTATTTCCATTCAGTAAATAACAATAATTAACTCAAATGAAGTATAATAAGTGCGGAATATCATAAAACTGTATTAATTACTACCACCCGGATCTGGAGTCACAATTCACGAGCATTCTAGGATTTGCTACAAGTAATAGTCAGAAATAAATACAACTGTCTGAATGAAAGAAACAGTAGAACAGAAAAGATAGACGGGAACTTCAAGGTCTGTGAATGTTTACAGATCTAACTTGAGTCTCCGGACAGTGGACCAATAGCAAAATATCGATCAACCCGAGCCGGTATCAAAATCTGCACAGAAAGTGCAGAGTGCAGTATCAGTACAACCGACCCCATGTACTGATAAGTGTCGAGCAAACCTCGACAAAGTAGGGACGAGGCTAAGGCAAGGCACCTACAAATCAACCTGTACAATTTAACAGTGTATATGCAAATAATAGAAATGAAGAACTAAACGGGAAATGTAGGGAAGGGAAACATACTAAGGGGAATACAAGATAAAAAAAACTACAACAGAATGATCACTGGAGCAGTCAATATACCATGAATTAACAGGAATAGTGAATACAGTTAGAAAAAATGCACGACATCACCCTTCGTGCTTTTACTCTCAAACTCACCATAAAATTAATAGAAACGGCACAACATCACCCTTCGTGCATTAACTCTCATATCATGGCACGACATCACCCTTCATGCATTAACACTCACAATATGGCACGGCATCACCCTTCGTGCATTAACACTCTCCCTTACCATAATGCAATGCATAAATAACAACAGGGAGATAGAATAACAAGTACAAACCTTACTTCAACATTTGGTTCCATAATATCAAATCTCAACTTTGAAATAAAAACTCAATTATCACCAGAAAATCCGTAAACATGATAAGAATGATAAATTGAACAACACTAGTATAACACGTAGCAATTTGGCATATGAGTGAGACAATACAAGAAAAACAGAGAAACATGGAAAACAAGTAAATTGGCAGTGCATAAGTACTCGTCACCTCACATATATGCCGCTCACATGAATTTCACTTAGCAAGTAATCTAACGTTCCTAATTCCCTCAAGTCAGGGTTAGGCACAACACTTACCTCGCTCCGTAGGCCACTTAATTCTCAATCACAGCTTTTCCTTTGGAATTCACCTCCAAATCACTCGTATCTATTAAAAAATGACTCAATAATATCAAATATTACTAAAGGAATCAATTATATTGCATAAATTAAATTTTCCTCCAAAAAGTCGAAATATCGACTCCGGGCCTGCTTGGTCAAAACCCGAGGTTCGGACCAAAATTCCTTTACCCATTCACCCCCGAGCCCGAATATGTAATTAGTTTTGGAATCCGACTTCAAATTGAGGTCTAAATCCCCAAATTCTCGAAATCCCTAGTTTCTACCCTAACCCCTAATTCTACCATGAAAACTCTAGATTTTAGGTTGAAAATTCAAGAAATGTAATGGGTAATTGAAAGAAAATTGTTTAGAATCACTTATCAACAATTTGGGGAAGAAATGACTCATGAAAAATTGCCTCTCACCATTTGGTTTTTGAGAAAAATGAGTTTTTGGCTAAAATCCCGTTTTTGGATTCTGTTAAGTGTTGGGCGACAGTGTTCATCTTATTCGCGAGAGCACTGTCGTGTTCGCAAAGGGTACTGGCTGCCAAGCTTTCGCGTTCGCGAGACCCAGCTCGCGTTTGCGATGAATACTCTCCCCTGGCCTTCGCGTTCGCGAGGCATGGCTCGCGTTCACGATGAAGGAACGACCCCCCCCCCCCCAAGGTCCCCACATGCTTCGCGTTCGCGAAGAAGAAGTCTCAACCTCATCAGGTTACTCTTCGCGTTCGCGAGAGGACCTTCGCGAACACGAAGAAGGATATGCTAGACACCAGAATCTGCAGAAAACCAGATTTTTCCCAAGTCCAAAACATCCCGTGGCCTATCCGAAACTCACTCGAGCAATCGGGGCACCAAACCAAACATGCACACAAGTCTAAAAATATCATACAAACTTGCTCGCGTGATCAAATCGCCAAAATAACACCTAGAACCACGAATTTAGCACCAAATCAAATAAAATTCTCAAGAACATTTTAAAATTCCTATCTTCTCAACGAGACGTCTAAATCACGACAAATCAACTCCGTTTCTCACCAAATTTCACAGACAGTCTTAAATATCCTAATGAACCTGTACCGGGCTACGGAACCAAAATACGGACCCGATACTAACAATGCCAAATATCAATCAATTCCTAAAAATAAATAATTTTCAAACATTTAATTTTCATCAAAAATTCATAACTCAAGCTAGGGACCTCCGAATTCGATTTCGGGCATACGCCCAGGTCCCATAATTCGATACGGACCTACCGGGACCATCAAAGCACAGATCCGGGCCCGTTTACCAAAAATATTGACCGAAGTCAACTAAAATTCATTTTTAAGGAAAAAATTCTTATTTTTATTAGTTTTCAACATAAAATCTTTTCGGAAACCTACCCGGTCTGCGCACGCAAATCGAGGAGGGTAAAAATGAGATTTTTAAGGCTTAAGAGCACAGATTCGAGTTCTAAATCATAAGATGACCTTTTAGGTCATCAAAACAATTCACACAAGTCATAATACCTCGTAGGAAATTATTCAAGACTTCAAATAGTTGAAAGGAGCGTAAATGCTTAAAACGACCGGTCGAGTCATTACAGATTTTTGATAGATTTTCAAGGAAATGACATTGGGGTAAGTGATTCTAACTTGGATTTGGTCTATAAACACAAATATATCATTGTTCTCATCATTTAATTAGTGTTTTGAGATTGAAATTTGGAAATGTTTTAGAAATCTCATAGAAACAAATTTTGGAGATTTCGGTATCGATTCGGAGTCGGATTTGAGTGAAACTGGTATAGTTGGACTCGTAATTGAATGGGTTGTCGGATTTCGTAACTTTTGCTGGATTCCGAGATGTGGGCCCCACGGACGAAGTTTTAATTAATTTCGGAATTGTTATATTAAAAATATAGTATTTTCTTATAGAATTGATTCCTATAATTTTTAGTGATTGTATCGAATTATTTTGGCTAGATTCGAGCCAGACAGAGTTGGATAATCGTGAAAAAGGCCTTCTAGTGGATTAAATTGGAGCAAGACGAGGTAAGTCTCTTGTCTAATCTTGTGAGGGGGAAACTACCTCATAGGTGATTAAAATTAAATAATTATTGCTAATTGTCGGGGCTACGTACGCACGAGGTGACGATGCTGTGCATAGCTACTATTAATGCTAAAGTCCGGGTAGTTTAGGACTCAAAGCATGAATTACTTGTGTAAATTGTATTCTTTGTTTAATTAATATTATATGATATATATATATTGTGAATTGTTAGATAAAAATATTAAAGGATGAAAATCTCATATACTTGATTTTCTGTTTAAATTAATTAATTGTTAAGCACCTAGTCTCTAACATTAGGTAAGCCGATTTCCATTGCATTTTTGAAATCATCATTTGTTTTTTTTTTGTTTTTTTTAACTAACAGCGAAAATAATTACAATATACAACCTCCCAAGACTGGTAGTACTGAGTCACGAACTCTAACCGAATACATAGAATGATCACGAGGACCGAATATACCATACTGTCTGATTACAAGTTAACAGTACAATAAAATAAAAGGACTCCAAAGAACTGCGACGACCAAGCAGCTCTATCTTGAATCCTTACGATCCCGCTTTAACTCTGCTCAAGTCCGTTATCTTCAATACCTGGCTCTGCACAAAAATATGCAGAAGTGTAGAGTGAGAACACCACAGTGGTACCCAGTAAGTAACAAGACTAACCTCAATGGAGTAGAGACGAGGTACAGTCAAGACACTCACTAGTCTAATACCCTGTGCAATATAGCAGTATACAATAGTACTGAAAAATAACTAGCAATGATAACAACAACTCCACCCAGTGATATGCACAGTAAGACAATAAGATCACCATTTAATATCGCTCGACAATTAATTAATAAAATTACACTCAGTTAAATCAAGTTCTTCAATTAAGTATCCTTCACATATAATTCTACCAATTAACTCTCTTTCAAATATAATTTTCCTTAAATAATTATCTTTCAAATACAATTCTTTCATATAATACTTTCTAAATAAAAATCCTTCCAAATAAATATTTTGAATATAATTCTTCTAAATCATAAGATGACCTTTTAGGTCATCACAACAATTCACACAAGTCATAATACCTCGTAGGAAATTATTCAAGACTTCAAATAGTTGAAAGGAGCGTAAATGCTTAAAACGACCGGTCGAGTCGTTACAGATTTTTGATAGATTTTCAAGGAAATGACATTGGGGTAAGTGATTCTAACTTGAATTTGGTCTATAAACACAAATATATCATTGTTCTCATCATTTAATTAGTGTTTTGAGATTGAAATTTGGAAATGTTTTAGAAATCTCATAGAAACAAATTTTGGAGATTTCGGTATCGATTCGGAGTCGGATTTGAGTGAAACTGGTATAGTTGGACTCGTAATTGAATGGGTTGTCGGATTTCGTAACTTTTGCTGGATTCCGAGATGTGGGCCCCACGAACGAAGTTTTAATTAATTTCGGAATTGTTAAATTAAAAATATAGTATTTTCTTATAGAATTGATTCCTATAATTTTTAGTGATTGTATCGAATTATTTTGGCTAGATTCGAGCCAGACAGAGTTGGATAATCGTGAAAAAGGCCTTCTAGTGGATTAAATTGGAGCAAGACGAGGTAAGTCTCTTGTCTAATCTTGTGAGGGGGAAACTACCTCATAGGTGATTAAAATTAAATAATTATTGCTAATTGTCGGGGCTACGTACGCACGAGGTGACGATGCTAATGTTCGGGTAGTTTAGGACTCAAAGCATGAATTACTTGTGTAAATTGTATTCTTTGTTTAATTAATATTATTTGATATATATATATATATATATATATATATATATATATATATATATATATATTGTGAATTGTTAGATAAAAATATTAAAGGGTGGAAATTGTCACGACCCAAAATCCAACCACAGGCGTCGTGATAGCACCTAGTCTCTAACATTAGGTAAGCCGATTTCCATTGCATTTTTGAAATCATCATTTGTTTTTTTTTTGTTTTTTTTAACTAACAGCGAAAATAATTACAATATACAACCTCCCAAGACTGGTAGTACTGAGTCACGAACTCTAACCGAATACATAGAATGATCACGAGGACCGAATATACCATACTGTCTGATTACAAGTTAACAGTACAATAAAATAAAAGGACTCCAAAGAACTGCGACGACCAAGCAGCTCTATCTTGAATCCTTACGATCCCGCTTTAACTCTGCTCAAGTCCGTTATCTTCAATACCTGGCTCTGCACAAAAATGTGCAGAAGTGTAGAGTGAGAACACCACAGTGGTACCCAGTAAGTAACAAGACTAACCTCAATGGAGTAGAGACGAGGTACAGTCAAGACACTCACTAGTCTAATACCCTGTGCAATATAGCAGTATACAATAGTACTGAAAAATAACTAGCAATGATAACAACAACTCCACCCAGTGATATGCACAGTAAGACAATAAGATCACCATTTAATATCGCTCGACAATTAATTAATAAAATTACACTCAGTTAAATCAAGTTCTTCAATTAAGTATCCTTCACATATAATTCTACCAATTAACTCTCTTTCAAATATAATTTTCCTTAAATAATTATCTTTCAAATACAATTCTTTCATATAATACTTTCTAAATAAAAATCCTTCCAAATAAATATTTTGAATATAATTCTTCAATTTAAAAAGTCACCATGTGACACCTCATTTCATAATCATAAAAATACGGGTCTCAGGTCATTTTCATATTTTTCATAAATACGGGTCTCAGCCCATTTTTCATATCTCCACGGCACTTCATGCCCATAATTAAATCATTATATTTTCCCGGCACATCGTGCCCTCATTTCATATCTCACCTGCACGGACAATTCACATGCCAAATATCATTATCATTTAATCACAGTACCTCGTGCCCACATTTCATATCACAACCACAATTCACATGCCAATATTCTCAATGTATATAAGATCCACATGATCAATTTATTTCCACTAAAGTGAGTTTAAAATTTTTTAAATCAATTAAGAAATCAAATGAGAATTGAATTTATTTTTATAAATCATTTGGGTGAAGAAAATAACTTTGCACTTATATCAAAGCATCAGATAAATTACTGATTTGGTTGTAAAACTATTTAATTTAAAGACATAATAATAATTCCTTTTATTTAAATCAACTCAATCATCGAAAATCAGTAAGAAAACCAGAAATATACTTCTTTAGAGTCTCGTGCTAAAAAGCCAAAGTCTACACAATACAACTAGGAGCACAAAACACATAATAATAAAGTCAACTAGTACACCATGGAAGAAGACAAGAATCCAAGGCAAGAACATGAATAAAGAAATATCAACGGGGCACTCCCGAGGTACCGCCTCGTAGTCCCAAATCATAAATAAATTTATACTATCTCATTTACTTATATCACCGCGGGAGCCTTCACATTAAATTTTAAAGAAATCATTTTCCCGAAATAGCATCCCGCGTTTTAGCCACCCTTATCACACCGCATGACTTCTAGTAGTTCCCCTACTAGCCACGCGTTTCAAGCCACCCTTATCTCACCGCATGACTTCTAGTAGTTCCCCTACTAGCCACGCGTTTCAAGCCACCCTTATCTCACCGCATGCATTTCATTACCCTGACCTTATATCACCGCAATGACTTCTATATTTCCCCTACTAGCCACGCATTTCAAGCCACCCTTATCTCACCGCATGCGTATCAATATCACAATATTTAACAAATCGCACCTCAAGTGCCCAAATGTCACAGCATAATATAACTTGCACCACAAGTGCCCAAATATTACAGCACTTCACAAATTGCACATCAAGTGCTCAAATCTTACAACATATCACAAATTGCACATCAGGTGCTCAAATCTTACAACATATCACAAATTGCATATCAGGTGCTCAAATCTTACAACATATCACAAATTGCACATCGAATGTTCAAATCTTACAACATATCACAGATTGCACATCAGGTGCTCAAATCTTACAACATATCACAAATTGCACATCAAGTACTCAAATCTTACAATATATCACAGATTGCACATCGAGTGCTAAAATCTTAACAAAATATCCGGAAGCGAACAACTTAACAAAATAATATTTCACATAAAAATCAAGGTGGCAATCATACCAAATCATCATGTAAAAATAATTTCAACAAACAAGGATCTAGGCATGACAAATAGAGAATTTAATAATTGCCAATAATTTCCAATTTGATACATAAGGGCATATAATAATTTTAATCAATGAAATTTGCACATATAAACCAAGTACGTACTCGTCACCTCGCGTACATGGATTTCAATTACACAATTTGCACATAATACTCAATGCCTGAGGGGTAATTCCCCCACTCGAGGTTAAGCAAGACACTTACCTCGATGAAACTAAGTCAATGTTTTAAATGATCTTCGTGAGTGAAGCCACCATCGGACGGCTCAAATCTGAAATTCACCCTTTAATAATACTACGATGGTCCACCACACTAAACAAATTTCAATCTACAACAATGCAAAACAATTGCACCAATATTAGTAAACAAGTTTCCAGATTTTTGGTCATTTAGGCATTTTATCAAACACCTAGTAGGCATGAATCTCTACATATCTTAACCATAGAATTAGTTCATCCAACTACTACCATACCAACAATTTATCCCACCATCATTCTTAAACAATTCATAACTTCCAACATCACATACATGACCATCCATCCACACCCAACCAACAAAATTCCATCAAATAATCACCTTTCAATCTCTACAATGGTTATGTATTTAAATTGGGAACATATCGCTTCCAATCGCCATACCATAAGTTCTAACACTTAATTGATACTCATATTCCCATAATATATCCATACATGTAAGTCTAAGGGTGTAGGATTACCTTTTTGGAAGAAATCTTGCAAAACCCTCCTTTAAGTTTTTGAAGAAATTTCTTGAAGATCTAAGTATTTTATGTATAGATTTCATCAATACTAGTGTAGAAGTAATGGAATTTCACATCAAGATAATGGGGATTACTTACCTTGAAGAAGAGAGGAGTTGGTGGTCTTGAGAGAGTAGAGAAGAGCTCCAAAATTCGTCCAAATGAAGTGGGGAAAATGAACCCCGAAATTGTATCTATAGGCCCAGATTTTTGGGTTTCGGATGCTGCCCCGGATGCTATGGCAGCACTTCACTGCCAGCCCCTCTTTCGGATGCGGCCCCGGCGCATCCGTAGTCTCCTCTGTCAGCCTTTGGTAATTTGGTCATAACTTCTTGTAGAAAAGTCCAAATGACAAACGGTTTGAAGCGTTAGAAACTAGACTCGAAGATCTTTCATTTGATAGGCTGTGCATCACATAACACCTTTTATATATGTAGATAATCTCGTTCTAAGTTAGGTCTTGTGCCGAAACATAACAAATCGATCTGGAATGACCTTAAATTTTGCACACAAGTCGTAAATGACATAACGAAGCTATTCAAATTTCTGGAATCGAAGTCCAAGCCTGATACATCAAGGTCAACTCCCAGTCGACATTTTTCTTAAAATCTTCCATTTTCCAACTTTCGTCAAAATGCGTCGAATTCTCTTACGGACTTCCAAATGCAAATTTGGACATACGCCCAAGTCTGAAATCTCCATACGAAGCTATTGACACTATAAAAATCCCATTCCGGAGTCGTTTTGCTCAAAAGTCAAACTCCGCTCAACTCTTTTCAACTTAAGGCTTCTAACATGGAATTTATTCTTTCGAACTAATCCCGAAACACTTGAAAATTAAAACCGGCGATTCACACACGTCATAATACATCATATGAAGCTATTCAAGACTTCAAATAGTTGGAAGGAGCGTAAATGTTCAAAATAACAAGTCGGATCATTATATTCTCCACCTCTTAAACAAACGTTCGTCCTCAAACGTGCTAAGACTCATTCGAAGGTTACCAATTTGATGATTTTACTTTTACACATATATTCGCGGTTGATACCACGTTAACGCATTCAAGATAAGCCCGACAACACCATCTCAATTGAGATTATTACTTTTATCCATATTTGTAAACTATAAGATCAATTTCTTGCACTCTAACATTACAAAAGGTCTGATTTTTCACAATAACGCACGGTATTAGTCTCAACTGGCTATAGCAACTCGTGCCTACGCACAC
Organism: Nicotiana tabacum; assembly: GCF_000715075.1. NCBI lineage: Eukaryota > Viridiplantae > Streptophyta > Magnoliopsida > Solanales > Solanaceae > Nicotiana > Nicotiana tabacum. The sequence continues at coordinate 40,799,321 of NC_134101.1, forward strand.
TTCAATTTTCTTGATAGTGTTGAAGTACTTCAAAAATTTCCTAGGGTGTTACATTCTCCCCCGCTTAGGATCATTCGCCCTCAAATACATAACACAACTTATCTCTTCCTTTGCAAATCTCAATCCTCCAAATTTTTACTAACTCCCAAATTTTTTAGAAATTTCGGCAGAGTCTCCCATGTAATTGGGCATATCCACCTGCCAGAGTAACACCAAAACAACTCCTAACAACATATCTACAACCCAAAAAAATACCATAAGGTATATATCAATAACACTAATCTCAGCATCACAAGCACTGCATTATCATAATGATATCAGGACATGAAGCACATCATATGTTTGCTCACCACCACATCTCTGGTCTTAAAAGTTGATCATAATTAATTCCAGCATCATCAATTAATCTCATATTAACCACCACCCCATTTCGAATTTTCACAACACTGACAATAGAATGTGAGGCATGATGACCTCATGATTAGTTACTCGGATTAATGAGTCACATTTAATGCTAACTGGGCACTCATCTCATAAGCTAAAACTCAATGTTTACAGCACGAAAATGGGTGAATATGCACAGAAAATATACAAGAATTATCAGATAAGCCTAACAGGCATGACTCCCTATTAATATTATGGTACAAATTAAATTTCACATAGGGAAAATTTTAAACTCATAAATATTTCACCACAAGGACCTCGTCCTTATATAACTTCCTCCGCGGCTTGTAGCCAGGTTTAAATATCTCACATCATATATAAAATGTGAGGATCTCGTCCTCAACTCCGAATCACAAGTATTTTGCACATTATGCCAATTGAAATTTCAATTTCCTTTCTTTCTTCTTTTCAATATATTTCATAAACAGTTTTCATAACACATAATGAACCCTCATACCGGTAGGGCGTATAATTCATAAAAATTGGAATCAATTATTCCGAAACACATTAAAACTACTGTAATGAATAATAAAAATTACTTTTGGACTTATAGCCCTCAATGGTGTATAAAATTAATGACAGACACGAGTTCACATCTTCAAATCTCCCAATAGGGATAAACATAGAAGTGGGTCACAAAAATTACTAAGCTCACCCATAAGTGGAGCATAATAGGAGGTCTCACCTCAATATTCAGAACCGAATCAAATTAAAGGAAAATATCCTTTTTAACAGAATCAGGATCGTACCTGTAACGATACCATCTGGTGTATTGGCCTCAGCCAAATCATAATGATTAAATCAACGGGTTGGGCCTCCACCTCTTAGGCGCCCACTACCCGCCTGTCCTCCACCTCTAGCTGACTGTGCACGTGGAGTATCAACTGGAATAAAACTTGTAGCTTGAGTGTTCTGATGAAATACACCCCTCCAAATTCTGGGACAATCTCTTATGATATGCCTAGTATCACCACACTCATAACAACCCCTCTGAGGTCATGGCTATTCGTACTGAGTCTGTGCAGGATAACTAGAATAACCACTGTAAGAATCTTATCGGTGGTGAACTGTAAACTGGAGCACTCCGAGTAATCTGATGTGCGGACTGAGCTGACCAACTGCTCGAGCCTCCGCTATAATGGGTTCTAGTTGAAGAGTAAAATCCATTGAACCCTCCAGATCTTCGAGACCTTTTGGCCTCCTTAGACTCTCTTTCCTCACCTAAAACACCCTCAATCTTCCTTGCAATCTCCACTATTTGTTGAAATGGAGCATCAGTTTGCAACTCTCGAGCCATGCATATTTTAATATCATAATCGAGCCCCTCAATGAATATGCGGACCCGTTCTCTGATTGTAGGAACTAAGATAGGTGCATGACGGGCTAACTCACGGAATCTGATAGCATATTCTGACACTGTCATAGTGCCCTGACGCAACTATTCAAACTCTATGTGCCACGTATCTCGGAGAGTCTGGGTAACAAACTCATTAAAGAACATTTCCGAAAATTGAGCCCAGGTCGCTAGTGTTGCATCGGTTGGTCTACCTTCTTCATAGATTTGCCACCACCTATACGTTGCGCCTGACAGTTGAAATGTAGTAAAGGAAACTCCGCTCACTTCCATAATACCCATGGTGCGGAGAATACGGTGACAATTTTCTAGAAATCCTTGGTCATCCTCTTAAACCTCTCAAGTCTCTTTTGTTCTTCTTCCGATGCCTCTGGCCTGACCTCAGGCCGAACCGGAATAACAGGTTGTACCGGTATTACACCCAAAATCTGACCAACATGAACATGTTGCTCTGGAGTTGTGGTAGGAGTCTGGACAACTCCCCCAATCCGCGAAATATTCGGTGCAACAGAGATTAATCCCGCCTGAGTTAATGTACCAAACATACTCAGGAACTGTGCTAAAGTCTCCTGAAGTCCGGGGGTAATAACAGGTGCTTCTAGTACCTGTCCCCAAACTGGAGCTACTGGTGGCTCCTTAACTGTTGCTCTGATAGGTGCTCCAGTCGCAGCACGTGCCCTTCCTTGACCTCTACCTCGACCTCTAACTCGGCCCCGAGCACTTGTATCCCTTGCAGTATATGCGGATGCCTGATCAGCTAACCCGGTAGCACATGTCCTCACCATCTGTGAGAGAATAGAGATAAAAAGGCTCAAATTTCGAATTTAACAAATTCTGCACGATAGGAATGAAAGAAGTGGAAATTTCCTAACAGTTCTGTAGCCTCCCGAAGATAAGTACAGACGTCTCCGTACCGATCCACAAGACTCTACTAAACTCGTTCATGACCCGTAGAACCTATGAACCTAGAGCTCTGATACCAACTTGTCACGACCTAAAATCCTACCACAGGCGTCGTGATGGCACCTAGTCTCTAAGACTAGGTAAGCCGATTTCCATTGCATTTTGAAATCATCATTTGTTTTTTTTTTTGTTTTTTTAACTAACAGCGAAAATAATTACAATATACAACCTCCCAAGACTGGCAGTACTGAGTCACGAACTCTAACCGAATACATAGAATGATCACGAGGACCGAATATACCATACTGTTTGATTACAAGTTAACAGTACAATGAAATGAAAGGACTCCAAAGAACTGCGACGACCAAGCAGCTCTACCTTGAATCCTTACGATCCCGCTTTAACTCTGCTCAAGTCCGTTATCTTCAATACCTGGCTCTGCACAAAAATGTGCAGAAGTGTAGAGTGAGCACACTACAGCGGTGCCCAGTAAGTATCAAGACTAACCTCAATGGAGTAGAGACGAGGTACAGTCAAGACACTCACTAGTCTAATACCCTGTGCAATATAGCAGTATACAATAGTACTGAAAAATAACTAGCAATGATAACAACAACTCCACCCAGTGATATGCACAGTAAGACAATAAGATCACCATTTAATATCGCTCGACAATTAATTAATAAAATTACACTCAGTTAAATCAAGTTCTTCAATTAAATATCTTTCACATATAATTCTACCAATTAACTCTCTTTCAAATATAATTTTTCTAAAATAATTATCTTTCAAATACAATTCTTTCATATAATACTTTCTAATTAAAAATCCTTCCAAATAAATATTTTGAATATAATTCTTCAATTTAAAAAGTCACCATGTGACACCTCATTTCATAATCATAAAAATACGGGTCTCAGCCCATTTTCATATTTTTCATAAATACGGGTCTCAGCCCATTTTTCATATCTCCATGGCACTTCATGCCCATAATTAAATCATTATATTTTTTCGGCACATCGTGCCCTCATTTCATATCTCACCTGCACGGACAACTCACGTGCCAAATATCATTATTATTTAATCACAGCACCTCGTGCCCACATTTCATATCACAACCACAATTCACATGCCAATATTCTCAATGTATATAAGATCCACATGATCAATTTATTTTCACTAAAGTGAGTTAAAAAGTTTTTAAATCAATTAAGAAATCAACAAAGAATTGAATTTATTTTTATAAATCATTTGGGTGAAGAAAATAACTTTGTACTTATATCAAAGCATCGGATAAACTACTGATTTGGTTGTAAAACTATTTAATTGAAAAACATAATAATAATTTCTTTTATTTAAATCAACTCAATCGTCGAAAATCAGTAAGAAAACCAGAAATATACTTCTTTAGAGTCTCGTGCTAAAAAGCCAAAGTTTACACAATACAACTAGGAGCACAAAATACATAATAATAAAGTCAACTAGTACACCATGGAAGAAGACAAGAATCCAAGGCAAGAACATGAATAAAGAAATATCAACGGGGCACTCCCGAGGTACCGCCTCGTAGTCCCAAATCATAAATAAATTCACAATATATCATTTACTTATATCACCGCGGGAGCCTTCACATTAAATTTTTAAAGAAATCATTTTCCCGAAATAGCATCCCGCGTTTTAGCCACCCTTATCACACCGCATGACTTCTAGTAGTTCCCCTACTAGCCACGCGTTTCAAGCTACCCTTATCTCACCGCATGACTTCTAGTAGTTCCCCTACTAGCCATGCGTTTCAAGCCACCCTTATCTCACCGCATGCGTTTCATTACCCTGACCTTATATCACTGCAATGACTTCTAGTATTTCCCCTACTAGCCACGCATTTCAAGCCACCCTTATCTCACCGCATGCGTATCAATATCACAATATTTCACAAATCGCACCTCAAGTACCCAAATGTCACAGAATAATATAACTTGCACCACAAGTGCCCAAATATTACAGCACTTCACAAATTGCACATCAAGTGATCAAATCTTACAACATATCACAAATTGCACATCAGGTGCTCAAATCTTACAACATATCACAAATTGCACATCAGGTACTCAAATCTTAAAACATATCACAAATTGCACATCGAGTGCTCAAATCTTACAATATATCACAGATTGCACATCAGGTGCTTAAATCTTACAACATATCCCAAATTGAACATCAAGTGCTCAAATCTTATAACATATCACAGATTGCACATCGAGTGCTAAAATCTTAACAAAATATCCGAAAGCGAACAACTCGACAAAATAATATTTCACATAAAAATCAAGGTGGCAATCATACCAAATGATCATGTAAAAATAATTTCAACAAACAAGGATCTAGGCATGACAAATAGAGAATTTAATAATTGCCAATAATTTCCAATTTGATACATAATGGCGTATAATAATTTTAATCAATGAAATTTGCACATATAAACCAAGTACGTACTCGTCACCTCGCGTACATGGATTTCAATTACACAATTTGCACATAATACTCAATGCCTGAGGAGTAATTCCCCCACTCGAGGTTAAGCAAGACACTTACCTCGACGAAACTAAGTCAATGTTTTAAATGATCTTCATGAGTGAAGCCACCTTCGGACGGCTCAAATCTGAAATTCACCCCTTAATAATACTACGATGGTCCACCACACTAAACAAATTTCAATCTACAACAATGCAAAACAATTGCACCAATATTAGTAAACAAGTTTCCAGATTTTTGGTCATTTAGGCATTTTATCAAACACCTAGTAGGCATGAATCTCTACATATCTTAACCATAGAATTAGTTCATCCAACTACTACCATTTACCAACAATTTATCTCACCATCATTCTTAAACAATTCATAACTTCCAACATCACATACATGACCATCCATCCATACCCAACCAACAAAATTCCATCAAATAATCACCTTTCAATCTCTACAATAGTTATGTATTTAAATTGGGAACATATCGCTTCCAATTGCCATACCATAAGTTCTAATACTTAATTGATACTCATATTCCCATAATATATCCATACATGTAAGTCTAAGGGTGTAGGATTACCTTTTTGGAAGAAATCTTGCAAAACCCTCCTTTAAGTTCTTGAAGAAATTTCTTGAAGATCTAAGTATTTTATGTGTAGATTTCATCAATACTAGTGTAGAAATAATGGAATTTCACATCAAGATAATGGGGATTGCTTACCTTGAAGAAGAGAGGAGTTGGTGGTCTTGAGAGAGTGGAGAAGAGCTCCAAAATTCGTCCAAATGAAGTGGGGAAAATGAACCCCGAAATTGTATCTATAGGCCCAGATTTCTGGGTTTCGGATGCTGCCCTGGATGCTATGGCAGCACTTCACTGCCAGCCCCTCTTTCGGATGCGGCCCCGGATGCTTTGCATCCGCAGTCTCCTCTGTCAGCCTTTGGTAATTTGGTCATAACTTCTTGTAGATAAGTCCAAATGACAAACGGTTTGAAGCGTTAGAAACTAGACTCGAAGATCTTTCATTTGATAGGATGTGAATCACATAACACCTTTTATATATGTAGATAATCTCGTTCTAAGTTACGTCTTGTGCCGAAACATAACAAATCGATCTGGAATGACATCAAATTTTGCACACAAGTCGTAAATGACATAACGAAGCTATTCAAATTTCCGGAATCGAAGTCCAAGCCCGATACATCAAGGTCAACTCCCAGTCGACATTTTTCTTAAAATCTTCCATTTTTCAACTTTCGTCAAAATGCGTCGAATTCTCTTACGGACTTCCAAATCCAAATCCGGACAAACGCCCAAGTTTGAAATCTCCATACGAAGCTATTGACACTATAAAAATCCCATTCCGGAGTCATTTTGCTCAAAAGTCAAACTCCGCTCAACTCTTTTCAACTTAAGGCTTCTAACATGGAATTTATTCTTTCGATCTAATCCAGAAACACTTGAAAATCAAAACCGACGATTCACACACGTCATAATACATCATATGAAGCTATTCAAGACTTCAAATAGTTGGAAGGAGCATAAATTTTCAAAATAACAAGTCGGATCATTATAGAAATCTCATATACTTGATTTTTCTGTTTAAATTAATTAATTATCAAGAGAAATTGTTCTTCCTCCTTAATTTATCTTATAATAAATATACTCTCATTTCAGAGGTACATAAGAAAATATCCTCCTTTCTTGTGGAGCAGGCCGAACGCCTCGGCAGGATAGATGCATCTATGAACCGTGTCGCACGTCCCTCGGCAGTATACACGAAACTCTGGATCGGACCGTACGACCTCGGTAGAAATCGTGCTTGATAATAATAATAATTACACGATTTTTGGACAATTGAATTGTAGCTTGTAAAGCTATTTGATAAATTGGAAATTTATTGAAATTGAATTGCAGCTTGTAAAGCTATTTGATAAATTGGAAGTTTTATTGAAATCGAAGGATTTAATTAATAGATTAGAAATTGTTGCATTTGAAAGATTTTTATTATTTCTGCTAATTGAATAAATTATTGTTAACTCTGTGAATCATGCTGATTTGGGCAATTATAATTTATTCCATTTATTATTGTTGACCATTAGTGAGTGTCAAAGTCGGCCATCTCGTCTCTACCACTTCGAGATTAGGCTTGATACTTACTGGGTACTTGTTGTTTACATACTCATGATACACTTGCTCCACTTGTTGTGCAGGATCTGAGACAAATACTAGTGGAGGACCTATCATCACACATCCTCGTTATCCAGGGGCGTAGCGGTGAGCTGCCTTTCTGAGCCGTCCTGTAGCTACCCGTGCCTCTTCTTGTATTTTTAATTCTGTCTATTTTTATTTCAGACAGTACTTGGAGTTTTGTATAATCTAATAGATGCTCATACACTTGTGACACCAGGTCTTGGCACACACACGTTGGTAGAATTAGCGTCTTATTATTTTTTTTGGATTTAAATTTTATCAATATATGTTTAATGTATTAGTTGGCTTGCCTAGCTATAGTGCTGGGCGCCATCATGACCTATAGGTGAAATTGGGTCGTGACAGAAGAATGTTAATATTAGGGTTAATAGGATGCTATTAACTTAAAATATCAAAAAATAAAACTTTCCTTGTATTCTTAAGTAGTCCCCAAGGTCGAATTCACCATGAAAGAACCAATTCCTAGCTCAAAAAAATCCCCAAAAATGGCTGTTGTCCGTGACTGCCTTATATAGGCACAAGTGCTTCAATGAGTTGTACCTTGCATTGTGCAGGTTGTACCTCGTATTACAAGTTTTTCCCTGCTGGACACCTTTTACTAAAATGTCCATAACTCCTTGTAGAAATATCCAAATGACGAACGGTTTAAAAAGTTTGAAATTAGACTCGAAGATCTTTCATTTAATAGAGTTAGAAACTAGACCCGAAGATCTTTCATTTTATAGGTTGTCCATCACACAACGCATTATATATATGTAGACCTCTCGTCCAAAGTTTGGTTTTGTGCATCCTCATTTGGAACTTTAGTCTATCATGTAATTTCTAACTTGATTTAGACTTAGGGCTCTCCTTAGACCCCACATAACTTATAATATGCCTCGTAAACGTATTAACATACGAACCTGCTGGAACCTTCAAATCCCGATTCCGAGGTCGTTTACTCAAAAATCCAACCTTAGTCAATTCTTCCAACTTAAAGCTTTTGAAATGAGAATTTTCTTTCCAAATCAACTCCGAACTTCCCGAAATTAAATTTCGACCACGCGTACATGTTATAATGCCTGAAGTGAAGCTGTTCAGGGTTTCAAACCGCCGAACGATGCGCTAGGGCTCAAAATGACCGATCGGGTCGTTACAGTTATCTTGTTTATTCATGGCAATATAATGAAAGTTTGTAATGATAAGATCCCTTCCAGATCGGTTGCTTTCCTTACAAACAAAGAGAAACAAAGTATAGAAAAACCAAAACTATTTTTTGGAACACCTTATCAATAAATATCTTCACGGCCTCATATGCCTCAATCACTAAATAGCCACTCTCGGCATCACAACAATAAAAACTAATATAATAGACAGGTCTAGCCACCACAGGAAATTAATAAATAAATTAATTGCATCAGTCAAATGTGATGAATCTCAACTCAATAAGAAAAAATAAATTACTTACTTGCTCTATACAAACAAAACATGATTTACTTTGCTTAGGAACAAAGAGAAGCATGGTTTAGGAATAAGAGGAATAAAGTGTAAAAAAATCTAAACCATTTGTTGAAAGAGATATATACCTCTCAATAATTGGCCAACCACTATATAGGTTTCTCTCTAACAAAAAGATTTAGGTTTTTCTACACTTTGCTTCTCTTTGTTCGTATATTTGAAGGAAAACAATCAATTTGAAGTGGATTTTATCATTATTATTATTTTTACTTTGCCATGAACAAAATAGATAACTCAAATAACATAAAAGCTTAAGAACTTTATTGTGCTAACTATGCCCTCATAGTATGCACATGAACTCAAATATGCCTTACATATGGAGCCATTTAAAATAAGAGCATATTTAAAGCAAGATTAGATGACAGGGGCATATTTGTGCGAGAGTATTAAAGACGGACATATCATCTCAATTTCACATAGTTGAGCATATTTGGATCTTTTTCCAATGGGGAAAGACCAAAATATGATGAGCAATTAGATGTAATTTTGATAAGATAAGAATATAATGAGCAGTTAGATGTAACTTGACTTTTTAAACCATCTTTAAATCGGGTCTATGTAATTTTTTTGGTTAAAAGTTTTTACAATGAATTTTTTGGATTAAGATAATTGTCTTGCAAGTCGCACTCCATTTTAATAACAAAACGGCTCATCCAACCCCGATCCCGAGTCTCATCTATGCTCGAGAATGGCGCTTTAGTTGCTCAGCGAGCAAGCTTGATTCACCCTCCTCGATAAAGTCAGGGACTGTAAAGGCGCATAAGATGATCGAGGGTGAAGATACGCCCCTCGACCTTGCTCGAGAAAAATCGAAGAAGAATACTATCCTCCAAAAGGAAGGGTAGATTTGGCTGAGGGTCACATCGTACCTCTTACAAAAGGCAATGATGACAGGGTCTAGAGGTCCCAACATGAAAGGATAAGTGTAAACACTTAAGAACCCTTCAACGTGGGTAGTAATTGATTCATCAGGCGATGGGATTACTACGGGTTTATTATCCATTTGCATTCTTGTATGACTTTATCGAGAACTTTTTCGGTAATTGAATATTGGTACCTCGACATCGGCTCACACAGACCAGGTATCAGAGAAGGCTTTTCAATTTTAAAATCACCTACAGTCAAACACCCTACCGGAAAGAATTCCTCAGGGCGGGGCTCTTCCACACCCTCGCCACCAGCAGGTCGAGATGAAGAAGCGGTCTCTTTTTGCGAAACAGTTTTAGACATTTTTGCCATTTAAAATTTCGTGAACAAAGAACGAGAGTATTTGGTGTTTTGAGAAAGAGTTTGCAGTAAAACTCACAGACTTGCAGGCAGAAAAATTCAGAAAATACGAAAAGGAGCTTAGAAAATTTGGAAGATTAAAGACGTAAAAGTGATGAATGGTGGAAGAAAAGACTATTTATAGATTGAAGCAATGACGGTTCGATATTTATCGAATCATGATGCAAAATTAGATCGTCGAGCTCGTGACCCAAAGATCAATCAAGATCGAGCAAGATCGAGACCAAGCAAAATCGAAACCGAGCAAGATCGAGGTGAAACTTACCGAGCCAAATAACGGACAGCCGAAATATCCGCGATCGGTCGAGGATCACGGCGGAAATCTCGGCACATATCAAGGAGAGGCCGCGTAACTAGCAAATCATAAGATTTTTTTACCCTGTATAGAATTGTACCAAGACTAGGACACCCCTACTATATAAAGGAGGGTCTGATAATTTGTAATGCACATCATATCAACGCAACATAAAGCAATATACTGACACTTTCTAACTTTTATTATCTTGTTACTCTATTAGATCGTTTATACATCAGTTGAAACATCTTTGGTTGGACGGTGGTCGAACTCGAAGGCCAAGGCAATTCGATACGTGGTTTACATTCATTCTTCTATTGTCAATTTCAATATTAATCTGTCTTCTTAATTTGTGCCAAGTTATATCACGTATTCTTAAAACCGCGTATAAATTTAATTGTTATCCATTTTTCAGGGTAAACAGTTTGACGCCCACCGTGGGGCTACAGATAATAATGATTATTTGGTGCAAACTTTCATAACACACACTATTTTACATGTTCTTTGGAGTGTTTTTTATTCCAGGACCAAAATGTCAAACTCACAATTGGCACCCCTTTACATTGACAATGATTACGGCCACCACGACGAGAATGACAACATAGCACCAAGGAACGACGTACTTCCGGTTGATCTCGATGGAGTTCCGGCTGTAGATCCGATTGACGTCAGTTCGCATGTAGCCATCAATGCAAATTTGGCCGTCGATCCCGAGGGCAGTGTCCATAGGGATGTTCGATCGGCCGCTCAAAGCACCCATGGTGGCGAAGAGGGTGGGATCAGCCTATGAGTAATCTTCAAAGTGTTGCAGGCTCAACAGGTAGCGATAGCCCAGCTCCAAAATCAGAATCGCCCACCGGACAGGACCGAGACCGAGCCATCCCAGGAAGTTGTCCACAGGGTCAAATCAACTTCAAGGAAATCAAACGAGAAAGAATCTGGGACCGACCCTGCAATCATGAAGATGCTCAAAGAATTGACAAAACAAATCGAGTCGGGGGAAAATAAGATCGAGGTAAACGATAAGAAGGTGGCAACTTACAATTCAAGGGTCGATCATATCCCTGGGGTACCACCGATATTGAAGGGTCTAGACTCCAAAAAGTTCGTGAAAAAGCCTTTCCCCCCGAACGCGGCTCCCAAGACGATTTCCAAGAAATTTCGAATGCCCGAAATTCTTCAATATAATGGAACAACCGACCCGAACGAGCATATTACCTCTTACACATGTGCTATCAAAGGGAATGATCGAGAGGATGACGAGATCGAATCAGTCTTGCTAAAGAAATTCAGAGAGATCCTGTCAAAGAGGGCTATGATATGGTACCACAATTTGCCACCTAATTCTATTGACTCATTTGTTATGCTTGCAGGTTCTTTTGTAAAGGCACACGCCATAGCCATCAAGGTCGAAACTAGGAAATCAGACATTTTCAAGGTAAGTTAGAAGGACAACGAAATGCTCAGAGAATTCGTGTCTCGATTCCAAATGGAATGGATGGACATGCCACCAGTCGCCGACGATTAGGCAGTTCAAGCTTTCACCCAAGGACTCAATGTTCGAAGCTCGGTGGCTTCGCAGCAGTTGAAGCAGAATTTGATAGAATACCCGGCTGTCACTTGGGCCGATGTACATAATCGGTATCAATCGAAGATCAGGGTCGAAGATCTGATAGAATAACTGTTTATCCTATCAGACCAGTCGACAAAATTAAGAGGGATATCGACCTAGAACCGAGGTCGAATAGAGAACGATAACAACCATATAATGGAGATCACATGAGCGTCGGACCTGGGCGGAGTCCTGTACGAAATGAAAGGAGAAGTGATCGAGGTCAGAGCTCTCTAGGGCTCGTGATTAAGAATGTCTTCGACAAGCTCATCGGACCCAAAGAAGCACCTCGCTTATCAGAGTACAACTTTAGTGTTGACGCAACCACCATCGTATCAGCTATCGGACGTATCAAAGATACAGATGGCCTCGACCTCTACAATCCAATCCAACACAAAGGGATCCCAATCAAATATGCAAATATCATGGCACACATGCCCACAAAATGGAGGATCGTCGACAATTGAGAGAAGAAGTAGCTCGGTTATTCAATAACGGGCACCTTCGAGAATTTCTAAGCGACCGAGCTAAGAATCATTTTAGAAACATGGATTCTAATAAACAGAATGAACTAGACGAGCCCCAACACGTTATTCATATGATCATCGGGGGTGGTGTCGATGTTCCTTAAGGTCCGATGATAAAACGCACCAAAGTATAAATCACAAGGGAAAAACGGACTCGAGATTACATACCAGAAGGAACTTTATCTTTCAACGATGAGGACACAGAAGGAATCATGCAGCCCCATAATGATGCACCGATAATTTCTGTACTCATGAATAAAACTCGAGTTAAACGTGTGTTAATTGATCCAGGTAGTTTGGCATATATCATTCGATCGAGGGTCGTAGAAAAAATCGGCCTACAAGACCAAATCGCGCATACGACCCGAGTGTTAAATGGATTAAACATGTCTTGCGAAACTAATAAGGGAGAAATAACATTACCGGTAAACGTAGCCGGTACCACCCAGGAGACCATAGTTTTATGTGATCGAAGGGGACATGAGGTACAATGCCCTGTTCAGAAGGCCATGGATCAACAACATGAGGGTTGTGCCCTCGACCCTTCACCATGCATTAAAATTTCCAACACTAGAAGGGATAAAGATGGTTTACGATGAGCAACCCGCCACAAAGAAGATGTTTGCCGTCGATGAAGTAATTCGATATCAACACTCTCATCGACAAAGGATAGTGCCTCGATGGCCTCGACGTTGACCTTGAACTGGGACACTTTAGCATCGGCTTTATCAGAAATAGCCATGTCCAATTGGGATTGAAGCTCCTCGATTTTCTTGACCTGCACCGAGGCCTTCTCTTTTGCAGCTCGGAGATGGGTCTCGTCCGACTCCAGTTGTGCTTGGGCAGCTTCCCTATTCGAGGCTAAGATGTCTATATTTTTCTTGAACTCCTCAACCTCAACTTGAATTGCATCTACCTATGCCTGAAGCTCCCCGATCTGTTCAATCCTTTGCCGGACCTGCAGGATCAGATCGATAGTCACTATCTTTAATTCGTCTTGACTATCGTGAAGCACTCAAAATACCTGCTCGGTCATCTCGGCATGCTCATTCCAAACCGTTACTAAATCGGCCTGAAGCTTCTCACTGAGAAACTTGTAGGTGTCCCGAACCTCGGCCTCGTGGTGAGCTAATTCCTCCCGATATCGGAGTAAAGTCTTATGATGCAACACCGAATCCTGCAAGCATAAAGGAAGGTGTTATGGTTATTTACAACTTTAAACTTAGTATATATGAGAAGAAAGGTACACAAAGTTACCTGATTTAATACTTGTTGGGATTCATTGAATAGGTAGGGGGTTTCCACCTTGTCCATCACTGCCTGATCTTCTTCAGTCACCAAGCACCGAAGGTAGCTAGCGACCCCCACGGGGGCAGAGAAAACCCAGGCATCCTCCGGGATAGAGAAAGCTATTAACCATCTTCGGTCGGGATTGACGCTCGGGGCCGGGAACAGGTTCACCAATTTTGTGCTCGAGGAAGACCCACTGGGTCCTGGCGATGGTATCTTCTTTGGCATCGGCAAGTCTCCGAGCCCAGCGACATCCTCGAAGGCAGTGGACTCGAATCCGTCCAAGAAGTGGTGGATCTCAGTCGCCCCATGAGACCCCTCATAAGAACAACTTTCTAACATACCAACCTCGCGAATCATGGCGTCTAAAATGTGAGGGGACCCAGTAATATCGATTGCCACAAGCTCGTCTCTCGGGATACCTTCCTTTGCTCGAGAAGCATCGCCCCCAGTCTCTCTCTCGACCCCCTTAGTTGGGGGCAGAGTGGCCTCAACCCCTTATGGTTCGGGAGCCTCGGTTAAGACTCTCTCATCGACCCCCTCATGTCGGGACGACCTGATTTCGGCATCTGCCCGTTCAGAAGACCCTTGCATCATAACACCTGCCCGCACACGGGCCACCAACTGAGATTTATCCCTTTCTTCTTCTTCTTCTTCTTCGGACTCGTCCCTTAATCGGCAGATTGTGTCTGAGGATAGAGCATTGGTGCTTCCCTTGGGATTGCACGACCTCTTCTTCAGTTTTTTCGTTTCCGAGTTTGGAGAACTCGGGACCCTTTTCCTCTTCATTTCATTACCCTGCTACGGAGCAGGGGACTTGAGAGGCACATCCTCCTCACCTGATGGAGGTCTCATGGCAACATCATATTATCAAACCATTTTATGTTATTTGTTTAATGTACAGTAGTCATGTGCTTTTATGTATTCGCATTATTTAATAATAATCATGTGCAATTGAAAAGTATAATCAGTAACCACGTGCTTTTATTTATTCACATTATTTGGTAACTATAATAGAAAATTGAATAGCTGGTAGGCCGCAGATTCAATCAAATTAAAAAATATATCAAGTGTGTTATAAGAAAAATCAAATTATGGTGGATGTCTACTCTTCCTCTATGATCTTCTCAAATGCTTAATGATATATTCAATGATATATTTCTATGTTTAATGACATATTCAATGACATATTTTTCTTCACTTTTCATGCCTATATAAAGGCCTTGTAATAGATAGGAAATTACACACAATTGAAGAAGAAATAAGAATCTCTCATCCCTTTCTCTCTATAGCTCTTAGCTTGTTTTTTCTTATTCTATATTGTTGAGCTATATTTTATAACACGTTATCAGCACGATATTCTCTCTCGAGCACTTTAAAAAGATTTAAACATCTGGAGAAAGCTAAATTCAAAACCAGAGGAGTGGTATTCTTTAGCGTACCGTAAGGCAGCTAAAGATCTTTCTCGCATTCTTTCTCATTCATCATTTGCTTCTCGATCTACTAATATTTTCTTGTCTTAATTTGTTAAACTGATCATAAATGTAAAATGAAAAATATAGACATAAAGTTTCCACACTTGAAATATGTAAATCTTTCTGGACCTCCCATTTACATTAGTAGCACCTCAGAATTGTAAACTAGAACTTCAACACTGCATAGCATTGTAAAACCCATAGGATAAAAAGTGTCATCGCTTCAAGGATTTTGTTAGTCTAAAAACATAGAAGGACAAGTTAACTGATAAGAGTTAAGTCCAATTACGAAGCATTTTGTCACTTTTAATTGACGTATCATAATGTGATGATTAAGTGTTTAATGAAACTCACTTTGTGAATTGTTTAAAACAGTTAGAAATTTTCTTCAACGGCTCTAATATTTTAGTCAAGATAAATTACTTGGCTTCCTGGTTTGAATGCAATCTGTTACATACTTCCTTGTTCCTAGATATATATTTTTATCTTCCAATTATGTTATTTATTCACGTGGACTAATCTTTTTATTGCTTGTGAAGAAACATGGACAAAAGCTGAAATCTTCCATTCAGTTAATAGCCACGAAATGAATATAACATTTGGTTTTGGTTGCTTTTATCAGCATTTTATTTTTAATGGAAATAGGTTTGCATCAGATTAAGAGATCCAATTTAGATAAAGAAAGTAACTTAATTTCACTTCACATTTTATTCAAAATACTAAACTATACTTGATCTGCATATGCTTGTTATATTAATTTTGTTTGAAAAATTTAGACGTGAACATTTTACATCAGATGACTTTAGCAATATCACTTGGTTTTATGAGTAATTCACAAAGTGCTATCACTTACTTTTATGAGTAATCACAAAGTGATAATATTTTTAAAGGCTTGAGGGTGAGTTGTGATGACACAAAAGATCATCTTATGTTTTAGAACTCGAATCTGCGCTCTTAAGCCTTAAAAATCTCATTTTTACCCTCCTCAATTTACGTGCACAGTTCGGCAGGTTTCCGGAAAGCTTTTATCTTGAAAACTAATGAAAATAAGAATTTTTTCCTTAAAAGTTGATTTTAGATGACTTCGGTCAACATTTTTGGTAAACGGGCCCGAATTCATACTTTGATGGTTCCGGTAGGTCCGTATCGAATTATGGGACCTGGGCGTATGTCCGGAATCGAATTCGGAGGTCCCTAGCTTGAGTTATGAATTTTTGATGAAAATTAAAAGTTTGGAAATTATTAATTTTTTTGAATTGATTGATATTTGACATTGTTAGTATCAGGTCCGTATTTTGGTTTCGGAGCCCGGTACAGGTTCATTATGATATTTAAGACCTGTCTGTGAAATTTGGTGAGAAACGGAGTTGATTTGACGTGATTCGGACGTCCAGTTGAGAAAATAGAAATTTTAAAGTGTTCTTGAGAATTTCATTTGATTTGGTGCTAAATTCGTAGTTCTAGGTCTTATTTTGGCGATTTGATCACGCGAGCAAGGTCGTATGATATTTTTAGACTTGTATGCATGTTTGGTTTGGAGCCCCGAGAGCTCGGGTGAGTTTCGGATAGGCCACGGGACTTTGGAAATCTGGTATTTTGCTGCAGCAGATGTTTTGGCATGTCCTTGTTCGCGTTCGCGAAGGAACTCTCGCGAACGCGAAGAGTAAACTTGGCAGCTGAAGTTTTCTTCTTCGCGAATGCGAAGCGATAGGGGCGTTACTCTTCGCGAACGCGAAGCGATGAGGGCGTTACCCTTCGCGAACGTGAAGTGTTAGGCACACCTGGGGGAGGGTTGGTTATCCTTCATCGCGAACGCGAGCAATGCCTCGCGAATGCGAAGGCCGGGGAGAGTAACCATCGCGAACGCGAGCAGGATCTCGTGAACGCGAAGGCTTGGCAGCCAGCACCCTTCACGAACGCGACAGTGGCCTCATTAACGTGATGCACACTGTCGCCCAGTGCGTAAAACAGAATCAAACACGGGCTTAAGCCATTTCTTCAACATTTTTCAAGAACCAAACGGGTAGGGGCGATTTTCAAGAGTCATTTTCTTCCCCAAAGTGTTGGTAAGTGATTCTAAACCATTTTGTTTCAATTACCCATTACATTTCTTGAATTATCAACCTAAAATCTAGAGTTTTCAAGGTAGAATTAGTGGTTAGGGTAGAAACTAGAAATTTCGGAAATTTGGGGATTTAGACCCCGATTTGAAGTCGAATTCCAAAACTAATTACATATTCGGGCTCGGGGGTGAATGGGTAAAAGGATTTTGGTCCGAACCTCGGATTTTGACCAACGGGCCCGGGGTCGATTTTTAGATTTTTGGGGGAAAATTTGGAAAATTTAATTTATGAAATATAATTGATTCCTTTAGCAATATTTGATATTATTGAGTCATTTTTGAATAGATACGAGTGGTTTGGAGGTGAATTCCAAAGGAATAGCTGTGATTGAGAATTAAGTGGCCTTCAGAGCAAGGTAAGTGTCGTGTCTAACTTTGGCTTGAGGGAATAGGTATTACGTGCTCATTTGCTACGTGTTTGGTTGTTAAATACGATGTATAGGTGAGGTGACGAGCATCTATGCGTCGTTGTCGAGTCATAGCATGCGAGTGAAATTCTATTCTTGTCTATTTTGTAGCCTTAAATTCTACTATCCATGCTTAGCGGGTTATTTGAAATGTTGGGTGACTCATATCTGTTTTCACTGAGATTTGGTAACTTTCGAATATTGATTCAAGGTTGAGATTACATTGTGCTATTGATTATGCGTAAAATACTGGTTTCTTTGTGATACTCTTATCTATCAGTTGTTATTGATTCCGTGATTGGTGAGGAGGAGTGTAAAAGCACGAAGGGCGATGCCGTGCATGCATTATTTATATTGTGAGGAAGAGTGTAAAGCACGAAAGGTGATGCCGTGTATATTAGGAGAGGTTTAAAGCACGAAGGGTGTTGTCGTGTATATTATGAGAGGTTTAATGCACGAAGGGTGATGCCGTGCGATTCTATTTATTTATTTGGTGAGATTGAGAGTAAAAGCACGAAGGGTTATGACGTGCAGTTTTCCTTGCTGTTTTAATTGCTCAATTCGTTTAAGGAATTTCGGTTTAATTCTGTCTTTTCATTATTCTCACTCTTTTTGTTGTATTCTCCCATTGTATGTTCCCTTTCCATTATTTATATGTTATTTCTTTATTTACTGTTGGTGCCACTAGCAGGATTATATTGTTCAGGTTATATGTGGGTGTCTTGTCCTAGCCTCTTCGCTACTTCGCCGAAGTTAGGCTCGACACTTGCCAGTACATGGGGTCAGTTGTACTGATGCTGCACTCTGCACTTTCTGCGCAGATTTTGATACCGGCTCAGGTTGATTGATATTTGCTACTGGTCCACTGTCCGAAGACTCAAGGTAGATCTGTCGGCGTTCACAGACCTTGAAGTCCCCGCCTATCTTTTATGTCCTACTGTTTTCTTTTATTCAGACAGTTGTATTTCTTTCAGACTATTACTTGTAGTAAGTTCTAGAATGCTCGTGAATTGTGACTCCAGATCCGGGTGGTAGTAATTAATACAGTTTTATGATATTCCGCACTTATTATATTTCATCTTAGTTAATTATTGTTAATTACTAAATAGAAATAAGGAATTGGTTTAATGATTTTTCTAACGTTGGCTTGCATAGCAAGTGAAATGTTAGGTACCATCACGGTCCCGTCGGTGGGAAATTTCGTGTCGTGACAGTTGGTATCAGAGCACTAGGTTGCATAGGTCTCACGATTCACGAGCAAGCTTAGTAGAGTCTGGAAGATCGGCACGGAGACGTATGTGCATATCTTTCTAAGGCTATGAAGTTTAGGAACAAGTTTCACTTCTATTCTTCTCTGTCGTGCGATTTTACTCTCTCAATACTGATTGAACTCTTCTACTCTTATTCTCTCGTAGATGGTGAGAACACGTACCGCTTCCTCAGCTGAGCAGCAGCCAGAGCCTCCAGTGACAGCTCCTACGTGGGGCAGAGGCCGAGGCAGGGGCAGGGCTCAGCCTAGGGCCCGAGCAGCAGCCCCAGCAGTGGAGCCTCAGATAGATCTTGACGAGGAGGTTCCAGCCCGGACTGTTCCTGCCGGATCAACTCAGGTTCCGGAGGGGTTCATTGCTACCCCAGTACTTCAGGACGCTTTGGTCCGTTTGGTGGGCCTTATGGAGAGTGCGGCCCAGACTAGCGCATTTCGCATGGCACCAGCAGTCTCTCAGGCTGGAGGAGGAGCCCAGACTCCTACCACTCCCGCTCTGGAGCAGATAGTTCCCTAGTATCAGGCTCCAGCAGCTCAGCCATTCAGATTAGTTCAGCCGGTTATTGCGGCACAGGTCGGAGATGGGTCAGCTATGTCTTCTGAGGCTTTATGTAGATTGGACAGGTTTATCAAGCTCTTTTCTGCTCAGTTCAGTGGGGCTCCTTCAGAGGATCCCCAGGAGTATCTTGACAGCTGTTACAAGGTTTTATGGAACATGGGCATAGTGGAGACCAATGGGGTCGATTTTGCTGCATTTCAGATGACTGGTTCCACCAAGAAATAGTGGAGAGATTACTTGTTGATCAGACCAGCTGGGTCGCCTGCTCTTGCTTGGGACCAGTTCTCTCAGCTCTTCATAGACAAGTTTCTACATATCACATTGAGAGAGGAGCGTCACCGTCAGTTTGAGCGTCTCCAGCAGGGTAGTATGATTGTTACTCAGTATGAGACCCATTTTTTGGATTTGGCATGTCATGCTATTCTTCTGCTTCCCACCGAGAGAGAGAGGGTGAGGAGGTTTATTGATGGACTTGCTCAGCCTATCAGATTGCAGATGGCTAAGGAGACTGGGAGTGAGATTTCTTTCTAGGCGGCTGCTAATGTCGCCAGACGAGTCAAAATGGTTCTTACTGAGGGAGGTCAGGGGTCTGACAAGAAACCTCGTCATTTCGGTGAGTTCAGCGGTGCCTCATCTAGAGGCAGGAGTACGTTTGGTAGAGGCTATCCTCCCAGGCCATTTAATTCAGTGCTCCAGGCATCCCACGGTGCGTTAGGTGGTCGTGGCCCTCAGATGCATTATTCTGACCAGCTAGCCTATAGTGCACCACCAGGTCGTATTAGTGCACCTCCACTCCAGAGTTATCAGGGTGGTTATTCAGGTTGACAGGGTCAGTTTCAGGGTCAATAGTTACAACAGCCGAGGTTATGTTATACTTGTGGTGATTCGAGGCACATTGCTAGATTTTGCCCTCGGGTAATAGGCAGCTCACAGCATCAGAGATCTCGTGCCATGGTTCCTGCACCAGTTGCTGCACCACCTCCTTAGCCAGCCAGAGGCAGGGGTCAGGCAGCCAGAGGTAGAGGCCATACTGTTTTAGGTAGAGGTCAGGCCGTTAGAGGTGGAGACCAGCCAGTTAGAGGCCGTCCCAGGGGCGTAGTTCATGGTGGTGGGCCCTAGCCCCGGTATTATGCTTTCCCAGCCAGGCCTGAGGCTGAGTCATCTGACGTTGTTATCACAGGTACTGTTTCAGTTTGCAGTATAGATGCTTCAGTTCTATTTGATTCGGGATCTACTTACTCCTATGTGTCATCATATTTTTCCTCCATATTTGGTTGTGCCCCGAGATTCTTCCAGTGCTCCTGTGTATGTGTCCATACCAGTGGGAGATGCTATTATTGTAGATCGTGTATATCGTTCGTGTGTGGTCACCATTGGGAGTCTTGAGACTCGTGTAGATCTTCTACATCTTGACATAGTTGATTTTGATGTCATACTGGGTATGGATTGGCTGTTACCTTATCATGCTATATTAGATTGTCACGCCAAGACGGTGACCTTAGCCTTGGAGGGGTTTCCTCGATTAGAATGGAGAGGGAATCTTGGCCATTCTACCAGCAGGGTTATCTCTTATGTGAAGGCTCGACATATGGTCGAGAAGGGGTGTCTAGCTTATTTGGCTTATGTCCGCGATTCTAGTGCGGAGGTTCCTTCCATAGATTCGGTGTCGGTTGTTTGTGTGTTTCCAGAGGTTTTTCTTGTAGACTTGCCGGGGATGCCACCCGATAGGGATATTGATTTCTGCATTGATTTGGCTCCGGGCACTCAGCCTATTTCCATTCCGCCATATCGCATGGACCCACCAGAGTTGAAAGAGTTGAAGGAGCAGTTGCAAGATTTGCTTGATAAGGGCTTCATTAGACCTAGTGTCTCGCCCTGAGGTGCACCTGTGTTGTTTGTGAAGAAGAAAGATGGATCGATGAGGATGTGTATATATTATCGGCAGTTGAATAAAGTCACTATCAAGAACAAGTATCCATTGTTGAGGATTGATGATTTATTTGATCAGCTTCAGGGTACCAAGATGTTTTCAAAGATTGATTTGAGATCTGGATATCATCAGTTGAAGATTAGGGCATCTGATGTTCCTAAGACAACTTTTCGGACTCGGTATGGGCATTATGAGTTTCTTGTAATGTCATTTGAACTGACAAATGCCCCAGCAGCATTCATGGATTTGATGAACCGGGAGTTCAAACCCTACTTGGATTCCTTTGTGGTTATGTTTATTGATGATATCTTGATCTACTCCCACAGTCGATAGGAGCATGAGCAGCACCTTCGGATCGTTCTTCAGACTCTGAAAGATAGCCAGTTATATGTTAAGTTCTCAAAATGCGAGTTATGGTTGAGTTCAGTTACTTTCTTGGGTCACGTTATATCGGTAGAGGGTATTCAGGTGGATCCTAAGAAGATTGAGGCAGTCCAGAACTGGCCTAGACCTACATCAACTATAGAGATCCGTAGTTTCCTAGGTTTGGCGGGCTATTACCGTCGATTTGTGGAGGGGTTTTCATCCATAGCAGCCCCATTGACTAGATTGACCTAGAAGGGTGCCCCGTTTAGGTGGTCAGACGAGTGTGAAGCGAGATTTCAGAAGCTCAAGACTGCTTTGACCACGACACCGGTATTGGTGTTACCCACAGGTTCAGGATCTTATACAGTATATTGTGACGTATCTCGTATGGTCTGGGTGCGATATTGATGCAGGGTGGCAAGGTTATTGCATATGCTTCGCGGCAGCTGAAGGTTCACGAGAAGAATTACCCTGTTCATGATCTAGAGCTGGCAGCCGTTGTTCACGCGCTGAAGATTTGGAGGCACTATCTTTACGGCGTGCCATGTCAGGTATTCACTGATCATCAGAGCTTGCAGTATTTATTCAAGCAGAAGGAACTCAATTTGAGGCAGAGGAGGTGGCTGGAGCTATTGAAAGTGGTGGCCGACGCTTTGAGTAGAAAGTCAGTCAGTATGGGTAACCTTGCATATATTCCAGTTGGTGAGAGACCACTTGCATTGGATGTTCAGGCCTTGGCCAACCAGTTCGTGAGGTTAGATGTTTCTGAGCCCAGCCGTGTTCTAGATTGTACAGTCGCTCGGTCTTCTTTGTTTGAGCGCATCAGAGATCGGCAAGATGACGATCCGCATTTACTTGTCCTTAGAGACAGTGCGGCACGGTGGTTCCAAGCAGGTTACTGTTGGAGATGACAGAGTTTTGAGGATGCAGGGTCATATTTGTATGCCTAATATGGATGGACTTCGTGAGTTGATCCTTGAGGAGTCCCACAGTTCCCAGTATTCTATTCATCCGGGCGCCGCCAAGATGTATCAGGACTTGAGGCAGCATTATTGGTGGAGGCGAATAAAGAAGAACATAGTTGCCTATGTAGCTCGATGCCTAAATTGCCAGCAGGTAAAGTGTGAGCATCAGAGACCTGGTGGTTTACTTCAGAGGTAAGATATTCCTGAGTGGAAGTGGGAGCGTATCACTATGGATTTTGTTGTTGGACTCCCCCGGACTCAGAGAAAGTTTGATGCAGTTTGGGTTATTATGGACAGGCTGACTAAGTCAGCGTATTTCATTCCTGTGGCAATTACATATTCCTCGGAGCAGTTGGCAGAGATTTATATTCGGGAGATCGTCCGTCTTCATGGTATGACCGTGTCTATCATTTCTGATCGAGGTACGCAGTTTACCTCGCACTTTTGGAGGGCAGTACAACGTAAGTTGGGTACGCGGGTTGAGTTGAGCACATCATTTCATCCTCAGACGGGCGGGCAATCCGAATGTACTATTCAGATCTTGGAGGATATGCTACGCGCTTGTGTTATAGACTTCGGAGTATCGTGGGATCAGTTCTTGCCCCTTGCAGAGTTCGTCTACAATGAGGCATTATATGGTAGGCGGTGTCAATCGCCAGTTGGGTGGTTCAAGCCGGGAGAGGCTCAGTTGTTGGGCACAGACTTAATACAGGATGCCTTGGATAAGGTCAAGATTATTCAGGATCGACTTCGCACAGCTCAGTCCAGGCAAGAAGAGTTATGCCGACCGTAGAGTTCGTGATGTTGCATTCGTGGTCGGAGAGAGAGTGTTACTTCGGGTATCACCCATGAAGGGTGTAATGAGGTTCGGAAAGAAGGGCAAGTTGAGCCCTAGGTATATCGGACCTTTTGAGATTCTAGAGAGAGTGGGAGAGGTGGCTTACAAGCTTGCATTGCCACCTAATTTAGCAGTTGTTCATCTGGTATTCCATGCGTCCATGCTTCGAAAGTATCACGGCGATCCGTCCCATGTGTTAGATTTCAGCTCTGTCCTATTGGACAAGGATTTGACTTACGAGGAGGAGCCGGTGGCAATTCTAGCCCGGCAAGTTTGCCAGTTAAGATCAAATAGTTACCCTTCAGTTCTAGTGCAGTGGAGAGGTCAGCCTATTGAGGCAGCTACTTGGGAGTCCGAGTACGATATGCATAATAGATATCCCCACCTTTTTACCAGCCCAGGTACTTTTCTACGTCCGTTCGAGGACGAACAGTTATTTTAGAGCTGGGGACTGTGATGACCTAAAAGGTCTTCTTATATTTTAGAACTCGAATCTGTGCTCTTAAGCCTTAAAAATCTCATTTTTACCCTCCTCGATTTGCGTGCGCAGTCCTAGCAGGTTTCCAGAAAGCTTTTATGTTGAAAACTAATGAAAATAAGAATTTTTGCCTTAAAGTTGATTTTAGTTGATTTCGGTCAATATTTTTGGTAAACGATCCCGGATCCATGCTTTGACAGTCCCGGAAGGTCCGTATCGAATTATGGGACCTGGGCGTATGCCCGGAATCGAATTCGGATGTCCCTAGCTTGAGTTATGAATTTTTGATGAAAATTAAAAGTTTGGAAATTATTTATTTTTTTGAATTGATTGATATTTGGCATTGTTAGTATCGGGTCCGTATTTTGGTTCCGGAGCCCGGTACAGGTTCATTATGATATTTAAGACATGTCTGTGAAATTTGGTCAGAAACGGAGTTGATTTGACGTGATTCAGACGTCCAGTTGAGAAAATAGAAATTTTAAAGTGTTCTTGAGAATTTCATTTGATTTGGTACTAAATTCGTAATTCTAGGTGTTATTTTGGTGATTTGATCACGCGACCAAGTTTGTATGGTGTTTTTAGACTTGTGTATATGTTTGGTTTGGAGTAGGCCACAGGATGTTTTGGACTTTAGAAATCTTGTATTTTGCTGCAGCAGATGTTCTGGCATGTCCTTCTTCGCGTTCGCGAAGGTACTCTCGCGAACGCGAAGAGTAAACTGGGCAGCTGAAGTTTTCTTCTTCGCGAGCACGAAGGCTTTGTCGTGAATGCGAAGCGATGGTGGAATTACCCTTCGTGAACGCGACCAGCTTCTCACGAACGCGTAGTGTTAGGCACACCTGGGGGAGGGTTGGTCCTCCTTCATCGTGAACGTGAGCAATGCCTCGTGAATGCAAAGGCCAGGGGGGAGTAACCATCGCAAACGCGAGCAGGATCTAGCGAACGCGAAGGCTTGGCATCCAGTACCCTTCGCGAACGCGACAGTGGCCTCGCGAACGCGATGCACACCGTCGCCCAGTGCATAAAACAGAATCAAACACGGGCTTAAGCCATTTCTTCAACATTTGTGAAGAGCCAAACGTTTAGAGGCAATTTTCAAGAGTCATTTTCTTCCCCAAAGTATTGGTAAGTAATTCTAAACCATTTTCTTTCAATTACCCATTACATTCCTTGAATTATCAACCAAAAATCTAGAGTTTTCATGGTAGAATTAGTGGTTAGGGTGGAAACTAGGGATTTCAGAAATTTGGGGATTTAGACCTCGATTTAAGGTCGGATTCCAAAATTAATTACATATTCGGGCTCGGAGGTGAATGGGTAAAAGGATTTTGGTCTGAACCTTGGGTTTTGACCTAGCGGGCCCGGGGTCCTTTTTTGACTTTTTGGAGGTAAATTTGGGAAATTTAATTTATGAGATATAATTGATTCCTTTAGCAATATTTGATATTATTGAGTCATTTTTTGAATAGATACGAGTGGTTTGGAGGTGAATTCCAAAGAAAAAGTTGTGATTGAGAATTAAGTGGCCTTCGGAGCAAGGTAAATGTCGTGTCTAACTTTGTCTTGGGGGAATAGGTATTATGTGTTCATTTTCTACGTGTTTGGTTGTTAAATACGATATATAGGTGATGTGACGAGCATCTATGCATCGTTGTCGAGTCATAGCATGCGAGTGAAATTCTATTCTTGTCTATTTTGTAGCCTTAAATTCTACTATCCATGCTTAGCGGGTTATTTGAAATGTTGGGTGACTCATATCTGGTTTCACTGGGATTTGGTAACTTTCGAATATTGATTCAAGGTTGAGATTACATTGTGCTATTGATTATGAGTAAAATACTGGTTTCTTTGTGATACTCTTATCTATCAGTTGTTATTGATTCTGTGATTGGTGAGGAAGAGTGTAAAAGCACGAAGGGTGATGCCGTGCATGCATTATTTATATTGTGAGGAAGAGTGTAAAGCACGAAGGGTAATGCCGTATATATTATGAGAGGTTTAAAGCAAGAAGGGTGTTGCCGTGTATATTATGAGAGGTTTAATGCACGAAGGGTGATGCCGTGCCATTCTATTTATTTGTTTGTTGAGATTGAGAGTAAAAGCACAAAGGGTGATGCCGTGCAGTTTTCCTTGATGTTTTAATTGCTCAATTCGTTTAAGGATTTTCAGTTTAATTCTGTCTTTTCATTATTCTCACTCTTTATGTTGTATTCCCCCACTGTATGTTCCCTTCCCATTATTTCTATGTTATTTCTTTATTTACTGTTGGTGCTACTAGCAAGATTATATTGTTCAGGTTATATGTGGGTGTCTTGTCCTAGCCTCGTCACTACTTCCCCGAGACTTGGCTCGACACTTACCATTATATGGGGTCGGTAATACTGATGCTGCACTCTGCACTTTTTGTGAAAATT
The DNA here is from genome assembly GCF_000715075.1 of Nicotiana tabacum. Lineage (NCBI taxonomy): Eukaryota > Viridiplantae > Streptophyta > Magnoliopsida > Solanales > Solanaceae > Nicotiana > Nicotiana tabacum. The sequence goes on from NC_134101.1 coordinate 40,826,088, forward strand.
TTGATACCGGCTTAGGTTGATCGAGATTTGCTACTGGTCCACTGTCCGAAGACTCAATGTAGATCTGTCGGCGTTCACAGACCTTGAAGTCCCCGCCTATCTTTTATGTCCTACTGTTTTCTTTCATTCAGATAGTTGTATTTCTTTCAGACTATTATTTGTAGTAAGTTCTAGAATGCTCGTGAATTGTGACTCCAGATCCGGGTGGTAGTAATTAATACAGTTTTATGATATTCTGCACTTATTATATTTATCTTAGTTAATTATTGTTATTTACTGAATGGGAATAAGGAATTGGTTTGACGATTTTTCTAACGTTGGTTTGCCTAACAAGTGAAATGTTAGACGCTATCACGATCCCGTCGGTGGGAAATTTCGGGTCGTGACATGAGTCCATGTATATTTTGATTTATTATAGTATTGGTTGAGGTTAAGACAATGGGTTCAAGTCCTAATGCACCATGATGGTAAGACATTAGGTTTGAGTCCCAATTCAGTATGGCCTAGCATGCCTTTATATTGGTAAGATATTGGGTTTGAGTCCCACTATACCATATTGATGATATAATGATGACTAAAGAAAAATAATATATTTTTCATGAAAAGGCACGAATATTGCCCCACTTGATTTGCTCCATTCTTGATGTGAATGTAGTAGCGGCGCATAATAAGTCTAAATGAAGACAAGTAGTTGAATAATGAACATGGGTGTTCCAAAGATCAAAATAATAATAATCATCACTATGATTATAAAAGGAGAACAATAAAGGTTCTCAAAATAATCCTTCAAAATGTGAAGGCAATGTTTACCATCAAATTAATATGAAAAAATAATAAAGCACGCCGCTGATTATGATCCATTCCTTAAAAAGAATGTGACTTGTAATAAATATTGAGAATGCAGACCCATTCCTATAGGTGAATATGGCAATATGTGATAAAAGTAATGAATAAAGACATACAATACATGATTAGATGAATACCACACAACCCACCTCTAAGGGAGGTTTGAGTGAAATAAAGAGAATAAATATTATTGTGTGGTTACATGAATATGTCATTGGTCGCGTATATCTGATACGCCAAAAACATATTTTGGTGTGCCTTATAAAAGGTTATCAAAGGCAAAATTAAAGCAAAAAATAATTTTGCTTATGATGATTTTGACCATGACAATTTATTATGATATAATTTTCTCCGTGAAGGAGACATTTACCATATGAATGGTGTGACAAAAGATCTTGTAGTACAAAAATTATTAAGAGCTCCGGAAATATTAATTTGTTAATACTCGGATGAATAAACTTATTCACGACATTGATATTGTAAAGTCTCAAAAGAAACTTTTTGAGTTTCAAATATATAAGTCAAAGTGGTTGTCATATTGGGACTATAAATGAAAGGAATATTGAATATCTTCATATTTCTATAATTATAACGGATAAATATGAAAGATTACCCGATTTTCTTTCTAATTGTACTACATAAATATAAGCATGATGATGGAATCATATATGTCACAAGTAAACTAGAGGTTTACTAACACAAATATTAGTTGGCATGACCGGTTGACCATCTCGGTTCAATTATGATGCAAAATATTAATTGAGAATTACATTGGCATATATTGAAGAAATATAAGATTCTTCAAGAATTCTCTTGTTCTGCTTATTCTCTTGATATACAAGTTAAGGTTGGGATTGAATCCCTTGATTTCTGGAACGAACAAAAGGTGATAAATATATGGACCAGTAACCTTCCATGTGGACCGTTTACTATTATATGATTTTAATAGATGCGTTTACTCTATGGTCACATGTGCATTTGTTATCAACTTGCAGTTTGGCTTTTGCAAGATTGATTGCTCAAATTATTAGAGCACAATTCCAGAATATAAATTATGATGATTTATCTTGATAATACTGGTTTAAATCCAAGTTGGTTTAGTAGAAATTATATGCCTCCAATTATATCTAAACCATTCGTTATGAGAACAAAACTACCAAAAATAAAATTTGGTATGTGATGTATTATTTAAAATACCACAGCACTTGTACGCATCTAGCCAAGTTATGATAAGTTCTCCTTATCACAATCGGTTCATGGTCAGGAACCAAATAATTTTCATCTAAAATATGAATGTGCTATATGATTTAATTATTCCACCGCAATGCACAAAGATGGATCCCCAAATAAGGCTAGGGATATGTGTTGGTGATCCCAACAATAGGGGGAGAAAATAGGTAGCTGAAAAAGTAATGCATGTAATGAATTATTATGAGTACATCTAGATCCTCGTACGAGAAAATGTGAACTTGAAGTTAAAGTGATAATTCACTTGCAAAATATTGCCAAGCGTATTTTCTGGCCCAAAGTTAAATGCCATATTCAGCTGCTAAAGCTCCAAATAAAATAAAGTTCATAATGAATAGAGTTTATGGCATACATGAAACATAATAGACTAATCGGTTCCAAAGATAAAACTCCTTGAAGAAGGAGAGGAGCAAATGTTCAAGATGGTCATAATAAGGAGGCAAGTGCTCTAGAAGAGCACCACGACATAACACTTCATAAGACCTCATGGGAGAGGCTCAGGTACCTGAAAATAATAAGATAAAGAGATCTCAATAAGTTATGTCTTTATTGGGTAATAGTAGAACCGATATAAAATGATCGTCGACGATATTGTTAATATAATGTAGCGCTCAATATTATTAATATTGACGAGGATCTTGAGCTCAAATCTATCATGAAATTTGATTTCAACTGAAAAATATAAAGTTGGACGAATAGTCCCAACACCTGAATGTAAAAAGCCAGTGGAGGTATAAATATGTTCTTGTACGGAAAAAAAAGGTCAAGTCGATAGACATACAGACGACTTATGTCACAAGAAAATTTATAAATATCTTGGCATTGATTATATAGAGACATGTTCTCTTGTGGTAGATGTCGTCATTTCAGGTTTTAATCTGGCAATACAAGAAAACCGTGATATGCGTATAATGGAAATCATTGAAGGATTTAAATTGTTCTGAAGCATATTAAGGTTTTCAAGAAATTTATTAAATAAAGCTTCAAAAATCCTTATACGACTTAAAAAAATCAGGGCGCATGTGGTATAATCGCCGGAGTGAGTACCTGTTGAAAGAAGGGTATAAAAATAATTCAATTTGTCCTTGTATCTTTATAAAAATATCTGGATCTAAATTTATTATAATCACCGTGTATGTTGATGATTTAAATATCATTGGAACTCCTAGGGAGTTTTCAAAAGCAGTATAATATTTAAAGAAAGAATTTAAAATGAAAGGTCTAGGAAAGATAAAATTTTGTCTTGGTCTACAAATTGAGTTCATGAAAGATGGAATTTTTGTCCATCAATCAGCATACACTAAAAAAAGATTTTAAAGCGATTCTATATGGATAAAGCAAATCCATTGAGTACCCCGATGGTTGCGATATCATGAAAATAATGAAGAGCTTCTTGGTCCCGAAGTACCATATCTTAGTGCAATTGGTACACTAATGTATCTTTCTAACATTATAAGGTCTAACATAACTTTTTCAGTTAATGTTTTAACAAGATATAGCTCTGCTCCTACAAGGAGACATTGGAATGGAATCAAATACATATTGTTGTATCTAAAAGGGGCTACCGATATGCAGAGACGGACCCAGGATTTGGACGCCGCGGGGGCACCATTGTCTTTAACGTAAATATGAAAATAACATTAGTTGCAATAAAGTTTGGCATGCAACTCTTTGAAAACTTAGCAATTACGAGTTTGTGGCCAAAAGAATGTCCAAAAACATAAAAAAACTTAAACAAAATCATGACTAATAAAAGTTTGTAAGCAGTCCAAAAAATCTCAATCGAAATCCCAGAGTTAACGAATACTTGCTACTTTGCCAAAGTAAACGTTGAAGGGAGAAAGGTTTTAGCTGTCTTTATTTTTTTTAATGAAATAATAATAAAAATTGATTAGAGATAAAGATTATTGACTAATGAAACTAGTTAATGAAATATTTTATCCCCCTTTCCTAGTGTCTTTAATCATTGTTTTTATGTCTCTTTATTAACTTTTCAATGTCAAGAAAGATGTATCTCCAATAGAGTTTTTGAGTATTTTGTGTAGAAGATACAAAGAACTAATCGCGAAGAGAAGCTGAGTTTTGGAGCTTAGATGGAGAGATTTTAAAAGAAAAAAATTAAACTAAGTGACTTCTATATACTAGTACTACATTAATGTTTGAATTAAAAAATAAATAAACCTAGTTGATTACTAAATATGGAGTACTAAACTGTCGTTCAATTAAAAAAGGAAAAAAGAATGAAATGGTGAAGTAATGCTGGTATTGGGTCTGGCAGTGAGGTAATGGAACTAAACAGCCAGCAGAACCAGTGCAACCAAGGAGCATTTTGTTTTTTTTGGGGGCACAATTAAATTATTATAGGGGTCATCGATGTATATACAGTAATATATACATGGTTTTTCCAGCCTATAGGGTGCCGGTGACACCTCACCACTCCACGTAGGTCCGCCCCTGCCGATATGGGATTATTTTATGGTAATGATTGCAGTCTCGATCTTGTTGGTTATGCCGATACTGGGTATTTATCTGACCCACACAAGGCTCGATCTCAAACAGGCTATGTGTTTACATATAGAGGTACTGCCATATCTTGGCGATCGATTAAGCAATCAATCATGGCTACTTCATCTAATCATGCTAAGATAATTGCTATTCATGAAGTAAGTCGAAAATGTGTATGGTTGAGGTCTTTAGTACACCTTATTTGAGACAAATGTGGTTTGAATTGTGACAAACTACCCACAATTTTGTATGAAGACAATGTAGCATGCATAGCCAAATTGAAAAGAGGATTCATAAAAGGGGATAGGACAAAGAACATTTCACCAAAGTTATTTTTTCACACATGATCTTCAAAAGAATGGTGATATTAATGTGCAACAGATCTGTTGTCATGACCCGAAATTCCCACCTTCGGACCGTGATGGCGCCTAATATTTCACTTGTTAGGCAAGCCAACGTTAGAATAATATTACCCAATTTTTAAACAATTTTTAAATTATTAATAATCAAAGAAACAAATTCAGAAGCAAGGTTTGAAATATAGTGAATAATCAATAAAAAACAACGGTGTCTAAATACCATCCCAGAATTGGTATCACAAGTGCACGAACCTCTAGAATAAATACAAATAAAGGTCTGAATAAAATAAAGTTGTCTGAAAATAAACACACAGCTAAAGTAAAATAGATGGGGACTTCAGAACTGCGGACGCCATGCAGTTATACCTCAAGTCTCCTCTGGTAGCTGAAATCTGAGCAAGTCTATGGTGCACTGCTGGGACCAACTCCAAAATCTGCACAAGAAGTGCAGAATGTAGTATCAGTACAACCGATCCCATGTACTGGTAAGTGCTGAGCCTAACCTCGATGAAGTAGTGACGAGGCTAAGGCGGGTCACTTACATTAACTTGTACGCAATATTAGTAACAACAACAATAATAGAAATAATTCAGGTAACTCATTCATAATAATTGAAGCCAACTCAGCAGTCATAACTAATTATTATTTCCATCAAATCTGTTGCAGCGTGCAACCCGCTCTCACAATATATTCTCATTCAATTCTGTTGCGGCGTGCAACCCGCTCCTCCAATATATTCATTTTAATAAAGTCTGTTGCGGCGTGCAACCCGATCCCCCAATATATATATGTATGTCAACTTTTAAATAAGTCTGTTGCGGCGTGCAATCCGATCCTCCAATATGGACTTTTAATAAGTCTGTTGCAGCGTGCAACCCGATCCTCCAATATGGACTTTTAATAAGTCTGTTGTGACGTGCAACCCGATCCTCCAATATATTTATTATAATCAATTCTGTTGCGACGTGCAACCCGCTCCTCCAACATATTCATTTACCAATTCTTATAGAAGAAATTTCCCCAATAAATACAACAATTAATATAAAATTATAAGACAACAAGCATATACTAATTATGATTTAATTATGAAACAAACAAAGGCAAATAGCAAATTATTATGGAAATTAGAGAGAAAATATGTAGTTTAATATTTAATATGCTAAATGTCGAATAACAATTAAGGCACATAATTCAAATAGCATGTAACAATTAATGCAGAAATTCAAGAATTAATATTTGACAAAGAATAGGAAAGAAATAATTATTATAATAATTAATTCATTATTTAAAATAATTTATGATTTTTCAAGTAAGCAGGCAAACAATTAATTTGATGACGTATAGACACTCGTCACCTTGCCTATACGTCGTTCACATGCAATTCACATAACAAATAATTTAAGGGTTCTTTTCCCTCAAGTCAAGGTTAACCACTACACTTACCTCGCTTTGCAAATTCCAATCAATTACTCGACCACAACTTTTTATTTTAAATTTGTCTCCAAAAGCTTCAAATCTATTCACAAACAATTCGATATACTCAATACGAATCATAGGAATTAATTCCATATGAATTTACAAATTTTTCGGATAAAAATCCGAAATTAATTAAAATATTCGGCAGTGGGACCACATCTCAAATCCCGGAAATACTTACAAAATCCGAACACCCATTCTGAGACGAATCCAACCATATAAAAATTATCCAATTCCGATGTCAAATGGATCTTCAAATCTAAATTTTTCGTTTTTGGAAAGTTTTACAAAAATTCCAATTTCTTCCATCTAAATCCGAAATAAACGATGAATATAGACTTAGATTTATGAAATACAATCACTATATGATAAAGAACACTTACCCAGTTCAAAATCGTGAAAAACTCCTTTGATAACTCCCCTAAACCGAGTTCTAATTGAGGGTTTGTGAAAAATGGGAAAAATCCCATTCTGGTTCTGTTTTAAGTCACAGGCGTCAGGCCTTCTTCGCGTTCGCGAAGGGCCTGTCGCATTCGTGATGAATAGCAGCCCGTGGCTTTCGCGTTTGCAAGTCCTCCTCTGCGTTCGCGAAGGCTTTTCCCCCCTGGACTTCGCGTTCGCGTGCCAGTGCTCGCGTTCGCGTAGAAGGACAACTGACCCCTCCCCCAGTCCTCTAAAGCTTCGCGTTCGCGTTGAGCTGGTCACGCTCGTGAAGGGTAAAGTTCCCATAGCTTCGTGTTCACGACCCAATCTTCGCATTCGCGAAGAAGGAAAATTCAGTCAGCTCAGTTTGCTCTTCGCGTTTGCGAGAGTACATTCGCGAACACGATGAAGGAAATACCAGAAGCCTTAAGTTGCATAAAAACCAGATTTTCTAACTTCAAAATCATCCCGTAGCCTACCCGAAACTCACCCGAGCCCTCAGGGCTCCAAACCAAATATGCACACAAGTCCAAAAACCTCATACAAACTTGCTCGCATGATCAAATTGCCAAAATAACACCTAGAACTACGAATCGGACACCAAATCAAAGGAAATTTTTAAGAAAACTTTAAAACCTTAATTTTTACAACCGGATGTCCGAATCACGTCAAATCAACTCTGATTCTTACCAAATTCGGCAGACAAGTCATAAATATTATAGTGGACCTACACCAAACTCTGGAACCAAAATACAAACCCGAGGTCAATAAATCCAACATCAGTAATTTCTTAAAAATCATTAAGCTTTCAAGCTTTTAATTTTTCATCTCAATTCCATATCTCGAGCTAGGGACCTCGGAATTCGATTCCGGGCATACGCCCAAGTCCCAAATCACGATACGGACCTACCGAAATTGTCAAAACACTGATCCGGGTCCGTGTGTTCAAAATGTTGACTAACGTCAACTCAGTTGAGTTTTAAAGCTATATTTCACATTTTAATCCATTTTTCACATGAAAACTTTTCGGAAAATTTTACGGACTGTGCACGCAAGTCGAGGAATGATAAATGGTGCTTTTCGAGGTCTTAGAACACATAATTACTTATTAAATTTAAAGATGACATTTTGGGTCATCACATTCTCCACCTCTAAAACAAACGTTCGTCCTCGAACGGAGTTAGAAAAAGTACCTTAGCTAGAGAAAAGGTGTGGATATTTACTCTGCATGTCCGACTCGGATTCCCAGGTAGATGCCTCTACCGGCTGACCTCTCCATTGCACCCGAACTGAAGGATAACTCATAGACCTCAACTTTCGGACCTGCCGGGCTAAAATAGCCATCAGCTCCTCCTCGTAAGTCAAATCTCTGTCCAATTGGACTGAGCTGAAATCTAACACATGGGATGGATCACCATGATATTTCCGGAGCATAAATACATGGAACACCGGATGAACCGCTGATAAACTAGGTGGTAATGCAAGCCTGTAGGCTTCTTCACCCACCCTTTCAAGAATTTCAAAGGGTCCGATATACCTAGGGCTCAACTTGCCCTTTTTTCGAACCTCTTTACACCTTTCATAGGTGAAACTCGGAGCAATATTTTTTCTCCAACCATGAATGCAATATCACGAACTTTACGGTCGGCATAACTCTTTTGCCTAGACTGATCTGTGCGAAGGCGATCCTGAATAATCTTGACCTTATCCAAGGCATCCTGTACCAAATCGGGGCCCAACAACCGAGCCTCTCTCGGTTCAAACCAGCCAACTGGCGAATGGCATCGCCTTCCGTATAATGCCTCACATGGAGCCATCTGAATGCTCGACTGGTAGCTATTATTATAAGCAAACTCCGCAAGTGGCAAGAACTGATCCCAAGAACCTTTAAAGTCTATAACATAAGCGCGAAGCATATCTTCTAATATCTGAATAGTGCGCTCTGACTGTCCGTCTGTCTGTGGTTGAAATGTTGTACTCAACTCAACCCGCGTGCCTAACTCATGCTGTACAGCCCTCCAGAAGTGTGAGGTAAATTGCGTACCTCGATCTGAAATAATAGACACTGGCACACCGTGTAGGCAGATAATTTCACGAATGTAAATTTCAGCTAACCTCTCTGAAGAATAGGTAACTGCTACTGGAATGAAATATGCTGACTTGGTCAACCTGTAGACAATTACCCAAACTGCGTCAAATTTTCTCTGAGTCCGTGGGAGCCCAATAACAAAATCCATAGTGATACGCTCCCACTTTCACTCAGGAATTTCTAACTTCTGAAGCAAACCACCAGGTCTCTGATGCTCGCACTTAACTTGCTGACAATTTAGACACCGAGCTACATATAAAACTATATCCTTCTTCATTCTCCTCCATCAATAATGTTGTCGTAAATCTTGATACATTCTAGCGGCACCTGGATGGATAGAATACCTGGAATAGTGTATCTCTTCAAGAATTAATTCATGAAGCCCATCCACATTAGGCACACAAATACGACCCTGCATTCGCAGAACTCCAACTTCCCCTATAGCAACCCGTTTGGAATCACTGTGCCGCACCGTGTCCTTAAGGACAAGTAAATGAGGATTATCATACCGCCTCTCCCTGATGCGCTCATGCAAAGAAGATCGAGCGACTGTGCAAGCTAGAATCCGACTGGGTTCTGAAATATCTAACCTCACGAACTGATTAGCCAAAGTCTGAACATCTGCAGCTAATGGACTCTCACCAACCGGAATATACGCAAGACTGCCCATACTCACAGCCTTTCTACTCAAAGCATCGGCCACCACATTGGCCTTTCCGGGGTGATACAAAATGGTGATATCATAGTCTTTCAACAACTCCAACCATCTTCTCTACCTCATATTAAGATCCTTTTGTTTGAACAGATAGTGAAGGCTACGATGATCAGTAAATACCTCACACGAGACACCGTAGAGGTAATGCCTCCAAATCTTCAGTGCATGAACAATGGCTGCCAATTCTAAGTCATGAACAGGATAATTCTTCTTGTGAACTTTTAACTGCCGCGACGCATATGCAATATCCTTGCCATCTTGCATTAATACTGCACCAAGCCCAATGTGAGATGCGTCACAATATACCATATACTATCTTGAACCTGTGGGTAATACCAACACTGACGCCATAGTCAAAGTGGTCTTGAGCTTCTGAAAGCTCATCTCACACTCGTCTGACCATCTGAATGGGACACCTTTCTGGGTCAATCTGGTCAATAAGCTTGCTATAGATGAAAACCCTTCCACGAACCGACGATAATAACCTGCCAAACCCAGGAAACTCCGGATCTCTGTAACTGAAGTAGGTCTAGGCCAATTCTGAACAGCCTTAATCTTCTTAGGATCCACCTTTATGCCTTCTGCCGATACAACATGCCCCAAAAAGGCAACTGAGTCTAACCAAAACTCACATTTTGAAAACTTGGCATATAATTGGTTATTCTTCAAGGTGTGAAGCACACTTCGAATATGCTGCTCATGTTCCTCTCGACTGCTGGAGTAAATCAAGATATCATCAGTGAATACAACCACAAAAGAATCCAAATAAGGCTTGAACACCCGATTCATCAAATTCATAAATGCTGCTGGGGCATTTTTCAACCCAAATGACATCACTACGAATTCGTAATGCCCATACCGAGTTCGAAAAGCTGTTTTAGGGACATCAGATGCCCTAATCTTCAACTGATGGTAACCAGACCTCAAATCGATCTTCAAAAATACCTTGGCACCCTGAAGCCGATCAAATAAGTCATCAATTCTTGGCAGCGGATATTTTTTTTTGATAGTGGCCTTGTTCAACTGCCGATAGTCTATACACATCCGCATTGAGCCATCTTTCTTCTTTACAAATAATACTAGTGCACCCAGGGCAAGACAGTGGGTCTAATGAATCCCTGATCAAGCAAGTCTTTTAACTTCTCTTTCAATTCTTTCATCTCTGGCGGGGCCATACGGTATAGTGGAATAGAAATAGGCTGAGTGCCCGGAGCCAAATCAATACAGAAGTCAATATCTCTGTAGGGTGGCATCCTCAAAAAATCTACAGGAAATACTTCTGGAAATTCACGAACAACTGGTACTGAGTCCATAGAAGGGACATCCGCACTGGGGTCTCGAATATAAGCCAAATAGGCTAGACACCCTTTTTCTACCATACGCCGAGCTTTCATATAAGAAATAACCCTGCTGGCAGAATGGCCAGGAGTTCCTTTCCACTCTAACTGAGGTAACCCCGGCATAGCTAGGGTCACTGTCTTGGCATGACAATCCAATATAGCATGATAAGGGGACAACCAATCCATATCCACGATGACATCAAAATCTACCATATCAAGAAGTAGGAGGTCCACACTAGTCTCAAGATTACCAATAGTAACCACACATGAACGATAGACGTGATCTACTATAACAGAGTCTCCCACTGGTGTAGATACACACACAGAAGCACTCAAAGAATCACAAGGCACAACCAAATATAAAGCAAAATAGGAGGACACATAGGAATAAGTAGATCCTGGATCAAATAGAACTGAAGCATCTCTATGGCAAACTGGAATAATACCTGTATTCATAGCATAAGATGACTCAGCCTCAGGCCTAGCTGGAAAAGCATAAAATCGGGCTGGGCCCAACCACTCTGAACTGCATCCATGGGACGGCCTCTGACTGGCTAGCCTCCACCTCTAACGGTCTGACCTCCACCTCTAATGGCCTGACCTCCACCTTTAATAGCCTAACCTCCACCTCTAGCCTGCCTGATCCCTACCCCTAGCTGGCTGAGCAGGCGGTGAAGCAACCAGTGCCGGTATGATGGTATGAGAATCTTGCTGAGATCTGTTACTCGCCAATCAAGGGCAATACCTCCTGATGTGACCAATGTTCCCACACTCATAACACCGATCCTGATGCCGTGACTGCTAAAGCTGAAGCTGAAGCTGACCCAAATGGGCCGGATAACCGCTGTAGTAACTATGGAGTGGTGGTGCACTGATAGGAGCTGAATGCGCACTGAATGTCAGCTGCCTAGAGTAAGGCATAATAGGACCGTGACTCCCTGAAGCACCGGGAGATACATGAAGTGCTAAATGAAATGGTCTGGGAGGATGACCCTTACCAAAATTACCTCTGCCTCCAGACGAGGCACCACTAAAACCACCGAACTGACGAGGCCTCTTATTGGACCTCTGCCCTCTCTCCTGTGCAAGAACTATCTCGATCCTCCTTGCGACATTAGCAGCCACCTGAAAAGAAATCTCACTTCCGGTATCCTTCGCCATCTGAAGTTTGATAGGGTGAGTGAGTCCCTCAATGAACCTCCTCACTATCTCTCCCTCCGTAGGTAGTAAAAGGAGAGCATGGCGGGCCAAATTCACAAAACAGGACTCATACTGAGTAACAGTCATACTGCCCTACTATAGACGCTCAAGTTGCTTGCGGAATTCCTCTTTCAGTGTGATAGGGAGGAACTTCTCCAGAAATAGCTGAGAGAACTGCTCCCAGGTAAGTGCAGGCGATCCGACTGGTCAGGTCAATGTATAATCTATCCACCACCTTATGGCGGAACCCGTCATTTGAAATACAACAAAATCAACCCCATTGGTCTCAACTATACCTATGTTCCGCAGCACCTCGTGGCAGCGTTCAAGATAATCTTGTGGGTCCTCAGAAGGTGTACCACTAAAGTGAACTGGAAAGAGCTTAGTAAACTTATCCAGTCTCAATAAGGCTTCAAAAGACATGGCGGGCCTATCACCGATATGTGCCACAACAACTGCCTGAACTACCCCCAACTGGTGGGGCTGCTGGAGCTTGATTCTAGGGAGCCATCTGCTCCGGAGCGGGAGTAGTGGGAGTTTATGCTCCTCCCCAGCCTGTGAAACGGCTGGTACCATTGGAAATATACCATTCTAGGCCACGCCCTCCATAAGACTCACCAAATGGACTAGAGCGTCCTGAAGCACTAGAGTAGCTATGAATCCTTCTGGGAGCTGAACTGGTCCAGCTGGTACATTCTGAACTGGAACCTCCTCCTGAAGGTCCACCTGAGGTTCTACAACAGGTGCAGCTGCTCGAGCTCCGGACTGAGCTCTACCTCAGCCTCTGCCTCGGCCTCTAGCAGGACCTCGACCTCTACCCCTGGCCATAGTTTCCATCGGGGGTTCTGGTCCTTGACCATCGGTAGAGGTATTATGTGTTCTCACCATCTGTGAGAGAATAAGAGTATAATAGTTCAATCATCGATGATAGAATAAAATCGCACGACAGAATAAGAAAGAAGTGATATTATTCCTAAACTTCATAGCCTCTGAGAGATAAGTATAGACTTCTCCGTACCGATCCTTCAGACTCTACTAATCTTGCTCGTGACTCGTGAGACCTATGTAACCTAGTGCTCTGATACCAACTGTCACAACCCGAAATTCCCACCTTCGGACCGTGATGACACCTAACATTTCACTTGCTAGGCAAGCCAACGTTAGAATAATATTACCTAATTTTAAAACAGTTTTTAAATTATTAATAATCAAAGAAACAAATACGAAAGCAAGGTTTGAAATATAATGAATAATCCATAAAAAAATAACGGTGTCTAAATACCATCACAAAATTGGTGTCACAAGTGCACGAACTTCTAGAATAAATACAAATAAAGGTCTGAATAAAATAAAGCTGTCTGAAAATAAACACACAGCTAAAGTAAAATAGATGGGGACTTCAGAACTGCGGACGCCATGCAGTTATACCTCAAGTCTCCTCTGGTAGCTGAAATCTGAGCAAGTCCATGGTGCGCTGTTGGGACCAACTCAGAAATTTGCACAAGAAGTGCAGAGTGTAGTATCAGTACAACCGACTCTATGTACTGGTAAGTGCTGAGCCTAACCTCGACGAAGTAGTGACGAGGCTAAGGCGGGTCACTTACATTAACCTGTACGCAATATTAGAAACAACAACAATAATAGAAATAATTCAGGTAACTCATTTATAATAATTGAAGCAAACTCAGCAGTCATAACCAATTATTATTTCCATCAATTCTGTTGCAGCGTGCAACCCGCTCTCACAATATATTCACATTCAATTCTATTGCAGCGTGTAACCCGCTCTCACAATATATTCACATTCAATTCTGTTGCGGCATGCAACCCGCTCCTCCAATATATTTATTTTAATCAATTCTGTTGCGGCATGCAACCCGATCCCCCAATATATATATGTATGTCAACTTTTAAATAAGTGTGTTGCGGCGTGTAACCCGATCCTCCAATATGGACTTTTAATAAGTCTGTTGCGGCATGCAACCCGATCCTCCAATATGGACTTTTAATAAGTCGGTTGCGGCGTGCAATCCGATCCTCCAATATATTCATTATAATCAATTCTATTGCGGCGTACAACCCACTCCTCCAACATATTTATTTACCAATTCTTATAGAAGAAATTTCCCCAATAAATGCAACAATTAATATAAAATTATAAGACAACAAGCATACAATAATTATGATTTAATTATGAAACAAACAAAGGCGAATAGCAAATTATTATGGAAATCAGAGAGAAAATATACAGTTTAATATTTAATATGCTAAATGTCGAATAACAATTAAGGCACATAATTCAAATAGCATGTAACAATTAATGCAGAAATTCAAGAATTAATATTTGACAAAGAATAGGAGAGAAATAATTATTATAATAATTAATTCATGATTTAAAATAATTTATGCTTTTTCAAGTAAGCAGACAAACAATTAATTTGACGACGTATAGACACTCGTCACCTCACCTATACGTCGTTCACATGGAATTCACATAATAAATATTTTAAGGGTTCTATTCCCTCAAGTCAAGGTTAACCACGACACTTACCTCGCTTTGCAAATTCCAATCAATTACTCGACCACAACTTTTCCTTTAAAATTTGTCTCCAAAATCTTCAAATCTATTCACAAACAATTCGATATACTCAATACGAATCATAGGAATTAATTTCATATGAATTTACAAATTTTTCAGGTAAAAATCTGAAATTCATTAAAATATTCGATAGTGGGACCCACATCTCAAATCCCAAAAAAACTTACGAAATTCGAACACCCATTCCAAGATGAGTCCAACCATACAAAAATTATCCAATTCCGATGTCAAATGGACCTTCAAATCTAAATTTTTCATTTTTGGAAAGTTTTACAAAATTTCCAATTTCTTCCGTCTAAATCCGAAATAAACGATGAATATAGATTTAGATTTATGAAATACAATCACTGTATAATAAAGAACTCTTACCCAGTTCAAAATCGTGAAAAACTCCTTTGATATCGCCCCTAAACCGAGTTCTAATTGAGGGTTTGTGAAAAATAAAAAAAATCCCATTCTGGTTCTATTTTAAGTCATAGGCGTTAGGCCTTCTTCGCGTTCGCGACGAATAGAAGCCTGTGGCTTTCGCGTTCGCGAGTCCTCCTTCGCGTTCACGAAGGATTTTCCCCCCTGGCCTTCGCGTTCGCGTGCCAGTGCTCGCGTTCGCGTAGAAGGACAACTGACCCCTTCCCAACACCTCTAAAGCTTCGCGTTTGCGTTGAGCTGGCCGCGTTCGCGAAGGGTAAAGTCCCCAGAGCTTCACATTCGCGACCCAATGTTCGCGTTCGCAAAGAAGGAAAATTCAGTCAGCTCATTTTGCTCTTCGCGTTCGCGAGAGTACATTCGCGAACGCGATGAAGGAAATACCAGAAGCCTGAAGTTGCAGAAAAACCAGATTTTCTAAGTTTAAAATCATCCCGTAGCCTACTCGAAACTCACCCGAGACCTCGGGGCTCCAAACCAAATATGCACACAAGTCCAAAAACCTCATATGAACTTGTTCACGTGATCCAATTGCCAAAATAACACCTAGCACAACGAATCGGACACCAAATCAAAGGAAATTTTTAGGAAAACTTTAAAACCTTTATTTTTACAACCGGACGTCCGAATCATGTCAAATCAACTCCGATTCTCACCAAATTTGGTAGACAAGTCATAAATATTATAGTGCACCTACACCGGGCTCCAAAACCAAAATACAGACCCAAGGTCAATAAATCCAATATCAGTAATTTCTTAAAAATTATTAAGCTTTCAAGCTTATAGTTTTTCATCAAAATTCCACATCTCGAGTTAGGGACCTCAGAATTCGATTTCGGGCATACGCCCAAGTCTCAAATCACGATATGAACCTACCGAAATTGTCAAAATACAGATCCGAGTCCATTTGTTCAAAATATTGACTAAAGTCAACTCAGTTGAGTTTTAAAACTCTAGTTCACATTTTAATCCATTTTTCACATGAAAACTTTCCGGAAAATTTTATGGACTACACACGCAAGTCGAGGAATGATAAATGGTGCTTTTCAATATCTTAGAATATAGAATTACTTATTAAATTTAATGATGATATTTTGGGTCATCACATCCGTTCAAGTGATAATATGGCTAATTTGTTCACCAAATCTCTACCGATGTCAATCTTCAAGAAACTAGTGTACAAGATTGGGATGCGAATGCTCAAGGATGTGAATTGATGCTCTCATCAGGGGGAGTTAATACGCATTGTACTATTTTCCTTACAAGATTTTGTCCTACTGAATTTTCCTTGCAAGGTTTTTAACGAGGCAGCCAAAAGGCGTATTTTTAAACATGTGTACTCTTTTTCCTTCACTAGGATCTTTTTCCCATAGGGTTTTTTCCTAATAAGGTTTTAACGAGGCACATTATTTATGGATATCCAAGGAGGAGTGTTATAAGAAAAATCAAATTATGGTGGATGTCTACTCTTCCTCCATGATCTTCTCAAATGCTTAATGACATATTCAATGACATATTTCTATGCTTAATGACATATTCAATGACATATTTTTCTTCACTTTTCATGCCTATATAAAGGTCTTGTAATAGATAGGAAAATACACACAATTGAAGAAGAAAATCTATCCCTCCTCTCTTTTTCTCTATAGCTCTTAGCTTATTTTTTCTTATTCTATATTGTTACATTGAGCTATATTTTATAACATAGTTCATTCTACACACTACTCCATATTTTATATTTTTGGAAGTGTGAAAGACAAGATGTGCTAAGAAATATAGTCAACAAACAACCACTTAGAAGGATGTACCGTAAGATCATTATTGATTCCAGACTAAGGTGCCAATTGCAAAGTAATTTAGTAATATGAAAAGTGAGTGGTACTAGGGCATGAAAAATAATGACGCATAATAGGAAATTAAATTTACTTCCTCCGTTTCCTTTAACTAATTCTCTATTGACTAGGCGGGCTAATTATTATTTATTAAGATTTTATTTTATTAATTATGTATTAATAGTTATTCATTAAAGTTATAACTCCAATAAATTTAGGGAGTGTGGGTACTCAATAGTAAGGATAATAATGGAAGAAAATCTCTCTTGATTTGGTAAAATAGAGAGGTAAAATAGAAAAGTTATTTTAAGTATAAAAAAATAGTAAAAAGGAAAGGATGGAGTAATTAATATCTTAAGTTTAATTAAATTCACCTTGCACCTAATACAATAAAAAATGGTCCGCAGCACACCCGCTAACTACCGATAAATATATTGGATAAATACACTATATTCTTGGACGTGTAACAGTCATAGCAAGTAACCTATAGAACTTCTATACACATATGTTTTAATTAATGCAAGTTATCTTTCCAACCCAAAAAAAAAAAAGTAACCTATATGTTTTTATACATTAAACAAAATGTGGATCTAGTCATAAATTATGGGCGTTCATTACTCCACTAGAATTCAAAATTTATGGTATTAGTGCCCAAAGTACAGAAGGTTATGGCTCCTTTAACTAGGTCATTGAGTTCTCGATTAATATACACCTGATATTCTCAAAATCCCAATTACGGAATTGTGATGACGCCTAATCCCAATATTAGCTAAAGAATTAATCAGTTTAACAATTTAAAAGTAGAACATTGGTAATTAAAGACTAAAATACATGAAATAAATTCATAAGTAAGAGAAAAAGCCCAAAACCATACATGATCTTTGGCTTTAGATTCAAAGTCATACATATTTTTTCACATAGAGCACTAATAGTACATTTACTTTAACAAAGTGGTGCACTTTTAGTCATAACACTGAAAAAAGCCCCCAAACATGCATTATCTTTAGTTTTAGAGTGAAAGTCATACATATTCTTCCACATGGAGTACTAATAGTCCATTTACTTTAACAAAGTGGTGCACTTTTAGTCATAACACTAAACACATTTTATTTTTTAACAGAAATCTAAGATCTAACAAAATATCGGTTCCCTTTATTTTCTTGGGAGTCAACGTATAGTAAATATAATATTTATTTTTATTTTATGTATATTTACTATACGCTGACTCCCATAAAATAAAAAAATCTAATAAATATATATTACATATATTTATTTTAGTAATAAAATTTATTTTATTCTCAGCAATGATTTTACGTATATTTATTTTATGTCAACGTATAGTAAATATTATGTATATAATAAAAAATCTAGATACCATTTGAGGTTATCTAGATAAAAATTATTGCAAATAAAAATTAACGGTGTTTAACACTTCTTAGTAAAATGTATATTTTACGTATGGTAAATAGATAAATAGTAAATAAATTCTATGTATATTTACTATTTGCTATCTAGATAAATCTGTCATCTTTATTTCTTTCGGTAAACAAGAAAATAAAGGGAACAAATATTTTGTCAGATCTTAGATTTTTGTTAAAAAATAAAATGTGTTTAGTGTTATGACTAAAAGTGCACCACTTTGTTAAAGTAAATGGACTATTAGTATTCCATGTGAAAGAATATATATGACTTTATTCTTTTCAAAGGTTTTGTTTGAACCGGGTGTAGTTAGTTGTTATTTTGTAGAGTATTAGGAAACCTTGTGCGGTGATTTGAATTGAAATCAATATCTCTTAACTTTATTATGCCTTGAGAATAGTAAGTGCTTTAGTTGTGATGCTTAGGCTCAGTTTTTGACTCTTGTATAAGTACCTTAAATTGTATGATCTTAACTTTGCTTAACTGCTCTGACTAGAGTGTCTTGATAATCAAATCTTGAGTGAGTTATGTGCCATGTGGGTGTGAAGTTTTGTATTATTCTGTGCATTGCATTTAATGTCTAGAACTTTCCCCATGTATTTGCAAAGTGAAATAGTAGTTTATTCAGTTTTGTAAGTGATATAGGCATTTCTTTGTTGAGCCAGTGATATGCTTTTACCCACCGAATTGTTATGTATCGTAGCTAATCCCATTAAGCATGTACTCTTGTTTCTTTGGCAATCACATTACAAGCCTTACCCATTTATTTGAATTGACTATTTATTTGAACCATGTACCTCTCGTGAGCACTTGAATTGGTTATGAACTTTGTAAAAGTTGAGTGGAACTATTGTGATAAGGAGAAAGGTGCATTGTTTTGAAAAAGAGCCACTTGAATTGAAAAAGAAAGAAAATAATTAAAGTGTATGATTGTGAAAAATATTCCTTGATAGTGGTGACTCTTAATATAATTGTGCTTAAAGAAGTAGGGAGTTAATGTATATTGATGTGAAGGTAGATTTATGGTTTGACATAAGTTTGGGGTTTTGAATGGCTAATTATATGTATTAAAGTATTTATGGAGGTGTAGTCACTCTTATATCTAAATGTATCCTACCCATCCCGCAGCCTACATTACAACTAGTGAAAGCCCTACTTGATCCCTAACTGAATGAGCTCAATTAGTAGAGTAATACACTACGAGCAAGCCTATGATGCATCTTTTGTGGCATATGTTGTTTCTGAGAGTGAGTGAATTCTTTCTATCTTAAGTTCCTAATTATTCTTAAATTTTATTGTGTGTGGAACTACTCTGTATTGTTGAGTGAGGGCACTTGATTCATGAAGGAAAGGTAATATCGTTGACTTCTATGTTAGAGTAAGTGGGCGGGTTGTGAAAATTGCGTGGGTGCTTTTGAGTCAAATTTTGAGACTAAGATGTTACAGTATTGCACTTATGTTGTTTTAAATATTTTTGGTGTGATGGGTTATGAGAGTTGTTTAAAAAGGTCGTGTCTATATGAAGTGTAGTTTGATTGCTCGAGGACGAGCAATGGTTTAAGTGTGGGGTGTTAATGGTAGACTATAATCTCGTATTTTAGTCGCTTATTGCACTCTAATTCACTGTATTTCATTAATGCTTGAGCTTTAATTGATAGTGTTTTGCACTTATTATGTGTTTTATGCCTTGTAGGAGTGATTTCGAGCTATGTAGATGTTATGAAATGAATTCGAGTGATAATGAGCTTTGAAGTCTGAGTAAAAGCCCAAGGTATTAAGACGGGATCATGTTTGGGGGTCGAGGACCAAGTCTGGACATCAAAACGCACGAAATATTTGTACTTTGAGAAATCTTCACTGCCGCGACGCTTGGGGCGGCACGTGGGGCGCCGTGGATGTGCAATTCTCTGCTGCCTGTCAGAACGAGCTCTATGGATTTCCCCACAAATGCCCCACACCGCCTGTGCATTATTTACAGAGTGAAAATCCTATTTCGGCTAAGAGAAGGTGGTTTCGTCTGGGCCCGACCCTACATGGTATAAATACATGGAAAACATTATTTTTTGAACTTTTGACACATATTCGACCTAGGGAGGCTAAGGAGGAGTTGGAAGAACACGAGCACATGGATTTCATCATTCCTTCCTTACTCAAGACACGAGTTTGGATTGAATATATGTTTTCCATTATTTTAATTATATTTGTGTCGAATTGATGATTGTTTGTGGATTATAACTCTAGTTTTTGTGTATTGAACCATTTTTTGGATGATTTATTTGTTGCATCTATATTCAGTTGTTCATGTAATTGAGAGAGGCAAAACTTGTGATATCCTTGCATTATATTGTTGGTTGAGTTCATTAATTCTTCTTAGTAATCGAAAGAGGCTAGTTGAATCATTGATTAAACCTAGTTAGGAGGATAATCGAGAGAGGTTCTCTTAAAGACCAATCCGTAGCGCATTCTTACATATCTTCACTGGCTTAAATTGGTTCATCTTGTGAGGTTAAGACTTAATTGAGAGAGGAGTTTTTGCTGAACATTTGAACTAATAATTAAGTAAATTCGAGAGACTCACTTAACATTATAAGTGAATTACCTAGAGTTAGATCTCAAACAATTATCTTGCACCTATCCTATCAATCCCTATTTTCTCCTATTGATCACTTCCTTGCTTACCTTTGTTGCGATTGTCATTAGTCAATAGCTTTGGATTTTTAGTTAATTGTAGTTATAAATCATATAAATCTCAATTGTTGATCATCTTGGATAGCAATCAAGCTAGAAACTACAAGAATATTATTTAAATCCAATCCTTGTGGATACGATATTATACTATATTATATTTGACTAGCGAACATAATTTAAGTGTGTGTTTCGAGCTCGTCACCAAAACTTTTACTTATACGCATCAACCTTCTTCCCTTATACTCCATAATTTTCCAAACCTTATAAAATCTTTCTTGTTGTTAACAAACCTTTCTTTAACTCCCTTCAAACAAAAAAGCTTTTCTTTCATCCAAATGGGCTCTTCAAAGGGAAGAAAATCTGAGGATGATGCTCCTTTAACGTGGATTCAATCATTCCTATAAGTCTTGTTACAACAAAAGACTTCGAAGAGAAATTTCCTTCGGCTCTCCCTCGCACATGGATTGTTGGCAGATATCCTTCTTCTATCCGTTCTTCCAGTATTCCTGTTGTGAAGTAAGACTGTCACTGCCATGATTTGGATATTGTTGCTCCTGATCTATCGGAGCGAGTGACCCTACCCAAGAAGGGTTTTACATATTTTTACATGTATCCCTTTACTTTGGGTGCGTTCTCTTTGAGTGGAGAGCTTGGCTCCGTTATTGCAGAATTCTGCCTCCGCTATCAGGTATGTTTGGCACGAGTAAGTCCTTCTGTGTAGAGGACGATTGCCTGTCTCCAGCGATTGTGCCAAGAGATGGGAGAAGAGCTATCTTTAGCTTGTGTGATGAATCTTTATTCCCCCAAAATCTTCCGCGGGGGAATGATAAACTTCAGAAAATGTGGCCACCATGCTTTGTTATCTTGAATGGATGATGATAAAGATCGTGGGTGGATGTAACGGTTCCTTGCGGTTGCCACCAATGACATCATTCCGGCAATGGCTTCATCCTTTCCGAAACCATGGAACTGCACTCATAAACGCCTTGTTTAATATTTCTTTTATTAGGTATTCTTTTATGCCCATATTGATCCTCCATCGTTCGCCTATTTTAGCAACTCGATGGGTCCCATCGATGGTTGAAGGCTTTGACTAGTAGGTCCAGAAGATTTTTGATGTCACCACATCTTAAACCCACAAGTGGAAAGAACTGAACCTTAAATACGGGTGGAAGGCCAAAAACCATGGTAACTCAGACTCACCTTGTTTCAGTTTTTTATGTGAAAAAATTGATTGATCCTTTCTATCTTTTCTGTGAAATCAGGTCTACCCGCGGGCTCTGTTGTTGTCCCCGAGGAGGATGTTTTAAAACTGATCTTGCTGACGCGACGAGGCTGCTTTAGGAGGCACTTACTAGAATGGGTGTCTCCGGTCCTGATTCGGGCACAAGTGTTTCTTTACGGAGTCCCCGGCCGGAGGACAAACAACCAAAAAGAAGACGCTCCTCCGCGGCCGGGGAGAATTATATGAAGGCGAAGACTGTTGCACCCGAGTCGTCTCTGGTAGTTGTGGTGACTATCCTTCCTCCCGGGCCGGTCATAGACACTGTGATGATCAATAATGATGGAGAAGCTAGTGATGGGGGAGCTTCTCTACATAGAAGGCGACGATCCTCATCAACTCAACAGAATGCTCAACCTATTAAATTAGTTACACCATCCAAGGACGATGTCTCGGCGCTCTGGGGGAATACGATATGGTGGAAAATTCCAATTCCAGCTTCCGTGTCCTAGTTGTCACGCCCGGTATTTTGGTGCTGAGTACCGGGTCCCTTCCGTCCTTGGTTGACGAGCAACCAACAACTAGTAGTGTGTCTGTTGCAGCTGTTTCTCTCTCTCTTCAACTCCATCAGCTTCATCTCCTTCTTGACCAACACCGACAACTGCTATATCATCTCCACCGGTCGCACTTGACCACAAAGAAGGTGTTCCTCTTTCCCAGTCTATAGTTCATAGGAATTTTGGGGAAAAATTATGCTACCCCTTCTGAAGATCCATAAAGGAGAAAGAATGTTACTCTTTTGGTCTCTACCGGATGCAACTTGCTATCCCGACCGGTGGAGCTTACTAATTATCTGAAGCCTTTGTCTTCAGAGAAAGATTGGTAAAAGATTCAAGCACTCTCAGTAGAGTGTTTGTTGAACAACGCCATGCACAAAGCTGCAGCGATACATCCCTTTATTCACTTGTTATTCCTTCTATTTTTGCCTGAACATATCCTGAGTTTTGACTTTCTTATTTTGTAGGCTAACTTTCTTGCTTATGAGGGCCTTCAGAGGTTGATTCGTGAGAAGGAAGAAATTACCTCCGCCCGGGATCAGCTTTTGGCAGAGTGGGAGCAAAATATCGCTCACCTCTTAGAATTAGAAGCCAAAGCCACTGAGGCCGATGTATTGGAGGTTTGTTTGTAGCAAAGAGAGCAAGAAGTGGAGACCCTTAGCTGAGAGATTACCCCGTTGAGGATTCAGTTTGAAGAGGCTAAGGCCAAATGGATTGAAGTTCATAACGTCGTTCTTGCTGCATCTAATCGTGAGGCTGCCTCCACTGAAAGATTGAATAACTTAGAGGCAGCCTTGAACTCCAAAACTGAAGAGCTTGCTGCTGCGGAGGTGAAACATGCCCAACTGGAGGAGAAGTATAGGAAAACTATCGAGCATAATAGGATCTTTAGTTCAATTGTCCATGACCTTGATGTTAGCCTTAGATCCGTTAGTCCGCCCGGGAAAGCCTTTCTGCCGAGGCAACCTAACTCAAAGAAGACCTTAAGCGCCGAGAAGCTTCCCTCATCGTTGAGAAAATTTACGCTATGTACAGCATGAGGAGAAAAACCTTGGACGAGTCCAAAGCTGGTATCATTGACATTAATGCAGAAATTGCTAAGGCCCGTG
The DNA here is from genome assembly GCF_000715075.1 of Nicotiana tabacum. Lineage (NCBI taxonomy): Eukaryota > Viridiplantae > Streptophyta > Magnoliopsida > Solanales > Solanaceae > Nicotiana > Nicotiana tabacum. Next base: position 40,850,138 of record NC_134101.1, read on the forward strand.
AGCTTGAATTGACCGGTAAAAAGGGTCTCCCGGCAGAGCCTGCTGGTTCCGATTTCGATTTTGAAACTTCGGGAACTGAAGAGGAAGCGGAAGACGAACATGTCGAAGGCCAAACTAGCGAAGGGAAAAATGTTGAGTCATCGGTGGATCTATCCACTTCCCCTGGGGACGCGGACACTTATCTTCCTCCGGATTCCAGAGATGCTGCAGTTTAGCTTTTCTTTGGTTTCCTCTGGACAAGTAAAAGTGAACGGAGGGAGTATGTTTTAGAACTTTTGAGACATAATTGTGCCATTTTCTTTGGTTTATCATTAATGGTTCGATCACCTAGCAAACGGGTAGAGGCTTGTTGGCTGCCATATTATGGCCTCGATTTAGATCGTGAAAAGAACAATTCTACGATAATGGATGTTGTATGGATAATAGCTTAGATACATGATATAGATAATCTTTAAAAATCCATATACGTACTCTGACCATTGTAAGCATGTCAAGTTGAATAAAGATACAATTATCATTATTTTCTCTACTTCTAGTGAGTTTAAGTGTTTGAGTATTGTCTTGCACTACAAACACCAGTAAGCATGACGTACATAAATTACAAACACTTGATCGCTGATAAAAAGAGACAATTTCTGCGCTGACCTACTTGAGTAGATCATTAGCAGAAAGTAGTTGGAGTGCAAAATTTGGTGAAGCAACAACCATAATAAAGAAAAGTACTTCTATTTAAATTCATTCAAATCTTGCAAGATGTTTAATTATTTCGGAAGTTTATTAGAGTGTCCATCCTCAGACACAATACAACAACTTAAATATTGCATAGTACACGCATAACAATAGTGATAATTAAAGTCTTACAACATATATCATCTGCTTCTTTTCGTCATTCACATTTCCGCAATTTAGGAATGACAAGAAGTGGCTCTTTCTTAAGCATAGTGATAATCACAATCTCTTCCATGTTAATCTGAGCCAGATCCATGTCATTTGGGAGAGACCAATCAAACTTATGGATCAAAGAAGCAACAAGTAAGGGAACAAACCTGGAAGCTAAAGGCTGTCCAGGACATATTCTCCTTCCAGAACTAAAAGGGATATACTCAAAATGTTTCCCCATGTAGTTCACCTTTGAATTGATAAATCTTTCGGGATCGAAGCTCAAAGGATCGTCCCAAAATTCTCCGTAAGTTCTTAATATATATTTCAAGTTTTATGAAGTTACAAGTACGTAAATATGAAACAGGTGAAGAGGAAAGATATCGAACGTACCACAAGCAATGCATTGATCTGTATATCAGTGTAACCATTTTTAAGCAAAACATCTGTAAAATCTTTAGCACCTCCTAATGAAGGTAATTGGCTGTCTCTATTTGATCTTTTGTCCTGAACAATGCCTGCCCAAACAGCAGAAATTTTATGAAAAATACATATGATCTTCTTATATGTTCCTTGGAAATCCCAACCCATTATAGGATACAAATCTACTAACAATTAGAATTATTATATTGCAAAAAAATTTAACAAAAAATTTTTAACAAAAAATTTAAACAAGAATTTATATAAACAAGTATTAAACAAGAATTTATATAAACAATAAAAAATAGCGTAAGGGTTGATTTTGAATAAACGACCTCGGAATTGGGATTTAAAGGTTCCAACAGGTTTGTATGATGATTTTGGACTTGGGCGTATGTCCGGATCGGGTTTTGGATGAACCAGATATACTTCGGTGCTTATTACGGAAGGTTGGCATTTGGAAGAATTTCATAAATTTGGGTTGAAGTGCATTTCAATGTTATCGATGTCCGTTTGGAATTTCGAGTCTGGGAATAGCTCTGTATCATGATTCTGGCCTTAGGAGCGCGTCCAGAAGTGGATTTGGAGGTCCGTAGGTCATTTTAGGGTCATTTGGCAAAAGTTGAAAATTTGGATAATTTTGAGAAGTTTGACCGGGAGTGGACTTTCTAATATCGAGATCGGATTTGGATTCCGGAAGTTGGAGTAGGTCAGTAATGTTAATTATGACTTGTATGCAAAATTTGAGGTCAATCGGACGTGATTTGATAGGTTTCGGTATCGATTGTAGAGGTTGGAGTTTCAAAGTTCATTAAGTTTGAATTGGAGGGTGATTCCTGTTTTTAGCGTTGTTTGATGTGATTTAAAGGCTCGACAAAGTTCGTATGACGTTTTAGGACTTGTTGGTATGTTTGGTTGGGATCCCGGGGGCCTCGGGTGAGTTTCGGATGCTTAACGGATATATTTTTAAACTAAGGGAATGCTGGGATTTTCTGGTAGCTGCAGAAAAAGGGCCGCAGGTGCGACGCCGCAAAAGCGGCAGAGCAAGCGCAGAAGCGGAGGTTGGCCAAAAGGCCTGGGACCGCAGAAACAGGCACAAACGCGCAGGTGCGCGAGCGCAGTTGCGCTGCATGGGGCACAAATGCAGTGACTGTTGGGCCGAGCTTGAACCTCACCTGCGATGGAATTTCCGCAGGTGCGGAGCCACATGAGCGGCTATTGGACCGCAAAAGCGAAAATCATTGCTGGGCAGTGAGGGTTCTTTAAGAACGGGGCTTTGTCCCATTTTCTTCCATTCTCTCTTGGTTGGGCAATTTTTGGAGAGCTTCAAGTGGGGGTTTTCATCATCTATACCAAGGTAAGTTATTACCATCCATTGCAAGATAAATACATGTTTTTATATGGATTCAAGCATGAAAATTTATAGAAATTTGGGATTTTGAAGGAAAAACTAGAAACATATATTTTTGGATTTTGACCACGAAGGTAGCATGGAATTGAGAATAAATTATATATTTGAGTTCGTGATTCCATGAGTAATATTTATTTTCGAAAAATTTTGGAATCCGGGCACGTGGGTCCGAGGGTGGAGCGATGGGCATTGGTTTGAGCTGTTGGAAAGGCTTTGAAACCGGTTATGGAATTTCAAAGCGAGGTAAGTCTCCTTTCTAACATTATAAGAGGGAATTAACCCCATAGGCGAATTGAATTAAAATGTGCTTCTATTTGTGGGGGCTACGTACGGACGAGGTGACGAGAGTCCGTACGTAGCTACTAATTATGCTATTTTCCGAGTAGTCTAGGACCCATACCATGCTATACTTACAATGTTGTACCCTACTTGTTAATTTAATTGCTTAAATCATATTGAAAATTGATACAGGAATCGTAAAAGGTTAAAAAACAATTTCTTGACCGTTAATGAGAATTTGGTATTCCCTTGAATAATTGCTGCTTAATAAATATTGAATTGGTTGTTGTAAATGTATTTTTTCTTTTGTAGAGCAGGCCGAATACCTCAGTAGCAGATAGATGAATCTATGGTTCGTGCCGTTCGACCCTCAGCAGTGCACAATTTAAATATTATATTGGATCGGGCCATATGACCTCGACATAATTTGCGCATGATATATCTTTGGAACCAATTATAATTGATATTGCTTCTTTGGCTTGAGATATAAATTGTTAAATGACGAGAATAAGTTTGAAAAAATTTCCTATTAATAAAAGAATTGCCCACTCACTTATTGTTATTGAGTTTACAGTTGTTTCATACAATCCATGCTTAAGTATAATATCAGTATTTATTGTTAGCCATAGTAAGTGTAGGAGTCGACCCCTCGTTACTACTTCTTCGAGGGTAGACGAGATACTTACTGGGTACGTGTTGAGTTACGTACTCAGACTACACTTGCTGCGCATTTTTGTGCAGGTACATATATGTCTAGTGGCCTTGTGGGTGCAGAGGCGCGGTTATTGCGGGGACTTAGGTGAGCTGCATTCTATACTATGATCCACAGCGAGGAGATTCTCCTTCAGAGTTATTTATATCTTTCCTGTCTAATTTGTATTCCGGACAAATGTTGTATTTTATTTTACTCCCTAGTTAATGCCCATGCACTTGTGACACCGGGTTTTGGGAGTGATTATGGGTTGTTCGGTATTTTAGTCGCGGAAGTATTATCATTTACTCCGTAATTCCTATCTTTTACTATTTAATTGAATGAAATTACTATTTTAAAATACTAAAATAAGTAATTAAGTTAATTAATTATCGTTGGCTTGCCTGACAGCGGTGTTAGGCGCCATCACAACCTTTAAAGAATTTTGGGTCGTGACTACATGGTATCAGAGCACTAGGTTTACGTAGGTCTCACGAGTCATGAACAAGTCTAATAGAGCCTTGCGGATCGGTATAGAGATGTTTGTACTTATCTTCGAGAGGCTACAGGGCTATTAGGAGCACTTCCTTTTCTTGATCCCTCATCGTGCGATTTGGTTCCTTTGAGGCTTATGCCTTTGTTTCTTTCCTATTCAATCTTATGCGACGTGAAGCGCTTGTTATCAATTGGGAATCGAGAAATTTTAATGGCACTACAGATGTAGTGCAGGATGTTTCTCAGTGCATATTCGATTGGGCTAATGTCGTCGCCTTGCGAAAGGATGTTCTTTTGTTCCAGCTCAATATCGATATTTTCTATGGTTTCGAGACGATGCACGAGTTGCTACGATATCTATAAGTTGTTATAGCACAACATTGATGTAATGGTAGGATACTTGTCTACGTGTCGGGGTAGTGAATGATTTGAAAGGAGGTTTTACTCAGTGTATGATTCAAAGATTCAGTATTTTATTTCCGGTGGAGGAAAGGCAATCGGGCTACGAATACTCAGGTTTGGGTCGATGGGGGTAGTGAGACTTGGTATTTTCGAGCATGGCAGAATTCTCATCTGTGATGTGGCGTTGTTGTCCTTGTTGAATGCATTAAGGATCGTCGGTGTTATGGTCTATTGAATTGCCTTCGGTGCAGGGTATTGTGGAATAGTGCCTGAGAAACGGTTGTCAGAGATAGTGGAGTGTAGCAATTTCTGAATCGAATGGGTATTTCTAATGTTGATGGATCGAGATGGATGATATTCTAGGAGGCTTAGATTTGGTGGTAATTTATTAGTTCAAAAGCTATAGGGATGAATTCGGATGTGAGGCAACAATTGGGCAGCGAAGGACGAGGAAGGACATGTGGGAGGTGTTTTGCGATGGTTGAAATGAGAGAAGGTCAAGTATGAAAAGCAAAAGTCGAGAAGTCGCTTAAAATAGAGGGTTTGACCAAGGTGGGAGAGTGGCAGAGTAGCATATGGGTTCTGTGGTAGGATAGCTGTACGCCTTGAGGAAAGTTTAGAGTGATTTGGGGTTCATGGTGGGCATTGACTAGGTCTACCGGCTTAATTTGGAATATTGGCTGTTATATGGAGAAAGGTTGGATACGACGGAAAGGAGTTGCATGATATGAAGAAGTATACAACATGACTTTGGATTGGAACGTATTGTCGCACCTTTTTTGGATGTCCATGAGGAGTGAACGGACTTGTACAACTGGTGAATGAGCACGGGCTCAGGATGGTGTATTGGTTTCATGGTAATTGTACTCGGTGCAGCGTTGTCGGAATATGTCAGCATGGAATTTTCACAGGTGGGTTATTTTCGGTGAGTAGGTTAACGGTTACTTGGCGATGATGAAGTTTCTACAAAGAATTCTACTGGCTACTCGGTATGAGGTCGAACATGTGAATGTGGCTAGGGATTCAGAGTGTTCATGAAATGGTTAATCGGAAGATTTCGAGGAATTTGGCGGGTCGATTATGCGAGGTCATATCAGTGAGGTAGAAGGAATCTTGGTAGGTTCCAAGGTTATGTAATGGTAGCTTTAAGCTAAGTCGGAGAGCCCCACCGCCTACGACTGGATTGCATGGTTGTCTACTTGTAAGGTTTCTAGTTATCAACATATTAGTGGGTTATTATGATCAAGGAAAGAGAACATCAGTGGTGATTTGAGAAAAAGATTTAAGGAATGTGTGGTACAATTGGCCTTATCGATTCATGTTCAGGCTTTGGGAAGACTCATGATTTATGCCTCGTGTAGATGTGATGTAAAAGAAAGGTGATTCAGGTTGGTGCTTCTTTGAGAGGGAATTCATATGCTAGCAGAGCCTTGGAGTTTGACCATATTTGGGAACAAGTCAGAGTGGGTGACTCTCAACAACGGTCCTAGTCTTGTATGGTTAAGGATTTCGAGTCCGTAATATTGTTAAGTATCGGGCTTTTGCAGTGTACTATGAAAAAGGGCTTGGAATGTTCTATGTTATCATTGGGTATGCGGTGCAGTATTGTAGGAAGGGAATAAATAGCTTCAGATTCCTGGAAGATCTTGCAGAATGGGTGTACCAGTTGGTGATGCTATGGTACGTGTAAGGAGAATATGAGATGGTTCATGGGTGTTGAGACAATGTGGTCTCGTGGATTGGGTCACTCGAGATGAGTGTTGTTAGGTTTCGTTATGTTAATGAATGGAGCTATTATTATTTCTAGGGCAAGTTGATAATAAATTGGAAGAAGACGGATCGGCTAATAATGGTTGGATCGACATGATTGTGGTCGTGAGTAGTTCCCTCAGCATTTTAAGTTATATATGTGGTTTGTGGCGGTACATACGAGGCTTGACAGCCACTGTAATTCGATTGATTTGGGAGGTATTTGGTTCTAAGGACTAGGTTGAGTAAATGGATTCCGGAAGAGTCATGGCAATTTAGATCGCGACATGAGGTTTGTGTTCCAGCGGTTTGAGAATTCAGTTGCGTTGCATTGGTTCTTCTGAAATGAGCTAAGTAAGAGGTTTCTGTATGATGAAGGGTTTATTCTACTAGCGGTTCAGGTGTTATGATGAAATTGTTTATACTCTCGCGTATTGGTATGTTAGGTGCAGTGAGCGGCATGTGAATTGGAAGTTGAGAATCAAGGTTGCAGTTTGGTGTTGACAAGCATATCACGAGCTCGGATGAGCAAGAAAGGATTCAGATAGTTAGAGTAAGATGGTATTGTCTTTAGCGTCACCGGATATCGGTGTGCTGTGTAAGAGGCTTTGTTTACTGATTGCAGTTCTTTATTTGCTTTACAGCATTAGTGGGGTCTGTGGAATGGATGTGCAGACTTTTTATCTGGTGCGGAATGTCGTGGGAGCGTATCCCACGAGAAGATTGTATGAGTGTGATATGTAGTCACTTGATTGATTAAAGATCGAAACCAAGTATGGAGATTATGGTACTATCGCTAATGTGAGAGCTTAGGCCCAGGAGGCGCTCTATTCATTTGGTTGTAAACTGTTGAAGTTTGTTCCGGATTGGACAACTGTTCTTATGTGTCATGAATAGGGTTGATATGGATCCTTGGAAGGTTATTACCCAGTGCAGTACGATCAGGATTGGCTTGAGGTCCGTGGATGGATCTAGATGTAAATGTCCACTATATATCAAGCCGGATGTGTTCATTTCAGCTTAGTATTGTTTACGGAGGAATCTTCGGGCCTTGGATGTTATTTCTGTCGTCAGCCATTTCATGTAATACTCTATTGTGCCGTGTGGGTTGTGAGAGGGCTTGATTATTTGTACAATATGTTGAAGTCCCGCATATGGGTGGTGTTATGTGAGCAGGATGGCTCTCGAGATGTAGATTATATATCGCACCTTAGTTGTGCTTGAGTTTTATAGCGTATGATACTACCTTTCTCCCCAGGATTTGTATTATGCACTTGGCATCCTTATGGTTGATATTCGAGCATTTTGTTAGTATAAGCATTACGGCTCGATGCGTGTTTTCTTTAGATTATTATGTATGGATCGGTGGCACGCTGCCACGAGTATGTTGTTTGGATCGGGTGGCACGCCGCCATGGGTATCATGGTTAGATCAGGTTGCATGCCGCAACGGCATCATGTGTGGGTCGGGTTGCACACCGCAACAGTGTGACGTTGAGTACAGATTCCCATAGCTAATCTTGTGTGTTTTGTGTCTCATTTCTGAGGAAGGTTCATAACATATTTTCGATTATTAAATTAGTTACGTGGGTTGAGTAGTTCATTCCAGAGTTTGTTTTCCTTATGTATCACATTCGAGTTTGTAGCTTGTTAGCACAATGTGGCATCATATGAGGCTTTTGCAGTATCTGAGGTGGCTTATTGCATGAGCAGCTTGTACTGGGTGAAACAAGATTATTGGACCTGAGATCAGTGCGATCAGATTTATATAAGGCATATTAAAGAGTAAATATTATTATTCAGTCCAGAATGATGTAATGATTCTTGTCGAGAGGAGAAACTCAATGATTTGTTGACTCGGTAGTTGGTTATAAATTTCTATACACCTTCCGTCGTGGCAGCATTACAAGAGTTGGAACAGGACTTATATGTGTCATGAGGTGTGTTGTGGGCATCAGATTCGTGGAATTTCGGCTATTGTTATCGGAGGACGTTATTATGGTCATGTGAATTATGCGGTGCATAGTGTGAATTCAGCAAAGGTATACAATCATGTATTGGTGGATCATGTAGTGATTAATACGGTGTTCGTATGTGGAAATAGGCCTGGTGGAGAATTCCGGATGTTGGAAATTGACTCTAAGGCTTACTTGACTAAATAAAGGGGAAGATATTTAGACTGGCTCAAGTTAATATGCTCAGCTGGGTTATGGTAACACGGGTAGGTGCACGAGGTGTTAAACGATGATTTCGGACAACTCCAGAGCAGTTCTTAGCACGTTCGAGGACGAACGTATGTTTAAGTGGGAGAGAATGTAATGACCCGATCGGTCGTTTTACGTTCTAGTGCGTTATTCGGCAGTGTGAGGCCATGAGTAGCTTCACTTCGGATATTATGACTTGTATGTGTGGTCGGAATTGGAATTCGGGAAGTTCAGAGTTGATTTGGAGAGAAAATTCAAAATTCAGAAGCTTTAAGTTGGAGGAATTGACTAAAGGTTGATTTTGAGTAAACAACCTCGGAATCGGAATTTGAAGGTTCCAACAGGTTTGTATGATGATTTTTGACTTGGACATATATCCGGATCGGGATTTGGATGAACCGGAAGTATTTTGGCGCTTATTACGAAAGATTGGCATTTGGAAGAATTTCATAAATTTGGCTTGAAGTACATTTCAATGTTATGATGCCCGTTTGGAATTTTGAGTCTGGGAATAGCTCCGTATGATGATTCTGGCCTTAGAAGCGCGTCCGGAAGTGGATTTGGAGGTCCATAGGTCATTTTAGGGTCATTTGGCGAAAGTTAGAAATTTGGATAATTTTGAGAAGTTTGGTCGGGAGTGGACTTTTTGATATCGAGGTCGGATTCTGATTCTGGAAGTTGGAGTAGGTCCGTAATGTCAATTATCACTTGTATGCAAAATTTGAGATGAATCAGACGTGATTTGACAGGTTTCAGCACCGATTGTAGAAGTATAAATTTCAAAGTTCATTAAGTTTGAATTTGAGGGTGATTCATCTTTTTAGCGTTGTTTGATATGAGTTAAAGGCTCGACTAAGTTCGTATGGCATTTTAGGACTTGTTGGTATGATTGGTTGGGGTCCCGTGGGCCTCGGGTGAGTTTCAGATCCTTAACGGATCAATTTTTGAACTAAGGGAATGCTGGGATTTTCTGGTTGCTGGTAGAATCGCACCTGCAGAAAAAGGGCCGCAGGTGCGACGCCGTAAAAGCAGCAGGGCAAGCGCAGAAGCGGAGGTTGGCCAAAAGGCCTGGGGCCGCAGAAGCGGGCACAAATGCGCAGGTGCGCGAGCATAGATACGCATGAGGATAGCGGAAGCGGAAGCGCAGATGCGTTGCATGGGACGCAGATGCGGGGACTGTTGGGCCGAGCTTAAACCTCACCTGGGATGGAATTACCGCAGGTCGTGGAGCCGCAGGAGCGTCTATTGTACCGCAGAAGCAGAAATCGTGGTTGGGCAGTGAGGGTTCTTTAAGAACGGGGTTTTGGCCCATTTTCTTCCATTCTCTCTTGGTTGGGCGATTTTTGGAGAGTTTCAAGTGGGGGGTTTTCATTATCTATTCCAAGGTAAGTTATTCCCATCCATTGCAAGATAAGTACATGGTTTTTATATGGATTCAAGCATGAAAATTTGTAGAAATTTGGGAATTTGAAGGAAAACCTAGAAACTTATATTTTTGGATTTTGACCACGAATTTGGGCATGGAATCTAGAATAAATTATATATTTGAGTTCGTGATGCCATGGGTAATGTTTATCTTTGAAAAATTTCGGAATCGGGGCACGTGGGCCCGAGGGTGATTTTATCGACTTTTCGAACGGAGTTGGAAGTTGTTGTAAATAGGATTATAATGAGTATTAGAGGATATATTTATGGAATTGCATATTTATTGACTAGTTTTGGAGCGATGGGCAACGGTTTGAGTTGTTGGAAAGGCTTTGGAACCGGTTATGGAATTTTGGAGCGAGGTAAGTCTCCATTCTAACCTTGTAAGATGTAATTAACCCCATAGGCGAATTGAATTAAAATGTGCTTCTATTTGTGGGGGCTACGTACGCATGAGGTGACGAGAGTCCGTACGTAGCTACTAATTATGCTATTGTCCGGGTAGTCTAGGACCATACCATGCTATACTTACAATGTTGTACCCTACTTGTTAATTTAATTGCTTAAATCATTTTGAAACATGATAAAGGAATTGTAAAAGGTTAAACTTTATTTTCTTGACCGTTAATGAGAATTTGGTATTCCCTTGAATAATTGCCCCTTAATAAATCTTGAATTGGTTGTTGTAAATGTATTTTCTCTTTTGTTGAGCGGGCCGAACGCCTCGGTAGCAGATAGATGCATCTATGATTTGTGCCGTTCGACCCTCGACAGTGCACAGTTTAAATATTATGTTGGTTCGGGCCGTACGACCTTAGCATAATTTGCGTATGATAAATCTTTGAAACCAATTATAATTGATATTTCCTCTTTGGATTGAGATATAAATTGTTAAATGACGAGAATAAGTTTGGAAAAAATTCCTATTAATAAAAGAATTGTCCACTCACTTCTTGTTATTAAGTTTAGAGCTGTTTCATACAATCCATGCTTAAGTATAATATCAGTATTTATTGTTAGCCCATAGTAAGTGTCGGAGTCGACCCCCTCGTCACTACTTCTTCGAGGTTAGACGGGATACTTACTGGGTACGCGTTGAGTTACGTACTCATACTACACTTGCTACATATTTTTGTGCAGGTACATATATGTCTAGTGGCCTTGTGGGTGCAGAGGCGCGGTTATTGCGGGAACTTAGGTGAGCTGCATTCTATACTACGATCCGCAGCCAGGAGAGTCTCCTTCAGAGTTATTTATATCTTTCCTGTCTAATTTGTATTCCAGACAGATGTTGTATTTTATTTTACTCCCTAGTTAATGCTCATGCACTTGTGACACCGGGTTTTGGGAGTGATTATGGGTTGTTCAGTATTTTAGTTGCAGAAATATTATCATTTACTCTGTAAGTCCTATATTTTACTATTTAATTGAAGGAAATTACGATTTGAAAATACTAAAATGAGTAATTAAGTTAATTAATTATTGTTGGCTTGCCTGACAGCGGTGTTAGGCTCCATCACGACCTTTAAAGGATTTTGGGTCATGACAATATGGTATCAGAGCACTAGATTCACGTAGGTCTCACTAGTCATGAGCAAGTCTAATAGAATCTTGCGGATTGGTACCGAGACGTCTGTACTTATCTTTGAGAGGCTACAGGGTTGTTAGGAGCACTTCCTTTTCTTGATCCCTCATCGTGCGATTTGATTCATTTGAGGCTTATGCCTTTGTTTCTTTCCTATAAAAACTTATGCGACGTAAAGCACTTGTTATCAATTAGGAATCGAGAAATTTTAATGGCACTACAGATGTAGTGCAGGATGTTTCTCCCTGCATATTCGATTGGGCTAATGTCGTCGCCTTGCGAAAGGATGTTCTTTTGTTCCAGCTCAATATCGATATTTTCTATGGTTTCGAGACGATGCACGAGTTGCTACGATATCTATGAGTTGTTATAGCACAACATTGATGTAATGGTAGGATACTTGTCTACGTGTCGGGGTAGTGAATGATTTGAAAGGAGGTTTTACTCAGTGCATGATTCAAAGATTCAGTATTTTATTTCCGGTGGAGGAAAGGCAATCGGGCTACGAATGCTAAGGTTTGGGTCGATGGGGGTAGTGAGACTTGGTATTTTCGAGCATGGCGGAATTCTCATCTGTGATGTGGCGCCGTTGTCCTTGTTGAATGCATTAAGGATCGTCGGTGTTATGGTCTATTGAATTGCCTTCGGTGCAGGGTATTGTGGAATGGTGCCTGAGAAACGGTTGTCAGAGATAGTGGAGTGTAGCAATTTCTGAATCGAATGGGTATTTCTAATGTTGATGGATCGAGATGGATGATATTCTAGGAGGCTTAGATTTGGTGGTAATTTATTAGTTCAAAAGCTATAGGGATGAATTCGGATGTGAGGCAACAATTGGGCAGCGAAGGACGAGGAAGGACATGTGGGAGGTGTTTTGCGATGGTTGAAATGAGAGAAGGTCAAGTATGAAAAGCAAAAGTCGAGAAGTCGCTTAAAGGAGAGGGTTTGACCAAAGTGGGAGAGTGGCAGAGTAGCATATGGGTTCTGTGGTAGGATAACTGTACGCCTTGAGGAAAGTTGAGTGATTTGGGGTTCATGGTGGGCATTGACTAGGTCTACCGGCTTAATTTGGAATATTGGCTGTTATATGGAGGAAGGTTGGATACGACGGAAATGAGTTGCATGATATGAAGAAGTATACAACATGACTTTGGATTGGAACGTATTGTCGCACCTTTTTTGGATGTCCATGAGGAGTGAACGAACTTGTACAACTGGTGAATGAGCACGGGCTCAGGATGGTGTATTGGTTTCGTGGTAATTGTACTCGGTGCAGCGTTGTCGGAATATGTCAGCATGGAATTTTCACAGGTGGGTTATTTTCGGTGAGTAGGTTAACGGTTACTTGGCGTTGATGAAGTTTCTGCGAAGAATTCTACTGGCTACTCGGTATGAGGTCGAACATGTGAATGTGGCTAGGGATTCAGAGTGTTCATGAAATGGTTAATCGGAAGATTTCGAGGAATTTGGCGGGTCGATTATGCGAGGTCATGTCAGTGAGGAAGAAGGAATCTTGGTAGGTTCCATGGTTATGTAATGGTAGCTTCAAGCTAAGTCGGAGAGCCCCACCGCCTACGACTGGATTGCATGGTTGTCTACTTGTAAGGTTTCTGGTTATCAACATATTAGTGGGTTATTAAGATCAAGGAAAGAGAACATCAGTGGTGATTTGAGAAAAGGATTTAAGGAATGTGTGGTACAATTGGCCTTATCGATTCATGTTCAGGCTTTGGGAAGACTCATGATTTATGCCTCGTGTAGATGTGATGTACAAGAAAGGTGATTCAGGTTGGTGCTTCTTTGAGAGGGCATTCATATGCTAGCAGAGCCTTGGAGTTTTACCATATTTGGGAACAAGTCAGAGTGGGTGACTCTCAACAACGGTCCTAGTCTTGTATGGTTAAGGATTTCGAGTCCGTAATATGGTTAAGTATCGAGCTTTTGCAGTGGACTATGAAAAAGGGCTTGGAATGTTCTATATTATCATTGGGTATGCGATGCAGTATTGGAGAAAGGGAATAAGTAGCTTCGGATTTATTGTTAGCCCATAGTAAGTGTCGGAGTCGACCCCTCGTCGCTACTTCTTCGAGGTTAGATGGGATACTTACTGGGTACGCGTTGAGTTACGTACTCATACTACACTTGCTGCACATTTTTGTGCAGGTACACATATGGCTAGTGGCCTTGTGGGCGCAGAGGTGCGGTTATTGCAGGGACTTAGGTGAGCTGCATTCTATACTACGATTTGCAGCCAGCAGAGTCTCCTTCAGAGTTATTTATATCTGTCCTGTCTAATTTGTATTCTGGAAAGATGTTGTATTTTTTTTTACTCCCTAGTTAATGCTCATGCACTTGTGACACTGGGTTTTGGGAGTTGTTATGGATTGTTCAGTATTTTAGTTGCGAAAATATTATCATTTACTCCGTAAGTCCTATCTTTTACTATTTAATTAAAGGAAATTATGATTTGAAAATACTAAAATAAATAATTAAGTTAATTAATTATCGTTGGCTTGCCTGACAGCGGTGTTAGGCGCCATCACGACCTTTAAAGGATTTTGGGTCGTGACAACCGGAACTCATCCAATTCATTCAAATGTGCAACCCTCAAATTAGCGGCTAATTCATCCAATTCAACTTCTTTAGAGCCCACATGGCTTTGTTCTCAAGTTCCATCGGAAGATGACAAGCTTTTCCGAACACCAACCGGTATGGCGACATTCCGATAGGTGTTTTATAAGTTGTCCGATAAGCCCATAATGCATCATCAAGCTTCTTGGACCAATCCGTCCGTTTAGCATTCACTGTTTTGGACAAAATATTCTTTATCTCCTAGTTGGAGACTTCCACATGACCGCGTGCCTGTGAATGATAGGGAGTCGTGACTTTAAGAGTAACACCATACTTGCTAAGTGAGGTGTCAAAAGCCTTGTTGCAAAAATGTGACCCCCATCGCTTATAATAGCCCTCGGAGTAGCAAATCTTGTGAAAATATTCTTCTTCAAGAAAGCCACAACAATTCTCGCCTCATTGTTGGGTAGAGCAACGACCTCAACCCATTTAGAAACATAATCAACTGCGACCAAGATGTAGGTGTTTCCACATGAACTCACAAAAGGGCCCATGAAGTCAATACCCCACACATCAAAGATATCAATCTCCAAAATGGTAGTAAGAGGCATTTCATTTTTCTTCGAGATTCCACCGGCCCGTTGACATTCATCACATCTTTTCACTACATCACTTGCATCCTTGTAAAGCATGGGCCAATAGAAACCGCAAATTAGCACTTTGGCCGCCGTTCTTGGTCCACCATGGTGACAACAATATGGCGAAGAATGACAAGCCCTAAGAATTTCACCTTGTTCTTCTTCCGGTACACATCTTCTAATCACCCCATCTGTGCAAATCCGATAAAGGTATGGTTCATCTCAATAATAATCTTGACAATCCCGTTTGAGCTTTTTCCTTTGGTTTGAAGAGAACTCATCCGGGATGATTCCACACACAAGAAAATTTAATAGATCCGTGAACCATGGCACCTCCTTCATTGAAATAGTCAAGAGTTGCTCATCGAGAAGGATTCATTGATTTCAAGGCCATCATGCGGCCTCCCCTCCTCCTCTAAACGAGACAAGTGGTCCGCCATTTGATTTTCACTCCCTTCTCTATCAAACTCTTGCAACAAAAGCACCCATCTCATCAACCGAGCTTTGGAATGTTTCTTGCTCATAAGATAACGAAGTGCCGCATGATCTGTGTGGACAATAACTTTTGCACACATCAAGTACGGGCGGAACTTCTCAATTGCAAACACAATGGCAAGGAGCTCTTTGTCCATAACGGTATAGTTGACTTAGGCAACATTCACGGTCTTACTAGAATAGTAGACCAGATGAAAATATTGTTGATGTGTTGCCCCAAAACAGCCCTAACTGCTACTTCACTAGCATCACACATGAGTTCAAAAGGGACACTCCAATTTGGAGTGGTGATAATGGGAGTGGTTGTCAACTTGAACTTTAACAATTCAAAGGCTCTCATGCAATCATCATTGAAGTGAAAATTAACATCTTTCTCTAAAACTTTGCACAATGGGTTCACCACCTTAGAGAAATTTTTGATGAAACGCCGGTAGAAACCCGCGTGGCCTAAGAAACTCCACTCGCCTTTCACCAAAGTTGGAGGTGGAAGTTTAGAAATCACCTCAATCTTTGCCTTGTGAACTTCAATTCCATTCTATGAGATCTTATGGCCAAGGAATCGACCATGAAATAACGCTTCTCCTAATTTAGCACCAAATTCGTTTCTTCCCATCTTGATAACACTTTATCTAAATTTTCAAGACAATCATCAAACCACTGAGAAGTCATCCATGAAAACTTCAAGGTATTCTTCCACCATGTCCATGAAGATAGCCATCATACACCTTTGAAAAGCCACCGGTGTATTACACAACTCAAATGGCATCCACTTGAAGGCGAAAGTACCATAGGGACATGTAAATGTTGTTTTGTCTTGATTCTCCGGAGCAATAAGGATTTGGGTTTAGCCCGAATATCCATCAAGAAAGTAATAGAAAGCACGATCGGCCAACCTATCAAGCATTTGGTCAAGGAAGGAAAGTGGAAAATGATCCTTCCTTGTGACTTTGTTGAGCTTGCGATAGTCCATACACACTATCCAACCGGTCACCGTTCTCGTAGGAATCAACTCATTCTCCCCCTTCTTTGGGACACATTGAACCGGAGAAGTCCACGAACTATCAAAAATGGGGTAAACAATCCTGGCATCCAAACACTTGATAATCTCCTTTTTGACAACTTCTTGCATAGCCTCATTTAGTCTTCTTTGATGTTCAATAGATGGTTTGGCATCTTCCTCCAAGTTGATCTTATGCATGCAAAATGCGGGGCTTATCCCCTGAATATCCGCCAATGTCTACCCAATATCCTTCTTCCTCTTATGTAGCACCGCCAACATAGAATCTACCTGCACGTTAGTCAAACAAGAGGAAACAATAACCGGTAAAGTAGAGCAAGGGCCAATAAATTCATACCGAAGATGTGAAGGCAATGGCTTCAACTCCAAGTTAGGAGACTCTTCAATGGAAGGCTTTTTAGGAGGAGTTTTCCTATTTTCAAGATCTAAGTATAGTTTCCAGGGTGCATAATTGTGCGAATTCATTCCTTGCAAAGAGTTCACACATTCCATGAAGTCATTCATCCATCATCATCAAAGTTGAGCAAGACGGCCTCCAACATATCACCAACATTGATTGTGGCACTTTTATCATCAACAATAACATCGGTCACCAAGTCCACTAAAGAACACACCTCATTACTATTTGGTTACCGCATGGATTTGCACACATGAAAAACCACCTTTTCATCACCCACTCGGAAGGTGAGTTCTCCGGCTTCAACATCACAAAGAACCTTCCCCGTAGTAAGGAAAGGTCTTCCAATAATAATCGGCACCTCATAATCAACTTCACAATCTAGGATGACAAAATCCGCCAGAAGAATGAATTTATCAACACGAACCAAGACATCTTCAATCACTCCCAAAGGTCTCTTCATGGTCCGATCGGCCATTTGTAATCTCATAGAGGTGGGTCTTGGTTGCCCAATTCCCAAGGTCTTGAAAATCTAATATGGAATTAAATTGATACTTTCCCCAAGATCACAAAGAGCTTTAACAAACTCGGTGCTTCCAATTGTACAAGGAATTATGAAAGCATCGGGATCTTCAAATTTAGGAGCCATTGAGTGCAGAATTGCACCCACTTAATGAGTAACCTTGATAGTTTCAAATTCATTGATCGCTTCTTTGTCACAAGATCCTTCATAAACTTTGCATAACTGGGAATTTGTTCAAAGCTTCAACTAATGGCACATTGATTGAGAGACTCTTCATCATGTGAATAAACTTCTTGAATTGGGTTTCACCAATTTTCATGGGAAGCCTTTGAGGATATGGAGGTGGAGGCTTAGGTAATGGTACCTTATTCTTTTGCACTACCAGTTTCGCTATGTCAATAACGTGATCCCTAGGCGGGTTCACTTCCTCTTGAGTCTCTTCCACACTATCATCAATATCAATTCAAACTTCATCATTTGCTTGCACCACATCGCTCGGGACCTCTTCTTTTTGTACCACTTGCTCATCATCCACAAGTTGCCTTTGACATGAGGTGGGTGCATTTCCACCTCTTCTACTTCTTGTAGTAACGGCCATGACATGCCCCTGTTGTTCGCACTCTTTGGGTTCACCACCATGTCACTTGGTAGTACCCCATTAGGATGAGAATTGAGAGCTTGAGAGATTTTCCCCATTTGCACTTCTAGGTTGCGGATCGATTTGTTGTGTGAGGCAAGTTGAGCATCCGAATTCGCATTCTTTTCCATCATTTGCTTGAACATGTTCTCAATATGCCCCATCTCATTTGTTGAAGAACTAGGACCATAGGAAGGATAAGGAGGCGGGTTGCTCGGTTGTTGATACATCGGGGCCCTTTGGAAGCCCGACCCCTGATTGCCTTGATTATTGTTCCATTCACCTTGATTGTTACCTACCCAATTTCCTTGATTATTGTTATGCCAATTACCTTGGTTGTTTCCACCACTCCAATTAACTTGGTTGTTAGAATTCCAATTGCCTTGATTGATTTGAGGTCGCCATTGTTGTTGATTTGGGCCATGGAAATTATTTCGTTGCCCTTGAAAGTTGTTCACATATTGCACCTCCTCCTCTTGTTCATTGTAAGAATCGTCTTGATCAAACCCACTATTATCTTGCACAAAATTGTCCACTCGATGTTGCACTTGTGGACCCTTGGTTCTGCTTTTATTCACCATCATGTTCACTCCTTCCATGGCATTGACTTTCTTAGGATTTTGCACTTGTTGAAGTTGAGCCTTTGCTAGTTGATTCATGATGGTAGTCAATTCGGATATGGCTTGCCCATGGTCATACAACTCTTTATGAAGGTGGATCACGTTGGGATAACCTTGTGGAACATTAGCCAGGGATTTTCACGCCAATGATGTTTCCTCCATTTCATCTAGAATCTCACACGCCTCTGCATAAGGTGTAGTCATAAAATTTCCACCGGTAAGTTGATTCACCACACATTGGTTGGTCATGTTAATCCCACGATAGAAGGTTTGTTGCATCATGTTTTCCGTCATATCGTTGTTGGGACATTCCTTGACCATTATTCTATACTGCTTCCATATCTCGTGTAGTGGTTCATTGGGCTCTTGCTTGAATGGTAGAATCTCATCCCGAAGTGTATCAGTGTACCCCGAAGAGAAGAACTTAGAAATAAAACTTTCCGCCAATTCATCCCAAGTGTGAATGAAATGGTTCAGCAGACGTTCCAACCAATCTAAAGCTTTCCCCCGTAGAGAGAAGGGAAAAAGCCTTAGCCTCAAAGCATCCTCGGAGACATTTGTTTGCTTGCTCCCCCAACAAGTATCCACAAAACCCTTCAAATGTTTGTATGCATTTTGACTTGGAGCACTGGTGAAGAACCCTCATTGTTCTAACAAAGTGAGCATCACATTGGTGATTTGAAAGTTGCCCGCCCGAATACGGGGAGGTACTATTGCACTTGCATATCCTTCATTGGGTAACACCCGGTGTGGAGCCGCTCGTGGTGGAGGTGGGGGTGGAACGGGTATATTGCCATGAGGCACTCGGCCTCTTCTATTGGCTTGAGGTTCAAGAGGAACATCATCCACTTGGTCATCCTCAATGTCCACATCCCCCAAAGCAATATTTTCGAGCTCATTGTTTGCCATGGTTGTACCTGCGATTTCTCAAACAAATTAGTAACATGGAAGGAAAAGAAGATACTCCAAAAACACACCCAAATACATAGCTAACACCATTTTTAACTCCCCAGCAACGGCGCCAAAAATTGATCACGTCCAATTGTACACCTCAATAGAGATATGAAACGGTTGTTTGCAATAATAAAACCCAACTATGAATCAGGGTCGAATCCACAAGAAGCTAAGATGGGAGTTAGTGGTATATATTCTAATGCGCGTGATTGAATTATCTTGATTTGCACTTCCACAAAAAGGTTTTGTTTTTATTAATTTTACACTAAATATTGGAGAATAAAGAAAGAAGACTAGGAATAGTTGTTTTTGAGGTTTTTTAAATTGGTAAAAAGCCTAGGGTTGTGACCATTGCCTAGGTGTTTGCCTAATGGGATAAAGACCTTAATTCTTATTTTGTTGATCGGGGTGTATTATAGCTATCAACTCTCAATTACCCACTCAATACCTTTCAGTCAGAGAGTGATTTTGCCCAATTCAGTTTTCTCAAGACCAAATGTGTATAACACAAAACAATTGATAAAAGCTCAAGTCGGGTTATTACTATCTCTAGGTTGAACCCTTTGATTGGGTTAATCAATCTCTCGATTGACCTAATTCCTTATTAGCCAAGTTTCCTAGTCTAAGTCTCTCTTTCTCAAGTAGAGACTAAGTCAAATATGCATGAACTAATGTTTGCAACCATAAATTTCACAAATTAAAGCATGAACTAGGCTAAATAATAAACACCCAATCATAAACAAGCACTAATTTAATTATCCATAAGGTTAACACACTAGGGTTGGGTCACAACCCTAGTAAAAATCTAGATACTCATACTTGGGTTTGAAGAAAAAGAAGAAGAAAGACTAATTAAACTCATATTGTAAGTTTAAAATAATAAAATCTAATTGTAAAATACACCAAAATATAGTAAACTTCCAAAGGAGGCAAGGAAAAACGGCTACAGTAATTGTTGATGTCAAAACTTGAAATAATTTCGTGAAACTCTTCTATTTATATAAGTCTGAAAATCTCAAATTAAAATACCCCTCGGGAGGTTCTACGGCCGCACAATTCCATGTGCGGTCCGCAGGCTTCTTCATATGGCAGGAGCTGGGATTCTGCGGCCTCACAATTCTAAATTGCGGCCGCGAGGCAACATTTCTGTTGTTGCTAACCAGTCTTCTGCGGTCCGCACATTTATGTTTGCGGCAGCATAATTCTTGTGCGGTCTGCAATTCAAAGAGACTCGGGACTTGGAAATTTGCACGCTCTCTAAACTTGAGTCATAGCCCAGCTCTTGCGGCCGCAAAATTCATGTGCGGTCAGCAATTTGCACAAATATATGCTGAATTTTGCATCTTTGTTTGTGGCCACAGGTGGAATTCCGCGGTCCGCAATTGTTTATGCGGCCACAGAATTCCTACTGCGGACCGCACATTGTATGCGTTTGTGCACTTTTGTTGCCTTGTGCTTGGACTACTCCTCTTTGAGCCGGATTTCATCTCGGGAGTCCAATTTCCAGCATTCCTGTAATTTTGCACATTTCATTAGTTTCGGGAACGCAATTCAATGCTTTTAGACTAAAACAAAAGATAAAAGGCGCTAATAAGTAGTCAAAATCCCAACTTATCAAGAAGCTATGGAAGAAAGAAATGGAGAAAGAGAAAAGAGAGAAATGGGGAAGAAACCCGTCTGTTTCAACTGTGTTCCTAACTGTATCTTCTGGTGTGTCCTTACATTCATTGTATGTCTGAACTTGAATTACAACTAACAATCGCCTTTGCTTGGTACGGAAAATGGTTCGATATAGAGGCAGAAGCGACACTTCGAAAGTAAGGGGTGACCCTTCTCGGGGACAAGGGTAGAGACCCTTACTTAGTGCCCAACAGCATGAAATCAGAAAGAAAATAGCAGCCAACAGAGGGAGAGGTGCAAACCTTTCCAAAACCAGTTCTTATGCCCTATCTAGGGAAGCATCAGAGGGCAACTCAGCCTCTATACATGAGCAGTCGGCTGTCCAGTCAAGGCCACCGGGGAGGTATCAGCTCAGGGACGAGTAGTCCATATCACACAGTACTTCCTTGGGTTCGAAAAGTGCTAGTCAGGATTCTGAGCCTTCCACTACACCTATCCCTGAGGCACCAGAGACATCAGTTCAGGACATCCCCGATGATGGCAGGGGGGAGTTGCTATAGTTGCTAGCCTTGAAAGTCGAAGAAGAAAGAGGTATGGGAGGACATGTTTGTCAGCTTGGCCCCCTACTCTGGCTTCCATGATTGGTGGCCAGTGAGGTCACTCACTCTTGAGTGACAGTTTCAGTTGAAAGATCTGGAGAAGTATAACCCTGCAGTATTGAGACAGTTTAAAGAATACAAAGGGTGGATGTGGTTTACCCAAAGCGTGGTGGATTCTAAGGAGTACCTTGTCCGGGAATTCTATGCCGATATGGCGCATATCAAGAAAGGGACAAAGGTGACGAAAGTGACAAACCTCAAAGTGCGATTTGATCAGCACACATTGAAAACATACTTAGGATTTGATGATGTCGAGTCAACAGAGTACTTAGAGAAATGTGCACTTGGGGATGCATCTCGTCCTTAGCTAGTAGATACTCTAGCAGCTCCTGGGCCACCACCACCATGGATCACAGCAGTGGTTTCTATTCACAAGAGTACTCTAAGCTTTGAAGCAAAGTGGTGGCAGACCTTTGTATGCAGCAGACTGGACTTATGACAGAATGAGACATATCTCCCGATCCCTCGGGCAGTTCTAGTTGCGTCCATCATTGATGGGTACCCTATCAATGTGGGTTCCGTAATGTCAGCCAACATCTCTATGATTGCTCGGTAAGCTGACACATCCTACCCATATCCCAACACTATTACAAAGTATCTCACGGATGCGAGGGTAGAGCCAAGGGACTTTGATACAAAGGTGCGACTGAAGAAACCTTTCTCATGGTACTCACTAATGGATGCACACAACCCTAAGAAAAAAGGGTCAGTCATCTATCACCATAGGCCAGTCTGATGAGCCATCGGTGGTAGTTGCAGAGGCAGTTGATATTCCATCCACTTTGGCTGAGCCTTCATCTAGTGCCGCAACTATGCCTCCACCACCATCTTCAGTTCCCACTGCAGTTCCTTCCACAGGTTCCACCCCGGCTTTGAAGCCGGTGCCCATGCCTACTGCTCCACTTTCTACGCTGCGAGTCTCCCAAACATTGGCGAGCCTCAACAACTGGATGTAGACAAAAACTGAAAAGCTGTCTGACTTATCCAGTACTGTTGTAGCGCAGTCTTCTATTTCGGCACTTCAAATGCCCCCATCAGTGGAAGAGACATTGAAGAAGCTCATGGAAAACTAGAATACCATCATGTCTACATTGGTACAGCATAGGTCAGTGATCGAAGAGCTGGGAAAAGAAGTAAAGAAGATAAGAAAGTCCAGGTTTCCAAGAAGTCAGTGAAGAAGCTCCGGAGACAGGTTACCAAGCTTCCTGCAGTCGGAGATATTCCATTTGTCATGCTAATTGACCCACACCACCCACGCCTAGATCCTACAGCACCGGTGGCACCAGCTGGCCAGTCTGAGGAGCCAGACTCTGCTGACGACGCTGCCGAGGCAGTGCGTCAGATGTTCACTAACCCAGTCACTCCCAGAGTTGAGGATGATGAGATCTAGTTGGAAGAGACTGAGAGTGGTGACATTGTTGGGGACACAGAGATGTCCAAGGATCCATAGGGAGTCTTCCTCACTCTTTCCCTTCCTTTACTCTTATTTTGTTAAGCATTGGGGACAATGCTTATTTTTATTCAGGGGGTAGAGTCTATTTGATCTTATTTGATGATTCTAAGACATTTGGCTTGTAATAACTTGATACTATTTTCCCCTTCTTCTCTCATTATGTATATATCTTCTCTTTCTCTCTCATTATGTATATTCGTTATGCTTTCAATAGTTTTTACTTTGTAGCTTGTTTATGTTTGTTTTCTTATTAGTTAGTGTTTAATTTAGTAGCTTTATTTTATGTTTTAGTAGATAATAACCCTTTTGGATTTCTTAATGCCACGGTTCTTTCCAAAGGTAGTTTTTGTGTGAACCGGATGACTCTTCCCAACAATGGATGGCGTGACAACCTTCTTAAGGGACTGAGTCCGTTTTTGGTGTTTAGGTAATAATAGTAGTAGTAATTAATAAAAAGACCTAATTAAGTCATGCTCGAAGAGTCAAACATGCTTCATTTGGTACCAACACACTTAACTACGTGCTTATGGTTAGAAACAAGATTTTTGGAAGAAATAGCTCTAGTTAGTGACTTTGTGACTCTTGTGTTGACTTAAGCAACCATCAAGTGGTTTGATCGAACCATAGTGATTTTCAATCTTGAATGTGGTCGTTGTGGGCCCTTGACTCTATCCTCTTTAACAATCCAGTTGCGTGAGAGGTGAGATGCTTTGTTGCTAGTCCAAGTACCGTGTGAAAGGTCTAGAACTTGCCCCGAATGTGTTTCAAAGAGAAATCCTAAGTTTTGCTTGGCTTGAGAAGTGATTGTAGGCTTTCCTTGGCCCGTTTGAGTTTTCTATTGCCTACCAATGATGTCATCCCTAGTCAACCTCTTCGAGCCTTTAGCCTTTCTCATTTGAAAACTATGTTACAAGCCTTTACCCATTCTATTGTGACCCTCTCTTGGCGCCTGAGCTTTCCTTAACACTCATGTGAAACAAATGGCTAAAAACGTAAGTTTGAGGGAGAGACGAGGAAATTGAAAAACGGTATCAAGGCACAAAAGGAGAAAAAGAAATGATGAGAAGAGAAGGCAAATAAAAGAAAAGAACAAAAAGAAAAATGCAACAAAACGAATAAGTAGAAGAGTTGAAGGGATTCAAAGAAAGGCAATGATCCCAAACAAGGAGAAATATGAATTTAATGATAAAGAAAGAGTGATGTTAATGTAAGGCCCCGTAATTTTTTGGCAAGTAATTTAAGGTTTCGTGGTGCCTATGTAGGCTATTGTATTGTATTTTCAGACTTTTTGGGTTGAACAGTGTGTTGGGAAGTTGAATTGTTTTGACCTCGCGAAGCCAGGTCTGTAGCACGCTAGACAGTGCTATAGAGCTCGCGACACAAGGTCTGTAGCGCGCTAGACTGTGCTATAGAGCTCGTGGTGCAATGTCTGTAGCTCGCTATAGAGCTCGCAAAACCTAGTCTGCAGCTCACTACAGAGAGTGCCTAGCCTGGTCTGTTGCCCGTTCCGGATTTCAGAGGGTCCAATTTTTCAATTTTATAACCCGACCCCCATTTCATTTATCTAGCATAAGGATTCATTTTTGGGGGATTACCTAACTTTTTAGAGAGAGGAGAGAGCTATTCTATAGAGAGGGAAGGGAGAACTAAGGATTTCACTACTCTACTTTGATCGAACCTTGGAATTACATCAAAAGGAACTTTCTAGGGCTTCAAAAAGGTAAGCATTTCTTTCCCCAATTCTTCAATTTCGGATTTGGGTTTGATTATGGGTGATAAGGGTAGATTTATCATAGGCATGACCTAATAAAGATTGTGGGGAAGTTGTTGAACAATCTTGAGTGGTTTTGTTGTTGAATTGGTTGATGGAAAGGTTGGGTCATAGTTGTAACAACCCTTGCTATATGAATTTCTCTAATCATGCCTGTAATTCTCTCCTCCTCTATAGATAGACATCGTTAGGAGTGTTGGGACATTATTGTTTCATTACGAAAAGCTCTTTCAAAGTATGAAGGCTAAACTCTTCTTCTAGTATCGAAATTCCCGAACTTGTAAAATTCTATCATGTGTAGTCGAACTTGAAACGCTATTGATGTGGGGTATTCAAACTAGTAATATTGATTCCCGATTGGCATAACGTGTTAGAACCCTCGTGGTTTAATGATTCCCAATTTTTGACTTAATTATGTTATACCCCTTTAGGAAGAAGACCTTGTATTAAATCAATGTAATTAAACATTTATTTCTCATATCATGAAACCTTATGAATTTACACTTGCTAAGGCCAAATATGCCAAACGGTTTATTGGAAAGGAACTCTTTTGTACATATTATTATTATTTTGGTAATTCGAGTTGTGGCATTATGATTATACCTCTACCCGTATACATTGGGGTGAGGTGGCGGGGCCGTTTTGTATAGAATTATGGTATTGTTATATCACCTCCACCTGTATACATTGGGTTGAGGCGGCGGGGCCGCTTTGTGTAGAGTTGTAGTATCGTGAATACTCCTTCACCCATATACATTGGGGTGAGGCGGAGAGGCCGCTTTGCGTAGAGTTTTTGGTATTGTGATTGCACCTCCACCCGCATACATTGGGGAGAGGCGGCAGGGCCGCTTTATATCAAGGTAGTTGTAGAGGACCCTCGACTTGAAATGTATAAATGTTATTAGAAGTTCTTAATAAATATGCTTTGACTTTTATGTCTATCTAGGCCCCATTATTGTTACTATAACTCATCATATTCATGTTGTATTTCCAAGTCCTTGAATAGATGTTTTGGTTTTCATACTAGTACTATTCGACATGTACTAACGTTCTTTTTGTCGGGGGCGCTGCATCTTTAATGGATGCAGGTGGTTCCACAACAGGAGGCATTGATCAGTGATAGCGGTACACTCTTTTCCCAGCTGACTTGGTGAGCCCCACTTCATTCCGGGGTTGTGCATCTTTTGTTTTATGTGTATTATGTTTTGAGGTATAGATGGAGCCTTGTTGCCGGCACTATCATTGTACTCTTTTATATCTATTAGAGGCTCCGTAGACATAGTGTGGGTTGTGTATTGGTATTTGGAAAGTCAAGATGGTAATGTTGCATGTGTGTTACATATTCCACTTCCAACTTTGAAAGTGTATGTATTTTGAGACTTTATAAATGACGTATCTAATAGTGATGGAATTAGTGTTGTTCATGAACCCTCTTGGTGTCAATTAATGAAGTTATCTTCTCTTTATTTATGGGTGAGTTGTGTAGAAGGAAATCTAGCAGGCTTGCTCGGTCGGCTCATCTCAGTTGAGCGTCGGTCACGCTCTCCGAGGTTAGGGCATGACAAACTTAGTATCAGAGCCTAAGGTTTTAAAGTGTCCTAGGATGTATCAGATCCATGTCTAGTAGAGGCCTTCTTATCGGTGTGTTGTCGATCATATCTATAATTAGGAGGCTACTTGGGCATTTAGGAATAAAACCCTTCTTTCATGTTCTCGATCGTGCGATAGAGCTGATTGTAAGATTGTTCCTCTTTTAGCTCGTGCTTTGCTCTAACTTTCAGTACATGGCGCCCAAAAAGAAGGTAAGAACTGGCCAAAGAGCTAATGTCACCCGAGGAATAGCAGTTGATTCTATATTTGATGATGTGGGTTAGCACCCGAGGGGTGAGGATATTCCCCCAATTACTACACTGCCTGATTTTACTCCAACTGATTAGACCGCACTTACCCCTACATCTACTGAGGGTGCAACGGTCCCTCCAAGTGATATTCCAGTTCCACCTCCAGCTCTAGATTCCGGTACCGGTGTTTCTGATAGGGATCTTAGGGGAGCCATACAGATGTTGGCTCAAATAGTGGCCTCCCAGGCCCAGAGATCAAATGTTGCACCCACTCCTTCCAGTCAGCCAGGGGATTCATCTAGTTCAAGGGTGAACAAGTTTCTCCAGTTGGATCCTCCAATGTTCACAAGTAATGATCCTGAGGAGGACCCCCAGGACTTCATTGATGATATGCACAAGACTCTCTGAGTTATGCACGCTACTGAGACAGTGGGCCTGGACTTGGCCTCCTACCACCTGAAAGGGGTGGCCTATTCTTGGTTTGAAATGTGGGAGGAGTTCCGTGAGGAGGGGAACCCTCCGGCGAGATGGAGTGAGTTCACCGATGACGTTATGGATCATTTCTTTCTTGTTGAGAATAAGGCGGCCCGTGCCACTGTGTTTGAAAGCATGAAGCAGGGTAGTATGAATGTGTGGGAGTACCATATGGAGTTTACGCCATATGTTATTCACATGTTGTCCACTATGGAGGTTAGAGTGCATCGGTTTGTGTAGGGCCTTAGCCCCTTGGTTGTTAATGATGTCGTTACAGCTGCCTTGAATTATGATATGAACTATGGGAAGATGGTGGCATTTGCTCAAGCTACAGAGATCCGTAAATTGAAAAATAGAATGGAGCGTGAGGGTAGCGGCAAGGCCCAGTCCGCGAGCAATTTTGGTGGTTCTTCTGGTGATGGGGGCGGTGGTCGACATTCAGGGTAGAGTCATCAGGTCCGTCTCAATCATTCGCTCAGTCTTCGATGAGTGCAGAGTCATCTAGGCCCAGTCAAGGCAATAGGGGACCCCACCAGAAGGGTCGGCCTGGAGGAAGATTCCAGCAGCAGCGGAGGCTCCCATGCCCTAATTGTGGGAGGATGCACTTTGGGGCCTACTTCATGGATCTACCTATATGCTACGGGTGCGGTGTGAGGGGTCACATTCATAGGGATTACCGCTCGTCCCACCGGATCATGGGCAGAGGTGCAGCGCAACCAGCTAGTTCTGCAGCTACTACATCCACATCACCTCCAGCTTGAGGCACCCCAAAACCCGCAGGGCATGGTGCAGCTAGGGGTGGTGCACAGAGTTAGGGAGGACCCAACAGATTTTATGCTATGCGGAGGCGTCGGGATTCAGAGGCTTCTCCAGATGTCTTCACATGTATATTGACTGTCCAATCCCATGATCTATATGCTCTTATTGATCCCTGTTCCACTTTGTCATATGCCACTCCTTATGTTGCTATGGAATTTGGGATAGAACCGGAACAGCTTCATGAGTCGTTCTCTATATCTACTCTAGTTGGTGAGTCTATTATGGCCGCACGGGTTTATAGGGATTGTGTTGTCACAGTGCATGGTCGAGAGACCATGGCTGATCTCGTTGAATTGAGGATGGTTGATTTTTATGTAATAATGGAGATAGATTGGCTTTATTCATGTTTTGCTAAGTTTGATTGTCGAACCAGAACCGTTAGGCTTGAATTAAATGAGTCAGTGATTGAATGGAAGGGGGATGACGTGGTGCCGAAGATTAGGTTTATTTCCTACCTTAAGGCCATAAAGATGATTAACAAGGGTTGTATCTACCATTTGGTCCGGGTTACGTACACCGATGTTGAGGCACCTAAACTTGAGTTCGTGCCAGTTGTGAATGAATTTCTGGAGGTCTTTCTGGATGAGCTCCCTGGGATCCCGCCGGACAGGGAGATTGATTTTGGGATTGATGTGATGCCAGGCACGCAGCCTATATCTATTCCGCTCTACACAATGGCACCGGAAGAATTGAAGGAGCTAAAGGAACAATTGAAGGATTTGTTAGAGAAAGGTTTCATCCGACCGAGAGTGTCTCCTTGGGGCGCACCCGTCCTTTTTTAAGGAAGAAAGATGGATCACTAAGAATGTGTATCGACTATCGGCAGCTCAACAAGGTCACGATCAAGAATATGTACCCACTACCAAGGATAAATGATTTCTTTGATCAATTGCAGGGTGCTAAGTACTTCTCGAAAATTGATTTCAGATCTGGGTATCACCAATTGAAGATCAGGGAGCAGGATATTTCGAAAATAGCTGTCAGAACCCGATATGGACACTTTGAATTTTTGGTGATGTCTTTTGGGCTAACAAATGCCCCGGCAACTTTCATGGATCTTATGAATCGAGTCTTCAAACCTTTTCTCGACTCCTTCGTGATAGTGTTCATTGACGATATTCTTGTATATTCACGGAGTCGAGAGGACTATGCTGATCATCTCAGGGCAGTGCTGCAGACTCTATATCAGCATAAGTTGTTTTTGAAGTTTTCGAAGTATGAATTTTGGCTTGAATCTATTTTATTCTTGGGTCACGTCATCTCCAGAGAAGAATTAAGTTTCATCCTTAGAAGATTGCAGCGGTGAAGAATTGGCCTAGACCCACAACTCCAACGGAAATTCGCAGTTTCTTGGGCTTAGCTGGGTATTACAGGAAAATTTTGGAGGGGTTCTCCATTCTTGCCTCTCCGTTAACTAAATTGACGCAGAAGGAAGTTAAGTTCCAATGGTTAGATACTTGTGAAACGAGCTTTCAGGAGTTGAAATCGAGATTGATTACGCACTAGTGTTGACCCTACCAGAAGGTACACATGGGTTTGTGGTATATTGTGATGCTTCAAGAATCGGACTTGGGTGTGTATTAATGCAACATGGCAAGGTGATAGCTTATGCTTCTAGGAAACTTAAGAATCATGAAAAGAACTATCCAACACATGATTTAGAGCTTGTGGTTGTGGTATTTGCATTGAAAATTTGGCGTCATTATCTGTATGGGGGTTAAGCTTGGTGAAAATATGCAAGAATTCGTAGTGGATTGATCCTTAGGAGAACCTCTTTCAATTATCCTCCTAACTAGGTCTAAACATTAATTCAACTAGCCTCTTTCTATTACTAATAAGAATCAATGAATTCAACCAATAAGATAATGCAAAACATCACAAATTATGCCTCTTTTGACTACATAAACAAGTGAACATATATTTAACAATAAAAATACCAAAAACGCTTCAAGACATAAAACTAGAGTTAATATCCACAAACAATTCTCAAAACACCAAATCCATCAATCTCTAAGGAGGAATTACTCCATGGATATGGAGAAATTTATCACAATTAAGTTTAAGTCAAGGAAAACATAAAACATCCAAACCCTTATCTTGAGTGAGGATGAATGGTGAAATACTTGTGCTCTTGCTTCTCCCTCCTCTCCTTAGCTTCCTTTGGTCTAAATTATGTCAAAAGTCCTCAAAATACCATTTTTCCATGTATATATACCAAGTAGGGTCGGGCCCAAACAAATACACCTTATCCTACGCAAAATAGGACACTTTTTTTGTACAGGACATGCGCGGACGTGCACCTGGAAGTGTACCCGCGCACATGGCCGCGCACGTTTCACCCTGTTCTGCCTCATATGCGCGGCCAGTGCGCGGCCGCGCATGTCGGTGGCATTCTGTTGGGAATTTTGGAAAACGTAAAACATAAAAGTTGTAGCCCTTTTAAATAGATTTCAAACGATATATTGTGGAGCCCAAATGGAGTTCTAAGCGAAAAGTTATGTGCATTTTACTCGACACTACGCTATATGCCTGCTCGATTCTTCGTTTCATTCCACTATCATCTGTTGATCCTCGAGCACGATCCCGACTTAATCCTTGGGGTTTTACTTAGACTTCAAAGATCTCGACTAGCTTGAATTCATTTCATAACATCTACATAGATCGGAATCACTCCTACAAGGCATAAAACACATAATTAGTGTAAAACACTAGCGATTAAAGCTCCAACTCAATTAAAGTACAGTAAATTAGAGTGCGATAAGTGACTAAAATATGAGATTATAGCCTACCATAAGGGGTCCATGTGGATATATTTACGGACCATAAGAGCCTTCAATACATTTTCAAACAGAAGGAGTTGAATCTGAGGCAGAGAAGGTGGCTTGAATTACTCAAGGATTACAACATCGATATTTTATATCATCCGGGGAAGGCTAATGTTGTAGCGGATGCTCTTAGCCAGAAATATATGGATAGTTTGGCTCACTTGGAGGCATATCAGAGGTCGTTGGCCAAGGAGATTCATCGATTGGCTAGTTTGGGAGTTCGTCTTGCAGACTCTAGTGAAGAAGGGGTGATTGTGCAAAATAGGGCCGAATCATCGCTTGTGGTGGAAGTCAAGGAGAATCAATACAACGACCCATTGTTGGTACAATTGAAGGAGGGTATTCATAAACACAAAACCATGGATTTTTCTCTTGGCGTGGATGATGGTACCCAAAGGTACCAAGGGCGACTATGTGTTCCAAATTTGGATGGTCTCCGGGAAAGAATCATGACCGAGGCTCACACTTCTAGGTATTTCGTGCACCCAGGATCTACAAAGATGTATCATGATCTTAGGAAAGTCTACTGGTGTAATGATATGAAGAGGAATTTAGCGGACTTTGTGGCAAAATGTCAAAACTGTTAGCAAGTGAAGGCTAAACACCAAAGGCCCGGTGGGTTGGCACAGAACATAGAAATTCCGATGTGGAAATGGAAGATGATCAATATGGACTTTGTGGTGGGACTGCCTCACATGCCTCGCAAGTTCGACTCGATTTGGGTGATTGTGGACCGACTCACGAAATCAACACACTTTTACCTATTAAGGCTACCGACACAGTAGAACAATATGCTCAATTGTACATCAAGGAAATAGTCAGGTTGCATGGCACTCCAGTTTCTATCATCTCCGATCGAGGGCCACAGTTCACGGCTAATATTTGGAAGAAATTTTAGCAAGATTTGGATACTCAAGTGAATCTTAGTATAATCTTTCACCCGCAGATAGACGGGCAGGAAGAGCGGACTATTCAAACGCTCGAGGATATGTTGCACGCTTGTATTCTTGACTTTAAGGGTAGCTGGGATGATTATTTGCCACTCATAGAATTTGCCTACAATAATAGTTATCATGCTAGCATTCAGATGGCACCGTTCGAGGCTTTATATGGTAGGAGATGTAGATCTTCCATTGGATGGTTTGAGATTAGGGAAGCAGAATTGATAGGGCCGGACCTCGTGTATCAGGCTATGGAGAAGGTTAAGATAATTACAGAATGGTTGAAAACTGCTCAGAGTCGTCAAAAGTCCTATTCAGATGTGCGTCGTAGGGAGTTGGAGTCTAAAGAGGATGATTGGGTATTCTTGAACGTTTCCCCCATGAAGAGCGTAATGCGGTTTGGTAATAAAGGAAAACTGTGTCTGAGGTATGTCGGACCATACAGAATCATTCAGAGGATTGGCCAGGTGGCGTACAAGCTAGAACTACCTCCATAGGTGTCTTTAGTGCACCTGGTGTTTCATGTATCCATGTTGAAGAAGGTGGTTGGAGATTCGTCACTTATCATTCCGGTTGAGACTATTGCGGTTAATGAAGAATTGACTTATGAAGAAATTCCAGTTGCCATTCTTAATAGGCAAGTTCGAAAATTGAGGAATAAAGAGATTGCCTCTATGAAAGTGCTATGGCGAAACCAACAAGTCTAAGAGGCCACCTAGGAGGCCGAGGAAGAGATGAAGAAGAAGTATCCTAATTTATTTGAATAGCTATGTAATTGTGTCCATGATGCTGAAAGCTAACTTTCTATAAATTATGTTTCCCCTGTACGACTTATGTTGAGGTTGCTTCTCCTTGGTAATGTAATGTTTAATGGAATTGTGGCCGGTATTGTTTCCCTATTGTTTTACATAGTTGTGTTATGGGTATGTTGTTATGACTGGTTCTGGGATTCTCTAACAGGTGGATAGGCCCAGTTACAGGGGAAACTCTGGCGAAATTTTTGGAAATTTGGGGCGTTGGTGAAAAGTTTGGAACTGTTGGTGTGTGTATAGCAGTTGAGTCACATTGGTTTCTAAGGACAAATTTTGGCCCTCTTTCGAGGACGAATGATCGTAAGTGGGGGAGGATGTAAGGCCCCATAAATTTCCGGCAAGTAATTTAAGGTTTTGTGGTACCTATGTAGGCTAATGTATTGTATTTTTAGACTTTTTGGGTTGAATAGTGTGTTGGGGAGTTGAATCATTTTGACCTCGCGAAGTCAAGTCTGTAGCATGCTAGACCATGCTATATATCTCACGAAGCCAGGTCTGTAGCGTGCTAGACCGTGCTATAGAGCTCACGGCACAAGGTCTGTAGCACACTACATCGTGCTATAGAGCTCGCGGTGCAAGGTATGTAGTGTGCTAGACCGTGCAATATCCCTCGCGAAGCCTGGTCTGTAGATCGCTACAGAGCATGCCTAGCCTGGTCGGTAGCCCGGTCCGGATTTCAGAGGGTCCATTTTTCCTATTTTATAACCCGACCCCCATTTCATTTATCTAGCCTAAGGTTTCATTTTTGGGGGATTACTTGACATTTTAGAGAGAGGAGAGAGTTATTCTAGATAGAGGGAAGGGAGGACTAAGGATTTCACTACTCTACTTTGATCTAACCTTGGAATTCCATCAAAAGGAACTTGCTAGGGCTTCAAAAAGGTAAGAATTTCTTTCCCCAATTCTTCAATTTCGGGTTTGGGGTTGATTATGGGTGATAAGGGTAGATTTATCACATGTATGAGCTAATAGAGATTCTGGGGAAGTTGTTGAACAATCTTGAGTGGTTTTGTTGTTGAATTGGTTGAGGGAAAGGTTGGGTCATAGTTGTAACAGCCCTTGCCATACGAATTTCTCTAATTGTGCTTGTAATTCTCTCCTCCTCTATAGATTGGCATCGTTTAGAGTGTTGGGACATTATTGTTGCATTAAGAAAAGCTCTTTCGAGGTATGAAGCCTAAACTCTTATTCTGGTATCGAAATTCGCGAATCCATGTAAAGTTCTATCATGTGTAATCAAACTTGAAATGCTATTGATGTGGGGTATTCAAACTAGTAAAATTGATTCCCGATTGGCATAACGTGTTAGAACCCTCATGGTTTAATGATTCCCTATTTTTGACATAATTATGTTATACCCCTTTGGGAAGAAGACCTTGTATGAAATCAATGTGATTAAACATTTATTTCTCATATGATGAAACCTTATGAATTTACACTTGCTAAGGCCAAATGTGCCAAGCAGTTGATTGGAAAGGAACTCTTTTGTACATATTATTATCATTTTGGGAATTCGAGTTGTGGCATTGTGGTTACACCTTCACCTGTATACATTGGGGTGAGGTGGCGGGGCCACTTTATGTAGAGTTTTGGTATTGTGAATACACCTCCACCCATATACATTGGGGTGAGGTGACGGGGCCGCTTTGTGTAGACTTGTGGTATCGTGAATACACCTCCACCCGTATACATTGAGGTGAGACGGCGGGTCCACTTTGTGTAGAGTTTCTGGTATTGTGATTGCACCTCCACCCGCATACATTGGGGTGAGGCGGCAGGGCCGCTTTGTGTAAAGGTAGTTGTATAGGACCCTCGAATTGAAATGTATAAATGTTATTAGAAGTTCTTAATAAATTTTCTTTTACTTATATGGCTATCTAGGCCATATTATTGTTATTATGACTCATTATATTCATGTTGTATTTCCAAATAATTGAATAGATGTTTTGGTTTTCATACTACTACTATTCGACATGTACTAATATCCCTTTTGTCGGGGGTGTTGCATCTTTAATGAATGCAGGTGGTTCCACAACAGGAGGCATTGATCAATGATAGCGGTACACTCTTTTCCCAGCTGACTTGGTGAGCCCCACTTCATTCCGGGGTTGTGCATCTTTTGTTTTATGTGTATTATGTTTTGAGGTATAGATGGAGCCTTGTTGCCGGCACTATCATTGTACTCTTTTATATCTATTAGAGGCTCCGTAGACATAGTGTGGGTTGTGTATTGGTATTTGGAAAGTCAAGATGGTAATGTTGCATGTGTGTTACATATTCCACTTCCAACTTTGAAAGTGTATGTATTTTGAGACTTTATAAATGAAGTATCTAATGGTGATGGAATTAGTGTTGTTCATGAACCCTCTTGGTGTCAATTAATGAAGTTATATTCTCTTTATTTATGAGTGAGTTGGGTAGAAGGAAATCTAGCAGGCTTGCTTGGCCAGGTCATCTCGGTTGAGCGCCGGTCGCGCTCCCCGAGGTCAGGGCGTGGCAGTTAAGTCTCTCTAGTTCCCTAAGGAAAAGAAAGTGCCTCAAGGAATTGGCAAAGTGTGCCAAGAAATGAATGATGGAGTGCTTAAGGAAGGTGTAACCACTCAACTATATTGTATCCAACCCTAATTCAAAAGCCTTCATTACATCTCGAAAGAAGTCCTATTTGATCTCGAGCCGAGTGAGCTTACAGTGGCGATCTACATGATTGGCAAGACAATGGTACTTGAAGCCGTACTTGCGACATCCTCTTGAGAGAGATGAGTGAACCTTTCATAAATCTTTGGATTTAGTACTAAAATTCTTAAGTGAGCTAGGCAAACGGAAAGTAGAGGAGGAAGAGTTTGGGATCCACAATGACCTACATGAGAGAACGAGCTTCCTTAATGAGTAAAGTCAACTTTTGATTCTCAAGTGTCACATTAGAACTATATGTGCATAAATGTTTAACTTGTCGCCTTGTTGATAATACATAAGTAGTGTGGGTAATTGTTGGTCCCAACTGATGTGTGAATGGTTCACCTTTGACTTGTTGAAATGACCCTTAACTTATAAAGGTGGGAACTAAATTGTTTGCTTGAGGACAAGCAAAGACTTAAGTTTGGGAGAGTTGATAAGTGGGGATTTTGACTACTTATTAGCGCCTTTTAGCTTTTGTTTTAGTCTAAAAATATTGAATTGCATTCCCAAAACTAATAAAATATGCAAAATTGCAGGAATGCTGGAAGTTGGACTCCCGAGATGAAATCCGACTCAAAGAGGAGAAGTCCAAGCACAAGGCAACAAAAGGGCACAGAAGCATACACAGTGCGGTCCGCAAAAGCAATTCTGCAGCCGCAGAAGCAACTGCGGACCACAGAATTCCACCTACGGCCGCAAACAAAGAAGCAAAATTTAGCAGATATTTGTGCAAATTGCAAACCGCACATAAATTGTGCGTCCGCAAGAGCTAGGCTAGGACTTAAGTTCATAGAGAGTGCAAATTTCTAAGTCCCGAGTCCCTATGAATTGCGGACCGCATAAGAATTGTGCGGCTGTAGAAGAAGTGCCTTGCGGACGCAGACATAAATGTGCGGATCGCAGAAGACTGGTTTGCGACCGCAAACATAATCTGCGGACCGCAGAAATGTTGCCTCGCGGCTACAATTCAGAATTGTGTGGCCGCAGAATCCCAGCTCCTGCCAGATGAAGAAGTCTACGGACCGCACATGGAATTGTGCGGCCGCAGAACCTCCCGAGGGGTATTTTTGTTCGAGATTTTTAGGCTTGTATAAATAGAAGAGTTTCACAAAATTAGGTCAAGTTTTAACATCAGCAATTATTGTAGCCGTTTTTCTTTGCCTCTTTTGGAAGTTTACTATATTTTGGTGTATTTTACAATATATTTTATTATTTTAATCTTACATTATGAGTTTAATTAGTCTTTCTTCTTCTTCTTCAAACCCAAGCATGAGTAGCTAGATTTTTACTAGGGTTGTGACCCAACCCTAGTGTGTTAACCTTATGGGTAATTAAATTAGTACTTGTTTATGATTGGGTATTTGTTATTTAGCCTAGATCATGCTTTAATTTGTTGAATTAATAGTTGCAAATATTAGTTCATGCCTATTTGACTTAGTCTCTACTTGAGAAAGAGAGACTTAGTCTAGGAAAACTTGGCTAACAAGGATTGGGTCAATCGAGAGATTGATTAACCCTGTTAAAGGATTCAACCTAGAGTTAGTAATAACCCGACTTGAGCTTTTATCAACTGTTTTGTGTGATACCAATTTGGTATTGAGAAATCCAAATTGGGCAAAACCACTCTCTGACCTAGAGTTATTGAGTGAGTAATTGAGAGTTGATAGCTATAATACACCCCGATCAATAAAATAAGCATTAAGGTCTTTATCACATTAGGCAAACACCTAGTAATGGTCACAGCTCTAGGCTTTTTATCAATTTGAAAAATTCCCAAAAATAGTTATCTCTAGTTTTATTTCTTTAATTTGCAATCAATAGAGTAAAAATTAGAAATAGAAAATCAATCTTTTGTGGAAGTGAAATCTTGATAATTCAATCACGCACATTAAGATATATACCTCTAACTCCCATTCTTAGCTCCCTGTGGATTCGACACGACTCTTAGTTGGGTTTTATTATTGCAAACAACTTTTTCATACCTCTTTTGAGGTGTGCAATTGGACGCGATCACTTCTAACCCTTCCCAAATCCCACCCAAAATCAACTCATCACTCCCTTCTCACCCAAAATCAAACCCCCCTCTCCCCACTTTGTCTCTCCCTGTTCTCCGTTGGTCCCACCACTGTCGTGCCATCCACTGTCGCGCCACTCCCTAAATCATACCCCTCTCCTCTCTTTGAAGGTTAGTTATCTATATTTGTTAATTTTAGTTATTTAAATTCTTTCAATTGTATAAACTAGGGTTTACAATTTGGGATTTTGGGATTATTTCAATTGATTTATAATTCTTTAGATTTAGGGTTTACTCTTATTGATTTTGTTTCTGATATCATGTTAGGTACTTGGCTTAGCTAATTTAGAATAGATTATAGTAGAAGGTTATGATTATGCTTTTGCTTAGCAAATTTTATTTTTTTTCAATTTTATTGATCATGATTTAGGGTTTATTAAATTATGATTTAGGATTTATTAATTATGATTAATAGTAAGTGAGTTAGTCTAATTAAATGGCTTAACTAATTCAATCTTCTAGCGAGTCTAATTATGTTTAATGGTAGGGTTAGAACAATATTGTATTCAAATTAATATGCACTCAAATTATTTAAATGTTGTACTTTGTAACTAAAGTTTATTATGTAACAAAATCATTCTTGCAAATTTTGAGTTCAAATGCCGTAAGAGACTATCTGATTCCTTCTGTTCTGCTCGAAAGAAGCCTTCATGGGTTCTACCGTATTTATGGGAGGATCTGCAGAGGCAGTGGACCACTGAGAAATTCGAAAAGAGGAGTGAACAGGGAAAGAAGGCCCGAGCATCTGAGAAGGGTGGCTCCTTGCACTGTGTGGGTGCAAGGAGCATGGGGACTGCGAGAAAATTACTGGTAATTCCTTAAAATATTTATATCTATTTTTATCGAGCTATATTTATATATTTTAATTTAGTTAACATGTTTTATTATATTGGTAGGAAAAAAATATGGGAGGAAGATAACTCATGATGAGTTCTTCATGGAGACTCACATCCGGAAGAAGAAGGCACCGACAGATCCAAGTAGATGGGTCGAGGACCGGGCGGAGACTACATATGTAAGTTTCATAACTACTATAACTTGAAATTAATGTTTATAATATTATATAGTTAATAATTTTCTATCTTCTAAATAAAGGGTCGCTACAAGATTAATGTGGAGGAGTACAGTTAGAGCTTGCCACCGAACGAGCAAGGCGAGCGACATTCCATTTCAGACGAAGAAGCGCAAAAGATATGGTTGGATGTTGTCGTTGGTCCTAAAAGGGGATAGCATACAGACTTCCAGAGAGATCATTTCGGCGCTACAGGGTTGGATTGCAAGGTAAAAGGACTTCCGCCCAGGGCGAGGTACTTGATAGGTTGACTCTCTCGGCTATGAAGAAGAAGATCTCAAAGCTGTCAGCAGAGCATGAAAAGGCAAAGGGTAGAGAAGAAAAGAGAGACAAACAATTTGATAGCGTTCAAGGTGAGCTAGAAAAGAGGGACCAACAATTTAATGCCCTTCAAGGTCAGCTGGCCAATCTTCTTGCTAGTGGTGCTTTCCCCATCCCTCGGTCTCGTGAGTCTTCCCCGGATGCTAATCCTTCTCATCGCAACCCTTCAAATATTCCGATGATGAAGCTTCTAGTAGTGAAGATGGAGATGATGCAGTACAAAATACTCCTTGAATTGTGTGTATTGCTAAACAAAGTCTTGAACTTTTGAATATTTAGTTGGAATAGTTTTGAATGATGATTGTATTATTGTTATTATTTTGTTATTGAATATTTGTATTATTGTTGTTGTGGTTGTTATTAGCGTTGTTGTTGTGGTAGGCGTTGGTTAATTGTGGTTGAATGGCAGCAATGTAATGCTTCCATTATAAGATGGTTATTGGTTGTAATTGGCACGTGGTGTAGCTTAAAAGCAGCCATATTCTGCCAGATTTTTACTCAGAAAATCGACCGACTTCCAACCGACTTTGGTCGAAATTCTCATATTAAAACTCAGAAATTTATAATTTCTGACCGACTTCGGTCGGTAATTTTAATGTGCAATCTACAGAAATTTGAAATAACTGACCGAAGTCGATCGAAAATAACCTTTTTTATTTATTTATTTTTTAATGAATCCGACCGATTTCGGCCGGTAATTTCAAATTTAAAAAGAAATAAAAAAATTATCAAATAATTATATTTCCGACCGAAATCGGTCGCTATTTTAACAAATTAATAAAAATTAATTTACAAATTACCGACTGATTTCGGTAGGTATATTTATTTTTCCAACAAAAAAATGTCAGATAAA
The DNA here is from genome assembly GCF_000715075.1 of Nicotiana tabacum. Classification (NCBI taxonomy): domain Eukaryota; kingdom Viridiplantae; phylum Streptophyta; class Magnoliopsida; order Solanales; family Solanaceae; genus Nicotiana; species Nicotiana tabacum. The sequence continues at coordinate 40,889,741 of NC_134101.1, forward strand.
GTGGACAAACTTTTGTTGAATTAACCGACCGACTTAGGTCTGAAATTGTGACCTTCTTCAGTCGTAGAACATTAGCGATCAATGTTTTTTCGACGAATTAAAATCGGTCGAAAATCGATCGATTTTCCTTTATTTCCGACCGATTTCTGTCTATTTTCTTGAATGGTTTTTGGCAGTTTTCTAGTAGTGAAGCAAACATGACATTGAATTGACAATATTCTCTTGTAATGTTAGTTCTTGCAGCTGAAGAAAGTATATTTACTAAAATATTTAGTATTAAGAATAGTTCGCTTTATTTGGATTGAAATTATTCTCTCGAACATTCGTGAGAAGCTTCAATTATCTTCACTCGCCACTTCCAACAAAAATCTGAATTGAAACCTTCATAATCACTAATAGGTTCTTCCTTGGAAGTTCTATCCAGGTGGAAGAATCTTGTTCCATGAGGTAGGTCCTCACATAGCCTACTTGTAATTTTTGGAAACAAAAAAGATATTGTTGGACTTGCCTTTTTTCTTTATTCTTCCCCAGAAACAAACACAAACCATTTAATTAATGAAAACCAATGCAAAACATTTCCACATTTGCTCCGAATACTCGGTAAATGGTGCATATGCATACATTATGATCGTCATATATTGACAGGTTCAACAAGCAACAAGGTAATAACGTCTTTGCTTTTGGAAGTCGAATATGGGGTTAATTTTACTGACGGTCATTGAACTATCTTTCAATTTTACTAAAGTCATATAATTATTTTTTGTCACTTAAAAGTAACTAAATTTTATCATTGTCATTTAAAAGTCATTTTGCCTTAAACCCCTACCATAAATATGATATGGCATTAAGTTTTATGATAAAAATAAAAAAATAAATGCCACATAAGCTAATATGGGTCATACCCATTTTAGATCCATTTATCCTTTAATGTAATTTGATCCATAATCCAAATGAGTTTCGATAAAAACAAAATACTAATTTCACATTAATTTAAAATAATTATCCTATACTACAAAGTTTTGCCTTTTCTGTCACAGCACATCCATAATTATTCTATATTAAAATAATCTATCCTAGAAAATTCTTATTTTATTTGTGTGCCCCATCCGAGTCATTCATAATTATTCTATACTAAAATAATTTATTCTAGAAAATTCTTATTTTGTTTGTATGCCCCATCCGAGTTATTTTAAAATATTATTGTATACTATAGTATTTTAGCTTCAGTAGAGTTATAAAATGACTCAAATGGGGCATACAGACAAAATAAAAATTTTCTAGCATTGATTATTTTAGTATAGACTAATTATGAATGACTCAGATGGGGCATACAAACAAAATAAGAATTTTCTAACATAAATTATTTTAGTATAAAATAATTATGAATGTGCTGTGACAGAAAAGACAAAACTTTATAGTATAGGATAATCATTTTAAACTAATGTGGAATTAATATTTTTTTTATCGAAAATCATTTGGATTATGGATCAAATCACATTAAAGGATAAATGGGTCTAAAATGGGTATGACCCATATTAGCTTATGTGGCATTTATTTTTGAATTTTTATCATAAAATTTAATGTCATGTCATATTTATGGTAGGGGTTTGAGGCAAAATAACTTTTAAGTGACAATAATAAAGTTTAGTTACTTTTAAGTGACAAAAAATAGTTATATGACTTTAGTGAAAATAAAAGATAGTTCAATGACTATCAGTGAAATTAACCCGTCGAATCTGTGTATCCATCTTCTTCGTCTTGGAAATGAGTATCTATTGAACGTGCAAGATTTAAAACTCGTTCGAGAACTAATGTTGGTACTTCAGTAGGGTGGAGTAATGCCTTATTTATGTCTTTCCACGAATTCTTGACTTCCTTCCGAAACTTAACATAGGCCTCTTCCTTTGAAGCTCCATATTCTTTCATGAAGCATTCTATAATTGAAGCTACATGTCCTCTTTTTTGCTGAACCTACATGAGTTAGACATCAATATCTTTATTAGAACATACTTTTAAATATTCTTCAATCTTATTCTAAATGTCATAGTTTACCTTTAAACAAAATTGAATCCAATCTATAAGTTGTAATGTATCTTAGCCGTGTGACGTGTCTATTTATTAATTACTCCAATCTTGTATCGGGACTGCCTCTTAAACAACAATTCATACTAACTACTCCCTTCGTCTCATTTTATTTGATGCATAATTTTGATCGGACATAAAGTTTAAGACAGAAAGAAAACTTTGAAAACCTGTGGTAAAGAATAACTCATATATATTTGTGTGGCTATAAATCATGCTAGTAAGGGTAAAATAAAAAGTTTAAAATTAAAGTATTTTTAAAAATTGAACGGTATCACTCTTTTTAGGACATACTAAAAAAAGAAGTGCATCACATAAATTGAGATGAAGGGAGTATTATTTTTAAGGAAATATATTCGTAATTGGGAAAACTGACAGGGGGGATGGGATGAAAATGCTAATTTATTGTACTTACTTCATGATCACTAATATCATCCATTAATCTGCAGATGGTTGATGAAGCTCGAACAATTGAAGGCTCACTTGTGATCCATTCAAAAATGTCTTTTTTTATAAGTTCCTCCATACCAGTCAAGGAAAGTGTTCCAAGCGCCATAAAGGTATTGCTTAGAATTGCATTTTTTATATACTCCTCACATGTTGGAATGTAGCCAGCATTTAACCATTTGGGCCTCTTTAAAATAGGCTCTCGCCAGCTTTTTCACCTAAAAAGAAATGCAAAAAGTAATAGTAGATAATATGTCAATAAGGTATATATATACTTTTGAATTGAGAATGTTTTCCTTGGTCAACAAACTTTTTTAACTTCCTTAGAACTTAATTTAACTGATTGATAAGAATAAGTTAAGCGAGGATTACCTCGAATTTTCCATAGTAGATGCGATCTGATTTATCTTCTTTGGCCAATACTTCTTCCATTTCATTGAAGACGTTAAGCATGGCTTGGTAAAATGGTCTCATATATGGCGGTAATGAATCAATGACACTTATGTCCCATCTACACGTCAAATGCTTGTATCAAATTCAGTCACTAGCAAACTTTTACCCCAAGCTGTATATGTCACTATTTCACGATAATAATAAGTACTCCCTCCATTCCAATTAATGTAAACCTATTTTCTTGGAAACAATTTAGTTTAAACTTTCAATTTTACCCTTAATGAGAACCTTTTATAACTATACAAATACTCTGGACCCCTTTTTGACTTGTTTAGGACCACAAATTCTAAAAATTTTTATTTTTTCTTAAACTTCGTGTCCAATCAAACATATTTACATAAATTGAAACGAAAAGAGTAGTAATTATTTTATACATTGTAAAAAATATTTTTTTGTCTAAATGAGGTACATATTTTACCTTTGTATCGCATCGGTGAGAAGCACAAGTTCATCAAAGGTTGCCTATGCATCGTAGGTATCATCACATATGGAGAGCATTTTGAACACTTTTAACAACATTATTCTCGCACGACTAAATCGAGGGTCAAAATACAATGCCAATGTCCAAGAGTAACCCTCCACTAATTTGTTTCTTGCGTACGGGAATTTGTTTACAAGGTCCAAATCTTTCCACCAGCTAGATCACAAGAAAGTCATTACTACATGTTATAGCGTTATAATTTTAAGGCCAAATACATATGTTGGCCTTCAAACCTGTCCCTTTTTGTCAGTTGGACACCTAAACATAGTTTTGTTCCTATCAGGCACTCCAACTAAATTCATTTGTGCCAATTAAACACCTAAACATAGAGTTGTTCCTATCAGGCACTCCAACTAAATCACATTTGTGCCAATTAAACACTATCAAGGGAAAGAGCGCGTGAACATGAGAAAAACTTGTTGATTTATTATTATTATTATACTCCATATTATGATTATTTTATATATCTTTTTTATTATTATTATTATACTCCATATTATGATTGTTTTATATATCCTAATATATTATTCCTATTAAAGCCAGATCGTCATTTTTTTTCTTGGCAAAATCGAAGGCAAAGTTGCTTGCCCTCTTAGGTTTCTTAAGAATTTCATGGTCATACCACCTTAAAAAAAGGGCAAGCAACTTTGCCTTTGATTTTGCCAAGAAAAAAAATGACGATCTGGCTTTAATAGGAATAATATATTAGGATATATAAAACAATCATAATCATCATAATAATAATAATAATAATAATAATAATAATAATAATAATAATAATAATAATAATAATAATAATAATAATAATAATAATAATAATAATAATAATAATAAAAATCAACAAGTTCTTCTCATGTTCATGCGCCCTTTCCCTTGACAGTGTTTAATTGGCACATATGTGATTTAGTTTGAGTGTCCGATAGGAACAACTCTATGTTTAGGTGTTTAATTGGCACAAATGAATTTAGTTAGAGTGTCTGATATGAACAACCCTATGTTTAGGTGTCCAAGTGACAAAAAAGGACAAGTTTGAGGGCCTACGTATGTATTTGGCCTAATTTTAATAAAGAGGATGTATAAGATTAACAATGATCGATATATGTACATACCTTGTAAGCTCGCTAATCTCTGTTTGATGCAGCTTTTGCAGCATGTTAAAATCCAATTTGGCAAATTTCAAAAGCACATCATTGTGCGATTCCATGTCTTTATAAATGTCTATGTATTTCCTTGCTTCCAACCTTGGAATGGCTTTGCGAATAGGGTGGGTTAAGGCTCGAGTAACTTGAGCCTTAAGTGAGTCATTGCTCAAGTTGTGTAACATGGACTCGAGATGAGTGGTGGTAAAGATTAGAGCTTCTTCAAGAATCTCCTCCCCATGCACTCTCAGATGTGCTGCTTCGTACAGATTTAAGAATGCTTCGACATCATTAACAAGGGTTCTCATGAATATTCCGTCGCTGTTAGTGAATTTCTTGAACACATCTGGTTTAAAATACTATTGAAAATGAGTTCTCAAGTAGTAGAGAGCTGTAGGTGGAAGTTCTGAATATAATATTGAAAAAGAAAACAGGGAAGTGATAGAGCAGAAAGAAGTTGATTTACCTGAACACATGTAATGGCCTTGTTGCCTCACAAGTTGGAAACGAAGAGCAACAATGTAAAGGTTGTTGTATACGGTTAAAACCGATCCTCGGTCATGAAGATCGATCGAGGATGGCATCTCAATCGAGGGGTATCTTCATGGAGACCCCGAACGAATTCCGAGATGGGGGCGTCGAGCTCGGGCGTTTGAATCGACCATGGTAACATCGACCGATACAGGTCCCGAACATCGATGCCCAAAAGTGATCACCTAGCTCGAAACCAAGGCCGGGGTTCCGATCCGATACCGAGCTCGAGTCGGTATCGAGCTCACAGACAAAAAACTGTTACAACCGCACCAAAGGAGAGAATCTCTGCGGGAAATAAGGAGGGGACACACCATCATGGGTCCTCCACTAGTAATATTTATTCCATCATGTTGCTATAGATAAAAGAGTGATCCTTGGCTATAAAAGAAAGGAGAGTTTGAAATAGAACACACTTTTCACTGGGATTAAGAATTCATTGTGTTTATCTTTCTAAAGCTCACCTGATATCTTTGTTCATCATCTTCTATTTTTGCACTATAAATACGTGTATTATTATTTTCATATCAAAGGAATCTACTTGCCCTTAGAACCATACATAAATTCAACGTTATCCGATTTTTCGGGTAAACAGTTTGGCGCCCACCGTGGGGCTAAGGATAACAAGTGATTATTTGATACAAATATATAGCACACTCTAGCTTACAACTTCATGTCAGCAATGGCTCTGCCAATCGACCTCGAAGCCGGCCTTCAGGATGAAACCAACAACTTGATGCCCGTGGCCGAAAGGCTACCCAACAACGTCAACGAAGCTCGAATCGAGGAACCCGAAATTCGAGCCAAAATACCAGTAGATATCAATTCACGAATAGCTCTAGAAGCGAATCAACGTTCCGAGCAGGAAAGAAGCGTTCAGGGTGGCGCTCGACCCATAGCCCGAGACACACACAGCACGGGGAAAATCGGGATCAGTTTGCGCATGATTTTCGAAATGCTACAAGCCCAACAAGTGGCGATAGCTCAGTTGCAGAGCCAAACTCATATGCTAAGTAATCCAAACTCCAATCCACTTCTTCGAGAAGTAACCCCCAGAACGGAGCCCGACACAGTGAAACCGAACGATCAAAAATCAGGAACCGCTCCTAAAATTGCTAAACTGCTCGAGGAACTCACAAAGCGAGCCGAAGCCAACGACAAAAAATTCGAAACATATGATGCTAGGATCGATCAGATCCCGGGGGCTCCGCCCATGATGAAAGGGCTGGATTCGAAGAAATTCATACAAAAGCCTTTTCCATCGAGCGCGGCCCCGAAACCAATCCCAAAAAAGTTTCGTATGCCCGTAATTCCCAAATATAACGGTACGACCGATCCTAACGAACATCTCCTATACATGTGCCATCAAAGGCAACGATTTGGAAGACGATGAGATCGAGTCCGTATTATTGAAAAAGTTCGGAGAGACCCTCGCAAAAGGAGCAATGATCTGGTATCACAACTTGCCACCAAATTCTATCGATTCTTTTGCCATGTTAGCAGATTCGTTCGTAAAAGCACATGCTGGTGCCATAAAGGTCGCAACGAGGAAATCGGATCTATTCAAAGTAAAACAAAGGGGTGACGAAATACTGAGGGAATTCGTATCCCGGTTTCAAATGGAACGCATGGATTTGCCACCAGTCACAGACGACTGGGCCGTACAAGCTTTCACCCAAGGGTTGAACGGACTGAGTTCGACAGCATCACGTCGGCTGAAACAAAGCTTGATCGAATACCCTGCAATAACTTGGGCGGATATACACAATCGGTATCAATCGAAAATCAGGGTCGAAGATGATCAATTGGGATTTCCGTATGAACCCACGCGTTAGAACCGCGCAACCACTAAAATTCTGAAGGAAACCAACAGAGAACAAAGGTCAAACAGAGACCGATATCAACCGTATGTCACAGATCGGGTGAACCACAGTTCGGCGCATGAGACAGTTAGGAATAACCGCAGATATGATCAGGGGCAAATTTCTCGGGGACTTATGAGCAAGAGAGGTTTTGATAAACATGCCGATCCTATAGAAGTTCCTCGATTATCGGAATATAACTTCAATATCGATGCATCCGCCATCGTATCGGCCATCGGAAGCATCAAAGATACCCGATGGCCTCGACCCATGCAGACCGATCCGGCCCAAAGGAATCCCAATCAAATATGCGAGTATCATGGCACCCATGGTCACAAAATGGAAGAATGCAGACAATTAAGAGAGGAAGTAGCCCGCTTGTTTAACAAAGGGCACCTCAGGGAATTTTTGAGTGATAGGGCGAAGAACCATTTTAAAAACAAGGACGTCGGCTAGCAAAATGAAGAAGAAGAGCCACAGCACATCATTCACATGATCATCGGCGGCGTCGATACCCCTCAGGGACCTATGCTCAAACGCACTAAAACGTCGATTGTGAGGGAAAAGCGATCTCGAATTCAAGATTACACTCCCTTAGAGATTTTACCATTCAATGATGAAGATGCAGAGGGAATCATCCAACCCCATAACGATGCACTGGTAATATCCGTACTCATGAATAAAATTAAAATTAAGCGTGTGTTAATTGATCCAGGTAGCTCGGCCAATATCATCAGATCGAAGGTCGTAAAACAGCTCGGCCTACAAAACCGGGTCGTATCCGCAACTTTGGTTTTAAACGGATTCAATATGGCATGCGAAACCACCAAAGGCGAGATAACCCTACCGATAAACGTCACCGAAACAATTCAGGAAACAAAGTTTCACGTGATCGAAGGCGATATGAGATATAACGCCCTTTTCGGAAGGCCGTGGATCCACAACATGAGAGCTGTACCTTCGACCCTACACCAGGTCCTCAAATTCCCAACACCGACAGGTGTCAAAATAGTGTACGAAGAACAACTAGCCGCAAAGGAAATGTTCTCCATCGAAGAAGCAAAACCACATCTTCATCTTCGCCAGTGAATGGATCGGGTTCAAAAGGAGGCACAGTCGAAGACCGGAACGCCAAATAGCAACCAAAGACATCGGCCCCGACCCAGCCAGATAAGCAGAGCATCGAAGAAGATAGTGATCAGTGGATCCCTCGATCCTTCGTGACCCCCGATGCCACCGAATCAACAATTGAGGAATTGGAGCAGATCATTTTGACACATCACTAGCCCGAACGAAAGGTATACCTGAGAAGGGGTTTGAGACCCGAACTCAAGAAGAAAATCATTCAATTTCTTATCGATAACATCGATTGCTTTGCTTGGTCCCATTTAGATATAACAGGAATCCCGCCGGACATAACGACACATCGACTAAGTGTGTCCCCTAGATTCAAACCGGTGAAGCAAAAAAAGAAGACCCCAATCGGAGGTGAAGCACGCATTCATAAAAGATGAGGTAACTAAACTGCTCAAAATAGGATCCATTAGAGAGGTAAAATACCCCGAATGGTTGTCCAATGTGGTCGTAGTGCCTAAAAAGGGAAACAAACTTAGAATGTGTATAGACTACAAGGACTTGAACAAAGCATGCCCCAAAGATTCTTATCCACTGCCCAACATCGATCACTTGATCGATGCCACGGCCGGCCACGAGATCCTTACTTTTCTCGATGCCTATTCCGGGTATAATCAAATCCAGATGAACTCAGAAGATGAGGAAAAGACTGCATTTGTAACCAGATATGGAACATATTGTTATAACGTAATGCCCTTCGGGCTAAAAAGTGCAGGAGCTACTTATCAACGCATAGTAAATAGAATGTTCGAAGAACAAATAGGTAAATCAATGGAAGTCTATATTGATGACATGCTAGTCAAGTCCCTGCGCGCAGAGGACCATTTGACCCATTTGTAGGAAACGTTCGATATTCTGAGGAAATACAACATGAGGCTCAACCCCGAAAAATGTGCTTTCGGAGTCGGCTCGGGTAAGTTCCTCGGCTTCATGGTGTCAAATCGTGGAATCGAGATTAACCCAGACAAAATTAAGGCCATTGAAGACATCACCATCGTGAACAACGTGAAAGCTGTACAAAGGTTAACAGGAAGAATAGAAGCCTTAGGCCGATTCATTTCGAGATCATCGGATCGAAGCCACAAATTTTTCTCTCTACTCAAAAAGAAGAACGACTTCGCTTGAACACCGGAATGCCAACTAGCATTGCAAGAACTGAAATGATATCTATCGAACCCACCACTGCTGCACACTCCAAAAACCGACGAAAAACTTTACCTGTACTTGGCAGTATCAGAAGTCGCCATAAGCTGTGTCCTGGTTCGAGAAGAGGAAGGTACGCAATTTTCTGTTTACTATGTAAGTCGGACCTTAGGGGAAGCGGAAACTAGATACCCGCACTTGGAAAAATTGGCGCTTGCGCTGGTTAGCGCCTCTAGGAAATTATGACCATACTTCCAATGCCACCTCATAAGCGTATTAACCACCTGCCCACTTCGTAATATTTTGCATAGGCCTGAACTATCGGGCCGATTGGCCAAATGGGCCATCGAACTCAGCGGGTACGATATCGAATATCGGCCTCGAACAACCATCAAGTATCAAATTTTAGCAGACTTCGTGGCCGATTTCATGCCGACCCTCGTACCCGAAGTCGAAAAAGAACTCCTGTTAAAATCAAATTTATCAACGACGGCATGGATCCTCTTTACGGACGGAGCTTCGAACGTAAAGGGGTCCGGGCTAGGCATAGTTTTAAAATCTCCCGGGGGTAACATTATTAGGCAAGCTATTAAAACTATCAGGTTAACTAACAACGAGGCCGAGTATGAAGCCATAATTGCAGGTCTCGAGCTAGCTAGAAATCTGGGAGCGGAGGTCGTTGAGGCCAATTGTGACTCTTTGCTAGTGGTGAGTCAAGTAAACAAAACCTTCGAAGTCCGAGAAGGCAGAATGCAGAGGTATTTGGAAAAATTGCTTGTCATTTGAACCATTTCAAACAATGGAGTCTACGACATGTTCCACGAGAACAGAATAACGAGGCCGATGCGCTTGCTAATTTGGGATCATCGGTCGAGGTGAATGATTTGAACTCGGAAACTGTCGTTCAACTTTCAAGATCTGTAATCGAAGAAGGGCACGCCGAAATAAATTCTACCATCTTAACATGGGATTGGAGAAACAAGTATATTGAATACTTAAAAAATGGAAAGCTCCCTTCAGACCATAAAGAGTCCAGGACCCTTAGAACTAAAGCTGCTCGATTCACTTTGACTGCAGACGGAACGTTATATCGAAGAACATTCGATGGACCAATGGCGGTATGCATAGGTCCGGGAGATACCAATTACATCCTCCGGGAAGTACACGAGGGCACTTGTGGCAATCACTCCGGTGCCGACATGTTAGTTCGAAAAGTGATCAGAGCAGGGTATTATTGGATCGACATGGGCAAAGACGCAAAAGAATTTGTTCGTAAATGCGATAAATGTCAAAGGTTTGCTCCAATGATCCATCAGCCCGGAGAACAACTTCACTCGGTCCTATCGCCATGGCCATTCATGAAATGGGGAATGGACATCGTCGGTCCCCTACCATCGACCCCAGGTAAAGCCAGATTTATTTTGTTTGTGACTGACTATTTTTCTAAATGGGTTGAAGTGCAGGCGTTCGAGAAAGTAAGAGAAATATAGGTTATCGACTTTTTGTGGGATCATATCATATACCGATTCGGGATACCATCCGAAATAGTATGTGATAATGGGAAGCAATTCATTGGCAGCAAAATCACAAAATTCTTCGAAGACCACAAAATAAGAAGGATACTAGCAACCCCATACCACCCCAGTGGAAACGGACAAGCCGAATCAACAAACAAAACTATTCTTCAAAATCTGAAAAAGAGATTGAACGACGCTAAGGGAAAATGGAGAGAAATCCTGCCCGAAGTCCTTTGGGCATACCGAACAACATCGAAATCCAGTACAGGGGTGACCCCATTCTCCTTAATATATGGCTCCGAAGCATTGATACCAGTCGAGGTCGGAGAGCCTAGTCCAAGATTTCGATTCATGACGGAAGAATCAAATAACGAGGCTATGAACACCAGCCTTGAATTATCAGACGAAGGACGAGAAGATGCCCTCATCCGGTTGGCCGCCCAAAAGCAACGAATCGAAAGGTATTACAATCGAAGAACTAAACTTCGCCACTTCAAGCCAGGGGACTTGGTGTTAAGGAAAGTCACCATCAATACTCAGAATCCAAACGAAGGAAAACTAGGACCAAATTGGGAAGGACCGTACCAGGTGCTCGAGCACTTTGGGAAAGGATCGTACAGGCTCGGCATCATAAACGGCAAACAGCTATCAAGCAGTTGGAATGTATCACATCTAAAACGGTACTACTGCTAAGGTCCGACCTTATTCAACTGTCCCGTACAGAAGTTCGAACAAAGAACAGAAGTATTCTTTTACTCAAAAGCACGTGTTGCACTCTTTTTTCCTTAGACCGGCTTTTTCCCAAATGGGTTTTTTGCGGCAAGGTTTTTAATGAGGCAACCATCGATCGTGCTGCGCTGTCAAAATAGTATCCGAGGCTTTCGACCCTTGGCTCGAACGGCCTCGAATACCAGGGGGGCACCAGGTCCTCAAATACATCGAGTTCAGATGCAACAAAGTCTTCTCACAACAATAGAGGAAAAATTGTAAGAGCCAAAATGGTCAAAATAAACCATGCTCATATTAGATTGCCCCAAAACATATGTACAATGGCTTGAGATTTATTATGCAACCAGAATTAACAATCACTCGAATATTAAGCCTACGGGCTTCCACATTATCTCGAGTTCGAAATAATCACTCGAATATTAAGCCTACGGGCTTCCACATTATCTCGAGTTCGAAATAATCATTCGAATATTAAGCCTACGGGCTACCACATAATCTCGAGTTCGAAATAAACACTCGAACATTAAGCCTACGGGCTACTCCTATATCATGTTCGAAATACTCAGTCGACCGTTGAGCCTATGGGTTACTTCAACATCGAGTTCGAAATAATCACTCGAATATTAAGCCTACGGGCTTCCACATTATCTCGAGTTCGAAATAATCATTCGAATATTAAGCCTACGGGCTACCACATAATCTTGAGTTCGAAATAAACACTCGAACATTAAAGCCTACGGGCTACTCCTATATCATGTTCGAATTACTCAGTCGACCGTTGAGCCTACGGGCTGCCAAGTTCGAACAAGGACCCAATCGAATTTGAAACATTGAAAAAGCTACGTTTACTCAGAGTTTACGTTAACCACCACATCATCATCAACTCAACAAGTAAAATCAACCTTGTCATATATATACAAAATTTCCTACGTAATTAATTTACAGGTAATGAGAATTAGACTCTAAGCTTCTAGGTCGGGGTCTTCCCCACCCTCGGACCCGCTTTTGCTACCATCATCGTTATCATCGTCATCATCATCAGAAGCCAAGGCTTCAGCTTCCGCTTCAAGCTCTTTTGCCTTTCTTACCTCTTCGGTAAGATCGAAACCTCGAGCATGAATCTCCTCGAGGGTATCCCTCCGAGATCTACACTTAACAAGTTCGGCAACCCAAAGAGCTCGAGCATCGGCAATCTTCGCCGCTTCTCGGACCTCCACCTAAGCGGCCTCAGCATCAGCTCGATATACAGCAATAGACTTATTCGCAAAAACTTTCAATGACTCAACCTCCGCCTTAGCCTCAGCAAGTCGTATCTCAAGCTCATCGATTTTCTTAGTCTGAACCAACACCTTTTGCTTGACGTTTCGAAGCTGAACATCGGCTGATAATAACTTGGTTAAGATGGTTTCTTTCTCCGCTGCCAGGCGGTCAATAGTCTCCTTCCACTGGTTGCATTCAGCCCGGATTTGATCGACCTCCTCTCGAAGTAGCCCGATCCTCTCGATCTTTTGCTGCAACTGTGACAACGGATGGTTAACTTCCACAGTCGAGTCGAATCCATACTTTAACAGAACAAGGCTCACCTGCTGATCGAGCTCAACCCTTTCTTCACGAACCTTAGCCAAATCCGCTTGAAGATCCTTGATAGCCTCCTCCTTTTTGCTACAAAGAAGCCGAAGGTCATCTCTTTCACCTAAGACCTTCCGGAGTTCGGCCTCACACTGGCTAAGATCAACTCGAAACCTACCGATGGCCTGCAAAGTTAGAAACTGTCATCAACATCAATAAAGCAAAAAAAAGGATCACCGATATCGGAACCGCCAAGTATGGAAAAGAACAAAGAAGCCAAGTACGAAAGATATCATTACCTGAGTAATAAAATGTTGAGCTTCCTATAACAAAAGAGAAGCATAACCGATATCGGAACTGTCATCAACACCGGTAAAACAATCCTTAAAAGGATCCGCTGCACCTGAGCCAGCACCAATATCGAGAGTCTTCAGCTCTCGAGCCTCCTTCAACGCCTCCTCAGAAAAAGGCGGAAGGGAAGGTGAATGACCCATTGCCATTGCCCCGAGCAAATCACTCGGAGTACTCCGATCGAGACCTAGGTCTTCGGAACCAACCCCGATGGGCACGACCGCCATCGGCTCAGCAGCTCTAACAACCTCGACTGCCTCCGCAGGTCGTACTACCAAAGCCGAGGAGCTATCTTCTTCTTCTTCTTCCTCCCTCAGTCGATGGACCGAATCGATCGAAAGGGCAATGATTTTTCTCCTCACCGTTTGAGTTTTGGGCTTAGGGTCCTCCGGCCGAGAGAAAGCCCTTCGTTTCTTTTCTTTTCGCTGTTCCAGGACCGGGGGCTTATTGCCTTGATCAACGCTCGAAGGCTGCAGAACGGCATCCCTAGTTACACCTATATACAAGGAAAAAATCGATAACGAAATGAACGCAGAATATACCTCGAGGAAAACAGGAACCAAACCTCACCATGATTCTTGGCCTCCCATCTACCTTTAGCCAAATCACGCCAAGCACGCTCGGCATAGGATAAAGTCGAGGCTAACTTTCGAACCCAATCCTCGAGATCAGGCACAGCTTGTGGCATCCAAGGTGCAGCTGAACATCAGAAAATAATATTAGCAAACACGGAAAAAGACACGAAAAGCAAACACGGATCACTTACGGTCGAAGTTCTATTTTTCACGAAACGGCATCTTTTCCTCCGGGATAAGATCACGAGTCCTCACTCGAACATATCGACCCATCTAGCCTCGATCCTTATCTTTATCGATGCTCGACATCAAAGCCTTCGATGCCCGACGATATAGCCTAATAAGTCCACGATAAATCTGAGGCAGATACAGTCGTATAAGGTGGCTCAGAGAAAAATCCAACCCTCCAGCTTTGATAGAGAAGAAACACAATAAGATGACTATACGCCATAAGGAAGGATGAATTTGGCCGAGGGTGACCTGATATCTCCTGCAGAAATCAAAAATCACGGGATCGACAGCTCCCAACGTAAAGGGATAGGTGTAAACACTCAGAAATCCCTCCACATAGGTAGTGACGCTCTCATCGGAGGAGGGGATTTGTATCACAACCTCAGAACCCCAGCCGCAATCTTTCCTGATGGCCTCGAGGTTAACCTCCGCTATAGAGCACATATACATCGATACATGCTCACACCGACCCGGAACGGACGAAGGATTCTCCACCTTAAAATCAGCTTTTAAAATACATTGGCCGGGAATATAATCTTGAACAGACGGCTCGGTCGGCGCCTTATCGTCACACGACCGTGAGGAAGAAGCTTTCTCCTTGTAAGGTACGATTTTTGAAGTTTTCGCCATTAATACGAGAAGAAAAAATCGCAAAGAAAGGTGAAAGAGGGGACAGCACCAAAACTCTAGTATAAGCGGCACTAAAGCAACGAAATAAGAGAGACTAATCAAAGAGAATCTGGGAGAAGAGGAAGCACAAAAGTGGAAGACATTATATGTGAAAACCATTTATAAGGCATGGCGATTCGTTTCTAGCGGTGGCCGACCGCCTACTGACACACATTAAATGCCTCGATAAAATCAAATCGATGGGACAACTATTACGCACATCATAGTCAAAGCCGATAGAAACGTCATTATCGATTCGGTCGAACCTTAGGGAAATCACATCGTTTCTCGTCATCTCCTTTCCAAGAAACGAGGGGGCTATCTGTATACGGTTAAAACCGATCCTCGGTCATGAAGATCGATCGAAGATGGCATCTCAATCGAGGGGTATCTTCATGGAGACCCCGAATGAATTTCGAGATGGGGGTGTCGAGCTCGGGCGTTCGAATCGACCATGGTAACATCGACCGATACAGGTCCCGAACATCGATGCACAAAAGTGATAACCTAGCTCGAAACCAAGGCCGGGGTTCCGATCCGATACCGAGCTCGAGTCGGTATCGAGCTCACAGACATAAAGCTATTACAACCGCACCAAAGGAGAGAATCTCTGCGGGAAATAAGGAGGGGACACACCATCATGGGTCCTCCACTAGTAATATTTATTCCATCATGTTGCTATAGATAAAAGAGTGATCCTTGGCTATAAAAGAAAGGAGAGTTTGTAATAAAACACACTTTTCACTGGGATTAAGAATTCATTGTGTTTATCTTTCTAAAGCTCATCTGATATCTTTGTTCATCATCTTCTATTTTTGCACTATAAATACGTATATTGTTATTTTCATATCAAAGGAATCTACTTGCCCTAAGAACCATACATAAATTCAACGTTATCCGATTTTTCGGGTAAACAGTTGTCAACTACATTATTCTCACTCGCATCAAAGATGTTTTGAATGGATGTTTCGATCTCATTATCGAAATGATATGCTATTCCCAATCGTTGAATTGTATCTATCAATACAAGTTTTTGTGTACTATTATCAGGAGTTTCCACCAACATTTTCCTCACTATTTTTTTTAATGCTTCAAGTTCAAGTTTTTCTTGGGTACCAATTTCCTGCAGCCGAAAATTGAGGAAATGGTGTCCCCAAATGGTTGAATGAAAATCCGCCAAAGGACGTGAAGCTGAAGGATCCATTAATGCTAATGGCCTCATAATTAATGTTCTCTCTCGCTCTCTATATGATCCCCAAACGGTAGATTGAAAATTTGCCCTGTGACCAAAGCTGGCAGAAGCATATGACGAGTCATGTGTTCTGGGTTCACAACTAGTATTGTATCTCCAAATACAGTATGACGGAAAAGCTTGACTCATCTCTCTCTCTTTCTCTTTCTCCAAAGTGGTTTTGTTTTTCTGGTTTCTTTGCAGTTATATGCATATATATATAGTGCAGTTCAGATCATTTTGCATGTGCTCCAAAAAAAGAGAGGCGCTGTCTGTTTTTTAACAACGTGCAGCGAAAAGGAGAGAAGGCTCCAAATCAATGGAACTTACCTATGAGCATGTTAAATAATAATGATGTTAAAAAACTAGTACTACAGTAGTACATATTTGAAGAACGTTACATGGCTAAGTGGGTCCCTTGCTATATTGTTCTTTTATTATATTAACACGAGGACCTTTTTGTTTTCAGTAACAACACAATATAATCTCACTAGTAGGGTCTGTGGAGGGTAGTGTCTATGCAGACTTTACTCCTATCCTGAGGTAGAGTGGCTGTTTCCGATAGACCCTCAGCTCCCTCCCTCGAAGAACTCCCCATCTTGATATTGGGGTGACTCGAACTCACAATCTCTTGGTTAGAAATAAAACCAACCCATCATTTCCAACAAATTGTTTTCAGATCAGAATATTAATAAAGAACTGTTTATGTTAGTATTAGTTTAATGTATAATAACCATGTGCTTTATGTTAGTATTTGTTTGATGTATAATAACTATGTGCTTGTTAGTATAATAACCATGTGTTAGTATTTGTTTATTACGTGCAATGGACAATTATAATCAATAGCCATGTGCTTTTATACATTAACATTATTTAGTAATTATAATAGAATATTGAATAGCTGGTAGGCCGCATATTCAATCAAAAAATACATCACGTGTTCATTCTACACACCGCTCCATGTTTTATATTTCGGAGCCAAATATATCTTTCTACTTTCGAAAATGATCTAAAAATAACCCTCGTTATATTATTGGGGTATCTATACCCCTGGAGTCATACTTTAAGTTTAAATATAATCCTCATTTAAATGGAGAGACACGTGTCATCGTCATGTTGGTCAATTCTAAATATCTTCTAAATAATTAAAAAGACCCATTAATCATACCTGAAAAGTAATATTTTTTGTAAAAACTGAAATTATTTTTACTAGAAACTAAATAAACGAAAATATTATTGTTTTTCAGTTTTTACAAAAAAACTGCTTTAGAAAAAACTGAAAAATATTTTCTAGAACAATGCTTTTGAAAAAACTCGAAAAAAAAGCTGAAAATCAATTTTGTAAAGCAATTTTTTTGTAAAAATTGAATTGTTTTTAACTAAAAACTGAAAAAAATAAAAATATTTTTTTTCCAGTGTTTACAAAAAACTAATTTAAAAAAAGCTGAAAAATATTTTCTAAAATAATATTTTTGTAAAAACTAAAAAACATAAACTTAAAAGCAAATTTCTAAAGCAGTATTTTTGTAAAAACTGAAAAAACAAATATTTTCTTCTTTTTTTTCAGTTTTTAGTTAAAAACATTTCAGTTTTTTCAGTTTTTAATTGATATAGAAAATTGCTTTTCAGTTTTTACAAAAATATTATTTTAGAAAATATTTTTCAGTTTTTTTAAAGTGGTTTTTTTAAAAAACTGAAAAAAAAATATTTTTGTTTTTTTCAGTTTTTAGTAAAAATATTGTTTTTTTAGTTTTTTCCAGTTTTTATAAAAAAAAATATTATTTTTCGGGAATGGATAATTAGTCTTTTTAATTAATTAGGAGATATTTAGAATTGACCAACAGGATGATGACACGTGTCTCTCCGTTTAAATGAGCGGTATATTTGAATCCAAAATATGACTGCAGGGGTATAAATAACCCAATAGTATAACAAGAAATATTCTTAGACCATTTTCAAAAATAGCGGGATATATTTGGCCATTTGCCGTTTATATTTTTGAACATGTGAAAGACAAGATGTGCTAAAAAGCAGTCAACAAGCAACCACCATTAGAAGGGTGTACCATAAGATCATTATTAATTCAAGACTAAAGTGGCAATGGCCAAGTAATTTAATAATATGAAAAGTGAGTGGTACTAAAGCATGGAAAATGACGCATAATAGTAAATTAAATTTACTTCCTTGGTTTCCTTTTTCTAGTCATCTATTGACTAGGCATGCTAATTATTATTTATTAAGATTTTATTTTATTAATTTAGCCTTATTAATAGTTATTCATTAAATTTATAACTCCAATAAATTTAGGAAGAATGGTTACGTAATACTAAGGATAGGATTGAAAGAAAATCTCTCTTGATTTGGTAAAATAGACGAGTAAAAGAAAAATTATTTTAGTATAAGAAAGTAGTAAATGGAAAGGAGAGTAAGTAATGTCTTATGTTTAATCAGCTTCAGTTACTTATTGAATTGGGGCATGGGAAATGATGCATTTATAATAAACTCACATCAACAGGTATACTTTGATCACCTTACACCAAATACAGTAAAGGAAAAAAGGTCTCTCTCTCTCTCTCTCTCTCTCTCTCTCTATATATATATATATATATATATATATATATATATATATATATATATATATATATATATATACTTATGTGAAATTGAATAGATTTGTCTGTTGTTAATAATTTGACACAAACATGTCCATGTCGCTCGATACTTGCTCCAAATATGATTTTATTCTAAACGATCCTTTTTGGAGGGTATATTTAGTCCCACACGCATACTTTGAGGACACGTTTAACCAATTAAATTCTTCAGCTTTTATGCTATTCAGTTATATTGTTTGGTTTATAGCAATGTAATGGAAGTTTATATTGATAAATTTTTTCTCAAATAGATTGTTATCCTTCTGTAAATCATAAATACGAACAAAGAGAAAATTAAAATGTATCATGTTTTATTTGTATGGAGCAATTAAGTAATTTATTTTTTTGCTATTGAGTTGAGATTCGGTACATTTGGTTGATGCAGTTGATTCATTTGTTGCATGTGGTGGCTAGATTTGTCTATGTTGTTACT
The DNA here is from genome assembly GCF_000715075.1 of Nicotiana tabacum. Lineage (NCBI taxonomy): Eukaryota > Viridiplantae > Streptophyta > Magnoliopsida > Solanales > Solanaceae > Nicotiana > Nicotiana tabacum. The sequence goes on from NC_134101.1 coordinate 40,908,969, forward strand.
ATTTAGTACTACTTATTCTTTTCTTCCTCTTTTTCTTCTCTCTTTCTTTTCTTTCACTACAAGAAAGTAAGGATACTACGATATTTATTTAGTGATATTTGTAATAAATGTTGGAAAAAATGAATTTATCCACATTTATGATAAAATATAGTAAAAATAACGACATTTGTGACAAAATATAGTAAAAATAAGGATATTTGAATCAAAGTGTTGTAAAAATTATGACATTTAATACAAAATGTGGTAAAAACAATGACAGTTTGTATGAAATGTCATAAAAACAATAACATTTGATAGAATATGTCGTAAAATTAAACACCGACATTTGATATAAAATGTCAAAAAGATTGTGATGTTTATTTTAAATGTCATATTATTAGTCAGTAATTACCAACATTTACATTAATTGTAAATCATTCTTTGTCTAGAAGCAAAAAAAATTATTATTTTTATTTAATACTATATTTCTTTTAGTATCGTGATAATTACCCACAGAATAGATCAGTTCTCAAATTATTAATCAATATTTTAAAAGGCTTTTCGGGACTTGCCGGCCTTTGGGTACGATACTTGCAAAATGGTATGAGGTTCACATGTGGAGTTTAGTTTTGTGAGGCTTATGTACACTCCAAGTGCCTAATTGTGCCTTATTATTCAACATTTGGGTGACTAAGTAATTCCTATGCAAATTATGCATTAAATTTTCTAATTAGTTGTAACGACCTGACCGGTTATTTTGAGGATTAGCGTCCCGTTCGGTGGCTTCATATCTCAAGAAGATTTGTATTATGTGTTATGACGTGCGTGTGTGACCGAGTTCAAATTTCGGATGATTCAGGATCGATTTGGAAGAAGGATTTTTGTTTTAGAAGTTTAAGCGGTAAGTGTTGATCGGAGTCTTGACTTTTGTGTACACGACTCCGAAATGACATTTCGATAATTCCAACAGCTTTGTATGGTGATTTTGAAATTAGGCGTGCATCGGAATTTGGATTTTGAGGTCCGTAGGGTAATTTGCAGCACTTCGGCGAAAATTGAAAAGTTAAAGTTTTAGAAGGTTTGACCGAGAGTTGACCTTGGTGATATCGGGGTCGGAATACAATTCTTTGAGTTGGATTAGCTCCGTTATGTCATTTAAAACTTGTGTGCAATACTTGGGTTCATTTCGGATTGATTTGATATGTTTCGGCATGCGTTTTGGATGTTGGAAGATTTGAAAGTTCATAAGTTTGATTCGAGGTGCGATTCGTAGTCTCGACATTGTTTGATGTGATTTGATACACCGAGAAGGTCCGTATTATGTTATGGAACTTGTTGGAATGTTTCGACGGGATCCCGGAGGCCCCGGGCGTGTTTCAGACGAGTTTCAAGTGATTTTTGTGCTTTTGGATCAAGTCTGATTCTGGTGTGTCACACATGCACATTTTGGAGTGCAGGTGCAGATCTGATTCCGTGAAAGTTCGGTCTCTTCTGTGATGTTGGACCAGGGCTGGAATTCCGATTCTGCGGATTCGAGAACGCAGGTGTGTGGCCGCATCTGTGGTGAGCCTATCACAGATCCGAGTTTGTGGCTCAAGTAGACTGCCCGCTTCTACGGTGTTGTAATCGCACCAGCGCAATTGCAGATGCGAATAATGGCTCGCAGGTGCGCAATTTTGGGCTGGCAAGTGAAGGCCGCAGATGCAAGAATTTTCTCACAAAAGCGAGGGCGCATAAGCGCAAGTTTGTCCGTGAATGCGGAAAAGGCTGGGCAAAATATTTACATGTCGAGGGTTTGATATTTTTGCCATATTTTGAGTTATAGACCTCGGCTTTGGGAGATTGTTCGCAGGTTTCTCAAGAAATTCATTGGGGATAAGTGTTCTCTACCCGAATGTTATCATATGTCATGAATCCCTTGCTATTTTCATCATTTAATTAGTGAATTAAGTTGGGAATTTGGGAAATATTTGTAAAATCTTTCAAAAGTGTAAAATGATGATTTGAAGGACGAATTTATATCGGAATGGGTGTTCGGATTTTGTGAATTTTATCGGGTTCCGAGGTGCGGGCCTGGGGGTGACTTTTGGGTTGACTCTTTAGTTCTTGTTAAAGATTGAAGCTCTGTTATCCGGAATTGTCTCCTATGAGTCTTATTTATGATTTGAAGTTATTTTTGGCTAGATTTTAGCCGTTCAGAGGTTGTTTCACTCGAGAAGGTTATTTTAGAGTATCAATCTAGCTTCTTTGAGGTAAGAATCTTGCCTAACTCTTTGTGGGGGAACTACCCTTTAAGATTTGAATCATTTGTGATAATTGTGTCATGTGAATGCCGTGTACGCGAGGTGGCGAGTACGTGCTTGGGCTTATTTATGGAAAGTTGACCGTTTAGAGCTCTTAGGTTCTTATGTTCATTAGATATGAAGTTGTTTGTCATGTTAAACCCCCCAATTACTAAATAGAATATTACGTGTCTTAATTGAAATTAATTACTTCATGTTCTACCCTTATTGCCGATTAAACTCTTATGTGCCTTAGCTGAAATTGTTTCCTATTTTCTTGTCATGCTATCCTTCCCGTAATTGCTTAACCTTAATTGAAATTATTATTATCTATTCCATAATTGCTTAGGCTTAATTGAAGTTTATTATCTCTTTCATTGTTGACGTATTCTTATTTGGGGTCATTGATTCATGCTATCTCTCTTGTAGTCAAATTTTACTTTCGTGGAATCATTGTTACACATTACCTCTCCCTTGTTGAACTATTTTTGTTGAGACTATTATTTCCCTGTGGTGTCTTTCTTTGTGAGTTCGTTCTTTCGTTTCTTTGTGTTATGAAGTTCTTCTGTTGATTTACTTATTGTATTCTCGGGTTATTGTTACTGTTGCTATTGTATTCAATGTTGTTGAGTCGAGGGCTATGCGTGGTTGTGATATTGAAACTATTTTGAGGAAATGTTGTGGAATATGGGCATATATCATGAAAGTCATTTTGTTGAGTTGTTATGTTTTGTCACACGTGTTATTGTGTACATTGTGGTTGAATCGTTGGCTCCTTTTTGTGAAATTCTGTTATTGTTTGGTTTCTCTGACAATTTGTGATATTGGGCACTTGAGGTACGATTTGTGATACATTGTGATATTGATACGCATACAGTGGTATAAGGTTTGGGTGTTGAAACGCATACAGTGAGATAAGGTGGGCTTGATACGCGTGGCTAGTAGGGAAACTACTAGAAGTCATGTGGTGTGATAAGGTGGGCTAAAACGCGGGATGCTATTTCAGGAAAAATGATTTTCAAAACTAAATGTAAAGGCTCTCGCGGTGATATAAGGAAAGTTTGTGATTCATTTTATGATTTGAGACTACAAGGCGGTACCTCGGTAGGGCTCTTGTTGACATTTCCCCATTATTTTGTACTTGTCTTTGATTGTTGTTTCCTTAATATACTATTAGTTGTCTTTATCCGTGTTGCATTATTTTTTTAGTTATGTGTAGTTAACCTTGTTGTACTATTCGTGGTTTCCATTTCATGGTTGTCTTTATTACACTGTAAACTTTGTGGTGATCGCTTCTTATGTAGAATTCACTGTCCTTACTCTTACTTGTTGACTTGAATTGTGGTAGAACACTTGCATAAGGATACACATAGACAAATCACCCATATCGTCCTAAGAAGATGAATCCTTATATTTTGACCATTTATATGTACCCCCATGTACTTGCCTTATGTGTGAGAGTTATCTTGTTGGCACGTGAGTTGTCCGTGTAGTCATGAGTCATTTTTATTATCAGTACGTGAGTTGTCCGTGTAGTCATGAGTCATTTTATTATCGGCACGTGAGTGGTCCGGGCGGATATTAGATATTGTCACCCCTTGGGCAGTGCTGTTATTAATTGTAATGTGGGCACAAGATGCCAAGTGACTAGGGTTCAGGAATTGTGACATGTGATTGTGATATTGAGGTTTGGTACCTCATGGAAATTCTTGGATAAACCTGGTGTGAAAGCGATTTTTCCTACTGAGTTATCACTTGTCTTCCCTTATTTGGTTTCACCGGATTTAACTTTGTTCAGCTTACTCTACTGTTGCTTTTAGTTACTAGTAAACATTGTATTATTATTTTTAACATGCCTAGCTTTATATTGATATTGTCCCTTGTTAGTTCTACATTTATACTTGTTTAGGTTGTTTTGTCCAATGGGTGTCTTGATTTTTCCTCGTCACTACTCCACCGAGGTTTGTCTTGATAGTTACTGGGTACCGTTATGGTGTACGCATACTATGCTTTTGCACATTTTTGTGCAGATCCAGGTGCCTCGGATATTGTTGATTATTAGCTAGCTGGTAGAGCATTGCCGAGGAGACTCAAGGTAAACATTTCATTGCGTTCGCAGGCCTTATAGTCACCTTCTGATATTGTACTTGTACTGTTTAATCCTTTTCCGAACAATTGTATTTAGGGATTTTTCTAGTAAACTCAGTAGAGCTTATGACTTGTACTACCGGTTTTGAGATGTCATTTCATGTTGTAAATGTTGAGCTCATTTAGAAATATCCGGTTTCTGCTTGATAGTTCTGTTGGTTAATTTCTGTCAATTTATTCAATAAGTGTTGGGCTTACCTAGTCATAGAGACTAGGTGCCGTAACGACATCCTACATAGGGAAACTGTGGTCGTGACAAGTTGGTATCAGAGCTCTAGGTTCTTAGGTGCTACGAGTCATAAGCGAGTTTAGTAGACTCTTGTGGATCGGTACGGAGACGTCTGTACATATCTTCGAGAGGCTACAAAACTATTAGGATACTTTCACTTCTTTGATTCCTATTGTGCGAGTTTGTTAATCTCGGAGTTTGAACCTTTGTCATTCTATTATCTCACAAATGGTAAGGACACGAGTTGCAGTTACCGACGACGTTACCCCTAGAGCCAATATTGCTAAGGTTTGGGGCAGAGGCAGAGGCAGAGGTTGAGGAGGAGCATGTATCGCAGCTAGAGCACTTGTTAGAGCAACAGTTGAGGAGTTTCCAGTAGCTCTGGTTGGGGGACAGGCACCGAAGGCGCCTGTTGCTACCCCGGGACTTCAGGAGATTTTGGAACAGTTCCTGAGCATGTTTGGTACATTGGCTCAGGTGGGGTTTATTACGGTTGCACCAACTACTTCACAGATTGGGGGAGGAGCTTACACTCCCGCCGCCCGTACTCCGGAGCAGCGAGTCCATGTTGGTCTTGTTCCAGGTGTCATCTCGACACACCCTATTATCCTAATTCCGCCCGTGGTTAGGGAAGCAACATCTTTGGAAGAACAGCTCAGACATGCGAGGTTCAAGAAGTATTACCCTCTTACTTGCAGTGGTTCGGCTTCAGAGGATGTGCATGGGTTCCTAGGGGAATGTGCTACCATATTCTTTGCACTATGGGTATTGTGGAGACGAGTGGGGTTGCTTTTACTATGGTCCAGCTCAAGGGAGTGACATATCAGTAGTGGCGAGCGTATGAGTTGGGTAGTCCGGCCGATGCAACTTCACCTTTATGGACTTAGTTTTCTGAGGTATTCTTGAGAGAGTTTGTTCCCCAGACCCTTCGGGAAGTGTGGCGCATGGATTTTGAGCAGCCGCGCCAGGGCACTATGTCAGTGTCAGAGTATGTTGTTAGATTCAGTGATTTATCCAGACATGCACTTGTTCCAATTTCTACAGTTAGAGAGCGAGTCCGCAGGTTCATTGAGGGGCTTAGTCATGATCTCCGGTTCATCATGGCTCGGGGGTTGGAGTCAGCTGTTCCATTTCAGCATATAGTAGAGATCGCATGCAGGACCAGGAGAGAGGGCATGCGGGGTCAGGAGAGAGACGACAGAGAGGTCAAGAGGTCTTACAGACGGAGAGGACCTACTGATCCCTATTTTGGAGGCAGGGTACGACATGGTAAAGGTTTTGTAGGTCAGCCAGTTCAGTTTGCACTTCATATTTTGCATGATATTCTAGGTGCCTATGGGTCTCAGGGTACCAGTGCCGGACAACTTCCACAACCACATCAGCAGAGGGGTTGTACCACCAGTGTGGGTGCAGGTCAGGTGAGTAGAGGGCGCCTAAGAGGGGGTGGCCTGGCTCGTTGATGTGTTTTCTACGGTAGGGCTAAGGCCACTGCACCAGATAATGTTGTATGAGTATGGTTTCGATTTGTTATAGAGAAGCGTCATTCTTATTTTGTTTCAGTTCTTTTTATCGGGGTGAGTCCTCCTATGTTACTTCACATACAGATGAGTTTAGTGATTCGGTACTCCACATAATGTGTTTGCCCATTTTGGGAGATTCTATAGTGGTATCCCGTATCTATCATTTTCTTTTTATTCATTATTGAGAGCTATAAAACTACTTGTAGCCTTCCTGTTACTCATTTCAATAGTTTTGATGTGATTTCTAGGTGATGGGTTACGACTTGTGATTTGGATGCTCTACCAGTGTGGGAGTTCAGTATGTGTTGTGATGTTGTTGGCGAAATTGAATCAGAGGAACATTTCGGTTGGTATGATATGTATTCTACTTGTGATTCAGAGTTGAGGATGAGACCCTCGCAGTTTCATGAGATTCGATGTGTCGAATCACACTATGTGTCACGATGAAGTTATATCAGGATGAAATCCTTGTGATTAGTTCATATGTTTTGATTCTCCCTTGTGAGATTTGGTTCGTAGTATGGTACTAATAGGGAGTTGCGCCTGTCGGGCTTGTTTAATAGTTCTTTAGTGTGTTTCCTTGTATATTCAGTCATATTTGTGTTGTGCTTATTGGGTTTTAGCTTACGAGGCGTGTGTCCAAGTGGCGTTAGATGTGACTTGTTGATTCAGGTGAATAGTTATGAGGTCTTCATGTTTCTTGCATCGTGGTCGGTGTTGTGGAGGCTTGGAACGGGGTTCTAATGGATATGAGGTTAATTGGCGGTGCTGGATTTGATTATGGGTAGCTATCGTGATCAGAGATGTGGTCATGGGCATATGTGTTATGTGTTATGTCGTGTGATTATACTTTGTAGGTGTAGGCATAATTTGTTGCAGTTGGTTGAGGTTGGTACCGTGTGTGGATATAGGAATCGAGTCTTTTGGAAGTAAACGGATGGAGAGCAATTTGGTTCTAAGGCCTATCAGTATGGGTGGAAGGTATAATCTTCAGTTGAGATGGTCTCTTCGGGGCTATGTGGATTGGGGTGATGTGGGATCACCCGCGAGTATATGTATGGTAAGTTCATTAAGTGATTTGAGGACTTCGAAATGGTTCTTGGCACGTTCGAGGACAAACGTTTATTTAAGAGGGGGAGAATGTAACGACCCGACCAGTCGTTTTGAGGATTAGTGTCTCGTTTAGTGGCTTTAGGTCTCGAGCAACTTTGTATTTTGTATTATGACGTGCGTGCATGGCCGAGTTCAGATTTCGAATGATTTGGGATCGATTTGGATGAACAATTCTTGTTTTAGAAGCTTAAGTGGTAAGAGTTGATCAGAGTACTGACTTTTGTGTAGACGACTCTGAAATGGTATTTTGACGATTCCAACAGCTTCGTATGGTGATTTTAGACTTAGGCGTGCGTCTGGATTTGGATTTGCATGTCCGTAGGGTAATTTGAAGCATTTCGGTGAAAATTAGAAATTTGAAGTTTTGGAAGGTTGAAAGGTTTGACCGAGAGTTGACCTTGGTGATATCGGAGTTGGAATGTGATTCTGAGAGTTGGATTAGCTCCTTTATGTCATTTGGAACTTGTGTGAAAAACTTGGGTTCTTTCTGAGTTGATTTGATATGTTTCGGCACGCGTTTTGAAAGTTGCAAGATTTGATAGTTCATAAGTTCGATTTGAGGTGTGATTCGAAGTCTCGACATTATTTGATGTGATTTGAGACCTCGAGCGGGTCTGTGTTATGTTATGAAACTTGTTGGTATGTTTCGACGGGTTCTCGGAGATCTCGGGCGTGTTTTGGATGAGTTTCAGATGGTTTATGTGCTTTTGGTCAGGTCTGGTTCGGGTGTGTCGTACCTGCACATTTTGGAGCCCAGGTGCGGAGCCGATTCCGTGAAAGTTCGGTTGCTTCTGCGATGTTGGACCTGGGCTGGAATTCCGTTTCTGCATATTCGAGAACGCATATGTTTGTCCGCATATGCGGTGAGCCCATCGCTGATGCGAGTTTGTGGCTCAAGTAGACTATCTGCTTCTGCGGTGTTGTAATCTCATCCGTGCAATCGTAGATGTGAATAATGGCTCGCAGGTGCGTAATTTTGGGTTGGCAAGTGAAGGCCGCATATGGGAGATTTTTCTCGTAAAATTGAGAGCGCAGTAGCGGGACTTTGTCTACAAATGCAGAAAAGGCTGGGCAGAATGTTTAAATGTCGAGGGTTTGATGTTTTTGTCATATTTTGAGTTGTAGACCTCGGCTTTAGGAGATATTTCGTGGGTTTGTCAAGAAATTCATTAGGGTAAGTGTTCTCTACCCGCATCTTATCATATCTCATGCATCCCTTGCTATTTTCATCATTTAATTAGTGAATTAAGTTGGGAATTTGGGAAACATTTGTAAAATCTTTCAAAAGTGTAAAATGATGATTTGAAGGACGAATTGATATCAGAATTTGGTAATTCTTATATGGTTGAACTCGTATCGGAATGGGTGTTCGAGTTTTGTGAATTTTATCGGGTTTCGAGGCGCGGGTTCCGGGGGTGACTTTTGGGTTGATTTTTTTAGTTCTTGTTAAAGATTGAAGCTTTGTTATCCGAAATTATCTCTTATGAGTTTTATTTCTGATTTAAAGTTATTTTGACTAGATTTGAGCCGTCCAGAGATTATTTCAGAGAAGATCATTTTAGAGTATCAGTCTAGTTTTTTTTAGGTAAGTATCTTGCCTAACTTTTTGTGGGGGAACTACCCTTTTGGATTTGAGTCATTCGTGCTAATTGTTTCATGTGAAGGCCGTGTACGCGAGGTGATGAGTACGTGCTCGGGCTTATTTGTGGAAATTTGACCATTTGGGGCTCTTAGGTTCTTATGTTCATTAGATATGAAGTTGTCTGTCATGTTAAATCCCCAAATTACTAAATTCACCCTTACATGTCTTAATTAGAATTAATTGCTTCATGTTCTACCCTTATTGCCGATTAAACTCTTATTTGCCTTAACTGAAGTTGTTGCCTCTAATTGTCATGATATCCTTTCCGTAATTTCTTAACCTTAATTGAAATTATTATTATCTCTTCCGTAATTGATTAGCCTTAACTGAAGTTTGTTATCCCTTTCATTGTTGACGTACTCTAATTTGGATTCATTGATTCATGTTATCTCTCTTCTTATCGAATTGTACTTTCGTTGGATCATTGTTACACATTACCTCTCCCTTGTTGAATTATTCTTATTGAGACTATTATTTCCTGTGGTGTCTTTCTCTGTGAGTTCGTTCTTTCGTTTCTTTGTGTTCTGAAGTTCTTGTGTTGATTTACTTGCCGTATTCTAGTGTTATTGTTATTGTTGCTATAATATTCTGTGTTGTTGAGCCGATGGCTATGTGTGGTTGTGATATTGAAACTGTTTTGAGAAAATATTGTGGAATATAGGCACATATTGTGAAGGTCATTTTGTTGAGTTGTTATGTTTTGGCATACATGTTATTGTTGAGAGAATTATTATGTTGTTTGCACGAGGTTTCTACCATGCTATTGTTATGTTGTTTGCACGAGGTTTCTGCCGTGCTATTATTATTATTGATATGCATGCGGTGGTATAAGGTCTGGGTGATGAAACGCATATGGTGAGATAAGGTGGGCTTGATACGCGTGGCTAGTAGGGGAACTACTAGAAGCCATGCAGTGTAATAAGGTGGGCTAAAATGCGAGATGTTATTTTAGGAAAAATAATTTTCAAAACTAAATGTAAAGGCTCCCGCGGTGATATAAGGAAAGTTTGTGATTCATTTTATGATTTGAGACTACGAGGCGGTACCTCGGTAGGGCTCTTGTTGACATTTTCCCATTCTTGTGTACTTGTCTTTGATTGTTGTTTCCTTAGCATACTATTAATTGTCTTTTTCCGTGTTGCACTATTTTCTTAGTTCTGTGTATTAATCTTGGTGTACTATTTGTGGTTTCCATTTCATGGCTGTCTTTATTACTCTGTACACTTTGTGATGATCGCTTCTTATGTATCATTCATTGTCCCTACTCTTACTTGTTGACTTGAATTATGGTAGAATACTTGCACAAGCATACACGTAGAAAAATCACCTATATCGACCGATGAAGATGAATCCTGATGTTTTGACCATTTAAATGTACCTATGTGAGAATTATCTTGTTTTCACGTGAATTGTCCGTGCAGTCATGAGTCATTATTATTGTCGGCAAGTGAGTGGTCTGGGCGAATATTAACATTGTAACCCCTTGGGCAGTGCTATTATGAATTGTAATGTGGGCACAAGATGCCAAGTGATTAGGGTTCACGAATTGGGACCCGTGATTGTGATTGTGATTTTGAGGTTTGGTACTTCGTAGAAATTCTTGGATAAACCTGGTGTGAAAGCGGTTGTTCCTACTGAGTTATCACTTGTCTTCCGTTATTTGGTTTCGCCATATTTAACTGTGATCAACTTACTCTATAGTGTTATTACATTTTCTGTCTCGTTGCTTACTATTTCTTTTAGTCCACATTACAAACATTGTATTATTATTGTCATCATGCGTAGCTTATAATTGATACCATTCCCTGCTAGCTCTACATTTATACATGTTCAGGTTGTTTAGTCCAGTTGGTGTCTTGACTGTTCCTCGTCACTACTGCACCGAGGTTAGTCTTGATACTTACTAGGTACTGTTGTGGTGTAATCATACTACGCTTCTACACATTTTTGTGCAGATCCAGTGCCTCGGATATTGTTGATTATTAGCTAGATGGTCGAGCATTGCTGTGGAGACTCAAGGTAAACCTGTCGTCGCGTTCGCAGGCCTCAGAGTCACCTTCTAATACTGTTCTTTTATTGTTTAATCCTTTTCCGAACAGTTGTATTTAGGGATTTTTCTAGTAAACTCAGTAAAGCTTATGACTTGTACTACCAGTTTTAGGATGTTATTTCATGTTGTAAATGTTGAGTTCATTTCGAAATATCCTATTTCTGGTTAATAGTTCTGTTAGTTAACTTCTGTCAATTTATTCAATAAGTGTTAGGCTTACCTAGTCGTAGAGACTAGGTGTCGTCACGACATCCTACAGAGGGAAATTGGGGTCGTGACATGTAACGACCCGACCGGTCATTTTGAGCCCTAGCGCGTCGTTCGATAGTTTGAGGTCATGAGTAGCTTCACTTAAGGTATTATGACTTGTACGTGTGGTCGGATTTGCATTTTGGGAAGTCCGTAGTTGATTTAGAAAGAAAATTCTCATTTAGGAAACTTTAAGTTGGAAGAATTTTACTATGGTGTGATTTCAAGTAAATGACCTCGAAATCGGGTTTTGAAGGTTCCAACATGTTCGTATGATGATTTTGGACTCGGGCGTATGTCCGGATCGAGTTTTGGATGACCCGTGAGCGTTTCAGCGCCTATTGTGGAAAGTTGGCATTTTGGAAGGATTTTATAAATTTGAGTTGAAGTGCATTTCAATGTTATTAATGTTCGTTTGGGATTCCGACCCTGGGAATAGTTCCGTATGGTGATTCTATATTTAGGGGCGTGTCCGGAAGTGGATTTGGAGGTCCGTAGGTCGTTTCGGGGTCATTTGGCGAAAAATGAAAATTTGAAGTTTTTGGAAAGTTTGACCGAGGGTGAAACTTTTGATATCGGGTTTGGATTTCGGTTCCGAAAGTTGGAGTAGGTTTGTAATGTCATTTAATATTTGCACGCAAAATATGGTATCATTCCGAGTTGATTTGATAGGAAACGGACGCGCGGGAGTATTTTTAGAAGTTTTTGAGTTCCTGAGTTAATCCATGCGTTTTGGAGTCCGATTCGTGGGTTTTGATGTTATTTCATTGTTCGATCGCTTGAGCGAGTTCGTATGATGTTGTTAGACTTGTGTGTGTGTCTGGTGTTGAGATCCGAGGGCTCGGGTGAGTTTCGGACGTTCGTGAGGAAGAGAAAAACTTCAGTTTTTCTGATGTTTCTTGGCAGCTGTTTCAAGTCTCGCAAATGCGAGAATTTGTTCGCATTTGCAAACCTCGCATTTGCAAGAAAGGCTTCGCAATTGTGAATAAGCCTGACCTGGGCAGTATTCGCTTTTGTGAAACTTTGGTCGCATTTGCGATCTCAATAGTGTCTGCATCTGTGACTCCTTGGTCGCATTTGCGACCTTGGCATTAGAAGCCCATGTTCGCATTTGCGATGGATTTGTCACATTTGTGAACCAGGTGTCGCAAATGCGACATCTGAGGCTTGTGCATAACTCTATTAAATGCACGACTTAGGCCATTTAACTCATTTTCTTTCATCTCTTGGGCGCTTTTGGAGCTCGAGGGGGGGGGGGGGTTCACCTAGCACTTTGAGGTAAGTAATTTCTACACAACATGAGTTAAATACATAGATTATGAGTAGATTAACATGTAAAAACTTGGTAAAAATCAAGGGTTTAGATGAAAACCTAAGTTTTGGATAAAAATGGGGTTTGACCACGAAATTGGTTATGAAATGTTGTAAAAATCATATATTTGAGTTCGTGAGGTTATGGGTAACAACTTTCTTCAAATATTTTTGGATTCCGGGCACGTGGGCCCGGAGGTGAATTTTAGGAATCTTACATTTAGGGTTGGGTAATCACTTTAATAGTTGAAATATGAACTTTTGAACATGTATTGATTAGTTTATATACTATTTGATTAGTTTTGGTTTGTTCGGCATCAAATTGAGGGTCTGAGCATAATATTGGACCGGAAAGTAGGCTTTGAGGCGAGGTAATTCTCTTTTCTAGCCTTGTAAAAGGGAATTAACCCCATAAGTGAATTGGATTATGTTCTTCTATCTGTGGGGGCTACGTACGCATGAGGTGATGAGAGTCCGTACGTAGCTACTAATTATGCTATTGTCCGGGTAGTCTAGGACCCATATCATGCTATACTTACAATGTTTGTACCCTACTTATTAATTTAATTGCTTAAGTCTTTTGAAACCTGATAAAAGAATTACATTTCACTTACTTGAAGTTGTGAATAGAACACTTGACTGTTACTGAGAATTGGTGTTTTCCTTAAAATATTTTCTATTTGTGGAGCGGGCCGAACACCTCGGTAGCAGATAAATGCATCTATGGTTCGTGTCGTTCGACCCTCGGTAGTGCACAGTTTAAATATTATGTTGGATCGGGCCGTACGAGCTATACATAATTTGCGCATGATAAATCTTTGGAACTAATTATAATTGATATTGCTTCTTATTGTTAAATGACGAGAATAAATTTGAAAAAATTTCCTATTAATAAAATAATTGTCCACTCACTTCTTGTTATTGAGTTTATAGCTGTTTCATACAATCCATGCTTAAGTACAATATCAGTATTTATTGTTAGCCTATAGTAAGTATCGGAGTCGACCCCTCGTCACTACTTCTTCGAGGTTAGACTAGATACTTACTGGGTACGTGTTGATTTACTTATTCATACTACACTTGCTGCACATTTTTGTGCAGGTACATATATATCTAGCAGACTTGTGGGCGCAGAGGCACGGCTATTTCGGGGACTTAGGTGAGCTGCATCCCATGTTGCGAATTCGCAGCACACAAAGTCTCCATCAGAGTTATCTACCCTCTCATGTCTAATTGTACTTTCAGACAGATATTGTATTTCTAATATATTTTCTAGTTGATACTCATGTACTTGTGACACTGGGTTTTGGGGTGATTATGGGCTGTTCAGTATTGTAATTGTGAAAATACTATCATTTACTTTGTAAAGTCTATCCCTTACTATTTAATTGAAGGAAATTATGATTTCAAAAATACTGAAATGAGTAATTTAGTTAATCAATTATTGTTAGATGGCCTGACAGCGGTGTTAGACGCCATCACGACCTCTAATAGAATTTGGGTTGTGACAACATGGTATCAGAGCGCTAGGTTCACCTAGGTCTTATGAGTCATGAATGAGTCTAGTAGAGTCTTGCGGATCGATACGGAGACGTCTGTACTTATCTTCGAAAGGCTACAGGGCTGATAGGAGCACTTTCCTTATTACAGCCGATCGATATATAATATTTCATTCTAATTTAGATCAGTCCTCTATTGTTCCTTTCTTTTTTACCTTTTAAATTAATCAAACAAATTGCTTCATAAACATGCTGCATAAAGAAATCATTTAATTTATTATCACGAAATATTAAAACACACAAAATAAGCTGAGATACAAGGGCGGAAAAGTAATAATAATGGTTCAATATGTGTGTCCACCAAAACGTCTCTGTCTTCGTTGAAAAGAAAGTATGGCCTCCTTGAGAGCTTCTTCTCCAAAGTCTGGAAATAGTGTCTCTGTGAAGTACAATTCAGAGTAAGCGAGTTGCCACAATAAGAAGTTACTGATTCTCTGTTCTCCGCCAGTCCTTATAAGTAAATCAGGTTTAGCAAACTTAGTACACTTGGTAGCTAGTTCTTGCTCAAATAATGTATTGTCGATATCCTCTAACTCTAAAAGACCGTTCTTTACTTTATTGGCTATGCTCTTAGTTGCTTGTAATATGTCATAATGTCCTCCATAGTTTACTGCTATCATAAGATGAAGTCCTGCATTGGCTTTTGTGGTCTCCTATGTCAGGTCTATGCATTTCTGTAAAGTGATGGGAAGTTTGGATCTGTCTCCAATAGCAGACACTCGTACCCCGACCCTGTTCATTTTAAGTAATGAGAAAATTGAAAATATTTGTGTGTGTGTGTAAATATTAGAACAAACAATTACCTCATAAATTCTTCAAAGAACTCTTCGAACAGTTGCATCAAGAAATCAACCTCCTCCTGCTCAAAATAAATAACGGAAAAAAATATATTGTTCAAATATCATATACTAGTCGCCACGTCATGGATGAAAAACGAAACTATTAAATTGCAAATGAGGAATAAATCATGCTTGAGTTATTGCTAAACAATTATATTCACGAGTCAACATACTTCTGCATGCGTTTGGTTTTGGTTTACTAATATCGATTGGCTAAGTAATTGGGAGAACATGCATGCAATCATGTAAAAAAAAAATACGTACGTAGATAAATTCCGAAATTCAAAATAGGAATGAGGTTAAAATTTGGAGTTTCCCATTAATGTAGGATGCGTACCTTGGAACGACTCCAATTTTCAGTAGAGAAAGAAAAAGCAGTGATAGCTTGTATTCCCAGTTTGGAAGAAATGTTACAAATCTCTTTTAATTTTTGAGTAATTAACCTGTGACCTTCTTGCACAGGTAAGCCTCTAGCCTTAGCCCATCTTCTGTTTCCGTCCATTATTAAAGCAACATGTTTAGGGATATTTAGCTGATCATCAATTAGTTGGCTGAGTGAGTTTGAAATCTTGCAGAAACGGCCACGCGCAGATAAACACGGAGATGGAGATGGAAATGATGATCCAAGACCCAACTTAGAGGTCTTGGATGGGATAAGGAGCTGAGCTTGGGACGCTAACAAAGAGCTCATTTTCCTCAACCTTAGTTAATTGCACACTAAAGTGAATTAAGTTTAAAAAGGAAAGCAGGCAGCAATTTCAGTTCTGATAAAGGAAACTAATCTATGCTGCTTAAATAGGCATGCATGTCAGTACCCTTTGGGTTTGCTAATTGTGTTAAAAATATAGTACTCTACTTAGTATACAATACTATATTCCTCATTGGGTATATAAAAACTAAAATACTTATCTCTTAACATTTGGCAAACGTGTTCTTACGATTCTATTTAATATTGTTCAAAGATTGCCATCTAACTTTTTATTAATTAGATTGTCACTTTACATCATTAATTGCGTACTACTTTCCTTTAAATGTAATGAATTTTTCGAGACTTATTAAGAGACCCAATATCTTCGGCTATAATACCAATCAACTGATCTACTTCTACACTCGTCGACATAAGCTATTACACTCAAGTACATCAACGATCTCTACAACTCATAAAATAGGATTTGTAAATCCAAGAAGATTCATCAACTACGTTTGCAAACCTTTGTAGTCAGTTGATCAATCTCTTTTTTTCTCTGCCTTTTTCAATGTTATATGGTTGATATTGCACAGGTGTATTAACATTATTATTTTGATCAATATTTTGCATTTTCTTCACTTCCTCTACTTTTGCACTACTAGGCTAGCTAGTGGAGATTCACTTTTTAACTACATGCGGTCACTGATACCACGATCTATTTTGGCTATTACGTTCTTCCTCTAACTATCCAGTGAGGCAGATTCATTGAATTTCACATCCATACTAATAACAAACAATGGAGTCTTCTGATATGTGCACCACAATTTATAACTTTGCACTCAGTTGCATACCCAAACAATATGCACTTCTTTGCCCTCGACTCAAGTTTTTCATCCCTCACATGAGCATAAGCAGGACAACCAAATATTCTCAATTGGAATAATCATCAGGCGAATCAGACCATACCTCAAAAAGAGCCTTGAACTCGATAGTTGTGGATGAAGATTTGTTGACCAAATAACAACTTGTATTGATTGCTTTGGCCAAAAATTTCTTGCTAATACATAAGTGTGAAAGCATACTTCGCACTATATCACAAAATGTTCTGATGCAAGTACGGTGTCTCACTATGCCTTCTCTACTGAAGAAATTATTAAACTTTGAATTGCAAAATTTCAACCTATTATCAGTTCGGAGACGCTTAACTTTTGTTTCCATCTGCATCTGGAACATCATCTTTCATTTAACAAATGTCGAAAATGCTTCATCTTTTATTTTCAAAAAATATGACCAAACCATTTTTGAGTAATCATCAATCCAATCATCAAATATCTGGCACCACTCTTGGAGAAAAATCTGTTTGGACCCCAGGAGTCTAAATGTATATAATTTAAGTTGTCTCTGGTATTGTGCTTTCACCTTCTTGTTGAATTTCATCCTTTTCTGTTTACCAAACATACATGGCAATCAAGGATGGCGTGATACGGAGATAACCAATCCATGCCTAGGATGACCTCAAAGCCAGTCATATCAAGCAACAGAAGATCCGTTCTAGTCTCATGACCACAAAATGTAACAATGCAGGACCGGTAGATCCGATCCATAATAAGAGAATCACCCACAAGAGTGGACACATAGATAGCAGTACCCATGGGCTCACGAGGAACACCCAGGAAATGAGGAAACAAATATGAAACATACAAATACGTAGACCCTGGATCAAATAGTACTGAAGCATCCCTACCGCAGACATAAATAATACCTGTGATCACAACATCTGAGGCCACTGCATCTGGTCTGGTTGGAAAAGCATAAAACCTAGCTGGAGTGCCACCTGACTGGCCTCCACCTGGATGGCCTCCACCTTTAGGACGGACCTTACCCACCTGCCCTCCACCTCCGGCGGTCGGACGATTGGTGGGACAACTGGTGCTATAATCATAGGCTGCTAACCCTGCTTCACTCCCTTGCCCCGAAGCCTGGGGCAGAACTTTAGCACATGACTGAGATCCCCGCACTCGAAACAACCTCTCGGTACAGTGAGCTGCTGACCTAAAGTCTGACCTTGATGGCCTAAATACCCACTAGAACAACCCTGAATAGCTAGTGGGCGGTAGGAACTCTCTGGCATGGAGCTAAAATAAGGTCGCACTGGAGCACCCCGAGGAGGCGGCGCTGCTGAATATGTGGGCCTGCTGGACTGACCCCTCACAAATTGGCCTCTGCCCCCACCCAGGGCGCCTCTGAACTCTCTAGAATACCAAAACTGCTTATCTCTCGTAGCCTACTCCCGGGTACGCTGACGTACACCCTTAATCCTCCGAGCTATCTCTATAACTAGCTGGTAAAAAGTCCCCATCTCAACCTCTCGGTCCATGGTGGAATGAATGCCTATGTGCAAACCTGCAACAAACCTCCGCACTCTCTCTGCATCGGTGGTAATGATCATAAGTGCATGGCGAGACAACGTAGAGAACCTCGCCTCATAGTTGGTCATTGACATCTGACCCTCCTGGAGTTTCTCGAACTGAAATAACAACTCTTACCTCTAAGAGGGTGGGTTATATCTATCCAGAAAAATACAGGTGAACCGGTCTCAAGTCATGGGAGGAGAATCTGCTGGTCTGCCGAGAAGATTGGACTGCCACCATCTACGGGCCTTGTCCTCCACTTGGAAAGTAGTAAAATCTACCCCATGGGACTCCAATATCCTCATGTTATGCGGTCTGTCCATGCACCGATCAATAATGTCCTGGGGGTCCTCATGTCTCTCACCTCCAAAGACAGGAGGATGAAGCCTAGTCTATCTGTCCAATAGCTTCTGCGGATTGCCGGCCGCAACTGGTCTAGGCTCGGGTATAGCTGCTGCCACTGGCTAAGCTCCACCCATATGTAGTGCACTCGGGGTCTGATATACGACAGCTGCATGCCTTGGAGCCTGAGCGGTAGGGGTCTGTGCTCCCCTTCCCGCCTGCGATGTGGCTGGGTCTGCTGGAAATAAACTAGCATGGGTCATAGTATCCATGAACCGCAACATACGGCCAATGACTTCCTGGAAACCTGGTGCAGACACGAAATCTGCCAGGGCTGGCTCTGCTGCAGGCATCTCACCCTGCTTCTCAATAATAGGATCCTCTACTGGATATACTGGTGGCATAGCTGGAGAAAAACTGGGACGTCCTCGTGCTCTAACACGGGCTGGAGCCCTCCCTCGGCCTCTGCCTCGGCCTCTAAAAATAAGGGGAGCAGAGAATAAGAGAAAGATACTTAGTACAACATCAACTGCACTATAAGAGATGAAGAAAGAGTAGTTTTCTAACACCCTATAGCCTCTCGAAGATAAGTACGGACGTCTTCGCACCGATCCGCAAGACTCTATTAGGCCTGCTCATAACTTGTAAGACCTACATGAACCTAGTACTCTGATACCATGTTGTCATGACCCAATTCAAGTGATTAAATTCCATTAATTTAAAAGGTTGACACCACAAATTTGTAAATAAATAGACAAAAGCAGTTGAGTGCCATCATAATAATAGAATAATCCAAAACCATATGTCTGTTAGTGTGTGTGCCAAGACCTGGTGTCATACGTGTATGAGCACTAATAGATTGAACAAAACTCTAGCTATTGTCTGGAATGAAAATAGTTAGGAATAAATGCAAAGGAGAGACTCTAGGTGCTGTGGAACAACTTAGGAGGTAGCTCACCACTAGGCCTCGGGATAACGGGGGTGCGTGCCTGAATGACTGCCAGATGCACCTGCCTCAGATCCTGCACAATTAGTGCAGAAGTGTAGCGTGAGTACATAAACAACATGTACCCAGTAAGTATCTAGTTTAACCTCGACGAAGTAGTGACGAGGGGTCGACTTCGACACTTACTATGGGCTAACAATACGAACATAGAAATTCTAAATAAGCATGAGTTATGTAAATAACAATAATAACCCATTAACAAGCAGGAGCAAATAATTCTTTCACAAATTAATGAATTCCAAATAAATCCCCGTCATTGATAAGTGTAACCTCATAAGCCACAAAATAATCTCAAGTATGATTAGGGTCTGAGTATTATTAAGCACGATTTATGCCGAGGTCGTATGGCCCGATCCATAATAACGTGTACACTGCCCAAGGACGTGCGTCAATCTACTGCCGAGGCGTACGGCCCGCCCCACAAGAAGAGAGGATACTCTATAAGAATTTGACTTAAATGTTATAACAAGGATAATACACAATGTAATAAAAATTCGATTAACGGTTCCGCTAAATATTTAAGTAAGTGAAATTCGGCCTTTTACAATTCCTCTAACAAGTTCTAATATAATTTAGGCACTTAAAGCAACAAGTAGGGTGCAATTATTTCAAGTACTTCATGATTTGGGTCCTAAACTACCCGTACATAAGCATAAATAGTAGCTACGCATGATCTCTCGTCACCTCGTGTGTACGCAGCCCCCACAATTAGAAGCAATTATTAATTTGAATCACCTATGGGAAACATTTCCTCTTACAAGGTTAGAAAAGAGACTTACCTCGTCTCAAGGCTTACTTTCCGGTCACAATTTCGCTCTAAAGCCTCAACTCGATTCTAAACAATCCAAAACTATTCAAATGTTATATAAATTAATCAATACATGTTCAAAAGTTCATATTCTAACTATTTTAGTGATTACCCAACCCCAAATTGAAGGATTCCTAAAATTCATCCCCGGGCCCACATGCCCGGATTCCGAAAATTTTCAAAGAAAGTTGTTACCCATAACCTGACGAATTCAAATTTATAATTTTCACTCAATTCCACAACCATTTTCGTGGTTAAATGCCATTTTTATCAAAACCTAAAATTTTCAACTAAACTCACAATTTTCACAATTTTTCATGTTAAAATATACCCATAATCTATGTATTAAACTTACATTGGGTAGGAATTACTTACATTACATAACTAGGTTGTAATCCCCTTCTTTAAAGCTCCAAAATCGCCCAAGTGTGTAATAAATGAACTCAAAAATAGTTGAGTCCCGAGTTAAATGAAGGTTCTGCCAAGCAGAACTTTCGCACCTACTGTCCCCGGGGCCGCACCTGCGGTACCGCTTCTGCGGGACTTGGTCTGCTTCTGCGGAATTCCCCAGGCCCAGTGCTGGCTGTTTCTATGGACAGGATCCCACTTCTGCGGTCCCGCTTCTGCGGAAGTGAAGCGCATCTGCGGCATTTGCGCACCTGCAATCCTTCATCGCAGAAGCGAGGCTGTTTCTGCGCACACCTCTTTGCTTCTGCGAACCATTGATAAAATGTTCCAAGGCCGCTTCTACGGCCAAATGCACGTATCTACGGGCTCGCACCTGCGGCCAAATGCTCATAGGTGCGGGCACACCAGAACTGGTGCACCAGCAGCCTTTTTGAGTCCAAGTTCAATCCGTGCATTGCCCGAATTGCACCCGAAACCCCGAGGCCTCGCCCAAACATACCAACTAGTCTGTAATCATGAGACGAACTTGCTAGAACCCTCGAAACACAGAAAACAGCACCAAAAGCAAGAATCACACCCCAAACCAAATCAATTCAACTTATGAACTTAAAGTTCTTCCAACTTGCTCCGAATGCGCCGAATCATACCTAAACTACTCAGAATGACACCAAATTTTGCGTTCAAGTCTTAAATCACCATAAGGAACTATTCCCAGGCTCGGAATCAAAAACGGACCTCGATAACATCAAAATCTACTCCAAACCAAATTTAAAGAACTTTAAGACCTTCAAGGTGTCAACTATCTATATTAAGCGCCGAAATGCTTCCGGGTCATCTAAAACCCGATCCGAATATACGCCCAAGACCAAAATCATCATACGAACCTATTGGAATCATCAAATCCCGGTTCTGAGGTCGTTTACTCAAAACGTTGACTCAAGTCAAACGTAACCCTTTTTAGCCAACATTAAGGAACTAAGTGTTCCGATTTCAACCCGAACACTTCCAAATCTCGAACTAACTATCCCCACTTGTCATTAAACAGTAAAAGCACATACATGAGTCTTATTGAGGGGAACAGGGATCTATAAAGAAAAATGACCGGTCGGGTCGTTACACTAGCGATATAAAGCACAATTCAGTCAAGGTCGTTCAGCCCGATCAAGAATAATGTGTACACTGCCAAGGGTCGTGCGGCGTGAACCATAGATGCATCTGTATAATGCTGAGGCGTTCGGCCCGCACCATAAGAAAAGGAAGGAAGTAACTGAATTACGAGACACATGTTTACAATACCGTACATGAGCACAAAATGAATATAATCTTTACCGTTTCTAAAATAACTCGCCCACCACTCAAAGTGTTAAGGCTTGGCCTAGTACGCATATATTTATTTCTAAATAAATTTCATTTATAACTTCAATTAAGTAAGCCAGCAGAATGAGTTCAAATAATTCAAATATGACATGATAAGCTCCTAAGTCTACCCGGACATAAACATGCTTTAGCTACGTACGGACTCTCGCCACCTCATGCGTACGTAGCACCCACAACTAGCTGCACATAACAAAACATATATCACCTAAGGGTGGTATTCCCCCTCACAAGATTAGACATGAGACTTACCTCACTCCGAAGTCCCATAACCGGTTCCAAAGCCATTCAAACACCTCAATCCGATGCTTGTCTCTTCAAAACAAGTCAAACAACGGGCAAACCAATCAAAATATACCTCAATACGTATAATCTAGCAATTTATAATGATTCCCAACTCCGCTCAAAAATCCAACAAGGACAACCTTCGGTCACACCTGCCTAGATTCTGAAAATGTTCGAAGATAAACTTTACCCATAACACCACGAACTAAAATATATAACTTATTCTAAATTTCATGTCCAACTTCGTGGTCAAAATCCAAAAATACCAAATTCTAGGTTTTCTACCAGAATCCCAAGTTTCTACAAATTTCCATGTTTAAATCCATATACAAACCATGTATTTAACGTGTAATATGTGGGAGTTACTTACCTTGTGTTGCTTGATGAAAATCTCCCCTTGAAGCTCTCCAAAATCGCCCCAACCAAGTGAAAATGGAAGAAAATGGGCCAAATCCCGTTCTTAAAAGAACACACTGGCCAACGACCTCTCGCATATGCGGAACATTAGCTGCTTCTGCGGCTCAGAGTCCGCTTCTTTGGCTCCCTTCAGGCACCTCAACATCTGCATCTGCGGCCCCTCTAGCGCTTCTGTGCCTTCGCTTCTATGATGCTTCATCCACAGGTGTGGTTCCGCTTCTGCAGAATTCGACTGCATCTGCGGTCCCAGCCTCCCCTAGCAAGGTCTCCAATGGACGCATATGCGATCACGCAGGTGCAGGAATTTATTCGCACCTACGACCTCATCCAGTTCAACTCCCAGTCGCTTTTGTAGTGTGACCCTCGCTTTTGCGATGTCGCTTCTACGACTTAGCTTCCGCAGAAACGATCGCACCAGCAACCAGAAAATCCCAGCATTCCCTTAGTCCAACATTTGATCTGTTAACTATATGGTATCCACCTGAGGTCCTAGGGACCTAAACTAATACCAACGCGTCCCAAAATACATTACAAACTTAGTCGAGACCTCAAATCACACCAAACAACATCAAAACTATGGATCGACGATCAAAAGCCTTCTTAAAACTTCCAAACTTTTAAACTTCGACGAACGTGTCTTATTCATATCAAAACATTCCGGAAGGACGCCAAACTTTGCGCACAGGTCACAAATCACGATACGAACATATTCCAAGGCTCGGAATCCCAAACATACATCGATAACACCAAAGACCACCCCAAACCAAACATAGGAGATTCTTAAACTTTAATAATGTTAACTTTCCAAAATAATGCCGAAATGCTCCCTGGGTGATCCGATACTCAACTCAAACATACACCCAAGTCTGAAATCATCATACAAATTTATTGGAACCTTCAAATCCTGATTCCGAGGCGGTTTACTGAAAAGTCAAACCTTAGTCAATTCTTCCAACTTACAGCTTCCGAAATTAGAATTGTCTTTCCAAATCTATCACGAACTTCCCGAAATTCAATTCTGACCACACGTACGAATCATAATACCTAAAGTGAAGCTACTCAAGGCCTCAAACCGTCGAACGACGTTCTAGAGCTCAAAACGACATGTCGGGTCATTACATTCTCCCCCAGTTAAACATACGTTCATCCTCGAACGTGCTAAGGACAACTCCGGAGTTGTCCAAAATCACTGTTTAACACCTCGTGCATCTACCCGTGCCACCACAACCCGGTCGAACATATTATCTCGAGTCAGACTGAAGATCCTCCCTTTTATTTAGTCAATACGCCTTAGAACCAAATTCCAACCTCCAAATTTCCCTACAAGTCCTGATTCTAACATAAAACATTGTACCAATCACCACACATTGTACCAAAACATGATCATGCACCTGTGCTGAAATTACGCCATGCACCACATAAGTCGGTTTCCCATAATAACATCCTCCAACCACAATAACTTCAATTTCACGAATCCGATACTCGCAAAACACCATATAACACATATAACCCCTGTTCCAATTCTCGCAGTACTGCCACAACAAAAGAGATGTGTTAAAATGCATAACCACCTGCCGAATCAATAAATCATGGAATCTCTCCTCCGGACAAGAACCATTACATAGTTTTGAACTGAATAGCGATATTTTCTCTTTAGCATACCCTTCATAACTACGATCGCACTGATCCCAAGTCCAATAACCTCGTCTCACCCAGTGCAGGCTTTTCAGACAATAAGCCATCTTAAATACTACCAAACATTTCATATGATGCCAATAATGCGCCAGCAAGCTACAAACTCGATTGCGATACATAAGGGAAAATGAACTCAGGAAAAAGAACTACCTAGCTCGCGAAACCAATAAAACAAGCTAATAGATGTTGTGAACCTACCTCAGGGATGAAAACAAGTCACACAAAATAAATGTAAGGAACTATGCTCAACATCTCGTTGTTGCGGCGTGCAACCCGATCCGACATGACACTGTTGTGGCGTACAACCCAATCCACATAACATGCCCGTGGCGGCGTGCCACCAGATCCAGAAATATACCCGCGGAGGCATGCCACCCAATCCGCACATAACATCCAAAAGAAAAACACACACATCAAGGCGTAACACATATACTTACCAAATGCCCAAATATCGACTACAAGCACGCGAAGTGCATAACACCAATCCAGGGGAGACGGATAGTGCCATACGCTACGAAAACCAAGCACAACTAAGGTGCAATGATGACATGCATCTCGAGAGCCATCCTTCTCATATAACACAACAATCTACACGGGACCTCAACACGTGTGAGAATAATCAAGTCGTCTCACAACCCACATGGAACAATAGAGATTACAAGGAATAGCTGACGACTGAAATAACATCCCATGCTCGACGATGCCTCCACGAGAAATGCTATAACGAACGAACACATCCGACCTGACGTAGAGCACACACTCATATTAGACCCACCAACGGAGCTCACGCCGATTTTGATCATACAATACTAGGCCAATAACCTTCCAAAGATCCATAATGGCCCTATTGGTGACACATAAGAACAATCGTCAAACCCAAAACAAACTCACACGGTCCGCAGTCCAAGGAATAGGACACCTCTCGGGCATAAACTCTCGCATTTGCGATACTACCATAAACTCCATACTTGGTTTTAATCTTTAAAAATCAAGTGATTAACATGCCACACTTATACAAATCTCCACGTGGGGTACGCTCCCACGACCTTCCGCTTAGGTATCAAAGTCCGCACATCCATACCACCAACCGTTCAAATTCTATAAAGCAAATCAAGAATCCGCAAATCAATACACAAAGCCTCTTACATAGAACGCCGTTCTCAGGAGACACTAAAGAAAATGCTAGCTTACTCTGAACATCTGAATTCTCCCCTGCTCATTCGAGCTCGTGACATTCTTATCATCATCGAACTACAACCTTGATCCTCAACTTTCAAATTCCCATGGTGCTCACTGCACCTATCTTGCCGCTACGTGGGAATACACAAATTCATCATAACCCCTGAACTACCAGTAGAATAAACACTTCATTGGCTAGAAACCTTTCACTTAGCTCATTCAAGAAGAGCCAATGCAACACGCAAATGAATTCCCAAACCGCAAGAAATACAAACCTCAAGTCGTGATCTAAACTTCCATGACTCCTCCGAAATCCATTTACACCTCAAGGCCATTTGAATCAAATACCTCACAAATAAATCGGGTTGTAATGGTTGTCAAGTCCGCGCGTACAACCACAAACCACATGTATAACTTCACATGCTGAAGGGACTGATCATTGCCACAATCATGCTGATTCAATCATTACAAACTGACCTAACTTCTTTCAATTTAATCTCGACTTGCCTTAGAAATAATTGTAGCTCCATTCCCAAACGTAATGAACCAAATCTGCACTCATACCGACTGACACGTATCACGAGACCACACTGTCTCAATACTCTTGGACCATCCCATACTCTCCTTATGCGCACAATAGCATCTCCGACTGGTATACCCATTCTGAAAGACCTTTCGCGAATCCGAAACTGTTTCTCCCTTTCCTCTAATACTGCACTCTATACCCGATGATAACATAAAATATTCTAAGTCCCGCTCTCTATCCACTATGAAGACTCGATCCTTAACCACACAACGGACCCGAAATCCTTAGGCACTGCACTTTAATTCTTGAACCCACTAGAATCATTGTTGAGAGTCACCCACTCTGAGTTGATCCCGAATATAACAAAACTTCAACGCTCTGCTAGCACATGAACACCCTCTCAAAGAGGCTGAATTATTTTCCTTGTACAATACATCTATAAGAAGCATAAACTCTGAGTCTTCCTAAATGCTGCACCTTAGTCGATAAAGCGAAGTATAGCAAACACTCATCGAGTTCCTTGTTCGAGTTACTCCTGACATTTCCTTTTTCCTAGTCATAATTAATCCACCAACGCATCGATAAACTGCAACCGCACAAGAAGACAACCATGCGATCCAATCATAAATGGTAGGGCTCCCCCATTTAGCTTTAAGCTACCATTATATAAACCGAGAACCCACGAGGATCCTCCTTCTCAGTTACCATGATCTCGCACCCTTAACCCGCCAAATTTCTCGAATTCTTTTGTTAACCTTTTCATGAAACATTCTGAATTATCGGACACGATAGTACACCTGACCTTCTGTTGGGTAGTAAGTTGGACTCTTCGTAGAAACTTCATCAAAATCACACAACCGCTAATTTTGCTCACAAGAGATCACTCACATGTGGAATTCCTTACCGACATCTTCCAACGATGTTGCACTGGCTACAACTACCACGTAATCAGTAAATTCTCCTCAGCCCATGCTCACCCATCAGCCGTATAGATATGTTCCTTCCCCATTGACATCAACTGAAAGTTCAACAATACCTTCCAAAATTAAGTCATATTGCATCTGAAGTGATAATCAAATCTTCACACGCCTCTTCATTTCAAGCAACCTCCTTTCTGCCATATTCAATCTTTCTTCGTACATTAACCATCATTCCAAATAAAATCCGTAGACCAAATCACCTTCCATCACGATTCCCAAACCATTCTACAATTTCTTAAGGCACGCGGCTATCCTACCACAGGATCCATATGTTAATCTGCCACTCTTACTTCGGTTAAACTATCTCCTTTAAGCAACTCCTCGACCTCTGTTGTTCATACTTGACCTGCTAGTAATTCAACTACCGCGAGACACTTCCTGCCATGTCCTCCCTCATACTTTGCTGCCCAACTGCTGCCTTATACCAACTCCATATTTGTAGCACCGGAACTAATGAATTGCTACCCACTCTAAACCTCCTGGAAGATCATCTTTAGCGAGCCATCAACATTAGAATAACCAATTTGATTCGGAACCGCTACACACTGCTATCTCTGACAACAGCGTCTTAGGCACCATTTCACAACACCTTGCCCCGAAGTCAAAAATTAAAGAAGACCATAACACCTGTGAATCCTTAATGCGATCCAAAAAGGACGACGATACCACATCACAAATGAGAATTACCCCACGTGCGAAAATATCAAGTCTCGTTACTCAATCAACCAAAGCATGAACATCTATAGCCCAATTTCCCTTCTTTTGGTGGAATTAAATGTTGAACCTCTAAATTATGCATTGAAAATCCTCCTTTCAAGTCAGTCACTGTCTCAACACATAGACAACACCCTACCATTACACCAACACTGTGCGATAACAACGCATGAACATCATAACAATCCATGCATAGCCTCAAAATCATAGGAAGTACAGATACTGAACTAAAACGACATAACACCCTTCCGCAAGGCGACAACAACAGCCTGTCTGAACATGACGATAATGGCCTGCACCACGTCTGCAGTACCAATACAACTCCTGGATGTCCAATTGACAACAAGCACTTCACGTCGCATAAGATTAAGTAGGAAGGAAATAAAGGGACAAGGCCTAATGGAATCAAACCGCACGATGAGAAAATCAAGAAGGGAAGTGCTCCTAACAGCCCTGTAGCCTCTCGAAGATAAGTACATATGTCTTCTACTGATCTGCAAGACTCTACTGGACTTGCTCATGACTGGTGAGACCCAAGTGAACCTAATGCTCTGATACCAAGTTGTCATAACCCAAAATCCACTATAGGTCGTGATGGTGCCTAACGCCACCGTCAGGCAAGCAAATGTTGATTTATCCATTTATTTACTCATTTTGTTACTTTCAAGATCATGATCTCCATTACCTAAATAGTATAAAATGTATTTTACAGGATAAAAAGATAATAACTACGTGAACTACAATAACAAACAACCAGTAGGAACCCCCAAAACCCGATGTCACAAGTGCACGAGCATTTTCCAAGGAGTACAATAATAATACATCTGTCCCGAGTGTATTAAGATAGAATAAAATAAAGAGTAAAATGAAGACTCGATGGACTGCGATGCATAGCCTGGAATGCAGCTGACATAAAGTCTCCTCAACAGGTGCGCTTACGCGCCAAGGTGATCATCAACTGAACCTGTCAGATCCTGCACATTTAGTGTAGAAGTGCAGCATGAGTACGTAAATCAACGCGTACCCAGTAAGTATCAATCCTAACCTCGGAGAAGTATTGACGAGGGGTCAACATCAACACTTACTAAAGGTCCAATAAAACAATATAATAAAACATGAGTAGATATGAAGCATACGACAATGATGGGTAAATCTGTAAGTTACATAATCTTCCAATTACTTCTTTTATAACAAGAATTTCTAAATTTTGCATTCTACCTTGACAACTCAGAAAATATAAAGTGTCATTATCAAATAAATAAGTAATACCATATAAATGTCGGTCCTCAGTAGAAAGATTAGCTCGTGAATATTCATACTACTAGCGATATATAGCACAATTATGCCGAGGTCGTTCGGCCCGATCCAGAATTATGTGTACACTGCCGAGGGTCATGCAGCGTGAACCATAGATGTATCTATATACTGCCATGACGTTCGACCCGCTCCACAAGAAAAGGAAGAAAGTTACCGAATTATGAGACATGTGTTTACAATACCGTACATGAGCACATAATGAATATAATCTTTACTGTTTCTCAAATAACTCGCCCACTACTCATAGTGGTAAGGCTTGGACTAGTATACATATATTTATTTCTAAATTAACTTCATTTATAACTTCAATTAATTAAGCCAACAAAATGAGTTCAAATAATTCAAATATTACATGATAAGGTCCTAAGTCTACCTAGACATAAACATGCTTTATCTACGTACGGACTCTCGCCACCTCGTGCGTACGTAGCACCCATAACTAGTTGCACATAACAAAACAAAGATCACTTAGGGGTAGTTTTCCCCCTCACAAGGTTAGACATGAGACTTACCTCGCTCCGAAGTCCCATAACCGACTCCAAATCCACTTAAACACCTCAACCCGAAGCCTGTCTCTTCAAAACTAGTCAAACAATGTGCAAACCAATCAAAATATACCCCAATACGTATAATCTAGAAATTTATAATGATTCCCAACTCCACTAAAAAAGCCAACAAGGACAACCGACAGGCCCACTTGCCCGAATTTTGAAAGTTTTCGAAGATAAACTTTACCCATAACACCACGAACTACAATATATAACTTATTCCAAATTCTTGGTTTTCTACCAAAATCCCAAGTTTCAACAAATTTCCATGTTTAAATCCATATACAAACCATGTATTTAACTTGTAATAGGTGGGAGTCACTTACCTTGTGTTTCTTGATGAAAATCTCCCCTTAAAGCTCTCCAAAATCGCCCTAACCAAGTGAAAATGGGCCAAATCCCGTTCTTAAAAGAACACACTGCCCAGTGACCTCTCGCATATGCGGAACATTAGCTGCTTCTGCGGCTCAGAGTCCGCTTCTGTGGCTCCCTTCAGGCACCTCAACATATGCATCTGCGGCCCCTCCAGCGCTTCTGTGCCTTCGCTTCAGCGATGCTTCATCCGCAGGTGGGGTTCCACTTCTGCGGAATTCAACCTCAGCCAGTTCAACTCCTAGCCACTTCTGTGGCGCAACCCTCCCTTCTGTGATGTCGGTTCTTCAACCCAGCTTCCGCAGAAGCAATCGCAACAGCAACCAGATATCCCAACATTCCCTTAGTCCAAAAATTGATCCGTTGACTATCTGGTATCCACCCGAGGCCCTCAGAACCTTAACCAATAATACCAACGTGTCATAAAACACATAACAAACTTAGTTGAGGCCTCAAATCAAGCCAAACAACATCAAAACTATGGATCAACAATCAAAACCCTTCTTAAAACTTCCAAACCTTTAAACTTCGTCGAACGCATCTAATTCATATTAAAACATTCCGGAATGACACCAAACTTTGCGGACACATCACAAATCATGATACAAACCTATTCCAAGGCTTGGAGTCCCAAACGGACATCGATAACACCAAAGCCCACCCCAAACCAAACTTAGGAGATTCTTAAACTTTAATAATGTTAACTTTCAGAAATAAATGCCGAAATGCTCCCGGGGTGATTCGATACTCAACCCGACTATACGCCCAAGTCCGAAATCATCATACGAACATATTGGAACCTTCAAATCTCGATTCCGAGGTCGTTTACTCAAAAGTCAAATCTTAGTCAATTCTTACAACTTAAAGCTTCCGAAATTAGAATTTTCTTTCCAAATTAATCCTGAACTTCCCGAATTTCCCGAAATTCAATTCCGACCACACGCACAAGTCATAATACCTGAATGGAAGCTACTCAGGGACTCAAACCACCGAACGATGCGGTAGATCTCAAAACGACCGGTCGGGTCTTTACATTCTCCCTCACTTAAACATAAGTTCGTCCTCGAACGTGCTAAGGACTGCTCCGGAGTTGTCCAAAATCGCTGTTTAACACCTCGTGCACCTACCCGTGCCACCACAACCCAGTCAGACACATTAGCTCGAGTCAGACTGAAGAGCCTTCCTTTTATTCAGTCAATAAGCTTTAGAACCAAATTCCATCCTCCGATGTTTCCTACAAGTCTTGCTTCTAACATACGAATACTGTACCAATCACCACACATTGTACCAAAACATGATCATGCACATGTGCTGAAATCACACCATGCACCACATAAGTCGGTTGCACATAATAACATCATCCAACCAAAATAGCTGCAATTTCACAAATCTGATACCCGTAATACACCCTATAACACATATAAGCCCTGTTCCAATTCTCGCAGTACTGCAACGACAAAATAGACGTGTAGAAACTCATAACCACTTGCCAAATCAATAAATCATGTACTCTCTCCTCCGGACAAGAACCATCACATCGTTCTGAATTGAATAACAATATTTCTCTTTAACATACCCTTCATAACTCTGATCTCACTGATCCCACGTCCAATAACCTCGCCTCACCTAGTGCAGGCTGCTCAGACAATAAGCCATCTCAAATACTGCCAAAAATCTCATATGACGCCAATAGTGCGCCAGCAAGTTACAAACTCGAATGCGATACATAAATGAACTGTGGAAAAAGAACTACCCAACCCGCGTAACCAATAAAACAGCCGAATAAATGCTATAAGCCTACCTCAGGGATGAAAAAAAGGCACACAAAATAAGTGTAAGGAACTATGCTCAACATCTCGTTGTTGCGGTGTGCAACCCGATCCGACATGATACTGTTGCAACGTGCAACCCGATTCACATAACATGCCCATGGCGGAGTGTCACCCGATCTAGACAATATACCTGTGGCAGCGTGCCACCCGATCGCCACATAATAATAAGAAGAAAAAACATACATCAAGTCGTGACGCTTATACTTACTAAATGCCCAAATATCGACCACAAGCACGCCAAGTGCATAATACCAATCCCGGGGAGATAGATAGTGCCATACGCTATGAAACCCAAGCATAACTAAGGTGCAATAGTGACCTGAATCTCGAGGGCCATCCAACTCACATAACACCATAAGCTACACGGGACCTTAATGTTATAGCGAACGTACACATAAGACCTGACGTAGAGCACACAGTTACATTATACCTACCAACCGACCTCATACCGATTCTGATCATATCATATTGGGTCAATAAACTTTCCAAAATCCATAATGGCCCTATTCATGACACATAAGAATGGTCGTCAAACCCGAAACAAACTCACACAATCCGCAGCCCAAGGAAAGGACACCTCTCAAGCATAAACTCTCGCATTTGTGATACTAACATAACCTTCATACTTGCTTTTTTATCTTTAACAATCAAGTGACTAACATGCCATACTTATACAAATCTCCCCATGGGGTACGCTCCCATGACCTTCCACTTAGGTAGAAAAGTCCTCACATCCATACCACTAACCGTTCAAATTCTGTAAAGCAAATCTAAAATCCGCAAATCAATACGCAAAGCCTCTTACACAGAACGCCGTTCTTAGGTGACACTAAAGAAAATGCCAGCTTACTTTGAACATCTGAATTCTCCCCTGCTCATCCAAGCTCGTAACATTCTTGTCAACACCGAACCGCAACCTTGATCCTCAACTTTCTAAATCCCATGGCGCTCACTACACCTATCATGCCGCTATGCGAGAATACACGAATTCTTCATAACCCCTGAACTACCAGTAGAATAAACACTTCATTGGCTAGAAACCTTTCACTTAGCTCATTTCAGAAGAGCCAATGCAGCACGCAACTAAATTCCCAAACCGCAGGAAATACAAATCTCAAGTCGTGATCTAAACCGCCATGACTCCTTCGGAATCCATTTACACCTCAAGGCCATTTGAATCAAATACCTCCCACGTTAATCAAGTTGTGTCAGCTGTCAAGCCCGCACGTACAACCACAAACCACATGTATAACTTCACACGCCAAAGGGACTGATCCTTGCAACAATCATGCCTATTCAATCATTACAAACCGACCCAACTTGTCACGCCCCGAACCTAGGAGCGAGACAAGCACCCCGTGCCTCACCTAACCTGGCGTACCAAATTACGACTAAGGGACTCTGAACACATAATGTCATACTTTGGCCATGGGGCCACCTTGCAAGACAATTTGCGAAGCAAAATATAAAACTGAATGGAAACTAGCACTAACTAAATATCAATATAAAGCTAGGCCGACAAGGCCGTCATAGCTACTACAGCTGACAAACCACCAATTTATACAAACCCAACATAATGCACTAACCAACAGGATATGCCTACAAGCCTCTACTGATAGATGTACTGTGATCGGAACAGGGCCCCGACCTACCCATAACATATATACAGATATACATAAGATGTACACAAAACTCTAGTCCTGGCAACTCCGAAAGACGTGGAGCTTAACGATCAGGCTGAACTCGGGAAACACCTACTGAGGAGGTCTACCCGTCTGTCTATCTGAACCTGCACGCATGAAATGCAGCGCCCCCAAAAAAGGGACGTCAGTACGAAATAATGTACCGAGTATGTAAGGCAATAAAATAACTGAAATCTGAAACTGAACTGATAATATGATAACTGAAATTAACTAGGAGTCAAAGATGATCTGGAGATATACTTACCTGCTGATACCTGACTCAACTCCTTCAATATAGTAAGTAAAATAATTGTACGGCCTTATAAGGCTCGGTATATATAACCGCTCTGCCATAGTAGGCTCGCTTATAGGCGCTCGGCCATACTAGGCTATGTATCTCGACCATGCTGGGCTCGCTCATAGGCGCTCGGCCACAGTAGGCTCGGTATATAACTTTCCATCTGATCAGAGGTTGCCCAATAGGGGCCTGCCCATCGATTATAGCTCGATGGTAATGAAAATACTGTAATACTGTATATATAGGCTTGCTGCTCTCTTGACTGGAAGAAGACAATACTAAAATTGAATATAGAGTCTCGATAAGGAATAATATTGTAACTTATGAGACTAGAATAGTGTGAATAAATTCATGAATATGAACTTCTCTTTTTGTCTCATTACTAACACATGTAGCTACGAGATCATGCCAAAATGAAGGAAGGCTTAGCCTTAACATACCTTATCACAATCTTTTCAATCACCAAGTTGAACTCACCTCTTCGCACCTTAATCTACAAGAATGATAATAATACTATCGTTAAGTTACGAAAGGTACAACTATCGCACAACGAACGACAAACCTATTTTGTATTAAAACGGGCAGCATCTCCCCTATAATATGCCCTTCCTCCAACTTCAAGATAATACCAACAATACAAGGACAGAACAATAACAACATATATACATCATTTTCCAGCCCTATATACACCATCAAATACTACAAAACAGCCCAACACACCCCAATCTCTTCGTACACAAAACGACCACCGTAGTAGTGTCAAACGACCCGAAAATGTTATGACGAACGACCAGCCAACCACCCTACATTTATATGGTGTTTATAAACCCCCTTCCTCCTCCAAAACTCCACAAAATAGTAACAAAACACGCAGCCCAACAGCAACACAAAACAGTCCACAAAACAGTCCGCTACAAGTGAATAACTCGAACTCACGGCTTCCGATCACCATCCCGTGAGTTCTTACAAGTATAGAACGACTTACCATGAATTTACAGAAGAAAAAATGGATGAAAGAGAGCAGTAAACTCACCTTATTTGTTGGATAACTCAGCTCCTATCTTGGTTCTTCAAACTCTAAGTTTTACCTCCAATTGGAACTTGAAAGGGAGAGAAAATCAATTAGGGTTTGTGGGAAATTTTTGGGAGGATTCTTTGCAGAGCTTATGTCTGGTTATTATGCTCTATTTTAAGTCTAATATATGAAGAAAATAGGCCCTTAAAAGGCCTCTTTGGACGACCCGAAATGGCCCATTTTTGGGCTTTCATTTAAGCAAGTAGGTGACACACCTACTTGTCACCTAGCAGCTTGCGCAGTATCACAAAAATGCACATATCTCTCTACTCCGATGTCGTATTGACAAAAGGTTTAATGCATTGGAAAATAGACTCATAGATATTTAATTTGATTGGTGGAACACCCCATAAATCTAAGTATATTGGGAGAAAATCGCAGTTACATTTGACCCAAAGTTTCAGTAAAACTTATGAATGTAACTTGTGATGACTTTCATCGACTTTTGTTCCACAACTCGCTTGACTTAAAAACATAACACACGGATGTAATACGACTAATATAAATCATAACATAATCTCCTTATCATGTTAAGCACCCTAGTATCACCCCAATGGTATATGTTATAACATTCCCAACTTGTCGACTTTCGACGAAACATTATTTTCTTCAATTGCTTTAGCTTTTGAACTGTCCAACCCTCTTTGTACTTGTTGTTCATGATCTTCAATATTTGTAACCTCAGAGGTAACATGATTAACTTGCTTTATATACTTTTAAATATTATCTCATTTTTTTGTCCTACATTAGTTTGCTTACGACGCATTTTTACATACGAAAATATAGGGTGTAACATCACTCCCCCTTGGGAACATTCGTCCTCGAATGTTTACTCTTGGAGACTTTGGAAACTTTTTCCAGAGTATCCTTCGTACACTAGGTTAAAACCAACCTGCACGTAGCCAGAAACATACTATGCATGCCACACATGGCCAATCTTTATAAATAGCAGCAATTTGCCTCACCGACCGTAAATCATAAATATTGAAAGTGAAAAATAAAAGCTTACCTGATGACCTGCTAGCCTACATAGAGCTATGTTCTAGCGTCCCATCTCGAACCATATCTTCAGTTTGAAATAGGTGGGGGTATTTAGACTTCATTTCTTCCTCCGATTCCCACGTCATCTCTTCTACATTCTTGCTCCTCCATAAAACCTTTACGGAAGCTACCTCCTTATTTCGTAGATTGCGGATTTGTCGGTCTAGGATGGCAACTGGAATTTCCTCGTATGACAAGTCCTCTGTAATCTGTACATCATCCGTGGGCACTACTCGGGTAGGATCGCCAATGCACTTCCGTAGCATAGATACGTGAAAAACCGGATGGATAGACTCCAATTCTGAGGGCAACTCTAACTCATAAGCTAGTTGGCCCACTCTCCGAATGATCCTATAAGGCCCAATATACCGTGGGCTAAGCTTTCCTTTCTTGCCAAACCTCATCACGCCCTTCATAGTTGATACCTTTAAGAATACCCAGTCATGAATCCTGAACTCTAAGTCTCGTCGCCGCACGTCAGAATATGACTTCTGACGACTCTGAGCTGTCAACAGTCGCTCTCGGATGAGCTTTACTTTCTCTATGGCCTGCTGAACCAGGTCTGGCCCATGTAACCCAGATTCTCCAACATCAAACCACCCTATAGGAGATCTGCACTTACGCCCATACAAAGCCTCGTACGGAGCCATCTGGATACTGGAGTGGTAACTGTTATTATATGCAAACTCGATAAGAGGTAGATGTTCATCCCAACTTCTTTTAAAATCCAACACACATACTCGTAACATATCCTCGAGCGTCTGAATTGTGCGCTCGGCTTGTTCATCAGTCTGTGGATGAAAAGCTGTGCTGAGATTCACCTGAGTCCCTAGACCTCTCTGAAATGACCTCCAAAAATGTGCTGTAAACTGAGCCCCACGGTCAGATATAATAGAAACTGGTACTCCGTGTAGCCGCACTATCTCCTTAATATATAACTTTGCATAATCTTCTGCTGTATATGTAGATCTGACCGGTAGGAAGTGAGCTGATTTCGTGAGCCTATCGACTATCACCCATATGGAATCGAACTTACGATTAGAACGAGGTAAACCCATGATAAAGTCCATGTTTATCGCCTCCCATTTCCATGTCGGGATCTCTATAGTCTGCATTAGCCCTCCGGGCTTCTGGTGTTCTACCTTCACTTGCTGGCAACTAGTACATTGGGCGACAAACTCAGCAATGTTCTTCTTCATATCATTCCACCAGTACATATCCTTAATGTCATGATACATCTTCGTCGATCCAGGGTGGATGGAATACCATGAATAATGTGCCTCTGACATAATCCTGTCTCGTAGCCCTGCTACATCTGGAACACACAAACGACCCTTGTATCTGAGAACCCCATCTCCCTTGAGCTCTAACAATGGCTTCTTCTGCTGCGGAACTCGCTCTCTCAACTCGACCAACTCTGGGTCCTCGTACTGCCTTTCCTTGACTTTAGCTATGAGGGATGATTTTGCAGTGTTTTGGATTACAACTCCACCATCCTCAGAATCTACTAACCGAACCCCCAACGAAGCCAATTGATGAATATCTCTAGCTAATTGTCTTTTCTCGGGCTCTACATGTGCTAAGCTACCCATAGATCGGCGACTTAAGGCATCTGCTACAACATTAGCTTTCCCTGGATGGTAGAGAATGTTAACATCATAATCTTTCAATAACTCAAGCCATCGCCTCTGTCGCAAATTCAACTCTTTCTGCTTGAAAATATATTGTAGGCTTTTATGATCAGTAAATATATCAACATGAACACCATATAAATAATGCCGCCATATCTTAAGTGCATGGACAACCGCAGCTAACTCGAGGTCGTGGGTCGGATAATTCCTCTCGTGCTTCCTCAACTGCCTTGAAGCATATGCAATTACCTTCCCATGTTGCATCAGGACACATCCTAACCCGACACCTGATGCATCACAATACACGGCATAACCCTCTAGACCCTCTGGAAGTGTTAGAACTGGAGCTGAGGTCAACTTGTTCTTAAGCTCTTGGAAACTCCGCTCACAAGCCTCTGTCCATTGAAACTTAGTTTCTTTCTGTGTCAACTTCATCAATGGTGCCGAAAGGGAAGAAAAACCCTCTACGAACCTCCGATAGTATCCTGCTAAGCCTAGAAAGCTACGAACCTCTGTCGGAGTGGTAGGTCTAGGCCAAGATTTCACGGCCTCAATCTTCTGAGTGTCCACCTTTATCCCTTCATCTGATACAATATGCCCCAAGAATGCTACAGACTTCAACCAGAACTCACATTTAGAAAACTTAGCATACAACTTACGATCACGGAGGGTTTGGAGTACCGCTCGCAGGTGGTCCGCATGCTCATCCTCTGAACGGGAATAAACCAGAATATCATCAATAAATACTATCACGAACAGATCTAAAAATGGTCGGAATAGGCTATTCATCAAGTCCATAAATACAGTGGGTGCATTAGTCAACCCGAAGGACATGACAAGGAACTCGAAGTGGCCATATCGGGTCCTGAAGGCTGTCTTCGGAATATCTTTTTCCCGAACTCTGACTTGGTGGTACCCCGACCTCAAATCTATCTTTGAAAAGCATCTAGCCCCATGCAACTGATCAAACAAGTCATCGATCCTTGGAAGTGGATACTTATTATTAATAGTTACCTTGTTCAGCTGCCTATAATCGATACACATCCTCAGCGAGCCGTCTTTCTTCCGCACAAATAGTACTGGTGCACCCCAAGGTGAGGTACTGGGCCTGATGTAACCTTTCTCCAACAAATCTTTTAACTACTCCTTCAACTCCTTCAATTCACAAGGTGCCATTCTATACGGAGGGACGGATATTGGTTGAGTTCCTGGAAGCAAATCGATGCTAAAATCAATCTCTCGCTCTGGAGGAATACCTGGAAGCTCATCTGGAAACACATCTGCATACTCTTTGACTACGGGAATAGACTGAAGTGTAGGTATCTCAGCATCTGCATCTCTAACTCGCACAATATGATAAATGCACCCTTTTGCGATCATTTTCCTCGCCTTCAGATAGGAAATAAACCTACCTCTGGGTGTTGGTGTATTACCTACCCATTCAAGGATTGGCTCACCCGGAAAATGAAATCTGGCTGCCTTTGCTCGGCAATCAACTGTGGCATAGCAAGCTGCCAACCAGTCCATGCCCATGATAGCATCAAAATCCATCATCTCTAGCTCAACTAGGTCAGCTGAGGTCTGACGACTACAAATTGTCACCGTACAACCTCGGTAAACCCGTCTAGCAATAATCGATTCTCCGACCGGTGTAGATACCGCAAAAGGATCACTTAGTATTTCAGGCACTATACCAAACTTCCTCGCGACAAATGGGGTAATATACGATAAAGTAGATCCTGGGTCTATCAAAGCATAAGCATCGTGAGAGCAAATGGTTAATATACCTGTCACAACGTCTGGTGAAGACTCCTGGTCCTGTCAACCCGCTAAATCATAGATACGGTTCTGATTACC
This sequence comes from Nicotiana tabacum, assembly GCF_000715075.1. Taxonomy (NCBI): domain Eukaryota; kingdom Viridiplantae; phylum Streptophyta; class Magnoliopsida; order Solanales; family Solanaceae; genus Nicotiana; species Nicotiana tabacum. The sequence continues at coordinate 40,948,376 of NC_134101.1, forward strand.
ACTTGAACTGGAACCTCTACCTCTGCCCCGACCTCTACCAGCCGAAGACTGAGACTCGCGCCCTGAAGGATGCACGGACATAGATGATCCTGTTGCTGAACTCGCTGGTTGTGCCATTCCCCCCGAATCTCTATTTGGGCAGTCCCTCATCATATGCCCTGGACGCCCACATGTATAACAAGCATCAGAACCTGCTCGGCATTGGCCCAAGTGTCCTCTACCACAGATGTCACACCGTGGAGGAAATGACCATGTCTGTGCAGATCCTCGCTGTCACTGCAAACCCGATGCCCGTGAGCTCGCACCTGGTCCTGACTGAGTATAGCGGTCATACCTGTAACCCTGTAACCGAGGTAGCGGAGGCCTAGGTGGCCGTCCGAAGTACTGGGTCCTATAACTACCCTGAGATTGCTCCTGAGTCCTAGGAAATCTCATCCTCTTACGTTGCCCTTGCTCAGCCCTCTCTGTACCCTGCTGCCGACGCCTACCCCTTTCTATATTCTGGGCGAATGCCTGAATCCGGGAGATATCCATACTATCCTGCAATGCAGCGGTGGCACATGCCTCGATTAACTCTGGGGCTAACCCTGCTATAAACCTGTGAATCCTGTCCCGCATAGTAGCAACTATGGATGGTGCATATCTGGCCAATGAGTCAAAACGGAGACTATACTCTCGAACACTCATATTTCCCTGCTTGAGGGCTAGAAACTGATCGACTCGAGCCTGTCGGATCTCTCGTGGTAAGTACTGGTCAAGGAAGGCATCTGAAAAATTCTCCCAAATAGCTGGAGGTGCATCACGTCCCCTGGACCTCTCCCATCCCTCGTACCAAAGGATGGCTATATCTCGGAGTCGAAAAGCTGCTAGCTCAACTGCCTCTTTCTCCGTGGCATGCATAACACGAAAGATCCTGTGAAGCTGAATCTATGAAATCATGCGGGTCCTCCCTCTGATCTGTCCCCGTGAACTCTGGGGGACTCAAAGCAATAAACTCTCGGACCCTTGAACTCCCAGACCCCTCAGAAGTTCCTGCACTAGCTGATGCCCTAGCATGTTGCTGGGTAGCTACCAACTGTGTCAACAAATGCACCGCACTCCTTAAGTCCTGATCTGATGGAAGTGGAGGGGGAACTGGATGTGCGGTTTCCCTAGGAATCTCCGTAGTTGGTGGAGGAGCCGGTAATGGCTGAGTAGGGGTCTCCCCTTGAGCCTCAGACTGGGCCCCATCTACTGGGGGTACCCTGTTGGTCCCCTCACCTACTACTGTATCTCTCCTCTGGCTAGCCGTAGTCTTCCTAGTCACCGTCATCTGTGCATGCAAACACCAACACATAAGTTTAATTCAAATTTCCTATAACTCAGTTCTATAGCACGATTTAGATTTCAAAGAAGGGTAACTAACTCCTAAATGCCCTGTAGTGCCCTGCTTATATAATGTGGTGCACAACACATCTATAAACAAGACTCTACTAGACACAGCTTGTAGACTCCCTAGGATAGAACTGCTCTGATACCAAGTTTGTCACGCCCCGAACCTAGGAGCGAGACAAGCACCCCGTGCCTCACCTAACCTGGCGTACCAAATTGCGACTAAGGGACTCTGAACACATAATGTCATACTTTGGCCATGGGGCCACCTTGCAAGACAATTTGCGAAGCAAAATATAAAACTGAATGGAAACTAGCACTAACTAAATATCAATATAAAGCTAGGCCGACAAGGCCGTCATAGCTACTACAGCTGACAAACCACCAATTTATACAAACCCAACATAATGCACTAACCAACAGGATATGCCTACAAGCCTATACTGATAGATGTACTGTGATCGGAACAGGGCCCCGACCTACCCATAACATATATACAGATATACATAAGATGTACACAAAACTCTAGTCCTGGCAACTCCGAAAGACGTGGAGCTTACCGATCAGGCTGAACTCGGGAAACACCTACTGAGGAGGTCTACCCGTCTGTCTGTCTGAACCTGCACGCATGAAATGCAGCGCCCCCAAAAAAGGGACGTCAGTACGAAATAATGTACCGAGTATGTAAGGCAATAAAATAACTGAAATCTGAAACTGAACTGATAATATGATAACTGAAATTAACTGGGAGTCAAAGATGATCTGGAGATATACTTACCTGCTGATACTGACTCAACTCCTTCAATATAGTAAGTAAAATAATTGTACGGCCTTATAAGGCTCGGTATATATAACTGCTCTGCCATAGTAGGCTCGCTTATAGGCGCTCGGCCATACTAGGCTATGTATCTCGACCATGCTGGGCTCGCTCATAGGCGCTCGGCCACAGTAGGCTCGGTATATAACTTTCCATCTGATCAGAGGTTGCCCAATAGGGGCCTGCCCATCGATTATAGCTCGATGGTAATGAAAATACTGTAATACTGTATATATAGGCTTGCTGCTCTCTTGACTGGAAGAAGACAATACTAAAATTGAATATAGAGTCTCGATAAGGAATAATATTGTAACTTATGAGACTAGAATAGTGTGAATAAATTCATGAATATGAACTTCTCTTTTTGTCTCATTACTAACACATGTAGCTACGAGATCATGCCAAAATGAAGGAAGGCTTAGCCTTAACATACCTTATCACAATCTTTTCAATCACCAAGTTGAACTCACCTCTTCGCACCTTAATCTACAAGAATGATAATAATACTATCGTTAAGTTACGAAAGGTACAACTATCGCACAACGAACGACAAACCTATTTTGTATTAAAACGGGCAGCATCTCCCCTATAATATGCCCTTCCTCCAACTTCAAGATAACACCAACAATACAAGGACAGAACAATAACAACATATATACATCATTTTCCAGCCCTATATACACCATCAAATACTACAAAACAGCCCAACACACCCCAATCTCTTCGTACACAAAACGACCACCGTAGTAGTGTCAAACGACCCGAAAATGTTATGACGAACGACCAGCCAACCACCCTACATTTATATGGTGTTTATAAACCCCCTTCCTCCTCCAAAACTCCACAAAATAGTAATAAAACACGCAGCCCAACAGCAACACAAAACAGTCCACAAAACAGTCCGCTACAAGTGAATAACTCGAACTCACGGCTTCCGATCACCATCCCGTGAGTTCTTACAAGTATAGAACGACTTACCATGAATTTACAGAAGAAAAAATGGATGAAAGAGAGCAGTAAACTCACCTTATTTGTTGGATAACTCAGCTCCTATCTTGGTTCTTCAAACTCTAAGTTTTACCTCCAATTGGAACTTGAAAGGGAGAGAAAATCAATTAGGGTTTGTGGGAAATTTTTGGGAGGATTCTTTGCAGAGCTTATGTCTGGTTATTATGCTCTATTTTAAGTCTAATATATGAAGAAAATAGGCCCTTAAAAGGCCTCTTTGGACGACCCGAAATGGCCCATTTTTGGGCTTTCATTTAAGCAAGTAGGTGACACACCTACTTGTCACCTAGCAGCTTGCGCAGTATCGCAAAAATGCACATATCTCTCTACTCCGATGTCGTATTGACAAAAGGTTTAATGCATTGGAAAATAGACTCATAGATCTTTAATTTGATTGGTGGAACACCCCATAACTCTAAGTATATTGGGAGAAAATCGCAGTTACATTTGACCCAAAGTTTCAGTAAAACTTATGAATGTAACTTGTGATGACTTTCATCGACTTTTGTTCCACAACTCGCTTGACTTAAAAACATAACACACGGATGTAATACGACTAATATAAATCATAACATAATCTCTTTATCATGTTAAGCACCCTAGTCTCACCCCAAAGGTATATGTTATAACATTCCCAACTTGTCGACTTTCGACGAAACATTATTTTCTTCAATTGCTTTAGCTTCTGAACTGTCCAACCCTCTTTGTACTTGTTGTTCATGATCTTCAATATTTGTAACCTCAGAGGTAACATGATTAACTTGCTTTATATACTTTTAAATATTATCTCATTTTTTTGTCCTACATTAGTTTGCTTACGACGCATTTTTACATACGAAAATATAGGGTGTAACACAACTTCTTTCAATTTACTCTCGACTTGACTTAGAAATAATAGTAGCTCAATTCCCAAATGTAACAAACCGAAATCATCAAACAAACCTATTGGAACCTTCAAATCCCGATTCCGAGGTCGTTTACTCAAAAGTCAAACATTAGTCAATTCTTCCAACTTAAAGCTTCCAAAATTAGAAATTTCTTTCCAAATCAATCCCGAATTTCCCAAAATTCAATTCTTACCACACGTACAAGTCATAATACCTGAAGTGAAGCTACTCAAGGCCTCAAACTGCCGGACAATGCTCTAGATAGATATATTTGCATTAAGCAGTAAAATGATGCAAAATAATATAATAAAGGGACTACAAAACAAAACCCCATACCAAAAACCTAATATCCCTCGGTCCTTGCTCTCCCTGCCTTAGATGCCACTCTCCCTCCCCACTTTCGTATTTTTCTTCAACCATCGGTGGATGGAGCTATTACATAGGCGGATGTAGTGTATACTCAATGGGTTCAATTGAACTCATAACTTTCGACGCTGAGTAAAATTTTATTTGTAAACATTCATTAAAATTTCAAAAAGTAGTAGATATGAACCGATAACTTTAAAAATATAATGCGTTCAATGCTATAAAATTTAAAAATTAAACCCAAAAGGTTTAAATCCCAGATCTTCTTCTGTGCGCTAATTCAAGGCCGTGAGAAAAAGGTATTCCACCGCTTCTCTATTCATGAACAGAAATTTTGACTTATTGGCTTATCTCTTGCCAGGTAATCTCATGTCTCTATATCGTTGGGTTCCTAAATCGTCTTGCACCTACTTGATTTGGATTTTTTAGTTCCGTTTTATGATTTATTTTGGGAATGCGGTAGATATTGTGCTTTATTTTTATAAAGAATGAGTGCGATTTTGAAGATTTGATATATTTTGTGCCGTACACTTAATTGACTTGGGTTTATGATTCAATTGTTTATTTTGATTTATAGGGTGTTCAAGATAAAAGTGCCTTTGAGAAATCGCAATCTCTTCTAATGCCAAACTGTATGTTTTTCTATTTTTTCCTACCTCCTTAAGTTTTGTGTAACGATCCGACCGGTTATTTCACTTCATAGATCCCCATTCCCCTAAATAAAACTCCTCGTATGTGATTTTACTATTTTATGACTCGCGGGAATTATTAGTTTGGGATTTGGAATAGTTCGGGTTGAAATGAGAACACTTAGTTTCTTAGTTTGGCTTTAAAGGGCTAAGTTTCACTTTGGTCAACATTTCTAGTAAATGACCCCGGAATCGGGATTCGACGGTCCCAATAGGTTCGTATGATGATATTGGATTTGGGCATGTGTTCGGACCGGATTTTGGATGACCTGGCAGCGTTTCAGTGCCTAGAATTGGAAGTCGCTTATTGAAGGTTAAGAGTTCTTTAAAATTGGTTTGGAGTAAGTTTTTGTGTTATCGAGGTTCGTTTGGGATTCTGAGCCTAGTAATAGTACTGTATGATTATTTAAGACTTGCACGCAAAATTTGGTGCCATTCCGAGTAGTTTAGGTATGATTCGGCGCGTTCCGAGCAAGTTGGAAGAACTTGAATGTAACGATCCGACTTGTCGTTTTGAGAATTAATATTCCGTTCAGCGACTTAAGGTCCCGAGAAACTTTGTAATATGTATTATGACTTGTGTGTATGGTCGAGTGTGGTTTTGGAAGGTTCCGAATTAAATTGAAAGAACAATCCTTATTTTTGAAGCTTAAAATGAAAAATATTGACCGGAGTTTGACTTTTGAGCAAACGACTCCGGAATGGGTTTTTGATGATGTCAATAATTTTGTATGGTGATTTCGGACTTAGGCGTATGTCCGGATTTAGATTTGGAAGTCTGTAGGATAATTTGACGCATTTTGGCGAAAGTTAGAAAATGGAAGATCTTTAGAAAGTTTGACCGGGAATTGACTTTATTGATATCAGGGTCAAAATTTGATCCGAAAATTGGAACAACTCCATTATGTCATTTAGGACTCGTGTGCAAAATTTGGGGTCATTCCAGATTGATTTGATAGGTTTCAACATCGAATGTAGAATTTGGAATTCGTTAGAATTTATTAAGCTTGAATTGAGGCGTGATTCGTGTTTTAGTGTTGTTTATGTAATTTGAGGTATTGACTAAGTTCGTGTCATGTTATGGGACTTGTTAGTATACTGGGTTGGGGTCTCATAGGGCTCAGATGAGTTCTGAAAGAGTTTTTAGAAGAGTTTGGTGTTTTGAGCATAAGCATGTAATGATCCAAAGGTCCATTTTTAGTTATAGAGATCGAAATTTGATTTCGAGACTTCCGGGAGTTTGATAATGAATTATAGGAATAATCTGTAATGTCTGGTATAATTTCGTCAAGTCACGATTGGTTTTAGCGGGAAACATGAGTTAATTCTTTAACGAACAAAGTTGGTATCACATTGATCAAATGAGCTCTGAATTGAGTTTCCATTGAACGAATAGGTTCGTATTATTATTTGTGACTCATAAGAACAAGAATCGTCAAATTCCGAGTTCGTATGATGGAGTTAGAGTTTTATTAGTGAAATAATAAATTGTTGGTGCAAGCAGGTTCCAATGTGGACCTTTAGTGATGAGAAATGGACTTTTAGTGACGGAAAATGGATTTTTAGTGACAGGAAATGGACTTTTTATTGAGGAGTTTTGTTTTTTTTAGCTCATTTCAACATTTATGGGCGAAAGTACATGGCTTGGGGCGATGTTTCAGAGAAATTTTACGGGATATCTTGAGATAAGTCACTTGTGATCATTGTTAGTCAATAATATTGAATTATCATCGAATATTTCGACTAGATTACGTGTTTTTGAGGTGTAATTCGATAAACTGGGCCTAAGAATTTGAAAATAAGATTTGAGGATTTGAAGGTCGAGTTGATGTCGGAATTTGGTAAATTTGGTATGGTTGAACTCGTATCGGAATGGGTGTTCGGATTCCATAAAAATTCTGTCGGATTCCGAGATGCGGGACCCGCGTTGACTTTTGATTGACTTTTTAATGAAAAATTTTAAATTGACGTTTTATTATCCGAATTGTTTTTTGATGAATTTTAATGAAGTTATACAATTAATTTGGATAGATTTGAGTTTTTTGAAGGTCAATTCATGCAAGAAGGCTATTTTAGAATATCGATGAAACTTTAAAAACAAAGGTAAGTATCATGCCTAACCTTGAGTGGGGGAATTGCCCCTTAGGAATTGAGTAGTATGTGTCATTTGTGAAATGTGAAAAGCCGTGTACGCGAGGTGACAAATACGTACTTGGCTTATATGTGCAAATTATACCGGTTAAAATTCTTAGACACCCTTAAATATTGAATTGGAAATTTGTTGGCACTTACTAAATCCTCTATTTGCCATGCCTAAATCCTTCTTTGTTGAATTTGTTTTTATATGATAATTTGGTGTGATTGCCACATTGATTTTTATTTGAATCCCGTATTTTTGTTGAGTTGATAGTTCCTAGAGATAATTTCATTATGAATTATTCATGTGAAAATAATCTATTTGCCAAAAATTCGGATTAAAGAAGGCGTTGTTCCTTGATGAACTATTTTTCAGTTCATGTTGTTGAAATTGGTATTGAGTTATAAAGGCCATAAATCATATTGATGCAAAGTGTTAAATTGTAAAATATTATTCTGTTGAGTTATTCACTCCCGGATATTTTATTTAAGATTTTGTGCATACTATGGTCGAGCCATGGGCTCCTTATTGTGAAAAATAATGTATTGTTGATTTATGTGGCAAGTTGTAATATTTGAGCACTTGAGGTGTAATTTATGAGATGTTGTGATATTTGAGCACTTGATGTGCAATTTGTGATATGTTGTGATATTTGAGCACTTGAGGTGCAATTTGCAATATGTGATGATATTTGAGCACTTGACATGCAATTTGTGATATGTTGTGATAATTGAGCACTTGAGGTGCAATTTGTAATATGTTATGATATTTGAGCACTTGAGGTGCAAGTTGTGTTATGATGTGATATTTGGGTACTTGAGGTGCGATTTATGAAATATTGTGATATTGATACGCATGCGGTGATATAAGGTCAAAGTGTTATGCGGTGAGATAAGGTGGGCTTGATACGCGTGGCTAGTAGGGGAACTACTAGAAGTCATGCGGTGTGATAACTTGGGCTAAAACGCAGGATGCTATTTCAAGAAAAATGATATTTAAAAATTAATGTGAAGGCTCCCGCGGTGATATAAGGAAAGATTGAAATTTATTTATGATTTGGGACAATGAGGCGGTACCTAGGGAGTGCCCTTTTGTTGAAATTTATTTATGATTTGGGACTACGAGGCGGTACCTCAGAAATGCCCTTTGTTGAAATTTATTTATGATTTGGGACTACGAGGCGGTACCTCGGGAGTGCCCTTTATTGACATTTCTCTATGGCTGCACTTTCCTTTGGTTATTTTAATTTTCCATGATAAGTATATTCTTGTGTTCTTCCATGATGTATTATTTGATTTATTATGTGTTTTGTATTACTTGTTGTATTGTGTTGGCTTTGGCTCTTTGTACGAGACTCTGAGGATTTGTGTTTTTGGTTTTTACTGGTTTTCAAGGTTTGAGTTGTTTTGAATGAAAGAAATTGCTATTATATTTTAATTCAATAAATTTTACATCCAAATAAGTGCTATCGGATACTTCATTCTAATTGAAATGTCATTTTTTTCAACCAAACGAGTTTAAATATAAACTCATTTCTTTGTTGATTTCTTACTTGATTTAAAAAAATATAAACTTACTTTTTTGAAAATAAATTGATCCCTCGGATCTTATATACATTGATATTTTGGTACGTGAGTTGTCCGTGCGGTTGTAATAGAGATATGGGAACGTGGTGCCGTAAAAATATGAGAGTGGGCTGAGACCCGTATTTTTATGATTATGAAATGAGGTGTCAGAGAGTGACTTTTATTTAAAAGAATTATATTCGAAAGATTTATATTTGAAAAACTTATATGTGAAAGATTTATATTTGAAGTACTTATATTTGAGGGACTTGATTAATTAGTTGTAATTGTGTTCCTTATTCGTTTGAGCAATATTTATGGTGTTCTTGCAACCTTGTTGTTTATATCCCTAGTTGATTATTGTTGCTATCACTGCTATTTATCTTTCTATTATTTTTGTATGTTATCTTGCACAAGTTATTTGACTAGTGAGTGCCTTGACTGTAACCCATCACTACTCCACCGAGGTTAGTCTTGATACTTACTGGGTACCGACTGTGGTATACTCATACTATACTTTTGCACATTTTTGTGCAGAGCGAGGTAGTGGAGATATAGTGTAACAACCCAGAAAAATTTCTAAGTGTTTTAAGACCATTAAGAAGATTGGCGGAAGCTAAATATATCAATTCGGGTATGAACAAGACTGGTAATTTGAATGATATCAATTGATCTTGATAATATATTTATGAGGTGCATTAAAAATGATTTAGGGTCTAAGAAGAGCCCTAAGGCTAAGTCAAGTTGAAAATTATATGATTGGATAAAGTTTCAAGTGAGTTTGCATAATATCTAATTTCAAACGAGAATAACTCTTAGTATATAAATAGTTATATGGTGTATAACCTATCAAATTACAGCCCTTTGAGTCTAGTTTCCAACGCATAAAACCGTTTGTCATTTGCAGATTCCTACAAGAAGTTATGACCATTTTACTAAAGAGTGGCAGAACAGCTACGCGAGTCTTACGTAGCCTACGCAGATTTGCATAGGCAAAATCAGTATGGAAGTGAGGGGAGGGTTAAACTGCATAGCCAATCTGCGTAGGCTACGCAGTCAGACTGCGTAGTTCATTTTTTTATAAAACAGGGGAGGTTCGGGGAGAGAGAAAAATATAACAATTTTGGCTAAGTTTTGGATTCTAGAGAGAAGGTGGAGCATCCTCAACCCAAATAAACATCAAAGGTAAGTTTTATGAAATTTTTATAATAGATTAACATTAGTTAATTGTAGTATTAATATCTACATAGATTTAAATTCATAGGAATTTCTCTAATCTTCAAGAATCATTCAGAAGGGTTCAAGTTAGGGTTTGAGCTATAAGAGGTAAATTTTCCACCCTACACTTAAATACAACTATGGATTAAGTATTTGGGATGTATTGTGAAGTAGAAAGTACCAATTGGTTGAAGAATTATGCTAATCCTTGAAATGAGTATTGTGAGTTAGGGTTCTTGAATGGAGAAGAAGATGAATAGTGAATTTTTGAATCTTGTTAGGATGGTTGGTGATTCTAGTGTTTCAATATCTTAATAATGATTAACTATTGAATCATATAACCTAGATTGGGGCTTAAAGGCTAAGGATGAGATCTATTAAGGATAAAAGGGATATGCATGGGTAAATTGGACTTGTTGAAGACTTTAATTGAAGATTTGAGGGTCGAGTTGATGTCGAATTTTGGTGAAACTGGTATGGTTGGACTCGTAATTGAATGGATTATCAGATTTCATAACTTTCGCCGGATTCTGAGACATGGGCCCTACAGACGAATTTTTAATTAATTTCGGAATTTTTATTGAAAATGTAGTATTTTCTTATAAAATTGATTCCTATAAATATTAGTGATTGTATCGAATTATTTTTAGTTAGATTCGAGCCAATCGAAGTTGGATAATCGAGGAAAAGGCCTACTAGCGGATTTAATTGGAGCAAGACGAGGTAAGTTTCTTGTCTAATCTTGTGAGAGAGAAATTACCCCCTAGGTGATTAAAATTAAATAATTGTTGCTAATTGCGGGGGCTACGTACACACGAGGTGATGAGAGTCCGTGCGTAGCTACTATTAATGCTAAAGTTCGGGTAGTTTAGGACTCAAAGCATGAATTACTTGTGTAAATTTTATTCCTTGTTTAATTAATATTATTTGATATATTTATAAATATATATATTGTGAATTGTTAGATCAAAATATATATATTGTAAATTGTTAGATAAAAATATTAAAAGATGAAAATCTCATATGCTTAAATTTTCTGTTTAAATTAATTAATTGTTAAGAGAAATTGTTCTTCTTCCTGAATTTATCTTATAATAAATATACTCTCATTCCGGAGGTACATAAGAAAATGTCCTCCTTTCTTGTGGAGAGGGCCGAACGCCTCGGCAGGATAGATGCATCTATGGATCGTGTCGCACGTCCCTCGACAGTGTACACAAAACTCTGGATCGGGTCGTAAGACCTCAACAGAGATCGTGCTTAATAATAATAATAATTACACGATACTTGGACAGTTTATTGCAGCTGGTAAAGCTATTTGATAAATTGGAAATTTATTGAAATTGAATTACAGCTTGTCAAGCTATTTGATAAATTGGAATTTTTATTGAAATTGAAAGATTTAATTAATAGATTGGAAATTGTTGCATTTTAAGGATTTTTATTATTTATGCTAATTGAATAAATTTATTGTTAACTCTGTGAATCATGTTGAGTTGAATAATTATAATTTATTCCATTTATTATTGTTGACCCTTAGTGAGTGTCAAAGTCGGCCATCTCGTCTCTACTACTTCGAGATTAGGCTTGATACTTACTGGGTACACGTTGTTTACGTACTCATGCTACACTTGCTGCACTTTTTGTGTAGGATCTGAGACAGATAGTAGTGGAGGACCTATCATTGCACATCCTCGTTATCCAGGGCGTAGTGGTGAGCTGCCTTTCTAAGCCATCCTGCAGCTACCAGTGCCTCTTCTTGTATTTTTTAAATTCTACCTATTTTCATTTTAGACAGTATTTGGAGTTTGTATAATCTACTAGATGCTCATACACTTGTGACATCAGGTCTTGGCACACACATTAGTAGAATTTGGTGTCTTATATTTTTTCTTGGAATTAAATTTTATCGATATATGTTTAATTTATTAGTTGGCTTAGCTATAGTGTTGGGTGCCATCACGTCCTATAGGTAAAATTGGGTCGTGACAAGTTGGTATCAGGTTTAGTAGAGTCTTGCGGATCGGTACAGAGACGTCTGTACTTATCTTCGAGAGGATGCCAAACCCTTAGGAAAATTTCACTTTCTTGTATTCTATCATGCAGAATTGATTCAGCTTGAAACATAACTCTTTGAATTCCTCCCACGCATTTCCTATGCGCATATAAGCGCTCGGTATCAGTTGTGCATTGCCGACTTGTGATTCTATGAACGAGATTCAAGATGTGCATACTGTGTTTTGGTGATGGGCTAGTCTGGAGGACTTGAGGCCAGGTTTAGACCGTAGCTTAGGCTCGGTAGCTTCAGTTGTAACTTGTACATTTGGACTCATATGTACGATAATGTCCCTACGAGTGGAATTTATGGCTCGATGAGCGGTGGAATGGCTTTGTGATGAGTATGATGTAACTGCGGGATGTGTTAAGACAATTTGAATGTGACGAGAAGTGTTTCCTTGAAATGTAAAGGAAGGCCATTGGGTGATTTATTTTCGTTTTGATGTGTTTAGATAGGTTGAATGAGAAGAATAAAGTTTGCTTATGACTCAAGAGTTTGCTATTGGGTACTTGATTTCTATCTTGATTCGACGTATAGTCTCGAGTTGTGAGTGTATTGAAGGATCTTTCACTTTGTTAAATTGTGGGAAAAATTAAATTCTCATGTCTTGTCAATGAGTTTGGACTCAAGAAGAGTAAGTGACTGTGTAGTAATTGTGGTTGCGAATGGGAATTTCTAATGTTGATGGCTCGAGAAAGATGATCTTCGAAGAGGCTTAGAGTCGGTAACATTTATTGGTTCAGGTGCTACAGAGATGCATTTTGATTTGATGTAACAGTTGGACAACAAATTATGAGGGAAGACATGACGGGAAATGTTTTGTGGTGGTTGAAGTACTTGCAGGTCAAGTAAGAGAAGTAGAGGTTAAGAAGTTGCTTAAAGGAGATGGTTTAAATGAAGTAATAGTGGCAGATTAGCATATGAATTCTGTGGTAGGGTAGTCACGTGCCTTGAGAAAGTGTAGAATGGTTTGGAATCGTGATAGAATGTGATTTGCCCTACGAACATTATTTGGCGTGATGGTTACTGTACGAAGAAAGATTGAATATGGCAGAAAGGAGTTTGTTTGAAATGAAGAGGGATGTGAAGATCTGATTATCGTTTCAGGCGCAACATGACTTGAGTTCGGAAGGTATTGTTGAACTTTCAGTTGATGTCGATAGCGAAAGTGCAAACTTACACAAATAGTGGGCGAGCATTAGCTCAAGAGAATTTGCTGATTATGTAGTTGTTGCACCCAGTGCAACGTCGTTGGAAGATGTCGATAAGGAATTCCACAGGTGGGTTATCTCATGTGAGCAGTTAGCGGTAGCGTGATGTTGATGAAACTTCTGCGAGGACTATTACTTGCTACATAGTAAGAGGTCAAGTGTGTGACTGTAGCTGGTGATTCAGAATGTTCATTAAAAGCTTAACAAAAGACTTCAAGAAGTTTAGCGGGTTAACGATGCGAGATCTTGGTAATTGAGAAGGAGAAATCCTTGCGGGTTCTAATTTTATATAATTGCAGCTTAAGGCTAAGTTGGGGAGCCTGCTATTGACAATTTGATTTCATGGTTATGTGTTAAAATTTTAGTTTTGGTCGGAGGCATACTTGTGGATCAGTTATGACTTGCAGAGATGGAGATCGAGGATGACTCGAGTAAGGAAATTCTTGAATACGGGTTATAGGGCACCTTATAGAAATACGGAAATCATGGCATGATTAAATTATTATTTTGAAGAACGTAGTACGCACGAAGTATGAATTTGATTGGTGGTGTTAATGCATGGTTACTTCTTTGGGGGTTGTTGTGCTAATGTGGCTTGTGCTTTTTGGCCCGTTTGGGCAGTGCAATTTAGATTTGATTAAAGTGGGTGACTCCCAAGAAAATTCTAGTGGGTTTAAGAATTATATATAGCAATTGAGAATATTTCCGGACTAGTGTATGGATAAAATCTGAGATTTGCATTGAAGGTGTCGGGACTTGTGGTAATTTTGTATGACTATGGATTCTATATTTTAGTATAAGAAAAGAAAGAAGAACAATTTTAAATTCACATAAGGTATTTTCAGAGTGAGTGTTACGGTTATGGTATTTATGGGGTAATTATGATGTTGTGAGACTTTGAAGAAATTTTGGTGGCAATATTCTTGGGTTGGTTGACCTGCGTGGCTTGGTCGAGTTAAAGGGATTCAGTTCTGATAGCTTGGTTATGTGCAAATGGATTTCAAAGTGTTCTTAATGTCTTCTACCATGGGTTGAACCGGATATATTCTACCTGTGTAGGAAACGTGTTGTGTATTATGAATTCCTCCTGGATGGAAGCAAGATGAAGGTTACTGAATGACCGGGTATGCAATTTGCTGGTTACCCAAAGGTGATAATTAGATTCTTATGCTCGTCACATGATGACATGATAGATGTGGTGTGTGGCGTGGGATTAAGATTTACATGTACAAGGTGACAGTTCATTCTTGAAAGGAAGATCACGAATTTTGGACATAATGGTCAATTTCAGATAATTAGATGAATGTTATAACTTCTCGGTAATCCCTGAGAAGGGTGCGCATTTCAAAAGGTGCATTGTGTTTTGACGTACGGATGTTCTTTGGTATTGCAGTACTCACCTGGTTGATAGACTGCTGATATTCAAATTATTGTTATGTGGTACAGAAGAATTATAAAAGTATTCCTTATGGGAAGATCGTGAATGGAGGATGTGTTAGTCATTCTAGTGCTGGAGTTGGGATCAGTTATGGTGATTCATGTGTTTGATGAATTTGGAGACTGGAGTTCTCAAAAATATATTATTTCGGGTAGCGGCCTGTTAGTGGCGAGTATTTTATTTTAACTCAGTGGAGGCACTAGTTGTGTTAATTATTTGTGATAGCTACACGCTATAAGTGTGCATATATGTGAGGTTTGACGCCATGTGCGGGCATTTGAGCAAGTATTCATACTCGGAAGAATGCTTAGGCTATTATATGCCTAGAGTTGACTGTTAAGCATAAAGTTATAATGTATCCCGTATTCGTACCTTTGTTGAGAACTATCTGGGCTATACTTGAGGTTACAAAGAAGATGATTCCCTAAATAAATGGGGTAGTTACTAATTCTGCATAAAATTGCCGATTTGAAGTGTGATAGTAGACTTTGCACATGCTTGCACTATGGCGTACTATTTATACTAGTCCAGGAGCATGGGAATCTTATTTCATTATCATATACAAGTGTACTTGTTTGATTGCCCCTGTATGATATGCTCGGACTGGAGGCCTGTGACCATGCCTGGCGATTCATATTATTGGCACGTGAGTTGTCTGTGTCGTGTGTGAGAATTCTATTTCTATAATAATTTATCTGATCTACTAATTTCCTTCCTCTACAAATGTGCACATGCATTTACGGTTGTCCTCTTCACGAAATATGAGGAGTTGGTTGTAACATTGCGGTTGTGGTGGTGCTTGTTGAACTTAAAATATGGTTCTCTTCCTTGAGACATCTCCCATATTTGGGTACACGGAGAGCACAGTTGTGGCTTGAGTTATATTGATGTGGCGTGTCTATAGGATAGTTGTATTTAATAAAATAAGGTCATTGGACCTAGAATGGATACTATCACTCTTGATTATGGTATATTCAGGAGGATAATATTGAAAGTCGGCTTAGGAGAGGACTGTGGTTCTGGTTGGGGCGAGAGAGGTCTATGGCTAGTTGATCTGATGAGTGGTTATGAGTTTTTGATTGTTTCTTTCATCTTTGGCAATGTACGAAGGTTTTGGAATGAGGTTCTGTTGAATGCGGGGTTTTATACTAGTACTTGGTTGGTATTTTTTTTTTATGTTATGTTGAGTCGTTGGTTCATGAATATATTATTAGGACTGGTTTTGGTAATTTTCTGGAATGTGGTTAGGCTAATTGCAGAGGACACTCTGCCGAAATATTTGAAAAATTGGGAGTTAGCCAAATTTTGCGGCCTTAAGGAAGTTGAAATGTTGGAAAAATATCTATGATCTATATGAAGTCAAGAATGATTAGAGATGATGGTTAAGGTGAAAAGAGGATAATAATGTTCCTAATAATGACTTGTAAAACATTCGAGGATAATGTTCTTAAGTGAGAGAGAATGTAACACACCCGAAAAAATTTCTAAGTATTTTAAGACCATTAAGAAGATTGGCGGATGCTAAATATATCAATTCGGGTATGAACAAGACTGATAATTTGAATGATATCAATTAATCTTGATAATATATGTATGAGGTGCATTAAAAATAGTTTAGGGTCTAAGAAGAGCCCTGAGGCTCAGTCAAGTTGAAAATTATATGATTGGATAAAGTTTCAAGTGAGTTTGCACAATATCTAATTTCAAACGAGAATAACTCTTAGTATATGAATAGTTATATGGTGTATAACCTATCAAATTATAGCTCTTTGAGTCTAGTTTCCAACGCATCAAACCGTTCGTCATTTGGAGATTTCTACAAGAATTTATGACCATTTTATTAAAGAGTGGCAGAATAGCTACGCGAGTCTTGCGTAGCCTACGCAGATTTGCATAGCCAAAATCAGTATGGAAGTCAGGGGAGGGTTAAGCTGCGTAGCCAATCTGCGTTGGCTACGCAGTTCATTTTTTTATAAAACAGGGGAGGTTCGGGGAGAGAGAAAAACATAATAATTTTCGCTAAGTTTTGGGTTCTAGAGAGAAGGTGGAGCATCCTCAACCCAAATAAACATCAAAGGTAAGTTTTATGATATTGTTATAATGGATTAACACTAGCTAATTGTAGTATTAATATCTACATGAATTTAAATTCATAGGGATTTCTCTAATCTTCAAGAATCATTCAAAACGGTTCAAGTTAGGGTTGAGCTACAAGAGGTAAATTCTCCACCCTACACTTAAATACAACTATGGATTAAGTATTTGGGATGTATTGTGAAGTAGAAAGTATCAATTGGTTGAAGAATTATGCTAATCCTTGAAATGGGTATTGTGAGTTAGGGTTCTTGAATGGAGAAGAAGATGAATAGTAAATTTTTGAATCTTGTTAGAATGGTTGGTGATTCTAGTGCTTCAATAGCTTAATAATGATTAACTATTGAATCATATATAACCTAGATTGGGGCTTAAAGGCTAAGGATGAAATCTATTAAGGATAAAAGGGATATGCATGGGTAAATTGATCTTGTTGAAGACTTTAATTGAAGATTTGAGGGTCGAGTTGATGTCGGAATTTGGTGAAATTGGTATGGTTAGACGCATAATTGAATCGGTTATCAGATTTTGAAATTTTCGTCGATTTCTGAGACATGGGCCGTATGGATGAATTTTTAATTAATTTCGGGATTGTTATTGAAAATGTAATATTTCCTTAT
This sequence comes from Nicotiana tabacum, assembly GCF_000715075.1. Classification (NCBI taxonomy): domain Eukaryota; kingdom Viridiplantae; phylum Streptophyta; class Magnoliopsida; order Solanales; family Solanaceae; genus Nicotiana; species Nicotiana tabacum. Next base: position 40,965,856 of record NC_134101.1, read on the forward strand.
AGAGTTGATTCCTATAAATTTTAGTGATTGTATCGAATTATTTTTTGTTTGTACGACCTCGACAGAAATCGTGCTTAATAATAATAATAATTACACGATACTTGGACAGTTTATTGTAGCTTGTAAAGCTATTTGATAAATTGAAAATTTATTGAAATTGAATTGCAGCTTGTAAAACTATTTGATAATTTGGAACTTTTATTGAAATTGAAGGATTTAATTAATAGATTGGAAATTGTTGCATTTTAAGAATTTTTATTATTTCTGCTAATTGATTAAAATTATTGTTAACTCTGTGAATCATGTTGAGTTGAATAATTATAATTTATTCTATTTATTATTGTTGACCCTTAGTGAGTGTTAAAGTCGGCCATCTCGTCTCTACTACTTCGAGATTAGGCTTGATACTTACTGGGTACCGTTGTTTACGTACTCATGCTACACTTGCTGCACTTTTTGTGTAGGATCTGAGACAGATAGTAGTGGAGGACCTATCATTGCACATCCTCGTTATCCAGGGCGTAGTGGTGAGCTGCCTTTCTGAGCCATCCTGCAGCTACCAGTGCCTCTTCTTGTATTTTTTAAATTCTGCCTATTTTAATTTTAGACAGTATTTGGAGTTTGTATAATCTACTAGATGCTCATACACTTGTGACATCAGGTCTTGGCACACACATTGGTAGAATTTGGTGTCTTATATTTTTTCTTGGAATTAAATTTTATCGATATATGTTTAATTTATTAGTTGGCTTAGCTATAGTGTTGGGTGCCATCACGTCCTATAGGTGAAATTGGGTCGTGACAAGTTGGTATCAGGTTTAGTAGAGTCTTGCGGATCGGTACAGAGACGTCTGTACTTATCTTCGAGAGGATGCCAAACCCTTAGGAAAATTTCACTTTCTTGTATTCTATCATGCAGAATTGATTCAGCTTGAAACATAACTCTTTGAATTCCTCCCACGCATTTCCTATGCGCATATAAGCGCTCGGTATCAGTTGTGCATTGCCGACTTATGATTCTATGAACGAGATTCAAGATGTGCATACTGTGTTTTGGTGATGGGCTAGTCTGGAGGACTTGAGGCCAGGTTTAGACCGTAGCTTAGGCTCGGTAGCTTCAGTTGTAACTTGTACATTTTGACTCATATGTACGATAATGTCCCTACGAGTGGAATTTATGGCTCGATGAGCGGTGGAATGGCTTTGTGATGAGTATGATGTAACTGCGGGATGTGTTAAGACAATTTGAATGTGACGAGAAGTGTTTCCTTGAAATGTAAAGGAAGGCCATTGGGTGATTTATTTTCGTTTTGATGTGTTTAGATAGGTTGAATGAGAAGAATAAAGTTTGCTTATGACTCAAGAGTTTGCTATTGGGTACTTGATTTCTATCTTGATTCGACGTATAGTCTCGAGTTGTAAGTGTATTGAAGGATCTTTCACGTTGTTAAATTGTGGGAAAAATTAAATTCTCATGTCTTGTCAATGAGTTTGGACTCAAGAAGAGTAAGTGACTGTGTAGTAATTGTGGTTGCGAATGGGCATTTCTAATGTTGATGGCTCGAGAAAGATGATCTTCGAAGAGGCTTAGAGTCGGTAACATTTATTGGTTCAGGTGCTACAGAGATGCATTTTGATTTGATGTAACAGTTGGACAACAAATTATGAGGGAAGACATGACGGGAAGTGTTTTGTGGTGGTTGAAGTACTTGCAGGTCAAGTAAGAGAAGTAGAGGTTAAGAAGTTGCTTAAAGGAGATGGTTTAAATGAAGTAATAGTGGCAGATTAGCATATGAATTCTGTGGTAGGGTAGTCACGTGCCTTGAGAAAGTGTAGAATGGTTTGGAATCATGATAGAATGTGATTTGCCCTACGAACATTATTTGGCGTGATGGTTACTGTACGAAGAAAGATTGAATATGGCAGAAAGGAGTTTGTTTGAAATGAAGAGGGATGTGAAGATCTGATTATCGTTTCAGGCGCAACATGACTTGAGTTCAGAAGGTATTGTTGAACTTTCAGTTGATGTCGATAGCGAAAGTGCAAACTTACACAAATAGTGGGCGAGCATTAGCTCAAGAGAATTTGCTGATTATGTAGTTGTTGCACCCAGTGCAACGTCGTTGGAAGATGTCGATAAGGAATTCCACATGTGGGTTATCTCATGTGAGCAGTTAGCGGTAGCGTGATGTTGATGAAACTTCTGCGAGGACTATTACTTGCTACATAGTAAGAGGTCGAGTGTGTGACTGTAGCTGGTGATTCAGAATGTTCATTAAAAGCTTAACAAAAGACTTCAAGAAGTTTGGCGGGTTAACGATGCGAGATCTTGGTAATTGAGAAGGAGAAATCCTTGCGGGTTCTAATTTTATATAATTGCAGCTTAAGGCCAAGTTGGGGAGCCTGCTATTGACAATTTGATTTCATGGTTATGTGTTAAAATTTTAGTTTTGGTCGGAGGTATACTTGTGGATCAGTTATGACTTGCAGAGATGGAGATCGAGGATGACTCGAGTAAGGAAATTCTTGAATACGGGTTATAGGGCACCTTATAGAAATACGGAAATCATGGAATGATTAAATTATTATTTTGAAGAACGTAGTACGCACGAAGTATGAATTTGATTGGTGGTGTTAATGCATGGTTACTTCTTTGGGGGTTGTTGTGCTAATGTGGCTTGTGCTTTTTGGCCCGTTTGGGCAGTGCAATTTAGATTTGATTAAAGTGGGTTACTCCCGAGAAAATTCTAGTGGGTTTAAGAATTATATATAGCAATTGAGAATATTTCCGGACTAGTGTATGGATAAAATCTGAGATTTGCATTGAAGGTGTCGGGACTTGTGGTAATTTTGTATGACTATGGATTCTATATTTTAGTATAAGAAAGGAAAGAAGAACAATTTTAAATTCACATAAGGTATTTTCAGAGTGAGTGTTACGGTTATAGTATTTATGGGGTAATTATGATGTTGTGAGACTTTGAAGAAATTTTGGTGGCAATATTCTTGGGTTGGTTGAACTGCGTGGCTTGGTCGAGTTAAAGGGATTCAGTTCTTATAGCTTGGTTATGTGCAAATGGATTTCAAAGTATTCTTAATGTCTTCTACCATGGGTTGAACCGGATATATTCTACCTGTGTAGGAAACGTGTTGTGTATTATGAATTCCTCCTGGATGGATGCAAGATGAAGGTTACTGAATGACCGGGTATGCAATTTGCTGGTTACCCAAAGGTGATAATGAGATTCTTATGCTTGTCACATGATGACATGATAGATGTGGTGTGTGGCGCGGGATTAAGATTTACATGTACAAGGTGACAGTTCATTCTTGAAAGGAAGATCACGAATTTTGGACATAATGGTCAATTTCAGATAATTAGATGAATGTTATGACTTCTCGGTAATCCCTGAGAAGGGTGCGCATTTCAAAAGGTGCATTGTGTTTTGACGTACGGATGTTCATTGGTATTGCAGTACTCACCTGGTTGATAGACTGCTGATATTCAAATTATTGTTATGTGGTACAAAAGAATTATAAAAGTATTCCTTATGGGAAGATCGTGAATGGAAGATGTGTTAGTCATTCTAGTGCTGGAGTTGGGATCAGTTATGGTGATTCATGTGTTTGATGAATTTGGAGACTGGAGTTCTCAAAAATATATTATTTCGGGTAGCGGCCTGTTAGAGGCGAGTATTTTATTTTAACTCAGTGGAGGCACTAGTTGTGTTAATTATTTGTGATAGCTACACGCTATAAGTGTGCATATATGTGAGGTTTGAGGCCATGTGCGGGCATTTGAGCAAGTATTCATACTCGGAAGAATGCTTAGGCTATTATATGCCTAGAGTTGACTGTTAATCATAAAGTTATAATGTATCCCGTATTCGTACCTTTGTTGAGAACTATCTGGGCTATACTTGAGGTTACAAAGAAGATGATTCCCTAAATAAATGGGGTAGTTACTAATTCTGCGTAAAATTGCCGATTTGAAGTGTGATAGTAGACTTTGCACATGCTTGTACTATGGCGTACTATTTATACCAGTCCAGGAGCATGGGAATCTTATTTCATTATCATATACAAGTGTACTTGTTTGATTGCCCCTGTATGATATGCTGGGACTGGAGGCCTGTGACCATGCCTGGCGATTCATATTATTGGCACGTGAGTTGTCTGTGTCGTGTGTGAGAATTCTATTTCTATAATAATTTATCTGATCTACTAATTTCCTTCCTCTACAAATGTGCACATGCATTTACGGTTGTCCTCTTCACGAAATATGAGGAGTTGGTTGTAACATTGCGGTTGTGGTAGTGCTTGTTGAACTTAAAATATGGTTCTCTTCCCTGAGACATCTCCCATATTTGGGTACACGGAGAGCAGAGTTGTGGCTTGAGTTATATTGATGTGACGTGTCTATAGGATAGTTGTATTTAATAAAATAAGGTCATTGGACCTAGAATGGATACTATCACTCTTGATTATGGTATATTCGGGAGGATAATATTGAAAGTCGGCTTAGGAGAGGACTGTGGTTCTGGTTGGGGCGAGAGAGGTCTATGGCTAGTTGATCTGATGAGTGGTTATGAGTTTTTGATTGTTTCTTTCATCTTTGGCAATGTACGAGGGTTTTGGAATGAGGTTCTGTTGAATGCGGGGTTTTATACTAGTACTTGGTTGGTATTTTTTTTTTTTATGTTATGTTGAGTCGTTGGTTCATGAATATATTGTTAGGACTGGTTTGGGTGATTCTCTGGCAGGTGGTTAGGCCAATTGCAGAGGACACTCTGCCGAAATTTTTGAAAAATTGGGAGTTAGCCAAATTTTGCGGCCTTAAGGAAGTTGAAATGTTGGAAAAATATCTAAGATCTATATGAAGTCAAGAATGATTAGAGATGATGGTTAAGGTGAAAAGAGGATAATAATGTTCCTAATAATGACTTGTAAAACATTCGAGGATGAATGTTCTTAAGTGGGAGAGAATGTAACACACCCGGAAAAATTTCTAAGTGTTTTAAGACCATTAAGAAGATTGGCGGATGCTAAATATATCAATTCGGGTATGAACAAGACTGGTAATTTGAATGATATCAATTAATCTTGATAATATATGTATGAGGTGCATTAAAAATGGTTTAGGGTCTAAGAAGAGCCCTGAGGCTCAGTCAAGTTGAAAATTATATGATTGGATAAAGTTTCAAGTGAGTTTGCACAATATCTAATTTCAAACGATAATAACTCTTAGTATATGAATAGTTATATAGTGTATAACCTATCAAATTATAGCTCTTTGAGTCTAGTTTCCAATGCATCAAACCGTTCGTCATTTGGAGATTTCTACAAGAATTTATGACCATTTTACTAAAAAGTGGCAGAATAGCTACGCGAGTCTTGCGTAGCCTACGCAGATTTGCATAGCCAAAATCAGTATGGAAGTCAGGGGAGGGTTAAGCTGCGTAGCCAATCTGCGTTGGCTACGCAGCCAGCCTACGCAGTTCATTTTTTTATAAAACAGGGGAGGTTCGGGGAGAGAGAAAAACATAACAATTTTCGCTAAGTTTTGGGTTCTAGAGAGAAGGTGGAGCATCCTCAACCCAAATAAACATCAAAGGTAAGTTTTATGATATTGTTATAATGGATTAACACTAGTTAATTGTAGTATTAATATCTACATGAATTTAAATTCATAGGGATTTCTCTAATCTTCAAGAATCATTCAAAACGGTTCAAGTTAGGGTTGAGCTACAAGAGGTAAATTCTCCACCCTACACTTAAATACAACTATGGATTAAGTATTTGGGATGTATTGTGAAGTAGAAAGTATCAATTGGTTGAAGAATTATGCTAATCCTTGAAATAGGTATTGTTAGTTAGGGTTCTTGAATGGAGAAGAAGATGAATAGTAAATTTTTGAATCTTGTTAGAAAGGTTGGTGATTCTAGTGCTTCAATAGCTTAATAATGATTAACTATTGAATCATATATAACCTAGATTGGGGCTTAAAGGCTAAGGATAAAATCTATTAAGGATAAAAGGGATATGCATGGGTAAATTGATCTTGTTGAAGACTTTAATTGAAGATTTGAGGGTCGAGTTGATGTCGGAATTTGGTGAAATTGGTATGGTTAGACGCGTAATTGAATCGGTTATCAGATTTCGAAATTTTCGTCGATTTCTGAGACATGGGCCGTATGGATAAATTTTTAATTAATTTCGGGATTGTTATTGAAAATGTAATATTTCCTTATAGAGTTGATTCCTATAAATTTTAGTGATTGTATCGAATTATTTTTTGTTTGTACGACCTCGACAGAAATCGTGCTTAATAATAATAATAATTACACGATACTTGGACAGTTTATTGCAGCTTGTAAAGCTATTTGATAAATTAAAAATTTATTGAAATTGAGTTGCAGCTTGTAAAACTATTTGATAATTTGGAACTTTTATTGAAATTGAAGGATTTAATTAATAGATTGGAAATTGTTGCATTTTAAGAATTTTTATTATTTCTGCTAATTGATTAAAATTATTGTTAACTCTGTGAATCATGTTGAGTTGAATAATTATAATTTATTCCATTTATTATTGTTGACCCTTAGTGAGTGTCAAAGTCGGCCATCTCGTCTTTACCACTACGAGATTAGGCTTGATAATTACTGGGTACACGTTGTTTACGTACTTATGCTACACTTGCTACACTTTTTGTGTAGGATCTGAGACAGATACTAGTGGAGGACCTATCATCGCACATCCTCGTTATCCAGGGGCGTAGTGGTAAGCTGCCTTTCTGAGCCATCCTGGAGCTACCAGTGCCTCTTCTTGTATTTTTTAAATTCTGCTTATTTTCATTTCAGATAGTATTTGGAGTTTGTATAATCTACTAGATGCTCATACACTTGTGACACCAGGTCTTGGCACATACACTGGTAGAATTTGATGTCTTATATTTTTCCTTGGAATTAAAGTTTTGTCTATATATGTTTAATTTATTAGTTAGCTTGCCTAGCTATAGTGTTGGGCGCCATCACGACTTATGAGTGAAATTGTGTCTTGACATATAGGATCCAGACAGAGGCTAGAATGTGATCGCAAGGATTAAGGTAGAGCTGCTTGGTCGTCGGAGTCCCTTGGAGTCTTCCCATTTTTTTGTACTGTCAACTCTTATTCGAATAATATTGTATATTCGATCCTTGAGATCATTTCATGTATTCAGTTAGAGTTCGTGACTCAGTATTACCAGTCTTGGGAGATTGTTATATTTGTTTTCACTTTAGGTTTCGACACTTGCATTATATTATATGTTAAAAAATGGCTCGAAATATAATTGTAATCGGCTTACCTAGTCTTAGAGACTAAGTGCCATCACGACGCATGTGGTGGAATTTTGGGCTGTGACATTAAAGTTCATAAGTTTATTCGATTTGGTTTGGGGTGTTATTCTTAGTTTTGGTGTTGTTTTCCGTGTTCCGAGGGTTCGAGCAAGTCCGTCTCATGATTACAAACTTATTGGTATGTTTGAACGGGGTCTCGGGTCCACCAGATGCCATTCAGATGATGCGCGAAAGTCATTAGGACTTGGATGAATAGCTGAACCACCCATCTTCTGGTGCAATCAACCTGCGAAGGGCTAGCCACAGGTGCGAGCTCCGAGAAGTGAGCCAGCAGCTGCAGAAGAGGCCCAACCTAGGCAGCCCAAGAATCGCAGATGCGGGTGAGGGTGCGTACCTGCGAACACACAGGTGCGATGGAAGCAACCGCAGAAATGGCCGCATCCGCAGCCACAGGTGCACCACACACGACGCAGTAGTGGAACGGCAGAAGCGGGCCTGAGGTTCGCAGATGTGGAAGAAGCCAAGTGAGGGGGGGGGGCATCTATGAGGATTTTTCTGCATATGCGGAGCCATAGATGCGGCCATGGAGCCCAAGAAGCGGAAGTCCTGGAGGCAGAAAGGTTCATTTATTACGGGATTTAGGTCATTTTTGAAGGGATACTTGACCGTTAATAGGAATTGTGTCCTTTGTGTGTTATCTTGGTAATGGCTTTTAAACTGAATGTTTATATAGTATCCTCTCTTCTTGTGGAGCAGGACGAATGCCTCGGTAGTAGAATAGATGCATCTATGGTTCGTGCCGCTCGACCCTCGACAATGTACACATTATTCTGGATCAGGCCATACGACCTCGACATAATAGTGCGTGATAATACTCAGAGTTTAATTATATATTTGATATCTTTTCATGGCTTGATAGGCTTAAATTATATAAGGCATAAATTAATTTGGGACTTACCATGTGTGAAAGAATTATTTACTTCCTGCTTGTTGTTGAGTTATTATTATTATTTACATAACCCGTGATTATTTAGAACTTCTGTATTTTTTTATTATTAGCCCATACTAAGTGTTGATGTCGACCCCTCGTCACAAATTCTTTGAGGTAGAGATGAGGACTTCGTACGGGCTAGTTATGGAGATAGCTCGGAGGATCGAGGGTGTCCGTCAGCGGAGCCAAGAGCAGGCGACAAGGGATAAGCGGTTTCAATATTCTAAAGAGTCCAGTGGTGCCCCGGCCTGGAGCAGGGGTCAGTTTGTGAGGGGTCAGTCTAGGGGGCCCACATATCCAGCACTGATGTCATCTCGAGGTGCTCCAGTGCGACCTTATTTTAGATCCATGCCAGAGAGTTCTTACCGCCCACCATCTATTCAGGGTTCCTCCAGTGGGTATTCAGGCCATCAGGGTCAGACTTCAGGTCAACAGTCTACCGTATCGAGAGGTTGTTTCGAGTGCGAGGATCATATTCATGTGCAGAGTTTCTGCCCCAGTCTTTGGGGCAAAGCAGTGCAGCAGGGTCAGCAGCCTATGATTACAGCACCAGCTGCCCCACCAGTCGTCCGGCTGACAAGTTGGTAGGGGTCATTCTAGAGGTGGAGGCCAGCCAGGAGGCACTCCAGCCAAGTTCTATGCCTTTCTAGCTAGAGCATATGCAATAGCCTCAGAGGCCATGATCACATGTATTATTTCTGTCTGCGGTAGGGATTCTTCAGTACTATTTCATCTAGGGTCTACATATTCGTATGTTTCATCTCTGTTTGTTCATTTCCTAGGTGTTACTCGTGAGTCCTTGGGTACTCCTGTTTATGTGTCCACACCAGTGGGCGATTCTATTTTTGTGGATCGGATCTATTGGTTCTGCATTATTACTTTCTGTGGTTATGAGACCGGAGCAGATCTTCTGTTGCTCGATATGACCGACATTGAGGTCATCATGGGCATAGATTGGTTGTCTCCATATCACACCCTCCTTGATTAGCATGCTAAGACTGTTACCTTGGCGATGCCAGAGTTGCCTAGATTGGAGTGGAAGGGTTCGTTTGTTAGTACATCTACTCGGGTTATCTTTTTTCTGAAGGCTCGACACATGGTCGAGAAGGGGTGTTTGTCTTATCTAGATTATGTTTGGGATACTACTGTAGAGACTCCGGCAATTGATTCAGTGCCCGTGGTCCAGGAGATCTCCGATGTGTTTCCTTCTAATCTTCAAGGCATGCCTCCGGATCGCGATTTTATGTATTGATTTGGCTCCAGGTACCCATCCTATATCTATCCCACCATACCGCATGGCTTCAAAAAAGTTGAAGGAACATGTTGAGGAATTGCTAGCAAAGGGTTGTTTGTGAAGAAGAAAGATGGGACTATGCGGATGTGCATAGATTACCATAAGTTGAACAAAGTTACCATTAAGAATAAGTACCCGTTGCTGCGTATTGATAATTTATTTGACAAGTTGCAGGGTGACAGGATTTTTTCTAAGATCAAATTGTGATCGGTGTACCATCAATAGAAGATGTTGGATTCAGATGTTTCAAAGACAGCCTTTTCGACTAGATATGGAAATTATGAGTTTCTAGTGATGTCCTTCGGTTTGACTAACGCCCCGGTGCCGTTTATGGATTTGATGAACCGGGTGTTCAGGACATATATTGATTCGTTTGTCAATGTCTTCATTTGATGACATTTTGATCTACTCGTGTAGCTTGGAGGAGCACGAGCAACATTTGAGAGTGATGCTTCAGACCTTGCGGGAACAAAAACTATATGCTAAGTTCTCCAAGTGTGAGTTATAGTTTCATTCTGTGACATTCTTGGGGCATATTGTATCAGGCGAGGGTATTAAGGTAGATCCCAGGAAGATCGAGGCAGTTCAAAGTTGGCCTCGTTCTACCACAACAACTGAGATCAGGAACTTCTTGGGGTTAGCAGGTTATTATCGTCGGTTTGTAGAGGATTTCTCATCTATTGCAGCACCTTTTACTAGATTGACCCAGAATGGTGCTCTATTCCGATGGTCCGATGATTGTGAGGTGAGCTTTCAGAAGCTCAAGACCGCATTGACTTCAGCACCAGTGTTAGTGTTGCCTTCCGGTTCAGGAATGTACACTGTGTACTGTGATGCTTCACGCGTTGGTTTAGGTTGTGTATTGATGCAGGATTGTAAGTTATTGCATATGTTTCACGTCAACTGAAGCACCATGTGAAGAATTACCCTGTACACGACTTGGATTTGGCTGCGATTGTTCATGCTCTTAAGATCTAGAGGCATTATCTTTATGGGGTGTCCTGTGAGGTTTACACCAATTATCGCAACTTGCAGCATTTGTTCAAGCACAGGGATCTTAATTTGATACAGCGCAGGTGGCTTGAGTTATTAAAATATTATAATATTACCATCATTAATCATCTGGGAAAGGCTAATGTAGTTGTGGATGCCTTGAGGAGGAAGGCGAAGAGTATGCATAGTTTGGCATTCATTTAAGCAGAGGAGAGGCCACTAGCTTTGGACATTCAGTCCTTGGCTAACAGACTTGTGAGGTTAGATATTGATGTTTTATACGTCAATGCCACACAAGAGAGGGGGTGATTTGTGTGGTGTCTAATTTTTGTGTGTACTGATTACAGAAGGACCTGATTCTTCTAAGTGTTCCTTAACCTACTGTTACTGAAATAGTAATTGCGGAAAGTAAAGAACACAAGTATTTTTACGTGAAAAATACCCGGCTCAAAAGGTGAAAAAACAATGACCTACTACTCAGTAGGTTTTTTCCCCAACACTTCACTAAATCATTTAGCCAAAACAACATTTACAAAACTTGTTTTGTAAACCTAAGGATTAACTCTAATCCCGTTGTGGCACTGGGCTCTAACTGTTGCGACAACTTCAAGTTAACTCTAACATAAATACTCAGAGTACCTATTACAATTGCTTCTAGATAAAGTTGAAAGGTACAATTTGAAAACCACCTACTACAATTGAACTATAATAAATGACAAACACTTGGAACTGGTTCTTCTATGAGGTTCATGTAGCTTCAGGTTCGCACACTTGAATCACACAAGAATTGTTTGCACAATGCCTTGCTATTTGCTCTCAACTCACGTTTAACTTTTGCTTTTGTCTGTGACCATAGAATGATAACATACTACAATATATAGAGTTAGTAGAATGGGAAATAACTAGAGTTCTAATGCTACTCTTCCTTGGTGGAAGAGTTCTAGTTATCCTCAACTTCTAACTCCTCCCTTATCTTGGATAGTGTTCTCTTTGAGTAAGGAATCATTCTCCTTATCAATTATGCAACCTTTTCGATCAGGAGATATCCGATATAACAAGTTATGCTTATCTCCTTCACGTGCATTCCTCATGCTTGAATCTGCATGTGTATGTGTACACAGGGGATGGACATGGTTCATGCCTGAGCTTACTTTGTCAATCTTCAAAATAAAACTTCACTTGGGCCAACAAATTCCCCCTTTTTGATGATGACAAACTCTGTGCTTTTCATAAGCTTAGGCCCTGTTTTGACTCAGCTCAACATCAACGCAATGTTAGAACATTTTACCTTTTTATCACTTATGATCAATGATTAGGTTCATTAGGTTATAAACATCACTTTTCAAAGTATAAGCACAACCCTTTTCCCCCTTTTGGCATCATCAAAAAGTTGCATAAATATGGAAGATAACCAAATTTTAAAAAATTACTCATGACCACTGGGGCTACTTCAAAAGCAATCATGGATTAATCATCATATATCAATCTAAGGATATTAGCTATCTATGAAATAGAAACAAACAGTTAGAGCAAAAGACAATGAATTTCAGTGATTGATAAGATCCTACCACAAAACATAAGAAGAAATAAAAACATTGGATAATGAGCAAAAGAAGCAAAAAAGTCTCGAACTGGGTGACTGGTTGATCTACACTAGGCTAGGAGGCTTAAGGCTAGGAAGGACCAGGTTCTTGGTTTTTGGCTTGGAGTAGTTTCAGCATATCCTGAAGAATGCCATCATTCTTCTCATTTGCTTTTGCCAGCTCAGTTCTGAGAGCATCTCTCTCAGCCTCCACTTCTACCAACCTCTTCTTCAGCCTATCAATCTCAGCATCATTAGCCCTTCTTTCTTGCATCAAGGCTCGCAGTTAGCTATTCACTGGTACCTTTTTGGATGAACCATGTTCTTTAGGAGTGGTTTTGACTTCATAGTCACAAGTAGTGAGAGTATTTTCCCCAAAATTATCCTTGCTTGTAGCAACCTCCCATTTCTTGATGGGTAGCTTGAAGTGCGCAAGTACAGTTGTGAGAATAAATCCATAAGGTATGACATGAGTCTTGGTACCATTTAGAACCCTATCGAGAAGCTGGATTATAAACCTAGGCCATTTGATTTGCCTCCCACCATCCAAACATTCCATAAGGACCAGGTCCATGAATGTGGCAATGTGCCTCCTTTCCTGCTTAGGCAGCACACATTTATTTACATATTCGAACAACACTTTGTGGGGTGACTTCATCTCACTTTTGTAAATAGCCTTGGGCTCAAGTTCCTCTTCATTGTCACCAAAGATCCTAGTAATGGCAAGGGCAGTAGGGAGATTCTCTAGACTTGGCCATTTTAGTTTCTTATAATCATTGTACCCTTCAGCACGTACACCCAAGATCTCTCCCAGCTCTTTCTCATCAAAAGTTAGTTTTATCCCCTTTACCATATTGGTGACCCTACCTTCTTTTATCTCACAATTGGACATAAACTCTGCCATTTCATTTCTGGCCAGCCTTCCATCCATCTGAAGGACCATGTCCTTCCAGCCTTGCAACTGTAACTTCTCCAAAAGCATCACAATTCCTTCCTCCTCCAAGTCCCTGAGGAGTCTGCCTTTCAAGATAGTCCTCTTTCCAAATTTAATCACATTGCCTTTCTCATCATCAGAATCATCATCTTCTTCTTCTCCAGTCCATTCTTCTTCCTCTATAATTTTCACTTTTCTTGATTTCACAATAGACCTGATTCTTTTAATCAAAGTGGATGGTTCAGCGGACTTTGACTTTGAAATAGACTTCTTGGTGGAAGTCTTGGCTTTCTTAGCTTTGGGAGTCAGAACCTCCACTTCTTCTGTCTCATCTTCATCTTGAAGGACCAGGTCTATCTCATCAATTTCAACAGCCTCAACAGGCTCACCCGCCTTCTTCTTTCCCTTTATAGCAACTTTTCTTTTAATTTCTTCTACGGCTTTCTCCAGTTCAGCCTCACTCTGCTTCTTCTGAATTCTTGTGGATCTTCCTCCTGTGGGAGGAATTTCAATAGGGATAGAAGAGGCAGCCTTCCTTTTCTTGTTTGCCCTAGCAGTGCCAGGGGTGTTAACTTGTAACGACCCGACTTATCATTTTAAGAATTAACACCCCGTTCAGTGACTTAAAGTCTCGAGAAGCTTTGCAATATGTATTATGACCCGCGTGCATGGTCGAGCTTGATTTACGGATGATTCGGAGTGATTTGGGATACTTAGTCCCTAAGAAGGAAGCTTAAGTCTTGGGATTTTGACCGTATTTGGAACTGTGTGAAGAAGACTCTGGAATAGAGTTTCGTCGGTTCCGTTAGCTCCGTTTGGTAATTTTGGACTTAGGAGCATGCTCGGGCTGTGAATCTGAGGTCTGTAGCCAATTTAGGCTGGAAATGGCGAAAGTTAAATTTTTGGAGAATTGGACCGGAAGTGGACTTTTTGATATCGGGGTCAGAATCTGATTCCGGAAGTTGGAGTAGGTCCATAATGTTAATTATGACTTTGTGTGCAAAATTTGAAGTCATTCCGGATTGATTTGATGTGTTTCGGCACAAGTTATAGAAATTGAAAGTTCAAAGTTCCTAGATTTTTTATTTAGGGTGCGATTCATCGGTTTGATGTTGTTTGAAGCCTTGACTATGTTCATATGATATTTTGGGACTTTATGGTATGATTGGTTGACGTCCCGGGGGGCTCGGGTGAGTTCCGGGATGGTTTCGGGTCATTTTTCCTTGTTTTAGAACTGATATCTGGTATTGTGCTTCGCGAACGCGAAGGGTCTCACGTGTTCGCGAAGAAGGATTTTGGACGGCTAGATTTGCCCATAGCTAACGCGATGAAGAAGACGCGAACACAAAGAAGTAGATGAGGAAAGCCTACGCGAACGCGAGTGGGAAGACGCGAACGCAAAGAGGAAACAGAGTTGGGGGGTCTGCCTGGCGTTAAGCCTTCGCGAACGCGACTCATGTCTCACGAACGCGAAGGGCAGAGGTCGAAAGGCATCGCGAACGCGATGAGGACATCGTGAACGCAAAGAAGGAATCTGGACAGCACATTTTTTGTGCTTCGCGAATGCGAAGCTATGGTCGCGAATGCGATGAAGGCACTTCTGGGTAGAATTAAAAGTCCCAAAATGGGGGTTTGAGTTCATAACTCAAAATCAAATTTGTAGCTTGGTAGAAGGTGATTTTTGAAGAGATTCTTGCGTGGGTGTTTGGGGTAAGTGATTCTTATCCAGTTTTGATTAATTTCGATGATTATATCTTTGAATCCATCATTTAATTATGATTTAATGGAGGAAAAATCAAGATTTTTGTAAAATCTTCCAAAAATGAAAATTTAAGATTTGGAAGTTGAGTTGTTATTGGAATTCAATAAAATTGGTATGGTTGAACTCGTATCGGAATGGGTATTGGAATTTCATGAAAATTATGTCGGGTTCCGAGAGGCGAGTCCTGCGTTGACTTTTGTTGACTTTTTGAAATAAATTTTAAGTCGACGTATTATTATCCGGAATTATTTTTGATGAATTTTAATGAAGTTATACAATTAATTTGGATAGATTTGAGCTGTCCGGAGGTCAATTCAAGCAAGAAGGTTATTTTGGAATATCGGCCTAACTTCAAAGAGGTAAGTATCTTGTCTAACCTCGAGTGGAAGAATTATCCCTTAGGCATTGAGTATTATGTGGAAATTGTGTCATTGAAAACCATGTACACGAGGTGTCGAGTACGTACTTGGTTTATATGTGCAAATTATATCGGTTGAAATTCGTAGACGCCCTTAAGTATTAAATTGAAAAATTGTTGTAACTTATTAAATCCCTTATTTGTCATGCCTCATTCTTTGTTTGTCGAGGTTGTTTTTATAGGATAAATTGGTCTGATTGTCACTTGACTTTTATGTGAACTCTGTATTTGTTTGAGTTTCCATTTTTATGAAAAACACTTTCATTATTGATTTTACCTACAAATAATTAAAATGAAAAATTTAGTTAATAAGATGAATTACTTTTTAGTTCACGTTGTGGAAAATTTGGTATTGAATTATAAAGGTCGTGAATCATATTGAGGCAAAGTGCCAAATTGTGAAATATTATTCGGTTGAGTTGTTCACTCCCGAACATTTTGTTAAGATGTTGTGCACATTATTATCGAGTCATGGCTCCTTATTGTGGAAAAATAATGTGGTGTTGATTTCTGTGGCAAGTTGTAATATTTGAGCACTTGATGTGCAATTTGTTATATGTTGTAATATTTGAGCACTTGATGTGCTATTGGTGATATATTGTAATATTTGAGCACTTGATGTGCAATTTGTGATATGTTATAAGATTTGAGCACTTGATGTACAATTTGTGATATGTTGTAATATTTGGGCATTTGAGGTGCAAGTTGTATTATGCTGTGATATTTGGGCACTTGAGGTGCGAGTTGTGAAATATTGTGATATTGATACGCATGCGGTGAGATAAGGGCGGCTTGAAACGCATGGCTAGTGGGGGAACTACTAGATGTCATGCGGTGATATAAGGTCAGGGTGTTGAAACGCATGCGGTGAGATAAGGGTGGCTTGAGACGCGTGGCTAGTAGGGGAACTACTAGAAGTCATGCAGTGTGATAAGGATGGCTAAAACGCGGGATGCTATTTCGGAAAAAATATTTTCTTTAAAAATTAAATGTGAAGGCTCCCGCGGTGATATAAGGAAATGAGATATTGTGAATTTATTTATGATTTGGGACTAAGAGGCGGTACCTCGGGAGTGTTCTGTTGATATTTCTTTATTTATGTTCTTGCCTTGGGTGATTTTGTTTCATTTAATATGTAAATTCTTGCCTTCTTCCATGATGTACTAGTTGACTTTATTATTATGTGTTTTGTGCTTTTAGTTGTATTGTGTTGGCTTTGGTCTTTTAGCACGAGACTCTGAAGAAGTATATTTCTTGTTTTATTTCTTACTGATTTTCGATGATTGAGTCAACTTAAATAAAAGAAATTATTATTATGTTTTAAATTACATAGTTTTACAACCAAACCAGTAGTTTATCTAATGCTTGATTTAAGTGAAATGTTATTTTCTTTACCTAAATAATTTTTAAAAATAAATTCAATTCTTTGTTGATTTCTTACTTGATTTTAAAAAATTCTAAACTCACTTTAGTGGAAATAAATTGATCATGTGGATCTTATATACATTGAGAATATTGGCATGTGAATTATCCGTGCAGTTGTGATATGAAATGAGGACACGAGGTGCCGAAAAAATATGATAATTTAATTATGGGCACGAAGTGCATGGAGATATGAAAAAATGGGCTGAGACCCGTGTTTATGAAAAATATAAAAATGGGTTGAGGCCCGTATTTTTATGATTATGAAATGAGGTGTCACATGGTGACTTTTTAATTGAAGAATTATATTAAAAATATTTATTTGGAAGGATTTTTATTTAGAAAATATTATATGAAAGAATTATTTTGAAAGATATTTATTTGAGGAAAATTATATTTGAAAGAGAGTTATTTGGTAGAATTATATTTGAAGGACATTTATTTGAAGAATTTGATTTAATTGGGTGTACTTGTGTTTATTATTTGTTGAGCGATATTAAATGGTGTTTTGTTGTCTTGCTGTGCATATCACTGGTTGTTTTACGATGTTCTTATTGTTATCTGTTTCCTACCATCTTGTATATTATATTGCACAGGCTATTAGACTAGTGAGTGTCTTGACCGTACCTCATCTCTACTCCATTGAGGTTAGTCTTGATACTTATTGGGCACCGCTGTGGTGTGCTCATTCTACAATTCTGCACATTTTTGTGCAGAGCCAGGTATTGGAGGTATCAGACCTGGACAGAGTTAGAGCGGGATCATAAGGATTCAAGGTAGAGCTGTTTGGCCGTCGCAGTCCCTTGGAGTCTTTTCATTTCATTGTACTGTTAATTTGTAATCAAACATTATTGTATATTCAATCCTCGTGATCATTTCATGTATTCAGTTAGAGTTCGTGACTCAGTACTACCAGTCTTGGGAGGTTGTATATTCATATTTATTCCGTTGTTACTTTTGGTTACTTATTTAATTCAAAAAAAATGGCTTCAAAATGTAATAAAAATCGGCTTACCTAGTATTAGAGATTACGTGCCATCACGACGCCTGTGGTGGGATTTTGGGTCGTGATATAACTCCTGAACTTCTTTTATTTTTGGATTATAACTTGCAGTCACCCTTTTTAGTAGGTCTGGAAGGATTTCCTGTTCAAATGGAACAGGTTCATCAACATTCTTCCCTAGTCGAACCAACCCCTCAGCAACTTCTCTAGACACACTTCTCCTGTTTTTCTAACACTCTCCTCTATTCCAGCAGATTTCTCACCCCAAATAACCATTGCACCTGATTCTTTAGTTAGACTAACAGGAGTGGGTGAAGAACCAACCACTCCTTTTCCCTTTAACCTCACAGTACTCTGAACACCCTCACTCTCTTTTTCTTTCCCTTTTTAATTTTACCACCAACCCTTCAAGACTCAGTAGTTTCAACACATGTTATGGATCCTACCAGCACAAACCTATTCTTCAAATTCATAGCAACCTCAAAAATAATTCGATATGGACCTACCGGGACTGTCAAAACACGGATCCGGGCCTGTTTACCAAATATGTTGACCGAAGTCAACTAAATTCAACTTTTAAGTCAAAAATTCTTATTTTCATTAGTTTTCAACATAAAAGATTTCCGGAAACCTGCCCGGACTGCGCATGCAAATCGAGGAGGGTAAAAATGAGATTTTTAAGGCTTAAGAGCGCAGATTCGAGTTCAAAAATATAAGATGACTTTTTGGGTCATCACAATAACTTAGAGAACCTCACCTCATAATCGGTCACTGACATCTGACCCTGCTGGAATTGCTCAAACTGAAACCGCAACTCTTCCCTCTGGGAGGGTGGAATATTCCTGTCCAGGAAAATACGGGTGAACCTGTCCAAAGTCATGGGAGGAGAATCTGCTGGTCTGCTAAGAAGATAAGACTTCCACAATCTACGGGCTCTGCCCTCCAGCTGAAAAGTAGCAAAGTCTACCCCATGAGACTCCAGTATCCTCATGTTATGCAGTCTGTCCCTGCACCGATCAATGCAATCCTGGGGATCCTCATGTCGCTCTCCCCCAAATCCAGGAGGATGTAGTCTAGTACATCTGTCCAATAGCTTCTACGGCTTGGCGGCCGCATCTGGTCTGGGCTCAGGTGTAGGTGCTGCCACTGGCTGGACTCCACCCACGGGCAGTGCAACTTAGGTCTGATATACAACAGTTGCCTGCCCATGAACCTGTGCAGTAGGGGTCTGTGCTCCCCCGCCCCCTTGAGATATTGCTGGGTTTGCCAAAAATAAACTGGCCTGAGTCATAGTCTCCATGAACCGCAACATATGGCCCATGACCTCCTGGAAACCCAGTGCAGAAGTGAAATCCACCGGAGCTGGCTCTGCTACGGGCACCTCGCCATGTTCCTCAATAATAGGATCCTCTTCTGGACCCACTGGTGGCATAACTGGAACAACTCTGGGACGTCCTCGTCCCCTACCACGGGCTAGAGCCTCCCTCTGCCACTGCTTTAACATCGAACAATAGGGGGAGTAGCTCTTCCCTGGTCTGGAACCTCATTAGAGCGCGTTCTCATCATCTGTGAGAGAATAAGAGAATGGTATTTAGTACTACATTATTTGCATGATGGCAGATGAAGAAAGGTAGGTTTCCTAACACCCTATAGCTTCTCGAAGATAAGTACAGACGTCTCCTTACCGATCCGCAAGATTCTATTAGGACTGCTCATAACTTGTGAGACCTACGTGAACCTAGTGCTATGATACCATGTTGTCACGACCCAAACTCACCAATAGGTCCTGATGGCGTCCAACATCCTAGATAGGCAAGCCAACTAATGATTTAAACATATATTCATATCTTTAAAAATTATCCGTGTAATAAAACTCAGAGTACTTACAAAAATTAAGACAATGTGAGAAATAAGATAAATTAAAACTCAAGTAAAATAATTAAATCCAAAAATTCTACTAGTGTGTGCCTACACCTGGTGTCATAAGTGTATGAACATCTAGTAGATTATACAAAATTCTAAATAGTGTCTGAAATTAATTAGAGAGAATACAAATACAAGAAGAGGCACTGGTTGCTGCAGAACGGCTCAGAAAGGCAGCTCACCACTAAGCCTCTGGATAACGTGGATGCACTCCGATAGGTCCTCCGATAGTACCTGTCTCGGGTTCTGCAAAAAAGTGTAGCAAGCATAGCATGAGTACGTTAACAACGTGTACCCAGTAAGTATCAAGCCTAATCTCGAAGAAGTAGTGACGAGAGGTCGGCTTTGACACTCACTATGGGTCAATAATATTACAATAGAATTATTTAATTAAACATGATTTTTAGGTTAACAACAATAATTTTCTGGACAAGCAGAAATAAATAAATTCCTTAAATTTCAATAATTTCCAATTTATCAAATTAGCTTCACAAGCTGCAATTAAAATATCAAGGTATCGTATAATTATTATTATTAGGCACGATTTCTGCCGAGGTCGTACGACCCGAACCAGAGTGTCGTTTACACTGCCGAGGAACGTGCGGCGCGATCCATAGATGCATCTATACTGCCGAGGCGTTCGGCCCGCTCCACAAGAAAGGAGGACATTTTTCTTATGAACCTCCAGAATGAGAAGTTATTATAATATTAACACATATGATGTTCGATCTCTATTAACAATTCAATAATTTACACAAAATTTTGAGTATATGAAGTTTCGATCTTTTACTATTTTCTCAAACAATTTGCAATATAATCCAGTAATTTAATTAAATTAAAGGAGCAATTATCATAAGTAATTCATGATTTTAGTCCTAAACTACCCGGACATTAACATAATTAGTAGCTACGCACGGACTCTCATCACCTCGTGCGTACGTAGCCCCCACAATTAGCAGCAATTATTAATATGAATCACCTATGGGATAAATTCTCTCTTACAAGGTTAGGCAAGAGACTTACCTTATCTCAAAACTCACTTCCCTATCGCAATGTCGCGAAAAATCTTAATTCGGTGCCAAAAAATTCGAAACTATCCAAAAGTTATATAAAATATTTAATACATGCTCAAACATTCGAAATTAGACTATTAAATAAATTACCCTATCCAAAAATGATAAATTCCTAAAATTCACCCCGGGCCCACGTGCCCGGATTCCGAAAATTTTTGGAGTAAATCGTTACCCATAATCTCAAGAACTCAAATATACAATTTCCATCCAATTCCATAACCATTTTCATGGTTAAAATCTCATTTTTTATACAAATCTAGGTTTTTCATCTAACCCTTGATTTCCAAAATTTACAAGTTATAATGTGCCCATAATCTATGTATGTAACTCAAAGTGTGTAGAATTAACTTACCTTCAAGTTACTAGTTGAAATCCTCTCTGAAAAAGCTCCAAAATGGCCCAAAATGGAGGACAAATGGACTAAAATGACTGAACCTCACCCCCTTTTTAACATTCTGTCCAACAGTCATTTCCACTTCTGCGGTGCCTGGGCCGCATTTGCAGCGTCACTTCTGCGGATCACGGTCCGCTTCTGCGAAAGAACCCAAGGCTGGCCAGGCTCGCTTCTGCGGACAAAGACCCGCTTCTGCGGTCTCGCTTCTGCGCCAAGTCTGTCGCTCTTGCGGCTCAAGCCGCTTCCGCGATTCATCTATCGCACTTGCGGCTGGCCAAGCGCAGGTGCAATTCTGACAACAGATTGGAGCTTTAGCTTTGGCTGCCAATTTCCAACTTGGTCCGAGCTTCGTCCGATTAACCCCTGAGGCTCCCGGGGGCCCGCCTGAACATACCAACAACTTTTAAATCATCTAACGGACTTGCTCGAACCCTCGGAACGTGTAAAATAACATCAAAACTAAGAATCATATCTCAAACCAAATTGATTTAACTTAGAATTTTTAATTTTTTTCAAACTTTCTCCGAACGCGAAGAAACATACTTAAACTACTCGGAATAACACCAAATATTGTGTGCAAGTCTTAAATCACCATACTGAGCTATTCCCAGGCTCAGAATTCCACACAGACCTCAATTACTCCAAAACCTACTCCAAACCAAATTTATAGAACATTAAACCTTCAAATAGTTGATTTTTACTATTAAGCGCTGAAACGTTCCCAAGTTGTCCAAAACCCGACTCGAACATACGCCAAAGTCCAAAATTATCATATGAACCTATTGGAACTGTCAAATCTCGATTCCAGGGTCGTTTTCTCAAAATGTTGACCGAAGTCAAACTTGGGCCTTTAAAGCCAAACTAAGGAACCAAGTATTCCGATTTCAACCCGAACACTTCCAAATCCCGAATCGACCATCCCCGCGAGTCATAAATTAATATAAGCACTTATGGGGAGTTTGTATTTAGGGAAACGGGGTTATAAAAGTCAAAATGACCAGTTGGG
The DNA here is from genome assembly GCF_000715075.1 of Nicotiana tabacum. NCBI lineage: Eukaryota > Viridiplantae > Streptophyta > Magnoliopsida > Solanales > Solanaceae > Nicotiana > Nicotiana tabacum. Next base: position 40,987,988 of record NC_134101.1, read on the forward strand.
TCATTACAGTGAGCTTTGAGACAAGTTAAGTCTCTTGCCTAACTTTGTAAGAGGGAATTTACCCCATAGTTGATTTAAATTATGTTGATTTAACTTATTATTTTCTCCTTATTGTGCGGGCTACGTACGCACGAGGTGACGAGAGTTCGTGCGTAGCTACTAATTATGTTTACGTCCAGGTAGTTTAGGACCCGAGCCAGGAGATACTTGTAATATTTTAACCCTATTTGTTAATTAAAGTGCCTAAATTGTATTGGAACTTGAAAGAGAAATTTTAAAAGACCGACTTCCACTTACTTAAGTTTTGGCGGGATACTTGACCGTTAATAGGAATTGTGCTCCTTTGTGTATGAGCTTTGTAATGGATTTTAAACCGAATATTTATAAAGTATCCTCTCTTCTTGTGGAACGGGAGGTATGCCTCGGCAGTAGAATAGATGCATCTATGGTTCATGCCGCTAAACCCTCGGCAGTGTACACATTATTCTGGATTGGACCGTACGACCTCGACATAATTGTGTGTGATAATACTCAGAGTTTAATTATATATTTTATATCTTTTCATGGCTTGATAGGCTAAAAATATATAAGATAGAAACTAATTTGGGACTTACCATGTGTGAAAGAATTATTTACTTCCTGCTTGTTATTGAGTTATTATTATTATTTACATAATATGTGCTTATTTAGAACTTCTGTATTTTTTTTATTGTTAACCCATAGCAAGTGTCGATGTCGACCCCTAGTCGCTACTTCTTCGAGGTAAGACTTGCTACATAATGGGTACATGTTGTTTATATACTCAGGCTACACTTCTGCACTAACTCTGCAGGATCTGAGGCAGGTGCATCTGGCGGTCACACTGACCTGCATCTCCGATATCCTGAGGCCTAGTGGTGAGCTGCTTCCTGAGCCATTCTGCAGCACCTAGAGCCTCTCTTTTGTACTTATTTTTTGTCTATTTTATTTCAGACAGTAGTTAGAATTTCGTATATTCTACTAGTGCTCATACACTTGTGACATGAGGTCTTAGCACACATACTAGTAGACTTTATAGTTTTGGAGTAATTATATTATTATGATTGTACTCGGTTGCCTTCATTTTGTTAATCAAATTCTCTACTTCTTACTTTCTTAATAAATGGAATTTAATTACTTGGGAACTTATCAAAAAGAGTAATCACATAGTTAGTTTACTGTTGGCTTGCCTAGCGGCGACGTTGGGCGCCATCACGACCTATAGGTGAAATTGCGTCGTGACATTTTGTGATATTTATTTGAATACTTTCTCTTTTATCTTCTGTGTTGAAAATAAGTTTGTATCTTTTTACACCCGATTCAAGGCTAAGTTTTTGCTTATTCCTTGATTCCTTAAATTTTTTAATACTAATTGTAAATGCATCTAAATCAATATATGTGTTGATGATTCACTTATACGCTTCTCACAGGATCATTTTATTTTATTATTTCAGTCTAATAATTACGTGGGAGAGTGATTTATTCTTGGATGCATGAAGATTAATGGGTATGATACTATGAATCATCAAGATCAAACAGGGTGACAATATAAATTGTCAAGCAAATACTTTATGTTCGTTTAATGTGAAATTCATACATTATTTTAGATCTCTGTTACAATCAAGCCTTACATTGGCTAGTTCTTTTCTTCAAACTTTAGTTGTTATATAAGAGATATGTAATGCCGATGCTATTAATTAATTAATTAGTAATTGTGTATCTTGAAATGTATTTTTTTGGACATTTCAAAATATCAATCTATATGGAATAAGTTATCTTTGAATCTTAATATGTTATTTCTTTTAATATAATATGCACGAGCACAAAATAATTGGAATTTCTTTCCTTAAAAAATTAATTATCGAGAAAACAACGAATTTGTGAGAAAATGTATCATCACTACTAATAAACTAAAAATTTTGTAAAAAAATTAGAATATAATAAAATAATCTGACCTCGACTTTTTTATATGATTTGTAGCCACAAAACCTTTAGTCCGTAGCTAAACAAAAAATACTTTTGCCACAAACTAATATATGAAAGCAGTTACATATTCAAATTTTCGTGGTAAACAATTTTAAATCTTTGCCCTGCTATATCACTTTGTGGCTACCATATAAAGATAACTACAAATTTATTTGTCAAGGCAAGAGTATAAAAATTATTTGCTATCAATATATATTTTTCGTGCAAAAGTTTTGCCAATATAGCTACAGTATAAAAATTTCATAGAAATAAGTATTATATATTAGCCTCAGACTATAAAAAGTTTGTAGCTAACTTTTAATTAGTCCATATCTTGCTACGAATGCTACAGAAAAAAATATTATATCTAAAGTATTTAGCTACAAAATTTTTAATAATTAGCTACGTTGTATTTCGTAACTATAAATGCATTAAGTTGTAGTGATGACTTGACAAACACACAACATGTCAATGACATTCATAGATCTTTTTTGTCTTGACATGGCGGGGTTTGGGACGCACACGTGGAAATACACATGTGGGTAATTAAGTACTACAACAGAAAGTAACACTTCGACATAATATATTTATAGCTACAGAATCTCAGCCATGAGTTTAAAAATCGTGACTAATACCTAACAAGAGTCACAAGAATTAAAATTTTCCGACTATCTACAAATTCGTAAAATTTGCTAGCTACGAAAATTAAATAGTAAAGCTAATTCCTTATTAATTTGTGCTATAACTCCTAACAATCGTAGTAATAATTTCCTAAATAGGTACAAATTTGTTTCAACGATAGAATTGCATAGCTAATTCATACGTTTTAGCCACGCGTTAAAAGATATTATAGCAATAGTACACTTTTAGTCACAATAAATTACTTAAAATAAAATACTATAGCTAAAACAAAATATGGCAATAGGTAAATGATATAGCCACGGATTTATTGTTATGAAATATTGTATCTAATTGTTAGTTTTTGCCACGAACTGAAGTTACTATAGCAAAAGTAACTTTTTAACAATAATAAATTATTTAAAATATAATATTATAGCTAAATAAATATTTTTGCTTGAAGTTCTAAAATATCATGGTAATAGTTGGCTCAATAACTATAATTATTTATTATTACAGAATTGTCACGATCCAAAATCTACTAGTGGTCGTGATGACGCCTAACACCGTCGTCACGCAAGCCAACGATGATTTACCAATTTAATTATCCATTTAGTATCTTGAAATCATAATTTTCCTTAATTGAACAATATTGAAATAGAATTTATAGAGTAAATAAGAGGTTTACACGAATCACGATAATGAGTAGCCTGAAGGTAACCCTCAAAATCCGGTGTCACAGGTGCATGAGCATCAACACGAAAATATAATAAAGTACAACATCTGTCTGGAATACAAATTAGACAGAAAAATATAAATAACTATGATGGAGTCTCTGTAGGTTGCGGAGCGTAACATGGAATGCACCTCAGGTAAAGTCCCCGCAATAGCCGCGTCGTTGCGCCCAAAAGACCATTAGACATATGTGTACCTGCAAAGAAAGTGCAGCAAGTGCAGCAAGAGTATATAAATCAACGCGTACTAAGTAAGTATCTAGCCTAACCCCAGAGAAGTAGTGACGAGGGGTCGACATCAACATTTACTAGTGGTCTAATAAGACAGGTACAACAGAAGTAAATAGACATAAATTAGAGAAAGTAAACAAAGTAACAAGTATAATACGTGGTACAATCCTCCTCTCAACAATAACTCAAACTGTCAGCGAGTAGCTACCTCCTCAATTGGAGTATATAAAATGGACCTTTCAAGATAGGTCGTCACAGTTCAACCAGTAACAAGCTCACAAATATGTTGGCTTGTCACAACCCAATTTCACCTATCGGCTGTGATGGCGCCCAACATTACAGCTAGGCAAGCCAACCAGTAATTTAAACCCATATTCTATTCTTTAAAATTAACTGAGTAATTAAACTCTTCTTACTTGCAAGAATTAAAATAATATGAAAAGATCTGGTAAATTAAAATAACCAAGCAAAATAATCAAATCAAAACATTTTACTAGTATGTGTGCCAAGACCTGGTGTCACTAGTCTATTAGAATCTAGTAGATTATACAAAAAATTATAAATACTGTCTGAAATAAAGTAGACAAAATAAAATTTTCAGGAAGAGGCATTGGTTGCTACAAAACGGCTCAGAAAGTAGCTCACCACTAAGTCATTGGATAATGCGGGTGTGCGTCAATAGGTCCAACGATAGCACCTGTCTTATTTCCTAAAAAAACAAGTGCAGCAAGTGTAGCATGAGTACGTAAACAACGTGTACCCAATAAGTATGAAGCCTAATCTCGAAAAGGTGGAGACGAGATGGCCGACTTTGACACTCACTAAGGATCAATAATAATAACTGAAATAAAACTAGAATATCTAAATCAACATGATTCACAGAGTTAACAATAATTTTATTTAACCAGCAGAAATAATTAAATTCCTTCAAATGTAACAATTTCCAATCGATTAATTAAATTCACAAACTGCAATTAAAATATCAAGGTATCGTGTAATTATTATTATTAGGCACGATTTCTGCCGAGGTCGTACGACCCGATCCAGAGTGTCATGTACACTGCCGAGGGACATGTGGCGTGATCCATAGATGCATCTATACTGCCGAGGCATTCGGCCCGCTCCACAAGAAAGGAGGACATTTTCTTATGTACCTCCGGAATGAAAGTATATTTATTATAAGAATAATTCGAGAGGATGAGCAATTTCTTTTAATAATTAATTAATTTAAAAAGAAAATTAAGTATATAAGATTCCCATCTTTTACTATTTTCCCTAACAATTCACAATATATATTACAAATAATTTAATTAAATAAAGAATATAATTTACACGCGTAATTCATGATTTGAGTCCTAAACTACCCGAATTTTAGCATAAATAGTAGGTACGTACCGACTCTCATCACCTCATGCGTACGTAGCCCCCACACTTAACAACAATTATTAATTTAATCACCTATGGGGTTATTTTCCCCTCATAAGATTAGACAAGAGACTTACCTTGTCTCAAAGTTCACTTTTTCGATCAAAATGTCGCGAAAACCTCAATTCAATGCCGAAAAATCCGAAACTATCCAAAAGTTATATAAAATAATCAATACATGTTCAATAATTCGAAATTCACTTATTAAATAAATTACCCTATCCAAAATGGTAAAATTTCTAAAATTCACCCCGGGCCCACGTGCCCGAATTCCGGAAATTTTCAGATGAAAACGTTACCCATAATCTCAAGAACTCAAATATATAATTTCTATATAATTTCATAACCATTTTCGTGGTTAAACACTCATTTTTATACAATTCTAGATTTTTCTTCTAACCTTTGATTTCTAAGATTTATCGATTATAATCTACCCATAATCTATGTATTTAACTCAAGGTGTGTAGGATTAACTTACCTTCAAGTTGCTAGTTGAAATACTCTCTCAAAAAGCTCCAAAATCGCCCAAGAATGGAGAGAAATGGGCAAAATGACTATTTTTTCCCGTTCTTAAAGCTTTCTGCCAGATAGAACTTTTGCATTTGCGGCTCTTAAGCCGATTCTGCGGCTCCGCATCTGTGAAAAATGCGTCGCAGATGCGGTTTCCCCATAAGCTGGCCCGTCCGCTTCTGCGTCTTGTACATCGCATCTGCAATGCGCTTCTGCGGCTTGTACCTGCGCATTTGCGCACTTTCTGCTTCTGTGGTGCCTTGCAAGCACCTGCGAGCTTCGCACATGCGGCTGGCCAAGTGCAGGTGCGGTTACAACAGAAGCTGAAAGCCTCAGCTGTGGCTCCAAAGTCCAAAATTAATCCGAGCCTCATCCGGTTAATACCCGAGGCCCCTGGGCCCCCGTCCGAACATACCAACAAGTTTGAAATCATAAAACGGACTTGCTCGAACCCTCAGAATGTATAAAACAACATCAAAACTAAGAATCATACCTCAAACCAAATTGATTCAACTTAGAAATTTCAAATTCTTCAAACTTACTCCGAACGCGCCGAATTATACTTATACTACTCGGAATAATACCAAATTTTGCGTGCATGTCTTAAATCACTATACGGAGCTACTCCCAAACTCGGAATTCCAAACAGACTTCAACTTCTCCAGAACCTACTCCAAACCAAATTTAAAGAACTTTAAACCTTTAAATAGTTGATTTTTACTATTAAGCACCGAAACGCTCCCGGGTTATCCAAAATCAGATTCGAACAAACTCCCAAGTCCGAAATCATCATACGAACCTATTGGAACCGTCAAATCCCGATTCCGGGGTCGTTTTCCCAAAATGTTGACCGAAGTCAAACTTGGCCTTTTAAAGCCAAACTAAGGAACCAATTGTTCCGATTTTAACCCGATCACTTCCAAATTCTGAATCAACCATCTCCGCAAGTCATAAATTAATAAAAGCACATACAGAGAGTTTTATTTAGGGGAACGGGGTTCTAAAAGTAAAAATGACCGGTTTAGTCATTACATGGGTTCTTGCCAATTATTACGCACAATTTCATCATAGTATTTTATAGAAATGTCGAGGCGTACGTCCCGATTCATCATAACATTGACAAAAAATAGATACATCTATTTTATTGTTGAGGCGAACGACCCGCTCCCATGAGAGTGTAGTACATAAATCCTGTCGAGGCGTACGATCCGATCCATCATAGTGTTCGCACTGCTGAGGGTCGAATGGAGGGTCGAATGACACAAACCATATATGTATCTATCCTGTCGAGGCGAACGACCCGATCTCATTAGAAGAAGAAGCTTTAACATGTCCTTGACCTAACTCACGAATAGACGTGTGAGTTATAAATTTTTAAGGGAAGCCTTTCGATGAGAACGCATAACGTGGGAGAAATTCATAAGAGTAGTACAATTATCTCGCGGCTAATCATGAAGCACGTCGAATCTCTATAATAGCAAGTCTATCACTCTACACAGGTCTAGTCTCAAGTCGCAACATAATATGAAGGAATTTAATAGGCAAGAGACAACTCAAATAGTACAGTTATAGCACGACGGGAACTTAAGTCTACCCGGACATAACATGAATCTAGCTATGCACGGACTCTCGTCACCTGGTGCGTAGGTAGGCCCCGCAACAAGTAACACATAACAAATACATCGCCTAGGGGTATTTTCTCCCTCACAGAGTTAGACAGGAAACTTATCTCGCTCTGTATTTCCAAACCAATCGAGATATACTCTAACACCAATAATTGACCAATTTATATTAATTTCCAACTCTGCTCAAAAAGTATATAAAATCAACCCTTGGGACCCCGTGCCCGGATTCCGAAAATATTCAAAGATAAACTTACCCATAACACCACGAACTCAAATATATGATTTATTCCAAATTCCATGTCCAATTTCATGGAAAAAATCCAAAATACAAATTTCTAGGTTTCTTTCAAAATCTCACAATTTCTACCAATTTTCATGCTTGAATCCATATAAAAATTATGTATTTAACTCACAATGTGAAGAAATCACTTACCCTATATAGTTGATGAAGATGGCACTCCAAAAGTTCTCCAAAATCGGCTCTTATGGACGAAATGAGATTAAAATGGGCCAAACCCCCGTGTTTAGTAAAACTTCACTGCCCAGACGACTTTTCGCATCTGCGGTCATTTGACTGCTTATGCGGTTCTGCTTCTGTAGAAGCTTCCTCACTTCTGTGGAAGACCACTCCCAGCAGACCACCGTACATGCAGATATTCATCCACTCCCGCGAAACCGCGGGTTGGACACACCCTAGCGTATCTGCGCATATTTGTGCACCTACGGCCCTGACCTAGCTTCTGCGCACTCGCAAGTGCGCTGCCCGACTCCGCTTCTGCGACCTGATGCCCAGGCTGCCTAAGCCGTTTCTGCGGACCTCACCTCGGTTCTGCTAGGTCGCTTCTGCGACCAAACTTTTGCAGAAGTGGTTACACTAGCTGTTGCCCAGCTTCAACATCTCCTAAGTCCAAAATAAATCTGTTAACCATCCAGAAACCACCCGAGGCTTTCGGGATCTTAACAAAATATACCAACACATCCCAAAATACATTAAGAACTTAGTCGAATTCACGCTTAATGAACTTTAGAACTTCAAAATTCTACATTTGACGCCAAAACCTATCAAATAAAGTCCAATTGACCTCAAATTTTGCACACAGGTCATAATTGACATTACAGACATACTCCCAGTTCCGGAATCAAAATACGACCCCGATTTTAAAAAGTCCACTACCAGTCAAATTTCTCAAAAATCATCCAATCTCTAACTTTCGCCAATTAGGGCCGAAATGACCTACGGACCACCAAATCGATATCCGGTCATGCTCTCAAGACCAAATTCGTAATAGAAACCTGTTGGAACCTTCAAATGCCTATTCCAAGGTCGTTTACTCAAAAGTCACACCTTAGTAAATTCCTACAACTTTAAGCTTCCGAAACTAGAATGTTTCCTTCCAAAATCAACTCTGAACTTCCAGAAATTCAATTTCGGCCACACGTACCAGTCAATATACCTGAAGTGAAGCTACAAGGCCTCAAACCGTTGAACGACGCACTAGATCTCCAAATGACCGGCCGGGTCGTTACATTCTCCCCCACTTGAATATACGTTTGTCCTCGAATGTGCAAAAGACTGCTCCAGAGTTGTCCAAAATCATTGTAAAACACCTTGTGCACCTACCCGTGCCACCCCATTCAAATTTAACACATTAGCTCGATCCAGACTGAAAATCCTCCCTATAACCTTAGCTAACAAGCTTTAAAACCAATTTTCGAATTTCTTTACAAGGCCTGATTCTAACACACGAACACCGTACCAATCACCACGCACTGTACCAAAACATGATCATGCATCTATGCTGAAATCACACAATGCACCACATGAGTCGGTTGCCCCTAATAACATCCTCCGACCATAATAGCTGAAATTTCACTAATCTGGTGCCCGCAATATATCTCATGACTCATATAAATCCTGTTTCAGATATTGCAATACTTCCACAACGAAAAAGACGTGTGGAAACTCATAACCACCTGTCGAATCAATAACTCATGGAGTCTCTCCTTCAGATAAGAACCATTACCTCATTTTGAGCTGAATAACGATATTTTCCCTTTAATGTACCTTATATAAATCTGATTGCACAAATTCCAGGTCCAATAATCTCGTCTCACCCAGTACAAGTGATCAGGCAATAAGTCATCTCTAACACTGCCAAAAATCTCATATGACGCCAACAATGCACCAGCAAGATACAAACTCGAATGCACTACATAAGAAAAAACGAACTCTGGAAAAGGAACTATCCAGCCCGCATAACGAGTAAGACGGTCGAACAGACGCTATGAACCCTTCTCAGAGAATGAGAAGCAAAATATGCAGGAATAGATATAGGTAACCGTACTCAACATATCATTGTTGTGGCGAGCAACCCGATCCAAACATGATACCGTTGCGGCGTGCAACCCGATCAAGACAACGTACCCACTGCGGCGTGCCACCCAATCAACACACAACAATAAATAAGGAAATTCCCATCAAGCCATAATGCTTACACCTAAGAAATAACGAATATCGACCACAAGCACGCCAAGTGCCAAAAATACAACTATGGAGAAACGGATAGCATAATATGCCACAAAACCTAAGCACGACTAAGGTGCGATAAATGACCTGCATCTCGAGAGCCATCCTACTCATACGATATCATAGGCTACACGAGATCTCAACACACGTGCGAATAATCAAGTCGTTTGAATCCAGAACAAGCTCCCACAGTTCATAACCAAAGGAATAATGTGCCTTACGGGCATAAGCTCTCACATTAACGATAGTAGCAAAAACATCTCCGTACTTGGTTTAAATCCTGAACAATTAAGTGACTAGCATATGACACTTATACAAATCTCCCTGTGGGACACGCTCCCACGACCTTCCGCACCAGGTAGCAAAGTCCCGATACAACCAACCGTACGAATCTATAAAGAAATTCAACAACATGCAAATTGGTACACAATTCTCCTTCAACAAACACCATTCTCGAGCGACACTAAGATAACGTTAGCTTACTCTAAACATCTAAATTTTTCCCCTGCTTATCCGAGCTCATGGCATTTTTATCAATACCGAACCGCAACCTTGAGTCCCAACTTTCAATTCACAGGTCGCTCATCGCTCACTGCACCTACCATGCCGCTACGCGATAATACAAGCATTCACCATAACCCTTGAACTATTAGTAGAATGAACACTTCATTGGCTAGAAACCTTTCACTTAACTCATTTCGGAGGAACCAATGCAACACGCAACTGAATTCCCAAACCGCAGAAAATACAAACCTCAAGTCTTGATCTAGACTGTCATGACTATTCCAGAATCCATTTACACAACAAGGCCATCTGGATCAAATACCTCCCAAATCGATCAGATTATGGGGTTGTCAAGACCACACGTACGTCCACAAATTACATGTATAACTTCACACACCGAAGGAACTAACCATTGACACAATCATGCCGATTCAACCATTACTAATCGACCCAACTTCTTTCAATTTACTCTTGAACTGACTTAGAAATATAATAGCTCCATTCACAACATAACGAACTCCGTCCGCACTCATCCCAAGTGACCCAAATTACGAGACCACCTTGTCTCAATACCCATGAATCATCTCACACCTCCTTACGCGTAACATAGCATCTTCAGCTGGTACCCCCATTCTGCAAGACCTTCCATGAATCCGACTATCTCTTCCCTTCTTCCAATACTGCACTGCATAATTGATGAAAACGTAGAACATTCCAAGTCTCATTCGTAATGCACTGTGAAGACTCAATCCTTAACCATATGATGGACCCGAAGTCATTAGGACGTTGTTGAGAGTCACCCACTCTGACATGATCTCGAACATAACCAACTTCAACGCTATGCTAGCACATGAATACAATCTCAAAGAAACAACATGCCGAATTCTTTTCCTTCTACATTACATCCACAAGAAGCATAAACTCGAAGTCTTCTCAAATCCTGCACCTCAATCAATGAGGCAGAATATAGCACACATTTATCAATTTCTCCGTTTGTATTACCCATGATGTTTCCTTTTCTTAGTCACAATTAATCCATCAATGCACCGATAACCAGAAGATGCACAAGCCGACAACCATGCGATCAAATCATAAACGGTGGGGCTCCCCCACTTATCTTTAAGCTGCCATCATATAATATAGAGCCCACAACGATTCCTCCTTCTTATTTACCATGATCCCGCACCGTTAACCCACCAAATTTCTCGAAGTCTTTTGTTAAGCTTTTCATGAACATCCTGAATCACCAGTCACAGTCACACATTCGACCTCTTACCGGGTAGCAAGTAATATTCCTTGCAGAAGCGTCATCAATATCACGCCACCGCTAACCTGCTCATAGAAGATAACCCACTTATGGAATTCCTTACCGACATCTTCCAACAACGCTGTACTGGGTACAACTACCACGTAATCAGTAAATTCTCCCGAGCTCATGGTCCCCCACCAGTTGTATAAGTCTGCTCCTTCCCTATTGACATCAACTGAAAGTTCAACAATACCTTCCGAACTCAAGTAATATTGCACGTGCAACGATAATCAGATCTTCACACCCCTCTACATTTCAAATAAACTCCTTTCTACCATATTCTATCTTTCTTAGTATAGTAACCATCACTCAGAATAATATCTATAGGCCAAATCACCTTCCATCACGATTCCCAAAATGTTCTACACTTTCTCAAGGCCCACGGCTATCGAACCATAGAATTCATACGCTAATCTGCCACTTTGACTTTGGTTAAACCATCTCCTTTAAGCAACTATCAACCTCTACTTCTCATACTTGACCGTACTTCAACCACCACGAAACACTTCGCGCCATGTCTTCCCTCATACTTTGTTGCCCAATTGTTGCATCAAATAAAAAATGCATCTATGTAGCACCTGAACCAATAGATTGTTATCGACTCTAATCCTCTATGAAGACCATCTCTCTCGAGCCATCAACATTAGAAATACCAATTTGATTCTGAACCGCTGCACACTGCTACCTCTGACAACCGCCCCTCAGGCACCATTTCACAACACAATGCCCCGAAGGAAAAATCCAAGAAGACCGTAACACCGATGAACAGTAATACATTTAAACAAGGACGAAGACACCGCATCACAATGAAAAAGAGGTTAAGAACTTCCGCGACCAAACTTTCGAAGAAGCGGTTACACCAGCTGTTACCCAGCTTCAGCATCTCCTAAGTCCAATATAAATCCGTTAACCATTCGGTGTCCTCCCGAGGCCCTCGGGACCTTAACCAAATATACCAACACGTCCCAAAATACATTAAGAACTTAGTCGAGCCTTCAAATCACATTAAAAAATGGTAAAACCAGGAATCGCACCCCAATTCATGCTTAATGCATTTTGGAACTACAAAATTCTACATTTGACGGCGAAACCTATCAAATCAAGTACGATTGACCTCAAATTTTGCACAAAGGTCATAATTGACATTAAGGACCTTATCCCACTTCTGAAATCAAAATCCGAACCCAATATCAAAAAGTCCACTACCAGTTAAATTTCCCAAAAATTATCCAATCTTCAACTTTCGACAATTGGAGCCAAAATGAACTACAGACCTCCAAATCGACATCCGGTGTAATGACTCGGCTTGTTATTTCGAGAGTAGTAGCCCTGATCTTCTATTTACTGCTTCTCCCATATCTATTTCTGCTATTGTGACTTCCGAGAGGTTTCATTTTTATTTTTGAAGTGATTTGGGATACTTAGTCCCTAAACTAAAGCTTAAGTCTTAGGATTTTGACCATAGTTGGTACTGTGTGAAGAGGACTCCGGAATGAAGTTTTGTCAGTTCTATTAGCTCAGTTGGGTGATTTTGGACTTAGGAGCGTGTCCAAATTATGTTTTGGAGGTCCGTAGCTCATTTAGGCTTGAATTGGAGAAAGTTAAATTTTTGGAGTTTTGGGCCGGTAGTGGAAATGTTGATATCGGGGTCGGATTCCGATTCTGGAAGTTGAAGTAGGTCCACAATGTTGAATATGACTTGTGTACAAACTTTGCGGTCCATCGGACGTGGTTTGGTTGGTTTCGGTATAGGTTATCGAATTTGGAAGTTTCAAGTTCTTTAAGTTTGAATCGAAGGATGATTTGTGCTTTTAGCATTAGTTGATGTGATTTGAGGGTGCCAGGGTGTTTTCTAAGATTGACTTATGTTCAGGATATCATCAGTTGAAGATTCGGGATCCAGATATCCCGAAGATTGCTTTCAGGACCAGATATGGTCACTATGAGTTTCTTGTTATGTCTTTTGGGTTGACCAATGCCCCAACAACTTTTATGCACTTGATGCACAGTGTGTTCTGACCTTATCGTGACTCATTTTTTATTGTGTTTGTTGACGACATTCTGGCATACTCCCGGAGTCGGGAGGATCATGAGCAGCACCTGAGGACTGTGCTTCAGACCATAAGAGAAAAGAAGTTATATGCAAAATTTTCAAAGTGTGAGTTTTGGCTAGACTTAGTGGCATTCTTGGATCATATAGTATCGAGTGATGGGATCCAGGTACATCCGAAAAAGATCGAAACGGTGCAGAGTTGGCCCAGACCGTCCTCAGCTACAGAGATCCGGAGTTTTCTCGGTTTGGCAGTGCATTACTATCACTTTGCAGAGGGATTCTCATCAATTGCAGCACCTATGACGAGGCTGACCCAGAAGGGTACTCCGTTTAGGTGGACAAAGGAATATGAGGAGAGCTTTCAGAAGCTCAAGATAGCTTTGACTACAGCCCCATTATTGGTATTACCTACAGGTTCGGGGTCTTATACGGTATATTATGATGCATCGTGGATTATTCTCAGCGCGGTGTTGATGCAGGATGGTAGGGTGATTGCCTATGCATCCAGATAGCTGAAGGTGTACGAAAAGAACTATCATGTCCATGACCTTGAGTTAGCAGCTATTGTTCATGCCATGAAGATTTGGCGGCATTATTTGTACGGTGTTCCTTGTGAGATTTACACCGATCATCAGAGTTTGCAGCATCTGTTTAAGCAAAAAGATCTTAATTTACGTCAGTGGAGGTAGTTGGAGCTACTTAAGGATTATGATATCATTATTTTGTACCACCCTGGGAAGGCCAATGTGGTGGCCGATACTTTGAGTTGCCGGGCAGAGAGTTTGGGGAGCTTAGCATATCTACCGGCAGTAGAGAGGCCCACGGTGTTGGATATTCAGGCCCTAGCCAGCCAGTTTGTGAGATTGGATATTTCTGAGCCGAGTCGAGTGTTGGCTTGTGTGGTCTCTCGGTCTTCCCTTTATGACTGTATCAGGGAGCGTTAGTATGATGAACCCCATCTGCTTGTCCATAAGGACCTAGTCTAGCACGGTGATTCTAAGGAGGTCACTATTGGAGACGATGGTGCATTGAGGATGTAGGGCAGGCTATGTGTGCCCAATGTAGATGGATTTGCGTGTGTTGATTCTTCAAGAGGCTCATAGCTTGCGATACTCCATTCATCCGGGTGCCGCAATGATGTATCAGGACCTGAGGCAGCATTATTGGTGGAGGAGGATGAAGAAGGACATAGTAGAGTATGTGGTTAGATGTCTAAATTGCCATCAGGTTAAGTATGAGCATCAACGACCGGGTGGGTTGCTTCAGAAGATAGAGATTCAGGAGTGAAAATGGTAGCGGATCAATATGGACTTCATTGTTGGTCTCCCACAGACTCAGTGAAAGTTTGATGCAGTTTGGGTGATTGTGGACAGGCTGACCAAGTCAGCTCATTTCATTCCAGTAATGACTACCTATTCTTCCAAGCAATTAGCTCGAATCTACATCCGTGAGATCGTTACGCTTCATGGCGTACCTCTATCTATTATCTCTGACCGGGGTACGCAGTTTATGTCACGGTTCTGGAGAGCTGTACAGCTTGAGTTGGGTACTCGGGTTAAGTTGAGCACAGAATTTCACCCTCAGACGGACGGACGGTCCGAGCACATTATTCATATACTGGAGGATATGCTCCGCGCTTGTGAGATAGACTTAGGGTGTGCTTGGGACCCATTTTTTCCACTTGCGGAGGTTTCCTACAACAATAGTTATCAGTCCAGCATTCAGATGGCACTAGCTCTGTATGGTAGGAGGTATCGGTCCCCAGTGGGATGGTTTGAGCCAGACGAGGCCAGATTATTGGGTATGGACTTGGTTCAGGACGCCTCGGAAAAGGTTAAAGTGATTCAGGATAGACTTCGCATAGCCCAGTCCAGATAGAAGAGTTATGCGGATTGGTCTTGCGATATTGTCGCGATATTGCATTCATGGCTGAAGAGCGGGTCTTGCTTCGGGTTTCGCCTATGAAGGGTGTTATGAGATTCGGAAAGAATGGCAAGTTGAGCCTAAGGTTCATTGGTCCTTTTGAGGTGTTGCGGCGTGTTGGAGAGGTTGCTTATGTGCTTTCCTTACCTCCCATCCTAGCAGGAGTTCATCCGGTATTTCATTTTTCGATGCTCCGGATGTATCATGGTGATCCGGCTCACATATTGGATTTCAGCTCAGTCCAATTGGACAAGGATCTATCTTATGTTTAAGAGCCAGTGGCTATTTTAGACAGGCAGGTCAGAAAGCTAAGGTCAAAGAACATTGGTTCCGTGAAGGTTCAGTGGAGAGGACAGCCGCTCGAGGAGGTGACTTGGGAGACCGAGTAGGATATGCGCAGCCATTATCCTTATCTTTTCACCACTTCAGGTATGTATCTATGCTCGTTCGAGGACGAACGATTATTTTAAGAGGAGGAGGATGTAACAACCCGGCCGGTCTCTTTAAGAGTAGTATCCCCGATCCCATATTTACTACTTCTCCCATATCTATTTCTGCTATTGTGACTTGCCGGGAAGTTTCGTTTTGGGTTTTGGAGTGATTTGGGACACTTAGTCCCTAAACGAAAGCTTAAGTCTTAGAATTTTGACCGTAGTCGGAACTGTGTGAAGAGGAATCCGGAATGGGGTTTCGCCGGTTCTGTTAGCTCCATTGGGTGATTTTGGACTTAGGAGCATGCCTGGATTGTGTTTTGGAGGTCCGTAGCTCATTTAGGCTTGAAATGGCGAAAGTCAAATTTTTGGAGTTTTGGGCCGGTAGTGGAATTTTTGTTGTCGTAGTTGGATTCTGATTCCGGAAGTTGGAGTAGGTCTGTAATGTTGAATATGACTTGTGTGCAAAATTCGGAGTCAATCGGATGTGGTTTGATTAGTTTTGGCAACTGTTGTCGAATTTGGAAGTTTCAAGTTCTTTAAGTTTGAATCGGAGGATGATTTAAGATTTTTGCGCTAGTTGATGTGATTTGAGAGCTCAACTAAGTTCGTATGGTGTTTTAGTATTGGTTGGTAAGTTTGGTTGAGGTTCCGGGATCCTCGTGTGAGTTTCGAGTGCTTAACGGATCAAAAGTTGGATTTGTGTTGCTACTGAAGTCTTCAGGCTTCTAGTATTTTCGCACCTGCGGTGGAGAGACCGCATGTGAGGGATCGCACGTGCGGAGAGGCAAGCACAGAAGAGGAAAAAAGTGTAGGAGTGCTAGGGATCGCAGGTGCGAGGTGAATTCCGTATCTGCGATGCCCGCAGATGCGTTAGGGTCATCGCAGGTGCGCAAAGTCCGCTGAAGCGGAAAGGATTTCCGCAGGCGCGCACGCGCAGGTGCGGCCCTTTCATCGCAGGTGCGGAGGCAGAGGAGGTAAGTTATTTGGTCAGATGCACACATTTTTTCACACATGCACACCCGCAGGTGCGAGCCCAGGCTCCACAGGTGCAGAAATACCTGGGCAGTGGTTAAAACCGAAGGGTTTCACAACTTTTGTCATTTTGGACTTGGAAAACTCGGTTTAGGGCGATGTTTGAGAGCATTTTCTAGGTATTTCTTGAGGTAAGTCCCTTGTGCTTATTTTTGATCAATAATCTTGCTTCCCCATTTATTTTCCCACCTAGTTAGTGTGTATTTAAGGTGAAAATTGGGAGTTGGAGGCTAGGGATTTGAAAAGTTTGAATTCTGTATTTAAAGGACCATTTGGTGTCGAATTTAGTAAATTTGATATGGTTAGACTTGCGAGTGAATGGGCTTTCGGATTTTGTGACCTTTACCCGATTCCGAGATGTGGGCCCGGGTTGACTTTTTAGGGCGTATTTCGAAATTTTTGTTAAAGTGTTGATTTAATCAATAAGATGAGTCTATTATGGTTGTATTTATGATATGTAATTTCTTTTGGCTAGATTTGGGACATTCAGAGCCGGATATTCGTGGGAAACGCATTCTTACCGATTGATTGAGCTTGGTTCGACGAAAGTGGCTTGCCTAACTTTGTGTGGGGGAAATCTCCTTAAGATTTAGAACTATTGTGATATGTGAGCACTGTGTACATGAGGTGACGAGTACGTACACGTGCTAGTTGTGGAAAAACATGATTCTCTTACTGAGCAACGACCCGTTTTCCTTTTATTTTGAGACATATCATTTTAAATGAGTATTAATCTATTTTCATTCTTAATTGAGTTATTCCAATATGTGTAGCTATCCTGCTTAGTCTAATACAACATCTCTACGCGTCTTAATTGCTTATATGAACTCTGTGCAACATGCTTAGGGAATTTCCTGCTTCTTCCTTGACTGATACTTAGTCTAAATCGTAAGATTTCGTGATGTAGTTGCATTTCTATTGTTTGCGTTGCATATTTAATTTGGGACTACGGAACGGTATTTCGGGAGATCCCCCCTACCACATATTTACTTTGAGACTACGGAACGGTATTCCGGGAGATTCCGCTGCACATTTACATTTGGGACTATGAGACGGTATCTCAGGAGATCCCCTGTTGTGTTTCTGTGTACTGAGCTTTTACCCTCTATGATTTCATTGTTGTTAAATTTCAGCCTTTATTTTATTGCGGTATTACACTCTATATTATTTTATTATATATTTACCAGTAGGGCCCTGACCTGACCTCATCACTACTCGACCGAGGTTAGGCTTGGCACTTACTAGGTACCAATTGTGGTGTACTCATGCTACTCTCTGCACATGCTTTTCGTATGCAGATCCAGGTACTCCTTATCATCCGCACTATCAGTGAGCCGGAACAGCTTTGGAGACTTCAAGGTATATCTGCCGCGTCCGCAGACCTTAGAGTCTCCCTTCTACTCTTTCTCATGTCCATTATCTTCTGTATTTCTCCTTTGTTAGACTCTGATGTATAGAGACATTAGATTTTCCTTCTGTAGTTTGTGATTCACGATGTTCTGGGTTTTGGGATTATTGTGTATTTTTGTATAGTTGGTTAAATTTATATTTTATTTCATTATTCCACAAAAATATTAGGCTTACCTAGTTGTAGAGACTAGGTGCCGTCACGACGTTACACGGAGGGGACAATTGGGTTGTGACATCCGATCACGCTCCCAAGACCAAAATCATTATACGAACCTGTTGGAACCTTCAAATCCCAATTCCGAGGTCGTTTACTCAAAAATCACACCTTAGTAAATTCTTCCAACTTAAAGCTTCCGTAACTATAATTTTTCCTTCCAAATAAACTCCGAACTTCCCGAAATTCAATTTCGGCCACACGTATCTAAAGCTATTCAAGATCTCAAACTGTTGAACGATGCGCTAGAGCTCAAAATGACTGGCCGAATCGTTACAAGAATGATATAGCCACAAATCTATTGCTCTGATAAAATCTTATAGCTAATCATTAGCTTTTGCCAAAAGTTAAAACTTACTATAGCAATAATAACCTTATTGGCCTATTAAATTATTCGAAACAAAATCTTGTACCTAAATAAGTATTTTAACTTCAAATTATAAAGAAAACGAAATAAGTGGCTTAAAAAATGAAAATGGTTGCTATGACAAAAATGATGAATATTTTTGCTCGATTATGAACACTATGACAAGAGTTGTCTAACACTATTAAGTAATGAAAAATCAATGTCAAATGTAACAGTTATATTTTTCTTATAAGAAGGAAAATTAGTAATTGTATATGATTAAGGAAGAAAATAGTAATTGTATATGAAATTAAAGGATTATTTAAATTTCAAACAACTAAGATTAAAATGCAAAATTAATCTGCATTCCCAAACAATAGATCATTTGTTTACCTTCTTATAGCAGCAAAACTTATCAATTGACTTTTTTAGACTTATCAAATTCATTTTTATTTTTGCACTTGTTGTTAGTTATATAGTTTCGTATGAAAAGTTTAAATTATTTTAATAGTTATAGATATTTATGTATGTCATATACTCTATTACTTTTAAATAAGTATACTTATTTTTTTTTAGAAAGTATTCATATTGAAGATTTCATTGTGGTAGTGATATGTATGCATATGGTCCTCAATAATTTTAAATCACTTAATCATGTATATTTAAGAATTCATTTTTAAATAAGTGCTCATATATTGAAGAGCTTTGTTGGGGAAGGGTTGGTGCATCTAGTTTTGGCAAATGACTAAAGGCTCCAATTATATACAAGGAACATATTTAACACTACAAGAAAATAATAATAATCATAATAAAATATGTTATAATGATATGGTTTTTACATCTTAATAACTATTAATTATTATAAATCAAATTATACACTGAATCTAAAAACTAAAAGTTTAAGAGTAGTTACATATTTTCTCTCTTATTAATTGTATTTAAGAGGAGTTACATATTTTCACTATTATTATGCTTATTTTTGAGTATTATTTGCATTAAAAATAGTTACATATTTTCACTTTTATTAAATTTATTTTTGTAAAAAAAGTTAAGAACTTAATATAGCCGATATATATAGGAGTGTCTAACAAAATAAACAAGTATATCATAATTTATTTTTTGGTAAATAATAAATATCATAATTCATATTAAACAAAGTATTACTTGAGAGTTTCAAATCTAACTTAAATAAGTATATAATTATAATTAGTTAAATTTAAATATATTACTAAGATTTAAACATTTATGTGCTTGTATCTATCTACATTGATTTAATGTAAATAGATATAAGATCATATTGATTTAATGATCTGGTATTATTTTAATAACTTAATAATTATCATAAATCTAACTTAACACTAAAAATTAATAAACTAATATTACAAAAATTTGAATATATAACAAAGCTAACAATATCATTTAGGATGAGAGAAGCTATAAAAAACATTATTTATAATATCTTTATTGCATGCAAATAGTTGATTTTATTTTACTTAAATGTAATATATTTACTCTTTGGTTTATAATATAGATTGTTTTCTCACTTTTATTTGCATGTATAGTACTAGTTTTAGGATACGCGCGTTGCGCGTGTACCCTATCTCAACGAATACAAAAAAAAATTATATAAATATTATATTAAAATTTGTGCTTGAGTTATAAAATGAAAATTAACAAAAGATCAAGTTTCTAAAAATTATTGATCCTAATTAGCTAACTTCAACGAAGAAAGAGAATCTCAAGACCAAAATACAATTGTTCTATTTCTATGATCAATAAGAAATATCATATCAATTGTTTTCAACATATTAGAAAATACTAAATTATTATTGAAAAAGGTATTATTTAATTGCTACATTTTGATTAATCTACTACTTCTTCATTTTGGAGTGAGTTTTCTTTCGTTGTTCAAGCACATAACTATACATCCGATATTTTCTTTTATGTAAGTAAGAGTCTAAGATTATAATAGATTAATTACCCGTCACACCCCAATTTCCTTTATAGTCTGTGATGGCACCCAACGTCGCTGCTAGGCAAGCCAACGGTGAACTAAACCATGTTATTTATCTTTTAATAAGACTTTGAAGTAAGTAAATTCTATTTAATAATAAATTAAGGTGTGAAAAAAGTTAATAACAGAAATAAAGGCAACGGAATGGAAATCATGATGATATAAGTATACGAAAACCATAAAGTCTACTAGTGTGTGTGTCAAGACCTGGTGTGTCACGACCCAAAATCTGCTAATGGTCGTGTTGGCGCCTAACACCGCCGCCAAGCAAGCCAACTGTAATTTACCAATTTAATTACTAATTTTAGTATTTTAAAATCATAATTTTCCGTAATTAAATAGTAGAAATAGAATTACAGAAACGATAATGACTACGTGAACTACAATAACGAACAACCAGTAGAATTTTCCAAAACCCAGAGTCACAAGTACATGAGCATTTTCTAAGGAATACAATAATAATATTACAACGTGTGTCCCGAATATAATAATATAGAATAAAATAAATAGTGCAATGGAGACTCGGTGGACTGCAATGCGTATCCTGGAATACAACTCACATAAAGTCTCCTTGACAGTTGCGCCTACGTGCAAGGATAATCACCAAATGAACCTGCCAGTTCCTGCACATTTAGTGCAGAAGTGCAGCATGAGTACGTAAATCAATGCGTACCCAGTAAGTATCTAGCCTAAACTTAGAGAAGTAGTGACGAGGCGTCAACATCGATACTTACTAAAGGTCCAATAAAGAAATATAATAAACTTAAGTAGATATACAACGTCCGACAACAATAAGATAAATCTGTAGGGTTCATAGTCTGCCAATTATTTCTTTTAAAGTATTAATTTCTCGTTCTTGTAACATGCCTTAACTGCTCAGAAGTTATTATGTGACAATATCAAATAAATAAGAAACCCCATATAATATGCCGGGCATCAGTAGAAAGATTAACTCGTGAACATTCAGACTACAAGCGATATAACGCACGATTCTGCCGATGCTATTCGGCCCGATCCAGAATAATATATACACTGCCGAGGGTCGAGCGACACGAACCTTAGATGCATCTATATACTTCTGAGGCATTCGGGTCGCTCCACAAGCAAAGGAGGGAAGTTACCAAATTACAAGACATATGTTTACAATACAACACAGGGAATAAAATGAATATCATTGTAACGACCCGACCAGTCGTTTTTGAGCATTTTCACTTCGTTCGGTAGTATACGGGCATGAGTAGTTCCATATGTATTATGACTTATGTGAATCGTCGGTTTTGGCTTTCAGGTTATTCGGGACTGATTTAGAAGAATGATTCTCAAGGAGCTTTAAATTTGAAAGAGTTGACCATGTTTGACTTTATAGTATTTAACCTCATATTGGAATTTTGATGGTCCCGGTAGGTCCGTTGGGTGATTTTGGACCTAGGAGCGTGTCCAGATTGTGATTTGGAGGTCTGTAGTGGAATTTGGCTTGAAATGACTAAAGTTGAAATTTTAGAAAGTTTGACCGAGAGTGGACTTTTTGATATCGGATTCAGATTGTGATTCTGGGATTGTCATTCCGAATTGATTTCCTATGTTTCGGCACAAGTTATTGAATTTGAAAGTTTAATGTTCATAGATTTCGATTTGAGGTGCGATTCGTCGTTTCGATGTTGTTATGCATGCTTTGAGGTCTCGAGTAGGTCCGTGTTATGTTATTGGACTTGTTGGTATATTCGGACGGGGTCCCGAGTGGCTCAGATGAGTTTTGGATGAGGTTCGGATCCTTGTTACTTAATGTTGCTGTTGCTGGTTCTGGTGTGACCACACTTGCGGATGGTTTGCGCAGGTGCGATGGTCGCAAAAGCGACGAAGGGGTTGCTGGAGCGTAAATAGTGCTGGGCGAGGAAGACCACAAAAGCGGAGATTTAGGCGCATATACGGATGCGCATGTGCGAGGTGATGGAGCGTAGGAGCAAGGTATTTCGCAGGTGCGGCTGGTGGCTCGCACCTGCTATGTCGCAGAAGCGGATATGCTGTCCGCAGGTGCGAGGGTCGAGCGCTCAGCTGATTCCACAGAAGTGGAGGTTATGTCGCAGAAGCGATGCCGCAGAAGCGGCTAATGTGCCGCAAGAGCGAAAATGCTGGCAGAAGCTATAAATCGAGGTTTTGGTTCTTTCTTCATATTTTGAGATGTGGGACTCGGATTGAGGCGATTGTTGGAGCAATTTTCATCATAAAGACTGGGGTAAGTGTTCTCTACTCATTTTTGATTTTATATCATGAATCTATCTTCATTTTCGGCATTTGATTGAGGGTTCCAAAAGACAAATTTGGGGGTTTTGGCCTAAAGTTTTATAATATTAATTTTCTGTTTTGAACATCGATTCGGAATCGTATTTAAGTGAAATAAGTATGGTTGGACTCGTAGTTGAATGGGTTGTTGAACGTTGTGAGTTTCATCGGGTTTCGAGGTGCGGGACCGGTTGGACGTTTTGGCCGATTTTGGGCTTTTGATTAAAGATTTGACCTTTTTCATTTGGAATTGTTTCCTTGGGCTTTATTTGATGTATTTGAGTTGTTTTTGGCTAGTTTGAGCCGTTCAGAGGTCTCTACGCGTGTCATGGCATCATTGGAGCATCGTTTGGCTTGCTCGACATTGGTATTGGCTTGTTCGAGGTAAGTAACTCTTCTAATCTTGGTATTGAGGGTATGAAACCCCAAAATGCGTGTTATGTGATTGGTATTGAGTTGACGCACATGCTAGGAGACAGGCGTGTGGGCGTGCACCATGTGAATTAGAACTTTATTGTTTCCATGGCACTGTATAGTTGTCCTACTTTGTTGATATCCGTATTTTCACCATGTGATAAAGTAGTTAAGCTGTCAATCATGCTAGATATCATGTTTAGGTATTATGTCGATATTGTTTGGACCAATAGTGGTCGTTTCTTACGGTCATGTCACTGATTTTATTGATATTTCGTACTCAGTCATATTCATGCATTCATATCATATCTCAGTCTCAGTTATTTACTAATACATCATATCATTGTGGTCGGGATAGTTTCATGACATTGTGAGCCCACAAATGAGACTGGAGAGATTAATGACTGAGTGAGGCCGAGGGCTTGTTTGTGAGGATATTGATACTATAGCACTATAGCACGTGAGTTGTCCGTGTAACACGTGAGTTGTCGGTGATGATCCAAATATTGATATTATGGCACATGAGTTGTCCGTGCGGATTTTAGCGCTTGGGTTGTAGGAGCCCCTCCGGAGTCTGCACACCCCTAGTGAGCGTGGTCGATGTTATTGAGGGATGGATCTTCCCTGGACATGGATCTTGTCCGAATCATTTATATACCTTGATATGGATCTTCTCCATGGGGACGGATTGTCCTTTCTCGGTATTGAGTGACTGATGGTTAGTGATGTATATATTCCAAGATGGATCTTCCCTGGGCCATATGGGCCATATACAGTACCGGATGGTTGAGCATGATGAGTGAAAAGTGTGAGACAATGAGATTGAGTACTCTCAGAGTGTGAGTACATGATTCATCTCTGAGATACATGGCATTGGCATGCACACATGACATACAGGAATATAAATGCACTTTTCCTCATGTTGTACAGTATCACGCCATTCATGACTCTTTACACACATTGATATGTGGTCATAGAGAGGTATTTCACATTTGCTATCTGGAAAGAAAATGAAACATCTTATTTATTGTGGAAAGGATATTTGGAAAAAATACAGTTTTCAGACTTACTCGTATTTTTGGTATTTTCGGTAAAAGATTTGGGTTTTCGCTAAGATACTTCAAAAGCATGACTATTTTTCCGGAACTGTGAACGAGCTGGGCACTTTACTTCTGAGATACATCTCCTATTACTCG
The DNA here is from genome assembly GCF_000715075.1 of Nicotiana tabacum. Classification (NCBI taxonomy): domain Eukaryota; kingdom Viridiplantae; phylum Streptophyta; class Magnoliopsida; order Solanales; family Solanaceae; genus Nicotiana; species Nicotiana tabacum. The sequence continues at coordinate 41,012,770 of NC_134101.1, forward strand.
TATTATGTTGTTATGAAATGTTGTGGGATATTGGTACTAGACCCGACCTTGTGTTAGCTCGTCACTACTTTCAACCTAAGGTTAGGTTTGTTACTTATTGGGTACATGGGGTCGGATGTACTCATACTGCACTTCTGCACCATGCGTGCAGATGTTGGCTACTGATGTTGCTGTGTTCGATGTGAGCTAGATTTGAAGTTGTACCTACGTCCTGATTGTAGCTACCTTTTGTTTGTGGTAGCCTTAGATCTGTAAAACTCTGTTTATGTATTTTACAAACAGACAATGTATTTATTTAATTTCTGCTTTGTAAATTCTATTCTTTGAAGCTCGTGATTTGTACTACCAGTTCTTGGGGAATGTATTAGATTCAGATATTTCTTTACTTAATTACTTTATTAATTATTATTGGAATTGGTTAGTGGTTAGTTGGCTTACCTAGTGGGTTAGGTTAGGTGCCATCATGACTAGGCAGATTTTGGGTCGTGACAAGATGGTATTAGAGCTCTAGGTTCAGAGGTTCTACAAGTCATGAGCGCTCGAGACAAGGTGGTATCAGACTTCCATATCTATCTTCAAGAGGCTACAAGACATTTAGGATATACTTCCCATCTTTCTTTACTTATCGTGCGGCATTGATTCAGTTTGAAGCGTAACTCTTTGAATTCCTTCCAGGAATTCGTATGCACACATGAGCGCTTGGTATCAGCTATGCATTCGTCGGCTTGTGATTCTCTGAACGGGGTGCGAGATGTGATTTCAGTATGCTGATGATGGGCTAGTCTAGAGGACTTGAGGCCGGGTTTTGACTGTGGCCTGACGCAGAGATGTTGATTGTGTGAGCACGTGTTTTTGGATATATATGTCCGGTAGTGTCCCTATTAGTGGAATTTGTGGCTGGATGGCACGTGATGAGTATGATGAGACTGTGTGATGTGTTCATATGGTTTGAATGTGACGAGAAATGTTTACTTGAGATGTAGCAAGAACTATTGGGTATTTGATTTCTGTCTTGATTTGGCGTATGGCCTCGAGTCATGGGTGTATTGAAGGACCTCTCATGTTGTTTAGTTGTGGAGTGTAGTAGATTTCATGTCATGTTATGAGTTCAGACTTTGGGAGATTAAGTGAATGCGTAATAGTTATGACTGTGGAAGAGTATAGAGAGGTGTCAGCTTGAGGAAAAGCCAGTGGGTTATAACCTTCTAGGTAATCTACGAATGTGTGATTTTATGATGTTGTGTGGAGGCTTTCTTTTCTAGCAGTGGGTTATATTTGTTCTATTTGAGGTATTATATGGTTTGTGTTCCATGAGCTTATGAAGGATTTAGTTGAATCGTATTACGGTATCATGCCAGTATGGGGGTTGCTATTGTAAGTTATTAGATGCTTTATTCCTTTACTTTGACACAAGTGGGGGAGTCTGCTATTGACAAGTTGATTGAACGATTATGTGTTATATTGGTTTCGGTTTGAGGTATACTGGTGAATCAGCTATGACTGTAGAGGTTGAGATCGAGAACGACTCGGGTAAAAGAGTTTCTGGATACAAGTTGTATTACACTCTATGGAATTATAGAATGATTGAGTGGTTAGTCGTGAAAGATTTAGTGTGCATGTTGTAGGAATTTACTTGGTCGCGTTAAGGTGGGGTTACTCCTTTGGATGTCGTCGTGCCAATGTGCCAATGCACCAGTCGTTAGGCCCGTTTAGGTGGTGCAATTGAGATTTGATTAGAGTGGATGACTCTCGAGAATGGTTTTCATGGATTCAAGATTTATATGTAGCGATTTAAAATTTTCAAGATTAGTATATGGCTAGAAACCGAGAGTTACATTGGACGGTATCGAGACTTGTGGCATTTTTTATCATTTTGGATTATGCATTTCAGTATCAAGAAGGTGAAGGAAACAGTTTTAGGTTCACATAAGGTCTCTTTAGAGTGGGTGTCGCGGTTGTGGTGCTTTGGGGTGCTTAAAAGAGACGTCAGTAGCTTACGGGCCTTAGGGCGTTGTGATTTTATACTAGGGTCTCTTGTGTGGTGAATTTTTGTTAAGGATCGTGGTGTTCTAGCAAGGACAAGTATCAATTTTTAGGCAATTTGGAAAGGACTTGGAGAAATAGGACAGCTTGGTAGTAGGTTTGTTAGCACAGTAATAGATATAATCGGTTCTTTGGGGGTACTTATGATCTGGCTAGTCTCTACAGGTGTTTAGTGGCAATGCTATTGGGTTTTGGTGACATGCGTGGCTAGGTTAAGTTAGAGAGATTCGGTTCTGATAGCTTGGTTATGTGCAAATGGACTTCGAAGGGTTCTCAAGGGTATCTACCATGGTTCGAGGAGTATATTTCCTACTGGCGTGAGGAGCATGTGGTGTATAGTGATTTTTTCATGGATGGAATCAAATGGAAGGTCCTTGGATAATTTCATATGTATTTGATTGTGACTCGGAGCGGATTATGAAGTTCCCGTATTTTTTTTGTTTATTTTTTTTATTTTTTTTCATATGATGACATGGTATATGAGGTGTGTTGTGTGGGATTAAGATTTGCGTGAGCAGGATCACAGTTCTGTTTGGAAGGGAAGGTCATAAAATTCATAGGCAACATGGACCATTTTAGATGACTAGGTAAATGATATTACTATTTGGTATGGCTTGATGAGAGTATATATTCCAGAAGGGGCAATGTGTTTTGATGAATGGATACTTCACTGGTACTGTGACACTCTTCTGGTTGATCGACTACTGATATTCAAATTTTTCTATGTGGCATGGAAGAATTTTAGAAGTATTCCTCATGGGATGATCGTGTATGAGAGATGTGTTAGACATTCGGGTGGTGGAGATGGAATCAGAAATGGTGATTCGTGTGTTCTATGGATTTGGAGACTAGGAGTTCTCAGGAATAGACTGTTTCATGGTTGTGGACTATGAAGTCGTGGCCGAAGCTAGCCAGATGATAGTATGTGTTATGATTCAGTCAATTGCAGGCTTTTAGAGATTTATTTATGTATTTGTGGGTGTCCGGAGTTGATTTGGGGGTCCGCTGGTAGTCCCAATTAAGACGTGTATTCTACATCTAGTCGGATTGGTTGGCTCCACACTGCTATTTTTGAGGGATGTGCCATTCGGTTGTTGTTGAGCTTATTCGTGTTCTGATATGTTCGGTGTGTTACTCTTCTATGCTACGAGGAGTTGTGATTCGTTGGATGTATGCACCCGCAGTGCAGTTCTATTGGGGCCTTATAGCGGAATTTGCACGAGATAGGTATTTGGGTGATGCATAAGTGGTTGCGCATTGGTTATGTTCTTTCGGGTTTGTGTGGCATTGCGTCATTTGCTTTTACATGGTTATGGTAAAACACTTTGAGTACTTGATGTCGGATTGTGTGTGGTTATTGATTTTGAGCATGGTGGCTGAGGTATTTCATGTGGATCAGTGTTTGGATGAGGTCGCGCATGGCGGAAGAGTTATGTTGAGATTTGATCCTTTGTGTTAGATTCGTGTGTTTTGGTTCTACGGTGTGTGATAGGTTCTTAGCATTGCGTTGTGGTGGTACTTGTTGAGCTTCCAGGACAGTTCTCCCATCTGAGTCAGTTTTCATAGTCGTGTTGGATGAGATGAGCTCATTGGACCTAGAAGGGATACTATCGGAATTGATTACAGCATGTTTGGAAGGATAATGCAGAAAGTCGACTTAGAATTGGCTATAGTTCTTATCGAATGAGAGGGAATTCCATGACTGTTTGATCTGATGAATGGTTATGAGTTCTGCTTGTTTCTTTCATCATCGACAATGTACGAAGGTTTTAGAACGAGGTTTTGTTTGAAATGATGTTTGTTACCGATATTGGGTGGTTTTGAGCAGCTGCTGTGATTAAAAATCATTACTTCGAGCATCTGAGCTATGTGGTATTTTAGTTATTGTTATGGCTTTTGGTACAGCTTATTCAGACTTATACAGTGTGTAGGTTGCGTGATTCACATCTATAAGAAATTCTGGATGTTGGAAACTGGATTCTAAGGCTTGTGGGCTAGGTTGAAGTAAGAAATTTCAGTTATGTGGTGTTATCAGACCTATATGGGGTAGGGTGACGTAGGGTCACCCCCGGGTATGTGCGTGGCAATGTTATACGACGATTTGATGGCTTTTAGGACAACTCTGGACACGTTTGAGGACGAATGTATATTTAAGTGGGGGAGAATGTAATGACCCGATCGGTCATTTTCAGCATTTGCACTTCGCTCGGTAGTTTACGGGTATGAGTAGCTCTGTATGATGTATTATGACTTATGTGAATTGTCGGTTATGGTTTTCAGGTTATTCGAGACTGATTTAGAAGAATGATTCTCAACTAGGTAGCTTTACATTTGAAAGAGTTGACCAAGTTTGAATTTTTAGCATTTGAGCTCGGATTGGAATTTTGATGGTCCCAGTAGGTTCGTTGGGTGATTTTGGACTTAGAAGCGAGTCCGGATTGTGATTTTGAGGTCCGTAGTGGAATTTGGCTTGAAATGACGAAAGTTGAAATTTTGGAAAGTTTGACCGGGAGTGGACATTTTGATATCAGATTCGGATTGTGACTCCGGGAATTGGAATAGTTTTGTTATGTTATTTGGGACTTGTGCGCAAAATTTGATGTCATTCCGTATTGATTTGCTATATTTCGGCATGAGTTATTGAATTTAAAAGTTCAAAGTTCATAGATTTTGATTTGAGGTGCGATTCATCGTTTCGATATTGTTATGCGTGATTTGGGACCTCAAGTAGGTCCGTGTTATGTTATTTGACTTGTTGGTATATTCAGACGGGGTCGCGAGTGGCTCTGTTGAGTTTTGGACGAGGTTCAGATCCTTTTTACTTCATGTTGCTATATTTGGTTCTGGTGTGACCGCACCTGTGGAGATTTGGGCACATATGTGGATGCGAGGTGATGGAGCGCAGGAGCGAGGTATTTTGCAGGTGCGGCTGGTGGCTCGCACTAGTTATATTGCAAAAGTGGATATGTTGTCCGAAGGTGCGAGGGTCGAATCCTCAGCTGATTCCGCAGAAGCGACGCCGCGTAAGCGGCCAATGTGCCGCAGGTGCGAAAATGCTGGCAGAAGCTATAAATCGAGGTTTTGGCTCTTTCTTCATATTTTGAGACGTGAGACTCGGATTGAGATGATTGTTGGAGAAATTTTCATCACAAGGATAGGGGTAAGTGTTCTCTACTCCTTTTTTATTTTATATCATGAATCTATCTTCGTTTTTGTCATTTGATTGAGAGTTCCAAAAGAGAATTTTGGGGGGTTTGGCCTAAAGTTTCATAATGTTAATTTTTTAGTTTTGAACATCGATACGGAGTCGGATTTGAGTGAAATTTGTATGGTTGGACTCGTAATTGAAGGGCTTGTCGGATTTTGTGAGTTTTATCGTGTTCCAAGGTGCGGGCCCTGGTTGGACGTTTTGGCCGATTTTAGGCTTTTGATTAAAGATTCGACCTCTTTCATTTGGAATTGTTTCCTTGGGCTTTATTTGATGTATTTGAGTTGCTTTTGTCTAATTTGACCCGTTCGGAGGTCGCTACGCGCGTGATGGCATCGTTGGAGCATCGTTTGGCTCTCTCAACATTGGTATTGACTTGTTCGAGGTAAGTAACTCTTCTAATCTTAGTATTGAGGGTATGAAATCCCAAAATACGTGTTATGTGATTGGTAATGAGTTGACGCATATGCTAGGAGACAGGCGTGTGGGCGTGCACCATGTGAATTAGGACTTTATTGTTTCCATGGCACTGTATAGTTGTCCTACTTTGTTGATATCCGTGTTTTCACCATGTGATAAAGTAGTTAAGCTGTCAATCATGCTAGATATCATGTTTAAGCATTATGCCGATATTGTTTGGACCCATAATGGTCGTTTCTTACTGTCATCTCACTGATTTCATTGATATTTCGTACTCAGTCATATTCATGCATTCATATCATATCTCAGTCTCAGTTATTTATTGATACATCATATCATTGTTGTCGGGCTAGTTTCATGACAATGTGAGCCCGTGAGTGAGACTGGAGAGATTGATGACAGAGTGAGTCCGGGGGCTCGTCACGGAGGATATTGATACTATAGCACGTGAGTTATCCGTGCAGATCCAGATATTGATATTATGGCATGTGAGTTGTCCGTGCGGATTATAGCGCTTGTGCTGTAGGAGCCCCTCCAGAGTCTATATACCCCCAGTGAGCGCAGTTGATATTATTGAGGGATGGATCTTCCCTGGACATGGATCTTGTCTGAATCATTTATATACCTGGAGATGGATCTTCTCCATGGGGCCGGATTGGTTTTCCTTGGTACTGAGTGACTTACGGTTAGTGATGTACAAATTCCGGGATGGATCTTCCCTGGGCCGTATGGGCCATATACAGAACCGAGTGGTTGAGCATGATGAGCTCATGACTTGTACTACCAGTTCTTGGGGAATGTATTAAATTCAGATATTTCTTTACTTAAATACTTTATTAATTGTTATTGGAATTGGTTAGTGGTTAATTGGCTTACCTAGCGGGTTGGGTTAGGTACCATCACAACTTGGTGGATTTTAGGTCGTGACAATCATCTTTACCATGTCTCAAATAACTTGCCCAAAATTCAAAGTGTTAAGGCTTGGCCTATTATACATTTGTTTATTTATAATTCAAATTCAGTTATAACTTTAATCAGTTAAGCTAGCAGAATGAGTTCAAATAACTTTAATTATACATGCTTTAACTACGTACGGCCTCTCGTAACCTCGTGCGTACGTAGAACCCACAACTGTTGCACATAACAATAATTATCACCTAGGGGGTAGTTTTCCCCTCACAGAATTAGACATGAGACTTACCTCGCTCCGAAGTTCCATGACCAGCTCCAAGGCCTCTTAGCACCTCAACCCAATGCTCGTCGGTCCAAAACTAGTCAAACAATATGAAAACCAATCAAAATACACTTTAATACCCGCGGAATCCATATGCTATTCTGCCACTCTTACTTCGGTTAAACCATCTCCTTTAAGCAACTTCTCAATCTCTGCTCTTCATACTTGACCTGCCAGTACTTCAACCACCACGAAACACTTCCCGCCATGTCCTCCCTAATACTTTTCTGCCAAATGTTGCATCAAATCAAAAATCCATCTCCGTAGCATCTGAACCAATAAATTGTTACCGACTCTAAGCCTCTTCGGAGATCATCTTTCTCGAGCCATCAACATTAGAAGTACCAATTAGATTCTGAACCACTGCACACCACTATCTCTGACCACCGCCCGTCAAGCACCATTTCACAACACCCTGCTTCGAAGGCAAAATCAAGGGAGATCATAAAACTGGCGAACCGTAACGCGTTCAAACAAAGATGACGATACCGTATCCCAAGGAAAATTCCACCACGCTAGAAAATATCAAGTCTTATTACTTCATCAACCAAACCTAGACATCTATAGTCTGATTGCCTTTCCTCCGCTGGAATTAAATGTTGAACCCCTCAATCATGCACCGCCTCAACACATAAATGAGCACCTAACCATTTTAATAACATTGTGCGATAACAACGCATAGACATCGTAGCAATCCATGCACAGTCTAGAAACCATAAGAAATACAGATACTGAGCTCGAATAAAGAACATCCTTCTGCAAGGAAACAATAATAGCCTGCACGAACACACATGGAGAACATCATGCACCACGTCTGTAGTACCACTACAACTCCTCGATGCCCAATTGATAAAAGTTCTTTGCGTCGCAAAATATTGAGTAGGAAGGAACTAAAGGCACAAGTCTTAATGGAATCAAACCGCACGATGAGGAAATCAAGAAGGGAAGTGCTCCTAATAGCCTTGTAGCCTCTTGAAGATAAGTACAGACGTCTCCGTATCGATCCGCAAAACACTACTAGACTTGCTCATGACTTGTGAGACCTATGTGAACCTAACGCTCCGATAACAAGCTGTCACGACCCAAAATCCGCTAACGATCGTGATGGCGCCTAACACCACCGTCAGACAAGCCAACGGTTATTTACCAATTTAATTACTCATTTTAGTATTCTGAAATCATAATTTTTCCTTAATTAAATAGTAGAAATAAGATTACAGAAACAATAATGACTACGTGAATGTGATGACCCAAAGTGTCATCTTTAAATTTAATAATTAATTCTGTGATCTAAGACCTCAAAAAGCACTATTTATCATTACTCGACTTGCGTGCGCAGTCCATTAAATTTTCCGGAAAGTTTTTATGTGAAAAATGGATTTAAAATATGAATTTGAGCTTTAAAACTCAACTTAGTTGACTGTGGTCAACATTTTTAGCAAATGGACTCGGATCAGTAATTGGACAGTTCCGGTAGGTCCGTATCGTGAATTGGGACTTGGGCGTATGCCCGGAACCAAATTCCAAGGTCCCTAGCCCGAGATATGGAATTTTGATGAAACATTTAAAAGTTTAAGTTCATATAGTGACTGGATGTCGAATTATGTGCAAACGACCCCGGAATAGAATTTTGATTATTCCAACAGCTCCGTATGGTGATTTTGGACTTACGAGCGTGATCGGAATTTTATTTGGAAGTCCATAGTGGAATTAGGCTAGAAAATGCCGAAAGTTGAATTTTTGGGAAGTTTGCCCGAGGGGTTGACTTTTTGACATCGGGGTCGAAATCCGATTCGGAAAATTTGAGTACCTCTGTTATGTCATGTATGACTTGTGCGCAAAATTCGAGGTAAATCAAACGTGATTTGATAGGTTCCGGAGTCATTTGTAGAAATTAGAAATTTCAAAGTTCATTAGGCTTGAATCTATGTGTGATTCGTGTTTTAGTGTTGTTGGATGTGATTTGAAGGCTCGACTAAGTTCGTATGATGTTTTAGGACTTGTTGGTACATTTGGTTGAGGTCCCGGGGGCCTCGGGTGAGTTTCGGATGGTTAACAGATCAAATTCGGACTTAGAAGAAATAACTGAAGTTTCTGCCCTCTGCGAGCCTAGCAAGCGCAGATGCGCAAATGGACTACGGGGCAATGGTCGTAGGTGCGAGGGAAATTCCGCACCTGCGTGAGCGCAGATGCGGAGGAAATGCGCAGAAGCGGCCTGCGCAGGAGCGCAACAGGCACGCAGATGTGGGCAAAGGCATAGATGCGGGTCTTTTTCCGCACATGCGGTTGGTGCAGAAGCGGCCAAGTTGCCGCAAATGCAAAAATCCCTGGACAGTACAAAAAATAGAGGGGTTCCGAGCTTTTGCCATTTTTGGGCATTTCAAGCTCGAGTTGGGCGATTTTGAGCAAGGTTTTCACAGAAAAACTTGAGGTAAATCCCTTGTGATCATTTCTACTCCATAATATTGAATTATCATCAAATAATCCGACTAGATTACATGTTTTGAGGTGAAATTAGAGGATTTGGGCCTAGGGATTTCAAAATGAGAAATTGAGATTTGGAGGTCAAGTTGATGTCAGATTTTTGAACAAATAGTATGGTTGGACTCGTACTTGAATGTGCGTTCATATTTCCTAACTTTCACCGGGTTCCGAGACATGGGCCCCATGGGCCATTTTTGAGTTAATTTCGGATTTTTATTGAATAATGTAGTATTTTCTTATAGAATTAATTCTATATTTTTTGTTGACTGTATCGAATTATTTATGACTAGATACGAGTCGACCGGAATCGGAAAATCGAGGAAAAAGCATATTACTTGGTTAAATTGGAGCAAGTCGAGGTAAGTGACTTGTCTAACCTTGTGTGGGGAAATGTTTCCCTAGAATTGATATTAATGTGATTATTGAAAGTCGTGTACATGAGGTGACGAGTGTGTACACGGTCTAAATGTGAAGGATTATGTGCTTAAATTATGAAGATCACTGTTGCATATTAATTAAATTATTAAATCTTGTTATATTCTCCATTATTGATTTGATTTGTATACCTTAAAATTGCTTGACCTTTTCCTGCTAATTGTTTTACCTGTTTAATTAAAACTTGATTTTTTTATACTATGCATTATATTGAAGGTTGAATTTCTTTAAATTAAGTATTATTAATATGAAGTATTTGACATTTCTAAATTTGATATCGAAACACCGTATTAAAGAATTTGAAATATTATTTTCCTGAATATTTTCGTAAGATTTTTGGTACTCATTGTGATGGAGCCGTGAGCTCTTTATTGTGGAAAAATATTATGGTTGGATTATTTTGGCTCATGCATGAGCCGTGATCTCTTTATTTTTGAAAAATATTTTTGTTGATTTATTTTTGTAAAATTGAAATATTGGGCACTTGAGGTGCAAATTGTGATATATTGTGATATTGATACGCATGCGGTGGTATAAGGCCTGGGTATTGAAATGCATGTTATGAGATAAGGGTGACTTGATACGCGTGGCTAGTAGGGGTGACTACTAGAAGTCATGCGGTGTGATAAGGGTGGCTAATACGCGGGATGCTATTTCGAAAAAAATATTTTTAAAATAAATTGTGAAGGCTCCTGCGGTGATATAAAAAAATGAGATATTGTGAATTTATTTATGATTTGGGACTACGAGGCGGTACCTCGGTAGTGCCCTTGTTGATATTGATTTATGGCCATAGTTGGCTTCGATTAATTGTTGTGATTTTCATAAAGCTGAAAGGAAATTCTGTTTTGATTCCACGAGATATTATTTGGTGTCATTAAATGTGACATACTATTTGATTCATTTCCATAGTCATTTTATCTTATTAAATTGTTTAAACATTTTTTTCCATGTCAGTATCTATTCTCCAGTAGGGCCTGACCTGACCTCGTCACTACTCTACTGAGGTTAGGCTTGGCACTTACTGGATACCACTGTGGTGTACTCATACTACGATTCTGCACATCTTTTTGGGCAGATCCAGGTGCATCTTACCAGTTTAGACGTCAGTGAAGTTACCTGCGCATGGAGACTTCGAGGTATATCTGCCAGCGTCCGCAGACTCCGGAGTCCCCTTCTATCATTTTATGTTGCTTCCTTATTTTTCTTTAGACCTTGATACATAGAAATATTGAGAAAAATATTTAGAAGCTTGTGACTTATTTCTACCTGTTTTTGGGATTTGTAATTATTTGAATTGTAGTTTATTTATTTCAGATATTTATGATTATTCCGCATTGATAGGCTTACCTAGTATTAGAGACTAGGTGCCATCACGACCTCCTATGGAGGGAATTTGGGGTCGTGACAAGTTGGTATTAGACCACTAGGTTCATAGGTGTTATGAGTCACAAGCAGGTTTAGTAGAGTCTTGCGGATCGGTACAGAGACATCTGTACTTATCTTCGAGAGGCTGTGGAACTGTTAGGAAATATTCACTTCTTTGATTCCTTATCGTGCGCCTTTATTGATTTCAAGGTTCTAAACAATTGTCTTTATATTCTCTCACAAATGGTGAGGACACGCACAACTGGATCTGATGATCAGACACCCGCGCCCATTGTTGGAGCCGTAAGAGGCCGGGGTCAGGGCAGAGGCCAAGGAAGACCACGTGGTGCAGCTAGAGCACCTGCATGTGCTGCTGCACCAGAGCCACAAGTAGTTCCAGTTGGAGAGCAGGCACCTGAGATGCTTGTTACTACTTCTGCACTTCTGGAGACTCTTGCCCAGTTTTTGAGCATGTTTGGTACTCTAGCTCAGGCAGGGTTAATTCCACTTGCTCCTGACACATCTCGTGCCGGGGGAGGAGCACAGACTCCCGCCGCCCGTACTCCAGAACCACGGGCCCAAGTTGACCATGCCCTAGAGGTTGTACCAGTGCAGCCAGTTGTCCCAGTTTGGCCTGAGACTAGGACAGCGGTTTCAGAGGGAGAGCAGCTCAGGCTCGAGAGGTATAAGAAGTACCACCATCCCCCTTTCAGTGGTCTAGCTTCAGAGGATGCTCCGGGTTTTCTGGAGGAATGTCACCATATCCTTTGTACTATGGGTATTGTGGGTTCCAGTGGGGTTTCTTTCACGGCATTCCAGTTTAGAGAAGCAACCTACCAGTGGTGGCGGGCATATGAGTTAGATAGTCCGGCTGAGGCAGCTTCACTTACTTGGACTTAATTTTCAGATATGTTCTTGAGAGAGTATGTTCCTCAGAGTCTTAGAGATGCTTGGCGTGCAGAGTTTGAGCAGCTGTGCCAGGGTTCTATGACTGTGTCAGAATATGCGGTCCGATTCAGTGATCTGGCTAGGCATGCACCAGCCTTAGTTGCTACTGTTCGAGAGCAGGTTCGTAGATTTGTTGAGGGTCTTCACCCTAGTATCAGATATAGTATGGCCCGAGAGCTAGAGATGGACATCACATATCAACAGGTGGTGTCAATTGCTAAGAGATTGGAAGGTATGCAGATTCGGGAGAGGGAAGAGAGGGAAGCTAAGAGACCCTGAGATTCTGGCACATATAATAATTCTCGTGCCCGAGTTGCAGCCCATCATGGTAGAGGTTATGTGAGCCGTCCTATTCATTCAGCACTTCTAGCTTCCAGTGGTATTCCGGCTACTCCCAGACCTCAGGTTCCATATTATGCACCACCAGTGTCTTCTGTACCTCCTGTACGGGGTGCTTTCAGTGGGCAGTCTAGTCGATCAAGCCCGAGCCAGTCCCAGCAGCCATGTCCTCTAAGGGCTTATTTCGAGTGTGGTGACACTCGCCATATTATGAGAGATTGCCCCAGATTTAGGAGGGGTGCACCTCCACAGATTTCTCAGGCCCCACCTATTCCACAGGGTCCTCCGGCTTCTCAGGTTATGATTACGGCACCAGTTGCCACTCCACCTGCACAGCCAGCTAGAGGTGGAGGTCGGGTAGGTAGAGATCGCCCTAGAGGGGGGAGGCCAGGCCAGATATTATGCCTTTCCTACTAGGACAGATGCCGTTGCATCCGATTCTGTTATCACAGGTACTATTTCGGTCTGTCATAGAGATGCATCAGTCTTATTTGATCCAGGATCCACTTATTCTTATGTGTCGTCTTATTTTGCCTTGTATTTGGGCGTATCACATGATTCTTTGAGTTCTTCTGTTTATGTATCAACACCCGTGGGTGAATCTATTATTGTAGACCGTGTGTATCGGCCGTGTTTAATTGTTATCAGTCGTTGTGAGACCAGAGCTGATTTTGATATTATTTTGGGTGTGGACTGGTTGTCGTCCTATGATGCTATTCTTGATTATTACGCTAAGACGGTGACATTGTCTATGCCAGGTCTACCGCGGCTAGAGTGGAGAGGTACCTCGGATCATGTTCCTAGCAGGATTGTTTCATTTTTTAAAGCTCTACGAATGGTTGAGAAGGGGTGTGATGCGTATCTGGCCTATGTGAAAGATGATAATTTTGATACTCCTATTGTAGAGTCAGTTCCTGTAGTAAGGGATTTTCCTGATGTATTTCTAGCATATCTTCCGGGTATGCCGCCCGACAGGGATATTGATTTATTACCGGGTACTCCGCCCATTTCTATTCCACCATACCGTATGGCCCCAGCAGAGTTGAAAGAATTAAAAGAACAGTTACAGGAATTGCTTGATAAGGGTTTCATTCGGCCTAGTATATCGCCTTGGGGGTGCTCCTGTCTTATTTGTGAAGAAGAAAGATGGTTCTTTGCGGATGTGTATTGATTACCGCCAGTTGAACAAGGTTACAGTGAAGAAAAGGTATCCATTGCCACGTATTGATGACCTATTTGATCAACTTCAGGGTGCCAGGGTATTCTTGAAAATTGACTTGCATTCAGGCTATCATCATTTGAAGATTCAAGATCCAGATATCTCGAAAACTGCTTTCAGGACTCGGTACGGTCATTACGAGTTCCTTGTGATGTCTTTTGGGCTGACCAACACCCCAGCAGCATTTATGCACTTAATGAATAGTGTATTTCAGACCTATCTTGATTCCTTCATCATTGTCTTTATTGACGACATTATGGTGTATTCCCGGAGTCGGGAGGATCATGAACAGCACTTGAGGACTGTGCTTCAGATTTTGAGAAAAAAGAAGTTATATGCAAAATTTTCAAAGTGTGAATTCTGGCTTGATTTAGTGGGATATTTGGGTCATATAGTTTTGTGCGAGGGGATCAAGTAAGATCCAAAGAAGATTGAAGCAGTGCAGAGTTGGTCCAGATCGTCCTCAATTACGAAAATCCGGAGTTTCCTTGGTTTGGCTGGGTATTATTGCCGATTTGTAAATGATATCTCTTCTATTGCTGCATCTACGACCAAATTGACCCCAGAAGGGTGCTCCGTTTAGGTGGACCCAGGAATGTGAGGAAATCTTCCAAAAGCTCAAGACAGCCTTTGACTATAGCCCCAGTATTGGTATTACCTACAGGTACATGATCTTATACTGTGTATTGTGACACGTTGCGTATTGGTCTCGGCGCAGTGTCGACGCAAGACGGTAGGGTGATTGCCTACGCATCCAGACAGTTAAAGGTGCATGAGAGGAATTATCATGTACATGACCTGGAGTTAGCAGCTATTGTTCATGCCTGGAAAATTTGGCGCATTATTTGTACGGTGTCCATTGTGAAATCTACACCGATCACCAGAGTCTACAACATCTGTTTAAACAGAAGGATCTTAATTTGCAGCATCGGAGATGGTTGGAGTTGCTTAAGGATTATGATATCACCATTCTCTATCATCCTGGGAAGGCCAATGTAGTGGCCGATGCCTTGAGTCGAAGGCGGAGAGTTTGGGCAGCTTAGCATATTTACCGGTAGCAGAGAGGCCTTTAGCCTTGGATGTTAAGGCCTTGGCCAACCAGTTTGTTAGATTGGATGTTTCCGAGCCGAGTCGGGTTTTTGCTTGCGTGGTTTCTCAGTCTTCTCTTTATGATCATATTAGGGAACGTTAGTATGATGACCCCCATCTGCTTGTCCTTAAGGATACAGTTCAGCATGGTGATGCCAAGGAAGTCACTATTGGAGATGACGATGTATTACGGATGCAGGGCAGGCTATGTGTGCCTAATGTGGATGGTCTGCGTGAGTTGATTCTCCAGAAGGCTCACAGTTCGCGGTACTCCATTCATCCAGGTGCTGCGAAGATGTATCAGGAGTTGAGACAACACTATTGGTGGAGACGGATGAAGAAAGACATAGTTGGGTATGTATCTCGGTGTCTAAATTGTCAACAGGTAAAATATGAGCATCAATGACTGGGTGGATTGCTTCAGAAGTTAGAGATTCTAAAATGGAAATGGGAGCAGATCACTATGCATTTCGTTGTTGGGCTCCCATGGACTCAGCGGAAGTTTGACGCAGTTTGGGTGATTGTGGATACGCTGACCAAATCAGCTCATTTCATTCCTGTGATTACTACTTACTCTTCAGAGCAACTGGATCAGGTTTATATTCGCGAGATTGTCAGACTTCACGGTGTACCCGTATCTATCATCTATGTCTGAGGTACATAGTTTACCTCACGATTTTGGAGGGCAGTACAGCGTGAGTTGGGTACTCAGGTAGAGTTGAGTACAACATTTTACCCTCAGACGGACAGGCAGTCCGAACGCACTATTCAGATACTGGAGGACATGCTTCGTGCGTGTGTGATAGATTTTGGAGGTGCTTGGGAACAGTTCTTACCACTTGCGGAGTTTGCTTACAACAACAGTTACCAGTCAAGCATTCAGATGGCTCCGTATAAGGCTTTGTATGGTAGGCAGTGCCGGTCTCCAGTGGGTTGGTTCGAACCGGGCGAGGCTAGACTATTGGGTACAGACTTGGTTCAGGATGCCTTGGAAAAGGTTAAGTTGATTCAGGATTGACTTCATATAGCCCAATCTAGACAGAAGAGTTATGCAGATTGGAAGGTTTGTAATGTTGCATTCATGATGGGTAAGCGGGTATTGCTCCGGGTTTCGCCTATGAAGGGTGTGATGAGGTTCGGGAAGAAGGGCAAGTTGAGCCCTAGGTATATTGGGCCTTTTGAGATTCTTGAAAGAATTGGAGAGCTGGCTTATAGACTTGCGCTACCACCTAGTCTCTCTGCGGTCCATCTAGTATTCCATGTTTCTATGCTTCAAAAATATCACGACGATCCGTCTCATGTGTTAGACTTCAGTTCGGTTCAGTTGGACAGGGATCTATCTTATGTTGAGGAACCAGTGGCTATTTTAGATAGGCAAGTTCGAAAGCTGAGGTCAAAGAACATTGCTTCCACGAAGGTTCAGTGGAGGGGTCATCCGATCGAGGAGGCGACTTGGGAGGCCGAGATGATATGCACAGCCGTTATCCATACTTATTCACCAGCTCAGGTATTTTTTTTCTAACTCCGATCGAGGACGAACGTTTGTTTTAGAAGTGGAGAATGTGATGACCCAAAATGTCTTCTTTAAATTTAATGATTAATTCTGTGATCTAAGACCTCGAAAAGCACTATTTATCATTACTCGACTTGCATGCGCAGTCCGTTAAATTTTCCGAAAAGTTTTTATGTGAAAATGGATTTAAAATATAAATTTGAGCTTTAAAACTCAACTGAGTTGACTATGGTCAACATTTTTAGCAAATGGACTCGGATCAGTATTTGGACAGTTCCGGTAGGTCCGTATCATGAACTGGGACTTGGGCGTACGCCCGGAACCAAAATTCGAGGTCCCTAGCCCGAGATATGGAATTTTGATGAAACATTTAAAAGTTTAAGTTCAAATAGTGACTGGATATCGAATTATGTGCAAATGACCCCGGAATAGAATTTTGATGATTCCAATAGCTCCGTATGGTGATTTTGGACTTAGGAGCATGATCGGAATTTTATTTGGAAGTCCGTAGTGGAATTAGACTAGAAATGCCGAAAGTTGAATTTTTGGGAAGTTTGACTTAGGGGTTGACTTTTTGATATCGGGGTCAAAATCCGATTCTGAAAATTTGAGTACTTTTGTTATGTCATTTATGACTGTGTGCGCAAAATTCGAGGTAAATCGGACGTGATTTGATAGGTTCCGGAGTCATTAGTAGAAATTAGAAATTTCAAAGTTCATTAGGCTTGAATCTATGTGTGATTCGTGTTTTAGTGTTGTTGGATGTGATTTGAAGGCTCGACTAAGTTCGTATGATGTTTTAGGACTTGTTTGTACATTTGGTTGAGGTTCCAGGGGCCTCGGGTGAGTTTCGGATGGTTAACGGATCAAATTCGGACTTAGAAGAAATAACTAAAGTTTCTGCCCTCTGCTGCATTCGCACCTGCAAAAATTCTATCGCAGGTGCGAGCTCGCAGAAGCGAGCCTGGCAAGCGCAAATGCGCAAATGGACTATGGGGCAATGGTCGTAGGTGCGAGGGAAATTTCGCACCTGCGTGAGGGCAGATGCGGAGGAAATGCGCAGAAGCGGCCTACGCAGGAGCGCAACAGACGTGCAGATGCGGGAAAAGGCACAGATGCGGGTCTTTTTCCGCACATGCAGTTGGCGTAGAAGCGGCCAAGTTGCCGCAAATGCGAAAATCCCTGGACAGTACAAAAAACAGAGGGGTTCCGAGCTTTTTCCATTTTTGGGCATTTCAAGCTCGGGTTGGGCGATTTTGAGCAAGGTTTTCACGGGAAAACTTGAGGTAAGTCCCTTGTGATCATTTCTACTCCATAATATTGAATTACCATCAAATAATCCGACTAGATTACATGTTTTTGAGGTGAAATTAGAGGATTTGGGCTTAGGAATTTCAAAATGAGAAATTGAGATTTGGAGATCAAGTTGATGTCAGATTTTTGTAAAAATGGTATGTTTGGACTCGTAGTTGAATGTGCGTTCATATTTCGTAACTTTCACCGGATTCCGAGACATGGGCCCCACGGGCCATGTTTGAGTTAATTTTGGATTTTTATTGAATAATGTAGTATTTTGTTTATAGAATTAATTCAATAATTTTTGTTGAGTGTGTCGAATTATTTATGACTAGATACAAGTCGACCAGAATCGGAAAAATCAAGGAAAAAGCATATTACTTAGTTAAATCGGCGCAAGTCGAGGTAAGTGACTTGTCTAACCTTGTGTGGGGGGAAATTTCCCTAGGATTGGTATTAATTGTAATATGATGAATGTCATGTACACGAGGTGACGAGTGTGTACACGGTCTAAATGTGAAGGATTATGTGCTTAAATTATGAAGATCACTGTTGCATATTAATTAAATTATTAAATCTTGTTATATTCTCCATTATTGATTTGATTTGTATACCTTAAAATTGCTTGACCTTTTCCTGCTAATTGTTTTACCTGTTTAATTAAAACTTGATTTTTTTATACTATGCATTATATTGAAGGTTGATTTTCTTTAAATTAAGTATTATTAATATGAAGTATTTGACATTTCTAAATTTGATATCGAAACACCGTATTAAAGATTTTGAAATATTATTTTCCTGAATATTTTCGTAAGATATTTGGTACTCATTGTGATGGAGCCGTGAGCTCTTTATTGTGGAAAAATATTGTTGTTGATTTATTTTTGTAAAATTGAAATATTGGGCACTTGAGGTGCAAATTGTGATATATTGTGATATTGATACCCATACGGTAGTATAAGGCCTGGGTATTGAAACATATGCGGTGAGATAAGGGTGGCTTGATGTGCGTGGCTAGTAGGGGTGACTACTAGAAGTCATGCGTTGTGATAAGAAAATATTTTTTAAATAAATTCTGACGACTCCCGCAGTGATATAAGAAAATGAGATATTGTGAATTTATTTATGATTTGGGACTACGAGGCGGTACCTCGGTAGTGCCCTTGTTGATATTGATTTATGGCCATAGTTGCCTTCGATTAATTGTTGTGATTTTCATAAAGCTGAAAGAAAATTCTGTTTTGATTCCACGAGATATTATTTGGTGTCATTAAATGTGACATACTATTTGATTCATTTCCATATTCATTTTATCTTATTAAATTGTTTAAATATTTTTTTTCATGTCATTATCTATTCTCCAGTAGGGCCTGACTTGACCTCGTCACTACTCTACTGAGGTTAGACTTGGCACTTACTGGGTACCGCTGTGGTATTCTCATACTACGCTTTCTGCACATCTTTTTGTGCAGATCCAGGTACATCTTATCAGTTTAGACGTCAGTGAAGTTACCTGTGCACGGAGACTTCGAGGTATATCTGCCAGCGTCCGCAGACTCCGGTGTCCCCTTCTATCATTTTATGTTGCTTCCTTATTTTTCTTTAGACCTTGATACATAGAAATATTGAGAAAATTTTTTAGAAGCTTGTGACTTATTTCTACCGAGTTTTGGGAGTTGTAATTATTTGAATTGTAGTTTATTTATTTCAGATATTTATGATTATTCCGCATTGATAGGCTTACCTAGTCTTAGAGACTAGGTGCCATCATGACCTTCTATGGAGGGAATTTGGGGTCGTGATAGTGAACTAGAATAACGAACAACCAGTAGAAATCCCCAAAACACGGAGTCACGAGTACACGAGCATTTTCTAAGGAATACAATAATAATATTACAACGTCTGTCCTGAATATAATAAGACAAAATAAAATAAATAGTACAATGGAGACTCGATGGACTGGGATGCGTAGCATGGAATACATCTCACATAAAGTCTCCTCGACGCTAAGATGACCACCAAATGAACCTCTCAGTTCATGCACATTTAGTGCAGAAGTGCAGCATGAGTACGTAAATCAACGCGTACCCAGTAAGTATCTAGCCTAACCCTAGAGAAGTATTGAAAAGGGGTTGACATGGACACTTACTAAAAATAAAGCAATATAATAAAACTAAAGCAGATATACAACGTACAATAACAATAAGATAAATCTTCAGGGTTCATTGTCTGCGAATTTTTTCTTTTAAAGTATAAATTTCTCGTTCTTGTAACCTGCCTTAACAGCTCAGAAATTATCATGTGCCAATATAAATAAATAAGGAACACTGTATACTATTTCGGGCATCAGTAGAAAGATTAACTCGTGAACATTCGTACTACTAGCGATATAACGCACGATTCTGCCGAGGGGCGAGTGGCACGAACCATAGATGCATCTATTTACTGCCGAGGCGTTCGACCCGCTCCACAAGAAAAGGAATGAAATTACCGAATTATGAGACACATGTTTACGATACAGAACATGGGCATAAAATGGATATAATCTTTACCATTTCACAAATAACCTGCCAAAAATTCAAAGTGTTAAGGCTTGGCCTATTATACATACGTTTATTTCTAATTCAAATTCAGTTATAACTTTAATTAGTTATGCCAGCAGAATGAGTTCAAATAATTCAAATATCACTAAGATCCCAAGTCCACCCAGACATAACATGCTTTAGCTACGTACGGACTCTCGTCAACTTGTGCGTACGTAGCACCCACAACTAGTTGCACATAATAATAATTATCACCTAGGTGTACTCTCCCTCTCATAGAGTTAGACAAGAGACTTACCTCGCTCCGAAGTTCCATGACCGGCTCCAAGGCCTCTCAGCACCTCAAACCAATGCCCGTCTATCCAAAACTATTCAAAACATATGCAACTCAATGAAAATACACTCTAATACCCATAATTAATCAATTTAAATAATTTCCAACTACGCTCGAAAAGTCGATAAAATCAACCCTCGGGCCCACATGCCCGGATCCCGAAAATTCTTGAAGAAAAACCTTACCCCCATAACACCACTAACTTAAATATATAATTTATTCTTGATTCCATGTCCAATTCCGTAGTCGAAATCCAAAAATACAAAATTCTAGATTTTCTATCAAAAATCTAAAATTTCTACTAATGGTCATGCTCTAATCCACGTATAAACCATGTATTTAACTTGTAATAAGTGGGAATCACTTACCTTAGGTTGTTTGATGAAAATATCCCCTTGAATCTCTCCAAAATAACCCTACCCAAGTGAAATAAAAGAAAATGGGCCAAATCCTATTTTTTATAAAACTTCACTGCCCAGATGACTATTCGCATATGCGGAAACATTATCCGCTTCTGCGGCTCAGAGCCTACTTCTGCGGCTCCCTTTAGGCCCTTCACCTCCGCATCTGCGGCCCTTCCAGTGATTCTATGCCTTCGCTTCTGCGATGCCTCATCCGCAGGTGCGGTTCCACTTCTGCGGAACTCAAGGACGCCGCATCTGTGCCATCACAGATGCGGAAATAGTCTCGCACCTATGCCATTGCCCTGCTCTCCCATAACCACTTCTGCGACCCTCTTGGCCAATTCTACGACTCCGCACCTGCGGCCAAAATATCGCAGGTGCAGTTGCAACAGATATGCTGCCACCAGCAAAATATATAAGGCCAAATACAATCCGTTAACCATCCGGAAACCACCCGAGGCCCTCGGAACCATAACCAAATTTACCAACACATCCCAAAATACAATACGAGCATAGTCGAGCCTTCAAATTGCATCCAACAATGCTAAAACCACGAATCGCATCCCAATTGAAGCTTAATGAACTTTAAAACTTCGAAATTCTACATTCGACGCAGAAACCTATCAAATCAAGTCCGAATGACCTAAAATTTTGCACACAATTCATAGTAGACATTACGGACCTACTCCCACTTCTGGAATCAAAATCCGACCACGATATAAAAAAGTCCACTACCAGTCAAATTTTTCCAAAAATCATCCAATTTTCATCTTTTACCAATTGACGCCGAAATGCCCTACGAACCTCCAAATCAACATCTTTACATGCTTAAAACCAAAATCTCCATATGAACCTGTTGGAACTTTCAATTTCCGATTCCGAAGTCGTTTACTCAAAAGTCCAATCTTAGCCAATTCTTCCAACTTAAAGCTTCCGAAATTAGAAGTTTCATTCCAAATCTATCTCAAATTTCCCGAAATTCGATTACGACCACACGTTAAAGTCATAATACCCAAAGTGAAGCTGTTCAAGGCCTTAAACCGCCGAACGATGTGCTAGAGCTCAAAACGACCGATCGGGTCGTTACATGGTGTCACAATTATATGAGTAACTAGTAGAATATACGAGACTCTAACTATTGTCCGAAATAAAGTAGACAAAATATAAATACAAAAGAGAGACTTTAGGGGCTGCAGAATGGCTCAGGAAGCCGCTCACCACTAGTCCTCGAGATATCTGGGATGCGCGCTAGTAGGACCACTGATGACGTCCAAATCCACTACTAAAAACTAAATGGACACAGTCATATGCAATATAATTTACCCAACTATTAGTCGGGTTCGAATCCCAAAGAGAACAATATATAGGCGATTAGGCGTGTAAGAGAATTATGACTTATTTTGCTAAGACAAACACTTAGAAATGTTTTAAGAAAATATTTATAACTAATTGTAAAAATATAAACTAACCTAGAAAAAAAGTAAAATGATCAATGACGACAAGCATGTATGCATTGGGAATTACACTCAAGTAGCGATCCAATAAATTTCACCATTTTATAAATATGAGCGAGTTTATTATTAATTATCCTTAGGTAATAATTCTATATTAGCTTCTTTCGAAGACTAAAAAGGCTTCCTAATTGAATTATCCCTAAAACAATTAAGAGATTAAGCACACCCGAATATAGCTACAAATAGTTCAATCCGATCCCTAGGTCGTATAAAATCAGGCTTAACGCCTCAAGTTCTTGTTAATTAATCTTTCCCAAACCCTAATTAGTTTTCCCAAAATTAATTCGAAGTGAATAGGCGAGTCCTAGGGTTAACTAATCCTTTCGGAAACTTTTATTAACAAGAATACTTAAAGAAATAATAATTCACTTCATAATAAATAAAAATCGGTCAATACATAAGCACAACAAGGTATTTAATCCACATTTTAAATATGAATATTCCCATAATCAAGATTTAAATGCTGGAAAAAATACTACACACTTAGATATTCAATATAAAGCAAGGAAATGAAGAATTGAACATAAATGGGTAAGAAATTCTCAAACAAAAGCTCCAAATCTTCAAGACCCAAGTGTCTGTGCAAGAATCCTAGCTCCAAAAATGGACAAAAGCTGCCCAAGATGTGCAGAGACTGTCAAAGTCTACCAAAGATAAGTTTCCAATAAGTTAGGTCGTGTATTTGTGGGTTTGAAATCGAGAAAATGTGAAATGCCAAGACTATCCATAGTTGAAGCTCGTTGACCGCACATGCGGAAGGATCATCACAGGTGCGGCTCCCCAGAAGCGGAATGCTGCACGCAAAAGCAATCATAAGTGGGCATTTGAACCTCCGTAGAAGTGGTCCAAGAAGCGTAGAAGCGCATACGCAGGTGCGTCGTTTGTGCGCAGATGTGCCTCCGTAGATGTGCCTAACAAAATGCAGATGCGCTCCCAGCTGGAGATTGATATTTCTGCAGATGCGGCCTTCCACTCGCAGATGCGAGGTCGGATAAGAGAACAGCATTCCGCGTATGCGGAATCACTAAAGGAATTTGAACCTTTTTTAACTCTTTTATTGCACAATTCCACTTCAATTGAATTTAACTCTCTATATTGCATCATTTACCTGAAACTCTCACAATACACACCACAAACAACCTCATAATATAATTAACGGATACAAAAACTAAAGAAAAGAGACTAAAATAAATGGTAAAATCATCACTCATCAACCGCCAGATGCACCTGCCTCAGATCCTGCACGGTTAGTGCAGAAGTGTAGCGTAAGTACATAAATAAAATGTCCCCTGTAAGTATCAAGTCTAACCTCAAAGAAGTAGTGATGAGGGGTCGACATCGACACTTACTATATAGTAAGGAAATACAGAATTCTAAATGAGTATGGGTTACATAAATAATAATAGCAACTCAATAACAAGTAGAAAGTAAATAATCCTTTCACACATGGTATGTTCCAAATAAATTTCCATCTTATTTAAAATTTTCTTCACAAGCCAGGGAAAGATATCAAATATATTATTACACTTCGAGTGTTATCACATACGATTATGCCGAGGTCCTACGACCTGATCCAGAATAATGTGTACACTGCTGAGGGTCGAGCGACACGAATCATAGATGCATCTATATATTGCTGAGGCATTCAGCCCTCTCCACAAGAAGAGCGGATACTTTATAAACAATCAGTTAAAGAGGTAATACAAGGCTAATACACAATGTAATAAAATTTCCATTTACGGTCAAGTAATACTCTAAAAATTCAAGTAAGTGAAATTCGGTCTTTTACAATTACTCTAACAAGTTCTAGTATAATTAAGGCACTTT
This sequence comes from Nicotiana tabacum, assembly GCF_000715075.1. NCBI lineage: Eukaryota > Viridiplantae > Streptophyta > Magnoliopsida > Solanales > Solanaceae > Nicotiana > Nicotiana tabacum. The sequence continues at coordinate 41,036,988 of NC_134101.1, forward strand.
AATTAGTAAGTACGGTGCAAACATTACAAATACTTCATTATTCAGGTTCTAAACTACCCGGACATAAGCATGATTTGTAGCTACGCACAGACTCTCATCACCTCGTACGTATGTAGCCCTTACAAGTAGAAGCAAATAGCAATTTAAAGCACCTATGAGGTAAATTCACTCTTACAAGGTTAGACAAGAGATTTACCTCATCTCAAGTTTTACTTTACAGTCATAATTTCATTTTAAAGCCTCAAATCAGCACCGAACAATCCAAAGCTAGACAAATGTTACATAATTTAATCAATACATGTTCAAAAAATTATATTCTAACTATTAGAGTGATTACCCAACCCCAATTAAAAGATTCAAAAAATTCATCCCCGGGCCCACATACCCGGATTTCAAAAATTTTCGAAGAAAGTTGTTACCCATAACCACACGAACTCAAATATATAATTTTCACTCAATCCCATAACCATTTTCGTGGGTAAATTTCAGTTTTTTTATCAAAACCCACGGTTATTCATCTAAACCCATGATTTTCAAAATTTTTACATTTTAAAATCTACCCATAATCTATGTATTTAACTTACATTATATAGAAATTACTTATCTCAAAGTGCAAGGTGAAAACCCTTGTCAAGAGCTCTAAAATCTCCCAATATGTGAAACAAAATGAGTCAAAATAGCCTAAGTCCCGCATTAAATGGACCATTCTGCCTCCTGGACATTCGCATCTGCGGTCCCTGGGCCGCATCTGCGGCTTCGCATCTGTAAGAGGTTCATCGCAGATGTAGTCCTCTATTGGCTGGCCTAAGTACGCATTTGCAGAATGAGGGCTCGCTTCCGCAATGCCGCTCTTACGGCAGGTGAGCAGCACCTGCGCTAGCTCGCGCTTCTGCGGTCGCGCATCTGCAGTCGCCTTGTCCGTATCTGCGGTTTCTAAGCTGCCTATGCTGGGCCGCTTCTGCGGCTGCTGGCTCGCTTCTGCGAGCTCGAACCTACGGCTGGCCCTCCGCAGGTGTGAATGCACCAGAAGCTGGGTGCTTCAACTATGCACCCAAGGCCAAATGACCTCCGCGCTTTGATTGAATGGCATTCGAGGGATCCGAACCCCCGTCCAAGCTTACCTACAAGTTTGAAATAATAAAACAGACTCGCTCGCACCCTCAAAATGCAAAAACAACATTAAAACTAAGAATCACCACCCAAAACCAATAGGATCAACTTATGAAATTCAAATTCATGCAACTTACTCCGAATGCGCTGATTCGTACTTGAACTACTTGGAATAACACCAAATTTTACGTGCAAGTCTTAAATCACTATTGTCACGACCCAATTTCCCTTCCGTATGACGTCGTGATGGCACCTAGTCTCTACAACTAGGTAAGCCTAATATTTTGCGGAATAATAAAATAAAAATAGAAATTTAACCAACTATTCAAAAATACACAACAAATCCCAAAACCCGGAACATTGTGAATCACAAACTACAGAAGGAAAAAATCTAGTATCTCTATACATCAGCATCTAACAAGGAAAAATATAGAAGATAATGGACATGAGAAAGAGCAGAAGGGGACTCCGAGGTCTGCGGATGCGGCAAATATACATTGATGTCTCCAAGGCTGTCCCGGCTCACTGATAGTCCGGTTGATAAGGTGCACCTGGATCTACACACGAAAAACATGTGTAGAGAATAACATGAGTACACCACAATCGGTACCCAGTAAGTGCCAAGCCTAACATCAGTAGAGTAGTGACGAGGTCAGGTGATGGCCCTACTGATAATTATATAATAAAACAATATAGAGTGTAATACCGCAATGAAATAAAGGCTGAAAATTTATCAACAATGAATTCATAGAAGGTAACAGCGCAGTACACAGAAACACAACAAGGGAATCTCCCGAGATACCGTCTCATAGTCCCAAACGTAAATGTGCAAGGGGATCTCCCAAAATACCATTCCGTAGTCCCAAAGTAAATGTGTAGGGAGATCTCCCGGAATACCGTTCCGTAGTCCCAAAGTAAATGTGCAGGGGGATCTCCCAGAATACCGTTCCGTAGTCCCAAAGTAAATGTGCAGGGGGATATCCCAGAATACCGTTCCGTAGTCCCAAAGTAAATATGCAGTACAAGGGGATCTCACGGAATACCGTTCCGTAGTCCCAAAGTAAATATGCAGCGCAAAAAATAGAAATACAACTACATCACAAAATCTTACGATTTAGACTAAGTACCAGTTAAGGAAGAAGCGGGAAATTCACTAAGCATGTTGCACAGAGTTCACATATGCAATTAAGATACGTAGACATGCTGTATTAGACTAAACAGGATAGCTACGCAAATGGGAATAACTCAATTAAGAATAAAAATAGATTAACACTCATAAAAATGGTATAACTCAAAATAAAAGGAAAACAGGTTGCTGCTCAGTAAGAAAATCGGGTTTTTCCACAACTAGCACGTGTACGTACTCGTAACCTCACGTACACGGCGCTCACATGTCGAAATAGTTTCAAATCTTTAGGGGATTTCCCCCACAGAAAGTTAGGCAAGCCACTTACCTCGAACCAAGCTTAATCAATCGGTCACAGTGCCTTTCCCATGAATATCCGGCTCTGATTGGCCCAAATCTAGCCAAAAGCAATTATATATCGTAAATACAACAATAATAGACTCATATAATTAATGAAATCAACACTTTAACAAAAAATCCGAAATTAACTCAAAAATCGGCTGTGGGGCCCACATCTCAAAATCGGGTAAAATTTACAAAATACAAACACACATTCGCTCATGAGTCTAACCATATAAAATTTACTCAAATCCGACTACAAATCCCTTCAAAATTCGAAATCTTTGTTAAAGAAGTTCTTCCAAATTTCAACCTCAAAAATCCGAAATTAAAGAGGAAATTAATGATATATTAGTGGGATATAACGATAAAGGAGTTAAGAATCGTTACCCAGTTGATATCTCTGAAAATCCCTCAAAATCGCATCCAAATCCAAGCTCCTATCTCAAGTTTTTTTTAAAATGGCAAAACCCCCGTTTTTTGGAAACTTTAACACTGCCCAGCGATTCCTTAATCGCGATCACGGAAATAGCCTAGCGATGGAGAAGAACAACTTTGCTGCCCCAGAAATTACTCGACGCGATCTCGTAGAACACCACGCGAACGCGATGCTCTGGCTCCCCTACTCACGCGATCGCGAACATCCTCACGCGTTCGCGATGATCAAAGCGCGTGGTCCTGCTTTGATACACTTAACCCTGCGCGATCGCGACCTTGTCTCTGCGTTCGCGAAGCACCACCTCACATCACTATGCGTTCGTATGCCCATGTCCGTGAATGCGAAGAACAATTCCATCCTCTGCCCAGCTAAGCCTACGCTATTGCGGATCACCCCATGCGATCGCGTATAAGGAAACTAGAGCTCAGACACCAGAAAACTTCAGCAACCTCCTAAGTCCAAAAATCCATCCGTTGGGCGTCCGAAACTCACCCGAGTCATATTAAACATTACCGACCTACTCCAACTTCCGGAATCAGATTCCGACCCCGATATCAAAATTTTCACAAACGGTCCAAAACTCCAAAAATTCGACTTTCGCCAATTCAAGCCTAAATAAGCTACGGACATCCAAAACACAATTTGGACACGCCCTTAAGTGTCCCAAATCACTCCAAAAACCGAAACAAAACCTCCCGGCAAGTCACAATAGCAGAACTAGATATGGGGGAAGCAGTATATAGGGGATCGGGTCTATTAATCTCAAAATGACCGGCCGGTTCGTTACAACTATACAGAACAATTCTCAAGCCCGGAATCCAAAACGAACCTCGATAACACCAAAGTTTACTCCAAACCAAATTTAAAGAACGTTAAAACCTTCAAGGTGCCAACTATCTATATTAAGAGCTGAAACACTTTCGGTTCATCCAAAACCCGATCCGAACATACGCCCAAGTCCAAAATCATCATACGAACCTATTAGGACCGTCAAATCCCGGTTCCGAAGTCGTTTACTCAAAGTGTTAAATCAAGTCAAACTTAAGGAACCAAGTGTTTTGATTCAACTCGAACCCTTCCAAATTCCGAGCTAACCATCCCCGCAAGTCATAAAACAGTAAAAGCACATACGGGGAGTCTTATTTAGGGAAACGAGGACTTAAAAAGAAAAATGACCGGTCGGGTCGTTACATTACCGTTTATGGATTCTAGAAGGACCATGTTAATCTATGAGCCAAAAATATGGAGGTTATGTTAAAAAAATCCTCTAAACTTTGCACGAAATCAGTTACACCCCTAAACAAATTGTAGTCTTAAATACCCCCGAAGTGAGATATTTGATTGTTATTACTCCTGGACGTTAATGTGGCGAAGAGCGTAGATACACACACTCTCCTTTAGGCGCGTGAAAGTGAAAAAAATTTAAAAATTAACTTTGATAAGATGTTATATTTTTCAATCGTTTATATAATTCTTTATTTATTACAATATAATTATTCTTGCTTCATGTTGATATATAAACGTATACTTTATCCAATTTTGTATTTTTAATTTCTTCTTTAAATATAATGTCTATTTGATCCAATTGTATATTTTATCTTTTCGGATTAAATTTATAAAAACGTTAGCTAGATAAAAATAGTTTTAGCTAAAATAATAAAGTACCAATTGTGTATTATTTGTTATTTTTTAGATGCAAATAACTATCTATTTAATTATATATTTTTATTTTTGGGTCAAATTAATAAAAATACTGGATAGAACTTTATTATTTTCTTGCTTAATTAAAAAGGTACAACCAACATAGGAGTTGTAATTATTTTGCAGAAATTCATAATACTTTTTGAAATGCTACCTACTATGGTGTTTAAGTAAATAAAATAACTATTATAGTATATATTGTTTTATTTCTTTGACAAGCCTACACATTTTGTTTCCCACTCAAAAAAATATTTCTCAAAACTTGGATAACGACTTCTAAAGTCATCTAATTGCTATTGTTTTAGAAAATATCGATAACCTCAACTAATAATTCTTTTAAAAATAATAATTTAAATAAGGAAAGAATCTTATATATAATTCCTATTAAGTATTAGGAGTTTCTAACTAACTCAAATAAGAAAATATTTCATAGTCAAACTTTAAAAGGGTAAAAAGGTGAACGACATTTCGTTAAGAGCCTTCGTACTTTTAATATAATATAGATATAGATATAAATATAGATATAGAAAGAAACGGATAGATAGAGTTGCATTAAGAAGTAAAATGAAGCAAAAATATATAATAAAAGGGACGACAAAACAAAACCCCGTACCAAAAATCTAATATCCCTCGGTCCCTCCTCTCCCTCCCTTATCCGCCACTCTCCATCCCCACTTTCTTATCTTTCTTCAGCAATCGGTGGCTAGCGCTATTACAGAGGCGGATATAGTGTATACTTGACGGGTTGAATTGAACTCATAACTTTTGACGCTGAGTAAAATATTTTTTGTAAAAAATTATTAAAATTACAAAAAATAGTAGATATGAACCCATAACTTTAAAAATATAATGGGTTCAATTCTAAAAAATTTAAAAATTGAACCCATAAAGTTTAAATGCAGGATCTACCTCTGTGTGCTAATTCAAGGCCGTGAGAAAAAAGTATTCTACCGCTTCTCTATTCATGAACAGAAATTTTGACTTATTGGTTCATCTCTTGCCAGGTAAGCTCATGTCTCTATATCGTTGGGTTCCTGAATCCTCTTGCACCTAATTGATTTGGATTTTTGAGTTCAGTTTTACGGTTTATTTCGGGAATGTGATAGATATTGTGCTTTATTTTTATAAAAAGTGAGTGCGATTTTGAAGATTTGATATATTTTGTGACGTACACTTAATTGACTTGAGTTTCTGATTCAATTGTTTCTTTTGATTTACAATGTGTTCAAGAGAAAAGTGCCTTTGAGAAACCGCAATCTCTTCTAAAGCTAAATTGTATGTTTTTCTATTTTTTCCTATCTCTTTAAGTTTTGTGATGTTTGTTTGAATACTTTCTCTTTTGTCTTTTGTGTTAAAAACAGTTTAGATCTTTTTACAGATGATTCAATGCTAAGTTTTTGCTTATTGCATGATTCCTTGATTTATTTATTACTAATGTAATGACCCGACCGGTCGTTTTGAGCTTTAGCGCAATGTTCAGCAGTTTGAGGCTTTAACTAGCTTCACTTCCGGTATATTGACTTGTACGTGTGGTCGGAATTGAATTTAGGGAAGTTCAGAGTTGATTTGGAGAGAAAATTCTAATTTCAGAAACTTTAAGTTGGAAGAATTGACTAAGGTTTTACTTTTGAGTAAACGACATCGGAATCAAAATTTGAAGGTTGCAATAGGTTGCTATGATGAATTTTGTCTTAGGAGCGTGTCCGAATGCCGATTTGGAGGCTCGTTGGTCATTTCAGCGTCAATTGGCGAAAGTTGGAAAATTGGATGGTTTTGGAAAAGTTTGACCGGGAGTGGACATTTTGATATTGAGGTAGGATTCAGATTCCGGAAGTGGTAATAGGTCCTAAAGTCAAATATGATGTGTGTACAAAGTTTTAGGTCAATCGGGATTTGATAGGTCTCGACGTCGAATGTATAAGTTTGAAGTTCTAAAGTTCATTAAGCTTGAATTGGGGTATGATTCATGGTTTTAGCATTGTTTGATGTGATTTGAAGGATCGACTAAGTTCGTATTGTATTTTGGGACGTGTTGGTATATTTGGTTAAGGTTCCAAGGGACTCACGTGAATTCTGTATGGTTAACAGATTGATTTTTGGACTTAAGAAATGCTAAAGATGGGCAGCAGCTGGTGTGATTGCTTCTGCAATGTCTTGGTCGCAGAAGCGAGAACGAGCTAGCAGAAGCAAAAGGGAAAGGGTCAAGGAAGTGGTCGCAAATGCTAAGAAATTCCTGCACTTGCGTAATCACAAAAGTGAGTATGAAGACGCAAAAGCGGCGGGTCCGCAGATGCGCGATTGGCCTTCGCAGAAGCACCTGCACAGAAGCAAAAATGCTTCCGCAGATGCGATGTATCACATGGGCAGTGTACTCCGCTGATGTGCATTTTGGCTCGCAAAAGCGAGGCCGCAGATGCACTAATATGTCCGTAGAAGCAAAAACTGGCAGAACATAAGGGTATCGAACTTGGTCATTTCGTCATTTTTATTTGGGATTTTTGGAGCTTTGTTCTTAGGCGATTTTGAGGAGTTTTCATCATATAACATAAGGTAAGTAATTTTCCACTTGTTGTGAGCTTAATGTAAGGTTTATATGTGCATTTAAGGATGAAAATTTAGGAAAATTCTGGGATTTTGGTAAAAATCCTAGAATTGGTAATTTTCGATTTTGACCTCGATTTTGGAAGTGGAATTAAGAATAAATTAAAAACTTGAGTTAGTAATATTATGGATAATGTTTATCTTCGAATATTTTTAAAATTTGGGCACGTGGGTCCGAGGGGTGACTTTATCGACCTTTCAAGCAGAGTTGGGAATTGTCTAAATTGATTAAATATGGGTGTTAGAGTATATTTTGATTAGTTTGCACATTATTTGACTAGTTTTGGATCGACGGGCATCAGTTTGAGGTGTTTGAGAAGCTTTGAGGCCGGTTATAGAACTTTGGAGTGAGGTAAGTCTCCTAACTAAATTTGTGAGAGGGAAACTACCCCCAGGTGATGTGTTTGTTATGCGCTACTTGTTGCGGGGGCTATGCATGCATAAGGTGACGAGAGTCCGTATGTAGAAAGATTCATGTTATGTACGACTTGTTGCGGGGGCTATTTGAGTTATCTTTTGCCTATTATTTTCCTTTATTTTATGTTACGACTTGAGACTACAGTTGTATAGAGTGATAGACTTGCTATTGTAGAGATTCGACGAAGTTCATGATTAGTCGCAAAATAATTGTACTTCCCTCACGAATTTGTCCCGTGTTATGCATTCTTATTGATAGGTTTCTGTTAAAATTTATAACTCACACATCTATTCGTGAGTGGGGTCAAGGACCCGTCAAAGCTTCTTATTTTAATGGGATCGGGCCGTTCTCCTCGGTAGGATAGATACATCTGTGGTTCGTATCGTTCGACACTCGACAGTGCACACATTATGATGGATCGGGCCGTACGCTTCGATATGATTATGTACCACACTCTAATAAGAGCGGGTCATTCGCCTCGGCAATAAACAGATGTATTTATGGTTCGGCAAATGCTACGATGGATCGGGTCGTAAGCCTCTGCATTTATATGAAATAATCTTATGAAATCGTGTGCAATAATTGGCAAGAAGCTAGCATATTTATGAGCTTCCCCTAATTGAACTGTGACAACCTATCTAGAAAGATCCATAATATATATACTCCGATTGAGGAGCTAACTACTAGCTGATAGCTTGAGATATCTTTGAGAAGAGAGTTGTATCATATATTCACACTGTTAATTTCGTTTATTGTGCAAAGTGTGCTATCACAGCTCGAATCGGCAAGTTAACGCAAAAATAGAAATTACTAGGTTTACTCAGGGAATTAGCCTTTTTTGTAAACTCAAGTATAGCCCAAAAAGTTCTCAATAAAGGTACGAATACGAGAATGTTATAACTTTACGCTTAACCATCAACTATAGGCATATCATAGAGACATATACTAACTATATCCAAAAGAAAGGTTTAGAATCGAATTGGTACTTCTAATGTTGATGGCTCGAGAAGGATGATCTTCTTGGAGGTTTAGGGTTGGTGGCAATTCATTGGCTCCGGTGCTATAGATAGGGAGTTGGTGTAAGGCAGTAGTTGGGCAACAAAGTATGAGGGAGGACATGAAGGGAAGTGCCTCGCGGTAGTTGAATTACTAGCAGGTCAAATATAAAAAACAGAGGACGGGAAGTTGCTTAAAAGAGATGGTTTGAACCAAGTGGGAGTGGTAGAGTAGCATATAGACCATGTGGTAGGAGAGCCACGTATCTTGAGAAAGTGTAGAACGGTTTGGGAGTCGTGATGGAAGGTGATTTGGTCTATGATTTTTATTTAAAATGATTGTTACTATACGAAGAAAGATTGAATGTGGAAGAAAGGGGTTGCTTGAAATGAAGAGAGGTGTGAAGATTTGATTATCATTTCTGATGCAATATGATTTGAGTTTGGAACGTATTGTTGAACTTTCAGTGATGTCAATAGGGAAGGAACATACTTATACAGCCGATGGGCGAGCAAGGGTTTAGGAGAATTTACTGATTATGTGGTAGTTGTACCTAGTACAACATCGTTGGAAGATTTCGGTAAGGAATTCCACATGTGGGTTATCTTCTACGAGCAGGTTACCGGTTGCGTGATGTTGATGAAGCTTCTGCTAAGAATACTACTTGCTACCTAGTAAGAGGTTGAATATGTGATTGTGACTGATGATTCAGAATGTTCATCAAAATCTTAACAAAAGACTTCGAGAAGTTTGGCGGGTTAACGGTGCAAGATCATGGTAAATGAGGAGGAATCGTTGTGGGCTTTACATTATGTGATGGTAGCTTAAGCTAAATGGGGGAGCCCCACTGTCTACAATCGGATCGCGTTGTTGTCGGCTTGTACAGCTTCTGGTTATCGGTGCATTGGTGGATTATTTGTGGCTAAGGAAAGTAAAATATCAAGGGTAATCTGAGCAGAGAAATTAATAAATGTGTGTTATATTCTCCCTTATCGATTCACGTGTAGATTTTGGGAACACTCGGAGTTTATGCTTCGTGTGGATGTAATATACAAGAAAAAGAATTCAGTTGGTTGCTTCTTTGAGAGTGTGTTCATGTGGTTGCAGAGCGTTGAAGTTTGGTGATATTCGGGATCTGTCAAAGTAGGTGACTCTCAATAACGGTTCTACTGGGTTCAAGAATTTAACTGTAGTACCTAAGGATTTCGGGTCAGTTGTGTGGTTAAGGATGGAGTTTTCACAGTGGATTATGAATGGGGCTTGAAGTGTTCTATGTTATCATCGGGTATGCAATGCAGTATTGGAGGAAAGGAAGAAATAGCGTTGGATTCACAGAATTTCTTGTAGAATGGGGGTACCGGTTGGAGATGCTAATGTGTGCATAAGGAGAGTATGTCATTGTTCATGAGTGTTGAGACGGTGTAGTCTCATGACGCGGGCTACTCAGGATGAGTGCATATTTGGTTTGTTATGCTTTTGAATGGAACTGTTATTATTTTTAAGGCAAGACGAGAGCAAATTGAAAGATGTTGGGTCGGTTAGTGATGGCTGAATCAGCATGATTGTGGCAAGGATCAGTTCCTTCAGCATGTGAAGTTATACATGTGGTTTTTGGTTGTACGCGTGGGCTTGACAATCACCACAACTTGATTGATTTGGAAGGTATTTTATTTAAATGGACTTGAGGTGTTAATGGATTTCAGAGGAGTCATGGTGGTTTAGGTCACGACTTGAAGTTTGTATTTTCTGCAGTTTGGGAATTCAGTTGCGTGTTGCATTGGCTCTTCTGAAATAAGCTAACTGAAAGGTTTATAGTCAATGAAATGTTTATTATACTAGTAGTTCAGGGGTTATGATGAATTTGTGTATTCTCGCCTAGCGATATGATAGGGCAGCATGTGGCATAGGAATTTGAAAGTTGAGGATCAAGGTTGCGGTTCGGTGTTGACAAGAATGTCACGAGCTCGGATGAGCAGGGGAAAATTCAGATGTTCAGAGTAAACTGGCATTTTCTTTAGTGTCACCTGAGGATGGTGTTCTGTGGAAGGAGCATTGTGTACTGATTTGCGGGTTCTTGAATTTCTTTACAGATTAGTACTGTTGGTGGTATGGAGGTGCAGAATTTGCTACCTGGTGCGAAAGGTCGTAGGAGCGTACCCCATGGGGATATTTGTATAACTGTGACATGCTAGTCATTTGATTGTTAAAGATCGAAACCAAGTACAGAGATTTTTGGTACTACCATCAATATGAGAGTTTATGCCTGGAAGGCACTGATAAGTAGGGATTTTAACCTATTATTTGCTCTCTTTTACTTGTGTTTAGGGCCAAAAATGAGTAAAGGTATTCCCGGAAACTAATGTAATATGCTTGCTTGCAGGGATTGTTCAAAATGAGCCAAAAGATATGAAACACGGACCGCATAAATATTGTGCGGCCGCGAAAGCTACAATGTGATCGCGAGCACTATTTCAAGGTCAGCGAAAAGAAGATTCAGAGAGATGGATTTTTGGGCCAAAACATGAACGCGGACCGCGTCAGAAAGGTCCGATCGCGAAAGTACAGGCATGGTCGCGATTGGAATTACACGGCCCGCGGTCGCTGAGATTCATAGAGCTTACATTTTAAGCAAAAACAAGAAGTGCGATCCACGTCAAGATTATGCGGCCGCAAAATTCTCCTACGCGACCGCGATGGAAATTACGCGGTCCACGAAACCATGCTCAATCCAGATCCAAAAGTGAAGAACGCGAACAACGATCAGAATTACGCTGCCGCTAAAGCAAGAGTGCGGCCGCGGTCAGAATTATGCGGCCGCGTAACCTCCGCAGGGGTATTTTTGTTTGGAAATTTTAGCTTAGTATAAATAGAACTTTTTGTCATTTTTAGGTTGTTGTGTATTTTGGTGAGCACGTGAGACTGCTGGAACTTCCCTTTTGGGAAATTTTATATTAGATTCACCTTATAACATTAGATTTTCATCTTTTAATCTAGTATTATGAATTTTTTCTTCTTTTCATCTTTGATTTCTGTTATTTCTATGAGTAGCTAGACCATAGTTAGGGTTGTGACCCAACCCTAGTGTGGGTATTTAATGGGTACTCAATTTTAGGGCTTGAATATTTATGGGTTAGTGATATTTAGCCTAGTTCTTGCTAGAATTGTAGAATTAGCAGTTGCAAACACTGATTCATGCCTTTATGACTTAGTCTCTTCTTAAGAAAGATGGACTAAGTCTAGGAAAACTAGGCTAACAAGGAATTAGGGTGAACTCAAGAAATTGATAATACAATTAAAGGGTTAAACCTAGAGATATTAATACCCGACTTGAGCTAATATCACGTGACTTGCATGAATACCTATTTGGACTTGAGAAAGCCAAATTGGGCAAAATAACTCAAACTATCGAGAGGTATAGAGTAAGTACTTGGGTGTGATAGCTATATTACGACCCCAAATTAATCAAGCTTACCCTAGATTCTTGCTACCCGTTAGATATCCACCTAGTCGGAAGTCACTACCCTAATCCTTTTAAACACTTGAAAATCAACATCAAAAAAATATTGTACTTAGCTTTAATCATTGCATACAATAGAATAGAATTAGAAGTAGAATCAAAACCAAATTGTGTAGAAGTGTAATTAGGAACAAAACACGCATCTAGACTTGGTTATGAACCTAATTCCAAATCAATTAACTCCTTGTGGATTCGATCCCGACCTTATTGGGTAAAACTGCATCGACCATCCTCGCTACTCAACAATAGTGCAGGCTTAAACCTGATCTACTTTTGGCGCCGTTGCCAGGGAGTTAGATGGTCTTAGCTATATATCTAACTATTTGTGTGTTTTGTTTTTCTTTTCTTCCATTTTTCTAATTTTTCTGTGTCAATTGCTTTTAGGTTCCAAATGGCTCTTAACGAGGCCATCGTACATATTCCTCTCAGGGGGAGGAGGTAGATGAAAATGAAGTGGATGAGGTTCATCTTGAACCTCAAGTACAAAGAAGAGGCCGCCCGCCTCATGACAACGTTCCAAACCCTCCCCCACCTCCTCCAAGGGCAGCACACCGGGTGTTTCCCAATTAAAGCTACGCAAGTGCAATTGTCCCGTCCCGGATTCGGGCGGGCAATTTTCAAATAACCAATGTCATGCTTACTCTATTGGAACAAAGGGGTTTCTTTACCGGAGCTCCATATCAGAACGCATATAAGCATCTTAAAGGTTTTATAGACACATGCTGGGGGAGCAAGCAGACGAATGTATCTAAGGACGCTTTGAGGTTAAGGATTTTCCCTTTCTCACTTAGAGGGAAGGCTTTGGATTGGCTTGAGAGGCTACCCAACCATTCCATCACCACTTGGGATGTGTTGGCCGAGAAGTTCATAGCAAAGTTATTTTCACCGGGACATATGGCAACATTAAGAGATGAAATCCTTGCTTTTAGACAAGAGCCAAATGAACCGTTACATGAGATTTGGGAACAGTACCGGAAAATGGTCAAAGCATTCCCAACAACGATATGACTGAAGCAATGATCCAACAAACCTTTTATAGGGGTATCAACACAACTAACCAGTGTGTGGTAAATCAGCTTGCAAGGGGTAACTTCATGAACATGCCATATTCAGAAGCATGTGAAATATTAGATGAGATGGCGGTCACCTCTTCAGCTTGGCAGAGTTGACAACTACCATGAATCAGTTAGCCAAGGCACAACTTCAGCAGGTTCAGGGGCTAAGGCAAGTAAATGCCATGGAAGGAGTAAATGTAATGGTTAACAAGAGGAGACAAAGAGGTCAACAAGTTCAACACAAGCAGGATCAATTTGAGCAAAGTGGTAGTGGGTACAACCAAGATGACTCTTATGATGATCAAAGTGAAGAGGATCAATATGTGAACAATTAGCAAGGTCAACGGAGCAATGCTCCAAATCAACAACGGTGGAGATCACAGGGAAACAATCAAAATTGGGGCAACCAAGGCCAAGGGAATTGGAATAGTGGCAACAACAACATTCCAAACAATTGGGGGAACAACAATCAAAATTAGGGGAATCAAGGAAATAACCAAGGCAATTGGGGTAGCCACAATAATAGTAATTGGAGAGGCAATGGAAACCAAGGGGGTGGGAACAACAATAATCAAGGGAACCGGGGGTCGGACTTTCAAAGGCCCCCGATGTATCAACAACCCAACAACCCGCCTCCATATCCGTCACAAGGGCAAAGTTCTTCCAACAATGAGATGGGATGGATAGAAAGTATGTTCAAGAAAATAATGGAAAGAAATGCCGACTTCGATGCCAAATAGCCTCCCACAACACTTCTATCCGCAACTTGGAAGTACAAATGGGTAAACTTTCTCAAGCCTTAAATACTCGCCCTAAGGGGGCACTACCAAGTGATACGGTAGTAAAATCGAAGGGTGGAAACAATATGGGCCATGCTATATCGGTGACTACAAGAAGTGGTAGAGGTGGAGTTTCTAGTACCTCCAATCTAAGAAAGATCGTGAATGGTGATGTGGTTGTGCAAGAAGAGTATGATACAAGAAATGATGAGAATGTGAATGAAAAGTGAGGATAGACATTGATGAAAACGTAGAGGAGACACAAGATGATGTAAACCCGTCAAGGGAAAACATGATAGACATATCGGATCCGGTAGTGCCCAAAGTCAAGGCTCTTTTGCCAATGCCTCCTCCACCATATCCTCAAAGGCTTGCAAAGTAAAACAACGAGAACCAATTCAAGAAATTCATTGATATCATGAAAAGTTTGTCCATAAATGTTCCTTTGGTTGAAGCTCTAGAACAAATGCTAGGATATACCAAGTTCATGAAGGACTTGGTAACAAAGAAGAGGTCAATGAACTGTGAGATGATCAAAATGACACATCAAGTGAGTTCCATTGTGCATTCCATGGCTCCAAAGTTAGAAGATCCCAGTGCCTTTAAAATTCCATACACTATTGGTAGTGCCGATTTCGCCAAAGCCTTTTGTGATTTGGGAGCGAACATTAATTTGATGCCATATTCTGTGTTCAAGACATTGGGAATTGGGAAACCAAGACCTACTTCCATGAGGTTGCAAATGGAGAATCGAACAATGAAGAGCCCATTAGGGATAATTGATGATATGCTAGTTTGGGTCGACAAGTTCATACTTCCCGCAGATTTTATAATATTCATCTGTGAGGTTGACTATGAGATCCCAATCATATTGGGAGACCTTTCCTAGCTACAGGGAAGGCCTTAGTTGATGTGGAAGGAGCTCACCTTCCGGGTGGGCGATAAAAAAGTTGTGTTCCACGTGTGCAAGTCAACGAGGCAGCCTAATAGCAACGAAGTATGTTCATTTGTGCATCTTGTGACTGAGGTAATTGTTGATGACACAAGTGCTATGATTAATGTGGAAGACCCATTGGAATATGTGTTGTTGAATCACGATGAGGATGACAAGGAAGTCTTGGTAGAATGTGAAAATGCTTTGAAAGAACTGGGATCTTACACATATGGACCCCGAAAACGTTCCTTGGACCTTGAGAACCGGAAGACTCCACCAACAAAGCCCTCAATCGACGAGCCACCCACATTGGATTTGAAGCCCTTGCCTTCACACCTCAGGTATGAGCTCTTAGGCCCTTGTTCCACATTAACTGTTATTCTCTCTTCGTGCTTAACTAACGTGCAGGTAGATTCCACCTTTGCGGTGCTTCAAAGAAGGAAAAAGGCAAATAGGTTAGACATTGGTGGATATTCGAGGTATAAGCCCTGCCTTTTTCATGCACAAAGTCATATTGGAGGAAGATGCCAAACCCTCCGTGGAACATCAAAGAAGGTTTAACGAGGCCATGCAAGAGGTAGTCAAGAAAGAGATCATCAAGTGGCTAGATGCAGGGGTTGTGTACCCCATTTCTGATAGTTCAGGAACTTCGCCAGTACAATGTGTCACAAAGAAGGGGGCATGACTATGATCACAAATGATAGAAATGAATTGATCCCCACAAGAACTGTCACCGGTTGGAGGGTATGCATGGATTATAGGAAGCTGAACAAAGTGACCCGGAAATACTTGCCGGACGTGCTTATTATTGATTTTTGGATGGGTATTCTGGATATAACCAGATTCTCATTGCACCTGAAGACCAAGAGAAAACCACCTTCACTTGTCCGTATGGCACATTTCTGTTCTCAAGGATGTCATTTGGTTTGTTTAATGAACCGGATACTATATAGTGTTGTATGATGGCAATATTTACGGATATGGTGGAGGATTCCTCGAGGTGTTCATGGATAATTTCAGTGTTGTGGGGGATTCCTTTAAAGAATTCTTGGATAATCTTGATAAAGTGTTGGCCCGATGTGAAGAGACCAACTTAGTGCTTAATTGGGAGAAGTGCCACTTTATGGTCGATAAGGGCATTGTCCTCGGCCATAAGATCTCCAAGAACAGTATTGAAGTGGACAAAGCAAAAATTGAAGTGATGTCAAAACTCCCTCCTCCGACTTCCGTCAAGGGAGTGAGGAGCTTTCTTGGTCACGCGGGGTTTTACCGTAGGTCCATCAAGGATTTCTCAAAAGTGGTGAACCCCTTGTGCAAGTTGTTGGAAAAAGATGCCAAGTTTGTGTTCAATAATGATTGCATGAAAGCCTTTGAGCTACTCAAGTATAGGTTGACTACCACTCCCTTCATTACCACACCCAATTGGAGCTTACCATTTGATCTCATGTGCAATGCTAGCGATGTTGTGGTAGGAGCGGTATTGGTGCAAAGAATCAACAAGATATTTCATCTGGTCTATTATGCAAGCAAAAAAATGAATGATGCCAAAGTCAACTATACGGTGACCGAGAAAGAGCTATTAGCCATTGTCTTTGCCATGGAAAAGTTACGCCCATACCTCATAGGTACAAAAGTGATTGTGCACACTGATCACGCGGCATATCGTTATTTGATAAGTAAAAAGGACTCTAAGGATAGGTTGATGAGATTGGTTCTTCTTCTACAAGAGTTTGACCTTAAAATCATAGACCGAAAAGGGAGTGAGAATCAAGTGGCGGACCACTTGTCCCGCTAGAAAGATGAGGGGAGGCCCCATGATGGCCTCGAGATTAATGATTCGTTTTCGGATGAACAACTCCTCTCCGTGTCTTTGACTGAGATACTGTGGTTCGCCGATGTGGCTAACTTTCTTGTGACCATTATTGTCCAGAATTAGTTCTTTTCTAACCAAAGGAAGAAGATCAAACGGGACTGCTTGGGTTATAATTCGGACGAGCCATATCTTTTCAAAATTTGCAATGATTCTGTTATTCGGAGATGTGTTCTGGAAGAAGAGTAATTGAGTATTCTTGAAGCTTGCCATTCCTTGCCCTATGGTTGTCACTATGGTGGGTTGAGAACTGCTTCAAAAGTCCTAAGTTGTGGATTCTATTGGCCTACCTCGTACAAAGATGCTAGTGAGCTCGTTAGGCATTGTGATGAGTGCCAAAGAGCTGATGGAATTTCCAAGAAGAGTGAAATGCCTCTCACCACCATCCTTGAGATTGATATTTTCGACGTTTGGGCATTGACTTTATGGGATCATTTCTGAGTTCATGTGGGAACATTTATATTCTTGTTACTATGGATTATGTTTCCAAATGGGTTGAAGTTGTGGCTTTTCCCAACAATGAGGCACAGAGTGTGGTGGCTTTCTTTAAGAAAAATATCTTCACAAGGTTCGGCACCCCAAGGGCTATCATTAGTGATGGGGGTTCTTATTTTTGCATCAAAACCTTTGACACTTTACTTTCCAAGTATGGTGTCAAACATAAGGTGTCAACCCCCTATCATCCCCGGGCAAGTGGATAGGTTGAAGTCTCCAACAGGGAGATCAAGAGCATTCTATCCAAGACTATCAATGCAAACCGGACTGATTGGTCAAAGAAACTTGACGATGCTTTAGGGGCCTATAGAACAACTTACAAGACTCTAATTGGTATGTCTCCGTACCAGTTGGAATTTGGGAAAGCATGTCATCTTCCGGTTGAATTAGAGCACAAGGCCATGTGGGCGCTGAAGAAATTGAACCTTGAATGAGATGTAGCTGCCAATCTCTGGGTAGAGTAACTAAATGAACTTGATGAGTTCCGGTTCCATGATTATTCCAGCTCGTCCTTTTATAAGGAAATGATGAAGTACTTACATGATAAGTATATCCGGAACAAAGAATTCAAGGAAGGTGACTTGGTTCTTCTGCGCGCGGTCGCGTAGCTGAGATGGGCAAAATTACAACTCTCTAAAGTTGTCCTGTCAAAATTCCTTCAGAGTTCGCGACCGCATTCAAATTTTCGCGGTTCGCACAAATTGTGCGGCCGCAACCAATTTTTTGCGGACAACACCCGTGAATCTGAGGCAGATCTACAGAAAGGTAAAGAGTGAAGACCGCGACAAAATTTCGTGGCCGCACTCAGGTAAGGCGGTGGGGTAACTGGGTTCTGAATATAAATAGGAGTTCTTGAAACTTTTCACACTTTACGAACCCTAACCTCTAAAACTCACGTAAAGTACTGCGCATCCTTACTTGGTTTCAAACTCATCCTATTTTCATCAATTGTCGATTTCCTACCACATTTTACAACTGGTATGTTCATTTGAATAATTTGATTTTATATTTTTCTTTTCTTTTCTCTTTGTTTTAATTTTTCTTTTTAGATAGGGTTAGAATCATGCCAAAATGTCAAATTAATGCTTAATCTTTGGTTAACAACATATGGGTAGTGTTTGTAGGCATAATGGGGGTTGGGGTCAGTAACTTTGCATG
Organism: Nicotiana tabacum; assembly: GCF_000715075.1. Classification (NCBI taxonomy): domain Eukaryota; kingdom Viridiplantae; phylum Streptophyta; class Magnoliopsida; order Solanales; family Solanaceae; genus Nicotiana; species Nicotiana tabacum. The sequence continues at coordinate 41,055,526 of NC_134101.1, forward strand.
TTTAATCGCTACAATTCTTGAATAATTAGTGAAAACCTTAGTTTTATGTGTTCATCACTGCCGATTTATTTTGAATTTCGCGGCCGCGGTCATTTTTCCGCTGTCCGCGATAGGGTTTGTGGCTGCGTCCAAAATTACGTGATCCGCGATACCCTAGCTTCAAGGAACTGATGGTTGCTTAGAATTTGGACGCAATCATTTTTGTGCGGTCCATGATTGGTCTTTCGCGGCTGCACCGAATGTTTCGTGGTCCGCGCATTTGAACTTTAGAGACTCTATCATTTGCCTTCACGACCACGTTCATTTTTATGCGGCCCGCGATTCGTCTTTTACGGCTGCACTCTTTTTTGTGCGGTGTGCTGGTGATCAAGTTCAGAGAGCCACTAGTCTGAGCTTGGCCTCATCGCGGATTCGTTCACATTTACGCGGTCCGTGATGGGTAGTTCGCGGCCGCACTCATTTTTGTGCGGCCCGCGATGCCCTGTTCTGAGAAGCATTGTTTTTAATTTCATCCGTACTGCTTTAACACATGATTGAACCCCAATTCTAACTGTCTTTCAATACTTGTGTGTTGTAGAAAATGGTGCGTTCTCGTGGGAGAGGAGACACTTCAAAGGGGAGGGTAGAAAGGCTACCCTCGTTAGACCTCCTGCTGACTCCTCTGACACTAGTGAATACCTCTCATCCCGGGAAACGTCTGAGGGGGATTCTGTATAACCACAACCGGGGTACAATCATAACAATTCTCCGACAGATTCCATTTAGTCGATGAACCTAACTCCTCCTCTAGTTCTTCTGATGGCTCAGAGGGAGGTAGTTAGGCATCCTAACCATCTTCCCCACCTGCTACAACAACTGCCCCAACAGCTACCCCAATCATTTTAGATGAGGATGATGACGGGAGAGGGGGTGACACAATTATGGGAGGCCTGGATAGATCAAAGAGGCTAGAGGTGTGGGCTGATTGATTTGTAAGTGAGAAGGCATATGGAAAATTTCGGGAATGGTGGCCCCAAAGGTAGCTCACTCTTGAGCGACAATTCATAACCAAAGACCTAAGCCAGCACAATCCGAATGTCCTACGACAATTTACGTAAAGAAAAAGATGGAAATGGTTCACCTGCGGGATGCATGATGCAAATGAATACCTTGTCAAGGAATTTTATTCCAATGTTTCCCACATCAAAAAGGGTACAAAGGTAACAAAGGTCCGGAACTTGAAAATCCAGTTTGATGGCCACGCACTGAACACATATGTAGGGTTTGAGGATTCGAGGCACTGCAATACCTGGAGAATCTAGCATTGGGTGATGCAGTTCTCCCATGGCTAGCTAAGATACTTGGTATTAAGGGGAAAACATCTGCATGGCTCGTAGCAGGAGTTCAAATTGTCAGAGCAACCCTTAACTTTGAAGCAAAAGGCTGGGCAACATTCGTGTGCAGCCGTCTTGACCCGTGCCAACATGAGAATGCCCTTCCACTCCCCCGGGATGTATTGGTAACTTCCATCATAGCCAGCTATCCTATTAATATGGGAAACTTGATGTCCTACAACATCTCTAATGCAGTCCAGAAAGAAAAGAGATTGTATCCCTACCCCAACTTCCTCACAGAGTATTTCCAAGACCAAGGGGTAAAGCCGAGACATTTTGATGTGGAAGTGAAGGCTAAAAAACCTTTCTCATAGTACCACCTCCAGGGAGCGGACAATCCTAAATTCAGGGGTAAAGCCACTACCTCCACTGGCCAGTCTAAAGAGCCAAGGGTAGTGGCCACCAGATCAGTTGTCGAGCCCTCCACATCAACCAGTACTTTTACAGGAGAAACTGCCATGCATTCTCCTTCCTCCGGATCTTCCCACTCAGTGCCCACATCTTCTACCTACCCTCCGACTATATTGCGGGTTTCACAGACACTATCCATTCTTAACAACTTGATGCAGGCAACTACCACAAAGTTGACTCCCATCAGAGCTTCAGGTACCTGCATCAGTGGAGGACTCTTTGAAGAAGATTCTGGAAATCCAGAAGAAGATTCTGGACAACCAGAAAAAAATCCGAGAGACTCTTGATACACATGGGAAGATTATCAAGGATTTGGGGAAGTAGGTGAAGAAGATGCGTAAGACTCAGGCATCTAAGGAATCGGTGGACAAGTTGTGCAAAGAAGTTGAGAAGATTTCTTCTGATGGTGATATTCCACTAGACATGCTCATGGAGGAGACAACCCCAGCAGCACATGCATCAGATGCCGCAGCTGGCCAGCCTGAGGAACCGGCTGCCACTACATATATTGCTGACGAGATGATCGAGATGCTCAGAAACCCCATGGTCCCCCAGTCAGAGGATGTGGAGATCCAGTTAGAGGACACGGAGGGAGCTGATGATCCTAGGTAGTCTAAGGACCCCACTCATGTTCCTGAACCGATGCAGACAGAGACCATCTAGGGAGTACTCTTTACTCTCTAACCTTTTCCTGATCTCATTTTGATATTAACATTGAGGACAATGCTAATTTTTTATTTGGGGGGGGGGGTCCATTTCGATTTGATTTGTGATGAAATTCGGCATGTAATAACTATGATACTATTTTTCTTTATCTTTATTTACCGTCATTTTCACTTTTGGGATGTATATAATTTTACCATTCGATGTATATATTCAGTTACTCCATTTTGTACATATTCAGTTTACTTTCCGTAGTTTACTTCATAACTTCTTTTGTTATTTTTTCTTAATAGCTTAGCTTCTTATTTCCTCTAGTAGCTTCTTTTTAAGTTTTTAGGTTCTTTTTACATTTTGTGTGAACATTAAGCCTTTGGTGTTTTTAATGCCACGGTTCTTTCCAAAGGTGGATCTTGTGTGAACCGGGTGGCTCTTCCCAACGATGGATGGCGTGACAACCTTCTTAAGGGATCGAGTCCGTTTTCTTTTTGTTTTGGTTTATATAGTAGTAGTAATGAATAAAAGTATCTCAAGCAGGCTTCACTTGGTACTAATACATTTACCTTCGACCTCATGGTTAGAGGCAAGTTGATTGGTAAAGATTAGCTCTAGTTGTGACCTTTAGACTCTTGAGTTGACTAAAATAATCATCGAGTAGCTAGGGTTGTTGTGGGCCCTCGACTCTGTTCTCTTTAACAATCCAACAGCTTTAGAGGTGAGGTATTGAATTGCAAGTCCAAGTCTCGTGCCAATAAGTCTAGAACTTGCCCTGAATGTTTGTCTAGGCGAAATTCTAAGTGTAGCTCAACTTAAGAAATGATTGTAGGCTATCCTTGGTCCAATTTGAACTTTGAAAGCTTCCGTAGCCTACCAATATAATATCCCTAGTCAACCCCTTTGAGCCTAAGCCTTTTTCATTCAATAGCCACATTACAAGCCTTTATCCGTTCTATAATGACTCTCTCTTGGCACCCAACCTTTCCTTAGCATTCATGATGAACAATTGGAAAAAACTTAAGTTTGTGGGAGAGACGAGGAATTTAAAGTGATAAAAGATTCAAAGAAGAAAAATAATTGATGAAAAGGAAAGGCAAAGAAAAGGAAGAAAATCCAAAATGAAATACGTCAAAAAGAAAGTGAAGGTTGAAGGAATTCAAAGAACGCAATGATGAAAGACATGGAATGATGAGAAAAGGAGAAAAATATTTGTCATGAGTAAGAAAGAGTGACGGTGTGTCTCCCTAGTTCCCCCGAGGAAGAAGAAAATGATTCAAAGAGTTAAGAAAGTATGAGCCGAAATGAGAAAATAGGGTGCTTAAGGAAAGATGAAACCATTGTAGTTTGATAAGTCCTACCTTGATCAAAAAGCCTTCATTACATCCCATTAAAGCCCTATATGATTTCAAGTTGAGTGAGCTTACATTAGTGGTGATTTACATAAGGGGCAAGCTTATGGTACTTAGAGCTGGACTTGTGACATTCTTTTGAGAGTGATGAGCGCACTTCTTCACAATCCTTGTTTTGAGTGGTACATTCTAAAACGTGAGATTTGCTTATGGAGAGTAGAGGAGGATGAGTTTGGTATCCACAATGACCTACGTGATAGAGCGAGCTTCCTTGATGAATTGAGTCAACTCTTGATGTTCTAGTGTCACATTAGAACTATAGTACTCAAAAGGTCATAACATGATGTTGTTGATAATTTATTTGTGTTGAGGGCAATTATTAGTCCCAATTGATGCTTGATGGAGTCACCTTAGGTCAACTGGAATATCTTTTTCTTTTTCTTGTGGAGGTGGGAATTACCCTATTTGCTTGAGGACAAGCAAAAGTTTATGTTTGGGGGAGTTGATAAGTATGGATTTTAACCTATTATTTGCTCTGTTTTACTTGTGTTTAGGGCAAAAAATGCGTGAAGGTATTCCCAGAAACTAATGTAATATGCTTGATTGCAGGGATTGTTCAAAATGAGCCAAAGGAGTCATAATCAACTCAAAAAGGAGTCAAAACTTGAACAAAAACCAAGACTGGGCCAAAAGATGTGAAACGCAGACCGCAAAAATATTGTGCGGCCGCGAAAGCTACAATGCGGTCGCGAGCACTATTTAGAGGTCATCGAAAAGAAGATTTAGAGAGATGGATTTTTAGGACAAAACATGAACAAGCAGACCGCGTCAAAAAGGTGCGGCCGCAAAAGTACATGCATGGTCGCGATTGGAATTACGCGGACCGCGGTTGCTGAGGTTCAGAGAGCTTAAATTTGAAGCAAAAATAAGAAGTGCGGTCCACGTCAAGATTATGCGGCCGCGAAAGTCTCCTATGCGACGGCGATGGAAATTACGCGGTCCGCAAAACCATGCTCAACCCAGATCCAGAAGTGAAGAACGCGGACCGCAATCAGAATTACGCGGCCACTGAAACTTCCCTTTTGGGCAATTTTATATTAGATTCACCTTATAACATTAGATTTTCATCTGTTAATATACTATTATAAATTTTATCTTCTTTTCATCTTTGATTTATGCTATTTCTATGAGTAGCTAGACCCATAGCTAGGGTTGTGACCAAACCCTAGTGTGGGTATTTAATAGGTACTGAATTTTAGGGCTTGAATGTTTATGGGTTAGTGATATTTAGCCTAGTTCTTGCTAGAATTGTAGAATTAGTGGTTGCAAACACTGATTCATGCCTTTATAACTTAGTCTCTTCTTGAGAAAGAGGGACTAAGTCTAGGAAAAATAGGCTAACAAGGAATTGGGGTGAACTCAAAAAATTGATAGCCCCAATTAAAAGGTTAAACCTAGAGATAGTAATACCCAACTTGAGCCAATAGCACGTGACTTGCATGAATACCCATTTTGAGAGGTACAGAGTGAGTACTTGGGTGTGATAGATATATTACGACCCCAAATTAATCAAGTTTGCCCTAGATTCTTGCTACCCATTAGATATCCACCTAGGCGGAAGTCACTACTCCAGTCCTTTAAACACCTAAAAACCAACATCAAATAAATATTGTACTTAACTTTAATCATTGCATACAATAGAATAGAATTAGAAGTAGAATCAAAACCAAAATGTGTGGAAGTGTAATTAGGGACAAAACACGCATCTAGACTTAGATATAAACCTAATTCCAAATCAATTAACTCCTTGTGGATTCGATCCCGACCTTGTTGTGTAAAACTACATCGACCATCCTCGCTACTCAATAGTAGTGCAGGCTTGAACCCGATCGGGCGCTCTATTTCTTTTGGTTGTGAACTGTGGGGGTTGTTCCGGATTAAGACAACTTGATTATTCACACATGAGTTAAGTTCCCGTGTAGCTTGTAGTGTCATATGAGCAGGATGGCTCTTGAGATGCAGGTCATTTATCGTACCTTAATCGTGCTTGGATTTTGTGGCGTATTGCGCCATCCGTCTCCTCAAAGTTGTATTTTTGAACTTGGCGTGCTTGTTGCCGATATTCGGTATTCCGTAGGTAGAAGCATTATGACTTGATGGGTATGTTCTTATTTATTGTTATGAGTGGATCGGGCAGCACGTCTCCATGGGTACGTTATCCGGATCGGGTTGCACGCCGCAATGGTATCATGTTTGGATCAGGTTGAATGCCGCAACAGTGATATGTTGAGTATGGTTCCCTATATCTATTCTTGCGTATATTGTTTCTCATTATCTGAGAAGGGTTCAAAACATATGTTTGACCGTTTTATTCGTTACGCAGACTGGGTAATTCTTTTTCTAGAGTTCGTTCCTCCTTATGTGTCATATTCGAGTTGTGTCTTGTCGGCGCATTGATGGCACCATATGAGGTTTGGGTCAATGTTTGAGATGACTTATTACCTGAATAGCTTGTACTGGTGAGATGAGGTTATTGGAATTGGGATAAGTTAAATCGGAGTTATAAAGGGTATTTTAAAGAGCAAATATCGTTATTCACTTCATAATGAGGTAAGGGTCCTTGTCAGGAGGGGAGACTCCATGATTTGTTGATCCGACAAGCAGTTATTAGCTTCTACAGGTCTTTTTCATCGTGGCAGTATTGGCGAGAGTTGGAACAGGACTTATATGTGTTATGAGGTGTGTTATGGGCATCATATTCGTGAAGTCACAACTATTGTAGTCAGGGGATGCTATTATGGGCAACCGACTTATGTGGTGCATGATGAGATTTCCACGTAGGTACGTTATCGTGTTTTGGTACAGTGTGGGGTGATTGGTATGGTGTTCATGTGTTAGAATCAGGTCTTGTAGAGAAATTCAGAGGTTGGAATTTGGTTCTTAGGCTTATTGACTAAATAAAAGGCATTAGCTTCAGGATGACTCGAGCTAATATGTCCAACAGGATTGTGATGGCACAGATAGGTGCACTAGGTGTTGCAAAGTGATTTTGGACAACTCCGGAACAATCCTTAGCACGTTCTAGGACGAACGCATGTTTAAGAAAGGGAGAATATAACGACCTGACCGGTTGTTTTGAGCTCTAGTATATCGTTCAGTGGTTTGAGGCTTTGAGTAGCTTAAATTCAGGTATATTAACTTGTACATGTGGTCGGAATTGAATTTAGGAAAGTTCAGAGCTAATTTGGAAAGAAAATTCTAATTTCGAAAGCTTTAAGTTGGAAGAATTGACTAAGGTTTGACTTTTGAGTAAATGATGTCGGAATCGGAATTTGAAGGTTCCAACAGGTTTGTATGACGATTTTGATCTTAGGAGCGTGTCCGGATGTCGATTTGGAGGTCTGTATGTCATTTCGGCATCAATTGTCGAAAGATGAAAAATTGAATGATTTTGGGAAAGTTTTAATGGGAGTGAAATTTTTGATATCGGGGTCAGATTCCAATTCCGGAAGTGGTAGTACGCCCGTAATATCAATTATGACTTGTGTGCAAAATTTGAGGACCTCATTTGATAGGTTTCGGCATCGAATTTAGAAGTTTGAAGTTCAAAAGTTCTTTAAGCTTGAATAGGGGTGCGATTCGTGGTTTTGGCATTGTTTGATGTGATTTAAAGGCTCGACTAAGTTCGTATTATATTTTGGGACGTGTTGGTATATTTGGTTAAGGTCCCGAGGGCCTCACGTGAATTCCGGATGGTTAACAGATTGATTTTTGGACTTAAGAAATACTGAAGCTGGGTAGCAGCTGGTGTGATCGCTTCTGCGGTGTCTTGTTCACAGAAGCGACATCGAAGAAGCGAGGTCGAGCTAGCAGAAGAGAAATGTGAAGGGGCAAGGCAGTGGTCACAGGTGCAAAGAAATTCCTGCACCTACGGAATTGCAGAAGCGAGAAAGAAGTCGTAGAAGCGGCGGATCCTCAGATGCACGATTAGCCCTCGCAAAAGTGGTTGCGCATAAACGAAAATGCTTCTGCAGATGCGAGGTGTTAGCTGGGAAGTGTACTCCACATATGCCCATTTTGGCTCGCAAAAGCGAGGCCGCAAATGCGCTAATATGTCCGTAGAAGCGCAAACTGGGCAGAACATAAGGGGATCGAATTTGGTCATTTTGTCATTTTCATTTGTGATTTTTGGAGCTCGGTTCATTGGCGATTTTGAGGAGTTTTCATCATGTAAAATAAGGTAAGTAATTTCCCACTTCTTGTGACCTTAATGTAAGGTTTATATGTGGATTTAAGGAGGAAAATTTAGGAAAATTGTGGGATTTTTATAGAAAACCTAAAATTGATAATTTTTTATTTTGACCCCCGATTTTTTAAATGGAATTAAGAATAAATTATATATTTGAGTTAATAATGTTATGGGTAAGGTTTATTTTCGAAAAGTTTCGGAATTCGAGCACGTAGGCCCGAGTTTTGACTTTATCGACTTTGCGAGCGGTGTTGGGATTTTTTAAATTTATTAATTATGGGTGTTAGAGTATATTTTCATTGGTTTGCACCTTGGGACCGGTTACGGAACTTTAGAGCGAGGTAACTCTCCAGTCTAACTCTGTGAGGGGGAAACTATCTCTAGATGATGTGTTTTATTATGGGCTACATGTTGCGGGGGCTACGTATGCAAAAGGTGATGAGAGTCCATCTGTAGCTAGATTCATGTTATTTCTGGGTAGACTTATGTTCCCGCCATGCTATAAATATACTATTTGAGTTATCTTTTGCCTATTAATTTCCTTTATTTTACGTTGCGAGTTGAGACTAAACTTGTGTAGAGCGATAGACTTGATATTGTAGAGATTCAACGGGCTTCATTATTAGCAGCGAAATAATTATACTTCCCTTACGAATTTCTCCCGCGTTATGCGTTCTTATCAAAAGGTTTCCCTTAAACTTTATAGCTCACCCGTTTATTCATGAGTGGAGTCAAGGACCCGTCAAAGCTTCTTATTCTAATGGGATCGGGTCGTTCGCCTCAGCATGATAGATACATATATGGTTCATGACATTCAACCCTCGGCAGTGCGCATATTATGATTGATCGGGCCGTACGCTTCGACAGGATTTTTGTATCACGCTCTCATGAGAGCGGGCCATTCGTCTTGGCAATAAAATAGATGTATCTATGGTTTGGCAAATGTTACGATGGATTGGGACGTACGCTTCTGCGTTTCTATAAAATACTCTTATGAAATCATGTGCAATAATTGGTAAGAAGCCAACATATATGTGAGCTTCCTCTGATTGAATTATGACGACCTATCTGGTAAGTTCCATATTATATATACTCCGATTGAAAAGGTAACTACTTGCTGAGAGCTTGAGATATCTTTGAGAAGAGAGCTGTGCCACATATTTACACCTGTTAATTTTTATTCTGACTCACATCTGTTTACTTCTACTGTATCTGTCTTATTGGACCACTAGTAGGTGTCGATGTCGACCCCTCATCACTACTTCTCTAATATTAGGCTAGATACTTACTGGTTTGCGTTGATTTACGTACCCATGCTACATTTGCTGCACCTTTTGTGCAGGTAAATATACGTCTGATGGTTTTTTGGGCACAACGACGCGGCTATTGCGGGGACTTTACCATTAGTTTCATTCTATGTTATGCTCTGCATCCTACAGAGTCTCCATTAGAGTTATTTATATTTTCCTGTTTAATTTGCATTATACACAGATGTTGTATTTTATTATATTTTTAGTTGATACTCATGCATTTATGACACCGAATTTTGGGAGTTCTTACTGTTGTTGGTTATTGTAGATCACGTAGTTATTAACATTTTACCCTTGTATATTCCATTTTATACTATTTAAATAATCGAAATTATAATTTCAACGTAAAAAAATGAGTAATTAAATTGATCAATCACTATTGGCTTGCCTGACAGCGACGTTAGGTGCCATCACGACCTACTGTGGATTTTGGGTCGGGACAACTAACTGTAAATGCATCTATATCAATATTTGTGTTGATGATTCACTTATAAGTTTCACATGATCATTTTATTTAATTATTTCAGCCTAATGATTACGTGGGAGAGTGCTTCATTCATGGATGCATGAAGATTAATGTGTGCGACGGAGGTGGCACTATGAATCATCAAGATCAAACGGGGTGACAATATAAATCGTCAAGCAAATACTTTATGTTCGTTTAATGTGAAATTCATACATTATTTCAGATCTTTGTCACAATCAAGCCTTACATTGGCTAGTTCTTTTCTTCGAAATATAGTTGTTATAGAAGAGTTATGTAATGCGGATACTATTAATTAATTAATTAGCAATTGTGTATATTGAAATTTATTTTGTGGACATTTTTAAATATCAATATGTGTGGAATAAGTTATTTTTGAATCTTAATATGTTATTTCTTTTAATATAATATGCACGGGCACAAAATAATTGGAATTTCTTTCCTTTAAAAATTAATTATCTAGAAAACAACGAATTTGTTAGAAAATGCATCGTCACTACTAATAAACTAAAATTTTCGTAAAACAATATCACGACCCAAAATTCCACCACAGGAGTCGTGATGACACTTAGTCTCTAAGACTAAGTAAGCCGATTTTAATTACAATTCAAGCCATATTATTTTATTTAAAACATATAATTTAATACAACCTCCCAAGAATAGTAATATTGAGTCAAGAACTCTCACTGAATACATGAAATGATCGCAAGGATCGAATATACAATATTGTTTGAATGATAATTAACAGTACAATAAAATAGAAAGACTCCTAGAAACTGCGACGACCAAGCAGCTCTACCTTAAATCCTTGCGAGAACACTTTAACTCTGTCTGAATCCGATAGCTCCAGTACCTGGCTCTGCACAAAAATGTGCAGAAGTGAAGTATGAGTACACCACGGTGGGTACCCAGTAAGTATCAAGACTAACCTCAGTGGAGTAGAGACGAGATACACTCAAAACACTCACTAGTTTAATAACCTGTGCAATATGATATACAAAATAATAGGAAACAAATAACAATAAGGGCAACACAAATCAACCAATGATATGCACAACAGGGCAACAAGAACATCATTAATATCGCTCAACAAATAATAAATATAAGTACACCCAATTAAATCAAGTCCTTCAAATAAATATCTTTCATATATATTCTTCCAAATAACTCTCTTTCAAATATAATTCTTTCAATAAATCTTTTTAAAATATAATTTCCTTCAAATATTACTTTTTGAATAAAACTCCTTCCAAATAAATATTTTGAATATAATTCTTTCAATTAAAAGTCACCACGTGACACCTCATTTCATAATCATAAAAATATGGATCTCATCCCTTTTCATATTTTTCGTAAACACGGGTCTCAGTCCACTTTCATATTTTTTTCAGGCACTTCGTGCCCATAATTAAATCATAATATTTTCCCGGCACCTTGTGCCCATTTTTCATATCACATCTGCACGGACAGTTCACGTGCCAATAATAAAACCATCATATTTTCCCCGGCACTTCGTGCCCACGTTTCATATCTCAACTGCACGGACAATTCACATGCCAATATCATCATTATTTACTCACGGCACCTCGTGCGCACATTTTTTTTCATAATCTGCCTGGCAATAGCCACAGGCCCCCAATATCAACATAAATAAGACTATTATCAATTTACCAACAACAAAATAAATTGCACAAAGTATAAAAATAAACACAAGAAAAATCACAACATCATATAAAAATCACCAATGTAACCACTCCACATCATCACATATCATCCCTGCCAATAGCCACCCTTATCACTCCTATAATAACCTTCCTTATCCCTCCGCCCTGACAATATCAATAGCCATCCTTATCACTCCTATAGCCAACCTTATCTCTTTTATATTCACCTTTATCTCTTCTATAGCCACCCTTCCTGATAATAAAATATCGACTTAAAAATTTATTCTAAAACATCAATAAAAGTCAACTCGGGGCCCGCCCATCGGAACCCGACATACGTTTTACGAACTCCGAACACTCATACCGATACGAGTTCAACCATACCAATTTTATCGAATTCCAATAACAACTCGACCTCCAAATCTTAAATTTTTATTTTTGAAAGATTTTGCCAAAATCTTGATTTCTTCCATTAAAATCCGAATCAAATGATAAATATAATTATATATTCATGAAATGTAAACACTTTAGGATATGGAACACTTACCCCAGCCAAACTTGTAAAAAATCTCTCCCGAATCGACCAAATCCGAGCTCAATAAATCCAAAACGAAAAATGGCGAAATGACCATTTTTGGTCCTCATGATTCTGTCCAGAACCGCTTTTGCGGACAAATTTATCGCACCTGCGTGCTCGCTTTTTCCAGCTAATTCCCGCTTCTGCGAAGATCACTGCCCAGCCACAAATCTCGCACCTGCGATGCAATTTCCGCTTCTGCGCTGCCTCATCGCTTCTGCGTAGAAGACATCGCACCTGCGTAATTCTATCTGCATCAGCGACCTTCCTCCAGTTTTGCTTTTGCCAGGTCGCACCTGCGCCCAAATTCCGCAGGTGCGATTCCAACAGATGCTGCCCATTTCCAGCAGCTCTTCAAGTCCAAAAATCAACTCCGTTAGCCTTCCGAAATTCACCCGAGGTCCTCAGAACTTTAACCAAATATACAAACATGTCCCAAAATATAATACGAACTTAGTCAAAATTTCAAACGATGTCAAACAACACTGAAATTACGAATCGCGTATCGAATCGAATTATGAGTTTTTAAATCTTCCAACTTCTATATTTTGCGCCGAAACATATCAAATCAATCCGGAATATCTTCAAATTTTGCACACAAGTCATAACTGATGTAATAGAGCTATTCAAATTTCTGGAATCAAAATCCGACCTCGTTATCATAAATTCCACCTTCGGTCGAACTTTCCAAAATCTTCTATTTTTTAACTTTCGCCAAAATGCATCGAATTGTCCTACGGACTTCCAAATCCAAATCCGAACACACGCCTAAGTCCGAAATCACCATACGAAGCTATTGACACTCTCAAAGTTCCATTACGAGGTTGTTTGCTCAAAAGTCAACTCTCCGGTCAACTCTTTTCATTTAAACTCCTAAATAAGATTAGTTCTTCCAATTTAATTCTGAATCTTCCAAAAATCAAACTCGACCAAACCCGTGGGTCATCATACACATTGCGAAACTGTTCGAGACCTTAAGTCACTGAACGGGGCGTAAATTCTTAAAATAACAAGTCGGGTCGCTACAAAAAATTAGAATATAATAAAATAATCTGACCCCGACTTTTTTATATGATTTGTAGCCACAAAACTTTTAGTCCGTAGCTAAACGAAAAATACTTTTGCTACAAAATAATATATGAAAGCTGCTACAAAATAATATATGAAAGCAGTTACATATTCAAATTTTTGTGGCTACCATATAAAGATTGCTACAAATTTATTTGTCACGACAAGTGTATAAAAATCATTTGCTATCAATATTTATTTTTCGTGGCAAAAGTTTTGCCAATATAGATATAGTATAAAATTTCCATAGCAATAAGTATTAGATATTAGCCGCAGACTATGAAAAATTTGTAGCTAACTTTTAATTACGAAATTTGTAGCTAACTTGTAAAAGACCGAATTTCACTTGAGTTTTGGCGGGATACTTGACCATTAATAAATATTATGTTTCGTTATGCATTCGCTTTGTATTAGCTCTTAAATCGGTTGTTTATAAAGTATCCTCTCTTCTTGTGGAGCGGTCCGAACTCCTCGATAATAGATAGATGCATGTATGGTTCATGCCGCTCGACCCTCGTAAGTGTACACATTATTCTGGATCGGGCCGTACGACCTCGGCATCATCGTGCGTGATAACACTCAAAGTTTAATTATATATTTGATATCTTTTCCTGGCTTGAGGGTCTAAAATTATATAGGACAGAAATTTCTTTGGGACTTACCATGTGATGAAGGAATTATTTACTTTACTTCGTGCTTGTTATTGAGTTATTATTATTATTATTTACATAACACATGCTTATTTAGAACTTCTGTATTTCTTTATTATTAGCACATAGTAAGTGTCAATATCGACCCATCGTCACTACTTCTTCGAGGTTAGACTTTATACTTACTGGATACATATTGTTTATGTTCTCACGCTATACTTCTGCACTAACCGCGCAGGATCTGAAGAAGGTGCATCTAGCGGTCTCACCGGCGTGCATCCCTGATACTATGCGGCCTAGTGGTGTGCTTTTTCCTGAGCCGTTCTGCAGCCCCTAGAGCCTCTCTTTTGTACTTATTTTATGTCTATTTTATTTCATACATTAGTTAGAGTTTTGTATATTCTACTAGTGTTCATACACTTGTTACACTAGGTCTTGGTACACATTCTAGTAGACTTTATGATTTTGGAGTACTTATATATCTATGATTGCACTCACTCTCTTTCGTTTTCTTTATTAAATGTTCTACTTCTTAAATATCTTAATAAATAGAATTTTATTACTTGAAAACTTATTAAAAGGAGTAATCACGTAGTTAGTTCACTGCTGGCTTGCCTAGCGGCGACGTTGGGCGCCAACATGGCCTATAGGAGAAATTGGGTCGAGACAACATGGTATCAGAGCACTAGGTTCATGTAGGTCTTACAAGTTATGAGCAGGCCTAATAAAGTCTTGCAGGTCGGTGCAGAGACGTCCGTACTTATCTTCGAGAGGCTATAGGGTGTTAGGAAACTACTTTTTTCTTCATCTACTATTGTGCAGTTGATGTTGTTCTAAGTATTGTTATATTATTCTCTAACCCGATCATGGAAGGGCTTCTCCCCCTATTGCTAGAGGCCGAGGAGGGCTCCAGCTCGTGGTAGAGGACGAGGGCGCACTATAGTTGTTCCATTCATGCCACCAGTGGATCCAGTAGATGATCCTATTATTGAGGAGTAGGGAGAGGTTCCTTCAACAAAGCCAGCCCGGGTGGATTTCATGTCCACAACAGAATTCTAGGAGGTCATGGGCCGTATGCTGCAGTTCATGGATTCTATGACTTAGGCAGGTTTATTTCCAGCAGACCCAAATACATCTAAGGAGGGAAAGGGATCACAGACCCTTACCGCTCAGGCTCTAGGGAATGTAGTTGCCGTATATCTGGCTTCTGGGCGCACTACCCGTAGGCGGAGCTCAGCCAGTTGTAGCAGCTATACCTGAGCCCAGATCTGCTGCGACCGGCGATCCGCATAAGCTATTGGACTGATGAACCAGACTTCATGCTCCTATCTTTGGGGGTGAGTGGCATGAGGACCCCTGGGATTTTATTGATCGGTATAGGGACATACTACAGAACATGAGGATATTGGAGTCCCACGGGGTGGACTTTACTACCTTTCAGCCGAAGGGTAGGGCCCGTAGATGGTGGCAGTCCCATAATCTTGACAGACCAACAGGTTCTCCTACCATGACTTTGGATTAGTTCACACGCCTCTTCTTGTACAGATATATTCCACCCTCTTAGAGGGAAGAGTTGCAGTGTTAGTTTGAGCAGCTTTAGCAGGGACAGATGTCGATGACCGAGTATGAGGCCAGATTCTCTGGGTTGTCTTGCCATGCACTTATGATACTTCTTACCGATGCAAAGATAGTGCAGAGGTTTGTTTTTGGTTTGCACTCTAATATCCAGGCCACCATGGCTCAAGAGATGGAGATGGGCTAGTTGTAGAGATAGCTCGGAAGATCAAGGGTGTCCCTCAAATAGAGCCGAGAAAAGGTGATAAGAGATAAGCGATTTCAATATTCTGGAGAGTTCAGTGGTGCCCCGGCCGGGGGTAAGGGTCAGTTTGTGAGGGGTCAGTCTAGCAGGCCCATATATCCAGCACCACCGCCTCCTCGGGGTGATCTAGTGCGAACTTATTTCAGCGCCATGCTAGAGAGTTCCTACCGCCCACCAATTATTCAGGGATCCTCCAGTGGGTATTCAGGCCATTAGGGTCAAACTGTAGGTCAACAATCCACCATACCGAGAGGTTATTTCGAGTGCGAGAATCTTAGTCATATGCGGAGGTTCTTCCCTAGGCTTCGGGGGAAGGCAGTGCAGCAGGGTCAGCAATCAATGATTACAGCACCAGCTGCACCTCCAGTCGTCCGGAAGCCAGAGGCATGGAGTAGGTGGGTAGAGGCCATCCTAGACGTGGAGGCAAGCCAGGAGGCGCTCTATCTAGTAGGTGAGCGGCATGAGGACCCCTAGGATTTTATTGATCGATATAGGGACAGACTACAGAACATGAGGATATTGGAGTCGCACGGGGTGGACTTTACTACCTTTCAGCCGAAGGGTAGGTCCCGTAGATGGTGGAAGTCCCATAATCTTGACAGACCAATAGGTTCTCCTACCATGACTTTGGATTAGTTCACACGCCTCTTCTTGTACAGATATATTCCACCCTCTTAAAGGGAATAGCTGCAGTTTTAGTTTGAGCAGCTTTAGCAGGGACAGATGTTGATGACCGAGTATGAGGCGAGATTCTCTGAGTTGTCTTTCCATGCATTTATGATACTTCTTACCGATGCAAAGATAGTGCAGAGGTTTGTCGTTGGTTTGCACTCTAATATCCATGTTACCATGGCTCAAGAGATGGAGATGGGGACTTCTTACGGGCTAGTTGTAGAGATAGCTCGGAAGATCAAGGGTGTCCCTCAGATAGAGCCGAGAGTTGGTGATAAGAGATAAGCGATTTCAATATTCTGGAGAGTTCAGTGGTGCCCCGGCCGGGGGTAAGGGTCAGTTTGTGAGGGGTCAGTCTAGCAGGCCCATATATCCAGCACCACCGCCTCCTCGGGGTGATCTAGTGCGAACTTATTTCAGCGCCATGCTAGAGAGTTCCTACCGCCCACCAATTATTCAGGGATCCTCCAGTGGGTATTCAGGCCATTAGGGTCAAACTGTAGGTCAACAATCCACCATACCGAGAGGTTATTTCGAGTGCGAGAATCTTAGTCATATGCGGAGGTTCTTCCCTAGGCTTCGGGGGAAGGCAGTGCAGCAGGGTCAGCAATCAATGATTACAGCACCAGCTGCACCTCCAGTCGTCCGGAAGCCAGAGGCATGGAGTAGGTGGGTAGAGGCCATCCTAGACGTGGAGGCAAGCCAGGAGGCGCTCTATCTAGTAGGTGAGCGGCATGAGGACCCCTAGGATTTTATTGATCGATATAGGGACAGACTACAGAACATGAGGATATTGGAGTCGCCACGGGGTGGACTTTACTACCTTTCAGCCGAAGGGTAGGTCCCGTAGATGGTGGAAGTCCCATAATCTTGACAGACCAATAGGTTCTCCTACCATGACTTTGGATTAGTTCACACGCCTCTTCTTGTACAGATATATTCCACCCTCTTAAAGGGAATAGCTGCAGTTTTAGTTTGAGCAGCTTTAGCAGGGACAGATGTTGATGACCGAGTATGAGGCGAGATTCTCTGAGTTGTCTTGCCATGCATTTATGATACTTCTTACCGATGCAAAGATAGTGCAGAGATTTGTCGTTGGTTTTTACTCTAATATCCATGTTACCATGGCTCAAGAGATGGAGATGGGGACTTCTTACGGGCTAGTTGTAGAGATAGCTCGGAAGATCAAGGGTGTCCCTCAGATAGAGCCGAGAGTTGGTGATAAGAGATAAGCGATTTCAATATTCTGGAGAGTTCAGTGGTGCCCCGGCCGGGGGTAGGGGTCAGTTTGTGAGGGGTCAGTCTAGCAGGCCCATATATCTAGCACCACCACCTCCTCGGGGTGATCTAGTGCGAATTTATTTCAGTGCCATGCTAGAGAGTTCCTACCGCCCACCAATTATTCAGGGATCCTCCAGTGGGTATTTAGGCCGTTAGGGTCAAACTGTAGGTCAACAATCCACCATACAGAGAGATTATTTCGAGTGCGAGGATCTTAGTCATATGCAGAGGTTCTTCCCCAGGCTTCAGGGGAAGGCAGTGCAGCAGGGTCAGCAATCAATGATTATAGCACCAGCTGCACCACCAGTCTTCCGGCGGCCAGAGGCACGGAGTAGGTGGGTAGAGGCCGTCCTAGATGTGGAGGCAAGCCAGTAGGCGCTCTATCTAGTAGGTGATCTAGCCATATTCTATTCCTTTCCAGCCAGACCAGATGCAGTAGCCTCAGATGACATGATCACATGTATTATTTCTGTCTGCGTTAGGGATGCTTCGATATTATTTGATCCAGGGTCTACATATTCATATGTTTCATCTCAGTTGCTCCTTTTCTAAGAGTTCCTCCTGAGTCCTTGGGTACTCCTATTTATGTGTCAACACCAGTGGGCGATTCTGTTATTGTGGATCGGACCTATTAGACCTTAGTTGTTACTTTAAGTAGTTATGAGACCCGAGCAGATCTTCTGTTGCTCGATATGACTGACATTGAGGTCATCCTGGGCATGGATTGCCATGCCAACATTATTACCTTGGCGATGCCAGAGTTACCTAGATTGGAGTGGAAGGGTTCGTCTCTCAGTACATCTAGTCAGTTTAACTCCTTTCTGAAGGCTCGACACATGGTCGAGAAGGGTTGTTTGGCTTATCTAGCTTATGTTTAGGATACTACTGCAGAGACTCCGGCAATTGATTCAGTGCTCGTGGTCCGAGAGTTCTTCGATGTGGTTCCTTCTGATCTTCCAAGCATGGCACCCGATCGTGATATCGATTTTTGTATTGATTTGGCTCAAGGTACCCGGCCTATATCTATTTCACCGTACCGCATGGCTCCGAAAAATTTGAAGGAACAACTTGAGGAGTTGCTAGCAAAGGGGTTCGTCAGACCAAGTGTGTCATGTCAGTGTGCACCAGTGTTATTTGTGAAGAAGAAAGAAGGGACTATGCCTATGTGCATTTATTAATGCCAGTTGAACAAATTTACCATTAAGAACAAGTACCGGTTTCCACGTATTGATGATTTGTTTGACCAGTTGTAGGGTGGAAGGGTGTTTTCTAAGATCGACTTGAGATCGGGGTACCATCAGCTAAAGATTCAGTATTCTGATGTTCCGAAGACGGCTTTCCGGACTGGATATGTCCATTATGAGTTTCTAGTGATGTCCTTCGGTTTGCCTCCCCAGCGGTGTTTATGGATTTGATGAACCGGGAGTTTAGGCCATATATTGATTCATTTTTCATTGTCTTCATTGATGACATTTTTATCTACTCATGTAGCATGGAGGAGCACGCGCAACATTTGAGAGTGGTGCTTCAGACCTTGCGGCAGTAAAAGCTATATGCTAAGTTCTCCAAGTGTGACTTCTGGTTAGATTCTATGGCATTCTTGGGACATGTTGTATCAGGCGAGGGTATTAGGGTAGATCCCAAGAAGATCGAGGTGGTTCAGAGTTGGCCTCGCCCTACTACAATGACTGAGATTAGGAGATTCTTGGGGTTAGTAGGTTATTATCGTCGGTTTGTGGGGGGCTTCTCGTCTATTGCGGCACCTTTGACTAGATTGACCCAGAAGGGTGCTCCGTTCCGATGGTCCGATGATTGCGAGGCATGCTTTTAGAAGCTCAAGACCATATTGACTTTAGGACGAGTGTTAGTGTTGCCTTCTGGTTTAGGGATGTATACTGAGTATTGTGATGCCTCACACTTTGGTTTAGGTTGTGTATTGATGCAGGAGGGGTGAGTTATTTCATATGCTTCACGTCAGTTGAAGCACCACGAGTTGGCCGCGATTGTTCATGCTCTCAAGATGTGGAGGCATTATCTTTATGGGTTGTCCTGTGAGGTTTACACCGATCATCGCAACATGTAGCATTTGTACAAGCAGAGGGATCTCAATTTGAGGCAGCGTAGGTGGCTTGAGTTACTAAAAGATCATGATATTGCCATCTTTTATCATCCAAGCAAGGATAATATAGTGACGGATGCCTTGAGCAGAAAGGCGGAGAGTATGGACAGTTTGGCATTCATTTCAGCAGAGGAGAGGCGACTAGCTTTGGGCATTCGGTCCTTGGAAAATAGACCTGTGAGGTTCGATAGTTCAGAGGCCAGCCAAGTTCTTGCATGCGTTGTCGCCCATTCTTCACTATTCGGGCATATCAAGACCCTTCAGTTTTATGATCTGCACTTATTGGTTCTCACAGAGACTGTACAATAGGGTGGTGCCAAAGACGTTACCATCAGAGGCAAGGTGGCCTACTCCAGCAGATGACTATACCTGAGTGGAAGTGGGAGTGCATTACTATGGACTTCGTAGTTGGGTTGCTGCGGACCTTGCGGATATTTTATGTAGTTTGGGTCATTGCCGACAGGTTGACCAAGTTGGCACACTTCATTCCAATTCTTACCACGTATTCTTCAGAGAGGTTGCCTCAGATTTACATTTAGGAGATTGTTCAGTTCCACGGTGTGCTTGTCTGCATTATATAAGAAAGATGCCCTCAGTTTACTTTGCATTTCGAGAGGGTAGTACATAGTGAGTTAGGGACCCGGGTAGAGTTCAACACAACCTTTCATCTGCAGACTGACGGGGAATCAGAGCGGACAGTTCAGATCCTAGAGGATATGCTCATAGCATGTGGGATTGACTTTAGAGGGCAGTATGATCGATTCTTGCATTTGGCCGAGTTCGCTTACAACAATAGTTATCAGTCCAACATCGAGATGGTTCAATTTGAGGCATTATATGGTCGAAGATTTCATTTGCCCATCGGATGGTTTGAGCCCGGCGAGGCTTAGTTATATGGTATTGATTTAGTGAAGGATCCCTTGGAAAAGATAAAGTTGATTCAGGAGCGACTTCACACAGCACAATACGGACATACGAGTTATGTGGATCAGAAGGCGCATGATTTATCATTTATAGTGGGCGAGAAGTTTCTCTTGAAGGTCTCAGCGATGAAGGGAATCATGAGGTTAGGAAAGAAGGGCAAGTTGAGCCCAAGGTTTATAGTTCCATTTGAGTTATTAAGGTGAGTTGGGAAGGTTGCTTATGAGCTTGATTTGCCTCCCAGTCTATCGGGAGCTCATCTAGTTTTCTACGTGTTTATGCTCTAGAGGTATCATGTTCATAGGGCATATGTGTTAGACTACAACACGGTTCAGCTAGACGAGACACTGGGTTACGAGGAGGAGCCAGTTGCCATTGTTGACGGGAAGGTTTGCCAGCTGAGGTCCAAGAAAATTTATGAGGTAATAGTTCAATGGATGGGCCAACCATTCGAGAAGTCGACTTGGGACGCCGAGGAGGACATGCGGAGTAGATATCCACACCTATTCAGCACTCGAGGTATGATTCTAGACCCTTTCGAGGATGGATGTTTGTTTAAAAGGTGGAGAATGTAACGACCCGACCGGTTGTTTTGCTTCCTAGATTCCTGTTCCCCTAAATAAGACTCCACGTACGTACTTTTACTGTTTTATGACTCACGTGGATGATTAGTTCAGGATTTGAAATTGTTCGGGTTGAAATAGGAATACATAGTTCCTTAGTTTGGCTTTAAAGGGGCTAAGTTTTACTTTGTTCAATGTTTCTAGTAAACGACCTCGGAATCGGGATTTAACGGTCCCAATAGGTTCGTATGATGATTTTGGACTTGGGCGTACATTCGTATCGAGTTTTGAGACAAGGTAAGTCTCTTGCCTAACCTTGTAAAATGAAATTTACTCCATATGTGCTTTAAATTACTATTTGCTTCTACTTGTAGGGGCTACGTACGCACGAGGTGATAAGATTCCGTGCATAGCTACTAACTATGCTTATGTCCAGGTAGTTTAGGACCTGGGTCATGAAATACTTGTAATGTTTGCACTCTACTTGTTAATTAAACTGCCTAAATTATATTGGAACTTGATAGAGGAATTGTTAAAGACCGAATTTCACTTACATGAGTTTGAGATACTAGACCGTTAATAAAAAATGTGTTTCGTTGCACATTACCCTTGTATTAGTTCTTAAATCGGTTGTTTATAAAGTGTCCTCTCTTCTAGCAGAGCGGGCCGAATGCCTCGCTAGTAGATAGATGCATGTATGGTTCATGTCGCTCGACCCTCGATAGTGTACACATTATTTTGGATCTGGACGTACGACCTCGGCATAATCGTTCGTGATAACACTTGAAGTTCAATTATATATTTGATATCTTTTCCTGGCTTGAGGGACTAAAATTATATAAGAGAAAAATTTATTTTTGACTTACCATGTGTGAAATAGTTATTTACTTTACCTCCTGCTTATTATTGAGTTATTATTATTATTTACATAACCTATGCTTAGACTTGATAGTAAGTTTCTTTACTATTAGCCCATAGTAAGTATCGATGTCGACCCCTCGTCACGACTTCTTCGAAGTTAGACTTGATACTTAGTGGGTACATATTGTTTATGTCCTCACGCTACACTTCTGCACTAACCGTGCAGGATCTAAGGCAGGTGCATCTGGCTGTCACACCGGCACACATCCCCGATACCCTGAGGCCTACTAGTGAGCTGCTTCTTGAGCCGTTCTGCAGCACCTAGAGCCTCACTTTTGTACTTATTTTCTGTCTATTTTATTTCAGACGGTAGTTAGAGTTTTGTATATTCCACTACTGCTCATATACTTGTGACACCAGGTCTTGGTACACATTCTAGTAGACTTTATGGTTTTGGAGTACTTATATATCTATGATCTCACTTAGTTGCTTTCGTTTTATTTATTAAACTTTCTACTTCTTCAATCTCTTAATAAATAGAATTTAATTACTTGGAAACATATTAAAACGAGTAATCACGTAGTTAGTTCACCGTTGGCTTGTCTAGATGCGACGTTGGGTGCCATCACAGCCTATAGGATAAATTGGGTCATGACAAGTTTAGATGTAAAACCTAAGCAGAAAGACGGATGAGTCAATCAATGGTTGTTTCTCCCAACTAGTGGCATCATCACTTAGAAAATATTCAATCCAACTCTAGGGGATACAGTTTTAGTTCAGTTCAAAATACATACCCATTTCCCCCTTTAGTCATGTGGAGGGGAAGAGAGAGACATAGAGTTGGATATTATAATGTCACGACCCAAAATCGTAACCTATTTTGATGGCGCCTATCGTGCCCCTAGGCAAGCTGACATTTCAAAAATATTTCCAACACTTCTAACAGAAAACGAATTAAAACAGCTTTAACAATAAAAGTTCTCATAAATAGGGATAGAAACCGAAAACACAACGTGGAAGTTCCCAACTATTTGGGTGTCACAGAGTACATGAGCATCTATACATCACAAGTCCGAAAAACACAGTCTATAATAGTGTGAAACTAAATACAATAAACAGAAAGATAGGGAAGGAGGGACAAGGTCTGCGAAACGCTGGGCAGCTACCTTGGAAGCTCCAAAAGATCAACTCTGCGATGGAATCAACACCCACCATATCCAGAAACACCTAGATCTGCACACGCAGTGCAAGGTGTAGCGTGAGTACAACCAACTCAGTAGGTAACAAGACTAAATAAAGAACAAAAAGTAGTGACGAGCTTTACCATTATAGTTCATTTTCAGTAATCTTAATATAGGAAAGTAGGCATCTTTTCAAGTTCGACAATTAAGGCCAAAGCAGTTAATTCATGTCGAGTACAACTGAAATTGAAGATAATATCTCTCAGAAATTTCAAGACAGTGATATATGGAAACTGAAGTGCAATAGAAATAAAAGTCAAATGCACCCTCTTAGGGGAACACTGACTCAGTCCTCCCACACACTCCAACCTCACAATCACTCTTTCCTCTCAATCACTCAGCACTCGGCACTCAGCACTCGCACTCAGTAGGTACCTGCGCTCACTTGGGATATGTACAGACTTTCGAGGGGCTCCTTCAGCCCAAGCGCTATAACAAGCCAATCATGGAATATATTAGTGAAACATGATGCGGCGTACAACCCGATCAAATAAACATCCTCACAATCAGGCCCTCGGCCTCACTCGGTCATCAACCTCTCCAGTCTATCGGGCTCTCAGAAAGCATGATAAGCAACCCAGACAACAATGATATGATGCATCAATAATGAACAAACCAACTATGACTGAGTACAAACAGCAATTTAGCAGATAATTCAACATGTACACGACCTCTGTGGCTCCGTACAGTGCCAACACGTAGTCTAAATTTGATTTCTAACATGATTTGTCGTTCAATTTCTCTAATACATGGAGAATGTACAGATAACAACAGATTATTCAACTACACAGTTTCATGGAATTTGACCTAGTCATAGTTCCTACGGTGTACACCCACACGCCCGTCACCTAGCATGCATGTTACCTCAAAACCATTCACATGTCACATAATTCGGGGTTTCAGACCCTCAGAACCAGATTCAGAACTGTTACTTACCTTAATCTGAGCAAATCTCTACTCCAACACACCTTTGCCTCACAAATCGGCCTCCAAATGTCCCGAATCTTGCCACAAACAGTACAATACAATTAGCACGGGCTAAAGGAATCAATTTTACTAGAAAAACACGAAGTTATTAATCAAAAATCAGAAATCAACTCAAAGACGCCCCCGGGCCCACATGTCGAAACCCGACAAAAGTCACAATACCCGAAAGCCTAGCTAACTACTAGTCCAACCATACCAATTTTGTCATTATTGGACACCAAGTCATCACCCAAATCCCCAAATCAAACCCTCCAAATCCCTAGCCTCAAACCCCCAATTTACACCTTAAATACACACCAACTAGGGGGGAAAATCAATGTGGAAACAAGATTATGGATCAAAACGAGCACAAGGGACTTACCTCAAGAATTCCCTCAAAAATCCTCTCAAGAATAGCTAAAACCAGAGCGCAAAATGTTAAAATGAAGCCAAAATCACGAACTTTTGTTTTTAAACATTCTGCCCAGGCCTTTCGCACCTGCGGCCAAATATCCGCACCTGTGGAACTGCTCCTGCGGTAAATCCTCCACTTCTACGGAAATCACTTAAACCCCCCAGGCCCGCATCTGTGCTCCAAGTTTCGCACCTACGGAGTTGCTTCTGCGGCCTTGTATTTGCTTATGCGGAAACATGCCTCTCTCTCAACTCCGCATTTGCGGACCCTCGCTCGCACCTACGGGCTCGCAGATGCAGTTAACCCCTCGTACCTGCGGCCAACCCCTCACAGGTGCGATCATACTAGAAGAGCTCTAGCTTCAGCAATGCACTAAGTCCCATTTTCGATCCACTAACCATCCAAAATCAACACGAGGCCCCCGGGACCTCAACCAAACATACAAACGAGTCCTAAAACACGATACACACTTAGTCAAGACCTCAAATCACCTCGAACAACATCAAAAACATGAGTCGCACATAGATTCAAGCCTATTGAACTTTGAACTTTCAATTTCTTCAAACGTTGTCGAAACTTATCAAATCACGTCCGATTGACCCAAAATTTTGCACACAAGTCACAAATGACACCACCGACCCAGTCCAACTTCCGGAATCGGAATCCACTACGGGCCTCTAAAAATTCCAACTTTCGCCATTTCAAGCCTAATTCCACTACGGGCCTCTAAATCACAATCCAGACACGCTCCTAAGTCCAAAATCACCCAAAGGAGCTAACGGAACCATCAAAACTCCATTTCAGAGTCGTTAACACATAGATCAACATACGGTCAATCATTTCAACATAAGTTTTCAAACTTGAGACTAAATGTCTCATTTCATTCTAAAATCTCTCCGGACCCGAACCGATGACCCCGGCAAGTCACATAACAACTATAAAGTACAAAATGAACAGTAAATGGGGGAACGGGGCTACAACTCTTGAAACGACAGGCCGTGTTGTTACATCGTCGCCCTTTTAAACAAACGTTCAATCTCGAACGGGTCTAGAAACATACCAAGAGTCTCAAATAGGTATGGATATCTTCTATGAATCTCCCGCTCGGTCTCCCGAGTAGCCTTCTCAACTGGCGGACCTCTCCACTGCACCTTCACTGAAGCTATGTCCTGTGACCTCAACTTTCGAACCTGCCAATCCAAAATGGCCACCCGCTACACATCATAAGTCAGACCACCATCCAACTGAACTGTGTTAAAGTCCAAAACATGAGACAGATCGCCAACACACTTTCGGAGCATAGAAACATGAAATACTAGATGCACACTCAACAAACTAGGTGGCAAGGCAAGCTTGTAAGCCACCTCCCCAATCCTCCAAAGTACCTCAAATGGCCCAATATACGGAGGGCTTAACTTGCCCATCTTCTCGAACTTCAAACACCCTTCATGGGTGAAACCTTGAGCAGCACCTTCTCCCCAACCATGTAAGCAACATCACGGACCTTTCTGTCGGCATATCTTTTCTGTCTAGATTGCGTCGTGCGAAGACGCTCCTAAATCAATTTAACCTTGTACAAAGCATACTGATACAAGTCTGTACCCAATAGCCTAGCCTCACCCGGCTCAAACCAACCCACCAGATATCTACACCGTCTCTCATACAAAGTCTCATACGGAGCCATCTAAATGCTTGATTGGTTACTATTGTTATAGGCAAACTCTGCGAGTGGCAAAAAATGATCCCACGAACCCCCAAAATCAATCACACAAGCGCGTAGCATGTCCTCCAATATCTGAGTAGTGCACTTGGACTGTCCGTCCGTCTGAGGGTAAAATATTGTGCTCGACTCAACCTGGGTGCCCAACTCTCGCTGCATGGCACTCCAAAAGTGCGATGTAAACTGTGTGCCCCGATCTGAAATGATGGACACTAGCACACCGTGAAGGCAAACAATCTCTCGGATGTAAATCTCAGCCAACTGCTCTGAATAATAAGTAGTCCCAACTAGAATGAAGTGTGCGGACTTGGTTAGCCGATCCACAATCACCCAAATAGCATTAAACTTCCTCGAAGACCGTGGGAGCCCAACTACAAAATCCATGGTGATCTGCTCCCATTTCCACTCTGGAATCTCTAACCTCTGCAGTAATCCACCCGGTCTCTGATGCTCATACTTCACCTGTTGACATTGAGGCACCGAGCTACAAACCCTACTATATCCTTCTTCATTCTTCTCCACTAATAATGATGCCTCAAGTCCTGGTACATCTTCGCGTCCCCCGGATGAATGGAATACCGCAAACTGTGGGCCTCCTCAAGAATCAACACACATAGCCTATCTACATTAGGCACACAAATCCGACCATGCATCCTCAATACCCCATTATCCCCAATAGTAACATCTCTGGCATCACCGTGCTGGACCGTGTCCTAAAGGACAAGCAAATAAGGATCATCATATTGATGCTCTGTGATGCGATCATATAAGGAAGATAGAGATACCACACAAGCTAGAATCCGACTGGGCTTCGAGACATCTAATCTCACGAACTGGTTGGCCAAGGCATGAGCATCAACTGTAAGAGGTCTCTCACCAACAAGAATGAATGCAAGGCTACCCATACTCACCACCTTTCTGCTCAAGGCATCGAGAACCATATTGGCCTTCTCGGGATGATATAGAATAGTGATATAATAGTCTTTTTGCAGCTCCAACCATCTCCGCTGCGTCAAATTTAGATCCCGCTATTTGAGCAAGTGCTAGAGACTGCGATGATCTGTAAACACCTCACAAGACACACCATATAGATAATGCCTCTAAATCTGTAATGCATGAACGATGGTAGCCAACTCTAAATCATGGACAGGGTAGTTCTTCTCATAGGCTTCAATTGACGCAAAGAATAAGCAATCACTCTACCCTTCTGCATCAAGACACATCCAATACCAATCAGAGAAGCATCACAATACACTGTATAAGAGCCTGAAGCTGAAGGCAAATCTAGAACTGGAGCGGTGGCCAAGGCATTCTTGAGCTTCTGCAAGCTCTCCTCACACTCATCCGACCACCTGAAAATAGCACCCTTCTGGGTCAATTTGGTCAATGGCGATGCAAGAGACGAGAAACCCTCCACGAAATGACGATAATAACTTGCCAAGCAGAGAAAGCTCCGAATCTCCGTAGCTGAGGACGCTCTGGGCCAACTCTGAACCGCCTTTATCTTCTTCAGATCTACCTGAATCCCCTCACTGGACACCACGTGCCCCAAGAACGCCACTAAACTAAGCCAAAACTCATATTTGGAGAACTTGGCATAAAGCTTCCCCTCCCTCAACCACTACAACACAATCCTCAAATACTGGGCATGCTCCTCCTAGCTACGAGAGTACACCAAAATATCATCAATGAACACTATGAAAAACGAGTCAAGATAAGGCTAAAATACACTGTTCATCAGATCCATGAATGATGTTGGGGCGTTGGTCAGCCCAAAAAACCTTACGAGGAACTCATAATGACCATTACAAGTCCTGAATATTGTCTTTAGAATATCCGAGTCCCGAATCTTCAACTTGTGATACCCAGACCTTAAGTCAATCCTAAATAACAGCCTCGCTACCTGAAGCTGGTCAAATAGATCATCAATGCGCGGTAAAGGATACTTGTTCTTGATTGTAACTTTGTTCAACTGTCTGTAATCAACGAATATCCGCATAGTACCATACTTTTTCTTCACAAATAGAACAAGTGCACCCCAAGGCAACACACTAATCCTAATAAACTCCTTATCAAGAAGCTCCTGAAGCTACTCCTTCAATTGCTTCAACTCAACCGGTGCCATACGATACGGTGGAATATAAATAGGTTGAGTGCACGGCACCAAGTCAATACCGAAATCTATATCCCTGTCAGGCGGCATGCCCGGCAAGTCTGCAGGAAAAACATTCGGGAAATCTCGCAGCAATGGAACAAAATCAATACTAGGAGTATCAACACCAACATCCTTCACAAAGCCCAAATAAGATAAACAACCCTTCCCAATAATCCGATAGGCCTTAAAATATGAAATAAATCTGCTGGGAATGTGTCACGACCCAATTCCATCTTTGGTCGTAATGGCGCTCAACACCATTGTTAGGCAATCCAACTCTAATCAAACCAATGGTTCCCATTTAAATAAAATACTAAGTGGATAACATTTCCTTATTTGTTAAAGAGATTTAGAAATTTACGAATGTGACATAATTAAACGGAAGCAAACGAGTACAAATCTTAATCATGTAAACAAATCCAAAATCATAAGTTTACTAGTGTGTTCCAAGACATGGTGTCACAAGTATGTGGAAAATCTAGTAGAATATACAAATAACACTAGCTTACTGTCTGAAAGGAAATAGACAGAAAAATAAAACATAAGGGAGACTCCAGCTGCTACAGAACGGATCGAAAGGCAGCTCACCGTGAAGTCTCGAGATAGGGATCAAATCTACGCACCAGACTGGTAACCAGGTGCACCTGCCTCAGATCCTGTACAATTAAGTACATAAGTATAGCGTGAGTACATAAATAATATGTACCCAGTAAGTATCTAGCCTAACCTCGAAGAAATAGTGACGAGGGGTCGACTCCAACACTTACCAGGGCCAATAACATGATAATATGAAATTCTAATTTAGCATGATATACATCAATAAGACTCAGAACAAGAAATAACCGAACAAGTCTTCAGAAATATATAAGAGCTTGAATCACTTCATTCCTTTAAAATATATGATCACACAAACAATAAATTTATACCGATTATGAAAGGAACTTCCAGTTCTATTATCACACACTAATACCACCGAGGACGTTCGGCCCGATCCAACAAAATTGTAAATTGTGCACTGTCGAGGGTCGAACAGCGCGAACCATAGATGTAACTAATACTCCGCTCGCGAATCATACATGCGACGCAATCAAATATAAATTTATCAATAAATCAGAACCCTTTCTTGATTCTTTTCAAAATAAAGACAATTCGTGTCCACAAGCATGGTGTAAACCTAAAACTACCCAGACATAAACAGGAATAGTATCTACGTATGGACTCTCGTCACTTCGTGCGTACGTAGCCCCTCACAAATAACAACACATATTAATTAAGTTAACCTATGGGGTAAGTTCCCTCTTACAAGGTTAGAAAAGTGACTTACCTCGTCTCACAACTTACTTCCCAATTCAAGAATACGCTCAAACATCCAAATTTGATGCCAAACGACTCGGAACTAGCCAAACATTATATAAATCGATCAATATATGCTCAAAAGTTCATATCTCCACTATTAAAGTGATTACCCAACAAAAATTTCAAGGTTCCTAAAATTCACCCCCGGGCCCAAACGCCCGGATTCAGGAAATATTTGAAGAAAGTTGTTACCCATAACCTTAGGAACATAATAAATGATTTTCACTAAGTTTAATAAGTATTTTCGTGGTAAAGTCTCATTTTTATTAAACCTTAGGTTTTCCATCTCAACCCATGATTACTACCCATTTTCATGTGGAAATCTACCCATAATATATGTATTACACTCATTTTTAAAAGAAATTACTTACCTCGCAAGGCTAGTCCCCTCCTTAGAAGCTCTCAAATCGCATAAGAGTGGAAGAAAAATGTCATGAATATAGTCCTAACCCGTAATAAATGAGGTTCACTGCCACCAGCTGTTTCCGCACCTGCGGTCATAGGGCCGCACCTGCGCCCTCGCTTCTGCGGACAAGGGTCCGCTTCAGAGGAATTCATTGGGCCGGTTGGGATCGCTTCTGTGGACGGGCACCCGCTTTTGCTGCTGCCATCCTTTGGCTGCTTCTGCGAGGCTTGGCCCGCACTTGTGAGCTCGCACCTGTGGATGACCAAGCACAGGTGGGGTTTTGACAGATCTGGTGCATCAGCTGTTGCTCCAAATTCTCATCTTGCTCCAAGCCTCGTCCATATTCTCATCTTGACCCCGGGGCCCCACTCGAACTTACCAACAAGTTTGGAATCATAAAACAGACTAGATCGAACTCTTGGAATGCCCGAAACAACATTAAAACTATGAATCGCACCCCAAAGCCAATTGAATCAAACTTAAGAACTTCAAGTTCTTCAATTTATTCCAATGCGCCGAAACGTACTTAAACTACTCGGAATATCACCAAATTCTATGTGCAAGTCTTAAATGACATTACAGAACTATTCCCTATCTCGGAATTTTGTTAGGACCTCGATAACACCAAAACCCACTCCAAATCAAATTTAAAGAACTTCTAAAGCCTTTAAATAACCAACTTTCACTATTAGGCGCCAAAATGCTCCCGGGTCATCCAAAACCCGATCCGAACATACGCCCAAGTCCGAAATCATCACACAAACCTATTCGAGCCGTCAAATCCAGATTCCGGGGTCGTTTACTCAAAATGTTGACCGAAGTCAAACTTGGCTTGTTAAGCCAACCTTAAGGAACCAAGTGTTCCGATTTCAACACGGACCCTTCCAAATCCCTAACTAACCATACCCGCAAGTCATAAAACAGTAAAAGCATCTACAGGAAGTCTTATTTAGGGGAACGGGGTTTTAGAAAGCAAAACGATCGGTCGGATCGTTACATTCTCCACCTCTTAAACAAATGTTCATCCTCAAACGAGTTTAGAATCATACGTGAAGTGCTGAATAAGTGTGGATATCTGCACCGCATGTCCTCCTCGGACTCCGAGGTCACCTCCTCGGCTGGTTGGCCCCTCTACTGGACCTTTACCATGGAAATCCTCTTGGATCTCAACTGGCGATCCTGTCTAGCAACAATGGCATATGCTCTTCCTCATAACCCAAGCTCTCATTTAGTTGAATAGTGCTGAAGTATAACACATGTGACAAGTCGGCGTGATACCTCCGGAGCATAGACACGTGAAAAACCGGATCAACCCCTGATAGGCTGGGTGGTAAAGAAAGCTCATAAGCAACCTCCCCAACTCACCTCAACACCTCGAATGGGTCTATAAACCTGAGGCTCATCTTGCCCCTCTTCCCGAATCTTATAATACCCTTCATCGATGAGACTTTCAAGATAACCCTCTAGCCTACCATAAATGACACATCACACGCCTTCTGATTCACGTAACTCTTTTGTCTGGACTGTGTTATGCGAAGTCGCTCCTGAATCAACTTTACCTTTTCCAAGGCATCCTTCACCAAATTAATACCATATAACTTAGCCTCGCCGGGCTCAAACCACCCGATAGGAGAACGCCATCGCCGACTAAATAAAGACTCAAATGGAGCCATCTCGATGCTGGACTGATAACTGTTGTTGTAAGCAAACTCGGCCAAAGGCAAGAACTGATCCCACTGTCCCTCAAAGTCAATCACACATGCTCTGAGCATGTCCTCCAAGATCTGGACTATCCGCTCTGACTGCCCGGCGGTCTGTGGATGAAACACAATGCTGAGCTCTACACGGGTCCCCAACTCACTCTGTATGGCTCTCATGAAATGTGAAGTGAATCGAGGGCCTCTGTCTGATATGATGAAAACAGGCACACCGTGTAACCGAACTATCTCCCGAATATAAATCTTGGCCAACCTGTTTGAAGTATAAGTAGTTGCAACTGGAACGAAGTGTGCTGACTTGGTCAACCTATCAATAATGACCCAAACTACAACGAACTTCCATAAGGTCCGCGGCAACCCAACTACGAAGTCCATAGCAATGCACTCCAATTTCCACTCCGGTATAGTCATCTGCTGGAGTAAGCCACCTGGCCTTTGGTGCTCATACTTAACCTGCTGGAAATTTAGGCACCTAGGTACATACTCAAATATGTATTTCTTAATTGGCTGCCACCAATAATGCTGTCTCAGGTCCTGATACATCTTCTGAGCACCTGGATGAATGGAATATTGAGAATTGTGTACCTCCTCAAGGATCCTCTCCCTCAAGCCATCGACATTAGGAACACATAGGCGACCCCGGAGTCGCAGGACACCATCATCGCCAATAGAAACCTTCTTGGCAACACCCTGTAGAACCGTCTCCCTGAGAACTGCCAAGTGCGGATCATCAAAATGTCGAGCCTTGATCTGCTCCAATAGTGAAGAATGAGCAACAACACATGTAAGAACTCGGCTGGGCTCTGAAATATCCAACCTCACAAGTCTGTTGGCTAAGGACCGAATGTCCAAAGCTAGTGGCTTCTCCTCTGCTGAAATGAATGCCAAGCTATCCATGCTCTATGCCTTCCTGCTCAAGGCATCCGCGACAATATTCGCCTTGCCCGGATGATAAAGAATAATGATGTCATATTCCTTCTGTAACTCAAGCCATCTACGCTGCCTCAAATTGAGATCCCTTTGCTTGAACAAGTGCTGCAAACTGCAGTGATCAGTGTAAACCTCATAAGGAACCCTATATTGATAATGCCCCCAGATCTTAAGAGTATGAACAATCGTGGCCAACTCCAAATGGTGCACAGGATAATTTTCACATAGAGCTTCAGTTGACGTGAAGCATATGCAATAACTCGCCCCTCCTAAATCAATACAAATCCCAAGACAATGCCTGAAGCGTCACAATACACCGTATACATCCCCTAACCGGAAGACAACACTAGAACAAGTGTTGTAGTCAAAGCTGCCTTGAGCTTCTGAAAGATCGCCTCACAATCAGCTGTCCAACAAAATGGAGCACCCTTCTGGTCAATCTAGTCAAAGGTGCTGCAACGGATGAGAAGCCCTCCACAAATCGGCGATAATAACCTGCTAGCCTCAAGAAACTCCTGATCTCAGTCACCGAAGTAAGACGAGGCCAACTCGGAACTACCTCAATCTTCTTGGGGTCCACCTTAATACCCTCGCCTGATACGACATGCCCCAATAATGCCACAGAATCTAACCAAAACCTATACTTGGAGAACTTAGCAAAAACTTCTGTTCCCGCAAGGTCTGGAGCACTACTCTCAAATGCTGCTCGTGCTCCCCCAGGCTACCTGAGTAGATCAAGATGTCATCAATGAAGACAACGACAAACGAATCAATATAAGGCATGAACACCCTGTTCATCAAATCCATTAACGCCGTTGCGGCATTGGTCAAGCCGAAGAACATCACTAGAAACTCATAATGCCCATCCGCATAGTTCCATCTTTCTTCTTCACAAATAACACTGGTGCACCCCAAGGTGTTATACTTGGTCTGACAAACACATTTGCTAACAAATCTTCGAGCTTCTCCTTCAGCTCCTTCAACTCTTTCGGAGCCATACAGTACTGTGGGATAGATATAGGCTGGGTACCCGGAGCCATGTCAATACAAAAATCAATATCAAGATCTGGTGGCATGCCTGGAAGGTCAGAAGAAAACACATCGACGAACTCCCGGACTACTGACACTGAATCAATCGTCGGAGACTCTGTGGTGGTATCCCGAACATAGGCTAGATAAGCCAAACAACCCTTCTTGACCATATGTCGAGCCTTCACAAAAAGAGATAACCCGACTAGATGTACAGACAGACGAAACCTTCTACTCCAATCTAGGCAACTCTGGTATTGCTAAGGTAACAGTCTTGGCATGGCAATCAAGGATGGCGTGATATGGGGATAACCAGTCCACGCCCACGATGACCTCAAAGTCAGTCATATCAAGTAACAGAAGGTCCACTCTAGTCTCGTAACCATAAAATATGACCACATAGGACCGATAGATCTTATCCACAACCACAGAGTCGCCCACAAGAGTGGACACATAAACAGGAGTACCCAAGGACTCACGAGGAATATCTAGGAAATGAGCAAACAATGATAATACATATGAATAGGTAGACCCTGGATCAAATAATACCGAAGCATCCCTTCCGCATACAGAAATAATACCTGTGATCACGGCATCTAAGGCCACTGCATCTGGTCTGGCCAGAAAAGCATAGAATCTAGCTGGAGTGTTGCCTGGACGGCCTCCACCTGGCTGAACAATAATTGGCTGACCTCCCCATGCCTGGCCTCCATCTCTAGGATGGCCCCTTCCCATATGTCCCCCACCTCTAGGCGGTCAGACGGCTAGTGCGACAGGTTCTCTTCCTGTGACCCAGATCCCCACACTCGTAACAACCTCTCGGTACCATAGACTGGTGCCCCGAAGTCTGACCCTGATATCCTAAATACCCACTAGAAGAACCATAGATGGCTGGTGGGCGGTATGAACTCTTCGGCATGGGACTAAAATAGGGTCGCACTAGAGGACCCCGGGGAGGTGGTGGTGCTGGATATGTGGGCCTGCTAGGCTGACCCCTCCCAAACTGACCTTTGCCCCTAGCCGAGGCACCTCTAAACTCTCCGGAGAAATGGGTCCTCTTATCCTACTGCATCTTCTCTCTAACCCTCTGGCGGTAGCCCTCAATCCTCCGAGCAATCTCCACTACTAGCTGATAATCAGTACCTTTCTTAACCTCTCGGGCCATACTAGCCCGAATACCAGGGTGCAACCCCGCAACAAATATCCGCACTCGCTCTACGTCGGTAGGAAGTATCATAAGTGCGTGGCGAGACAACTCAGAGAATCTCGCCTCATAATCGGTCAATGACATCTGACCCTGCTCGAGTTTCTCGAACTGACCTCGCAATTGTTCCCTCTGAGAGGGTGGAATATACCTGTCCAAGGAAAATTCCACCACGCTAGAAAATATCAAGTCTTATTACTTCACCAACCAAACCTAGACATCTATAGTCTGATTGCCTTTCCTCCGCTAGAATTAAATGTTGAACCCCTCAATCATGCACCGCCTCAACACATAAATGGGCACCTTACCATTTTAATAACATTGTGCGATAACAACGCATAGACATCATAGCAATCCATGCACATTCTAGAAACCATAAGAAATACAGATACTGAGCTGGAATAAAGAACATCCTTCTGCAAGGAAACGATAATAGCCTGCGCGAACACGCAGGGAGAACATACTGCACCACGTCTGTAGTACCACTACAACTCCTCGATGCCCAATTGATAACAGTTCTTTGCGTCACAAAATATTGAGTAGGAAGGAACTAAAGGCACAAGTCTCAATGGAATCAAACCGCACGATGAGGAAATCAAGAAGGGAAGTGCTCCTAACAGCCTTGTAGCCTCTCGAAGATAAGTACAGACGTCTCCGTACCGATCCGCAAAATGCTACTAGACTTGCTCATGACTTGTGAGACCTATGTGAACCTAACGCTCCGATACCAAGCTGTCACGACCCAAAATACACTAACGATCGTGATGGCGCCTAACACCACCGTCAGGCAAGCCAACGGTTATTTACCAATTTAATTACTCATTTCAGTATTCTGAAATCATAATTTTTCCTTAATTAAATAGTAGAAATAAGATTATAGAAACAATAATGACTACATGAATGTGATGACCCAAAGTGTCATCTTTAAATTTAATGATTAATTCTATGATCTAAGACCTCGAAAAGCACTATTTATCATTACTCGACTTGCGTGCGCAGTCCGTTAAATTTTCTGGAATGTTTTTATGTGAAAAATGGATTTAAAATATGAATTTGAGCTTTAAAACTCAACTGAGTTGACTGTGGTCAACATTTTTAGCAAATGGACTCGGATCAGTATTTGGACAGTTCCAGTAGGTCCGTATCGTGAATTGGGACTTGGGCGTATGCCCGAAATCAAATTCCAAGGTCCGTAGCCCAAGATATGGAATTTTGATGAAACATTTAAAAGTTTAAGTTCAAATAGTGATTGGATGTCAAATTATGTGAAAACGACCCCGGAATAGAATTTTGATTATTCCAACAGCTCCGTATGGTGATTTTGGACTTACGAGCGTGATCGGAATTTTATTTGGATGTCCATAGTGGAATTAGGCTAGAAATGCCGAAAGTTGAATTTTTGGGAAGTTTGCCCGATGGGTTGACTTTTGATATCAGGGTCGAAATCCGATTCGGAAAATTTGAGTACATCTGTTATGTCATTTATGACTTGTGCGCAAAATTTGAGGTAAATTGAACGTGATTTGATACGTTCCGGAGTCATTTGTAGAAATTAGAAATTTCAAAGTTCATTAGGCTTGAATCTATGTGTGATTCGTGTTTTAGTGTTGTTGGATGTGATTTGAAGGCTCGACTAAGTTCGTATGATGTTTTAAGACTTTTTGGTACATTTGGTTGAGGTCTCGGGGGCCTCGGGTGAGTTTCGGATGGTTAACGGATCAAATTCGGACTTAGAAGAAATAACTGAAGTTTCTGCCCTCTGCTGCATTCGCACCTGCGGAAATTCTATCGCAGGTGCGAGCTCACAGAAGCGAGCCTGGCAAGCGCAGATGCACAAATGGACTATGGGGCAATGGTCGTAGGTGTGAGGGAAATTCCGCACCTGCGTAAGCGCAGATGCGGAGGAAATGCGCAGAAGCGGCCTGCACAGGAGCGCAACAGGCGCGCAACAGGCGCGCAGATGCAGACAAAGGCGCAGATGCGGGACTTTTTCTGCACATGCGGTTAGTGCAGAAGCGGCCAAGTTGCCGCAAATGCAAAAATCCTGGACAGTACAAAAAACAGAGGGGTTCCGAGCTTTTGCCATTTTTGGGTATTTCAAGCTCGGGTTGGACGATTTTGAGCAAGGTTTTCACAGGAAAACTTGAGGTAAATCCCTTGTGATCATTTCTACTCCATAATATTGAATTATCATCAAATAATCCGACTATATTATATGTTTTGAGGTGAAATTAGAGGATTTGGGCCTAGGGATTTCAAAATGAGAAATTGAGATTTGGAGGTCAAGTTGATCTAATTCTATAATTTTTGTTGACTGTATCGAATTATTTATGACTAGATACGAGTCGACCGGAATCGAAAAATAGAGGAAAAAGCATATTACTTGGTTAAATTGGAGCAAGTCGAGGTAAGTGACTTGTCTAACCTTGTGTGGGAGAAATTCCCCTAGGATTGGTATTAATTGTAATGTGATGAAAGTCGGGTACACGAGGTGACGAGTGTGTACATGGACTAAATGTGAAGGATTATGTGCTTAAATTATAAAGATCACAGTTGCATATTAATTAAATTATTAAATCTTGTTATATTCTCCATTATTGATTTGATTTGTATACCTTAAAATTGTTTGACCTTTTCCTGCTAAATGTTTTACCTGTTTAATTGAAACTTGATTTCTTTAATACTATGCATTATATTGAAGGTTGATTTTATTTAAATTAAATATTATTAATATGAAGTATTTGACATTTTTAAATTCGATATCGAAACACCATATTAAAGATTTTGAAATATTATTTTCCTGAATATTTTCGTAAGATTTTTGGTACTCATTGTGATGGAGCCGTGAGCTCTTTATTGTGGAAAAATATTATGGTTGGATTATTTTGGCATGAGCCGTGAGCTCTTTATTTTTGAGAAATATTTTTGTTGATTTATTTTTGTAAAATTGAAATATTGGGCACTTGAGGTGCAAATTGTGATATATTGTGATATTGATACGCATGCGGTGGTATAAGGCCTGGGTATTGAAATGCATGCTGTGAGATAAGGGTGGCTTGATACGCGTGGCTAGTAGGGGTGACTACTAGAAGTCATGCGGTGTGATAAGGGTGGCTAAAATGCGGGATACTATTTCGGGAAAAATATTTTTAAAATAAATTGTGAAGGCTCCTGCGGTGATATAAGAAAATAAGATATTGTGAATTTATTTATGATTTGAGACTACGAGGCGGTACCTCGGTAGTGCCCTTGTTGATATAGATTTATGGCCATAGTTGCCTTCGATTAATTGTTGTGATTTTCATAAAGCTGAAAGGAAATTCTGTTTTGATTCCACGAGATATTATTTGGTGTCATTAAATGTGACATACTATTTGATTCATTTCCATATTCATTTTATCTTATTAAATTGTTTAAACATTTTTTTCCATGTCAGTATCTATTCTCCAGTAGGGTCTGACCTGACCTCGTCACTACTCTACTGAGGTTAGGCTTGGCACTTACTAGGTACCACTGTGGTGTACTCATACTACGATTCTGCACATCTTTTTGTGCAGATCCAGGTGCATCTTACCAGTTTAGATGTCAGTGAAGTTACTTGCGCATGGAGACTTCGAGGTATATCTGCCAGCGTCCGCAGACTCCGGAGTCCCCTTCTATCATTTTATGTTGCTTCCTTATTTTTCTTTAGACCTTGATACATAGAAATATTGAGAAAAATATTTAGAAGCTTGTGACTTATTTCTACCTGTTTTTGTGATTTGTAATTATTTGAATTGTAGTTTATTTATTTTAGATATTTATGATTATTCCGCATTGATAGGCTTACCTAGTCTTAGAGACTAGGTGCCATCACGACCTCCTACGGAGGGAATTTGGGGTCGTGACAAGTTGGTATTAGACCACTAGGTTCATAGGTGTTATGAGTCACAAGCAGGTTTAGTAGAGTCTTGCGGATCGGTACGGATACGTCTGTACTTATCTCCGAGAGGCTATGGAACTGTTAGGAAATATTCACTTCTTTGATTCCTTATCGTTCACCTTTTTTGATTTCAAGGTTCTAAACAATTGTCTTTATATTCTCTCACAAATGGTGAGGACACGCACAACTTGATCTGATGATCAGACACCCGCGCCCACTGTTTGAGCCGCAAGAGGCCGGGGTCGGGGCAGAGGCCAAGGAAGACCACGTGGTGCAGCCAGAGCACCTGCATGTGCTGCTGCACCAGAGCCACAAGTAGTTCCAGTTGGAGAGCAGGCACCTGAGACGCTTGTTACTACTCTTGCACTTCTGGAGACTCTTGCCCAGTTTTTGAGCATGTTTGGCACTCTAGCTCACGCAGGGTTAATTCCACTTGCTCCTGCCACATCTCAGGCCGGGGGAGGAGCACAGACTCCCGCCGCCCGTACTCCAGAACCATGGGCCCAAGTTGACCATGGCCCAGAGGTTGTACCAGTGCAGCCAGTTGTCCCAGTTCAGCCTGAGACTAGGACAGCGGTTTCAGAGGGAGAGCAGCTCAGGCTCGAGAGGTATAAGAAGTACCACCCTCCCCCTTTCAATGGTCTAGCTTCAGAGGATGCTCAGGGTTTTCTGGAGGAATGTCACCATATCCTTTGTACTATGGGTATTGTGGGTTCCAGTGGGGTTTATTTCACGGCATTCCAGTTTAGAGGAGCAGCCTACCAGTGGTGGCGGGCATATGAGTTAGATAGTCTGGCTGAGGCAACTTCACTTACTTGGATTCAATTTTCAGATATGTACTTGAGAGAGTATGTTCCTCAGAGTCTTAGATATGCTTGGCACGCAGAGTTTGAGCAGCTACGCCAGGGTTCTATGACTATGTCAGAATATGCGATCCGATTCAGTGATCGGCTAGGCATGCACCAGCCTTAGTTGCTACTGTTCGAGAGCGGGTTCGTAGATTTGTTGAGGGTCTTCACCCTAGTATCAGATACAGTTTGGCCCGAGAGCTAGAGATGGACATCACATATTAACAGGTGGTGTCATTGCTAAGAGAGTGGAAGGTATGCGGATTCGGGAGAGGGAAGCTAAGAGACCCTGAGATTCTGGCACATATAATAATTCTCGTGCCCCAGTTGCAGCCCATCATGGTAGAGGTTATGTGAGCCGTCCTATTCATTCAGCACTTCTAGCTTCCAGTGGTATTCCGGCTACTCCCAGACCTCAGGTTCCATATTATGCACCACCAGTGTCTTCTGTACCTCCTGTACGGGGTGCTTTCAATGGGCAGTCTAGTCGATCAAGCCCGAGCTAGTCCCAGTAGCCACGTCCTCTAAGGGCTTATTTCGAGTGTGGTGACACTCGCCATATTATGAGAGATTGCCCCAGATTTAGGAGGGGTGCACCTCCACAGATTTCTCAGGCCCCACCTATTCCACAGGGTCCTCCGGCTTCTCAGGTTATGATTACTGCACCAATTGCCACTCCACCTGCACCGCCAGCTAGAGGTGGAGGTCAGGCGGGTAGAGGTCGCCCTAGAGGGGGAGGCCAGGCCAGATATTATGCCTTTCCTGCTAGGACAGATGCCGTTGCATCCACTTCTGTTATCATAGGGACTATTTCGGTCTGTCATAGAGATACATCAGTCTTATTTGAACCAGGATCCACTTATTCTTATGTGTCGTCTTATTTTTCCTCGTATTTGGGCATATCACATGATTCTTTGAGTTCTTCTGTTTATGTATCAACACCCGTGGGTGAATCTATTATTGTAGACCGTGTGTATCGGCCGTGTTTAATTGTTATCAGTGGTTGTGAGACCAGAGCTGATTTTGATATTATTTTGGGTGTGGACTGGTTGTCGTCCTATCACGCTTTTCTTGATTATTACGACAAGACGGTGACATTGTGTATGCCAGGTCTACCGCGACTAGAGTGGAGAGGTACTTCGGATCATGTTCCTGGCAGGGTTGTTTCATTTTTTAAAGCTCAACGAATGGTTGAGAAGGGGTGTGATGCGTATCTGGCCTATGTGAAAGATGATAGTGTTGATACTCCTACTGTAGAGTCAGTTCCTGTAGTAAGGGATTTCCTGATGTATTTCCAGCAGGTCTTCCGGGTATGCCGCCCGACAGGGATATTGATTTATTACCTGGTACTCAGCCCATTTCTATTCCACCATACCGCATGGCCCCAGCAGAGTTGAAAGAATTAAAAGAACAGTTACAGGAATTGCTTGATAAGGGTTTCATTTGGCCTAGTATATCGCCTTGGGGTGCTCCTGTCTTATTTGTAAAGATGAAGGATGGTTCTATGCGGATGTGTATTGATTACCGCCAGTTGAATAAGGTTACAGTGAAGAACAAGTATCCATTGTATTGATGACCTATTTGATCAACTTCAGGGTGCCAGGGTATTCTCGAAAATTGACTTGCATTCAGGCTATCATCAGTTGAAAATTTGAGATCCAGATATCTCGAAGACTGCTTTCAGGACTCGGTACGGTCATTACGAATTCCTTGTGATGTCTTTTAGGCTGACCAACACCCCAGCAGCATTTATGCACTTAATGAATAGTGTATTTCAGCCCTATCTTGATTCCTTCGTCATTGTCTTTATTGACGACATTCTGGTGTATTCCCGGAGTCGGGAGGATCATGAACAACACTTGAGGACTGTGCTTCAGATTTTGAATTCTGGCTTGATTCAGTGGGATATTTGGGTCATATAGTTTCGTGCGAGGGGATCAAGTAAGATCCAAAGAAGATTGAAGCAGTGCAGAGTTGGTCCAGACCGTCCTCAGTTATGAAAATCCGGAGTTTCCTTGGTTTGGCTGGGTATTATTGCCGATTTGTAAATGATATCTCTTCTATTGCTGCATCTATGACCATATTGACCCAGAAGGGTGCTCCGTTCAGGTGGACCCAGGAATGTGAGGAAATCTTCCAAAAGCTCAAGACACCTTTGACTATAGCCCCAGTATTGGTATTACCTACAGGTACAGGATCTTATACTGTGTATTGTGACGCGTAGCATATTGGTCTCGGCGCAGTGTCGACGCAAGACGGTAGGGTGATTGCCT
This sequence comes from Nicotiana tabacum, assembly GCF_000715075.1. NCBI lineage: Eukaryota > Viridiplantae > Streptophyta > Magnoliopsida > Solanales > Solanaceae > Nicotiana > Nicotiana tabacum. Next base: position 41,097,737 of record NC_134101.1, read on the forward strand.
ACGCATCGAGACAATTAAAGGTGCATGAGAGGAATTATCCTGTACATGACCTGGAGTTAGCAGCTATTGTTCATGCCTTAAAAATTTGGCGGCATTATTTGTACGGTGTCCATTGTGAAATCTACACCGATCACCAGAGTCTACAACATCTGTTTAAACAGAAGGATCTTAATTTGCGGCATCGGATATGGTTGGAGTTGCTTAAGGATTATGATATCACCATTCTCTATCATCCTGGGAAGGCCAATGTGGTGGTCGATGCCTTGAGTCGAAGGCGGAGAGTTTGGGCAGCTTAGCATATTTACCGGTAGCAGAGAGGCCTTTAGCCTTGGATGTTCAGGCCTTGGCCAACCAGTTTGTTAGATTGGATGTTTCCAAGCCGAGTCGTGTTTTGGTTTGCGTGGTTTCTCAGTCTTCTCTTTATGATCGTATTAGGGAACATTAGTATGATGTCCCCCATCTGCTTGTCCTTAAGGATACAGTTCAGCATGGTGATGCCAAGGAAGTCACTATTGGAGATGACGATGTATTACGGATGCAGGGCAGGCTATGTGTGCCTAATGTGGACGGTTTGCGTGAGCTGATTCTCCAGGAGGCTCACAGTTCGCGGTACTCCATTCATCCAGGTGCTGCGAAGATGTATCAGGACTTGAGACAACACTATTGGTGGAGACGGATGAAGAAAGACATAGTTGGGTATGTATCTCTATGTCTAAATTGTCAACAGGTAAAATATGAGCTCAATGACCGGGTGGATTGCTTCAGAAGTTAAAGATTCTAAAATGGAAATGGGAGCAGATCACTATTGATTTCGTTGTTGGGCTCCCACGGACACAGCGGAAGTTTGACGCAGTTTGGGTGATTGTGAATATGCTAACCAAATCAGCTCATTTCATTCCTGTGATTACTACTTACTCTTCAGAGCAACTGGCTCAGGTTTATATTCGCGAGATTGTCAGACTTCACGGTGTACCCGTATCTATCATCTCTGTCTGAGGTACATAGTTTACCTCACGATTTTGGAGGGCAGTACAGCGTGAGTTGGGTACTCAGGTAGAGTTGAGTACAACATTTCACCCTCAAACGGACAGGCAGTCCGAACGCACTATTCAGATACTGGAGGACATGCTTCGTGCGTGTGTGATAGATTTTGGGGGTGCTTGGGAATAGTTCTTACCACTTGCGGAGTTTGCTTACAACAACAGTTACCAGTCAAGCATTCAAATGGCTCCGTATGAGGCTTTGTATGGTAGGCGATGCCGGTCTCCAGTGGGTTGGTTCGAATCAGGCGAGGCTAGACTATTGGGTACAGACTTGATTCAGGATGCCTTGGAAAAGGTTAAGTTGATTCAGGATTGACTTCGTATAGCCCAATCTAGACAGAAGAGTTATGCAGATCGGAAGGTTTGTAATGTTGCATTCATGGTGGGTGAGCGGGTATTGCTCCGGGTTTCGCCTATGAAGGGTGTGATGAGGTTCGGGAAGAAGGGCAAGTTGAGCCCTAGGTATATTGGGACTTTTGAGATTCTTGAAAGAATTGGAGAGGTGGCTTATAGACTTGCGCTACCACCTAGTCTCTCTGCGGTCCATCTAGTATTCCATGTTTCTATGCTTCAAAAATATCACGACGATCTGTCTCATGTGTTAGACTTTAGTTCGGTTCAGTTGGACAAGGATCTATCTTATGTTGAGGAACCAGTGGCTATTTTAGATAGGCAAGTTCGAAAGCTGAGGTCAAAGAACATTGCTTCCACGAAGGTTCAGTGGAGGGGTCATCCGGTCGAGTAGGCGACTTGGGAGGCCGAGCATGATATGCACAGCCGTTATCCATACTTATTCACCATCTCAGGTATTTTTTTCTAACTCCATTCGAGGACGAACGTTTGTTTTAAAGGTGGAGAATGTGATGACCCAAAATGTCTTCTTTAAATTTAATGATTAATTATGTGATCTAAGACCTCAAAAAGCACTATTTATCATTACTCGACTTGCGTGCGCAGTCCGTTAAATTTTTCAAAATGTTTTTATGTGAAAAATGGATTTAAAATATAAATTTGAGCTTTAAAACTCAATTGAGTTGACTATGGTCAACATTTTTAGCAAATGGACTCGGATCAGTATTTGGACAGTTCCGGTAGGTCCGTATCATGAACTGGGACTTGGGCGTATGCCCGGAACAAAATTTCGAGGTCCCTAGCCCGAGATATGGAATTTTGATGAAACATTTAAAAGTTTAAGTTCAAATAGTGACTGGATGTCGAATTATGTGCAAACGACCCAGGAATAGAATTTTGATGATTCCAATAGCTCCGTATGGTGATTTTGGACTTAGGAGCATGATCGGAATTTTATTTGGAAGTCCGTAGTGGAATTAGGCTAGAAATGCCGAAAGTTGAATTTTTGGGAAGTTTTACTAAGGGGTTGACTTTTTGATATCGGGGTCAGAATCCGATTCCGAAAATTTGAGTACCTCTGTTATGTCATTTATGACTGTGTGCGCAAAATTCGAGGTAAATCGAACGTGATTTGATATGTTCCGGAGTCATTTGTAGAAATTAGAAATTTCAAAGTTCATTAGGCTTGAATCTATGTGTGATTCGTGTTTTAGTGTTGTTGGATGTGATTTGAAGGCTCGACTAAGTTCGTATGATGTTTTAGGACTTGTTGGTACATTTGATTGAGGTTCCGGGGGCCTCGGGTGAGTTTCGGATGGTTAACGGATCAAATTCGGACTTAGAAGAAATAACTAAAGTTTCTGCCCTCTACTGCATTCGCACCTGCGGAAATTCTATCGCAGGTGCGAGCTCGCAGAAGCGAGCCTAGCAAGCGCAAATGCGCAAATGGACTATGGGGCAATGGTCGTAGGTGCGAGGGAAATTTGGCACCTGCGTGAGGGCAGATGCGGAGGAAATGCGCAGAAGAGGCCTATGCAGGAGCGCAAAAGACGCGCAGATGCGGGCAAAGGCGCAGATGCGAGTCTTTTTCCGCACATGCGGTTGGCACAGAAGCGGCCAAGTTACCGCAAATGCAAAAATCCCTGGACAGTACAAAAAACAGAGGGGTTCCGAGCTTTTTCCATTTTTGGGTATTTCAAGCTCGGGTTGGGCGATTTTGAGCAAGGTTTTCACGGGAAAACTTGAAGTAAGTTCCTTATGATCATTTCTACTCCATAATATTGATTTACCATCAAATAATCCGACTAGATTACATGTTTTTGAGGTGAAATTAGAGGATTTGGGCCTAGGAATTTCAAAATGAGAAATTGAGATTTGGAGATCAAGTTGATGTCAGATTTTTGTAAAAATGGTGTGGTTGGACTCGTAGTTTAATGTGCGTTCATATTTCGTAACTTTTGCCGGATTCCGAGACATGGGCCCCACGGGCCATTTTTGAGTTAATTTCGGATTTTTATTGAATAATGTAGTATTTTGTTTATAGAATTAATTCTATAATTTTTGTTGAGTGTGTCGAATTATTTATGACTAGATACAAGTCGACCAGAATTGGAAAATCAAGGAAAAAGCATATTACTTGGTTAAATTGGAGCAAGTCGAGGTAAGTGACTTGTCTAACCTTGTGTGGGGGAAATTTCCATAGGATTGGTATTAATTGTAATATGATGAAAGTCGTGTACATGAGGTGACGAGTGTGTACACGGTCTAAATGTGAAGGATTATGTGCTTAAATTATGAAGATCACTGTTGCATATTAATTAAATTATTAAATCTTGTTATATTCTCCATTATTGATTTGATTTGTATACATTAAAATTGCTTGACCTTTTCCTGCTAATTATTTTACCTGTTTAATTAAAACTTGATTTTTTTATACTATGCATTATATTGATGGTTGATTTTCTTTAAATTAAGTATTATTAATATGAAGTATTTGACATTTCTAAATTTGATATCGAAACACCGTATTAAAGATTTTGAAATATTATTTTCCTGAATATTTTCGTAAGATTTTTGGTACTCATTGTGATCGAGTCGTGAGCTCTTTATTGTGGAATACTATTATGGTTGGATTATTTTGGCATGAGCCGTGAGCTCTTTATTATTGAAAAATATTGTTGTTGATTTATTTTTGAAAAATTAAAATATTGGGCACTTGAGGTGCAAATTGTGATATATTGTGATATTGATACCCATGCGGTAGTATAAGGCCTGGGTATTGAAACACATGCGGTGAGATAAGGGTGGCTTGATGTGCGTGGCTAGTAGGGGTGACTACTAGAAGTCATGCGTTGTGATAAAGGTGGCTAAAACGCGGGATGCTAGTTCGGGAAAAATATTTTTTAAATAAATTCTGACGGCTCCCACAGTGATATAAGAAAATGAGATATTGTGAATTTATTTATGATTTGGGACTACGAGGCGGTACCTCGGTAGTGCCCTTGTTGATATTGATTTATGGCCATAGTTGCCTTCGATTAATTGTTGTGATTTTCATAAAGCTGAAAGGAAATTCTGTTTTGATTCTACGAGATATTATTTGGTGTCATTAAATGTGACATACTATTTGATTCATTTTGCATATTCATTTTATCTTATTAAATTTTTTAAACATTTTTTTTCATGTCATTATCTATTCTCCAGTAGGGCCTGACTTGACCTCGTCACTACTCTACTAAGGTTAGACTTGGCACTTACTGGGTACCGCTGTGGTATTCTCATACTATGCTTTCTGCACATCTTTTTGTGCAGATCCAGGTACATCTTATCAGTTTAGACGTCAGTAAAGTTACCTATGCACGGAGACTTCAAGGTATATCTGCCAGCGTCCGCAGACTCCGTAGTCCCCTTCTATCATTTTATGTTGCTTCCTTATTTTTCTTTAGACCTTGATACATAGAAATATTGAGAAAAATTTTTAGAAGCTTGTGACTTATTTCTACCGGGTTTTGGGAGTTGTAATTATTTGAATTGTAGTTTATTTATTTCAGATATTTATGATTATTTCGCATTGATAGGCTTAACTAGTCTTAGAGACTAGGTTCCATCACGACCTTCTACGGAGGGAATTTGGGATCGTGACAGTGAACTAGAATAATGAACAACCAGTAGAAATCCCCAAAATATGGAGTCACAAGTACACGAGCATTTTCTAATGAATACAATAATAATATTACAACGTCTGTCCCGAATATAATAAGACAAAATAAAATAAATAGTACAATGGAGACTCGATGGACTGGGATGCGTAGCATGGAATACATCTCACATAAAGTCTCCTCGACACTAAGATGACCACCAAATGAACCTCTCAGTTCATGCACATTTAGTGCAGAAGTGCAGCATGAGTACGTAAATCAACGCGTACCCAGTAAGTATCTAGCCTAATCCTAGAGAAGTAGTGAAAAGGGGTTGACATGGACACTTACTAAAAATAAAGCAATATAATAAAACTAAAGCAGATATACAACGTACAATAACAATAAGATAAATCTTCAGGGTTCATTGTCTACGAATTTTTTCTTTTAAAGTATAAATTTCTCGTTCTTGTAACCTGCCTTAACAGCTCAGAAATTATCATGTGCCAATATAAATAAATAAGGAATATCGTATACTATTTCGGGCATCAGTAGAAAGATTAACTTGTGAACATTCGTACTACTAGTGATATAACGCACGATTCTACCGAGGGGCGAGTGGAACGAACCATAGATGCATCTATACACTGCCGAGGCGTTTGACCCGCTCCACAAGAAAAGGAATGAAATTACCGAATTATGAGACACATGTTTACGATACAGAACATGGGCATAAAATGAATATAATCTTTACCATTTCACAAATAACTTGCCAAAAATTCAAAGTGTTAAGGCTTGGCCTATTATACATATGTTTATTTCTAATTCAAATTCAGTTATAACTTTAATTAGTCATGCCAGCAGAATGAGTTCAAATAATTCAAATATCACACGATAAGATCCCAAGTCCACCCAGACATAACATGCTTTAGCTACGTACGGACTCTCGTCACCTTGTGCGTACGTAGCACCCACAACTAGTTGCACATAATAATAATTATCACCTAGGTGTACTCTCCCTCTCATAGAGTTAAACAAGAGACTTACCTCGCTCCGAAGTTCCATGACCGGCTCCAAGGCCTCTCAGCACCTCAAACCAATGCCCGTCTGTCCAAAACTATTCAAAACATATGCAACCCAATGAAAATACACTCTAATACCCATAATTAATCAATTTAAATAATTTTCAACTATGCTCGAAAAGTCGATAAAATCAACCCTCGGGCCCACACGCCCGGATCCCAAAAATTCTTGAAGATAAACCTTACCCCCATAACACCACTAACTTAAATATATAATTTATTCTTGATTCCATGTCCAATTCCGTGGTCGAAATCCAAAAATACAAAATTCTAGATTTTCTATCAAAAATCTAAAATTTCTACTAATGGTCATGCTCTAATCCACGTATAAACCATGTATTTAACTTGTAATAAGTGGGAATCACTTACCTTATGTTGTTTGATGAAAATATCCCCTTAAAGCTCTCCAAAATCACCCTAAGCAAGTGAAATAAAAGAAAATGGGCCAAATCCTGTTTTTTATAAAACTTCACTGCCCAGATGACTATTCGCATATGCAGAAACATTAGCCGCTTCTGCGGCTCAGAGCCTACTTCTGCGGCTCCCTTTAGGCCCTTCACCCTCCTCATCTGCGGCCCTTCCAGTGATACTACGCCTTCGTTTCTGCGATGCCTCATCCGCAGGTGTGGTTCCACTTCTGCGGAACTCAAGGACGCCGCATCTGCGCCATCACAGATGCGGAAATAGTCTCGCACCTATGCCACTGCCCTGCTCTCCCATAACCACTTCTGCGACCCTCTTGGCCAATTCTACGACTCCGCACCTGTGGCCAAAACATCGCAGGTGCAGTTACAACAGTTTTGCTGCCACCAGCAAAATTCATAAGGCCAAATACAATCCGTTAACCATCCGAAAACCACCCGAGGCCCTCGGAACCATAACCAAATGTACCAACACATCCCAAAATACAATACGAGCATAGTCGAGCCTTCAAATTGCATCCAACAATGCTAAAACCACGAATCGCATCCCAATTGAAGCTTAATGAACTTTAAAACTTCAAAATTCTACATTCGACGCAGAAACCTATCGAATCAAGTCCGAATGACCTAAAATTTTGCACACAATTCATAGTTGACATTACGGACCTACTCCCACTTCTGGAATTAAAATCCGACCCCGATATAAAAAAGTCCACTACCAGTCAAATTTTCTCAAAAATCATCCAATTTTCATCTTTCGCCAATTGACGCCGAAATGCCCTACGAACCTCCAAATCAACATCTTTACATGCTTAAAACCAAAATCTCCATATGAACCTGTTGGAACTTTCAAATTCTGATTCCGAAGTCGTTTACTCAAAAGTCCAATCTTAGCTAATTCTTCCAACTTAAAGCTTCCGAAATTAGAAGTTTCATTCCAAATCCATCTCAAATTTCCCGAAATTCGATTACGACCACACGTTAAAGTCATTATACCCAAAGTGAAGCTGTTCAAGGCCTCAAACCGCCGAACGACGTGCTAGAGCTCAAAACGACCGGTCGGGTCGTTACATGGTGTCACAATTATATGAGCAACTAGTAGAATATACAAGACTCTAACTATTGTCCGAAATAAAGTAGACAAAATATAAATACAAAAGAGAGACTTTAGGGGCTGCAGAATGGCTCAGGAAGCCGCTCACCACTAGTCCTCGAGATATCTGGGATGCGCGCTAGTAGGACCACTGATGACGTCCAAATCCACTACTAAAAACTAAATGGACACGGTCATATGCAATATAATTTACCCAACTATTAGTCGGGTTCGAATCCCAAAGAGAACAATATATAGGCGATTAGGCGTGTAAGAGAATTATGACTTATTTTGCTAAGGCAAACACTTAGAAATGTTTTAAGAAAATATTTATAACTAATTGCAAAAATATAAACTAACCTAGAAAAAAAGTAAAATGATCAATGACGACAAGCATGAATGCATTGGGAATTACACTCAAGTAGCGATCCAATAAATTTCACGATTTTATAAATATGAGCGAGTTTATTATTAATTATCCTTAGGTAATAATTCTATATTAGCTTCTTTCGAAGACTAACAAGGCTTCCTAATTGAATTATCCCTAAAACAATTAAGAGATTAAGCACACCCGAATATAGCTACAAATAGTTCAATCCGATCTCTAGGTAGTATAAAATCAGGCTTAACGCCTCAAGTTCTTGTTAATTAATCTTTCCCAAACCCTAATTAGTTTTTCCAAAATTAATTCGAAGTGAATAGGCGAGTCCTAAGGTTAACTAATCCTTTCGGAAACTTTTATTAACAAGAATACTTAAAGAAATAATAACTCACTTCATAATCAATAAAAATCGGTCAATACATAAGCACAACAAGATATTTTAATCCACATTTTAAATATGAATATTCCCATAATAAAGATTTAAATGCTGGAAAAAATACTACACACTTAGATATTCAATATAAAGCAAGGAAATGAAGAATTAAACATAAATGGGTAAGAAATTCTCAAACAAAAGCTCCAAATCTTCAAGACCCAAGTGTCTGTGCAAGAATCCTAGCTCCAAAAATGGACAAAAGCTGCCCAAGATGTGCAGAGACTGTCAAAGTCTACCGAAGATAAGTTTCCAATAAGTTAGGTCGTGTATTTGTGGGTTTGAAATCGAGAAAATGTGAAATGCCAAGACTATCCATAGTTGAAGCTCGTTGACCGCACATGCGGAAGGATCATCACAGGTGCGGCTCCCCAGAAGCGGAATGCTGCACGCAAAAGCAATCATAAGTGGGCATTTGAACCTCCGCAGAAGTGGTCCAAGAAGCGTAGAAGCGCATATGCAGGTGTGTCGTTTGTGCGCAGATGTGCCTAACAAAATGCAGATGCGCTCCCAGCTGGAGATTGATATTTCTGCAGATGCGGCCTTCCACTCGCAGATGCGAGGTCGGATAAGAGAACAGCCTTCCGCGTATGCGGAATCACTAAAGGAATTTGCACTTTTTAAACTCTTTTATTGCACAATTCCACTTCAATTGAATTCAACTCTCTACATTGCATCATTTACCTGAAACTCTCACAATACACACCACAAACAACCTCATATTATAATTAACGGATACAAAAACTAAAGAAAAGAGACTAAAATAAATGGTAAAATCACCACTCATCAACCGCCAGATACACCTACCTCAGATCCTGCACGGTTAGTGCAGAAGTGTAGCGTAAGTACATAAACAAAATATTCCCTGTAAGTATCAAGTCTAACCTCGAAGAAGTAGTGATGAGGGGTCGACATCGACACTTACTATATAGTAAGGAAATACAGAATTCTAAATGAGTATGGGTTACATAAATAATAATAATAGTAACTCAATAACAAGTAGAAAGTAAATAATCCTTTCACACATGGTATGTTCCAAATAAATTTCCATCTTATTTAAAATTTGCTTCTCAAGCCAGGGAAAGATATCAAATATATTATTACACTTCGAGTGTTATCACATATGATTATGCCGAGGTCCTACGACCCGATCCAGAATAATGTGTACACTGCTGAGGGTCGAGCGACATGAACCATAGATGCATCTATATATTGCTGAGGCGAAGAGCGGATACTTTATAAACAACCAGTTAAAGAGGTAATACAAGGCTAATACACAATGTAATAAAATTTCCATTTACGGTCAAGTAATACGCTAAAAATTCAAGTAACTGAAATTCGGTCTTTTACAATTCCTCTAACAAGTTATAGTATAATTAAGGCACTTTAATTAGAAAGTACGGTGCAAACATTACAAATACTTCATTATTCGGGTCCTAAACTACCCGGACATAAGCATGATTTGTAGGTACGCACAGACTCTTGTCACCTCGTACGTATGTAGCCCTCACAAGTAGAAGCAATTAGCAATTTAAAGCACCTATGAGGTAACTTCCCTCTTACAAGGTTAGACAAAGGAGTTACCTCATCTCAAGTTTCACTTTACAGTCATAATTTCATTCTAAAGCCTCAAATCGGCAGCGAACAATCCAAAGCTAGACAAATGTTACATAATTTAATCAATACATGTTCAAAAAATCATATTCTAACTATTAGAGTGATTACCCAACCCCAATTGAAAGATTCAAAAAATTCATCCCCGGGCCCACGTACCCGGATTCCAAAAATTTTCGAAGAAAGTTGTTACCCATAACCACACGAACTCAAATATATAATTTTCACTCAATCCCATAACCATTTTCGTGGGTAAATTTCAGTTTTTTATCAAAACCTAGGGTTATTCATCTAAACCCATGATTTTCAAAATTTTTACATTTTAAAATCTACCCATAATCTATGTATTTAACTCACATTATATAAAAATTACTTATCTCAAAGTGCAAGGTGAAAACCCCTGTCCAAGAGCTCCAAAATCTCCCAATATATGAAACAAAATGAGTAAAAATAGCCTAAGTCCCGCATTAAATGGACCATTCTGCCTCCTGGACATTCGCATCTGCGGTCCCTGGGCCGCATCTGCGGCTCCGCATATGCAAGAGGTTCATCGCTGATGCAGTCCTCTCTTGGCTGGCCTAAGTACGCATTTGCAGAATGAGGGATCGCTTCCGCGATGCCGCTCTTACGGCAGATGAGCAGCACCTGCGCTAGCTCGCGCTTCTGCGGTCGCGCATCTGTAGTCGCCTTGTCCGTATCTGCGGTTTCTAAGCTGCCTATGCTGGGCCGCTTCTGCGGCTGCTGGCTCGCTTCTGCGAGCTCGAACCTACGGCTGGCCCTCCGCAGGTGCGAATGCACCAGAAGCTGGGTGCTTCAACTATGCACCCAAGGCCAAACGACCTCCGCGCTTTGTTTGAATGGCATTCGGGGCACCCGAACCCCCGTCCAAGCATACCTATAAGTTTGAAATAATAAAACAGACTCGCTCGTACCCTCAAAATGCAGAAACAACATTAAAACTAAGAATCACCACCCAAAACCAATAGGATCAACTTATGAAATTCAAATTCATGCAACTTACTCCGAATGCGCTGATTCGTACTTGAACTACTTAGAATAACACCAAATTTTGTGTGCAAGTCTTAAATCACTATTGTCACGACCCAATTTCCCTTCCGTATGACGTCGTGATGGCACCTAGTCTCTACAACTAGGTAAGCCTAACATTTTGCGGAATAATAAAATAAAAATAGAAATTTAACCAACTATTCAAAAATACACAACAAATCCCAAAACCCGGAACATTGTGAATCACAAACTACTGAAGGAAAAAATCTAGTATCTCTATACATCAGCATCTAACAAGGAAAAATATAGAAGATAATAGACATGAGAAAGAGCAGAAGGGGACTCTGAGGTCTGCGGACGCGGCAAATATACATTGATGTCTCCAAGGCTGTCCCGGCTCACTGATAGTCCGGTTGATAAGGTGCACCTGGATCTGCACACGAAAAATATGTGTAGAGAATAGCATGAGTACACCACAATCGGCACCCAGTAAGTGCCAAGCCTTACATCAGTAGAGTAGTGACGAGGTCAGGTAATGGCCCTACTGATAATTATATAATAAAACAATAGAGTGTAGTACCGCAATGAAATAAAGGCTGAAAATTACCAACAATTAATTCATAGAAGGTAACAGCGCAGTACACAGAAACACGACAAGGGAATCTCCCGAGATACCGTCTCATAGTCCCAAACGTAAATGTGCAGGGGGATCTCCCGAAATACCGTTCCGTAGTCCCAAAGTAAATGTGTAGGGAGATCTCCCGGAATACCATTCTGTAGTCCCAAAGTAAATGTGCAGGGGGATCTCCCGGAATACCGTTCCGTAGTCCCAAAGTAAATGTGCAGGAGGATATCCCAGAATACCATTCCGTAGTCCCAAAGTAAATATGCAGTACAAGGGGATCTCACGAAATACCGGTCCGTAGTCCCAAAGTAAATATGCAGCGCAAACAATAGAAATACAACTACATCACAAAATCTTACGATTTAGACTAAGTACCAGTTAAGGAAGAAGCGGGAAATTCACTAAGCATGCTGCACAGAGTTCACATAGGCAATTAAGATACATAAACATGCTGTATTAGACTAAACAGGATAGCTACGCAAATGGGAATAACTCAATTAAGAATGAAAATAGATTAATACTCATAAAAATGGTATAACTCAAAATAAAAGGAAAACATGTTGCTGCTCAGTAAGAAAATCGGGTTTTTCCACAACTAGCACGTGTACGTACTCGTAACCTCACGTACACGGCGCTCACATATCGCAATAGTTTCAAATCTTTAGGGGATTTCCCCCACAGAAAGTTAGGCAAGCCACTTATCTCGAACCAAGCTTAATCAATCGGTCATAGTGCCTTTCCCATGAATATTCGGCTCTGAATGGCCCAAATCTAGCCAAAAGCAATTATATATCGTAAATACAACAATAATAGACTCATATAATTAATGAAATCAACACTTTAACAAAAAATCCAAAATTAACTCAAAAATTGGCTGTGGAGCCTACATCTCGAAATCGGGTAAAATTCACAAAATACAAACACACATTCGCTCATGAGTCTAACCATATAAAATTTACTCAAATCCGACTACAAATCCCCTTCAAAACTCGAAATCTTTGTTGAAGAAGTTCTTCCAAATTTCAACCCCAAAAATTCGAAATTAAAGAGGAAATTAATGATATATTGGAGGGATATAACGATAAAGGAGTTAAGAATCGTTACCCAATTGATATCTCGGAAAATCCCTCAAAATCGCGTCCAAATCCGAGTTCCCTATCTCAAGTTTTTGTTAAAATGGTAAAACCCCCATTTTTTGGAAACTTTAACACTGCCCAGCGATTCCTTAATCGCGATCACGGAAATAGCCTAGCGATTGCGAAGAACAACTTTGCTACCCCAGAAATTACTCGACGCGATCTCGTAGAACACCAAGCGAATGCGATGCTCTGGCTCCCCTACTCACGCGTTCGCGATGAACAAAGCGCGTGTTCCTGTTTTGGTACACTTAACCCTACGCGATCGCGACCTTGTCTCTGCGTTCGCGAAGCACCACCTCACATCACTATGAGTTCGCATGCCCATGTCCGCGAATGCGAAGAAAAATTCCATCCTCTGCCCAGCTAAGCCTACGCGATTGCGGATCACCCCACGCGATCGCGTATAAGGAAACTAGAGCTCAGACACCAGAAAACTTCAGCAACCTCCTAAGTCCAAAAATCGATCCGTTGGGCGTCCGAAACTCACCCGAGGCCCCCGGGACCTCGACCAAACATACCATCCAATCCTAAAATACCATAAGAACTTAGTAGAGCCCTCAAACTTCATCAATCAATGCTAAAATCATAAATCATCCTCGGATTCAAACACAAAGAACTTGAAACTTCCAATTTTGACAACTGATGACGAAACTAACCAAACCACGTCCGATTGACCCCATATTTTTTACATAAGTCATATTAAACATTACCGACCTAATCCAACTTCCGGAATCAGATTCCGACCACGATATCAAAACTTCCACAACCGGTCCAAAACTCCAAAAATTTGACTTTCGCCAATTCAAGCCTAAATAAGCTACGGACTTCCAAAACACAATTTGGACATGCCCTTAAGTGTCCCAAATCACTCCAAAAACCGAAACAAAACCTCCCGGCAAGTCACAATAGCAGAACTAGATATGGGGGAAGCAGTATATAGGGGATCGAGGCTATTAATCTCAAAATAACTGGCCGGGTCGTTACAACTATACAGAACTATTCTCAAGCCCGAAATCCCAAACGAACCTCGATAACACCAAAGTTTACTCCAAACCAAATTTAAAGAACGTTAAAACCTTCAAGGTGCCAACTATCTATATTAAGCGCTGAAACACTTTCAGTTCATCCAAAACCCGATCCGAACATACGCCCAAGTCCAAAATTATCATACGAACCAATTAGGACCGTCAAATCCCGGTTCCGAGGTCGTTTACTCAAAGTGTTAAATCAAGTCAAACTTAAGGAACCAAGTGTTCTGATTCAACTCGAACCCTTCCAAATTCCGAGCTAACCATCCCCGCAAGTCATAAAACAGTAAAAGTACATACGGGGAGTCTTATTTAGGGGAATGAGGACTTAGAAAGAAAAATGACCGGTCGGGTCGTTACATTACCGTTTATGGATTCTAGAAGGACCATGTTAATCTATGAGCCAAAAATATGGAGGTTATGTTAAAAAAAATCCTCTAAACATTGCACGAAATCAGTTACACCCCTAAATAAATTGTAGTCTTAAGTACCCCCGAAGTTAGATATTTGATTTTTATTACTCCTAGACGTTAATGTGGCGAAGAGCGTAGATACACACACTCTCCTTTAGGTGCGTGAAAGTGAAAAAAATTTAAAAATTAACTTTGATAAGATGTTATATTTTTCAATCGTTTATATAATTCTTTATTTATTACAATATAATTATTCTTGCTTCATGTTAATATATAAACGTATACTTTATCCAATTTTATATTTTTAATTTCTTCTTTAGATATAATGTCTATTTGCTCCAATTGTATATTTTATCTTTTCGGATCAAATTTATAAAAACGTTAGCTAGATAAAAATAGTTTTAGCTAAAATAATAAAGTACCAATTGTGTATTATTTATTATTTTTTAGATGCAAATAACTATCTATTTAATTATGTATTTTTATTTTTGGGTCAAATTAATAAAAATACTGGCTAGAACTTTATTATTTTCTTGCTTAATTAAAAAGGTACAACCAACATAGGAGTTGTAATTATTTTGCAGAAATTCATAATACTTTTTGAAATGCTACCTACTATAGTATTTAAGTAAATAAAATAACTATTATAGTATATATTGTTTTATTTCTTTGACAAGCCTACACATTTTGTTTCCCACTCAAAAAAATATTTCTCAAAACTTGGATAACGACTTCTAAAGTCATCTAATTGCTATTGTTTTAGAAAATATCGATAACCTCAACTAATAATTCTTTTACAAATAATAATTTAAACAAGGAAAGAATCTTATATATAATTCCTACTAAGTTTTAGGAGTTTTTACCTAACTCAAATAAGAAAATATTTCATAGTCAAACTTTAAAAGGGAGAGCATTCGTGCTTTTAATATAATATAGATATAGATATAAATATAGGTATAGATAGAAATAGATAGATAGACTTGCATTAAGAAGTAAAATGAAGCAAAAATATATAATAAAAGGGACGACAAAACAAAACCCCATACCAAAAATCTAATATCCCTCGGTCCCTCCTCTCCCTCCCTTATCCGCCACTCTCCATCCCCACTTTCTTATCTTTCTTCAGCAATCGGTGGCTAGCGCTATTACAGAGGCGGATATAGTGTATACTTGACGGGTTCAATTGAACTCATAATTTTTGATGCTGAGTAAAATGTTTTTTGTAAAATATTATTAAAATTACAAAAAAATAGTAGATATGAACCCATAACTTTAAAAATATAATGAGTTCAATTCTAAAAAATTTAAAAGTTGAACCCATAAGGTTTAAATTCAGGATCTACCTCTGTGTGCTAATTCAAGGCCGTGAGAAAAAAGTATTCCACCGCTTCTCTATTCATGAACAGAAATTTTGACTTATTGGTTCGTCTCTTGCCAGGTAAGCTCATGTCTCTATATCGTTGGGTTCCTGAATCCTCTTGCACCTAATTGATTTGGATTTTTGAGTTCAGTTGTACGGTTTATTTCGGGAATGCGATAGATATTGTTCTTTATTTTTATAAAAAGTGAGTGCGGTTTTGAAGATTTGATATATTTTGTGACGTACACTTAATTGACTTGGGTTTCTGATTCAATTGTTTCTTTTGATTTACAATGTGTTCAAGAGAAAAGTGCCTTTGAGAAACCGCAATCTCTTCTAATGCTAAATTGTATGTTTTTCTATTTTTTCCTGTCTCTTTAAGTTTTGTGATGTTTATTTGAATACTTTCTCTTTTGTCTTTTGTGTTAAAAACAGTTTAGATCTTTTTACAGATGATTCAATGCTATGTTTTTGCTTATTGCATGATTCCTTGAATTTATTTATTACTAATGTAATGACCCGACCGGTCGTTTTGAGCTCTAGCGCATTTGTTCAGCAGTTTGAGGCTTTAACTAGCTTCACTTCCGGTATATTGACTTGTACGTGTGGTCGGAATTGAATTTAGGGAAGTTCAGAGTTGATTTGGAGAGAAAAATTCTAATTTCAGAAACTTTAAGTTGGAAGAATTGACTAAGGTTTTATTTTTGAGTAAACGACATCGGAATCAAAATTTGAAGGTTGCAATAGGTTGGTATGATGAATTTTGTCTTAGGAGTGTGTCCGAAGGCTGATTTGGAGGCTCGTTGGTCGTTTCAGCGTCAATTGGCGAATGTTGGAAAATTGATGATTTTGGAAAAGTTTGACCGGGAGTGGACATCTTGATATCGAGGTAGGATTCCGATTCCGAAAGTGGTAATAGGTCCTAAAGTCAAATATGACGTGTGTGCAAAAGTTTAGGTCAATCGGACTTGATTTGATAGGTCTCGACGTCGAATGTATAAGTTTGAAGTTCTAAAGTTCATTAAGCTTGAATTGGAGTGTGATTCATGGTTTTAGCATTGTTTGATGTGATTTGAAGGATCGACTAATTTCGTATTATATTTTGGGACGTGTTGGTATATTTGGTTAAGGTTCCAAGGGACTCACGTGAATTCCGTATGGTTAACAGATTGCTTTTTGGACTTAAGAAATGCTAAAGATGGGCAGCAGCTGGTGTGATTGCTTCTGCAATGTCTTGGTCGCAGAAGCGAGAATGAGCTAGCAGAAGCAAAAGGGAAAGGGTCAAGGAAGTGGTCGCAAGTGCGAAGAAATTCCCGCACTTGCGTAATCACAAAAGTGAGTATGAAGACGCAAAAGCGGCGGGTCCGCAGATTCGCGATTGGCCTTCGCAGAAGCACCTACACAGAAGCAAAAATGCTTTCGCAGATGCGATGTATCACATGGGCAGTGTACTTCGCTGATGTGCATTTTGGCTCGCAAAAGCGAGGCCGCAGATGCACTAATATGTCCGTAGAAGCGAAAACTGGGCAGAACATAAGGGTATCGAACTTGGTCATTTCGTCATTTTTATTTGAGATTTTTGGAGATTGGTTCTTAGGCGATTTTGAGGAGTTTTCATCATATAACATAAGGTAAGTAATTTTTCACTTGTTGTGAGCTTAATGTAAGGTTTATATGTGCATTTAAGGATGAAAATTTAGGAAAATTATTGGATTTTCGTAAAAATCCTAGAATTTGTAATTTTTGATTTTGACCTCGATTTTGGAAGTGGAATTAAGAATAAATTAAAAACTTGAGTTAGTAAAGTTATGGATAATGTTTATCTTTAAATATTTTCAAAATTTGGGCACGTGGGTCCGAGGGGTGATTTTATCAACCTTCAAGCAGAGTTGGGAATTGTCTAAATTGATTAAATATGGGTGTTAGAGTATATTTTGATTGGTTTGCACCTTATTTGACTAGTTTTGGATCGACGGGCATCAGTTTGAGGTGTTTGAGAGGCTTTGAGGCCGGTTATGGAACTTTGGAGTGAGGTAAGTCTCCTATCTAACTTTGTGAGGGGAAACTACCCCCAGGTGATGTGTTTGTTATGCGCTACTTGTTGCGGGGGCTATGTATGCACAAGGTAACGAGAGTCCGCATGCAGAAAGATTCATGTTATGTACGGGTAGACTTATTTTCCCGCCATACTATAACTATACTATTTGAGTTATCTTTTGCCTATTATTTTTATTTATTTTACGTTACGACTTGAGACTACAGTTGTGTAGAGTGATAGACTTGCTATTGTAGAGATTCGACGAAGTTCATGATTAGTCGCAAAATAATTGTACTTCCCTCACGAATTTGTCCCGTGTTATGCATTCTTATTGATAGGTTTCTCTTAAAATTTATAACTCACACGTCTATTCGTGAGTGGGGTCAAGGACCCGTCAAAGCTTCTTATTTTAATGGGATCGGGTCGTTCTCCTCGGCAGGATAGATACATCTGTGGTTTGTGTCGTTCGACCCTCGATAGTGCACACATTATGATAGATCGGGCCGTACGCTTCGACATGATTATGTACTACACTGTAATGAGAGCGGGTCATTCGCCTCGGCAATAAATAAATGTATCTATGGTTCGGCAAATGGTACGATGGATCGGGTCGTAAGCCTCTGCATTTATATGAAATAATCTTATGAAATCGTGCGCAATAATTGGCAATAAGCTAGCATATTTATGAGCTTCCCCTGATTGAACTGTGACAACCTATCTGGAATGATCCATAATATATATATACTCCGATTGAGGAGCTAACTACTAGCTGATAGCTTGAGATATCTTTGAGAAGAGAGTTGTACCATATATTCACACTGTTAATTTTGTTTATTTTGCAAAGTGTGCTATCACAGCCCGAATCGGCAAGTTAACGCAAAAATATAAATTACTAGGTTTACTCAGAGAATTAGCCTTTTTTGTAAACTCAAGTATAGCCCAGATAGTTCTCAATAAATGTACGAATACGAGAATATTATAACTTTACGCTTAACCGTCAACTATAGGCATATCATAAAGACATATACTAACTATATCCAAAAGAAAGGTTTAGAATCGAATTGGTACTTCTAATGTTGATGGCTCGAGAAGGATGATCTTCTTGGAGGTTTAGGGTTGGTGGCAATTCATTGGCTCCGGTGCTATAAATAGGGAGTTGGTGTAAGGCAGTAGTTGGGCAACAAAGTATGAGGGAGGACATGAAGGGAAGTGCCTCGCGGTAGTTGAATTACTAGCAGGTCAAATATGAACAACAGAGGACGGGAAGTTGCTTAAAATAGATGGTTTGAACGAAGTGGGAGTGGTAGAGTAGCATATAGACCATGTGGTAGGAGAGCCACGTATCTTGAGAAAGTGTAGAACGGTTTCGGAGTCGTGATGGAAGGTGATTTGGTCTACGATTTTTATTTAGAATGATTGTTACTGTACGAAGAAAGATTGAATGTGGCAGAAAGGGGTTGCTTGAAATGAAGAAAGGTGTGAAGATTTGATTATCATTTCTGATGCAATATGATTTGAGTTTGGAACGTATTGTTGAACTTTCAGTGATGTCAATAGGGAAGGAACGTACTTATACAGCTGATGGGCGAGCAAGGGTTTAGGAGAATTTACTGATTACGTGGTAGTTGTACCTAGTACAACATCGTTGGAAGATTTTGGTAAGGAATTCCATATGTGGGTTATCTTATACGAGCAGGTTAGCGGTTGCATGATGTTGATGAAGCTTCTGCGAAGAATACTACTTGCTACCTAGTAAGAGGTTGAATATGTGATTGTGACTGATAATTCAGAATGTTCATCAAAATCTTAACAAAAGACTTCGAGAAGTTTGGCGGGTTAACGGTGCAAGATCATGGTAAATGAGGAGGAATCGTTGTGGGCTTTACATTATGTGATGGTAGCTTAAGCTAAATGGGGGAGCCCCACCGTCTACAATCGTATTGCGTGGTTGTCGGCTTGTACAGCTTCTGGTTATCGGTGCATTGGTGGATTATTTGTGGCTAAGGAAAGGAAAATATCAAGGGTAATTTGAGCAGAGAAATTAATAAATGTGTGTTATATTCTCCCTTATCGATTCACGTGTAGATTTTGGGAACACTCGGAGTTTATGCTTCTTGTGGATGTAATGTACAAGAAAAAGAATTCAGTTGGTTACTTCTTTGAGAGTGTGTTTATGTGGTAGTAGAGCGTTGAAGTTTGGTGATATTCGGGATCAGTCAAAGTGGGTGACTCTCAATAACGGTTCTACTGGGTTCAAGAATTTAACTGTAGTACCTAAGGATTTCGGGTCAGTTGTGTGGTTAGGGATGGAGTTTTCACAATGGATTATGAATGGGGCTTGGAGTGTTCTATGTTATCATCGGGTATGCAATGCAGTATTGGAGGAAAGGAAGAAATAGCATTGGATTCACAGAATGTCTTGTAGAATAGGGGTACCGATTGGATATGCTATTGTGTGCATAAGGAGAGTATGTCATTGTTCATGAGTGTTGAGACGGTGTAGTCTCATGACGCGGGCTACTCAGGATGAGTGCATATTTGGTTTGTTATGCTTTTGAATGGAACTGTTATTATTTTTAAGGCAAGACGAGAGCAAATTGGAAGAAGTTGGGTCGGTTAGTGATGGCTGAATCAGCATGATTGTGGCAAGGATCAGTTCCTTCAGCATGTGAAGTTATACATGTGGTTTTTGGTTGTACGCGTGGGCTTGACAATCACCACAACTTGATTGATTTGGGAGGTATTTTATTTAAATGGACTTGAGGTGTTAATGGATTTTAGAGGAGTCATGGTAGTTTAGGTCATGACTTGAAGTTTGTATTTTCTGCAGTTTGGGAATTCAGTTGTGTGTTGCATTGGCTCTTCTAAAATAAGCTAACTGAAAGGTTTCTAGTCAATGAAATATTTATTATACTAGTAGTTTAGGGGTTATGATGAATTTGTGTATTCTCGCCTAGCGATATGATAGGGCAGCATGTGGCATAGGAATTTGAAAGTTGAGGATCAAGGTTGCGGTTCGGTGTTGACAAGAATATCACGAGCTCGGATGAGCAGGGGAAAATTCAGATGTTCAGA
The DNA here is from genome assembly GCF_000715075.1 of Nicotiana tabacum. Lineage (NCBI taxonomy): Eukaryota > Viridiplantae > Streptophyta > Magnoliopsida > Solanales > Solanaceae > Nicotiana > Nicotiana tabacum. The sequence continues at coordinate 41,118,481 of NC_134101.1, forward strand.
GTAAGCTGGCATTTTCTTTAGTGTCACCTGAGGATGGTGTTCTGTGGAAGGAGCATTTTGTACTGATTTGCGGGTTCTTGAATTTCTTTACAGATTAGTGCTGTTGGTGGAATGGAGGTGCAGAATTTGCTACCTGGTGCGGAAGGTCGTAGGAGCGTACCCCATGGGGATATTTGTATAACTGTGACATGCTAGTCATTTGATTGTTAAAGATCGAAACCAAGTACAGAGATTTTTGGTACTACCATCAATATGAGAGTTTATGCCTGGAAGGCACTGATAAGTAGGGATTTTAACCTATTATTTGCTCTCTTTTACTTGTGTTTAGGGCCAAAAATGTGTGAAGGTATTTCCGGAAACTAATGTAATATGCTTGCTTGCAGGGATTGTTCAAAATGAGCCAAAAGATATGAAACGTGGACCGCATAAATATTGTGCGGCCGCGAAAGCTACAATGTGATCGCGAGCACTATTTTGAGGTCAGCGAAAAGAAGATTCAGAGAGATGGATTTTTGGGCCAAAACATGAATGCGGACCGCGTCAGAAAGGTGCGGCCGCGAAAGTACATGCATTGTCGCGATTGGAATTACGCGGACCGCGGTTGCTGAGGTTCAGAGAGCTTACATTTTAAGCAAAAATAAGAAGTGCGATCCACGTCAGATTATGCGGCCGCGAAAGTCTCCTACGCGACCGCGATGGAAATTACGCGGTCCGTGAAACAATGCTCAACCTAGATCCAAAAGTGAAGAACGCGAACAACAATCAGAATTATGCTGCCGCTAAAGCAAGAGTGCGGCCACGGTCAGAAATATGCGGTCGCGTAACCTCCGCAGGGGTATTTTTGTTTGGAAATTTTAGCTTAGTATAAATAGAACTTTTTGTCATTTTTAGGTTGTTGTGTATTTTAGTGAGCACGTGAGACTGCTGGAACTTCCCTTTTGGGAAATTTTATATTAGATACACCTTATAACATTAGATTTTTATCTTTTAATCTAGTATTATGAATTTTTTCTTCTTTTCATCTTTTATTTCTGCTATTTCTATGAGTAGCTAGACCATAGTTAGGGTTGTGACCCAACCCTAGTGTGGGTATTTAATGGATACTCAATTTTAGGGCTTGAATGTTTATGGGTTAGTGATATTTAGCCTAGTGCTTGCTAGAAATGTAGAATTAGCAGTTGCAAACACTGATTCATGCCTTTATGACTTAGTCTCTTCTTGAGAAAGAGGGACTAAGTCTAGGAAAACTAGGCTAACAAGGAATTAGGGTGAACTCAAGAAATTGATAATACAATTAAAGGGTTAAACCTAGAGATATTAATACCCGACTTGAGCTAATATCACGTGACTTGCATGAATACCCATTTGGACTTGAGAAAGCCAAATTGGGCAAAATAACTCAAACTATCGAGAGGTATAGAGTGAGTACCCGTGTGTGATAGCTATATTACGATCCCAATTAATCACATGATTGTCCTAGATTCTTGCTACCCGTTAGATATCCACCTAGTCGAAAGTCACTACCCTAATCCTTTTAAACACTTGAAAATCAACATCAAAAAAATATTGTACTTAGCTTTAATCATTGCATACAATAGAATAGAATTAGAAGTAGAATCAAAACCAAATTGTGTAGAAGTGTAATTAGGAACAAAACACGCATCTAAACTTAGTTATGAACCTAATTCCAAATCAATTAACTCCTTGTGGATTCGATCCAGACCTTGTTGGGTAAAACTGCATCGCCCATCCTCACTACTCAATAGTAGTGCAGGCTTAAACCCGATCTATTTTTGGCGCCGTTGCCAGGGAGTTAGATGGTCTTAGCTATATATCTAACTATTTATGTGTTTTGTTTTTCTTTTCTTCCATTTTTCTAATTTTTCTGTGTCAATTGCTTTTAGGTTCCAAATGGCTCTTAACGAGGCCATCGGACATATTCCTCGGGGGGAGGTAGATGAAATGGATGAGGTTCATCTTGAACCTCAAGTACAAAGAAGAGGCCGCCCGCCTCATAACAACGTTCCAAACCCTCCCCCACCTCCTCCAAGGGCAGCACACCGGGTGTTTCCCAATTAAAGCTATGCAAGTGCAATTGTCCCGTCCCGGATTCGGGCGGGCAATTTTCAAATAACCAATGTCATGCTTACTCTATTGGAACAAAGGGGTTTCTTTACCGGAGCTCCATATCATAATGCATATAAGCATCTCAAAGGTTTTATAGACACATGCTGGGGGAGCAAGCAGACGAATGTATCTAAGGACGCTTTGAGGTTAAGGATTTTCCCTTTCTCACTTAGAGGGAAGGCTTTGGATTGGCTTGAGAGGCTACCCAACCATTCCATCACCACTTGGGATGTGTTGGCCGAGAAGTTCATAGCAAAGTTCTTTTCACCGGGACATTTGGCAACATTGAGAGATGAAATCCTTGCTTTTAGACAAGATCCAAATGAACCGTTACATGAGATTTGGGAACAGTATTGGAAAATGGTCAAAGAATTCCCAACAACGATATGACTGAAGCAATGATCCAACAAACCTTTTATAGGGGTATCAACACAACTAACCAGTGTGTGGTGAATCAGCTTGCAAGGGGTAACTTCATGAACATGCCATATTTAGAAGCATGTGAAATATTAGATGAGATGGCGGACACCTCTTCAGCTTGGCAGAGTTGACAACTACCATGAATCAGTTAGCCAAGGCACAACTCCAGCAGGTTCAGGGGCCAAGGCAAGTAAATGCCATGGAATGAGTAAATGTAATGGTTAACAAGAAGAGACAAAGAGGTCAACAAGTTCAACACAAGCAGGATCAATTTGAGCAAAGTGGTAGTGGGTACAACCAAGATGACTCTTATGACGATCAAAGTGAAGAGGTTCAATATATGAATAATTACGAAGGTCAACGGAGCAATGCTCCAAATCAACAACGGTGGATATCATAGGGAAACAATCAAAATTGGGGCAACCAAGGCCAAGGGAATTGGAATAGTGGCAACAACAACAATCCAAACAATTGGGGGAACAACAATCAAAATTAGGGGAATCAAGGAAATAACCAAGGCAATTGGGGTAGCCACAATAATAGTAATTAGAGAGGCAATGGAAACCAAGGGGGTGGGAACAACAATAATCAAGGGAACCGGGGGTCGGGCTTTCAAAGGCCTCCGATGTATCAACAACCCAACAACCCGCCTCTATATCTGTCACAAGGTCAAAGTTCCTCCAACAATGAGATGGGATGGATAGAAAGTATGTTCAAGCAAATGATGGAAAGAAACGCCGACTCCGATTCCCAAATAGCCTCCCACAACACTTCTATCCGCAACTTGGAAGTCCAAATAGATAAAATTTCTCAAGCCTTAAATACTCGCCCTAAGGGGGCACTACCAAGTGATACGGTAGTAAAATCGAAGGGTGGAAAAATATGGGCCATGCTATATCGGTGAGTACAAGAAGTGGTAGAGGTGGAGTTTCTAGTACCTCTAATCCAAGAAAGATCGTGAATGGTGATGTGGTTGTGCAAGAAGAGTATGATACAAGAAATGATGAGAATGTGAATGAAAAGTGAGGATAGACATTGATGAAAACGTAGAGGAGACACAAGATGATGTAAACCCGTCAAGGGAAAACATGATAGACATACCGGATCCGGTAGTGCCCAAAGCCAAGGCTCTTTTGCCAATGCCTCCTCCACCATATCCTCAAAGTCTTGGAAAGTAAAACAACGAGAACCAATTCAAGAAATTTATTGATATTATGAAACGTTTGTCCATAAATGTTCCTTTGGTTGAAGCTCTAGAACAAATGCCAGGATATACCAAGTTCATGAAGGACTTGGTAACAAAGAAGAGGTCAATGAACTGTGAGATGATCAAAATGACACATCAAGTGAGTTCCATTGTGCATTCTATGGCTCCAAAGTTAGAAGATCCCAGTGCCTTTAAAATTCCATACACTATTGGTAGTGCCGATTTTGCCAAAGCCTTTTGTGATTTGGGAGCGAGCATTAATTTGATGCCATATTCTATGTTCAAGACATTGAGAATTGGGAAACCAAGACCTACTTCCATGAGGTTGAAAATGGAGGATCGAACATTGAAGAGCCCATTAGGGATAATTGATGATGTGCTAGTTTGGGTCGACAAGTTCATACTTCCCACAGATTTTATGATACTCATCTGTGAGGTTGACTATGAGGTCCCAATCATATTGGGAGACCTTTCCTAGCTACAGGGAAGGCCTTAGTTGATGTGGAAGCTGGGGAGCTCACCTTCCGGGTGGGCGATAAAAAAGTTGTGTTCCACGTGTGCAAGTCAACGAGGCAGCCTAATAGCAACGAAGTATGTTCATTTGTGCATCTTGTGACTGAGGTAATTGTTGATGACACAAGTGCTATGATTAATGTGGAAGACCCTTTGGAAGATGTGTTGTTGAATCATGATGAGGATGACAAGGAAGTCTTGGTAGAATGTGAAAGTACTTTGAAAGAACTGGGATCTTACACATATGGACCCCGAAAACGTTCCTTGGACCTTGAGAACCAGAAGACTCCACCAACAAAGCCCTCAATCGATGAGCCACCCACATTGGAGTTGAAGCCCTTGGAACATCAAAGAAGGTTTAACGAGGCCATGCAAGAGGTAGTCAAGAAAGAGATCATCAAGTGGCTAGATGCAGGGGTTGTGTACCCCATTCCTGATAGTTCATGAACTTCGCCAGTACAATGTGTCACAAAGAAGGGGGCATGACTATGATCACAAATGATAGAAATGAATTGATCCCCACAAGAACTGTCACCGGTTGGAGGGTATGCATGGATTATAGGAAGCTGAACAAAGTGACCCGGAAATACTTGCCGGACGTGCTTATTATTGATTTTTGGATGGGTATTCTGGATATAACCAGATTCTCATTGCACCTGAAGACCAAGAGAAAACCACCTTCACTTGTCCGTATGGCACATTTCCGTTCTCAAGGATGTCATTTCGTTTGTTTAATGCACCGGATACTATATAGTGTTGTATGATGGCAATATTTACGGATATGGTGGAGGATTCCTCGAGGTGTTCACGGATAATTTCAGTGTTGTGGGGGATTCCTTTGAGGAATGCTTGGATAATCTTGATAAAGTGTTGGCCCGATATGAAGAGACTAACTTAGTGCTTAATTGGGAGAAGTGCCACTTTATAGTCGATAAGGGCATTGTCCTCGGCCATAAGATCTCCAAGAACGGTATTGAAGTGGACAAAGCAAAAATTGAAGTGATATCAAAACTCCCTCCTCCGACTTCCGTCAAGGGAGTGAGGAGCTTTCTTGGTCACGCGGGGTTTTACCGTAGGTCCATCAAGGATTTCTCAAAAGTGGTGAACCCCTAGTGCAAGTTGATGGAAAAAGATGCCAAGTTTATGTTCAATGATGATTGCATGAAAGCCTTTGAGCTACTCAAGTATAGGTTGACTACCACTCCCTTCATTACCGCACCCAATTGGAGCTTACCATTTGATCTCATGTGCAATGCTAGCGATGTTGCGGTAGGAGCGGTATTGGTGCAAAGAATCAACAAGATATTTCATCTGGTCTATTATGCAAGCAAAATAATGAATGACGCCAAAGTCAACTATACGGTGACCGAGAAAGAGCTATTAGCCATTGTCTTTGCCATGGAAAAGTTCCGCCCATACCTCATAGGTACAAAAGTGATTGTGCACACCGATCACGCGGCACATCGTTATTTGATGAGTAAAAAGGACTCTAAGGATAGGTTGATGAGATGGGTTCTTCTTCTACAAGAGTTTGACCTTGAAGTCATAGACCGAAAAGGGAGTGAGAATCAAGTGGCGGACCACTTGTCCTGCTTGGAAGAGGAGGGGAGGCTTCATGATGGCCTCGAGATTAATGATTTGTTTTCGGATGAACAACTCCTCTCCGTGTCTTTGACTGAGATACCTTGGTTCGCCGATGTGGCTAACTTTCTTGTGACCATCATTGTCCAAAATGAGTTCTTTTCTAACCAAAGGAAGAAGATCAAACGGGACTGCTTGGGTTATTATTCGGACGAGCCATATCTTTTCAAAATTTGCAATGATTCTGTTATTCGGAGATGTGTTCTGGAAGAAGAGCAATTGAGTATTCTTGAAGCTTGCCATTCCTTGCCCTATGGTGGGTTGAGAACTGCTTCAAAAGTCCTAAGTTGTGGATTCTATTGGCCTACCTCATACAAAGACGCTAGTGAGCTCGTTAGGCATTGTGATGAGTGCCAAAGAGCCGATGGAATTTCCAAGAAGAGTGAAATGCCTCTCACCACCATCCTTGAGATTGATATTTTTGATGTTTGGGCATAGACTTTATGGGATCATTTCTGAGTTCATGTGGGAACATTTATAGTCTTGTTACTGTGGATTATGTTTCCAAATGGGTTGAAGTTGTGGCTTTGCCCAACAATGAGGCGCAGAGTGTGGTGGCTTTCTTTAAGAAAAATATCTTCACAAGGTTCGGCACCCCAAGGGCTATCATTAGTGATGGGGGTTCTTATTTTTGCAACAAAGCCTTTGACACATTACTTTCCAAGTATGGTGTCAATCATAAGGTGTCAACCCCCTATCATCCTCGGGCAAGTGGACAGGTTGAAGTCTCCAATAGGGAGATCAAGAGCATTCCATCTAAGACTATCAATGCAAACCGCACTGATTGGTCAAAGAAACTTGACGATGCTTTAGGGGCCTATAGAACAACTTACAAGACTCTAATTGGTATGTCTCCGTACCAGTTGGAATTTGGGAAAGCATGTCATCTTCCGGTTGAATTAGAGCACAAGGCCATGTGGGCGCTGAAGAAATTGAACCTTGAATGAGATGTAGCTGTCAATCTCTAGGTAGAGTAACTAAATGAACTTGATGAGTTCCGGTTCCATGATTATTCCAGCTCGTCCTTGTATAAGGAAAAGATGAAGTACTTACATGATAAGTATATCCGGAACAAAGAATTCAAGGAAGGTGACTTGGTTCTTCTATTCAACTCTCGGTTACGGATGTTTCCGGAAAAACTCAAGTTGAAGTGGAGTGGTCCTTTCGAAGTGGTACATGTGACTCCTTTCGGTTCTCTAGATTTGAAAAAAATGAATGGTGAGATCTTTAGAGTCAATGGGCACCGAGTGGAGCACTACCTTGGCAAGAGTGATGATAGCCACGTTGTGGAATTGATCCATTTCAAATGATGATGGTAACATGCGTCACGCCGTGACGTTAAATCAAGCGCTTCCTGAGAGGCAACCCATGTGTTTTTCTTTCTTTTTATTTTCTTCGTAGATTAGACATTGTTTTGGACTAACTGGTTGTGAAGTGTATGTAGGAATTGATTGTATAGTGTAGGAAATTGACAAGAAAAAAAAAATTGGCTAAATGGTGAACTTTCGCGGACCGCATAAGCACTTCGCGGCCGCACAATTATGCGCGCGGTCGCGTAGCTGAGATGGGCAAAATTACAACTCTCTGAAGTTTTCCTGTCAAAATTCCTTCAGAGTTCGCGACCACATTCAAATTTTTGCGGTTCGCACAAATTGTGCGGCAGCAACCAATTTTTTGCGGACAACACCCGTGAATCTGAGGCAGATCTACAGAAAGGTATAGAGTGAAGACCGCGACAAAATTTTGCGGCCGCACTCAGGTAAGGCGGTGAGGTCACTGGGTTCTGAATATAAATAGGAGTTCTTGAAACTTTTCACACTTTACGAACCCTAACCTCTAAAACTCACGTAAAGTACTGTGCATCCTTACATGGTTTCAAACTCATCCTATTCTCATCAATTGTCGATTTCCTACCATATTTTACAACTGGTATGTTCATTTGAATAATTTGATTTTATATTTTTCTTTTCTTTTCTCTTTGTTTTAATTTTTCTTTTTAGATAGGGTTAGAATCATGCCAAAATGTCAAACTAATGCTTAATCTTTGGTTAACAACATATGGGTAGTGTTTGTAGGCATAATGGGGGTTGGGGTTAGTAACTTTGCATGTTTAATTGCTACAATTCTTGAATAATTAGTGAAAACCTTAGTTTTATGTTTTCATCACTGCCGATTTATTTTGAATTTCGCGGCCGCGGTCATTTTTCCGCTGTCCGCGATAGGGTTTGTGGCTGCGTCCAAAATTACGTGGTCCGCGATACCCTAGCTTCAAGGAACTGATGGTTGTTTAGAATTTGTGGATGCAATCATTTTTGTGCGGTCCATGATTGGTCTTTCGCGGCTGCACCGAATGTTTCGTGGTCTGCGCATTTGAACTTCAGAGACTCTATCATTTGCCTTCGCGACCGCGTTCATTTTTATGCGGCCCACGATTCGTCTTTTGCGGCTGCACTTTTTTTTGTACGGTGTGCGGGTGATCAAGTTCAGAGAGCCACTAGTCTGAGCTTGGCCTCTTCACGGCCGCGTTCACATTTACGCGGTCCGTGATGGGCAGTTCGCGGCCGCACTCATTTTTGTGCGGTCCGCGATGCCCTGTTCTGAGAAGCATTATTTTTCATTTCATCCGTACTGCTTTAACACATGATTGAACCCCAATTCTAACTGTCTTTCACTACTTGTGTGTTGTAGAAAATGGTGCGTTCTCGTGGGAGAGGAGACACTTCAAAGGATTCTCGAATTCTCCTGAGGCCGGGGTAAAAAAAATGCAAACCATCCCCTGAGCAACCCAAAGGGTAGTAGGAAAAAAGGCTACCCTCGTTAGACCTCCTGCTGACTCCTCTGACACCATTGAATACCTCCCATCCCGGGAAACTGAGGGGGATTCTGTATAACCACAACCGGGGTACAATCATAACAATTCTCCGACAGATTCCATTTAGTCGATGAACATACCTCCTCCTCTAGTTCTTTTGATGGCTCAGAGGGAGGTAGTTAGGCATCCTAACCATCTTCCCCACCTGCTACAACAACTGCCCCAACAGCTACCCCAATCATTTTAGATGAGGATGATGACGGGAGAGGGGGTGACACAATTATGGGAGGCCTGGATAGATCAAAGAGGCTAGAGGTGTAGGCTGATAGATTTGTAAGTGAGAAGGCGTATGGAAAATTTCGGGAATGGTGGCCCCAAAGGTAGCTCACTCTTGAGAGACAATTCATAACCAAAGACCTAAGCCAGCACAATCCGAATGTCCTACGACAATTTACGTAAAGAAAAAGATGGAAATGGTTCACCTGCGGGATGCATGATGCAAATGAATACCTTGTCAAGGAATTTTATTCCAATGTTGCCCACATCAAAAAGGGTACAAAGGTAACAAAGGTCCGGAACTTGAAAATCCAGTTTGATGGCCACACACTAAACACATATGTAGGGTTTGAGGATGTCGAGGCACTGCAATACCTGGAGAATCTAGCATTGGGTGATGCAGTTCGCCCATGGCTAGCTAAGATACTTGGTATTAAGGGGATAACATCTGCATGGCTCATAGCAGGAGTTCAAATTGTCAGAGCCACCCTTAACTTTGAAGCAAAAGGCTGGGCAACATTCGTGTGCAGCCGTCTTGACCCGTGCCAACATGAGAATGCCCTTCCACTCCCCAGGGCAGTATTGGTAACTTCCATCATAGCCAGCTATCCTATTAATATAGGAAACTTGATGTCCTACAACATCTCCAATGCAGTCCAGAAAGAAGAGAGATTGTATCCCTACCCCAACTCCCTCACAGAGTATTTCCAAGACTAAGGGGTAGAGCCGGGATATTTTGATGTGGAAGTGAAGGCTAAAAAGCCTTTCTCATGGTACCACCTCCAGGGAGCGGACAACCCTAAATTCAGGGGTAAAGCCACTACCTCCACTGGCCAGTCTAAAGAGCCAGAGGTAGTGGCCACCAGATCAGTTGTCGAGCCCTCCACATCAACCAGTACTTTTATAGGAGAAACTGCCATGCATTCTCCTTCCTCCGGATCTTCCCTCTCAGTGCCCACATCTTCTACCTACCCTCCGACTATATTGCGGGTTTCACAGACACTATCCAGTCTTAACAACTTGATGCAGGCAACTACCACAAAGTTGACTCCCATCAGAGCTTCAGGTACCTCCATCAGTGGAGGACTCTTTGAAGAAGATTCTGGAAATCCAGAAGAAGATTTTGGACCACCAGAAAAAGATCCGGGAGACTCTTGATACACATGGGAAGATTATCAAGGATTTGGGAAGTACGTGAAGAAGATGCGTAAGACTCAGGCATCTAAGGAGTCGGTGGACAAGTTATGCAAAGAAGTTGAGAAGATTGCTTCTGATGGTGATATTCCACTAGACATGCTCATGGAGGAGACAACCCAAGCAGCACATGCATCAGAGCATGAGGCATCAGATGCCGCAGCTGGCCAGCCTGAGGAACCGGCTGCCACTACTTATATTGCTGACGAGATGATCCAGATGCTCAGAAACCCCATGGTCCCCCAGTCAGAGGATGTGGAGATCCAGTTAGAGGACACGGAGGGAGCTGATGATCCTAGGTAGTCTGAGGACCCCACTCATGTTCTTGACCCGATGCAGACAGAGACCATCTGGGGAGTACTCTTTACTCTCTAACCTTTTCCTGATCTCATTTTGATATTAGCATTGAGGACAATGCTAATTTTTTATTTGGGGGGGGGGGGGGGGTGGTCCATTTCGATTTGATTTGTGATGAAATTCGGTATGTAATAACTATGATACTATTTTTCTTTATCTTTATTTACCGTCATTTTCACTTTTGGGATGTATATAATTTTACCATTCGATGTATATATTCATTTCCATTATGTATATATTCATTTACTCCATTTTTTACATATTCAGTTTACTTTCCGTAGTTTACTTCATAACTTCTTTTGTTATTTTTTCTTAATAGCTTAGCTTCTTATTTCCTCTAGTAGCTTCTTTTTAAGTTTTTAGCTTCTTTTTACATTTTTTGTGAACATTAAGCCTTTGGTTTTCTTAATGCCATGGTTCTTTCCAAAGGTGGATCTTGTGTGAACCGGGTGGCTCTTCCCAACGATGGATGGCGTGACAACCTTCTTAAGGGATCGAGTCTATTTTTTTTGTTTTGGTTTATATAGTAGTAGTAATTAATAAAAGTGTCTCAAGCAGGCTTCACTTGGTAATAATACATTTACCTTCGACCTCATGGTTAGAGGCAAGTTGATTGGTAAAGATTAGCTCTAGTTGTGACCTTTAGACTCTTGAGTTAACTAAAATAATCATCGAGTAGCTAGGGTTGTTGTGGGCCCTCGACTCTGTTCTCTTTAACAATCCAACAGCTTTAGTGGTGAGGTATTGAATTGCAAGTCCAAGTCCCATGCCAATAAGTATAGAACTTGCCCTGAATGTTTGTCTAGGCGAAATTCTAAGTGTAGCTCGACTTAAGAAATGATTGTAGGCTATCCTTGGTCCAATTTGAACTTTGAAAGCTTCCGTATCCTACCAATATAATATCCCTAGTCAACCCTTTTGAGCCTAAGCCTTTTTCCTTCAATAGCCACATTACAAGCCTTTATCCGTTCTATAATGACCCTCTCTTGGCACCTAACCTTTCCTTAGCATTTATGATGAACAATTGGCAAAAACATATGTTTGTGGGAGAGACGAGGAATTTAAAGTGATAAAAGATTAAAAGAAGAAAAATAATTGATGAAAAGGAAAGGCAAAGAAAGGAAGAAAATCCAAAATGAAATACGTCAAAAAGAAAGTGAAGGCTGAAGGGATTCAAAGAACGCAATGATGAAAGACATGGAATGATGAGAAAAGGAGAAAAATGTTTGTCATGAGTAAGAAAGAGTGACGGTGTGTCTCCCTAGTTCCCCCGAGGAAGAAGAAAATGACTCAAAGAGTTTAAGAAAGTATGAGCCGAAATGAGAAAATAGGGTGCTTAAGGAAAGAAGAAACCATTGTAGTTCGATAAGTCCTACCTTGATCAAAAAGCCTTCATTACATCCCATTAAAGCCCTATATGATTTCCAGTTTAGTGAGCTTACATTAGTGGTGATTTACATAAGGGGCAAGCTTATGGTACTTAGAGCTGGACTTGTGGCATTCTTTTGAGAGTGATGAGCGCACTTCTTCACAATCCTTGTTTTGAGTGGTACATTCTAAAATGTGAGATTTTCTTATGGAGAGTAGAGGAGGATGAGTTTGGTATCCACAATGACCTACGTGATAGAGCGAGCTTCCTTGATGAATTGAGTCAACTCTTGATGTTCTAGTGTCACATTAGAACTATAGTACTCAAAAGGTCATAACATGATGTTGTTGATAATTCATTTGCATTGAGGGTAATTATTAGTCCCAATTGATGCTATATGGAGTCACCTTAGGTCAGCTGGAATATCTTTTTCTTTTTCTTGTGGAGGTGGGAATTACCCTATTTGCTTGAGGACAAGCAAAAGTTTATGTTAGGGGGAGTTGATAAGTATGGATTTTAACCTATTATTTGCTCTGTTTTACTTGTGTTTAGGGCAAAAAATGCGTGAAGGTATTCCCGGAAACTAATGTAATATGCTTGATTGCAGGGATTGTTCAAAATGAGCCAAAGGAGTCATAATCAACTCATAAAGGAGTTAAAACTTGAACAAAAACCAAGACTGGGCCAAAAGATGTGAAACGCGGACCGCAAAAATATTGTGCGGCCGTGAAAGCTACAATGCGGTCGAGAGCACTATTTCGAGGTCAGCGAAAAGAAGATTTAGAGAGATGGATTTTTGGGACAAAACATGAACAAGCAGACCGCGTCAAAAAGGTGCGGCCACGAAAGTACATGCATGGTCGCGATTGGAATTACTCGGACCACGGTTGCTGAGGTTAAGAGAGCTTAAATTTGAAGGAAAAATAAGAAGTGCTGTCCACGCCAAGATTATGCGGCCGTGAAAGTCTCCTATGCGGCGGTGATGGAAATTACGCGGTCCGCAAAACCATGCTCAACCCAGATCCAGAAGTGAAGAATGCGGACCGCGATCAGAATTACGCGGCCACTGAAACTTCCCTTTTGGGCAATTTTATATTAGATTCACCTTATAACATTAGATTTTCATCTGTTAATCTACTATTATAAATTTTATCTTCTTTTCATCTTTGATTTATGCTATTTCTATGAGTAGCTAGACCCATAGCTAGGGTTGTGACCCAACCCTAGTGTGGGTAATTAATGGGTACTGAATTTTAGGGCTTGAATGTTTATGGGTTAGTGATATTTAGCCTAGTTCTTGCTAGAATTGTAGAATTAGTGGTTGCAAATACTGATTCATGCCTTTATAACTTAGTCTCTTCTTGAGAAAGAGGGACTAAGTGTAGGAAAAATAGACTAACAAGGAATTGGGGTGAACTCAAAAAATTGATAGTCCCAATTAAAAGGTTAAACCTAGAGATAGTAATACCCAACTTGAGCCAATAGCACGTGACTTGCATGAATACCCATTTTGAGAGGTACAGAGTGAGTACTTGGGTGTGATAGATATATTACGACCCCAAATTAATCAAGTTTGCCCTAGATTCTTGCTACCCATTAGATATCCACCTAGGCGGAAGTCACTACCCTAGTCCTTTTAAACACCTGAAAACCAACATCAAATAAATATTGTACTTAACTTTAATCATTGCATACAATAGAATAGAATTAGAAGTAGAATCAAAACCAAAATGTGTGGAAGTGTAATTAGGGACAAAACACGCATATAGACTTAGATATAAACCTAATTCCAAATCAATTAACTCCTTGTGGATTTGATCCCGACCTTGTTGGGTAAAACTACATCGACCATCCTCGCTACTCAATAGTAGTGCAGGCTTGAACCCGATCAGGCGCTCTATTTCTTTTGGTTGTGAACTGTGGGGGTTGTTCCGGATTAAGACAACTTGATTATTCACACATGAGTTGAGGTCCCGTGTAGCTTGTAGTGTCATATGAGCAGGATGGCTCTCGAGATGCAGGTCATTTATCGTACCTTAATCGTGCTTGGCTTTTGTGGCGTATTGCGCCATCCGTCTTCCCAAAGTTGTATTTTTGAACTTGGCGTGCTTGTTGCCGATATTCGGTATTCCGTAGGCAGAAGCATTATGACTTGATGGGTATGTCTCTATTTATTGTTATGAGTGGATCGGGCAGCACGTCTCCATGGGTACGTTATCCGGATCGGGTTGCACGCCGCAATGGTATCATGTTTGGATCAGGTTGAATGCCGCAACAGTGATATGTTGAGTATGGTTCCCTATATCTATTCTTGCGTATATTGTTTCTCATTATCTAAGAAGGGTTCAAAATATATGTTTGACTGTTTTATTCGTTACGCAGACTAGGTAATTCTTTTTCTAGAGTTCGTTCCTCCTTATGTGTCATATTCGAGTTGTGGCTTGTCGGCGCATTGATGGCACCATATGAGGTTTGGGTCAATGTTTGAGATGACTTATTACCTGAATAGCTTGTACTGGGTGAGATGAGGTTATTGGAATTGGGATAAGTTAAATCGGAGTTATAAAATGTATTTTAAAGAGCAAATATCGTTATTCACTTCATAATGAGGTAAGGATCCTTGTCAGGAGGGGAGACTCCATGATTTGTTGATCCGACAAGTAGTTATTAGCTTCTACACGTCTTTTTCATTGTGGCAGTATTGCGAGAGCTGGAACAGGACTTATATGTGTTATGAGGTGTGTTATGGGCATCATATTCGTAAAATCACAATTATTGTAGTCAGGGGATGCTATTATAACTTATGTGGTGCATGATGAGATTTCCACGTAGGTGCGTTATCGTGTTTTGGTATAGTGTGGGGTGATTGGTATGGTGTTCATGTGTTAGAATCAGGTCTTGTAGAGAAATTCAGAGGTTGGAATTTGGTTCTAAGGCTTATTGACTAAATAAAAGGGATGGGCTTCAGGATGACTCGAGCTAATATGTCCAACAGGATTGTGATGGCACAGATAGGTGCACTAGGTGTTGCAAAGTGATTTTGGACAACTCCGGAACAATCCTTAGCACGTTCTAGGACGAACGCATGTTTAAGAAAGGGAGAATATAACGACCTGACCGGTTGTTTTGAGCTCTAGTATATCGTTCAGTGGTTTGAGGCTTTGAGTAGCTTAAATTCAGGTATATTGACTTGTACATGTGGTCGGAATTGAAATTAGGAAAGTTCAGAGCTGATTTGGAAAGAAAATTCTAATTTCGAAAGCTTTAAGTTGGAAGAATTGACTAAGGTTTGACTTTTGAGTAAATAGCGTCAGAATCGGAATTTGAAGGTTCCAACAGGTTTGTATGACAATTTTGATCTTAGGAGTGTGTCCGGATGTCGATTTGGAGGTCTGTATGTTATTTCGGCATCAATTGTCGAAAGATGGAAAATTGACTGATTTTGGGAAAGTTTTAATGGGAGTGGAATTTTTGATATCGGGGTCAGATTCTAATTCCGGAAGTGGTAGTACGCCCGTAATATCAATTATGACTTGTGTGCAAAATTTGAGGACCTGATTTGATAGGTTTCGGCGTCGAATGTAGAAGTTTGAAGTTCAAAACTTCTTTAAGCTTGAATAGGGGTGCGATTCGTGGTTTTGGCATTGTTTGATATGATTTGAAGGCTCGACTAAGTTCGTATTATATTTTGGGACGTGTTGGTATATTTGTTTAAGGTCCCGAGGGCCTCACGTGAATTCCGGATGGTTAACAGATTGATTTTTGGACTTAAGAAATACTGAAGCTGGGCAGCAGCTGGTGTGATCGCTTCTGCGGTGTCTTGGTCACAGAAGCGACATCGGAGAAGCGAGGTCGAGCTAGCAAAAGAGAACTGTGAAGGGGCAAGGCAGTGGTCACAGGTGCAAAGAAATTCCTGCACCTACGGAATCGCAGAAGCGAGAAAGAAGACGTAGAAGCGGCGGATCCTCAGATGCACGATTAGCCCTTGCAAAAGCGGTTGCGCATAAACGAAAATGCTTTTGCAGATGCGAGGTGTCAGCTGGGAAGTGTACTCCACATATGCGCTTTTTGGCTCGCAAAAGCGAGGCCGCAAATGCGCTAATATGTCGAATTTGGTCATTTTGTCATTTTCATTTGGGATTTTTGGAGCTCGGTTCTTTGGCGATTTTGAGGAGTTTTCATCATGTAACATAAGGTAAGTAATTTCCCACTTCTTGTGAGCTTAATGTAAGGTTTATATGTGGATTTAAGGAGGAAAATTTAGGAAAATTGTGGGATTTTTATAGAAAACCTAAAATTGATAATTTTTTATTTTGACCCCCGATTTTGTAAATGGAATTAAGAATAAATTATATATTTGAGTTAATAATGTTATGGGTAAGGTTTATTTTTGAAAAGTTTCGGAATTCGAGCACGTAGGCCCGAGTTTTGACTTTATCGACTTTGCGAGCGGTGTTGGGATTTTTTAAATTTATTAATTATGGGTGTTAGAGTATATTTTCATTGGTTTGCACCTTGGTTGACTAGTTTTGGATCGACGAGAATCGATTTGAGGTGTTAGAGTGGCTTTGAGACCGGTTACGGAACTTTGGAGCGAGGTAAGTCTCCAGTCTAACTCCGTGAGGGGGAAACTATCTCTAGGTGATGTGTTTTATTATGGGCTACATGTTGCGGGGGCTACGTATGCAAAAGGTGATGAGAGTCCATCTGTAGCTAGATTCATGTTATTTCTGGGTAGACTTATGTTCCCGCCATGCTATAAATATACTATTTGAGTTATCTTTTGCCTATTAATTTCCTTTATTTTACGTTGCGAGTTGAGACTAAACTTGTGTAGAGCGATAGACATGATATTGTAGAGATTCAACGGGCTTAATTATTAGCAGCGAAATAATTTTACTTCCCTTACGAATTTCTCCCGCGTTATGCGTTCATATCAAAAGGTTTCCCTTAAACTTTATAGCTCACCCGTTTATTCATGAGTGGAGTCAAGGACCCGTCAAAGCTTCTTATTCTAATGGGATCGGGTCGTTCGCCTCAGCATGATAGATACATATATGGTTCATGACATTCAACCCTCGGCAGTGCGCATATTATGATTGATCGGGCCGTACGCTTCGACAGGATTTTTGTATCACGCTCTCATGAGAGCGGGCCATTCGTCTCGGCAATAAAATAGATGTATCTATGGTTTGGCAAATGTTACGATGGATTGGGACGTACGCTTCTGCGTTTCTATAAAATACTCTTATGAAATCGTGTCCAATAATTGGCAAGAAGCCAACATATCTGTGAGCTTCCTCTGATTGAATTATGACGACTTATCTGGTAAGTTCCATATTATATATACTCCGATTGAAAAGGTAACTACTTGCTGAGAGCTTGAGATATCTTTGAGAAGAGAGCTGTGCCACATATTTACACCTGTTAATTTTGTTTATTTACTCTGACTCATATCTGTTTACTTCTACTGTATCTGTCTTATTGGACCACTAGTAGGTGTCGATGTCGACCCCTCGTCACTACTTCTCTAAGGTTAGGCTAGATACTTACTGGTATGCGTTGATTTACGTACCCATGCTACATTTGCTGCACCTTTTGTGCAGATAAATATACGTCTGATGGTCTTTTGGGCACAACGACGCGGCTATTGCGGGGACTTTACCATGAGTTTCATTCCATGTTACGCTCTGCATCCTACAGAGTCTCCATTAGAGTTATTTATATTTTCCTGTTTAATTTGCATTATACACAGATGTTGTATTTTATTATATTTTTAGTTGATACTCATGCATTTATGACACCGAATTTTGGGAGTTCTTACTGTTGTTGGTTATTGTAGATCACGTAGTTATTAACATTTTACCCTTGTATATTCCATTTTATACTATTTAAATAATCAAAATTATGATTTCAAAGTAATAAAATGAGTAATTAAATTGATCAATCACTATTGGCTTGCCTGACAGCGACGTTAGGTGCCATCGCGACCTACTGTGAATTTTGGGTCGGGACAACTAACTGTAAATGCATCTATATCAATATTTGTGTTGATGATTCACTTATAAGTTTCACATGATCATTTTATTTAATTATTTCAGCCTAATGATTACGTGGGAGAGTGCTTCATTCATGGATGCATGAAGATTAATGTGTGCGACGGAGGTGGCACTATGAATCATCAAGATCAAACGGGGTGACAATATAAATCGTCAAGCAAATACTTTATGTTCGTTTAATGTGAAATTCATACATTATTTCAGATCTTTGTCACAATCAAGCCTTACATTGGCTAGTTCTTTTCTTCGAAATATAGTTGTTATAGAAGAGTTATGTAATGCGGATACTATTAATTAATTAATTAGCAATTGTGTATATTGAAATTTATTTTGTGGACATTTTTAAATATCAATATGTGTGGAATAAGTTATTTTTGAATCTTAATATGTTATTTCTTTTAATATAATATGCACGGGCACAAAATAATTGGAATTTCTTTCCTTTAAAAATTAATTATCTAGAAAACAACGAATTTGTTAGAAAATGCATCGTCACTACTAATAAACTAAAATTTTCGTAAAACAATATCACGACCCAAAATTTCACCACAGGAGTCGTGATGACACTTAGTCTCTAAGACTAAGTAAGCCGATTTTAATTACAATTCAAGCCATATTATTTTTTTTAAAACATATAATTTAATACAACCTCCCAAGAATAGTAATATTGAGTCAAGAACTCTCACTGAATACATGAAATGATCGCAAGGATCGAATATACAATATTGTTTGAATGATAATTAACAGTACAATAAAATAGAAAGACTCCTAGAAACTGCGACGACCAAGCAGCTCTACCTTAAATCCTTGCGAGAACACTTTAACTCTGTCTGAATCCGATAGCTCCAGTACCTGGCTCTGCACAAAAATATGCAGAAGTGAAGTATGAGTACACCACGGTCGGTACCCAGTAAGTATCAAGATTAACCTCAGTGGAGTAGAGACGAGATACACTCAAAACACTCACTAGTTTAATAACCTGTGCAATATGATATACAAAATAATAGGAAACAAATAACAATAAAGGCAACACAAATCAACCAATGATATGCACAACAGGGCAACAAGAACATCATTAATATCGCTCAACAAATAATAAATACAAGTACACCCAATTAAATCAAGTCCTTCAAATAAATATCTTTCACATATATTCTTCCAAATAACCCTCTTTCAAATATAATTCTTTCAATAAATCTTTTTAAAATATAGTTTCCTTCAAATATTACTTTTTGAATAAAACTCCTTCCAAATTAATATTTTGAATATAATTCTTTCAATTAAAAGTCACCACGTGACACCTCATTTCATAATCATAAAAATACGGATCTCATCCCTTTCCATATTTTTCGTAAACACGGGTCTCAGTCCACTTTCATATTTTTTTCAGGCACTTCGTGCCCATAATTAAATCATAATATTTTTCCGGCACCTTGTGCCCATTTTTCATATCACATCTGCAAGGACAGTTCACGTGCCAATAATAAAACCATCATATTTTCCCCGGCACTTCGTGCCCACGTTTCATATCTCAACTGCACGGACAATTCACATGCCAATATCATCATTATTTACTTACGGCACCTCGTTCGCACATTTCTTTTTATAATCCGCCTGGCAATAGCCACAGGCCCCCAATATCAACATAAATAAGACTATTATCAATTTACCAACAACAAAATAAATTGCACAAAGTATAAAAATAAATACAAGAAAAATCACAACATCATATAAAAATCACCAATGTAACCACTCCACATCATCACATATCATCCCTGCCAATAGCCACCCTTATCACTCCTATAATAGCCTCCCTTATCCCTCCACCCTGACAATATCAATAGCCATCCTTATCGCTCATATAGCCAGCCTTATCTCTCTTATATTCACCATTATCTCTTCTATAGCCACCCTTCCTGATAATAAAATGTCGACTTAAAAATTTATTCTAAAACATCAATAAAAGTCAATGCAGGGCCCGCCCATCGGAACCCGACATACGTTTTACGAACTCCGAACACTCATTCCTATACGAGTTCAACCATACCAATTTTATCGAATTCCAATAACAACTCGACCTCCAAATCTTAAATTTTGTTTTTTGGAAGATTTTGTCAAAATCTTGATTTCTTTCATTAAAATCCGAATCAAATGATAAATATAATTATATATTCATGAAATATAAACACTTTAGGATATAGAACACTTAACCCAGCCAAGCTTGTGAAAAATCTCTCCCGAATCGCCCAAATCCGAGCTCAAAAAATCCAAAACGAAAAATGGCGAAATGACCATTTTTGGTCCTTATGATTCTGTCCAGAACCGCTTTTGCGGACAAATTTATCGCACCTGCGTGCTCGCTTTTTCCAGCAAATTCCCGCTTCTGCGAAGATCACTGCCCAGCCACAAATCTCGCACCTGCGATGCAATTTCCCCTTCTGCGCTGCCTCGTCGCTTCTGCGTAGAAGACATCGTACCTGCGTAATGCTATCTGCATCTGCGACCTTCCTCCAGTTTCGCTTTTACGAGGTCGCACCTGCGCCCAAATTCCGCAGGTGCGATTCCAACAGATGCTGCCCATTTCCAGCAGCTTTTCAAGTCCAAAAATCAACTCCGTTAGCCTTCCGAAATTCACCCGAGGTCCTCAGAACTTTAACCAAATATACAAACATGTCCCAATATATAATACGAACTTAGTCAAGATTTCAAACGATGTCAAACACTGAAATTACGAATCGCGCATCGAATCGAATTTTGAGTTTTCAAATCTTCCGACTTCTATATTTTGCGCCGAAACGTATCAAATCAATCCGGAATATTTTTAAATTTTGCACACAAGTCATAACTGATGTAATAGAGCTATTCAAATTTCTGGAATCAAAATCCGACCTCGTTATCATAAATTCCACCTTTGGTCGAACTTTCCAAAATCTTCTATTTTCCAACTTTCGCCAAAATGCATCGAATTATCCTACGGTTTTCCAAATCCAAATCCGGACACACGCCTAAGTCCGAAATTACCATACGAAGCTATTGACACTCTCAAAGTTCCATTACGAGGTTGTTTGCTCAAAAGTCAACTCTCCGGTCAACTCTTTTCATTTAAGCTCCTAAATAAGATTTGTTCTTCCAATTTAATTCCGAATCTTCCGAAAATCAAACTCGACCAAACCCGCGGGTCATCATACACATTGCGAAACTGTTCGAGACCTTAAGTTACTGAATGAGACGTAAATTCTTAAAATAACAAGTCGGGTCGCGACAAAAAATTAGAATATAATAAAATAATCTGACCCCGACTTTTTTATATGATTTGTAGCCACAAAACTTTTAGTCCGTAGCTAAACGAAAAATACTTTTGCTACAAACTAATATATGAAAGCAGTTACATATTCAAATTTTTGTGGAAAACGATTTTAAATCTTTGCCACTCTATATTATTTTGTGGCTACCATATAAAGATTGCTACAAATTTATTTGTCACGGCAAGAGTATAAAAATCATTTGCTATCAATATTTATTTTTCGTGGCAAAAGTTTTGCCAATATAGATATAGTATAAAATTTCCATAGCAATAAGTATTAGATATTAGCCGCAGACTATGAAAAATTTCTAGCTAACTTTTAATTACGAAATTTGTAGCTAACTTGTAAAAGACCGAATTTCACATGAGTTTTGGCGGGATACTTGACCATTAATAAATATTGTGTTTCGTTGTACATTCGCTTTGTATTAGCTCTTAAATCAGTTATTTATAAAGTATCCTCTCTTCTTGTTGAGCGGTCCGAACTCCTCGATAATAGATAGATGCATGTATGGTTCATGCCGCTCGACCCTCGAAAGTGTACACATTATTCTGGATCGGGCCATACGACCTCGGCATCATCGTGCGTGATAACACTCAAAGTTTAATTATATATTTGATATATTTTCCTGGCTTGAGGGTCTAAAATTATATAGGACAGAAATTTCTTTGGGACTTACCATGTGATGAAGGAATTATTTAATTTACTTCATGCTTGTTATTGAGTTATTATTATTATTATTTACATAACACATGCTTATTTAGAACTTCTATATTTCTTTACTATTAGCCCATAGTAAGTGTCAATGTCGACCTATCGTCACTACTTCTTCGAGGTTAGACTTGATACTTACTAGATACATATTGTTTATGTTCTCACGCTATACTTCTGCACTAACCGCGCAGGATCTGAAGAAGGTGCATCTGGCGGTCTCACCGGCGCGCATCCCCGATACTATGCGGCCTAGTGGTGTGCTTCTTCCTGAGCCATTCTGCAGCCCCTAGAGCCTCTCTTTTATACTTATTTTATGTCTATTTTATTTCAGACATTAGTTAGAGTTTTGTATATTCTACTAGTGTTCATACACTTGTTACACCAGGTCTTGGCACACATTCTAGTAGACTTTATAATTTTGGAGTACTTATATATCTATGATTGCACTCACTCTCTTTTGTTTTCTTTATTAAATATTCCACTTCATAATATCTTAATAAATATAATTTTATTACTTGAAAACTTATTAAAAGGAGTAATCACGTAGTTAGTTCACTGTTGGCTTGCCTAGCGGCGACGTTGGGCGCCAACATGGCCTATAGGAGAAATTGGGTCGCGACAACATGGTATCAGAGCACTAGGTTCATGTAGGTCTTACAAGTTATGAGCAGGCCTAATAAAGTCTTGCAGGTCGGTGCAGAGACGTCCGTACTTATCTTCGAGAGGCTATAGGGTGTTAGGAAACTACTTTTTTCTTCATCTACTATTGTGCAGTTGATGTTGTTCTAAGTATTGTTCTATTATTCTCTAACCCGGTCATGGAAGGGCTTCTCCCCCTATTGCTAGAGGCCGAGGAGGGCTCCAGCTCGTGGTAGAGGACGAGGGCGCACTATAGTTGTTCCATTCATGCCACCAGTGGATCCAGTAGATGATCCTATTATTGAAGAGCAGGGTGAGGTTCCTTCAACAAAGCCAGCCCCGGTGGATTTCATGTCCACAACAGAATTCTATGAGGTCATGGGCCGTATGCTGCGGTTCATGGATTCTATGACTTAGGCAGGTTTATTTCCAGCAGACCCAAATACATCTAAGGAGGGAAAGGGATCACATACCCTTACCGCTCAGGCTCTAGGGCATGTAGTTGCCGTATATCTGGCTTCTGGGCGCACTACCCGTAGGCGGAGCTCAGCCAGTTATAGCAGCTATACCTGAGCCCAGATCTGCTGTGACCGGCGATCCGCATAAGCTATTGGACTGATGAACCAGGCTTCATGCTCCTATCTTTGGGGGTGAGCGACATGAGGACCCCTAGGATTTTATTGATCGGTATAGGGACAGACTACAGAACATGAGGATATTGGAGTCCCACGGGGTGGACTTTACTACCTTTCAGCCGAAGGGTAGGGCCCGTAGATGGTGGCAGTCCCATAATCTTGACAGACCAACAGGTTCTCCTACCATGACTTTGGATTAGTTCACACGCCTCTTCTTGTACAGATATATTCCACCCTCTTAGAGGGAAGAGTTGCAGTTTTAGTTTGAGCAGCTTTAGCACGGACAAATGTCGATGACCGAGTATGAGGCGAGATTTTCTGAGTTGTCTTGCCATGCACTTATGATACTTCTTACCGATGCAAAGATAGTGCAGAGGTTTGATGTTGGTTTGCACTCTAATATCTAGGCCACCATGGCTCAAGAGATGGAGATGGGGACTTCTTACGGGCTAGTTGTAGAGATAGCTCGGAAGATCAAGGGTGTCCCTCAGATAGAGCCGAGAGAAGGTGATAAGAGATAAGCGATTTCAATATTCTAGAGAGTTCAGTGGTGCCCCGGCCGGGGGCAGGGTTCAGTTTGTGAGGGGTCAGTCTAGCAGGCCCATATATCCAGCACCACCGCCTCCTCGGGGTGATCTAGTGCAAACTTATTTCAGCGCCATGCTAGAGAGTTGCTACCGCCCACCAATTATTCTGGGATCCTCCAGTGGGTATTCAGGCCATTAGGGTCAAACTGTAGGTCAACAATCCACCATACCGAGAGGTTATTTCGAGTGCGAGGATCTTAGTCATATGCGGAGGTTCTTCCCCAAGCTTCGGGGGAAGGCAGTGCAGCAGGGTCAGCAATCAATGATTACAGCACCAGCTGCACCACCAGTCGTCCGGCGGCCAGAGGCACAGAGTAGGTGGGTAGAGGCCATCCTAGACGTGGAGGCAAGCCAGGAGGCACTCTATCTAGTAGGTGATCTAGCCATATTCTATTCCTTTCCAGCCAGACCAGATGCAGTAGCCTCAGATGACATGATCACATGTATTATTTCTGTCTGCGTTAGGGATGCTTCGATATTATTTGATCCAGGGTCTACATATTCATATGTTTCATCTCAGTTGCTCCTTTTCTAAGAGTTCCTCCTGAGTCCTTGGGTACTCCTATTTATGTGTCAATACCAGTGGGCGATTCTGTTATTGTGGATCGGACCTATTAGACCTTAGTTGTTACTTTAAGTGGTTATGAGACCCGAGTAGATCTTCTGTTGCTCGATATGACTAACTTTGAGGTCATCCTGGGCATTGTTTGCCATGCCAACATTATTACCTTGGCAATGCCAGAGTTACCTAGATTGGAGTAGAAGGGTTCGTCTCTCAGTACATCTAGTCAGTTTAACTCCTTTCTGAAGGCTCGACACATGGTCGAGAAGGGTTGTTTGGCTTATCTAGCTTATGTTCGGGATACTACTGCAGAGACTCCGGCAATTGATTCAGTGCTCGTGGTCCAGGAGTTCTTCGATGTGGTTTCTTTTGATCTTCCAAGCATGCCACCCGATCGTGATATCGATTTTTGTATTGATTTGGCTCAAGGTACCCGGCCTATATCTATTCCACCGTACCGCATGGCTCCGAAAAAGTTGAAGGAACAACTTGAGGAGTTGCTAGCAAAGGGGTTCGTCAGACCAAGTGTGTCGTGTCGGTGTGCACCAGTGTTATTTGTGAAGAAGAAAGAAGGGACTATGCCTATGTGCATTGATTAACGCCAATTGAACAAATTTACCATTAAGAACAAGTACCGGTTTCCATGTATTGATGATTTGTTTGACCAGTTGTAGGGTGGAAGGGTGTTTTCTAAGATCGACTTGAGATCGGGGTACCATCAGCTAAAGATTCAGGATTCTGATGTTTCGAAGACGGCTTTCCGGACTAGATATGTCCATTATAAGTTTCTAGTGATGTCCTTCTGTTTGCCTCCCCAGCGGTGTTTATGGATTTGATGAACCGGGAGTTCAGGCCATATATTGATTCGTTTTTCATTGTCTTCATTGATGACATTTTTATCTACTCATGTAGCATGCAGGAGCACACGCAACATTTGAGAGTGGTGCTTCAGACCTTGCAGCAGTAAAAGCTATATGTTAAGTTCTTCAAGTGTGAGTTCTAGTTAGATTCTATGGCATTCTTGGGACATGTTGTATCAGGCGAGGGTATTAGGGTAGATCCCAAGAAGATCGAGGTGGTTCAGAGTTGGCGTCGCCCTACTACAACCACTGAGATTAGGAGATTCTTGGGGTTAGTAGGTTATTATCGTCGGTTTGTGTAGGGCTTCTCATCTATTGCGGCACCTTTGACTAGATTGACCCAGAAGGGTGCTCCGTTCCGATAGTCCGATGATTGCGAGGCGTGCTATTTGAAGCTCAAGACCATATTGACTTTAGGACGAGTGTTAGTGTTGCCTTCTGGTTTAGGGATGTATACTGAGTATTGTGACGCCTCACACTTTGGTTTATTGATGCAGGAGGGGTGAGTTATTTCATATGCTTCACGTCAGCTGAAGCACCACGAGAAGAATTACCTTGTACACAATTTGGAGTTGGCCGCGATTGTTCATGATCTCAAGATGTGGAGGCATTATCTTTATGGGTTGTCCTGTGAGGTTTACACCAATCATTGCAACATGTAGCATTTGTACAAGCAGAGGGATCTCAATTTGAGGCAGCGTAGGTGGCTTGAGTTACTAAAAGATCATGATATTACCATCTTTTATCATCCAGGCAAGGATAATATAGTGACGGATGCCTTGAGCAGAAAGGCGGAGAGTATGGACAGTTTGGCATTCATTTCAACAGAGGAAAGGCGACTAGCTTTGGGCATTCGGTCCATGGAAAATAGACCTGTGAGGTTCGATAGTTCAGAGCCCAGCCAAGTTCTTGCATGCCTTGTCGCCCATTCTTCACTATTCGGGCATATCAAGACCCTTCAGTTTTATGATCTGCACTTATTGGTTCTCACAGAGACTGTATAATAGGGTGGTGCCAAAGAGGCTACCATCAGAGGCAAGGTGGCCTACTCCAGCTGATGACTATACCTGAGTGGAAGTGGGAGTGCATTACTATGGACTTCGTAGTTGGGTTGTCGCGGACCTTGCGGACGTTTTATGTAGTTTGGGTCATTGCCGACAGGTTGACCAAGTTGGCACACTTCATTCCAATTCTTACCACGTATTCTTCAGAGAGGTTGCCTCAGATTTACATTTTGGAGATTGTTCGATTCCACGGTGTGCTTGTCTGCATTATATAAGAAAGATGCCCTCAGTTTACTTTGCATTTCTAGAGGGTAGTACACAGTGAGTTAGGGACCCGGGTAGAGCTCAACACAACCTTTCATCCGCAGACTGACGGGGGATTAGAGCAGACAGTTCAGATCCTAGAGGATATGCTCATAGCATGTGTGATTGACTTTAGAGGGCAGTGGGATCGATTCTTGCATTTGGCCGAGTTCGCTTACAACAATAGTTATCAGTCCAACATCGAGATGGCTCAATTTGAGGCATTATATGGTCGAAGAATTCATTCGCCCATCGGATGGTTTGAGCCCGGCGGGGCTTAGTTATATGGTATTGATTTAGTGAAGGATCCCTTGGAAAAGATAAAGTTGATTCAGGAGCGACTTCACACAGCACAATCCGGACATAAGATTTACGTGGATCAGAAGGCGCGTGATTTATCATTTATAGTGGGCGAGAAGTTTCTCTTGAAGGTCTCAGCGATGAGTTATTAAGGCGAGTTGGGGAGGTTGCTTATGAGCTTGATTTGCCTCCCAGTCTGTCTGGAGATCATCTAGTTTTCTACGTGTTTATGCTCCGGAGGTATCATGTTCATAGGGCATATGTGTTAGACTACAACAAGGTTCAGTTAGATGAGACACTGGGTTACGAGGAGGAGCCAGTTGCCATTGTTGACGGGAAGGTTTGCCAGCTGAGGTCCAAGAACATTTATGAGGTAATAGTTCAATGGATGGGCCAACCATTCGAGGAGGCGACTTGGGAGGCCGAGGAGGACATGCGGAGTAGATATCCACACCTATTCAGCACTCGAGGTATGATTCTAGACCCTTTCGAGGATGGATGTTTGTTTAAAAGGTGGAGAATGTAACGACCCGACTGGTTGTTTTGCTTCCTAAATTCCTGTTCTCCTAAATAAGACTCCACGTATGTACTTTTACTATTTTATGACTCACGTGGATGATTAGTTCGGGATTTGGAATGGTTCGGGTTGAAATAGGAATACTTAGTTCCTTAGTTTGGCTTTAAAGGGACTAAGTTTTACTTTGTTCAATGTTTCTAGTAAACGACCTCGGAATCGGGATTTAACGGTCCCAATAGGTTCGTATGATGATTTTGGACTTGGGCGTACGTTCGTATTGAGTTTCGAGACAAGGTAAGTCTCTTGCCTAACCTTGTAAAATGGAATTTACCCCATATGTGCTTTAAATTGCTATTTGCTTCTAATTGTAGGGGCTACGTACGCACGAGGTGATAAGATTTCGTGCGTAGCTACTAACTATGCTTATGTCCAGGTAGTTTAGGACCCGGGTCATGAAATACTTGTAATGTTTGCACCCTACTTGTTAATTAAAGTGCCTAAATTATATTAGAACTTGATAGAGGAATTGTTAAAGACCGAATTTCACTTACGTGAGTTTTGGCGATATACTAGACCGTTAATAAAAATTGTGTTTCGTTGCACATTACCCTTGTATTAGTACTTAAATCAGTTGTTTATAAAGTATCCTCTCTTCTTGCGGAGCGGGCCGAATGCCTTGGCAGTAGATAGATGCATGTATGGTTCATGTCGCTCGACCTTCGATAGTGTACACATTATTTTGGATCTGGCCGTACGACCTCAGCATAATCGTTCGTGATAACACTTGAAGTTCAATTATATATTTGATATCTTTTCCTGGCTTGAGGGGCTAAAATTATATAAGAGAAAAAATTATTTTTGACTTACCATGTGTGAAATAATTATTTACTTTACCTCCTGCTTATTATTGAATTATTATTATTATTTACATAACCTATGCTTAGACTTGATAGTAAGTTTCTTTACTATTAGCCCATAGTAAGTGTCGATGTCGACCCCTCGTCACTACTTCTTCAAGCTTAGACTTGATACTTAGTAGGTACATATTGTTTATATTCTCACGCTACACTTCTGCACTAACCGTGCAGGATCTGAGGCAGGTGCATCTGGCTGTCACACCGGCGCACATCCCCAATACCTTGAGGCCTACTGGTGAGCTGCTTCTTGAGCCGTTCTGCAGCACCTAGAGCCTCACTTTTGTACTTATTTTCTGTCTATTTTATTTCAGACGGTAGTTAGAGTTTTGTATATTCTACTACTGCTCATATACTTGTGACACCAGGTCTTGGTACACATTCTAGTAGACTTTATGGTTTTGGAGTACTTATAGATCTATGATCTCACTTAGTTGCTTTCGTTTTATTTATTAAAACTTTCTACTTCTTAAATCTCTTAATAAATAGAATTTAATTACTTGGAAACATATTAAAAGAAGTAATCACGTAGTTAGTTCACCGTTGGCTTGTCTAGCTGCGACGTTGGGCGCCATCATAGCCTATAGGATAAATTGGGTCATGACAAGTTTAGATATAAAACCTAAGCAGAAAGAAGGATGAGTCAATCAATGGTTGTTTCTCCCAACTAGTGGCATCATCACTTAGAAAATATTCAATCCAACTCTAGGGGATACAGTTTTAGTTCAGTTCAAAATACATACCCATTTCCCCCTTTAGTCATGTGGAGGGGAAGAGAGAGACATAGAGTTGGATATTATAATGTCACGACCCAAAATCGTAACCTATTTTGATGGCGCCTATCGTGCCCCTAGGCAAGCTGACATTTCAAAAATATTTCCAACACTTCTAACAGAAAACGAATTAAAACAGCTTTAACAATAAAAGTTCTCATAAATAGGGATAGAAACCGAAAACACAACGTGGAAGTTCCCAACTATTTGGGTGTAACAGAGTACATGAGCATCTATACATCACAAGTCCGAAAAACACAGTCTATAATAGTGTGAAACTAAATACAATAAGCAGAAAGATAGGGAATGAGGGACAAGGTTTGCGAAACGCTGGGCAGCTACCTTGGAAGCTCCAAAAGATCAACTATGCGATGGAATCAACAACCACCATATCCAGAAACACCTAGATCTGCACACGCAGTGCAAGGTGTAGCGTGAGTACAACCAACTCAGTAGGTAACAAGACTAAATAAAGAATTAAAAGTAGTGACGAGCTTTACCATTATAGTTCATTTTCAGTAATCTTAACATAGGAAAGTAGGCATCTTTTCAAGTTCGACAATTAAGGCCAATGCAGTTAATTCATGTCGAGTACAACTGAAATTAAAGATAATATCTCTCAGAAATTTCAAGGCAGTGATATATGGAAACTGAAGTACAATAGAAATAAAAGTCTAATGCACCCTCTTAGGGGAACACTGACTCAGTCCTCCCACACACTCCAACCTCACAATCACTCTTTCCTCTCAATCACTCAGCACTCGGCACTCAGCACTCGCACTCAGTAGGTACCTGCGCTCACTTGGGGTATGTACAGACTTCCGAGGGGCTCCTTCAGCCCAAGCGCTATAACAAGCCAATCATGGAATATATTAGTGAAACATGATACGGCGTGCAACCCGATCAAATAAATATCCTCACAATTAGGCCCTCGGCCTCACTCGGTCATCAACCTCTCCAGTCTATCGGGCTCTCAGAAAGCATGATAAGCAACCCAGACAACAATGATATGATGCATCAATAATGAACAAACCAACTATGACTGAGTACAAACAACAATTTAGCAGATAATTCAACATGTACACGACCTCTGTGGCTCCCTACAGTGCCAACACGTAGTCTAAATTTGATTTCTAACTTGATTTGTCGTTCAATTTCTCTAATACATGGAGAATGTACAGATAACAACAGATTATTCAACTACACAGTTTCATGGAATTTGACCTAGTCATAGTTCCTACGGTGTACACCCACACGCCCATCACCTAGCATGCATGTTACCTCAAAACCATTCACATGTCACATAATTCGGGGTTTCAGACCCTCAGAACCAGATTCAGAACTGTTACTTACCTTATTCTGAGCAAATCTCTACTCCAACACACCTTTGCCTCATAAATCGGCCTCCAAATGTCCCGAATCTTGCCACAAACAGTACAATACAATTAGCACGGGCTAAAGGAATCAATTTTACTTGAAAAACACGAAATTATTAATCAAAAATCAGAAATCAACTCAAAGACGCCCCCGGGCCCACATGTCGAAACCCGACAAAAGTCACAATACCCGAAAGCCCATCTAACTACTAGTCCAACCATACCAATTTTGTCATTATCGGACACCAAGTCGTCACCCAAATCCCCAAATCAAACCCTCCAAATCCCTAGCCCCAAACCCCCAATTTACACCTTAAATACACACCAACTAGGGGGGAAAATCAATGTGGAAACATGATTATGGATCAAAACGAGCACAAGGGACTTACCTCAAGAATCCCCTCGAAAATCCTCTCAAGAATAGCCAAAACCAGAGCGCAAAATGTTAAAATGAAGCCAAAAACGCGAACTTTTGTTTTTAAACATTATGCCCAGGCCTTTCGCACCTGCGGCCAAATATCCGCACCTGTGGAACCGCTCCTGCGGTAAATCCTCCACTTCTACAAAAATCACTTAAACCCCCCAGGCCCGCATCTGCGCTCCAAGTTTCACACCTACAAAGTTGCTTCTGCGGCCTTGTATTTGCTTATGCGGAAACATGCCTCTCCCTCAACTCCGCATTTGCGGACCTTCGCTCGCACCTACGGGCTCGCAGATGCAGTTAACCCCTCGCACCTGCGGCCAACCCCTCACAGGTGCGATCATACTAGAAGAGCTCTAGCTTCAGCAATGCACTAAGTCCCATTTTCGATCCGCTAACCATCCAAAATCAACACGAGGCCCCCGGGACCTCAACCAAACATACAAACGAGTCCTAAAACACGATACACACTTAGTCAAGACCTCAAATCACCTCGAACAGCATCAAAAACATGAGTCGCACATAGATTCAAGCTTAATGAACTTTGAACTTTCAATTTCTTCAAACGTTGTCGAAACCTATCAAATCACGTCCGATTGACCTAAAATTTTGCACACAAGTCACAAATGACACCACCGACCTAGTCCAACTTCCGGAATCGGAATCCACTACGGGCCTCTAAAAATTCCAACTTTCGCCATTTCAAGCCTAATTCTACTACGGGCCTCTAAATCACAATCCAGACACGCTCCTAAGTCTAAAATCACCCAAAGAAGCTAACAGAATCATCAAAGCTCCATTTCAGAGTCGTTAACACATAGATCAACATACGGTCAATCATTTCAACATAAGTTTTCAAACTTGAGACTAAGTGTCTCATTTCATTCTAAAATCTCTCCGGACCCGAACCGATGACCCCGGCAAGTCATATAACAACTATAAAGTATAAAATGAACAGTAAATGGGGGAACGGGGCTACAACTCTCGAAACGACAGGCCATGTCATTACATCATCCCCCTCTTAAACAAACATTCAATCTCGAACGGGTCTAGAAACATACCTAGAGTCTAAAATAGGTATGGATATCTTCTACGAATCTCCCACTCGGTCTCCCGAGTAGCCTTCTCAACTGGCGGACCTCTCCACTGCACCTTCACTAAAGCTATGTCCTGTGACCTCAACTTTCGAACCTGCTGATCCAAAATGGCCACCCGCTACACATCATAAGTCAGACCACCATCCAACTGAACTGTGTTAAAGTCCAAAACATGAGACAAATTGCCAACATACTTCCGGAGCATAGAAACATGAAATACTAGATGCACACTCAACAAACTAGGTGGAAAGGCAAACCTCCCCAATCCTCCAAAGTACCTCAAATGGCCCAATATATGGAGGGCTTAACTTGCCCATCTTCTCAAACTTCAAACACCCTTCATGGGTGAAACCTTGAGCAGCACCTTCTCCCCAACCATGTAAGCAATATCACGGACCTTTCTATCGGCATATATCTTCTGTCTAGATTTCGTCGTGCGAAGACGCTCCTGAATCAATTTAACCTTGTCCAAAGCATACTGATAAAAGTCCGTACCCAATAGCCTAGCCTCACCCAGCTCAAACCAACCCACCAGATATCTACACCGTCTCTCATACAAAGTCTCATACGGAGCCATCTAAATGCTTGATTGTTACTATTGTTATAGCCAAACTCCGCGAGTGGCAGAAATCGATCCCACGAACCCCCAAAATCAATCATACAAGCGCGTAGCATGTCCTCCAATATCTGAATAGTGCACTTGGACTGTCCGTCCGTCTGAGGGTGAAATGTTGTGCTCGACTCAACCTGGGTGCCCAACTCTCACTGCATGGCACTCCAAAAGTGTGATGTAAACTGCGTGCCCCGATCTGAAATGATGGACACTAGCACACCGTGAAGGCAAACAATCTCTCGGATGTAAATCTCAGCCAACTGCTCTGAATAATAAGTAGTCCCAACTAGAATGAAGTGTGCGGACTTGGTTAGCCGATCCACAATCACCCAAATAGCATTAAACTTCCTCGAAGACCGTGGGAGCCCAACTACAAAATCCATGGTGATCTGCTCCCATTTCCACTCTGGAATCTCTAACCTCTGCAGTAATCCACCCGGTCTCTGATGCTCATACTTCACCTGTTGACATTGAGGCACCGAGCTACAAACCCTACTATATCCTTCTTCATTCTTCTCCACTAATAATGATGCCTCAAGTCCTGGTACATCTTCGCGTCCCCCAGATGAATGGAATACCGCAAACTGTGGGCCTCCTCAAGAATCAAAACACGTAGCCTATCTACATTAGGCACACAAATCCGACCATGCATCCTCAATACCCCATTATCCCCAATAGTAACATCTCTGGCATTACCGTGCTGGACCGTGTCCTAAAGGACAAGCAAATAAGGATCATCATATTGGCACTCTGTGATGCGGTCATATAAGGAAGATCGAGATGCCACACAAGCTAGAATCCGACTAGGCTTCAAGACATCTAATCTCACGAACTGGTTGGCCAAGGCCTGAGCATCAACTGCAAGAGGTCTCTCGCCAACAAGAATCAATGCAAGGCTACCCATACTCACCACCTTTCTGCTCAAGGCATCGACCACCATATTGGCCTTCTCGGGATGATATAGAATAGTGATATAATAGTCTTTTTGCAGCTCCAACCATCTCCGCTGCGTCAAATTTAGATCCCGCTATTTGAGCAAGTGCTGGAGACTGCGATGATCTATAAACACCTCACAAGACACACCATATAGATAATGCCTCTAAATCTGTAATGCATGAACGATGGTAGCCAACTCTAAATCATGGACAGGGTAGTTCTTCTCATAGGCTTCAATTGACGCAAAGAATAAGCAATCACTCTACCCTTCTGCATCAAGACACATCCAATACCAATCAGAGAAGCATCACAATACACTGTATAAGAGCCTGAAGCTGAAGGCAAATCTAGAACTGGAGCGGTGGCCAAGGCATTCTTGAGCTTCTGCAAGCTCTCCTCACACTCATCTGACTACCTGAAAATAGCACCCTTCTGGGTCAATTTGGTCAATGGCGATGCAATAGACGAGAAACCCTCCACGAAATGACGATAATAACTTGCCAAGTAGAGAAATCTCCGAATCTCCGTAGCTGAGGACGCTCTGGGCCAACTCTGAATCCCCTCACTGGACACCACGTGCCCCAAGAATGCCACTAAACTAAGCCAAAACTCATATTTGGAGAACTTGGCATAAAGCTTCCCCTCCCTCAACCACTGCAACACAATCCTCAAATACTGGGCATGCTCCTCCTAGCTACGAGAGTACACCAAAATATCATCAATGAACACTATGACAAACGAGTTAAGATAAGGCTAAAATACACTGTTCATCAGATGCATGAATGATGTTGGGGCATTGGTCAGCCTAAAAGACCTTACGAGGAACTCGTAATGACCATTACAAGTCCTGAATGCTGTCTTTAGAATATCTGAGTCCCGAATCTTTAGCTTGTGATACCCAGACCTTAAGTCAATCCTAAATAACACCCTCGCTACCTGAAGCTGATCAAATAGATCATCAATGCGCGGCAAAGGATACTTGTTCTTGAAGCTGCTCCTTCAATTGCTTCAACTCAACCGGTGCCATACGATACGGTGGAATATAAATGGGTTGAGTGCACGGCACCAAGTCAATACCGAAGTCTATATCCCTGTCAGGCGGCATGCCCGGCAAGTCTGCAGGAAAAACATTCGGGAAATCTCGCACCAATGGAACAAAATCAATATTAGGAGTATCAACACCAACATCCTTCACAAAGCCCAAATAAGATAAACAACCCTTCCCAATAATCCGATGGGCCTTCAAATATGAAATAAATCTGCTGGGAATGTGTCACGACCCAATTCCATCTTCGGTCGTAATGGCGCTCAACACCATTGTTAGGCAATCCAACTCTAATCAAACCAATAGTTCCCATTTAAATAAAATACTAAGTGGATAACATTTCCTTATTTGTTAAAGAGATTTAGAAATTTGCGAATGTGACATAATTAAATGGAAGCAAACGAGTACAAATCGTAATCATGTAAACAAATCCAAAATCATATGTCTACTAGTGTGTGTTCCAAGACCTGGTGTCACAAGTATGTGGAAAATCTAGTAGAATATACAAATAACACTAGCTTACTGTCTGAAAGGAAATAGACAGAAAAATAAAACATAAGGGAGACTCCAGCTGCTACAGAACGGCTCGAAAGGTAGCTCACCGTGAAGTCTCGAGATAGGGATCAAATCTACGCACCAGACTGGTAACCAGGTGCACCTGCCTCAGATCCTGTACAATTAAGTACATAAGTATAGCGTGAGTACATAAATAATATGTACCCAGTAAGTATCTAGCCTAACCTCGAAGAAGTAGTGATGAGGGGTCGACTCCAGCACTTACCAGGGCCAATAACATGATAATATGAATTTCTAATTTAGCATGATATACATCAATAAGACTCAGAACAAGAAATAACCGAACAAGTCTTCAGAAATATTTAAGAGCTTGAATCACGTCATTCCTTTAAAATATATGATCACACAAACAATAAATTTATACCGATTATGAAAGGAACTTCCAGTTCTATTATCACACACTAATACCACCGAGGACGTTCGGCCCGATCCAACATAATTGTAAATTATGCACTGTCGAGGGTCGAACGGCGCGAACCATAGATGTATCTAATACCCCGCACGCGAATCATACATGCGACGCGATCAAATATAAATTTATCAATAAATCAGAACCCTTTCTTGATTCTTTTCAAAATAAAGACAATTCGTGTCCACAAGCATGGTGTAAACCTAAAACTACCCAGACATAAACAGGAATAGTATCTACGTATGGACTCTCGTCACTTCGTGCGTACGTAGCCCCTCACAAATAACAACACATATTAATTAAGTTAACCTATGGGGTAAGTTCCCTCTTACAAGGTTAGAAAAGTGACTTACCTCGTCTCACAACTTACTTCCCAATTCAAGAATACGCTCAAACATCCAAATTTGATGCCAAACGACTCGGAACTAGCCAAACATTATATAAATCGATCAATATATGCTCAAAAGTTCATATCTCCACTATTAAAGTGATTACCCAACCAAAATTTCAAGATTCCTAAAATTCACCCCCGGGCCCAAACGCCCGGATTCATGAAATATTTGAAGAAAGTTGTTACCCATAACCTTAGGAACATAATAAATGATTTTCACTAAGTTTAATAAGTATTTTCGTGGTAAAATCTCATTTTTATTAAACCCTAGGTTTTGCATCTCAACCCATGATTACTACCCATTTTCATGTGGAAATCTACCCATAATATATGTATTACACTCATTTTTAAAAGAAATTACTTACCTCACAAGGCTAGTCCCCTCCTTAGAAGCTCTCAAATCGCATAAGAGTGGAAGAAAAATGTCATAAATATAGTCATAACCCATAATAAATGAGATTCACTGCCACTAGCTATTTCCGCACCTGCGGTCATAGGGCCGCACCTGTGCCCTCGCTTCTGCGGACAAGGGTCGGCTTCAGAGGAATTCATTTGGCCGGCTGGGATCGCTTCTGCGGACGGGCACCCACTTTTGCTGCTGCCATCTTTTGGCCGCTTCTGCGAGGCTTGGCCCGCACTTGTGAGCTCGCACCTGCGGATGACCAAGTACAGGTGGGGTTTTGACAGATCTGGTGCATCAGCTGTTGCTCCAAATTCTCATCTTGCTCCAAGCCTCGTCCAATTAACACTCGGGGCCCCCGGGGCCCCACTCAAACTTACCAACAAGTTTGGAATCATAAAACAGACTGGATCGAACTCTCGGAATACTCGAAACAACATTAAAACTATGAATCGCACCCCAAAGCCAATTGAATCAAACTTAAGAACTTCAAGTTCTTCAATTTATTCCAATGCGCCGAAACGTACTTAAACTACTCGGAATATCACCAAATTGTACGTGCAAGTCTTAAATGACATTACAGAACTATTCCCTATCTCAAAATTCCATTAGGACCTCGATAACACCAAAACCCACTCCAAATCAAATTTAAAGAACTTCTAAAGCCTTTAAATAACCAACTTTCACTATTAGGCGCCAAAACGCTCCCGGGTCATCCAAAACCAGATACGAACATACGCCCAAGTCCGAAATCATCACACAAACCTATTCGAGCCGTCAAATCTAGATTCTGGGGTCATTTACTAAAAATGTTGACCGAAGTCAAACTTGGCTTGTTAAGCCAACCTTAATGAACCAAGTATTCTGATTTAAACACGGACCCTTCCAAATCCCTAACTAACCATACCCGCAAGTCATAAAACAGTAAAAGCATCTACGGTAAGTTTTATTTAGGGGAACGGGGTTCGAGAAAGCAAAACGATCGGTCGGATCGTTACATTCTCCACCTCTTAAACAAATGTTCATCCTCAAACGAGTTTAGAATCATACGTGAAGTGTTGAATAAGTGTGGATATCTGTACCGCATGTCCTCCTCGGACTCCGAAGACACCTCCTCGGCTGGTTGGCCCCTCTACTGGACCTTTACCATGGAAATCCTCTTGGATCTCAACTGGCGATCCTGTCTAGCAACAATGGCATCTGCTCTTCCTCATAACCCAAGCTCTCATTTAGTTGAATAGTGCTGAAGTCTAGCACATGTGACAAGTCGGCGTGATACCTCCGGAGCATAGACACGTGAAAAATCGGATCAACCCCTGATAGGTTGGGTGGTAAAGAAAGCTCATAAGCAACCTCCCCAACTCACCTCAACACCTCGAATGGGTCTATAAACCTGAGGCTCAGGTTGCCCTTCTTCCCGAATCTTATAATACCCTTCATCGATGAGACTTTCAAGATAACCCTCTCGCCTACCATAAATGACACATCACGCGCCTTCTGATTCACGTAACTCTTTTGTCTGGACTGTGTTGTGCGAAGCCGCTCCTGAATCAACTTTACCTTTTCCAAGGCATCCTTCACCAAATTAATACCATATAACTTAGCCTCGCCGGGCTTAAACCACCCGATAGGAGAACGCCATCACCGACTATATAAAGACTCAAATGGAGCCATCTGGATGCTGGACTGATAACTGTTGTTGTAAGAAAACTCGGCCAAAGGCAAGAACTGATCCCACTGTCCCCCAAAGTCAATCACACATGCTCTGAGCATGTCCTCCAAGATCTGGACTATCCGCTCTGACTGCCCGGCGGTCTGTGGATGAAACACAATGATGAGCTCTACACGGGTCCCCAACTCACTCTGTACGGCTCTCATGAAATGTGATGTGAACCGAGGGCCTCTGTTTGATATGATGAAAATAGGCACACCGTACAACCGAACTATCTCCCGAATATAAATCTTGGCCAACCTGTTTGAAGTATAAGTAGTTGCAACTGGAACGAAGTGTGCTGACTTGGTCAACCTATCAACAATGACCCAAACTACAACGAACTTCCATAAGGTCCGCGGCAACCCAACTACGAAGTCCATAGCAATGCGCTCCGATTTCCACTCCGGTATAGTCATCTGATGGAGTAAGCCACCTGGCCTTTGGTGCTCATACTTAACCTGCTGGAAATTTAGGCACCTAGGTACATACTCAAATATGTATTTCTTAATTGGCCGCCACCAATAATGCTGTCTCAGGTCCTGATACATCTTCTGAGCACCTGGATGAATGGAATATCGAGAATTGTGTGCCTCCTCAAGGATCCTCTCCCTCAAGCCATCGACATTAGGAACACATAGGTGACCCCGGAGTCGCAGGACACCATCATCGCCAATAGAAACCTTCTTGGCAACACCCTGTAGAACCGTCTCCCTGAGAACTGCCAAGTGCGGATCTTCAAAATGTCGAGCCTTGATCTGCCCTAATAGTGAAGACTGAGCAACAACACATGCAAGAACTCGGCTGGGCTCTGAAATATCCAACCTCACAAGTCTGTTGGCTAAGGACTGAATGTCCAAAGCTAGTGGCTTCTCCTTTGCTAAAATGAATGCCAAGCTATCCATGCTCTCTGCCTTCCTGCTCAAGGCATCCGCGACTACATTCGCCTTGCCCGGATGATAAAGAATAATGATGTCATAGTCCTTCTGTAACTCAAGCCATCTGCGCTGCCTCAAATTGAGATCCCTTTGCTTGAACAAGTGCTGCAAACTGCGGTGATCAGTGTAAACCTCACAAGGAACCCTATATAGATAATGCCCCCAGATCTTAAGAGTATGAACAATCGCGGCCAACTCCAAATGGTGCACAGAATAATTTTCACATGGGGCTTCAGTTGACGTGAAGCATATGCAATAACTCGCCCCTCCTAAATCAATACACATCCCAAGACAATGCCTGAAGCATCACAATACACCAAATACATCCCCTAACCAGAAGACAACACTAGAACAAGTGTTGTAGTCAAAGCTGCCTTGAGCTTCTGAAAGCTCGCCTCACAATCATCGGTCCGACAAAATGGAGCACCCTTCTAGTCAATCTAGTCAAAGGTGATGCAACGGATGAGAAGCCCTCCACAAATTGGCGATAATAACCTGCTAGCCTCAAGAAACTCCTGATCTCAGTCACCGAAGTAAGACGAGGCCAACTCGGAACTGCCTCAATCTTCTTGGGGTCCACCTTAATACCCTTGCCTGATACGACATGTCCCAATAATGCCATAGAATCTAACCAAAACCTATACTTGGAGAACTTAGCAAAAACTACTGTTCCCGCAAGGTCTGGATCACTACTCTCAAATGCTGCTCGTGCTCCCCCAGGCTACCTGAGTAGATCAAGATGTCATCAATGAAGACAATGACAAACGAATCAATATAAGGCATGAACACCCTGTTCATCAAATCCATTAATGTCGTTGCGGCATTGGTCAAGCCGAAGAACATCACTAGAAACTCATAATGCCCATCCGCATAGTTCCATATTTCTTCTTCACAAATAACACTGGTGCACCTCAAGGTGTTATACTTGGTCTGACAAACACATTTGCTAACAACTCTTCGAGCTTCTCCTTCAGCTCCTTCAACTCTTTCGGAGCCATACGGTACTGTGGGATAGATATAGGCTGGGTACCAGTAGCCATGTC
This sequence comes from Nicotiana tabacum, assembly GCF_000715075.1. Classification (NCBI taxonomy): domain Eukaryota; kingdom Viridiplantae; phylum Streptophyta; class Magnoliopsida; order Solanales; family Solanaceae; genus Nicotiana; species Nicotiana tabacum. The sequence goes on from NC_134101.1 coordinate 41,158,525, forward strand.
AATACAAAAATCAATATCAAGATCTGGTGGGATGCCTGGAAGGTCAGAAGGAAACACATCGACGAACTTCCGGACTACTGGCACTGAATCAATCGTCGGAGTCTCTGCAGTAGTATCCCGACCATAGGCTAGATAAGCCAAACAACCCTTCTTGACCATATGTCGAGCCTTCACAAAAAAGAGATAACCCGACTAGATGTATAGACAGACGAAACCTTCTACTCCAATCTAGGCAACTCTGGTATTGCTAAGGTAACAGTCTTGGCATGGCAATCAAGGATGGCGTGATATGGGGATAACCAGTCCATGCCCATGATGACCTCAAAGTCAGTCATATCAAGTAACAGAAGGTCCGCTCTAGTCTCGTAACCACAAAATATGACCACATAGGACCGATAGATCCTATCCACAACCATAGAGTCACCCACAGGAGTGGACACATACACAGGAGTACCCAAGGACTTACGAGGAATATCAAGGAAATGAGCAAACAATGATGATACATATGAATAGGTAGACCCTGGATCAAATAATACCGAAGCATCCCTTCCGCATACAGAAATAATACCTGTGATCACGGCATCTGAGGCCACTGCATCTGGTCTGGCCAGAAAAGCATAGAATCTAGCTGGAGTGTTGCCTGGACGGCCTCCACCTGGCTGAACAATAATTGGCTGACCTCCCCATGCCTGGCCTCCATCTCTAGGATGGCCCCTTCCCATATGTCCCCCACCTCTAGGCGGTCAGACGGCTAGTGCTACAATCATGGGCTGATGAACCTATTATACTGCCTTTCACCAAAGTTTGGGACAGGTTCTCTTCATGTGACCTAGATCCCCACACTCGTAACAACCTCTCGGTACCATAGTCTAGTGCCCCGAAGTCTGACCCTGATATCCTAAATACCCACTAGAAGAACCATGGATGGCTGGTGGGCGGTATGAACTCTTCGGCATGGGACTAAAATAGGGTCGCACTAGAGCACCCCGGGGAGGTGGTGGTGCTGGATATGTGGGCCTGCTAGGCTGACCCCTCCCAAACTGACCTTTGACCCTAGCCGAGGCACCTCTAAACTCTCCGGAGAAATGGGTCCTCTTATCCTACTGCATCTTCTCTCTACCCCTCTGGCGGTAGCCCTCAATCCTCCGAGCAATCTCCACTACTAGCTGATAATCTGTACCTGTCTTAACCTCTCGGGCCATACTAGCCCGAATACCGGGGTGCAACCCCGCAACAAATATCCGCACTCGCTCTGCATCGGTAGGAAGTATCATAAGTGCGTGGCGAGACAACTCAGAGAATCTCGCCTCATAATCGGTCAATGACATCTGACCCTGCTCGAGTTTCTCGAACTGACCTCGCAATTGTTCCCTCTGAGAGGGTGGAATATACCTGTCCAAGAAAAGCTGCGTAAAATGGTCCCAAGTCATGGAAGCATAACCCGCTGGTCTGCTAAGTAGATAAGACTACCACCATCTACGGGCCCTGCCCTCCAGCTGGAAAGTAGTGAAATCCACCCCATGGGACTCCAATATCCTCATGTTGTGCAGTCTGTCCCTCCACCGGTCAATGAAGTCCTGGGGATCCTCATGCCGCTCACCCCCAAAGATAGAAGGGTATAGCCTAGTCCATCTGTCCAATAGCTTCTGCGGATCGTCGTCCGCAGCTGATCTAGGCTCAGGTGCAACCGCTGCAACTGGTTGGGCTCCGTCTATGGGCAGTGTACCCGGAGTCTGATATACTGCAGCTTCATGCCCCGAAGCTTGGGCAGTAGGGGTCTGTGCTCCCCCTCACGCCTGAGATATGGCTGGGTCTGCTGGAAATAAACCAGTCTAAGTCATAGTGTCCATGAACCACAGTATACGACCCATGACCTCTTGGAAACCCGGTGCTGACATGAAATCTACCAGGGCAGGCTCTATCGCGGGCGCCTCGCCCAGCTCCTCATTGATGGGATCCTCCACTGAATTCGCTGGTGGTGCTACTGGGGTAGCTCTAGGATGCCCTCGTCCAGTACCTCGGGCCGGTGCCCTCCCCCGGCCTCTGCTTTGGCCTCTAGCAACAGGGGGGGCAGCTCCTCCCGAGTGTGGAATGTCTGCCGTACGCGTCCTCACTATCGGTGAGAAAATGAGAGAAAGGGTTTTAGTATACCACTAACTGCATGATAGGAGATGAATAAAGAGTAGTTTCCTAAGACCCTATAGCCTCTCGAAGATAAGAACGAATGTCTCCGCACCGATCCGCAAGACTATACTAGGTCTGCCCATAACTTTTGAGACCTACGTGAACCTAGTGCTCTAGTACCATGTTGTCACGACCCAATTCCATCTTAGGCTGTGATGGCGCCCAACACCATTGTTAGGGAAGCCAACACTAATCAAACCAATCATTCCCATTTAAATAAAATACTAAGTGGATAACATTTCCTTATTTGTTAAAGAGATTTAGAAATTTGCGAGTGTGACATAATTAAACGGAAGCAAACGAGTACAAATCGTAATCATGTTAACAAATCCAAAATCATAAGTCTACTAGTGTGTGTGCCAAGACCTGATGTCACAAGTATGTGGGCAATCTAATAGAATATACAATAGAACACTAGCCTGTGGTCAGAAAGGAAATAGACAGAAAAATAAAACATAAGGGAGACCCTAGTTGTTGCAGAACGGCTCGGAAGGAAGCTCACCGTGAAGTCTCGAGATGGGGATCAAAACTGCACACCAGACTGGTAACTAGATGCACATGTCTATCCTGTACAATTAAGTACAGAAGTGTAGCGTGAGTACATAAATAATATGTTCCAAGTAAGTATCTAGCCTAACCTCGAAGAAGTAGTGACTAGGGGTCAACTCCGACACTTACCAGGGCCAATAACATAATAATATGAAATTCTAATTAAGCATGATATAAAACAATAAGACTCAGAACAAGAAATAACGGAACAAGTCTTCAGAAATATTTAAGAGCTTGAATCACTTCCTTCCTTTAAAACATATGATCATACAAACAATGAATTTATACCGATTATGAAATAAACTTCCAGTTCTTTTATCACACACGAATACCACCGAGGACGTTCGGCCCGATCCAACATAAATATGAATTGTGCATTGCCGAGGGTCAAACGATGCAAACCAAAGATGCATCTATTACCCCGCTCGCGAATCATATATGCAACGCGGTCAAATATAAATTTATCAATAAATCATACCCCTTTCTTGATTCCTTTCAAAATAAAGACAATTCGACTTGAAGCTTTTAAATCCTTAAAAATCCTCAACTCAGTTCCCATTTGATACAGTTAACAAATATAATCAAATAACGGTGTCCACAAGCATGGTGTAAACCTAAAACTACTCAGACATAAAAAGGAATAGTAACTACGTACGGACTCTCGTCACTTCGTACGTACGTAGCCCCCCATAAATAACAACATATATCAATTAAGTTCACCTATGGGGTAAGTTCCCTCTTAGTAGATTAGAAAAGAGACTTACCTCGTCTCAAAGCTTACTTCCCAATTCAAGAATGCGCTCAGACATTCAAATTTGATGCCAAACGATTTGGAACTAGCCAAACATTATATAAATCGATCAATCTATGCTCAAAAGTTCATATATCCACTATTAAAGTGATTACCCAACCAAAATTTCAAGATCCTAAAATTCACCTCCGGGCCCACACGCCCGGATTACGAAATTTTTTGAAGAAAGTTCTTACCCATCACATTAGGAACATAATATATGATTTTCACTAAGTTTCGTAATCATTTTCGTGGTAAAATCTCATTTCTATTAAACCCTAGGATTTTCATCTCAACCCACGATTTCTAACCATTTGCATGTGGATTTTCACAAGGCTAGTTCGAAATCCCCTACTTAGAAGCTCTCAAATCGCCCAAGAGTGGAAGAACAATGTGATGAAAGTAGTCCTAACCCGTAGTAAATGAGGATCACTGCCTCCAGCGATTTCTGCTCCTGTGGTCATAGGGTCGGACCTGCGCCCTCGCTTCTGCGGACAAGGCTCCACTTTTGCAGAATTCACTGGGCCGGCTGATATCGCTTCTGCGGACGGGTACCCACTTCTTTGGTCCCGCTTCTGCAGAGGATGGGCCGCACCTATAGAACCTGGGTTGCCCTCCTTTGGCCGTTTCTGCGAAACTTGGCCCGCACCTGCGAACTCGCATATGCGGCTGACCAAGCGCAGGTGCGGTTTTGACAGATCTGGTACATCAAGAAATATGCACGACAAGAATACAAAAATATGAAATTCCTAAGGATTCGGTAGCCTCTCGAAGATAAGTATAGACGTCACCGTACCGATCCGCAAGACTCTACTAAACCTGCTCATGACTCGTGAAACCTATATAACCTAGGCTCTGATACCAACTTGTCACGACCCAAAATCCTAACCTATCATAATGGCACCTATCGTGGTACTAGGCAAGCCGACATTTCAAATATATTTCCAACACTTCTAAGAGAAAACAAATTAAAACATTTTTAACAATAAAAGTTCTCATAAACAGGGATAGGAACCCAAAACACAACGCGAAAGTTCCCAACAATCAGGGTGTCACAGAGTACATAAGTATCTATACATCACAAGTCTGTAAAACATTATATATAATAGTCTGAAACTAAATACAATAAGAAAGAAGATAGGGAAGGAGAGACAAGGTTTATGAAACGCCGGGTAGCTACCTTGGAAGCTCCAAAAGATCATATGTGTGATGGAATCAACAACCACCATGTCCGAAAACACTTGGAACTGCACACGAATTGCAGGATGTAGCATGAGTACAACCAACTCAGTAAGTAACAAGACTAAATAAAGAACTAAAAGTAGTGACGACCTTTACAATTATAGTTCATTTTCAGTAATCTCAACATAGGAAACTAGGCATGCTTTCAAGTTCGACAATTAAGGCCAAAGCAGTTAATTCATGTCAAATTTAACTTAAAACAGAAGATAATATTTGAAATTTCAAGACAGTGATATATGGCAACTGAAGTGCAACAGAAATGAAAGTTAAATGCATCCTCTCAGGGGAACAGTCACTCAGTCCTCCCATACACTCCAACCTCACAATCACCCTTTTCTCACAATCACTCATTCTTCCCAATCACTCAGCACTCGGTACTCGCACTCAGTATGTACTTGTGCTCACTGGGGTGTGTACAGACTTCGAAGGAGCTCCTTCATCCCAAGCGCTATAAAAAGCCAATCATGGAATATATCAGTGAAACATGTTGCGGTGTGCATCCCGATCCCATAAAAATTCTCACAATCAGGCCCTCGGCCTCACTTAGTCATCAACCTCTCCAGTCTCTCGGGCTCTGAGAAATCTTGATAAGCAGCCCAGAAAGCAATGATATGATGCATCAATAATGAACAATAGATACTGAGATGTAATATACAAATAAATTGTGACTCAGTACAAAATAGCAATTTTGCAGATAATTCAACATGTACACGACCTCTATGGGTCCCTGCAGTGCTAACACATAGTCTAAACATGATTTCTAACATGATATATGGTTTACTTTCTCTAATACATAGAGAATGTATAGAAAAAAATAGATTATTCAACACACAGTTCCATTGAATTTGACCAAGTCACAATTCCTATGGTGTACGCCCACATGCTCGTCACCTAGAATGCTCGTTACCTCAAAACCAATCACATGTCACATAATTTGATGTTTCATACCCTCAGAACCAGATTTAGAATTGTTACTTACCTCAATCCGAGCAAATCTCTACTACAACACACCTTTGCCTCGCTATCAGACTCCAAATATTTTGAATCTAGCCACAAACAGTACAATACAATCAATACGGGCTAAAAGAATTAATTTCACTAGAAAAATATGAAGTTATTAATAAAACATCAGATATTGACTCAAAGACGGCTCCACGGGCCCATGTCTCGAAACTCGACAAAATTCACAAAACCCGAAAGCCCATCTAACCACGTGTCCAACGATACCAATTTTGTCAAAATCTGACACCAAATCGTCACCCAAATCCCCAAACCAAACCCTCAAAATCCCCAGCCTCAAACCCTCAATTTAGACCTTAAATACACACCAACTAGGGGAGAAAATCAATGGGGAAAAAAGATTATTGATCAAAAACTAGCACAAGGGACATAACTCACGAATCCCCTCGAAATCCTCTCAAGAATCGCCAAAACACGAGCTTAAAATGTTAAAATGAAGCCAAAATCGCGAACCCTTATTTTTAAACATTCAGCCCAGGCCTTTCGCACTTGCGGCCAAATATCCGAACCTATGGAACCGCTCCTGCGGTAAATCCTCCACTTCTGCGAAAATCACTTAAATTCCCCAGGCCCGCATCTACGCTCCTAGTTCCACACTTGCAGAGGCGCTTCTGCGGCCTTCTATCCGCTTCTACGGAAACATGCCTCTCCCTCAACTCTGCATCTGCGGAGCCTCGCTCGTACCTATAGGCAGATGCGGTTCACCCCTTGCACCTGCTCCCTGCCCAGGCCGGCCCAGCCCTACTCCTGCGTAAATCCAGCCGCATCTGCAGCATCGCACCTACGGCCAACCCCTCGCAGGTGTGATCACACCAGAAGAGCTCCAGCTTCAACAATGCACTAAATCCCATTTTCGATCCGCTAACCATCCGAAATCTACCCGAAGCCCCCGGGACCTCAACCAAACATATCAACGAGTGCTTAAAACACTGTACAAACTTAGTCGAGCCCTCAAATCACCTCGAACAACATCAAAAACACGAGTCGTGCATACATTCAAGCCTAATTAACTTTGAACTTCCAATTTCTACAAACGATGGCGAAACCTATAAAATCACGTTCGATTGACCTCAAATTTTGCACACAAGTCACAAATGACACCACGGACCTACTCTAACTTCCGGAATCAGAATCGGACCGCGATATCAAAAAGTCCACTCCCTGTTAAACTTTCCAAAAATTTCAACCTTCGCCATTTCAAGCCTAATTCCACTACGGACCTCTAAATCACAATCCAGACACGCACCTAAGTCCAAAATCATTCAACGGAGCTAACGGAACCATCAAAACTCCATTCTAGAGTCGTTTACACATAAGTCAACATCCGGTCAATCATTTCAACATAAGTTTTCAACCTTGAGACTAAGTGTCTCATTTCATTCTAAAATCTCTCCGGACCCGAACCGATTACCCCGGCAAGTCACATAACAACTATAAAGTATAAAATGAATAGTAAATGAGAGAATGGGACTACAACTCTCGAAACGACAGGCCGGGTCGTTACATATAAGGAGAAAAGGACGCCTCATAAAATATTAGCAATGGATGCTTCTTTCTCTGATCATTGTTACGTGGCAAATTTTGAATCAACTGTTTGGGGATATCATTTCCTATCCTATACTTCTCAACTTACAGTACGCTTGCCATATTCACTAAGTATATATTTCTTTTTAAATTCTGTTTTCCTATAATTTTCTACTAACAAAAACAGAAAACAACGACTAGAAGTAACATACTTCTTGAAAGTAACCACTCCAACGTTTATACATATTATACTAATATGTCGAATTTTCAAATGCAGGAGATTACTACCCAAGAAAAACTTGAAGTAGATGAGTTAAAAGAAAAAGTGAGGAGCATGTTAGTTGAAACTCCTCACAATAGTACACAAAAACTTGTCCTGATTGATGACAACCTTTACTTTGTCGCTCTTCAATTTCCGACTTGTAAGACAACAAGGCCATTACATGTCTATCCTGCAAAGCTTCACTTTTTATTTCGTGGTTATTTCAATAGTATATTCAAAACTTTCACCCATAGATTTTTTTATTATTCCTTTATTTCAATTTATGTGACGTAGTTAATTTAATTTAAAAAATAAAAAGGAAACCATTGTTTTAAACGTGTGGTTATAAATATGCCATTTTTATTTGTCTGGCTATAAAAGTTTTTCGAAAGGTAAAATTAATAAAATTGAAAGTTTAAAGATAATTGTTTTAAAAAAATATTATTCTTTTTGGAATGAACTAAAAGAAAAGTGTGACATAAATTGAAACGGAAGCTAAAGTACTTGAGAGCTGAGTTTTCTTTGGAGATAAGAAAGAATCTAACACTTAAAACTTTGCCATTCATGTTGACAAGAGTGGATTGCTCTAGTAGTGAGTTCCCTCCACTTCCAACCAAGAGGTTGTGAGTTCGAGTCACCCCAAGAGTAAGGTGGGGAGTTCTTGGAGGGAGGGAGCTGAGGGTCTATCGGAAACATCCTCTCTACCCCAGGGTAGAGGTAAGGTTTGCGTACACACTACCTTTTCCAGACCCCACTAGTGAGATTATACTGGATTATTGTTGTTGTTGTTGTTGTCGTCGTCGTCGTCTAGCCATAACTAAAATACTTCCTTAAGAGTAAATCCCTTTAAAGCCCCTTCCTATAAACACTACTAGAAAAGTGTCAAAAATCGTCCAAGAAAACCTAATCGGACGAAAATACAGGAAAATCGATTGATTTCCAACCGATTATAACCCCAAACTTTTTATTATTACATATTTTTCCTATTTTCTACTATAAATACCCCCATTCTTTTATTTTCTTATAAAATCAATATCAATCTATCAAAATCACTCTCTAATTTTCTTCTATACTTACTACATTTGTTTACTTTATTAAAAATATAGTGAAAAAATTGTGAGGTTGCTACTATTACTTACTTTATTTCAAAAAATAGTCAAAAAATTCTGAGGTTGTTTCAATTTATAAAAATATTGTGAAGTTGATGAATTGAAGTCTTCAAGTTTTCAACGATAATCAATTTTTAACAAGTTGTTCGTCAATTCGGTAAACTCGTTCCAACTCTTAAGTCTTAATATTATAGTTTTGTTTATTTTATTTATTTGCTATTAATTGATTAATTAAGATGTCTTCCTTAAGAAATATTTTTGGTAAAAATAAGAATAAGGGAAAATTCAAGACTAACGAATCTACTGGTACTATTGTTCCTCCTCCCCTGCCCCCGGCTCCCCGAACTAAACCCCATACCCGTCCTACACCTGATATTCTTGATACCGATAATAGTTTATTACAATTTAGCGGCACTGAATTTTGTCATAATATTTCACCCAGTGAACATTTAGACCATGAATTAATGAATGTTCTCTTTTCTAATAAATATAATACTATTAATGAAAATGAAGATGAGGAAATTGATCTTGATGAAACTCAACCGGATGATGATACACCCACTAGTCCTGCTCCTGATGTTGACCCAACTAGTGATAACCTTGCTAATCCAAATGATGACCCATCTGATACTCCCGTTACTGCGCCTACATTTTCTATAGAACCTACCAAACGGCAGGAAACATCTCCCGTTTGGCCATTTTTTATTCAAGGAGTTCCAAAAAATAAGGCTAAGTGAAAACCTTGTGGTATGGAGTTAGCTTTTAAATATACTGGATTGTGGTCGGGAACGAGATCTTTGGCTAGACACATGAAAATATACCCTAAAGATAACTTCATATATCAATGTCTGAAAGCTCTAGCTGACGGCAAAAGCACTAATTGCTTATAGAATAATTATTTTACGTCACACAGGGCAGTTTATTGCTAGCACAGTTACAGATATTTTTATATACTTTTGCATTAGTAATATAATAATGTCAGTTTCAATGAATAATGCTATTAATAACATATATGCTATGGACTTGCTCTTAACTGACTTTTTCATTCAAACCGTAGAAGTAGACTTCGAGAATATTTTAAAAGATGCGATGATTGTGGCCTAAGAGAGTGAAAGGTTCCAAAACCTTGTCCAACTAGATGGAATTACATGTATGAAAGTTTGGTTGTTGCATATGAATATAAAAACCCCACAAACTGAACATTTAATACACATGTAAGTGATGATGATGATTACTTTTTACAAAAATTTTATATTGCTACAAAAAACTTTCTAGGCAATATTATCCTACTATTTCTAATTGTTTAGTTTATATTGCAGAACTTGCAAATTAGTTTGCTCATTTTTCACAGGGTGGGAAAATGTATCACTTATTCTTCGTCTTCTTCTTCTTCTTCTTCTTCTTCTTCTTCTTCTCAATGTTCTAAAACAACTGTGGGATTAAGAGGACTTAGTGTTGGGCGAGGTTTAGGAGTTTTTTTGGTTCTAGTAATAATGATGTTTCACAACTAAATGAGTTTGAAGTTTATTTATCGCAGCAACTTGAGGAAGTGAATCCCGACGACACCTTTAATATTTTACAATGGTGGAAGAACAAAGAACTGGAGAGGCCTCTTATCAGACCCCTGCCCTCTCTCCCTTGCAAGAACCATCTCGATCCTCGTAGAAACATTAGCAGCCGCCTGAAAGGGAATATCATTTTCGGTCTTCTTGGCCATTTGAAGCCTGATAGGGTGAGTGAATCCATCAATAAACCTACTCACTCTATCTCCCTCAGTAGGAAGTAAAAGGATAGAATTACAGGTTAGATCCATAAAACGGCTTTCGTATTGAGTAAAAGTCATACTGCCCTACTGGAGACACTCAAATACCCTGCGGTAATCCTCCCTCAATGTGATAGGGAGTAACTTCTCTTGCAATAGCCTTGAGAACTGCTCCCAAGTCGATGCAGGCAACACAACTGGTCTGGTCAACATATAATCTCTCCACCACCTCTTGGAGGAACCCGTCATTTGAAGTACAGAAAAATCGACCCCATTAGTCTCAGCTATACCTATGTTCCGCAACACCTCATGGCAGCGGTCAAGTTATTCTCTGGGTCCTCAGAAGGTGTACCACTAAAGTGAACTGGAAAGATCTTTGTAAACTGGTCCAACCTCAATAAAGTCTCGGAAGACATGGCGGGCCTATACGAATGACAGACATGATCTATCACAATAAAATATCCCACCGGCGTGGACACACACAGGAGCACTCATAAAGACCCGAGGCACGACGAGATATGAAGCAAATAGGAGGACACATAAGAATAAGTTGATTCTGGATCAAATAGAACTGAAGCATCTCTATGGCAAACTGGAACAATACCTATGATCACGACATTAGATGACTCGGCCTCAGGCCTAGCTGGAAAAGCATAAAATTGAGGGTAGGCCCCACCACTCTGAACCGCGTCCCTGGGATGACCTCTAACTAGCTAGCCTTCACCTCTAACGACCTGACCTCCACCTGTAGCTGTATTACCCCTGCCCTTTACTGGCTGGGCGGGTGGAGGAATAGCTGGTGCTGGAATCATAGCACGAGAACCCTGCTGCTCCATGATGCCTTGAGACCTGGGGAAAAATCTAGCAATGTGCCTTGGATCACCATAAATATAACAAGATCTCGGTTGTTGTGACTGCTGACCCTTGAACTGGCCATGACGGCCTGGAGAACCACTTTGATGACTCTAAATCGGAGGTGCACTAATAAGAGTTGGTGGCGCACCGTAAGTTAGCTGGTCGGAATAAGACATATGAGGGCCGCGACCACCTAATCACTGTGGGATGCCTGGAGCACTGAATGAAACGGCCTGGGAGGATGACCTCTACCAAAATTAGCCATACCTCCAGACAACGCACCACCGAACCCAGCGAATTGACAGGGCCTCTTATCAGACCCTTGCCCTCTCTCCTGTATAAGAACCATCTCGATCTTCCTAGAAACATTAGCAGCCGCCTGGAAGGGGATCTCATTACCGGTCTCCTTGGCCATCTGAAGCCTGATAGGGTAAGTGAGTCCATCAATAAATCTCATCACTCTCTCTCTCCATCAGTAGGAAGTAAAAGGGGAGCATGACGGCCTAGATCTACAAAATAGGTCTCGTACTGAGTAAAAGTCATACTCCTAGCTGGTGACGCTCAAATTGCCTAAGGTAATCCTCTCACAATGTGATAGGGAGTAACTTCTCTAGAAATAGCCATGAGAATTGTTCCCAAGTCAATGCAGGCGACACAGCTGGTCTGGTCAACATATAATCTTTCAACCACCTCTTAGCGGAACCCGTCATATGAAATACAGCAAAATCGACCCCATTGGTCTCAACTATACCCATTTTAAGCAACACCTCAGGGCATCGGCTAAGATAATCCTATGGGTCTGAGAACCCATACCACTAATGTGAACTGGAAAGATCTTTGTAATCTTGTCCAACCTCAGTAAAGCCTCAAAAGACATGGTGGTCCTACACAAACGATAGACATGATCTACCACGACAGAATCTCCCACCGGCGTGGACACACACATGAGCACTCAGAAAATCACGAGGCACAACCAGATATGAAGCAAATAGGAGGACACATAAGAATAAGTAGATCCTGGATCAAATAGAACTGAAGCATCTCTATGGCAAACTGGAACAATACCTATGATCACGTTATCAGATGACTCGGCCTCAGGCCTAGCCGGAAAAGCATAAAATTGTGGCTAGGCCCCACCACTCAAACCCACATCCCTGGGACGACCTCTAACTAGCTGGCCTCCACCTCTAACGACCTGAACTCCACCTCTAGCTGTCTGACCCCTACCCCTAGATAGATGGGTGGGTTGTGGAAGAGTTGGTTCTGGAATCATAGTAGGAGAACCATGTTGCTCCATGCTGCCCAGAGAACCGGGGCAAAATCTAGCAATGTGCCTCGGATCACCACAAATATAACAGGATCTCGGCTGTTGTGACTGATGACCTTGGAACTGGCCATGATGACCTGGAGAAACACTTTGATGACTTTGGATCGCATGTGCACTAATAAGAGTTGGTGGTGCACTGTAAGCTAGCTGGTCGCAATGAGACATATGAGGGTCACAAGCGCCTAAAGCACTATGAGATGCCTGGAGTGCTGAATGAAAGGGCCTGGGTGTATGACCTCTATAAAAATTACCCCTACCTCAGACGAGGCACCACTGAACCCACCGAATTGACAAGGCCTCTTATCAGACCGCTGCCCTCTCTCATTTCAAAGAACCATCTTGATCCTCCTAGAAACATTAGCAGCTGCCTGAAAGGAAATCTCATTTTTGGTCTACTTGACCATCTGAAGCCTGATAGGGTTAGTGAGTCCATCAATAAACCTCATCACTCTGTCTCTCCATCAGTAAGAAGTAAAAGGAGAGCATGACGTGCTAGATCCACAAAACGGGTCTCGTACTAAGTAAAATTGATACTTCCCTGCGGGAAATTCTCAAATTGCCTGTGGTAATACTCTCTTAATGTGATAGAGAGTAACTTGTCTAGAAATAGCCGTGAGAACTACTCCTAAGTCAATGCAGGCGACACAACTGGTCTGGTCAACATATAATCTTCTCACCCCCTCTTGGATGAACCCGTCATCTGAAATACAACAAAATCGACAACATTGGTCTCAACTATACCCATGTTCCATAACACCTCATAGTAGCGGTCAAGATAATCCTATGGGTCATCAGAAGGTGTACCACTGAAGTGAACTGGAAAGATCTTTGTAAACTTGTCCAACCTCAATAAAGCTTTAGAAGACATGACATCCCACACAAACGATAGACATGATCTACCACGACAGAATCTCCCACCGGCGTGGACACACACAGGAGCTCTCAGAAAATCACGAGGCACAGCTAGATATGAAGCAAATAGGAAAACACATACGAATAAGTAGATCTTGGATCGAATAGAACTGAAGTATCTCTATGGCAAACTGGAACAATACCTATGATCACGGCATCAGATGACACAGCCTCAGGCCTAGGTGGAAAAGCATAAAATCGTGGCTAGGACACACCACTCTGAACCGCGTCCCTAGGACGACCTCTAACTAGCTGGCCTCTACCTCTAACGACATGACCTCCACCTCTAGCTGTCTGACCCCTGCCCCTAGCTGGCTGGGTGGGTGGCAGAATAGCTGGTGCTTGAATCGTAGCACGAGAACCCTGCTGCTCCATGCTGCCTTGAGACCTAGGGCAAAATCTTGCATTGTGCCTCGGATCACCATAAATATAACATGATCTCGGTTGTTGTGACTGCTGACCCTGGAACTGGCCATGACGACCTGCAGAACCACTCTGATGACTCTGGAACAGAGGAGCACTAATAAGAGTTGGTGGTGCACTGTAAGCTAGCTGGTCGGAATGAGACATATGAGAATAATGACCACCTAATGCACTATGGAATGCTTGGAGTGCTGAATGAAATGGCCTGGGAGGATGGCCTTTACCAAAATTACCCATGCCTTCAGACGACGCACCACTGAACCTACCGAATTGACGAGGCCTCTTATCAAACCCCTACCCTCTCTCCTGTACAAGAACTATCTCGATCCTTCTAGAAACATTAGCAGCCGCCTGAAAGAGAATCTCATTACCGGTCTCCTTGGCCATCTGAAGCCTTATAGGGTGAGTGAGTCAATCAATAAACCTCATCACTCTCTCCCTTCATCAGTAAGAAGTAAAAGGAGTGCATGATGGACTATATCCACAAAACGAGTCTCGTACTGAGTAAAAGTCATACTCCCTACTGGAGACGCTCAAATTTCCTACGGTAATCCTCTCTCAATGTGATAGGGAGTAACTTCTCTAGAAATAGCAGTGAGAATTGCTCCCAAGTCAATGCAGGTGACACAGCTGGTCTGGTCAACATATAATCTTTCCACCACCTCTTGGCGGAACCAGTCATCTGAAATCCAATAAAATCGACCTCATTGGTCTCAGCTATACCCATGTCCCATAACACCTCATGGCATCGGTCAAGATAATCCTAAGGGCCCTCAGAAGTTGTACCACTGAAGTGAACTGGAAAGATCTTTGTAAACTTGTCCAACCTCAATAAAGAATTAGAAGACATGGCGTCCCACATGAACGATAGACATGATCTACCACAATAGAATCTCCCACCGGCGTGGACACACACAGGAGCTCTCAGAAAATCACGAGGTACAACTAGATATGAAGCAAATAGGAAGACACATAAGAATAAGTAGATCCTGGATCAAATAGAACTGAAGTATCTCTATGGCAAACTGGATCAATACCTATGATCATGGCATTAGATGACACGGCCTCAGGCCTAGCTGGAAAAGCATAAAATCGTGGCTAGGACACACCACTCCGAACTGCGTCCCTAGGACGACCTCTAACTAGCTGGCCTCTACCTCTAACGACCTGACCTCCACATCTAGTTGTCTGACCCCTGCCCCTAGATGGCTGGGCGAGTGGCGGAATAGCTGGTGCTGGAATCATAGCACGAGAACCCTAGTGATTCATGCCGCCCTGAGACCTGGGGTAAAATCTAGCAATGTGCCTCGGATCACCACAAATAAGAGTTGGTGGTGCACTATAAGCTAGCTGGTCGAAATGAGACATATGAGGGTCGCGACCACCTAAATTACTGTGGGATGCCTGGAGTGCTGAATGAAACAGCCTGGGAGGATCTACTCTACCAAAACTACCCCTACCTCTAGACGAGGAACCACTAATCCCACCGAATTGATGAGGCCTCTTATTAGACCCCTGCCCTCTCTCTTGTGCATGATCCATCTCGATCCTCTTAGAAACATTAGCAGCCCCCTGAAAAGGGAATGTCATTACCGGACCCCTTGGCCATCTGAAGCCTGATAGGGTGAGTGAGTCCATCAATAAACCTTCTCAATCTCTCTCTCTCCATCAGTAGGAAGTAAAACGAGAGTATGCCGGGCTAGATTGACAAAATGGGTCTCTACTGAGTAACAATCATACTGCCCTGCTGGAGACGCTCAAATTGCATGCGGTAATCCTCTCTCAATGTGATAGGGAGTGACTTCTCTAGAAATAGCCATGAGTAATTCTCCCAAGTCAATGTAGGAGACACAGCTGGTCTGGTCAACATAAAATCTTTCCACCACTTGTTGGTGGAACCCGTCATCTAAAATACAGAAAAAGCAACCCCATTGGTCTCAATTATACCCATGTTCCGCAACACCTCATAGCGGTGGTCATGATAATCCTATGGGTCCTCAGAAGGTGTACCACTGAAGAGAACTGGAAAGATCTTAGTAAACTTGTCCAACCTCAATAAAGCCTCAGAAGACATGGCGCGCCTACACGAACGATAAACATGATCTACTACGACAAAATCTCCCACCAGCATGGACACATACAGGAGCACTCAGAAAATCATGAGGCACAACCAAATATGAAGCAAATAGGAGGACACATAAGAATAAGTAGATCCGGGATCAAATAGAACTGAAACATCTCTATGGTAAACTGGAATATAACCTATGGTCACGGCATCAGATGTCTCGGCATCAAGCCTAGCTGGAAAAGCATAAAATCAGGGCTAGGCCCCACCACTCTGAACTGCGTCCCTGGGACGACCTCTAACTAGCTGGCATCCACCTCTAACAACCTGACCACCACCTCTAGTTATTTGACCCTCGCCCCTAACTGGCTGGGCGGGTGGTGGAACAGCTGGTGCTGGCATTATAGCACGAGAACCCTGTTACTCCATGTTGCCCTGAGACCTGGGGCAAAATCTAGCAATGTGCCTCGAATCACCACAAATATAACAAGATCTCGGTTGTTGTGACTACTGACCCTGTAACTCACCATGACGACCTGGAAAACCACTCTGATGACTCTGGAGCAGAGGTGCACTAATAAGAGTAAGTGGTGCACTATGGGCTAGCTGGTTGGAATGAGTCATATGAGGGCCGCGACCACTTAAAGCACTGTGGGATGCCTGAAGTACTGAATGAAACGTCCTGGGAGGATGGCCTCTACCAAAATTACCCGTGCGTCCAGACAAGGCACCATTGAACCCTCCGAATTGATGAGGCCTCTTATTAGACCCTGCCATCTCTCCTGTGCAAGAACCATCTCGATCCCCCTAGAAATATTAGCAGCCTCCTGAAAGGGAATCTCATTTCTGGTCTCCTTGGCCATCTGAAGCCTGATAGGGTGAGTGAGTCCATTAATAAACCTCATCACCCTCTCTCTCCATCAATAGGAAGTAAATGGAGAGCATGCCGGGCAATATCGACAAAATGGGTCTCGTACTGAGTAACAGTCATACTGCCCTGCTGGAGACGCTCAAATTGCATGCGATAATCCTCTCTCAATGTGATAGGGCGTAACTTCTCTAGAAATAGCCGTGAGAATTGCTCCTAAGTTAATGCAGGCGACACAACTGGTTTGGTCAATATATAATCTTTCCACCACCTCTTGGCGAAACCCGTCATCTGAAATAAAGCAAAATCGACCCCATTGGTCTCAACTATACCCATGTTCTGCAACACCTCATGGCAGCGGTCAATATAATCTTATGGGTCCTCAGAAGGTGTACCACTAAAGTGAACCAGAAAGATCTTAGTAAACTTGTACAAACTCAATAAAGCCTCAGAAGACATGGCGGGCCTACACGAACGATAGACATGATCTACCATGATAGAATCTCCCACTGGTGTGGACATATACATAGGAGCACTCAGAAAATCACGAGACACAACCAGATATAAAGCAAATGAGAGGACATATAAGAATAAGTAGATAGTGAAACAAAAAGAATTGAAGCATCTTTATAGAAAACTAGAATAATACCTATGATCAAGACATCAGATGACTCAGCCTTGGGCCTAGCTAGAAAAGCATAAAATCGGGGTAAGGCCCGACCACTCTGTACCGCGTCCCTGGGACAACCTCTAACTAGCTGGCCTCCACCTCTAATGACCTGACCTCCACCTCTAATTGTTTGACCCCTGCCCCTAGCTGGCTGGGTGGGAGGTGGAACAGCTGTTGCTGAAATCATAGCACGAGAACCCTCATGTTGCATGCTGCACTAAGACCTAGGGCAAAATATAGCAATGTGCCTCAGATCACCATAAATATAACAGGATCTCGGCTGTTATGACGGCTGACCCTGGAATTGACCATCACGGCCTGGATAACCACTCTGATCACTTTGGATCGGAGGTGCACTAATAAGAATTGGTGGTGCACTGTATGTTAGCTGGTCGGAATGAGACATATGAAGGCCGCGACCACCTAAAGCACTGTGCGATGCCTGGAGTGCTGAATCAAACGGTCTGAGAGGATGGCCTCTACCAAAATTACCCATTCCTCCAGACGAGGCACCAATGAACCCACCGAATTGACGAGGCCTCTTATCAAACCCCTGCCCTCTCTCCTGTGAAATAACCATCTCGATTATCCTAGAAACATTAGCAGCCACCTGAAAGAGAATCACATTTCTCGTCTCCTTGGCCATCTGAAGCCTGATATGGTGAGTGAGTGCATCAATAAACCTCCTCACTATCTCTCTCCCTCAGTAGGAAGTAAAAGGAGAGCATGACAGGATAGATCCACAAAATGGGTCTCGTACTGAGTAACATTCATATTGCCCTGGTGGAGATGCTCAAATTGCCTGCAGTAATCCTCTCTAAATGTGACAGGGAGGTACTTCTCTAGAAATAGCTGAGAGAACTGATCCCAGGTAAGTGCAGGCAACCCAGCTGGTCTGGTCAACATATAATCTCTCCACCACCTCTTGGCGGAACCCGTCATCCGAAACGCAGCAAAATCCACCCCATTGGTCTCGACTATACCCATGTTCCGCAGTACCTTATGGAAGCGGTCAAGATAATCTTGTGGGTCCTCAGAAGGTGTGCCACTGAAGTGAACTGGAAAGAGCTTAGTAAATTTTTCCAACCTTAATAATGGTGCCACTGGAAATGTACTATTCTGGGCTACACACTCCATTAGGCTCACCAAACGGACTAGAGCGTCCTGAAGCACTAGAATAGCTATAAATCCTTCCGGAACCTGAACTGGTCCAACGGGTACAGTCAGAATTGCAACCTCCACTCCCAAATCATCCTGAGGTTCTACAACAGGTGTTGTTGCTCAAGCTCTAAACTGAGCTCTACCTCTACCTCTGCCTCGGTCTCTACCCCATGTCATAGTCGCCACCGGGGGCTTTGGTCCCTATCCGTCGGTAGATGTATTATGTGTTCTCACCATCTACAAGAGAATAAGAATTGAATGGTTCGATCAACGGTGATAGAATAAAATCGCACGATAGAATAAGAAATAAGTGATATTGTTCTTAAACTTCATAGTCTCTGAAAGATAAGTGCAAAAATCTCCGTACCAATCTTTCAGACTTTACTAAGCTTGCTCGTGACTCGTGAGACCTAAATAACCTAGTGCTCTGAAACCAACTTGTCACGACCCGAAATTCCAACCTTCAGGACCGTGATGGCGCCTAACGTTTCACTTGCTAGGCAAGCCAACGTTAAAATAATCTTAACCATATTTATACAAATCAAACGGAAGTCAATTTAAAATAACGTGCGAAAGGTCATAACAACCAAATCATCCAAATACATCCCCGAATCTAACGTCACAAGTGCACGAGCAACTAGAATAATACAAATAAAGGTCTAAATAAAATTCAAGTTGTTTGAAAGATAATGTGCAGTTAGATAAGATAGAATGGGACTTTAGAACTGCGGACGCTGTGCAGTTATACCTCAAGTCTCCTCAGCGTAGCTGAATCCGAGCAATGTCTATGGTACGCCAATGGGACCAACTCCAAAATCTGCACAAAAAATGCATAGTGTAGTATGAGTGCAAACGACCCCATGTACTCCGTAAATGTCAAGCCTAACCTCGACGAAGTAGTGACGAGGCTATGACAAGACACGTACGTAAACAACATGTACAAGAACATACAAATATGAAGCAAAAATAACACAATAATTAACAATTTTTAAATTTGGGAGAGAACGTGCAACATGGAATGATATAGAAATTTCAGCAGGAGAAGTGTCACGCAGCAGCCAATTAATTCATCAACAATAAAATGAGCAGCTGATAATATGAAAATGGCATGGCACCACCCTTCATACTTTTACTCTCATTCTTCACATAAATTTATAAATAAATAATATATTGGCACGACATCACCCTTCGTGCTTTAACTCTCTTATGGCACGACATCACCCTTTGCACTCTTTAAAAATGGCACGACATCACCCTTCGTGCTTTTACACTCTTTCTCACCACGATAATGATAATATAAATAATATAAATGGTACAACATCACCCTTCGTGCTTTACACTCTTCCATACCATGAAAATAATAATATAAATTCGGAAAAGTATTTAAATGCGGGGATATATACTTATCAATCAATTCAATACCACAATACCGACCTCACCTTCCAAAATATTCAACAATAATTAAACTAGCAATAATCTCATGAAAAATGATCAAATAACAATAATAACTTAACCAGGAATATCTTAATTAAATAGGTAATTATTCACAATAACCAAATTGCACCCATATGCTTTGACTCAACCACAACGCATAAGTACTTGTCACCTCACATATATGTTATACCCGCACATTAAATCACGTAGCAAATTGACAAATAAGTCCTACTCCCTCAAGTCACGGTTAACCATGACACTTACCTCGATTTGCAACCAACTCAAGATTCCAATCAACCTTTGCCCCACGAATTGGCATCCTAACTCCTCGAATCTAGTCACAAACAATTTAATATACTCAACACGTATTATAGAAACCAATTCTATATGAAAATACCAAATTTTCCAATAAAAATCCAAAGTTTAATTAAAAAATTAACAGTGAGG
This sequence comes from Nicotiana tabacum, assembly GCF_000715075.1. Classification (NCBI taxonomy): domain Eukaryota; kingdom Viridiplantae; phylum Streptophyta; class Magnoliopsida; order Solanales; family Solanaceae; genus Nicotiana; species Nicotiana tabacum. The sequence goes on from NC_134101.1 coordinate 41,179,129, forward strand.
CCCATGTCTCGGAATCCGACAAAAGTTACACAATATGAACGCCCATTCTACCACTAGTCCAACCTTACAAATTTTATCAAATTCTGACATCAACTAGACCTTCAAATCCCAAAATCTTATTTTCAAATTCCTATGCACCTCAAAAATACATAATCTAATCGGAATAATCGATGGTAATTCAATATTATTGACTAACAATGATCACGAGTCACTTAACTCAAGCTTTTATGTGAGTTCTCGCTCAACAATCGCCTCAAACCGTGTTGGAAATGTCAAAAATGATAAAAATTGTCGGAACCCTCTGTTTTGTAATCTATCCAGTGCTTTCACACCTGCGGACACATAACAGCATATTCGATTCAGCTTTTGCGGAGATTGTGGTTGCTTCTTCTAGGCTGACTCGCTTCTGCGGATTCGCTTCTACGAAGAAGCGTCTGCTTGTGTGGTCCAATGCCCCCTTAGCCAAGGCAGCATATGCGACCATTTTGTCGTTTCTGCGGTCCCACTTCTGCGATGTTTCATCCGCTTCTGTGATGCTAGGCTCGCTTCTGCGAGCTCGCACCTACGGTCAAAAATCCCCAGGTGCGATTGCTCCAGAAGGCCAAAATTTCAGATTTTTCTTAAGTCCAAATTTTTATCCATTAACCATCTGAAATCCACCCGAGGCTCCCGGGACCTCGACCATTTTCCAACAAGTCCTAAAATATTATACGAACTTAGTCAAAATCTAAAATCTTATCAAACAACGCTAAAACCATGAATCATACCACAATTTATGCTTATGTACTTAAGAATTTTCAACTTCTACATTCGATGCTGAAACGTATCAAATCAAGTCCGATTGACCTCAAATTTTGCACACAAGTCATAAATGACATAACGAACTTATAAAAATTTTCAGAACTGGATTCCGACCTCGATATCAATAAAAGTCAATTTGTGGTCAAACTTTAAAATCTTTAATCCTTTAAACTTCTAGTTTTCGTCAAATGGCAATAATTCGAGCTAGGGAATTTCGAATTTGATTTTGGTCATCTGCCCAAGTCCTAAATCATGATACGGACCTATCTGGACTGTCAGAATAGCGATCCGGGTCCGTTTGCTAAAAATGTTAACAGAAGTCAACTCAGTTGAGTTTCAAAGCATTATTTCTCATTGTTGATCAATTTTTACACATAAAAAATTTCCGAAAAAATATACAGACTGCGCTCGCAAGTCAAGAAATGCTAAGTGGTGCTATTCGAGGTCTCAGATCACAGAAATGAATATTAATAAAAGAGAAAATATGTAACTATTTTTAATACAAATAATACTCAAAAATAAGCATAATAATTGTGAAAATAAGTAACTACTCTTAAATACAAATAATAAGAGAGACAAGATTTCCTTCATACATAAGAATAATATTAAACTTTTAGTTTTTAGATTCACTGTAAAATTGGATTTATAATAATTAATAGTATTAAAAATGTAAAAACCATACCATTATAACATATGTTATTAAGATTATTATTATTTTCTTGTAGTGTTAAATATGTTCCTTGTATATAATTGGAGCCTTTGCTCATTTACCAAAACTAAATGCGCCAACCCTCCCCCAACAAAGCTCTTCAATATATGATCACTTATTTAAAAATGACTTCTCAAATATATATGATTAAGTGATTTAAAATTATTGAGGACCATATGCATACATATCACTACAACAATGAAATCTTCAATATGAATACTTTCTAAAATAAATAAGTATACTTATTTATAAGTAATAGAGTATATGACATACATAAATATCTACAACTATTAATAATAATTTAAACTTTTCATACAAAACTATATAATTAAAAACAAGTGCAAAAATAAAAAAATGAATTTGATAAGTCTAAAAAGTCAATTGATAAGTTTTTCTACTACAAGAAGGTAAACAAATGATCTATTGTTTGGGAATGCAGATTAATTTTGCATTTTAATCTTAGTTGTTTGAAATTTAAATAATCCTTTAATTTCATATATAATTACTATTTTCTTCCTTAATCATATAGAATTACTATTTTTCTTTCTTATAAGAAAAATATAACTGTTACATTTGACATTGATTTTTCATTACTTAATGGTGTTAGACAACTCTTGTCATAGTTTTGTCACGACCCAAAAATCTCACCTGTCGTGATGACGCCTATCTCAATACTAGAAAAGCCGACAACCTCAATAAGCCACATTCTCTCTTAAGTTTGAAAACATAATATTTGAATTTCTTAGAAAGCCACACAAATTACTGACATAAAATACATTCCCAAAATCCGGTGTCACTGAGTACATGAGCATCTAAATGAATACCAAGTCTGACTGATAAAAATCACTGTCTGAAATATAGAACAGTACAATTACTAAACAGGAAGGGAATCAAGTTTGCGGTCGTAAAGCAACTACCATGATAATCTCCAACGAAAATAACTCTGAATTCTAGCAGCAGTCGTATCCGGGAGCTCCTAGATCTGCATACGAGATGCAGAGTATAGTATGAGTACAACTAACTCAATAAGTAACAAGACTAATATCTGGGCTGAAAGCAATGACGAGCTCTGCAGGTACTGTCACGACCCAAAATCCACCTAGTCATGATGGAACCTAACCCAACCCGTCAGGTAAGCCAATTAACCATTGTCCAACTTAATAAAATTTATTAAGATAAGAAATGATAATACACCTCTTTTATACAAATATTTTCCAAGGACTGGTAGTACCAATCATGAGCTTCTAAGAATAGGATTTACAAAACTGGTATGAAATAATACATCATCTGTTCGAAATTTACATGAACAGATTGTTATAAATCTAAGGCTACCATAAACAAGAGGCAGCTACAACCGGAAAGCAGGTACATCTTCAGATCCAGCTCCGACTGAACACAGCAACATCAGTAGTCAACATCTACACGCTAGGTGCAGAAGTGTAGTATGAGTACAACCAATCCCATGTACTCAATAAGTAGCAAACCTAACCTTAGGTAGAAAGTACTGACGAGCTAGATCATAAGTCCGGGTCCAACACCAATAGCCAACAACATTTCATAACAATATAAAGCATTACAAGTGAAAAGTCAAGTCTTTTACCGAATTTACCAAAAATATGAGTAGTTTGAAACAGTAATTTATTTCCAAAATCTTTCTTCCATAACAGGAAATTTCATTTTTTTCAAATGGCATGAGGAAAATGCATCCTTATGCATGTATGTCAAGTGTGCATGTTAATGCCATGCACCTCAATGATAAAACCATATGCATACTCTCAGAGTATCATTTCACTCAGTCCTCCTAGTCACTCAATCCTCTCATTCACTCCATCCTCTCGATCACTCAATCCTCATAGTCACTCAGTCCTCCCGATCACTCAATCCTCATAGTCATTCAGTCCTCCCAGTCACTCAATCCTCACAGTCACTCATGCCTCCCCGTCACTCAATCCTCCCAAGTCACTCGGCACTCGCAATCGACACTTACACTCAGTAGGTACCTGCGCTCACTGGGGTGTGTACATACTTCGGAGGGGCTCCATCAACCTAAGCGCTATAACAAGCCAATCATGGCATAAATCGGTCACTCATGCTGCAGCATGCAGCCCGATCCCATAAATAATTATATATATAAAGCCAATATGGCATGTTGCGCCGTGCAGCCCGATCCCATAATCATCCTCACAATCAAGCCCTTTGCCTCACTCAGTCATCAATCTCTCTAGTCTCTCGGGCTCACAATGTCATGAAAATCAGCCCAAAATGAAGATATGATGAATCAATAAATAGTAACAAAAACTGAGAGATGATATGAAATGAATGAACTTGACTGAGTTTTAAAATTTCAATTTAAACAAATTCAACAACAATATGACCTCTATGGGTCTCAATAATACTGGCATATTGCCTCAACATAATTTTAACATGATTCTCAGCTCAATAGCTCTAGTACGTAGAGATTTTCATGATTTCAGATAAGTTCAGGTAACTACACAATACCACAGGAATAACGGAATCACAGTTCACACAGCGCACGCCCACACGCCCATCACATAGCATGTGCGTCACCTCAACACCAAACACATAAGATGTATAATTCAGGGTTTATACCCTCAGCTCCAAGATTAGAAGAGTCATTTACTTCAATCTGAGCAAATTCTTTATTCCAATAAACCTTTTTCTCGTGATTCGGCCTCCGAACGCCTTGAATCTTTGTCAAAATAATTCGATACAATCAACACGAGGTATAGGAATCAATTCCATATGAAAATGCTAAATTTCACAATAAAAATGCGAAATTAATTCAAAAATCAACAGTGGGACTCACATCTCAAATCCTGGAAAAACTCATGAAATCCGAACACCCGTTCCGATACGAGTTCAACCATACAAAAATTATTGAATTACGACATCAGATTGACCTTCAAATCTTCATTTTATATTTTTGGAAAATTTTATAAAAATCTAATTTTTTCTACCATAAATTCACGGATTCATGATGTAAATAAATATAGAATCATTAAATATAATCAATATATTATAAGAAACACTTACCCCAATGTTTACCCGTAAAAATCGCCCAACAATTGCCTAAACCGAGCTCCCCAACTCTATTTTTGACAAAAATGGCCAAATACCCCATTTATAAAGCCTCTTATGTTTTTGAATACCACAGGTAGTGTGGGGCGCTGCATGTTGCGCCATTTCCAGTATCCTAACAATTCCCAGTGCCAAGGCTAGCGCCCCACGCTACCCTAGGCACTCGCGGCGACGGAAAATCTTTTCTGACACGAAAATGTGCATAACTCTCTCATACGATGTCCGAATTCGACTATTCTTTTGCTATGGCTTCGTAATTTCAATACGGATCTAGTGCTTCAATCAAAACTTAATTTGGAACTCATTTGCTTAATGCGATACCACGTATTCTAGAAGAATTAACATCGAACATTCTAGGTTCGATGCCTAAACATAGCAAATCAATCCGGAATGAACTCAAATTTTGCGTACAAATCATAAATAACATAACAAAACTAATCCAATTTCCTAAATATGATTCTGACCTCGATATCAGAAAGTCAAATCCCGGGTCAAAACTTTGAAACTTTAAATTGCCTATTTTAGCCATTTCAAGCCGAATTTAACTACTAACTTCAAAATAAATATCCGCACGCACTTCTAAGTCCAAAATTATCATATGGAGCTATTGGAACCATCGAAGCTTTATTCCGGAGTCGTTTGCACAAAAAGTCAAACTCTGGTCATCCCTTTTTCATTTAAGCTTCCAACATGAAATTCATTCTTCCGAACTAATCCCGAAACACCTGGAAATCAAAACCGACGATTCACACACGTCATAATACACATTACGAATCTGATCAAGACTTCAAATTGTCAAAAGGAACGTAGATATTCAAAATGACAAGTTGGGTCGTTACATTCTCTCCCGCTTAAACATACGTCCGTCCTCGAAAGTGCCAAAAGTTGTACCTAAACCTTCAGATCAATATTCCACCTTACCACACACATACCCGGGGTGATCCCACGCCACTCTATTCCATATAGGCCTAACAACACTACATAATTGAAGATCATTACTTTAACCTTAGTTCGTAAAACTTAGAACCCAATTTCCAACATTCAAAATTTCTTACAAGACCCGAGTCTCACATCTACATGCTGTAAAAGTCTGAGCAAGATGTATTAAGACATAACCATAACCCTAGATATAATCACATAATATAGTACACAACTCGCATACTTGCAGCACCATTCCCGATCATAGTAACTCTCAAAACCAACATGGTACTAGTATTAAACCCCATATCAAACAAAACCTCATTCCAAAACCTTCATACACTGCTGAAAATGAAAGAAACACGCAGAATCTCATGACCCCTTATCAGATCAACAAGTCATGGAGCTCTCTCGCACCAACCAGAACCATAATCACTTTCTAAGCCAACTTTCAATATTATCCTCTCGAATATACCGTAATCAAACCTGATAGTACCCATTCTAGGTCCAATGACCTTATATTATTAAACACAACTTTCCCACATACATGCCACACCAATATAACTCAAGCCACAGCTGCGCAATCCGTGTACCCAAAAATGGAAAATATCTCAAAGAAGAGAATCTATTGCAAGTTCAACAAGCACCACCACAACCGCCATGTTATGAGCTCATCATATATAGTAGAACCAAGACACACAAATCTAATAACGGTTACCAGTTCTCCTAGAGCTCACATTAACATCAACTGTACGGAAAACTCACGTGCTATAGTATCAATATCTGGACCCGCACAGACAACTCACGTGCCAATAACATAATCCGCCGGGCATGGTCACAGTCCTCAGTCCAAGCATATCATACAGGAGCAATCAATTAAGTAAATATGTATATGATATATGAAATAAGATTCACATGCTCCTGGACAGGTATAATTAACAAGCCATAGAGTAGGAATGTGCAAAGTGTGCTATCACAACTCAAATTTGCAAGTTAATGCAGAAATAGTAACTACCAAGTTTACTCAGGGAACTAGCCTCTTTGTAACCTCAAGTATAGCCCAGATAGTTCTCCACAAAGGTACGAATACGTGAAACGTTATAACTTTATGGTTAACAGTCAACTCTAGGAAAATCATAGCCTACGCATTCTTCCGAGTATGAATACTTGCCCCGATTCTCGCACATGGGCTCAAACCTCACATATATGCACACTCATAGCGCGTAGCTATCCCAAATAATTAACGCAACTAGTGCCTCCACTGAGTTTAAATAAAATACTCAACTCAAGCATGTCACAACCCTAAAACAATATGCTTATGAGAACTCCCAGTCTCCAAATTCACAGGACACATGTATCATCATAATTGATCCTAACTCTAGCATTTGAATGACCAACACGTCTTTCATGCACCATTATACCACGATGAATACTTCCATAATTCTTCCGTGCCACATAGAAATAGTTGGAATATCAACAGTGTATCAACCAGGTGAGTATCGCAATACCGATGAACATCTGTAAGTCAAAACACTATGCGCCTTCTGAAATGTGCACCATTCTTAGGGATTACCGAGCAGTTATAGCATTCCTCTAAATATCTGAAACTGACCATTCTGTCCAAACTTCGTGACCCTCCTTTCAACACCAAACTGCCACATTCTACATGTAAATTTTAATCCCGCACAACACACCACATATATCATGCCATCATGTGAAAAGCACGAGAATCTCATTATCAACTCTAAGTCACCAGCAGTTTACATATCCGATTAGTTAGAAACCTTCCTCTTGCTTCCTTCCAGGAGGAAATCACAATACACAACACGTTCCCCACACCGATGAAAAACAATATCCGGTTCAAACCATGGTAGAAACTATCAAGAACACTTTGAACTCCATTTGCATATAACCAAGCTATTAGAGCTAACTCTCCCTAACTCTTCCAAGCTACACATGTCACAAAAACATCTGTAAAGTCTCACCACATCATAATTACCAAAGAAACAATCATAATATTACGATACTGGTCCAACCTACTACCCAATCATTCTATTTTCTCCGAGTTTCTTCTGAATTATCCTCAAGTTGACACTTCTCCTTGTCAGAACTCCACAATCCTTACCCAAAGCTCACTATAAGACATCCTAACGTAAAACCACATCGCCCTAAGGCCCATAAGTTATTGTATTCTTCTTAAGCAAAGCACCCCCATAAGTACCACAACCGAAACGCCCACTCTAAAAATACCTTATGTGAATTTAAAATTGTTCTTTTACCTTTCTTATGCTTGATTGTAGAATCCATAGTCATACAAAATTACCGCAAGTCCGGCAACATTAAATGTAAATCTCAGATTCTATCCATTTACAAATCCGAAAAAATTCTCGATCGCCATATATAAATCTTGAACCCATTAGAACTTACTAGAGAGTCATCCACTCTCCTAAAATCTCATATTTCACCACCCAAATGGGCCGAACTTCCTATGCTCAATTAGTACAACAACACCCCAAAGAAGTAACCATGTCTTAACGCAACCGACCAAATTCATACAGTGTGCACACTACATCCGTCACGAATAATAAGTTATCTCATTCCGTAATTTTCATATACTCATAAAGTGTAATGTAACATGTATCTAGGAATTTCTTTACTCGAGTCATCCTCGATCTCAATCTCTGCAAGTCATAACCGATTCACATGTATGCCTCCAACCGAAACCAATACAACACATAACCATGAAATAAAATCGTCAATAGAAGGCTCCCCCACTTGTCTCAAAGCCATAGAACAAAACATTCCATAGCTTACAATATCCAAACTCTATTACTACTATAATACTACAGTCATTTCAACGAAAATTCTTCACAAGCTCAGGTAACGCAAATTATAAAATGCCTTAAATCATCTGCTAAGCTCGCCTTCATCCTTGTGATGGTCAAGCCAACTTTCTCAACCAATCCAAACTCGAATCTCAACACATATACCCAGATGTTAGAAAAGAAACTCCCCACACAACATTATAAGGAACACACCAAGATAGATTACTCCGCAGGAGATAACCCACCTGCTTAGTCTCAAATTGGCATCTTGCTATACCCTTTCTCAGCCACAATTTCTATGCAATCACTTAATCTTTCTGAGTCCAAACTCATTATCAAGAGATGAGAATTTAATTTGTCCCCAATTTCACAACGTAAAAGACCCATTAACACACTCATAACCCGAGACTATAAGTAACATCAAGACAGAAATTAAGCACCCAATAGTCTTTTTCACATCCCAAACAAACTCATCACGTCATATTCAAACCAACTGGACACATTCTTTAGTCACATCATGCTCATCATATAGCAATTCAACCGCTCATCAAGCCACAAATTCCACTCATAGGGACATTACTGGACATATGAGTCCAAATGTATAAGTTCACACAACTGAAGCTACCGAACCTAAGTTGTGGTCTAAATATGGCCTCAAGTTATCCAGACTGGCCCATCACCAGAACACAAAATACACATCTCAAATATCGTTCATGGAATCACAAGCCGGTGATGCACAGTTGATACCGAGCGCTCACATATGCACACGAATGCATGGAAAGAATTCAAAGAGTTATGTTTCAAGCTAAATCAATTTTGCACGATAAGGAAAGAAAGATGGAAAATTATCCTAAATTCCATGTAGCATCTCGAAGATAAGTATGGACGTCATCCTACCGATCTGCGAGATTCTACTAGACACTTTCTCGTGACTTGTAGAACCTATGAACTTAGAGCTCTAATACCAACTTGTCACGACCCAAAATTCACCTAGTCGTAATGGCACCTAACCCAACCTGTCAGGCAAGCCAATTAACCATTGTCCAACTTAATGAAATTTATTATGATAAGAAATGATAATACACCACTTTTATACAAACATTTCTCAAGGAATGGTAGTACAAATCATAAGCTTCTAAGAATAGGATTTACAAAACTAGTATGAAATAATACATCATCTGTTCGGAATGTACATGAACAGATTATTATAAATCTAAGTCTACCATGAACAAGAGACAGCTACATCTTCAGATCCTGCTCCCAACGAACACAAAACATCAGCAGTCAACATCTGCACGCAAGGTGCAGAAGAGTAGTATGAGTACAACCGACCCCACGTACTAAAGAAGTAACAAACCTAACCTTAGGTTGAAAGTAGTGACGAGCTGGAACACAAGTTGGGGTCCAACACCAATAGCCAACAACATTTCATAACAATATAAAGCAGCACAAGTAATAATTCAACAATAACATGCTCAAATTAATCATGATTTCTGAAAATAGCTCTGCCTTTCAAGTGTATCAATTAAAACTCAAGTCTTTTGCCGAAGTTGCTAGAAATGTGATAGATTACTCCGCGGGAGATAACCCTTTCTCAGCCACAATTTCTACACAATCACTTAATCTTTCTTAGTCCAAACACATTATCAAGACATGATAATTTAATTTGTCCCCAATTTCACAACGTAAATGAGCCATCAACACACTCATAACCCGAGACTATAAGTCACATCAAGATAGAAATTAAGAACCCAATAGTCCTTTTCACATCCCAAACAAACTCATCACGTCATATTCAAACCAATTGGACACATTCTTTAGTCACATCATGCTCATCATATAGCTATTCAACCGCTCATCAAGCCACAAATTCCACTCATAGGGATACTACTGGACATATGAGTCCAAATGTATAAGTTCACACAACTGAAGCTACCAAGCCTAAGCTGTGGTCTAAATCTGGCCTCAAGTTATCCAGACTGGCCCATCACCAGAACACAGAATACACATCTCAAATATCATTCATGGAATCACAAGCCGACGGTGCATAGCTGATACCGAGCGCTCACATGCGCATACGAATGCATGGAAAGAATTCAAAGAGTTATGTTTCAAGATGAATAAATTCCGCACGATAAGGAAACAAAGATGGAAAATTATCCTAAATGTCGTGTAGCATCTCGAAGATAAGTATGGACGTCTTCCTACTGATCTGCAAGATTCTACTAGACACTTGCTCATGACTTGTAGAACCTATGAATCTAGAGCTCTAATAAAACTTGTCACGACCCAAAATTCACCTAGTCGTGATGGCACCTAACCCAACCCGTCAGGTAAACCAATTAACCATTGTCCAACTTAATGAATTTTATTAAGATAAGAAATGATAATACACCGCTTTTATACAAACATTTCACAAGGACTGGTAGTACAAATCATGAGCTTCTAAGAATGGGATTTACAAAACTAGTATGAAATAATACATCATCTGTTCGGAATGTACATGAACAAATTATTATAAATCTAAGTCTACCATGAACAAGAGACAGCTACATCTTCAGATCCAGCTCCCAATGAACACAGCAACATCAGCAGTCAACATCTGCACGCAAGGTGCAAAAGTGTAGTATGAGTACAACCACCCCATGTACTCAACAAGTAACAAACCTAACCTTAGGTTGAAAGTAGTGATGAGCTGGAACACAAGTCGGGATCGAACACCAATAGCCAACAACATTTCATAATAATATAAAGCAGCACAAGTAATAATTCAACAATAACATGCTCAACTTAATCGTGATTTCTGAAAATAGCTCTGCCTTTCAAGTGTATCAAAAACTCAAGTCTTTTACCGAAGTTGCTAGAAATATGAGTTGTTTGAAACAGTAATTGTTTTCCAAAATCTTTCTTCCACAACAGAAAATTTTATTTTTTCAAATGGCATGAGGAAAATTCATCTCTATGCATGTATGTCAAGTGTGCATGTATATGCGATGCACCTCAATGATAACCATAAGCATACTCTCAGAGTATCATTTCACTCAGTCCTCCCAGTCACTCAAACCTCTCAGTTACTCCGTCCTCCCAGTCATTCAATCCTCACTGTCACTCAGTCCTCCCAATCACTCAATCTTCACAGTCACTCATGTCTCCCAGTCACTCAATCCACCCAAGTCACTCGGCACTCGCAATCGGCACTCGCACTCGGCACTCTCACTCAGTAGGTACTTGCGCTCACTGGGGGTATGTACAGACACCGGAGGGGATCCTTTATCCCGAGTGCTATAACAAGCCAATCGTGGCATAAATCAGTCACTCATGTTGCGGCGTGCAGCCCGATCCCATAAATAATAATATATAGCCAATATGGTCTGCAACAGCGTGCAACCCGATCACATAATCATCCTCACAATCAGACCCTTGGCCTCACTCAATCATCAATCTCTCTAATCTCTAGGGCTCACAATATCATGAAAATCATCCCAAAATGATGATATGATGAATCAATAAATAGCAACAGAGACTGAGAGATGATATGAAACGAATGAACATGACTGAGTTTTAAAATTTCATTTTAAACCAATTCAACAACAATATGACCTTTGTGGGTATCAATAATACTGGCATATAGCCTCAACATGATTTTAACATAATTCTCAGCTCAATAGCTCTACTACTTAGAGATTTCCATGATTTCAGATAAGTTCAGGTAACTACACTGTACCACAAGAATAATGGAACCGCAGTTCACACGGTGCACGCCCACACGCCCGTCACCTAGCATGTGCGTCACCCCAACACCAAACACATAACATGTATAATTCAGAGTCTATACCCTCAGCTCCAAGATTAGAAGAGTTACTTACTTCAATGCAAGCAAATTCTATATTCCAATAAACCTTTTCCTAATGATTCGGCCTACGAACGCCTCGAATCTTAGTTAAAATAATTCGATACAATCAACACGAGGTATAGGAATTAATTCAATATAAAAATGGTAAATTTCACAATAAAAATCCGAAATTAATTCAAAAATCAACAGTGGGACCCACATCTCAAATCCCGGGAAAACTCACTAAACCGAACAAACATTCCGATACGAGTTCAACCATTCAAATATTATCGAATTCCGACATCGGATTGACCTTCAAATCTTCATTTTATATTTTTGGGTGATTTTATAAAAATATGATTTTTTTTCTTAAATAAATTCACAGATACATGATGTAAATGAATATGGAATCATGAAATATAATCATTATAGGTAAAAGAACATTTACCCCCTATGTTTACCCATGAAAATCGCCCAAATATCGCCTAAACCGAGCTCCCCAACTCTATTTTTGACAAAAATGGCCAAAAACCTCATTTATAGAGCATCTGGTGTTTTAGAGCACCACAGGTAACGTGGGCCACTGCCTGTGGCACCATTTCTGATATCCTAACAATTCCCAGCACCAGGGTTAGCGCCCCACGCTACCCTGGGTGCTCGCGGCGATGGGAAATCTTTTCCGACACAGAAATATGCATAACTCTCTCATACGATGTCCGAATTTGACGATTCTTTTGTTATTGCTCCGTAATTTCAATACGGATCTAATGCTTCAATCAAAACTGAATTTGGAGCTCATTTGCTTAATGTGATACCACATATTCTAGAAGAATCGACATCGAACATTCTAGGTTCGATGCTGAAACATAGCAAATCAATCCGGAATGAACTCAAATTTTGCGTACATGTCAACTCCCCGATCAAAGCTATTCCAATTTGCAAAATATGATTTCGACCTCGATATCAAAAAGTCAACTCCCCGGTCAAACTTCCAAACTTTAAATTTCCTATTTTAGTCATTTCAAGCTGAATTTAACTACGAACTTCAAAATGAATATCTGGACGCACACCTAAGTCCAAAATTATCATACGGATCTATTAAAACCATAAAAACTCCATTCTTGAGTCGTTTGCACAAAAAGTCAAACTCCGGTCAACCCCCTTTCATTTAAGCTTCCAACATGAAATTCATTCTTTCGAACTAATCCCGAAACATCTGGAAATCAAAACTAACGATTCACACACGTCATAGTACATATTACGAAGCTGACCAAGACTTCAAATTGTCGAAAGGAATATAGTTGTTCAAAATGACAAGTCGGGTCGTTACAGGTACAGTTCAGTATAAATAATTGTGCAAAATATAGACATACTTTAAAATTTAACAATTAAACTCAGTACAAGTGAAATAGATCAATACTTTATGATATGAAGAATATGACATCTCCGTAGAAAGACCTCATGTAAATACTAGTCACAATTTATCCGGTCACTCACTCAGTACTCTTCATGGCCAATCCAGCCCAGGGGTGTTCTAACCCGTATATATATACACATCGATTGACAGTCAGTCACCCAGTACCGTATAAGGCTAATCCAGCCCTGAGATAATTTATCCCCAAATAGAAATGATACGGATAAGATCCATGTCCAGGTAACTCGTTACAATACAAATAAGTAAGGCAAGTTCATACCATGGGAAATCCATCCCGAATATACATAATAATCTAGGCTCACTTGGGGTGTGTATAGACTTCGGAGGGGCTCCTTCAGCCCAAGCGATATAAATAATATTTGGCCTGCTACGACACGCAGCTCGATCCCAAATTATACCTCAAAAAAGCCAATATGGCCTGCTACGACACGCAGCTCGATCCCATAAATATCCTCACAATGGATGAATATGACTGAGTGTGAAATATATATATTTTTTAAACAATTACTTCAACAGCAACACGACCCCATGGGTCCCAAAATATTGGCACGTAGCCTAAACATGATATTTAATAAGAGCCTCAACTAAATGTCTCTAACACGTGAAACATGTTGAGATAATAACATGATTCATTAGATTTACACCTGCACAGGATTTATTGAAGATACAATTTCTATAGTGCACGTCCACATGCTCATCACCTATCGTATATGTCACCTCCAAACAATTTATATCATACAAAATTCGAGGATTCATATCCTCAGAACCAAGTTTATAAGTGTTACTTACCTCAAACTGTGAATTTCTCACTCTGCTATTCCTTTGTCTCGTGAATTGGCCTACAAACGCCTGGAATCTATCCACAATTAATTCGATTTAGTCAATAAAATTTATTGAAATTAATTCTATAAGAAAATATAAATTTTCCAATAAAATCCAAAATTTAGCTCAAATATTACTCGTGGGGCCCACATCTCAAAACCCCGACAAAGGTTATAAAATCTGAAAGCCCATTCACTCACGAGTCTAACCATACTAATTTTATCAAACTCTTCAAATCTTATTTTCAAATCCCTAAGTTCAAATCCCCGATTTACACCTCAAAAATATGTAATCTAGTCGGATTATTCGATGATAATTCAATATTATGGAGTAAAAATGATCACAAGTGACTTACCTCAAGATTTTCCGGGATTTATCGCTCAAAAATCACCTCACCTGCTTTTGAAAATGTCAAAAATGAAAAAATCTCGGACTCCTCTGTTTTTAACATTTTGTCCAATATTTTTGCACCTACGGCTCAATTTCTGCATATGCGGAGCCGCATCTGCGGACCAAGATCCGCTTTTGAGGAAAATCACTTAAGCACTGCCTCTGCTACTGTGATCAAGAGACCACATCTGCGCTCATCACAGGTGCTGAAGTCACATCACAACTGCGGTCCAAACTCGCACCTACGCCCTAAAGTCCACTTCCGCGACCATCCAGGTGCAGGAATGCCATTGTATCTGCGCCCTCTGACCAGCTCTTCCTTGTCGCATCTACAACCTTTTCCTCGCTTCTGCGGGCTCGCACCTGCGGTGCTCACTCCGCAGGTGCGGTTACACCAGTAGCTGCAGCACTTTAGTTGCATTTCTCAACTCCAATCAAGCCGTTAAACACCCGAAATCACCCCGAGGCCCTCTGGACCTCAACTAAACATACCAACAAGTCCTATAACCCGATACAAACGTAATCGAGCCTTCAAATCACCTCAAACAACGCTAAAATACGAATCACACATAGATTCAAACCTAATGAATTTTGAAATTTCCAAATTCTACCACTGACGCCGAAACCTATCAAATCACGTCCGATTGACCTCAAATTTTGTACACAATTTATAAATGAGATAACAGAGGTATTCTAATTCTTAGAATCGGATTCCGACCCCGATATCAAAAGTCAACCTCCCGGTCAAACTTTCCGAAAATTCGACTTTCGCCATTTCATGCCTAATTCCACTACAGACCTCCAAATAATTTTCTGGACACGCTCCTAAGTTTAAAATCACCATACGGAGCTATTGAAATCATCAGAATTCAAATTTGAGGTCGTTTACATATAAGTCCACATCCGGTCAACTTTTCTAACTTAAAATTTTAATTTTGAGACTAAAGTGTCTCATTTTACTCTGAATTCCTTCCGAACCCGAATCAACTAACCCGGTAAGTCATAAAATAACTGTAAAGCATAAATTGAGTAGTAAATGGGGGAACAGAGCTGTAATACTCAAAACGACCGGTCGGATCGTTACAAGTTTTCATAATCGAGCAAAAATATTCATCATTTTTGTCATGGCAACCATTTTCATTTTGTTAAGGAAACTATTTCGTTTTCTTTATAATTTGAAGCAAAATACTTATTTAGCTACAAATTTTGTTTCGAATAATTTAATAGGCCAATAAGGTTATCAATTCTATAGTAAGTTTTAACTTTTGGCAAAAGCTAATGACTAGCTACAAGATTTTATTAGAGCGATAAATTTGTGGCTATATCATTCTGTAATAATAATAATTATAGCTATTGAGCCAACTATTACCATGATTTTTTAGAACATGGAGCAAAAATATTTATTTAGCTATAATATTTTATTTTAAATAATTTATTATGGTTAAAAAGTTACTTTTGCTACATTAACTTTCAGTTCGTGGCAAAAATTAACAATTAGATACAATATTTCCTAACAATAAATCAGTGGTTATGTCATTTACCTATTGCCGCATCTTTTTATAACTCGAAACAAACGTATTTTTTTAGCTATAGTATTTTATTTTAAATAATTATTGTGACTAAAAGTCTACTATTGCTATAATTTCTTTTAACGCGTGGCTAAAACGTATGAATTAGCTATGCAATTCTATTGTAGCAATAAATTTGTAGCTATTTAGGCAATTATTATTACGATTGTTAGGAGTTATAGCACAAATTAATAAGGAATTAGCTTTACCATTTAATTTTCGTAGCTAGTAAATTTTACGAATTTGTAAATAGCCGGAAAATTTTAATTTTTGTGACTCTTGTCATATATTAGCCACGATTTTTTAAACTCATGGGTGAGATTCCGTAGCTATAAATATATTATGTCATAGTGTTACTTTCAGTTGTAGTCTTCAATTACCCACATGTTTATTTCCATGTGTGCGTCCCAAACCCCGCCATGTCAAGACAAAAAAGATCTATGGATTTCATAGGCGTGTTGGTGTGTTTGTCAAGTCATCACTACAAGTCTACAACATAATGCATTTATAGCTACGAAATACAACGTAGCTAATTATTAAAATTTTCGTACTTAAACACTTTAGCTATAATATTTTTTCCGTAGTATTAATAGCAAGATATAGCGTAATTAAAAGTTAGCTACAAGCATTTTATAGTCTGAGGCTAATATATAATACTTATTGCTATAGAACTTTTATATTGTAGCTATATTGGCGAAACTTTTGCCACAAAAAATATATATTGATAGCAAATGATTTTTATATACTCTTGGCATGATAAATAAATTTGTAGCTATCTTTATATGGTAGCCACAAAGTGATAGCGTGGCAAAGATTTAAAATTGTTTGCCACAAAAAATTGAATATGTAACTGCTTTCATATATTAGTTCGTGGAAAAGGTATTTTTTGTTTAGCTACGGACTAAAAGTTTTGTGGTTACAAATCATATAAAAAAGTTGGGGTCAGATTATTTTATTATATTCTAATTGTTTTACGAAAACATTAGTTTATTAGTAGTGACGATACATTTTCTCACAAATTCGTTGTTTTCTAGATAATTAATTTTTTAAGGAAAGAAATTAAAATTATTTTGTGCTCGTGCATATTATATTAAAAGAAATAACATATTAAGATTCAAAAATAACTTATTCCTCACATATTGATATTTAAAAATGTCCACAAAATAAATTTTAAGATACACAATTACTAATTAATTAATTAATTAATAGCATCCGCATTACATAACTCTTCTATAACAACTAAAGTTCGAAGAAAAGAACTAGCCAATGTAAAGGTTGATTGTAACAGAGATCTGAAATAATGTTTGAATTTCACATTAAACGAACATAAAGTATTTGCTTGACAATTTATATTGTCACCCCGTATGTTCTTGATGATTCATAGTATCGCACCAATTAATCTTCATGCATCCAAGAATGAAGCACTCTCCCACGTAATCATTAGACTGAAATAATAAAATAAAATGATCCTGTGAGAAACGTATAAGTGAATCATCAACACATATATTGATTTAGATACATTTACAGTTAGTAATTAACAAATTCGGGGAATCAAGGAATAAGCAAAAACTTAGCCTGAATCATAAGGTGTAAAAAGATATAAACTTTTTTCAACACAAAGGACAAAAGAGAAAGTATTCAAATAAACATCACAAAATGTCACGATCCAATTTCACCTATAGGCCATGATGGCGTCCAACATCGTCGCTATGCAAGCCAACGGTGAACTAACTAAGTGATTACTCTTTTTGATAGAATTTGATTAACAAAACGAAGGCAACCGAGTACAATCATAACGATATAATTACTCCAAAACAATAAAGTCTACTAGTAGGTATGTCAAGACCTGGTGTCACAAGTGTATGAGCAGTAAAAGAATATACAAAATACTAACTACTATCTGAAATAAAATAGACAGAAAATAAGTACAAAAGAGAGGCTTAGGTGCTGCAGAACTGTTCAGGAAGTAGCTCACCACTAGGACTAAGGGTATCGGGGATGCACGGCGGTGTGACCGCCAGATGCACCCTCCTTAGATCCTGCACGGTTAGTGCAGAAGTGTAGCGTGAGTACATAAACAACATGTACCCATTAAGTAGCAAGTCTAATGTCACGACTCAAAACCAACCGTCGTGATGGCGCCTATCGTTGAACTAGGCAAGCCAACTACTCAACCAGTTCAACCAAATAAAAAGCTTTGAAAATTAAACGGAAGAAGTTAATATTTAAGAAAATTTCTTTTAAAAACCGAAATATAACCACAACGCAATACAAATCTCTCCCAAAACCAAGGTATCACCGAGTACATGAGCATCTATACCAGGATACGACCTACTACAGTGTGTGAGGAATAAGAACTGAAATACAAATAAAGATAATAAAGGAGAGTCAAGGCCTGCGAACACCATGCATCTACCTCGATGGTCTCTGAGATCTCGACTCCTCACTTAACAACCACCATAACTGTAAGCACCTGGAGCTGCACACGAGGTGCAGGGTGTAGCGTGAGTACAACCAATACAATAAGTAACAAATCTAAATTTTGGACTGAAAGTAGTGACGAACACAACCAGCACAGTTCAATATAGAAAATAACACTACAGAAACATAAACATGCTTTCATGTTCGATAGATATTTCAAAACAGTAAAGTGTATCAAATTTGAATGATATGAAGAATATAACTCCTCTACTTCTATATGCCAATGCACATGCGGTATGTAAAACACCATGCAGATAGCCTCATGTGCTCACACTCTCAAATGCTCAATCACTCAGTACTGTATATGGCCCACAGGTCCCAGGGAAGATCCATCTCGGAATATATACATCACTGACCACTAGTCATCTAGTACTAAGTAGGGCCAATCCAGCCAGCAGAGAAGATGCATCTCCAAGTATATAATGCTTCGGACAAGATCCATGTCCAGGGAAGATCCATCCCTCAATATAACCAACCGCGCTCACTAGTGTGCATGCAGATGCCAAAGGGGTTCCTTCAGCCCAAGCGCTATCTAAATCAGTATAACTGTTGCGGCGTGCAACCCGATCCCTTAAATGTAACTCATAATCAGACCCTCAGCCTCACTCAATCATCAATCTCTCCAGTCTCTCTCTCACGGGCTCACAATGTCATGATACTAGCCCGAAAATAATGATATGATGTATCAACAAATAACACTAGAGAGTGAGATATGATATAAAATTAATGAATATGACTGAGTACGAAATATCAATGAATTTAGTAAGGCAACAGCAAGAAACGACCGCTATGGGCCCCAAAAATACTGGCATAAAGCATAAATATGATATCTAGCATGATTGACAACTCAATTAATTTATCACATGATGAAAACACGGATATTAACAAGATAAAACCACTAAACAGTTCCATGGAATCGACTAGGTCACCATTCTCATGGTGCACGCCCGCACGCCTGTCACCTGGCATGTGCGTCACCTCAACATCAATCATATAACACATATTTCGGTGTTTCGAAACCTCAAAGCCAAGTTAAGAAGTGTTGCTTACCTCAATCCGAGTCCCTACTCCAATACGCATGTGCCTCTCAAATCGGTCTCCAAATGTCCCAAATCTAGCCACAAACAGTAAAATACAATCAATATGGGCTAAAGGAATCAATTCTATAAGAAATTACTAAGTTATAACTCAAAATACAAAATTGGTTCAAAACCTCCCCCGGGTCCACGTCTCAGAATGACAAAACTCACAAAATCCGAAAGCCCATCCAACCACGAGTCTAGTCATACCAAATTCATCAAAATACGACACCAATTGGTCATCCCCAATATCAACTCTCCAAATTCCTAACCTGAAACCCCCAAATTACACCTCAAAAATACACCAACTAGGTGGACAATCACTGGGGAAACATAATCATTGAAGAAAGATGAACACAAGGAACTTACCTCAAGATTCCCCTTGAAAATCCTCTCAAAAACCTCCACAATCCGAGCTCAAAACGTTAGAAATTGTGAAAATTCTCGGAACCCTCTCTTATATAGTTTCTGCCCAGGCTTTCCGCACCTACGACCACTTACCCGCATTTGTGGCTTCGCGGGTGCGACCAGGTTACCCGCTTCTGTGAAGAGTTGCGCTCATGCGGACCAAAATACCGCTCCTGCAGGCTCGCTTCCGCGAGGAAATGTCCACTTATGCAGAGCCTGGTCCACAGTCCACTCCTGCTTCTGCAGTTCTACCACCGCATCTGCTGTCACGCAGGAGCGGGAAAACCATCACACCTGCGACCATCTGCTGCCTCACCTCAAACTCTGCATATGCGCCACCCTCTCCGCATCTGCGAGCTCGCACCTGCGGTTCCCCATCCACAGGTGCGATTACACCAGCAGCCTTCAAACTTCAGCAACTTCTCAACTTAACTTCCAAGTCTGTTAACCACCCGAAATCAACCCAAGGCCCTCGGGACCTTGGACCATTATACCAACAAGTCGTAAACCATCATACGAACTTAGTCAAACCCTCAAATTACCTCAAGCAAAATCAAAAACACAAATCGCGCATGGATTCAAGCATAATGAACTTTGAAACTTCCAAACTCAACACCCGATGCCGAAACCTATCAAATCACGTTGTGATTGACTCCAAATTTTGTACACAAGTCACAAATGACACCCCGCACGTACTCCAACTTCTGGAATCGGAATCTGACCCCGATATCAAAAAGTCCATTCCCGGTAAAATTCCGCAAAAATCCAACTTTCACTATTTCAAGCCTAATTCCACTACGGACCTCAAAATCACAATCCGGACACGCTCCTAAGTCCAAAATAACCCAACGGAGCTAACGGAACCATCAAAAATCAAATCTGAGGTCGTTTACACATAAGTCAACATCTAGTCGACTTTTCCAACTTAAGCTTTCCATTATGAGACTAAGTGTCTCAATTCATTCCGAAATCTCTTCGGACCCAAACCAACTAAGTTGATAAGTCATATAATAGCTATAAAGCACAAATGGAGCAGAAAATGGGGGAACATAGCTACAACTCTCGAAACGACATGCCGGGTCGTTACATCTTCCCCTTCTTAAACAAACGTTCTTCCTCGAACGGGTCTAGAAACTTACCTGGATTCTCAAATAGGCGTGGATATCTACTCTGCATCTCCCGCTCACCATCCAACTGAACTGTGCTAAAATCCAGAATATGAGACGGATCGTCGACATACTTTCGGAGCATAGAAATATGAAATACTGGATGCACACTCGACAAGCTAGGTGACAGGTCAAACTTATAAGCCACCTCTCCAATCCTCTGAAGTACCTCAAAAGGCCCAATGAACCGAGGGCTCAACTTGCCCTTCTTCCCGAATCTCATATCACCTTTCATGGGTGAAACCTTTAGCAGAACCATCTCCCCAGACATGTAAGACACATCACGGACCTTCCTGTTGGCATAGTTCTTATGCCTAGACTGAACCAACTCAGTACGCAATAGTCTAGCCTCACCCGACTCAAACCAATCCACCGGAGATCTACACCGTCTCCGATACAAAGCCTCATACGGATCCATCTGAATGCTCGACTGGTAGCTGTTGTTGTAGGTAAATTCCGCGAGCGAAAAAAATGGATCCCATGAACCCCCGAAATCAATGACACAAGCGCGTAGCATGTCCTCTGATATCTGAATAATACGCTTACACTGTTCGTCCATCTGAGGGTGAAATGTTATGCTCAACTCAACCTGAGTGCCCGACTGTCGATGCACTGCTCTCCAGAACTATGATGTAAACTGCATGCCTCGATCTGATATGATGGAAACTGGCACACCATGAAGGCGAACGATCTCTCAGATGTAAATCTCAACCAACCGCTCTGAACAATAATTAGTACCAACTAGAATAAAGTGCATGGACTTGGTCAGCCGACCCACAATCACCCAAATAGCATCAAACTTCCTTGAAGTACGTGGGACCCCAACTACAAAATCCATGGTGATCCGCTCCCACTTCCACTCTGGAATCTCTAACCTCTAAAGCAATCCACCCGGTCTCTGATTCTCATACTTCACTTGCTGACAGTTAAGGCATGGAGCTACAAACCGCACTATATCCTTCTTTATTCTCCTTCACCAATAGTGCTGCCTCAAGTCCTAAAACATCTCTGCGGCACCCAGATGAATCAAATACTGCGAACTGTGGGCCTCCTCAAGAATCAACAAACGTATCCCATCCAAATTGGGAACACAAATACGACCCTGCGTCCTCAATACCGTGCTGAACCGTGTCCTTAAGGATAAGCAAATGGGGATCATCATACTGGCGCTCTCTAATGCGGTCAAATAAGGAAGACCGAAAAACCACACAAGCTAGAACCCGTCTGGGCTTCGAAATAGGGAATCTCATGAACTGGTTGGCCAAAGCCTGAACATCAACTGTAAGAGGTCTCTCTCTAATGGGAATGAATGCAAGACTACCCATACTCACTGCCTTTCTACTCAAGGTATCGGCCACCACATTGGCCTTCCTAGGGTAATATAGAATGGTGATATCATAGTCTTTTAGCAGCTCCAACCATCTCCGCTGCCTCAAATTTAGATCCTTCTATTTGAACAAGTGTTGGAGGCTCCTATGATCCGTAAACACCTCACAAGACACACCGTAGAGATAATGCCTCCAAATCTTCAATGTATGAACGATGGCAGATAACTCCAAATCATGAACATGGTAGTTCTTCTCATGAGGCTTCAACTGGCGCGAAGCATAAGCAATCATTCTACCCTCCTGCATTAAAACACACCCCATATAGATCCGAGAAGCATCACAATACACTGTATAAGAATTAGAAACTGATGGAAAACTAGAACAGGGGTTGTGGTCAAGGCATTTTTAAGCTTCTGAAAGCTGTCCTCAAACTAATCCAACCACCTGAAAGGAGGACCCTTTTGGGTCAACTTGGTCAAGGGCGATGCAATAGACGAGAAACCCTCCACGAAGCGATATTGTAACTGGCCAAGCCGATAAAGTTCCGAATCTCTATAGCTGAGGATGGTCTGGGCCAACTCTGAACCGCTTCTATCTTCTTCGGATCCACCTGAATACCCTCACTTGACACCGCGTGTCCCAAGAATGCCACTGTGCTGAGCCAAAACTCACACTTGAAGAACTTGGCATAAAGCAACTCCTCCTTTAATCGCTGCAACACAATCCTTAAATGCCAGGCATGCTCCTCCCGGCTACGAGCGTACACCAGGATATCATCAATGAACACTATAACAAATGAGTCGAGATAAGAGTGAAATATACTATTCATCATATGCATGAACGCTGTTGGGACATTGGTCAGCCCGAAAGACAGCAGAAGGAACTCATAATAACCATAACGGGTCTTGAAGGCTGTCTTTAGAATATCCGAGTCCTGAATCTTTAACTGGTGATACCTAGCCCACCAATCAAACTTCGAGAACAACATCGCTCCCTAAAGCTGGTCAAACAGATCATCAATAAGCGGCAAAGGATACATGTGCTTGATTGTAACTTTGTTCAACTGCCTATAATCAATGCACATCCTCATAGTACCATCCGTCTTCTTCACAAATAGAACTGGTGAATCCCAAGGTGACACACTAGACCTAATAAACCCCTTAGGAGTTCCTGAAACTGCTCCTTCAATTCTTTGAACTCAACTGGTGCCATACGATATGGTGGGATAGAAATGGACTGAGTGCCAGGCACCAAGTCAATGTCCCTATCTGGCGGCATGCCCGGCTGATCTGCAGGAAACACATCCGAAAACTCCCGCACAATCGGAACAGAATCAATAGTGGGAGCAACGGCACTAACATCCCTCACAAAGGCTAGATAAGATAAACAATCCTTCCTAACCATCTGTTGGGCCTTCAAGTGTGAAATCACTCTACTGGGAACATCCACTAGAGAACCTCTCCAGTTAATCCTCGACGACCCTGGCATGGCCAAAGTCACAGACATAGCGTGACAATCTAGAACAGCATGACATGGAGACAACCAATCCATACCCAAGATCACGTCAAAATTAACCATACTAAGCAACAAGATATCAACTCTAGTCTCCAGACTCCCAATGGTCACTACACACGACCGATATACACGGTCCACAATAATAGTATTGCCCACCGGCGTAGAGACATGAACAGATGAAACTAAGGACTCACGGGTCAAATCCAGATAATGGGAAAAATATGATGAGACATACAAATAAGTGTAACCAAGGTCAAATAATACAGAGGCCTCCCTGTGGAAAACTGAGACAATACTTGTGATCATTACATCTGAAGTAACAACATCTGGTCTGGCAGGAATACCATAGAATCGGTCTAGACCGCCACCTGATCGCCTTCCCCCTCTAGGGCGACCCCTAGTTGACTAAGCTCCACCCTGATCTGGTTAGGCGGGTGGTGAAGTAAAGGGTGTTGAAGCCGTAGGATGACTCTTCTGCTGAGCTAGACCTCCAGTAAGGCAGAGACAATACCTCTTGATGTGACCCATATCTCTACACTCAAAACAACCCCTCCCTGCGAATGGCAGTGGGGACTAGAGGGAGCCCCGAGCACCAGAAAACCCACAAGAAGAACCCGGTGCCGATGAGCCCTAAACTGAAGGTGCATAGGATGAACTCTGAGATGGAAGGGCACTGAGAGCTGACAGGCCCTGATGCGTACTATATGAACCATGGCCGTATAATGCACCACGGTAAACTGGGCGAGCAGTCTGAGCATACCTATAAGGACGACCCCTACCATGGTGGAACTGACCTCCAAAAGGAACACCACTAAAACCTCCTGACCCATGAGGCCTCTTGGCCTCCCTATCAACCCACTACTGACTGCGGACCATCTCTATCTACCGAGCAATGTCGACTACCTCATCAAAAGTAGCACCAGATACCCTCTCCCTAGTCATAAGAAACCACAACTGATATGTGAAGCCATCGATGAACCTCCGAATCCTCTCCCTATCGGTGGGAACCAGTCAAACTGCATGAGGGCCAACTCAGAAAACCTCAGCTTGTATTGCGTCACATATATGCCATCCTGACAAAGCTGCTCAATCTGTCTGCACAGATCCTCTCGATGATACTACGTCACGAACTTCTATAATAAGATAACAGAGAACTCTTGCCATGTAAATGGTGCTGCGCCGACCACCATGCGCTTCTCATAAGCCTCCCGCCATCTGAAGGCAGCCCCAAAAAATTGAAAAGTAGTGAACGAGACCCCACTGGTCTCTAGAATACCCGTTGTCCGAAGCATCCGCTCACACTTATCCAGAAAGCCCTAAGCATCCTCTGACTCAGCACCGCTAAATGATAGAGGTCAAAGCCTCCCAAATGTCTCAAGTCTTCTCTGCTCATCATCAGCCATAACGGGGACTATCGGGGCCTGAACAGCTGCAACTGGCTGGGCTAGTAGAGCCCTAGGTATTTGAAGTCCCTGCACTACCTGCTCTGGAGTACGGGCAATAGGGGTATGAATACCTCCCCTGGCCTGAGAAGTGGCTGGTGAGACCTGAGCTGAAACTACCTGAGCAAGGCCGGTGCAAACTGTGAACATTTGCGCTAGAGCCTCCTGAAGGCCTGGAATTACAATGGGCACATATGGTGCCTGAGTTAGTCCCGCCGAATCAACTATATCTGGAACCTATTCCTAAGCTAGAGCAACTGGTGGATCTTCAGGTGCCACCCTAGCTGTTATACGAGCTACACCTCTACCCCTACCGCTGTCCCTACCGTGACCTCGGCCTCTCGTGGCCTTAGCTGGTGGTATTGGTGGCTGTCCATCTTGTCCGGTAGCATGTCCTCACCATCTGTGAGATAATAGAATAACAGAAGTTTAGTTATAGGAATCAACAAATCCGCACGAGAGGAATACAAGAATGTGAAATTTCCTAAGGGTTCGGCAACCTCTCGAAGATAAGTACAAACGTGTCCGTACCGATCCGCAAGACTCTACTAAACATGCTCATGACTCATGAGACCTATGTAACCTAGGAAATGATACCAATGTGTCACAACCAAAACCAACCGTCGTGATGGCGCCTATCGTGGAACAAGGCAAGCCAATTACTTTACCAGTTCAACCAAATAAAAGCTTTGAAAATTGAATGAAAGCAGTTAATATTTAAGAAAAACCTTTAAAAACCAAAATAAAACTATAAAGCAATACTAATCTCTCCCAAAACGGAGGTGTCACCGAGTGCATGAGCATCTATACCAGGATACAGCCTACTACAATATCTGAGGAATAAGAACTGAAATGTAAATAAAGATAATGAAGGATAGTCAAGGCCTGCGAACGCCATGCAGCTACCTCGATAGTCTCCAAGATCTCGACTCCTCAATCAGCAGCCGCCGTAACGGGAAGCACCTGGATCTGCACATGAGGTGCAGGGTGTAGCATGAATACAACCAACTCAATAAGTAACAAATCCAAACTTTGGACTGAAAGTAGTGATGAACCCAATAGGCACAGTTCAATATAGAAAATAACAGTACAAAAACGTAGACATGCTTTAAAGTATGATAGATATCTCAAAATAGTATAATGGATCAAATCAGAATGATATGAAGAATATAACTCATCTACTTCTATATGCCAATGCACATGTTGTATGTAACACACCATGCTGACAGCCTCATGTGCTCAGACTCTCAAATGTTCAATCACTCAGTACTGTATATGGCCCATACAGCCCAGGGAAGATCTATCCCAAAATATATACATCACTGACCACTAGTCACCAGTACTGAGTAGGGCCAATCCAGCATGCGGAGAAGATCCATCTCTAAGTATATAATGCTTCGCACAAGATCCATGTCTAGGGAAGATCCATCCCTCATTATAATCAACCGCGCTCACTAGGGGTATGTGCAGACTCCAGAGCAGATCCTTCAGCTCAAGTACTATCATAAATCAGTATAACCGTTGTGGCGTGTAGCCTGATCCCATAAATGTCACTCATAATCAGGCCATCGGCCTCACTCAGTCATCAATCTCTCCAGTCTCTCTCTCACTGGCGCACGATGTCATGATACTAGCCCATAAACAATGATATGATGTATCAAGAAATAACAACAGAGACTGAGATATGATATGATATAAATGAATATGACTGAGTACGAAATATCAATGAAATCAGTAAGACAACGGCAAGAAATGACCACTATGGGCCCTAACAGTTCCGGCATAAAGCCTAAACATGATATCTAGCATGATTGACATCTCAATTACTCTATCACATGATGAAAACATGTATATCAACAAGATAGAACCACTAGACAATGCCATGGAATCAACCAGGTCATAATTCTCTTGGAGCACGCCCGCACACCCGTCACTTGGCATGTGCGTCACCTCAACAACCTTCATATAACACATATTTCGGGGTTTCGAACCCTCAGAGCCAAGTTTATAAGTGTTACTTACCTCAATCCTAGCAAATCCCTACTCCAATACACCTTTGCCTCGCAAATGGGTCTCCGAATTCCCGGAATCAAGCCACAAACAGTACAATACAATTAATACGGGTTAAAGGAATCAATTCTATAAGAAATTACTAAGTTATAACTGGAAATCCGAAATTGGATCATTACCGCCCCCGGGCCCACGACTCAGAATCCAAATAAAACTCACAAAATCTCAAGAATCCCCTTGAAACTTCTCTCAAAATCCTTCACAATCTGAGCTCAAAATGTTAGAAATGGTGAAAATTCTCGGAACCCTCGCTTATATATTTTATGCTCAGGCTTTCTGCACCTGCGACCACTTATCCGTATCTGCGACTTCGCGGGTATGACCAGGTTACCCGCTTCTGCTCCTGCGGCCCAAAATCCCGCTCCTGCGAGGAAATGTCCATTTCTGCAGAGCCCAGTATACAGTTTACTTCCGCTTCTTCGGTCCTACTGCCGCATCTGCAGTCATGCAGCTGCGGGAAAACCATCGCACCTACAACCATCTTCTTTCACACCTCAAACTCTGCATCAGTGAGCTCGCACCTGCGGTTCCCCATCCACATGAGCGATTACACTACCAGCCTTCAAACTTCATCAACTTCTCAACTTAACTTCCAGGTTCGTTAACCACTAAAAATCAACCCGATGCACACGGGACCTTGACCTAACATACCAACAAGTCCTAAAACATCATATCAACTATGTTGAACCCTCAAATTACAGCAAGCAACATCAAAAACACAAATCACACATGGATTCAAGCCTAATGAACTTTGAAACTTCCAAACACAACACCCGACGCCGAAACCTATCATATCACGTCCGATTGACTCCGAATTTTGCACACAAGTCACAAATGACACCACGGACCTACTCCAACTTCCGAAATTGGAATCCGACCTCGATATAAAAAAGTCCATTACCGATCAAATTTCCCAAAAATCTAACTTTCACTATTCCAAGCCTAATTCTACTACGGATCTCAAAATCATAATTCGGACACGCTCCTAAGTCCAAAATCACCCAACGGAGCTAACAAAACCATCAAAATTCAAATCCGAGGTTGTTTAGACATAAGTCAGTATCCGTCGACTTTTCCAACTTAAGCTTTCCATTATGAGACTAAGTGTCTCAATTCATTCAGAAATCTCTCCGAACCTGAACCAACTAAACCGATAAGTCATATAACAACTATAAAGCACAAATGGAGCAAAAAATGGGGGAACGGGCTACAACTCTCGAAACGACCGGCCTGGTCATTACATCTAACCTCACAAAAGTAGTGACGAGGGGTCAACATCGACCCTTACTATGGGCTAACAATAAAAAAAAATACAAAAGTTCTAAATAAGCACGGGTTATGTAAATAATAATAATAACTAAATAACATGCAGGAAGTAAATAATTCTTTCATACATGGTAAGTCCCAAATTAATTTCTATCTTACATAATTTTAGCCTCTAAACCCATAAAAATATTATGACGCACGGTTACGCCGAGGTCATACGACCCGATCCAGAATAATGTCTACACTGCTGAGGGTCGAGCAGCATGAACCATATATGCATCTATTCTACAGCCGAGGCATTCGTCCCGTATTCGGTGTAAAATCCATTACAAACCTAATACACAAAGGAGCATAATTCCTATCAACGGTCAAGTATCCCGCCAAAACTCAAGTAAGTGGAAGTTGGCCTTTTACAATTTCTCTTTCATGTTCCAATACAGTTTAGGCACTTTAATTAACAAATAGGATACAAATATTACAAGTATCTCTTGGTTCGAGTCCTTACTACATGGACATAAAAATAATTAGTATCTACCCACGGACTCTCGTCACCTCGTGCGTACGTAGCCCCCAAAATTAGGAGCAAATAATAATTTAAATCACCTATGAGATAAGTTCCCTCTTACAAAGTTAGGCAAGAGACTTACCTTGTCTCAAAGGTCGCTTTCCGACCTCAAATTCACCCTAAAGCCTCAACTCGGTGCCGAAAATCCGAAACTAATCAAATATTGTATAAATGAATCAATACATGATAAAAAGTTCATAATTTAGCTAATAGAGTAATTACCCAACCCAAATTGGAAGATTCCTAAAATTCATCCCCGAGCCCACTTGCTCGGATTTTGGAAATATTTGAAGATAATCATTACACATAACCTTACGCACTCAAATATATAATTTTCATCCCATTCCATAATCATTTCCGTTGTTAAATTCAATTTTTATCAAAACCTAGTTTTTTCTTCTAGACCCATAATTTCCACAATTTTACATGTTAAAATCTACCCATAATCTATGTATTTAACTTCAATTAGATATAAATTACTTACCTCCAATATCTAGGTAAAAACCCCTCTAAGAAGCTCCAAAATAGCCCAAGCAGTGAGTGAAATGGGTGAAAAATGGCCTAAATCCCTTAATAAATGAACCTTTCTGCCTCCAAGACTTTCGCTTCTGCGGCTCTGCATCTGCGGAAAAAGACAGATGTGGCTCCCCCCTCAGTTGGCCTCTTCCGCATCTGCGGACCTCAGGCCCGCTTCTGCGGGTCCGCTGCTACGACCCGTATGCCGCACCTGCCGCTTCGGCCGCTTCTGCGAGTGCTTCCATTGCACCTGCGCGTTCGCTGATGCGGACCCTCACCCGTATCTGCGATTCCTAGGTTACATAGGGCGGGTCGCTTCTGCATCTACTGGCTCGCTTCTGCAAGCTCGCACCTAGGGCTAGTCCTCCGGAGGTGCGAATCCAATAGAAGCTGAGTGCTTCAACTGTTCATCCAAGGCCAAACGACTTTCGTGCATCGTCCGATTAGTATCCGGGGCCCCGAGACCCTGTCCAAACATACCAAAAAGTTTGAAATCATGAGACGGACTTGCTCGAATCCTCAAAATGCAGAAAAAAAATACTAAAACTAAGAATCACACCCAACCCAAATCAAATCAACTTATGAACTTCAAGTTCTTCCAACTTGCTCCGAACGCGCCGAATCATACCTAAACTACTCGGAATGGCACCAAATTTTATGTACATGTATTAAATCACCATACAGAACTATTCCCAGGATCGAAATCCCAAACAGACCTCGATAACACCAAACTTAACTCCAAATCAAATTTAAAGAACTTTTAAACCTTCAATAAGCCAACTTCCAATTCTAGGCACCGAAATGCTCCGGGGTCATACAAAACTTGGTCCGAACACATGCCCAAGTCTAAAAATCATCATACAAAGCTATTGGTACCGTTGAATCCTAATTCTGGTCGTTTACAAGAAACATTGACCAAAGTCAAACTTAGCCCTTTAAAGCCAAACCAAGGAACAAAGTGTTCGATTTCAACCCGAACCCTTCCAAATCCCGAACTAATCATCCTCGCGAGTTAAAAAATAGTAAAATCATATATGGGGAGTATTATTTAGGGGAACGGGGATCTAGGAAGCAAAATGACCGGTCGGGTCGATTCCAAGATCTGAACCGTCCGCTCCGACTGCCCATTGGTCTGTGGATGAAAGGCCGTGTTGAGCTCTACCCGGGTCCCCAACTGACTATGCACTGCCCTCCAGAAATATAAAGTAATCTGAGGGACTCTATCCGACATGATAGAAATAGGCATCACATGCAACCGAACAGTCTCCTGAATGTAAATCTGAGCCAACCTCTCTGAAGAATACGTGGTCACCACCGCAATGAAGTGTGCTGACTTGGTCAACCTATCGACAATGACCCAAACTACATCAAACTTCCGCAAGGTCCACGGCAACACAACTACGAAATCCATAGTAATGCACTCCCATTTTGACTCAAGTATAACCATCTACTGGAGTAGGCCACCTGGCCACTGGTGCTCATACTTAACCTAGTGGTAATTAAGGCACCTCGCTACATACTCAACTATGTCCTTCTTCATCCGCCGCCACCAATAATGCTACCTCAGGTCACGATACATCTTCGTAGCACCTGGATGAATAGAATACCAAGAACTGCGAGACCGCTTCTACGGTGCCCTAGGTTGCACCTGCGACCTTGTCCGCTTCTGCGCTGCCTTCCTTACACTTGCGCCTTCCCAGGTGCGGTCCAATTCACGCTTCTGTGATCCCTGGCAGCCCCCATTTTGGCCACTTCTGCGGCTCGTGGCTAGCTTCTGTGAGCTCGCACCTATGGCTGCCCATGCGCATGTGCGGTTACAACAGAAGTTGGATTCTTCAGCTATTCCTCCTAAGTCAAAACTTGGTCCGAGCCTCGTCCGGTTATCACCCGAAGCCCCCGAGGTCCCACCCGAACATACCAAAAAGTTTGAAATCATAAAACGTACTCGCTCGAACCCTCAGAACATGTAAAATAACATCAAAACTAAGAATCCTACCTCAAACAAATTGATTCAACTTAAAAATTTTAAATTCTTCGAACTTACTCCGAACGCGCCGAAATATACTTATGCTACTCGAAATGAAACTAAATTTTTCGTGCAAGTCTTAAATCACGATACAGAATTATTTCCAGGATCGGAATTTCAAACAGATCTGGATTACTCCAAAACCTACTCCAAACCAAATTAAGAACCTTAAACCTTTAAATAGATAGTTTTCACTATTAAGCGTTGAAACGCTTCCGGGTTGTCCAAAACCCGATTTGAACATACGCCCGAGTCCAAAATTATCATACAAACCTATTGGAACCGTCAAATCCCGATTCCGAGTAGTTTTCTAAAAATGTTGACCGAAGTCAAAATTGTCCTTTAAAGCCGAACTAAGGAACTAAGTGCTCCAATTTCAACCTGAACACTTCCAAATCCCGAACTAACCATCCCCGCAAGTCATAAATCAGAAAAATCACATACGAGGAATCTTATTTAGGGGAATGGGGTTCTAGAAGGAAAAACGACCGATTGGGCCGTTACATTCTCCATGTCTTAAACAAACGTTCATCCTCGAACGGGTTTAGAATTATATATGTAGTGCTGAATAGGTATGGATATCTTCTCTGCATGTCTTTCTCGGTCTCCTACGTTGCTTCCTCGATTGGTTGGCCCCTCCACTGGACTTTTACCGCAAAAATTTTCTTGGACCTCAACTGGCGAACCTGTCTATCAACAACGGCAAATGGCTCCTCTTCATAACCCAAACTCTTATCCAGCTGAACTGTGGTAAAGTCTAACACATGTGATAGGTCGGCATGATACTTCTAGAGCATAGATACATGGAAAACCGAATGAACTCCCGATAGACTGAGAGGCAAAGCAAGCTCGTAAACAACCTCCACAACTCGTCTCAACACCTCAAATTGGCCTATAAACCTTGGGCTCAACTTGCATTTTTTCCTAAATCCCATGATTTCCTTCATTGGGGAAACCTTCAAGAGAAATTTTTGACCCACCATAAATGATAAATCACGCGCTTTCTGATCCGCATAACTCTTGCATCTGGAATGTGCTGTACGAAGTCGCTCCTGAATCAACTTTACCTTTTCCAAGGCATCCTTCACCAAATCAGTACCATATAGCTTAGCCTCACCGGTCGCAAATCATCCGATGGGCGAGCGACATCGCCGACCATATAAAGCCTCAAATGGAGCCATCTCGATGTTGGATTGGTAATTGTTGTTATAAGCAAACTCGGCCAAAGATAAGAAATGATCCCACTGACCTCCAAAGTCAATCACACATGCCCTGAGCATATCCTCCAAAATTTGAATTGTCCGCTCTGATTGCCCATCGGTCTGCGGATGAAAGGTTGTGCTGAGCTCTACACGGGTCCCCAATTCACTTTGTACTGCTCTCCAGAAATGTGAAGTAAATGGAGGGCCTCTATCTGATATGATGGAAATTGGCACACCGTGCAACCGAACTAATTCCTGAATATAAATCTGGGCTAACCTCTTTGAAGTATATGCAGTCAAAACCAGAATGAAGTGTGCCGACTTGATCAACCTGTCAACAATGACCCAAACTGCATCAAACTTTCACAAGGTCCGCGGCAACCCAACTACAAAAACCATAGTAATGTGTTCCCATTTCCATTCAGTATAGTCATCTGCTGAAGTACGCCATCTGGCCTCTGGTACTCATTTTTAACTTGCTAGCTATTTATACACCTAGCTACATACTCAACTATGTGCTTCTTCATCCTCCACCACTAATAGTGTTGCCTCAGGTCACGATACATGTTTGTAGCACCTGGATGAATAGAATATTGAGAACTGTGTGC
This sequence comes from Nicotiana tabacum, assembly GCF_000715075.1. Lineage (NCBI taxonomy): Eukaryota > Viridiplantae > Streptophyta > Magnoliopsida > Solanales > Solanaceae > Nicotiana > Nicotiana tabacum. The sequence goes on from NC_134101.1 coordinate 41,213,200, forward strand.
CTGCTCTAGGATCTTTTCCCTCAGCCCATCTACATTAGGAACATATAGATGACCCTGGAGTCGCAGAACACCATCTTCGTTGATAGTAACCTCCTTGGCACCACCTCTTAGTACCGTTTCTCGAAGAACCAATAAGTGTGGGTTATCAAACTGGCGAGCCTTTATTTGCTCAAATAGTGAAGATTGGGCAACAACACATGCAAGAACTCGGCTGGGCTCTAAAATATCCAACCTCACAAGTCTGTTAGCCAAGGACTGAATATCCAAAGCTAATGGATTCTCCTCTGCTGGAATAAAATCCAAACTACCCATACTCTCCGCCTTTCTACTCAAGGCATCAGCAACTGCATTTGCTTTGCCCAGATGATACAGAATAGTAGTATCATAATCTTTTAGTAACTCAAGACATCTGCGGTGCCTCAAATTTAGGTCACTCTGCTTGAACAATTATTGTAAACTGCGATGATTAATGTAAACTTCACAAGACACCCCACAAAGATAATGCCTCCAAATTTTAATAGCGTGAACAATCGCAGCAAACTCTAAATCATTTACCGGGTAATTCTTTTCGTGTGGCTTCAGCTTACGTGAAGCATATGCAATGACTCGCCCCTCATGCATTAATACACAACCAAAACCAACGCGTGAAGCGTCATAATACATTGTATACATCCCCGAACAGGAAGGCAACACTAACAGTGGGGTTGTAGTCAATAATGTCATGGGATTCTGAAATCTCACATCACAAGCATCGGACTATCGGTACGGAACACCCTTCTGGGTTAATTTGGTCAAAGGTGTTGTAATATAGGAAAAACCTTTCACAAAACAACGATAATAACTCCTGATCTCAGTCGCTGAAGTGGGACGATGCCAATTATGAACTGCCTCGATCTTTTTACGATCAACTTTAATACCTTCGCCCGATACAATATTCCCCAAAAATGCTACAGAATCTAGCAAAAATTCAAATTTAGAGAACTTAGCATATAGCTTTTGTTCCCGCAACTTCTGAAGCACCACTCTCATATGTTGCTCGTGCTCCTCCTTAATGCACGAGTAGATCAAAATGTCATCAAGAAAGACAATGACAAATGAATCGATGTATGGCCTGAACACCCTATTCATCAAATCCATAAACGTCGTTGGGGCTTCAGTCAAACCGAAAGACATCATCAGAAACTCATAATGACCATAACTAGTCCGTAAAGTGGTCTTTAGAACATCCGAATCCCGAATCTTCAACTGATGGTACCCCGACCTCAAGTCGATCTTAGAGAACACCCTAGCACCTTGCAACTGGTCAAATAGATCATCAATATGTGGCAATGGGTACTTGTTCTTTATAGTGACTTTGTTCAATTTGTGATAATCAATACACATTTGCATTGTTCCATCCTTCTTCTTCACAAATAATACTCGTACACCCCAAGGCAATACACTCGGTCTGAAGAACCCTTTGGCTAGCAACTCCTCAAGATGTTCTTTCAACTCCTTCAATTCTTTCGGAACCATGCGATATGGTGGGATAGATACAGGTTGCGTATCTGGAGCCAAGTCAATACAAAAATCAATATCACGATCGGGTGTCATGCCTGGAAGATCTGAAGAAAATACATCGAAGAACTCTCAGACTACAGGCACTGAATCAATAGTTAGAGTCTCTACAGTGGTGTCCCTAACATAGGCTAGATAAGCCAAACAACCCTTCTCGACCATGTGTTGAGCTTTAAAAAGGAAATAACCTGGTTAGATGCGCTGACAGACGATCATTTCCACTCCAACCAATTCAATGATGGAATCGCCAAGGTAATAGTCTTGGCATGGCAATCTAGGATGGAATAATATGGAGATAACCAGTCCCTGCCCAGGATGATCTAAAAGTCGGTTATCTCAAGCAGCAGAAGATCTTCTCTAGTTTCAAAACCACAAAATATGACAATGCAGGACCAGTAGATCTGATCTACCACAACATAATTGCCCACAGGAGTGAACACATAAATATGAGTACCCAAATACTCACGAGAAACAACCAGGAAAAGAGCAAATAGAGATGACACATAGGAATATGTAGACACTGGATCAAATAATGCAGAGTTATCTTTTCCGCAAATAGAAATAATACCTGTGATCATGGCATTTGAGGCCTCTGCATCTGGTCTGGCCAGAAAAGCATAGAACCGAGCTGGAGCGCCAACTAGCTGGCCTCCACCTCTAGGATGACCCTTTCCCACCTGCCCTCCACCTCTGGGCGGACAGACGACTAGTGGAGCAACTGGTGCGGTAATCACAGGCTGCTGACCCTACTGCACGGGTCTACCCCAAAGCCTGGGGCAGAATCTCCGTATACAACTGAAATCCCAGCACTCGAAACAACCTCTCGGTGCGATGGGCTGCTGACCTAAAGTCTGGCCTTGGTAACCTAAATACCCGCTGGAAGAACCCTGAATAGTCGGTGGGCGGTAAGAATTCTCTGGCATATCACTGAAATAAGGTCGCACTGGAGCACCCCGAGGCGATGGTGCTAGATATGAGGGCCTGCTGGACTGCCCTCTCACGAACTGACCTCTATCCCCAAACGAAGCACCTCTAAATTCTCTAGTATATCTAAACCTTTTATCTCTCATAGCCTGCTCTCGGCTACGCTGATGCACACCCTCGATCCTCCGGGCTATCTCTACAACCAACTCATAAGATGTCCCCATCTCGACCTCAGGCCATACTGGCCTGAATGCCAGTATGCAAACCCGCAACAAACCTCTGTACTCTCTCTGCATAAGTAGGGAGTATCATAAGTTCATGACGAGACAACTCAGAAAACCTCGCCTCATAATCGGTCACTGACATCTGACCCTGCTAGAGCTGCTCAAACTGAAAATACAACTCTTCCCTCTGGGAGGGTGGAATATACCTATACAGGAAAATATAGGTGAATCTGTCCCAAGTCATGGGAGGAGAATCTGCTGGTCTGCCAAGAAGATAGGACTTCCACCACCTACGGGCCTTGCCCTCGAGCTGAAAGGTAGTAAAGTGTATCTCGTGAGACTTCAATATCCTTATATTGTGCAGTCTATCCCTGCACCGATCAATGAAGTCCTGGGGATCCTCATGTCGTTTACCCCCAAAGACAGGAGGATGTAGCCTAGTCCATCTGTTCAATAGTTTCTGTGGCTCGGCAGCTGCAGCTGGTCTGGGCTCAGGTGTAGCTGTTGCAACTGGTTGGGCCCCACCCACGGGTAGTGCACCCTAGGTCTGATATACAGCAGTTGCCTATCCCATGAGCTTGTGTGGTAGGGGTCTGTGCTCCCCCGCCCACCTGGGATGTGGCTGGGTCTGCCGAAAATAAACCGGCCTGAGTCATAGTATCCATGAACTGCAGCATACGGCCCATGACCTCATGATATCCTGGTGCGGAGGTGAAATCCATCGGGGCTGGATCTGCTGCGGGCACTTTTCCCTTCTCCTCGATAATAGGATCCTCTACTGGATCCACTAATGGTATAACTGGGATAACTACTACGGGCTGGAGTCCTCCCTCAGCCTCTGCCTGCCTCTAACAACTGGGGGAGCAGCTCTTCCCTGGTCTGGAACCTCATTAGATCACGTTCTCACCATTTGTGAGAGAATGAGAGAAATATACTTAGTGGTACATCAAACACACGATAGGAGATGAAGAAAGGTGGTTTCCTAACAGCCTATAGCCTCTCGAAGATAAGTATAGACGTCTCTGTACCGATCCACAAGACTCTATTAGGCATGCTCATAACTTATGAGACCTACGTGAACCTAGTGCTCTGATACCATGTTGTCACGATCCAATTTCACTTATAGGCCGTGATGGCGCCCAACATCACCGCTAGGCAAGCAAACTAGTTAATTAAACATAACTTATTTCCTTAAATAATTCTCCGAGTAATTAAACTCTCCTTACTTGCAAGATTTAAGAAAAACATGAACGGTTCTAATTAAATAAAAATAAAGAAAAATAATCCAAATCCCAATTCTACCAGTGTGTGCCAAGGCCTGTTTTTACAAGTATTTGAGCATCTAGTAGATTAAACAAAACATTTTACTATACTTTCTGAAATAAAATAGTCAGAATACAAATACAAGAAGAGGCACTAGCTGTTGCAGGACGACGCAGAAATGCAGCTCACCACTAAGCCTCGAGGTATTATGGATGTGCTCCTGTAGGACCATCTAAAACTCCTGTCTCAAATCCTGCACAAAAAGTGCAGCAAGCGTAGCATGAGTATGTAAAAAATGTGTACCCAGTAAGTATCAAGTCTAATCTCGAAGAAGTAGTGATGAGAGGTCCACTTTGATACTCACTAAGGGTTAATAATATTAAAATAGAAATATTTAAATAAATATGATTTATGTGAATAACAATAATTTTCTTAACAAGCTGGAGTAAATAATTATTTCAAAATTATATAATTTTTAATTTATCAATTAGCTTCACGAGCTGTAATAGAATGTCAAGGTATCGTGTAATTATTATTATTAGGCACGATTTCTGCCGAGGTCATTCGACCCGGTCCAAAGTGTCATGTACACTGCCGAGGGACGTGCGACACGATCCATAGATGCATCTATACTTCCGAGGCATTCGGCCCGCTCCACAATGAAGGGGGACATTTTCTTATGAACCTCCGGAATGAAAAGTTATTATAAGGCTAACACATAAGGATGTACATTTGCCATTAACAATCAAATAATTTGCACAAAAATTCAAGTATATAAAATTTAGGTCTTTTGCTGTTTCCTCTAGCAATTTACAATATAATTCCAGTACTTTAATTAAATAAAGGATGCAATTATCATAAATAATTCATGATTTGAGTCCTAAACTACCTGGACATAGCATAATTAGTAGCTACACATGGACTCTCGTTACCTCGTGCGTACGTAACCCCCACAATTAGCAACAAATATTAATTCAAATCACCTATGGGGTAAATTCCCACATACAAGATTAGACAAGAGACTTAACTTGTCTCAAAGTACACTTCACGATCACAACGTCGCGATAAAGTCTCAATTCGATGCCGAAAAATCCGAAACTATCCAAATGTTATATAAAATAATTAATACATGCTCAATAATTCGAAATTAGACTCTTAAATTAATTACCCATCCCAAAATAGTAAAATACCTAAAATTCACCCAGGGTCCACGTGCCAAGATTCCGAAAATGTTCGGAGGAAATCATTACCCATAATCTCAAGAATTCAATTATACAATTTCCATCCAATTCCATCACTATTTTCGTGGTTAAAATTTTATTTTTATCAGAACCTAGGTTTTTCATCTAAACCCTTGATTTCCACAAATTACAAGTTATAATGTACCCATAATCTATGTATTTAACTCAAAGTGTGTATAATTAACTTACCTTCAAGTTTCTAGTTGAAATCCCTTCTCAAAAAGGTCCAAAATCGCCCAAAAATGAAGAAACAATGGGCTAAAATGGTCGTTTCACCGTTCCTTTAAACGTTCTGCCCAAATAGCCCTCTTGCTTCGGCGGCTCCACATCTGCGGTAAAGTCCTCACAGATGCGGCTCTCCCCCTTAGCCGGCTCGCCTGCTTCTGCGATCAGCAGCTCGCACATGCGAGACCGCTTCCGTGGTGCCCTTCGTCGCACCTACGACCTTGTCCGCTTCTGCGCTGCCTTCCTCGCCCCTGCGCCTTCGCAGGTGTGGTCCAATTCGCGCTTCTGTGATCCCTGGCAACCCCCTCTTGGCGCTTCTACGGTTCGTGGCTCGCTTATGCGAGCTCGCACCTGCGACTGCCCATGCGCAGGTGCGGTTACACCAGAAGCTGGAAGCTTCAGCTGTTCCTCCCAAGTCCAAACATGGTCTGAGACTCGTCCGGTTAACACCCGAGGCCCCCGGGGCTCCGCTCGAACATATCAACAAGTTTGAAATCATAAAACGGACTCGATCGAACCCTCAGAATGTGTAAAACAATATCAAAACTAAGACCTCAAACCAAATTGATTCAACTTAAAATTGTCAACTTCTTCAAACATACGCCGAACGCGCCGAAATATACTTATACTACTCCGAATGACACCAAATTTTGCGTGCAAGTCTTAAATTCCCATACAGAAATATTCCTAGGCTCGGAATTTCAAACGGACTTCGATTACTCCAAAACCTACTCCAAACCAAATTTAAAGAACCTTAAACCTTTAAATAGCTAGTCACTATTAAGCGCTGAAACGCTCTCGGGTTGTGCAAAACACAATTCGAACATATGCCCAAGTCCAAAATCATCATACGAACCTATTGGAACCGGCAAATCCCCGATTACGGGGTCGTTTTCTGAAACTGTTGACCGAATTCAAACTTAGCCTTTTAAAGCCAAACTAAGGAACTATGTGTTCCGATTTCAACCCGCATACTTTTAAATCCCGAACTAACCACCCCCGCAAGTCATATATCAGAAAAAGCACATACATGGAGTCTTATTTAGGGGAACGGGGTTCTAGAAGGTAAAATAACCGGTTAGGTCATTACAACATCTTTCAAATGTAAGTACTTCAAATATAAATCTTTCACATATAAGGTTTTCAAATAAAAACCTTTCGAATATAATTCCTTCAAATAAAAGTTATTCTGTGACACCTCATTACATAATCATAAAAACATGGGTATCAACCCACTTTTATATTTTTACGGCACCTCGTACCCATATCTATATTACAACCGCACAAACAACTCACGTACCAAAATATCAATGTATATAAGATCTGCAGGATCAATTTATTATCAATAAAGTAAGTTTATAATTTTTAAACCAAGAAAGCAACAAAGAAATGAGTTTATTTTTGAACTCGTTTGGTTGCAGAAAATGACATTTCAATTCAAATGAAGCATCTGATAGCTACTGATTTGCATGTGAAATTTATTAAATTAAAATATAATAGCAATTTCTTTTGTTCAAAATATCTCAAACCTCGAAAACCAGTAAAAACAAGAAACATAAATCCTCAGAGTCTCGTACAAAGAGCTAAAGCCAACACAATATAAGAAGGAATACAAAACATAATAAAATCAAATAATACATCACAGAAGAACACAAGAATTTATATATCACGAAAAAATAAAATAACCAAAGGCAAGTGCATCCATAGAGAAATATCAACAAAGAGCACTCCAGAGGTACCGCCTCGTAGTCCCAAATCATAAATAAATTTCAACAAAAGGCACTCCCGGGGTACCTACTCGTAGTCCCAAATCATAAATAAATTTTAACAAAAGGGCACTCCCGAGGTACTGCCTCGTAGTCCCAAATCATAAATAAATTTTAATCTTTCCTTATATAACCGCGGGACCCTTCACATTTAGTTTTTAAAAATTATTTTTCTCAAAGCAGCATCCTGCATTTTAGCCCACCTTATCACATCACATGACTTCTAGTAGTTCCCCTACTAGCCACGCGTATCAAGCCCACCTTATCTCACTGCATGCGTTTCAACACCCTGACCTTATATCACCGCATGCATATCAATATCATAATATTTCACAAATCGCACCTCAAGTGGCCAAATACCACAGCATAACACAACATGCACCTCAAGTGCTCAAATATCACAACATATTATAAATTGCACCTCAAGGGCTCAATATCACAATATATCACAAATTGCACGTCAAGTACTCAAATATGACCACATATTACAAATTTCACCTCAAGTGCTCAAATATCACAACATATCACAAATTGCACATCAAGTGCTCAAATATCACATCTCATAAATTGCACCTCAAGTGCTCAACTATTACAACTTGCCATAGAAATCAATAATATATTATTTTCCACAATAAGAAGCCCATGGCTCGACCATAATGTGCAAAAAATCTTAACAAAAATATCCGGGAGTGAACAACTCAAAAAAATAATATTTCACAATTTAACATTTTGCCTCAATATGATTTACAGCCTTTATAACACAATGCCAATTTCAACAACATGAACTGGAAAATAATTCATCAAGGAACAATGCCTTCTTTAATCCAAATTTTTGGCCAATAGATTAATGCCTCCCAAAAGTCTTGAAATCGAATTTCGATCTCTAGAACTAAAAATGGACCTTTGGATCATTACAGGATTATGCTCAAAACGCCAAACTCTTCTAAAAACTCTTCCAAAACTCATCCGAGCCCCATGGGACCACAACCAAGTATACTAACAAGTCCCATAACATGACACAAACTTAGTCGATGCCTCAAATTACATTAAACAACACTAAAACACGAATCGCACCCCAATTCATGCTTAATGAAAACTAACGAATTCCCAATTCTACATTCGATGCTGAAACCTATCAAATCAATCCGGAATGACATAATGGACTTGTTACAATTTATGGAATCAAATTTGGACCCCGATATCAATAAAATCAATTCCTGGTCAAGCGTTCTAAACATTTTCTATTTTCCAACTTTCGCCAAAATGTGTCAAATTGCCCTACAGACTTCCAAATGTAAATCCGGACATACGCCTAAGTCCGAAATCACCATAAGAAGCTATTGACATCATCAAAATTCCATTCCGGAGTCGTTTGCTCAAAAGTCAAATTTCGGTCAACTCTTTTCATTTAAGCTTCAAAAATAAGGATTGTTCTTCCAATTTAATTCTGAACCTTTCAAAACCAAACTTGACCGCACACGCAAGTGATAATACATATTACAAAGTTACTCGAGACCTTAAGTCATTGAATGAAACGTTAATTCTCAAAATGACAAGTCGGGTCGTTACATTCAAGTTCTTCCAACTTGCTCCGAACGCGCCGAATCATACCTAAGCTACTCGGAATGGCACCACATTTTGCGTGTAAGTCTTAAATCACCATACAGAACTATTCCCAAGTAATGAATCCCAAACGGACCCTAATAACACCAAACCTTACTCCAAACTAAATTTAAAGAAGTTTTAAATCTTTAATAAGCCAACTTCCAATTCTAGACACCGAAATGCTCATGGTTTATCCAAATTCCGGTCTGAACACACGCCCAAGCCAAAATTTATCATACGAACCTATTGAGACCGTCGAATCCCGATTCCGGGGTCGTTTACTAGAAATGTTGACAAAAGTCAAACTTAGCCCTTTAAAGTCAAACAAAGGAACTAAGTGTTCCTGTTTCAACCCGAACTTTTCCAAATCATGAACTAATTATCCTCACGAGTCATAAAACAATAATAGCACATACGACGAGTGTTATTTAGAGGAACAGGGATCAAGGAAGCAAAACGACCGGTCGGGTCGTTACGCAAAACTTAAGGAGATAGGAAAAAATAGAAAAACATACAGTTTGGCATTAGAAAAGATTGCGATTTCTCAAAGGCACTTTTCTCTTGAACACCTTGTAAATCAAAAGAAACAATTGAATCAGTAAACCAAGTCAATTAAGTGTACGACACAAAATATATCAAATCTTCAAAATCACACTCACTATTAATAAAAATAAAGCACAATATCTATCGCATTCCCAAAATAAATTGTAAAACTGAACTCAAAAATCCAAATCAAGTAGGTGCAAGACGATTCAGAAACCCAACGATATAGAGATATGAGCTTACCTGGCAATAGACGAGCCAATAAGTCAAAATTTCTGTTCCTGAATAGAGAAGCGGTGGTATACCTTTTTCTCACGGCCTTGAATTAGCGCATAGAGGAAGATCTGTGATTTAAACCTTATGGATTCAACTTTTAAATTTATAGCATTGAACCCATTATATTTTTAAAGTTATCGGTTCATATCTACTATTTTTTGCAATTTTAATGAATTTTTACAAATAAAAGTTTACTCAGCGTCGAAACTTATGAGTTCAATTGAACCCGTTGAGTATACACTATATCGCCTTTGTAATAGCGCCAGCCACCGATGGTTGAAGAAAGATAAGAAAGCTGGGAGGGAGAGCGGCATCTAAGGCAGGGAGAGGAGGGACCGAGGGATATTAGGTTTTTGGTATGTGGTTTTGTTTAGTCATCCCTTTTATTTGGTTCAGTTAAACAAAGATCTATCTTACGTTGAGGAACCAGTGACTATTTTAGATAGGCAAGTTCAAAAGCTGAAGTCAAAGAACATTGCTTCCATGAAGGTTCAGTGGAGGGGTCATCCGGTCGAGGAGGCGACTTGGGAGGCCGAGCATGATATGCACAGCCGTTATCCACACTCATTCACCAGCTCAGGTATTTTTTTTCTAACTCCGTTCGAGGACGAACATTTGTTTTATAGGTGGAGAATGTGATGACCCAAATGTCTTCTTTAAATTTAATAATTAATTCTGTGATCTAAGACCTCGAAAAGCACTATTTATCATTACTCGACTTGCGTACGCAGTCCGTTAAATTTTCCGAAAAGTTTTTATGTGAAAAATAGATTTAAAATATAAATTTGAGCTTTAAAACTCAACTGAGTTGACTATGGTCATCATTTTTAGCAAATGGACTCGGATCAGTATTTGGACAGTTCCGGTAGGTCCGTATCATGAACTGGGACTTGGGTGTATGCCCGGAACCAAATTTCGAGGTCCCTAGCCCGAGATATGGAATTTTGATGAAACATTTAAAAGTTTAAGTTCAAATAGTGACTGGATGTCGAATTATGTGCAAACGACCCCAGAATAGAATTTTGATGATTCCAATAGCTCCGTTTGGTGATTTTGGACTTAGGAGCGTGATCGAAATTTTATTTGGAAGTCCGTAGTGGAATTAGGCTAGAAATGCCGAAAGTTGAATTTTTGGGAAGTTTGACTAAGGGGTTGACTTTTTGATATCGGGGTCAAAATCCGATTCCGAAAATTTGAGTACCTCTGTTATGTTATTTTTGACTGTGTGCGCAAAATTTGAGGTAAATCGGACGTGATTTGATAGGTTCCGGAGTCATTTGTAGAAATTAGAAATTTCAAAGTTCATTAGGCTTGAATCTATGTGTGATTCGTGTTTTAGTGTTGTTGGATGTGATTTGAAGGCTCGACTAAGTTCGTATGATATTTTAGGACTTGTTGGTACATTTTGTTGAGGTTCCGGGGGCCTCGGGTGAGTTTCGGATGGTTAACGGATCAAATTCGGACTTAGAAGAAATAACTGAAGTTTCTGCCCTCTGCTACATTCGCATCTGCAGAAATTCTATCGCAGGTGCGAGCTCGCAGAAGCGAGCCTGGCAAGCACAAATGCGCAAATGGACTATGGGGCAATGGTCGTAGGTGCGAGGGAAATTCCGCACCTGCATGAGCGCAGATGCGGAGGAAATGCGCAGAAGCGGCCTGCGCAGGAGTTCAACAGGCGCGCAGATGCGGGCAAAGGCACAGATGCGGGTCTTTTTCCGCACATGCGGTTGGCGCAGAAGCGGCCAAGTTGCCACAAATGCGAAAATCCCTGGACAGTACAAAAACAGAGGGGTTCCGAGCTTTTGCAATTTTTGGGCATTTCAAGCTCGGGTTGGGCGATTTTGAGCAAGGTTTTCACGGGAAAACTTGAGGTAAGTCCCTTGTGATCATTTCTACTCCATAATATTGAATTATCATCAAATAATCCGACTAGATTACATGTTTTTGAGGTGAAATTAGAGGATTTGGGCCTAGGAATTTCAAAATGAGAAATTGAGATTTGGAGGTCAAGTTGATGTCAGATTTTTGTAAAAATGGTATGGTTGGACTCATAGTTGAATGTGCGTTCATATTTCGTAACTTTCACCAGATTCCGAGACGCCATTTTTGAGTTAATTTCGGTTTTTTATTGAATAATATAGTATTTTATTTATAGAATTAATTCTATAATTTTTGTTGAGTGTGTCGAATTATTTATGACTAGATACAAGTCAACCAGAATCGGAAAATCAAGGAAAAAGCATATTACTTGGTTAAATTGGAGCAAGTCCAGGTAAGTGACTTGTCTAACCTTGTGTGAGGGAAATTTCCCTAGGATTGGTATTAATTGTAATGTGATGAAAGTCGTGTACACGAGGTGACGAGTGTATACACGGTCTAAATGTGAAGGATTATGTGCTTAAATTATGAAGATCATTATTGCATATTAATTAAATTATTAAATCTTGTTATATTCTCCATTATTGATTTGATTTCTATACCTTAAAATTGCTTGACCTTTTCCTGCTAATTGTTTTACTTGTTTAATTAAAACTTGATTTTTTATACTATGCATTATATTGAAGGTTGATTTTCATTAAATTAAGTATTATTAATATGAAGTATTTGACATTTCTAAATTTAATATCGAAACACCGTATTAAAGATTTTGAAATATTATTTTTCTGAATATTTTCGTAAGATTTTTGGTACTCATTGTGATGGAGCCGTGAGCTCTTTATTGTGAAAAAATATTATGGTTGGATTATTTAGGCGTGAGCTCTTTATTATTGAAAAATATTGTTGTTGATTTATTTTTTGGAAAATTGAAATATTGGGCACTTGAGGTGCAAATTGTGATATATTGTTATATTGATACCCATGTGGTAGTATAAGGCCTGGGTATTGAAGCGCATGCGGTGAGATAAGGGTGGCTTGATATGCGTGGCTAGTAGGGGTGACTACTAGAAGTTATGCGTTGTGATAAGGGTGGCTAAAATGCGGGATGCTATTTCGGGAAAAAAGTTTTTTAAATAAATTCTGACGGCTCCCGCAGTGATATAAGAAAATGAGATATTGTAAATTTATTTATGATTTGGGACTACGAGGCGGTACCTCGGTAGTGCCCTTGTTGATATTGATTTATGGCCATAGTTGCCTTCGATTAATTGTTGTGATTTTCATAAAGCTGAAAGGAAATTCTGTTTTGATTCCATGAGATATTATTTGGTGTCATTAAATGTGACATACTATTTGATTCATTTCCATAGTCATTTTATCTTATTAAATTGTTTAAACATTTTTTTTCATGTCATTATCTATTCTCCAGTAGGGCCTGACCTGACCTCGTCACTACTCTACTGAGGTTAGACTTGGCACTTACTGGGTACCGCTGTGGTGTACTCATACTACGCTTTCTGCACATCTTTTTGTGCAGATCCAGGTACATCTTATCAGTTTAGACGTCAGTAAAGTTACCTACGCACGGAGACTTCGAGGTATATCTGCCAGCGTCCACAGACTCCGGAGTCCCCTTCTATCATTTTATGTTGCTTCCTTATTTTTCTTTAGACCTTGATATATAGAAATATTGAGAAAAGTTTTTAGAAGCTTGTGACTTATTTCTACCGGGTTTTGGGAGTTGTAATTATTTGAATTGTAGTTTATTTATTTCAGATATTTATGATTATTCCGCATTGATAGGCTTACCTAGTCTTAGAGACTAGGTGCCATCACGACCTTCTGCGGAGGAAATTTGGGATCGTGACAGTGAACTAGAATAACGAACAACCAGTAGAAATCCCCAAAATACGGAGTCACAAGTACATGTGCATTTTCTAAGGAATACAATAGTAATATTACAATGTCTGTCCCGAATATAATAAGACAAAATAAAATAAATAGTACAATAGAGACTCGATGGACTGGGATGCGTAGCATAAAATACATCTCACATAAAGTCTCCTCGACGCTAAGATGGCCACCAAATAAACCTCTCAGTTCATGCACATTTAGTGCAGAAGTGCAGCATGAGTACGTAAATCAACGCGTACCCAGTAAGTATCTAGCCTAACCCTAGAGAAGTAGTAAAAAGGGGTTGACATGGACACTTACAAAAAATAAAGCAATATAATAAAACTAAAGCAGATATACAACGTACAATAACAATAAGATAAATCTTCAGGGTTCATTGTCTGCGAGTTTTTTCTTTTAAAGTATAAATTTCTCGTTCTTGTAACCTGCCTTAACAACTCAGAAATTATCATGTGCCAATATAAATAAATAAGGAACATCGTATACTATTTCGGGCATCAGTAGAAAGATTAACTCGTAAACATTCGTACTACTAGCGATATAACGCACGATTCTGCCGAGGGTCGAGTGGCACGAACCATAGATGCATCTATACACTGCCGAGGCGTTCGACCCGCTCCACAAGAAAAGGAATGAAATTACCGAATTATGAGACACATATTTACGATACAGAACATGGGCATAAAATGAATATAATCTTTACCATTTCACAAATAACTTGCCTAAAATTCAAAGTGTTAAGGCTTGACCTATTATACATACGTTTATTTCTAATTCAAATTCAGTTATAACTTTAATTAGTTATGCCAGCAGAATGATTTCAAATAATTCAAATATCACAGGATAAGATCCCAAGTCCACCCAGACATAACATGCTTTAGCTACGTACGGACTCTCATCACCTTGTGTGTACGTAGCACCCACAACTAGTTTCACATAATAATAATTATCACCTAGGGGTACTCTCCCTCTCATAGAGTTAGACAAGAGACTTACCTCGCTCCGAAGTTCCATGACCGGCTCCAAGGCCTCTTAGCACCACAAACCAATGCCCGTCTGTCCAAAACTATTCAAAACATATGCAACCCAATGAAAATACACTCTAATACCCATAATTAATCAATTTAAATAATTTCCAACTACGCTCGAAAAGTCGATAAAATCAACCCTCGGGCCCACATGCCCGGATCCCGAAAATTCTTGAAGATAAACCTTACCCCCATAACACCACTAACTTAAATATATAATTTATTCTTGATTCCATGTCCAATTCCGTGGTCGAAATCCAAAAATACAAAATTCTAGATTTTCTATCAAAAATCTAAAATTTCTACTAATGTTCATGCTCTAATCCACGTATAAACCATGTATTTAACTTGTAATAAGTGGGAATCACTTACCTTATGTTGTTTGATGAAAATATCCCCTTGAAGCTCTCCAAAATCACCCCAACCAAGTGAAATAAAAGAAAATGGGCCAAATCCTGTTTTTTATAAAACTTCACTGCCCATATGACTATTCGCATATGCGGAAACATTAGCCGCTTCTGCGGCTCAGAGCCTACTTCTGCGGCTCCCTTTAGGCCCTTCACCCTCCGCATCTGCGGCCCTTCCAGTGATTCTACACCTTCGCTTCTGCGATGCCTCATCCGCAGGTGCGGTTCCACTTCTGCGGAACTCAAGGATGCCGCATCTGCGCCATCACAGATGCAGAAATAGTCTCGCACCTATGCCACTGCCCTGCTCTCCCATAACCACTTCTGCGACCCTCTTGGCCAATTCTATGACTCCGCACCTGTGGCCAAAATATTGCAGGTGCAGTTACAACAGATGTGCTGCCACCAGCAAAATTCATAACGCCAAATACAATCCGTTAACCATCCGGAAACCACCCGAGGCCCTCGGAACCATAACCAAATTTACCAACACATCCCAAAATACAATACGAGCATAGTCGAGCCTTCAAATTGCATCCAACAATTCTAAAACCACGAATCGCATCCCAATTGAAGCTTCATGAACTTTAAAACTTCAAAATTCTACATTCGAAGCAGAAACCTATCAAAGCAAGTCCGAATGACCTAATATTTTGCACACAATTCATAGTTGACATTACGGACCTACTTCCACTTCTGGAATCAAAATCCGACCCCGATATAAAAAAGTCCACTACCAGTCAAATTTTCTCAAAAATCATCCAATTTTCATCTTTCGCCAATTGACGCCGAAATGCCCTACGAACCTCCAAATCAACATCTTTACATGCTTAAAACCAAAATCTCCATATGAACCTGTTGGAACTTACAAATTCCGATTCCAAAGTCGTTTACTCAAAAGTCCAATCTTAGCCAATTCTTCCAACTTAAAGCCTTCGAAATTAGAAGTTTCATTCCAAATCCATCTCAAATTTCCCGAAATTCGATTGCGACCACACGTTAAAGTCATAATACCCAAAGTGAAGCTGTTCAAGGCCTCAAACCGCTGAACGACGTGCTAGAGCTCAAAACGACCGGTCGGGTCGTTACATAGTGTCACAATTATATGAGCAACTAGTAGAATATACAAGACTCTAACTATTGTCCGAAATAAAGTAGACAAAATATAAATACAAAAGAGAGACTTTAGGGGCTGCAGAATGGCTCAGGAAGCCGCTCACCACTAGTCCTCGAGATATCTGGGATGCGCGCTGGTAGGACCGCTGATGACGTCCAAATCCACTACTAAAAACTAAATGGACACGGTCACATGCAATATAATTTACCCAACTATTAGTCGGGTTCGAATCCCAAAGGGAATAATATATAGGCGATTAGGCGTGTAAGAGAATTATCACTTATTTTGCTAAGACAAACACTTAGAAATGTTTTAAGAAAAATATTTATAGCTAATTGCAAAAATATAAACTAACCAAGAAAAAAAGTAAAATGATCAATGACGACAAGCATGGATGCATTGGGAATTACACTCAAGTAACGATCCAATATATTTCACAATTTTATAAATATGAGCGAGTTTATTATTAATTATCCTTAGGTAATAATTCTATATTAGCTTCTTTCGAAGACTAACAAGACTTCCTAATTGAATTATCCCTAAAACAATTAAGAGATTAAGCACACCCGAATATAGCTACAAATAGTTCAATCTGATCCCTAGGTAGTATAGAATCAGGCTTAACGCCTCAAGTTCTTGTTAATTAATCTTTCCCAAACCCTAATTAGTTTTCCCAAAATTAATTCGAAGTGAATAGGCGAGTCCTAGGGTTAACTAATCCTTTCGAAATCTTTTATTAACAAGAATACTTAAAGAAACAATAACTCACTTCATAATAAATAAAAATCGGTCAATACATAAGCACAACAAGGTATTTAATCCACATTTTAAATATGAATATTCCCATAATCAAGATTTAAATGCTGGAAAAAATACTACACACTTAGATATTCAATATAAAGCAAGGAAATAAAGAATTGAACATAAATGGGTAAGAAATTCTCAAACAAAAGCTCCAAATCTTCAAGACCAAGTGTCTGTGCAAGAATCCTAGCTCCAAAAATGGACAAAAGTTTCCCAAGATGTGCAGAGACTGTCAAAGTCTGCCAAAGATAAGTTTCCAATAAGTTAGGTCGTGTATTTGTGGGTTTGAAATGGAGAAAATGTGAAATGCTAAGACTATCCATAGTTGAAGCTCGTTGACCGCACATGCGGAAGGATCATCACAAGTGCGGCTCCCCAGAAGCGGAATGCTGCACGCAAAAGCAATCATAAGTGGGCATTTGAACCTCCACAGAAGTGGTCCAAGAAGCATAGAAGCACATACGCAGGTGCGTCGTTTGTGCGCAGATGTGCCTCCGTAGATGTGCCTAACAAAATGCAGATGCGCTCCCAGCTTGAGATTGATATTTCTACAGATGCGGCCTTCCATTCGCAGATGCGAGGTCGGATAAGAGAACAGCCTTCCGCATATGAGGAATTTGCACTTTTTTAACTCTTTTATTGCACAATTCCACTTCAATTGAATTCAACTCTCTACATGGCATCATTTACCTGAAACTCTCACAATACACACCACAAACAACCTCATATTATAATTAACGGATACAAAAACTAAACAAAAGAGACTAAAATAAATGGTAAAATCACCACTCATCAACCGCCAGATGCACCTGCCTCAGATCCTGCACGGTTAGTGTAGAAGTGTAGCATAAGTACATAAACAAAATGTTCCCTGTAAGTATCAAGTCTAACCTCGAAGAAGTAGTAATGAGGGGTCGACATCGACACTTATTATGGGCTAATAGTAAGGAAATACAGAATTCTAAATGAGTATGGGTTACATAAATAATAATAGTAACTCAATAGCAAGTAGAAAGTAAATAATCCTTTCACACATGGTATGTTCCAAATAAATTTCCATCTTATTTAAAATTTGCTTCTCAAGCCAGGGAAAGATATCAAATATATTATTACACTTCGAGTGTTATCACGTACGATTATGCCGAGGTCCTACGACCCGATCCAGAATAATATGTACACTGCTGAGGGTCGAGCGACACGAACCATAGATGCATCTATATATTGCTGAGACGTTCAGCCCTCTCCACAAGAAGAGCGGATACTTTATAAACAATCAGTTAAAGAGGTAATACAAGGCTAATACACACAATGTAATAAAATTTCCATTTACGGTCAAGTAATACGCTAAAAATTCAAGTAAGTGAAATTCGGTCTTATACAATTCCTCTAACAAGTTCTAGTATAATTTAGGCACTTTAATTAGTAAGTACGGTGCAAACATTACAAATACTTCATTATTCGGGTCCTAAACTACCCGGATATAAGCATGATTTGTAGCTACGCACAGACTCTCGTCACCTCGTACGTATGTAGCCCTCACAAGTAGAAGCAAATAGCAATTTAAAGCACCTATGAGGTAAATTCCCTCTTACAAGGTTAGACAAGAGACTTACCTCATCTCAAGTTTCACTTTATAGTCATAATTTCATTCTAAAGCCTCAACTCGGCACCGAACAATCCAAAGCTAGACAAATGTTACATAATTTAATCAATACATGTTCAAAAAATCATATTCTAACTATTAGAGTGATTACCCAACCCCAATTGAAAGATTCAAAAAATTCACCTATGGGCCCACATACCCGGATTCCAAAAAATTTCGAAGAAAGTTGTTACCCATAACCACACGAACTCAAATATATAATTTTCACTCAATCCCATAACCATATTCGTGGGTAAATTCCAGTTTTTTATCAAAACCTAGGGTTATTCATCTAAACCCATGATTTTCAAAAATTTTACATTTTAAAATCTACCCATAATCCATGTATTTAACTCACATTATATAGAAATTACTTATCTCAAAGTGAAAGGTGAAAACCCTTGTCCAAGAACTCCAAAATATCCCAATATATGAAACAAAATGAGTCAAAATAGCCTAAGTCCCGCATTAAATGGACCATTCTGCCTCCTGGACATTCACATCTGCGGTCCCTGGGCCGCATCTGCAAGAGGTTCATCGCAGATGCAGTCCATTCTTGGTTGGCCTAAGTACGCATTTGCAGAATAAGGGCTCTCTTCCTCGATGCCGCTCTTACGGTAGATGAGCAGCACCTGCGCTAGCTCGCGCTTCTGTGGTCGCGCATCTGCAGTCGCCTTGTCCGTATCTGCGGTTTCTAAGCTGCCTATGCTTGGCCGCTTCTGCGACTGCTGGCTCACTTCTGCGAGCTCGAACCTATAGCTGGCCTCCGTAGGTGCGAATGCACTAGAAGCAGGGTGCTTCAACTATGCACCCAAGGCCAAACGACCTCCGCGCTTTGTTTGAATGGCATTCGGGGCACCCGAACCCCCGTCCAAGCATACCTACAAGTTTGAAATAATAAAACAGACTCGCTCGCACCCTCAAAATGCAGAAACAACATTAAAACTAAGAATCACCACCCAAAACCAATAGGATCAACTTATGAAAGTCAAATTCATGCAACTTACTCTGAATGCGCTGATTCGTACTTGAACTACTTGGAATAACACCAAATTTTGCGTGCAAGTCTTAAATCACTATTGTCACGACCCAATTTCCCTTCCGTATGACGACGTGATGGCACCTAGTCTCTACAACTAGGTAAGCTTAACATTTTTCGGAATAATAAAATAAAAATAGAAATTTAACCAACTATTCAAAAATACACAACAAATCCCAAAACCCGGAACATTGTGAATCACAAACTACAGAATGAAAAAATCTAGTATCTCTATACATCAGCATCTAACAAGGAAAAATATAGAAGATAATGGACATGAGAAAGAGTAGAAGGGGACTCCGAGGCCTGCAGACGCGGCAAATATACATTGATGTCTCCAAGGCTGTCCCGGCTCACTGATAGTGCGGCTGATAAGGTGCACCTGGATCTGCACACGAAAAACATGTGTAGAGAATAGCATGAGTACACCACAATCGGTACCCACTAAGTGCCAAGCCTAACATCAGTAGAGTAGTGACGAGGTCAGGTAAATGTGCAGGGGGATATCCCAGAATACCGTTCCGTAGTCCCAAAGTAAATATGCAGTACAAGGGGATCTCACGGAATACCGTTCCGTAGTCCCAAAGTAAATATGCAGCGCAAACAATAGAAATACAACTACATCATGAAATCTTACGATTTAGACTAAGTACCAATTAAGGAAGAAGCGGGAAATTCACTAAGCATGCTGCACAGAGTTCACATAGGCAATTAAGATACGTAGACATGCTGTATTAGACTAAACAGGATAGCTACGCAAATGTGAATAACTCAATTAAGAATGAAAATAGATTAATACTCATAAAAATGGTATAACTCAAATAAATGGAAAACAGGTTGCTGCTCAGTAAGAAAATCGGGTTTTTCCACAACTAGCACGTGTACGTACTCATAACCTCACGTACACGACGCTCACATATCGCAATAGTTTCAAATCTTTAGGGGATTTCCCCCACAGAAAGTTAGGCAAGCCACTTCTCGAACCAAGTTTAATCAATCGGTCACAGTGCCTTTCCCACGAATATCCGGCTCTAAATGGCCCAAATCTAGCCAAAAGAAATTACATATCATAAATACAACAATAATAGACTCATATAATTAATGAAATCAACACTTTAACAAAAATTCTGAAATTAACTCAAAAATCGGTTGTGGGCCCCACATCTCGAAATCGGGTAAAAGTCACAAAATATAAACACACATTCGCTCATGAGTCTAACCATATAAAATTTACTCAAATCCGACTACAAATCCCCTTCAAAACTCGAAATCTTTGTTGAAGAAGTTCTTCCAAATTTCAACCCCAAAAATCCGAAATTAAAGAGGAAATTAATGATAGATTAGTGGGATATAACGATAAAGGAGGTAAGAATCGTTACCCAATTGATATCTCTGAAAATCCCTCAAAATCGCGTCCAAATCTGAGCTCCCTATCTCAAGTTTTTCTTAAAATGGAAAAAACCCCGTTTTTTGGAAACTTTAACACTGCCCAGCGATTCCTTAATCGCGATCACGGAAATAGCCTAGCGATCGCGAAGAACAACTTTGCTGCCCCAGAAATTACTCGACGCGATCTCGTAGAACACCACGCGAATGCGATGTTCTGGCTCCCCTACTCACGCGATCGCGAACATCCTCATGCATTTGCGATGAACAAAGCGCGTGGTCCTGCTTTGGTACACTTAACCCTACGCGATCGCGACCTTGTCTCTGCGTTCGCGAAGCACCACCTCACATCACTATGCGTTCGCATGCCCATGTCCGCGAATGCGAAGAACAATTCCATCCTCTGCCCAGCTAAGCCTACGCGATTGCGGATCACCCCACGCGATCGCGTATAAGGAAACTAGAGCTCAGACACCAGAAAACTTCAGCAACCTCCTAAGTCCAAAAATCGATCCGTTGGGCGTCCGAAACTCACCCGAGGCCCCCGGGACCTCGACCAAACATACCATCCAATCCTAAAATACCATAAGAACTTAGTAGAGCCCTCAAACTTCATCAATCAACGCTAAAATCATAAATCATCCTCGGATTCAAACTTAAAGAACTTGAAATGTCCAATTTCGACAACCGATGCCGAAACTAACCAAACCACGTCCGATTGACCCCATATTTTTCACATAAGTCATATTAAACATTACCGACCTACTCCAACTTGCGGAATCAGATTCCGATCCCGATATCAAAATTTCCACAACCGATCCAAAACTCCAAAAATCGACTTTCGCCAATTCAAGCCTAAATAAGCTACGGACCTCAAAAACACAATTTGGACACGCCCCTAAGTGTCCCAAATCACTCCAAAAACCGAAACAAAACCTCCCGGCAAGTCACAATAGCAGAACTAGATATGGGGGAAGCAGTATATAGGGGATCGGGGCTATTAATCTCAAAACGACCGGCCGGGTCGTTACAACTATACAGAACTATTCTCAAGCTCGGAATCCCAAACGAACCTCGATAACACCAAAGTTTACTCCAAACCAAATTTAAAGAATGTTAAAACCTTCAAGGTGCCAACTATTTATATTAAGCGCTGAAACACTTTCTGTTCATCCAAAATCCGATCCGAACATACGCCCAAGTCCAAAATCATCATACGAACCTATTAGGACCGTTAAATCCAGGTTCCGAGGTCGTTTACTCAAAGTGTTAAATCAAGTCAAACTTAAGGAACCAAGTGTTCTGATTCAACTCGAGCCCTTCGAAATTCCGAGCTAACCATACCCGCAAGTCATAAAACAGTAAAAGCACATACGGGGAGTCTTATTTAGGGGAACGAGGACTTACAAAGAAAAATAATCGGTCGGGTCGTTACATTACCGTTTATGGATTCTAGAAGGACCATGTTAATCTATAAGCCAAAAATGTGGAGGTTATGTTAAAAAAATCCTCTAAACTTTGCACGAAATCAGTTACACCCCTAAACAAATTGTAGTCTTAAGTACCCCCGAAGTTAGATATTTGATTGTTATTACTCCTGGACGTTAATGTGGCGAAGAGCGTAGATACACACACTCTCCTTTAGTCGCGTGAAAGTGAAAAAAATTTAAAAATTAACTTTGATAAGATGTTATATTTTTCAATCGTTTATATAATTCTTTATTTATTACAATATAATTATTCTTGCTTCATGTTAATATATAAACGTATACTTTATCCAATTTTGTATTTTTAATTTCTTCTTTAGATATAATGTCTATTTGATCCAATTGTATATTTTATCTTTTCGGATCAAATTTCTAAAAACGTTAGCTAGATAAAAATAGTTTTAGCTAAAATAATAAAGTACCAATTGTGTATTATTTGTTATTTTTTAGATGCAAATAACTATCTATTTAATTATGTATTTTTATTTTTGGGTCAAATTAATAAAAATAATGGCTAGAACTTTATTATTTTCTTGCTTAATTAAAAAGGTACAACCAACATAGGAGTTGTAATTATTTTGCAGAAATTCATAATACTTTTTGAAATGCTACCTACTATGGTGTTTAAGTAAATAAAATAACTATTATAGTATATATTGTTTTATTTCTTTGACAAGCCTACACATTTTGTTTCCCACTCAAAAAAATATTTCTCAAAACTTGGATAACGACTTCTAAAGTCATCTAATTGCTATTGTTTTAGAAAATATCGATAACCTCAACTAATAATTCTTTTAAAAATAATAATTTAAATAAGGAAAGAATCTTATATATAATTCCTATTAAGTATTAGGAGTTTCTAACTAACTCAAATAAGAAAATATTTCATAGTCAAACATTAAAAGAGTAAAAAGGTGAACGACATTTCGTTAAGAGCTTTCGTGCTTTTAATATAATATAGATATAGATATAAATATAAATATAGATAGAACCAGATAGATAGACTTGCATTCAGAAGTAAAATGAAGCAAAATATATAATAAAAGGGACGACAAAACAAAACCCCATACCAAAAATCTAATATCCCTCGGTCCCTCCTCTATCTCCCTTATCCACCACTCTCCTTCCCCAATTTCTTATCGTTCTTCAGCAATCGGTGGCTAGCGCTATTACAGAGGCAGATATAGTGTATACTCGACGGGTTTAATTGAACTCATAATTTTTGACGCTGAGTAAAATATTTTTTATAAAAAATTATTAAAATTACAAAAAATAGTAGATATGAACCCATAACTTTAAAAATATAATGGATTCAATTCTAAAAAATTTAAAAGTTGAACCCATAAGGTTTAAATCCAAGATCTGCCTCTGTGTGGTAATTCAAGGCCGTGAGAAAAAAGTATTCCACCGCTTCTCTATTCATGAACAGAAATTTTGACTTATTGGTTCGTCTCTTGCCAGGTAAGCTCATGTCTCTATATCGTTGGGTTCCTGAATCCTCTTGCACCTAATTGATTTGGATTTTTGAGTTCAGTTTTACGGTTTATTTCGTGAATGCGATAGATATTGTGCTTTATTTTTATAAATAGTGAGTGCGATTTTGAAGATTTGATATATTTTGTGACGTACACTTAATTGACTTGGGTTTCTGATTCAATTGTTTCTTTTGATATACAACGTGTTCAAGAGAAAAGTGCCTTTGGGAAACCGCAATCTCTTCTAATGCTAAATTGTATGTTTTTCTATTTTTTCCTATCTCTTTAAGTTTTGTGATGTTTATTTGAATACTTTCTCTTTTGTGTTAAAAACAGTTTAGATCTTTTTACAGATGATTCAATGCTAAGTTTTTGCTTATTGCATGATTCCTTGATTTTATTTATTACTAATGTAATGACCCGACCGGTCGTTTTAAGCTCTAGCGCATTTGTTCAGCAGTTTGAGAATTTAACTAGCTTCACTTCCGGTATATTGACTTGTACGTGTGGTCGGAATTGAATTTAGGAAAGTTCAGAGTTGATTTGAAGAGAAAATTTTAATTTCAGAAACTTTAAGTTGGAAGAATTGACTAAGGTTTTACTTTTTAATAAACGACATCGGAATCAAAATTTGAAGGTTGCAATAGGTTGGTATGATGAATTTTGTCTTAGGAGCGTGTCCGAATGCCGATTTGGAGGCTCGTTGGTCATTTCAGCGTCAATTGGCGAAAGTTGAAAAATTGGATAATTTTGGAAACGTTTGACCGGAAGTGGACATTTTGATATCGAGGTAGGATTCCGATTCCGGAAGTGGTAATAGGTCCTAAAGTCAAATATGATGTGTGTGCAAAATTTTAGGTCAATCGGACTTGATTTGATAGGTCTCGACGTCGAATGTATAAGTTTGAAGTTCTAAAGTTCATTAAGCTTGAATTGGGGTGTGATTCATGGTTTTAGCATTATTTGATGTGATTTGAAAGATCGACTAAGTTCGTATTGTATTTTGGGACGTGTTGGTATATTTTGTTAATGTTCCAAGGGACTCATGTGAATTCCATATGGTTAACTGATTGATTTTTGGACTTAAGAAATTCTAAAGCTGGGCAGCAGCTGGTGTGATTGCTTCTGCAATGTCTTGGTCGCAAAAGCGAGAACGAGCTAGCAGAAGCAAAAGGGAAAGGGTCAAGGCAGTGGTCGCAAGTGCGAAGAAATTCCCGCACTTGCGTAATCACAAAAGTGAGTATGAAGACGCAAAAGCGGCGGGTCCGCAGATGCGCGATTGGCCTTCGCAGAAGCACCTGCACAGAAGCGAAAATGCTTCCGCAGATGCGATGTATTACCTGGGCAGTGTACTCCGCTGATGTGCATTTTGGCTCGCAAAAGCGAGGCCGCAGATGCACTAATATGTCCGTAGTAGCTGAAACTGGGCAGAACATAAGGGTATCGAACTTGGTCATTTCGTCATTTTTATTTGGGATTTTTGGAGCTTGGTTCTTAGGAGATTTTGAGGAGTTTTCAACATATAACATAAGGTAAGTAATTTTCCACTTGTTGTGAGCTTAATGTAAGGTTTATATGTGCATTTAAGGATGAAAATTTAGGAAACTTCTGGGATTTTGGTAAAAATCCTAGAATTGGTAATTTTCGATTTTGACCTCGATTTTGGAAGTGGAATTAAGAATAAATTAAAAACTTGAGTTAGTAATGTTATGGATAATATTTATCTTTGAATATTTTCAAAATTTGGGCACGTGGGTTCGAGGGGTGACTTTATCGACCTTTCAAGCAGAGTTGGGAATTGTCTAAATTGATTAAATATGGGTGTTAGAGTATATTTTGATTGGTTTGCACCTTATTTGACTAGTTTTGGATCGACGGGCATCAGTTTGAGGTGTTTGAGAGGCTTTGAGGCCGGTTATGGAACTTTGGAGTGAGGTAAGTCTCCTATCTAACTTTGTTAGGGGGAAACTACCCCCAGGTGATGTGTTTGTTATGCGCTACTTGTTGCGGGGGCTATGTATGCACAAGGTGACGAGAGTCCGAATGTAGAAAGATTCATGTTATGTACGGGTAGACTTATGTTCCCGCCATACTATAACTGTACTATTTGAGTTATCTTTTGCCTATTATTTTCCTTTATTTTACGTTACGACTTGAGACTAGAGTTGTGTAGAGTGATAGACTTGCTATTGTAGAGATTCGACGAAGTTCATGATTAGTCGCAAAATAATTGTACTTCCCTCACGAATTTGTCCCGTGTTATGCATTCTTATTGATAGGTTTCTCTTAAAATTTATAACTCACACGTCTATTCGTGAGTGGGGTCAAGGACCCGTCAAAGCTTCTTATTTTAATGGGATCGGGTCGTTCTCCTCGGCAGGATAGATACATCTGTGGTTTGTGTCGTTCGACCCTCGATAGTGCACACATTATGATGGATCGGGCTGTACGCTTCGACTTGATTATGTACCACACTCTAATGAGAGCGGGTCATTCACCTCGGCAATAAACAGATGTATCTATGGTTCGTCAAATGGTACGATGGATCGGGTCGTAAGCCTCTGCATTTATATGAAATAATCTTATGAAATCGTGCGCAATGATTGGCAAGAAGCTAGCATATCTGTGAGCTTCCCCTAATTGAACTGTGATGACCTATCTGGAAAGATCCATAATATATATACTCCGATTGAGGAGCTAACTACTAGCTAATAGCTTGAGATATCTTTGAGAAGAGAGCTGTACCATATATTCACACTGTTAATTTCGTTTATTGTGCAAAGTGTGCTATCACAGCTCGAATCGGTAAGTTAACGCAAAAATAGAAATTACTAGGTTTACTTAGGGAATTAGCCTTTTTTGTAAACTGAAGTATAGCCCAGATAGTTCTCAATAAATATACGAATACGAGAATGTTATAACTTTACGCTTAACCGTCAACTATAGGTATATCATAGAGACAAATACTAACTATATCCAAAATAAAGGTTTAGAATCGAATTGGTACTTCTAATGTTGATGGCTCGAGAAGGATGATCTTCTTGGAGGTTTAGAGTTGGTGGCAATTCATTAGCTCCGGTGCTATAGATAGGGAGTTGGTGTAAGGCAGTAGTTGGGCAACAAAGTATGAGGGGGGACATGAAGGGAAGTGCCTCGCGATAGTTGAATTACTAGCAGGTCAAATATGAACAACAGAGGACGGGAAATTGCTTAAAAGAGATGGTTTGAACGAAGTAAGAGTGGTAGAGTAGCATATAGACCATGTGGTAGGAGAGCCACGTATCTTGAGAAAGTGTAGAACGGTTTGGGAGTCGTGATGGAAGGTGATTTGGTCTACGATATTTATTTAGAATGATTGTTACTATACGAAGAAAGATTGAATGTGGCAGAAAGGGGTTGCTTGAAATGGAGAGAGGTGTGAAGATTTGATTATCATTTCTAATGCAATATGATTTGAGTTTGGAACGTATTGTTGAACTTTCAGTGATGTCAATAGGGAAGGAACATACTTATACAGCTGATGGGCGAGGAAGGGTATAGGAGAATTTACTGATTACATGGTAGTTGTACCTAGTACAACATCGTTGGAAGATTTCGGTAAGGAATTCCACATGTGGGTTATCTTCTATGAGCAGGTTAGCGGTTGCGTGATGTTGATGAAGCTTCTGTGAAGAATACTACTTGCTACCTAGTAAGAGGTTGAATATGTGATTGTGACTGATGATTCAAAATGTTCATCAAAAGCATAACAAAAGACTTCGAGAAGTTTGGCGGGTTAACAGTGCAAGATCATGGTAATTGAGGAGGAATCGTTGTGGGCTTTACATTATGTGATGGTAGCTTAAGCTAAATGGGGGAGCCCCACCGTCTACAATCGGATCACGTGGTTGTCAGCTTGTACAACTTCTGGTTATCGGTGCATTGGTGGATTATTTGTTGCTAAGGAAAGGAAAATATCAAGGGTAATTTGAGCAGAGAAATTAATAAATATGTGTTATATTCTCCCTTATCGGTTCACGTGTAGATTTTGGGAACACTCAGAGTTTATGCTTCTTGTGGATGTAATGTACAAGAAAAATAATTTAGTTGGTTGCTTCTTTGAGAGTGTGTTCATGTGGTAGCAGAGCGTTGAAGTTTGGTGATATTCGGGATCATTCAAAGTGGGTGACTCTCAATAACGGTTCTACTGGGTTCAAGAATTTAACTGTAGTACCTAAGGATTTCGGGTCAGTTGTGTGGTTAAGGATGGAGTTTTCACAGTGGATTATGAATAGGGCTTGGAGTGTTCTATGTTATCATCGGGTATGCGGTGCAGTATTGGAGGAAATGAAGAAATAGTGTTGGATTCACAGAATGTCTTATAGAATGGGGGTACCGGTTGGAGATGCTATTGTGTGCATAAGGAGAGTATGTCATGGTTCATGAGTGTTGAGACGGTGTAGTCTCATGACGCGGGCCACTCAGGATGAGTGCATATTTGGTTTGTTATGCTTTTGAATGGAACTGTTATTATTTTTAAGGCAAGAGGAGAGCAAATTGGAAGAAGTTGGGTCGATTAGTGATGGCTGAATCAACATGATTGTGGCAAGGATGAGTTCCTTCAGCATGTGAAGTTATACATGTGGTTTTTGGTTGTACGCGTGGGCTTGACAACCACCACAACTTGATTGATTTGGGAGGTATTTTATTTAAATAGACTCGAGGTGTTAATGGGTTTCAGAGGAGTCATGGTGGTTTAGGTCACGACTTGAAGTTTGTATTTTCTGCAGTTTGGGAATTCAGTTGCGTGTTGCATTGGCTCTTCTGAAATAAGCTAACTTAAAGGTTTCTAGTCAATGAAATGTTTATTATACTAGTAGTTCAGGGGTTATGATGAATTTGTGTATTCTCGCCTAGCGATATGATAGGGCAGCATGTGGCATAGGAATTTGAAAGTTGAGGATCAAGGTTGCGGTTCGGTGTTGATAAGAATGTCACGAGCTCGGATGAGCAGGGGAAAATTCAGATGTTCAGAGTAAGCTGGCATTTTCTTTAGTGTCACCTAAGGATGGTGTTCTGTGGAAGGAGCATTGTGTACTGATTTGCGGGTTCTTGAATTTCTTTACAGATTAGTACTGTTGGTGGTATGGAGGTGCAGAATTTGCTACCTGGTGCGGAAGGTCGTAGGAGCGTACCCCATGGGGATATTTGTATAACTGTGACATGCTAGTCATTTGATTGTTAAAGATCGAAACCAAGTACAGAGATTTTTGGTACTACCATCAATATGAGAGTTTATGCCGGGAAGGCACTGATAAGTAGGGATTTTAACCTATTATTTGCTCTCTTTTACTTGTGTTTAGGGCCAAAAATGTGTGAAGGTATTCCCGGAAACTAATGTAATATGCTTGCTTGCAGGGATTGTTCAAAATGAGCCAAAAGATATGAAACGTGGACCACATAAATATTGTGCGGCCGCGAAAGCTACAATGCGGTCGCGAGCACTATTTCGAGGTCAGCGAAAAGAAGATTCAGAGAGATGGTTTTTTGGGCCAAAACATGAACACAGACCGCGTCAGAAAGGTGCGGCCGCGAAAGTACATGCCTGGTCGCAATTGGAATTACGCGGACCGCAGTTGCTGAGGTTCAGAGAGCTTACATTTTAAGCAAAAACAAGAAGTGCGGTCCACGTCAAGATTATGCGGCCGCGAAAGTCTCCTACGCGACCGCGATGGAAATTACGCGGTCCGCGAAACCATGCTCAACCCAGATCCAAAAGTGAAGAACGCGAACATCGATCAGAATTACGCTGCCGCTAAAGCAAGAGTGCGGCTGCGGTCAGAATTATGCGGCCGCGTAACCTCCGCAGGGGTATTTTTGTTTGGAAATTTTAGCTTAGTATAAATAGAATGTTTTGTCATTTTTAGGTTGTTGTGTATTTTGGTGAGCACGTGAGACTGCTGGAACTTCCCTTTTGGGAAATTTTATATTAGATTCACCTTATAACATTAGATTTTCATCTTTTAATCTAGTATTATGAATTTTTTCTTCTTTTCATCTTTGATTTCTGCTATTTCTATGAGTAGCTAGACCATAGTTAGGGTTGTGACCCAACCCTAGTGTGGGTATTTAATGGGTACTCAATTTTAGGGCTTGAATGTTTATGGGTTAGTGATATTTAGCCTAGTTCTTGCTAGAATTGTAGAATTAGCAGTTGCAAATACTGATTCATGCCTTTATGACTTAGTCTCTTCTTGAGAAAGAGGGACTAAGTCTAGGAAAACTAGGCTAACAAGGAATTGGGGTGAACTCAAGAAATTGATAACATAATTAAAGGGTTAAACCTAGAGATATTAATACCCGACTTGAGCTAATATCACGTGACTTGCATGAATACCCATTTGGACTTGAAAAAGCCTAATTGGGCAAAATAACTCAAACTATCGAGAGGTATAGAGTGAGTACTTGGGTGTGATAGCTTTATTACGACCCTAAATTAATCAAGCTTACCCTAGATTCTTGCTACCCGTTACATATCCACCTAGTCGAAAGTCACTACCCTAATCCTTTTAAATACTTGAAAATCAACATCAAAAAAATATTGTACTTAGCTTTAATCATTGCATACAATAGAATAGAATTAGAAGTAGAATCAAATCCAAAATGTGTAGAAGTGTAATTAGTAACAAAACACGCATCTAGACTTAGTTATGAACCTAATTCCAAATCAATTAACTCCTTGTGGATTCGATCCCGACCTTGTTGGGTAAAACTACATCGACCATCCTCGCTACTCAACAATAGTGCAGGCTTAAACCTGATCTACTTTTGGCGCCGTTGCCAGGGAGTTAGATGGTCTTAGCTATATATCTAACTATTTGTGTGTTTTGTTTTTCTTTTCTTCCATTTTTCTAATTTTTCTGTGTCAATTGCTTTTAGGTTCCAAATGGCTCTTAACGAGGCCATCGTACATATTACTCGGGGGGGGTAGATGAAAATGAAGTGGATGAGGTTCATCTTGAACCTCAAGTACAAAGAAGAGGCCGCCCGCCTCATGACAACGTTCCAAACCCTCCCCCACCTCCTCCAAGGGCAGTACACCGGGTGTTTCCCAATTAAAGCTACGCAAGTGCAATTGTCCCGTGCCGGATTCGGGCGGGCAATTTTCAAATAACCAATGTCATGCTTACTCTATTGGAACAAAGGGGTTTCTTCACCGGAGCTCCATATCAGAATGCATATAAGCATCTCAAAGGTTTTATAGACACATGCTTGGGGAGCAAGCAGACGAATGTATCTAAGGACGCTTTGAGGTTAAGAATTTTCCCTTTCTCACTTAGAGGGAAGGCTTTGGATTGGCTTGAGAGGCTACCCAACCATTCCATCACCACTTGGGATGTGTTGGCCGAGAAGTTCATAGCAAAGTTCTTTTCACCGGGACATATGGCAACATTGAGAGATGAAATCCTTGCTTTTAGACAAGAGCCAAATGAACCGTTACATGAGATTTGGGAACAGTACCGGAAAATGGTCAAAGACTTCCCCAACAACGATATGACTAAAGCAATGATCCAACAAACCTTTTATAGGGGTATCAACACAACTAACCAGTGTGTGGTGAATCAGCTTGCAAGGGGTAACTTCATGAACACGCCATATTCAGAAGCATGTGAAATATTAGATGAGATGGCAGACACCTCTTCAGCTTGGCAGAGTTGACAACTACCATGAATCAGTTAGCCAAGGCACAACTTCAGCAGGTTCAGGGGCCAAAGCAAGTAAATGCCATGGAAGGAGTAAATGTAATGGTTAACAAGAGGAGACAAAGAGGTCAACAAGTTCAACACAAGCAGGATCAATTTGAGCAAAGTTGTAGTGGGTACAACCAAGATGACTCTTATGACGATCAAAGTGAAGAGGTTCAATATGTGAACAATTACCAAGGTCAACGGAGCAATGCTCCAAAATCAACAACGGTGGAGATCACAGGGAAACAATCAAAATTGGGGCAACCAAGGCCAAGGGAATTGGAATAGTGGAAACAACAACAATCCAAACAATTGGGGGAACAACAATCAAAATTAGGGGAATCAAGGAAATAACCAAGGCAATTGGGGTAGCCACAATAATAGTAATTGGAGAGGCAATGGAAACCAAGGGGGTGGGAACAACAATAATCAAGGGAACCGGGGGTCGGACTTTCAAAGGCCTCCGATGTATCAACAACCCAACAACCTGCCTCCATATCCGTCACAAGGGCAAAGTTCCTCCAACAATGAGATGGGACGGATAGAAAGTATGTTCAAGCAAAATGATGGAAAGAAATGCCGACTCCGATTCCCAAATAGCCTCCCACAACACTTCTATCCGCAACTTGGAAGTCCAAATGGGTAAAATTTCTCAAGCCTTAAATACTCGCCCTAAGGGGGCACTACCAAGTGATACGGTAGTAAAATCGAAGGGTGGAAACATTATGGGCCATGCTATATCGGTGACTACAAGAAGTGGTAGAGGTGGAGTTTCTAGTACCTCTAATCCAAGAAAGATCATGAATGGTGATGTGGTTGTGCAAGAAGAGTATGATACAAGAAATGATGAGAATGTGAATGAAGAAGTGAGGATAGACATTGATGAAAATGTAGAGGAGACACAAGATGGTGTAAACCCGTCAAGGGAAAACATGATAGACATACCGGATCCGGTAGTGCCCAAAACCAAGGCTCTTTTGCCAATGCCTCCTCCACCATATCCTCAAAGGCTTGCAAAGTAAAACAACGAGAACCAATTCAAGAAATTCATTGATATGATGAAAAGTTTGTCCATAAATGTTCCTTTGGTTGAAGCTCTAGAACAAATGCCAGGATATACCAAGTTCATGAAGGACTTGGTAACAAAGAAGAGGTCAATGAACTGTTAGATGATCAAAATTACACATAAAGTGAGTTCCATTGTGCATTCCATGGCTCCAAAGTTAGAAGATCCCAGCACCTTTAAAATTCCATACACTATTGGTAGTGCCGATTTCGCCAAAGCCTTTTATGATTTGGGAGCGAGCATTAATTTGATGCCATATTCTGTGTTCAAGACATTGGGGATTGGGAAACCAAGACCTACTTCCATGAGGTTGCAAATGGAGGACCGAACAATGAAGAGCCCATTAGGGATAATTGATGATGTGCTAGTTTGGGTCGACAAGTTCATACTTCCCGCATATTTTATGATACTCATCTGTGAGGTTGACTATGAGGTCCCAATCATATTGGGAGACCTTTCCTAGCTACAGGGAAGGCCTTAGTTGATGTGGAAGCTGGGGAGCTTACCTTTCGGGTGGGCGATAAAAAAGTTGTGTTCCACATGTGCAAGTCAACGAGGCAGCCTAATAGCAACGAAGTATGTTCATTTGTGCATTTTGTGACTGAGGTAATTGTTGATGACACAAGTGCTATGATTAATGTGGAAGACCCTTTGGAAGATGTGTTGTTGAATCCTGATGAGGATGACAAGGAAGTTTTGGTAGAATGTGAAAATGCTTTGAAAGAACTAGGATCTTACACATATGGACCCCGAAAACTTTCCTTGGACCTTGAGAACCAGAAGACTCCACCAACAAAGCCCTCAATCGACGAGCCACCCACATTGGAGTTGAAGCCCTTGCCTTCACACCTCATGTATGAGTTCTTAGGCCCTTGTTCCACGTTACCTGTTATTCTCTCTTCGTGCTTAACTAACGTGCAGGTAGATTCCACCTTTGCGGTGCTTCAAAGAAGGAAGAAGGCAATAGGTTGGACATTGGTGGATATTCGGGGTATAAGCCCTACCTTTTTCATGCACAAAGTCATATTGGAGGAAGATGCCAAACCCTCCGTGGAACATCAAAGAAGGTTTAACGAGGCCATGCAAGAGGTAGTCAAGAAAGAGATCATCAAGTGGCTAGATGCAGGGGTTGTGTACCCCATTTCTGATAGTTCAGGAACTTCGCCGGTACAATGTGTCCCAAAGAAGGGGGGCATGACTGTGATCACAAATGATAGAAATGAATTGATCCCCACAAGAATTGTCACCGGTTGGAGGGTATGCATGGATTATAGGAAGCTGAACAAAGTGACCCGGAAATACTTGCCGGACGTGCATATTATTGATTTTTGGATAGGTATTTTGGATATAACCAGATTCTCATTGCACCTGAAGACCAAGAGAAAACCACCTTCACTTGTCTGTATGGCACATTTCCGTTCTCAAGGATGTCATTTGGTTTGTGTAATGCACCGGATACTATATAGTGGTGTATGATGGCAATATTTACGGATATGGTGGAGGATTCCTCGAGGTGTTCATGGATAATTTTAGTATTGTGGGGGATTCCTTTGAATAATGCTTGGATAATCTTGATAAAGTGTTGGCCCGATGTGAAGAGACCAACTTAGTACTTAATTGGGAGAAGTGCCACTTTATGGTCGATAAGGGCATTGTCCTCGGCCATAAGATCTCCAAGAACGGTATTGAAGTGGACAGAGCAAAAATTGAAGTGATATCAAAACTCCCTCCTCCAACTTCCGTCAAGGGAGTGAGGAGCTTTCTTGGTCACGCGGGGTTTTACCGTAGGTCCATCAAGGATTTCTCAAAAGTGGTGAACCCTTTGTGCAAGTTGTTGGAAAAAGATGCCAAGTTTGTGTTCAATGATGATTGCATGAAAGCCTTTGAGCTACTCAAGTATAGGTTGACTACCACTCCCATCATTACTGCACCCAATTGGAGCTTACCATTTGAGCTCATGTGCGATGCTGGCGATGTTGCGGTAGGAGCGGTATTGGGGCAAAGAATCAACAAGATATTTCATCTGGTCTATTATGCAGGTAAAACAATGAATGATGCCAAAGTCAACTATACGGTGACCGAGAAAGAGCTATTAGCCATTTTCTTTGCCATGGAAAAGTTTTGCCCATACCTCATAGGTACAAAAGTGATTGTGCACACCGATCACGCAGCACATCATTATTTGATGAGTAAAAAGAACTCTAAGGATAGGTTGATGAGATGGGTTCTTCTTCTACAAGAGTTTGACCTTGAAATCATAGTCCGAAAAGGGAGTGAGAATCAAGTGGCGAACCACTTGTCTCGTTAGGAAGAGGAGGGGAGGCCCCATGATGGCCTCGAGATTAATGATTCATTTTCGGATGAACAACTCCTCTCCGTGTCTTTGACTGAGATACCTTGTTTCGCCGATGTGGCTAACTTTCTTGTGACCATCATTGTCCAGAATGAGTTCTTTTCAAACCAAAGGAAGAAGATCAAACGGGACTGCTTGTGTTATTATTCGGACGAGCGATATATTTTTAAAATTTGCAATGATTCTATTATTCGGAGATGTGATCTGGAAGAAGAGCAATTGAGTATTCTTGAAGCTTGCCATTCCTTGTCCTATGGTGGTCACTATGGTGGGTTGAGAACTTCTTCAAAAGTCCTAAGTTGTGGATTTTACTGGCCTACCTCGTACAAAGATGCTAGTGAGCTCGTTAGGTGTTGTGATGAGTGCCAAAGAGCCGATGGAATTTCCAAGAAGAGTGAAATGCCTCTCACCACCATCCTTGAGATTGATATTTTCGACGTTTGGGCATAGACTTTATGGGATCATTTCTAAGTTCATGTGGGAACATTTATATTCTTCTTATTGTGGATTATGTTTCCAAATGGGTTGAAGTTGTGTCTTTGCCCAACAATGAGGCGCAGAGTGTGGTGGCTTTCTTTAAGAAAAATATCTTCACAAGGTTCGGCACCCCAAAGGCTATCATTAGTGATGGGGGTTCTTATTTTTACAACAAAGCCTTTGACACTTTACTTTCCAAGTATGGTGTCAATCATAAGGTGTCAACCCCCTATCATCCCCGGGTAAGTGGACAGGTTCAAGTCTCCAACAGGGAGATCAAGAGCATTCTATCCAAGACTATCAATGCAAACCGGACTGATTGGTCAAAGAAACTTGACGATGCTTTAGGGGCCTATAGAACAACTTACAAGACTCTAATTGGTATGTCTCCGTACCAGTTGGAATTTGGGAAAGCATGTCATCTTCCGGTTGAATTAGAGCACAAGGCCATGTGGGCGCTGAAGAAATTGAACCTTGAATGGGATGTAGCTGCCAATCTCTGGGTATAGTAACTAAATGAACTTGATGAGTTCCGGTTCCATGATTATTCCAGCTCGTCCTTGTATAAGGAAAAGATGAAGAACTTACATGATAAGTATATCCGGAACAAAGAATTCAAGGAAGGTGACTTGGTTCTTCTATTCAACTCTCGATTACGGATGTTTCCGGGAAAACTCAAGTTGAAGTGGAGTGGTCCTTTCGAAGTGCTACATGTGACTCCTTTCGGTTCTCTAGATTTGAAAAAAACGAATGGGGAGATCTTTAGAGTCAATGGGCACCAAGTGGAGCACTACCTTGGCAAGAGTGATGATAGCCACGTTGTGGAATTGATCCATTTCAAATGATGATGGTAACATGCGTCACGCCGTGATGTTAAATCAGGCGCTTCTTGGGAGGCAACCCATGTGTTTTTCTTTCTTTTGATTTTCTTCGTAGATTAGACATTATTTTGGACTAACTGGTTGTGAAGTGTATGTAGGAATTGATTGTGTAGTGTAGGAAATTGACAAGAAAAAAAAACAAATTTGGCTAAATAGTGAACTTTCACGGACCGCATGAGCACTTCGCGGCCGCACAATTCTGCGCGCGGTCGCGTAGCTGAGATGGGCAAAATTACAACTCTCTGAAGTTGTCCTGTCAAAATTCCTTCAGAGTTCGCGACCGCATTCAAATTTTCACGGTTCGCACAAATTGTGCAGCCGCAACCAATTTTTTGCGGACAACACCCATGAATCTGAGTCAGATCTACAGAAAGGTAAAGAGTGAAGATCGCGACAAAATTTCGCGGCCGCACTCAGGTAAGGCGGTGGGGTCACTGGGTTCTGAATATAAATAGGAGTTCTTGAAACTTTTCAAACTTTACGAACCCTAACCTCTAAAACTCACATAAAGTACTGTGCATCCTCACTTGGTTTCAAACTCATCCTATTCTCATCAATTGTCGATTTCCTACCACATATTACAACTGGTATGTTCATTTGAATAATTTGATTTTATATTTTTCTTTTCTTTTCTCTTTGTTTTAATTTTTCTTTTTAGATAGGGTTAGAATCATGCCAAAATGTCAAATTAATGCTTAATCTTTGGTTAACAACATATGGGTAGTGTTTTTAGGCATAATGGGGGTTGGGGTTAGTAACTTTGCATGTTTAATAGCTACAATTCTTGAATAATTAGTGAAAACCTTAGTTTTATGTGTTCATCACTGCCGATTTATTTTCTGGCTGCGTCCAAAATTACGTGGTCCGTGATACCCTAGCTTCAAGGCACTGATGGTTGTTTAGAATTTGCGGACACAATCATTTTTGTGGGGTCCATGATTGGTCTTTCGCGGTTGCACCGAATGTTTCGTGGTCCGAGCGTTTGAACTTCAGAGACTCTATCATTTGCCTTCGCAGCCGCATTCATTTTTATGCGGCCCGCGATTCATCTTTCGCGGCTGCACTCTTTTTTGTGTGGTGTGCGGGTGATCAAGTTCAGAGAGACACTAGTCTGAGCCTGGCCTCTTCGCGGCCGTGTTCACATTTACGCGGTCCGTGATGGGCAGTTCGTGGCCGCACTCATTTTTGTGCGGTCTGCGATGCCCTGTTCTGAGAAGCATTATTTTTCATTTCATCCGTACTGCTTTAACACATGATTGAACCCCAATTCTAACTGTCTTTCACTACTTGTGTGTTGTAGAAAATGGTGCGTTCTCGTGGGAGAGGAGACACTTCAAAAGGGAGGGTAGAATTCTCCTGAGGCCGGGGTAAAAAATTGCAAACCATCCCCTGAGCAGCCCAAAGGGTAGTAGGCAAAAAGGCTACCCTCGTTAGACCTCATGCTAACTCCTCTGACACCAGTGAATACCTCTCATCCATGGAAACATCTGAGGGGGATTCTGTATAACCACAACCGGGGTACAATCATAACAATTCTCCGACATATTCCATTTAGTCGATGGACCTACCTCCTCCTCTAGTTCTTCTGATGGATCAGAGGGAGGTAGTTAGGTATCCTAACCATCTTCCCCACCTGCTACAACAACTGCCCCAACAGCTACCCCAAGCATTTTAGATAAGGATGATGACGGGAGAGGGGGTAACACAATTATGGGAGGCCTGGCTAGATCAAAGAGGCTAGAGGTGTGGGATGATAGATTTGTAAGTGAGAAGGCGTATGGAAAATTTCGGGAATGGTGCCCCAAAGGTAGCTCACTCTTGAGAGACAATTCATAACCAAAGACCTAAGCCAGCACAATACGAATGTCCTACGACAATTTACGTAAAGAAAAAGATGGAAATGGTTCACCTGCCGGATGCATGATGCAAATGAATACCTTGTCAAGGAATTTTATTCCAATGTTGCCCACATCAAAATGGGTACAAAGGTAACAAAGGTCCGGAACTTGAAAATCCAGTTTGATGGCCACGCACTGAACACATATGTAGGGTTTGAGGATGTCGAGGCACTGCAATACCTGGAGAATATAGCATTCAGTGATCCAGTTCGCCCATGGCTAGCTAAGATACTTGGTATTAAGGGGACAATATCTGCATGGCTCACAGCAGGAGTTCAAATTGTCAGAGCCACCCTTAACTTTAAAGCAAAAGGCTGGGCAACATTCGTGTGCAGCTGTCTTGACCCGTGCCAACATGAGAATGCCCTTCCACTCCCCCGAGAAGTATTGGTAGCTTCCATCATAGCCAGCTATCCTATTAATATGGGAAACTTGATGTCCTACAACATCTCCAATGCAGTCCAGAAAGAAGAGAGATTGTATCCCTACCCCAACTCCCTCACAGAGTATTTCCAAGACCAAGGGGTAGAGCGGAGACATTTTGATGTGGAAGTGAAGGCTAAAAAGCCTTTCTCATTATACCACCTCCAGGGAGCAGAAAACCCTAAATTCAGGGGTAAAGTCACTACCTCCACTGTCCAGTCTAAAGAGCTAGGGGTAGTGGCCACCAGATCAGTTGTTGAGCCCTCCACATCAATTAGTACTTTTACAGGAGAAACTGCCATGCATTCTCCTTCCTCCAGATCTTCCCTCTCAGTGCCCACATCTTCTACCTACCCTCCGACTATATTGCAGGTTTCACAGACACTATCCAGTCTTAACAACTTGATGCAGGCAACTACCACAAAGTTGACTCCCATTAGAGCTTCAGGTACCTCCATCAGTGGAGGACTCTTTGAAGAAGATTCTGGAAATCCAGAAGAAGATTCTGGACCACCAGAAAAAGATCCGGGAGACTCTTGATACACATGGGAAGATTATCAAGGATTTGGGGAAGTAGGTGAAGAAGATGCGTAAGACTCAGGCATCTAAGGAGTCGGTGGACAAGTTGTGCAAAGAGGTTGAGAAGATTGCTTCTGATGGTGATATTCCACTAGACATGCTCATGGAGGAGACAACCCCAGCAGCACATACAGCAGAGCATGAGGCATCAGATGCCACAGCTGGCCAGCCTGAGGAACCGGCTGCCACTACATATATTGCTGACAAGATGATCCAGATGCTCAGAAACCCCATGGTCCCCCAGTCAGAGGATGTGGAGATCCAGTTAGAGGACACGGAGGGAGTTGATGATCCTAGGTAGTCTGAGGACCCCACTCATGTTCCTGACCCGATGTAGACAGAGACCATCTGGGGAGTACTCTTTACTCTCTAACCTTTTCCTGATCTCATTTTGATATTAGCATTGAGGACAATGCTAATTTTTTATTTGGGGGGGGGGTCCATTTCGATTTGATTTATGATTAAATTCGGTATGTAATAACTATGATACTATTTTTCTTTATCTTTATTTACCGTCATTTTCACTTTTGGGATGTATATAATTTTACCATTCGATGTATATATTCATTTCCATTATGTATATATTCATTTACTCCATTTTGTACATATTCAATTTGCTTTCCGTAGTTTACTTCATAACTTCTTTTGTTATTTTTCCTTAATAGCTTAGCTTCTTATTTCCTCTAGTAGCTTCTTTTTAAGTTTTTAGCTTCTTTTTACATTTTGTGTGAACAATAAGCCTTTGGTTTTCTTAATGCCACGGTTCTTTCCAAAGGTGGATCTTGTGTGAACCGGGTGGCTCTTCCCAACGATGGATGGCGTGACAACCTTCTTAGGGGATCGAGTCCATTTTCTTTTTGTTTTGGTTTATATAGTAGTAGTAATGAATAAAAGTGTCTCAAGCAGGCTTCACTTCGTACTAACACATTTACCTTCAACCTCATGGTTAGAGGCAAGTTGATTGGTAAAGATTAGCTCTAGTTGTGACCTTTAGTCTCTTGAGTTGACTAAAACAATCATCGAGTAGCTAGGGTTGTTGTGGGACATCGACTCTGTTCTCTTTAACAATCCAACAACTTTAGAGGTGAGGTATTGAATTGCAAGTCCAAGCCCCGTACCAATAAGTCTAGAACTTGCCCTGAATGTTTGTCTACGCAAAATTCTAAGTGTAGCTCAACTTAAGAAATGATTGTAGGCTATCCTTGGTCCAATTTGAAATTTGAAAGCTTCCATAGCCTACCAATATAATATCCCGAGTCAACCCCTTTGAGCCTAAGCCTTTTTCATTCAATAGCCACATTACAAGCCTTTATCCATTCTATAATGACCCTCTCTTGGCACCCAACCTTTCTTTAGCATTCATGATGAACAATTGGAAAAAACATAAGTTTGTGGGAGAGACGAGGAATTTAAAGTGATAAAAGATTCAAAAAAGAAAAATAATTGATGAAAAGGAAAGGCAAAGAAAAGGAAGAAAATCCAAAATGAAATACGTCAAAAAGAAAGTGAAGGTTGAAGGGATTCAAAGAACGCAATGATGAAAGACATGGAATGATGAGAAAAGGAGAAAAATGTTTGTCATGAGTAAGAAAGAGTGACGGTGTGTCTCTCTAGTTCCCCCGAGGAAGAAGAAAATGACTCAAAGAGTTAAGAAAGTATGAGCCGAAATGAGAAAATAGGGTGCTTAAGGAAAGATGAAACCATTGTAGTTCGATAAGTCCTACCTTGATCAAAAAGCCTTCATTACATCCCATTAAAGCCCTATATGATTTCAAGTTGAGTGAGCTTACATTAGTGGTGATTTACATAAGGGGCAAGCTTATGGTACTTAGAGCTGGACTTGTGGCATTCTTTTGAGAGTGATGAGCGCACTTCTTCACAATCCTTGTTTTGAGAGGTACATTCTAAAACGTGAGATTTGCTTATGGAGAGTAGAGGACGATGAGTTTGGGATCCACAATGACCTACGTGATAGAGCGAGCTTCCTTGATGAATTGAGTCAACTCTTGATGTTCTAGTGTCACATTAGAACAATAGTACTCAAAAGGTCATAACATGATGTTGTTGATAATTCATTTGCGTTGAGGGTAATTATTAGTCCCAATTGATGCTTGATGGAGTCACCTTAGGTCAGCTGGAATATCTTGTTCTTTTTCTTGTGGAGGTGGGAATTACCCTATTTGCTCGAGGACAAGCAAAAGTTTATGTTTGGGGGAGTTGATAAGTATGGATTTTAACCTACTATTTGCTCTCTTTTACTTGTGTTTAGGGCCAAAAATGCGTGAAGGTATTCCAGGAAACTAATGTAATATGCTTGATTGCAGGGATTGTTCAAAATGAGCCAAAGGAGTCATAATCAACTCATAAAGGAGTCAAAACTTGAACAAAAACCAAGACTAGGCCAAAAGATGTGAAACGCGGACCGCAAAAATATTGTGCGGCCGTGAAAGCTACAATGCAGTCGCGAGCACTATTTCGAGGTCAGCGAAAAGAAGATTCAGAGAGATGGATTTTTGGGACAAAACATGAACAAGCAGACCGCGTCAAAAAGGTGCGGCCGCGAAAGTACATGCATGGTCGCGATTGGAATTATGCGGACCGCGGTTGCTGAGGTTCAGAGAGCTTACATTTTAAGCAAAAATAAGAAGTGCGGTCCACGTCAAGATTATGCGGCCGCGAAAGTCTCCTATGCGACCGCGATGAAAATTACGCGGTCCGCAAAACCATGCTCAACCCAGATCCAGAAGTGAAGAATGCGGACCGCGATCAGAATTACGCGGCCACTGAAACTTCCCTTTTGGGCAATTTTATATTAGATTCACCTTATAACATTAGATTTTCATCTGTTAATCTACTATTATAAATTTTATCTTCTTTTCATTTTTAATTTATGCTATTTATATGAGTAGCTAGACCCATAGCTAGGGTTGTGACCCAACCCTAGTGTGGGTATTTAATGGGTACTAAATTTTAGGGCTTCAATGTTTATGGGTTAGTGATATTTAGCCTAGTTCTTTCTAGAATTGTAGAATTAGTGGTTGCAAACACTGATTCATGCCTTTATGACTTAGTCTCTTCTTGTGAAAGAGGGACTAAGTCTAGGAAAAATAGGCTAACAAGGAATTGGGGTGAACTCAAAAAATTGATAGCCCCAATTAAAAGGTTAAACCTAGAGATAGTAATACCCAACTTGAGCCAATAGCACATGAATTGCATGAATACCCATTTTGAGAGGTCGTATACATGTTTAATTATCTGAAAAATTGCTATTTAATACTCAATCACAGTTTATTTGTATATTACATCTCGGTCTCTATTGTTCATTATTGATGCATCATATCATTGTTGTCTGGGCTGCTTATCAAGATTTCTGAGAGCCTGAGAGACTGGAGAGGTTGATGACTAAGTAAGGCCGAGGGCCTGATTGTGAGGATTTTTATGGGATCGGGATGCACGCCGCAACATGTTTCACTGATATATTCCATGATTGGCTTTTTATAGCGCTTGGGCTGAAGGAGCTCCTTCGGAGTCTGTACACACCCCCAGTGAGCGCAAGTACATACTGAGTGCGAGTGCCGAGTGCTGAGTGATTGGGAGGAATGAGTGATTGTGAGGAAAGAGTGATTGTGAGGTTGGAGTGTATGGGAGGACTGAGTGACTGTTCCCCTGAGAGGATGCATTTGACTTTCATTTATGTTGCACTTCAGTTGCCATATATCACTGTCTTGAAATTTCGGAGAGATATTATCTTCTGTTTCAGTTGAATTCGACATGAATTAACTGCTTTGGCCTTAATTGTCGAACTTGAAAGCATGCCTAGTTTCCTATGTTGAGATTACTGAAAATGAACTATAATTGTAAAGGTCATCACTACTTTCAGTTCTTTATTTAGTCTTGTTACTTACTGAGTTAGTTGTACTCATGCTACATCCTGCACTTCGTGTGTA
Source organism: Nicotiana tabacum (assembly GCF_000715075.1). NCBI lineage: Eukaryota > Viridiplantae > Streptophyta > Magnoliopsida > Solanales > Solanaceae > Nicotiana > Nicotiana tabacum. Next base: position 41,256,352 of record NC_134101.1, read on the forward strand.
GTTCCAGGTGTTTCCGGACATGGTGGGTGTTGATTCCATCACACATATGATCTTTTGGAGCTTCCAAGGTAGCTACCCGGCGTTTCACAAACCTTGTCTCTCCTTCCCTATCTTCTTGCTTATTGTATTTAGTTTCAGACTATTATATACAATGTTTTACAGACTTGTGATGTATAGATGCTTATGTACTCTGTGACACCCTCATTGTTGGGAACTTTCGCGTTGTGTATTGGGTTCCTATCCCTGTTTATGAGAACTTTTATTGTTAAAAATGTTTTAATTCGTTTTCTCTTAGATGTGTTGGAAATATTTTTGAAATGTTGGCTTGCCTAGTACCACGATAGGTTCCATCATGATAGGTTAGGATTTTGGGTTGTGACAAGTTGGTATCAGAGCCTAGCTTACATAGGTCTCACGAGTCATAAGCAGGTTTAGTAGAGTCTTGTGGATCGGTACGGAGACGTCTATACTTATCTTCGAGAGGCTACCAAATCCTTAGGAATTTCATATTTTTGTATTCTTGTCATGCATATTTCTTGATGCACCAGATCTATCAAAATCGCACCTGCGCTTGGTCAGCCGCATGTGCGAGTTCGCAGGTGCGGGCCAAGTCTCGCAGAAACGGCCAAAGGAGGGCAGCCCAGGTTCTGCAGGTGTGGCCCATCCTCTGCAGATGTGGGACCAAAGAAGTGGGTACCCATCCGCAGAAGCGATATCAGCCAGCCCAGTGAATTCTGCAAAAGTGGAGCCTTGTCCGCATAAGCGAGAGCGCAGGTGCGACCCTATGACCGCAGGAGCAGAAATCGCTGGAGGTAGTGATCCTCATTTACTACGGGTTAGGACTATTTTCATCACATTGTTCTTCCGCTCTTGGGCAATTTGAGAGCTTCTAAGTAGGGGATTTCGAACTAGCCTTGTGAAAATCCACATGAAAATGGTTAGAAATCGTGGGTTGAGATGAAAATCCTAGGGTTTAATAGAAATGAGATTTTACCACAAAAATGATTATGAAACTTAGTGAAAATCATGTATTATGTTCCTAATGTTATGGGTAAGAACTTTCTTAAAACATTTTCGTAATCCGGGCGTGTGGGCCCGGAGGTGAATTTTAGGATCTTGAAATTTTGGTTGGGTAATCACTTTAATAGTGGATATATGAACTTTTGAGCATAGATTGATCGATTTATATAATGTTTGGCTAGTTCCAAATCATTTGGCATCAAATTTGGAGGTCTGAGCGCATTCTTGAATTGGGAAGTAAGCTTTGAGACGAGGTAAGACTCTTTTCTAACCTAGTAAGAGGGAACTTACCCCATAGGTGAACTTAATTAATATATGTTGTTATTTGTGGGAAGCTACGTATGCACGAAGTGACGAGAGTCCGTACGTAGTTAATATTCCTTTTTATGTCTGAGTAGTTTTAGGTTTACACCATGCTTGTGGACACCGTTATTTGATTATATTTGTTAACTGTATCAAATGGGAACTCAGTTGAGGATTTTTAAGGATTTAAAAGCTTCAAGTCAAATTTTCTTTATTTTGAAAAGAATCAAGAAAGGGGTATGATTTATTGATAAATTTATATTTGACCGCGTTGCATATATGATTCGCGAGCGGGGTAATAGATGCATCTTTGGTTCGCGCCGTTTGACCCTCGGCAATGCACAATTTACCGCGTTGCATATATGATTCGAGGTGTTGAGGTGAGTTGGGGAGGTTGCTTATGAGCTTTCTTTACCACCCAGCCTATCAGGGGTTGATCCGACTTTTCACGTGTCTATGCTCCGGAGGTATCACGCCGACTTGTCACATGTGTTAGACTTCAGCACTATTCAGCTAAATGAGAGCTTGGGTTATGAGGAAGAGCAGATGCCATTGTTTCTAGACAGGATCGCCAGTTGAGATCCAAGAGGATTTCCATGGTAAAGGTCCAGTAGAGGGGCCAACCAGCTGAGGAGGTGACCTTGGAGTCAGAGGAGGACATGCGGTGCAGATATCCACACTTATTCAGCACTTCACGTATGATTCTAAACCTGTTTGAGGATGAACATTTGTTTAAGAGGTGGAGAATGTAACGATCCGACCGATCGTTTTACTTTCTAGAACTTCGTTCCCCTAAATAAGACTTCCCATAGATGGTTTTACTGTTTATGACTTGCGGGTATGGTTAGTTAGGGATTTGGAAGGGTCCGTGTTGAAATCGGAACACTTGGTTCCTTAAGGTTGGCTTAACAAGCCAAGTTTGACTTCGGTCAACAATTTGAGTAAACGACCCCGGAATCTGGATTTGATGGTCCGAATAGGTTTGTGTGATGATTTCGGACTTGGGCGTATGTTCGGATCGGGTTTTGGATGACCCGGAAGCGTTTTGGCGCCTAATAGTGAAAGTTGGTTATTTAAAGGCTTTAGAAGTTCTTTAAATTTGGTTTGGAGTGGGTTTTGGTGTTATCGAGGTCCTAACAGAATTCCGAGATAGGGAATAGTTCTGTAATGTCATTTAAGACTTGCACGTACAATTTGGTGATATTCCGAGTAGTTTAAGTACGTTTCGGCGCATTGGAAGTAAATTGAAGAACTTGAAGTTCTTAAGTTTGATTCAATTGGCTTTGGGGTGCGATTCATAGTTTTAATGTTGGTTCGGGCATTCCGAGAGTTCGATCTAGTCTGTTTTATGATTCCAAACTTGTTGGTAAGTTCGAGTGCGGCCCCGGGGGCCCCGAGTGTTAATTGGACGAGGCTTGGACCAAGATGAGAATTTGGAGCACCAGTTGATGCACCAGATCTGTCAAAACCCCACCTATGCTTGGTCATCCACAGGTGCGAGCTCGCAAGTGCGGGCCAAGCCTCGCAGAAGCGGCCAAAGGATGGCAGCAGCAAAAGCGGGTACCCGTCCGCAGAAGCGATCCCAGCCGGCCCAATGAATTACTCTGAAGCGGACCCTTGTCCGCAGAAGCGAGGGCGCAAGTTCGGCCCTATGACCGCAGGTCCGGAAACAGCTGGTGGAAGTGAACCTCATTTATTACGGGTTAGGACTATATTTATGACATTTTTCTTCCACTCTTATGCGATTTGAGAGCTTCTAAGGAGGGAACTAGCCTTGTGAGGTAAGTAATTTCTTTTAAAAATGAGTGTAATACATATATTATGGTTAGATTTCCACATGAAAATGGGTAGTAATCATGGGTTGAGATGCAAAACCTAGGGTTTAATAAAAATGCGATTTTACCACGAAAATACTTATTAAAATTAGTGAAAATCATTTATTATGTTCCTAAGGTTATGGGTAATAACTTTCTTTAAATATTTCCTTAATCCGGGCGTTTGGGCCCGGGGGGTGAATTTTAGGAATTTTGAAATTTTGGTTGGGTAATCACTTTAATAGTGAAGATATGAACTTTTGAGCATAGATTGATCGATTTATATAATGTTTGGCTAGTTCCGAGTCGTTTGGCATCAAATTTGGACGTTTGAGCGTATTCTTGAATTGGGAAGTAAGTTGTGAGACGAGGTAAGTCACTTTTCTAACCTTGTAAGAGGGAACTTACCCCATAGGTTAACTTAATTAATATGTGTTGTTAATTGTGGGGGGCTACGTACGCACGAAGTGACGAGAGTCCATACGTAGCTACTATTCCTGTTTATGTCTAGGTAGTTTTAGGTTTACACCATGCTTGTGGACACGAATTGTCTTTATTTTGAAAAGAATCAAGAAAGGGTTCTGATTTATTGATAAATTTATATTTGATTGCGTCGCATGTATGATTCGCGAGCGGGGTATTAGATACATCTATGGTTCGCGCCGTTCGACCCTCGACAGTGCACAATTTACAATTATGTTGGATCGGGCCGAACGTCCTCGGTGGTATTAGTGTGTGATAATAGAACTCGAAGTTCCTTTCATAATCGGTATAAATTTATTGTTTGTGTGATCATATATTTTAAAGGAATGAAGTGATTCAAGCTCTTAAATATTTCTGAAGACTTGTTCGGTTATTTCTTGTTCTGAGTCTTATTGATGTATATCATGCTTAATTAGAATTTCATATTATCATGTTATTGGCCCTAGTAAGTGTCGGAGTCGACCCCTCGTCACTACTTCTTCGAGGTTAGGCTAGATACTTACTTGGAACATATTATTTATGTACTCATGCTACATTTCTGTACTTTATTGTACAGGATCTGAGACATGTGCATCTAGTTACCAGTCTGGTGTGCAGATTTGATCCCCATCTTGAGACTTCACGGTGAGCTTCCTTCCGAGCCGTTCTGCAACAACTAGGGTCTCCCTTATGTTTTATGTTTCTGTCTATTTCCTTTCTGACCACAAGCTAGTGTTCTATTGTATATTCTATTAGATTGCCCACATACTTGTGACATCGGGTCTTGGCACACACACTAGTAGACTTATGATTTTGGATTTGTTAACATGATTACGATTTGTACTTGTTTGCTTCCGTTTAATTATGTCACACTCGCAAATTTCTAAATCTCTTTAACAAATAAGGAAATGTTATCCACTTAGTATTTTATTTAAATGGGAATGATTGGTTTGATTAGTGTTGGCTTCCCTAACAATGGTGTTGGGCGCCATTACGGCCTAAGATGAAATTGGGTCGTGACAACATGGTACTAGAGCACTAGGTTCACGTAGGTCTCACAAGTTATGGGCAGACCTAGTATAGTCTTGCGGATCAGTGCGGAGACGTTCGTTCTTATCTTCGATAGGCTATAGGGTCTTAGGAAACTACTCTTCATTCATCTCCTATCGTGCAGTTGGTGGTATACTAAAACCCTTTCTCTCATTCTCTCACCGATAGTGAGGACGCGTACGGCAGACATTCCACACTCGAGAGGAGATGCTCCCCCTGTTGCTAGAGGCCAAAGCAGAGGCCGGAGGAAGGAACCAGCCCGAGGTACTGGACGAGGGCGTCCTAGAGCTACCCCAGTAGCACCACCAGCGAATCCAGTGGAGGATCCCATCAATGAGGAGTTGGGCGAGGTGCCCGCGACAGAGCCTGCCCCGGTAGATTTCATGTCAGCACCGAGTTTCCAAGAGGTCATGGGTCATATACTGTGGTTCATGGACACTAGGACTCAGACTGGTTTATTTCCAGCAGACCCAGCCATATCTCAGGCATGAAGGGGAGCACAGACCCCTACTGCCCAGGCTTCGGGGCATAAAGGTCCAGTATATCAGACTCCGGGGCATAAAGCTGCAGTATATCAGACTCCGGGTACACTGCCCGTGGACGGAGCCCAACAAGTTGCAGCGGTTGCACCTTAGCCTAGATCAACTGCGGACGATGATCCGCAGATGCTATTGGACAGATGGAGTAGGCTACACCCTTCTATCTTTGGGGGTGAGCAGCATGAGGATCCCCAGGACTTTATTGACCGGTGGAGGGACAGACTGCACAACATGAGGATATTGGAGTCCTATGGGGTGGATTTCACTACTTTCCAGCTGGAGGGCAGGGCCCGTAGATGGTGGTAGTCTTATCTACTTAGCAGACTAGCAGGTTCTCCTTCCATGACTTGGGACCATTTTACGGAACTTTTCTTGGACAGGTATATTCCACCCTCTCAGAGGGAACAATTGTGAGGTCAGTTCGAGCAGCTCGAGCAGGGTCAGATGTCATTGACCGATTATGAGGCGAGATTCTCTGAGTTGTCTCGCCACGCACTTATGATACTTCCTACCGACGTAGAGCGAGTGCGGATATTTGTTGCGGGGTTGCACCCTGGTATTCGGGCTAGTATGGCCCGAGAGGTTAAGAAAGGTACTGATTATAAGCTAGTAGTGGAGATTGCTCGGAGGATTGAGGGCTACCGCCATAGAGGAAGAGAGAAGATGCAGTAGGACAAGAGGACCCATTTCTATGGAGAGTTTAGAGGTGCCTCAGCTAGGGTCAAACGTCAGTTTGGGAGGGGTCAGCCTAGCAGGCCCACATATCCAACACCACCACCTCCCCGGGGTGCTCTAGTGCGACCCTATTTTAGTCTCATGCCGAAGAGTTCATATCGCCCACCAGCCATCCATAGTTCTTCTAGTGGGTATTTAGGACATCAGGGTCAGACTTCGGGGCACCAGTCTATGGTACCGAGAGATTGTTACGAGTGTGGGGATCTAGGTCACATGAAGAGAACCTGTCCCAAACTTTGGTGAAAGGCAGTACAATAGGTTTATCAGCCCATGATTGCAGCACCAGCCGTCTGACCGCCTAGAGGTGCAGGACAGACGGGAAGAGGTCATCCTAGAGATGGAGGCCAGGCATGGGGAGGTCAGCCAGTTATTGTTCAGCCAAGTGGAGGACATCCAGGCGGCACTCCAGCTAGATTCTACGCTTCTCTGTCAAGACCAGATGCAGTGGCCTCAGATGCCGTGATCACAGGTATTATTTCTGTCTGCGGTAGGGATGCTTTGGTATTATTTGATCCAGGGTCTACCTATTCACATGTATCATCATTGTTTGCTTATTTCCTGGATATTCCTCGTGAGTCCTTGGGTACTCCTGTTTATGTGTCCACTCCTGTGGGTGACTCTGTGGTTGTGGATAGGATCTATCGGTCCTGTGTGGTCATATTTTGTGGTTACAAGACTAGAGCGGACTTTCTGGTACTTGATATGACTGACTTTGAGGTCATCGTGGGGATGGACTGGTTATCCCCATATCACGCCATCCTTGATTGCCATGCCAGGACTGTTACCTTAGCAATACCAGAGTTGCCTAGATTGGAGTAGAAGGTTTCGTCTGTCAGTAAATCTAGTCGGGTTATCTCTTTTTTGTGAAGGCTCGACATATGGTCAAGAAGGATTGTTTGGCTTATCTAGCCTATGTTCGGGATACCACCACAGAGTCTCCGACGATTGATTCAGTGTCAGTAGTCCGGGAGTTTGTCGATGTGTTTCCTTCTGACCTTCCAGGCATGCCACCAGATCTTGATATTGATTTCTGTATTGACATGGCTCTGGGTACCCAGCCTATATCTATCCCACAGTACCGTATGGCTCCAAAAGAGTTGAAAGAGCTGAAGGAGCAGCTCGAAGAGTTGTTAGCAAATGTGTTTGTCAGACCAAGTATAACACCTTGGGGTGCACCGGTGTTATTTGTGAAGAAGAAAGATGGAACTATACGGATGGGCATTATGAGTTTCTAGTGATGTTCTTCGGCTTGACCAATGCCGCAATGGCGTTAATGGATTTGATGAACAAGGTGTTCATGCCTTATATTAATTCGTTTGTCATTGTCTTCATTAATGACATCTTGATCTACTCAGGTAGCCTGGGGAGCATGAGCAGCATTTGAGAGTAGTGCTCCAGACCTTGCGGGAACAGAAGTTTTTGCTATGTTCTCCAAGTATAGGTTTTGGTTAGATTCTGTGGCATTATTGGGGCATGTCGTATCAGGCGAGGGTATTAAGGTGGACCCCAAGAATATTGAGGCAGTTCAGAGTTGGCCTCATCTTACTTCGGCGACTGAGATCAGGAGTTTCTTGAGGCTAGCAAGTTATTATCGCTGATTTGTGGAGAGCTTCTCATCCGTTGCAGCACCTTTGACTAGATTGACCAGAAGGGTGCTCCATTTTGTTGGACCGCTGATTGTGAGGCGAACTTTCAGAATCTCAAGGTAGCTTTAACTACAACACTTGTTCTAGTGTTGTCTTCTGGTTAGGGGATGTATACGGTGTATTGCGACGCTTCAGGCATTGTCTGGGGATGTGTATTGATGTAGGAGGGGCGAGTTATGACATATGCTTCTCGTCAACTGAAGCCCCATGTGAAAAATTATCCTGTGCACCATTTAGAGTTGGCCGCGATTGTTCATACTCTTAAGATCTGGGGGCATTATCTATATGGGGTGCCTTGTGAGGTTTACACTGATCACCGCAGTTTGCAGCACTTGTTCAAGCAAATGGATCTCAATTTGAGGCAGTGCAGATGGCTTGAGTTGCAGAAGGACTATGACATCATTATTCTTTATCATCTGGGCAAGGCGAATGTAGTCACGGATGCCTTGAGCAGGAAGGCAGAGAACATGGATAGCTTGGCATTCATTTCAGCAGAGGATAGGCCACTAGTTTTGGACATTCAGTCCTTAGCCAACAGACTTGTGAGGTTGGATATTTCAGAGCCTAGCCGACTTCTTGCATGTGTTGTTGCTCAGTCTTCACTATTGGGGCAGATCAAGGCTCGACATTTTGATGATCCACACTTGGCAGTTCTTAGGGAGACAGTTCTACAGGGTGTTGCCAAGAAGGTTTCTATTGGAGATGATGGTGTCCTGCGACTCCGGGGTCGCCTATGTGTTCCTAATGTCGATGGCTTGAGGGAGAGGATCCTTGAGGAGGCACACAATTCTCGATTTACCATTCATCCAGGTGCTCAGAAGATGTATCAGGACCTGAGACAACATTATTGGTGGCGGCCAATTAAGAAATACATATTTGAGTATGTACTTAGGTGCCTAAATTTCCAGCAGGTTAAGTATGAGCACCAAAGGCCAGGTGGCTTACTCCAGCAGATGACTATACCGGAGTGGAAATCGGACCGCATTGCTATGGACTTCGTAGTTGGGTTGCCGCGGACCTTATGGAAGTTCGTTGTAGTTTGGGTCATTGTTGATAGGTTGACCAAGTCAGCGCACTTCGTTCCAGTTGCAACTACTTATACTTCAAACAGGTTGGCCAAGATTTATATTCGGGAGATAGTTCGGTTGCACGATGTGCCTGTTTTCATCATATCAGACAGAGGCCCTAGGTGCACTTCACATTTCATGAGAGCCGTACAGAGTGAGTTGGGGACCCGTGTACAGCTCAACATTGTGTTTCATCCACAGACTGCTGGGTAGTCAGAGCGGATAGTCCAGATCTTGGAGAACATGCTCAGAGCATGTGTGATTGACTTTGGGGGATAGTGGGATCAGTTCTTGCCTTTGGCCAAGTTTGCTTACAACAACAGTTATCAGTCCAGCTTCGAGATGGCTCCATTTGAGTCTTTATATAGTCGGTGATGTCGTTCTCCTATCGGGTGGTTTGAGCCCGGCGAGGCTAAGTTATATGGTATTAATTTGGTGAAGGATGCCTTGGAAAAGGTAAAGTTGATTCAGGAGCGACTTCGCACAACACATTCCAGACAAAAGAGTTACGTGAATCAGAAGGCGCGTGATGTGTCATTTATGGTAGGCGAGAGGGTTCTCTTGAAAGTCTCATCGATGAAGGGTATTATAAGATTCGGGAAGAAGGGCAAGTTGAGCCTCAGGTTTATAGGCCCATTCGAGGTGTTGAGGTGAGTTGGGGAGGTTGCTAATGAACTTTATTTACCACCCAGCCTATCAGGGGTTGATCCGGTTTTTCACGTGTCTATGCTCCGGAGGTATCACGCCGACTTGTCACATGTGTTAGACTTCAGCACTATTCAGCTAAATGAGAGCTTGGGTTATGAGGAAGAGCAGATGCCATTGTTTCTAGACAGGATCGCCAGTTGAGATCCAAGAGGATTTCCATAGTAAAGGTCCAGTAGAGGGGCCAACCTGCTGAGGAGGTGACCTTGGAGTCAGAGGAGGACATGCGGTGCAGATATCCACACTTATTTAGCACTTCACGTATGATTCTAAACCCGTTTGAGGATGAACATTTGTTTAAGAGGTGGAGAATATAACGATCCGACCGATCGTTTTGCTTTCTAAAAACCCGTTCCCCTAAATAAGACTTCCCATAGATGTTTTTACTGTTTATGACTTGCGGGTATGGTTAGTTAGGGATTTGGAAGGGTCCGTGTTGAAATCGGAACACTTGGTTCCTTAAGGTTGGCTTAACAAGCCAAGTTTGACTTCGGTCAACAATTTGAGTAAACGACCCCGGAATCTGGATTTGACGGTCCGAATAGGTTTGTGTGATGATTTCGGACTTGGGCGTATGTTCGGATCGGGTTTTGGATGACCCGGAAGCGTTTTGGCGCCTAATAGTGAAAGTTGGTTATTTAAAGGCTTTAGAAGTTCTTTAAATTTGGTTTGGAGTGGTTTTGGTGTTATCGAGGTCCTAACAGAATTCCGAGATAGGGAATAGTTCTGTAATGTCATTTAAGACTTGCACGTACAATTTGGTGATATTCCGAGTAGTTTAAGTACGTTTAGGCGCATTGGAAGTAAATTGAAGAACTTGAAGTTCTTAAGTTTGATTCAATTGGCTTTGAGGTGCGATTCATAGTTTTAATGTTGGTTCGGGCATTCCGAGAGTTCGATCTAGTCTGTTTTATGATTCCAAACTTGTTGGTAAGTTCGAGTGGGGCCCCGGGGGCCCCGAGTGTTAATTGGACGAGGCTTGGACCAAGATGAGAATTTGGAGCACCAGTTGATGCACCAGATCTGTCAAAACCCCACCTATGCTTGGTCATCCACAGGTGCGAGCTCGCAAGTGCGGGCCAAGCCTCGCAGAAGCGGCCAAAGGATGGCAGCAGCAAAAGCGGGTACCCGTCCGCAGAAGCGATCCCAGCCGGCCCAATGAGTTACTCTGAAGCGGACCCTTGTCCGCAGAAGCGAGGGCGCAAGTTCGGCCCTATGACCGCAGGTGCGGAAATAGCTGGTGGCAGTGAACCTCATTTATTACGGGTTAGGACTATATTTATGACATTTTTCTTCCACTCTTATGCGATTTGAGAGCTTCTAAGGAGGGAACTAGCCTTGTGAGGTAAGTAATTTCTTTTAAAAATGAGTGTAATACATATATTATGGTTAGATTTCCACATGAAAATGGGTAGTAATCATGGGTTGAGATGCAAAACCTAGGGTTTAATAAAAATGCGATTTTACCACGAAAATACTTATTAAAATTAGTGAAAATGATTTATTATGTTCCTAAGGTTATGGGTAATAACTTTCTTTAAATATTTCCTTAATCCGGGCGTTTGGGCCCGGGGGGTGAATTTTAGGAATTTTGAAATTTTGGTTGGGTAATCACTTTAATAGTGGAGATATGAACTTTTGAGCATAGATTGATCGATTTATATAATGTTTGGCTAGTTCCGAGTCGTTTGGCATCAAATTTGGACGTTTGAGCGTATTCTTGAATTGGGAAGTAAGTTGTGAGATGAGGTAAGTCACTTTTCTAACCTTGTAAGAGGGAACTTACCCCATAGGTTAACTTAATTAATATGTGTTGTTAATTGTGGGGGGCTACGTACGCACGAAGTGACGAGAGTCCATACGTAGCTACTATTCCTGTTTATGTCTAGGTAGTTTTAGGTTTACACCATGCTTGTGGACACGAATTGTCTTTATTTTGAAAAGAATCAAGAAAGGGTTATGATTTATTGATAAATTTATATTTGATCGTGTCGCATGTATGATTCGCGAGCGGGGTATTAGATACATCTATGGTTCGCGCCGTTCGACCCTCGACAGTGCACAATTTACAATTATGTTGGATCGGGCCGAACGTCCTCGGTGGTATTAGTGTGTGATAATAGAACTGGAAGTTCCTTTCATAATCGGTATAAATTTATTGTTTGTGTGATCATATATTTTAAAGGAATGAAGTGATTCAAGCTCTTAAATATTTCTGAAGACTTGTTCGGTTATTTCTTGTTCTGAGTCTTATTGATGTATATCATGCTTAATTAGAATTTCATATTATTATGTTATTGGCCCTGGTAAGTGTTGGAGTCGACCCCTCATCACTACTTCTTCGAGGTTAGGCTAGATACTTACTGGGTACATATTATTTATGTACTCACGCTATACTTATGTACTTAATTGTACAGGATCTGAGGCAGGTGCACCTGGTTACCAGTCTGGTGCGTAGATTTGATCCCTATCTCGAGACTTCACGGTGAGTTGCCTTTCAAGCTATTATGTAGCAGCTAGAGTCTCCCTTATGTTTTATTTTTTTGTCTATTTCCTTTCAGACAGTAAGCTAGTGTTATTTGTATATTCTACTAGATTTCCCACATGCTTGTGACACCAGGTCTTGGAACACACACTAGTAGACTTATGATTTTGGATTTGTTTACATGATTACGATTTGTACTCGTTTGCTTCCGTTTAATTATGTCACATTCGCAAATTTCTAAATCTCTTTAACAAATAAGGAAATGTTATCTACTTAGTATTTTATTTAAATGGGAACCATTGGTTTGATTAGAGACTAACAATGGTGTTAGGCGCCATTGCGACTGAAGATGGAATTGGGTTGTGACACGTTCCCAGAAGATTTATTTCATATTTGAAGGCCCATCGGATTATTGGGAAGGGTTGTTTATCTTATTTGGGCTTTGTGAAGGATGTTGGTGTTGATACTCCTAGTATTGATTTTGTTCCATTGGTGCGAGATTTCCCGAATGTTTTTCCTGCAGACTTGCCGAGCATGCTACCTAACAGGGATATAGACTTCGGTATTGACTTGGTACCGTGCACTCAACCCATTTATATTCCACCGTATCGTATGGCACCGATTGAGTTGAAGCAATTGAAGGAGCAGCTTCAGGAGCTTCTTGATAAGGAGTTTATTAGGATTAGTGTGTCACCTTGGGGTGCACCTATTCTATTTGTGAAGAAAAAGTATGGTACTATGCGGATATTCGTTGATTACATACAGTTGAACAAAGTTACAATCAAGAAAAAGTATCCTTTGCCGCGCATTGATGATCTATTTGACCAACTTCAGGTAGCGAGGGTGTTATTTAGGATTGACTTAAGGTCTGGGTATCACCAGTTGAAGATTCGGGACTCGGATATTCTAAAGACAGCATTCAGGACTTGTAATGGTCATTATGAGTTCCTCGTAAGGTCTTTTGGGCTGACCAACACCCCAGCATCATTCGTGCATCTGATGAACAGTGTATTTCAGCCTTATCTTGACTCGTTTGTCAGTGTTCATTGATGATATTTTGCTGTACTCTCGTATCTAGGAGGAGCATACCTAGTATTTGAGGATTGTGTTGCAGTGGTTGAGGGAGGGGAAGCTTTATGCCAAGTTCTCCAAATATGAGTTTTGGCTTATTTTAATGGCGTTCTTGGGGCACGTGGTGTCCAGTGAGGGGATTCAGGTAGATCTGAAGAAGATAAAGGCGGTTCAGAGTTGGTCCAGAGCATCCTCAGCTATGGAGATTCGGAGCTTTCTCTGCTTGGCAAGTTATTATCGTCATTTCGTGGAGGGTTTCTCGTCTATTGCTTCGCCATTGACCAAATTGACCCAGAAGGGTGCTATTTTCAGGTGGTCGGATGAGTGTGAGGAGAGCTTTCAGAAGCTCAAGAATGCCTTGACCACCGCTCCAGTTCTAGATTTGCCTTCAGCTTCAGGCTCTTATATACAGTGTATTGTGATGCTTCTCTGATTGGTATTGGATGTGTCTTGATGCAGAAGGGTAGAGTGATTGCTTATTCTTTGCGTCAATTGAAGCCTATGAGAAGAACTACCCTGTCCATGATTTAGAGTTGGCTACCATCGTTCATGCATTACAGATTTAGAGGCATTATCTATATGGTGTGTCTTGTGAGGTGTTTATAGATCATCGCAGTCTCCAGCACTTGTTCAAATAGCAGGATCTAAATTTGATGCAGCGGAGATGGTTGGAGCTGCAAAAGGACTATTATATCACTATTATATATCTTCCCGGGAAGGCCAATATGGTGGCCGATGCCTTGAGCAGAAAGGTGGTGAGTATGGGTAGCCTTGCATTCATTCTTGTTGGCGAGAGACCTCTTGCAGTTGATGCTTAGGCCTTGGCCAACCAGTTCGTGAGATTAGATGTCTCGAAGCCCAGTCGGATTCTAGCTTGTGTGGTATCTCGATCTTCCTTATATGATCGCATCACAGAGCGCCAATATGATGATCCTTATTTGCTTGTCCTTTAGGACACGGTCCAGCACGGTGATGCCAGAGATGTTACTATTGGGGATAATGGGGTATTGAGGATGCATGGCCGGATTTGTGTGCCTAATGTAGATAGGCTACGTGTGTTGATTCTTAAGGAGGCCCACAGTTTGCGGTATTCCATTCATCCGGGGGACGCGAACATGTACCAGGACTTGAGGTATCATTATCAGTGGAGAAGAATGAAGAAGGATATAGCAGGGTTTGTAGCTCGGTGCCTCAATGTCAACAGGTGAAGTATGAGCATCAGAGACCGGGTGGATTACTGCAGAGGTTAGAGATTCCAGAGTGGAAATGGGAGCAGATCACCATGGATTTTGTAGTTGGGCTCCCACGGACTTCGAAGAAGTTTAATGCTATTTGGGTGATTGTGGATCGGCTAACCAAGTCCGCACACTTCATTCTAGTTGGGACTACTTATTATTCAGAGCAGTTGGCTGAGATTTACATCCGAGAGATTGTTTGCCTTCACGGTGTGCTAGTGTCCATCATTTCAGATCGGGGCACGCAGTTTACATCGCACTTTTGGAGTGCCATGCAGCGAGAGTTGGGCACCCAGGTTGAGTCGAGCACAACATTTCACCCTCAGACGGACGGACAGTCCAAGTGCACTATTCAGATATTGGAGGACATGCTATGCACTTGTTTGATTGATTTTGGGGGTTCGTGGGATCGGTTTCTGCTACTCGCAGAGTTTGCCTATAACAATAGTAACCAATCATGCATTTAGATGGCTCTGTATGAGGCTTTGTATGAGAGACGGTGTAGATATCTGGTGGGTTGGTTTGAGCTGAGTGAGGCTAGGCTAATGGGTACGGACTTGTATCAGTATGCTTTGGACAAGGTTAAATTGATTCAGGGGCATCTTCGCACGGCGCAATCTAGACAGAAGAGATATGCCGATAGAAAGGTCCGTGATGTTTCTTACATGGTTGGGGAGAAGTGCTGCCCAAGGTTTCACCCATGAAGGGTGTTTGAAGTTCGAGAAGATGGGCAAGTTAAGCCCTCCGTATATTGGGCCATTTGAGGTACTTTGGAGGATTAGGGAGGTTGCTTACAAGCTTGCCTTGCCACCTAGTTTGTTGAGTGTGCATCTAGTATTTCATGTTTCTATGCTCCGGAAGTATGTTGGCGATCTGTCTCATGTTTTGGACTTTAACACAGTTCAGTTGGATGGTGGTCTGACTTATGATGTGTAGCGGGTGGCCATTTTGGATCGGTAGGTTCGAAAGTTGAGGTCACAAGACATAGCTTCAGTGAAGGTGCAGTGGAGAGGTCCGCCAGCTGAGAAGGCTACTCGGGAGACCGAGCGGGAGATTTGTAGAAGATATCTATACCTATTTGAGACTCCAGGTATATTTCTAGACCCGTTCGAGAATGAACGTTAGTTTAAGAGGGGGACGATGTAACGACCTGGCCTGTCGTTTCGAGATTTGTAGCCCTGTTCCCCCATTTACTATTCATTTTGTACTTTATAGTTATTATGTGACTTGCCAGGGTCATCGGTTCGGGTCCGGAGAGATTTTAGAATGATATGAGACACTTAGTCTCAAGTTTGAAAACTTATGTTAAAATGATTGACCGGATGTTGATCTATGTGTTAACGACTCTGAAATAGAGTTTTGATGGTTCTGTTAGCTCCTTTGGGTGATTTTGGACTTAGGAGCGTGTCTGGATTGTGATTTAGAGGCCCGTAGTGGAATTATGCTTGAAATGGCGAAAGTTGAAATTTGTAAAGGCCTGTAGTGGATTCCGATTCCGGAAGTTGGATTAGATCGGTGGTGTCATTTGTGACTTGTGTGCAAAATTTTGGGTCAATCGGACGTGATTTGATAGGTTTCGACAACATTCGAAGACATTGAAAGTTCAAAGTTCATTAGGCTTGAATCTATGTGCGACTCATGTTTTTGATGCTGTTCGTGGTGATTTGAGGTCTTGACTAAGTGTGTATCGTGTATTAGGACTCGTTTGTATGTTTGGTTGAGGTCCCGGGGGCCTCGTCTTGATTTCGGATGGTTAGCGGATCGAAAAAGGGACTTAGTGCATTGCTGAAGCTAGAGCTCTTCTAGTATGATCGCACCTGTGAGGGGTTGGCCGCAGGTGCGAGGGGTTAACTGCATCTGCGAGCCCGTAGGTGCGAGCGAGGGTCCACAAATGCGGAGTTGAGGGAGAGGCATGTTTCCACATAAGCAAATACAAGGCCGCAGAAGCAACTTCGTAGGTGCGAAACTTGGAGCGTAGATGCGGGCCTGGGGGGTTTAAGTGATTTCCGCAGAAGTGGAGGATTTACCGCAGGTACGGATATTTGGCCGCATGTGCAAAAGGCCTGGGCAGAATGTTTAAAAACAAAAGTTCGCGATTTTGGCTTCATTTTAACATTTTGCGCTCTGGTTTTGGCTATTCTTGAGAGGATTTTCGAGGGGATTCTTGAGGTAAGTCCATTGTGCTCGTTTTGATCCATAATCTTGTTTCGACATTGATTTTTCCCCCTAGTTGGTGTGTATTTAAGGTGTAAATTGGGGGTTTGAGGCTAGGGATTTGGAGGGTTTGATTTGGGGATTTGGGTGACGACTTATGACAAAATTGGTATGGTTGAACTAGTTGTTAGATGGGCTTTCGGGTATTGTGACTTTTGTCGGGTTTCGACGCATGGGCCCGGGGGAAGCTTTGAGTTGATTTCTGATTTTTGATTAATAACTTCGTGTTTTTCGAGTAAAATTGATTCCTTTAGCCCATGCTAATTGTATTGTACTGTTTGTGGCAAGATTCGGGACATTTGGAGGCCGATTTGTGAGGCAAAGGTGTGTTGGAGTAGAGATTTGCTCAGATTAAGGTAAGTAAGAGTTCTAAATCTGGTTCTAAGGGTCTGAAACCCCGGATTATGTGACATGTGAATGGTTTTGAGGTAACATGCATGCTAGGTGACGGGCGTGTGGGTGCACACCGTAGGAACTATGACTATGTCAAATTCCATGAAACTGTGTAGTTGAATAATCTGTTGTTATCTGTACATTCTCCATGTATTAGAGAAATTGAACGACAAATCATGTTAGAAATCAATTTTAGACTACGTGTTGGCACTGTAGGGAGCCACAGAGGTCGTGTACATGTTGAATTATCTGCTAAATTGCTGTTTGTACTCAATCATAGTTGATTTGTTCATTATTGATGCGTCATATCATTATTGTCTGGGTTGCTTATCATGCTTTCTGAGAGCCCGATAGACTGGAGAGGTTGATGACTGAGTGAGGCCGAGGGCCTGATTGTGAGGATGTTTATTTGATCGGGCTGCACGCCGCATCATGTTTCACTAATATATTCCATGATTGGCTTGTTACAGCGCTTGGGCTGAAGGAGCCCCTCCGAAGTCTATACACACCCCAAGTGAGCGCAGGTACCTACTGAGTGCGAGTGCTGAGTGCCGAGTGCTGAGTGATTGAGAGGAATGAGTGATTGTGAGGAAAGAGTGATTGTAAGGTTGGAGTGTGTGGGAGGACTGCTTCACTGTTCCCCTGAGAGGATGCATTTGACTTTTATTTCTATTGCACTTCAGTTTCCATATATCACTGTCTTGAAATTTCTGAGAGATATTATCTTCAATTTCAGTTGTACTCGACATGAATTAACTGCTTTGGCCTTAATTGTCGAACTTGAAAAGATTTCTACTTTCCTATGTTAAGATTACTGAAAATGAACTATAATGGTAAAGCTCGTCACTACTTTTAGTTCTTTATTTAGTCTTGTTACCTACTGAGTTGGTTGTACTCACGCTACACCTTGCACTGCCTAGCGTTTCGCAGACCTTGTCCCTCCTTCCCTATCTTTCTGCTTATTGTATTTAGTTTCACACTATTATAGACTGTGTTTTCCGGACTTGTGATGTATAGATGCTCATGTACTCTGTGACACCCCAATAGTTGGGAACTTCCACGTTGTGTTTTTGGTTTCTATCACTGTTTATGAGAACTTTTATTGTTAAAGATATTTTAGTTTGTTTTCTGTTAGAAGTGTTGGAAATATTTTTGAAATGTCAGCTTGCCTAGTGGCACGATAGGCGCCATCACAATAGGTTACGATTTTGGGTCGTGACATTATAATATCCAACTCTATGTCTCTCTCTTCCCCTCCACATGACTAAAGGGGAAAATGGGTATGTATTTTGAACTGAACTAAAACTGTATCCCCTAGAGTTGAATTGAATATTTGCTAAGTGATGATGCCACTAGTTGGGAGAAACAACCATTGATTGACTCATCCTTCTTTCTGCTTAGGTTTTACATCTAAACTTGTCATGACCCAATTTATCCTATAGGCGGTGATGGCGTCCAACGTCGCATCTAGACAAGACAACGGTGAACTAACTACGTGATTACTCCTTTTAATATGTTTCCAAGTAATTAAATTCTATTTATTAAGAGATTTAAGAAGTAGAAAGTTTAATAAATAAAACGAAAGCAACTAAGTGAGATCATAGATATATAAGTACTCCAAAACCATAAAGTCTACTAGAATGTGTACCAAGGCCTGGTGTCACAAGTATATGAGCAGTAGTAGAATATACAAAACACTAACTACCGTCTGAAATAAAATAGACAGAAAATAAATACAAAAGAGAGGCTCTAGGTGCTGCAGAACGGCTCAAGAAGCAGCTCACCAGTAGGCCTCAGGGTATCGGGGATGTGCGTCGGTGTGACA
Organism: Nicotiana tabacum; assembly: GCF_000715075.1. NCBI lineage: Eukaryota > Viridiplantae > Streptophyta > Magnoliopsida > Solanales > Solanaceae > Nicotiana > Nicotiana tabacum. The sequence goes on from NC_134101.1 coordinate 41,274,916, forward strand.
GCCAGATGCACCTGCCTCAGATCCTGCACGGTTAGTGCAGAAGTGTAGCGTGAGGACATAAACAATATGTACCCACTAAGTATCAAGTCTAAAATCGAAGAAGTAGTGACGAGGGGTCGATATCGACACTTACTATGGGCTAACAGTAAAGAAACTTACTATAAAGTCTAAGCATAGGTTATGTAAATAATAATAATAACTCAATAATAAGCAGGAGGTAAAGTAAATAATTATTTCACACATGGTAAGTCAAAAATAAATTTTTCTCTTATATAATTTTAGCCCCTCAAGCCAGGAAAAGATATCAAATATATAATTAAACTTCAAGTTTTATCACGAATGATTATGCCGAGGTCGTACGGCCAGATCCAAAATAATGTGTACACTATCGAGGGTCGAGCGACATGAACCATACATGCATCTATCTATTGCCGAGGCATTCGGCCCGTTCCGCAAGAAGAGAGGATACTTTATAAACAACCGATTTAAGAAATAATACAAGGCTAATGTACAACGAAACACAATTTTTATTAACGGTCTACTATCTCGCCAAAACTCACGTAAGTGAAATTCGGTCTTTTACAATTCCTCTATCAAGTTCCAATATAATTTAGGCACTTTAATTAACATGTAGGGTGCAAACATTACAAGTATTTCATGACCCGGGTCTTAAACTACCTGGACATAAGCATAGTTAGTAGCTATGTACGAAATCTTATCACCTCTTGCATACATAACCCCTACAATTAGAAGCAAATAGCAATTTAAAGCACATATGGGGTAAATTCCATTTTACAAGGTTAGGTAAGAGACTTACCTTGTCTCGAAACTCGATACGAACGTACGCCCAAGTCCAAAATCATCATACGAACCTATTGGGACCGTTAAATCCCGATTCCGAGGTCGTTTACTAGAAACATTGAACAAAGTAAAACTTAGCCCCTTTAAAGCCAAACTAAGGAACTAAGTATTCCTATTTCAACCCGAACCATTCCAAATCCCGAACTAATCATCCACGTGAGTCATAAAACGGTAAAAGTACATACGTGGAGTCTTATTTAGGGGAACAGGAATCTAGGAAGCAAAACAATCGGTCGGGTCGTTACATTCTCCACCTTTTAAACAAATATCCATCCTCGAAATGGTCTAGAATCATACCTCGAGTGCTGACTAGGTGTGGATATCTACTTCGCACGTCCTCCTCGGCCTCCCTAGTCGCCTCCTCGATTGGTTGGCCGATCCATTGAACTATTACCTCATAAATTTTCTTGGACCTCAGCTGGCAAACCTTCCCGTCAACAATGGCAACTGGCTCCTCCTCGTAACCCAGTGTCTCATCTAGCTGAACCGTGTTGTAGTCTAACACATATGCCCTGTGAACATGATACCTCTGGAGCATAAACACGTAGAAAACTGGATGAACTCCCGATAGACTGGAAGGAAAATCAAGCTCATAAGGTAACCTCCCCAACTCGCTTTAATAACTCAAATGGAACTATAAACCTTAGGCTCAACTTGACCTTCTTTCCTAACCTCATGATTCGCTTCATCGCTGAGACCTTCAAGAGAACCTTCTCGCCCACTATAAATGATAAATCACGCGCCTTCTGATCCACGTTACTCTTATGTCCGGATTGTGCTGTGTGAAGTCACTCCTGAATCAACTTTAGCTTTTCCAAGGGATCCTTCACTAAATCAGTACCATATAACTAAGCCTCGCCGGGCTCAAACCATCCGATGGGCGAATGAAATCTCTGACCATATAATGCCTCAAATGGAGCCATCTCGATGTTGGACTGATAACTATTGTTGTAAGCGAACTCGGCCAAATGCAAGAATCGATCCCACTACCCTCTGAAGTCAATCACACATGCTATGAGCATACCCTCTAGGATCTAAACTGTCCGCTCCGATTCCCCGTCAGTGTGCGAATGAAAGGTTGTGTTGAGCTCTACCCGGGTCCCTAACTCACTGTGTACTACCCTCCAGAAATGCAAAGTAAACTGAGGGCATCTGTCTTATATAATGCTGACAAGCACACCGTGGAACCGAACAATCTCCTAAATGTAAATCTGAGGCAACCTCTCTAAAGAATATGTGGTAAGAATTGGAATAAAGTGTGCCAACTTGGTCAACCTGTCGGCAATGACCCAAACTACATAAAACATCTGCAAGGTCCACAGCAACCCAACTACGAAATCCATAGTAATGCACTCCCACTTCCACTCAGGTATAGTCATCTGCTGGAGTAGGCCACCTTGCCTCTGATGGTAACCTCTTTGGCACCACCCTATTGTACAGTCTCTGTGAGAACCAATAAGTGCAGATCATAAAACTGAAGAATCTTGATATGCCCGAATAGTGAAGAATGGGCGACAATGCATGCAAGAACTTGGCTGGGCTCTGAACTATCGAACCTCACAGGTCTATTTTCCAAGGACCGAATGCCCAAAGATAGTCGCCTCTCCTCTGCTAAAATGAATGCCAAACTGTCCATACTCTCCGCCTTTCTGCTCAAGGCATCCGTCACTATATTAGCCTTGCCTGGATGATAAAAGATGGTAATATCATGATCTTTTAGTAACTCAAGCCACCTACGCTGCCTCCAATTAAGATCCCTCTGCTTGTACAAATGCTACATGTTGCGATGATCGGTGTAAACCTCACAGGATAACCCATAAAGATAATGGCTTCACATCTTGAGAGCATGAACAATCGCGGCCAACTCCAAATTGTGTACAAGGTAATTCTTCTCGTGGTGCTTCAGCTGACGTGAAGCATATGAAATAACTCACCCCTCCTGCATCAATACACAACCTAAACCAAAGCGTGAGGCGTCACAATACTCAGTATACATCCCTAAACCAGAAGGCAACAATAACACTCGTCCTAAATTCAATATGGTCTTGAGCTTCTAAAAGCACGCCTCGCAATCATCGGACCATTGGAACGGAGCACCCTTCTGGGTCAATCTAGTCAAAGGTGCCGCAATAGATGAGAAGCCCTCCAAAAACCGACGATAATAACCTACTAACCCCAAGAATCTCCTAATCTCAGTCGTTGTAGTAGGGCGAGGCCAACTCTGAACCACCTCGATCTTCTTGGGATCTACCCTAATACCCTCGCCTGATACAACATGTCCCAAGAATGCCATAGAATCTAACCAGAACTCACACTTGGAGAACTTAGCATATAGCTTCTACTGCCGCAAGGTCTGAAGCACCACTCTCAAATGTTGCGCGTGCTCCTCCATGCTACATGAGTAGATAAAAATGTCATCAATGAAGACAATGAAAAACAAATCAATATATGGCCTGAACTCTCGGTTCATCAAATCCATAAACACCGCTGGAGAGGCAAACCGAAGGACATCACTAGAAACTCATAATGGACATATCTAGTCCGGAAAGCCGTCTTCAGAACATCAGAATCCTGAATCTTCAGCTGATGGTACCCCGATCTCAAGTCGATCTTAGAAAACACCCTAGCACCCTGCAACTAGTCAAACAAATCATCAGTACGTGGAAAAGGGTACTTGTTCTTAATGGTAACTTTGTTCAACTGGCGTTAATCAATGCACATAGGCATATTCCCTTCTTTCTTCTTCACAAATAACACTGGTGCACCCGACACGACACACTTGGTCTGACGAACCCCTTTGCTAGCAACTCCTCAAGTTGTTCCTTCAACTTTTTCGGAGCCATGCGGTACAGTGGAATAGATATAGACCGGGTACCTTTAGCCAAATCAATACAAAAATCGATATCACGATCGGGTGGCATGCTTGAAAGATCAGAAGGAACCACATCGAAGAACTCCCGGACCACAAGCACTGAATCAATCGCCGGAGTCTCTGCAGTATTATCCCAAACATAAGCTAGATAAGCCAAATAACCCTTCTCGACCATTTGTCGAGCCTTCAGAAAAAAGTTAAACTGACTAGATGTACTGACAGATGAACCCTTCCACTCCAATCTAGGTAACTCTGGCATCGCCAAGGTAATAATGTTGGCATGGCAATCCATGCCTAGGATGACCTCAATGTCAGTCATATCGAGCAACAGAAGATCCACTCGGGTCTCATAACCACATAAAGTAACAACTAAGGTCTAATAGGTCCGATCCACAATAACAGAATCGCCTACTGGTGTTGACACATAAATAGGAGTACCCAAGAACTCACGAGGAACTCTTAGAAAAGGAGCAACTCAGATAAAACATATCAATATGTAGACCCTGGATCAAATAATATCAAAGCATCCCTAACGCAGACAGAAATAATACATGTGATCACGTCATCTGAGGCTACTGTATCTGGTCTGGCTGGAAAGGAATAGAATATGGCTAGATCACCTACTAGATAGAGCACCTCCTGGCTTGCCTCCACGTCTAGGACGGCCCCTACCCACCTACTCCGTGCCTCTGGCCGCCGGACGACTAGTGGTGCAGCTGGTACTGTAATCATTGATTGCCGACCCTGTTGCACTGCCTTCCCCCAAAGCCTGGGGAAGAACCTCCGCATATGACTAAGATCCTCGCATTCAAAATAACCTCTCGGTATGGTGGATTGTTGACCTACAGTTTGACCCTAATGGCCTGAATACCCACTGGAGGATCCCTGAATTGTTGGTGGGCGGTAGGAACTCTCTAGCATGGCGCTGAAATAAGTTCGCACTAGATCACCTCGAGGAGGCGGTGGTGCTAGATATATGGGCCTGCTAGACTAACCCCTCACAAACTGACCCCTGCCCCCGGCCGGGGCACCACTGAACTCTCCAGAATATTGAAATCGCTTATCTCTTATCACCTTCTCTCGGATCTTCCGAGCTATATCTACAACTAGCCCGTAAGAAGTCCCCATCTCCATCTCTTGAGCCATGGTGGCCTGGATACTAGAGTGCAAACCAACAACAAACCTCTGCACTATCTTTGCATCGGTAAGAAGTATCATAAGTGCATGGCAAGACAACTCAGAAAATCTCGCCTCATACTCGGTCATCGACATTTGTCCCTGCTAAAGCTGCTCAAACTAAAACTGCAACTCTTCCCTATAAGAGGGTGGAATATATCTGTACAAGAAGAGGCGAGCGAACTGATCCAAAGCCATGGTAGGAGAACCTGTTGGTCTGTCAAGATTATGGGACTGCCACCATCTACGGGCCCTACCCTTCAGCTGAAAGGTAGTAAAGTCCACCCCGTGGGACTCCAATATCCTCATGTTGTGTAGTCTGTCCCTATACCAATCAATAAAATCCTAGGGGTCCTCATGCTGCTCACCCCCAAAGATAGGAGCATGAAGCCTGGTTCATCTGTCCAATAGCTTATGCGGATCGCCGGTCGCAGCAGGTCTGGGATCAGGTATAGCTGCTACAACTGGCTGAGCTCCGCCCATGGTTAGTGCGCCCAGAAGCCGGATATACGGCAACTGCATGCCCTAGAGCCTGAGCGTTAAGGGTCTGTGCTCCCCTTCCCTCCTTAGATGTATTTGGGTCTATTGGAAATAAACCTGCCTAAGTCATAGAATCCATGAACTGCAGCATACGGCCCATGACCTCCTAGAATTCTGTTGTGGACATGAAATCCATCGGGGCCGGCTTTGCTGAAGGAACCTCACCCTACTCCTCAATAATAGGATCATCTATTGGATCCACTGGTGGCATGAATGGAACAACTATAGTACGCCCTCATCCTCTACCACGAGCTGGAGCCCTCTTCGGCCTCTAGCAATAGGGGGAGAAGCCCTTCCATGACCGGGTTAGAGAATAAGAGAACAATACTTAGAACAACATCAATTGCATGATAGTAGATGAAGAAAAAAGTAGTTTCCTAACACCCTATAGCCTCTCGATGATAAGTACGGACGTCTCCGCAACGACCTACAAGACTTTATTAGGCCTGCTCATAACTTGTAAGACCTACATGAACCTAGTGCTCTGATACCATGTTGTCTCGACCCAATTTCTCCTATAGGCCATGTTGGCGCCCAACGTCGCCGCTAGGCAAGCCAACAGTGAACTAACTACGTGATTACTCCTTTTAATAAGTTTTCAAGTAATAAAATTCTATTTATTAAGATATTTAAGAAGTAGAACTTTTAATAAAGAAAACGAAAGAGAGTGAGTGCAATCATAGATATATAAGTACTCCAAAATCATAAAATCTACTAGAATGTGTGCCAAGACCTGGTGTAACAACTGTATGAATACTAGTAGAATATACAAAACTCTAACTAATATCTGAAATAAAATTGATAAAAAATAAGTACAAAAGAGAGGCTCTAGGGGCTGCAGAATGGCTCAGGAAGAAGCACACCACTAGGCCGCATAGTATCGGGGATGCGCGCCAGTGAGACCGCCAGATGCACCTTCTTCAGATCCTGCGTGGTTAGTGCAGAAGTATAGCGTGAGAACATAAACAATATGTATGCAGTAAGTATTAAGTCTAACCTCGAAGAAGTAGTGACGATGGGTCGACATTGACACTTACTATGGGCTAATAGTAAAGAAATACAGAAGTTCTAAATAAGCATGTGTTATGTAAATAATAATAATAACTCAATAACAAGCACGAAGTAAAGTAAATAATTCCTTCATCAGCTGGTAAGTCCCAAAGAAATTTCTGTCCTATATAATTTTAGACCCTCAAGCCAGGAAAAGATATCAAATATATAATTAAACTTTGAGTGTTATCACGCACAATGATGCTGAGGTCGTACGGCCCGATCCAGAATAATGTGTACACTTCTGAGGGTCGAGCGGCATGAACCATACATGCATCTATCTATTATCGAAGAGTTCGGACCGCTCCACAAGAAGAGAGGATACTTTATAAACAACCGATTTAAGAGCTAATACAAAGCGAATGTACAATGAAACACAATATTTATTAATGGTCAAGTATCCCGCCGAAACTCAAGTGAAATTCGGTCTTTTACAAGTTAGCTACAAATTTCGTAATTGAAAGTTAGCTACAAATTTTTCATAGTCTGCGGCTAATATCTAATACTTAATGCTATGGAAATTTTATACTATATCTATATTGGAAAAACTTTTGCCACGAAAAATAAATATTGATAGCAAATGATTTTTATACTCTTGTCGTGACAAATAAATTTGTATCAATCTTTATATGGTAGCCACAAAATAATTTAGAGTGGCAAAGATTTAAAATCGTTTTCCACAAAAATTTGAATATGTAACTGCTTTCATATATTAGTTTGTAGCAAAAGTATTTTTCGTTTAGCTACGGACTAAAATTTTTGTGGCTACAAATCAGATAAAAAAGTCGGGGTCAGATTATTTTATTATATTCTAATTTTTTGTAGCGACCCGACTTGTTATTTTAAAAATTTACACTCCGTTCAGTGACTTAAGGTCTCGAACAGCTTCGAAATGTGTATGATGAACCGCGGGTTTGGTCGAGTTTGATTTTCGAAAGATTCGGAATTAAATTGGAAGAACAAATCTTATTTAGGAGCTTAAATGAAAAGAGTTAACCGGAGAGTTGACTTTTGAGCAAACGACCTCGGAATAGAACTTTGAGAGTGTCAATAGCTTCGTATGGTGATTACGGACTTAGGCGTGTGTCCGGATTTGGATTTGAAAGTCCGTAGGACAATTCGACGCATTTTGGCGAAATAGCCCTATTACATCAGTTATGACTTGTGTGCAAAATTTGAAGATATTCCGAATTGATTTGATACGTTTCAGCGCAAAATATAGAAGTCGGAAGATTTGAAAACTCATAATTCGATTCGATACGCGATTCGTAATTTCAGTGTTGTTTGACATCGTTTGAAATCTTGACTAAGTTCATATTATATTTTGGGACATGTTTGTATATTTGGTTAAAGTTCTGAGTATCTCGGGTGAATTTCGGAAGGCTAACGGAGTTGATTTTTGGACTTGAAGAGCTGCTGGAAATGGGCAGCATCTGTTGGAATCGCACCTGCGGAATTTGGGCGCAGGTGCGACCTCGCAAAAGCGAGGATTTCGTTGCAGAAGCGATCTGGGCAGAACTGGAGGAAGGTCGCAGATGCAGATAGCATTACGCAGGTCCGATGTCTTCTACGCAGAAGCGAAAATTTCATCGCAGGTGCGAGATTTGTGGCTGGGCAGTGATCTTCGCAAAAGCGGGAATTTGCTGGCAAAAGCGAGCACGCAGGTGCGATAAATTTATCCGCAAAAGCGGTTATGGACAGAATCATAAGGACCAAAAATGGTCATTTCGCCATTTTTCGTTTTGGATTTTTTGAGCTCGGATTTGGGCGATTCGGGAGGGAGTTTTCACAAGCTTGGCTGGGGTAAGTGTTCTATATCCTAAAATATTTATATTTCATGAATATATAATTATATTTATCATTTGATTCGGATTTTAATGGAAGAAATCAAGATTTTGGCAAAATCTTCCAAAAATAAAAAATTAAGGTTTGGAGGTCGAGTTGTTATTGAAATTTGATAAAATTGGTATGGTTGAACTCGTATCGGAATGAGTATTCGGAGTTCATAAAAGGTATGTCGGGTTCCAATGGGCGGGCCCCGCGTTGACTTTTATTGATGTTTTAGAATAAATTTTTAAGTCGACATTTTATTATCAGGAAGGGTGGCTATAGAAGAGATAAGGGTGAATATAAGAGAGATAAGGCTGGCTATAGTAGCGATAAAGATGGCTATTGATATTGTCAGGGCGGAGGGATAAGGGAGGCTATTATAGGAGTGATAAGGGTGGGTATAAGAGAGATAAGGGTGGCTATTGGCAGGGATGATATGTGATGATGTGGAGTGGTTACATTGGTGATTTTTATATGATGTTGTGATTTTACTTGTGTTTATTTTTATACTTTGTGCAATTTATTTTGTTGTTGATAAATTGATAATAGTCTTATTTATGTTAATATTGGGAGCCTGTGGCTATTGCCAGGCGAATTATGAAAAGAAATGTGTGCACGAGGTGCCATGAGTAAATAATGATGATATTGGCATGTGAATTGTCCGTGCAGTTGAGATATGAAACATGGGCACGAAGTGCCGGGGAAAATATGATGGTTTTATTATTGGCACGTGAAGTGTCCGTGCAGATGTGATATGAAAAATGGGCACAAGGTGCCGGGAAAATATTATGATTTAATTATGGGCACGAAGTGCCTGAAAAAAATATAAAAGTGGACTGAGACCCGTGTTTACGAAAAATATGAAAAGGGATGAGATCCGTATTTTTATGATTATGAAATGAGGTGTCACGTGGTGACTTTTAATTGAAAGAATTATATTCAAAATATTTATTTGGAAGGAGTTTTATTCAAAAAGTAATATTTGAAGGAAACTATATTTGAAAAAGATTTATTGAAAGAATTATATTTCAAGGAGAGTTATTTGGAAGAATATATGTGAAAAATATTTATTTGAAGCACTTGATTTAATGGGTGTACTTGTATTTATTATTTGTTGAGCGATATTAATGATGTTCTTGTTGTCCTGTTGTGCATATCATTGGTTGATTTGTGTTTCCCTTATTATTATTTATTTTCTATTATTTTGTATATCATATTGCACAGGTTATTAGACTAGTGAGTATTTTGAGTGTATCTCGTCTCTACTCCACTGAGGTTAGTCTTGATACTTATTGGGAACCGACCGTGGTGTACTCATACTGCACTTCTGCACATTTTTGTGCAGAGCCAGGTACTGGAGCTATCGGATTCAGACAGAGTTAAAGTGTTCTCGCAAGGATTTAAGGTAGAGCTACTTGGTCGTCGCAGTTCCTTGGAGTCTTTCCATTTTATTGTACTGTTAATTATCATTCAAACAATATTGTATATTCGATCCTTGAGATCATTTCATGTATTCAGTGAGAGTTCGTGACTCATTATTACTATTCTTGGGAGGTTGTATTAAATTATATGTTTTAAAAAAAAAAATATGGCTTGAATTGTAATTAAAATCGGCTTACTTAGTCTTAGAGACTAAGTGCCACCTCCATCGCACACATTAATCTTCATGCATCCAAGAATGAAGCACTCTCCCACGTAATCATTAGACTGAAATAATTAAATAAAATGATCATGTGAAACTTATAAGTGAATCATCAACATAAATATTGATATAGATGCATTTACAGTTAGTTTTCCCGACCCAAAATCCACAGTAGGTCGTGATGGCACCTAACGTCGCTGTCAGGCAAGCCAATAGTGATTGATCAATTTAATTACTCATTTTATTACTTTGAAATCATAATTTTGATTATTTAAATAGTATAAAATGGAATATACAAGGGTAAAATGTTAATAACTACGTGATCTACAATAATCAACAACAGTAAGACCCCCCAAAATTCGGTGTCACAAATGTATGAGCATCAACTAAAAATATAATAAAATACAACATCTGTGTAGAATGCAAATTAAACAGGAAAATATAAATAACTCTAATGGAGACTCTGTAGCATGCAAAGCGTAACATGGAATGAAACTCACGGTAAAGTCCCCGCAATAGCCGTGTCGTTGTGCCCAAAAGACCATCAGACGTATATTTACCTGCACAAAAAGTGCAGCAAATGTAGCATGGGTACGTAAATCAACGCATAACAGTAAGTATCTAGCCTAACCTTAGAGAAGTAGTAACGAGGGGTCGACATCGACACTTACTAGTGCTCCAATAAGACAGATACAGTAGAAGTAAACAGATGTGAGTCAGAGTAAATAAACGAAATTAACAGGTGTAAATATGTGGCACAACTCTCTTCTCAAAGATATCTCAAGCTCTCAGCAAGTAGTTACCTTTTCAATCGGAGTATATATAATATGGAACTTACCAGATAGGTCGTCATAATTCAATCAGAGGAAGCTCACAGATATGTTGGCTTCTTGCCAATTATTGCACACGATTTCATAAGAGTATTTTATAGAAACGCAGAAGCGTGCGTCCCAATCCATCGTAACATTTGCCAAACCATAGATACATCTATTTTATTGCCGAGACGAATGGCCCGCTCTCATGAGAGAGTGATACAAAAATCCTGTCGAAGCGTACAGCCCGATCAATCATAATATGCGCACTGCCGAGAGTTGAATGGCACGAACCATATATGTATCTATCATGCTGAGGCGAACGACCTGATCCCATTAGAATAAGAAGCTTTGACGGGTCCTTGACTCCACTCATGAATAAACGGGTGAGCTATAAAGTTTAAGGGAAACCTTTCGATAAGAACGCATAACACGGGAGAAATTCGTAAGGGAAGTACAATTATTTCGCTGCTAATAATGAAGCCCGTTGAATCTCTACAATATCAAGTCTATCACTCTACAGAAGTCTAGTCTCAACTCGCAACGTAAAATAAAGGAAATTAATAGGCAAAAGATAACTCACATAGTAAAGTTATAGCATGGAGGGAACATAAGTCTACCCAGAAATAACATGAATCTAGCTACAGATGGACTCTCATCACCTTGTGCATACGTAGCCCCCGCAACATGTAGCCCATAATAAAACACATCACTTAGAGATAGTTTCCCCCTCACAGAGTTAGACTGGAGACTTATCTCGCTCCAAAGTTCTGTAACCTGTCCCAAAGCCACTATAACACCTCAAACCGATTCTCGTCGATCCAAAACGAGTCAAACAAGGTGCAAACCAATGAAAATATACTCTAACGCCCATAATTAATAAATTTAAAAAATCCCAACACCTCTTGCAAAGTCGATAAAGTCAAAACTCGGGCCTATGTGCTCGAATTCCGAAACTTTTCGAAAATAAACCTTACCCATAACATTATTAACTCAAATATATAATTTATTCTTAATTCCATTTCCAAAATCGGGGGTCAAAATAAAAAATTATCAATTTTAGGTTTTCTATAAAAATCCCACAATTTTCCTAACTTTTCCTCCTTAAATCCACATATAAACCTTACATTAAGCTCACAAGAAGTGGGAAATTACTTACCTTATGTTACATGATGAAAACTCCTCAAAATCGCCCAAGAACCGAGCTCCAAAAATCCCAAATGAAAATGACAAAATGACCAAATTCGATCCCCTTATGTTCTGCCTAGTTTGCGCTTCTACGGACATATTAGCGCATTTGCGGCCTCGCTTTTGCGAGCCAAAATGCGCATCTGTGGAGTACACTGCCCAGTTGACACCTCGCATCTGTGGAAGCATTTTCGTTTATGCGCAGCCGCTTTTGCGAGGGCTAATCATGCATCTGAGGATCCGCCGCTTCTACGTCTTCTTTCTCGCTTCTGCGATTCCGTAGGTGCAGAAATTTCTTTGCACCTGTGACCACTGCCTTGCTCCTTCACATTTTTCTTCTGCTAGCTCGACCTCGCTTCTTCAATGTCGCTTCTGTGACCAAGACATCGCAGAAGCGATCACACCAGCTACTGCCCAGCTTCAGTATTTCTTAAGTCCAAAAATCAATCTGTTAACTATCCGGAATTCACGTGAGGCCCTCGGGACCTTAACAAAATATACCAACACGTCCCAAAATATAATACGAACTTAGTCGAGCCTTCAAATCACATCAAACAATGCCAAAACCACGAATCGTACCCCTATTCAAGCTTAAAGAACTTTTGAACTTCAAACTTCTAGATTTGACGCCGAAACCTATCAAATCAGGTCCTAAAATTTTCCACACAAGTCATAATTGATATTACGGGCGTACTACCACTTCCGGAATCGGAATATGACCCCGATATCAAAAATTCCACTGCCGTTAAAACTTTCCCAAAATCATTCAATTTTCCATCTTTCGACAATTGATGCCGAAATGACATACATACCTCCAAATCAACATCCGGACACGCTCCTAAGATCAAAATCGTCATACAAACCTGTTGGAACCTTCAAATTTTGATTCCGACATCATTTACTCAAAAGTCAAACCTTAGTCAATTCTTCCATCTTAAGCTTTCGAAATTAGAATTTTCTTTCCAAATCAACTCTGAACTTTCCTAAATTCAATTCCGACCACACGTACAAGTCAATATACCTGAAGTTAAGCTACTCAAAGCCTCAAACCGCTGAACGATATACTAGAGCTCAAAATAACCGGTCAGGTCGTTATATTCTCCCTCTCTTAAACATACGTTCGTCTTAGAACGCGCTAAGGATTGTTCCAGAGTTGTCCAAAATCACTTTGCCAAAACTTGTGCACCTATCCGTGCCATCACAATCCTGTTGGACATATTAGCTCGAGTCATCCTGAAGCTCATCCCTTTTATTTAGTCAATAAGCCTTAGAACCAAATTCCAACCTCTGAATTTCTCTACAAGGCCTGATTCTAACACATGAACACCATACCAATCACCCCACACAGTACCAAAACACGATCACGCACCTACGTGGAAATCTCATCATGCACCATATAAGTCGGTTGCCTATAATAGCATCCCCTGACTACAATAGTTGTGATTTCACGAATATGATGCCCATAACACACCTCATAACATATATAAGTCCTGTTCCAACTCTCGCAATACTGCCACAACGAAAAAGACGTGTAAAAGCTTATAACTGCTTATCGGATCAACAAATCATGGAGTCTCCCCTCCTGACAAGGACCCTTACCTCATTATGAAGTGAATAACGATATTTGCTCTTTAATATACACTTTATAACTCCGATTTAACTTATCCCAATTCCAATAACCTCATCTCACCCAGTACAAGCTATTCAGGTAATAAGTCATCTCAAACACTAACCCAAACCTCATATGGTGCCATCAATGTGCCGACAAGCTACAACTCGAATATGACACATAAGGAGGAACGAACTCTAGAAAAAGAATTACCCAGCCTGCGTAACGAATAAAACGGTCGAACATATGTTTTGAACCCTTCTCAGATAATGAGAAACAATATACGCAAGAATAGATATAGGGAAACATACTCAACATATCACTGTTGCGGCATGCAACCCGATCCAAACATGATACCATTGCGGCGTGCAACCCGATCCACTCATAAAAATAAATAAGGACATACCCATCAAGTCATAATGCTTCTGCCTACGGAATATCGAATATCGGCAATAAGCACGCCAAGTTCAAAAATACAACTTTGGGGAGACAGATGGTGCAATATGCCACAAAACCCAAGCACGATTAAGGTACGATAAATGACCTGCATCTCGAGAATCATCCTGCTCATATGACACTACAAGCTACACGGTACCTCAACACATGTGTGAATAATCAAGTTGTCTTAATCCGGAACAACCCCCACAGTTCACAACCAAAAGAAATAGAGCGCCTGATCGGGTTCAAGCATGCACTACTATTAGGTAGCGAGGATGGTCGATGTAGTTTTACCCAACACGGTCGGGATCGAATCCACAAGGAGTTAATTGATTTGGAATTAGGTTTATATCTAAGTCTAGATGCGTGTTTTGTCCCTAATTACACTTTCACACATTTTGGTTTTGATTCTACTTCTAATTCTTTTCTATTGTATGCAATGATTAGAGTTAAGTACAATATTTATTTGATGTTGGTTTTCAGGTGTTTAAAAGGACTAGGGTAGTGAACCGCCTAGGTGGATATCTAATGGGTAGTAAGAATCTAGGGCAAACTTGATTAATTTGGGGTCATAATATATCTATCACACCCAAGTACTCACTCTGTACCTCTCAAAATGGGTATTCATGCAAGTCACGTGCTATTGGCTCAAGTTGTGTATACTATCTCTAGGTTTAACCTTTTAATTGGGGCTATCAATTTTTTGACTTCACCCTAATTCCTTGTTAGCCTATTTTTCCTAGACTTAGTCCCTCTTTCTCAAGAAGAGACTAAGTCATAAAGGCATGAATCAGTGTTTGCAACCACTAATTCTACAATTCTAGCAAGAACTAGGCTAAATATCACTAACCCATAAACATTCAAGCCCTAAAATTCAGTACCCATTAAATACCCACACTAGGGTTGGGTCACAACCCTAGCTATGGGTCTAGCTACTCATAGAAATAGCATAAATCAAAGATGAAAAGAAGATAAAATTTATAATAGTAGATTAAAAGATGAAAATCTAATGTTATAAGGTGAATCTAATATAAAATTGCCCAAAAGGGAAGTTCTAGTGGCCGCGTAATTCTGATCGCGGTCCGCATTCTTCACTTCTGGATCTGGGTTGAGCATGGTTTTGCGGACCGCGTAATTTCCATCGCGGCCGCATAGGAGACTTTCAAGGCCGCATAATCTTGACGTGGAACGCACTTCTTGTTTTTGCTTAAAATCTAAGCTCTCTAAACCTCAGCAACCGCGGTCCGCATAATTCCAATCGCGACCATGCATGTACTTTCGCGGCCACACCT
The DNA here is from genome assembly GCF_000715075.1 of Nicotiana tabacum. Classification (NCBI taxonomy): domain Eukaryota; kingdom Viridiplantae; phylum Streptophyta; class Magnoliopsida; order Solanales; family Solanaceae; genus Nicotiana; species Nicotiana tabacum. The sequence goes on from NC_134101.1 coordinate 41,290,226, forward strand.
TTCTGACGCGGTCTTCTTGTTCATGTTTTGTCCCAAAAATCCATCTCTCTGAATCTTCTTTTCGCTGACCTTGAAATAGTGCTCGCGACCGCATTGTAGCTTTCGCGGCCGCACAATATTTGTGTGGTCCGTGTTTCACATCTTTTGGCCCAGTCTTGGTTTTTGTTCAAGTTTTGACTCCTTTATGAGTTGATTATGACTCCTTTGGCTCATTTTGAACAATCCCTGCAATCAAGCATATTATATTAGTTTCCGGGAATACCTTCATGCATTTTTGGCCCTAAACACAAGTAAAAGAGAGCAAATAATAGGTTAAAATCCCTACTTATCAACTCCCCCAAACATAAACTTTTGCTTGTCCTCGAGCAAATCGGGTAATTCCCACCTCCAGAAGAAAAAGAAAAAGATATTCCAGCTGACCTAAGGTGACTCCATCAAGCATCAATTGGGACTAATAATTACCCTCAACCCAAATGAATTATCAACAACATTATGTTATGACCTTTTGAGTACTATAGTTCTAACGTGACATTAGAACATCAAGAGTTGACTCAATTCATCAAGGAATCTCGCTCTATCATATAGGTCATTGTGGATACCAAACTCATCCTCCTCTACTCTCCATAAGCAAATCTCACATTTTAGAATGTACCACTCAAAACAAGGATTGTGAAGAAGTGCGCTTATCACTCTCAAAAGAATGCCACAAGTCCAGCTCTAAGTACCATAAGCTTGCCCCTTATGTAAATCACCACTAATGTAAGCTCACTCAACTAGAAATCATATAGGGCTTTAATGGGATGTAATAAAGGCTTTTTGATCAAGGTAGGACTTATCAAACTACAATGGTTTCATCTTTCCTTAAGCACCCTATTTTCTCATTTCGGCTCATACTTTCTTAACTCTTTGAGTCATTTTCATCTTCCTCGGGGGAACTAGAGATTCACACCGTCACTCTTTATTACTCATGACAAACATTTTCCTCCTTTTCTCATCATTCCATGTCTTTCATCATTGCGTTCTTTGAATCCCTTCAACCTTGACTTTCTTTTTGACGTATTTCATTTTGGATTTTCTTCCTTTTCTTTGCCTTTCCTTTTCATCAATTATTTTTCTTCTTTGAATCTTTTATCACTTTCAAATTCCTCGTCTCTCCCACAAACTTATGTTTTTTTCAATTGTTCATCATGAATGCTAAGGAAAGGTTGGGTGGCAAGAGAGGGTCATTATAGAACGGATAAAGGCTTGTAATATGGCTATTGAATGAAAAAGTCTTAGGCTCAAAGGGGTTGACTAGGGATATTATATTGGTAGGCTACGGAAGCTTTCAAAGTTCAAATTGGACCAAGGAAAGTCTACAATCATTTCTTAAGTCGAGCTACACTTAGAATTTCGCCTAGACAAACATTCAGGGCAAGTTCTAGACTTATTGGCACGGGACTTGGACTTGCAATTCAATACCTCACCTCTAAAGCTGTTGGATTGTTAAAGAGAACAGAGTCGAGGGACCACAACAACCCTAGCTACTCGATGATTGTTTTAGTCAACTCAAGAGTCTAAAGGTCACAACTAGAGCTAATCTTTACCAATCAACTTGCCTCTAACCATGAGGTCGAAGGTAAATGTGTTAGTACCAAGTGAAGCCTGCTTGAGACACTTTTATTCATGACTACTACTATATAAACCAAAACAAAAAGAAAATGGACTCAATCCCTTAAGAATGTTGTCATGCCATCCATCGTTGGGAAGAGCCACCCGGTTCACACAACATCTACCTTTGGAAAAAATCGTGGAATTAAGAAAACCAAAGGCTTATTGTTCACAGAAAATGTAAAAAGAAGCTAAAAACTTAAAAAGAAGCTACTAGAGGAAATAAGAAGCTAAGCTATTAAGGAAAAATAACAAAAGAAGTTATGAAGTAAACTACAGAAAGTAAACTGAATATGTAAAAAATGGAGTAAATGAATATATACATAATGGAAATGAATATATACATCGAATGGTAAAATTATATACATCCCAAAAGTGAAAATGACGGTAAATAAAGATAAAGAAAAATAGTATCATAGTTATTACATACCGAATTTCATCACAAATCAAATCGAAATGGACTCCCCCCCCCCAAATAAAAAATTAGAATTGTCCTCAATGCTAATATCAAAATGAGATCAGGAAAAGGTTAGAGAGTAAAGAGTAATCCCCAGATGGTCTCTGTCTGCATCGGATCAGGAACATGAGTGGGGTCCTCAAACTACCTAGGATCATCAGCTCACTCTGTGTCCTCTAACTGGATCTCCACATCCTCTAACTGGGGGACCATGGGGTTTTTGAGCATCTGGATCATCTCGTCAGCAATATATGTAGTGGCAGACGATTCCTCAGGCTGGCCAGCTGCGGCATCTAATGCCTCAAGCTCTGCTGCCTGTGCTGCTGGGGTTGTCTCCTCCATGAGCATGTCTAGTGGAATATCACCATCAGAAGCAATCTTCTCAACCGCTTTGCACAACTTGTCCACTGACTCCTTATATGCCTGAGTCTTACACATCTTCTTCACCTACTTCCCCAAATCCTTGATAATCTTCCCATGTGTATCAAGAGTCTCCCGGATATTTTTCTGGTGGTCCAGAATCTTCTTCTGGATATCCAGAATCTTCTTCAAAGAGTCCTCCACTGATGGAGGTACCTGAAGCTCTAATGGGAGTCAACTTTGTGGTAGTTGCCTGCATCAAGTTGTTAAGACTGGATAGTGTCTGTGAAACCCGCAATATAGTCGGAGGGTAGGTAGAAGATGTGGGCACTAAGAGGGAAGATCCGGAGGAAGGAGAATGCATGGCAGTTTCTTCAGTAAAAGTACTGGTTGATGTGGAGGGCTCGACAACTGATCTGGTGGCCACTACCCATGGCTTTTTAGACTGGCCAGTCTAGGTAGTGGCTTTACCCCTGAATTGAGGGTTGTCCACTCCCTGGAGGTGGTACCATGAGAAAGGCTTTTTAGCCTTCACTTCCACATCAAAATGTCTCGGCTCTACCCCTTGGTCTTGGAAATACTCTGTGAGGGAGTTGGGGTAGGGATACAATCTCTCTTCTTTCTGGACTGCATTGGAGATGTTGTAGGACATCAAGTTTCCCATATTTATAGGATAGCTGGCTATGATGGAAGCTACCAATACTGACCGGTGGAGTGGAAGGGCATTCTCATGTTGGCACGGGTCAAGACGGCTGCACACAAATATTGCCTAGCCTTGGTGGCTTTGACAATTTGAACTCCTGCTGTGAGCCATGCAGATGTTTTCCCCTTAATACCAAGTATCTTAGCTAGCCATGGGCGAACTGCATCACCCAATGCTAGATTCTCCAGGTATTGCAGTGCCTCGACATCCTCAAACCCTACATATGTGTTCAGTGCGTGGCCATCAAACTGGATTTTCAAGTTCCGGACCTTTGTTACCTTTGTACCCTTTTTGATATGGGCAACATTGGAATAAAATTCCTTGACAAGGTATTCATTTGCATCATGCATCCGGAAGGTGAACCATTTCCATCTTTTTCTTTACGTAAATTGTCGTAGGACATTCGGATTGTGCTGGCTTAGGTATTTGGTTATGAATTGTCGCTCAAGAGTGAGCTACCTTTGGGGCCACCATTCCCGAAATTTTCCATACGCCTTCTCACTTACAAATCTATCAGCCCACACCTCTAGCCTCTTTGATCTAGCCAGGCCTCCCATAATTATGTCACCCCCTCTCCCGTCATCATCCTCATCTAATATGATTGGGGTAGTTGTTGGGGAAGTTGTTGTAGCAGGTGGGGAAGATGGTTCGGATGCCTAACTATCTCCCTCTGAGCCATCAGAAGAACTGGAGGAGGAGGTAGGTTTATCGACTAAATAGAATCTGTCGGAGAATTGTTATGATTGTACCCCGGTTGTGGTTGTACAGAATCCCCCTCAGGCGTTTCCCGGGATGGGAGGTATTCACTGGTGTCAGAGGAGTCAACAGGAGGTCTAACGAGGGTAACCTTTTTGCCTACTACCCTTTGGGATGCTCAGGGGATGGTTTCCATTCCTTTACCCCGGCCTCAGGAGAATCCTTTGAAGTGTCTCCTCTCCCACGAGAACGCACCATTTTCTACAACACACAAGTAGTGAAAGACAGTTAGAATTGGGGTTCAATCATGTGTTAAAGCAGTACAAATGAAATGAAAAACAATGCTTCTCAGAACAGGGCATCGCGGACCGCATAAAAATGAGTGCGGCCGCGAACTGCCCATCATGGACCGCGTAAATGTGAACGCGGCCGCGAAGAGGCCAGGCTCAGACTAGTGGCTCTCTGAACTTGATCACCCGCACACCGCACAAAAAAGAGTGCAGCCGCGAAAGATAAATCGCGGGCCGCATAAACATAAACGCGGTCGCGAAGGCAAATGATAGAGTCTCTGAAGTTCAAACGCGCGGACCACGAAACATTCGATGTAGCCGCGAAAGACCAATCATGGACCGTACAAAAATGATTGCGTCCGCAAATTCTAAACAACCATTAGTGCCTTGAAGCTAGGGTATCGCAGACCACGTAATTTTGGACGCAGCCACATACCCTATCGCGGACAGCAGAAAAATGACCGTGGCCGCGAAATTCAAAATAAATCGGCAGTGATGAACACATAAAACTAAGGTTTTCACAAATTATTCAAGAATTGTAGTAATTAAACATGAAAAGAGTCTAACACCAACCCCCATTATGCCTACAAACACTACCCATATGTTGTTAACCAAAGATTAAGCATTAATTTGACATTTTGGCATGATTCTAACCCTATCTAAAAAGAAAAATAAAAACAAAGAGAAAACAAAAGAAAAAGATAAAATCAAATTATTCAACTGAACATACCAGTTGTAAAATGTGGTAGGAAATCGACAATTGATGAGAATAGGATGAGTTTGAAACCAAGTAAGGATGCACAGTACTTTACGTGAGTTTTAGAGGTTAGGATTCGTAAAGTGTGAAAAGTTTCAAGAATTCCTATTTATATTCAGAACCCAGTGACCCCACCACCTTACCTGAGTGTGGCCGTGAAATTTTGTCGCGGTCTTCACTCTTTACCTTTCTGTAGATCTGCCTCAGATTCACGGGTGTTGTCCACAAAAAATTGGTTGCGGCCGCACAATTTGTGCGAACCGCAAAAATTTGAATGCGGTCGCGAACTCTGAAGGAATTTTAACAGGACAACTTCAGAGAGTTTTAATTTTTCCAATCTCAGCTACGCGACCTCGCGCAGAATTGTGCGGCCGCCAAGTGCTCATGCGGTCCGCCAAAGTTTACCATTTAGCCAAATTTGTTTTTTTTTTCTTGTCAATTTCCTACACTACACAATCAATTCCTACATACACTTCACAACCAGTTAGTCCAAAACAATGTCTAATCTACGAAGAAAATCAAAAGAAAGAAAAACACATGGGTTGCCTCCCAAGAAGCGCCTGATTTAACATCATGGCGTGACGCATGTTACCATCATCATTTGAAATGGATCAATTCCACAACGTGGCTATCATCACTCTTGCCAAGGTAGTGCTCCACTCGGTGCCCATTGACTCTAAAGATCTCACCATTCATTTTTCTCAAATCTAGAGAACCGAAAGGAGTCACATGCACTTCGAAAGGACCACTCCACTTCAACTTGAGTTTTCCCGGAAACATCCGTAACCGAGAGTTGAAAAGAAGAACCAAGTCACCTTCCTTGAACTCTTTGTTCCGGATATACTTATCATATAAGTACTTCATCTTTTCCTTATACAAGGACGAGCTGGAATAATCATGGAACCGGAACTCATCAAGTTCATTTAGTTACTCTACCCGGAGATTGGCAGCTACATCCCATTCAAGGTTCAATTTCTTCAGCGCCCACATGGCCTTGTGCTCTAATTTAACCGGAAGATGACAAGCTTTCCCAAATTCCAACTGGTATGGAGACATACCAATTAGAGTCTTGTAAGTTGTTCTATAGGCCCCTAAAGCATCGTCAAGTTTCTTTGACCAATCAGTCCGGTTTGCATTGACAGTCTTGGATAGAATGCTCTTGATCTCCCTGTTGGAGACTTCAACCTAATCACTTGCCCGGGGATGATAGGGGGTTTACACCTTATGATTGACACCATACATGGAAAGTAAAGTGTCAAAGGCTTTGTTGCAAAAATAAGAACCCCCATCACTAATGATAGCCCTTGGGGTTCCGAACCTTGTGAAGATATTTTTCTTAAAGAAAGCCACCACACTTTGCGCCTCATTGTTGGGAAAAGCCACAACTTCAACCCATTTGGAAACATAATCCACAGCAACAAGAATATAAATGTTCCCACATAAACTCAGAAATGATCCCATAAAGTCTATGCCCAAACGTCGAAAATATCAATCTCAAGGATGGTGGTGAGAGGCATTTCACTCTTCTTGGAAATTCCATCGGCTCTTTGGCACTCATCAAAATGCCTAAAGAGCTCACTAGCGTCTTTGTACGAGGTAGGCCAATAGAATCCACAACTTAGGACTTTTGAAGCAGTTCTCAACCCACCATAGTGACCACCATAGGGCAAGGAATGGCAAGCTTCAAGAATACTCAATTGCTCTTCTTCCAGAACACATCTCCGAATAACAGAATCATTGCACATTTTGAAAAGATATGGCTCGTCCGAATAATAACCCAAGAAGTCCCGTTTGATCTTCTTCCTTTGGTTAGAAAAGAACTCATTCTGGACAATGATGGTCACAAGAAAGTTATCCACATCGGCGAACCAAGGTATCTCAGTCAAAGACACGGAGAGGAGTTGTTCATCCGAAAATGAATCATTAATCTCGAGGCCATCATGGGGCCTCCCCTCTTCTTCCTAGCGGGACAAGTGGTCCGCCACTTAATTCTCACTCCCTTTTCGGTCTATGATTTCAAGGTCAAACTCTTGTTGAAGAAGAACCCATCTCATCAACCTATCCTTAGAGTCCGTTTTACTCATCAAATAACGATGTGCCGCATGATCGGCGTGCACAATCACTTTTGTACCAGTATGGGCGGAACATTTCCATGGCAAAGACAATGGATAATAGCTCTTTCTCGGTCACTGTATAGTTGACTTTAGCGTCGTTCATTGTTTTGCTTGCATAATACACCAGATGAAATATCTTGTTGATTTTTTTCCCCAATACCGCTCCAACCGCAACATCGCCAGCATTGCACATGAGATCAAATGGTAAGCTCCAATTGGGTGCGGTAATGATGGGAGTGGTAGTCAACCCATACTTGAGTAGCTCAAAGGCTTTCATGCAATCATCATTGAACACAAACTTGGCATCTTTTTCCAACCACTTGCACAAGGGGTTCACCACTTTTGAGAAATCCTTGATGGACCTACGGTAAAACCCCGCGTGACCAAGAAAACTCCTCACTCCCTTGACGGAAGTCGGAGGAGGGAGTTTTGATATCACTACAATTTTTGCTTTGTCCAATTCAATACCGTTCTTGGAGATCTTATGGCCGAGGACAATGCCTTTATCGACCACAAAGTGGCACTTCTCCCAATTAAGCACTAAGTTGGTCTCTTCACATCGGGCCAACACTTTATCAAGGTTATCCAAGCTTTCTTCAAAGGAATCCCCCACAACACTGAAATTATCCATGAACACCTCGAGGAATCCTCCACCATATCCGTAAATATTGCCATCATACACCACTATATAGTATCTGGTGCATTACACAAACCAAATGACATCCTTGAGAACGGAAATGTGCCATACGGACAAGTGAAGGTGGTTTTCTCTTGGTCATCAGGTGCAATGAGAATCTGGTTATATCCAGAATACCCATCCAAAAATCAATAATAAGCACGTCCGGCAAGTATTTCCGGGTCACTTTGTTCAGCTTCCTATAATCCATGCATACCCTCCAACCAGTGACAGTTCTTGTGGGGATCAATTCATTTCTATCATTTGTGATCACAGTCATGCCCCCCTTCTTTGGGACACATTGTACCGGCGAAGTTCATGAACTATCATAAATGGGGTACACAACCCCTGCATCTAGCCACTTGATGATCTCTTTCTTGACTACCTCTTGCATGGCCTCGTTAAACCTTCTTTGATGTTTCACGGAGGGTTTGGCATCTTCCTCCAATATGACTTTGTGCATGAAAAAGGCAGGGCTTATACCCCGAATATCCACCAATGTCCAACCTATTGCCTTCTTCCTTCTTTGAAGCACCGCAAAGGTGGAATCTACCTGCACGTTAGTTAAGCACGAAGAGAGAATAACAGGTAATGTGGAACAAGGGCCTAAGAACTCATACCTGAGGTGTGAAGGCAAGGGCTTCAACTCTAATGTGGGTGGATCGTCGATTGAGGGCTTTGTTGGTGGAGTCTTCCGGTTCTCAAGGTCCAAGGAAAGTTTTCGGGGTCCATATGTGTAAGATCCCAGTTCTTTCAAAGCATTTGCACATTCTACCAAGACTTCCTTGTCATCCTCATCATGATTCAACAACACATCTTCCAAAGGGTCTTCCACATTAATCATAGCACTTGTGTCATCAACAATTACCTCAGTCACAAGATGCACAAATGAACATACTTCGTTGCTATTAGGCTGCCTCATTGACTTGCACACATGGAACACAAATTTTTTATCGCCCACTGGGAAGGTGAGCTCCCCAGCTTCCACATCAACTAAGGCCTTCCCTATAGGTAGGAAAGGTCTCCCAATATGATTGGGACCTCATAGTCAACCTCACATATGAGTATCATAAAATCTGCGGGAAGTATGAACTTGTCGACCCAAACTAGCATATCATCAATTATCCCTAATGGGCTCTTTATTGTTCGGTCCTCCATTTGCAACCTCATGGAAGTAGATCTTGGTTTCCCAATCCCCAATATCTTGAACACAGAATATGGCATCAAATTAATGCTCGCTCCCAAATCACAAAAGGCTTTGGTGAAATCGGCACTACCAATAGTGTATGGAATTTTAAAGGCACTGGGATCTTCTAACTTTGGAGACATGGAATGCACAATGGAACACACTTGATGTGTAATTTTGATCATCTCACAATTCATTGACCTCTTCTTTGTTACCAAGTCCTTTATGAACTTGGCATATCCTGGCATTTGTTCTAGAGCTTCAACCAAAGGAACATTTATGGACAAACTTTTCATCATATCAATGAATTTCTTGAATTGGTTCTCGTTTTTTTACTTCGCAAGCCTTTGAGGATATGGTTGAGGAGGCATTGGGAAAAGAGCCTTGGCTTTGGGCACTACCGGATCCGGTATGTCTATCTTGTTTTCCCTTGACGGGTTTACATCATCTTGTGTCTCCTCTACATTTTCATCAATGTCTATCCTCACTTCTTCGTTCACATTCTCATCATTTCTTGTATCATACTCTTCTTGCACAACCACATCACCATTCACGATCTTTCTTGGATTGGAGGTACTAGAAACTCCACCTCTACCACTTCTTGTAGTCACCGATATAGCATGGCCCATATTGTTTCCACCCTTCGATTTTACTACCGTATCACTTGGTAGTTCCCCCTTTGGGCGAGTATTCAAGGCTTGAGAAAATTTACCCATTTGGACTTCCAAGTTGTGCATAGAAGTGTTGTGGGAGGCTATTTGGGAATCGGAGTCGGCGTTTCTTTCCATCATTTGCTTGAACATACTTTCTATCCGTCCCATCTCATTGTTGGAGGAACTTTGCCCTTGTGACGGATATGGAGGCAGGTTATTGGGTTGTTGATACATCGGAGGCCTTTGAAAGCCCGACCCCCGGTTCCCTTGATTATTGTTGTTCCCATCCCCTTGGTTTCCATTGCCTCTCCAATTACTATTATTGTGGCTACCCCAATTGCCTTGGTTATTTCCTTGATTCCCCTAATTTTGATTGTTGTTCCCCCAATTGTTTGGATTGTTGTTGTTGCCACTATTCCAATTCCCTTGGCCTTGGTTGCCCCAATTTTGATTGTTTCCCTGTGATCTCCACCGTTGTTGATTTGGAGCATTGCTCCGTTGACCTTGGTAATTGTTCACATATTGAACCTCTTCACTTTGATCGTCATAAGAGTCATCTTAGTTGTACCCACTACCACTTTGCTCGAATTGATCCTGCTTGTGTTGAACTTGTTGACCTCTTTGTCTCCTCTGGTTAACCATTACATTTACTCCTTCCATGGCATTTACTTGCTTTGGCCCCTGAACCTGCTGAAGTTGTGCCTTGGCTAACTGATTCATGGTAGTTGTCAACTCTGCCAAGCTAAAGAGGTGTCCGCCATCTCATCTAATATTTCACATGCTTCTGAATATGGCATGTTCATGAAGTTACCCCTTGCAAGTTGATTCACCACACACTGGTTAGTTGTGTTGATACCCTTATAAAAGGTTTGTTGGATCATTGCTTCAGTCATATCGTTGTTGGGGAATTCTTTGACCATTGTCCGGTACTGTTCCCAAATCACATGTAACGGTTCATTTGGCTCTTGTCTAAAAGCAAGGATTTCATCTCTCAATGTTGCCATATGTCCCGGTGAAAATAACTTTGCTATGAACTTCTCGGCCAACACATCCCAAGTGGTGATGGAATGGTTGGGTAGCCTCTCAAGCCAATCCAAAGCCTTCCCTTTAAGTGAGAAAGGGAAAATCCTTAACCTCAAAGCGTCCTCAGATACATTCGTCTGCTTTCTCCCCCAGCATGTGTCTATAAAACCTTTGAGATGCTTATATGCATTCTGATATGGAGCTCCGGTGAAGAAACCCCTTTGTTCCAATAGAGTAAGCATGACATTGGTTATTTGAAAATTGCTCGCCCGAATCCGGGATGGGATAATTTCACTTGCGTAGCTTTAATTGGGAAACACCCGGTGTGCTGCTCTTGGAGGAGGTGGGGGAGGGTTTGGAACGGTGTCATGAGGCGGGCAGCCTCTTCTTTGTACTTGAGGTTCAAGATGAACCTCATCCATTTCATCTACCTCCCCTTCCTATGAGAAATATGTACGATGGCCTCGTTAAGAGCCATTTGGAACCTAAAAGCAATTGACACAGAAAAATTAGAAAAATGGAAGGAAAGAAAAACAAAACACACAAATAGTTAGATATATAGCTAAGCCCATCTAACTCCTTGGCAACGGTGCCAAAAATAGATCGGGTTTAAGCCTGCACTACTGTTGAGTAGCGAGGATGGTCGATGCAATTTTACCCAACAAGGTCGGGATCGAATCCACAAGGAGTTAATTGATTTGAAATTAGGTTTATAACTAAGTCTAGATGCGTGTTTTGTTCCTAATTACACTTCTACACATTTTGGTTTTGATTCTACTTCTAATTCTATTCTATTGTATGCAATGATTAATGCTAAGTACAATATTTTTTTTATGTTGATTTTCAAGTGTTTAAAAGGATTAGGGTAGTGACTTCCGACTAGGTGGATATCTAACGGGTATCAAGAATCTAGTGTAAGCTTGATTAATTTGGGGTCGTAATATAGCTATCACACCCAAGTACTCACTCTATACCTCTCGATAGTTTGAGTGATTTTGCCCAATTTGGCTTTCTCAAGTCCAAATGGGTATTCATGCAAGTCACGTGATATTAGCTCAAGTCGGGTATTACTATCTCTAGGTTTAACCCTTTAATTGGAACTATCAATTTCTTGAGTTCACCCCAATTCCTTGTTAGCCTAGTTTTCCTACACTTAGTCCCTCTTTCTCAAGAAGAGACTAAGTCATAAAGGCATGAATCAGTGTTTGCAACTACTAATTCTACAATTCTAGCAAGAACTAGGCTAAATATCACTAACCCATAAACATTCAAGCCCTAAAATTGAGTACCCATTAAATACCCACACTAGGGTTGGGTCACAACCCTAACTATGGTCTAGCTACTCATAGAAATAGCAGAAATCAAAGATGAAAAGAAGAAAAAATTTATAATACTAGATTAAAAGATGAAAATCTAATGTTATAAGGTGAATCTAATATAAAATTTCCCAAAAGGGAAGTTCCAGCAGTCTCACGTGCTCACCAAAATACACAACAACCTAAAAATGACAAAAAGTTCTATTTATACTAAGCTAAAATTTTCAAAAAAAATACCCCTGCGGATATTACGCGGCCGCGTAATTCTGACCGCGGCCGCACTCTTGCTTTAGCGGCAGCGTAATTCTGATCGTTGTTCGCGTTCTTCACTTTTGGATCTGGGTTGAGCATGGTTTCGCGGACCGGGTAATTTCCATCGCGGTCACGTAGGAGACTTTCGCGGCCGCATAATCTTGACGTGGACCGCACTTCTTGTTTTTTCTTAAAATGTAAGCTCTCTGAACCTCAGCAACCGTGGTCCGCATAATTCCAATCGCGACCATGCATGTACTTTCGCGGCCGCACCTTTCTGACGCGGTCCGCGTTCATGTTTTGGCCCAAAAATCCATCTCTCTGAATCTTCTTTTCGCTGACCTCGAAATAGTGCTCGCGACCGCATTGTAGCTTTCGCAGCCGCACAATATTTATGCGGTCCGCGTTTCACATCTTTTGGCTCATTTTGAACAATCCCTGCAAGCAAGCATATTACATTAGTTTCCGGCAATACCTTCACACATTTTTGGCCCTAAACACAAGTAAAAGAGAGCAAATAATAGGTTAAAATCCCTACTTATCAGTGCCTACTCGGCATAAACTCTCATATTGATGGTACTACCAAAAATCTCTGTACTTGGTTTCGATCATTAACAATCAAATGACTAGCATGTCACAGTTATACAAATATCCCCATGGGGTACGCTCCTATGACCTTCCGCACCAGGTAGCAAATTCTGCACCTCCATAACACCAACAGTAATAATCTGTAAAGAAATTCAAGAACCCGCAAATCAGTACACAATGCTCCTTCCACAGAACACCATCCTCAGGTGACACTAAAGAAAATGCCTGCTTACTCTGAACATCTGAATTTTCCCCTGCTCATCCGAGCTCGTGACATTCTTATCAACACCGAACTGCAACCTTGATCCTCAACTTTCAAATTCCTATGCGACATGCTGCCCTATCATCATAACCCCTGAACTACTAGTATAATAAACATTTCATTGACTAGAAACCTTTCAGTTAGCTTATTTCAGAAGAGCCAATGCAACACGCAACTAAATTCCCAAACTGCAGAAAATACAAACTTCAAGTCGTGACCTAAGCCACCATGACTCCTCTGAAATCCATTAACACCTCAAGTCCATTTAAATAAAATACCTCCCAAATCAATCAAGTTGTGGTGGTTGTCAAGCCCAAGCGTACAACCAAAAACCACATGTATAACTTCACATGCTGAAGGAACTGATCCTTGCCACAATCATACTGATTCAGCCATCACTAACCGACCCAACTTCTTCCAATTTGCTCTGGTCTTGCCTTAAAAATAATAACAGTTCCATTCAAAAGCATAACAAACCAAATATGCACTCATCCTGAGTAGCCCGTGTCATGAGACTACACCGTCTCAACACTCATGAACCATGACATACTCTCCTTATGCGCACAATAGCATCTCCAACTGGTACCCCCATTCTACAAGACATTCTGTGAATCCGACGCTATTTCTTCCTTTCCTCCAATACTGCACCGCATACCCGATGATAACATAGAACACTCCAAGCCCCATTCATAATCCACTGTGAAAACTCGATCCTTGACCACACAACTGACCCGAAATCCTTAGGTACTACAAATAAATTCTTGAACCCAGTAGAACCGTTATTGAGAGTCACCCACTTTGACTGATCCCGAATATTACCAAACTTCAACGCTCTGCTACCACATGAACACACTCTCAAAGAAGCAACCAGCTAAATTCTTTTTCTTGTACATTACATACACAAGAAACATAAACTACGAGTGTTCCCAAAATCTACACATGAATCGATAAAGGAGAATATAACACACATTTATTAATTTCTCTGCTCAATTTACCCTTGATATTTTCCTTTCCTTAGCCACAAATAATCCACCAATGCACCAATAACCAGAAGCTGCACAAGCCTACAACCACACGATCCAATTGTCAATAGCAGGCTCCCCCACATAGCTTTAAGCTGCAATTATATAAACTTAGAACCCGCACGGATTTCTCCTTCTCAATTACCATGATCTTGCACCGTTAACCCGTCAAACTTCTCGAAGTCTTTTGTTAAGTTTTTCATGAACATTCTGAATCACCAGCCACAGTCACACACTCGACCTCTTACCGGGTATCAAGTAGTATTCTTCGAAGAAGCTTCATCAACATCACGCAACCGCTAACCTGCTCGTAGAAGATAACCCACATGTGGAATTCCTTACTGAAATCCTCCAACGATGTTGTACTAGGTACAACTACCACGTAATCAGTAAATTCTCCTGAACCCTTGCTCGCCCATCAGCTGTATAAGTATGTTCCTTCCCTATTGACATCACTGAAAGTTAACAATACGTTCCAAACTCAAATCATATTGCATTAGAAATGATAATCAAATCTTGACACCTCTCTTCATTTCAAGCAACCCCTTTCTGCCACATTCAATCTTTCTTCGTACACTAACAATCATTCTAAATAAAAATCGTAGACCAAATCACCTTCCATCACGACTCCCAAACCGTTCTACACTTTCTCAAGATACGTGGCTCTCCTACCACATGATCTATATGCTACTCTACCACTCCCACTTCGGTCAAACTATCTCTTTTAAGCAACTTCCCGTCCTCTGTTGTTCATATTTGACCTGCTAGTAATTCAACTACCGCGAGGCACTTTCCTTCATGTCCTCCCTCATACTTTGTTGCCCAACTACTGCCTTACACCAACTCCCTATCTATAGCACCGGAGCCAATGAATTGCCACCAACTCTAAACCTCCAAGAAGATCATCCTTCTCGAGCCATCAACATTAGAAGTACCAATTCGATTCTAAACCTTTCTTTTGGATATAGTTAGTATATGTCTCTATGATATGCCTATAGTTGACGGTTAAGCGTAAAGTTATAACATTCTCGTATTCGTACCTTTATTGAGAACTATCTGGGTTATACTTGAGTTTACAAAAAAGGCTAATTCCCTGAGTAAACCTAGTAATTTCTATTTTTGTGTTAACTTGCCGATTCGAGCTGTGATAGCACACTTTGCACAATAAACGAAATTAACAGTGTGAATATATGGTACAGCTCTCTTCTCAAAGATATCTCAAGCTATCAGCTAGTAGTTAGTTCCTCAATCAGAGCATATATATTATGGATCTTTCCAGATAGGTCGTCACAGTTCAATCAGGGGAAGCTCATAGATATGCTGGCTTCTTGCCAATTATTGCGCACGATTTCATAAGATTATTTCATATAAATGCAGAGGCTTACGACCCGATCCATCGTACCATTTGCCAAACCATAGATACATCTGTTTATTGCCGAGGCGAATGACCCGCGCTCTCATTAGAGTGTGGTACATAATCATGTCGAAGCATACGGCCCGATCCATCAGAATGTGTGCACTGCCGAGGGTCGAACGACACGAACCATAGATGTATCTATCCTGCCGAGGAGAACAACCCGATCCCATTAAAATAAGAAGCTTTGACGGGTCCTTGACCCCACTCACGAATAGACGTGTGAGTTATAAATTTTAAGATAAACCTATCAATAAGAATGCATAACACGGGACAAATTCGTGAGGGAAGTACAATTATTTTGCTACTAATCATGAACTTCGTCGAATCTCTACAATAGCAAGTCTATCACTATACACAACTCTAGTCTCAAGTCGTAACGTAAAATAAAGGAAAATAATAGGCAAAAGATAACTCAAATAGTACAGTTATAGTATGGCGGAAACATAAGTCTACCCGTACATAACATGAATCTTTCTACATACGGACTCTCGTCACCTTGTGCATACATAGCCCCCGCAACAAGTAGCGCATAACAAACACATCACCTGGGGTTAGTTTCCCCCTCACAAAGTTAGATAGGAGACTTACCTCACTCCAAAGTTCCATAACCGGCCTCAAAGCCTCTCAAACACCTCAAATTGATGCCCGTCGATCCAAAACTAATTAAATAAGGTGCAAACCAATCAAAATATACTCTAACACCCATATTTAATCAATGTAGACAATTCCCAACTCTGCTTGAAAGGTCGATAAAGTCAATCCTCGGACCCACGTGCCCAAATTTTGAAAATATTCGAAGAAAAACATTATCCATAACATTACTAACTCAAGTTTTTTATTTATTCTTAATTCCACTTCCAAAATCGAGGTCAAAATCGAAAATTATCAATTCTAGGATTTTTATCAAAATCCCAGAATTTTCCTAAATTTTTATCCTTAAATGCACATATAAACCTTACATTAAGCTCACAACAAGTGAAAAATTACTTACCTTATGTTATTTGATGAAAACTCCTTAAAATCGCCTAAAAACCAAGCTCCAAAAATTCCAAATAAAAATGACGAAATGACCAAGTTCGATACCCTTATGTTCTGCCCAGTTTCCGCTTCTACGGACATATTAGTGCATCTGCGGCCTCGCTTTTGCAAGCCAAAATGCACATCAGCGGAGTACACTGCCTAGGTGATACATCTTATCTGCAGAAGCATTTTCGCTTCTGTGCATGCGCTTCTGCGAAGGCCAATCGCGTATCTGCGGACCCGCCGCTTTTGCGTCTTCATACTCACTTTTGTGATTACGCAAGTGCGGGAATTTCTTCGCACTTGCGACCACTACCTTGACCCTTTCCCTTTTGCTTCTGCTAGCTCGTTCTCGCTTCTGTGACCAAGACATTGCAGAAGCAATCACACCAGCTGCTGCCCAGCTTTAGCATTTCTTAAGTCCAAAAATCAATCTGTTAACCATACGGAATTCACGTGAGTCCCTTGGAACCTTAACCAAATATACCAACACGTCCCAAAATTTAATACGAACTTAGTCGATCCTTCAAATCACATCAAACAATGCTAAAATCATGAATCATACCCCAATTCAAGCTTAATGAACTTTAGAACTTCAAACTTATACATTCGACGTTGAAACCTATCAAATCAAGTCCGATTGACCTAAAATTTTGAACACACGTCATATTTGACTTTAGGACCTATTACCACTTCCGGAATCGGAATCCTACCTCGATATCAAATGCACTCCCGCTCAAACTTTTTCAAAATCATCCAATTTTCCAACTTTCGCCAATTGACGCTGAAATGACCTACGAGCCTCCAAATCGGCATTCGGACACGCTCCTAAGACAAAATTCATCATACCAACCTATTATAACCTTCAAATTTTGATTCTGATGTCGTTTACTCAAAAGTAAAACCTTATTCAATTCTTCCAACTTAAAGTTTCTGAAATTAGAATTTTCTCTCCAAATCAATTTTGAACTTCCCTAAATTCAATTCCGACCACACGTACAAGTCAATATACCGGAAGTGAAGCTAGTTAAAGCCTCAAACTGCTGAACAAATGCTCTAGAGCTCAAAACGACTGGTCGGGTCATTACATTAGTAATAAATAAATTCAAGGAATCATGCAATAAGCAAAACCTTAGCATTGAATCATCTGTAAAAAGATCTAAACTGTTTTTAACACAAAAGACAAAAGAGAAAGTATTCAAATAAACATCACAAAAATTAAAGAGATAGGAAAAAATAGAAAAACATACAATTTAGCATTAGAAGAGACTGCGGTTTCTTAAAGGCACTTTTCTCTTGAACACATTGTAAATCAAAAGAAACAACTGAATCAGAAACCCAAGTCAATTAAGTGTACGTCACAAAATATATCAAATCTTCAAAATCGTACTCACTATTTATAAAAATAAAGCACAATATCTATCGCATTCCCGAAATAAACCGTAAAACTGAACTCAAAAATCCAAATCAATCAGGTGAAAGAGGATTCAGGAACCCAACGATATAGAGCCATGAGCTTACCTGGCAAAAGACGAACCAATAAGTCAAAATTTCTGTTCATGAATAGAGCAGCGGTGGAATACTTTTTTCTCACGGCCTTGAATTAGCACACAGAGGTACATCTTGGATTTAAACCTTATGGGTTCAACTTTTAAATTATTTAGAATTGAACCCATTATATTTTTAAAGTTATGGGTTCATATCTACTATTTTTTGTAATTTTAATAATTTTTTACAAAAAAACATTTTACTCAGCGTCAAAAGTTATGAGTTCAATTGAACCCGTCGAATATACACTATATCCGCCTCTGTAATAGCGCTAGCCACCGATTGCTGAAGAAAGATAAGAAAGTGGGGATGGAGAGTGGCGGATAAGGGAGGGAGAGGAGGGACCGAGGGATATTAGATTTTTGGTATGGGGTTTTGTTTTGTCGTCCCTTTTATTATATATTTTTGCTTCATTTTACTTCTTAATGCAAGTCTATCTATATATTTATATCTATATCTATATTATATTAAAAGCACGAAAGCTCTTAACGAAATGTCGTTCACCTTTTTACTCTTTTAATGTTTGACTATGAAATATTTTCTTATTTGAGTTAGTTAGAAACTCCTAATACTTAATAGGAATTATATATAAGATTCTTTCCTTATTTAAATTATTATTTTTAAAAGAATTATTAGTTGAGGTTATCGATATTTTCTAAAACAATAGCAATTAGATGACTTTAGAAGTCGTTATCCAAGTTTTGAGAAATATTTTTTTGAGTGGGAAACAAAATGTGTAGGCTTGTCAAAGAAATAAAACAATATATACTATAATAGTTATTTTATTTACTTAAATACTATAGTAGGTAGCATTTCAAAAAGTATTATGAATTTCTGCAAAATAATTACAACTCCTATGTTGGTTGTACCTTTTTAATTAAGCAAGAAAATAATAAAGTTCTAGCCAGTATTTTTATTAATTTGACCCAAAAATAAAAATACATAATTAAATAGATAGTTATTTGCATCTAAAAAATAATAAATAATACACAATTGGTACTTTATTATTTTAGCTAAAACTATTTTTATCTAGCTAACGTTTTTATAAATTTGATCCGAAAAGATAAAATATACAATTGGATCAAATAGGCATTATATCTAAAGAAGAAATTAAAAATACAAAATTGGATAAAGTATACGTTTATATATTAATATGAAGCAAGAATAATTATATTGTAATAAATAAAGAATTATATAAACGATTGAAAAATATAACATCTTATCAAAGTTAATTTTTAAATTTTTTTCACTTTTACGCGCCTAAAGGAGAGTGTGTGTATCTATGCTCTTCGCCACATTAACGTCGAGGAGTAATAACATTCAAATATCTAACTTCGGGGATACTTAAGACTATAATTTGTTTAGGGGTATAACTGATTTCGTGCAAAGTTTAGAGGATTTTTTTTAACATAACCTCCATATTTTTGGCTCATAGATTAACATGGTCCTTCTAGAATCCATAAACTGTAATGTAATGACCCGACCGGTCATTTTGCTTTCTAAGTCCTCGTTCCCCTAAATAAGACTCCCCGTATGTGTTTTTACTGTTTTATGACTTGCGGGGATGGTTAGCTCGGAATTTGGAAGGGTTCGAGTTAAATCAGAACACTTGGTTCCTTAAGTTTGACTTGATTTAACACTTTGAGTAAACGACCTCGAAATCAGGATTTGACAGTCCTAATAGGTTCGTAAGATGATTTTGGACTTAGGCGTATGTTCGGATCGGGTTTTGGATGAACCGAAAGTGTTTCAGCGCTTAATATAAATAGTTGGCACCTTGAAGGTTTTAACGTTCTTTAAATTTGGATTGGAGTAAACTTTGGTGTTATCGAGGTTCGTTTGGGATTCCGAGCTTGAGAATAGTGCTGTATAGTTGTAACGACCCGGCCGGTCGTTTTGAGATTAATAGCCCTGATCCCCTATATACTGCTTCCCCCATATCTATTTCTGCTATTGTGACATGCCGGGAGGTTTTGTTTCGGTTTTTGGAGTGATTTGGGACACTTAGGGGCGTGTCCAAATTGTGTTTTGGAGGTCCGTAGCTTATTTAGGCTTGAATTGGCGAAAGTTGAATTTTTGGAGTTTTGGACCGGTTGTGGAAATTTTGATATCGGGGTCGGAATCTGATTCCGGAAGTTGGAGTAAGTCGGTAATGTTTAATATGACTTATGTGAAAAATATGGGGTCAATCGGACATGGTTTGGTTAGTTTCGACATCGGTTGTCGAAATTGGAAGTTTCAAGTTCTTTAAGTTAGAATCCGAGGATGATTTATGATTTTAGCGCTGATTGATGAAGTTTGAGGGCTCTACTAAGTTCTTATGGTATTTTAAGATTGGATGGTATGTTTGGTTCGAGGTCCCGGGGGCCTCGGGTGAGTTTTGGACACCCAACAGATCAATTTTTGGACTTAGGAGGTTGCTGAAGTTTTCTGGTGTCTGAGCTCTAGTTTCCTTATACGCGATCGCGTGGAGTGATCCGCAATCGCGTAGGCTTAGCTGGGAAGAGGATGGAATTGTTCTTTGCATTCGCGGACATGGGCATGCGAACGCATAGTGATGTGAGGTGGTGCTTCGCGAATGCAGAGACAAGGTCGCGATCGCGTAGGGTTAAGTGTACCAAAGCAGGACCACACGCTTTGTTCATCGCGAATGTGTGAGGATGTTCGCGATCGCTTGAGTAGGGGAGCCAGAACATCACGTTCGCGTGGTGTTCTACGAGATCGCGTCGAGTAATTTCTGGGGCAGCAAAGTTGTTCTTCGCGATCGCTAGGCTATGTCCGTGATCGCGATTAAGGAATCGCTGGGCAGTGTTAAAGTTTCCAAAAAATGGGGGTTTTGCCATTTTAACAAAAACTTGAGATAGGGAGCTCGGATTTGGACGCGATTTTGAGGGATTTTCAGAGATTTCAATTGGGTAACGATTCTTAACTCCTTTATCGTTATATCCCAATAATCTATCATTAATTTCCTCTTTAATTTCGAATTTTTGGGGTTAAAATTTGGAAGAACTTCTTCAACAAAGATTTCGAGTTTTGAAGGGGATTTGTAGTCGGATTTGAGTAAATTTTATATGGTTAGACTCGTGAGCGAATGTGTGTTTGTATTTTGTGACTTTTACCCGATTCCGAAATGTGGGCCCCACAGCCGATTTTTGAGTTAATTTCGGATTTTTTGTTAAAGTGTTGATTTCATTAATTATATGAGTCTATTATTGTTGTATTTACGATATGTAATTGCTTTTGGCTAGATTTGGGTTATTCAGAGCCGGATATTCGTGGGAAAGGCACTGTGACCAATTGATTAAGCTTGCTTCGAGGTAAGTGGCTTGCCTAACTTTCTGTGGGGGAAATCCCCTAAAGATTTGAAACTATTGTGATATGTGAGCGCTGTGTACGTGAGGTTACGAGTACGTACACGTGCTAGTTGTGGAAAAACACGATTTTCTTACTGAGCAACAACCTGTTTTCCTTTTATTTTAAGTTATACCATTTTTATGAATATTAATCTATTTTTATTCTTAATTGAGTTATTCCCATTTGCGTAGCTATCCTGTTTAGTCTAATACAACATGTCTACGTATCTTAATTGCCTATGTGAACTCTGTGCAGCATGCTTAGTGAATTTTCCGCTTCTTCCTTAACTAGTACTTAGTCTAAATCATAAGATTTTGTGATGTAGTTGTATTTCTATTGTTTGCGCTGCATATTTACTTTGGGACTACGAAACGGTATTCCGTGAGATCCCCTTGTACTGCATATTTACTTTGGGATTACGGAACGGTATTCTGGGATATACCCCTGCACATTTACTTTGGGACTACGGAACGGTATTCCGGGAGATCCCCCTACACATTTACTTTGGGATTACGGAACGGTATTCCGGGAGATCTCCCTGCACATTTACTTTGGGACTACGGAACGGTATTTCGGGATATCCCCCTGCACATTTACGTTTGGGACTATGAGACAGTATCTCGGGAGATTCCCTTATTGTGTTTCTGTGTACTGCGCTATTACCTTCTATGAATTCATTGTTGATAAATTTTCAGCCTTTATTTTATTGCGGTATTACACTCTATATTGTTTTATTATATAATTATCAGTAGGGCCCTCACCTGACCTCGTCACTACTCTACTGATGTTAGGCTTGGCACTTACTGGGTACCGATTGTGGTGTACTCATGCTATTCTCTACATATGGTTTTTGTGTGCAGATCCAGGTGCACCTTATCAGCCGCACTATCAGTGAGTCGGGACAGCCTTGGAGACATCAATGTATATTTGCCGTGTCCGCAGACCTCGGAGTCCCCTTCTGCTCTTTCTCATGTCCATTATCTTCTGCATTTTTCCTTGTTAGATGCTGATGTATAGAGATATTAGATTTTTTCCTTCTGTAGTTTGTGATTCACAATGTTCCGAGTTTTGGGATTTGTTGTGTATTTTTGAATAGTTGGTTAAATTTCTTTTTTTATTTTATTATTCTGCAAGATGTTAGGCTTACCTAGTTGTAGAGACTAGGTGCCATCACGACGTCATAAGAAAGGGAAATTGGGTCGTGACAATAGTGATTTAAGACCTGCACGCAAAATTTGGTGTTATTCAGAGTAGTTCAAGTACGAATCAGCGCATTCATAGTAAGTTGCATGAATTTGACTTTCATAAATTGATCCTATTGGTTTTGGGTGGTGATTCTTAGTTTTAATGTTGTTTCTGCATTTTGAGGGTGCGAGCGAGTCTGTTTATTATTTCAAACTTGTAGGTATGCTTGGACGGGGGTTCGGGCGCCCCGAATGCCATTCAAACAAAGCGCGGAGGTCGTTTGGCCTTGGGTGCATAGTTGAAGCACCCAGATTCTGGTGCATTCGCACCTGCGGAGGGCTAGCCGTAGGTTCGAGCACGTAGAAGCAAGCCAGCAGCCGCAGAAGCGGCCCAGCATAGGCATCCTAGAAATCGCAAATACGGACAAGGCGAATGCAGATGCGCGACCGCAGAAGCGCGAGCTAGCGCAGGTGCTGCTCATCTGCCACACGAGCAGCATCGCGGAAGCGAGCCCTCATTCTGCAAATGCGTACTTAGGACAGCCAAGAGAGGACTGTATTGAACATGTATTGATTAAATTATGTAACATTTGTCTAGCTTTGGATTGTTCGGTGCCGAGTTGAGGCTTTAGAATGAAATTATGACTGTAAAGTGAAACTTGAGATGAGGTAAGTCTCTTGTCTAACCTTGTAAGAGGGAATTTACCTCATAGGTGCTTTAAATTGCTATTTGCTTCTACTTGTGAGGGCTACATACGTACGAGGTGACGAGAGTCTGTGCGTAGCTACAAATCATGCTTATGTCCGGGTAGTTTAGGACCCGAATAATGAAGTATTTGTAATGTTTGCACCGTACTTACTAATTAAAGTGCCTAAATTATACTAGAACTTGTTAGAGGAATTGTAAAAGACCGAATTTCACTTACTTGAATTTTTAGCGTATTACTTGACCGTAAATGGACATTTTATTACATTGTGTATTAGCCTTGTATTACCTCTTTAACTGATTGTTTATAAAGTATCCGCTCTTCTTGTGGAGAGGGTTGAACGCCTCAGCAATATATAGATGCATCTATGGTTCGTGTCTCTCGACCCTCAGCAGTGTACACATTATTCTGGATCGGGTCGTACGACCTCGGCATAATCGTGCGTGATAACACTCGAAGTGTAATAATATATTTGATATCTTTCCCTGGCTTGATAAGCAAATTTTAAATAAGATGGAAATTTATTTGGAACATACCATGTATG
Source organism: Nicotiana tabacum (assembly GCF_000715075.1). NCBI lineage: Eukaryota > Viridiplantae > Streptophyta > Magnoliopsida > Solanales > Solanaceae > Nicotiana > Nicotiana tabacum. Next base: position 41,314,005 of record NC_134101.1, read on the forward strand.
AAAGGATTATTTACTTTCTACTTGTTATTGAGTTACTATTATTATTTATGTAACCCATACTCATTTAGAATTCTGTATTTCCTTACTATTAGCCCATAGTAAGTGTCGATGTCGACCCCTCATCACTACTTCTTCGAGGTTAGACTTGATACTTACAGGAAACATTTTGTTTATGTACTTACGCTACACTTCTGCACTAACCGTGCAGGATCTGAGGTAGGTGCATCTGGCGGTTGATGAGTGGTGATTTTACCATTTATTTTAGTCTCTTTTCTTTAGTTTTTGTATCCGTTAATTATAATATGAGGTTGTTTGTGGTGTGTATTATGAGAGTTTTAGGTAAATGATGCCATGTAGAGAGTTGAATTCAATTGAAGTGGAATTGTGCAATAAAAGAGTTAAAAAAGTGCAAATTCCTTTAGTGATTCCGCATACGCGGAAGGCTGTTCTCTTATCCGACCTCACATCTGCGAGTGGAAGGCCGCATCTGCAAAAATATCAATCTCCAGCTGGGAGCGCATCTGCATTTTGTTAGGCGCATCTACGGAGGCACATCTGCGCACAAACGACACACCTGCGTATGCGCTTCTACGCTTCTTGGACCACTTCTGCGGAAGTTCAAATGCCCACTTATGATTGCGTTTGCGTGCAGCATTCCGCTTTTGGGGAACCGCACCTGTGATGATCCTTCCGCATGTGCGGTCAACGAGCTTCAACTGTGGATAGTCTTGGTATTTCACATTTTCTCGATTTCAAACCCACAAATACACGACCTAACTTATTGGAAACATATCTTTGGCAGACTTTGACAGTCTCTGCACATCTTGGGCAGCATTTCTCCATTTTTGGAGCTAGGATTCTTGCACAGACACTTGGGTCTTGATGATTTGGAGCTTTTGTTTGAGAATTTCTTACTCATTTATGTTCAATTCTTCATTTCCTTGCTTTATATTGAATATCTAAGTGTGTAGTATTTTTCCAGCATTTAAATCTTGATTATGGGAATATTCATATTTAAAATGTGGATTAAATACCTTGTTGTTCTTATGTATTGACTGATTTTTATTTATTATGAAGTGAGTTATTGTTTCTTTAAGTATTCTTGGTAATAGAAGTTTCCGAAAGGATTAGTTAACCCTAGGACTCACCTATTCACTTCGAATTAATTTTGGGAAAACTAATTAGGGTTTGGGAAAGATTAATTAACAAGAACTTGAGGCGTTAAGCCTGATTTTATACTACCTAAGGATCGGATTGAACTATTTGTAGCTATATTCGGGTGTGCTTAATCTCTTAATTATTTTAGGGATAATTCAATTAGGAAGTCTTGTTAGTCTTCGAAAGAAGCTAATATAGAATTATTACCTAAGGATAATTAATAATAAACTCACTCATATTTATAAAATCGTGAAATATATTGGATCGTTACTTGAGTGTAATTCCCAATGCATCCATGCTTGTCGTCATTGATCATTTTACTTTTTTTCTAGGTTAGTTTATATTTTTGCAATTAGTTATAAATATTTTCTTAACACATTTCTAAGTGTTTGTCTTAGCAAAATAAGTGATAATTCTCTTACACGCCTAATCGCCTATATATTGTTCTCTTTGGGATTCGAACCCGACTCATAGTTGGGTAAATTATATTGCATGTGACCATGTCCATTTAGTTTTTAGTAGTGGATTTGGACGTCATCAGCGGTTCTACTAGCGCGCATCCCAGATATCTCGAGGACTAGTGGTGAGCGGCTTCCTAAGCCATTCTGCAGCCCCTAAAGTCTCTCTTTTGTATTTATATTTTGTCTACTTTATTTTGAACAATAGTTAGAGTCTTGTATATTCTACTAGTTGCTCATGTAATTGTGACACCATGTAACGACCCGACCGGTCGTTTTGAGCTCTAGCACGTCGTTCGGCGGTTTGAGGCCTTGAACAGCTTCACTTCGGGTATTATGACTTTAACGTGTGTTCGTAATCGAATTTCGGAAAATTTGAGATGGATTTGGAATGAAACTTCTAATTTCTGAAGCTTTAAGTTGGAAGAATTGGCTAAGATTGGACTTTTGAGTAAACGACTTCGGAATTGAAATTTGAAAGTTCCAACAGGTTCATATGGAGATTTTGGTTTTAAGCATGTAAAGATGTTGATTTGGAGGTTTGTAGGGCATTTCGGCGTCAATTGGCGAAAGATGGAAATTGGATGATTTTTTGGAAAATTTGACTGGTAGTGGACTTTTTTATATCGGGGTCGGATTTTGATTCCAGAAGTGGGAGTAGGTCCGTAATGTGAACTATGAGTTGTATGCAAAATTTTAGGTCATTCGGACTTGATTTGATAGGTTTCTGCGTCGAATGTAGAATTTTGAAGTTTTAAATTTCATTAAGCTTCAATTGGGATGCGATTCGTGGTTTTAGCATTGTTGGATGCAATTTGAAGGCTCGACTATGCTCGTATTGTATTTTAGGATGTGTTGGTAAATTTGGTTATGGTTTCGAGGGCCTCGGGTGGTTTCCGGATGGTTAACGGATTGTATTTGGCCTTATGAATTTTGCTGGTGGCAGCACATCTGTTGTAACTGCACCTGTGATATTTTGGCCGCAGGTGCGGAGTCGTAGAATTGGCCAAGAGGGTCGCAGAAGTGGTTATTGGAGAGCAGGGCAGTGGCATAGGTGCGAGACTATTTCCGCATCTGTCATGGTGCAGATGCGGCGTCCTTGAGTTCCGCAGAAGTGGAACCGCACCTGCGGATGAGGCATCGCAGAAGCGAAGGCATAGAATCGCTGGAAGGGCCATAGATGCGGAAGGTGAAGGGCCTAAAGGGAGCCGCAGAAGTAGGCTCTGAGCCGCAGAAGCGGCTAATGTTTCCGCATATACGAATAGTCATCTGGGCAGTGAAGTTTTATAAAAAATAGGATTTGGCCCATTTTCTTTTATTTCACTTGGTTGGGGTGATTTTGGAGAGCTTCAAGAGGATATTTTCATCAAACAACATAAGGTAAGTGATTCCCACTTATTACAAGTTAAATACATGATTTATACGTGGATTAGAGCATGAACATTAGTAAAAAATTTAGATTTTTGATAGAAAACCTAGAATTTTGTATTTTTTGGATTTCGACAACGGAATTGGACATGGAATCAAGAATAAATTATATATTTAAGTTAGTGGTGTTATGGGGGTAAAGTTTATCTTCAAGAATTTTCAGGATCCGGGCATGTGAGCCCGAGGGTTGATTTTATCGACTTTTCGAGCGTAGTTGGAAATTGTTTAAATTGATTAATTATGGGTATTAGAGTGTATTTTCATTGGGTTGCATATGTTTTGAATAGTTTTGGACAGACATGCATTGGTTTGAGGTGCTGAGAGGCCTTGGAGCCGGTCATAGAACTTCGGAGCGAGGTAAGTCTCTTGTCTAACTCTATGAGAGGGAGACTACCCCTAGGTGATAATTATTATTATGTGCAACAAGTTGTGGGTGCTACGTACGCACAAGGTGACGAGAGTCCGTATGTAGCTAAAGCATGTTATGTCTGGGTGGACTTGGGATCTTATCCTGTGATATTTGAATTATTTGAACTCATTCTGCTGGCATAACTAATTAAAGTTATAACTGAATTTGAATTAGAAATAAACGTATGTATAATAGGCCAAACCTTAACACTTTGAATTTTTGGCAAGTTATTTGTGAAATGGTAAAGATTATATTCATTTTATGCCCATGTTTTGTATCGTAAACATGTGTCTCATAATTCGGTAATTTCATTCCTTTTCTTGTGGAGCGGGTCGAACGCCTCGGCAGTGTATAGATGCATCTTTGTTTTGTGGCACTCGACCCTCGGCAGAATCGTGCGTTATATCGCTAGTAGTACGAATGTTCACGAGTTAATCTTTCTACTGATGCCCGACATAGTATACGATGTTCCTTATTTATTTATATTTGTACATGATAATTTTTGAGTTGTTAAGGTAGGTTACAAGAACGAGAAATTTATACTTTAAAAGAAAAAATTCGCAGACAATGAACCCTGAAGATTTATCTTATTGTTATTGTACGTTGTATATCTGCTTTAGTTTTATTATATTGCTTTATTTTTAGTAAGTGTCCATGTCAACCCCTTTTCAATACTTCTCTAGGGTTAGGCTAGATACTTACTGGGTACGCGTTGATTTACGTACTCATGCTGCACTTCTGCACTAAATGTGCATGAACTGAGAGGTTCATTTGGTGGTCATCTTAGCGTCGAGGAGACTTTATGTGAGATGTATTCCATGCTACGCATCCCAGTCCATCGAGTCTCCATTGTACTATTTATTTTATTTTATCTTATTATATTCGGGACAGACGTTGTAATATTATTATTGTATTCCTTAGAAAATGCTCATGTATTGTGACTCCGTGTTTTGGGGATTTCTACTGGTTGTTCGTTATTCTAGTTCAGTGTCACGACCCCAAATTCCCTCCGTAGAAGGTCGTGATGGCACCTAGTCTCTAAGACTAGGTAAGCCTATCAATGCAGAATAATCATAAATATCTGAAATAAATAAACTACAATTCAAATAATTACAACTCCCAAAACACGATAGAAATAAGTCACAAGCTTCTAAATTTTTTTCTCAATATTTCGATGTATCAAGGTCTAAAGAAAAATAAGGAAGCAACATAAAATGATAAAAGGGAACTCCGGAGTCTGCGGATGCTGGTAGATATACCTCGAAGTCTCTGTGCGCAGGTAACTTCACTGACGTCTAAACTGATAAGATGTACCTGGATCTGCACAAAACGATGTGCAGAAAGCGTAGTATGAGTACACCACAGCGGTACCCAGTAAGTGCCAAGTTTAACCTCAGTAGAGTAGTGACGAGGTCAGGTCAGGCCCTACTGGAGAATAGATAATGACATGAAAAAAAATGTTTAAACAATTTAATAAGATAAAATGACTATGGAAATGAATCAAATAGTATGTAACATTTAATGACACCAAATAATATCTCGTGGAATTAAAACAGAATTTTCTTTCAGCTTTATGAAAATCACAATAATTAATCGAAGGCAACTATGGCCATAAATCAATATCAACAAGGGCACTACTGAGGTACCGCCTCGTAGTCCCAAATCATAAATAAATTCACAATATCTCATTTTCTTATATCACTGCGGGAGCCGTCAGAATTTATTTAAAAAATATTTTTTCCGAAATAGCATCCCGCGTTTTAGCCACCCTTATCACACCGCATGACTTCTAGTAGTCACCCGTACTAGCCACGCATATCAAGCCACCCTTATCTCACCGCATGTGTTTCAATACCCAGGCCTTATACTACCACATGCGTATCAATATCACAATATATCACAATTTGCACCTCAAGTGCCCAATATTTCAATTTTCCAAAAATAAATCAGCAACAATATTTTTCAAAAATAAAGAGCTCACGACTCATGCCAAAATAATCCAACCATAATATTTTTCCACAATAAAGAGCTCACGGCTCCATCACAATGAGTACCAAAAATCTTACGAAAATATTTAGGAAAATAATATTTCAAAATGTTTAATACGGTGTTTCGATATCAAATTTAGAAATGTCAAATACTTCATATTAATAATACTTAATTTAAAGAAAATCAACCTTCAATATAATGCATAGTATAAAAGAAATCAAGTTTCAATTAAATAGGTAAAACAATTAGCAGGAAAAGGTCAAGCAATTTTAAGGTATACAAATCAAATCAATAATGGAGAATATAACAAGATTTAATAATTTAATTAATATGCAATAGTGATCTTCATAATTTAAGCACATAATCCTTCACATTTAGTCCATATACACACTCGTCACCTCGTGTACACAACTTTCATCACATTACAATTAATACCAATCCTAGGGAAATTTCCCCCACACAAGGTTAGACAAGTCACTTACCTCGACTTGCTCCAATTTAACCAAGTAATATGTTTTTTCCTCGATTTTCCGATTCCGGTCGACTCGTATCTATTCATAAATAATTCGATACAGTCAACAAAAATTATAGAATTAATTCTATAAGAAAATACTATATTATTCAATAAAAATCTAAAATTAACTCAAAAATGGCGTCTCAGAATCCGGCGAAAGTTACGAAATATGAACACACATTCAACTACGAGTCCAACCATACCATTTGTTCAAAAATCCGACATCAACTTGACCTCCAAATCTCAATTTCTCATTTTGAAATCCCTAGGCCCAAATCCTCTAGTTTCACCTCAAAACATGTAATCTAGTCGGATTATTTGATGATAATTCAATATTATGGAGTAGAAATGATCACAAGGGATTTACCTCAAGTTTTCCCGTGAAAACCTTGCTCAAAATCTCCCAACCCGAGCTTGAAATGCCCAAAAATGGCAAAAGCTCGGAACCCCTCTATTTTTTGTACTGTCCAGTGATTTTCGCATTTGCGGCAACTTGGCCGCTTCTGCGCCAACCGCATGTGCGGAAAAAGACTGGCATCTGCGCCTTTGCCCGCATCTACGCGCCTGTTGCGCTCCTGCGTAGGCCGCTTCTGCGCATTTCCTCCGCATTTGCACTCACGCAGGTGCGAAATTTCCCTCGCACCTACGACCATTGCCCCATAGTCCATTTGCGCAACTGCGCTTGCCAGGCTCGCTTCTGCGAGCTCGCACCTGCGATTAGAATTTCCGCAGGTGCGAATGCAGCAGAGGGCAGAAACTTCAGTTATTTCTTCTAAGTCCGAATTTGATCCGTTAACCATCTGAAACTCACTCGAGCCCCCCCAGGACCTCAACCAAATGTACCAACAAGTCCTAAAATATCATACGAACTTAGTCGAGCCTTCAAATCAAATCCAACAACATTAAACATGAATCACACATAGATTCAAGCCTAATGAACTTTGAAATTTCTAATTTCTACAAATGACTCCGGAACCTATCAAATCACGTTCGATTTACCTCGAATTTTGTGCACAAGTCATAAATGACATAACAAAGGTACTCAAATTTTCGGAATAGGATTTTGACCCCGATATCAAAAAGTCAACCCCTCGGGCAAACTTCCAAAAAATTCAACTTTCGGCATTTCTAGCCTAATTCCACTACGGACTTCCAAATAAAATTCCGATCACGATCCTAAGTCCAAAATTACCATACGGAGCTGTTGGAATAATCAAAATTCTATTCCGGGGTCGTTTGCACATAATTCGACATCCAGTCACTATTTGAACTTAAACTTTTAAATGTTTCATCAAAATTCCATATCTCGGGCTAGGGACCTTGGAATTTGGTTCCGGGCATACGCCCAAGTCGCAATTCACGATTCGGACCTATTGGAACTGTCCAAATACTGATCCGAGTCCATTTGCTAAAAATGTTGACCACAATCAACTAAGTTGAGTTTTAAAGCTCAAATTCATATTTTAAATCCATTTTTCACATAAAAACTTTTCGGAAAATTTAACGGACTGCGCACGCAAGTCAAGTAATGATAAATAGTGCTTTTAGAGGTCTTAGATCACAGAATTAATCATTAAATTTAAAGATGACACTTTGGGTCATCACATTCACGTAGTCATTATTGTTTCTGTAATCCTATTTCTGCTATTTAATTAAGGAAAAATTATGATTTCAGAATATTAAAATGAGTAATTAAATTGGTAAATAACTGTTGGCTTGCCTGACGGCGGTGTTAGGCGCCATCACGATCGTTAGCGGATTTTGGGTCGTGACAGCTTGTTATCGGAGCATTAGGTTCACATAGGTCTCACAAGTCATGAGCAAGTCTAGTAGTATTTTGCGGATCGGTACGGAGACGTCTGTACTTACCTTCGAGAGGCTACAAGGCTGTTAGGAGCACTTCCCTTCTTGATTTCCTCATCATGCGGTTTGATTCCATTGAGACTTTTGCCTTTAGTTCCTTCCTACTCAATATATTGCGACGCAAAGAACTGTTATCAATTGGGTATCGAGGAGTTGTAGTGGTACTACAGACGTGGTGCAGGATGTTCTCCATGCGTGTTCGCGCAGGCTATTATCGTTTCCTTGCAGAAGGATGTTCTTTATTCCAGCTCAGTATCTATATTTCTTATGGTTTCTAGACTGTGCATGGATTGCTACGATGTTTATGCGTTGTTATCGCACAATGTTATTAAAATGGTAAGGTGCTCATTTATGTGTTGAGGCGGTGCATGATTGAGGGGTTCAACATTTAATTCCAGCGGAGGAAAGGCAATCAGACTATAGATGTCTAGGTTTGGTTGATGAAGTAATAAGACTTGATATTTTCTAGCGTGGTGGAATTTTTCTTTGGATGCGGTATCGTCATCTTTATTTGAACGCGTTACGGTTCGCCAGTTTTATGATCTCCCTTGATTTTGCCTTCGGAGCATGGTGTTGTGAAATGGTGCTTGAGGGGCGGTGGTCAGAGATAGTGGTGTGCAATGGTTCAGAATCTAATTGGTAGTTCTAATGTTGATGGCTCGGGAAAGATGATCTCCGAAGAGGCTTAGAGTCGGTAACAATTTATTGGTTCAGATGCTACGGAGATGGATTTTTGATTTGATGCAACATTTGGCAGAAAAGTATTAGGGAGGACATGGCGGGAAGTGTTTTGTGGTGGTTGAAGTACTGGCAGGTCAAGTATGAAGAGCAGAGATTGAGAAGTTGCTTAAAGGAGATGGTTTAACCGAAGTAAGAGTGGCAGATTAGCATATGGATTCCGTGGGTATTAAAGTGTATTTTGATTGGTTTTCATATTGTTTGACTAGTTTTGGACCGACGGGCATTGGGTTGAGGTGCTAAGAGGCCTTGGAGCCGGTCATGAAACTTCGGAGCGAGGTAAGTCTCATGTCTAATTCTATGAGGAGAAAACTACCCCCTAGGTGATAATTATTGTTATGTGCAACAGTTGTGGGTTCTACATACGCACGAGGTTACGAGAGGCCGTACGTAGTTAAAGCATGTATAATTAAAGTTATTTGAACTCATTCTGCTGGCTTAACTAATTAATGTTATAACTGAATTTGAATTATAAATAAACAAATGTATAATAGGCCAAGCCTTAACACTTTGAATTTTGGGCAAGTTATTTGAGACATGGTAAAGATGATTGTCACGACCTAAAATCCACCAAGTTGTGATGGTACCTAACCCAACCCGCTAGGTAAGCCAATTAACCACTAACCAATTCCAATAACAATTAATAAAGCATTTAAGTAAAGAAATATCTGAATTTAATACATTCCTCAAGAACTGGTAGTACAAGTCATGAGCTCATCATGCTCAACCACTCGGTGCTGTATATGGCCCATACGGCCCAGGGAAGATCCATCCCGGAATTTGTACATCACTAGCCATAAGTCACTCACTATCGAGGAAAACCAATCCGGCCCCATGGAGAAGATCCATCTCCAGGTATATAAATGCTTCGGACAAGATCCATCCCTCAATAATATCAACCGCGCTCACTGGGGGTGTGCATACTCTGGAGGGGCTCCTACAGCACAAGCGCTATAATCCGCACGGACAACTCACATGCCATAATATCAATATATGGATCTGCACGGATAACTCACGTGCTATAGTATCAATATCCTCCGTGAGAGCCCCCGATCTCACTCTGTCATCAATCTCTCCAGTCTCACTCACGGGCTCACATTGTCATGAAACTAGCCCGACAACAATGATATGATGTATCAATAAATAACTGAGACTGAGATATGATATGAATGCATGAATATGACTGAGTACGAAATATCAATGAAATCAGTGAGATGACAGTAAGAAACGACCATTATGGGTCCAAACAATATCGGCATAATGCTTAAACATGATATCTAGCATGATTGACAGCTTAACTACTTTATCACATGGTGAAAACACGGATATCAACAAAGTGGGACAACTATATAGTGCCATGGAAACAATAAAGTCCTAATTCACATGGTGCACGCCCACACGCCTGTCTCCTAGCATGTGCGTCAACTCATTACCAATCACATAACACGTATTTTGGGGTTTCATACCCTCAATACTAATATTAGAAGAGTTACTTACCTCGAACAAGCCAATACCAATGTTGAGAGAGCCAAACGATGCTCCAACGAAGCCATCACGCGCGTAGCGACCTCCGAACGGGTCAAACTAGTCAAAAGCAACTCAAATACATCAAATAAAGCCCAAGGAAACAATTCCAAATGAAAAAGGTTGAATCTTTAATCAAAAGCCTAAAATCGGCCAAAACGTCCAACCAGGGCCCGTACCTCGGAACACGATAAAACTCACAAAATCCGACAAGCCTTTCAATTACGAGTCCAACCATACTAATTTCACTCAAATCCGACTCCGAATCGATGTTCAAAACTAAAAAATTAACATTATGAAACTTTAGGCCAAACCCCCCAAAATTCTCTTTTGGAACCCTCAATCAAATGACGAAAACGAAGATAGATTCATGATATAAAATAAAAAAAGAGTAGAGAACACTTACCCCAGTCCTTGTGATGAAAATTGCTCCAACAATCGTCTCAATCCGAGTCCCACGTCTCATAATATGAAGAAAGAGCCAAAACCTCGATTTATAGCTTCTGCCAGCATTTTCGCACCTGCGGCACATTAGCCGCTTACGCGGCGTCGCTTCTGCGGAATCAGCTGAGGATTCGACCCTCGCACCTGCGGAAAACATATCCTCTTTTGCAATATAGCTAGTGCGAGCCACCAGCCGCACCTGCGAAATACCTCGCTCCTGCACTCCATCACCTCGCATCCACATATGTGCCCAAATCTCCGCAGGTGCGGTCACACCAGAACCAAATATAGCAACATGAAGTAAAAAGGATCTGAACCTCATCCAAAACTCAACAGAGCCACTCGCGAACCCATCTGAATATACCAACAAGTCAAATAACATAACACGGACCTACTCGAGGTCTCAAATCACGCATAACAATATCAAAACGATGAATCACACCTCAAATCAAAATCTATGAACTTTGAACTTTTAAATTCAATAACTCATGCCGAAATATAGCAAATCAACACGGAATGACTTCAAATTTTGCTCACAAGTCCCAAATAACAAAACAAACCTATTCCAATTCCCGGAATCACAATCCGAATCTGATATCAAAATGTCCACTCCCGGTTAAACTTTCCAAAATTTCAACTTTCTCCATTTCAAGCCAAATTCAACTACGGACCTCAAAATCACAATCCGAACTCGCTTCTAAGTCCAAAATACCCAACTGACCTACCGGGACCATCAAAATTCCAATCAGAGGTCAAATGCTCAAAATTCAAACTTGGTCAACTCTTTCAAATGTAAAGCTACCTAGTTGAGAATCATTCTTCTAAATCAGTCTCGAATAACCTGAAAGCCAAAACTGACAATTTACATAAGTCATAATACATCATACATAGCTACTCATACCCGTAAACTACCGAGCGAAGTGCAAATGCTGAAAATGACCGATCGGGTCATTACATTCTCCCCCACTTAAATATATGTTCGTCCTCGAACGTGTCCAGAGTTGTCCTAAAAGCCATCAAATCATTGTATAACATTGCCATGCACATACCCGGGGGTGACCCTACGTCACCCTACCCCATATAGGTCTGATAACACCACATAACTGAAATTTCTTACTTCAACCTAGCCTACAAGCCTTAGAATCCAGTTTCCAACATCCAGAATTTCTTATAGATGTGAATCACGCAACCTACACACTGTATAAGTCTGAATAAGCTGTACCAAAAGCCATAACAATAACTCAAATACCATATAGCTCTGATGCTCGAAGTAATAATTTTTAATCACAGCAGCTACTCCTAACATGTGCGTCACTTCCGATAGTATCCCTTCTAGGTCCAATGATCTCATCTCATCCAGCACGACCACTCTAGTGACATGCCACATCAATACAATCTAAATCCATAACCCGTGCAATCCGTGCACCAATAAGCAACATTCCAAATGTACTCAAATCATGGAAAACTGACTCAAATGGGAGAACTATCCTGGAAGCTCAACAAGTACCACCACAACGCAATGCTAAGAACCTATCACACACCGTAGAACCAAAACACATGAATCTAACACAAAGGATCATATCTCAACATAACTCTTCCGCCATGCGCGACCTCATCCAAACACTGATCCACATGAAATACCTCAGCCACCATGCTAAAAATCAATAACCACACACAATCCGATATCAAGTACTCAAAGTGTGTTACCATAACCATGTAAAAGCAAATGACGCAATGCCACACAAACCCGAAAGAACATAACCAATGCGCAACCACTTATGCATCACCCAAATACCCATCTCGCGCAAATTCCGCTATAAGGCCCCAATAGAACTGCACCACGGGTGCATACATCCAATGAATCACAACTCCTCATAGCATAGAAGAGTAACACACCGAACATATCAAAACACGAATAAGCTCAACAACAACCGAATGGCACATCCCTCAACAATAGCAGTATGGAGCCAACTAATCCGACTAGATGTAGAATACACGTCTTAATTAGGACTACCAGCGAACCCCCAAATCAACTTCGGACACCCACAAATACATAAATAAACCTCTGAAAGCCTACAATTGACTGAATCATAACACATACTATCATCTGGCTAGCTTCGGCCATGACTTCACAGTCCACAACCATGAAACAGTCTATTCCTGAGAACTCCCAGTCTCCAAATCCATAAAATACACGAATCACCATTTCTGATTCTATCTCCGCCACCCGAATGTCTAACACATATCTCATACACGATCATCACATGAGGAATACTTCTAAAATTCTTCCGTGCCACATAGCAAAATTTGAATATCAGTAGTCGATCAACCAGAAGAGTGTTGCAGTACCAGTGAAGTATCCATTCATCAAAACACATTGCCCTTTCTGAAATATATACTCTCATCAAGCCATACCAAATAGTAATATCATTTACCTAGTCATCTATAATGGTCCATGCTGCCTATGAATTTTATGACCTTCCCTTCCAAACAGAACTGTGACCCTGCTCACGCAAATCTCAATCCCACACAATACACCTCATATACCATGTCATCATATGACAAAAATAAAAAAATAAAAAAAATACGGGAACTTCATAATCCACTCCGAGTCACAATCAAATACATATGCAATTATCCAAGGACCTTCCATTTGATTCCATCCATGAGAAAATCACTATACACCACATGCTCCTCACGTCAGTAGGAAATATACTCCTCGAACCGTGGTAAAAACCCTTGAGAACCCTTCGAAGTCCATTTTCACATAACCAAGATATCAGAACCGAATCTCTCTAACTTAACCCAGCCACACATGTCACCAAAACCTAATAGCATTGCCACTAAACACCTGTAGAGACTAGCCACATCATAAGTACCCCCAAAGAACCGATTATATCCATTACTGTGCTAACAAACCTACTACCAAGCTGTCCTATTTCTCCAAGTCCTTTCCAAATTGCCTAAAAATTGATACTTGTCCTTGCTAAAACACCACGATCCTTAACCAAAATTCACCACACAAGAAACCCTAGTATAAAACCACAATGCCCTAAGGCCCGTAAGCTACTGACGTCTCTCTTAAGCACCCCAAAGCACCACAACCGCGACACCCACTTTAAAGAGACCTTGTGTGAACATAAAACTGTTTCCTTCACCTTCTTGATACTGAAATACATAATCCACAATGATAAAAAAAAATGCCACAAGTCTCGATACCGTCCAATGTAACTCTCGATTTCAAGCCAAATACCAATCTTGAAAATTTTAAATCGCTACATATAAATCTTGAATCCATGAAAACCATTCTCGAGAGTCATCCACTCTAATCAAATCTCAATTGCACCACCTAAACGGGCCTAACGACTGGTGCATTGGCACATTGGCATAACGACACCCAAAGGAGTAACCCCACCTTAACGCGACCAAGTAAATTCCTACAACATGCACACTACATCTTTCACAACTAACCACTCAATCATTCTATAATTACATAGAATGTAATACAACCTGTATCCAGAAACTCTTTTACCCGAGTCATTCTCGATCTCAACCGCTGCAGTCATAGCTGATTCACCAGTATACCTCGAACCAAAACCAATATAACACATAATCGTTCAATCAACTTGTCAATAGTAGACTCCCCCACTTGTGTCAAAGTAAAGGAATAAAGCATCTAATAACTTACAATAGCAACCCCCATACTGGCATGATACCGCAATAGGATTCAACTAAATCCTTCATAAGCTCATGGAACACAAACCATATAATACCTCAAATCGAACAAATATAACCTAGTGGTAGAAAAGAAAGCCTCCACACAACATCATAAAATCACATATTCGTAGATTACCTAGCAGGTTATAACCCACTAGCTTTTCCTCAAGCTGACATCTCTCTATACTCTTCCACAATCATAACTATTACGCATTCACTTAATCTCCCAAAGTCTGAACTCATAACACGACATGAAATCTATTACACTCCACAACTAAACAACATGAGAGGTCCTTTAATACACCTATAACTCGAGGCCATACGCCAAATCAAGACAGAAATCAAATACCCAATAGTTCTTGGTACATCTCAAGTAAACATTTCTCGTCACATTCAAACCATATGAACACATCTCGCAGTCACATCATACTCATCACGTGCCATCCAGCCACAAATTCCACTAATAGGGACACTACCAGACATATATATCCAAAAGCACGCTCTCACACAATCAATCAACATCTCTACGCCAGGCCACAGTCAAAACCCGGCCTCAAGTCTTCCAGACTAGCCCATCATCAGCATACTGAAATCACATCTCACACCCCGTTTATAGAATCACAAGCCGACGAATGCATAGCTAATACCGAGCGCTCATGTGCGCATACAAATTCCTGGAAGGAATTCAAAGAGTTACGCTTCAAACTGAATCAATGCCGCACGATAAGTAAAGAAAGATGGGAAGTATATCCTAAATGTCTTGTAGCCTCTTGAAGATAGATATGGAAGTCTGATACCACCTTGTCTCGAGCGCTCATGACTTGTAGAACCTCTGAACCTAGAGCTCTAATACCATCTTGTCACGACCCAAAATCTGCCTAGTCAGGATGGCACCTAACCTAACCCGTTAGGTAAGCCAACTAACCACTAACCAATTCCAATAACAATTAATAAAGTAATAAAGTAAAGAAATATCTGAATCAAATACATTCCCCAAGAACTGGTAGTACAAATCATGAGCTTCTAAGAATAGAATTTACAAAGCGGAAATTAAATAAATACAGACATTCTGTTTGTAAAATACATAAACAGAGTTTTATAGATCTAAGGCTACCACAAACAAAAGGCAGCTACAACCGGGACGTAGGTACAACTTCAAATCTAGCTCACATCGAACACAACAACATCAACAGCCAACATCTGCACGCATGGTGCAGAAGTGCAGTATGAGTACATCCGACCCCATGTACCCAATAAATAACAAACCTAACCTTAGGTTGAAAGTAGTGACGAGCTAACACAAGGTCGGGTTCAGTACCAATATCCCACAACAGTTCATAACAACATAATACGAGTAATAAAAGATGTATCTCAGAAGTAAAATGCCCAGCTCGTTCACAGTTCCGGAAAAATAGTCATGCTTTTGAAGTATCTTAGTGAAAACCCAAATCTTTTATCGAAAATAACAAAAATACGAGTAAGTTTGAAAACTGTATTTTTTTCAAATATCCTTTCCATAATAAATAAGATGTTTCATTTTCTTTCCAGATAGCAAGTGTGAGATACCTCTCTATGACCACATATCAATATGTGTAAAGAGTCATGAATGGCGTGATACTATACAACATGAGGAAAAGTGCATCTATATGCCTGTAAGTCATGTGTGCATTCCAATGCCATGTATCTCAGAGATGAATCATGTACTCACACTCTGAGAGTACTCAATCTCATTGTCCCACACTTTTCACTCATCATGCTCAACCACCTGGTACTGTATATGGCCCATACGGCCCAGGGAAGATCCATCCTGGAATATATACATCACTAACCATCAGTCACTCAATACCGAGGAAGGACAATCCGTCCCTATGGAGAAGATCCATATCAAGGTATATAAATGATTCGGACAAGATCCATGTCCAGGGAAGATCCATCCCTCAATAATATCGACCACGCTCACTAGGGGTGTGTAGACTTCTGGAGGGGCTCCTACAATCCAAGCGCTATAATCCGCACGGACAACTCACGTGCCATAATATCAATATTTGGATCTGCACGGACAACTCACGTGTTGCACGGACAACTCACATGATATAGTGCTATAGTATCAATATCCTCACCAACAAGCCCTCGGCCTCACTCAGTCATCAATCTCTCTAGTCTCATTCGTGGGCTCACAATGTCATGAAACTAGCCCGACAACAATGATATGATGTATCAGTAAATAACTGAGACCGAGATATGATATGAATGCATGAATATGACTGAGTACGAAATATCAATAAAATTAGGGAGATGACAGTAAGAAACGACCACTATGGGTCCAAACAATATCGACATAATACCTAAACATGATATCTAGCATGATTGACAGCTTACCTACTTTATCACATGGTGAAAACACAGATATCAACAAAGTAGGACAACTATACAGTGCCATGGAAACAATAAAGTCCTAATTCACATGGTGCACGCCCACACGCCTGTCTCCTAGCATGTGCATCAACTCGATACCAATCACATAACACGTATTTTGGGGTTTCATACCCTCAATACTAAGATTAGAAGAGTTACTTACCTCGAACAAGCCAATACCAATGTCGAGCAAGCCAAACGATGCTCCAATGATGCCATGACACGTATAGAGACCTCCGAACGGCTCAAACTATCCAAAAGCAACTCAAATACATCAAATAATGCCCAAGGAAACAATTCTAAATGAAAAAGGTCAAATCTTTAATCAAAAGCCCAAAATCGGCCAAAACGTCCAACCTGGGCCCGCACCTCGAAAACTGACGAAACTCACAACATCCAACAACCCATTCAACTACGAGTCCAACCATACTAATTTCACTTAAATCCGATTCCGAATCGATGTTCAAAACACAAAATTAATATTATGAAACTTTAGGCCAAAACCCCCAAATTTGTCTTTTGGAACCCTCAATCAAATGCCGAAAACGAAGATAGATTCATGATATAAAATCAAAAATGAGTAGAGAACACTTACCCCAGTCCTTATGATGAAAATTACTCCAACAATCTCCTCAATCCGAGTCCCACATCTCAAAATATGAAGAAAGAACCAAAACCTCGATTTATAGCTTCTGCCAGCATTTTCGCTCCTGCGGCACATTAGCCTCTTCTGCGGCATCGGTTATGCGACATAACCTCCACTTCTGTGGAATCAGCTGAGTACTCGAACCTCGCACCTGCGGACAGCATATCCGCTTCTGCGACATAGCAGGTGCGAGCCACCAGCCGCACCTGCGAAATACCTCGCTCCTGCGCTCCATCACCTCGCACATGCGCATCCGTATATGAGCCTAAATCTCCGCTTTTGTGGTCTTCCTCGCCCAGTACTATTTACGCTCCAGCAACCCCTTCGTCGCTTCTGCAACCATCGCACTTGCACAAACCATCCGCAGGTGTGGTCACACCAGAACCAGCAATAGCAACATTAAGTAAAAAGGATCCGAACCTCGTCCAAAACTCATCTGAGCCACTCGGGACCCCTTCTGAATATACCAACAAGTCCAATAACATAACACGGACCTACTCGAGGCCTCAAAGCACGCATAACAACATCGAAATGATGAATCGCACCTCAAATCGAAATCTATGAACTTTAAACTTTCAAATTCAATAACTTGTGCCGAAACGTAGGAAATCAATTCGGAATGACAATCCCAGAATCACAATCTGAATCCGATATCAAAAAGTCCACTCTCGGTCAAACTTTCTAAAATTTCAACTTTAGCCATTTCAAGCCAAATTCCACTACAGACCTCCAAATCACAATCTGGACACGCTCCTAAGTCCAAAATCACCGAACGGACCTACCGAGACCATCAAAATTCCAATTTGAGGTCAAATACTATAAAGTCAAACATGGTCAACTCTTTCAAATTTAAAGCTCCTTGAGAATCATTCTTCTAAATCAGTCCTGAAGAACCTGAAAGCCAAAACCGACGATTCACATAAGTTATAATACATACGGAACTACTCACACCCGTAAACTAAAGAACGAAGTGAAAATGCTCAAAAACGACTGGTCGGGTCGTTACAATGATATTCATTTTATTCCGTGTGTTGTATTGTAAACACGTGTCTTGTAATTCGGTAACTTCCCTCCTTTGCTTGTGGAGCGGGCCGAATGCCTCGGCAGTATATAGATGCATCTAAGGTTCGTGCCGCTCGACCCTCGGCAGTGTATACATTATTCTGGATTTGGCCGAATAGCCTCGGCAGCATCGTGCGTTATATCGCTTGTAGTCTGAATGTTCACGAGTTAATCTTTCTACTGATGCCCGGCATATTATATGGGGTTTCTTATTTATTTGATATTGTCACATAATAACTTCTGAGCAGTTAAGGAATGCTACAAGAACGAGAAATTAATACTTTAAAAGAAATAATTGGCAGACTATGAACCCTACAAATTTATCTTATTGTTGTCGGACGCTGTATATCTGCTTAAGTTTATTATATTTCTTTATTGGACCTTTAGTAAGTATCGATGTTGACGCCCCGTCACTACTTCTCTAAGTTTAGGCTAGATACTTACTGGATACGTATTGATTTATGTACTCATGCTGCACTTCTGCACTAAATGTGCAGGAACTGACAGGTTCATTTGGTGATCATCCTTGCACGTAGGCGCACCTGTCAAGGAGACTTTATGTGAGTTGTATTCCAGGCTACGCATTGTAGTCCACCGAGTCTCCATTGCACTATTTATTTTATTCTATATTATTATATTCGGGACCTCGTTGTAATATTATTATTGTATTCCTTAGAAAATGCTCATGTACTTGTGACTCTGGGTTTTGGAAATTTCTACTGGTTGTTCATTATTGTAGTTCACGTAGTCATTATCATTTCTGTAATTCTATTTCTACTATTTAATTACGGAAAATTATAATTTCAAAATACTAAAATGAGTAATTAAATTGGTAAATTGCAGTTGGCTTGCTTGGCAGTGGTGTTAGGCGCCAACACGACCATTAGCAGATTTTGGGTCGTGACACACCAGGTCTTGACACACACACTAGTAGACTTTATGGTTTTCGAGTACTTATATCATCATGATTGCCATTCCTTTGCCTTCA
Source organism: Nicotiana tabacum (assembly GCF_000715075.1). Classification (NCBI taxonomy): domain Eukaryota; kingdom Viridiplantae; phylum Streptophyta; class Magnoliopsida; order Solanales; family Solanaceae; genus Nicotiana; species Nicotiana tabacum. The sequence continues at coordinate 41,333,358 of NC_134101.1, forward strand.
TTTCTTTTATTAACTTTTTTCACACCTTAATTTATTATTAAATAGAATTTACTTACTTCAAAATCTTATTAAAATATAAATAACATGGTTTAGTTCACCGTTGGCTTGCCTAGCAGCGACATTGGGCGCCATCACAGACTATAAAGGAAATGTGATGACCCAAAATGTCATCTTTAAATTTAATGATTAATTATGTGATCTAAGCACTATTTACCATTACTCGACTTGAGTGTGCAGTCCGTAAAAAAATATTTCGGAAAGTTTTCAGGTGAAAAATGAATTAAAATGTGAATTAGAGCTTTAAAACTCAATTGAGTTGACTTTGGTCAACAGTTTGAGCAAACAGACTCGGATCAGTGTTTTGACAATTTTGGTAGGTCTGTATCGTGATTTGGGACTTAGGTGTATGCCCGGAATCAAATTCCGAGGTCCCTAGCCATAGATATGGAATTTTGATGAAAAATTAAAAGTTTAAGTTCAAATAGTGACCGGATGTCAAATTATGTGCAAATGACCCCGAAATAGAATTTTGATGATTCCAACAGGTCCGTATGGTGATTTTGGACTTAGGAGCGTGACCGGAATTTTATTTGGAAGTCCGTATTAGAATTAGGCTTGAAATGCCGAAAATTAAATTTTTGGGAAGTTTGACCGAGGGGTTGACTTTTTGATATCGGGGTCGAAATCTGATTCTGAAAATTTTCATAACTCATTTATGTCATTTATGACTTGTGACCAAAATTTGAGGTCAATCGGAATTGATTTGATATATTTCGGCGCAAAATATAGAAGTTGGAAGATTTGAAAACTCATAATTCGATTGGATGCGCGATTCGTAATTTCGGCGTTGTTTGGCATAGTTTGAAGCCTCAACTAAGTTCATATTGTATTTTGGGACATGTTGGTATATTTGGTTAAGGTACCGAGGGCCTCGGGTGGATTTCGGAAGGTTAACGGAATGAATTTCGGACAAAAAGGAACTGCTGGAATTTTTCTGCTGCAGAAGCTGTTTTTGGACAGCAACCGGTGCAATCGCAGAGCTGACTTTGGAAGCTTATATCTCGAAATCTATAAGGAATCTGAACATTTTCAAAACATGAAAGTTGTAGCCCTTTGATTCTAGTTTCCAGAATCATAAACCATTTATCATTCAGACATTTATACAAAATGTTATGATCGATTGACCGAAGCTGCTACTACAGATTTTTGCTACAGCAGTGTGCATCGCCAGAAATTTCTGCTGCACAGGGCTGACTTTGGGAGCTTATATCTCGCAATCTATAAGGAGTTGGGCGATGATCAAAACATAAAAGTTGTAGTACTTTGTATCTAGTTTGCAGAAATTTAAACCGTTTGGCAGTTGGAGTTGAGTACAAGAAGTTATGATTGATACACTAAAGGCTGTCGAGGAAGAGTTTGATATTTTCAACATAAGCATGTAATGATCCAAATGTCCATTTTTAGTTCTAAAGATCGAAATTCGATTTCGAGACTTTCTACATTTTGATAATGAATTATAGGAGTGATCTGAAAAGTTTGGTCTAATTTCATCAAGTCGCGATTGAGTTTTAAGCACGAAATATGAGTTAATTATTTAACGAGCGAAATTGATATCATATTGAGCAAATGAGCTCCGAATTGAGTTTCGATTGAACGAATGGGTTCGTAGTTTTATTTGTGACTCATAGGAACAAGAATTGTCGAATTCCGAGTTCGTGTGATGGAGTTAGAGCCTTTTTAGTGAAATAAAACTGTTGGTATAAATAGTCCTGGTGTGCACCTTTAGCGACCAGATGTGACACTTTTAGCGACGGGATTGGACTTTTAGCGACCAGAATAGTGTTTTTTGGGCAGAAACTTAAGGACAAAAAATGGTCATTTCCTTCATTTCGTTTTGGAGTGTTGGAGCACGGTTCTTGGGCGATTTTGAGGATTTCTTCAAGACTTCAACCTGGGTAAGTGTCCTATATCCAAATGTGATTATATTTCATAAATCCATGGTCATATTCATCATTTATTTCGGATTTAAATGGAAGAAATCAAGATTTTTGCAAAATCTTTCAAAAATGAAAATTTAAGATTTGGAGGTCGAGTTGTTATCAGATTTTGGTAAAATTGGTATGGGTGGACTCGTAATTGAATACGTTGTCGGATTTTATAAGTTTCGCCGGATTCCGAGATGTGGGCCCCACGGGCAAATTTTGAGCTAATTTCGGATTTTAATGAAAATGTAATATTTTCTTATGAAATTGGTTACTATAATTTTTATTGACTATATCGAATTAATTATGACTAGATACGAGTCGATCGGAGTCGAAAAATCGAGGAAAAAGCATAATACTTGATTAAATTGGAGCAAGTCGAGGTAAGTGACTTGTTTAACCTTGTGTGGGGGAAATTTCCCCTAGGATTGGTATTGATGTGATTATTGAAATGTGTTGAAAGTCGTGTGCACGAGGTGACGAGTGTGTACACGGGTTAAATTGCGAAAAGATTATATTTTTAAATTGTGTAGATCACTGTTGCGCATTTATTAAATTATTTTATCTTGTTATATTCTTCATCATTGATGTGAGATATATACTTCAAATTTGTTTGATCTTTTCTTACTAATGGTTTTACCTGTTTAGTTGAAACTTGGTTTCTTTTATTCTGTGCATTATTTGAAGGTTGATTTTCTTTAAATTAAATATTATTAATATGAAGTATTTGACATTTTTAAACTTGATATTGAAGCAACGTAGTTAAGATTTTGAAATATTATTTTCCTAAATTATTTACTCCTGAATATTTTTATACTCATTGTGAGGGAGCTGTGAGCTCTTTATTGTGGAAGAATATTATTGATGAATTATTTTGACATGAGCTGTGAGCTCTTTATTGTAGAAAACTATTATTGATGATTTATTTTGGCATGAGCCGTGAGCTCTTTATTGTGGCAAACTATTATTGATGATTTATTTTGGCATGAGCCGTGAGCTCTTTATTGTGAAAATATATTGTTGTTGAATTATTTTGGCAAGTTAAATTATTTGAGCACTTGAGGTGCAAATTGTGATATATTGTGATATTGATACGCATGCGGTGGTATAAGGTCTGGGTGTTGAAATGCATGCGGTGAGATAAGGGTGGCTTGATACGCGTGGCTAGTAGGGGAACTACTAGAAGTCATGCGGTGTGATAAGGGTGGCTAAAACGCGGGATGCTATTTCGGTAAAAAAATATTTTCTTTAAATAAATTGTGAAGGCTCCCGCGGTGATATAAGGAAATGAGATATTGTGAATTTATTTATGATTTGGGACTACGAGGCGGTACCTCGGGAGTGCCCTTATTGATATTGATTTATGGCCGTGGTTGCCTTTGATTATTATTGTGATTTTCATAAAGTTGAAGGAAATTCTGTTTTTATTTCCATGAGATATTATTTGCAATTATTTGGTGTCATTAAATGTGACATACTATTTGATTTATTTTCAATGTCATTTTATTTTACTACATTGATAAACATTTTACCATGCCATTATTATATTCCAGTAGGGCCTCACCTGACCTCGTCACTACTCTACTGAGGTTAGGCTTGGCACTTACTGGGTACCGCTGTGGTGTACTCATACTACGCTTCTGCACATCTTTTTGTGTAGATCCAGGTACATTTTACCAGCCTAGACGTCAGTGAGTTACTTCTGCACGGAGACTTCGAGGTATATCTGCCAGCATCCGCAGACTCCGGAGTCCCCTTCTATCATTTTATGTTGCTTCCTTATATTTTATTTAGACCTTGACATATAGAGATATTGAGAATAAATTCTTAGAAGCTTGTGACTCATTTCTACCGGGTTTTGGGAGTTGAAATTGTTTGAATTGTAGTTTATTTATTTCAGATATTTATTATTATTCTGCATTGATAGGCTTACCTAGTCTTAGAGACTAGGTGCCATCACGACATCCTACGGAGGGAATTTGGGGTCGTGACAAGTTGGTATCAGAGCACTAGGTTCATAGGTGTTATGAATCACAAGCAGGTTTAGTAGAGTCTTGTGGATCGGTACGGAGACGTCTGTACTTATCTTCGGGAGGCTATGGAATTGTTAGGAAAATATTCACTTCTTTGATTCCTTATCGTGCGACATTTATTTAGCTTGAAACATATATCTCATATTCCTTTGTATCCACTCGTGCGTTGACGGTTCGTGATGCCGCAGATGGACTACGAGGGAGCCAGAGATGCTCAAACATTGCCTTAACGTGTGGTTCCGGCTGAAGATGTGGGCATATTGAGAGATCACCTAGTGAATCATGTGCGGGGTTCAACGGACATTGGCGTCTGGTTAATTTATACAAGCTGTGAAGATTATTATTGAGGATTATCGGACGTTGTGACCTATGACTTCGCGCTGAGTAGGGGGAGTCCACTACCAATGGGTGGATTGCGAGGTCATGTATTATATCAGTTTTGGCCTGAAATGTATATATGTGGTACTGAAAGGTTCCCTAAAATTTACACATGTTTAAGACCTGAGATTTTATAGAGGATAAGGTTGGGACTTGCGGTATGTCCGCCTCTTAATAATCTTATACTTCAATACCAAAGGAGTTATAGAAACAACTCTAAATTTATAGAAGGTTTACTTAGCGTGGACGTCACTGTTGCGGATTTTGGGGTGCTTCGGAGTAAGTACACTTGTTGACGAGAGTCTGGACTATATGGTTCGTGATAAGATTTGTCTGTATGGAGCTCTACTTTTGTGAGCGTTGTGTATAAATAGGGGTAAGGGTTACCCCAAAGAAGAGTCGAAGAGTATGTTAAGAAATTGGTCAACTCAACAGTGTAGAGTCAGTATAATAAAAGAAGAAATTCGCCTTGGGAGAGATAATTCTCCACCGGTGTTCGTGGCAAGCCTATGAAGAGAGCATACCAGCCAATGCAACACCGCCCACTTGGCTCAGTTCTCAGAAATGCTTTTGAAAGAGTTTGTTTTCTGGACTCTTCGTAATGCGTGGCGCATAGGGTTTGAACGATTACGTCATATCACCATTGACGATGTCAGAATATGCCATCAAGTTCAATAAGGTAGCCCGTCATACTCGTACTTTGATTCCTACAGCCAGAGGGCGAGTCCATAGACTCATTAAAGGACTCAATTATGATCGTAAAATTTTGTACAACTCGGGAGCTACAAGCTGATACTTCATTTCTGCTAGTTGTACAAATTGCCAAGATATAAGAATGTGTTCGGGGTGAAAAAAAAAAGGAAACTGAGGAGACCAAGACGTCTCGAGGTTCTAGGGGATTCAGTGGATTCTACTCTACAAGTATAAATCATTATGGCGGGGGCTCAGGCAGTCGTCCAGCCCAGTCTGCACATCGGATTACTTAGGGTGCTCCAGTAAGTTCTTTTAATGCACTACCGACATGAGTTCCTACAATGGTTATTCCAATTATTTGGCACAGACTCAATATGAGCAGCCTAACCCGCAAAAAGGGTTGTTATGAATACGGTGATACTGGAACATCAGGAGAAAAATTTCCCAAACTTGGGAGAGGCTTATTTCATTAAATCACTCAGGCTACGTGCCCCATTGCAGTTACTACACCACCCACATGACCAGTTAGGGGTGGAGGACAGATGAGTAAAAGGCATCCTAGAGGTGGAGACCCAGCCGTTGATATATTTATTTTACGGTATGGCGGAGTTCGCTACATCAGATGGTGTCGTTACAGGTACGACCTCGATTTAATATAAAGGAATAATTTCCTTAAGTTGATTCGGTTCCAATATCGAAACGAGTCTTCCTATTGTGCTCCACTTATGAGTGAGCTTCATAATTCTATAATTTACTTATGTGTTTACCCCTGTTGGGAGATTTTATGGAGATAACTACGCCTATCATTTCGTGTTGGTCACTAATAAGAGCTGCGAGGCTAAATGTGGCTTTCTGTTACTCATTTCGGTAAATTTTGATGTAAATTCCGAATAATTAATTGCAAATTATGAATTATATGCCCTACCGGTGTGGGGTTCATTATGTGTTGTGATTTGGTGTAACCGAAATTATTTAAAAGGAGAAAATAGAAATTTTCAATTGGCACGATGTGCATATTACTTGTGATTCAGAACTGAGGACGAGATCCTCACATTTTTATATAAATTGATATGTTTAAACCGGGCTACGAGCTGCGGTGGAAGTTATATAAGGACGAGATCCTTGTGAGAAAAATTCTTGTGTTTAAGTTCTCCCTTGTGAAATTAAATTTGTACTATAGTACTAATAGGGAGTCATGCTTGTTAGGCTTATTTGAAAATTCTTATATGAAATTCTTTGTGCATAGTTGTCAAATTCGTGTTGTAATTATTAATTTTTAACCTATGAGGTAGGTGCCCGCCTAGGTGGCGTTAAATGTGACTCGTTAATTAAGGTAAATAATTATGAAGTCTTCATGCCTCGCATCTAGTTATCAGTATTGTGAAGGATTGCAATGAGATTTTTGTTAACATGAGGTTAAATGACGATTCTGTAATTGATTATGAATAACTATTAAGACCAAATTGATCCAAGAGGGTGCCCCATTTGCAGGGTCAGACGAGTGTGAGTTAAGCTTTCAGAAGCTCAAGATCACTTTGACTCCGACACAAGCATTGGTATTACTTACATATTCAAGGTCTTATACTGTGTATTGTGATGCGTCGCATATTGGTCTCGGCGCGATGTTGATGCAAGACGGTAGGGTGATTGCCTACGCGTCCAGATAGTTAAAGGTACATGAAAAAAAAAATTGGTCCACGGCCTTGAGTTTGCAGTTATTGTTCGTGTCTAGAAGAATTTGGCGGCATTATTTGTACGGTGTCCATTGTGAGGTCTACACCGATCACCGAAGTCTGCAACATCTGTTTAAATAGAAGGATCTTAATTTGCGGCAGCGGAGATGGTTGGAGTTGCTTAAGGATTATGATATCACCATTCTCTATCATCCTGGGAAGGCCAATGTAGTGGCCGATGCCTTGAGTCATAAGGCGAAGAGTTTGGGCAGCTTAGCATATTTACCGGTAGCAGAGAGGCCTTTGGCCTTGGATATTCAGGCCTTGGCCAACCAGTTTGTCAGATTGGATGTTTTCAAGCTTTGTCGAGTTTTGGCTTGTGTAGTTTCTCAGTCTTCTCTTTATGATCGTATCAGGGAGCGTCAGTATGATGACCCCCATTTTCTTGTCCTTAAGGATACAGTTCAGCACGGTGATGTCAAAGAAGTCGCAATTGGAGATGACGGTGTATTACGGATGCAGGGCAGGCTATGTGTGCCTAATGTAGATGATTTTTGTGAATTGATTCTCCAAGAGGCTCACAGTTCGCGGTACTCCATACATCCGGGTGCTGTGAAGATGTAGCAGGACTTGAGGCAACATTATTGGTGGAGGAAGATGAAGAAAGACATAGTGGAGTATGTAGCTCGATGTCTAAATTGTCAACAAGTGAAATATGAGCATCAACGACTGAGTGGATTGCTTCAGAAGTTAGAAATTCCAGAATGAAAATGGGAGAGGATCACTATGGATTTCGTTGTTGGGCTCCCATGGACTCAGAGGAAGTTCAATGCAGCTTGGGTGATTGTGGATAGATTGGCCAAGTCAGCTCATTGCAATCCTATGATGACTGCCTACTCTTCCGAGCAGTTGGCTCGAATCTATATTCGCGAGATTGCCAGATTTCACGGCATACCGGTATCTATCATCTTTGACCGGGGTATGCAGTTTACATCACGGTTCTAGAGGGTAGTACAACATGAGTTGGGTACTCGGGTAGAGTTCAGTACAACATTTCACCCTCAGACGGACGAGCAGTTCGAACGCACTATTCAGATACTGGAGGATATGCTTCGTGCGTGTGTGTTAGATTTTGGGGGTGCTTGGGATCAGTTCTTACCACTTGCGTAGCTTGCTTACAACAACAGTTGTCAGTCAAGCATTCAGATGGCTCCGTATGAGGCCTTGTATGGTAGGTGGTGCCAGTCCCTAGTGGGTTGGTTCGAACCGGGCGAGGCTAGGCTATTGGGTACAGACTTGATTCAGGATTGACTTCGTACAGCCCAATCTAGACAGAAGAGTTATGCAAATTGGAAGGTTCGTGATGTTGCATTCATGGTTGGTGAGCGGGTATTGCTCCGGGTTTCGCCTATGAAGGGTGTGATGAGTTTTGGGAAGAAGGGCAATTTGAGCCCTAGGTATATTGGGCCTTATGAGATTCTTGAGAAAGTTGGAGAGACTTTAGATAGACAGGTTCGAAAGCTGCGGTCAAAGAATATTGCTTCCGTGAAGGTTCAGTGGAGGGGTCATCCGATCGAGGAGGCGACTTGGGAGACCGAGCATGATATACGTAGCCGTTATCCACACTTATTCACAAGCTCAGTTACTTTTTCTAACTCCGTTCGAGGACGAACGTTTGTTTTAGAGGTGGAGAATATGATGACCCAAAATGTCATCTTTAAATTTAATGATTAATTATGTGATCTAAGCACTATTTACCATTACTCGACTTGAGTGTGCAGTCCGTAAAAAATATTTCGGAAAGTTTTCAGGTGAAAAATAAATTAAAATGTGAATTAGAGCTTTAAAACTCAATTGAGTTGACTTTGGTCAACAGTTTGAGCAAACAGACTCGGATCAATGTTTTGACAATTTTGGTAGGTCTGTATCGTGATTTGGGACTTAGGTGTATGCCCGGAATCAAATTCCGAGGTCCCTAGCCATAGATATGGAATTTTGATGAAAAATTAAAAGTTTAAGTTCAAATAGTGACCGGATGTCAAATTATGTGCAAATGACCCCGGAATCGAATTTTGATGATTCCAACAGGTCCGTATGGTGATTTTGGACTTAGGAACGTGACCGGAATTTTATTTGGAAGTCCGTAGTAGAATTAGGCTTGAAATGCCGAAAATTGAATTTTTGGGAAGTTTGACCGAGGGGTTGACTTTTTGATATCGTGGTCGAAATTGGATTCTGAAAATTTTCATAACTCATTTATGTCATTTATGACTTGTGTGCAAAATTTGAGGTCAATCGGAATTGATTTGATATGTTTCGGCGCAAAATATAGAAGTTGGAAGATTTGAAAACTCATAATTCGATTCGATGCGCGATTCGTAATTTCGGCGTTGTTTGGCATGGTTTGAAGCCTCAACTAAGTTCATATTATATTTTGGGACATGTTGGTATATTTGGTTAAGGTACCGAGGGCCTCGGGTGGATTTCAGAAGGTTAACGGAATGAATTTCGGACAAAAAGGAACTGCTGGAATTTTTCTGCTGCAGAAGCTATTTTTGGACAGCAACCGGTGCAATCGCAGAGCTGACTTTGGAAGCTTATATCTCGAAATCTATAAGGAATCTGAACATTTTCAAAACATGAAAGTTGTATCCCTTTGATTCTAGTTTCCAGAATGATAAACGATTTATCATTCAGACATTTATACAAAATGTTATGATCGATTGACCGAAGCTGCTACTGCAGATTTTTGCTACAGCAGTGTGCATCGCCAGAAATTTCTGCTGCACAGGGCTGACTTTGGGAGCTTACTCGCAATCTATAAGGAGTTGGGCGATGAGCAAAACATGAAAGTTGTAGTACTTTGTATCTAGTTTGCAGAACTTTAAACCGTTTGGCAGTTGGAGTTGAGTACAAGAAGTTATGATTGATACACTAAAGGCTGTCGAGGAAGAGTTTGATGTTTTCAACATAAGCATGTAATGATTCAAAAGTCCATTTTTAGTTCTAGAGATCGAAATTCGATTTCGAGACTTTCTACATTTTGATAATGAATTATAGGAGTGATTTGGAAAGTTTGGTCTAATTTCATCAAGTCGCGGTTGAGTTTTAAGCATGAAATATGAGTTAATTGTTTAAGGAGCGAAATTGATATCATATTGAGCAAATGAGCTCCGAATTGAGTTTCGATTGAACAAATGGGTTCGTAGTTTTATTTGTGACTCATAGGAACAAGAATCGTCGAATTCCGAGTTCGTATGATGGAGTTAGAGCCTTTTTAGTGAAATAAAACTGTTGGTGTAAATAGTCCTGGGGTGTACCTTTAGCGACCAGATGTGACACTTTTAGCGACGGGATTGGACTTTTAGCGACCAAAATAGTGTTTTTTGGGCAGAAACTTAAGGACCAAAAATGGTCATTTCCTTCATTTCGTTTTGGAGTTTTGGAGCACGGTTCTTGGGCGATTTTGAAGATTTCTTCAAGACTTCAACCTGGGTAAGTGTCCTATATCCAAATGTGATTATATTTCATAAATCCATGGTCATATTCATCATTTATTTCGGATTTAAATGGAAGAAATCAAGATTTTTGCAAAATCTTCCAAAAACAAAAATTTAAGATTTGGAGGTCGAGTTGTTATCGGATTTTGGTAAAATTGGTATGGGTGGACTCGTAATTGAATGGGTTGTCGGATTTTATAAGTTTCGCCGGATTCCGAGATATGGGCCCCACGGGCAAATTTTGAGCTAATTTCGGATTTTAATGAAAATGTAATATTTTCATATGAAATTGATTACTATAATTTTTGTTGACTGTATCGAATTAATTATGACTAGATACAAGTCGATCGGAGTCGAAAAATCGAGGAAAAAGCATAATACTTGATTAAATTGGAGCAAGTCGAGGTAAGTGACTTGTCTAACCTTGTGTGGGGGAAATTTCCCCTAGGATTGGTATTGATGTGATTATTGAAATGTGTTGAAAGTCGTGTGCACGAGGTGACGAGTGTGTACACGGGTTAAATTGCGAAAGATTATATTTTTAAATTGTGTAGATCACTGTTGCGCATTTATTAAATTATTTTATCTTGTTATATTCTTCATCATTGATGTGAGATATATACTTCAAATTTGTTTGATCTTTTCTTACTAATGGTTTTACCTGTTTAGTTGAAACTTGGTTTCTTTTATTCTGTGCATTATTTGAAGGTTGATTTTCTTTAAATTAAATATTATTAATATGAAGTATTTGACATTTTTAAACTTGATATTGAAGCAACGTAGTTAAGATTTTGAAATATTATTTTCCTAAATTATTTACTCCTGAATATTTTTATACTCATTGTGAGGGAGCTGTGAGCTCTTTATTGTAGAAGAATATTATTGATGAATTATTTTGACATGAGCTGTGAGCTCTTTATTGTGGAAAACTATTATTGATGATTTATTTTGGCATGAGCCGTGAGCTCTTTATTGTGGCAAACTATTATTGATGATTTATTTTGGCATGAGCCGTGAGCTCTTTATTGTGGAAAAATATTGTTGTTGAATTATTTTGGCAAGTTAAATTATTTGAGCACTTGAGGTGCAAATTGTGATATATTGTGATATTGATACGCATGCGGTGGTATAAGGTCTGGGTATTGAAACGCATGCGGTGAGATAAGGGTGGCTTGATACGCGTGGCTAGTAGGGGAACTACTAGAAGTCATGCGGTGTGTTAAGGGTGGCTAAAACGCGGGATGCTATTTTGGGAAAAAAAATATTTTCTTTAAATAAATTGTGAAGGCTCCCGTGGTGATATAAGGAAATGAGATATTGTGAATTTATTTATGATTTGGGACTACGAGGCGGTACCTCGGTAGTGCTCTTGTTGATATTGATTTATGGCCGTAGTTGCCTTTGATTATTATTGTGATTTTCATAAAGTTGAAGGAAATTCTGTTTTGATTTCCACGAGATATTATTTGCAATTATTTGGTGTCATTAAATGTGACATACTATTTGATTCATTTTCAATGTCATTTTATTTTACTACATTGATAAACATTTTACCATGCCATTATTATATTCCAATAGGGCCTCACCTGACCTCGTCACTACTCTACCGAGGTTAGGCTTGGCACTTACTGGGTACCGCTGTGGTGTACTCATACTACGCTTCTGCACATCTTTTTGTGCAGATCCAGGTACATTTTATCAGCCTAGACGTCAGTGAGTTACTTCTGCACGGAGACTTCGAGGTATATCTGCCAGCGTCCGCAGACTCCGGAGTCCCCTTCTATCATTTTATGTTGCTTCCTTATATTTTATTTAGACCTTGACATATAGAGACATTGAGAATAAATTCTTAGAAGCTTGTGACTTATTTCTACCGGGTTTTGGGAGTTGAAATTGTTTGAATTATAGTTTATTTATTTCAGATATTTATTATTATTCTGCATTGATAGGCTTACCTAGTCTTAGAGACTAGGTGCCATCACGACATCCTACGGAGGGAATTTGGGGTCGTGACAGGAAATTGGGGCGTGACGGGTAATTAATCTGTTATAATCTTAGACTCTTACTTACATAAAAGAAAATATCGGATGTATAGTTATGTGCTTGGACAACGAAAGAAAACTCACTCCAAAATGAAGAAATAGTAGATTAATCAAAATTTAGCAATTAAATAATACCTTTTGCAATAATAATTTAGTATTTTCTAATATGTTGAAAACAATTGATATGATATTTCTTATTGATCATAGAAATAGAACAATTGTATTTTGGTCTTGAGATTCTCTTTCTTCGTTGAAGTTAGCTAATTAGGATCAATAATTTTTAGAAACTTGATCTTTTGTTAATTTTTATTTTATAACTCAAACACAAATTTTAATATAATATTTATATAAATTTTTTTTGTATTCGTTGAGATAGGGTACACGCGCAACGCGCGTATCCTAAAACTAGTACTATAAATGCAAATAAAAGTGAGAAAACAATCTATATTATAAACCAAAGAGTAAATATATTACATTTAAGTAAAATAAAATCAACTATTTGCATGAAATAAAGATATTATAAATAATGTTTTTTATAGCTTCTCTCATCCTAAATGATATTGTTAGCTTTGTTATATATTCAAATTTTTGTAATATTAGTTTATTAATTTTTAGTGTTAAGTTAGATTTATGATAATTATTAAGTTATTAAAATAATATCAGATCATTAAATCAATATGATCTTATATCTATTTACATTAAATCAATGTAGATAGATACAGGCACATAAATGTTTAAATCTTAGTAATATATTTAAATTTAACTAATTATAACTATATACTTATTTAAGTTAGATTTGAAATTCTCAAGTAATACTTTGTTTAATATGAATTATGATATTTATTATTTACCAAAAAATAAATTATGATATACTTGTTTATTTTGTTATACACTCCTATATATATCGGCTATATTAATTTCTTAACTTTTAAAAAAAAATAAATTTAATGAAAGTGAAAATATGTAACTATTTTTAATGCAAATAATACTCAAAAATAAGCATAATAATAGTGAAAATATGTAACTACTCTTAAATACAATTAATAGGAGAGAAAATATGTAACTACTCTTAAACTTTTAGTTTTTAGATTCAGTGTATAATTTGATTTATAATAATTAATATTTATTAAGATGTAAAAACCATATCATTATAACATATTTTATTATGATTATTATTATTTTCTTGTAGTGTTAAATATGTTCCTTGTATATAATTGGAGCCTTTGGTCATTTACCAAAACTAGATGCACCAACCCTGCCCCAACAAAGCTCTTCAATATATGAGCACTTATTTAAAAATGAATTCTTAAATATACATGATTAAGTGATTTAAAATTATTGAGGACCATATGCATACATATCACTACAACAATGAAATCTTCAATATGAATACTTTCTAAAAAAATATAAGTATACTTATTTAAAAGTAATAGAGTATATGACATACATAAATATCTATAACTATTAAAATAATTTAAACTTTTCATACGAAACTATATAACTAACAACAAGTGCAAAAATAAAAATGAATTTGATAAGTCTAAAAAAGTCAATTGATAAGTTTTGCTGCTATAAGAAGGTAAACAAATGATCTATTGTTTGGGAATGCAGATTAATTTTGCATTTTAATCTTAGTTGTTTGAAATTTAAATAATCCTTTAATTTCATATACAATTACTATTTTCTTCCTTAATCATATACAATTACTAATTTTCTTTCTTATAAGAAAAATATAACGGTTACATTTGACATTGATTTTTCATTACTTAATAGTGTTAGACAACTCTTGTCATAGTGTTCATAATCGAGCAAAAATATTCATCATTTTTGTCATAGCAACCATTTTCATTTTTTAAGCCACTTATTTCGTTTTCTTTATAATTTGAAGCAAAAATACTTATTTAGCTACAAGATTTTGTTTCGAATAATTTAATAGGCCAATAAGGTAATTATTGCTATAGTAAGTTTTAACTTTTGGCAAAAGCTAATGATTAGCTATAAGATTTTATCAGAGCAATAGATTTGTGGCTATATCATTCTTGTAATGACCCGGCCAGTCATTTTGAGCTCTAGCGCATCATTCAACGGTTTGAGGTCTTGAGTAGCTTCAGATACATGTGGCCGAAATTGAATTTCGGGAAGTTCGGAGTTTATTTGGAAGGAAAAATTATAGTTATGGAAGCTTTAAGTTGGAAGAATTTACTAAGGTGTGATTTTTGAGTAAACGACCTCGGAATTGGGATTTGAAGGTTCCAACAGGTTCGTATGATGATTTTGGTCTTGGGAGCGTGATCGGATGTCACAACCCAATTGTCCCCTCCGTGTAACGTCGTGACGACACCTAGTCTCTACAACTAGGTAAGCCTAACATTTTTGCGGAATAATGAAATAAAATATAAATTTAACAAACTATTCAAAAATACACAACAATCCCAAAAACTAGAACATCGTGAATCACAAACTACAGAAGGAAAATCTTGTGTCTCTATACATCAGAGTCTAACAAAGGAGAAATACAGAAGATAATGGACATGAGAAAGAGTAGAAGGGGACTCCGAGGTCTGCGGATGCGGCAGATATATCTTGAAGTCTCTAAAGCTGTTCCGGCTCACTGATAGTGCGGATGATAAGGAGTACCTGGATCTGCACACGAAAAGCATGTGCAGAGAGTAGCATGAGTACACCACAATCGGTACCCAGTAAGTGTCAAGCCTAACCTCGGTCGAGTAGTGATGAGGTCAGGTCAGGGCCCTACTGGTAAATATATAATAAAATAATATAGAGTGTAATACCGCAATAAAATAAAGGCTGAAATTTAACAACAATGAAATCATAGAGGGTAAAAGCTCAGTACACAGAAACACAACAGGGGATCTCCTGAGATACCGTCTCATAGTCCCAAACGTAAATGTGCAGGGGAATCTCCCGCAATACCGTTCCATAGTCTCAAAGTAAATATGTGGTAGAGGGGGATCTCCCAGGATACTGTTCCGTAGTCCCAAATTAAATATGCAGCGCAAGCAATAGAAATGCAACTACATCACGAAATCTTACGATTTAGACTAAGTATCAGTCAAGGAAGAAGCAGGAAATTCACTAAGCATGCTGCACAGAGTTTACATAAGCAATTAAGACGCGTAGAGATGTTGTATTAGACTAAACAGGATAGCTACACATATTGGAATAGCTCAATTAAGAATGAAAAT
This sequence comes from Nicotiana tabacum, assembly GCF_000715075.1. Lineage (NCBI taxonomy): Eukaryota > Viridiplantae > Streptophyta > Magnoliopsida > Solanales > Solanaceae > Nicotiana > Nicotiana tabacum. Next base: position 41,348,865 of record NC_134101.1, read on the forward strand.
AGATTAATACTCATTTAAAATGATATGTCTCAAAATAAAAGGAAAACGGGTTGTTGCTCAGTAAGAGAATCAGGTATTTCCACAACTAGCACGTGTACGTACTCGTCACCTCACGTACACGGTGCTCACATATCACAATAGTTCCAAATCTTAAGGAGATTTCCCCCACACAAAGTTAGGCAAGCCACTTTCCTCGAACCAAACTCAATCAATCGGTAAGAATGCGTTTCCCACGAATATCCGGCTCTGAATGGCCCAAATCTAGCCAAAAGAAATTATATATCATAAATACAACCATAATAGACTCATCTTATTGATTAAATCAACACTTTAACGAAAATTCCAAAATACGCCCCAAAAGGTCGACCCGAGCCCACATCTCGGAATCGGGTAAAGGTCACAAAATCCGAAAGCCCATTCACTCACAAGTCTAATCATATCAAATTTACTAAATTCGACACCAAATGGTTCTTCAAATACACAATTCAAACTTTCCAAATCCCTAGCCTCCAACTCCCAATTTCCACCGTAAATACACACTAACTAGGTGGAAAAATAAATGGGGAAGCAAGATTATTAATCAAAAATAAGCACAAGGGACTTACCTCAAGAAATACCTCGAAAATGCTCTCAAACATCGCCCTAAACCGAGTTTGCCAAGTCCAAAATGACAAAAGTCGCGAAACCCTTCGGTTTTAACCACTACCTAGGTATTTCTACACCTGCGGAGCCTGGGCTTGCACTGCGGGTGTGCATGTGTGGAAAAATGTGTGCATCTGACCAAATAACTTACCTTCTCTGCCTCCGCACCTCCGATGAAAGGGCCGCACCTGCGCGTGCGCGCCTGCGGAAATCCTTTCCGCTTCAGCGGACTTTGCGTACCTGCGATGACCCTAACGCATCTGCGAGCATCGCAGATGAGGAATTCACCTCGCACCTGCGATCCATGGCACTCCTACACTTTTTTCCTCTTCTGGTGCTTGCCTCTCCGCACGTGCGATCCCTCACATGCGGTCTCTCCACCGCAGGTGCGAAAATACTAGAAGCCTGAAGACTTCAGCAGCAACACAAATCCAACTTTTGATCCGTTAAGCACTCGAAACTCACCCGAGGATCCCGGAACCTCAACCAAACTTACCAACCAATACTAAAACACCATACGAACTTAGTTGAGCTCTAAAATCACATCAACTAGCGCAAAAAGCATAAATCATCCTCTTATTCAAACTTAAAGAACTTGAAACTTCCAAATTCGACAACAGTTGCCAAAACCAATCAAACCACATCCGATTGACCCCAAATTTTGCACACAAGTCATATTCAACATTACAGACCTACTCCAACTTCCGGAATCGAAATCCAACTCCGACAACAAAAATTCCACTACCAGCCCAAAACTCCAAAAATTCGACTTTCTCCATTTCAAACCTAAATGAGCTACGGACCTCCAAAACACAATCCAGACATGCTCCTAAGTCCAAAATCACCCAATTGAGCTAACAGAACCGGTGAAACCCCATTCCAGATTCCTCTTCACACAGTTCCAACTACGGTTAAAATTCTAAGACTTAAGCTTTCTTTAGGGACTAAGTGCCCAAATCACTCCAAAACCCAAAACGAAACCTCCCGGCAAGTCACAATAGCAGAAATAGATATGGGAGAAGTAGTAAATATGGGATCGGGGATACTACTCTCAAAGCGACCGGCCGGGTTGTTACATCCTCCTCCTCTTAAAACAATCGTTCGTCCTCGAACGAGCATAGAGACATACCTGAAGTGGTGAAAAGATAAGGATAATGGCTGTGTATATCCTACTCGGTCTCCCAAGTCGCCTCCTTGAGCGGCTGTCCTCTCCACTGAACCTTCACGGAAGCAATGTTCTTTGACCTTAGCTTTCTGACCTGCCTGTCTAAAATAGCCACTGGCTCTTAAACATAAGATAGATCTTTGTCCAATTGGACTGAGCTGAAATCTAATACGTGAGCCGGATCACCGCGATACTTCCGGAGCATCGAAACATGAAATACCGGATGAACTCCTGCTATGCTGGGAGGTAAGCAAGCTCATAAGCAACCTCCCCAACACGCCGCAACACTTCAAAAGGACCAATTAACCTTGGGCTCAACTTGCCCTTCTTTCCGAATCTCATAACGCCCTTCATAGGCGAAACCCGAAGCAAGACCCGCTCTTTAACCATGAATGCAATATTGCGAACCTTCCAATCCGCATAACTCTTCTATCTGGACTGGGCTATGCGAAGTCTATCCTGAATCACTTTAACCTTTTCCGAGGCATCCTGTACCAAGTCCATACCCAATAATCTGGCCTCGCCCGGCTCAAACCATCCCACTGGGGACCGACACCGCCTACCATACAGAGCCTCATATAGTGCCATCTGAATGCTGGACTGATAACTATTGTTGTAGGAAAACTCCGCAAGTGGCAAAAACTGGTCCCAAGCACACCCTAAATCTATCTCACAAGCGCGGAGCATATCCTCCAGTATCTAAATAGTGCGCTCGGACCGTCCGTCCGTCTGAGGGTGAAATTCTATGCTCAACTCAACCCGAGTACCCAACTCAAGATGTACAACTCTCCAAAACCGTGACGTAAACTGTGTACCCCGGTCAGAGATAATAGATAGAGATACGCCATGAAGCCTAACGGTCTCACGGATGTAGATTCGAGCTATTTGCTTGGAAGAATAGATAGTCATTACTGGAATGAAATGAGCTGAGTTGGTCAGCCTGTCCACAATCACCCAAACTACATCAAACTTTCACTGAATCTGTAGGAGACCAACAACGAAGTCCATAGTGATCCGCTCCCATTTTCACTCCTGAATCTCTATCTTCTGAAGCAACCCACCCGGTCGTTGATGCTCATACTTAACCTGCTGGCAATTTAGACATCTAACCACATACTCTACTATGTCCTTCTTCATCCTCCTCCACCAATAATGTTGCCTCAGGTCCTGATAAATCATTGCGGCACCCGGATGAATAGAGTATCGCAAGCTATGAGCCTCTTGAAGAATTAACTCACGCAAATCCATCTACATTGGGAACACAAAGCCTGCCCTACATCCTCAATGCACCATCGTCTCCAATAGTAACCTCCTTAGAATCACCGTGCTAGACCGGGTCCTTATGGACAAGCAGATGGGGGTCATCATACTAACGCTCCCTGAAACAGTCATAAAGGGAAGACTGAGAGACCACACAAGCCAAAACTCGACTCGACTCAGAAATATCCAATCTCATAAACTGGCTGGCTAAGGCCTGAATATCCAACGCCGTGGGCCTCTCTGCTGCCGGTAGATATGCTAAGCTCCCCAAACTCTCTGCCCGGTGACTCAAAGCATCGGCCACCCCATTGGCCTTCCCAGGGTGGTAAAAAATAGTGATATCATAATCCTTAAGTAGCTCCAACTACCTCCACTGATGTAAATTAAGATCTTTCTGCTTAAACAGATGCTGCAAACTCCGATGATCGGTGTAAATCTCATAAGGAACACCGTACAAATAATGCCGCCATATCTTCATGGCATGAACAATAGCTGCTAACTCAAGGTCATGGACATGATAGTTCTTTTCATACACCTTCAGTTGTCTGCCAAACCGAGAAAACTCCGAATCTCTATAGCTGAGGACGGTCTGGGCCAACTCTGCACTGTTTCGATCTTTTTCGGATGTACCTGGATCCCATCACTCGATACTATATGACCCAAGAATGCCACTGAGTCTAGCCAAAACTCACACTTTGAAAATTTTGCATATAACTTCTTTTCTCTTAAGGTCTGAAGCGCAGTCCTCAGGTGCAGCTCATGATCCTCCCGACTCCGGGAGTATACCAGAATGTCTTCAATAAACACAATGAAAAATGAGTCACGATAAGGCCATAAAACACTGTGCATCAAGTGCATAAAAGTTGTTGGGGCATTGGTCAACCCAAAAGACATAACAAGAAACTCATAGTGACCATATCTGGTCCTGAAAGCAATCTTCGGGATATCTGGCTCCCGAATCTTCAACTGATGATATCCCAAACGTAAGTCAATCTTGGAAAACACTCTGGCACCATCAAATCACATCAACTAACGCTAAAAGCACAAATCATCCTTCGATTCAAACTTAAAGAACTTGAAACTTCCAAATTTGACAACCTATGCCGAAACCAACCAAACCACATCTGATGGACCGCAAAGTTTGTACACAAGTCATATTCAATATTATGGACATACTTCAACTTCCGGAATCAGAATCTAACCCCGATATCAACATTTCCACTACCGGCCCAAAACTCCAAAAATTTGACTTTCTCCAATTCAAGCCTAAATGAGCTACGGACCTCCAAAACATAATTTGGACACGCTCCTAAGTCCAAAATCACCCAACTGAGCTAATAGAAGCGACAAAACTTTATTCTGGAGTCCTCTTCACACAGTACCAAGTATGGTCAAAATTCTAAGACTTAAGCTTTTGTTTAGGGACTAAGTGTCCCAAATCACTCCAAAAACCAAAATGAAACCTCTCGAAAGTCACAATAGCAGAAATAGATATGGGAGAAGCAGTAAATAGGAGATCAGGGCTACTACTCTCAAAATGACAGGGCGGGTCGTTACACCGGATGTCAATTTGGAGGTCTGTAGTTCATTTTGGCTCCAATTGCCGAAAGTTGAAGATTGGATAATTTTTGGGAAATTTGACTGGTAGTGGACTTTTTGATATTGGGGTCGGATTTTTATTTCAGAAGTAGGATCAGGTCCTTAATGTCAATTATGACCTTTGTGCAAAATTTGAGGTCAATCCTACTTGATTTGATAGGTTTCGCCGTCGAATGTAGAATTTTGTAGTTCCAAAATGCATTAAGCATTAATTGGGGTGTGATTCCTGGTTTTAGCATTGTTTGATGTGATTTGAAGGCTCGACTAAGTTCTTAATGTATTTTGGGACATGTTGGTATATTTGGTTAAGGTCCCGAGGGCCTCGGGAGGACACCGAATGGTTAAAGGATTTATATTGGACTTAGGAGATGCTGAAGCTGGGTAACAGCTGGTGTAACCGCTTCTTCGAAAGTTCGGTCGCGGAAGTTCTTACCGCTTTTTCATTGTGATACGGTGTCTTCGTCCTTGTTTGAACATATTACTGTTCATCGATGTTACGGTCTTCTTGGATTTTGCCTTCGGGGCAGTGTGTTGTGAAATAGTGCCTGAGGGGCGGTTGTCAGAGGTAGCAGTGTGCAGCGGTTCAGAATCGAATTGGTATTTCTAATGTTGATGGCTCGAGAGAGATGGTCTTCGTAGAGGATTAGAGTCGATAACAATCTATTGGTTCAGGTGCTACATAGATGCATTTTTTATTTGATGCAACAATTGGGCAACAAAGTATGAGGGAAGACATGGCGGGAAGTGTTTCGTGGTGGTTGAAGTACGGTCAAGTATGAGAATTAGAGGTTGATAGTTGCTTAAAGGAGATGGTTTAACCGAAGTCAAAGTGGCAGATTAGCGTATGAATTCTATAGTTGGATAGTCGCGGGCCTTGAGAAAGTGTAGAACATTTTGGGAATCGTGATGGAAGGTGATTTGGCCTAAAGATATTATTCTGAGTGATGGTTACTATACTAAGAAAGATTGAATATGGTAGAAAGGAGTTTATTTGAAATGTAGAAGGGTGTGAAGATCTGATTATCGTTGCACGTGCAATATGAGTTGAGTCCGGAAGGTATTGTTGAACTTTCAGTTTATGTCAATAGGGAAGGAGCAAACTTATACAACTGGTGGGGGAGCATGAGCTCAGGAGAACTTACTGATCACGTGGTAGTTGTACCCAGTGCAGCGTTGTTGGAAGATGTCGGAAAGGAATTCCATAGGTGGGTTATCTTCTATGAGCAGGTTAGCGGTGGCGTGATATTGATGATGCTTTTGCAAGAAATATTACTTGCTACCCAGTAAGAGGTTGAATGTGTGACTGTGACTGGTGATTCAGGATGTTCATGAAAAGCTTAACAAAATACTTCGAGAAATTTGGCGGGTTAACGTTGCGGGATCATGGTAAATGAGAAGGAGGAATCGTTGTGGTCTCTATATTATATGATGGCAGCTTAAAGATAAGTGGGGGAGCCCCACCGTTTATGATTTGATCGCATGGTTGTCGGCTTGTGCATCTTCTAGTTATCGGTGCATTGATGGATTAATTGTGACTTAGAAAAGGAAACATCATGGGTAATACAAACAGAGAAATTGATAAATGTGTGCTATATTCTGCCTCATTGATTGAGGTGTAGGATTTGAGAAGACTTCGAGTTTATGCTTCTTGTGAATGTAATGTAGAAGGAAAAGAATTCGGCATGTTGTTTCTTTGAGATTGTATTCATGTGCTAGCATAGCGTTAAAGTTGGTTATGTTCGAGATCATGTCAGAGTGGGTGACTCTCAACAACGTCCTAATGACTTCGGGTCCGTTATATGGTTAAGGATCGAGTCTTCACAGTGCATTACGAATGGGACTTGGAATGTTCTACGTTTTCATCAGTTATGCGGTGCAGTATTGGAAGAAAGGAAGAGATAGTCGGATTCATGGAAGGTCTTGCAGAATGGGGGTACCAGTTGAAGATGCTATGTTACGCGTAAGGAGGTGTGAGATGATTCATGGGTATTGAGACAAGGTGGTCTCGCAATTTGGGTCACTCGGGATGAGTGCGGACGGAGTTCGTTATGTTGTGAATGGAGCTATTATATTTCTAAGTCAGTTCAAGAGTAAATTGAAAGAAGTTGGGTCGATTAGTAATGGTTGAATCGGCATGATTATATCAATGGTTAGTTCCTTCGGTGTGTGAAGTTATACATGTATTTTGTGGACGTACGTGCGGGCTTGACAACCCCATAATCTGATCGATTTGGGAGGTATTTGTATAAATCAAAGGTTAGAAGAAAAACCTAGAATTGTATAAAAATGAGTGTTTAACCATGAAAATGGTTATGAAATTAGATAGAAATTATATATTTGAGTTCTTGAGATTATGGGTAAAGTTTTCATCTGAAAATTTTCGGAATCCGGGCACGTGGGCCCGGGATGAATTTTAGGAATTTTACCATTTTGGATAGGGTAATTTATTTAATAAGTGAATTTCGAATTATTGAACATGTATTGATTATTTTATATAACTTTTGGATAGTTTCGGATTTTTTGGTATTGAATTGAGGTTTTCGCGACATTTTGATCGGAAAAGTGAACTTTGAGACAAGGTAAGTCTCTTGTCTAATCTTGTGAGGGGAAAATAACCCCATAGGTGATTAAATTAATAATTGTTGCTAAGTGTGGGGGCTACGTACGCATGAGGTGACGAGAGTCGGTACGTACCTACTATTTATGCTAAAATCCGGGTAGTTTAGGACTCAAATCATGAATTACGTGAATAAATTATATTTTTATTTAATTAAATTATTTGTAATATATATTGTGCATTGTTAGGGAAAATAGTAAAAGATGAGAATCTTATATACTTAATTTTCTGTTTAAATTAATTAATTATTAAAATAAATTGTTCATCCTCTCGAATCAATCTTATAATAAATATACTTTCATTCCGGAGGTACATAAGAAAATGTCCTCCTTTCTTGTGGAGCGGGCCGAATGCCTCGGCATTATAGATGCATCTATGAATCGCGCCGCACGTCCCTCGGCAGTGTACGCGACACTCTGGATCGGGTCGTACGACCTCGGCAGAAATCGTGCCTAATAATAATAATTACACGATACCTTGATATTTTAATTGCAGTTTGTGAATTTAATTAATCGATTGGAAATTGTTACATTTAAAGGAATTTAATTATTTCTGCTGGTTAAATAAAATTATTGTTAACTCTGTAAATCATGTTGATTTAGATATTCTAGTTTTATTTCAATTATTATTATTGATCCTTACTGAGTGTCAAAGTCGGCCATCTCCTCTCCACCTCTTCGAGATTAGGCTTCATACTTATTGGGTACACGTTGTTTACGTACTCATGCTACACTTGCTTCGCTTGTTTGCTTAGAAAATGAGAAAGGTGCTATTGTTGGACCTATCGACGCACATCCGCGTTATCCAATGGCTTAGTGGTGAGCTACTTTCTGAGCCGTTTTGTAGCAACCAATGCCTCTTCCTGAAAATTTTATTTTGTCTACTTTATTTCAGATAATATTTATAATTTTTTGTATAATCTACTAGATGCTCATACACTAGTGACACCAGGTCTTGGCACACACACTAGTAAAATATTTTGATTTGATTATTTTGCTTGGTTATTTTAATTTACCAGATCTTTTCATATTGTTTTAATTCTTGCAAGTAAGAAGAGTTTAATTCTCAGTTAATTTTAAAGAATAGAATATGGGTTTAAATTATTGGTTGGCTTGCCTAGCTGTAATGTTGGGCGCCATCACAGCCGATAGGTGAAATTGGGTCGTGACAAGCCAACTTATTTGTGAGCTTGTTCCTGGTTGAACTGTGACGACCTATTTTGAAAGGTCCATTTTATATACTCCAATTGAGGAGGTAGCTACTCGCTGACAGTTTGAGTTATTGTTGAGAGGAGGATTGTACCACGTATTATACTTGTCACTTCATTTACTTTCTCTAATTTATGTCTATTTACTTCTGTTGTACCTGTCTTATTAGACCACTAGTAAATATTGATGTCGACCCCTCGTCACTACTTCTCTGGGGTTAGGCTAGATACTTACTTAGTACGCGTTGATTTACGTACTCATGCTGCACTTTTTTTGCAGGTACACATATGTCTAATGGTCTTTTGGGCGCAACGATGCGGCTATTGCGGGGACTTTACCATGAGCTGCATTCCATGTTACGCTCCGTAACCTACAGAGACTCCATCATAGTTATTTATATTTTGTTAATTTGTATTCTAGACAGATATTGTACTTTATTATATTTCCGTGTTGATGCTCATACACTTGTGACACCGGATTTTGAGGGTTACCTTCAGGCTACTCATTATCGTGGTTCGTGTAAACCTCTTATTTACTCTATAAATTCTATTTCGATATTTTTCAATTAAGAAAAATTATGATTTCAAGATACTAAATGGATAATTAAATTGGTAAATCACCGTTGGCTTGCGTGATGGCGGTGTTAGGCGTCATCACGATCACTAGTAGATTTTGGGTCGTGACAATTCTGTAATAATAAATAATTATAGTTATTGAGCCAACTATTACCATGATATTTTAGAACTTCAAGCAAAAATATTTATTTAACTATAATATTATATTTTAAATAATTTATTATTGTTAAAAAGTTACTTTTGCTACAGTAACTTCAGTTCATGGCAAAAACTAACAATTAGATACAATATTTCATAACAATAAATCTGTGGCTATATCATTTCCTATTGCCACATTTTGTTTTAGCTATAGTATTTTATTTTAAGTAATTTATTGTGACTAAAAGTCTACTATTGCTATAATATCTTTTAACGCGTGGCTAAAACATATGAATTAGCTATGCAATTCTATCGTAGAAACAAATTTGTACCTATTTAGGCAATTATTACTACGATTGTTAGGAGTTATAGCACAAATTAATAAGGAATTAGCTTTACTATTTAATTTTCGTAGCTAGCAAATTTTACGAATTTGTAAATAGCCGGAAAATTTTAATTCTTGTGACTCTTGTTAGGTATTAGTCACGATTTTTAAACTCATGGCTGAGATTCCATAGCTATAAATATATTATGTCATAGTGTTACTTTCGGTTGTAGTCTTCAATTACCCACATGTGTATTTCCATGTGTGCGTCCCAATCCCCGCCATGTCAAGACAAAAAAGATCTATGAATTTCATAGGCGTGTTGGTGTGTTTGTCAAGTCATCACTACAGGTCTACAACATAATGCATTTATAGCTACAAAATACAACGTACCTAATTATTAAAATTTTCATACTTAAACACTTTAGCTATAATATTTTTTTCGTATTATTAATAGCAAGATATAGCGTAATTAAAAGTTAGCTACAAGCGTATAGTCTGAGGCTAATATATAATACTTATTGCTATAGAACTTTTATATTGTAGCTATATTGGCGAAACTTTTGCCACAAAAAATATATATTGATAGCAAATGATTTTTATATACTCTTGCCATGATAAATAAATTTGTAGCATATAAACCTTTATATGGTAGCCACAAAGTGATAGCGTGGCAAAGATTTAATTACCCACATGTATATTTCCACGTGTGCGTCCCAAACCCCGCCATGTCAAGACAAAAAAGATCTATGAATGTCATTGACATGTGTGTTTGTCAAGTCATCATTACAACTTAATGCATTTATAATTACGAAATACAACGTAGCTAATTATTAAAATTTTTGTAGCTAAATACTTTAGATATAATATTTTTTTCTGTAGCATTCGTAGCAAGATATGGACTAATTAAAAGTTAGCTACAAATTTTTTATAATCTGAGGCTAATATATAATACTTATTTCTATGGAATTTTTATACTGTAGCTATATTGGCAAAACTTTTGCACGAAAAATATATATTGATAGCAAATAATTTTTTTACTCTTGGATTGACAAATATATTTGTAGTTATCTTTAAATGGTAGCCACAAAGTGATATAGCAGGGCAAAGATTTAAAATTGTTTACCACGAAAATTTGAATATGTAACTGCTTTCATATATTAATTTGTGGCAAAAGTATTTTTTGTTTAGCTACGGACTAAAGGTTTTGTGGCTACAAATCATATAAAAAAGTCGAGGTCAGATTATTTTATTAAATTCTAATTTATTTACAAAAATTTTAGTTTATTAGTAGTGATGATACATTTTCTCACAAATTCGTTGTTTTCTCGATAATTAATTTTTTAAGGAAAGAAATTCCAATTATTTTGTGCTCGTGCATATTATATTAAAAGAAATAACATATTAAGATTCAAAAATAACTTATTCCATATAGATTGATATTTTGAAATGTCCAAAAAAATACATTTCAAGATACACAATTACTAATTAATTAATTAATAGCATCGGCATTACATAACTCTTATATAACAACTAAAGTTTGAAGAAAAGAACTAGCCAATGTAAGGCTTGATTGTAACAGAGATCTAAAATAATGTATGAATTTCACATTAAACGAACATAAAGTATTTGCTTGACAATTTATATTGTCACCCTGTTTGATCTTGATGATTCATAGTGTCATACCCATTAATCTTCATGCATCCAAGAATAAATCACTCTCCCACGTAATTATTAGACTGAAATAATAAAATAAAATGATCCTGTGAGAACTGAGAAGCGTATAAGTGAATCATCAACACATATATTGATTTAGATGCATTTACAATTAGTATTAAAAAATTCAAGGAATCAAGGAATAAGCAAAAACATAGCCTTGAATCGGGTGTAAAAAGATACAAACTTATTTTCAACACAGAAGATAAAAGAGAAAGTATTCAAATAAATATCTCAAAATGTCACGACGCAATTTCACCTATAGATCGTGATGGCGCCCAACGTCGCCGCTAAGCAAGCCAACAGTAAACTAACTATGTGATTACTCTTTTTGATAAGTTCCCAAGTAATTAAATTTTATTTATTAAGAAAGTAAGAAGTAGAGAATTTGATTAACAAAATGAAGGCAACCGAGTACAATCATAATAATATAATTACTCCAAAACTATAAAGTCTACTAGTATGTGTGCCAAGACCTCGTGTCACAAGTGTATGAGCACTAGTAGAATATACGAAATTCTAACTACTGTCTGAAATAAAATAGACAAAAAATAAGTACAAAAGAGAGGCTCTAGGTGCTGCAGAATGGCTCAGGAAGCAGCTCACCACTAGGCCTCAGGATATCGGAGATGCGCGTCAGTGTGACCGCCAAATGCACCTGCCTCAGATCCTGCACAGTTAGTGCAGAAGTATAGCCTGAGTATATAAACAACATGTACCCATTATGTAGCAAGTCTAACCTCGAAGAAGTAGCGACTAGGGGTCGACATCGACACTTGCTATGGGTTAACAATAAAAAAATACAGAAGTTCTAAATAAGCACATGTTATGTAAATAATAATAATAACTCAATAACAAGCAGGAAGTAAATAATTCTTTCACACATGGTAAGTCCCAAATTAATTTCTATCTTATATATTTTTAGCCTATCAAGCCATGAAAAGACATAAAATATATAATTAAACTCCGAGTATTATCACGCACAATTATGACGAGATCGTACCGTCCGATCCAGAATAATGTGTACACTGCCGAGGGTTGAGCGGCATGAACCATAAATGCATCTATTCTACTGCCGAGGCATTCCTCCCGCTCCACAAGAAGAGAGGATACTTTATAAATATTTGGTTTAAAATCCATTACAAAGCTCACAAAGGAGCACAATTCCTATTAACGGTCAAGTATCCCGCCAAAACTTAAGTAAGTGGAAGTCAGTCTTTTAAAATTTCTCTTTCAAGTTCCAATACAATTTACGCACTTTAATTAACAAATAGGATTAAAATATTACAAGTATCTCCTGGTTCGGGTCCTAAACTACCTGGACGTAAACATAATTAGTAGCTACGCATGGACTCTCGTCACCTCATGCGTATGTAGCCCGCACAATTAGGAGAAGATAATAATTTAAATCAACTATGGGATAAATTCTCTCTTACAAGGTTAGGCAAGAGACTTCTTGCCTCAAAGCTCACTGTAATGACCCAACCGGTCATTTTGACTTTTATAACCCCGTTCCCCTAAATACAAACTCCCCATAGCTCAGTATAGTGAAAATCAACTATTTGAAGGTTTAATGTTCTATAAATTTTGTTTGGAGTAGGTTTTGGAGTAATTGAGGTCTGTGTGGAATTCTGAGCCTGGGAATAGCTCAGTATGGTGATTTAAGACTTGCACACAAAATTTGGTGTTATTCCAAGTAGTTTAAGTATGTTTCTTCGCATTCGGAGAAAGTTTGAAAAAAATTAAAAATTCTAAGTTAAATCAATTTGGTTTGAGATATGATTCTTAGTTTTGATGTTATTTTACATGTTCCGAGGGTTCGAGCAAGTTCGTTAGATGATTTCAAAGTTGTTGGTATGTTCAGGCGGGCCCCCGGGAGCCTCAGGGGTTAATCGGACGATGCTCCGACCAAGTTGGAAATTGGCAGCCAAAGCTAAAGCTCCAATATGTTGTCAGAATCGCACCTGCGCTTGGCCAGCCACAGGTGCGATAGATGAATCGCGGAAGCGGCTTGAGCCACAAGAGCGACAGACTTCGCGCAGAAGCGAGACCACAGAAGCGGGTCTTTGTCCGCAGAAGCGAGACTGGCCAGCCTTGGGTTCTTTCACAGAAGCGGACCGTGATCCGCAGAAGTGACGCTGCAAATGCGGCCCAGGCACCGCAGAAGCGGAAATGACTGTTGGACAGAATGTTAAAAAAGGGGTGAGGTTCAGTCATTTTAGTCCATTTGTCCTCCATTTTTAGGCCATTTTGGAGCTTTTTGAGAGGGGATTTCAACTAGTAACTTGAAGGTAAGTTAATTCTACACACTTTGAGTTACATACATAGATTATGGGTAACGATTTACTCCGAAAATTTTCGGAATCCGGGCACGTGGGCCCGGGGTAAATTTTAGGAATTTATCATTTTTGGATAGGGTAATTTATTTAATAGTCTAATTTCGAATGTTTGAGTATGTATTAAATATTTTATATAACTTTTGGATAGTTTTGGATTTTTCGGCACCGAATTAAGAATTTTCGCGACATTGTGATAGGGAAGTGAGTTTTGAGACAAGGTAAGTCTCTTGCCTAACCTTGTAAGAGGGAATTTACCCCATAGGTGATTCATATTAATAATTGCTGCTAATTGTGGGGGCTACGTACGCACGAGGTGACGAGAGTCCATGCGTAGCTATTAATTATGTTAATGTCCAGGTAGTTTAGGACTAAAATCATGAATTACTTGTGATAATTGCTCCTTTAATTTAATTAAATTACTGGATTATATTGCAAATTGTTTGAGAAAATAGTAAAAGATCGAAACTTCATATACTCAAAATTTTGTGTAAATTATTGAATTGTTAATAGAGATTGAACATCATACGTGTTAATATTATAATAACTTCTCATTCTGGAGGTTCATAAGAAAAATGTCCTCCTTTCTTGTGGAGCGGGCCGAACGCCTCGGCAGTATAGATGTATCTATGGATCGCGCCGCACGTTCCTTGGCAGTGTAAACGATACTCTAGATCGGATCGTACGACCTCGGCAGAAATTGTGCCTAATAATAATAATTACACGATACCTTGATATTTTAATTGCAGCTTGTGAAGCTAATTTGATAAATTGGAAATTATTGAAATTTAAGGAATTTATTTATTTCTGCTTCTCTAGAAAATTATTGTTGTTAACCTAAAAACCATGTTTAATTAAATAGTTCTATTGTAATATTATTGACCCATAGTGAGTGTCAAAGCCGACCTCTCGTCAATACTTCTTCGAGATTAGGCTTGATACTTACTGAGTACACGTTGTTTACGTACTCATGCTACACTTGCTACACTTTTTTTGCAGAACCCGAGATAGGTACTATCGGAGGACCTATTGGAGTGCATCCACATTATCCAGAGGCTTAGTGGTGAGCTGCCTTTCTGAGCCGTTTTGCAACAACCAGTGCCTCTTCTTGTATTTGTATTCTCTCTAATTAATTTCAGACACTATTTAGAATTTTGTATAATCTACTAGATGTTCATACACTTGTGACACCAGGTGTTGCCACACACTAGTAGAATTTTTGGATTTAATTATTTTACTTGAGTTTTAATTTATCTTATTTCTCACATTGTCTTAATTTTTGTAAGTACTCTGAGTTTTATTACTCGGATAATTTTTAAAGATATGAATATATGTTTAAATCATTAGTTGGCTTGCCTATCTAGGATGTTGGGCGCCATCAGGACCTATTGGTGAGTTTGGGTCGTGACAATATGGTATCAGAGCACTAGGTTCACGTAGGTCTCACAAGTTATGAGCAGTCCTAATAGAATCTTGCGGATCGGTAAGGAGACATCTGTACTTATCTTCGAGAGGCTATAGGGTGTTAGGAAAACTACCTTTCTTCATCTGCCATCGTGCAAATAATGTAGTACTAAATACCATTCTCTTATTCTCTCACAGATGATGAGAACGCGCTCTAATGAGGTTCTAGACCAGGGAAGAGCTACTCCCCCTATTGTTCGAGGCTAAAGCAGTGGCAGAGGGAGGCTCTAGCCCATGGTAGGGGACGAGGGTGTCCCAGAGTTGTTCCAGTTATGCCACCAGTGGGTCCAGTAGAGGATCCTATTATTGAGGAACAGGGCGAGGTGCCCGTAGCAGATCCAGCTCCGGTGGATTTCACTTCTGCACTAGGTTTCCAGGAGGTCATGGGCCGTATGTTGCGGTTCATGGAGACTATGACTCAGGACAGTTTATTTTCGGCAAACCCAGCAATATCTCAGGGGGGCGGGGGAGCACAGACCCCTACGGCACAGGTTTATGGGCAGGCAAGTGATGTATATCAGACCTAAGGAGCACTGCCCGTGGGTGGAGTCCAGCCAGTGGCAGCACCTATACCTGAGCCCAGACCAGATGCGGCCGCCAAGCCGTAGAAGCTATTGGACAGATGTACTAGACTACATCCTCCTGGATTTGGGGGAGAGCGACATGAGGATCCCCAGGATTGCATTGATCGGTGCAGGGACAGACTGCATAACATGAGGATACTGGAGTCTCATGGGGTAGACTTTGCTACTTTTCAGCTGGAGGGCAGAGCCCGTAGATTGTGGAAGTCTTATCTTCTTAGCAGACCAGCAGATTCTCCTCCCATGACTTGGGACAGGTTCACCCGTATTTTCCTGGACAGGAAATTCCACCCTCCCAGAGGGAAGAGTTGCGGTTTCATTTTGAGCAATTCCAGCAGGGTCAGATGTCAGTGACCGATTATGAGGCGAGGTTCTCTAAGTTATTGTGATGACCCAAAAGGTCATCTTATGTTTTTGAACTCGAATCTGCGCTCTTAAGCCTTTAAAATCTCATTTTTACCCTCCTCGATTTGCATGCGCAGTCCGGGCAGGTTTTCGAAAAGCTTTTATGTTGAAAACTAATGAAAATAAGAATTTTTACCTTAAAAGTTAATTTTAGTTGACTTCGGTCAACATTTTTGGTAAACGGGCCCGGATCCGTATTTTGACAGTCCGGTAGGTCCATATCAAATTATTTTTGAGGTTGCTACGAATTTGAAGAATAGGTTTGTGCTGGTAGGATCCATAACATGTATTGAAACTACTGAGTCTGGAAGGGTTGGTGGTAAAATTAAAAAGGGAAAGAAAAAGAGAGTGAGGGTGTTCAGAGTACTGTGAGGGTAAAGCGAAAATAAGTGGTTGGTTCTTCACCCACTCTTGTTAGTCTAACTAAAGAATCAGGTGCAATGGTTATTTGGGATGAGAAATCTACTGGAATAGAGGAGAGTGTTAGAAAAACAGGGGAAGTGTGTCTAGAGAAGTTGCTGAGAGGTTGGTTCGAAGGGAAGAATGTTGATGAACCTGTTCCATTTGAACAGGAAACCCTTCCAGACCTACTAAAAAAGGTGACTGCAAGTTATAATCCAAAAAAGAAAAGAAGTTCAGAAGTTATATGACGACCCAAAATCCCACCACAGGCGTCGTGATGGCACCTAGTCTCTAATACTAGGTAAGCCGATTTCTATTACATTTTGAAGCCTTTTTTTAAAATAAGTAACCAAAACTAACAGTGGAATAAATATGATTATACAACCTCCCAAGACTGGTAGTACTGAGTCATGAACTCTAACTGAATACATGGAATGATCACGAGGATTGAATATACAATAATGTTTGATTACAAATTAACAGTACAATGAAATGAAAAGACTCCAAGGGACTGCGACGACCAAACAGCTCTACCTTGAATCCTTACGATCCCGCTCTAACTTTGTCTGGGTCCGATACCTCCAATACCTGGCTCTGCACAAAAATATGCAAAATTGTAGAATGAGCACACCACAGCGGTGCCCAATAAGTATCAAGACTAACCTCAATGGAGTAGAGATGAGGTACGGTCAAGACACTCACTAGTCTAATAGCCTGTGCAATATAATATACAAGATGGTAGGAAACAGATAACAATAAGGACATCGTAAAACAACCAGTGATATGCAAAGCAAGACAACAAAACACCATTTAATATCGCTCAACAAATAATAAACACAAGTACACCCAATTAAATCAAATTCTTCAAATAAATGTCCTTCACATATAATTTTACCAAATAACTCTCTTTCAAATATAATTTTCCTCAAATAAATATCTTTCAAAATAATTCTTTCATATAATACTTTCTAAATAAAAATCCTTCCAAATAAATATTTTGAATATAATTCTTCAATTAAAAATTCACCATGTGACACCTCATTTCATAATCATAAAAATATGGGTCTCAACCCATTTTCATATTTTTCGTAAACACGGGTCTCAGCCCATTTTTTCATATCTCCATGCACTTCGTGCCCATAATTAAATTATCATATTTTTTCGGCACCTCGTGCCCTTATTTCATATCACAACTGCACGGACAATTCACATGCCAATATTTTCAATGTATATAAGATCCACATGATCAATTTATTTCCACTAAAGTGAGTTTAGAATTTTTTAAAATCAAATAAGAAATCAACAAAGAAATGAATTTATTTTAGAAATTATTTGGATAAAGAAAATAACATTTCACTTAAATCAAGCATTAGATAAACTACTGGTTTGGTTGTAAAACTATGTAATTTAAAACATAATAATAATTTCTTTTATTTAAGTTGACTCAATCATCGAAAATCAGTAAGAAATAAAACAAGAAATATACTTCTTCAGAATCTCGTGCTAAAAGGCCAAAGCCATCACAATACAACTAAAAGCACAAAACACATAATAATAAAGTCAACTAGTACATCATGGAAGAAGGCAAGAATTTACATATTAAATGAAACAAAATCACCCAAGGCAAGAACATAAATAAAGAAATATCAACAGGACCCTCCCGAGGTACCGCCTCGTAGTCCCAAATCATAAATAAATTCACAATATCTCATTTCCTTATATCACCGCGGGAGCCTTCACATTTAATTTTTAAAGAAAATATTTTTTCCGAAATAGCATCCCGCGTTTTAGCCATCCTTATCACACCACATGACTTCTAGTAGTTCCCCTACTAGCCACGCGTCTCAAGCCACCCTTATCTCAGCGCATGCGTTTCAACACCCTGATCTTATATCACTGCATGACATCTAGTAGTTACCCCACTAGCCATGCATTTCAAGCCACCCTTATCTCACCGCATGCGTATCAATATCACAATATTTTACAACTCGCACCTCAAGTGCCCAAATATCACAGCATAATACAACTTGCACCTCAAGTGCCCAAATATTACAACATATCACAAATTGTACATCAAGTGCTCAAATCTTACAGCATATCACAAATTGCACATCAAGTGCTCAAATATTATAATATATCACTAATTGCACATCAAGTGCTCAAATATTACAACATATAACCAATTGCACATCAAGTGATCAAATATTACAACTTGCCACAGAAATCAACACCACATTATTTTTCCACAATAAGGAGCCATGACTCGATAATAATGTGCACAACATCTTAACAAAATGTTCGGGAGTGAACAACTCAACCGAATAATATTTCACAATTTGGCACTTTGCCTCAATATGATTCACGACCTTTATAATTCAATACCAAATTTTTCACAACGTGAACTAAAAAGTAATTCATCTTATTAACTAAATTTTTTATTTTAATTATTTGTAGGCAAAATCAATAATGAAAGTGTTTTTCATAAAAATGGCAACTCAAACAAACACAGAGTTTACACAAAAGTCAAGTGACAATCACACCAATTTATCCTATAAAAACAACCTCAACAAACAAAGAATGAGGCATGACAAATAAGGGATCTAATAAGTTACAATAATTTTTTAATTTAATACTTAAGGGCGTCTACGAATTTCAACCGATATAATTTACACATATAAACCAAGTGCGTACTCGACACCTCGCATACATGGTTTTCAATGCCACAATTTCCACATAAGACTCAATGCCTAAGAGATAATTCCCCCACTCGAGGTTAGACAAGATACTTACCTCTTTGAAGTTAGGCCGATATTCCAAAATAACCTTCTTGCTTGAATTGATCTCCGGACAGCTCAAATCTATCCAAATTAATTATATAACTTCATTAAAATTCATCGGAAACAATTCCGGACAATAATACGTCGACTTAAAATTTATTCCAAAAAGTCAACAAAAATTAACGCAGGACTCGCCTCTCGGAACCCGACATAATTTTCATGAAATCCCAAGACCCATTCCGATACAAGTTCAACCATACCAATTTTATTGAATTCCAATAACAACTCAACTTCCAAATCTTAAATTTTCATTTTTGGAAGATTTTACAAAAATCTTGATTTTTCCTCCATTAAATCATAATTAAATGATGGATTCAAAGATATAATCATCGAAATTAATCAAAACTGGATAAGAATCACTTACCCAAAACACCCACGCAAGAATCTCTTCAAAAATCGCCTTCTACCGAGCTACAAATTTGAGTTTGATTTATGAACTCAAACCCCTATTTTTGGACTTTTAATTCTACCCAGAAGTGCCTTCATCGCATTCGCGACCATAGCTTCGCGTTCGCGAAGCACAAAAAATATGCTGTCCAGATTCCTTCTTCGCGTTCACGATGTCCTCATTGCGTTCGTGATGACTTTCGACCTCTGCCTTTCGCGTTCGTGAGACATGAGTCGCGTTCGCGGAGGCTTAATGCCAGGAAGGCCCCCCAACTGCGTTTCCTCTTCGCGTTCGCGTCTGCCCACTCGCGTTCGCGTAGGCTTTCCTCATCTACTTCTTCTTGTTCGCGTCTTCTTCATCGCGTTAGCTATGGGAAAATCCCAGCCGTCCAAAATCCTTCTTCGCGAACACGTGAGACCCTTCGAGTTCGCGAAGCACAGTACCAGATATCAGTTCTAAAACAAGGAAAAATGACCCGGAACTCACCCGAGCCCTCCGGGACCTCAACCAATCATACCATCAAGTCCTAAAACATCATACGAACTTAGTCAAGGCTTCAAACAACATCAAACAACATCAAACCGACGAATCGCACCCTAAATCAAAAATCTATGAACTTTGAACTTTCAATTTGTATAACTTGTGCCAAAACACATCAAATCAATCCGGAATGACTTCAAATTTTCCACACAAATTCATAATTGACATTATGGACCTACTCCAACTTCCAAAATCAGATTCTGACCCCGATATCAAAAAGTCCACTTCCGTTCCGATTCTCCAAAAATTCAACTTTCGCCATTTCCAGCCTAAATTGGCTACAGACCTCATATTCATAGTCCGAACATGCTCCTAAGTCCAAAATCACCAAACGGAGCTAACGGAACCGACGAAACTCTATTCCGGAGTCGTCTTCACATAGTTCCGAATACGGTCAAAATCCTAAGACTTAAGCTTCCTTCTTAGGGACTAAGTATCCCAAATCACTCTGAATCATCCATAAATCAAGCTCGACCACGCACGCGGGTCATAATACATATTGCAAAGCTTCTCGAGACTTTAAGTCACTGGACGGGGTGTTAATTCTTAAAATGATAAGTCAGGTCGTTACAAGTTAACACCCCTGGCACTGCTAGGGCAAACAAGAAAAGGAAGGCTTCCTCTTCTATCCCTATTGAAATTCCTCCCACAGGAGGAAGATCCACAAGAATTCAGAAGAAGCAGAGTGAGGCTGAACTGGAGAAAGCCGTAGAAGAAATTAAAAGAAAAGTTGCTACAAAGGGAAAGAAGAAGGCGGGTGAGTCTGTTGAGGCTGTTGAAATTGATGAGATAGACTTGATCCTTCAAGATGAAGATGAGACAGAAGAAGTGGTGGTTCTGACTCCCAAAGCTAAGAAAGCCAAGACTTCCACCAAGAAGTCTGTTTTAAAGTCAAAGTCCGCTGAACCATCCACTTTGACTAAAAGAACCAAGTCTATTGTGAAATCAAGAAAAGTGAAAATTATAGAGGAAGAAGAATGGAGTGGAGAAGAAGAAGATGATGATTCTGATGATGAGAAAGGCAATGTGGTTAAATTTGGAAAGATGACTATCTTGAAAGGCAAACTCCTCAGGGACTTAGAGGAGGAAGGAATGGTGATGCTTTTGGAGAAGTTACAGTTGCAAGGCTGGAAGGACGTGTTCCTTCAGATGGATGGCAGGCTGGCCAGAAATGATAGGCTGGACAGGGTTCTAAATGGTACCAAGACTCATATCATACCTTATGGATTTATTCTCACAACTGTACTTGCGCACTTCAAGCTACTCATCAAGAAATGGGAGGTTGCTACAAGCAAGGATAATTTTGGGGAAAATACTCTCACTACTTGTGACTATGAAGTCAAAACCACTCCTAAAGAACATGGTTCATCCAAAAAGGTACCAGTGAATAGCTAACTATGAGCCTTGATGCAAGAAAGAAGGGCTAAGGATGCTGAGATTGATAGGCTGAAGAAGAGGTTGGTAGAAGTGGAGGCTGAGAGAGATGCTCTCAGAACTGAGCTGGAAAAAGCAAATAAGAAGAATGATGGCATTCTTCAGGATATGCTGAAACTACTCCAAGCCAAAAACCAAAAACCTGGTCCTTCCCAGCCTTAAGCCTCCTAGCCTAGTGTAGATCAACCAGTCACCCAGTTCGGGATTTTTTTGCTTCTTTTGCTCATTATCCAATGTTTTTATTTCTTCTTATGTTTTGTGATAGGATCTTATCAATCACTGAAATTCATTGTCTTTTGCTCTAACTGTTTGTTTCTATTTCTTAGATAGCTAATATCCTTAGATTGATATATGATGATTAATCCATGATTGCATTTGAAGTAGCCCCAGTGGCCATGAGTAATTTTTTAAAATTTGGTTATCTTCCATATTTATGCAACTTTTTGATGATGCAAAAAGGGGGAAAAGGGTTGTGCTTATACTTTGAAAAGTGATGTTTATAACCTAATGAACCTAATCCTTGATCATAAGTGATAAAAAGGTAAAATGTTCTAACATTGCATTGATGTTGAGTTGAGTCAAAACAGGGCCTAAGATTATGAAAAGCACAGAGTTTGTCATCATCAAAAAGGGGGAATTTGTTGGCCCAAGTGAAGTTTTATTTTGCAGATGGACAAAGTAAGCTCAGGCATGAACCAGGTCCATCCCCTGTGTACACATACACATACAGATTCAAGCATGAGGAATGCACGTGAAGGAGATAAGCATATCTTGTTATATCGGATATCTCCTGATCGAAAAGGTTGCATAATTGATAAGGAGAAGGGTTCCTTACTCAAAGAGAACACTATCCAAGATAAGGGAGGAGTTAGAAGTTGAGGATAACTAGAACTCTTCCACCAAGGAAGAGTAGCATTAGAACTCTAGTTATTTCCCATTCTACTAACTCTATATATTGTAGTATGTTATCATTCTACGGTCACAGACAAAAGCAAAAGTTAAATGTGAGTTGAGAGCAAATAGCAAGGCATTGTGCAAACACTTCTTGTGTGATTCAAATGTGCGAACCTGAAGCTACATGAACCTCATAGAAGAACCAGTTCCAAGTGTTTGTCATTTATTATAGTTCAATTGTAGTAGGTGGTTTTCAAATTGTACCTTTCAACTTTATCTAGAAACAATTGTAATAGGTACTCTGAGTATTTAAGTTAGAGTTAACTTGAAGTTGTCGCAACAGTTAGAGCCCAGTGCCACAACGGGATTAGAGTTAATCCTTAGGTTTACAAAACAAGTTTTGTAAATGTTGTTTTTGCTCAATGATTTAGTGAAGTGTTGGGGAAAAAACCTACTGAGTAGTAGGTCGTTGTTTTTTCACCTTTTGAGCCGGGTATTTTTCACGTAAAAATACTTGTGTTCTTTACTTTCCGCAATTACTATTTCAGTAACAGTAGGTTAAGGAACACTTGAAGAATCAGGTCCTTCTGTAGTCAGTACACGCAAAAATTAGACACCACACAAATCACCCCCTCTCTTGTGTGGCATTGACGTATAAAACATCAATATCTAACCTCACAAGTCTGTTAGCCAAGGACTGAATGTACAAATCTAGTGGCCTCTCCTCTGCTTAAATGAATGCCAAACTATGCATACTCTTCGCCTTCCTCCTCAAGGCATCCACAACTACATTAGCCTTTCCTAGATGATTAATGATGGTAATATTATAATCTTTTAATAACTCAAGCCACCTGCGTTGTATCAAATTAAGATCCCTATGCCTGAACAAATGCTGCAAGCTGCGATAATTAGTGTAAACCTCATAGGACACCCCATAAAGATAATGCCTCTAGATCTTAAGAGCATGAACAATCGTGGCCAACTCCAAGTCGTGTACAGGGTAATTCTTCATGTGGTGCTTCAGCTGACGTGAAACATATGCAATAACTTATAATCCTGCATCAATACACAACCTAAACCAATGCGTGAAGCATCACAGTACACAGTGTACATTCCTGAACCGGAAGGAAACACTAACACTGGTGATGAAGTCAATGCGGTCTTGAGCTTTTGAAAGCTCACCTCACAATCATCGGACCATCGGAACAAAGCACCATTCCGGGTCAATCTAGTAAAAGGTGCTGCAATATATGAGAAACCCTCTACAAACCGACGATAATAACCTGCTAACCCCAAGAAGTTCCCGATCTCAATCGCTGTGGTAGAACGAGGCCAACTTTGAACTGCCTCGATCTTCTTGGGATCTACCTTAATACCCTCGCCTGATACAACATGCCCCAAGAATGTCACAGAATGAAACTATAACTCACACTTGGAGAACTTAGCATATAGTTTCTATTCCCGCAAGGTCTAAAGCATCACTCTCAAATGTTGCTCGTGTTCTTCCAAGCTACACGAGTAGATCAAAATGTCATCAAATGAAGACAATGACAAATGAATCGATATATGTCCTGAACACCCGGTTCATCAAATCCATAAACAGCATCGGGGCGCTAGTCAAACCGAAGGACATCACTAGAAACTCATAATGTCCATATCTAGTCTAAAAGGCTGTCTTTGAAACATCTAAATCCCACATCTTCTACTGATGGTACACCGATCACAAGTCGATCTTAGAAAACATCCTGGCACCCTGCAACTTGTCAAACAAATTATTAATACGTAGCAACGGGTACTTATTCTTAATGGTAACTTTGTTCAACTTATGGTAATCTATGCACATCCGCATAGTCCCATCTTTCTTCTTCACAAACAACCCTTTGCTAGAAATTCCTCAACATGTTCCTTCAACTCTTTCGGAGCCATGCGGTATGGTGGGATAGATATAGGCTGGGTACCTGGAGCCAAATCAATACATAAAATCGCGATTCGGAGGCATGCTTGGAAGATTAGAAGGAAACACATCGGAGATCTCCTGGACCATAGGCACTGAATCAATTGCCGAAGTCTCTACAGTAGTATCCCAAACATAATCTAGATAAGACAAACACCCCATCTCGACCATGTGTCGAGCCTTCAGAAAAAAGATAACCCGACTAGATGTACTAACAAACGAACCCTTCCACTCCAATCTAGGCAAATCTGGCATCGCCAAGGTAACAGTCTTAGCATGCTAATCAAGGAGGGCGTGATATGGAGACAACCAATCTATGCCCATGATGACCTCAATGTAGGTCATATCGAGCAACAGAAGATCCGCTCCGGTCTCATAACCACAGAAAGTAATAATGCAGGAGCGCAATCCACAAAAATAGAATCGCCCACTGGTGTGGACACATAAATAGGAGTACCCAAGGACTCACGAGTAACACCTAGGAAATGAACAAACAGAGATGAAACATACGAATATGTAGACCCTAGATGAAATAGTACTGAAGAATCCCTACCGCAGACAGAAATAATACATGTGATCATGGCCTCTGAGGCTATTGCATATGGTCTGGCTAGAAAGGCATAGAACCTGGCTGGAGCGCCTCCTGGCTGGCCTCCACCTCTAGGACGACCCCTACCAACTTGTCAGCCGGACGGCTGGTGGGGCAGCTGGTGCTGTAATCATAGGCTGCTGACCCTGCTGCACTGCCTTGCCCCAAAGACTAGGGAAGAACCTCTGCACATGACTATGATCCTCGCACTCGAAACAACCTCTCGATACGATGGACTGTTGACCTGAAGTCTGACCCTGATGGCCTGAATACCCACTAGAGGAATCCTGAATAGATGGTGGGCGGTAAGAACTCTCTGGCATGGATCTAAAATAAGGTCGTACTGGAGCACCTCGAGACGACATCGGTGCTCGATATGTGGGCTCGCTAGACTGACCCCTCACAAACTGACCCCTGCCCCAGGCCGGGGCACCACTAGACTCTCCAGAATATCGAAATTGCTTATCCCTTGTCGCCTGCTCTTGGCTCCGCTGACGGACACCCTCGATCCTCCGAGCTATCTCCACAACTAGCCCGTACGAAGTCCCTATCTCTACCTCAAATAATTTATGACGAGGGGTCGACATCAACACTTAGTATAGGCTAACAATAAAAAAATACAGAAGTTCTAAATAATCACGGGTTATGTAAATAATAATAATAACTCAACAACAAGCAGAAAGTAAATAATTCTTTCACACATGGTAAGTCCCAAATTAATTTATGCCTTATATAATTTAAGCCTATCAAGCCATAAAAAGATATCAAATATATAATTAAACTCTGAGTATTATCACGCACTATTATGTCAAGGTCGTATGGCCTGATCCAGAATAATGTGTACATTGTCGAGGGTCGAGCAGCACGAACCACAGATGCATCTATTCTACTGTCGAGGAATTCGTCCTGCTCCACAAGAATAGAGGATACTATATAAACATTCGGTTTAAAAGCCATTACCAAGATAATACACAAAGGAGCACAATTCCTATTAACGGTCAAGTATCCCTTCAAAAATGGCCTAAGTCCCGTAATAAATGAACCTTTCTGCCTCCAGGACTTCCACTTGGGCTCCATGGCCGCATCTATGGCTCCGCATATGCGAAAAAATCCTCATAGATGTGCCCCCCCCCCTCACTTGGCCTCTTCCACATCTGCAGACCTTAGGCCCGCTTCTGCGGTTCCACTGCTGCGTCGTGTGTGGTGCACCTGCGGCTGCGGATGCGGCCATTTTTGCGGTTGCTTCTATCACACATGTGCGTTTGTAGGTAAGCACCCTCACCCGCATCTGCGATTCCTGGGCTGCCTAGGTTGGGCCTCTTCTGCGGCTGCTGGCTCACTTCTGCGAGCTCGCACCTGTGGCTAGCCCTTTGCAAGTTGATTGCACCAGAAGATGGGTGGTTCAGCTATTCATCCAAGGCCTAACGACTTTCGCGCATCATCTGAATGGCATCCGGTGGACCCGAGACCCCGTCCAAACATACCAACAAGTTTGTAATCATGAGACGGACTTGCTCGAACCCTCGGAACACGGAAAACAACACCAAAACTAAGAATAACACCCCAAACCAAATCGAATAAACTTATGAACTTTAATGTCACAACCCAAAATCCCACCACATGCGTCGTGATGGCACATAGTCTCTAAGACTAGGTAAGCCGATTACAATTACATTTCTAGCCATTTTTTAACATATAATATAATGCAAGTGTCGAAACCTAAAGCGAAAACAAATATAACAATCTCCCAAGACTGGTAATACTGAGTCACGAACTCTAACTGAATACCTGAATTGATCTCAAGGATCGAATATACAATATTATTCGAATAAGAGTTGACAGTACAAAAAAATGGGAAGACTCCAAGGGACTCCGACGACCAAGCAGCTCTACCTTAATCTTTGCGATCACACTCTAGCCTCTGTCTGGAACCTATATGTCACGACACAATTTCACTTATAAGTCATGATGGCGCCCAACACTATAGCTAGGCAAGCTAACTAATAAATTAAACATATATCGACAAAAATTTAATTCCAATAAAAAATATAAGACATCAAATTCTACCAGTGTATGTGCCAAGACCTGGTGTCACAAGTGCATGAGCATCTAGTAGATTATACAAACTCCAAATACTGTCTGAAATGAAAATAAGCAGAATTAAAAAAAATACAAGAAGAGGCACTGGTAGCTGCACGATGGCTCAGAAAGGCAGCTCACCACTACGCCCCTGGATAACGAGGATGTGCGATGATAGGTCCTCCACTAGTATCTGTCTCAGATTCTGCACAAAAAGTTCAGCAAGTGTAGCATAAGTACGTAAACAACGTGTACCCAGTAATTATCAAGCCTAATCTCGAAGTGGTAGAGACGAGATGGCCGACTTTGACACTCACTAAGGGTCAACAATAATAAATGGAATAAATTATAATTATTCAACTCAACATGATTCACAGAGTTAACAATAATTTTATTCAATTAGCAGAAATAATAAAAATCCTTAAAATGCAACAATTTCCAATCTATTAATTAAATCCTTCAATTTCAATCAAAGTTCCAAATTATCAAATAATTTTACAAGTTGCAATTCAATTTCAATAAATTTTCAATTTATCAAATAGCTTTACAAGCTGCAATAAACTATCCAAGTATCGTGTAATTATTATTATTATTAAGTACTATTTCTGTCGAGGTCGTACTAACAAAAAATAATTCGATACAATCATTAAAATTTATAGGAATCAACTCTATAAGGAAATATTACATTTTCAATAAAAATACCGAAATTAATTAAAAATTCATCCATACGGCCCCTGTCTCAGAATCCGACGAAAATTTCGAAATCCGATAACCGATTCAATTACGCGTCTAACCATACCAATTTCACCAAATTCTGACATCAACTCGACCCTCAAATCTTCAATTAAAGTCTTCAACAAGCCCAATTTACCCATGCATATCCCTTTTATCCTTAATAGATTTCATCCTTAGCCTTTAAGCCCCAATCTAGGTTATATGATTCAATAGTTAATCATTATTAAGCTATTGAAGCACTAGAATCACCAACCATTCTAACAAGATTCAAAAATTCACTATTCATCTTCTTCTCCATTCAAGAACCCTAACTCACAATACCCATTTCAAGGATTAGCATAATTCTTCAACCAATTGATACTTTCTACTTCACAATACATCCCAAATACTTAATCCATAGTTGTATTTACGTGTAGGGTGGAGAATTTACCTCTTGTAGCTCAAACCCTAACTTGAACCCTTTTGAATGATTCTTGAAGATTAGAGAAATACCTATGAATTTAAATTCATGTAGATATTAATACTACAATTAACTAGTGTTAATCCATTATAATAATATCATAAAACTTACCTTTGATGTTTATTTGGGTTAAGGATGCTCCACCTTCTCTCTAGAACCCAAAATTTAGCGAAAATTGTTATGTTTTTCTCTCTCCCCGAACCTCCCCCTTTTTATAAAAAAATGAACTGCGTAGGCTGGCTGCGTAGCCAACGCAGATTGGCTACGCAGCTTAACCCTCCCCTGACTTCCATACTGATTTTGGCTACGCAAATTTGCGTAGGCTATGCAAGACTCGCGTAACTGTTCTGCCACTCTTTAGTAAAATGGTCATAAATTCTTGTAGAAATCTCCAAATGACAAACGGTTTGATGCGTTGGAAACTAGACTCAAAGAGCTATAATTCGATAGGTTATACACCATATAATTATTCATATACTAAGAGTTATTCTTGTTTGAAATTAGATATTGTGCAAACTCACTTGAAACTTTATCCAATCATATAATTTTTAACTTGACTGAGCCTCAGGGCTCTTCTTAGACCCTAAACTATTTTTAATGCACCTCATACATATATTATCAAGATTAATTGATATCATTCAAATTATCAGTCTTGTTCATACCCGAATTGATATATTTAGCATCCGCCAATCTTCTTAATGGTCTTAAAACACTTAGAAATTTTTCCGGGTGTGTTACATTCTCTCCCACTTAAGAACATTCATCCCCGAATGTTTTACAAGTCATTATTAGGAACATTATTATCCTCTTTTCACCTTAACCATCATCTCTAATCGTTCTTGACTTCATATAGATCTTAGATATTCTTCCAACATTTCAACTTCCTTAAGGCCCCAAAATTTGGCTAACTCCCAATTTTTTAGAAATTTCGGCAGAGTGTCCTCTGCAATTGGCCTAACCACCTGCCAGAGAATCACCAAAACCAGTCCTAACAATATATTCATGAACCAACGACTCAACATAACATAAAAAAAATACCAACCAAGTACTAGTATAAAACCCCGCATTCAACAGAAACTCATTCCAAAACCTTCGTACACTGCCAAAGATGAACGAAATAATCAAAAACTCATAACCACTCATCAGATCAACTAGCCATAGACCTCTCTCGCCCCAACCAGAACCACAGTCCTCTCCTAAGCCGACTTTCAATATTATCCTCCCGAATATACCATAATCAAGAGTGATAGTACCCATTCTAGGTCCATTGACCTTATTTTATTAAATACAACTATCCTACAGACACGCCACATCAATATAACTCAAGCCACAATTGTGCTCTCCGTGTACCCAAATATGGGAGATGTCTCAAGGAAGAGAACCATATTTTAAGTTCAACAAGCACCACCACAACCGCAATGTTACAACCAACTCCTCATATTTCATGAAGAGGACAACCGTAAATGCATGTGCACATTTGTAGAGGAAGGAAATTAGTAGATCAGATAAATTATTATAGAAATAGAATTCTCACACACGATACAGACAACTCACGTGCCAATAATATGAATCGCCAGGCATGGTCACAGGCCTCCAGTCCCAGCATATCATAAGATTCCCATGCTCCTTGACTAGTATAAATAGTACGCCATAGTGCAAGCATGTGCAAAGTCTGCTATCACACTTCAAATCAGCAATTTTACGCAGAATTAGTAACTACCCCGTTTATTTAGGGAATCATCTTCTTTGTAACCTCAACTATAGCCCAGATAGTTCTCAACAAAGGTGCGAATACGGGATACATTATAACTTTATGCTTAACAGTCAACTCTAGGCATATAATAGCCTAAGCATTCTTCCGAGTATGAATACTTGCTCAAATGCCCGCACACTGGCTCAAACCTCACATATATGCACACTTATAGCGTGTAGCTATCACAAATAATTAACATAACTAGTGCCTCCACTGAGTTAAAATAAAATACTCGCCTCTAACAGGCCGCTACCCGAAATAATATATTTCTGAGAACTCCAGTCTCCAAATTCATCAAACACATAAATCACCGTAACTGATCCCAACTCCAGCACTTGAATGACTAACACATCTTCCATTCACGATCTTCCCATAAGGAATACTTTTATAATTCTTCTGTACCACATAACAATAATTTGAATATCAGCAGTCTATCAACCAGGTGAGTACTGCAATACCAATGAACATCCGTAAGTCAAAACACAATGCGCCTTTTGAAATGCGCACCCTTCTCAGGTATTACCGAGCAGTTATAACATTCATTTAATTATCTGAAATTGACCATTCTGTCCAAAATTCGTGATCTTCCTTTCAAGAATGAACTGTCACTTTGTACATGTAAATCTTAATCCCGCGCCACACACCACATCTATCATGTCATCATGTGACGAGAACAAGAATCTCATTATCACCTTTGGGTAACCAACAAATTGCATACCCGGTCATTCAGTAACCTTCATCTTGCTTCCATCCAGGAGGAATTCATAATACACAACATGTTTCCTACACCGGTAGAATATATCCGGTTCAACCCATGGTAGAAGACATTAAGAACATTTTGAAATCCATTTGCACATAACCAAGCTATCATAACTGAATCCCTCTAACTCGACCAAGCCACGCAGGTTAACCAACCCAAGAATATTACCACCAAAATTTCTTCAAAGTCTCACAACATCATAATTACCCCATAAATACCATAACCGTAACACTCACTCTGAAAATACCTTATGTGAATTTAAAATTGTTCTTCTTTCCTTTCTTATACTAAAATATAGAATCCATAGTCATACAAAATTATCGCAAGTCCCGACACCTTCAATGCAAATCTCAGATTTTATCCATACACTAGTCCGGAAATATTCTCAATTGCTATATATTATTCTTAAACCCACTAGAATTTTCTCGGGAGTCACCCACTTTGCTCAAATCTAAATTGCACCGCCCAAACGGGCCAAAAAGCACAAGCCACATTAGCACAACAACCCCCAAAGAAGTAACCATGCCTTAACACCACCAATCAAATTCATACTTCGTGCGCACTACGTTCTTCAAAATAACAATTTAATCATTCCATGATTTCCGTATTTCTATAATGTGCCCTATAACCCGTATTCAAGAATTTTCTTACTCGAGTCATCCTCGATCTCCATCTCTGCAAGTCATAACTGATCCACAAGTATGCCTCCGACCAAAACTAAAATTTTAACACATAACCATGAAATCAAATTGTCAATAGCAGGCTCCCTAACTTAGCCTTAAGCTGCAATTATATAAAATTAGAACCCGCAAGGATTTCTCCTTCTCAATTACCAAGATCTCGCATCGTTAACCCGCCAAACTTCTTGAAGTCTTTTGTTAAGCTTTTAAGAACATTCTGAATCACCAGCTACAGTCACACACTCGACCTCTTACTATGTAGCAAGTAATAGTCCTCGCAGAAGTTTCATCAACATCACACTACCGCTAACTGCTCACATGAGATAACCCACATGTGGAATTCCTTATCGACATCTTCCAACGACGTTGCACTGGGTGCAACAACTACGTAATCAGCAAATTCTCCTGAGCTAATGCTCGCCCACCATTTGTGTAAGTTTGCACTTTCGCTATCGACATCAACTGAAAGTTCAACAATACCTTCCGAACTCAAGTCATGTTGCGCCTGAAACGATAATCAGATCTTCACATCCCTCTTCATTTCAAACAAACTCCTTTCTGCCATATTCAATCTTTCTTCGTACAGTAACCATCATGCCAAATAATGTCCGTAGGGCAAATCACATTCTATCACGATTCCAAACCATTCTCCACTTTCTCAAGGCACGTGACTACCCTACCACAGAATCCATATGCTAATCTGCCACTATTACTTCATTTAAACCATCTCCTTTAAGCAACTTCTTAACCTCTACTTCTCTTACTTGACCTGCAAGTACTTCAACCACCACAAAACACTTCCCGTCATGTCTTCCCTCATAATTTGTTGTCCAACTGTTGCATTAAATCAAAATTCATCTCTGTAGCACCTGAACCAATACATGTTACCGACTCTAAGCCTCTTCGAAGATCATCTTTCTCGAGCCATCAACATTAGAAATGCCCATTCGCAACCACAAATACTACACAATCACTTACTCTTCTTGAGTCCAAACTCATTGACAAGACATGAGAATTTAATTTTTCCCACAGTTTAACAACGTGAAAGATCCTTCAATACACTCACAACTCGAGACTATACGTCGAATCAAGATAGAAATCAAGTACCCAATAGCAAATTCTTGAGTCATAAGCAAACTTTATTCTTCTCATTCAACCTATCTAAACACATCAAAACGAAAATAAATCACCAAATGGCCTTCCTTTACATTTCAAGGAAACACTTCTCGTCACATTCAAATTGTCTTAACACATCCCGCAGTTGCATCATACTCATCACAAAGCCATTCCACCGCTCATCGAGCCATAAATTCCACTCGTAGGGACATTATCAGTCATATGAGTCCAAATGTACAAGTTACAACTGAAGCTACCGAGCCTAAGCTACGGTCTAAACCTGGCCTCAAGTCCTCCAAACTAGCCCATCACCAAAACATAGTATGCACATCTTGAATCTCGTTCATAGAATCACAAGTCGGCAATGCACAACTGATACCGAGCGCTTATATGTGCATAGGAAATGCGTGGGAGGAATTCAAAGAGTTATGTTTCAAGCTGAATCAATTCAGCATGATAGAATGCAAGAAAGTGAAATTTTCCTAAGGGTTTGGCATCCTCTCGAAGATAAGTACAGACGTCTCTGTACCGATCCGCAAGACTCTACTAAACCTGTTCATGACTAGTGAGACCTATGTCAACCTGGCTTTGATACCAACTTGTCACGACCCAATTTCACCTATAGGACGTGATGGCACCCAACACTATAGCTAGGTAAGCCAACTAATAAATTAAACATATATCGATAAAATTTAATTCCAAGGAAAAATATAAGACACCAAATTCTACCAATGTGTGTGCCAAGACCTGGTGTCACAAGTGTATGAGCATCTAGTATATTATACAAACTCCAAATACTGTCTGAAATAAAAATAGGCAGAATTAAAAAAATATAAGAAGAGGCACTGGTAGCCGCATGATGGCTCAGAAAGGCAGCTCGCCACTACGCCCCTGGATAACGAGGATGTGCGATGATAGGTCCTCCACTAGTATCTCTCTCAGATCCTGCATAAAAAGTACAGCAAGTGTAGCATGAGTACGTAAACAACGTGTACCCAGTAAGTATCAAGCCTAATCTCGAAGTGGTAGAGACGAGATGGCCGACTTTGACACTCACTAAGGGTCAACAATAATAAATGGAATAAATTATAATTATTCAACTCAACATGATTCACAGAGTTAACAATAAATTTATTCAATTAGCGGAAATAATAAAAATTCTTAAAATGCAACAATTTCCAATCTATTAATTAAATCTTTCAATTTCAATAAAAATTCCAATTTATCAAATAGCTTTACAAGCTGCAATTCAATTTCAATAAATTTTTACTTTATCAAATAGCTTTACAAGCTGCAATAAACTGTCCAAGTATCGTGTAATTATTATTATTATTAAGCACGATCTCTGTTGAGGTCTTATGATCCGATCCAGAGTTTTGTGTACACTGTCGAGGGATGTGCGGAACGATCCATAGATGCATCTATCCTACCGAGGCGTTCGGCCCTCTCCACAAGAAAGGAGGAAATTTTCTTATGTACCTCCGGAATGAGAGTATATTTATTATAAGATAAATTCAGGAGGAAGAACAATTTCTCTTAACAATTAATTAATTTAAACAGAAAATTTAAGCATATGAGATTTTCATCCTTTAATATTTTTATCTAACAATTCACAATATATATATATATATATCAAATAATATTAATTAAACAAGGAATACAATTTGCACAAGTAATTCAATTTACACAAGTAATTCATGCTTCGAGTCCTAAATTACCCGGACTTTACCATTAATAGTAGCTACGCAAGAACTCTCGTCACCTCGTGCGTACGTAGCCCCTCACAATTAGCAACAATTATTTAATTTTAATCACCTATGGGGTAATTTCTCTCTCACAAGATTAGACAAGAAACTTACCTCGTCTTGCTCCAATTTAATCTGCTAGTAGGCCTTTTCCTCGATTATCCAACTTCGATTGGCTCGAATCTAACCAAAAATAATTCGATACAATCACTAATATTTATAGGAATCAATTCTATAAGGAAATACTACATTTTCAATAAAAATTCCGAAATTAATTAAAAATTCATTTGTAGGGCCCATGTCTCAGAATCCGGCGAAAGTTACGAAATCCGATAATCCATTCAATTATGAGTCCAACCATACCAGTTTCACCAAATTTCGACATCAACTCGACCCTCAAATCTTCGATTAAAGTCTTCAACAAGCCCAATTTACCCATGCATATCCCTTTTATCCTTAATAGATTTCATCCTTAGCCTTTAAGCCCCAATCTAGGTTATATGATTCAATAGTTAATCATTATTAAGATATTGAAACACTAGAATCACCAACCATCCCAACAAGATTCAAAAATTCACTATTCATCTTCTTCTCCATTCAATAACCCTAACTCACAATACTCTTTTCAAGGATTAGCATAATTCTTCAACCAATTGGTACTTTCTACTTCACAATACATCCCAAATACTTAATCCATAGTTGTATTCAAGTGTAGGGTGAAAAATTTACCTCTTATAGCTCAAACCCTAACTTGAACCCTTTTGAATGATTCTTGAAGATTAGAGAAATCCCTATGAATTTAAATCCATGTAGATATTAATACTATAATTAACTAATGTTAATCTATTATAAAAATATCATAAAACTTACCTTTGATGTTTATTTGGGTTGAGGATGCTCCACCTTCTCTCTAGAACCCAAAACTTAGCCAAAATTATTATGTTTTTCTCTCTCCCCGAACCTCCCCTGTTTTATAAAAAATGAACTACGTAGGCTGGCTGCGTAGCCTACGCAGATTGGCTACGCAGCTTAAGCCTCCCCTCACTTCCATACTGATTTTGCCTATGCAAATCTGCGTAGGCTACGTAAGACTCGCGTAGCTGTTCTGCCACTCTTTAGTAAAATAGTCATAACTTCTTGTAGGAATCTTCAAATGACAAACGGTTTGATGCGTTGGAAACTAGACTCAAAGGGCTATAATTTGATAGGTTATACACCATATAACTATTCATATAATAAGAGTTATTTTCGTTTGAAATTAGATATTATGCAAACTCACTTGAAACTTTATCCAATCATATAATTTTCAACTTGACTTAGCCTTAGGGCTCTTCTTAGACCCTAAACCATTTTTAATGCACCTCATAAATATATTATCAAGATCAATTGATATCATTCAAATTACCAGTCTTATTCATACCCGAATTGACATATTTAGCTTCCGCCAATCTTTTTAATGGTCTTAAAACACTTAGAAATTTTTCTGGGGTGTTACACTATATCTCCAATACCTCGCTCTGCACAAAAATGTGCAGAAGTATAGTATGAGTATACCACAGTCGGTACCCAGTAAGTATCAAGACTAACCTCGGTGGAGTAGTGATGGGTTACAGTCAAGACACTCACTAGTCAAATAACTTGTGCAAAATAACATATAAAAATAATAGAAAGATAAATAGCAGTGATAGCAATAATAATCAACAAGTGATATAAACAACAAGGTTGCAAGAAGACCATAAATATTGCTCAAACGAATAAGGAACACAATTACAACCAATTAATCAAGTCCCTCAAATATAAGTACTTCAAATATAAATCTTTCACATATAAGTTTTTTCAAATAAAAAAATTTCGAATATAATTCTTTCAAATAAAAGTCACTCTGTGACACCTCATTTCATAATCATAAAAATACGGGTCTCAGCCCACTCTCATATTTTTACGGCACCACGTGCCCATATCTCTATTACAACCGCACGGACAACTCACGTACCAAAATATCAATGTATATAAGATCTGCAGAATCAATTTATTTTCAAAAAAGTAAGTTTATATTTTTTTAAACCAAGTAAGAAAGCAACAAAGAAATGAGTTTATTTTTGAACTCGTTTGGTTGAAGAAAATGACATTTCAATTAGAATGAAGTATCTGATTATTTGGATGTAAAATTTATTGAATTAAAATATAATAGCAATTTCTTTTATTCAAAACAACTCAAACCTTGAAAACCAGTAAAAACCAGAAACACAAATCCTCAGAATCTCGTACGAAGAGCCAAAGGCAACACAATACAACAAGTAATACAAAACACATAATAAATCAAATAATACATCATGGAAGAACACAAGAATATACTTATCATGGAAAATTAAAATAACCAAAGAAAAGTGCAGCCATAGAGAAATGTCAATAAAGGGCACTCCCGAGGTACCGCCTCGTAGTCCCAAATCATAAATAAATTTCAACAAAGGAAATTTCCGAGGTACCGCCTCGTAGTCCCAAATCATAAATAAATTTCAACAAAAGGGCACTCCCGAGGTACCGCCTCATTGTCCCAAATCATAAATAAATTTCAATCTTTCCTTATATCACCATGGGAGCCTTCACATTAATTTTTAAATACCATTTTTCCTGAAATAGCATCCTGCTTTTTAGCCCACGTTATCACACCGTATGACTTCTAGTAGTTTCCCTACTAGCCACGCATATCAAGCCCACCTTATCTCACCGCATAACACTTTGACCTTATATCACCGCATGCGTATCAATATCACAATATTTCATAAATCGCACCTCAAGTGCCCAAATATCACATCATAACATAACTTGCACCTCAAGTGCTCAAATATCACAACATATTACAAATTGCACCTCAAGTGCTCAATTATCACAACATATCACAAATTACACGTCAAGTGCTTAAATATCACCACATATTGCAAATTGCACCTCAAGTGCTCAAATATCACAACATATCACAAATTGCACATCAAGTTCTCAAATATCACAACATCTCATAAATTGCACCTCAAGTGCTCAAATATTACAATTTGCCACATAAATCAACAATACATTATTTTTCACAATAAGGAGCTCATGGCTCGACCATAGTGTGCATAAAATATTAAATAAAATATCCGGGAGTGAATAACTCAACAGAATAATATTTCACAATTTAACACTTTGCCTCAATATGATTTATGGCCTTTATAACTCAATACTAATTTCAACAACATGAACTGGAAAATAGTTCATCAAGGAACAACGCCTTCTTTAATCCGAATTTTTGGCAAATAGATTAATGCCTCCTTTTAAATTTATTTAATAAATTATTTTCACATGAATAATTCATAATGAAATTATCTCCAGGAACTATCAACTCAACAAAAATACGGGATTCAAATAAAAATCAATGTGGCAATCACACCAAATTATCATATAAAAACAAATTCAATAAAGAAGGATTTAGGCATGGCAAATAGAGGATTTAGTAAGTGCCAACAAATTTCCAATTCAATATTTAAGGGTGTCTAAGAACTTTAACCGGTATAATTTGCACATATAAGTCAAGTACGTACTCGGTACCTCGCGTACACGGCTTTTCACATTTCACAAATGGCACATATGACTCAATTCCTAAGGGGCAATTCCCCCACTCAAGGTTAGGCATGATACTTACCTTTGTTTTTAAAGTTACATCGATATTCCAAAATAGCCTTCTTGCATGAATTGACCTTCAAAAAGCTCAAATCTATCCTAATTAATTGTATAACTTCATTAAAATTCATCAAAAAAAAATTCGGATAATATAACGTCAATTTAAAATTTTTCATTAAAAAGTCAACCAAAAGTCAACGCGGGTCCCGCATCTCGGAATCCGACAGAATTTTTACGGAATGCAAACACCCATTCCGATACGAGTTCAAACATACCAAATTTACCAAATTCCGACATCAACTCGACCTTCAAATCCTCAAATCTTATTTTCAAATTCTTAGGCCCAGTTTATCGAATTACACCTCAAAAACACGTAATCTAGTCGGAATATTCGATGATAATTCAATATTATTGACTAACAATGATCACAAGTGACTTATCTCAACATATCCCATGAAATTTCTCTGAAACATCGCCCCAAGCCGTGTACTTTCGCCCATAAATTTGAAATGAGCTAAAATAACAAAACTCCTCAATAAAAAGTCCATTTCCTGTCACTAAAAGTCCATTTCTCATCACTAAAGGTCCACATTGGAACCTGCTTGCACCAACAATTTATTATTTCACTAAAAAAACTCTAACTCCATCATACGAACTCGGAATTTGACGATTCTTGTTCTTATGAGTCACAAATAATAATACGAACCTATTCGTTCAATGGAAACTCAATTCAGAGCTCATTTGATCAATGTGATACCAACTTTGTTCGTTAAAGAATTAACTCATGTTTCCCGCTAAAACCCAATCGTGACTTGACGAAATTATACCAAACATTACAGATCATTCCTATAATTCATTTTCAAACTCCCGGAAGTCTCGAAATCAAATTTCGATCTCTATAACTAAAAATGGACCTTTGGATCATTACATGCTTATCCTCAAAACACCAAACTCTTCTAAAAACTCTTCCAGAACTCATCTGAGCCCCATGAGACCCCAACCCAGTATACTAACAAGTCCCATAACATGACACGAACTTAGTCAATGCCTCAAATTACATTAAACAACACTAAAACGCGAATCACACCCCAATTCAAGCTTAATGAATTCTAACGAATTCCAAATTCTACATTCGATGCTGAAATCTATCAAATCAATTTGGAATGACTCCAAATTTTGTACACGAGTCCTAAATGATATAATGGAGTTGTTCCAATTTTCGGATCAAATTTTGTCCCCGATATCAATAAAGTCAATTCCCGGTCAAAGTTTCTAAAGATCTTCCATTTTCTAACTTTCGCCAAAATGCGTCAAATTATCCTACAGACTTCCAAATCTAAATCCGGACATACACCTAAGTCCGAAATCACCATAAGAAATTATTGACATCATCAAAATACCATTCCGGAGTCGTTTGCTCAAAAGTCAAACTCCGGTCAACATTTTTCATTTTAAGCTTCAAAAATAAGGATTGTTCTTCCAATTTAATTCGGAACCTTCCAAAACCACACTCAACCGCACACACAAGTCATAATACATATTACAAAGTTTCTCGAGACCTTAAGTCGCTGAACGGAATGTTAATTCTCAAAACGATAAGTCGGATCGTTACATTCAACTTCTTCCAACTTGCTCCGAACGCGCCGAATCATACCTAAACTACTCGGAATGGCACCAAATTTTGCGTGCAAGTCTTAAATCACCATACAGTACTATTCCTAGGCTAGGAATCCCAAACGAACCTCGATAACACAAAAACTTACTCCAAACCAATTTTAAAGAACTCTTTACCTTCAATAAGCCAACTTCCAATTCTAGGCACTGAAACGCTGCCAGGTCATCCAAAATCTGGTCCGAACACATGCCCAAATCCAATATCATCATATGAACCTATTGGGACCCTCGAATCCCGATTCCAGGGTCATTTACTAGAAACGTTGACCAAAGTCAAACTTAGCCCTTTAAAGCCAAACTAAGAAACTAAGTGTTCTCATTTCAACCCGAACTATTCCAAATCTCAAACTAATAATTCCCGCGAGTCATAAAACAGTAAAATCACATACGAGGAGTTTTATTTAGGGGAACGGGGATCTATGAAGCAAAACGACTGGTCAGTTGTTACACAAAACTTAAGGAGGTAGGAAAGAAATAGAAAAACATACAGTTTGGCATTAGAAGAGATTGCGATTTCTCAAAGGCACTTTTATCTTGAACACCCTGTAAATCAAAAGAAACAATTGAATCATAAACCCAAGTCAATTAAGTGTACGACACAAAATATATAAAATCTTCAAAATCGCACTCATTCTTTATAAAAATAAAGCACAATATCTACCGCATTCCCGAAATAAATCATAAAACGGAACTAAAAAATCCAAATCAAGTAGGTGCCAGACAATTCAGGAACCCAACGATATAGAGACATGAGATTACCTAGCAAGAGACGAGCCAATAAGTCAAAATTTCTGTTCATGAATAGAGAAGCGGTGGAATACCTTTTTCTCAAGGCCTTGAATTAGCGCACAGAAAAAGATCTGGGATTTAAACCTTTTGGGTTTAATTTTTAAATTTTATATCATTGAACACATTATATTTTTAAAGTTATCAGTTCATATCTACTACTTTTTGAAATTTTAATGAATGTTTACAAATAAACTTTTACTCAGCGTCAAAAGTTATGAGTTCAATTGAACCCATCGAGTATACACTACATCCGCCTATGTAATAGCTCCATCCACCGATGGTTGAAGAAAAAAACAAAAGTGGGGAAGAAGAGTGGCATCTAAGGCAGGGAGAGCAAGGACCGGGGGATATTAGGTTTTTGGTATGGGGTTTTGTTTTGTAGTCCCTTTATTATACTGTTTTGCATCATTTTACTGCTTAATGCAAATATATCTATCTAGAGCGTTGTCCGGCAGTTTGAGGCCTTGAGTAGATTCACTTCAGGTATTATGACTTGTACGTGTGGTAAGAATTGAATTTCAGGAAGTTCGGGATTGATTTGGAAAGAAATTTCTAATTTCGGAAGCTTTAAGTTGGAAGAATTGACTAATGTTTGACTTTTAAGTAAACAACCTCGGAATCGGGATTTGAAGGTTCCAATAGGTTCGTTTGATAATTTCGGTTCGTTACATTTGGGAATTGAGCTACTATTATTTCTAAGTCAAGTCGAGAGTAAATTGAAAGAAGTTGGGTCGGTTTGTAATGATTGAATCGGCATGATTGTTGCAAGGATCAGTCCCTTTGGCGTGTGAAGTTATACATGTGGTTTGTGGTTGTACGCGCGGGCTTGACAGCTGACACAACTTGATTAATGTGGGAGGTATTTGATTCAAATGGCCTTGAGGTGTAAATGGATTCCGGAGGAGTCATGGCGGTTTAGATCACGACTTGAGGTTTGTATTTCCTGCGGTTTGGGAATTCAGTTGCGTGCTGCATTGGCTCTTCTGAAATGAGCTAAGTAAAAGGTTTCTAGCCAATGAAGTGTTTATTTTACTGGTAGTTTAGGGGTTATGATGAATTCTTGTATTCTCGCATAGCGGCATGATAGGTGTAGTGAGTGCCATGGGATTTAGAAAGTTGAGGATCAAGGTTGCGGTTCGGTATTGACAAGAATGTTACGAGCTTGGATGAGCAGGGGAGAATTCAGATGTTCAAAGTAAGCTGGCATTTTCTTTAGTGTCACCTGAGAACGACATTCTGTGTAAGAGGCTTTGCGTATTGATTTGCGGATTTTAGATTTGCTTTACAGAATTTGAATGGTTGGTGGTATGGATGTGAGGACTTTTCTACCTAAGTGGAAGGTCATGGGAGCGTACCCCATGGGGAGATTTTTATAAGTGTGGCATGTTAGTCAATTGATTGTTAAAGATAAAAAAGCAAGTATGAAGGTTATGTTAGTATCGCAAATGCCAGAGTTTATGCTTGAGAGGTGTCCTTTCCTTGGGCTGTGGATCGTGTGAGTTTGTTTCGGGTTTGACGACCATTCTTATGTGTCATAAATAGTGCTATTATGGATCTTGGAAACTTTATTGACCCAGTATGCTATGATCAGAATCGGTGTGAGGTCGGTTGGTCGGTATAATGTAACTGTGTGCTCTACGTCAGGTCTTATGTGTACGTTCGTTATAACATTAAGGTCCCATGTAGCTTATGGTGTTATGTGAGCAGGATGGCCCTCGAGATTCAGGTCACCATTGCACCTTAGTTATGCTTGGGTTTCGTAGCGTATGGCGTTATCCATCTCCCCGGGATTGGTATTATGCACTTGGCATGCTTGTGGTCGATATTTGGGCATTTAGTAAGTATAAGCATTATGACTTGATGTGTGTGTTTTTCTTCTTGATATTATGTGTCGATCGGGTGGCACGCCTCCACAGGTATATTGTCTAGATCGGGTGACACTCCGCCATGGGCATGTTATGTGAATCGGGTTGCACGCTGCAACAGTGTCATGTCGGATCGGGTTGCACGCTGCAACAACGAGATGTTGAGCATAGTTCCTTACACTTATTTTGTGTGCCTTTTTTTCATCCCTGAGGTAGGTTTACAACATTTATTCGGCTGTTTTATTGGTTACGCGGGTTGGGTAGTTCTTTTTCCACAGTTCATTTATGTATCGCATTTGAGTTTGTAACTTGCTAGCACACTATTGGCGTCATATGAGATTTTTGGCAGTGTTTGAGATGGCTTATTATCTTAGCAGCCTGCACTAGGTGAGACGAGGTTATTGGACGTGGGATCAGTGAGATCGGAGTTATGAAGGGTATGTTAAAGAGAAAATATTATTATTCAATTCAAAACTATGTGATGGTTCTTGTCCAGAGGAGAGAGTACATGATTTATTGATTCGGCAAGTGATTATGAGTTTCTACACGTTTCTTTCGTCATGGCAGTACTGCGAGAATTGGAACAGGGCTTATATGTGTTATAGGGTGTATTACGGGCATCAGATTTGTGAAATTGCAGCTATTTTGGTTGGAGGATGTTATTATGTGCAACCGACTTATGTGGTGCATGGTGTGATTTCAGTACATGTGCATGATCATGTTTTGGTACAATGTGTGTTGATTGGTACAGTATTCGTATGTTAGAAGCAAGACTTGTAGGAAACATCGGAGGATGGAATTTGGTTCTAAGGCTTATTGACTGAATAAAAGGGAGGCTCTTCAGTCTAACTCGAGCTAATGTGTTCGACTGGGTTGTGGTGGCACGGGTAGGTGCACGAGGTGTTAAACAGTGATTTTGGACAACTCTGGAGCATTCCTTAGCACGTTCGAGGACGAACTTATGTTTAAGTGAGGGAGAATGTAAAGACCCGACCGGTCATTTTGAGATCTACCACATCGTTCGGCGGTTTGAGTCCCTAAGTAGCTTCCATTCATGTATTATGACTTGTGCGTGTGGTCGGAATTGAATTTCAGGAAATTCGGGAAGTTCAGGATTAATTTGGAAAGAAAATTCTAATTTCGGAAGCTTTAAGTTGTAAGAATTGACTAAGGTTTGACTTTTGAGTAAACGACCTTGGAATCGAGATTTGAAGGTTCCAATATGTTCGTATGATGATTTCGGACTTGGGCGTATAGTCGGGTTGAGTATCGGATCACCCGGGGAGCATTTCGGCGTTTATTTCTAAAAGTTAACATTATTAAAGTTTAAGAATCTCCTAAGTTTGGTTTGGGGTGGGCTTTGGTGTTATCGATGTCCGTTTGGGACTCCTAGCCTTGGAATAGGTTTGTATCGTGATTTGTGACGTGTCCGCAAAGTTTGGTGTCATTCCGGAATGTTTTGATGTGAATTAGATGCGTTCGACGAAGTTTAAAGGTTTGGAAGTTTTAAGAAGGGTTTTGATCGTTGATCCATAGTTTTGATGTTGTTTGGCTTGATTTGAGGCCTCAACTAAGTTTGTTATGTGTTTTATGACATGTTGGTCTTATTGGCTAAGGTCGTGAAGGCCTCGGGTGGATACCAGATAGTCAACGGATCAATTTTTGGACTAAGGGAATGTTGGGATATCTGGTTGTTGTTGCGATCGCTTCTGCGAAAGCTGGGTTAAAAAGCCGACATCACAGAAGCGAGGGGTGCGCCACAGAAGTGGCTAGGAGTTGAACTGGCTGAGGTTGAATTCCGCAGAAGTGGAACCCCACCAGCGGATGAAGCATCACTGAAGCGAAGGCGCAGAAGCGCTGCAAGGGCCACGTATGCGGAGGTTGAGAGGCCTGAAGAGAGCCACAGAAGCGGACATTGAGCCGCAGAAGTGGCTAATGTTCCGCAAGTGCGAGAGGTCGCTGGCCAGTGTGTTCTTTTAAGAACGGGATTTGGCCCATTTTCACTTGGTTAGAGCGATTTTGGAGAGCTTTAATGAGATATTTTCATCAAGAAACACAAGGTAAGTGACTCCCACCTATTACAAGTTAAATACATGGTTTGTATATGGATTTAAACATGGAAATTTGTAGAAACTTAGGATTTTGGTAGAAAACCAAGAATTTGGAATAAGTTATATATTGTAGTTCGTGGTGTTATGGGTAAAGTTTATCTTCGAAAACTTTCCAAATTCGG
The DNA here is from genome assembly GCF_000715075.1 of Nicotiana tabacum. Taxonomy (NCBI): domain Eukaryota; kingdom Viridiplantae; phylum Streptophyta; class Magnoliopsida; order Solanales; family Solanaceae; genus Nicotiana; species Nicotiana tabacum. The sequence continues at coordinate 41,393,480 of NC_134101.1, forward strand.
GCAAGTGGGCCTTTGGGTTGTCCTTGTTGGCTTTTTTAGTGGAGTTGGGAATCATTATAAATTTCTAGATTATACGTATTGGGGTATATTTTGATTGGTTTGCACGTTGTTTGACTAGTTTTGAAGAGACAAGCTTCGGGTTGAGGTGTTTAAGTGGATTTGGAGTCGGTTATGGGACTTCGGAGCGAGGTAAGTCTCATGTCTAACCTTGTGAGGGGGAAAACTACCCCTAAGTGATCTTTGTTTTGTTATGTGCAACTAGTTATGGGTGCTACGTACACATGAGGTGGCGAGAGTCCGTACATAGATAAGGCATGTTTATGTCCAGGTAGACGTAGGATCTTATCATGTAATATTTGAATTATTTGAACTCATTCTGCTGGCTTAATTAATTGAAGTTATAAATGATATTAATTTAGAAATAAATATATATATACTAATCCAAGCCTTACCACTTTGAGTGGTGGGCGAGTTATTTGAGAAACAGTAAAGATTATATTCATTATGTGCTCATGTACGGTATTGTAAACACATGTCTCATAATTCGGTAACTTTCTTCCTTTTCTTGTGGAGCGGGTCGAACGTCATGGTAGTATATAGATACATCTATGGTTCACGCTGCATGACCCTCGGCAGTGTACACATAATTCTGGATCGGGCCGAACGACCTCGGCATAATTGTGCTATATATCACTAGTAGTATGAATATTCACGAGCTAATCTTTCCACTGATGACCGACATTTATATGGTATTCCTTATTTATTTGATAATGACACTTGATATTTTCTGAGTTGTCAAGGTAGAATGCAAAATTTAGAAATTCTTGTTATAAAAGAAGTAATTGGAAGATTATGTAACTTACAGATTTATCCATCATTGTCGTATGCTTCATATCTGCTCATGTTTTATTATATTGTTTTATTGGACCTTTAGTAAGTGTTGATGTTGACCCCTCATCACTACTTCTCCGAGGTTAGGCTTGATACTTACTGGGTACGCATTGATTTACGTACTCATGCTGCACTTCTACACTAAATGTGCAGGATCTGACAGGTTCAGTTGATGATCACCTTGGCGCGTAGGCGCACCTGTTAAGGAGACTTTATTTCAGCTGCATTCCAGGCTATGCATCGCAGTCCATTGAGTCTTCATTGTACTCTTTATTTTATTCTATCTTAATATATTCGGGACAGATGTATTATTATTGTACTTCTTGGAAAATGCTCATGCACTTGTGACATCGGGTTTTGGAGGTTCCTACTGGTTGTTTGTTATTGTAGTTCACGTAGTTATTATCTTTTTATCCTGTAAAATACATTTTATACTATTTAGGTAATGGAGATCATGATCTTGAAAGTTACAAAATGAGTAAATAAATGGATAAATCAACATTTGCTTGCCTGACGGTGGCGTTAGGCGCCATCACGACCTATAGTGGATTTTGGGTCATGACAACTTGGTATCAGAGCATTAGGTTCACTTGGGTCTCACCAGTCACGAGCAAGTCCAGTAGAGTCTTGCGGATCAATAGAAGGCGTATGTACTTATCTTCGAGAGGCTACAGGGTTGTTAGGAGCACTTCCCTTCTTGTTTCCTCATCGTGCGGTTTGATTCCATTAGGCCTTGTCCCTTTATTTCCTTCCTACTTAATCTTATGCGACGTGAAGTGCTTGTTGTCAATTGGACGTCAAGGAGTTGTATTGGTACTACAGACGTGGTGCAGGCCATTATCGTCATGTTCAGGCAGGCTATTATTGTCGCCTTGCGGAAGGGTTTTATGTCCTTTTAGTTCAGTATCTGTACTTCCTATGATTTTGAGGCTATGCATGGATTGTTATGATGTTCATATGTTGTTATCGCACAGTGTTAGTGTAATGGTAGGGTGTTGTATATGTGTCGAGACAGTGACTGACTTGAAAGGAGTATTTTCAATGCATAATTTAGAGGTTCAACATTTAATTCCACCAAAAGAAGGGAAATTGGGCTATAGATGTTCAGGCTTTGGTTGATTGAGTAACGAGACTTGATATTTTCGCACGTGGGGTAATTCTCATTTGTGATGTGGTATCGTCGTCCTTTTTGGAACGCATTAAGGATTCACCGGTGTTATGGTCTTCTTTAATTTTTGCCTTCGGGGCAGGGTGTTGTGAAATGGTGCCTAAGACGTTGTTGTCAGAGATAGTGGTGTGTAGCGGTTCTGAGTCAAATTGGTTATTCTAATGTTGATGGCTCGCTAAAGATGATCTTCCAGGAGGTTTAGAGTGGGTAGCAATTCATTAGTTCAGGTGCTACAAATATGGAGTTGGTATAAGGCAGCAGTTGGGCAGCAAAGTATGAGGGAGGACATGGCGGGAAGTGTCTCGCGGTAGTTGAATTACTAGCAGGTCAATTATGAACAACAGAGGTCGAGGAGTTGCTTAAAGGAGATAGTTTAACCGAAGTAAGAGTGGCAGATTAACATATGGATCTTGTGGTAGGATAGCCGCGTGCCTTAAGAAATTGTAGAATGGTTTGGGAATCGTGATGGAAGGTGATTTGGTCTACGAATTTTATTTGGAATGATGGTTACTGTACGAAGAAAGATTGAATATGGCAGAAAGGAGGTTGCTTGAAATGAAGAGGCGTGTGAAGATTTGATTATCACTTCAGATGCAATATGACTTGATTTTGGAAAGTATTGTTGAACTTTTAGTTGATGTCAATGGGGAAGGAACATATTTATACGGCTGATGGGCGAGCATGGGCTGAGGAGAATTTACTGATTACGTGGTAGTTATAGCCAGTGCAGCATCGTTGGAAGATGTCGGTAAGGAATTCCACATGTGAGTGATCTCTTGTGAGCAAAATTAGCGGTTGTGTGATTTTGATGAAGTTTCTATGAAGAGTCCAACTTACTACCCAACAGAAGGTCAGGTGTACGATCATGTCCGATAATTCAGAATGTTTCATGAAAAGGTTAACAAAAGAATTCGAGAAATTTGGAGTGTTAAGGGTGCGAGATCATGGTAACTGAGACGGAGGAATCCTCGTGGGTTCTCGGTTTATATAATGGTAGCTTAAAGCTAGATGGGGGAGCCCTACCATTTATGATTGGATCGCATGGTTGTCTTCTTGTGCGATTTCAGTTTATCGATGCGTTGGTGGATTAATTATGACTAGGAAAAAGGAAATGTCAGGAGTAACTCGAACAAGGGACTCGATGAGTGTTTGCTATACTTCGCTTTATCGATTAAGGTGCAGCATTTCGGAAGACTCAGAGTTTATGCTTCTTATAGATGTAATGTACAAGGAAAATAATTCAGCCTCTTTGAGAGGGTGTTCATGTGCTAGCAGAGCGTTGAAGTTTGGTTATATTCGGGATCAACTCAGAGTGGGTGACTCTCAACAACGGTTCTAGTGGGTTCAAGAATTAAAGTGCAGTGCCTAAGGATTTCGGGTCCGTTGTGTGGTTAAGGATTGAGTCTTCATAGTGGATAGAGAACGGGACTTAGAATATTCTATGTTATCATCGGGTATGCAGTGCAGTATTAGAGGAAAGGGAGAAACAGTTTCGGATTCGCGGAAGGTCTTTCAGAATGGGTATACCAGTCGGAGATGCTATTGTGCGCATAAGGAGAGTATGGGATAGTCCAAGAGTATTGAGACAGTGTGGTCTCTTGATGTGTGTCACTCGGTATGAGTGCAGATTTGGTTCATTACGTTTGGGAATGGAGCTACAATTATTTCTAAGGCAAGTCGAGATTAAATTGAAAGAAGTTAGGTCAGTTTGTAATGATTGAATCAGCATGATTGTGGCAATGATCAGTCCCTTCGGCATGTGAAGTTATACATCTGGTTTGTGGTTGTTCGCGCGGGCTTGACAACCATTACAACCTGATTTATTTGTGAGGTATTTGATTCAAATGGCATTGAGGTGTAAATGGATTCTGGAGGAGTCATGGCAGTTTAGATCACGACTTGAGGTTTGTATTTCTTGCAGTTTGGGAATTCATTTACGTGTTGCATTGGCTCTTCTTAAATGAGCTAAGTGAAAGGTTTCTAGCCAATGAAGTGTTTATTCTACTGGTAGTTCAGGGGTTATGATGAATTCGTGTATTCCCACGTAGCGGCATGATAGGTGCAGTGAGCGCCATGGGAATTTGAAAGTTGAGGATCAAGGTTGCAGTTCGATGATGATAAGAATGTCACGAGCTCGGATGAGCAGGGGAGAATTCAGATGTTCAGAGTAAGCTAGCATTTTCTTTAGTGTCACCTGACAACGGCGTTCTATGTAAAAGGCTTTGTGTATTGATTTGCGGATTCTCGATTTGCTTTATAGAATTTGAACGGTTGGTGGTATGGATGTGCGGACTTTGATACCTAAGTGGAAGGTCGTGGGAGCGTACCCCACGTAGAGATTTGTATAAGTGTGGCATGTTAATCACTTGATTGTTAAAGATTAAAACCAAGTATGGAGTTTATGGTAGTATCTCAAATGCGAGAGTTTATGCCCGAGAGATGTCCTATTCCTTGGACTGCAGACCGTGTGAGTTTGTTTCGGGTTTGACAATTGTTCTTATGTGTAACCAATAGGGCCATTGTGGATCTTTGGAAGTTTATTGGCCTAGTATTGTATGATCAAAATCGGTGTGAGCTCCGTTGGTGGGTCTAATATGAGTGTGTGCTCTACGTCAGGTAGGATGTGTTTGTTCGTTATAGCATTTCTTGTGGAGGAGTCGTCGGGCATGGGATGTTATTTCAGTCATCAGCTATTCCTTGTAATCTCTATTGTTCCATGTGGGTTGTGAGACGACTTGATTATTCTCACACGTGTTGAGGTCCCGTGTAGATTGTTGTGTTATGTGAGTAGGATGGCTCTCGAGATGCATGTCATCATTGCACCTTAGTTGTGCTTGGTTTTCGTAGCGTATGGCACTATCCGTCTCCCCAGGATTGGTGTTATGCACTTGGCGTGCTTGTGGTCGATATTTGGGCATTTGGTAAGTATACGCGTTATGCCTTGATGTGTGTGTTTTTCTTCTGGATGTTATGTGCGGATTGGGTGGCATGCCGCCGCGGGTATATTTCTGGATCTGGTGGCATGCCGCCACGGGCATATAATATGGATTGGGTTGTACGCCGCAACAGTGTCATGTCGGATCGAGTTGCACGCCGCAACAACGAGATGTTGAGCATAGTTCCTTACACTTATTTTGTGTGACTTGTTTTCATCCTTGAGGTAGGTTCACAACATCTATTAGCCTGTTTTATTGGTTTCGCAAGCTGGGTAGTTCTTTTTCCTGAGTTCATTTTCCCTTATGTATCGCAATCGAGTTTGTAGCTTGCTGGCGCATTATTGGCGTCATATAAAATGTTTGGTAGTATTTAAGATGACTTATTGTCTGAGAAGCCTGCACTAGGTGAGACGAGGTTATTGGACTTGGGATCAGTGCGATCGTAGTTATGAAGGGTATGCTAAAGAGAAAATATCGATATTCAGTTCAAAACTATGTAATGGTTCTTGTCCGGAGGAGAGAGTCCATGATTTATTGATTCGGCAAGTGGTTATGAGTTTTTACACATCTCTTTCATTGTGGCAGTACTGCGAGAATTGGAACAGGGGTTATATGTGTTATATGGTGTTTTGCGGGTATCAGATTCGTGAAATTGAAGTTATTGTGGTTGGAGGATGTTATTATGGGCAACCGACTTATGTGGTGCATGGCGTAATTTCAGCACAGGTGCATGATCATGTTTTGGTACAGTGTGTGGTGATTGGTACAGTGTTCGTATGTTAGAATTAGGACTTGTAGGGAAATTTGGAGGTTGGAATTTTGTTCTAAGGCGTATTGACTAAATAAAAGGGATGATCTTCAGTCTGACTCGAGCTAATGTGTTCGACCGGGTTGTGGTGGCACGAGTAGGTGCACGAGGTGTTAAACAGTGATTTTGGACAACTCCGGAGTTGTCCTTAGAACGTTCGAGGACGAACATATGTTTAAGTGGGGGAGAATGTAACGACCCGACCTGTCGTTTTGAGATCAAGAACATCGTTCGACGGTTTGAGGCCTTGAGTAGCTTCACTTTAGGTATTATGACTTGTACGTGTGGTCGGAATTGAATTTCGGGAAGTTCGTGATAGATTTGGAAAGACAATTCTAATTTCGGAAGTTGTAAGTTGGAAGAATTGACTAAGGTTTGACTTTTCAGTAAATCGCCTCGGAATCAGGATTTGAAGGTTCCAATAGGTTTGTATGATGATTTCAGACTTGGGTGTATGTTCGAGTTGAGTATCAGATCACCTAGGGAGCATATCGGCATTATTTTGGAAAGTTAACATTATTAAAGTTTAAGAATCTCCTATGTTTGGTTTGGGATGGTCTTTGGTGTTATTGATGTCTGTTTGGGATTCCAAGCCTTGGAATATGTTTGTATCGTGATTTGTGACTTGTGCGCAAAGTTTGGCGTCCTTCCGGAATGTTTTGATATGAATAGGACACGTTCATCGAAGTTTAAAGGTTTGGAATTTTTAAGAAGGGTTTTGATCGTCGATCCATAGTTTTGATGTTATTTGGTGTGATTTGAGGTCTCGACTAAGTTTGTAATGTGTATTGGGACGCGTTGGTATTAGTTTAGGTCCCTAGGGCCTCAGGTGGATACCATATGGTTAACAGATCAAATGTTGGACTAAGGGAATGCTGGGATTTTTTGGTTGCTGGTGCTATCGCTTCTGCGGAAGCTAAGTCATAGAAGCGACATCGCAAAAGCGAGGGTCGCACTACAAAAGCGACTGGGAGTTGAACTGGTTAAGGTCGTAGGTGCGAATAAATTTCTGCACCTGCGTGATCGCAAATGCGTCCATTGGAGACCTTGCTGGGGGAGGCTGGGACCGCAGATGCGATCGAATTCTGCAGAAGCGGAACCACACATGTGGATGAAGCATCATAGCACAGAAGCGCTGGAGGGGCCGCAGATGCAGATGTTGAGGTGCCTGAAGGGAGCCACAGAAGCGGACTCTGAGCCGCAGAAGCAGCTAATGTTCCGCATATGCGAGAGATCGTTGTCCAGTGTGTTCTTTTAAGAACGGGATTTGGCCCATTTTCTTCCATTTTCTCTTGGTTGGGGCGATTTTGGAGAACTTCAAGGGGAGCTTTTCATCAAGCAACACAAGGTAAGTAACTCCCACATATTACACGTTAAATACATGGTTTGTATATGGATTTAAACATGGAAATTTGTAGAAACTTGGGATTCTGGTAGAAAACCTAGAATTTGGTATTTTTGGATTTTGACCACGAAGTTGGACATGAAATTTAGAATAAGTTATATATTTTAGTTCGTGGTGTTATGGGTAAAGTTTATCTTCGAACATTTTCGGAATCTAGGCAGGTGTGACCGAAGGTTGTCCTTGTTGGCTTTTTGAGCGGAGTTGGGAATCATTATAAATTGCTAGATTATACGTATTGAGGTATATTTTGATTGGTTTGCCCGTTGTTTGACTTGTTTTGAAGAGACAAGCATCGGATTGAGGTGTTTGAGTGGCTTTGGAACCAGTTATGGGACTTCGGAGCGAGGTAAGTCTCATTTCTAACCTTGTGAGGGGGAATACTACCCCTAGGTGATATATGTTTTGTTATGTGCAGCTAGTTGTGGGTGCTACGTACGCATGAGGTGGCGAGAGTCCGTACGTAGCTAAAGCATGTTTATGTCCGGGTAGACTTAAGATCTTATCATGTCATATTTTAATTATTTGAACTCATTCTGCTGGCTTACTTAATTGAAGTTATAAATGAAATTTATTTAGAAATAAATATATGCATACTAGGCCAAGCCTTAACACTTTGAGTAGTGGGCGAGTTATTTGATAAACGGTAAAAATTATATTCATTTTGTGCTCATGTACGGTATTGTAAACATGTGTCTCGTAATTCAGTTACTTCCTTCCTTTTCTTATGGAGCGGGCCGAACACCTCGGCATTATACAGATGCATCTATGGTTCACGCCGCATGACCCTTGGAAGTGTACACATTATTCTTGATCGGGCTGAACGACCTTGGCTGAATTGTGCTTTATATCGCTAGTATAACGACCCGACCGGTCATTTTGCTTTATAGATCCCTGTTCCCCTAAATAAGACTCCATGTATGTGCTTTTACTGTTTAATGACAAGTGGGAATGGTTAGTTCGGGATTTGGAAGTGTTCGGGTTGAAATCGGAACACTTAGTTCCTTAATGTTGGCTAAAAAGGGTTACGTTTGACTTGAGTCAACATTTTGAGTAAACGACCTCGGAACCGGGATTTGACGATTCCAATAGGTTCGTATGATGATTTTGGACTTGGGCGTATATTCGGATCGGGTTTTAGATGACCCGGGAGCATTTCGGCGCTTAATATAGATAGTTGACACCTTGAAGGTTTTAAAGTTCTTTAAATTTGGTTTGGAGTAGATTTTGGTGTTATCGAGGTCCGTTTTTTATTCCGAGCCTGGGAATAGTTACTTATGGTGATTTAAGACTTGAACGCAAAATTTGGTGTCATTCTGAGTAGTTTAGGTATGATTCGGCGCATTCGGAGCAAGTTGGAAGAACTTTAAGTTCATAAGTTGAATTGATTTGGTTTGAGGTGTGATTCTTGCTTTTGGTATTGTTTTTTGTGTTCCGAGGGTTCTAGCAAGTCCGTCTCATGATTACGGACTAATTGGTATGTTTGGGCAAGGCCTCGGGGTTTCGGGTGCAATCCGGGCAATGCACGGATTGAACTTTGACTCAAAAAGGCTGTTGGTGCACCAGTTCTGGTGTGCCCGCACCTGTGAGCATTTGGCCGCAGGTGCGAGCCCGTAGATACGTGCATTTGGCCGTAGAAGCGGCCTTGGAACATTTTATCAGTGGTCCGCAGAAGCAAAGAGGTGTGCGTAGAAATGGTCTCGCTTCTGCGATGAAGGATTGCAGGTGCGCAAATGTCGCAGATGCGCTTCACGTCCGCAGAAACGGGACCGCAGAAGTGGGATCCTGTCCATAGAAGCGGCCAGCACTGGGCCTAGGGAATTCCGCAGAAGCGGACCAAGTCCCGCAGAAGCGGTACCACAGGTGCGGCCCCGGGGATAGCAGGTGCGAAAGTTCTGCTTGGCAGAACCTTCATTTAACTCCGGACTCAACTATTTTTGAGTTCATTTATTACACACTTGTGCGATTTTGGAGCTTTAAAGAAGGGGATTACAACCTAGTTATTGAATGTAAGTAATTCCTACCCAATGTAAGTTTAATACATAGATTATGGGTATATTTAAACATGAAAAATTATGAAAATTGTGAGTTTAGTTGAAAATTTTAGGTTTTGATAAAAATGGCATTTAACCACGAAAATGGTTGTGGAATTGAGTGAAAATTATAAATTTGAGTTCGTGAGGTTATGGGTAACAACTTTCTTTGAAAATTTCCGGAATCCGGGCATGTGGGCCCGGGGATGAATTTTAGGAATTTTTCAATTTGGGGGTTGGGTAATCACTAAAATAGTTAGAATATGAACTTTTGAACATGTATTGATTAATTTATATAACATTTGAATAGTTTTGGATTGTTTAGAATCGAGTTGAGGCTTTAGAGCGAAATTGTGACCGGAAAGTGAGCCTTGAGACGAGGTAAGTCTCTTTTCTAACCTTGTAAGAGGAAATTTTTCCCATAGGTGATTCAAACTAATAATTGCTTCTAATTATGGGGGTTGCGTACGCACGAGGTGACGAGAGATCGTGCGTAGCTACTATTTATGCTTATGTACGGGTAGTTTAGCTACTAATTGCACCTTACTTGTTGCTTTAAGTGCCTAAATTATATTAGAACTTGTTAGAGGAATTATAAAAGGCCGAATTTCACTTACTTAAATATTTAGCGGAACCGTTAATGGAAATTTTATTACATTGTGTATTAGCCTTGTTATAACATTTAAGTCAAATGCTTATAGAGTATCCTCTCTTCTTGTGGGGCGGGCCGAATGCCTCGGCAATAGATTGATGCGTCTATGGATTGTGACGCACGTCCTTGGGCAGTGTACACGTTATTATGGATCGGGCCATACGACCTCGGCATAAATCGTACTTAATATTACTCAGACCCTAATCTTACTTGAGATTATCAATGACGGTGATTTATTTGGAATTCATTAATTTGTGAAAGAATTATTTGCTCCTTCTTGTTAATGGGTTATTATTGTTATTTACACAACTCATGCTTATTTAGAATTTCTATATTCGTATTGTTAGCCCATAGTAAGTGTCGAAGTCGACCCCTCGTCACTACTTCGTCAAGGTTAAACTAGCTACTTACTAGGTACATGTTGTTTATATACTCACGCTACACTTCTGCGCTAATTGTGCAGGATCTGAGGCAGATGCATCTGGCGGCACTACCGGTGCGCATCCCAGATATCCCGAGGCCTAGTGGTGAGCTACCTCCTAAGTTGTTCCACAGCACCTAGAGTCTCTCCTTTGCATTTATTCCTAACTATTTTCATTCCAGACAATAGCTAGAGTTTTGTTCAATCTATTAGTGCTCATACACGTGTGACACCAGGTCTTGGCACACACACTAGCAGACATATGGTTTTGGATTATTCTATTATTATGATAGCACTCAACTGCTTTTGTCTATTTATTTACAAATTTATGGTGTCAACCTTTTAAATTAATGGAATTTAATCACTTGAATTGGGTCATGACAACATGGTATCAGAGTACTAGGTTCACGTAGGTCTTACAAGTTATGAGCAGGCCTAATAGATTCTTGCGGATCGGTGCGAAGACGTCCGTACTTATCTTCGAGAGGCTATAGGGTGTTAGGAAACTACTCTTTCTTCATCTCCTATAGTGCAGTTGATGTTGTACTAAGTATCTTTCTCTTATTCTCTGCTCCCCTTATTTCTAGGGGCCGAGGCAGAGGCTGAGGGAGGGCTCCAGCCCGTGTTAGAGCACGAGGACGTCCCAGTGTTGCTCCAGCTATGCCACCAGTAGATCCAGTAGAGGATCCTATTATTGAGAAGCAGGGCGAGGTGCCTGCAGCAGAGCCATCCCTGGCAGATTTTGTGTCTACACCAGGTTTCCAGGAGGTCATGGGCCGTATGTTACGGTTCATGGATACTATGACCCATGCTAGTTTATTTCCAGCAGACCTAGCCACATCTCAGGCGGGAAGGGGAGCACAGACCCCTACCGCTCAGGCTCCAAGGCATGCAGCTGTCGTATATCAGACCCCGAGCACACTACATATGGGTGGAGCTTAGCCAGTGGCAGCAGCTATACCCGAGCCTAGACCAGTTGCGGCCGGCGATCCGCAGAAGCTATTGGACAGTTAGACTAGGCTTCATCCTCCTGTCTTTGGAGGTGAGAGACATGAGGAACCCCAGGACATTATTGATCGGTGCATGGACAGAATGCATAACATGAGGATATTGGAGTCCCATGGGGTAGATTTTACTACTTTCCAAGTGGAGGACAAGGCCCGTAGATGGTGGCAGTCCAATCTTCTCGGCAGACCAGCAGATTCTCCTCCCATGACTTAAGACCGGTTCACCTGTATTTTTCTGGATAGGTATAACCCACCCTCTTAGAGGTAAGAGTTGTTATTTCAGTTCGAGAAACTCCATGAGGGTCAGATGTAAATGACCAACTATGAGGCGAGGTTCTCTAGGTTGTCTCGCCGTGCACTTATGATCATTACCACCGATGCAGAGAGAGTGCGGAGGTTTGTTGCAGGTTTGAACATAAGCATTCATACCACCATGGACCGAGAGGTTGAGATGGGGACTTTTTACCAACTAGTTATAGAGATAGCTCGGAGGATCAAGGGTGTACGTCAGCGTACCCGGGAGTAGGCTACGAGAGATAAGCAGTTTTGGTATTCTAGAGAGTTCAGAGGTGCCCTGGGTGGGGGCAGAGGCCAATTTATGAGGGGTCAGTCCAGCAGGCCCACATATTCAGCAGTGCCGCCTCCTCGGGGTGCTCCAGTGCGACCTTATTTTAGCTTCATGCCAGAGAGTTCCTACCGCCCATCAGCTATTCAGGGTTGTTCTAGTGGGTATTCAGGCCATCAAGGTCAGACTTCAGGTCAGAAGCTCACTGTACCGAGAGGTTGTTTCGAGTGCGGGGATCTCAGTCAAGTGCTAAAGTTCTGCCCCCAGGCTTCGGGGCAAGGGAGTGCAGCAGGGTCAGCAGCCTATGATTATAGCACCAGCTGTCCCACCAATCGTCCGACCGCCCGGAGGCGGAGGGCAGGTGGGTAGGGTCCGTCCTAGAGGTGGAGGCCATCCAGGTGGAGGCCAGTCAGGTGGCACTCCAGCTAGGTTTTATGCTTTTCCAACCAGACCAGATGCAGTGGCCTCAGATGTTGTGATCACAGGTATTATTTATGTCTGCGGTAGGGATGCTTCAGTACTATTTGATCCAGGGTCTACGTATTTGTATGTTTCATATTTGTTTCCTCATTTCCTGGGTGTTCCTCGTGAGCCCATGGGTACTGCTATCTATGTGTCCACTCCTGTGGGCGATTCTCTTATTATGGATCGGATCTACCGGTCCTGCATTGTTACATTTTGTGGTCATGAGACAAGAGCGGATCTTCTGTTGCTTGATTTCCATGTATGTTTGGTAAACAGACAAGGATGAAATTCAACAAGAAGGTGAAAGCACAATACCAGAGACAACTTAAATTATATATATTTAGACTCCTGGGGTCCAAACAGAGTTTTCTCCAAGAGTGGTACCAGATATTTGATGACTGGATTGATGATTATTCAAAAATGGTTTGGTTATATTTTTTGAAAATAAAAGATGAAGCATTTTTGACATTTGTTAAATGAAAGATGATGGTCCAGAGGTAGATGGAAACAAAAGTTAAGCGTCTCCGAACTGATAATAGGTCGAAATTTTGCAATTCAAAGTTTAATAATTTCTGCAGTAGAGAAGGCATAGTGAGACACCGTACTTGCGTCAGAACATTTTGTGATAGAGTGCGAAGTATGCTTTCACACTTATGTATTAGCAAGAAATTTTGGGCCAAAGCAATCAATACAAGTTGTTATTTGGTCAACAAATCTTCATCCACAACTATCGAGTTCAAGGCTCTTTTTGAGGTATGGTCTGATTCGCCTGATGATTATTCCAATTGAGGATATTTTATTGTCCTGCTTATGCTCATGTGAGGGATGAAAAACTTGAGTCGAGGGCAAAGAAGTGCATATTGTTTGGGTATGCAACTGAGTGCAAAGTTATAAATTGTGGTGCACATATCAGAAGACTCCATTGTTTGTTATTAGTATGGATGTGAAATTCAATGAATCTGCCTCACTCGACAGTTAGAGAAAGAACGTAATAGCCAAAATAGATCGTGGTATCAGTGACCGCATATAGTTAAAAAGTGAATCTCCACTAGCTAGCCTAGTAGTGCAAAAGTAGAGGAAGTGAAGAAAGTGTAAAATATTGATCAAGATAATAATGTTAATACACCTGTGCAATATCAACCATATAACATTGAAAAAGGCAGAGAAAAAAAGAGATTGATCAACTGACTACAAAGGTTTGCAAATGTAGTTGATGAATCTTCTTGGATTTACAAATCCTACTTTATGAGTTGTAGAGATACTTGAGTGTAATAGCTATAAAGAAGTTATGTCGACGAGTGTAGAAGTAGATCGGTTGATTGGTATTATAGCCGAAGATATTGGGTCTCTTAATAAGTGTCGAAAAATTCTTTACATTTAAAGGAAAGTAGTACGCAATTAATGATGTAAAGTGACAATCTAATTAATAAAAAGTTAGATGGCAATCTTTGAACAATATTAAATAGAATCGTAAGAACACGTTTGCCAAATGTTAAGAGATAAGTATTTTAGTTTTTATATACCCAATGAGGAATATAGTATTGTATACTAAGTAGAGTACTATATTTTTAACACAATTAGCAAACCCAAAGGGTACTGACATGCATGCCTATTTAAGCAGCATAGATTAGTTTCCTTTATCAGAACTGAAATTGCTGCCTGCTTTCCTTTTTAAACTTAATTCACTTTAGTGTGCAATTAACTAAGGTTGAGGAAAATGAGCTCTTTGTTAGCGTCCCAAGCTCAGCTCCTTATCCCATCCAAGACCTCTAAGTTGGGTCTTGGATCATCATTTCCATCTCCATCTCCGTGTTTATCTGCGCGTGGCCGTTTCTGCAAGATTTCAAACTCACTCAGCCAACTAATTGATGATCAGCTAAATATCCCTAAACATGTTGCTTTAATAATGGACGGAAACAGAAGATGGGCTAAGGCTAGAGGCTTACCTGTGCAAGAAGGTCACAGGTTAATTACTCAAAAATTAAAAGAGATTTGTAACATTTCTTCCAAACTGGGAATACAAGCTATCACTGCTTTTTCTTTCTCTACTGAAAATTGGAGTCGTTCCAAGGTACGCATCCTACATTAATGGGAAACTCCAAAGTTTAACCTCATTCCTATTTTGAATTTCGGAATTTATCTACGTACGTATTTTTTTTACATGATTGCATGCATGTTCTCCCAATTACTTAGCCAATCGATATTAGTAAACCAAAACCAAACGCATGCAGAAGTATGTTGACTCGTGAATATAATTGTTTAGCAATAACTCAAGCATGATTTATTCCTCATTTGCAATTTAATAGTTTCGTTTTTCATCCATGACGTGGCGACTAGTATATGATATTTGAACAATATATTTTTTTCCGTTATTTATTTTGAGCAGGAGGAGGTTGATTTCTTGATGCAACTGTTCGAAGAGTTCTTTGAAGAATTTATGAGGTAATTGTTTGTTCTAATATTTACACACACACACACACAAATATTTTCAATTTTCTCATTACTTAAAATGAACAGGGTCGGTGTACGAGTGTCTGCTATTGGAGACAGATCCAAACTTCCCATCACTTTACAGAAATGCATAGATTTGACAGAGGAGACCACAAAAGCCAATGCAGGACTTCATCTTATGATAGCAGTAAACTATGGAGGACATTATGACATATTACAAGCAACTAAGAGAATAGCCAATAAAGTAAAGAACGGTCTTTTAGAGTTAGAGGATATCGACAATACATTATTTGAGCGAGAACTAGCTTCCAAGTGTACTAAGTTTGCTAAACCTGATTTACTTATAAGGACTGGCGGAGAACATAGAATCAGTAACTTCTTATTGTGGCAGCTCGCTTACTCTGAATTGTACTTCACAAAGACACTATTTCCAGACTTTGGAGAAGAAGCTCTCAAGGAGGCCATACTTTCTTTTCAACGAAGACACAGACGTTTTGGTGATCACACATATTGAACCATATAATTAGAATATAAAAATCTAATCGATAATTCGATATACTTAATGATATAAGAGGACTTAGATTCTTTTTCAAATACATATATTTCTTATAGAATAATAGTAACAGTTTTTATACTAGTTGCATATGCTGAATGATTTTTATTTTAAAATTCAATTGATAAAATCTTACTTTAAGATAAATAATGTCATGACCCAATTCTCCTATAGGTCGTAATGGCGTTCAACGTTACCGCTAGGCAAGCCAACAGTGAATTAAACTGTGTTATTTCTCTTTTTATAAGTTTTCAAGCAATTAAATTCCATTAATTAAAAGGTTAAGAAACAACAATTTTTAAATAAATAGACGAAAGCAGGTGAGTGCAATCATAACAATAGAATAATCCAAAACTATATGTATACTAGTGTGTGTGCCAAGACCTGGTGTCACAAATGTATGAGCACTAATAGATTATACAAAACTCTAGCTACTGTCTGAAATGAAAATAGACAGAAATAAATGCAAAGGAGAGACTCTAAGTGTTGCGGAACGGCTCATGAAGCAACTCACCACTAGGACTCGGGATATCTGGGATGCGAGCCGGTAGGACCGCCAGATGCACCTGCCTCAGACCCTGCGTGATTAGTGCAGAAGTGAAGCGTGAGTACATAATAAACATGTACCCAGTAAGTATCTAGTCTAACCTCAAAGAAGTAGTGACGAGGGGTCGACTTCGACACTTACTATGGGCTAACAATATGAATGCAAAAATTCTAAATGAGAATGAGTTATGTAAATAATAATAATAACTCATTAACAAGCAGGAGCAAATAATTCATTCACAAATTGATAAATTCCAAATAAATTCCCGTCATTAATAAGTGTAACCTCATAAGCCACAAAATAATATCGAGAATGATTAGGCTCCAAGTATTATTAAGCACAATTTATGCCGAGGCCGTACGGCCCGATTCAGAATAACGTGTACACTGCCGAGGGACGTGCAACACGATCCATAGAGACATCTATCTACTGTCGAGGCGTTCGGCCCGATCCACAAAAAGAGAGGATACTTTATAAGCATTTGACTTAAACGATATAACAAGGCTAATACACAATGTAATAAAATTTTCATTAACGGTCAAGTAATCCGCTAAGAATTCAAGTAAGTGAAATTCGGTCTTTTACAATTCCCCTAACAAGTTCTAATATAATTTAGGCATTTAAATTAACAAGTAAGGTGCATGCATTATAAGTAATTCATGATTTGGGTCCTAAACTACCTAGACATAAGCATAATTAGTAGCTACGCACGAACTCTCGTCACCTCGTGCGTACGTAGCCCCCACAATTAGAAGAAAATATTAATTTAAATCACCTATGGGGCAAGTTCCCTATTACAAGGTTAGACAAGAGACTTACTTCGTCTCAAGGCTCACTTTCCGGTCACAATTTCATTCTAAAGCCTAAACTCGGTGCCGAACAATCCAAAACTAGTCAAATGTTATATAAATAAATCAATACATGTTCAAAACTTCATATTCTAACTATTAGAGTGATTACCCAACTCAAATTGAAGGATTCCTATAATTCATCTGCGGGCCCGCGTACCCGAATTCCGGAAATTTTCGACGAAAGTTGTTACCGATAACTTCACGAACTCAAATATATAATTTTCTCTCAATCCCATAACCATTTTTGTGGGTAAATCCCATTTTATTTTTATCAAACCTAAGGTTATTCATCTAAACCCGTGATTTTCATAATTTTACATGTTAAATACTACCCATAATCTATGTTTGAAACTCAAATTGTATAGAAATCACTTACCTCAAAGTGCTAGGTGAAAATCCCTCTCCAAAAGCTCCAAAATCGCTAATGAATGAAGGAAATGAATCAAAAATGGTTTAACTCCCGACTTAAATGAACCCTTCTGCCCAGCGGTATTTTCGCACCTACGAGAGGACCTCCTCTTCTGCGGGACTGCTTCTGCGGTCAACTTTCTGCTTCTGCGGAATACGCTTGACCACTGGCCCATCACATCTGCGGCCAAGTCCCGCATTTGCGAACCCGCTTCTGCGGCTCAACTCGCGCATCTACGAACATGGCCAGGCTGCCTCCCTCCACATCTGCGGACCCCTCCACCGCAAAAGCGAGTTCACTTCTGTGGAGCTCGTTGGACCCTCCACTTTTTGCTTCTGCGCTTAACGCGTCACATCTGCGATGCTGCTTCTGCGGCCGTTCCACCGCATGTGCGAACGCACCAGATGACATGCACCAGTAGCTCCTCTCCAAAGAGCTAACAAGCCCCGTCGACCCTCCGAATCCTATACGGGGGCCCCGAGGCCTCGACCAAATATACCAACAAGTTCGTAAACATAAAACGGACTCGATCGCACTCTCGGAACGCGGAAAACAATATCAACACTAAAGATCACAACCCAAAACTAAATAAATTCCACTTATGAATTTCAACTTTCCAACTTACTCCGAAGGTGCCGAAACATGCTTAAACTACTCAGAATGACTTCAAATTTTGCGTGCAAGTCTTTAATCACCATACAGAACTATTCCCAGGCTGGGAATCCCAAACGGACCTCGATAACTCAAAAATCTACTCCAAACCAATTTTAAAGAACTTTAAAACCTTCAAAGAGCCAACTATATATATATATATATATATATATATATATATATATATATTAAGTGCAAAAACGCTCCTGGGTCATACAAAACCTGATCCGAACATACGTCCAAGTCCAAAAATCATCATACGAACCTATTGGAACCGTCAAATCCTAGTTCCGGGGTCGTTTACCCAACCTTAAGGAATCAAGTATTCCGATTTCAACCCGAACCCTTCCAAATTCTGAACTAACCATCTCCACAAGTCATAAAACAGTAAAGCACATACAGGGTATCTTTTTTAGTTGAACGGGGACCTAGAAAGCAAAACGACCGGTCAGGTTGTTTCATTCTCCGCCTCTTAAACAAACGTTCGTCCTCGAACGAGTCTAGAATCGTACCTGGACTGCTGAATAGGTGTGGATATCTGCTCTGCATGTCCTCCTCGGCCTCCCAAGTGACCTCCTCGACTGGTTGCCACTTCATTGAACTTTTACCACATAAATATTCTTGGACCTCAACTGGCGAACTTGCCTATCAATAATGGCAACTGCTCCTCCTCATAACCCAGGTTGAAGTCTAACACATGCGACATGTCAGCATGATACCTCTGGACAATAGACACTTGGAAAATCGAATGAACTCCCGATAGACTGGGAGGCAAAGAAAGCTCATATGCAACCTCCCCAACTCATCTCAACACCTCAAATGGGCCTATACACCTTAGGCTCAACTTACCCTTCTTCCCGAACCTCATGATTCCCTTCATCAGTGAGACTTTCAAGAGAACCTTCTCGCTTAAGATAAAGGATAAATCACGCGCCTTTTGGTATGCGTAACTCCTTAATCAACTTTACCTTTTTCAAGGCATCCTTCACCAAATCAGTACCATATAAATTAGCATCGCCGGGCTCGAACCATCCTATGGGAGCACTACATCGACGACCATATAAAGCCTGAAATAGACCTATCTCAATGTTGGACTGATAACTGTTGTTGTAAACAAACTCGGCCAAAGGCAAGAATCGATCCCACTGCCCTCCGAAGTCAATTACACATGCTTTGAGCATATCCTCCAATATCTGAACTGTGCGCTCCAACTGCCCGTCGGTGTGCGGACGTATGTGTTGAACACTACCCGGGTTCCCAACTCACTCCATACTGCCATCCAGAAAATGTGAAGTAAACTGAGGGCCTCTATCTGATATGATGGATACCGGCACACCATGCAACCGAACAATCTCCTGAAGGCCAACTTCTCCGAACAATACGTGCTCACAACCGGAATGCAGTATGCCGACTTGGTCAACCTTTTGACAAGGACCCAAACCGCATCAAACTTCTGCAAGGTCCATGGCAACCGAACTACGAAGTCCATAGTAATGCGCTCCCATTTCCATTCAGATATAGTCATCTACTGGAGTAGGCCACCTGGCCTCGGATGCTCATACTTAACCTGCTGACAATTTAGACACCTTGCAACATACTCAACTATGTCCTTCTTCATCCGCCGCCAACAATAATGCTGCCTCAGGTCGCAATACACCTTCGTAGCATTTGGATGAATAGAATACCGAGAACGGTGTGCCTCCTCTAGGATCTTCTCCCTCAAGCCATCAACGTTAGGAACACATAGGCGACCCAGGTGTGGCAGAACACCATCATCGCTGATAGTAACCTCCTTGGCACCACCCTGTAGTACCGTCTCTCTGAGAACCAACAAGTTCGGATCATCAAACTGACTTTCCTTGATCTGCTCGGATAGTGAAGACTGAGCGATGATGCATGCAAGAACTCGGCTGGGCTCTGAAATATCCCTCATAAGTCTGTTAGCCAAGGACTAAATGTCCAAAACTAGTGGACTCTCCTCTACTGAAATGTATTCCCAACTACTCATACTCTCAGCCTTTCTGCTCAAGGGATCTGCAACTACATTAGCCTTGCCCGGATGCTAAAAGATGGTAATATCATATTCTTTTAATAACTCAAGCCACCTGCGCTGCCTCAAATTGAGATCCCTCTGCTTGAACAAATGTTGCAAGCTGCGATGATCGATGTAGACCTCACAGGACACCCCACAAAGATAATGCCTCCAGATCTTAAGAGCATGAACAATTGCAGCCAGCTCCAAATCGGGTACAGGGCAATTCTTCTCGTGGGGCTTCAGCTGAAGTGAAGCTTATGCAGTAACTCAACCCTCATGCATCAGTACACAACCCAAACCAACGCACAAAGCATCGCAATACACAATGTACATCCCTGAACTGGAAGGCATCACTAACACTGGTGCTGAAGTCAATACGGTCTTGAGTTTTTTAAAGCTTGCCTCGCAATCATTGGGCCATCGGAACAGAGTACCCTTCTGGTTCAATCTAGTCAAAGGTGCTACAATAGATGAGAAGACTTCCACAAACCGACGATAATAACCTGCTAACCTGAGGAAGCTTCTGATCTCAGTCGTTGTGGTAGGACGAGGCCAACTCTGAACAGCCTCGATCTTCTTGAGGTCTACCTCAATACACTCGCCTGATACAACATGCCCCAAGAATGCCACAGAATACAACCAGAACTCACACTTGGAGAACTTAGCATATAGCTTTTATTCCCGCAAGGTATGAAGCGCCAATCTCAAATGCTACGCGTGCTCCTCCATGCTACGTGAGTAGATCAAAATGTCATCAATTAAGACAATGACAAACGAATCAATATATGGCCTAAACACCCAATTCATCAAATCCATAAATGCTGCCGAGGCGTTAGTCAAACCAAAGGACATCACTGGAAACTCATAATGGCCATATCTATTCCGGAAAGCCATCTTCGGAATAACTAAATCCCGGATCTTCAACTGATGGTACCCCGATCTCAATTCGATCTTAGAGAACACCCTGTCACCCTATAACTGGTCAAACAAATCATCAATACAAGACAACGGGTACTTGTTCTTAATGGTAAGTTTGTTCACTATTGGTAATCAATGAACATCCGCATAGTCTCATCTCTCTTCTTCATAAATAACATTGCTGCACCCTAAGGTGATACACTTGGTCTGACGAAGCCCTTTCCTAGCAACTCCTCAAGTTGTTCCTTAAACGTTTTCAACTCTTTTGGATCCATACGGTATGGTGGAATAGAGATAAGCTGGGTACTTGGAGCTAAATAAATACAGAAATCGATATCACAATATGATGGCATGACTGGAAGATCAGAAGAAAACACATCGGTGAACTACCGGACTACGGGCACTAAATCAATCGTCAGAGACTCTGCAGTAGTATCTCGAATATAAGCTAGCTAAGACAAACATCCCTTCTCGACCATGTGTCGAGCCTACAGAAAAGAGATAACTCGACTAGATGCACTGACGTACGAACCCTTCCACTCCAATCTAGGCAAATCTAGCATCGTAAAGGTAACATTATTGGCACGACAATCAAGGATGGCGTGATATGGAGATCACCAGTTCATGCCCAGGACGACCTCAAAGTCGGTCATATTGAGCAACAGAAGATCCGATCTAGTCTCAAAACGACAGAATGTAATAAATGCAGGACCGGTAGATCCGATCTACAACAACAGAATCGTCCACATGAGTGGACACATAGACAAGAGTACCCAAGGAATCACGAAGAACACCTAGGAAATGAGCAAACAGAGATGAAACATATAAATATGTCGATCCTAGGTGAAATAGTGCTGAAGCATCCCTACCGCAGACAGAAATAATATATGTGATCACGACATCTGAGGCCACTGCATCTGGTCTGTCCAGAAAAGCATAGAACCTAGATGGGAGCGCCACCTGACTGGCCTCCACCTGACTAGCCTCCACCTCTAGGACGACCCCTACCCACCTTCCCTCTTCCTCTAGGCTGTCGGACAACTAGTGGGGCAACCGGTGCTATAATCATATGCTATTGAACCTGATGCACTTCCTTTCCTTGAAGCCTAAGGAAAAACCTTCGCACATGACTGAGATCCCTGTACTCGAAACAACCTCTCAGTACGGTGGGCTACTAACCTGAAGTCTGACCCTGATGGCATAAATACCCACTGGAGGAACCCTGAATAGCTGGTGGGCGGTAGGAACTCTCTGGCATGGAACTGAAATAAGGTCGCACTGGAGCACCCCAAGGAGGCGGCGGTGCTGGACATGTGGGCCTGCTAGAATGATCCCTCACAAACTGGCCTCTGCCCCAAGCCAGGGCACCTCTGAACTCTCCAGAATACCGAATCCGCTTATCCCTCATAGCCTGCTCCCGGATACGCTGACGTACACCTTCGATCCTCCGAGCTATCTCTACAAGTAGCTCATAAGAAGTCCCCATCTCAACCTCTCGGGCCATGGTAGCATGAATTCCAGTGTGCAAACCTACAACAAACCTCTGTACTCTCTCTGCATCGGTGGGAATGATCATAATTGCATGGCGAGACAACTCAGAGAACCTCGCCTCATAGTCGGTCACTGACATCTGACCCTGCTGGAATTGGTCGAACCAAAATTGTGGCTCTTCCCTCTGAGAGGGCGGGATATACCTATCCAGAAAAATACGGGTGAACTGGTCCCAAGTCATGGGAGGCGAATTTGTTGGTCTACCGAGGAGATGTGACTGCCACCACCTACAGGCCATGCCCTCCAGCTGGAAAGTAGTAAACTCCACCCCATGGGACTCCAATATCCTCATGTTATGCACTCTATCCTTACACTGATCAATAAAGTTCTAGGGGTCCTCATATCGCTCACCTCTAAAGAAAGGAGAATGAAGCCCGGTCCATCTGTCCAATAGCTTCTGCGCATCACCGGCCGCAGCTGGTCTGGGCTCAGGTATAGCTGCTACAACTGGCTGAGCTCCGCCCACGGGTAGTGCGCCCAAGGTCTGATGTACGACAGTTGCATACCCTAGAGTTTAAGCGGTAGGGGTGTGTGCTCACCCTCCCACCTGAGTTATGGCTGGGTCTGCTGGAAATGAATCAGTCTGGGTCATAGTATCTATTAACTGCAGCATACGGCCCATGACCTCCTGGAAATTTGGCGCGAACATGAAATCTACCGGGGTTGGCTCTGTTGCAGGCACCTCGCCCTGCTCCTCAATAATAGGATCCTCTACTAAATCCACTGGTGGCATCACTGGAGCAGCTCTAAGACGCCATCGTCCTCTACCATGAGCTAAAACTCTCCCTCCGCCTCTGCCTCGGCCTCTAGCAACAGGGGGAGCCGCACCTCCATGGTCTGGAACATCCGCTGCGCACATTCTCACCATATGTGAGAGAATAAAAGAAATATTCTTAGTACCACATCAATTGCACGATAGGAGATGAAGGAGGAGTAGTTTTATAATACCCTATAGCCTCTCAAATATAAGTACGGACGTCTCCGCACCGATTTGCAAGACTCTATTAGGCCTGCTCCTAATTTGTGAGACCTACATGAATCTAGTGCTCTGATACCATGTTGTCATGACCCAATTCTCCTATAGGCCGTGATGGCGCCCAACATTACTGCTCGGCAAGCCAATAGTGAATTAAATCATGTTATTTCTCTTTTAATAAGTTTTCAAGTAATTAAATTCTATTAATTAAAAGGTTAAGAGAACAACAAATTTTAAATAAATAGACGAAAGCAGTTGAGCGCAATCATACAATAGAATAATCCAAAACCATATGTCTACTAGTGTGTGTATCAAGACCTGGTGTCACTAGTGTATGAGCACTAATAGAATATACAAAACTGTAGCTACTGTCTGAAATGAAAATAGATAGAAATAAATGCACAGGAGAGACTCTAGGTGCTGCGGAATGGCTCAAGAAGCAGCTCACCACTAGGCCTCGGGATATCTGGGATGCACGCCGGTAGGACCGCTAGATGCACCTGCCTCAGATCATGCACGATTAGTGCAGAACGGTAGCATGAGTACACAAACAACATGTACCCAGTAAGTATCTAGTCTAACCTCGAAGAAGTAGTGACGAGGGGTCGACTTCACACTTACTATGGGCTAACAATATGAATACAGATATTCTAAATGAGCACGAGTTATGTAAATAATAATAATAACTCATTAATAAGCAGGAATAAATAATTCTTTCTCAAATTGATAAATTCCAAATATATTCCCGTCATGAATAAGTGTAACCTCAAAAGCCACAAAATAATATCGAGTATGATTAGGCTCCGAGTATTATTAAATACGATTTATGCTGAGGTCGTACGGCCCGATCCAGAATAACGCGTACACTGCCGAGGGACGTGCGAAAAGATCCATTGATGCATCTATATACTGCCGAGGTATGTGTCCCGATCCACAAGAAGAGAGTATACTGTATAAGCATTTGACTTAAATGTTATAACAAGGCTAATACAGAATGTAATTAAATTTTCATTAACGGTCAAGTAATCCGCTAAAAAATCAAGTAAGTGAAATTATATCTTTTACAATTCCTCTAACAGGTTCTAATATAATCTAGGTACTTAAATTAACAAGTAGGGTGCACACATTACAAGCAATTCATAATTTGGGTCCTAAACTACCCGAACATAAGCATAAATAGTACATACGCACAGACTCCCGTCACCTCGTGCGTACGTAGCCCCCACAATTAGAAGCAAATATTAATTTAAATCACCTATGGGGAAAGATTCCTCTTACAAGATTAGACAAGAGACTTATCTCGTTTCAAGGCTCACTCTCCGGTCACAATTTTGTTCTAAATCCTCAACTCGGTGCCGAACAATCCAAAATTAGTCAAATATTATATAAATTATTCAATACATGTTTAAAAGTTCATATTCTAACTATTAGAGTGATTATCCAACCCCAATTGAAGGATTCCTAAAATTCATCCCCAGGCCCAGTGCCCAGATTCCGAAAATTTTCGAAGAAAGTTATTACCCATAACCTCACGAACTCAAATATATAATTTTCGCTCAATCTCATAACCATATTCGTGGGTAAATCTCATTTTTGTTATCAAACCTAGGGTTATTCATCTAAACCCATGATTTTCACAATTTTACATGTTAAAGTCTACCCATAATCTATGTTTTAAACTCATATTGTATAGAAATCACTTACCTCAAAGTGCTAGGTGAAAACCCCTCTCCAAAAGCTCCAAAATCGCCCAATGAATGAAGGAAATGAGTCAAAAATGGTTTAACTCCCGACTTAAATAAACCCTTCTGCCCAGCGGTATTTCTGCACCTGCGGGAGGACCTCCGCTTCTGCGGAACACACTTGACCAGTGGCCCATCGCATCTGCGGCCAAGTCCCGCATCTGTAAGGCAGCTTCTACGGCTCGACTCGCGCATCTGCGGCCATGGCCAAGATGCCTCCTCCGTATCTGCGGACCCCTCTACCGCAGAAGCGAGTTCGCTTCTGCGCAAAATGCTTCGTTATGCGGAGCTCACTGACCCCTCCTCTTTCCGTTTCTGCGATCAAGGAGTCGCATCTCCGGTGCTGCTTCTGCGGCTATTCTACTGCAGGTGCGAACGCACCAGATGATATGCACCAGTAGCTCCTCTCCAAAGAACTAACAAGCATCGTCGACCCTCTAAATCTTAACAGGGGGCCCCGAAGCCTCAACCAAACATACCAACAAGTTCGTAAACAAAAAACGGAATCGCTCGCACTCTCAGAATGCGGAAAACAATATCAACACTAAAGATCACAACCCAAAACTAAATAGATTTCACTTATGAATTTTAAATTCTTCCAACTTACTCCCAACGCGCCGAAACATACTTAAACTACTCGGAATGACTTCAAATTTTGCGTACAACTCTTAAATTACCATACGGAACTATTCCCAGGCTCGGAATCCCAAACGGACCTCGATAACACAAAAACCTACTCTAAACCAAATTTAAAGAACTTTAAAACCTTCAAAGTGCCAACTATTTATATTAAGCGCCGACACGCTCCCGGGTAATCCAAAACCCGATCCGAACATACGCCCAAGTCCAAAAATAATTGTACGAACCTATTGGAAGCGTCAAATCCTGGTTCCGAGTTCGTTTACTCAAAACGTTGACTTATGTCAAACTTAGCCTTTTTTTGTCAACCTTAAGGAACCAAGTATTCTGATTTCAATCCGAACCCTTCCAAATTCCGAACTAACTATCCCCGCAAGTCATAAAATAGTAAAGCACATACGGAGAGTCTTATTTAGGGGTATGAGGACTTAGAAAGCAAAACGACCGGTCGGGTTAAAAATAATATCTCGAGATAAATTAAATAGATTATATATACATATTATTAATTGAAAAAAATTATTAGAAAAATTAATTAACAAAATTATTACTTAATAACTTTACATTTCAAAAAGCTAGATAAATAAACTTCAACTAAAAATATATTCAAAGCTTTTGTTTAAAAATAGTTTAATTCTTCTAATCAAGGTTTGGTTTTAGGCCACCAATTTTGTTGAGACACCCTTGAGGACTGCACTATGCAACTAGTATTTCGTAGTAATCATGCTAAACTAGACAACTACACCCGTTACAAAGGTACTTGGTCGCTACTCGGACTACGAATCTCGACTCGTATCCACTTTGTCACTTAGAGCATTAGTTTTAGATTGTTAATGAACTTATAAAGCTAAACTCTTAAAATGTACAAAACTAACGGGATGAACTTATTACCGAATTGCAAGGTGGTTCTCTTTTTTAATGATAAAATGGACTTATGTTTAATTTCTTTAGCAAAATTAAAACTTTTTGTTAAGTGTACATAACAAATCTCTGGAACTTCTCCAATTGCCTTCAGTTATTTCTTACTGATTTAAGAATTTTAATTTAATATTGGGTTCTTAAAGATTATTTATTATTCCATGAACAATATATGCAATTTTCTGATATTTGTGATATATTTAATTGTTGTTAAACTTCAGAAGAGTAAAGATTTTTTTAATGGGCATGAATTGAAAAGCTCCAACTATTGCCCTTGAACTATGCGAAATTGAGCGAATTTACTCATCGCTATTACTTTGGCCAAGCTGTCACGACCCAAAATCCACTATAGGTCGTAATGGTGCCTAACGCCGCCACCAGGTAAGCCAACGATGATTTATTAATTTAATTACCCATTTTATTACTTTGAAAATCATAGATTTTAATAAGGAAAGAGTTTTACACTTCTAAATTCACTGGAAGGTAAAACATTTTTAGTTTATAAAAGGATTGAAAGGCGTTAACAATATACAAAACCATAAGCATCAACTAGTATAACCTCAAAACCCGGTGTCGTAAGTGCATGAGTATTTTCTAAGGAGTACAATAATAATACAACATCTGTCTAGAATGTAAATAAGACAGGATAAAATAAATGGTACGATAGAGACTCGGTGGACTGCGATGTGTAGCCTGAAATGTAGCTCACATAAAGTCTCCTCAACAGGTGCGCCTCGCCAAGATGATCACCAAATGAACCTGTTAGATCCTTTACATTTAGTGTAGAAGTGCAGCATGAGTACGTAAATCAACGCGTACCGAGTAAGTATCTAACCTAACCCCGGAGAAGTAGTGACGAGGGGTCGACATCTACACTTACTAGAGGTCCAATAAAATAATATAATAATTCATAGCAGATATCAAGTGCATAGCGATAACGGGGTAAATCCGTAAGTTATATAATCTTCCAAATATTTACTTCAAAGTATGAATTGCTCAATCTTGTATCCTACCTTAATGGCTCAGAAAATGACAAGTGTCAATATCAAATAAATAAGGAATACCATATAGAATGTCGAGCATCAGTGAAAAGATTATCTCGTGAATATTCGGTCTACTAGCGATATAATGCATGATTCTGCCGAGGTCGTTCGGCCCGAACCAAAATAATATGTACACTGCCACGGATCAAGTGGCACAAACCATAGATGCGTCTATTATACTGCCTAGGCGTTCGGCCAGCTCCATAAGAAAGGAAGGAAGTTACTGAATTACGAGACACATGCTTACAATACAGTTCATGAGCACAAAATGAATATAATATTTACCGTTTCTCAAATGACTAGCCAACAACTCAAAGTGTTAAGGCTCGGCCTAGTATACTTGTATTTATTTCTAAATCAAATTCAGTTATAACTTTAATTAATTAAGCCAGTAAAACGAGTTCAAATAATTCAATCATTACATGATAAAGTCCCATGTCTACCCAGACATAAACATACTTTAGCTACGTACGGACTCTCATCACCTTGTGCGTACGTAGCACTCACAACTAGTTGCACATAACAATAAATATCACCTAGGGGTAGTTTTCCCCTTACAAGGTTAGACAAGAAACTTACCTCGCTCCGAAGTTCTATAACCGGCTCCTACGCCACTCTAACACTCAACTACAAGCCAAACAATCCGAAACTAGTCAAATAATGTGCAAATAAATTAAAATATACTACAATGCTTACAATTTAACAATTTATAACAATTTCCAACTCCGCTCGAAAAGTCAATAAAGTCAACCCTCAAGCCCATGTGCGCGGATTTCGAAAATTATCGAAGATAAACTTTACCCATAATACCACGAACGCAAACATACATTCATCCTCGAACGTGCTAAGAACTGTTCTGGAATTGTCTGAAATCACCGTTTAACACCTCGTGCACGTACCCGTGCTACCACAACTCAGTTGAGCACACTAGCTCGACCCAATCTGGAGATCTTCCGCTTTATTTAGTCAAGTAATCCTTTGAGTGAAATTCTTCACCAGGCATGTTTCCAATATACGAACACCATATCAATCACTACACACTGCACCAAACATGATTGTATAACCTTACTGAATTCTTACCATGCACCGCGTAAGGCAATCTTTCCAAAGCACAACAGCTAAAATTTCCACTAACCTGGAGCCTGTAGTGTACCTCATGACCAATTAAGCCTTGCTTTAACTCTCGCAATACAGCCACGATAGCGAATATGTGTAGAACTCATAACCACCTGCCAAATCACAATTTGTGGAGTCTCTCCTACCGACAAGAACCATTACCTCATTCTGGACTGAATAATAATATTTACTCTTTAATATGCCTTATATAATTCTGTTCGCACTGATCCCAGGTCCATTAATCTCGTTTCACCCAGTACATGCTGCTCAGGCAATAAGCCACCTCAGATACTGTAAAAGCCTCATATTATGCCATATTTTGCTAACAAGCTACAAACTCGAATGTGATACATAAGGAAAATGAACTCTGGAATGAACTACTCAACCCACGTAACTAATTTAATAACCGAAAAGATGTTATGAACCTTCCTTATAAATGAGACACAAAACACACAAGAATAGCTATGGAAAACTGTACTCAACGTCACACCGATGTAGCGTGCAACCAGATCCATACATGATACCGTTGCGGCGTGCAACCCGATCCAACCATGATACCCGTGACGGCGTACCACCCGATCCAAATAACATACCCGTGGCGGCGTGCCACCCAATCCACACATAATAATATAAAGAAAACACACATCGAGCCGTAACGCTTATACTCACGAAATGCCCGAATATCAACCATAAGCACGCCAAATGCATAATAAAAATCCTAGGGAGACGGGTAGCGTGATACGCTACAAAACTCAAGAAAACCTAAGGTGCAATATATGATCTGCATCACGAGAGCCATCCTGCTCACATAACACCACCGCTACGTGGGACCACAACATATTGTACGACTAACCAAGCCGTCTCACAACCCACATTGCACAATAGAGTATTACATGAAATAGCTGGTGACGAAATTAACATCCCATGCCCGAATACTCTTCCATAAGGAATGTTGTGCTGAATGAACATACCCAGGCTGGTGTAGAGTACACATCCACATTTAGACCCATCAACGGACCTCAAACAGATTCCGATCATACCATGTTTGGGCAAATAACCTCTCAAGGATCCACAATGACCTTTTTCCCATGATACGCAAGAACAACCGTCAAATCCGGAATAAACTTCCACAGTTCACAACCAACTGAATATAGCGCCTTTTCATGCCTAAACCCTCACTTTAGCGGTAGTACAAAAATCTCCATACTTGATTTCAATCTTTAATCAATCAAGTGACTACATGTCATACTTATACAATCTTCCCGTGGGATACGCTCCCACGACCTTCCGCACTAGATGACAAATCTACACCTCCATACCGCCGGCCATATTAATGCTGTAAAGCAAATCAAGAATCCGCAAATCAGTACAAAAAGCCTCTTACATAGGACACCTATCTCAGGTGACGGTAAAGACAATACCAACTGATTCTAACCATCTGAATTGTTTCCTGCTCGTCCGAGCTTGTGACATTCTTGTGAACAACGAACCGCAACCTTGATCCTCAGCTTCCGATTTTCATGCTGCTCACTGCATCTAACATGACAATACGTGAGAGTACAAGAATTCCATAATAATTGCTGATCACTAATACAATAAACACTCTGTCATATAGAAACCTTTCACTTAACTTATTTCTGGAGAACCATTGCAACATGCGACCGAATTCTTATAACCGCAGAAAATACAACCCCAAGTAGTGGTCTAAATCACCATGACCCTTCGAGGGTCCGTCTACACATAACAGGACATAATAACTCGAATGCCTCCAAGTAAAATCAATTACGGTGGCCGTCAAGCCTCGTATGTCCCGCCCAACCACCTGTAAACTTAACACGTTGAATGAACTGATCATTTCCACATCATGTCGATTCCCCATTGCTAACTGATCCGACTACTTCTAATTTACTCCTGACTTGCCTTAGGAATAATAATAGCTCCATTCAAAACATGACGAACCCAATTCACATTCATTCAGAAGGACCCTATTTTACGAGACCACATTGTCTCAAAACCCACAAACCATCTCATACACTCTTTGTGCGCACATTCGCATCTTCAACTGGTACACCCACTCTGATATTTCCTTTACAAATCTGAAGTTATTTTCTCCCATTCCTCCAGTACTACACCATAGACTGATGATAACATAGAACACTCCAAGCCCCTTATCGCAATCCGCTGCAATGCTCGATACTTAACCATACTACGGACTCGAAATTCTTAGGCACTGCACTTTAAATTTTTTGAATCCACTAGGACCGTTGTTGAGAGTCACCCACTCTGACTTGTTCTCAAATATGATCAAACTCCAAGGCTCTGCTAGTACATGAACGCCCTCTCAAAGAAGCACCCGGCTGAATCACCTTTCTTGTACATCACATCTACACGAAGCATAAATTCTGAGTCTTCCCAAAGCCTGAACATGAATCGATAAGGCCAATTATAGCACACATTCCTCAAATCCTTTGCTCAAATCACCACTGATGTTCTCTTTTCTTAGTCGTAATAACCCATCAGTATGCCGATAACCAGAAACCTCACAAGTAGACAACCATGTAATCCAATCGTAGGCAGTGGGGCTCTCCCACTTAGCTTGATGCTACAAAAGCATAACCCCGGAACCCACCAAAATTCCTTCTTCCTCATTAACACAATCTCGCAAGATCGACCTACCAAATTCCTCGGAATCTTCCTATTAAACATTTCATGAACATTCTGAATCACTAGCCACATTCACATATTCAACCTCTTACTGGAAAGCCAGTAAAATTCTTTGTAGAAACTTCATCAACACGACGTAACCACTAGCCTGCTCACACGAGATAACCCATATGTGGAAAGTCCATGCTGACACCTTCCAACGACACTGCACCGAGTATAATTACTATAAAATCCTTAAACCATCTTGAGCTCGTGCTCATTCACCGGTTGTACAAGTCCGTTCACTCCTCATGGACACCAACTAAAGGTGCAACAATACATTCCAATCCAAAGTCATGATGTATCCTTCTAAATAGCAAGCAACTCCTTTCTGTCGTATCCAACCTTCCTCCGTATAACAGCCAATATTCCAAATTAAGCTTGTATACCTAGTCACTGTCCACCGTGAATCCCCAAATCACTCTAAACGTTCCTCAAGGCGTGCATCTATCCTACCACATAACCCATATGCTACTCTACCACTCTCCCATGTTGGTCAAACCATCTCCTTTAGGCAACTTCCCGACTTATGCTTTTCATACTTAACTTACTAGTAATCCAACCACAGCGAGTACATTTTTTGCTAATAGTAGGTTTATGAATTAACGTTTTTCAAAAAATAAGCATTTTAAAGTAAAAAAGTATATATTTTTAATAAAATGAAAAGAAAATTTTAATATATTTGTATAATTCGAAGCATATAAAAATATTTTAAAATCTTACTTAAGATCAATAATATCTCGAAAGATAAATTAAATAGATTATATATACATATTATTAATTGAAAAAAATTATTAGAAAAATTAATTAACAAAATTATTACTTAATAACTTTACATTTCAAAAAGCTAGATAAATAAACTTCAAAATAAAAATATATACAAAGTTTTTGTTTAAAAAAAGTTTAAGGCTTCTAATAAAGGTTTGACTTTAAGCCACTAATTCCGTTAAGGCATCCTTGAGGCTTCTAATCAAGGTTTGACTGCGCTCTGCAACTGATATTTCGTAGTGATCATGCTCAACTAGACAACTACACCCGTTAAAAAGGTACTTGGTCGCTTCATGGACTACGAATCTCGACTCGTATCCACGGAGTCACACAAAGCATTAGTGTTAGATTGTTAACGAACTTATAAAGCTAAACTCGGCACTCCATTTTAATAATAAAATGGACTTATGTTTAATTTCTTTAGCAAAAACTAAAACTTTTTGTTAAGTGTACATAACAAATCTTTGCAATTTCTCCATTTGCCTTCTGTTATTTCTCACTGATTTAATAATTTTAATTTAGTATTGGATTCTTAAAGATTATTTATTTTTCCATGAACAATATATGCAATTTTCTAATATTTGTGATATATTTAATTGTTGTTAAATCTCAGAAGAGTAAAGATTTTTTTAATGGGGAGGAATGGAAAAGCTCCAACTATGCCCTTGAACGATGTGAAAGTGAGCGGATTTACTCGTTGCTAATACTTTGACACAAACATGCGTTTTCATCCAATACTTGCTTCAAATACGTCTTTATTTTAAACGGTCTCATATGAAGGGCATATTTGGTCCCACACGCATACTTTGAGGACATATTTGTCCCATTAAATTTCCTAAACTTTTATGTTGTTGAGTTATCTTGTTTATTCATGGCAATATAATGAAAGTTTGTAATGATAAGATCCCTTCCAGATCGGTTGCTTTCCTTACTAACAAAGAGCAGCAAAGTATAGAAAAACCTAAACTATTTGTTGGAATACCTTATCAATAAATATCTTCACGACCTCATATACCTCAACCACTAAAGAGCCACTCTCCGCATCGCAACAATAAAAACTAATATAATAGACAAGTCTAGCCACCACAGAAAATTAATAAATAAATTAATTGCATCAATCAAATGTGATGAATCTCAACTCAATAAAAAAAAATTACTTACTCGCTCTATACAAACAAAACATGATATACTTTGCTTAAGAACAAAGAGAAGCATGATTTAGGAATAAGAGAAATAAAGTGTAAAAAACCTAAACCTTCTGTTGAAAGAGATATATACCTCTCAATAATTGGCCAACCACTATATAGGTTTCTCTTCAACAAAAAGATTTAGGTTTTTTTATACTTTACTTCTCTTTGTTCGTATAATTGAGATTTACAGAATGAAAACAATCGATTTGAGGGGGATTTTATTATTATTATTATTTTTACTTTGCCATGAACCAAACGAGATAACTCAAATAAAAAAGTTTAAGAACTTTACTGTGCTGAATATTCCCTCATAGTATGCACGTGAACTCAAATATGCCCTACATATGGAGCCATTTAAAATAAGAGCATATTTAAAGCAAGTATTGGATGACAGAGGCATATTTGTGCCAGAGTATTAAAGACGGATATATCCACTCATTTTCACATAGTTCAAGAGCATATTTAGATTGTCACGACCCAGTTCCACCTATAGGTCGTGATGGCGCCCAACACTAAAGTTAGGCAAGCCAACTAATAAATTAAACATATATCGATAAAATTTAAATTCAAGAAAAATATAAATACCAAATTCTACCAATGTGTGTGCCAAGACCTGGTATCACAAGTGTATGAGCATCTAGTAGATTATACAAAACCTCAAATACTGTCTGGAATAAAAATAGACAGAATGAAAAAAACATACAAGGAGAGATACTAGTAGCTGCAGAACGGCTTGGAAAGGAAGCTCACCACAATGCTCCTGGATAACGTGGGTGTAAGACAATAGGTCCCCCACTAGTACTTGCATCAGGTCCTGCACAAAAAGTGCAGCAAGTGTAGTATGAGCACGTAAACAACGTGTACCCAGTAAATATCAAGCCTAATCTCGAAGTGGTAGAGACGAGATGGCCGACTTTGACACTCACTATGGGTCAATAATAATAATTGAAATACTACTAGGATATTTAAATCAGTATGATTTATAGAGTTTAAAATAATTTATTTAATCAGCGAAAATAATCAAATTTCTCCAAATGCAACAATTCTCAATATATTAATTAAATCCCTTAAATTCAAATAATTTCCAATTTATCAATTAAATATCATTTACATGAATAACAATTAATTCTTTAACAAGCAAGAATTATAATTCATTAGATTCCAAGGTTTTTTCAATTTATCAGTTAGCTTCACAAGCTAAAATAAATTATTAAAGTATCGTGTAATTATTAATATTATTAAGCACGATTTCTGCCGAGGACGTACAACCCGATCCAGAGTGTCGTGTACACTACCGAGGGACGTGCGGCGCGATCCATAGATGCATCTATCCTGCCGAGGCGTTCGGCCCGCTCCACAAGAAAGGAGGATCTTATGTACCTCCGGAAGGAGATTATATTTATTATGAGATCAATTCGGGAGGAAGAATAATTTCTTTTAACAATTAATTAATTTAAACATAAAATCAAACATATAAATTTTCCATCCTTTAATATTTTTATCTAACAATTCACAATATATATATATATATATATATATATATATATATATATATATATATATATATATATATATATATATATATATATATATATATATATATATATATATTAATTAAACAAGAAATACAATTTACACAAGTAATTCATGCTTTGAGTCCTAAACTACCCGGACTTTAGCATTAATAGTAGCTACGCATGGACTCTCATCACCTCATACGTACGTAGCCCCCGCAATTATCAATAATTATTCAATTTAATTCCTATGGGGTAATTTTCCCCTCACAAGATTAGACAAGAGACTTACCTCGTCTCAAAGTCCACTTTCCGATTATCGCGTCGCGTAAGAATTCTCGATTCAATGCTGAAAAATCCGAAACTATCCAAAAGTTATATAAAATAATTAATATATGTTCAATAATTCGAAATTCATCTATTAATAAATTACCCTATCCAAAATGATAAAATTCCTAAAATTCACCCCCGGCCCACGTGCCCGGATTTTGGAAATTTTCGGATGAAAACGTTACCCATAATCTCAAGAACTCAAATATATAATTTCTACCCAATTCCATAACTATTTTCATGGTTAAAATCTCATTTTTATAAAAATCTAGGTTTTTCATCTAAACCTTTGATTTTTAAGATTTACTAGTTATAATCTACTTATAATCTATGTATTTAACTCAAGGGGTGTAGAATTAACTTACCTTTCAATTGCTAGCTGAAAACCCCTTTCTCAAAAGCTATGAAATCGCCCGGAATGGAGGAAAAATGGGCTCAAAATGTCTGAGCCACGACTTTTTAACCATTCTGCCCAGACAGGTGTTTCCCAGATGCGAGATTTTCCTCTTGGACTGGTTTGACACCTGCGCCCAAAGGACCGCACCTGCGCGCCCGCTTCTGCGCCCAATTCTTCACATTTGCGATGGCCGGGCAGATCCTCCCCCTTCGCACCAGCGGCTGACCATGCTCAGGTGCGATCATACCAGAAGCTGGAAGCTTCAGCTCTTCTTCAAAATTCCAAAATTGATCCGAGCCTCATCCGGTTAACACTCGGGGCCCCTGGAGTCCCGTCCGAACATACCAACAGGTTTAAAATCATAAAACGGACTCGCTCGAACTCTCGGAACGTGTAAAACGATATCAAATCTAAGAATCACACCTCAAACCAAATTGAATCAAACTTAAGAACTTCAAGTTCTTTAAATTACTTCCAATACGCCGAAACATACTTAAACTGTCCGCAATGACACAAAATTTTGCGTGCAAGTCTTAAATCACTATACTGATCTATTCCAAAACTCGGAATTCCAAACGGACTTCAATTTCTCAAAAACCTACTCCAAACCAAATTTAAATAACTTTAAACCTTCAAATAGTTATTTTTTACTATTAAGCATCAAAACGCTCCCGGGTTATCCAATACCCGATTCGGACATACGCCCAAGTCCAAAATCATCATACGAACCTATTGGAACCGTCAAATCCCTATTCCGAGGTTGTTTTCTCAAAATGTTGAACGAAGTCAAACTTGGCACTTTAAGGCCAAATTAAGGAACCAAGTGTTCCGGTTTCAACCCAAACACTTCCAAATCCCGAACCAATGATCCCTGCAAGTCATAAATTAGTAAAAGTATGTTCGGGGAGTTTTATTTTAGGGAACGAGGTTCTAAAAGTTAAAATAACTGGTTGAGTCATTACATCTATCCTGCCGAGGCGTTTGGCCCACTCCACAAGAAAGGAGAACATTTTCTTATGTACCTCCGGAAAGAGAGTATATTCATTGCAAGATAAATTCGGGAGGAAGAACAATTTCTCTTAACAATTAATTAATTTTAAACAGAAAATCAAGCATATGAGATTCTCATCCTTTAATATCTTTATCTGAACAATTTACAACATATATATAAATATATCAAATAATTAAATTAAATAAAGAATACAATTTACACAAGTAATGCATGCTTTGAGTCCTAAACTACCCGGACTTTAGCATTAATAGTAGCTACGCACGGACTCTCGTCACCTCGTGCGTACGTAGCCCCCACAATTAGCAATAATTATTTAATTTTTAATCACCTATGAGGAAATTTTCCCCTCACAAGATTAGACAAGAGACTTACCTCGTCTTGCTCCAATTTAATCCACTAGAAGGTCTTTTCCACGATTATCCAACTCTGTATGGCTCGAATCTAGCCAAAATAATTCGATACAATCACTAAAAATAATTGGAATCAATTCTATAAGAAAATACTACATTTTCAATAAAAATTTCGAAATTAATTAAAAATTCGTTTGTGGGGCCCACGTCTCGGAATCCGGCGAAAGTTACGAAATATGAACGTCCGCTCAACCATGAGTCTATCCATACCAAAATCACTAAATTCCAATAACAATTCGGCCCTCAAATCCTCAAATCTATCCAAGAAGGTTTTCAAACTTTTCCAACTCAATTCACTAATTAAATGATAAAAATAGTGATGGATTCGGGTAATTTAACCAATATTGAGTTAAGAACACTTACCCCGTTATTTTCTCTGAACATCTCCCAAAAATCACCTAAATCTAAGCTCCAAATCGTTAAAAATAGAAATCTGCCCAGTGATTTCTTCTACGCGATCGCGAACTTCCTCACGCGATCGTGTAGCACAAATTTTTCTGCCCAAACATTAACCCTACGCGATCGTATCAAGTCCCATGCGATCTCGATTCACCAGGTTCCGAATCTACGCTATCACATCCCTCTTCACGCGATCGCGTAGCACAACACATGGCCAAGCTTCCGCTCAAATTTCCCCTACGCGATCGCAAACAATGACATGCGATCACGATACACACACTGGCCAATCCTACACGATCGCGGATGTGTCCACGCGATCGCAATAAACAAATTCCTAGCTGCCCAAATTAACCCTACGCGATCGTAACCCCATTCACGCGATCACGTAGAACAAATCCACCTCTGCCTAAATTACTCTACGCGATCGCAGACCAACTTACGCGATCGCGTATAAGGATACCAGAAGAAAATACCAGCAGTTATCAGCAGTGTTCCAAAGGCCAAAAGTGATCTGTTAGTCGTCCGAAACTCACCCGAGCCCCTCGGGACCTCAATCAATTATACCAACAAGTCCAAAAACATCAAACGAACATAGTCAAACCCTCAAATCACACCAAACAACGCTAAAACCACGAATCATCCCCCAATTCAAGCTTAATGAAACTTATCAATTCAAGTCCGATTGACCTCAAATTTTGCACACTAGTCATAAATGACATAACGGAGCTACATAAATTTTTGGAACTGGATTCAGACTCCGATATCAAAAATTCAACTCCCTGGTCAAACTTCCAAACTTAGACCTAGTTAGGAGGACAATAAAAAGAGATTCTCCTAAGGATCAATCCACAACGAATTCTTGCATATATTCACCAAGCTTAACTCAGTTCATATCGTAAGGTTGACACTTAATCGGGTGAGGAGTTTCTACTAAATGTTTGAACATAATAGAGTGAATTCGAGAGACTCACTTGAACCATAGAAGTGAAGTAAATAGAGTTAATTCCCAAACAAGTATCTTACAACTATCCAATCAACCCCTATTTTTCCCCTTTGATATCTTCTTGCTTACTCTTGTTGCGATTGTCATTAGCCAATAGTTTAGACTTTTAGTAAATTTTAGTTTTAAATCACACAACTCTAAATTTTTGATCATCTTGGATAACAATTAAAACTAGAAGCTAAGAAAATACTGTTTAAATCCAATCATTGTGGATACAATATTTTCTATACTATATTCGACTAGCGATCATAACCTTTAGCTCATAACTCCATTTGGGCTACACAATATATTGTTGGAAAGCTAATGCAAAGGGCAACAACATTCGTATTTTATATATTTTCAAATTCCTAACAGAACAGGGAGAAATGTGCGCGGCAAGTGCGCCGCTGCACACTGACCGTGCATATGGGACAGAACAGTGTGAAAAGTGCACGGTCAAGTGTGCGGGCACACTTCCAAGTGCACGGCCGCGCACGTCCAACTGTGGAACAGTGTCCGTTTTCGCGTAGGAGAAGGTGTATTTATTTGGGCCCGACCCTATTTGGTATATATACATAGAAAAATAGTATTTTGAGAACTTTTGACATAATTTAGACCTAAGGAAGCTAAGGAGAAGAGGGAGGAGCAAGAGCACAAGGATTTCACCATTCATCCTCACTCAAGACAAGGGTTTGGATGCTTTATGTTTTCCTTTGACTTAAACTCAATTGTGATGAATTTCTCCATATCCATGGAGTAATTCTTCCTTAGGGATTGATTGATTTGGTATTTTGAGAATTGTTTGTGGAAATTAACTGTAGTTTTATGTATTGAATCGTTTTGTGTATTTTTACGGTTGCATATATATTCACTTATTTATGTAATCGAAAGAGGCATAATTTGTGATGTTCTGCATTATTTTATTGGTTGAATTCATTGATTCTTATTAGTAATCGAAAGAGGCTAGTTGAATTAATGTTTGGACCCAGTTAGGAGGATAATCGATAGAAGTTCTCCTAAGGATCAATCCACTACGAATTCTTGCATATATTCACCAAGCTTAGCTTAGTTCATTTCCTAAGATTGAGACTTAATCGAGAGAGGAATTTTTACTGAATGTTTGAACATAATAGAGTGAAGTCGAGAGACTCACTTGAACCATAGAAGTGAAGTAACTAGAGTTAATTCCCAAACAAGTATCTTGCACCTATCCAATCAACCCTTATTTTCTCCCTTTGATATCTTCTTGCTTACTCTTGTTGCGAATGTCATTAGCCAAAAGTTTAGACTTTTAGTAAATTTTAGTTTTAAATCACACAACTCTAAATTGTTGATCATCTTGGATAGCAATTAAAACTAGAAGCTACGAAAACACTGTTTAAATCCAATCCCTGTGGATACGATATTTTCTATACTATATTCGACTTGCGAGCATAATTTTGTGTTGTGTTTTTAGCTCGTCGAGGTTAAGAAGGAGTTGGGATAACACGAGCACAAGGATTTCATCATTCTTTCCTCACTCAAGACCCGAGTTTGGATTGAATTTATGTTTTCCTTTACTTTAACTTTATTCGTGGTGAATTGCTCCATATCTATGGAGTAGTTCCCTTTAGGGTTTGATGCATTTGGTGTATTAATGATTGTTTGTGGATTATAACTCTAGTTTTATGTATTTAAGCATTTTTTTATGATTTAATTGTTGCATCTATATTCACTTGTTCATGTAATCGAGAGAGGCATAGCTTATGATATCTTTGCATTATATTGTTGGTTGATTTCAATGATTCTTATAAGTAATCGAAAGAGGCTTGTTAAATCAATTAATTAACCTAGTCAGGAGAATAATCGAAAGAGGTTTTCCTAAAGACCAATCCACTACATATTCTTGCATATCTTCACGGGCTTAAATTGGTTCATCTTGTGAGATTAAGACTTAATTGAGAGAGGAGTTTGGCTGAACGTTTGAACTAATAATTGAGTAAATTCGAGAGACTCACTTAAATATTAGTAGTGAATTATCTAGAGTTGGATCCCAAACAACTATCTTGCACATATCTTATCAGCCCCTATTTTCTCCCATTGATAACTTCCATGCTTACCTTTGTTTCGATTGTCATTAGTCAATAGATTTAGATTCTTAGTTAATTGTAGTTAAAAATCATAGAAATCTCAATTGTTGATCATCTTGTTAGCAATCAAGTTAGAAACTACAAGAATTTTGTTTAAATCCAATCCCTGTTGATACGATATTATACTATACTATATTTGACTAGCGAGCATCATTTAAGTGTGTGTTTCGAGCTCGTCAACACGCTCTCATTTCCACTCCGAAATCTCAAGCCCCTGAAGTAATCCGCCTGGTCTCTTATGCTCATACTTGACTTGCTGACAGTTTAGGCACCAAGCTACAAACCCCACTATATCCTTCTTCATCCTCTTCCACCCATAGTGCTGCCTCATGTCCTGGTATATCTCATGACACCTGAATGAATGGAATATCGCGAACTTTGGGCCTCCTCAAGTATAAACTCACATAGCCCATCTACATTAGGCACACAAATCTGACCCTACATCCTCAACACCCCATCATCCCCAATAGTAACATCCTCCGACATCACCGTGCTAAACCATGTCCTTAAAGACAAGCAAATGGGGATCATCATATTTACGCTCTCTGATGCTATCATATAAGGAAGACCGAGAAATCACACAAGGCATCGGTCACCACATTGGCCTTTCCGGGATGATACAAAATGGTAATATCATAGTCCTTTAGCAGCTCCAACCATCTCCGCTGTCTCAAATTTACATCCTTTTGTTTGAACAAGTATTGTAGACTCCGATGATCCGTAAATATCTCACAAGATACCCCGTAGAGATAATGCCTCCAAATCTTCAATGCATGAATGATGGCTGCCAACTCCAAATCATGAACATGGTAGTTCTTTTCATGAGGCTTCAACTGGCACGAAGCATAAGCAATCACTCTATCCTCCTGCATCAAGACACACCCAATACCAACCTGAGAAGCATCACAATGCACTATATAAGAGCCAGAAGCTGAAGGTAGAACTAGAACTGGAGTTGTGGTCAAGGCAGCCTTGAGCTTCTGAATGCTCTCCTCACAATCATCCGACCACCTGAATGGAGAACCCTTCTGGGTCAATTTGGTCAAAGTCACTGCAATGAAAGAAAAACCCTCCACAAAGCGACGTTAATATATGGCCAAGCCGAGAAAGCTCCGAATCTCCGTAGCTGAACACGGTCTGGGCTAACTCTAAACTGCCTCTATCTTTTTTGGATCCACCTTAATCCCCTCAGTAGGCACCACGTGCCCCAAGAACGCCACTGAACTAAGCCAAAACTCATACTTGGAGAACTTGGCATAAAGCTTCTCCTCCCTCAACCTCAGTAGTACAATCCTCAAATGCTGGGAATGCTCCTCTTGGCTACGTTAGTACAACAGGATATCATCAATGAATACTATGACAAACGAGTCGAGATATGGCTGAAATACACTATTCATCATATGAATGAATGTTGTTGGGGCGCTGGTCAGCCCAAAAGACATCACAAGGAACTCATAGTGACCATAACAGGTCTTGAATGCCGTCTTTAGAATATTCGAGTCCCGAATCTTCAACTGGTGATACCCAGACCTCAAATCAATCTTAGAGAACACCCTCACTCCCTAAAGCTAGTCAAATAGATCATCAATGCGCGTCAAAGTATACTTGTTCTTGATTGTAACATTGTTTAACTGCTTATAGTCGATGCACATCTGCATAGTACTATCCTTCTTCTTCACAAATAGAACCGGTGCACCCCATAGCGACACACTAGGTCTAATAAACCCCTTATCAAGAAGTTCATAAAGCTGCTCTTTCAATTCCATCAACTCAACTAGTGCCATACGATACGGAGGAACAGAAATAGGCTGAGTGCTCGGCACCAAGTCAATACCAAAGTCATTATCCTTGTCGGGTGGCATGCGCAACAGGTCTGCAGGAAATACATTCGAAAAGTCTCGCATTACTAGAACAGAATCAATAGTAGGAGTATCAACACCCACATCTCTCACAAAAGCCAAATAAGATAAACACCCTTTCCCAACCATCCGTAGGGCCTTCAAATAAGAAATCATCCTGTTGGGAACATAATCTAGAGAATCCCTCCTCTCGATCCTTGGAAACCCCGGCATCGCCAATGTCACGGTCTTAGTGTGACAATCCAGAATAGCATGACATGGAGACAAATAATAAATACCCAAGATCACGTCAAAATCAACCATACTAAGCAATAAAATATCAACTCTAGTCTCCAATCCCGCAATAGTCACTACACACGACCAGTATACACGGTCCACAATAATAGTATCGCTCACCGGCGTAGATAAATGAACGGGTGAAACTAAGGACTCACAGGGCATATCCAAATAATGAGTAAAATAGGATGATACATAGGAATAAGTAGAACTAGGGTCAAATAATATGGAAGCATCTCTGTGGCACACTGAAACAATTCATATGATCATTGCATCTGAAGCAACGACATCTGGCCTGGCAGGAATAGCATAAAATCGAGCCTGATCGACCTCCTCCTCTAGGACGACCTCTGGCTACCTGAGCCCCACCCCGAGCTGGCTAGGCAGGTGGTGAAGTAACTGATGCAGAAGTCGCAGCCTGACTCCTCTACTAAATTGGACCTCCTGAGCGACGGGGACACTGTCTCCAAATATGCTCAAACTCCCCGCACTACAAGAAACTCCCTTGTGGTGGTGGTGGTGGGGACTCTATCGAGCCTCGAATACCAGAATAACTTCCAGAGGAACCCGGTGCAGATGAACCCTGAACTAAAGGTGCACGAGATGAACTCTAAGCTGAGAGTGTACTGAGAGATGACTAACCCGATCTAGCACTATATGAACCATGACTAGCTGATGCACCACAATGAACTGGACGATCCATCTGAGCGGACCGATAAGGACGACCCAGGTTGCAGTAGAATTGACCCTTAGAGGGAACACCGCTAAAACCACCTGAACCACGAGCCATCTTGGCCTCCCTCTCCTCATGCTCCTGACGCAAACCAACTCAACCGCCGAGCAATATCAGCCACCTCATCGAACTTAGTACCCGATGCATTCTCCCGAGTCATCACAAAACGTAACTGATAACTGAGGCCATCAATGAACCTCATAATATTCTCCCTCTCAGTGGGAACTAACCAAACTGCGTGACGAGCCAACTATGAAAATCTCATCTCGTATTGGGTCACATACATGCCCTCCTAGCATAGCTGCTCAAACTGCCTGCATAGATCCTCCTTGCGGTTCTGTGACACAAACTTCTCCAAGAAGAGAA
Source organism: Nicotiana tabacum (assembly GCF_000715075.1). Taxonomy (NCBI): domain Eukaryota; kingdom Viridiplantae; phylum Streptophyta; class Magnoliopsida; order Solanales; family Solanaceae; genus Nicotiana; species Nicotiana tabacum. The sequence continues at coordinate 41,437,293 of NC_134101.1, forward strand.
CAAAGAACTCATGCCATGAAAGTGGAGCTGCATCGATTGGCCTTCTCCTCTCATAGGCCTCCTACCATCTAAAGGCAGCACCCAATAGCTAAAACATAGTAAATGAGACCCCACTAGTCTCTAGAATACCCGCCGTGTGAAGAATCCACAAGCACCTATCCTAAAAGTCCTGAGCATCCTCTAACTCAGACCCACTGAATGATGGAGGCCTGAGCCTCCCAAATATCTCTAGCCTCATCTGCTCATCATCAGTTATAATGGGACCCACCTAGGCCTGAGCAACTACAACCGGCTGGGCTCGTAGTACCCCCGGTGTCTGAAGTCCTTGCACCACCTGCTCTAGAGTACGGGCGGCGGGAGTCTCAGTTTCTCCCCCGGCCTGAGAAATGGCTAGTGAGGCCTGAACAGAGACCGCCTAAGCAAGGCTAGTACAAACAGTCAATATATGTGCCAAAGCCTCCTGAAAGCATGGAATCACAATGGGCACCACTGGTGCCTGAGCTGGCCCCACTGGCTCAACCATACCTGGAACCTGCTTGTGTGCTGGAGCAACTGGTGGATCTGTAGGTGCTGCCCTAGCTATTGTACGAGGTGCACCCGATGCCCTACCGCTGCCCCGGCCTCTCGTGGCCCTAACTAGTGGTACTGGTGGTCGTCCGTCCGATCTGGTAGCATGTGTCCTCACCATATGTGACAGAATAGAATAATAGAAGTTTAGTTCCCGAAATCAACAAATCCACACGACAATAATACAAGAATCTGAAGTTTTCCTAAGGGTTCGGCAGCCTGTCGAAGATAAGTACAGACGTCTCCGTACCGATCCGCAAGACACTACTAAACCTGCTCAAGACTCGTGAGACCTATGTAACCTAGGCTCTGATACAAGCTTGTCACGACCCAAATCCCACATGTTGTGATGGCGCCTATCGAAATACTAGGCAAGCCGACAACCTCAACAACCACGCATTCTTTAAGTTTGAAAACATGATATAAATGAGTTTAAGAGTAAAATCTCATAAATACAGATACGAAGATACCGCGACTCAATACAATTTATCCCAAAATCCGGGTGTCACTGAGTACACGAGCATCTATACAGTAACATAGTCTAAAATACTGTCTAGAAGAGGAAAATAGTACAAATAGAACTAAATGATAAAGGAGGAGAGTTAAGGACTACGGACGCCAAAGCAGCTACCTCGAGGATCTCCAAACTAAATAATAGCTCCAAAGTGAGCAACCATTGAACTAGAAGTACATGTATCTACACCCGAAGTGCAGGGTGTACCGTGAGTACAACCAACTCAGTAAGTAACAAGTCTAACTTTTGGGCTGAAAGTAGTGACGAGCTTCGCAGGTACAATCCAATTATAGAAATACAATACAGAAATGTAGGCATGCTTTTAAGTTCAATAGTTAAAGTTCAAACATGTAAAATATGTCAAGTGTAACTGAAATGAGAAATAATATATCTCGATATATACATGTCAGTTATGTATGCCAACTGTAATACAAAACAGTGATGAAATTGTATGCATACTCTCAAGGTATCAATCACTCAGTCCTCTTATTCACTCCATCCTCATAGTCACCCATTCCTCACAGTCGCTCCATCCTCACAGTCACTTATTCCTCACAGCCACTCAATCCTCCCAATCACTCAGCACTCTCTCTCGGCACTCGCACTTAGTAGGTACCTACACTCACTGTGGGTGTGCAGACTCCGAAGGGGCAGATCTAGCCCAAGCGCTATAAGAAGTCAATCATGGCATGAGCTAATAAAGCATGTTGCAACATGCAACCCGATCCCATAAATATGAGATATGATATGCAAATAATAGCTGTGACTGAATACATAATTTCTAATTAAGCAAATAATTCAACTTGCAACACGAACTCTATGGGTCCCAACAGTACTAACATGTAGCCTAAGTATGATTTCTAACATGACTCGCAACTCAATTTCTCTAACACATGGACAATATACGGATAACAATAAGATTATTCAACTATACAGTTCCACAGAATCGACCAAGTCAAAATTCCTATGGTGCACGCCCACACGCCCGTCACCTAGCATGTGCGTCACCTAAACACTAATCACATAACACATAATCCACGGTTTCATACCCTCAGAACCAAGTTTAGAAGTATTACTTACCTCAAACCGTGCAAATCTCTACTCCAATAAGCCCTTGCCTTATGGATCGGCCTCCGAATGCCTCGAATCTAACCACAAACAGTTCGATACAATCAACTCAAGCTATAGGAATCAGTTTCATATAAAAATGTTAAGTTCTTAATCAAAAGTTAAAAAGTCAACTCAAAGGTCAACCCCCGGGCCCACGTCTAGGAATTCGATGAAAGTTATAAAATCCGAACACTCATTCAACCACGAGTCAAACCATACAAAAATTACTCAAATCTGATACCAAAATCTGGCTCAAATTCCCAAATTTTGACTTAAGAAGTTTTCTCCATTTTTCCTTAAATGTTCACCCCAAAATACTAATTAAATGATGAAATTAAAGATATAATCATGGAATATAACCAAAACTAAGTAAGAATCACTTAAACCAATCACTCCCTTGAAAATCTCTCCAAGAATAGCCTCAATTCGAGCTCCTAAAGTCAAATTTGTCAAATGAACTCAAACCCTCATTTTTGAAATATTTAAGTTTGCCCAGATGCCCCTTCTTCGCGATCGCGAAGCAAAAACTCAATTGCCCCCAGAACATACTCTATGCTATCACGCGAATGCGATGCATAGGATTCCCAAGCCTACGCGATCGCGGAAAGACCCACGCGTTCACAAAGAACAATGCGCGTGACCAGCTCCTGCATCCATCCTCTTCGCGAACGCGGCTTAGCCCAGGCGTTTGCGATGCACTGCTACTCCAACTTACGCGATTGCATTCCCAATCTCATGAATGCGTAGAACAAAATATGAGTCACCAAAATTAACATTTCGCGATCGCGTCCCTACTCTCGTGATCGCGTACAAGAACACCAGCACCAGCAAAATCTGCAGTCTCCCAAGTTCAAAAACGCGCCGAACATGATCCGAATCACGACCGAGGCACCCAGGACCTCAACCAAACATACTAACAAGTCCTAAAACATAATACGAACTTAGTTGAGGCCTCATATCACATCAAACAACATTAAAAATAAGAATCGCACCCCAATTCATGCCTGATGAACTTATGAACTTGTAACTTCTACATTTGATGCCAAAACCTATCAAATGAAGTCCGATTGACCTCAAATTTTGCACATAAGTCATAAATGACACAAAAGACCTACTCGAACTCACGGAACCAAAATCTGAGCTCGATAACCATAAAGACAACTCTCGGTCAAACTTCTCGATTCCCTAAACGTCTAATTTTCTAACTTTCGTTATTTTAAGCCTAAATCAATTACGGACCTCAAAATCACAATCTGGACACACTCCTAAGTTTAAAATCATCCAACGAAGCTATCAGAACCATCAAAACTCCATTTTGGAACCATTTACACATAAGTCAATATCCGATCAACCTTTTCAACTTAAACTTTCAACCTTGAGACTAAGTGTCTCAACTCATTCTGAAACATCCCCGGAACTGAACCAATTACCCTAGCAAGTCACATAATGATAATTGAGCATAGAATAAGCAGTAAATGCGGAAACGTAGCTACAACACTCAAAATGACTGGTCGGGTCGTTACTCAATGCAACTGAAGTACAAACTCTCTAGGAACTGATCAGTCACATGAGGATTTACGAGGAAAACCGTCTCAAAGAAGAAAAGGCAAACTGCCTTAAGGATAAGATAAAATCTCTCTCTCTCTCTCTCTCTCTCTCTCTCTCTCTCTAAAGCTGACCTTGTGGAATTTATTGGTACTTTTGTGAAAGAGAGGTTTAAAGGCAAAAATAAAAAAGGCTAGAAAAGGGCCTATGAAAATGCAAAATTACTTTAATAAGTTGGAGAACATAATGCAGAAGACAAAATGACTTGTTTCATCTGCAGCGATATTGATCATGAGGCTTTATAGTGCAATCAAAGACAAGGGCAAAATTCGAAGCAGGGTGGAGACGCTCCTCTCCAAGAACACCTTGCTGAGGGTGATGATGCGATTATTCTTGTGATCGTCGAGGAATAAATAGTGGATAACAAGACGACTGGATACTGGACACATGCGCTTCAAGGCCCCTCTGCGCCAACAAAGAGTTGTTCTATGAGTTTGAGGAATCTGCTAATTATGAGTTTGTCTATATGGGTGATTCCCCTATTGTGGGAGTTATGAGTGCTATTTCGTGAAAGGCTTTTAAACAGATAAGTGTTGCACGCTCTACCCTTAGATCTAAATTTATTTCATTTGAGTTAGAAGGATAAGAAGCCGAGTGGATGAGAAACCTTTTGGAAGATGTGGCATTATTGGGAAGGTAATATTTACAAGTTTCTCTATATTGTGACTCACAGACGAAAAATTACAATTGCAAAAAATAATGTGTACAATAGGAAAAGAGGACATATTCGCATTAGACAGGATGCAGTTTCTGAAATATGGTATTATTTTGTTGAAATATGCTAGGTGCCCATTGATTGTGGTACTATGGTGGATACCTGTTTATGGTCAAACGGAGCCATATAGACCCTCAATATGCACTACTTGTTTTCTTCGTATGGCATGTAGTAACGCTTTGTAAGGTTGAGCTTATTTTGCTCTTAATGATTCCATAGCATTAAGGTAGTTATTTGTGTTGTTAACTGTCAATATTGTCATATTTTTCCAACATTTCCTCTAGCAAGCAAACATGACATTGAATTCACAATATTCTCTTGTAATGTTAAAACTTCTTGTAGCTGCAGAAAGTATTTACTAAAATATTTAGTATTAAGAATAGTTTGCTTTATGTGGATTGAGATTATTCTCTCGTACATTCTTGAGAAGCTTCAATTATCTTCACTCGCCACTTCCAACAAAAATGTGAATTGAAATATTCATAATCACTAAAAGGTTCTTCCTTGGAAGTTCTATCCTGATGGAAGAATCTTGTTCCATGAGGTAGGTCCTCATATAGCCTACTTGTAATTTTTGGAAACAGAAAAGATATTGTTGAGCTTGCCTTTTTTCTTTATTCTTCCTGGAAACAAACACGAACCATTTAATTAATGAAAACCAATGCAAAACATTTCCACATTTGCTCCGAATACTCGGTAAATGGTGCATATGCATACATTATGATCGTCATATATTGATAGGTTGAACAAGAAACAAGGTAATAACGTCTTTGCTTTTGGAAGTCGAATCCATGTATATTTCTTCATCTTGGAAATGAGTATCCATTGAACGTGCAAGATTTAAAACTCGTTCGAGAACAAATGTTGGTACTTCAGTGGGGCGGAGTAATGCTTTATTTATGTCTTTCCACGAATTCTTGACTTCCTTCCGAAACTTAACATAGGCCTCTTCCTTTGAAGCTCCATATTCTTTCACGAAGCATTCTATAATTGAAGCTACATGTCCTCTTTGTTGCTGAACATACATGATTTAGATATTAATATCTTTATTAGAACATACTCTTAAATATTCTTCAATCTTATTCTAAGTGTCATAGCTTACCTTTAAACCAAATTTAATCCAATCTATAAGTTGTAATGTATCTTAGCCGTGTGACGTGTCTAGTTATTACTCCAATCTTCTATCGGGACTGCCTCTTAAACAATAATTCATACTAGCCACTCCCTTCGTCTCATTTTATTTGATGCCTAATTGTGATCGGACATGAAGTTTAAAAAAGAAAGAAAACTTTGAAAACTTGTGGTAAAGAATTACTCATAAATATTTGTATGGCTATAAATCATGTCAGTAAGGGTAAAATAAAAAGTTTAAAATTAAAATATTTTTAAATATTGAACGGTATCACTCTTTTTAGGATAGACTAAAAAGAGAAGTGCATCACATAAATTGGGATAAAGGGAGTATTATTTTTAAGAAAATATATTCGTAATTGGGAAAACTTACAGGGGGGATGGGGTGAAAATGCTAATTTATTGTACTTACTTCATGAAAACTAATATCGTCCATTAATCTGGAGATGGTTGATGAAGCTCGAACAATTGAAGGCTCACTTGTGATCCATTTGAAAATGTCTTTTGTTATAAGTTCCTCCATACCAATCAAGGAAAGTGTTCCAAGCGCCATAAAGTACTTGGTATGAGTATATTTGGGCTTTGTGTGACACTTTTGGGGATGAATATACTAATCCAATGACTGAGATCATGAACATCAAACACACAGGGACAATGAAGGATTACCAAAGGGCCTTTGTCAATGTTATGACTAGGCTCAATATATCCCTAGAACATGCTATTAGTATATTCTTAAACAACCTTAAGCCAGAACTTAAACATGTAGTGGGAATTGGAAATCCTTGTACATTACCTGAGGCATTCTACTTAGCCATGCTACGTGAGTCCAGTTTTGCAGCTCAGAGTAAGGCTATCAAAATTGGCAATTCTGCGTCATATGTGAATAGAGGAAACATGAATCATAATCATAACAATTGGACTAGGAACAACTTGAATACATTCAAGAAACTATTCACAGCTAGATTTGATAACAATAGAAGAAAAAGGCTGAGTCCAACAGAAATGGAGGTGAAGAGGTCTCAAGGACTGTGTTTCATTTGTGATGAGAAGTTTGTGCATGGCCACAAATGCCAGGCTAAGAGGTAATTGTTTTCCCTAGAACTGGAAGCAGGTGAGGTACCAGAGGAGGAGATATAATAAATCCAACCGGAGGAAGAAGAAGAGATATCTAAGGAACTCCCTGAGAAATGTGTCATTTCCCTACAAGCTTTAAATGGAACCTTAGGTTATCAAACATTGAGGTTGAGGGGATTCACAGATTAAAGACCATTAGAAGTTATCATTGATTGTGGCTCCACACAGAACTTCATAGATGAAGAAACATCAAAAAGGCTGGGGTGCCAAATAAGTAAAACTAAGCCTCGGTTGGTACAAGTTAATGATGGTAGGAAAGTGCCAACAGACATTATATGTAAAGGATTCCAGTGGTTAATGCAAGTAGCTGTATTTCAGGATGTTTTTATGGTATTTCCAAATTGTAAATGTGATATAGTGCTGGGAATACAGTGGCTCTACCACTTAGAAGATATCAAGTTCAATTTCAGGAAGCGCATGATTGAATTTGAGTATAATGGGTAGTTGCTCACATTGCAAGGAATCCAGCCTAAATTTAAGACAGTCCAAGAAAAGTCAATGGACAAGATGACCATTAAAGGATCCCAGTTCTTCATCATCAAGGTAAGAGAGGCAAAATGCAAGGAGATGGAGGTGACAGAACCTGGAAAAATTGAAGAGCCTGTGGAGCTCATGCAGGTTCTTGAAGAGTATGTAGAGATATTTGGTGATCCTACATAGATACCTCCCTCAAGATGGGTGTTTGATCACCGTATTCCTTTAATGTAGGGAAGTCTACAAGTCAACTCAAGGCCTTATAGATACTCAACAGTGCAGAAGGATCTTATTACGACAATGGTCAGGGAGACGATGAACCAAGGCATCATACAATATAGTTCTAGTTCTTATGCCTCCCCAGTGGTGCTAGTGAGAAAGAAGGATGGGTCTTGGACGCTGTGTGTTGACTACAAATCCCTCAACAAGGTGACCATCAAGGATATATTCCCCATCTCCATCATTGAAGAACTCCTAGATGAGCTGGGCGGATCTCAGATTTACTCCAAGATAGACTTAAGTCCAGGGTACCATTGGATCAGGATGGCACCAGCTGATGTTCATAAGACAGCATTCAAGACTTATTCTGGGCACTATGAGTATCTAGTTATGCCCTTTGGATTGACCAATGCACCCTCTAGCTTTCAGAGTTTGATGAATCGCATTTTCCAAGAACATCTTAGAAAATTCATCTTAGTCTTCTTTGATGATATATTAGTTTATAGAAGGATCTTGGAAGAACACTTGAAGCACTTAAAAAGAGTCTTTGACTTACTAATCCAACATCAGTTATTGGCAAAAAGATGTAAGTGTGTTTTTGATGCAAAGAGGATGGAGTACTTAGGCCATTACATTTCATCTCAAGGGGTATCTACTGATCCTAAGAAGGTTGAAGTTGTGCAATCTTGGCCTGAGCCTCAATCTGTGACACAATTAGGAGGTTTTCTAAAGTTAGCAGGGTACTATAGGAGATTCATAAGAGGCTATGGGGTGATTAGTAAACCTCTTAATGATATTATTAAAAGCAATGGGCTCATATGGACTGAAGGGGCTAGAAGAACCTTCAGTCAACTTAAAACTTCACTCACCACAACACCTGTCTTAGCCCTTCCTGACTTCTCATTGGCTTTTGTAGTTGAAACTGATGCCTGTAATGTAGGCATTGGAGCTATTTTAATGCAGAAAGAGCAACCTATTGCTTTTCTCAGCAAAGGACTATCTACACAACATCAGTCCTTATCAGTATATGATAGAGGTGTTTAACGGGCGGGCTGGGACGGACTGTACATAAAAGAAACCAGCCCACCCGTTTAACGTTCTGGGCTGTTAGCGAGTTGTACTTTTTCGAATTTTTTTTGGTCCGTCTGGGTTCAGGCTTAGCGTGCTGGACCGGGCTGGGCTATTTTTTTTTTAAAGTAAATTTTATTTTTTTTATTCAATGTTATTGATACTTAAGTGTTTGCAAACTTTTAAGGCTTAGAATTAAACTTTGAAATTTAAAGTTTTAAATTTAAAATTTAAATTTTAAAATTTTAAAATTAAAATTTGAAAGTAAGTGGCTACAAAATATTATTTAATAAGACCAATAGGCAATATGTAAGGATCAAGCTCCAAAGGCTTTCATTTGATATTTTCATTGAATAATATATAATACTTCAAATTAAGTTGCAAGTTCTTTTTTGATTGTTTTATTTTTGAACTTGCAAATTAAAAGTTTACAACAATTATAAAAAAATAAGAAATAGTACATCACATGCTTTGCATCATTTTTGTAAGTTCATCCATGTCAACATGAGGTTCTTTGAATTTGACCGTTGGCAACGGTCCAGAAAATAAAAAATAAAAAATAAAATTATAAAGGATACCGGGTTGAACCGGGTTGTAGACCGTTAAAAACCCGTTAACGGGTGAGCGGGCTTAGTGGGTTCCGGTGCACCATTATCAAAAAATGGTTCATTTGAAACCCGCTCCCTGCCCAACCCATCCCAACCCGCCCCCAATGCTACAGTACTAGCTGACCCGGGCTGAACCGGATTGTAAACGAGTCAGCCCGGCCCGATTAACAGGTATAGTATATGACAAAGAATTGTTGGCATTAGTGATGGCAGTCAACAAATGGTCTTAATACTTGACAGTAAGGCCCTTCATTGTTAAAATAGACCAAAGGGCCCTAAAATTCCTCGTAGAACAGAAACTACACATTGGAACTTAGCTCAAATGGATCACCAAACTGATGCAATATGACTTTGAAGTTGAGTATAACAAAGTGAAGGAGAACAAGGTAGTAGATGCCTTGTCTAGAATTCCATTGATTCAACTTGCTGCAATGACACTATCCACTGTGAGAACTGATTTGCTATAAATGACTATTCAAAGCTGGGAGCTTGATGAAGGACTGAAGGCATTCATTCAGTCAATACAACTTGGAGGAACTGATACTAAGGGATATACCTTTATCCATGGCCAACTCAAAATGAAATGAAAACTAGTGGTAGGACCCAATCCTTAACTTAGAAAGGATATCCTACAGCTATGGCATAGTTCAACAGTGGGAGGACACTCAGGGATAGAGAAAACTTACAAGAAGGTAGCTTCTCTCTTATATTAGAAGAACATGAAGGAGGAAGTCCAAGAACAAGTCAAGGCATGTGATGTTTTCCAGAGACACAAGTGTGAGAATGCACCTTATCCTGGATTGCTGCAACCACTCAAAATACCAGTAGCAGCATAGAGTAGTATTAGTATGGACTTCATAGATGGACTGCCTAAATCTAAAGGAAAGACGGTGATTTGGATGGTGGTGGATCGACTCACTAAGTATGCTCATTTCACTGGTCTCTCTTATCTTTATTCTGACAATGATGTTGCAAAACGTTTTATGAAAAACATATACAAGTTACATGGAGTACCTGAGGATATCATTAGTGACAGGGATCCAATCTTTACCAGTAAAGTTTGGCAAGAATTGTTCTCTATGATGGGAGTAACACTCAATACCTCTACTGCCTATCACCCTCAAACAGATGGACAGACAGAGGTAGTGAACAGGTGCCTAGAAACCTACTTGAGATGCTTTATTCGGATTCACAATCAGATTGGTCTCAATTTTTAGCATCAGCAGAATGGTGGTACAATACAACCTTCCACACCTCTATACAGAGTACACAATATGAGGCCCTCTATGGGCAACCACCCCCAATACACCTACCATGCATGGCTGGAGGTTCTCAGGTAGAAGAAGTGGATAGAAACCTATTGACTAGGGAGTTCAAGACACAACTGTTGAAGTACCACCTCAAAAGAGCCCAGCAAAGGATGGAAGAGCAAGCTAACAAACACAAGTGTGACAGGTAATTCAAGGAGGGGGATTGGGTTTAACTGAAAATCCAACCATACAAGCAACTTTTATTTACTAAGTTATCAGCAAGGTAATATGGACCTTACCATGTGCTATAGAAAATAAGATAAATGGCATATAGATTGTCTCTTCCTGCCCAGCTCCAGCTCCTGCTGCACCCAACATTCCATGTATCCCAACTGAAACTCTGTCATGAATTTCCTGCTACTATAACACACCCTCCTATCATCAAGTTATCCAACCCCTATTACCCACAACCAGAGAAAATAGTGGATAGAAGGATGATTCAAAAGGGAAACAAGGCAATGGCGCATGTGTTAGTTAAATGGAAGGAGTTACCATCAGAATTGGCAATATGGGAGGATTAATCAGCTCTAAAGATACGCTTCCCATCTTTCTTTCCTTAAGGACAAGGAAGATTTCAACAAGGGAGAACTAATATGCTTTAGAAAAGAAGAGGCTTAGAAGATTGTATGTGGTGCTTGCGGAGTTGTAACTTGCCATTATAATTAGTTAAATAGGCGAGAGATTATAAGTTTCGGGGTGTTACACTTTAGTCCTCTTATGGTTTATTTTATACCTTTATGTATTTACAATTGAACCCACATAATTATCCCTTGATATTTAGTTTTAGTCCTATAGAGTTAGTTATCAGATTTTGTCTTTTAGTGAAGAGTGAAAGTGTAACGACCCGGCCGGTCGTTTTGAGTATTACAGTCCTGATTCCCTATTTACTACTAAATTTATGCTTTACAATTGTTATATGACTTCTCGGGGTAATTGGTTCAGGTCCGATGGGGTTTTGAAATGAATTGAGACACTTAGTCTCCAAGATGTAAACTTAAGTTGAAAAGGTTGGCCGGATATTGACTTATGTATAAACAACCCCGGAATAGAATTTTCATGATTCCAATAGCTCCGTATGGAGATTTTGGACATAGGAGCGTGTCCGAAAAATTATTTGAAAGTCTGTAGTTAAATTAGGCTTGAAATGGCTAAGATACCAATTTAAGCTTAGAAGTTTGATCAGGGAGTTAACTTTTTGATATCGGGGTCATTTATGACATGTGTGCAAAATATGAGATTTATCGGACTTGATTTGATAGGTTTCGGCATCAAATGTAGAAGTTGAAATTTTTTTGTTTTATTAAGCTAGAATTGGGGTATGATTCATGTTTTTAGCATTGCTTGATGTGATTTGAGGCCTCGACTAAGTTCGTATGATGTTTTGGGACTTATTTGTATATTTGGTTGAGGTCCCGGGGGCCTCAGGTGAGTTTCGGATGGTTAACGGATCACATTTTGACTTAGAACGTAGCTGGAAAATATGATGCCTCCTGATGCAACCACACCTGCGAAAATTATCTCACAGGTGCGAGCTCGCAGAAGCAAGCCTGGGTGCGCAGAAGCGAAGGCATTCACAGAAGCGAAAGCTTCACCGCAAAAGCCGAACCGCAGATGTAGTTAAAAATTTCGCAAAAGCTGAACCTCTAGGCAGTGTATAAAAACAGAGGGGTCCGAGAGTTTCTCATTTTTGGACATTTTTAACACGGGTTGAGGCAAGTTTTCAGAGTGAATGCATGGGAAAACTTGACGTAAGTCACTTGTGATCATTGTTAGTCAATAATATTGGATTATCATTGAGTATTTCGACTAGATTACGTATTTTTGAGTAAAATTAGAGAATTTGGGTCTAGGGATTTGAAAATAAGATTTGAGAATTTGAAGGTCGAGTTGATATCAGAATTTGGTAAATTTGGTATGGTTGGACTCGTAGTTTAATGGACGTTCATATTTTATAAATTTTGTCAGGTTCCGAGACGTATTTGAGTACAATTTCGGATTTTGTTGAAAAAATAGTATTTTCATATAGAATTAATTCCTATAATTTGTATTGACTGAATCGTATTAATTGTGACTAGATTCGAGGCGTTCGGAGGCCGATTCGCAAGGCAAAGGCATAGCAGAATAAAGAATTTCATGGTTTGAGGTAAGTAACAGTTCTAAATTTGGTTCTGAAGGTATAAAACCCCGAATTATGTATTATATGATTGATTTTGAGGTGATGCACATGCTAGATGGAGGGCGTGTGGGCGTGCACTATAGGAATTGTGACTAGGTCAATTCCATGGATCTGTGTGGTTGAATAATTTGTTGTTATCCATAAATCTTTCCACGTATTAGAGGGATCGAACTATAAATCATGTCTAAACCATGTGTTGACACTGTAGGGACTCATAAAGGTCGTGTACATGTTAAATTATTTGCTAAATTGCTATTTTGTATTCAGTCACAGTTTTAATTGCATATTACATCTTAGTCTCTATTGTTCAATATTGATGCATTATATCATTTTTGTTGGGGCTGATTCTCATGATTTCTGAGAGCCCGAGAGGCTGGAGAGATTTATGACTGAGTGAGGTCGAGGGCCTGATTGTGAGATATTATACTAGCATGTGAGTTGTCTGTGCGGATTCAGATTTCTGAGAGCTCGAGAGACTGGATAGATTTATGACTGAGTAAGGCCGTGGATCCCTATATTATACTAGCTCGTGAGTTATCCGTGCGGATTCAGATATTATACTAGCACGTGAGTTGTCCGTACAACACGTGAGTTGTCCGTGCGGATTATAGTGCTTGGGCTGAAGGAGCCCCTCCGGAGTCTGCACACACCCTCAGTGAGCGCAGGTACCTATTGAGTACGAGTGCCGAGTGTAGAGTGATTGTGAGGTTGGAGCGAATGGGAGGATTGAGTGACTATTGCTCTGAGAGGATACATTGATTTCATTATTATTGTACTTCAGCTGTCATATATCACTGTTTTTGAACTTTCTGAGATATACTATATTGTGTTCCAATTGAACTTGATGTGAAATTACTGTTTGGGCCTTAAATTGTTGAACTTGAAAGCATGTCTACTTTCTTATGTCGAAAATTACTGTAATTGGTCTTAGCTGTGAAGCTCGTCACTACTTTTAGTTCTTTATTTTTTATTGTTACTTACTGAGTTGGTTGTACTCATACTATACCCTGCACTTCGTGTGCAGATCCAGAGGTTCCCGGATATAGTGGGTGTTGATCTCTTTGTTCAGTTGATCTTTCAAAGATTTTGAGGCAGCTGCCGATGTTCGTAGACCTTGTCTCTCCTTCCCTTCAGTCATTGTACAGTTCTATACTTTCCGATAGTGTTTTTATGAGTCGGACTTTGTTATCATTTAGATGCTCATGTACTCAGTGACACCAACTTTTGGAAGTGTAATTGTATCAAAAACAATTATGAGATTTTCTGTTACATCTACATATTATGATTTCAAATGTAAGAGATACTAGTGTTTTATTGAGGTTATCGACTTGCCTAGTATTGAGATAGGCGCCATTGAGTTGGCTCGTCATGCAATTTGGTTGGTTCCCAATGATAGGGAGAGGATTATGAGTTCATTGATGGCCTCATGTTTAGTTGCGGTTGCTTATGACTAGGGAGAGGGTATCTGGTGCCATTTTTGATGAGGTGGTTGACATTGCTCGGTAGATAGAGGTGGTCTATAGTCATGAGCGTGGTGAGAAGGAGGCGAAGAGGCCTCGAGGTTTGGGCGATTTTGGTGGAGACCTTCTGGGGGCAGTCCTACCACAGTAAGGGTCGCTCTTATAGGCCCGCTCAGATGAATCGTCTAGCTCATCATGGTGCATTAGCTAGCCACAATTCTTACAGTGCTCACTCAAGACAATCTTCATTCAGTGCTCTACCAGCGTAGAGTTCTTACCATGCCTCGTCCGCTCAGTCTTCTACAGGTAATTCCTCGGGTTATCAGGAGCAGCAGTTCCGTTAGAGGAGGGGTTGATTCAAGTGTAGAGAATTTGTTCATATCAAGAGAGATTGTCCTAGGTTGTTGAGTGGTGCTCCACAGTAGAGTTCTCGGCCGATGGCACCAACACCAGTAGTTACACCACTCCCCCAACCAGCTCGGGGTGGGGCACAGTCAGATAGGGGTCGCCCAAGAGGGGGAGGCCGATCAGGTGGCGTTCAGGCCCTATTGTATGCTTTTATTGCCAGGCCAGATGTTGTTGCTTCAGATTCAGTGATCACAGGTATTGTCTCAGTGTGCCACAAGAAAGCTTCTATATTATTTGACCCTGATTTTACTTATTCGTATATATCATTGTACTTTACTCATTATCTAGATATGCCCCATGAGTCCTTAGTTTCACTTGTTCGTGTATCTACGCTGGTGTGCGATACTATTATTATGGACCATGTGTATCGGTCGTGTGTGGTAACTATTGGGGGATTGGAGAGTAGAGTTGATCTCTTATTGCTTAGCATGGTTAATTTCGATGTAATCTCAGGTATGGATTGGTTGTCTCCATGTCATGCTATTCTGGACTATCACGCAAAAACTGTGACATTGGCGATGCCGGGGTTGCTAGAGGTCGAATGGAGAGGTTCTCTAGATTATGTTCCTAGCAGGGTAATTTCTTATTTGAAGGCCCAACGTATGGTTGGGAGGGGATGTGTGTCATATTTGGCCTTTGTGAGAGATGTTGATGCAGATACTCCTACTATTGTTTCAGTACCAATAGTGCGAGACGTTTCGAATGTATTTCCTACAGACCTGCTGGGTATGCCACCCGACAGGGATATTGATTTCGGTATTGACTTGGTGCCGGGCACCCAGCCCATTCTAATTCCTCCGTATCGTATGGCACCAGCTGAATTGAAAGAGCAGTTTTAGGAACTTCTTGATAAGGGGTTTATTAGACCTAGTGTGTCACCTTGGGGTGCACCAGTTTTGTTTGTGTAAAAGAAAGATGGTACTATACGGATGTGCATCGACTACAGGCAGTTGAACAAAGTTACAATCAAGAACAAGTATTTTTTGCCGCGTATTGATGATTTATTTGACCAGCTTCAAGGAGCGAGGGTATTCTCCAAAATTGATTTGAGATCCGACAATCACCAGTTGATAATTCAGGATTCAGATATTCTAAAGACGACATTCAGGACTCGTTATGGTCAGTATGAATTTCCTGTGATGTCTTTTGGGCTGACCAACGCCCCAACGACATTTATGCACTTGATGAATAATATATTCCAGCCATATCTTGATTCATTTGTCGTGGTGCTTATTGATTATATCCTGGTGTACTCACGTATCCAGGAGGAGCATGCACGGTACTTAGGTATTGTATTACAGAGGTTGAGAGAGGAGATACTTTATTCCAAATTCTCTAACTGTGAGTTCTGGCTTAGTTCGGTGGCATTCTTGGGACATATAGTGTCTAGTGAAGGAATTAAGGTGGATCCGAAGAAGATAGAGGCAGTTCAGAGTTGGCCCAGCCCATCTTCAGCTTCTGAGATTTAGAGTTTTCTCGTCTTGGCTGGTTATTATTGTCGCTTTGTGGAGGGTTTCTCGTCTATTGCATCGCCTTTGAACAAATTGACCCGGAAAGGTGCTCCATTCAGGTGATCGGATGAGTGTGAAGAGAGCTTTCAGAATCTCAAGACTACCTTGACCACAACTTCAGTTCTAGTTTTACCTTCAGTTTTAGGCTCCTATACAGTGTATTTTGATGCTTCTCGGATTGGTATTGGGTGTGTCTTGATGCATGAGGGTGGAGTGATTGCTTATGCTTCGTGTCAGTTGAAGCCACATGAAACGAACTACCCTGTTCATGATTTAGAATTGGCAGCCATTATTCATGCATTGAAAATTTGGAGGCACTATCTCTATGGTGTGTCTTGTGAGGTATTTACATATCATCAGAGTCTTCAGCACTTATTCAAATAGAAGAATCTAAATTTGAGGTAGCGGAGATAGTTGGAGCTTCTAAAGGACTATGATATCACTATTCTGTATCATCCTGGGAAGGCCAATGTCGTGGCCGATGCCTTGAGTAGAAAGACGGTGAGTATGGGTATCCTTACATTCATTCTTGTTGGTAAAATGCCTTATGCAGTTGACGTTCGGACCCTGGCCAATCAGTTCGTGAGATTAGATATTTCGGAGCCCAGTCGGGTTCTAGCTTGCGTGGTTTCTCAGTCTTCTTTATATGATCTCATCAGAGAGCGCCAGTATGATGATCCCCATTTGCTTGTCCTTAAGGATACAGTTCAGTACGGTGATGCGAGAGATGTTACTATTGGGGATGATGGGGTATTGAGGATGTAGGGTCGTATTTGTGTGCCAAATATAGATGGACTGCGGGCATTGATTCTTGAAGAATCCCACAGTTTGCGGTATTCCATTTATCCGGGTGCCGCTAAGATGTACTAGGACTTTAGGCAGCACTATTGGTGGTGAAAAATGATAAAATACATAGTTGGGTTTGTAGCTCGGTGTTTAAATTGTCGACGGGTGAAGTACGAGCATCAGAGACCGGACAGATTGCTGCAGAGACTTGAAATTCTGGAGTGGAAGTGGGAGCGTATTATCACAGACTTCGTAGTTGGGCTCCCACAAACTTTGAGGAAGTTTGATATTGTTTGGGTGATTGTTGATCGGTTGACCAAGTCCACGCATTTTATTCCAGTTGGTACTACTTATTCTTCGGAGTGGTTGGCTAAGATTTATATCTGTGAGATTGTTCACCTATACGGTGTGCTAGTGTACATCATTTCGGATCAGGGCACACAGTTTACATCACAGTTTTGGAGAGCAGTGCAGCGTGAATTGGGTACACAGATTCAGTTGAGTACAACATTTCACCCTCAGACGGACGGACAATCCTAGCGCACTATTCAGATATTAGAGGATATGCTATGTGCTTGTGTCATTGATTTTGGGGGTTCTTGGGATCAATTTCTGCCACTGGCAGAGTTTGCTTATAATAACAGCTACCAATCGAGCATTCAGATGGCTCTATGTGAGGCTTTATATGGGAGACGGTGTCGGTCTCAGGTGGGTTGGTTTGAGCCGGGTGAGACTAGGCTATTAGGTAATGATTTGGTTCAGGATGCTTTAGAGAAGATTAAATTGATTTAGGAGCGGCTTCGCACGGCGTAGTCTAGACAGTAGAGTTATGCCGACAGGAAGGTCCGTGATGTTGCTAACATGGTTGGGGAGATGGTTCTGCTCAAGATTTCACCCATGAAGGGTGTGTTGAGGTTCGGGAAGAAGGGCAAGTTGAGCCCTCGGTATATTGATCCTTTTGAAATACTTAAGAAGATTGGAGAAGTGGCTTATGAACTTACATTGCCGCCTAATCTATCGGGTGTTCATCCAGTGTTTCATGTGTCTATTCTCCGGAAGTATGTTAGAGATCCATCTCATATTTTGGATTTCAGCATAGTGCAATTGGATGGTAATTTAACTTATGATGTGGAGTCAGTGGCCATTTTAGACCGGGAGGTTCGAAAGCTGAGATCAAAGAATATAGCTTCATTGAAAGTATAGTGGAGAGGTCAGCCAGTCGGAGAAGTTACTTGGGAGACTGAACAGGAGATGAGGAGCAAGTATCCACACCTATTTGAGACTCCAGGTATGATTCTAAACCCATTCGAGGATGAAAGTTTATTTAAGAGGGGGAGAATGTAACGACCCGGCCGGTCATTTTAAGTATTATAGCCTCTTTCCCCCATTTACTGCTCAATTTATGCTCTACAGTTGTTATATGACTTATCGGGGTAATTGGTTCGGGTTCGATGAGGTTTTGAAATGAATTGAGACACTTAATCTCCAAGATGAAACTTAAGTTGAATAGGTTGACCGGATGTTGACTTATGTGTAAATGACCCCGAAATAGAATTTTGATGATTCCAATAGATCTGTATAGTGATTTTAGACTTAGGAGCGTGTCCGAAAAATTATTTTAAAGTCCGTAGTTAAATTAGGCTTGAAATGGCTAAAATAGAAATTTAAGCTTGGAAGTTTGACCGGAGAGTTGACTTTTTGATATCAGGGTCGGAATCTGATTCTAGAAATTGGAGTAGGTCCGTTATATCATTTATGAATTATGTGCAAAATTTGAGGTTAATTGGACTTGATTTGATAGGTTTCGGCATCGAATGTAGAAGTTGAACA
This sequence comes from Nicotiana tabacum, assembly GCF_000715075.1. Taxonomy (NCBI): domain Eukaryota; kingdom Viridiplantae; phylum Streptophyta; class Magnoliopsida; order Solanales; family Solanaceae; genus Nicotiana; species Nicotiana tabacum. The sequence goes on from NC_134101.1 coordinate 41,455,919, forward strand.
TTCTTAGTTTCATTATGCTTGAATTGGGGTATGATTCATATTTTTAGCATTGCTTGATGTGATTTTAGGCCTTGACTAAGTTCGTATAATATTTTTGGACTTATTGGTATATTTTGTTGAGGTCCCGGAGGCCTCGGGTGAGTTTCGGATGGTTAACGGATCAAATTTGGACTTAGAACAAAGGTGAAAAATTTGCTGCCTCCTGATGCAACCGCACCTACGAAAATTATCTCACAGGTGCGAACTCGCAGAAGCGAGCCTGGGTGCGCAGAAGCGAAGGCATTTGCGAAAGCGAAAGCTTCACCGCAAAAGCAGAACCGCGGATGCGGTTAAAAATTTCGCAAAAGCGGAACCTCTAGGCAGTGTACAAAAATAGAGGGGTCCGCGATTTTCTCATTTTTGGACATTTTCAACACGGGATTGAGGCAATTTTTCTGAGAGAATTCACGGGAACACTTGACGTAAGTCACTTGTGATCATTGTTAGTCAATAATATTGGATTATCATAGAGTATTTCCACTAGATTACGTGCTTTTGAGGTGAAATCACAGGATTTGGGGCTAGGGATTTAAAAATAAGATTTGAGGATTTGAAGGTTGAGTTGATGTCAGAATTTAGTAAATTTGGTATGGTTGGACTCGTGGTTTAATGGGCGTTCATATTTTGTAACTTTTGTCAGGTTCCGAGACGTTGGCCCCATGGACAATTTTTGAGTGCAATTTTCGGATTTTGTTGGAAAATTAGTATTTTCATATAGAATTAATTCCTATAATTTGTATTGACTGAATCGTATTAATTGTGACTAGATTCGAGGCGTTCGGAGGCCGATTCGCGAGGAAAAGGCATAGTAGAATAAAGAATTTCACGGTTTGAGTGAAGTAACCGTTCTAAATTTAGTTCTGAGGGTATGAAACCCCAAATTATGTATTATGTGATTGGTTTTGAGGTGACGCACATGCTAGATGGCGGGCGTGTGGGCGTGCACCGTAGGAATTATGACTAGGTCAATTCCATGGATATGTGTAGTTGAATAATTTGTTGTTATCCATACATCATTCCACGTATTAGAGTGATCGAACTATAAATCATGTCAAAACCATGTGTTGACACTATAGGGACCCATAGAGGTCATGTACATGTTAAATTATCTGCTAAATTATTATTTTGTATTCAGTCATAGTTTTACTTGCATATTACATCTCAGTCTTTATTGTTCATTATTGATGGATTATATCATTTCTGTTGGGGCTGATTCTCATGATTTCTGAGAGCCCGAGAGGCTGGAGAGATTTATGACTGAGTGAGGACGAGGGCCTGATCATGAGATATACTAGAACGTGAGTTGTCCGTGTGGATTCAGATATTATACTAGCACATGAGTTGTCTGTGCGGATCCAGATATTATACTAGCATGTGAGTTGTCCGTGTAGCACATGAGTTGTCCATGCGGATTATAGCCCTTGGGCTGAAGGAGCCCCTCCGGAGTCTGTATACACCCCAGTGAGCGCAGATACCTATTGAGTGCAAGTGCCGAGTATAGAGTGATTGTGAGGTTGGAGCGAAAGGGAGGACTGAGTGACTGTTGCTCTGAGATGATGCATTGATTTCATTATTTTTGTTCTTCAGCTATCATATATCACTGTTTTGGAACTTTCTGAGAGATACTATCTCCTGTTCCAGTTGAACTTGATGTGAAATTACTGTTTGGACCCTAAATTGTTGAACTTGAAAGCATGCCTACTTTCTTATGTCGGAAATTGTTGTAATTAGTCTTAGCTGTGAAGCTCGTCACTACTTTCAGTTCTTTATTTAGTATTGTTACTTACTGAGTTGGTTGTACTCATACTACATCCTGCACTTCGTGTGTAGATCCAGGTGTTCCCGCACATAGTGGGTGTTGATCTCTTCGTGCAGTTGATCTTCCAGAGATTTTGAGGTAGTTGTTGGTGTTCGCAGACCTTGTCTCTCCTTCCCTTCAGTCATTATACTGTTCTATATTTTCAGACAACGTTTTTATCAGTCAGACTTTGTTATCATTTAGATGCTCATGTACTCAGTGACACCCGGTTTTGGGAGTGTAATTGTATCAAAACAAATTGTGGGTTTTTCTGTTACATCTACGCATTATGTTTTCAAACATAAGATATTCTAGTATTTCATTGAGGTTATCGGCTTGCCTAATGTTGAGATAGGCGCCATCACGACATCTGAGTTTTGGGTGGTGACAGGAAGCATATATGCCCTTGTACCTGCAGAGTTGGAATCATTAATTGAAATTATCCTCTTTTTCCTAATTTTATCTTCTTAGCTTATCTTTTTATCTTTTCTCTTTACTGTTTTATCGGCGACTGCAACACTATTATTGGGTGAATTTGTAGATTTGGTTTTTATCTTTCTGAGAATTGTTGAGACCGGATGGTCTTTTTCTTTTCTTCTTCTTGTTTTTTTCTGTGTGTGTGTGTTTGTTTCTCAAAAGAATTTCCATTTTTGTTTAATTTCTAATAGATTGTACTTAAATAAGATTTTGGACAAAACTTTTACCCTCCTCACACTCTTATATTTTTTTTAAATACACACGTGATAGCTAAGCAAAATGGCGTGTGTTAGATATATTTTTGAAAGATTTAGGTGTGTAAAGTTATTCCCGTAATGAACAGGTGTGTAAGAGAAATTTAATTGCAAGGTTGGGTGGCATTTTATGTATTTTGCCTAAAATAATTCAATTTGTATTTAATAAGGCCACTGACAAATGGTGCAAATCAGAGTTCAGTTGAGTGAGTCAGGCGGTTAGACTAGATAAGCAATAAACGACGATATCAAAAGGCGATTAAAGTTGACAAGAAAAATAAAGAATAATCTTAATGAGATTATTCATGAGCCACAACAGTTTATAGTAAAGAGCCAGTAGAGTAGAATCTAAATGAATTACAAGTGAGGAAAGTGTGGGTATTTATAGCCTAAACCTAACGTTCATATTTCGAGTCACACTCCCACATGTTGCTCTGTGTGGTTAACAACCTGCGAGATACTCCCCGATTATGGGAAAAGTGCCAAGCGCAATGGATATGAGAGGATCCCGAATATTTCGAAGATGTAGTTCCTTTCATATAAAACTCGATGATATAAGTTTTCATGCGGTAGAGATCATACAAGTAGTAAAGATGGAGGGGAATTAGTTGTCCTACAATATCAGGTCACTGCATGGGTAAGGGATGGAAATTGGAGATATGTTAAAATATGGGTACAAGCCAGGATCTGGGCTACGATCCAGATCTAATAGGATAATCGAGCCAATTCAATTTTTTTCAACATCCAATCCAGTTGAGAAAACATAAGGGAACTACCGATTTGGGGTATCAGCCTACACTTGGAGGAGTTAGTATCAACAATCCTGGGAAGAAGATCTTTGTTCTAGAGCATGTTCTAAGCCCGGGGAAGAGTTCCAAGCCAGAAGAAGAGATCGTTGACGGAATTGAGAAGTTGTTTGTGGAAATAATTGAGGAGTGCTGCAACGAAATCGATATCAAAATACCGATCATTCGGGATGCCGAACTAGGGGAGATCTTGCAGAATTGGACTATCAGTCCATCCTTGGTTCACAGGGAGTCTTAGTAGTTTAGAGTTGTAGTTATTTTTAAAATAGCATGATCAACTAAGGATTGAATCATGCTGATGCTTTTTCAACCGCGAACGCATAGACTTTCCCTTTTAATGAAATAATACTTTTTGTCTTTCTTTGAAAAAGAAGCATTGTTCTATAAATGCAAAAAGAAGAGGCATCTTGTTGGGAAATGGATCAAGCTCCAGATGGTTAATTATAAGCCAATATGGAATAAGTTCATGGATATGAGAACTTGATTGCTGATGTTCTCAATGAGGCATGAAGATTCGTAAGATTTTTCAAGCCAATGCTCTGCTTGAGAAGTTTTCATCTTCCTTGAGTGACTATAGAAAGTAACAGAAGTACAAACTCTCTAAGAACTGATCAGTCACATAAGAATTTACGAGGCAAACCATCTCAAAGAAGAAAAGGCAAACTTCCTTAAGGATTAGATAAACTCTCTCTCTCTCACTCACTCACTCTCTCTCTCTCTCAATTCTTCTAAAGCTGGCCTTATGGGATCTGCTAGTACTTTTGTAAAAGAGAGGTTTAAAGGCAAAAAGAAGAAAGGCTAGAAAAGAGCATATAAAGAAACAAAACTTTAAAAAGTTGGAGAACCAAATAGAAGACAAAAGGACCTTGTTTCACCTGCCGGAATATTGATTACAAGGATTTATAGTGCAATCAAAGACAAGGGCAGAGGAGAAGCTCCTCTCCAAGCACACCTTGCTGAGGGTGATGATGCGATTGTTCTTGTGATCGTCGAGAAAAAAATAATGGATAACAAGACGACTGGATACTGGACACATGCTCTTCAAGGCCCCTCTGCGAACAAAGAGTTGTTCTATGACTTTGATGAATCTGCTAATTATAAGTGAGTCTACATGGGTAATTCCCCGTACCGTTGGAGGTATGAGTGCTATTTCGTGAAAGTCTTTTAAACAGATATGTGATGCACGATCTACCATGAGATCTAAATTTATTTCTTTTGAATTAGCAGGACAAGAAGCCGAGTGGCTGAGAAACCTTTTGGAAGATGTGACATTATTGGGAAGACAATATATATTCACAAGTTTCTCTATATTGTGACTCACAGACGACAATTATAATTGCAAAAAATAATGTGTACAATAGAAAAAGAGGACATATCTGCATTAGACAGGATGCAGTTTCTGAAATATGGTGTTATTTTCTTGAAATATGCTAGGTACAAAAGAAAATTAGCGGATCCTTAACGATTTGGCTAGGAGAGTGATCCTTAAAACGTCAAGGGCAATGAGTCTTAAGCCCATAGATTGAGGTAGTATGATGGATACCTGTTTGTGGTCAAACGAAGCCATATAGACCCTCAACAAAAATCTTCATAATCACTAATAGGTTCTTCCTTGGAAGTTCTATCCTGGCGGAAGAATCTTGTTCCATGAGGTAGGTCCTCACATGGCCTACTTGTAATTTTTGGAAACAAAAAAGATATTGTTGGACTTGCCTTTTTTCTTTATTCTTCCCCGGAAACAAACACAAACCATTTAATTAATGAAAACCAATGCAAAGCATTTCCACATTTGCTCCGAATACTCGGTAAATGGTGCATATGCATACATTATGATCATCATATATTGACAGGTTCAACAAGCAACAAGGTAATAACGTCTTTGCTTTTGGAAGTCGAATCTGTGTATCCATCTTCTTCATCTTGGAAATGAGTATCCATTGAATGTGCAAGATTTAAAACTCGTTCGAGAACAAATGTTGGTACTTCAGTGGGGCGGAGTAATGCTTTATTTATGTCTTTCCACGAATTCTTGACTTCCTTCCGAAACTTAACATAGGCCTCTTCCTTTAAAGCTCCATATTCTTTTATGAAGCATTCTATAATTGAAGCTACATGTCCTCTTTGTTGCTGAACCTACATGAGTTAGATATCAATATCTTTATTAGAACATACCTTTAAATATTCTTCAATCCTATTCTAAATGTCATAGCTTACCTTTAAACCAAATTGAATCCAATCTATAAGTTGTAATGTATCTTAGCCGTGTGACGTGTCTATTTATTACTCCAATCTTGTATCGGGACGGCCTCTTAAACAAGAATTCATACTAGTTACTCCCTTAGTCTCATTTTATTTGATGCATAATTTTGATCGGACATGAAATTTAAGAAAGAAAGAAAACTTTGAAAACTTGTGATAAAAAATAACTCAAATATTTGTGTGGCTATAAATCATGTCAGTAAGGGTAAAATAAAAAATTTAATTCAAATATTTTTAAATATTGAACGGTATCACTCTTTTTAGGACAAACTAAAAAGAGAAGTGCATCACATTAATTGAGATGGAAGGAGTATTATTTTTAAGGAAATATATTCGTAATTGGGAAAACTGACAGGGGGATGGGGTGAAAATGCTAATTTATTGTACTTACTTCATGATCACTAATATCGTCCATTAATCTGCATATGGTTGATGAAGCTCGAACAATTGAAGGCTCACTTGTGATCCATTCAAAAATGTTTTTTGTTATAAGTTCCTCCATACCAATTAAGGAAAGTGTTCCAAGCGCCATAAAGGTATTGCTTACAATTGCATTTTTTATATACTCCTCACATGTTGGAATGTAGCCAGCATTTAACCATTGGGCCTCTTTAAAATAGGCTCTCGCCAGCTTTTTCACCTAAAACGAAATACAAAAAGTAATAGTAGTATATACGGTCAAAATAGATATATATTTTCCTACGTTTGATCGAGTTCGAATGGCAAGAAACCGGAGTAGAGTTTGGAGTTAGTTTCGAAGGTAGTACTAACGAGCCTCGAGCCCGAAAGCTGTTCGAGGAGTTGGCTCGATAATTTTATCGAGCCCGTGACCAAATCAATCCGCAGGACGTCGCTTCGAGGTCGGAAACGCACCACGCCCATCCCGAAGGTCGAACTCGAGGTAATTGTTTGTGTTATTAATTGTCAATATTGTCATATTTTTCCAACATTTCCTCTAGCAAGCAAACATGACATTGAATTCACAATATTCACTTGTAATGTTAATACTTCTTGTAGTAGCAGAAAGTATTTAATTACTAAAATATTTTGTATTAAGAATAGTTTGCTTTATGTGGATTGAAATTATTCTCTCGTACATTCTTGAGAAGCTTCAATTATCTTCACTTGCCACTTCCAACAAAAATCTGAATTGCAATCTTTATAATCACTAAAAGGTTCTTCCGTGCAAGTTCTATCCTGGTGGAAGAATCTTGTTCCATGAGGTAGGTCCTCACATAGCCTACTTGTAATTTTTGGAAACAAAAAAGATATGGTTGAACTTGCCTTTTTCTTTATTCTTCCCGGAAACAAACACAAACCATTTAATTAATGAAAACCAGTGCAAAACATTTCCACATTTGCTCCGAATATTCGGTCAATGGTGCATATGCATATAGTATGATCGTCATATATTGACAGGTTCAACAAACAACAAGGTAATAACGTCTTTGCTTTTGGAAGTCGAATATGTGTATCCATCTTCTTCATCTTGGAAATGAGTATCCATTGAACAAATGTTGGTACTTCAGTAGGGCGGAGTAATGCCTTATTTATGTCTTTCCACGAATTCATGACTTCCTTCCGAAACTTAACATAGGCCTCTTCCTTTGAAGCACCATATTCTTTCATGAAGCATTCTATAATTGAAGCTACATGTCCTCTTTGTTGCTGAACTTACATGAGATAGATATCAATATCTTTATTAGAACATACTTTTAAATATTCTTCAATCTTATTCTAAATGTCATAGCTTACCTTAAAACCAAATTGAATCCAATCTAAAAGTTGTAATGTATCTTAGCCGTGTGACGTGTCTATTTATTACTCCAATCTTGTATCGGGACTACCTCTTAAACAAGAATTCATACTAGCTACTCCCTTCGTCTTATTTTATTTGATGCATAATTTTGATCGGACATTAAGTTTAAAAAAGAAAGTAAACTTTGAAAACTTGTGGTAAAGAATAACTCATAGATATTTGTGTAGGTATAAATTATGCAGGTAAGGGTAAAATAAAAATTTTAAAATTAAAGTATTTTTAAAAATTGAACGGTATCACTCTTTTTAGGACAGACTAAAAAGAGAAGTGCATCACATAAATTGAGATGAAAGGAGTATTATTTTTAAGGAAATATATTCGTAATTGGAAAAACTGACAGGGGGGATGGGATGAAAATGCTAATTTATTGTACTTTCTTCATGATCACTAATATCGTCCATTAATCTGCATATATGGTTGATGAAGCTCGAACAATTGAAGGCTCACTTGTGATCCATTCAAAAATGTTTTTTGTTATAAGTTCCTCCATACCAATTAAGGAAAGTGTTCCAAGCGCCATAAAGGTATTGCTTACAATTGCATTTTTTATATACTCCTCACATGTTGGAATGTAGCCAGCATTTAACCATTGGGCCTCTTTAAAATAGGCTCTCGCCAGCTTTTTCACCTAAAACGAAATACAAAAAGTAATAGTAGTATATACGGTCAAAATAGATATATATTTTCCTACGTTTGATCGAGTTCGAATGGCAAGAAACCGGAGTAGAGTTTGGAGTTAGTTTCGAAGGTAGTACTAACGAGCCTCGAGCCCGAAAGCTGTTCGAGGAGTTGGCTCGATAATTTTATCGAGCCCGTGACCAAATCAATCCGCAGGACGTCGCTTCGAGGTCGGAAACGCACCACGCCCATCCCGAAGGTCGAACTCGAGGTAAGACCGAAGGGCCGACCCAGTAACGAACTCGAAACAGTATCGAGTTCGAGCCAGTATCGAACCCACAGACAAGAGTCGTTACAACCGCACCAAGTGAGAGAATCTTGACGAGAACCGAGGAAGAAACAAATAATCGTGTGTCCTCCACTATATGCATTATTTTATTATTTTGTTATAGATAAAGCAATGACCCTCTATTATAAAAGAAGGGATCCTTATAAGTTATAGACACACGATATAGACTGGAATAAACAGATCTTTTTTCTCATATACAAAGACATTTTCTTGTGTTTGTTTTACTTTATCTTATTCAATTTTCATGTTCATCATTCATATCCTCTTGATCAAAATACTTGTATTGTTATCTTTGTATCAAAGGATATTACGTATTTTTAGAACCATACATAAATTTAACGTTATCTAATTTTTCGAATAAACATGTGTGTATATATATATATATATAGTGCAGTTCAGATCATTTTGCATGCGCTCCAAAAAAAAGAGAGGCGCTGTCTTTTTTTTTAACGTGCAGCGAAAAGGAGAGAAGGCTCCAATTTAATGGAACTTAGAGCATGTTAAATAATAATGATGTTAAAAAACTAGTACTACAGTAGTACATATTTGAAGAACGTTACATGGCTAAGTGGGTCCCTTGCTATATTGTTCTTTTATTATATTAACACGAGGACCTTTCCGTTTTCTAGCTTTCCACTTTATAGGTCTCTCTGAGCATTTCCAACAAACTGTTTTCAGATCAGAATATTAATAAAGAACTGTTTATATTAGTATTAGTTTAATGTATAATAACCATGTGCTTTATGTTAGTATTTGTTTAATGCATAATAACCATGTGCTTTATGTTAGTATTTGTTTAATGCATAATAACCATGTGCTTTATGTTAGTATTTGTTTAATGTATAATAACTATGTATCTGTTAGTATAATAACCATGTGTTAGTAATTGTTTATTATGTGCGATGGACAATTATAATCAATAGCCATGTGCTTTTATACATTAATATTATTTAGTAATTATAATAGAATATTGAATAGCTGGTAGGATGCAGATTCAATTATAGATGTTTAACGGATGGGCTGGGTTGAGAAAAAAAGTGACCGATCCGTTTCCCATTCCGGCCGGTTATCGATTTTTTCAAATCGGGCTTAACAGATCCGGGTCTATGCGGGTAAAAAATGAACCAGAAGGGTTACAGGTCCAAGGGGGTGGGGCGGGTCGGGTTAGTGTTATTTTTTTAATTTTTTTTTTATATTTTGTATAACTATCGTAATTTATGTTAACATAAAGTAAAAATATAAAACAAAAAAACAATCTTCTTATAAAAAGAGTGTTTGAATAAAAGGATGCAAAGGCTTTAAAATCTTTATATTTGAAAATTTGAATATTTTATTAAAAATATAAGATAATAGAATTCAATGAAGATGGAAAAAATTGCACTTATAGTTTGCAAGTGCTTTTTTATTTCAAACTTACAAATTGAAGTTTACATTTAACAAGTAAATTAACGAAAAAAGAGTAAATCCAAAGGTTTTGCATTGCCTTAGTTAGTTCTTCATAATCAATATGAACTTGTTGGCCATCTTCTTAAGTAAGGGTGGCAAGTGGGTCGGTCCCGGGCCTAAACGGGCCAAGTGGGCCAGTCCAAACGGTCTCGGTCCCGGGCCGGTCCCAAATAAAACGGGCTAAACGGTCCCGGGCTAAGTGGTCTTTTTGTAGGGACCGGCCCAGGACCGTTTGGTCCCAGGCTAAACGGGATAAGTGGGCCCAACGAATTTTTTTAAAAAAAAGAGATTAAATAGATATTAGAGACAAAAGGATGTTAAAAAAAAATATCTAAGGCAATGCTTTGTAAATTTTATTATAGAATTGTGACCTAAATTTTATTTAACATCCTAAATTTTAATATTCAATATTTAATTATGAATATAGCTTATATATATATATTTATACACACACACACACACACACACTATACTATACTATATATACATCTTATATCGAATATAACTTATATATATACTATACTATACGTACATCTTATATAGCTTATATACTATACACTTAGTGTGTGTGTATATATATATATATATATAATATATATATATATATATATATATATATATACATTTAGTATATATACTATATATATATATATATATATATATATATATATATATATATATATATATCTTATATATTATACATTTAGTATATATACTATACTATACTATATATACATCTTATATAAGCTATATAAGATGTATATATAACTTATCGAATATATATATATATATATATATATATATATACTTTTTAGTAGTAACATGAAATGACCAAAGTATGGTACTTTTTAGCTAGTATAAATATGGGATGATGGAAGATCAAGTTTTAGCTCAACTCAGATTACAGTTTTAACTAATTTCCCACTCTTAGATATATTATCCTCTCTATCGGCTAGCTACACCAGTAACATAGCTAAATATAATATCTTATATCGTATTATACTATATAATATTGCTAATAGGGTCACCATCTGCCAAATTCTCTGTTGTGATTTTAAGCGACATTATATTTAGCTATGTTACTGGTGTAGCTAGCCGATAGAGAGGATAATATATCTAAGAGTGGAAAATTAGTTAAAACTGTAATCTGAGTTGAGCTAAAACTTGATCTTCCATCATCGCATATTTATACTAGCTAAAAAGTACCATACTTTGGTCCTTTCATGTTACAGTAAAGTAAGCAATAGTAACAATTATAAAAGAAAATTAGAGAGAGATTGTGATAGATTGATGATTTTATAAGAAAAATGAGAGAATAAGGGGGTATTTATAGTTGAAAATAGGAAAAATGTATAATTATAAAAAGTTTGGGGATAAAACAAAGTGGGGGGGGGGGGAGGGGGGATTAAATGGCTATTTAATAAATAGCAACGACTATTTTTGATAGCCCAACGGCTATATTTTTTAATTCTTTTTTTAAATATAGTCGTTGGGACCGTTTGGCCCGCTAAGGGACCGGTCCGGTCCTTGGCGGGTGTAACAACCCGACTTGTCGTTTTAAGAATTAACGCCTCGTTTAGTGACTTAAGGTCTCGAGCAGTTCACAATATGTATTATGACTCGCGGGTGTGGTCGAGTTGAATTACTGAAAATTCAGAATTAAATTAAAAGAACAATCCTTATTTAGAAGTTTAAATGTAAAGAGTGAACCGGAGAGTTGACTTTTGAGCAAACTGCTCCGGAATGGAATTTTGATGATGTCAATAGCTCCGTATGGCGATTATGGACTTAGGAGCGTGTCCGAAAAATTATTTGGAGGTATGTAGTGGAATTAGGTTTGAAATGGCAAAAGATGAATTTTTGGAAAGTTTGACCGTGAGGTTGACTTTTTGTTATCGGGGTCGAAATCCGATTCTAGAAATTGGAATAGCTTCGTTGTGCCATTTCTGACTTGTATTCAAAATTTGAGGTCATTCAGACGTGGTTTGGGAGGTTTCGACGTCGTTTGTAGAAGTCAAAAATTTCTCAGTTCATTAAGCTTGAATCTGTTTGTAATTCCTGTTTTTGGTGTTGTTGAAGGTGATTTGATGGTTCGACTAAGGTCGTATGATGTTATGGGACGCGTTGGTATGTTTGGTTGAGGTCCCGAGAGCCTCGGGTGTATTTCGGATCATTTTGGGCTACTTTGGATGCTGATTTTCTGATATCTGGTGTTGTCCTTCGCGTTCGCGAGGAGCCTCTCGCGTTCGCGAAGAAGGATTTGGCTTCTGGGATTTTGTTCTTCTCATTCGCGAAGGGACTCTCGCGTTCGCGAAGAAGGAAATATCGGTCGCAATAGTCTGACTGTGGAGGCTCATATCTCGCAATCTATAAGGATTTTGGAGATGATCAAAAAATAAAAGTTGTAGCTCTTTGTATCTAGTTTTCAGAAAGGTAAGCCATTTGTCATTTGGAGTTGTGTACCAAAGGTTATGGTGGATACACTGCAGGCTATCTAGGAAGAGTTTGAAAATCTCTGTTACATAGGGCTGACTTTGGAAGGTTATATCTCGCAATCTATAAGGAATGAGGAGATGAGCAACAAATAAAAGTTATATCCCTTTGAGTGTAGTTTCCAGAAAGTTAAACCATTTGTCATTTGGAGTTTTATACAAAAAGGTAGGATCATTATACTAGAGGATGTCTTAGAAGAGTTTGAAAATGGTTGTTGGTGAATTTGTTCATCGTGAACGCGAGGGAAGGGTCGCGAACGCGAAGAACAAATTCCTGGGCAACAGAATAAAGTCCAAATTTGTCTCATTCTTCCATTTTTGGACCAAGGAAGCTCGGGTGAGGCGATATTTCGAGAGTTTTTCAAGGAAAACATTGGGATAAGAATTCCTAACTTGATTTTGGTTAAATTACATGAATCTAGTATTGTTTTTATCACTAAATTAGTGAATTGGGTTGAAAATGATAGAAATTCTCTAGACTTTAATTTAAGATTTGAAGGGTGATCCATCATCGGAATTTGATAATTTTGGTATGGTTGAACTCGTATCGGAATGGGTGTTCGGATTTCGTAAATAATTTGTCGGGTTCCCGAGGGGCGGGCCCCGCGCTGACGTTTTAGAATATAATTTTAAGTTAGTATTTTATTATCCGAAATTATTTTCGATGAATTTTAATGAAGTGGTACATTTAATTTGGATAGATTTGAGTTGTCCGAAGGTCAATTCAAGCAAGAAGGCGATTTTGGAATATCGGCATAACTTCAATAAGGTAAGTATCTTGCCTAACCTCGAGTGGGGGAATTACCCCTTAGGCATTGAGTCTTATGTGAAAATTGTGTTATTTGAAAGCCATGTATGCGAGGTGACGAGCACGTACTCAGGCTTATATGTGTAAATTTTATTAGTTTAAAGTTTTAGGCATTCTTATGTATTAAATTAGATAATTATTGGCATTAGTAAATTCTTGAATTATCACGCCTCATTCCTTATTTGTCAAGTTTGTATTTTATATAATAACTTGGTGTAATTGTCATTTGAATTTTATGTGAATTACGTGTGTTTGTTGATTTGATATTTTTCTTGGAATTAAATTCATTATAGAATCCTTATCTGCAAATATTTATTAAATAAGTTTAAATTGAGGAGTTAATATAATTATCAAGAATTTGGATTGATGAAGGTGTTGTCTTATACCGAGTAGTTTTCACCTCTGTTGATTGTTTTGAGGTTTTCTATACATTTTGTGGAGCCTTGGGCTATTTATTGAAGACTTTATTGATTCTGCTACATATTTGGAATTTGGTTTTGATCAGTGGAAAATTGTGATACGAATGGTTGTATTGTGTTGTGGTTTAAACACTCTCCTTGATGTTATTTATGCTTCCTACCTTGCTTGTTAATGATATACATGTGCTTGGTAAGGAAGAGTGTAAAGCACGAAAGGTGATGTCGTGCCATTTGAACTACATTATAATGCGAGGGAGAGTGTAAAGCACGAAGGGTGATGCTGTGCCATTTGAGAGTGTAAAGCACGAAGGGTGATGCCATGCCATTTGAGAGTGTAAAGCACGAAGGGTAATTCCGTGCCATTTGAGAGTGTAAAGCACGAAGGGTGATGCCGTGCTATTTTATTTATATTATCAGGTGAGGATTAGAGTAAAAGCACGAAGGGTGATGCCGAGCAATTATTTTTATATTATCATATATTCATGGCACGAAGGGTGTTTCCGTGCAGGCGAGGACGAGAGACATACATTATATTGTGATATCATTTTGTTGTGTATTCATTCATTCCTTTATCTTGAGATGTTATTGTGCACCTTTATTTTCTATGTGACTTGTAGTCGTTGTTGCTTCCTGTGTGCCTCCACTTTATTTCTTTTATTGTTATTGGCATTTCTCCCACCTAGTTGGTACTGTTATATGTATACACTGTGAGAAAAATATAAATGCACGAAGGGTGTTACCGTGCCAATTGATTTGATCTACATATATGTATTGGGTGAGAATGAGACAAGTGCACGAAGGTATTGCCGTGCCATTTGATGTGATACATTGATATATTTCTCATGTCAGGAAAGTTAAATGAGGTGTCACAAGGTGATTTTTATTTGAAAGAAGTATATTTGAAAGATATTTACTTGAAAGAATTATATTGGAAGGATATTTACTTGAAAGAATTATATTAAAAAGATATTTATTTGAAAGAATTATATTAGAAAGATAATTACTTGAAAGAAGTATAATTGAAAGATATTTACTTGAAAGAATTATATTTGAAAGATATTTACTTGAAAGAATTATATTTGAAAGTTATTTACTTGAAAGAATTATATTCGAAAGATATTTATTTGAAAGAATTATAATGGAAGGATATTTATTTGAAGGAAGTATATTCGAAATATATTTATTGAAAAGGATTATATTCTAGAGACTTTTATTGAAAACATATACATAAAAGATGTATATTGAAAGGACTTGATTAATTGGTTGTACCTGTGTTTATTATTCCTTTGAGTAATAATTACGGTATTCATGTTGTCTTGCTATTTAAATCACTAGTTGATTTGTGTTGCTATTACTGCTATATTTGTTTTCTATTATTTTGTATATCATATTACACACGTTATTCGATTAGTGAGTGTCTTGATTGTACCTTGTCTCTACTCCACTGAGGTTAGTCTTGATACTTACTGGGTACCGACCGTGGTGTACTCATACTACACTTCTGCACATTGTTGTGCAGAGCCAGGTATTGGAAATATCAGACTCGGACAAAGTTAGAGTGGGATAGCAAGGATTCAAGGTAGAGCTGCTTGTCGTCGCTATTCCTTAGAGTCTTTCCATTTTATTGTACTGTTATTTATTATTCAAACAATATTGAGTATTATATCCTTGCGATCATTTTATGTATTCAGTTAGAGTTTGTGACTTAGTACTACCAGTCTTGGGTGATTTTTAAAATTATTTCCACTTTTGGTTTCGACACGTGTATTAAATTATATCTTTAAAAAAAACAAATAGCTTGAATAATGATTATAATCGGCTTACTTAGTCTTAGAGACTAAGTGCCATCACGACGCTTGTGGTGGGATTTTTGGGTCATGACAAGTTGGTATCAGAGCTCTAGGTTCATAGGTTCTACGAGTCATGAACGAGTTTAGTAGAGTCTTGCGGATCGGTACAGAGACGTCTGTACTTATCTTCGAGAGGCTACAGAGCTAGTAGGAAAATTTTTCACTTCTTTTATTCTTTATCGTGCGACATTTATTCAGCTTGGAGCATATATCTTATGTTCTTTTGCATCCACTCGTGTATGAAATTGCGCACTCGGTATCAACTATGCGCCAACAGTTTGGGATACTACAGAGGGGTTATAAGGGAGCCAAGGTTGCTCAACCATTATTACGACGTGTCATCCAGATCGAGGATGTGAAAGTATTGACCGATCATTCAGTTGTGCACATTGAGGTGCAACGGGTTCTGACATCTGGTTGATAAGTATGATATAAGAAAGGTTTAATTAATTGCCTAATCATCACAATTGTGGTAGGGTCACGAGGTGGATGTAGATCTGAAATACTTGGTGGTATTAGAGACTATGTAGTTCATATGGGATTTCTATTTCGCGAAGGGTACATACTGGTAGCCAAGGCACTGGAGAAAGTGATTTTAACTGTCACGAGGGTGACATGCGCCAAATAAATGGCTTGAGGTGTCTTATGACCGATGAAGGTTAGTATTGTGGATCATCGGCATGTGTCCTATGGCTTCGCGCCAAGTGAGGGGAGTCCACTATCAACGATCAGATTGCGGGGTCATGTGTTATATCCGTTTTGGCCTGAGATGTATTTACGTGGTAATGAAAGGTTCTCCGAAACTTGTATATGATTAAGGGGTGAGATTTGTGTGGGATGATGCTAGGGATTGCGGTATTCCTACGTCCTTAATAATTCTACATTTCAGTATCAGCGGGGTCACAACAACAATTTCAAAATATCCAGGGTGCTACAGTAAGTTCTTTTAATGCACCATCGGCACGGGGTTCTTATAGTGGTTATTCCAGTTAATACTCCACGTGCATGGCCAGTTAGAGGTGGAGGACAGGCGGGTAGAGGGCGCCTAAGAGATGGAGGCCCGACCCATTGATATAATCGCTATGATTTTGGCTGAGGCCGATACACCAGATGGTGTCATTACAGGTATGATCCTGATTATGTTATAAAAGGATATTTTCCCTTAATTTGATTCAATTTTGAATATTGAGGTGAGTCCTCCTATTATGCTCTGCTTATGGGTGAGCTTCGTAATTGTGTGACCCACTTATATGTTTATCCCTGTTGGGAGAGTTGAAGATGTGAGCATGTGTCGGTCATTTTTATTTTTGTGCACCATTGAGGGCTATATGTCCAAAAGTAATTTTTATTATTCACTACAGTGGGTTTTATATGTTTCGGAATAATTGATTCCAATTTTTTTTTATGAATTTTGTGCCCTACCAGTATGAGGGTTCATTATGTGTTTACGAAATTTATTTAAAAGAAGAAAGAAAGGAAATTGAAAATGTCAACTGGCGCAATGTGCAAAATACTTGTGATTCGGAGTTGAGGATGATATCCTCGCATTTTTATATGATGTGAAATATTTAAACCAGGCTACAAGCCGCAGCAGAGGTTATATAAGGACGAGGTCCTTGTGGTGAAATATTTATGAGTTTAAATTCTCCCTTTGTGAAGTTTATTTTGTACTATAGTACTAATAGGGAGTTATGCCTGATAGGCTTATGTGATAATTCTTTTATGTGTTTTTGTGCCATAATTGTGCTATAATTATTGAGTTTTATCCTACGAGGTGAGTGCCCAGGTGGCATTAAATGTGACTCGTTAAGTCGGGTAAATAGTTATGAGGTCTTCATGCCTCACATATTGCTGTCAGTGTTGTGAAAATTCGAAATGAGTTTTTGATTAATATGAGGTTAATTGGCGATGTTGTAATCGATTATGAACATCTAGTATGACTAGAGATGTGGTGATGGGCATACATATGATGTGTTTCATGTCCTGATATCATTATGATAATGCAGTACTTGTAATGATGAGATTAGTGTTATTGATATATACATTGTGGTGCTTTGTTGGGTTGTAGATATGTTGTTAGGAGTTGTTTTGGTATTACTCTGCCAGGTGGATAGGCCCCATTTACAGGGGAGACTCTGCCAAATTTTCTGTAAAATTTGGGAGTTAGTAAAATTTGGGGGATTGAGACGTGCGAAAGAAGAGATAAGTTATGTTATGTGTTTGAGGGCGGACTCTACTTCTAATTCAAGGGCGAATGATCCTAAGTCGGGTTGTAACATCCCGGAAAAATTTTGAAGTACTTAAAACTATAAAGAAAATCGATGTGTGCGTAGGCACGAGTTACTATAGCCAGTTGAGACTAATACCGTGCGTTATTGTGAAAATCAGGCTTTTTGGAAATGTTTGGAGTGTAAGAAATTGGTCTTAAAGTTAACAAATATGGATAAAAGAAATAATCTCAATTGAGATGGTGTTGTCGGGCTTATCTCAAATGCGGTAATGTGGGATCAACCGAGAGTATATGTGTAAAAGTAAAATCATCAATTTGGTAACCTCAGAATAATTCTTAGCACGTTCGAGGACGAACGTTTGTTTAAGAGGTGGAGAATGTAACGACCCGACTTGTTGTTTTAAGAATTAACGCCTCGTTCAGTGACTTAAGGTCTCAAGAAGTTTCGCAATATGTATTATGACCCGCGGGTGTGGTCGAGTTGAATTACTGAAGATTCAGAATTAAATTAAAAGAAAAATCCTTATTTAGAAATTTAAATGTAAAGAGTGGACCGGAGAGTTGATTTTTGATCAAATTTCTCCAGAATGGAATTTTGATGATGTCAATAGCTCTGTATGGCGATTATGGACTTAGGAGCGTGTCCGGAAATTATTTGGAGGTCTGTAGTGGAATTAGGCTTGAAATGGCGAAAGATGAATTTTTGAAAAGTTTGACCAGGGGGTTGACTTTTTGATATCGGGGTCGGAATCCGATTCTGGAAATTGGAATAGCTTCGTTGTGCCATTTCTAGCTTGTGTTCAAAATTTGAGGTCATTCAGACGTGGTTTGGGAGGTTTCGGTGTCGTTTGTAGAATTCAAAAATTTTTAAGTTCATTAGGCTTGAATCCGTGTGTAATTTATGTTTTTGGTGTTGTTGATGGTTATTTGAAGGTTCGACTAAGTTCGTATGATGTTATGGGATGCGTTGGTCAGTTTTGTTGAGGTCCCAAGAGCCTCGGGTGTGTTTCGGGTGTATTTCGGATCATTTTGGGCTACTTTGGATGCTAATTTTCTGATATCTAGTGTTTTCCTTCGCGTTCGCGAGGAGCCTCTCGCGTTCGCGAAGAAGGATTTGGCTTCTGGGATCTTGTTCTTCGCGTTCGCGAAGAAGGAAATCTTTGTTGCAATAGTCTGACTGTGGATGCTCATATCTCTCAATCTATAAGAAATTTGGAGATGACCAAAAAATAAAAGTTGTAGCCCTTTGTATCTAGTGTTCAGAAAGGTAAGCCATTTGTCATTTGGAATTGTGTAACAAAGGTTATGGTAGATATACTACAGGCTGTCTGGGAAGAGTTTGGAAATCTCTGCTGCACAGGGATGACTTTGGAAGCTTATATCTCACAATCTATAAGGAATGAGGAGATGAGCAACAAATGAAAGTTATATCCCTTTGAGTCTAGTTTCCAGAAAGTTAAACCATTTGTCATTTAGAGTTTTGTACCAAGAGTTATGATCATTATACTAGAGGATGTCTGAGAAGAGTTTGAAAATGGTTGTTGGAGAATTTGTTCATCGCGAACACGAGGGAAGGGTCGCGAATGCGAAGAACAAATTCCTGGGCAGTAGAATAAAGTCCAAATTTGTCTCATTCTTCCATTTTTGGACCAAAGAAGCTCGGGTGAGGCGATGTTTCGAGAGTTTTTCAAGGAAAACATTGGGGTAAAAATTCCTAACTTGATTTTGGTTAAATTACATGAATCTAGGGTTGTTTTTATCACTAAATTAGTGAATTGGGTTGAAAATGGTAGAAATTCTCTATACTTTAATTTAATATTTGAAGGGTGATCCGTCGTCGGAATTTGATAATTTTGGTATGGTTGAACTCCTATCGGAATGGGTGTTCGAATTTCGTAAAAGTTTTGTCGGGTTCCAAGGGGCGGGCCCCGCGCTGACTTTTTAGAATAAAATTTTAAGTTGGTGTTTTATTATCCGGAATTATTTCCGATGAACTTTAATGAAGTGGTACATTTAATTTGGATAGATTTGAGTTGTCCGGAGGTCAATTCAAGTAAGAAGGCGATTTTGGAATATCGGCATAACTTTAATAAGGTAAGTATCTTGCCTAACCTCTAGTGAGGGAATTACCCCTTAGGCATTGAGTCTTATGTTGAAATTGTGTGATTTGAAAGCCGTGTACGCGAGGTGAGGAGTACGTACTCAGGCTTATATGTGCAAATTTTATTGGTTTAAAGTTTTAAGCATTCTTATGTATTAAATTAGATAATTATTGGCATTAGTAAATCCTTGAATTATCACGCCTCATTTCTTATTTGTCAAGTTTGTATTTTATATAATAACTTGGTGTTATTGTCATTTGGATTTTATGTGAGTTACGTGTGTTTGTTGATTTGATATTTTTCTTGGACTTAAATTCATGATGGAATCCTTATCTGCAAATATTTATTAAATAAGTTTAAATTGAGGAGTTAATATAATTATTAAGAATTTGGATTGATGAAGATGTTGCCTTATACTGAGTATTTTTCACCTCTGTTGATTGTTTTGAGGTTTTATATACGTTTTGTGGAGCCTTGGGGTATTTGTTGAAGAATTTATTGATTCTGCTACATATTTGTAATTTGGTTTTCATTAGTGGAAAATTGTGATATGAATGGTTGTATTGTGTTGTGGTATAAACACTCTCCTTGATGTTATTTATGCTTCCTACCTTGCTTGTTAATGATATACATATGCTTGGTAAGGAAGAGTGTAAAGCACGAAGGGTGATGTTGTGCCATTTGAATTACATTATAATGCGAGGGAGAGTGTAAAGAACGAAGGGTGATGCTGTGCCATTTGAGAGTGTAAAGCACGAAGGGTGATGCCGTGCCATTTGAGAGTGTAAAGAACGAAGGGTTATTCCGTGCCATTTGAGAGTGTAAAGCACGAAAGGTGATGCCGTGCTATTTTATTTATATTATCAGGTGAGGATTAGAGTAAAAGCACGAAGGGTGATGCCGAGCAATTATTTTTATATTATCATATATTCATGGCACGAAGGGTGTTTTCGTGCAGGCGAGGACGAGAGACATACATTATATTGTGATATCGTTTTGTTGTGTATTCATTCATGCCTTTATCTTGAGATGTTATTGTGCACCTTTATTTTCTATGTGACTTGTAGTCGTTGTTGCTTCCTGTGTGCCTCCACTTTATTTCTTTTATTGTTATTGGCATTTCTCCCACCTAGTTGGTACTGTTATATGTATGCAGGGTGAGAAAGATATAAATGCACAAAGGGTATTACCGTGCCAATTGATTTGATCTACATATATGTATTGGGTGAGAATGAGATAAGTGCACGAAGGTATTGCCGTGCCATTTGATGTGATACGTTGAATATATTTCTCATGTCAGGAAAGTTAAATGAGGTGTCACAAGGTGACTTTTATTTGAAAGAAGTATATTTGAAAGATATTTACTTGAAAGAATTATATTGGAAGGATATTTACTTGAAGAATTATATTAGAAAGATATTTATTTGGAAGAATTATATTAGAAAGATAATTACTTGAAAGAAGTATATTTGAAAGATATTTACTTGAAATAATTATATTTGAAAGATATTTACTTGAAATAATTATATTTGAAAGATATTTACTTGAAAGAATTATATTCGAAAGATATTTATTTGAAATAATTATAATGGAAGGATATTTATTTGAAGGAAGTATATTCGAAATATATTTCTTGAAAAGGATTATATTCTAGAGATTTTTATTGAAAAACTTATAGATAAAAGATGTATATTGAAAGGACTTGATCAATTGGTTGTACCTGTGTTTATTATTCCCTTGAGTAATATTTACGGTATTCATGTTCCCTTGCTGTTTAAATCACTAATTGATTTGTGTTGCTATCACTGCTATATTTGTTTTCTATTATTTTGTATATCATATTACACACGTTATTAGATTAGTGAGTGTCTTGACTGTACCTCGTCTCTACTCCACTGAGGTTAGTCTTGATACTTACTGGGTACCGACCGTGGTGTACTCATACTACACTTTTGCACATTTTTGTGCAGAGCCAGGTATTGGAAATATCAGACTCGGACAAAGTTAGAGTGGGATCGCAATAATTCAAGGTAGAGCTGCTTGGTCATCGCAGTTCCTTGGAGTCTTTCCATTTTATTGTACTGTTATTTATTATTCAAACAATATTGAGTATTCGATACATTTATACATGTTCAGGTTGTTTAGTGTAGTGGGTGTCTTGACTTTTTCTCGTCACTACTCCACCGAGGTTAGACTTGATACTTCCTGGGTACCGTTGTGGTGTACTCATACTTGGCTTCAGCACATTGTTTTGTGCAGATCCAGGTGCCTCAGATATTGTTGATTATTAGCTAGCTGGTCGAGCATTGCCGAGGCGACTCAAGTTAAACCTGTCGTCACGTTCGCAGGCCTCGGAGTCACCTTCTGATATTGTACTTGTACTGTTTAATCCTTTTCCAAACAATTGTATTTTGGGATTTTTCTAGTAAACTCAGTAGAGTTTATGACTTGTACTACCGGTTTTGGGATATTATTTCATGTTGTAAATATTGAGTTCATTTAGAAATATATGGTTTCTGCTTAATAGTTAGGTTGGTTAACTTTTGTCAATTTATTCAATAAGTGTTAGGCTTACCTAGTGGTAGAGACTAGGTGCCGTGAGAATATCTTACAGAGGGAAACTGGGGTCGTGACAAGTTATCAGAGCTTTAGGTTCATAGGTGCTACGAGTCATAAGCGAATTTAGTAGAGTCTTGCGGATTGGTACGGAGACGTCTGTACTTATCTTCGAGAGGCTACGGAACTATTAGGACAGTTTCACTTCTTTTATTCCAATTATGCGAGTTTATTGATCTCAGAGTTTGAACCTTTGTCATTCTATTTTCTCACAAATGGTAAGGACACAAGATGCAATTACTGACAACGTTGCCCTCAGTGCCAGTGTTGCTGAGGGTCGGGGCAGAGGAAAAGGTTGAGGAGGATCACGTACCGCAGTTAGAACACTTGTCAAAGCAGTAGTTGAGGAGTTGCCAGTAACTCCGGTTGGGGGACAGGCACCGGAGGCGCCTGATGTTACCCCGGGACTTCAGAAGATTTTGGCACAGTTCCTGAGCATGTTTGGTACATTGGCTCAGGCGGGGTTGATTCCAGTTACACCAGCTACTTCACAGATCGGGGGAGGAGCTTAGACTCCTACCGCCCGTACTCCGGAGCAGCGAGTCCACGTTGGTCAGGTTATAGGTGTCATCCCGACACAGCCTGTTATCCCAATTCCGCCCGTGGTTAGGGCATCAACATTTGAGGAAGAACAACTCAGACATGAGAGGTTCGAGAAGTATTACCCTCCTACTTGTAGTGGTTCAGCTTTAGAAGATGCGCGTCGGTTCCTAGGGGAGTGTTCTACCGTATTCTCCATAGTATGGATATTGTGGAGACGAGTGGGGTTGCTTTTACTATGGTCCAGCTTAAGGGAGCGACATATCAGTGGTGGCGAACGTATGAGTTGGGTAGTCTGGCCGATGCAACTTCACCTTCATGGACTCAGTTTTCAGAGGTGTTCTTGAGAGAGTTTGTTCCCTAGACCCTTTGGGAAGCGTGGCGCATGGAGTTTGAGCAGCCGTGCCAGGGCACTATGTCTATGTCAGAGTATGCCATTAGCTTTAGTGATTTGTCCAGACATGCACTTTTTTTGGTTTCTACAGTCAGAGAGCGAGTCTGCAGCTTCATTGAGGGACTCATGCATGATGTCCGGTTCATCATGGCTTGGGGGTTTGAGTCGGATATTCCATTTCAGCAAGTAGTAGAGATCGCTCACCGATTAGAGGGCATGCAGGACCAGGAGAGAGGGCATGTGGGGTCAGGAGAGAGACGACAGAGAGGCTAAGAGGCCTCAAAAACCGAGAGAACCTACTGGTCTATATTTTTGGGGCAGGGTACGACATGGTAGAGGTTTTGTGGGTCAGCCAGTTCAGTTTGCACTTCAAGCTTCATACGATGTTCTAGGTGCCCATGGGTCTCAGGGTACCTGTGATGGACAACTTCCACAACTATGTCAACAGAGGGGTTGCTTTAAGTGTGGAGATACAAGTCACATGGTGAGAAATTTTCCCAGACTCCAAACAGATGTGTCACAGTAGGGTATTCAGACTATGAGTTCTGCTCCAATTGCTGATATCCTTACACCGCCAGCTTGGGGTGCAGGTCAGGCGAGTCAGAGGGCACCCAAGAGGGGGAGGCCTGGACCGTTTATATGTTTTCTATGGTAGGTCTAAGGCCGCTACACCAGATACTATTGTACGGGTATGGTTTAGATTTGCTATAGAGGAGCGCCATTCGTATTTTGTTTCAGTTCTGCTGATTAGGGTGAGTCCTCCTATGATATTTCATATATGGATGAGTATAGTGCTTCGTTACTCTGCTTATGTGTTTGCCACTATTGGGAGATTCTATTATGGTATCCCTTGTCTATCATTTTGTTTTTATTCATTGTTGAGTGCTATGAGACTAGAGGTGGCCTTCATGTTACTCATTTCGGTAGTTTTGATGTGATTTCTAGGTGATGGGTTATGACTTGTGAATTAGATTCTCTACCGGTGTGGGAGTTCAGTACGTGTTGTGATTTTGTTGGCGAAATTGAATCAGAGGAAGGTTTTGGTTGGTATGATATGTATTTTACTTGTGATTCAGAGTTGAGGGTGAGACCTTCGCGGTTTCATGAGATTCGATGTTTTGAACCGGGTTGTGTGTCGTGGTGGAGTTATTTCAGGATGAGATCCTTGCGATTAGTTCATATGTTTTGATTCTCCCTTGTGAGATTTGGTTCGTAGTATGGTACTAATAGGGAGTTGCGCCTGTCGGTCTTGTTTGATAGTTCTTTCGTGTGTTTCCTTGTATATTCAGTCATATTTGTGTTGTACTTATTGGGTTTTAGCTTGCGAGATGTGTGCCCAGGTGGCGTTATATGTGACTTGTTGATTCAGGGGAATAGTTATGAGGTCTTCATGTTTCTTGCATCGTGGTCGGTGTTATGGAGGCTTGGAACGGGGTTCTAATGGATATGGGGTTAATTATCGGTGTTGGATTTGATTATGGGTAGATATCATGATCAGAGATGTGGTCATGGGCATATGTGTGATGTGTTACGTCATGTGGTTGTACCTTGTGGGTGTAGGCATAATTTGTTGCAGTGGTTGAGGTTCGTACCCTGTGTGTATGAAGGAATCAGGTGTTTTGGAAGTAAACGGATTGTGAAAAATTTGGTTCTAAGGCCTATCAATATGGGTGGAAAGAATAATCTTCAGTTGAGATAGTGTCGCCGGGCCTATGTTGATTGGGATGACGTAGGATCACCTGTGAGTATATGTATGGTAAGCTCATTAAGTGATTTGAGGACTTCGAAATAGTTCTTGGCACGTTCGAGGACGAACGTTTGTTTAAGAGGGGGAGGATGTAATGGCCCAACCAGTCGTTTTGAGGATTAACATCTCGTTCAGTGGCTTCAGGTCTTGAAAAACTATGTATTATGTGTAATGACGTACGTGCGTGGCCGAGTTTGGATGATTCAGGATCGATTTGGAAGAAGGATTCTTGTTTTAAAAGCTTAAGCGGTAAGAGTTGATTGGAGTTTTGACTTTTGTGTAGACGACTCTGAAATGGCGTTTCGACGATTCCAATAGTTTCGTATGGTGATTTTGGACTTAGGCATGCTCTAGATTTGGATTTGGAGGTCCGTGGTCGCATCTGGGGTGAGCCCATCGCAGATGCGAGTTTGTGGCTCAAGTAGACTGTCCCCTTCTGCGGTGTTGTATTCGCATCCGTGCAATTGTAGATGCAAATAATGGCTCGCAAGTGTGCAATTTTTGGCTGGCAAGTGAAGGCCGCATATGCGAGATTTTTCTCGCAAAAGCGAGGGCACAGAAGCGCAATGTTGTCCGCAAATGCAGAAAAGGCTAGGCGGAAATGTTTAAATGTCGAGGGTTTGATGTTTTTGTCATATTTTGAGTTGTATACCTCGGCTTTGGGAGATATTTTGTGGGTTTGTCAAGCAATTCATTGGGGTAAGCATTCTCTACCCGCATTGTATCATATTTCATGAATCCCTTGCTATTTTCATCATTTAATTAGTGAATTAAGATGGGAATTTGAGGAAAATTTGTAAAATCTTTCAAAAGTGTAAAATGATGATTTGAAGGACGAATTGATATCGGAATTTGGTATTTCTTGTATGGTTGAACTCGTATCAAAATGGGTGTTCGGGTTTTGTATATTTTATCGGGTTCCGAGGTGCGGACCCAGGGGTGACTTTTGGGTTGACTTTTTAGTTGTTGTTAAAGATTGAAGCTTTATTATCTAGAATTGTCTCATATGTGTTTTATTTATGATTTGAAGTTATTTTTGGCTAGATTTGAGCCCCCCGGAGGTTGTTTCACTCGAGAAGGTCATTTTAGAGTATCTCTCTAGCTTCTTTGAGATAAGTATCTTGACTAACTTTCTGTGGGGGAACTACCCCTTAGGATTTGAGTCATTCGTGCTAATTGTGTCATGGGATGGTCGTGTACGCGAGGTGAGGAGTACGTGCTCGGGCTAATTTGTGGAAACTTTAACCATTTAGGACTCCTAGGTTCTTATTTTCATTAGATATGAAGTTGTTTATCTTGTTAAATCCCCCAATTACTAAATTCACCCTTATGTGTCTTAATTGGAATTAATTGCATCATGTTCTACCCTTATTGCTGATTAAACTCTTATGTGCCTTAACTGAAGTTGTTGCCTTTTTTATTGTCATGCTATCCTTCCCGTAATTGCTTAACCTTAATTGAAATTATTATTATCTCTTCCGTAATTGATTAGCCTTAATTGAAGTTTGTTATCCCTTTCATTGTTGCCGTACTCTTATTTGGGTTCATTGATTCATGCTATCTCTCTTGTTGTTGAATTGTACTTCTGTGGTATCATTGTTACACATTACCTCTCCCTTGTTGAACTATTCTTGTTAAGACTATTATTTCACTGTGGTGTCTTTCTTCGTGAGTTCGTTCTTCCGTTTCTTTGTGTTCTGAAGTTCTTGTGTTGATTTACTTGCTGTATTCTCGTGTTATTGTTGTTGTTGCTATTGTATTAGTGTTGTATAGTCGATGGCTATGCGTGGTTGTGATATTGAAACTGTTTTGAGGAAATATTGTGGCATATAGGCACATATTGTGAAAGTCATTTTGTTGAGTTGTTATGTTTTGGCACACATGTTATTGTTGAGAGAATTGTTATATTGTTTACACGAGGTTTCTACCATGCTATTTTTATATTGTTTGCACAAGGTTTCTGCCATACTATTGTTATTATTGATACGCATGTGGTGGTATATGGTGTGGGTATTGAAACGCATGTGCTGAGATAAGGTGGGCTTGATACGCATAGCTAGTAGGGGAACTACTAGAAGTCATGCGGTGTGATAAAACGCGAGATGCTATTTCGGAAAAAATAATTTTCAAAACTAAATGTAAAGCAATTCATTGGGGTAAGCATTCTCTACCCGCATTGTATCATATTTCATGAATCCCTTGCTATTTTCATCATTTAATTAGTGAATTAAGATGGGAATTTGAGGAAAATTTGTAAAATCTTTCAAAAGTGTAAAATGATGATTTGAAGGACGAATTGATATCGGAATTTGGTATTTCTTGTATGGTTGAACTCGTATCAAAATGGGTGTTCGGGTTTTGTATATTTTATCGGGTTCCGAGGTGCGGACCCAGGGGTGACTTTTGGGTTGACTTTTTAGTTGTTGTTAAAGATTGAAGCTTTATTATCTAGAATTGTCTCATATGTGTTTTATTTATGATTTGAAGTTATTTTTGGCTAGATTTGAGCCCCCCGGAGGTTGTTTCACTCGAGAAGGTCATTTTAGAGTATCTCTCTAGCTTCTTTGAGATAAGTATCTTGACTAACTTTCTGTGGGGGAACTACCCCTTAGGATTTGAGTCATTCGTGCTAATTGTGTCATGGGATGGTCGTGTACGCGAGGTGAGGAGTACGTGCTCGGGCTAATTTGTGGAAACTTTAACCATTTAGGACTCCTAGGTTCTTATTTTCATTAGATATGAAGTTGTTTATCTTGTTAAATCCCCCAATTACTAAATTCACCCTTATGTGTCTTAATTGGAATTAATTGCATCATGTTCTACCCTTATTGCTGATTAAACTCTTATGTGCCTTAACTGAAGTTGTTGCCTTTTTTATTGTCATGCTATCCTTCCCGTAATTGCTTAACCTTAATTGAAATTATTATTATCTCTTCCGTAATTGATTAGCCTTAATTGAAGTTTGTTATCCCTTTCATTGTTGCCGTACTCTTATTTGGGTTCATTGATTCATGCTATCTCTCTTGTTGTTGAATTGTACTTCTGTGGTATCATTGTTACACATTACCTCTCCCTTGTTGAACTATTCTTGTTAAGACTATTATTTCACTGTGGTGTCTTTCTTCGTGAGTTCGTTCTTCCGTTTCTTTGTGTTCTGAAGTTCTTGTGTTGATTTACTTGCTGTATTCTCGTGTTATTGTTGTTGTTGCTATTGTATTAGTGTTGTATAGTCGATGGCTATGCGTGGTTGTGATATTGAAACTGTTTTGAGGAAATATTGTGGCATATAGGCACATATTGTGAAAGTCATTTTGTTGAGTTGTTATGTTTTGGCACACATGTTATTGTTGAGAGAATTGTTATATTGTTTACACGAGGTTTCTACCATGCTATTTTTATATTGTTTGCACAAGGTTTCTGCCATACTATTGTTATTATTGATACGCATGTGGTGGTATATGGTGTGGGTATTGAAACGCATGTGCTGAGATAAGGTGGGCTTGATACGCATAGCTAGTAGGGGAACTACTAGAAGTCATGCGGTGTGATAAAACGCGAGATGCTATTTCGGAAAAAATAATTTTCAAAACTAAATGTAAAGGCTCCCGCTGTGATATAAGGAAAGTTTATGATTCATTTTATGATTTGAGACTACGAGGAAGTACCTCAGTAGGGCTCTTGTTGACATTTTCCCATTCTTTTGTACTTGTCTTTGATTATTGTTTCCTTAGCATACTATTAATTGTCTTTCTCTGTATTGCGCTATTTTTTTAGTTCTGTGTAGTTAACCGTGTTGTACTATTCGTGGTTTCCATTTCATGGCTGTCTTTATTACATTGTACACTTTGTGGTAATCGTTTCTTATGTACCATTCATTGTCCCTACTCTTACTTGTTGACTTGAATTATGGTAGAACACTTTCACAAGAATACACGTAGATAAATCACCCATATCGGCCTAAGAAGATGAATCTTGATGTTTTGACCATTTACATGTACCACCTATACTTGCCTTATATGTGAGAATTATCCTGTTGGCACGTGAGTTGTCCGTGCAGTCATGAGTCATTATTATTGTCGGCACGTGAGTGGTCCGTGCGGATATTAGATATTGTCACCCCTTGGGCCGTGCTGTTATGAATTGTAATGTGGGCACAAGATGCCAAGTGATTATGGTTCACGAATTGGGACCCGTGATTGTGATTTTGATGTTTGGTACCTCGTGAAAATTCTTGGATAAACCTGGGGTGAAAGCGGTTGTTCCTACTGAGTTTTCACTTGTCTTCCCTTAATTGGTTTCACCGGATTTAACTATGTTCAGCTTACTCTATAGTGTTATTACCTGTTGTATCTCGTTGCTTACTGTTGTTTTTAGTCCCTATTACAAACATTGTATTATTATTGTCATCATGCCTAGATTATTATTGATATTGTTCCCTATTAGCTCTACATTTATACCTGTTCAAGTTGTTTAGTCCAGTGGGTGTCTTTATTGTTCCTCGTCACTACTCCACCGAAGTTAGTCTTGATACTTACTGTATACCATTGTGGTGTACTCATACTAGGCTTCAACACATTTTTGTGCAGATCCAGGTGCCTCGGATATTGTTGATTATTAGCTAGCTAGTCGAGCATTGTTGTGGAGACTCAAGGTAAACCTGTCGTCGTGTTCGCAGCCCTCGAGTCACCTTCTGATATTGTACTTGTACTGTTTAATTCTTTTCCGAACAGTTGTAATTAAATATTTTTCTAATAAACTCAGTAGAACTTATGACTTGTAGTACTGGTTTTGTGATGTTATTTCATGTTGTAAATGTTGAGTTCCTTTAGAAATATCCGTTTTCTGCTTAATAGTTCTGTTGGTTAATTTCTGTCAATTTATTCAATAAGTGTTAGGCTTACCTAGTCGTAGATACTAGGTGCCGTCACGACATCCTACAGATGAAAACTGGGGTCGTGACATTGGTATTATTGACCCTCAAGAATACTTTACCAAATGAATGATACTAACTCAAATAACAAAGTCAAAGTATAGCATATTTACTAAGTGAGAACATTATAGTGAATATTATTTGAACATTTCTTCTACAAATGTACAGATATACGAAATATAGATCTTCACTTATAATTGGTCTCGATATCTTAGTTTTGTGTCTCTAAAAATATTAAACTTTTATTATTTTATAATTTGAAAGGATTTATGTATTTATTTATGAAGGAGTAAAATTTTAAATTACTATAATATAATTTATTATTTATTATTTACTTTTAGGAAGGTAATTATTACGACCCGAGATTCTCACCCTCGGGGCCGTGATGGCGCCTAATATTTCACTTGCTAGGCAAGTCAACGTTAGAAATAGTTTCTAGCCATTTTTTTCAAAGTCCAATTAAGTGATACCAATAGACTGAATAAACTGAAATAAAAACTGAAATAGAGTGAATAAACCAAAATATTTGCAATCCCAGAACTCGAGTCACAAGTGCACGAGCGACTAGAATAATACAAATAATGGTCTGAATGAAAGTAAAACTGCCTGAAATGAAATAAACAGCTAGGATAAGGTAGAAGGGGACTTCAGGGCTGCGAACGTCGTGCAACTGTACCTCAAGTCTCCGCCAGGCAATCAATTCGAGCAATCTACTGATCGCGGCTAGGACCGTCTCCAAAATCTGCACAAGACGTGTAGAGTATAGTATGCGTACAACTGACCCCATGTACTCTGTAAGTGCCAAGCCTAACTTCGATTAAGTAGTGACGAGGCTAAGGTGGGTCACTTACAATAACATGTATGCAATATAATAATGATAACAAGAAAGGAACACGGTAAAGGAAAATCAGTCAACTTATGAAATTAAACTCAATCTTTGAAATCGGTAAAACTAGAAACATCAGTCCTCAGAATCTGGAATGAAAACACTGAAGCTACCACTATGCAACAATGAATATAATACACATAATCCATTGCGGCGCGCAACCCGATCCTATCGTACAAACACAATCCTCCCTTATTTTACCATATCAATATCATGATAACATATAAAATCGGTTGCGGCGCGCAACCCAATCCCACCATATAATCAGAATCAATATCATAATCCTCCTTTATTTCACCATATCAAAATCACAAATAAAATCCATTGCAGTGTGCAACACAATCCCACCATAGCAATATCAATCCTCCCTTATTCCACCCGTTGCAGCGTGCAACCCGATCCATAAATAAAATCAATAAATGAAATCAACTCAACAACTCAATTCACAAGAATCACTATGATTAAAGAATATGAAGGCGAAGCCATAAAGGAACCTCGTACCAAGTCAAGGAATGCTACAATTAATACAAAATAACAAGCCAAGCCAAATACAAGATAGTTAAAGTGTACATGTAAGACAATTAAGGCAAGTAGCAATTAATCATCGAAGCATGGGAAAAACGAACATTTTAATATGGGAATAAGGAGCGACAAGTAGCAAGTTAAGGCATAGGAAGAAATTTAAAGCATGCAACAGTTAAGACATGGAATAAAATAATTAATGAAATATGCGAAAGCACGGAAACAATTACTTTGACGTTGTATATACACTTGTCACCTCGTATATACGCCGCTACACATGTAACTCACATAACACATAGTTCAAGGTTTCCAAATTCCCTCAAATCAAGATTAGACCCAACACTTACCTCGCTCCGCAAGCAAATCAAAGCTCAACCGGGGCCTTTCCTCTAAAATGCACATCTGAACAAACCGAATCTAACCAAAACCGACTTAATATCAACAAACAATACTAGGAAAATCAATTACATTACAAAAATTTAAGATCTTTTCACTTTTTTCCAAAACGTCAACAAAAGTCAACCTCGGGCTCGCTTGGTCAAAATCTGAGATTCAGACCAAAACCCGATTATCCATTCACCCCGAGTCTGAATATGTGAATATTTTCGAAATCCAACTCCAATTTGAGGTCTAAGTCCCAATTTTACAAAAATTCTTAATTCTACCCAAATCCCTAATTTCTACCATGAAAATCCTAGATTTAATGTTGAAAAGAAATAGAGTACAGTTGCTTACCAATATTTTTGGAAAGAAAATCCTCTTAGAAAATCACCTCTAGGGATTTTAGGGTTGAGAGTTTGTGAAAATATGAGCTAAATCCCGCATTCTCATCATTTTGTCGAGGCGCAAATGTTGCAATTGCAACCTGTTGCGAACCCGCAAATGCGAGAAATCTATCGCAATTGCGAAAAAGTCGCATCTCTGCTGCCATCACAAATGCCAACTTGGGCATTCCGCAAATGCGACCAAATTGATCGCAATTGCGAACTAGCTCCCCCCAGCCCCCAATCGCAAATGCGAAGAATTTGTTCGTAAATGCGAACCTATCGCAATTGCGATCCTAACCTCGCAAATGCGAGATCTAAGACCTGGGCACAAAACAAGAAAAATCCTACTCTTTCAAATACTCTGTTATGCGTCCGAAACTCACCCGAGCCTTCGGGGATCCAAACAAAAAATGCACACAAGTGTAATAACATCATAACTCCTAGAACTATGAATCAGACACCAAAACGAATGAAATTTTCAAAGAAACTTAAGAACTTTCAATTTTACAACCGGACATCCGAATCATGTCAAATCAACTCTCTTTTGCACCAAGTTTTGCAGACAAGTCATAAATACTGAAATGAACCTATACTAAGTTTCGAAGCCGAAATCTGAACCAAGTAGCAACAAAGTCAACCTACGGTCAAACTTAGAAATTCTGTAAACCTTTAAATTGTTAGTATTCAACAAATTACGTTAATTCAAGTTAGGGACTTCTGAATTCGATTTCGGGCATACGCTCAAGTTTCAAATCATTATACGGACCTACCAGGACTATCAAAACACTGATTTGGGTCCGTTTACATAAATCGTTGACCGTAGTCAACTCAAATTAGTTTTAAGAAAAACTTTCACATTTTCTTTAGTTGCACATAAATATTTTTCGGAAAAAGATACAGATTGTGCACGCAAATCAAGTAAGGTTAAATGGAACTATTCGAGGTTTCGAAACACACAAATGAAGGCTAAAACTGAAAATGACCTATCAGGTCATCACAGTAATTATGTATAGTTGATAATATTTTTATATTTTTATTATTTATTTAAAAGTTAAGACATTATAATTGATTTGTATCTCATAATAATTTTAACACCATTGCATTATTCATACTTGCAAAAACATGTTACATATTTTAATTTTTATGAGTTTTTTTTTATCTTTTAATGTTTTTAAACTTTTAATGTACTTTCTATTGTCGGCATTATTGTACTATTTTTTAAATTTAAAAATTTAAAAATTATGTTTATTCAATAATATTACTAGTACTTGTTAAATGTTGAATTTAAAAATAAAGTAAAGAAAATATATATATATATATATATATATATAAACGAAGGGACAAATATCGATCACATAATTGCTAACCAAAAGTTAGCGAATTGTTAGATCCCAAACGGCCGAAACCTCAAGACCCTAACATGTTGGGGATTCTAAAATTGGTTCAATATTTTACCAAATCCGTCGAATTTTAGTCAAATTTGATTTCCATCTCTGTAATATATCCCCCCTCTACAAATTGTAGTTCCGAAAAAAGCTATGTATGAAGAGTATGGGAGATTTAAAAGGAAAAGATTTTGGCGGTAAGAATTTTCGGCCTCCTAATTTTAAAATTACAGTTTTCTTTTAAATTTATTTTCAGAGTATATTTGAATTTTCTGTAAAAACTCTTTACATTGTCGTAAATCTTATCTGAAGTTCTAAGTGTATATACTGATAGTGTAAAACATATTCACTTAGATTAATTTAAAGGAGAGTTCGTGCCACGACCCGGAATTCCCACCCTCGGGACCGTGATGGTGCCTAGCATTTCACTTGCTAGGCAAGCCAACGTTAGAATTAAGTTTTATCCATTTTTAAAAATTCCAATTAAATAATAACTCGGAAACTGAAATAACTGGAATAGAGTGAGAAAACCATAATAACAACGATGTCTAGATACAATCCTAGAACTGGTGTCACAAGTTCACTAGCGACTAGAGTAATACAAATAATGGTCTGAATGAAAACATGACTGTCCTAAATGAAACAAACAACTAGAATAAGGTAGAAGGGGACTTCAGGGTGGCGGATGCCATGCAACTACAGCTCAAGTCCCCATCAGGCAATCAATCCGAGAAATTTACTGACCGCTGCTAGGATTGACTCCAAAATCTGCACAAGAAGTGGAAAGTGTAGTATGAGTACAACCGACCTTATGTACACTATAAGTGTCAAGACTAACCTCGACGAAGTATTGACGAGGCTAAGGCGGGTCACTTATAATAACTTGTACGGAGTATAATGATAATCGCAAGAAATGAACTCATGAAAAGTAAGGCAGTTAACTTATGAAAATAAACTCAATTCTCGAAATCAGTAAAACCAGAAACATCAGTCCTCCGAATCTCGTATGAAAACACTGAAAGCTAACACAGTGCAACAATGAATACAAAACACATAATCTGTTGCGGCGCGCAGCCCGATCCCACCGTACAAATATAATCCTCCCTTATTTCACCATATAAATATCAAGAATAATATGTAAAATCCGTTGCGGCGCGGAACCCGATCCTATCATATAATCAGAATCAATATCATAATCCTCCCTTATTCACTACTAGAAATTAGGCCAAAACTAACCAACTTCGGTCGGTCGGTCAAAAAACCGACCTATCAAAATATTTTATTTTTTAATTTATTTTTACGAAACCGACCAACTTCAGTCGATTTTTCTTTTTCTGCAAAAATGCAAGAAACCATTTTAGCGTTCCGCAAAATTTATTTTTTAAGAAACCGACCGAAATCGGTTAGTTTTTCATATAAAATAAATTAAAATTAATATTCAAAACACCGACCGAAATCAGTCGGTTATTTTAGTAAGTCATTTTAAAAAATTAACCGACTTCGGTTGGTAATTTTATATTTTAATAAAACCGACCAAAATCAGTCGGTTATTTTTGTGTGAAAATACAATTAAAGAGTACAAATAAAATAAATAAAAGTCTTAAACCAAAATGTACCAATGGTCTAGTGGTAAAATAATATCCTCCTACAGTACATACCCAGGTTCTATTCCTAGACGGTTCAATTTTTTAATTGCATAATTAAAAATACAGACTGATTTCGGTCGATCTTTTCGGCATATTTTTTCTTTTTGGGCCGTTTGTAAAATTTAATTGACTGACTGAAATCGGTCAAAAATTGCGACTCACTTCGATCGCTATTTATTACCGACCAACCTAATTTCGACGGATTAAAGTCGATCGGAAATCAATCGATATTTCCAGTTTTGCGACAGATTTCGGTCGGTATTTATTGACGGTTTTAGGCATTTTTCTAGTAGTGATTTCACCATATCAAAATCACATATAAAATCCGTTGCGGCGTGCAACCCAATCCTACTATATCAATGTCAATACTCTCTTATTTCACCCATTACGGCGTGTAACCCGGTCC
The DNA here is from genome assembly GCF_000715075.1 of Nicotiana tabacum. NCBI lineage: Eukaryota > Viridiplantae > Streptophyta > Magnoliopsida > Solanales > Solanaceae > Nicotiana > Nicotiana tabacum. Next base: position 41,491,524 of record NC_134101.1, read on the forward strand.
ATAAACAAAATCAATAAATGTAATCAATTCAACTCACACGAATCTCTACGATTAAAGAATAAGAAAGCAAATCTATAAAGGAACCTCGTACCAAATCAAGAAAATACTACAATTAATACAAAGCAACAAGAAAAGGCAAATATATGAAGGGATATATAAAGAAATATAGGGTGCCTATTTAATTACTAAATCATATTCTTTATTAGGTCTGCTAACTGGTGAGATTATGGGTAAGAGTTCTTATTCTTCTAAGGAGAAGGTGTTAGGCACCCTTAAACTCTGCCTGAGGTAGCTCCATAGGACTTAGAGTAATTTTAAGAGATTAGTTATTTGTACTATACTTAATTACTATTTAAGTGTACGACTATCCGTATATCTAAAGAAGAGTATAAAAGGGGATGTGAGACTTAAGAGGAGTTTGAATTTATAAAGAAGTTTAAAGGTATGTTGAAGAAGTTTCGAAATATGTATGCAAATAGTCCGTATTTGTAAAGCATGCGAAAAGAGTTTGGATTATAAAACACTTGCTCTAGAGGATGGGTATAATTCTAAGAGACGTTTGTAAAAGTGAGCCTAAGATATACCTTGATTTGAGGATTTAAAGAGAAGCCATTTTTGTTGAAAATCCTTTAAGGCGATAGTACTTCATTTTTTGCTAAATTCTGATTTGTCTCTTGAAGATAAAGCCTACGACTCAGATCTGATTTCTTTTTTGAAAATGGGCCATTGTTTTTACTAAATTCTGGGCTTTTAAAATGCTATGAGAAAAAATCATTGACACTTTTTGGTTCTTTTTTGAAAATGGGCCACTGTCAATACTCAAATGCTATGAGAAATTATACTAACGTGGTAGTTATACATGGAAAATAATTTACATGGAAAACCTTTCATTGTCATTAAATACTAAACCCCTAAAGAACCAAAAGTATTAATGAATTAGAGGCTAAGGATGAAGTTTTACTCAAGGTCGATGCCCCCTTTGAATTTTCTGACACTTCAAAGTCTCAAGGGACTCAAGGCCCAGGGCATGCTAGGGAGGGCAGCCCAACCTAGAGTTAAACTCCGCTGCCAAATACCCCTAACAACTAACGACTTATTTTTTCCCTATGGGTTTAAATTCCAATGAGACCCTTTTAATGTAAACTAAATGTTATAGTATCCCTTACCACAAAAGTATACTATCCTTCTAACAAAATAACATAAGGGTACACAAACAATTCTACATTATTTTCTAACAACAGATGAACAATCCACATGTTAGGTAAATCTGAAGGTCAGACCTTAGAACACACATAAGAGAAAAACAGAAACATTATAACATACTGTTAAAGGTCTAAACATTAGGGAAGACACATTCAGAAGGGAAGGTAAAGAATATATAGTTCATATATGCAACAACACAAGAATATAGACAGATGCTCCTGCTCTGGTAGACTAATTGTGAATTGATTACCTAGCTACTAGCACATACATGGATTAGTAACACTACTTAGAACTTTAAAAGGTGTTAATAAAGATTCAGGCAAATAGTTGTAACTAACCACTTTTACAGAAGTTATTAGAGATATTAGAAACATGACTACAGGTTAACAGATTTGAACATGGAATCCCTAAGAGGCTCAACATGATCACATTCATAACAATATTAACCTTAAACAAGCCATTATGTTCATATAGTATCAACAGAGAACTTCTCACAAGATTTTGATACCAGGTTCATTTCAAATTGGCAATGAGGAGAGGACTGAGTACAATTTGAAACAAGAGCATGGAATCATGAAGCCAATCATGGGAACATGCAACATTTAAAATTAACTATACACATATACTTTAATGATCCTACAAAGGCAGGGTAATTTTAACTTAAGTGTATAGGCTAAAGTAGTATTTAAATGTGAAATAATCATACTCGGCTTTAAAAACTAACACTTAACTTATAACTAGAATGATTAGGTCTTCCTTTTTTGGAAGATAACTTGATGATAATTATATATAAGCTTCACAGAGTCAACAGTGTAATAGAAGAGATTAAAGACAAGAAAACACTACTCATAAATAGATTTTGACTTAAACTTGCAGCTGAGAGTTATATCTAAACATGAGACAGCTAAATTCAACTTAACCACAACTATCAGTCAACTATGACAAACATGATTGTCACTTACTTTATGAAGAAGAGGATAATTTAATCTTAACAGAATATACAATGGAACTATTAATGTTTATGAAAAGAAGAAAGATCAACTCAACAAGACTGTTTCATGCAAAAGCAACCATTAATTAGACACAATCATGAAATTATCGTAATGATAACCCAAAGTTGCCCTAAGAATTAGCAGATACATGTATATAGAAGGAAAGCATCTAAATACTTAGATTCTGCATACTACAGTTAAGCAGTGGATGATATGAACTTATGAACATTTAAGGTGATATCAGTTAGGATTATCAAATAATAAACTTAACCACAAGACAAACAGAAGGCAGGGAACAATGTAGAGGTAGAGATCATAACAGAGTCATCACCGAAAAACTATGAAGTTTAGATAGACATGAGCACTCATTTAAAGCACATTAAGGGAAATTAATCATGTAGATATAACAACCCAACCGTTCATTTTGAGAGTATTAGTGTCAAGACCCAAAATCTATTAAAGGTCGTGATGGCGCCGAACGCCGCTGTCAGACAAGCCAAAAATAATTATTGATTTGGTTCTCATTTTAAATATTTTTGAAATCATATTTCCTTAAACTAAATAGTAAAAGATGGAATTTACAGAGTAAACAATAATATTTTAACAATTTCAGTACAGAATAACCCATAATCACCTCAAAATTCGGTGTCACAAGTGCATGAGCATCAACTAAGAATGTAAAATAAAATACAGCATCTGTCCGGAATACAAATTTGGACAAGAGAAATATAAATACTCTGAAGGAGACTTTGCCTGTTGTGGGTTGTAATATGGAATGCAGCTTACGTAAGTCCCTGCATGCATATATGCCTCTGCTCTCACCAGACCACTAATCACATATGTACCTGCACAAAATTGTGCAGCAAGTGTAGTATTAGTACATAATCAATGTGTACCCAGTAAGTATCTTGCCTAACCCCAGAGGAGTAGTGACGAGGGGTTGACATCGACACTTACTAGTGGTCCAATAATATCATGTACAGTAAAGAGATAAGTAAATGTGAGGCAGCGTAAATAAGTGAGATACACAAGTATAGATCATGTGGTACAAATACCCCTCTTTACGAGGAACGCAAGCTCTCCATTAGAAATTCCCTCCTTAACTAGAGCATATATATGAATATAGTGTATCTCATCAGATAGATTTTCATAACCCAAATCGGGAAAACTTACAGATACTCTGGCTTCTTGTCAAATATTACGCAAGATTCCATGAGGATATGATATAGGAAATGTCGAGGTGTACGTCCCTCTCCCGTGAGAGTGTGGTACATAAACCCTGCCGAGGCGAACGACACGATCCCATAAAAAGTGAAATACATAATCCTGCCGAGACGAACGACCCGATCCCATTAGAATAAGAGGATTTGATGGGTCCTTGACCCCACTCACGAATAAACATGTGAGTTGTAATTTCTTTAACAAAAGCCTTTCAATGAAACATATATATATCCCGGAAACATGCCGTAAGAGGAGTAACATTATTCGGTGTCTAATCATGAACTCATGAAGTCTCAACAAAAGCAATCCTATTCTCAAGTAGTAATGTAAAATAGAGGAATTTAATAGGCAAGAGACTGCTCAAATAGTATAGTTATAGCATGATGTGAACCTAAGTCTACCTGGACAATAACATGAATCTAACTACGTACGGACTCTCGTCACATCATGCGTACGTAGTTCCCGCAACAAGCTGCACAAATTAAATATATCACCTAGGGGTAATTTCCTCTCACAGAGTTAGACAAGAGACTTACCTCGCTCCGAAATTCCATAACCGGCTCCAAATCCTTCTAACATCTCAAACTGATGCTCGTTGCTCCAAAACTAGTCAAACAATGTGCAAACCAATAAAGATATACTCTAATACTCATAACAAATCAATTTAGACAAATTCCCAACTCTGTTCGAAAAGCTAATAAAGCAACCCTCGGGCCCACGTGCCCGAATTCCGAATTTGTTTGAAGATAAACATTACTCATAACATTACAAACTCAAATATATGATTTATTCTCAATTTCATGCCCAATTCGTTGTCAAAATCCAAAATATCAATTTCTAGGTTTTCTACCAAAGCCCAAACTTTTCCACAATTTTTTCATGAATTTTCATGTTAAAATCTATATAAAATCCAAGTATTTAACTTACAATAGGTAGAAATCACTTACCTTGACATAGATGATGAAGATGGAGCTACAAAATCTGTAACGATCCGACCGGTCGTTTTGAGCATTTATGCTCCTTTCAACTATTTGAAGTCTTGAATAACTTTCTACGAGGTATTATGACTTGTGTGAATTGTCGGTTTAGTTTTAAGGTATTTCGGGGTTAGCTTGGATGAATAAAATTTCATGTTGGAAGCTTAAGTTGAAATAGTTGACCGGATGGTGACTTATGTATAAACGACCCCAGAATAGAGTTTTAATAATTCCAATAGCTCCGTATGGTGATTTTGGACTTAGGAGCGTGTCCGGAAAATTATTTGGAGGTCCGTAGTGGAATTAAGCTTGAAATGCCGAAAGTTGAATTTTTGAAAAGTTTGACCGGGGAGTTGACTTTCTGATATCGAGGTTCGAATCCAATTATGAAAATTGGAATAGTTTCATTATGTAATTTATGACTTGTGTGCAAAATTTGAGGTCAATCGGACTTGATTCGATAGGTTTCGGCATCGAATGTAGAAGTTGGAAATTTCATAAAACTAAAGTTTCAAGTGAGTTCGCACAAAATGTAATTTCGAATGAGTATAACTATCAGGAAACGAAGTGTTATATTGTGTATTACCAATAAAATGAAATATCTTTGAGTCTAGTTTCTAATGCTTTAAACCGTTCATCATTTGGACATTCCTACAAGAAGTTATGACCAAATTACCAAAGGCTGGAAAAATGCAATTCTGCGACCAATTATGTGATCGCAAAACAATTATGCAATCGCAAAACTGCTTCTGCGACCGCAAAGCAGGTCGCAGAATGGACCAAAAGAGCTCAGATTTGGGCACCAATTTTGCGATCGATTTTGCGGCCTGCATACCCATTCTGCGGTCCATTAAAAGATTGTTGAGTTCAAATGGGTATAAATTGGGTTGAAAATGGTAGAAATCTTCAAAGACTTTAATTGAAGATTTGAGGGTCGAGTTGATGTCAGAATTTGGTGAAATTTGTATGGTTGGACTCGGGTGAGGAAGAGGTTTGTTATTCAGATATTTTTGACTGGTTTTGAGACGTGGGCCCGGGGGTCGAGTTTGAGCTAAATTTCAGATTTTTATGGGAAATTAGTATTTTCTTAAGGAATTAATTCCAATAAATTTTATTGACTAAATGAATGGTGGATAGATTCGAGGCGTTTGGAGGCCAATTCATGAGGCAAAAACATAGCGGAGTAAAGAATTATACGGTTTGAGGTAAGTAACACTTCTAAACTTGGTTCTGAGGGTATGAATCCCCGAATTTGGTATGATATAAATTGTTTGGAGGTGACATACACGATAGGTGACGAGCGTGTGGACGTGCACCATATAAATTGTGTCTTGAATAAATAATGTGCAGTTGTAAAGATTAAAGAATCATGTTATTATCTGAGCATATGGCACGTGTTAGAGGAATTAAGCTGAGGCTAGTAATAAAAATCATGTTTAGGCTATGTGCCGATATTTTAGGTCCCATGAGATCGTGATGCTGTTGAATTAATTGTTCTAAAATATACATTTCACACTCATTAATAATTTTTCATTGTGAGGATATTTATGGGATTGAGCTGCGCAACGCAGCAGGCCATTTGGCTTTATATATATTATTATTAAATGGATCGGGGTTGCCCGCCTGCAGCAGGCCAGAATGGCTTTATACATTATTATTATATGGATCGGGGTTGCCCGCCTATAGCAGGCCTTATAGGTTTTACTATTTTTGGATCGGGGCTACCCGCCTGCAGCAGGCCTTATAGGATTTGTTATTATACAGATCGGGACTGCCCGCCTGTATTAGGCCATATTGGCTTTGTATTACGCTTGGGTTGAAGGAGCCCCTCCGGAGTCTGTACACACCCCCAGTGAGCGTAGATGATCATCAATATTCGGGATGGGCTTCCCAGGGCATGGACTTGCCTTACTTGCTGCTTATATATATATTTGGGATGGACTTCCCAGGGCATGGACTTGCCTTACTTATTTGTATTATAATGAGTTATGTGGACATGGATCTTGTCAGTATCATTAATATTTAGGGATAAATTATCCCAGGGATGGATTCGCCTTATACGGTACTGGATAACTGATTGTCAGTCGATGTGCATATATATGGGTTGGAACACCCCTAGGCTGGATTGGCCATAAACAGTACCAAGTAATCGGATAATTTGTGACCAATATTTACTTGAGGTCTTTCTACTGAGATATCATATGCCTCATATCATGCAGTATTGATCTATTTCACTTGTACTGAGTTTACTGTTGAACTTGAAAGCATGCCTATATTTCTGTACCATTATATTTAATGAATTGTACCTGCATAGCTCATCATTTCTTTCAGCCTAGAGGTTAGTCTTGTTACTTATTGAGTTATTTGTACTCATACTACACTCTGCACCTCGTATGCAGATCTAGGTGCTTTCGGATACGGAGATTGTTAGATTTCAGAGTACTTTCAGTTGGAGACTATCAAGGTAGCTGTTTGGCGTCCGCTGACCTTGTCTCTCTTTCCTTCAGTTATTGTACTGTTCTATACTTTCAGACAGTGGCTTTTTATCAGTCAGACATTGTATTCATATTAGATGCTCATGTACTTAGTGACACCGAGTTTTGGGAGTGATATATTTGAAATTTTGAGATTTCTTCCGCTGAATTAATTATTTTGTTTTCAAATTTAAAAGAAATGGTGGTTTATTGGGATTTTTGGCTAGTCTAGTATTGAGATAGGCGCCATCATGACAGGTGAGATTTTGGGTCGTGACAAAATCGCTCCTAGGTCGGTTCTTATGGAGGAAATGAGATGAAATGATCCAAACCCATTTTTGCAAACTTATACACTGCCCAGGTGACCCTTCTTCGCGTTCGCGATGAACAAAATTCTCATAAGCTATTTTCAAACTCTTCTGAGACAGCCTCTAGTATAATGGTCATAACCTTTTGTACAAAACTCCAAATCACAAATGGTTTGACTTTCTAGAAACTAGACATCAAGGTCTATAACTTTCATATGTTGATCATCTCACAATTTACTATAGATTGCGAGACATAATCTTCCAAAATCAGCCCTATGCAGCACAGATTTCCAAACTCTTCCCAGATAGTCTGTAGTGTATCCGCCATAACATTTTGTACACAACTCCAAATGACAAATGGTTTGCCTTTCTAGACACCAGGATCTACAATGTTTACATTTGGATTATCTCCAGATTCATTATAGATTGAGAGATATAAGTTTCCGAAGTCAGATAACGGACAACAAAAATTCTTCTTCGCGAATGCGAGAGGCTCCTCACGAACACGAAGAACAACACCAGAACCAGCAACATCAAAACACCCAAACTTGGTCCGGAACCACCCCGAATCAAACCCGAGGATCCTGGGACCCCGTCCAAATATACCAACCAGTCCCAATACATAACACAAACCTGCTCAAGACCTCAAATCACTTCAAATAATATCAAAACCACGGATCGCACCCCAATTTAAGCTTTATGAACTTTAGAACTTCAAACTTCTATATTTGGCGCTGAAACCTATCAAATCAAATCTGATTGATCTCGAATTTTGCACACAAGTCATAATTGACATTACGGACCAATTCCCACTTTCGAAATCAGAATCCTACCCCGAAATCAAAACGTCCACTCCCGGTCAAACTTCCCCAAAACCTTTAATTTTTCATTTTTTGCCAAATGGTCCCGAAGTGACCTACAGACCTCCAAATCCACATTCGGACGCGCCCCTAAGATCAGAATCACCATGCAAAGCTATTCCTAGGCTCGAAATCCCAAAGGGACACCGATAACATCAAAATACAGTTCAACCCAAAATTAGGAAATTCTTAAGCTTTTTAAAATGCCAACCTTCAGTAATAGGCGCCGAAATACTCCCGGTCCATCCGATACTCGACCCAAACATAAGCCCAAGTACAAAATAATTATACGGACCTATTGGAACCTTCAAATCTCGATTCTGAGGTCGTTTACTAAAACTACAAACCTTAGTCAATTCTTCCAACTTAAAGCTTCTAAATTTAGAATTTTCTTCCCAAATCAACTCCAAACCTCCTGAAATTTGATTCAGACCACACGTACAAGTCATAATACCTAAAGTGAAGTTACTCAAGGCCTCAAACCACCGAATGACACGTCGGGGTTCAAAACGACCGGTCGGGTCATTACAATTAGCCAAAACCCCTATTTATTGCTCCTTCTATTTCATTTTTGGGTTTTTGTGACTCGCCGAGAGGTTTGGGTTTTGGTTTCAGAGTGAAATAGGGCACATAGTCCCTAAAATGGAAGTTTAAGGCATAGGAGTTGACCGTAGTTTGACTTATGTGAAGATGACTAAGGAATAGAGTTTTGACGGTTCCAATAGCTCCATAGGGCGATTTTGTCTTAGGAGAGTGTCCGAATATTGATTTGGAGGGCCGTAGGATATTTCGGCATTAGTTGGCAAAAATTGGAAAATTGGATTATTTTTGGTAAGTCTGCCAGGGGTGGACTTTTTGATATCGGGGTTGGATTCTGATTCCGTAAATTGGAGTAGGTCTGTAATGTCAATTATGACTTGTTTGAAAATTTGAGGTCAATAAGACTTGATTTGATTCGTTTCGACGTCGGATGTAGAAGTTTGCAGTTTTAAAGTTTGTTAGGCTTGAATTGATGCGTGATTCATGTTTTTAGCGTTGTTTGATATGATTTAAAGTCTAGACTAAGTTTGTATAATATTTTAGGACTTGTTGGTATATTCGAGGGGGGGAGGGGGGTCTCAGAGGCCCCGGGCGTGATTCAGATTGAATTCGGAACAAATTTGTACTTGTGCAAATGACTGAAGTGCACCAGTTCTGGTTCAATCGCACTTCTGCAAGTTTGACCATGGGTGCAAGCTCGTAGAAGTGAGAGGGTGAACGCAGATGAGGGATGGGAGAAGGTGGACAGTGGTCGCAGGTGCGATGAGAAGATTGCAGAAGCAGTGTCGCTTATGCGGAAGGATGAGCGTAGAAGAGGAAAGGCCTGGTGATCGCAGAAATAGACTTGGTCTACAGGAGTGTGTGTGTTGAAGCACTCCTTGGCCGCAGAAGCGGACGTGTCTGGACTGGGTGAGAACCGCACCTGCGACGGAAATTTTGCAGGTGTGGAGCCATAGAAGCGGCTGTGGGTTCGCAAGTGCGAATTCGCTGGGCAGAAAAGGCCTAAGTTTGAAGGTTTGATTTCATTCTCCATTTTTGGAGCTAGAGAGCTCGGGTTGAGGCAATATTTTGAGGGTTTTTCAGAGGAAGCATTTGGGTAAAGATTCTTGATTTGTTTTTGATTAATTTACACTAAGATATCATTTATTCTTCATTTAATTAAGGATTTGGGTTGAGAAAATTGTGAAAAGGTGGAAATATCCTTAGGCCAAATTTTGAGGTTTTATCGAGAATTTTGTATCGGATTTGAGTAATTTTGGACTGAGTATTTTTCAATTCTTTGCTAAAGTTGTAGTTTCATTATTTAAATTAGTTTCTTATACTGGTATTTATAGTATGTAATTTCTTTTGGCTAGATTTGGGTCGTTCAGAGTTGGAAAATTGAGGGAAAGGCATTCTTGTTGACTGATTGAGCTTGGTTTGATGTAAGTGACTTGTCTAACCATGTGTAGGAAAAACTACCCTTAGGTTTTGGTACTATTATGGTATTTGCAATATGCGAAGGTCGTGTATGTGAGGTGATGAGTGCGTACTCGTGTTGAATGTTGAAGAATTTGGTTCTCGTTGAGGTTTCCTTTGAAATTCCTTAACTGAGTTTCTCTAGCTTGTGTATTCATCATGTTTGGCTTAATATCGCATGCCTACATGTCTTAATTCTTACTTGCAATTTGTGCAATATGCTTAGTTGAATTACCTGCTTTCTTGGCCTTGTATTCACTCTTTAACTGTATGATTCCTTGTTGTAAATTCATTGTTCCATAAGTTATGAGTTGTGTATTTACTTTTGAGACTTTGAGGCGGTACCTCGGGATCTCCCCCTGTCGTGTATTTACTTTTGGGACTATGTGGCGGTACCTCGGGAGCTCCCCTGTTGTGTATTTACTTTTGGGACTACAAGGCGGTACCTCGGGAGCTTTCTTGTTGCATATTACTTTTGGAACTATGAGGCGGTACCTCGAGAGCTTCCCATGTTGTGTATTTACATTTGGGACTACGAGGCAGTACCACTAGAGCGCCCCTGTTGTTTACCTTCAGTTGATGTGTTGTTACCTTCCCGTAATTTCTCATTTTTTAAATTCTCTGTCATTTCATTATATTTTCATATCTTCTGCCTTGTTTCCTTTTTATTTTAGTAGGACCCTGACCTGACCTCGTTACTATTCTACCGAGGTTAGGCTTGGCACTTATTGGGTACCATTGTTGTGTACTCATACTACACTTCTACACATCGTTTTGTGCAAATCCGAGTTCTTCTTACTAGGCCTGTACCAGTGAGATAACCGAGTGTGGAGACTTCAAGGTACTTCTGCCAGCATCCGCAGACCTTAGAGTCCCACTCTATCCTTACAATATTGTTTTCTTCCTTATTTCCCTTAGACTCTGAATCGTAATTTTTATTTATATTTCATGTGTTGAGGTTTGAGTTCAGTTTATATTCTATTATTTTGCACAAATCTTAGGCTTACCTAGTCATAGAGACTAGGTGTCGTCGTGACATTCTACGGAGGGAAATTTGGGTCGTGACAGTAGACTATATAAACTCAGATAACAACTTGATCAACATTGATTTGAATCAGAAGCATGACAAGTAATCACAAGTGGGCAACATCTTATCGTAAACAGAAAATAACATTTATGTATTGGTTATAAGCATCATAAATGACTATAGTTCTCAAAAGGCATCAAACATGTTTATAATGTTCAGATAAGACGAACAAAAGAGAAAAGTTAGAGGTATACTGACCTTTTCGAGGGCAGCAGACCAAACAAGGATATATCTTAGTTTCTTAAGACCCCAAAACTTCAAGTTCGAAGCAACAAAAGTACTCAGAACGAAAAAAAGGAAATCAGTAAGAAACCCTAGGTTTCTTAATCGTAGAATTGCTCTTAGATAATTGTTCTTTCGTCTAGTTAGTGATTCTAGGTTGTGGTAGATGATTGTGTAGATGTTTGTTTTCAGTGTAAGGTAGTCATAGATGAGAACATTAAAGGCCCTCTTTTATAGTTCCATTAAGGCTCTAGGATTTCAATCAGATTCAAAATTGTGAGTGGAAAGTGACGAAAGGTTGATGATGATAGCAAAATCTAGTGAAAATCTAAGAGACAGAGGGAAAAAAATGGTGAACAAGTTACTGGAGTGAAGAAAGCTGACAGTTGAAGGAACAACCCATCGGTCAAAACTCCAATATCTAGAGGTCATTGCATTTGACCTTTGGACTTCGAATAATCATGATGAAGCTTTGAAAAGTGCACATGCATGCTCTGATTTAACAGAACATGAAGGAAATTCGGATATTTGAAGCCTCACATTTTGGTATGGGATTTCATAATTGGAGCTTTTGAAATTTCATCGGTGAAACGCAAAGAAAACAACAAGCTTCATAGCCCAGGGACAAAATGAGTGTTTTGTATGGTGATATGAAAGAACAAGGAAGAAATCAGGTTAGAAATGTTTTGAGCTTGGGGTTTCAGAATTGGGAGTTTGAATTTTGAGTGATGAAAGAGGAAACTAGCTGGTTGGATTCGTGTATAGAGAGACAAAAGAGATGATTATGAGTGTTTTCGAGTGACCTTGCACAAATTTATGCAAGGTCTCTAAGATTGATGGCTGATGGAGATGAGAGAAAAGAGAGAGTTTAGGAAAATGAGGGTGGCTGAGTCTTTGATAAATGATTTTCTTTTTTTTTGGGGGGAGGGGGGGGAGGGGGGAATATGGTTGGTCTCTAGGTTAAAGACAAGAGATAGAGCTTGGGCCGTTTGATCTGATGATCAACGCCACTGATAATTCAATCAATTAGGATTTTTAGGGGAATTTTTGGTGGCTGTTGGATTAAGAGATTTTGGACGGTGGGTATGTTATCTCTGAGAGCGCGTATTAAAATCAAAAGAATAATTGTAGAATAAACGTGAGTCGCTGACTCGAAATTAAAGAATAATTTATTAAATTAATTATAAAACCTATGTAATGTATATATAATAATTATTTTAATAATATTAAAATAGTAAGTATATTTATAATTACATAATGTTAATACTACGCGATTAAATTTAAAACTAATACTTAATTAATTCATAAAAATATGTATTTTTTACTAGAAAATACTTTATAAATATTTATTGTAAATTATTAAGTATAAGTAAATTAATTTAAAAAGGGAGGGTCAAAATTGACGGTCAACAACGAGCATTTCAATACAAGAGTAAATAGATGAAAAATAACAAGATACGGCATAGAAAGCAAATAACACGTGGAACGGTTAAGATATGGAAGGAGATAATTAATGAAATACGAAAAATATGAAAACAACTATTTTGACGGTGTATATACACTCGTCACATCGCATATAACCCCGGGCTCGCTTGGTCAAATCCTGAGATTCAGACCAAAACCCGATTACCCATTAACCTCCGAGCCCGGTTATGTAATCTGTTTCTAAATCCAACCTCAATTCAAGGTCTAAATCTCAAATTTATAAATTTCTCATTCTACCCAAATCTCCAATTTCTACCATGAAAATCCTTGATTTAACGTTGAAAACACTTAAAAAGTAATGGCTAATTGAAAAGAAATAGATTAAAGTTGCATACCAAAGTTTTTGAGAAGAAAATTCTCTTGGAAAATCGCCTCTAGGGTGTTTAGGGTTGAGAAAATGTGAGAAATGAGCTAAGTTCTGTTTTCCCCCTCTTTTACCCAGCTGTGGATGTCGCAACTGCGAACATCGCAAATGCGAAGAAGAGGTCCCAAATGCGAACCCTTCTCAGAAAGTCAGTCGTCGCAAATGTGATACTTTTGGTCGCAAATGCGACCAACACTTCGCAAAAGCGAAGCAGTACCCAGTAGCTAGTGGTCGTAATTGCGACCATAACCTTCGCAATTGCGAAGATCCAGAATCTGCAAATGCGAAGAAATTCTTGCAAATGCGAAGTGTACCCAACCCAGTCCATGCTTGCAAATGAGAATTATTGTTCGTAAAAGCGATTCTCGCATTTGTGAGCCATACCTCGCAATTGCGAGATCTGCATATCACATCAGAAACAAAAGATGCATCAGCTATTTCCAAAGTCCAAAAATAGATCCGTAGCCTATCCGAAACTAAACTGAGCCCCTAGGGCTCCAAACCAAACATGCACATAAGTGTAACAATATCATATGAAATTGCTCGCGTGATCAAAACACCAAAATCACACCTAGAACTACGAATTAGACACCACAACAAATGAAAATTTCAAAGAAACTTAAGAACTTTCTATTTTACAACTAGACGTCCGAATCAATCAACTCCGTTTTGCACCAAAGTTTGCAGATAGGTCATAAATACTGAAATGAACCTATTCCATGTTCCGGAACTGAAATCCAAACTCAGTAGCAAAAAAGTCAACCTACGGTCAAACTTAAGAATTGTTCAAACCTTTAAATTGCTAGTTTTCAACAAATTACATTAAATCAAGTTAGGGACTTCCGAATTTGATTCTGGGCATACGCCTAAGTCCCAAATCACGATACGAAATGACCGGAACCGTCAAAATACTGATTAGAGTCCGTTTACATATAAACGTTGACCATAGTCAACTCAAATGAGTTTTAAGGCAAAATTACATATTTTTATTAATTTTTTACATAAAAGTGTTTGGAAAAATATATGAACTTTGTACGTAAATCGAGGAAGGCTTAATGGAGCTAATCTAGATATCGGTTCACAGAAATGAAGGTTAAAACTGAAATTGACCTATCGGGTGATCACATTCTCCACCTCTAAAACAAGCGTTCATCCTCGAACGGACATAGGAAGGTACTTTGACTGGTAAAAAGGTGTGGATATCTACTCTGCATGTCTGACTCAGACTCCTATGTGGTTGCCTCGATCGGTTGACCTATCCACTACACTCGAACTGAAGGATGATTCTTAGACCTCAACTGTTGGGCTAGAATAGCCACTGGCTCCTCCTCATAAGTCAAATCCTTGTCCAATTAGATTGAGCTGAAATCTAACACATGGGACGGATCACCGTGATACTTCCGGAGCACGAACACATGGAATACCGGATGGACTGCTGACAAAGTACGTGGCAATGCGAGCCTGTAATCCACCTCACCCACTCTCTCAACAATCTCAAAGGGTCTAATATACCTAGGGCACAACTTGCTCTTCTTTACGAACTTGATCACACCCTTCATGGGTGAAACCTGGAGCAATACCCTCTCTCGAACCATGAATGCAACATCACGAACTCTACGGTAGGCATAACTCTTCTCCCTAGACTGAGCTGTGCAAAGTCGATCTTGAATAAGCTTAACATTTTCCAAGGCATCCTGAACCAAATCGTTACCCAATAATCGAGCCTCTCCCTGCTTAAACCATCCAACTGGCGAACGCCACCCCTTCCCATATAATGGATCATAGGGAACCATCTAAATGCTAGATTGGTAGCTATTATTGTAGGCAAACTCCGTAAGTAGCAAGAACTGATCCCAAGAACTCCCAAAATTCGTAATGCAAGCGCGAACCATATTTTCCAATATCTGAATAGTGCGCTCGGACTGCCCATATGTCTGGGGGTAAAATGTTGTAATCAACTTCACCCGTGTGCCTAAATCACATTGTACAGCCTGCAAGAAGTGCGAGGTGAATTGCGTACCTCAGTCATAAAGGACAGACACGGGCACACCGTAAAGACGGACGATCTCGCGGATTTAGTTCTTTGCTAACCGCTCTGAAGAATAGGTAATTGCCATAGGAATGAACTGTGCCGATTTGATCAACCTGTCCAGAATGACCTAAATCACGTCAAACTTCCTCTGAGTTCGTGGGAGCCCAACAACAAAATTCATAGTAACACGCACCCACTTCCACTCAAGAATCCCTAGCCTCTGAAGCAAACCACCAGGCCTTTGATGCTTGTACTTTACTTGCTGACAATACAGACACTGAGCTACATATTCAACTATATCTTTCTTCATCCTCCTCCACCAATAATATTGTCACAAGTCCTGATACAACTGGCGGCACCCGAATGAATAGAATATCGGGAACGGTGGGCCTCTTGAAGAAACAACTCACGAAGCCCATCCACACTGGGCACACAAATACGACCCTGCATCCGCAAATCTCCATCATCCCTAATAGTAACCTGCTTAGAACCACTGTGCTGAACTGTGTCCTTAAGTACAAGCAAATGAGAGTCGTCATACTAACTCTCTCTGATGCGCTCATACAAGGAAGACCAAGAGACTGTGCAAGCTAGAACACGATTAGGCTCCGAAACATCTAACCTCATGATCTAATTGGCCAGAGCCTAAACATCTGCTGCAAGAGGCCTCTCACCAACTGGAATATATGCAAGGCTACCCATGCTCACAACCTTTCTACTCAAGGCATCGGCCACCATATTTGCCTTCCTGGGATGATACAAAATGGTGATATCATAGTTTTTCAACAACTCCAACCACCTCTTTTGCCTCAAGTTAAGATCGTTTTGCTTGAACAAATACTGTAGACTCCGATGATCCGTGAATACCTCACACGACACGTCATAAAGATAGTGCCTCAAAATCTTCAGCGCATGAACAATGGATGCGAGCTCTAAGTCATGAATAAGGTAATTCTTCTCATGAACCTTCAACTGTCACGATGCGTATGCAATCACCCTGCCATCCTGCATTAATACTGCACTGAGTCTAATATGACATGCATCAGAATACACCGTGTAAGATCCTGAACCTGTGAGCAACACCAACACTAGTGTCGTAGTCAAAGCAGTCTTGAGCTTTTGAAATCTCAACTCACACTCATCCGACCCTCTGAATGGGGCACCCTTCTGGGACAATCTAGTAAATGGGGTTGCTATGGATGAAAACCCTTCCACGAACCGGAAATAATAACCCGCCAAACCTAGGAAATTTTGGATCTCTGTAGCAAAAGATGTCTAGGACAATTTTGGACTGCCTTAATCTTTTTAGGATCCAATTTTATGCCCTCTGCCGATATAACATGCCCCAAAAAGGGGAATTAGTCTAACCAAAACTTACACTTTGAAAACATAGCATATAACTAACTATCCCTCAGAGTCTGAAGTACAATCTGAAGATGTTGCCCATGCTCTTCTCGACTGTGGGAGTTATCAATGAATATTATCACAAAAGAATCCAAATAGGGCTTGAACACTCGGTTCATCAAATCCATAAATGTTGCTGGGGCATTTGTCAACCCCTTATGAAATCATTAGAAACTTATTATGTCCATACCAAGTCCGAAAAGTTATCTTAGGAATATACGATGCCCTAATCTTCAACTGATGTTAGCCAGACCTCAAATCAATTTTCGAAAACACCTTGTCACCCTAAAACTGATCAAATAAGTCATCAATCCTCGGCAACGGATATTTATTCTTGATTGAGACTTTGTTCAACTACCTATAGTCTATACACATCCTCATCGACCTAGCTTTCTTCTCCATGAACAACATGGGCGCGCCCCAGGGCAAGACACTAGTTCTAATGAATCCCTTATCTAGAAAATCTTGCAACTACTCATTCAGTTCCTTCAACTCCGGCGGGGCCATACGGTATGGTGGAATAGAAATGGGTTGAGTGTCCGGAGCCAAATCAATATGGAAGTCAATATCCCTGTTGGGTGGAATCCATGGCACATCTGCAGGAAATACCTTTAGAAGCTCATGCATAACTGGTACTCAATCTATGGAAGAAACCTCCGCACATGAATCACGAACATAGGCCAAATAAGCTAGACATCCCTTCTTGATCATTCGTCGATCCTTCGTATAAGAAATAACCGTGCTGGTAGAATGGCCAAGAATCCCTCTCCACTCTAATCCGGGAAACTCCAGTATGGTTAAGGTTACCGTTTTGGAGTGACTGTCCAATATAATATGATAATGTAACAGCCAATCTATGCGTAAGATAACATCAAAATCTACCATATAAATAAGTAGGAGACTTATGCTAGTCTCAAGACTCCCAATAGTAATCACACATCAGTGATAGACGCAATATACAACAATAGAATCTCCCACATGCATGGACATATGCACATGAGCACTCAAAGCATCACGAGGCACAACCATATATGAAGCAAAATAGGATGACACGTAGGAATCTGTAGATCCCGTATCAAATAGAACTGAAGAATCTCAATGGCGAACTGGAAAAATACATGTGATAACGGCGTCAGATGATTCGGCCTCATGCCTAGCTAGGAAAGCATAAAATCGGGGCTGGCCCCACCACTCTGACCTACGTCTCTAGGACGGCCTCTAGCTGGTTGGCCTCTACCTCTAACGGTCTGATGTCCACCTTTAATGGCATGATTTCCACCTCTGTCTACCTGACTCATGCCTCTAGCTGGTTGAGCAGGCGGTGGAGCAACCTGTGTAGGGACCATGACATGAAAGCTTTGCTGTGGTATACTGCCCAACAATCTCAGACAGAACCTCTTGATGTGAATAGTACCTCCACACTTAAAATACACATCATGTTGTTGTGGCTGTTAAAGCTGAAGCTGACCTGAAATGGTTGGATAACCACGGTGATAGCTCTGAATCAGAGGCTCACGATCTGATGGTGCACTGTAGGCTGGCTGCCTAGAAGGAGGCACATAAGGACCGCGACTCCCTGAGGCAATGTAAGATACTTGAAGCGCTGACTGAAATGGCCTGGGAAGATGACCAATACCAAAGGCACCCCTGTTTCCTGACGAGGTACCATTGAAACCACCGAAATGATGAGGCCTCTTATCAGACACTGGCCCCCTCTTCTGAGCACGAACAATCTCGATCTGTCTGCCAATATCAACGGCCCTCTGAAAAGTAATATCAACTTCTGTCTCCTTGGCTATCTGTAGTCTGATAGTGAAAGTAAGCCCACCAATGAATCTCCTCACTCTCTACCTCTAAGTAGGAAGCAAGATAATGGCATGGCAAGCTAGGTCCTTAAATCAAGTCTCATACTGGGTAACAGTCATACTACCATGCTGAAGATGCTCAAACTGCATGTGGTCATCCTCTTTAAGAGTGACAAGGATGAATTTATCTAGAAATATATGTGAAAACTGATCCCAGGTAAGTGCAGGAAAACTAGTTGGTCTAGTCAACATATAATCTCTCCACCATCTCTTGGAAGAACCAGTAATATGAAACACTGCAAAATTGTGACTATTGGTCTCAATAGAATAGAAAAGATCTTGGTAAACCTATCCAACCACAACAAAGCCTCAGTAGACATAGCGGGCCTATCACCGACCTGTGCTGCAACAACCGGCTAAACAACCCCAACTGGAGGGGTTTCTAGAGTCTGATACTGGGGAGCCACCTGCTCCGAGGTGTGAGTAGCATGAGTCTGTAATCCTCCCCTAGCCTGAGAGACTATTGGTTCCACCGGAAATGCACCAGTCTAGGACACACTCTCCATAAGGCCTACCAATCGGATTAGAGCATCCTGAAGCACTAGAGTGGCTATGAACCCCTCCAGGACCTGAGCTGGTCCGATGGATATGGTCTGAGCTGGGACCTCCTCCTCGTGATCAATTTGAGGCTCCACTGCGGGTGTTGCTGCTCGAGCTCTTCCTTGGCCTTGGCTTGGCCTTTGCCCCTGGTTGTAGCTACCACTGGGGGCTCCAGCTCCTGTCCGACTACATATAATGCACGTGTTCTCGCCGTCTGCAAGAGAACAAGAATAGAATGGTTCATTCATCAATGATATAATAAAATGGCACGATAGATAAGGAAAGAAGTGAAACTTTTCCTAAAGTCCATTGTCGCGACCCAAAATCCACTACGGGGAAAACACCATTTTCCCTAATTGAATAATATAAAATAGAATTTAAAAAGTAAATGAAAATATTTACACGAACCACAATAATGAATAACCGGAAGGAACCCCCAAAACCCGGTGTCACAAATGCATGAGCATTTTCTAAGAAGTACAATAATAGTGCAACATCTGTCTGAATGTATTAAGACAGAAAAAATGAATACTATAATGGAGACTTGGTAGACTGCGATGCATAGCCTGGAATACAACTCACATAAAGTCTCATTAGCAGGTGCGCCTATACGCCAGGGTGATCATCAAATGAACCTGTCAGATCCTGCACATTTAGTGCAGAAGTGCAATATGAGTACGTAAATCAATGCGTATCCAGTAAGTATCTAGCCTAACTCCGGAGAAGTAGTGACGAGGGGCCGACATCGACACTTACTAGAGGTCCAAATAAATAACATGATAAATCATGACAGATGTGAAGTGCACAACAATAGTGGAGTCAGTCTGTACTTTCATAATTTTTCCCAATTATTTCATTTAAAGTATAAATTTCCTCAAACTTGTATTCTTCCTTAGTAACTCAGAACATGCCAAGTGTCAATGCCAATTAAATAAGAAATACAATAAAATGCCGGGCATCAGTGGAAATATTAGCCCGTAAATATTCAGGCAACTAGCGTTATAACGCACTATATTGCCGAGGTGGTTCGGCCCGATCAAGAATAATGTGTATACTGCCGAAGGACGAGCAGCATGATCCATAGATGTATCTATATACTACCAAGGCATTCGGCCCGCTCCACAAGAAAAGGAAGGAAGCTTCCGAATTACTAGGCACATGTTTACAATATAGCACAAAATGAATTTATTCTTTACCATTTCTCAAATAACTCGCCCACAACTCAAAGTGTTTAGGCTTAGCCTAGTGTACATATATTTACTTCAAAATCAATTTCAATTATAAATTCAATTAATTAAGCCAGCAGAATGGGTTCAAATAATTCAAATATTACATGATAAGATCCTAAGTCTACCCGAACATAACATGATGTAGCTACGTACAGACTCTCGGCACCTCGTGCGTATGTAGGACCCACAACTAGTTGCACATAACAATAAATATCACATATGTGTAGTTTTTCCCTCAGAAGGTTAGACAGGAGACTTACCTCGCTCCGAAGTTCCATAACCGGCTCCAACACCCCTTAAACACCTCAAACCAAAGCACGTCGATTCAAAACTATTCAAACAATGAGCAAACCAATCAAAAGATACTCTAATACCCATAATTAATCAATTTAAACAAATTCCCAACTCCGCTCGGAAAGTCCATAAAATCAACCCTCGGGCCCACGTGCCCGGATTCCAAAACTTTTCGAAGGTAAAATTTACACATAACACCACGAACAAAAATATATTACTTATCCCAAATTCCATGTCCAATTTCGTGATCCAATTCCAAAAATACCAAATTCTAGGTTATCTACCAAAAGCCACACAATTTCTACTAATTTCCATGTTTAAATGCTTATACAAACCATGTATTTAATTTGTAATAGGTGGGAATCACTTACCTTGTGTTGATTGGTAAAAATCTCCCCTTGAAGCTCTCCAAAATCGCCCAAACCAAGTGGGAAAATGAGGGAAATGAGCAAAACCTTGATTTAAAACAATCTGCCCAGCCGAATTTCCACACATGCGAAACACCAACCGCACCTGCGGAATTTCCATCGCAGGTGAGGTTCTAACTTAGTCCACACACGTCCGCATCTGCAGACCCAAATGTGTATCCGCACTTCTGCTTCTGCGGCCAAGGAGCGCTTCTGCTCATGCATTCATGTGGGCCATGTCCACTTCTGCGATCAACATGCCTCCCAGGCCATTCTGCTTCTACGCTCTTTCCTTCGCAGGAGCGACTCCGCTTCTACGGTCTTCGTATCCCACCTGCGACCACAGGACACCTTCTCCAGGTCCACTTCTGCGCCCAAATTCTCGCTTCTACGAGCTCGCACCTGCGGTCCATCTTGCGCATGTGCGATTACACCAGCTTTGGTGCACTTCAGCCATTCATACAAGTCCAAATTAATCTGTTAACCATCTAGAAACCACCCGAGGCCCCCGGGACCTCGACCAAATATACAAACTAGTCCTAAAACATCATACAAACTTAGTCGAGCATTTAAATCACATCAAACAACGCTAAAGAAATGAATCGAGCATCGATTCGAGCCTAATGAACTTTAAAACTTCATACTTCTACAATCTATGCCGAAACCTATCAAATCAAGTTTGATTGACCTCAAATATTGCACACAAGTTCTAATTGACATTACGGACCTACTCCAACTTTCAGAATTTGAATCCGACCCCGATATCAAAAAGTCCACTCCCGGTCAAACTTCCCAAAAATCATCCAATTTCCAACTTCCGCCAATTGACACTGAAATAACCTACGGACCTCCAAATCAACATACGAACATGCTACTAAGACCAAAATCATCATACGAATCCATTGGAACCTTCAAATCCTGATTCCTAGGTTGTTTACTCACAAGTCACACCTTAGCCAATTCTTCCAACTTAAAGCTTTTGAAATTAGAATTTTCTTTCTAAATCAATCCTGAATTTCCCGAAATTCAATTCTGACCATACGTACAAGTCATAATACCTGAAGTGAAGCTACTCAAGGCCTCAAACCGCCTAACGACGCACTAGAGATCAAAACGACTGGTCGGGTCATTACATTCTCCCCCACTTAAACATATGTTCGTCCTCGAATGTGCTAAGGACTACCCAGAGTTATCCAAAATCACTTTACAACACCTTGTGCACCTACCCGTGCCACCATATTCCGATAGGACATATTAGCTCGAGCCAGACTGAAAATACTCCCTATAACCTTAGCTAACAAGCTTTAAAACCAAGTTCCAACTTCCGAATTCCTTTACAAAGCCTGGTTCTAACACACGAACACCGTAACAATCACCACACACTGTACCAAAACATGATCATGGATCAATGCTGAAATCACAACATGTACCACATAAGTCAAATGCCCATAATAACATCCTCCGACCATAATAGCTGTAATTTCACAAATCCACTGCCCGCAATACATCTCATGACACATATAAATCCCATTCCAAATCTCGCAATACTTCCACAACGAAACAAAGACGTGTAGAAACTCATAACCACCTTACGGATTAATAATTTATGGAGTCTCTCCTCCTGCCAAGAACCATTACCTCATTCTGAACTGAATAACGATATTTTCCCTTTTATGTACCTTATATAAATCTGGTTGCACAAATTTCAGGTCCACTAATCACGTCTCACCCAGTACGAGCTTCTCAGCCATAAGCCACCTCAAACACGGACTCAGATCTCATATGATGCCATCCATGCACCAACAAGCTATAACTCGAATATGACACATAAGGAAAACGAACTCTGGAGAAGGACTACCTAGTCTGCTTAACAAACAAAATGGATGAATATATGCTATGAACCTACCTCAGGGGATGAAAACAAGGCACACAAAATAAGTGTAAGGAGCTATGCTCAACTTCTCATTGTTGCGGCATGCAACCCGATCCGACATGACACTGTTGCAGCGTGCAACCTGATCCATACATAACAATCACAAAGAAAACACACATAACAATCTGTAGCGCTTATACTTACGAAATGCCTGAATATCGATCACAAGCACGCCAAGTGTATAATACCAAATTCTGGGGAGACGGATAGCGTCATATGTTACGAACCCCACGCACAACTAAGGTGAAATAAATGACCTGCATCTCGAGAGCCATCCTGCTCACATAACACCATAAGCTACACAGGGACCTCAACACGTGTGTGAATAATCAAGCCTCCTCACAACCCACACGGCACAATAGATATTTACATGGAACAACTGACGACGTAAATAACTTTCAATGCTCAACGACTCCTCCGTAAGAAATGTTATGATGACTAAACACATTTGACCTGGCGCAGAGCACACACTCACATTAGGCCCACCAGGGCACCTCACATCAATTTTGATCATACCATACTGGGTCAATAACTTTCCAAAGATCCATAATGGCCCTATTCACGACACATAATAATAGCCGACCCAATCCGAGATGAATTCACACAGTCCATAACCCAAGGAATAGAGTGCCTTCCAGGTATAAACTCTCCCATTAATGATAGTACCATAATCTCTATGCTTTGTTTCAATCTTTTACAATCAAGTGACTAACATGTCACACTTTTGCAGATTTCCCCGTGGGATACTCGCCCACGACCGTTTGCACCAGGTAGCAAGTCTACACATCCATACCATCAACCGTTCTAATTCTGTAAAGCAGATATAGAATCTGCAAATCAATACACAATGCTTATTCCACAGGACACCATTCTCAGGTGACACTCGGATAATGTCAGCTTACTCTGAACATCTAATTCTTCCCGGCTCATCCGAGCTCGTGACATTCTTGTCAATAATGAACTGTAACCTTGGTCCTTAACTTCGAATTCCCATGCCACACACAAAAACTATCATGCCGCTACGCGAGAATAAACGAATTTGTCATAACCCCGGAACTACCAGTAGGATAACACTTCATAGGCTAGAAACCTGTCACTTAGCTCATTTCCGAAAAGCCTATGCAATACGCAACTGAATTCCCAAATCGAAGAAAATACAACCTCAAGTCGTGATCTAAACCGTCATAACTCTTCCAGAATCCATTTACACAACAAAACTATTTGAATCAAATACCTCCCAAATCAATCAGGTCATGGGGTTTGCCCAGCCCGCACGTACAACCACAAACCATATGTATAATTTACACAACGAAGGAACTGATCATTGCCACAACCATGCCGATTCAACCATAACTAACCAACCCAACTTCTTTTAATGTACCTGTGACATGTCTTAGAAATAATAATAATAATAATAATAGCCCCATCCCGAGTGACCCGAATCGTGAGACCACATCGTCCCAATACCCGAGAATCATCCCATACCCCTTTCAAGTGCACAATAGCATCTCCAACTAGTACACCTATTTTTCAAGACCTTCCGCGAATACGAAGCTATTTCTTCCTGTATTCCAATACTGCACCGCATACCCGACGATGACATAGAACATTCCAAGTTCCATTCGCAATCCACTGCAAATCGATCCTTAGCCACGCAACTGACCCGAAATCCTTAGGCACTGCACTTTAAATTCTTGAACCCACTAGGACCGTTGTTGAGAGTCACCCACTCTGACCTGATCTCGAACATAACTAAACTCCAATGCTCTGCTAGCTCATGAATACCCTCTTAAAGAAGCTACCGACTGAATTCCTTTCCCTGTACCTCACATCCACAAAATATAAACTCCGTGTCTTCCCAAAACCTGCTCATAAATCGATAAGGTGGAATATAGCACACATTTATCAATTTCTGTGCTCGGATTACCCTTGATATTTTCCCTTTATTATTCACAAATAATCCACCAATGCACAGATAACCAGCAACTGCACAAGCCGACAACCACGCGATCTAATCGTAGGCGGTGGGGATCCCCCACTTAGCTTTAAACTACCATCGCATAATGTAGAGCCTACAAAGATAACTCTTTCTTATTTACCATGATCTTATACCTCTAGCTTGCCAAATTTCTCAAAATCATTCGTTAAAATTTTCATGACACATTCTGAATTATCAGTCACAATCACATATTCGCCCTCTTACCGGGTAGCAAGTAGTATTCTTCGCAAAAGCTTTAACATCACACAATGAAACCTTTTGAACTCAGGTCATAATGCATCTGAAATGATAATCGATTTTCACACCCCTCTTCATTTGAAGCAACTCATTTCTGCCATATTCAACCTTTCTTCGTACAGTGACCACCATTCCGAATAAAATCTGTAGGCCAATTTCACCTTCCATCACGATTCCCAAACCATTATACACTTTCTCAAGGCACGCGGCTGTCCTACTACAAAATTCATATGCCAATCTTCCACTCTTACTTCGGTTAAACCATCTCCTTTAAGAAACTTCTCAACCTCTGCTTCTCATACTTGACCTGCTAGTACTTCAACCACCGCGAAACACTTCCCACCATGTCTTCCCTTATACTTCGCTGCCCAATTTTTGCATCAAATCAAAAATGCATCTCTACAGCACCTGTACCAATAGTTGTTACCGACTCTAAGCCTCTCTGAAGATCATCTCTCTCACACCATCAACATTAGAAATACCAATTCAATTCTGAACCGCTGCACACCGCTACCTCTGACAACCGCCCCTTAGGCACCATTTCACAACACCTAGCCCCGAAGGCAAAATCCAAGAAGACCGTAACACTGACGAACCGTAATGCGTTCAAATAAGGAATATGACACCGCATCACAATGAAAATTCCACCACTCTCGAAAATATCAAGTCTCATTACTTTATCAACCAAACATGGGCATCTATAGTCCGATTGCCTTTCCTCCGCAGGAATTAAATGTTGAACCCCTTAATCATGCACTGAGAAATCCTTTCTTCACGCCATCCACTGCCTCAATCACATAAACGAGCACCTTACCATTACATCAATATTGTGTGATAACAATGCATAGACATCGTAGCAATTCGTGCACAGTCTCGAAACCATAGAAAATATAAATACTAAGCTGGAACAAAAGAACATCCTTCTGCAAGGCGACGATAATAGCGTTCCTGAACATGCAGGGAAAAACATCTTGCACCACGTCTACAGTACCATTACAACTCCTCGATGCCCAATTGATAACAAGCGCTTCGCGTCGCTTAAGGTTGAGTAAGAAGGAAATAAAGGCACAAGCCTCAATGGAATCAAACTGCACGATGAGGAAATCAAGAAGGGAAGTTCTCCTAAAAGCCTTGCAGCCTCTTGAAGATAAGTACAGACATCTTCGTACCGATCCGCAAGACTCTACTAGACTTGCTCATGACTCATGAAACCTACATGAACCTAGTGCTCTGATACCAAACTGTCATGACCTAAAATCCATTATAGGTCGTGATGGCACCTAACGCCGATGTCAGACAAGCCAACAGTGATTTACCAATTTAATTACTCATTTTAGTATTTTGAAATCATAATTTTCCTTAATTAAACAGTATAAAATAGAATTTATAGAGTAAATAAAAATATTACACGAACCACAATAATGAATAATCGAAAGGAACCCCCTAAATCTAGTATCACAATTGCCTGGGCATTTTCTAAGAAGTACAATAATAATACAACATCTGTATGAATGTAATAAGACAGAATACAATGAATAGTACAATGGAGACTCGGTAGACTACGATGCGTGGCCTGGAATGCAGCTCACATAAAGTCTCCTCAACAGGTGAGCCTACGCGCCAGGGTGATCATCAAATGGACCTGTCAGATCCTGCATATTTGGTGCAGAAGTGCAACATGAGTACGTAAATCAATGTGTACCCAGTATGTATCTAGCCTAACCCTAGAGAAGTAGTGACGAGGGGCCGACATCGATACTTACTAGAGGTCCAAATAAATAACATGATAAATCATGACAGATGTAAAGTACACAACAATAGTGGAGTAAGTCTGTACTTTCATAATTTTTCCCAATTATTTCCTTTAAAGTATAAATTTCCTCAAACTTGTATTCTTCCTTAGTATCTCAGAACATGCCAAGTGTCAAGCCAATTAAATCAGAAATACCATAAAATGTCGGGCATCAGTGGAAAGATTAGCTAGTAATTATTCAAGCTACTAGCATTATAACGCACTATATTGCCGAGGTGGTTCGGCCCGATCAAGAATAACGTGTACACTGCCGAGGGACGAGCGGCACGATCCATAGATGGATCTATATACTGCCGAGGCGTTCGGCCCGCTCCACAAGAAAAGGAAGGAAGTTACCGAATTACGAGACACATGTTTACAATATAGCACAAAATGAATTTATTCTTTACCATTTCTCAAATAACTCGCCCACAACTCAAAGTGTTTAGGCTTAGCCTATAATTACTTCCAAATCAATTTCAATTATAACTTCAATTAATTAAGCCAGCAGAATGGGTTCAAATAATTCAAATATTACATGATAAGATCCTAAGTCTACCCGAACATAACATGATGTAGCTACGTACGGAATCGCGTCACCTCGTGCATATGTAGAACCCACAACTAGTTGCACATAACAATAAATATCACCTAGGGGTAGTTTCCTCCTCACAAAGTTAGACAGGAGACTTACCTCACTCCCAAGTTCCATAACCGGCTCCAACGCCCCTCAAACACCTCAAACAAAATCCTGTCGATCCAAAACTATTCAAACAATGTGAAAACCAAACAAAAGATACTCTAATACCCATAATTAATCAATTTAAGTGAATTCCCAACTCCGCTCAAAAAGTCTATAAAATCAACCCTCGGTCCCACGTGCCCGGATTCCGAAACTTTTCGAAGGTAAACTTTACCCATAACACCACGAACTAAAATATATTACTTATCCCAAATTTCATGTCCAATTTAATGATCAAATTCTAGGTTGTCTACCAAAACCCACACAATTTCTACTAATTTCCATGTTTAAATCGTTATACAAACCATGTATTTAACTTGTAATAAGTGGGAATCACTTACCTTGTGTTGCTTGAT
Organism: Nicotiana tabacum; assembly: GCF_000715075.1. NCBI lineage: Eukaryota > Viridiplantae > Streptophyta > Magnoliopsida > Solanales > Solanaceae > Nicotiana > Nicotiana tabacum. Next base: position 41,519,545 of record NC_134101.1, read on the forward strand.
GAAAATATCCCCTCGAAGCTCTCCAAAATCATCCAAACCAAGTGAGAAAATGAGGGAAATGAGCAAAACCTCGATTTAAAATAATCAACCCAGCCGACTTTCCGCACCCGCGGCACACCAGCCTCACCTTCGACTCTGCACCTGCGGAATTTCCATCGTACGTGCGGTTCTAACTTTGTCCAGGCACGTCCGCATCTACGGACCCAAATGCGCATCTGCGCTTCCACTTCTGTGACCAAGAAGCATTTTTGCACACGTGCTGTGGAGATAAGTACTGACATCTCTGTACAGATCCTCTAGAATCTACTAAGATTGCTCGTGATTCGTGAGACCTAGGAAACCTAGGGCCCTGATACCAACTTTTCACGTATCGGAATACCCACCATCGGCACCGTGATGGCACCTAACATTTCACTTGCTAGGCAAGACAACGTTAGAGATAGTTTTTAGCCAATTTCACAATTCAAATTAAATAATAAATCAGAAACTGAAATAACTGAATAGAGTGAGAAAACCATAATAACAGTGATCGCTAGATACAATCCCAGAGTTGGTATATCAAGTTCACGAGCGACTAGAGTAACACAAATAATGGTCTGAATGAAAACATGACTGTCTGAAATTAAATAAACAACTAGAATAAGGCAGAAGGGGACTTCAAGGTTGCGGACACCGTGCAGTTGTACCTCAAGTCTCCTTCAGGCAATCAATCAGAACAATCTACTGACCGCCGGTAGGACTGACTCCAAACATGTGTATGAGTCTTCTAAACAAAAGTCAAATACGAACAATCCGAATAAGTGTACAGTGTAGTATGAGTACAATCGACCGCATGTAATCTATAAGTGTCGAGCCTAACCTCGACGAAGTAGTGACGAGGCATAAGGCCGTTAATGTATGAAAATATACTCAATTCGAGGTTTAAATCCCAAATTTACAAAACTCCCTCATTCTATCCAAATCTCTAATTTCTACCATGAAAATCCTTGATTTAATGTTGAAAACATTTGGAAAGTAATGGGTAATTGAAAATAAATAGATTAAAGTTGCTTACCAAAGTTTTGGAGAAGAAAATCCTCTTGGAAAATTGCCCTAGGGTGTTTAGGGTTGAGAAAATGAGAAAAATGAGCTAAGTCCCATTTCCCCCTCTTTTACCCACCTGCGAATGTCGCAATTGCGATATCTTGTTCGCAATTGCAACATCGCAAATGAGAAGAAGAGGTCACAAATGCAAACCCTTCTCAGAATGCCAGTCATCGCAAATGCGACACTTTTGGTCTCAAATGCGAACTCAGGCCCCTCTCAAATGTGACTAACATTTCGCAAAAGCGAAGCAGTACCCAGTAGCAAATGGTCGCAATTACGACCATAACCTTCGCAATTGCGAAAATCAAGAGTCTGCAAATGTGAATAAATTCTAGCAAATGCGAAGTGTACCCAACCTAGGCCATGCTCAAATATGCGAGCCAGACCTCACAATTGCGAGATCTGCAGATCACACCAGAAACAAAAAATGCATCAGCTATTTCCAAAGTCCAAAAATCAATCTGTAGCCTATCAGAAACTTACCCGAGCCCTTCGGGCTCAAAACCAAACATGCACACAAGTGTAATAACATCATATGAGTTCGCTCGCACGATAAAAACCCCAAAATAAAACTTAGAACTACGAATCGGACACCAAAACCAATGAAATTTTTAAAGAAACTTAAGAACATTCTATTTTAAAACTAGACGTTTGCATCACGTCAAATTAACTCCGTTTTGCACCAAACATTGAAGACAAGTCATAAATACTAAAATGAATCTATACCAAGTTCTGTTATCTAAATCCGAACCCGATAGCCACAAAGTCAACCTACGGTCAAACATAGGAATTCTTTAAACTTTTAAATTGCTACTTTTCAACAAATTACATTAAATTAAGTTAGGGACTTTTGAATTAAATTTCGAGCATACGCCCAAGTCCCAAATCATGATACGGACCCACCAGGACCGTCAAAATATTGATCCAGGTCCGTTACACAAAACATTGACCGTAGTCAACTCAAATGAGTTTTAAGGCACAATTTTATATTTTTATCAATATTTCACATAAAAATTTTCTGAAAAAAGACACGGACTATGCACACAAATCAATAAAAAATCAATAAATGCTAATCAGAGCTACTCAAGGTCTTGTGTAATGACTCGACTGGTTGTTTTGAGAATTTACGTCTCGTTAGGCATCTTAAGGTCTCAAGCAACTTCGTATTATGTGTTATGACTTTTGTGTGTGGTCAAGTTCTATTTTTGGTTGATTCAGTGTTAATTTGGAAGAAGGATTCTTGTTTTAGAAGCTTAATTAGTAAAAGTTGACAGTAATTTGACTTTTGTTTAGACGGCTCCAAAATAGTATTTTGATGATTCCAATAGTTTCATATGGTGATTTTAGACTTAGGCGTGCGTCCGGATTTGGATTCGGAGGTCCGTAGGGTAATTTGATGCGTTTTGGTGAAAATTGAAAAAAGGTTTGACCGGGAGTTGACTCTATTGATATTGGTCTCGGATTGTGATTCCGAGAGTTGGATTAGCTATGTTATGTCATTTGGGACTTGAATGCAAAATTCGACATCATTCCGGGTTGATTTGATATGTTTCGGCAAGAGTTTTGGAAGTTGGAAAGTTCATAAGTTCGATTCGAGGTGCGATTCGTAGTTTCGACGTTGTTTGATGTGATTCGGGGTCCCGGGTGTGTTTCGGGTGAGTTTTGAACAAGTTTGGGCATTTCGACACTTTGATGATGTTCTGGAGCTGTTGAAGTGTGGAGGGCACATTTTTGGGTAAGTAATTCTACCTCGGTTTTGGCTATATTACACGAATCCATTGTTATTTTCATCATTTAATTAGTGATTTACGTTGGAAATTTGGGGGAAAATTTGTGAAAACTTCTTAGACTAATGTGTATTCGGATTTGAGGTCGGATTTGAGCAATTCTTGTATGGGTGGACTCGTTATCGAATGTGTATTCAGATTTTGTAATTTTGGTCAGATTCCGAAGCACAAGCCCGGGGTTGACTTTTTGAGTTGACTTTTTAGTATTAATTAAGGATCAAAGATTTATTATCCAGAATTATTTTCTATGATTTTTAATTATGATATTAAGTTGTTTTGGATAGATTTTAGCCATCCGGAGATTTGTTTCACAAGAGGGGGTCATTTTAAAGTATCGGTCTAGCTTCTTTGAGGTAAGTTTCTTGTCTAACTTTGTGGGGAGGGGGGGAACTACCCCTTAGTATTTGAGTCATTTGTGCTTATTGTGTCATGTGAAGGCCGTGTACGCGAGGTGACGAGTACGTGCTCGGGCTTATTTGTGGGAATTTGACCGTTTAGGACTCTTACATTCTTATGTTCATTAGATATGAAGTTGTTTTGTCATGTTAAATCCCCCATTTACTGAATTCACCCTTAAGTGTCTTATTTGGAATTAATTTCTTCATGTTCTACCCTTATTGTCGATTAAACTCTTATATGCCTTAACTGAAGTTGTTGCCTCTTTTATTACCATGTTATCCTCTCCACAATTGCTTATCCTTAATTGAAGTTATTATTATCTTTTTCGTAATTGCTTATCCTTAATTGAATTTGTTGTATATCTTCCGTGATTGCTCAACCTTAAATGAAGTTTTGTAAACCCTTTTCATTGTTGACTTATCCTTATTTGGAATCATTGATTCATGTTATCTCTCTTATCGTCAAATTGTACTTTTGTGTAATCATTGCTACACATTACCTTTACCTTGTTGAGCTATTATTGCGGAGACTATTATTACTTGTTGTGTTTTTCTTTGTGAGCTCGTTCTACCATTTATTCATGTTCTGAAGTTCCTCAGCTGACTTACTTGCCATACCCTCGTGTTATTGTTGTTGTTGTTGTATTCAGTGTTGTTGAGCTGATGGCTATGTGTGGTTGTGATATTGAAACTGTTTTGAGGAAATGTTGTGGTATATTGACACATATTGAGAAAGTCATTTTGTTGAGTTTTTATGTATTGGTACACATTCTATTGTTGAGAGGATTGTTATGATGTTTGCACAAGGTTTCTGTCGTGCCGTTGTTCTGATGTTTGCACGAGGTTTCTGTCATGTTATTGTTATGATGTTTGCACGAGGTTACTGTCGTGCTGTTGTTATTATTAATAATCATATTGTGGTATAAGGTCTGGGTGTTGAAGTGCATGCGGTGAGATAAGGTGGGCTTGATACGCGTGGCTAGTATAGGAACTACTAGAAGTCATGCGGTGTGATAAGGTTGGCTTGATACCTCGTGGCTAGTAGGGGAACTACTAGAAGCCATGCGGTGTGATAAGGTGGGCTTGATACGCGTGGCTAGTAGGGGAACTACTAGAAGCCATGCGGTGTGATAAGGTGGGATAAAATGCGAGATGCTATTTGAAAAATGAATTCAAAACTAAATGTCAAGGCTCCCGCGGTGATATAAGGAAAGATTGTGATTCGTTTTATGATTTGAGACTACGAGGCGATACCTTGATAGTGACTCTTGTTGATATTTCCCCATTCTTTTGTACTTTTCTTTGATTGTTATTTCCCTTAACATACTATTAATTGACTTTCTTCATGTTGCATTATTGCTTAGTTCTGTATTGTTAATCTTGTTGTACTATTCGTTGTTTCAATTTCATTGTTGTATTTATTACACTGTACATTTTGTAGTGATCATTTCTTATGTGCCATTCATTGTCTCTACTCTTACTTGGTGACTTGAATTGTGGTAGAACAGTTGCACATGCATACACATAAATAAATCACCCATATTGGTCTAAGAAGATGAATCTTGATGTTTTGACCATTTACATGTACTCCCGCGTACTTGCCTTATGTGAGAGTTATCCTATTGGCACATGAGTTGTCCGTGCAGTCATGATGATTGTTGGCATATGAGTGGTCTGTGTGTATATTAGATATTTTCACTCCCTTGTCACGCGAGTCGTCCGTGCTATTATAAATTATAATGTGGGAACAAGATGCAGAGTGATTAGGGTTCATGAATTGGGACCCGTGATTTGTGATTTTGAGGTTTGGTACCTCGTGGAAACTCTTGGGTAAACCTGGTGTGAAAGCGGTTATTCCTATTGAGGTGTCACTTGTTTTCCTTTATTTGGTTTCACCGGATTTGAAATTTGTTCAGCTAACTCTACAATGTTATTACATGTTTGTTCCCTTTTCTAACTATTGCTTTTAGCTTCCTATTACAAGTATTGAATTATTATTGTCATCATGCCTAGATTTATAGAGACACTGCTCCTTGTTTGTTCTACATTTATACTTGTTCAGGTGTTTAGTCCAGTGGGTGTCTTGACTGTCCCGCGTCACTACTCCACCGAGGTTAGTCTTGATACTTACCGGGTACCGTTGTGGTGTATTCATACTATGCTTTTGCACATTTTTTTGCGCATCTCATATGCCTCAGTTATTGGTGATTGTTAGCTAGCTGATCGACCATTGCTGTGGAGACTCAAGGTAAACCTGTCGTCGCTTTCGCAAGCCTCGGAGTCAGTTTCCGAAATTGTACTTGTACTGTTTAATTCTACTCCGAACAGTTATATCTAGGGATTTTCTAGCAACTCAATAGAGCTTATGACTTATACCACCGGTTTTGGGATTGTAAGTTGTGTATAAAGAATTATATTTCGTATTTATCAGCTGAAGGTTGACTTCTTCTATTAATTCAATAATTGTTAGGCTTACTTATTCTTAGAGACTAGGTGTCGTCAAGACATCCTACAGAGGGAAATTGGGGTCGTGACATGTTAGTATCATAGCTCTAGGTTCATAGGTGCTACGAGTCATAAGCGAGTTTAGTAGAGTCTTGTGGATCTATCAGAGAGGATGTACTTATCTTCGAGAGGCTACGAAACTATCAGAGACGTGTGAGTTTATTGATCTCAGAGTTTGAACCTTTGTCATTCTATTCTCTCACATACGGTGAGGACACGAGTTGTAGTTGTCGACGGCCAAATTTGACCCTTCCTTTTAAAATTAATTTATTCACGCTTAACAATTTACAATAAATACTTTAAAAGTATTTTTCTATTAATGAATATCTATTTTATAAATTAATTAAGTATTAGTTATAAAATTAATCACATAGTACTAATATTGTGTAATTACAAATGTATTTACTATTATAAAACTAACTTTTGTATGTACATTACATAGGTTTTATAATTTGACAAGATTACTCCTTAATATCCAATGAATTAGGCTACTATATTAATATTTTGAAATTAGTGCTATAATTCAAAATATATGTCATTTATAGATAATTAATCAATAATTAGAAGTACATATAACAATTATAATTTTTCCACATTTATTGGAAATTGTTAAGTCTATTTAAATTAATTTATTTCAAAAAACGATTAAAGACTAAAAGGCTACAATTGCAATTCTTCACTAAACACATATTGGCTATTAGTTAAATCATTTTCGGCCCAAATGTGCAAGCCCAAACGAAAAACAACCCAGCCCAAACGCCCCATCCCTTTCGAACATGGCAATCCTTGACATTACCTCTCAACCAATCACGGCCTGACACGTCACCCTCTAATCCTACTCACAAAACAAACACAGGCAACCTAGGTCGTTGATTCAAATCTTCAATGGTCACAAATTATCCCTATTTGCTATTTAAATCTCAACCCACTATCAGAAATTATCTCAACCGATTGGATCATACAGATCCAACGGTCCCCGAAATTTCTCGAAATTGATTTTCAAAAATATGTAACGCCCCGATTTATTAGGATCGTTGATCAAAGGATCCAACGGCCCAGATCTCTTTTTCTCGTTTTATCTCAGAGACCATTTGGTCTCACCCCCAAAACCCTAAATCATTTCCTACCCGCCCAGCCACCCTTCTTTCCCCTTCTTCTATCCTTTCTCTCATCTACCCTAATGCCATTAATCAACAGACCTTGCACAAATTAGTGCAAGGTCGTGAAATCAACCTCAAATCATCTTGTTTGTCTCCCATATCCAGGATTCCCGCTGAACCATTGCTTATTTCATCACCAAAAATTAAATATCCCAAAATCTGAACCCTAATCTCAGAGATGAAACTTCAAATCGCGACAAACCTTACAAATCCATGGCATGCATGGTTATTCCTTTTTTCCTTCACTCTTAGTCCCATCGTGCTTTCCATTTCGCCTTTCAATTCAAAACCCTAGTCGAAGAAATCATACCAAAAGGGTGAAACATCAAACTCGCCTGATTTCTTCTTTCGTTCTTTCAAGTCAAAGTGAGCATGAGGTGTTAGTTGGATTCATCAAATGCAATGAACTCTGGGTATTAATGTTCTGACTGATGCTTTGTTGTGCTTTAACGTTCAATGACTCACTCCACTCCAGTACTCGGGTAAATTCATTACTGGATTCCCCCCTCTGGCTTTTGATTTTCACTCGATTATTTATCATCATCTACCGTGCGTCACTCTCCACTACTGGTTTTAAATTCGTAAAGCCCTAGAGCATTGAATTCCACTATAAAAGGGGGTCAATGTTCTCCCCAATACACAATCTAACACCAACGCACCAGAATGGCCTAACACTGAACGCATACAGTCCCAAACTTTAAGACAATTAGGGTTTCTTATATGAGGTCTCTTACTATTTTTCTCTCTTTTGCCGAGTTTCTTTTGCTGGTTCGAGTTTGAAAGCTTTGGGATCTTTGAGCAATAAAGGAATTCATTTGGTCTAATGCCCTTAAGAAGGTCAACATCTTTCTCTCCCTCTTTCTTTCGTTCATTTCTCTAAATTATTTAGATATGTCGATGTTAAGATCTATAGATTAATATTATGGTGTATGTGACATTTGATATTTATGTTTTGTTAGTTTGACAACCTTTTATGATCAGCTTGTTTTGTTATGATTCTCTAGAATAATAATCGATTAGGTAAATGATAATTATTGATCTTTGTTCTGAATTTTCTTACAGTCTCCATGCCTAATTTCTTATATGTTTAAGTTCAATGCAAACTTCATAGCTCTCAGTGACTTACAATGAACTCATTCCTATTTTATTGCACTTTTGTAATTTTGTGAGTTTTAGAAGCTAAGTTTGCTACTTGATAGTTGTTGCTAAATTGAAACCTGAACTTGTTCAAGACTTGTCTCCATGTTCCTTAACCTTAAGTTTGAACTTACAATGTCTAAATACTTTCTTGTCTATGCTTGTGTTTGTCCAACTATCTTACTGAGTTATCACTATTCTTATACTTTGTGTTAGACATCATTAGCATGCTCATCTGAACTTCATGCATTTCCCTTCACGGATGATTCTGCTGAGATTTCATGTTGTTGCCCTGCACCTTATTTGCCTTATGGTTGAGTTCATTATTTGGTAATCTTAACATGATATCTATAGTATGTCCATGTCATTTAAGTTGAAAAAATCTGAGTGTCTAAATACTTTTCTTCTCTGTATTTGTACCTGTCATCTACTACTTGAACAAGAAGTTCACACTATGCGAGGCCAAGTATACTTTGATAGAACGCATCTGTTGTGCTCTGACCTGGTTTGCTCAGAAGCTAAGGCATTACATGTCGGCATACACCACACATATGATATCTCGGCTCGATCCTCTCAAGTACAGCTTTCAGAAGACAATGTTGTCACGACCCAAAACCCATTATAGGTCATGATGGCGCCCAACGTCGCTAGGCAGGACGAGGGTGAACTATCACGTAAAGCGTTCATTTTATTACTTTCCAAATCATAAACTTTTATTAAGTAAGGAAATCTACACCTTTAAAATTCACAGGTACATACATAATTAGTATTGCACAAAATAAAAGGTGAAAATAATATGCAAATCCGTAATCATCAACTAGAATATCCCTAAAACCCGGTGCCACAAGTGCATGAGCATTTACTAAGGAGTACAACAGTAATACAACATATGTCTGGAATGTAAATAAGATAGGATAAAGTAAATAGTACGATGGAGACTCTGTGGGCTGCGATACGTAGCCTGGAATGCAGCTCACCATAAAGTCTCCTCAGTAGTTGCGCCTACGCGCCTAGATGTCCACCAAATGAACTTGTTAGATCCTGCACATTTAGTGCAGAACTGTAGTATGAGTACGTAAATCAACGCATACCCAGTAAGTATCTAGCCTAACCCAGAAGAAGTAGTGGTGAGGGGCCAACATCGACACTTACTAGAGGTCCAATAAAGGAGTATGCTAAATCCTAAACAGATATGAAGCATAATAGTAATAGTGGGATAAAACAGTAACCAACATAATCTTTCAAAATTTCTTTTAATGATATAAATTTCTCAATCTCGTATTCTATCTCAACAACTCAGAAAATATCAAGTGCCAATATCAAATGAATAAGGGATACCATATGAGATGACATGCCGAGGTTGTATGGCCCGATCCAGAATAATGTGTATACTGTCGAGAGTCAAGCGACACGAACCATAGATGCATCTATTATACTGCCGAGGTGTTCGGCCCACTCCACATGAAAAGGAAGAAATTTATCGAATTACGAGTCACATGCTTACAACACAGATATAGGTGCATAGTAGTGAATACACCCCTTTACGTTTATCAAATATCTTGGCAACAACTCAAGGTAGCTCGGACTAATATATATGTTTCTAAATCAATTTCAATTTTAATGTCAATTAATTAAGCTAGAAAAATGAGTCAAAACAATTCAAATATTACATGATAAAGTCTTAAGTCTATTCGGACATAAATATGCTTTAGCTACGTACGGACTCTCATCACCTTGTGCGTACGTAGCACCCACAACTAGTTGCACATAATAATAAATATCACCTAGGGGTAGTTTTCCCCACACAAGGTTAGACAGGAGACTTACCTCGCTCCAAAGTTCCAATAACCGGCTCCAATGCCTCTCGAACTCCTCAATTCAAAGCAAAGCGATCTGAAACTAGTCAAACTACATGAAAACCAATAAAAATATACTCCAACACTCATAAATAATTAGTTTACAATAAATGCCCAGCTCCTCTTGCAAAGTCAGCAAAGTCAACCCTCAAGACCACGTGCCCGGATTCCAAAACTTCTTGAAGATAAACTTTACCCATAACACTACGAACTCAAATATATGATTTATTCCAAATTCCATGTCCAATTTTGTGGTCAAAATTCAAAAATACGATTTCTAGGTTTTTTTACCCAAACCCCACAATTTCTACTAATATCCATGTTTTAATCCATATATAACTGGTGTACTTAGCTCACAATTTGTGGAAGTTCCTTACCTCAAGGTAGATAATAAAGTTGACTACTCCAAATTGCCCCAAAAATCGCCCAAGCAAGAGAGGAAACAAAATTCCTGACTGAGCAACATATATTCTACCCAGGCATCTTCGCACCTACGGCACCCCAGCCGCACCTGCGGCTTCGGTTTTGCGGAAAAATGTCTGCTCCTACGGAAGTCACTTAGGCCCCGACCAGCCGCACCTGCGGCCCAAGACTCGCACCTGCAAGGGTAATTCTACAGCCCTCCCCTCGCTTATGCGCTTCCACGCCTGCGTGATCTCATCCGCTTCTACGAAGCCAGCCACGCCTCTCCAACTCCGCATCTGCGGAGCCTCGTCGTCTCTGCGGGCTCGCAGATGTAGAAATCCTCCTCGCACCTGTGACCACTGCCCAGATCACTCAGAACTGCTTCTGCTACCCCTTGGCCATTTTTGCGGTTTCTCACCTGCGGCCATAAACCTCGCAGGTGCGACCATACCATAAGCCTTAAGCTTGAGCAATTCCTTACGTCCAAAACTCAACCCAATTCGAATGTGATTCGCACCTGAGGCCCCCGGGACCCCATCCAACCATACCAAGGCATCCTAAAACATGATACAAACTTAACTCAACCCTCAAATCATGCCAAACAATATCAAAATTATGAATCGATGATCAAAAACTTTCTTTGAACTTTCAAACTTTAAACTTCGCCGAACACGTCTGAATTAAACTTAAACATCCCGAAATGACGCCAAACATTACACAAAAGTCACAAATCATGATAAAAACCTATTCCAAGGCTTGGAACCCCAAACAGATATCGATAAAACCAAAGTCCACTTCAAACCAAACTTAAGGAATTCTTAAACATTAAAAATGCCAACTTTCCATAATGAGCGCTGAAATGATACTGCACCACCCGATACTCTTTTCGAATATTATACGAACCTAATGAAATCTTAAAATCCCGATTTCGAGGTCATTTACTCCAAAGTCAAACCTTAGTCAACTCTTCCAACTTAAAGCTTCCAAATTTAGAATTTCTATCTGAATCAACGCTGAACTTCCTGAAATTCAATTCCGACCACACGTACAAGTCATAAAACATGAAGTGAAGCTACTCAAAGCCTTAAACCTCCGAACGATGCACTAGATATCAAAACGACTGGTTGGGTCATTACAAATGCCTCCCAGAAAGCTAGCTAAATAGGAAATTCTCCTTAGCGAATTTGACATCGTGTACATAACTCAGAAGGCCATCAAAGGACAAGTTTATCTGAACACCTCACCGAAAATCTAGTGGATAGGTATTACAAACCATTTACCATGTATTTCCTCGATGAAGAAGTACTATTTGCTGGGGAGGATATTGTAGAATCATACCCTGAATGGAGGATATTTTTCGATGGAGCAGCAAACTTCAAAGGAATCGGGATTGGGGAAGTCCTGATTTCGGAATCTGGACAACACTATCCAGTATTGGCAAAGATAAGATTTCCATGTACCAATAATATGGTTTAATACGAGGCATGCATCCTTGGAATCAAAATGGCAATCAACATGAACATCAACGAACTTTTGGTCATAGGATATTCCGATATGTTGATCCACAAAGTCGAAGGAGAATGGTCAAACAAGAATGTCAAGATATTGTCGTACCTGCACTGCGTGAAGGATATGTGCAAGAAGTTCACAAAGATAGAGTTCAGGCATGTCCCCGGAATTCAGAACGAGTTCGCAGGCGCCATTGCAACTTTGTCATCCATAATTTATCATCCAGACAAGAACTACATCAATCCAATCGAGGTAGAAATAAAGGCAACATGCCTATTGCTTCCATGTATAGGAAGAACCAGATGATAAACCTTGGTATCACGACATCAAGAAGTTCCTCGCGACCCAGGAATACCCAATAATTGCTACTAATGGTCAAAAGTGATCCCTCAAGAGGTTGGCAAACAACTTTTTCCTCAACGGGGAAGTCTTGTACAGGAGGACCCCAAACTTAGGCTTGCTAAGATGTGTAGATATCGCTGAATCAACCAGATTGTTGGAATAAATACATGTAGGGACTTGCGGACCCCATATGAATGAGTTCATAATAGCTAAGAAGATTTTGAGAGCTAGATATTTTTAGATGACTATGGAAAGCGACAGCATCTGCTATGTGAAGAATGGCCTCTGGGTATTAGGGTTATGACCGATGGTTTCTTGTGCTTAAACATTCAACGACTCACTCCACTCCAGTACTCATGTAAAATCATTACTGGATTTCCCCCCTCTATCTTTTATTTTCACTTGATTAGCTATCATCATCTACTATGCGTCACTCTTTACTACTGGTTTTGAATTTGTAAAGTCGTAGAGCATTGAATGTCACAATAAAAAGGGGTCTTTAGTCTTCTCACCAACACACCAGAACCACCTAACACTGAACGCATACAGTCCCAAACACTAAGAAAATTAGGGTTTCTGATATTAGGTCTCGTACTGTTTTTCTCTCTATTGCCGAGTTTCTTTTGCTGGTTCGAGTTTAAAAGCTCTGGATCTTTGAGTAACAAAGGAATTCATTTGGTCTGCTGCCCTTAAGTATGTCAGCATCTTTCCCTCCCTCTTTCTTTCATTCATTTCTCTCATTGATTTAGATATATCGATGTTAAGATCTATAGATTAATATTATGTTGTATGTTTTTTACATGTGATATTTATGTTTTGTTAGTTTGACAACCTTTTATGATCAGCTTGTTCTGTTATGATTCTCTAGAATAATAATTTAATAGGTAAATGATAATTATTGATCTTTGTTCTGAGTTTTCTTACAGTCTTCATGCCTAATTTCTTATATGTTTATGTTCAATATAAACTTCATAGCTCTTAGTGACTTACAATGAACTTATTCCTGTTTTATTGCACTTATGTAATTTTGTGAGTTTTAGAAGTTAAGTTTGCTACTTGATAGTTGTTGCTAAATTGAAACCTGAACTTGTTCAAGACTTATATCCTTGTTCCTTAACCTGAAGTTTGAACTTACAATGTCTAAATACATTCTCGTCTCTGCTTGTGTTTGTCCAACTATCTAACTGAGTTATCACTACTATCTTCTACTTTGTGTTAGACATCATTATTGTTGAACCAATCATGCTCATATGAACTTCATGCATTTCCCTTCACGGATGATTCTGCTGAGATTTCATCTTGTTGACCTGCACCTTATTTTCCTTATGGTTGAGTTCATTATTTGGTAATCTTAACATGATATCTCTAGTATGTCCATGTTATTTAACTAAGTTGAAAGAATCTGAGTGTCTAGATGCTTTTCTTCTCTGTATCTGTCCCTGTTAACTCTGAGAGTGATATCTAAAGATATCACTATAACTTTTCTCATGACCAGCTTAACTGTTGTATGCATAGGGAACTATCTTATTTTCACCAAGCTATTTTCTCCTCATGAATCTTTGCTGAATATATATTTTGTAAGGTTAAACTATTCTTAGTGTAAGTCATGATTTGTTTGGACAAAGTCAACTAGTAATTGTTGCACAACTGAGATTGTTTGTTCCATAGTCAGTTCAGATCTTCATATACATGTGTAATTCCAAAACTGGTACAATACATCACTTTCCTTAATCTCTTTGAGGAATTGTTGAGTTTCTGTGAAATTTGCATGCATCTATCACTAACTTGGGCTCCATGAAAATTAGGATTTAGGCATGCTACTATAACCAATTGATAGTTTTGGGAACTAAAACATGATCACTTCGTACCTATATGTTATACTAGATCTATGCTTGAGTTTGAACTTGTGTTGATATAATGTCTTTCATATCCTTTCTTTATCAACATGTTGGTATGGTTCTGTAATGTGTAAAGTTTCTCTGCTTATATGAGGTCATTATTTCATTCATCATGCCCATGTATAGTTGATTAAATGTAACTAGTGTCCCTGCTCTAACTCTGCAACACCATGTTCTAACTCGAGTTATGCTTAGCCCTCCAATTGTTAGCTTGAAGTTGAACTTGGCTCTCAAACCTTATTGAAGTTCATTTATTGATATTATTTGAACATATTGACTTGTTAATACTGTTAGAAGCATGATCATGTGGAGACCTTAGGGATCCCATGTTTAAATCTGTAAGTTTGTAATCATGATGAAGGTTTAGTCCCACAACCTTGATAATATCTCTGTAACAATTGCTGACTATGATTGTTGGTTTAAATCTTCCTTGATGTCTTCAAGGTACCAAGTAATATTATCAATGCATGTTTGGATATGTTATGCCTTAGTAATTTATTCCTACAATGGTGTGATTATGAAACCTCTTTGTATCTGTGTGTATTCTAAACATGGCCCCTCTCCCTTTAGGTTTCCTTGATATGTTTCCCTATTTAGTATCATAGTAGTATGTATTCTCTTATGTTATTTTTATTAAGAGGAAAGTATATATTTTGGGGTAAATACTTTAGTACTTGGTTTTCATTGGAAGGGCCTCATCGGCACTTAAACCCGTAAGAAAAACATGATGTTAGTGATTAAGAGTATTTGGGAGAGGAGTTCGACTCTAGGTTGGTCTTCCTTCCCCGGCACAAGCATTGACATGGGCCTTGAGTCCCTTGGGAACTTTGAAATATCGGGGTATATAAGGGGAGCATCGACCTTGAGTAGGGTTCCCTCCTTAGCTCTTAATTCATTGATACATTTAGTGTTTTTTAAGGGTTTAGTGCTCAATGACAATGAAAGGTTTTCAATGTGAATTATTTGCTAAGTAAAGCCACCACATTAATACATAATTTCCTCTACCATGTTAATCTTGTTCTTGCTTCAATTATTTGTTTATGTATTTGTTATGCATATCAAAATATGTTCTGTAGTTTAAATATGTTAAATGTATTGGATGTATATCTAATGACCTTCTTATTTTTCACATGTACATCTGTTTGGGCCTCTGAGTTCTTGATGAACTCAGGCCCAATTCCAGCTACATTGCATCTCATTGAGGAGTCCAAAGTCAGCTCGTATCCGCGTCTCTTCACTGATGGGCCTATCTTCTTGAGGCCCAATCCCAGAGTCCAGTCCTCTTTCCCTCAACTCCTTTTATCATTATTACTGCCTCATTAATTTAGTTTGTTGATTCTACTAGTTTAATATTAGTTGTATTTGTTATGTCTTTATTGTTGTTGATCTCTTATGTATATAACACTCATATATTAGAACACATGCTTTTTCTTTTATGCTTTAATATTATATGAGCTTAGGAAAGCCTTAAACAATATAGGATTAAACAGGAAAAATAGCTAATAGTAGATCCTTAGTTCACTAATTAAAATCTGCTCGGTAATTGTTATGTTTTTCACTAACCATTCTTCTTTTTCAACATTTCAAAAATCTAGAACTTGGTAAAACATCAGCTTTATTTCAAAATGTGAAAATCAGATTTCAGTTTCGCTTTTAAAAAGAAATCAAAACATCAAAGAACCGTCTCCTTTAAGGAATATTTTCGGTAAATAACCCCTCTAAAAAAGCTCTCTGAATCTAAGGTAACTCTAGATACACTTCCTCAAAAAACAATCTTTTTAGCAATATGTAAATAACCATCCCCCAGATCAAAGTGTTTTCATAACTCAATCTATTTTATAAACTTATAAAATCTAGACCGCTTACGTACCAATTTCAAAAATCTTTTAACATCTCTTATGAACCCTTTCATAAACTCATATCCCTTTAAGACCCTGCATTCTTTCTGTCAATATCATATGTAGGTGTATAGTAAGCAGCCTTCCCTATTACTAATTAAAGTCTTTTACAAATAATTGATTTGAAACTTAGTCTAAATCCTATGGAGATACCTCATGTAGATTTTAAGGGGTGCCTAACATCTTCCCCTTAGAAGAACAAGAATCCTTACCCATAATTTTACCGGTTAGAAGACCAATAAAGAACATGACTTAGTAATGAAATAGGTACCCTAGTATACCTTTAAATATCAGGTGGCGACTCTCTTTCATCAATAACAAAGGAACCACAAGTTGAATCTTGTTTTGACTAGTGCAAAATTAGGTGCAACAGCAGTTACCGGCGATGCTGCCCCCAGAGCCGATATTACAAGGACCGGGGTAGAGGCATAGGTCGAGGAGAAGCACGTACCGCGTCTAGAGCACATATCAGAGCAGCAGTTGAGGAGTCTCTAGTAGCTCCGGTTGGGGGACAGTCACCAGAGGCACTTGTTGCTACCCCGGGGTCTCCTCTTTTGTATATCCAGATGAAACTTCGGGTCCAGGCTCAGCTTGTGATTGGTTATCTCAGTGGGATATCTGTCATATCAAGGTGGGACCAAGTGAAACAGTTTCGTTAGTTATAAGAAATTGAATGAGCCTTTCATTGAGCTCGGAGCTTAGCCCCGTGCCCAGGTATACCTTTCAATCGGGAAAGTTTTCTCGCAATATGACTTGTTCTATTTCCTCAACCATCAATTTACTGAAGTCCAAATCATCGGGGGCTATGAAAGATCTGGGAATCCCATAATCATCATCCTCGATCTCCCCTTGTTTGTCCGAATATTCCGAAGATGGTACCAGTGATTGCTATTTTGCCCCATTTTTTACCACCTAGTTTAGGACCTTCAATGTTGAAACTGTAGATGCTTGTGTCACCTATTCAACCTCAAATATTTCTTTTGTAGCCAGTTATTCCCAGTGGACTGTTTTAACTTCGTCAAGTGTTGGGAATTTCAATGTTTGGTGCAGCGTCAAAGGCACCACCTTCATGTTGTGGATCCATGGCCTTCCCAATAGAGTGTTGTATCTCATATCCCCTTTGATTGCATAAAATTTGGTCTCCTAGATGGTCCCGACGGTGTTTACTAGTAATGTTATTTTTCCTTTAGTGGTCTCACAAGCCATGCTGAATCCGTTTAGAACTCGAACTGCAGGCACGACTTGGTCTTGCAAACCGAGCTATTCCACGACCCTTGATCGAATGATGTTGGCCAAGCTACCTGATTAATTAACACACATTTAACCCGAATTTTATTTATGAGTATAGATATTACCAGTGCATCATTGTGGGGTTTCACGATACCTTCTGCATCTTCATCGTCGAAAGATAAAGTTCCTTCCGGTATGTAGTCCCCAGTTCGTTTCTCCCTAGTGATGGATACTTCAGTGTGTTTTAACATCGGCCCCTGTGGGATATCAACTCCTCTAATGATCATATTAATGACATTTTGAGGTTCTTCTTATTCTGTCTATTTGTTAGAATCCATGTTCCTGAAATGATTCTTGGCTCGGTCGCTCAAGAACTCCCGAAGGTGCCCATTATTAAATAGACGAGCTACTTCCTCCCTCATTTGTTGACAATCCTCCGTTATGTGACCATGAGTACTGTTCTATTTTCACATCTAGTTAGGATCCCTTTGAGTTGGATCGGACTGTAGGGGTCGAGGCCATTTGGTATCTTTGATGTGCCCGATAGTCGATACAATGGCGGCAACATCGACATTAAAGTTGTATTCCAATAGCCTTGGTGCGTTTTTAGACCTGTCAAGGCCATTTTTGGTTATAATTCCTCGGCTGATTTGACCTCAGTCGTTCCTCCTTTCATTTCCCATGGGGTTTCACCCAGATTCGCTACTTCTCCGATATCCGTTATATGGTTGATACTTATCCCTATTTGGCCTCGATTCACGATCTCTCTCTTGACTCTATCAAAGGTTCTGACTGGATAAACAGACCCGAAAGGAGCCCCCAGTTGATCGTCTTCGACTCTAATCTTCGATTGATATCGGTTATGCACATCAGCCCAAGTGACAGCCAGATATTCTATTAGATTTTGCTTCAATTGTTGTGAAGCCACCGAACTTCGAACATTGAGTCCTTGGGTAAAAGCTTGAACGGCCCAATCATCAGCCACCGGTGGAAGGTCCATCTGTTCCATTTGAAATCGAGATACGAATTCTCTCAGCATTTCCTTATCCTTTTGCCTCACTTTGAAGAGGTCTGATTTCCTAGTTTCGACCTTGATAGCCCCAGCGTATGCTTTCACAAAAGATTCTGTAAGCATAGCAAATTAATCAATAGAAATAGGGGGTAAGTTGTGATACCACATCATGGCTCCCTTTGACAATGTTTCTCCAAATTTTTTCAGTAAGACAGACTCGATCTTAACATCCTCCAAGTAGTTTCCTTTGATGGCTCATGTGTATGGAGTGGCGTTCTCATTTAGGTCAGTCATTCCGTTATACTTAGGAATCTCAGGCATGCAAAATTCTTTGGGGATCGGCTTCGGAGCCACACTCGGTGAGAAAGGTTCTGTACAAACTTCTTGGAATCCAAGCCTTTCTGTATCGGCGGTGCTCCCGGGATTTGGTCGACCCTAGAAGTGTAGGTCTCCACATTTTTGTCGTTTGCTTCAATTTTCTTCTCCCCTGATTCTATTCGTTTTGTCAGCTCCTCGAGCATTTTTATGATCTCGGGGTTATTACCCGACTCGTTCCCACTCGACCTTTCCGCGACTGGTTTTTCCCTTTGAGTGATTTCTCGAGATAGGCCAGGCTCGATCCCGCTGGGTGTGTGGCTCTGGTTTTGTAACTAAGCTATTATCGCATGTTGAGCCTGCAATATTTTGAAGATCTTCTGAAGATTGACCATGTCCCCTCCATTGTTTTGAGTATCATGTGTCGTCGATCGAGATCCACCACGGATGCTATTCTCGGGGTCAGTAGGGGGGCTTGTGTCGATACCCACATGCGAATTAGCGTCTAACGGGTCCGCAATTGGAATTCTGATGGGATCAATGGGTAGTACCTCGTTACCAGGCACTAAGTTATTATTTTCACCGTGGTGACCAAATTCATCGTCGGCAGGTAGAGGTGCTAATTGTGAGTTTGACATTTTGAGCTTAAGCCTGAAATCAGATACAATTTAAAGAACAAGTGAAAAATAGTGTGTGTTATAGAAATTTGTATCAAATAACCACTATTATCCTTAGCCCCACGGTGGGCGCTAGACTATTTACCTTTAAAATCGGATAACAATTGAATTTATAAGGAGTTTTAAGGATACGTGGATTAATTTGACACAAAGCGATAGATTGAACTATAAGTAAAACAAACAATAATAAAGTAAATTCAAACTGTGTGACTTGAAAAGTTATAGCCTTGAGAAATACACCTCACACGAACTGAATATGATCAAAATAATGTCAAATATAGAAGAACAGTAGCTTGCAGAAAGAAAATAATATTATAATGCTTTTGGGATGCATGTTACCATGCCTATTACAAAAATCAGACACCCTTTATATAGTAGGGGAGTCTTACTTTAGGTACAATTCTATAAAAGGTAAGAAATCTCATGATTTTCTAATTAGTCAGTCTCTTGTTGATATGTGCCGAGATTCCCGCCATGATATCTGACCGGTTGCAAATACTTCAACCTTTCGTTATTGGGTCTGATAATGTTTCCTCGAGCTTGTTCAGAATTGGGATCGATTCCGGAGTCACGGGCTCGAAGACGTTGGAGACGTATGTTCTGACTTCGTTCTTTGGTTCGATGGAACCTGGGGTCGATCTTCAATCCATCACGTTTCGGTTCCAATCCATCATACACTAGATGAGCCCGGTTTCGGCTGTATGCAGCTATAACGATGATATTCGCTTTAATTCTACTGTCTCTGCTCCTTATAATCACGTTGAAGTACTTATTTTCATCCAAAAAACAAAATTGGTTTACAACTTAAAATATTATTTTCTTCAGAATTTCACATAAAAGTTTTTTAAAAATCGACACGGACCAGGCACGCAAATTAAAAAATATCAAATGAAACTATGGGAGGTTTCGGAACACAAAAATTAAGGCTAGTACTCAAAACGACCTATCAGGTCATCACAAATCTGTATAGGATATTGTTAATTCCACTACATGTTACGAGCATCTATATGCAATCCTACAGTAGTATAGAACCATGGTTTCTCGTGCCAAAAAGTTTATTTACGAATATTTTAAGATTATATTTGAAGAGTTCAAACCATAATACTTGTGTCTTGTGAAATAGTCAAATTGTTTAAATACGTATGGATTCAAAATATGCCTATTTTGGTATATTACTCTTTTATTGTCGAATTTATCATAGTTAAATGTATACTTTGTTAGCTTCCGCATGACGTTGTATTATTGCAATTAATGAGTCAAGCAATAGTCGTGACAGTTAATTGGTTGTAACTTAATTTTACTATGGTTAGTAGTAGAGTTAATTAACTACAGCTAGTGGTCGAGTTAGAGTTAATTTTGTTTTTTCATGTCTACATATGCATGTATAGCTGGATCACAATAGTGAGAATTCAATTGAATCTTCTGAAATATTCTCTTCATTTTCATTCTCTGCTTTGTTGACCTATTTAGCTCAAGAGATTCTCTTTCATTCAGCTCAAATTCCATGGTAGAGCTTCATGGATAGCTGAATTTGACATGGTATCAGAGCCACACGGCCATTAGTGTGGTCTTATACTTCTCAAATTCTTCTTTACAAGCTCATTCGTTGGACTCATCAATGGCGACAGTCGGTAATACTGAGCCGTAGAAGTTGAGCCATAATCATCCTCTGTTCCTGAATTCGAATGATAACTCACGTGCAATTTTGATTTCCTTACAATTACAAGGACCGAAAAATTACTCCATTTGGAGTCAAGTGATAAAATATTTCATCAAAGGCCGAAATAAGTTAGGGTTCATCGACAATACATGCAAAAGGGAGAATTACGGCACGAACCTTATTGATCTTTGGGAGCGATGCAATGCGATAGTATTATCATTGTTAATGAACTATGTTTCACTAGATTTACTCAGTGGAATAGTTTATTCCTCGAAGGCCAGTGCGGTTTGGAATGACTGGAAGGAGAGGTTTGAAAAAGTCGATTGTTCTAGAATATTTCAAATTCATAAAGAAATTGGAACTGCAAGTGGGGGTACAAGCTCGATCTCAGCTTATTTCTCAAAATTGAGGCTGCTTTGGGTAGAGTTTCAGTTTGGCCCCAATTCCGGAATGTGATTGTGCAAAATCTCGTGAATTTGTTCAATTCATGGAGCATCAGACACTTTTATAATTTCTTATGGGAATAAATGAGTCTTATGACCAAACACGCAGCCAACACTTGATGATGGATCTTGTTCCTTCTGTGAACAAGGCCTACTTTATGTTAATAGAGCGTGAGAGTCAAAAGACTATATCCAACACTTTTACCATTATTGATGGGGTGAAATGGCGGTACTGATGACAACTAGATTTGTGAATCAGCAGAGGCCAAAGAAAAATTACAATCTTCAGTGAGATGTCTGTCACATGAAAGGTCACACTAAAGAAACTTGCTACAGGGTAGTAGGACATCCAAAGTATAACAAATTCAGGAAGAACTACAACTCACAAGCAACAACTAACCTTGCGGCTGAAGATGTTCCAGCAGCTACAACTGGTTCCACTCTTATGGCTCCCACATTTACTCTAGAACAATATCAGCAAATTCTCCAACTGCTTAAAGGCAAGGAAACTGAAATAGCAGCTAATGCAACACGAATGGATTCAGGTATTATAATATCCCTAATGTCTAACTTGGATCGAGATGCTTGTATTGTAGATAGTGGTGCCTCTGATCATATGGTTTCAAAGCAAGAAGCATTACATAGTCCAACCGCATTCCTAAAGGTTAATACAGTTCATTTTCCAGATGGAGATGTGGCTGCAATTACACATAGTAGATCAACTAGTATATTCAAGGACCAGGAGATTAACGATGTTCTTCATGTTTCCAACTTTAAGTATAACCTACTGCCAGTTTCAAAATTGACAAAAGAGTTGCAGTGTTTGGTAGCTTTCTTTCCTGATATATGTGTGTTTCAGGATCTCTACACAGGGAAGGTGTTGGGAATTGGTAGTGAAACAAATGGACTGTACATACTCAAAGATTGCATACGCAGGAGGAAGCTTTCTATACCAATTGTACATACCACAATCATGCCTACTTCTATGCCAGTTAGTCGAGATTCAATAAAGTTGGGGATATGGCACAAGAGACATGGCCACCTACCTATGGAGATACTTAAGAGTATTGATAAATTCAAGAATCTCCATATTAGTAACAGAAACAGTCATTGTATAATGTGTCATGTTTGTCCATTACCTAGGCAGACTCGGTTGCCATTTCCAGTTAGTACTAGTAAAGCAAAGGCTTCATTTGATCTTTTACATGCTGATATATGGGGACCATTCAGAGTACCCACTTATGATAGTAAAAGGTTTTTCCTTACAGATGTGGATGATTTTTCTAGAATCACTTGGATTTTCTTGATGAATGCTAAAGATGAGACTTGTTGGTTAATGAAAAGATTGTTCTCTATGATCAGTACTCAGTTTGATTTTTCTATTAAAATCTTGAGAACAGATAATGGCTCTGAATTTGTTAATTCAAATATGAAGCAGTTAGTTGAGACACTAGGAATTATACATCAGACCACATGTGTTTATACTCCGCAACATAATGGCATAATGGAAAGAAGACATGGATACTTCTTTGAAATAGCTAGAGCTTTGAGATTTCAAGCTGCGGTGCCCCTAAAATTCTGGGGTGGGTGTGTTTTTACAGCAATACACATACACTACTAGAAATTCGGCAAAAACCGACCAAGGTCGACCGACCAACTTTGGTCGGTCAAAAAACCAACCAAAAGACCGACCAAAGTTGGTCGGTTTATCAAAATATATTTTTTTTTTACGAAACCGACCAACTTTGGTCGGTTTTCTTTGGCGCAAAAATACGAGAAACTATTTTTGAATCCCTCGAAATTTATGTTTCAAGAAACCGACCAACTTTGGTCATTTTTTAATTAAAATAAATAAATATTAATATTAAAAAAACCGACCAAAATTGGTCGGTTAATTCGGCGGGTCATTTAAAAAAACCGACCAACTTTGGTAGGTAATTTTACTTTTTAATAAAACCGACCAACTTTGGTCAATTATTTTTGTGCGAAAATATAATTAAAGAGTATAAATCAAATAAAAGACAGTCTTAAAACAAAATGTACCAATGGTCTAGTAGTAGAATAGTATCCTGCCACAGTATAGACCCTAGTTCGATTCCCAGATAGTGAATTTTTTTATTACATAATTAAAATACCGACCAACTTTGGTCGATTTTTTTTGCAATAATTTTTTTTTGATTTAATTGACCGACCAAAGTTACAAAAATACTGTCCACAGGTAAATGGTCGTGTTTTGGTCGGTGTTTGGCCATTACCGGCCAATGTTTGTCGGTTTTTACCGGATTTCTAGTAGTGATAATTAATAGATTGCCTTCTACAACCTTGAAAGGAAAGTCTCCTTATGAAATGTTCTTTAACACTGCACCATCATTTGATCACCTTAGGGTCTTTGGGTGTTTATGTTATGTTGTAAAGGTAAGGAAACATGACAAGTTCTCTTCTAGGACATTGTCATCAGTGTTTATGAGATACTCACCAACAAAAAGGGGTTATAAATTGTATGGCTTGCAGTCCAAGCAGTTTCTAATCCGTATAGATGTGATGTTTAAGGAGAAAGTGTTTCCTTTTAAACAGATGAAGATGCTACCTAATCCCTCATTCCCCAATTCTTGAGTTAACAGGTGAGAATTTACCCTCACATGTTCCTGATGTTGTTCAGGATGCTCTACCTACACCTACCAATGACTTTGCATTTGGTGATGATGATTCACCACTGAGTGGCGATGTACAATTTAATATTCTTGTATCACAGGATGTTGACACTCCTCAATCTTCCTCACATGTAGAGGTTGCCCAACCTATTAAAGTTAAAAAGTCCCAAAGAACAACTGGTCTTCCTAGATGGATGCAAGATTATGTGACAAGATCTTGTGCATATCCTATGTCCAATTATCTGAGTTATGATGGTTTATCTCCTTCATATATAAAGTGTCTCACTGCACAATCAGTCATTGTTGAGCCCAATCATTACTCTGAGGCAGCCAAGGATACAAGATGGGTCACTGCTATGCAATAGGAAATCTAAGCTTTGTAAGACAATGGGACTTGGGATATAGTTGATCTTTCTAAAGGTAAAACACCTATATGATGCAAATAGGTATACAAAGTCAAATACAAAGTCAATGGGGAGGTGAAAAGGTTCAAGGCTAGGCTTGTAGCCAAAGGCTTCAACCAAAAGTAAGGTTTAGACTATAAGGAGACATTTTCTCTTATAGCTAAAATGGTGACAGTAAGGTCAGTCATAGCTACAGCTGCTTTAGAGCATTGGCACATCTACCAGATGGATGTGCTTCTTACAGGGTGATCTCTTTGAAGAGATATATATGCATCTTCCTCAAGGTTTTGGCACCAAGGGGGAGTCTAGATCCAAGGTGTGAAAATTGAGAAAGTCACTTTATGGCCTCAAACACGCTTTTAGGCAGTGGAACCTGAAGCTCACAGAGGCTCTCTAAGATCTGGGATTTGTCAAAAGCCATTTTGATTATTCCTTATTCACACAAAGGAGAGGTGATACCT
Source organism: Nicotiana tabacum (assembly GCF_000715075.1). Lineage (NCBI taxonomy): Eukaryota > Viridiplantae > Streptophyta > Magnoliopsida > Solanales > Solanaceae > Nicotiana > Nicotiana tabacum. Next base: position 41,544,379 of record NC_134101.1, read on the forward strand.
TAGTTGTTATCCTAGTTTATATGAATGACCTTATGGTGACATCTAATAATCATCAACTCATTCAAGCTGCTAGAGATAACCTTCAGAAGAAATTAAAAATAAAAGATTTAGGGGAGCTCGGATTCTTCTTAGGCATAGAATTTTCCAGAAGTAAGGCTGATATTCTAATGAATCAGCGGAAATATGCCCTTGATTTGATCTTTAATTCAGGGCTAGGGGGAGCAAAACTAGTGTCTACACCACTGGAAGTCAATCACAAGCTAACATCAGTGGAATTTGATGAAGCCACAAAGACCAAGGATGAGGAGGACATTGTACTGACAGATGCTGAACCTTACCAAAAGCTGGTAGGAAGGTTGCTCTACCTTACCATGAACAGACTTGATATAGCCTATGTGGTTCAGGTTCTGAGCCAATTCATGCACAAATCGTAAAGGTCACACATGAATACAACCCTGAGAGTCATCAGATATGTGAAGAATGCTCCAGGTTTGGGGTTATTAATGTCCTCTGCACAAGCTCACACTTTGGTTGTTTACTGTGACTTCGACTTGGCAGCCTGTCCACAGTCTATAAAATCGGTCACATGGTACATCGTGAAGTACGAGCAATCACTTATTTCTTAGAAATCCAAGAAACAAAGCACAGTGTCAAGAAGTTCAGCAGAGGCAAAGTTTAAAAGCATGGCTTCAACAGTGGCTAAACTATCATGGCTCGTGGGACTATTTAAGAAACTAGGCATCAATGTGACATTACCCATAGACCTTTTTTGTGAGAGTAAAGTAGCTATACGGATAGCTATCAATCCAATATTTCATGAGAGGACCAAACATATTGACATCGATTGTTATTTTGTAAGGGAGAAGTTTAGGGTCTCATTCAGACTCATCATGTTAGTACCAAAGATTAACTTGCAGACTTACTTACCAAAGGCCTTGGGAAGACACCACACTTTCATTCATTGAGCAAGCTGGGAGTAGAGAATTGGTTCTTACCCTCCAGCTTGAGGGGGAGTAATGAGCCAAGCAATAGTCGTGACAGTTAGTTGGTTGTAACTTAAGCTTACTACGGTTAGTACTAGGGTTAGTTAACTACAGGTAGTGGTTGAGTTAGAGCTAGTTTTTTTTTTTTTATTTCTACATATGTATGTACAGCTCGATCAAAATAGTGAGAATCCAATTGAATCTTTAAGAATATTCTCTCCATTCCATTCTCTGCATTGCCGACCTATTCAGCTCAAGAGGTCCTCTTTCATTCAGCTCAAACTCCATGGCAAAGCTTCATGGATAGCTGAATTTAACAGCAATCCTAATAAAATCAATATTTTCGATATTTTCCCTTCTAAAATATAATTGACAGCAATTAATTAACAAAAGTAGTTTTTTCAGGAAATAGTGTTACGTCTCCAGAACATGCAAAATGCTTCGACATTTGCTTCAAGCACTACCAGCTGGCAGAAGGTGCATATGCATTATTTTTATCATACGTTGACAGATTCAACAAACAACAAAGTAATTAGTTCTTTGACATTGGATTTGGGATTTGTGTATCCATCCTCATCCTTGAAAAAGGTATGTGATATGCGTGCAAGATTTAAAGCTCGTTCGAGGACAAACATTGGCACTTCCATTTCCATAGGGCTGAGGAATTCCTTGTTTATGTCTTTCCATGCATTCGTGACTTCATTCTGGATCTCAATGTATGCCTCTTGCTCTGAAGTTCCATGTTCTTTCATGTAGCATTCAACAATTGAAGCTACATGTCCTCTTTGTTGTTCCTCCTACAATACATAGATGTCAATATCTTCAAAACAATCCAATTAATAATGAAATTATATATACATCAATTTTTAATCATATACAGCCTAAACTGCATAACTCACTTTTAAGCCAAATTGAAGAAAATTTTACAACATAAAATTTGTTTGTGTATTCAAATTTAGTTGCAAAATCCAATTGGCTAGTTATTGTTGGTCGATTTCTTCATGTATCCAGATTATCAGATCAACTTAATGGAACGTAAGTTATCATGTTACGTTCTTACATTAACTTGTAAATTCTATCCTCTTCCATAGGATAATATTTATTTTATTTTTTTTAAGCAAATTATATTACTAGGCGGGCGGGCTGCCTAGTAGCTATTATTAATAAAAAAAAACACAAAGGAAGAGAATAAGTAAGGGAGGCAAAAGCTACCGTAGTGTTGCCTCTATTGCCTTGGCTATATAATCATCCTTGTGTGCCTCCATCGCCTCGCAGCCTCATGGCGACTGCCGGCAAAGTCTCACGAGTGCGAATGATCTCATAGCCATTTGGATACTTCCCAAGGGTATAGGACAAATAGCAAACTTACTGAGCTAGACCTTACCTTACTATTCCTAGTGAGGATAGTATTTAATAAGTTTTGCTTATATAAATTTATCCCGTAAACTATACCAAACTATTTCCATGATAAAAAACTATTTCCTATATATATTGGTTAAAATTGCTTAAAGGCACTTTTTGTTAATCTTTTTTTGGATCTAATAAAATTTCAAATAGAACAATATTTATCCAAACATTTTTTTCTTCCTCATGCAACTATATATAAACTAAAAGGTATTCTGCGAAAATAATGAATTGGTTTGCATTAGAAGTTGTCCCTTATATTATATGTACTTGTCATTTGGCATCAAAAAAGTAATTATAGGAGTAACATCTTTTTCCTAGCTAGCCTCAATAGAATGAGGGAAGGGGAACATATATAGAGAGTGTACCTCTGGATCGCATCCGTGAAAAGTACAAGTTCATCAAAGGTTGCGTAATTAGCATCGAATGTGTCATCAATTATGGAGTTCAATTTGTTTACTTTTGTTAGCATTCTTCTCGCGCGACTATATCGAGGTTCAAAGTATATTCCCACCACCCAGAAGTGTACCTCCACCAACCTGTCTCTTGCATATGGTAATTTGCTTGACAAGTCTAAGTCCTTCCACCACCTATAATATGCAAGAGCATTTAATATAATTATATATCGTCAAAGAACAAACGAATTACCATATAAATATAGATGATAATTAAGTTCAATGGATGTACCTTGTAAGCTCGCTAAGCTCTTCCTGGTACAACTTCTGCAACATGTTGAAATCCAACTTTGCAAATTTCAAAAGCAAATTATTGTGCGCATCAATATTTTCATATATGTCTATGGAGTTCCTTGCTCCCACCCTTGGTACAGTTTTGCGAATCGGCTGGTTTAACGCTTCGGTAACTTGAGCTTTAAGCCAGTTATTGCTCAAGTTTGTGACAATGGAATCAAGATGAGTGGTGGTAAAGGTGAGAGCTTCTTCAAGAATATCCTCCCCGTGCACTCTCATATGTGCTGCTTCGTACAAACTTAGTAATCCTTGGACATCATTCTTAAGAGTAGTTTCCTTGAATTTCCCGTCATGGTTTGTGAATTGCTCGAATATAGCTGGTGAAACATTACGTTTATACTTTGACAGAAGTTAAGTTGGTTAAAATTCCAAAAGCACAGTTATAGCAAGTTATTATTGAAGAATTAGTATATGCTCTTGCCGCAACTGCTGGATTTCACAGCTAAAAAAATTTCAGTCACCTATGAAAATGTTAGTGTTTAGTTAGTGTTGATGAAGTTGGTATTGAGAAGAAGATGTTCTGTCTAGAAGAGGATAGAAGTATTTAAAATCATTTTCTTGTCCGACTTAGTTTTAATATTTTAAGGTATGTTTTGGAGGAAAACCAAATTTGACGATAATAATATAATAACAATATTAGTAGTCAAAGTTAACCACTTGTACACTTGTACGTACGTAGAGATCCGTCAAAATGGGTTTCACCTATTACATCAACCCAACTCAGTCGCTATTTGGATGTGATTGGGCTAAGATTTTTCTAACCCATTTAAAAGTGAGGTTTATAGTTCCACCCAAGTTAGTTCGTCTGCCCTTGAGGCTAGGCCAGCCCGTAGGCCCAAAAGAATTTAATTCAAATTTAAAACGAAAAGGGCCAAAACTGCCCTTTACTTATTCGATTTGGTTTTAAAATGTCTCCCTCCACCTATTTAATTTGCTTAAATTGCCTGTCATTAAAAATGTGGCTCATTTATGCCCTTATTTCTAACGGATCTTTGCCAAATAAAAAAATATTTTATTATATATGACATGGCAATATTTGATTGGACAAAATTAAAACCCCACCCCAACCCAGACATGATTTGTAAATAATCCATCCACGATCCACCTTAACCGCCCCGAGCCGTTGAACCCCTTTTTAGCCCCTGAAAATTTTGCTCAAGCAGTTGGCATTTCCAGTTAAGAACATATCTTCAAGATTTTCAACCAAAGATTTAGATGTCCAGCTTGAGAAGTCAAGTAATTTGTATTAGCAAAATTGCACTGATAAGCCCCTATAGAGTTGTTTAAGTGGATCTAGTATAATGACATCTAGCACAGTGGGACCGGTGAGTCCGGCGGAATTGGGACTCCCTGGGGCTCGCCCTGAGGCGGAGGACTTGTAAAACGTCCCTGGGCTTAAGTGTGAGCTAGTTCCGTGAGACTTACGCTTCGGCCGTCGGGGCTTACGCCCCGGACACACCCAATACCCAGTGTACTGGGCTCGCCTAATAGAATTTTATGCAATTGAGTGTAACTAACCTTGTAATTCCTCAAATATTCTTAATAAATCGTTGACTATTCAAAATTACTTTTTTCTTAATTATAAATCATTAAGTTGAGAGTATTTTATGTCATAATTAAAATAAAAATTATTGCACGTTATCCACTAAGACTGCTATGATAGTAAATTTTAAAAGGAACTTTACATAACTGTCACAGTTTACAAATTCTTAGCATGAAATCCAATATTACAGTTGTGGCAGGAAAATATTTATATTTGTAGCATAAAGTTCCATTAAAATAGGAATATTAATTATTAATCTCTAAACATAAGCAATTTGAATGGAAAGTCAATAATCTTTGTACAAAAATCATGCCATTTTTTTCTCTTTATCTATTAGCTTTCCTTCTTTTTCTTCATCTTCTTAATTTTGTTTTCTACCGAAACCAATATATTTTCCAAATTTGTTCTATTCGATTTCTTTTTAATTATCTTTCTTAAGTTTTTCTCTTTCTTCTTTCTTCCCTTTTTAACATAAAGATCTTACTTTGATAATAATAAACATTAACATATACAAAAAGTATATAAAAAATGTTCATTGAATTAACACATATAAAATATACAAAATATATACATAAAAAATACATCTTCAATTAAGATGACACTTAGACATGTGAAATATACATAAAATATATCTTAAATTTAATTAATATGGCATATAAATATACAAAAATATATATATAAATACATCCTGAATTAAAATGGCAAGTACATATAAAATATATTTGAAATATACATTAAAATACATCTTAAAATAAGATGGCACTTCACAAATAAATATACATAAAAATACATTTTTAATTAAAGTGATACTTGATATACAAAGTATAAAAGATGTATAAATGAATACATCTTGAATTTAGGTGGCATTCACATAAGCATCAGATTTTCAAAAATGGAGTGAAGAAGATGAATGTTGGAAATGGAGAATGGAGGTGGACAAAAAAAGTACTTTCCGTGATTAGTGAGTCAGTTAACTTATTAAATATTGAGCTTAATTTTTATAATATGTTAATAATAAATAAAAAGTGCTCTTTATGGAATAAACAATAAATGATGTTATTTTTAAAAAAATAATAGTTAAAAAAGGATCAAGCATGTAAATAAATCTTTCATTTAAAAAGTATTTATTTATTAACTTTTGTTATGTCTTTTTTATATAATAGTCCATAATTGTTTTTATAATTATTTTCCTAATTTATTTTTCACGTTTACGAGATACAATACTTATTAATTTAATAGCTCAATATTAGCTTGTAACTATTTACAAATAATTAGTTATCATGGTATATTATGGTGAATTATGTGTCACTTTATTAACTTGTTGAAATTAAAAATAAATGGTGCTAGATAATCATATTTAAATTGTGAATTATGTTTGTATATAAATTCTCTTTCAAATAGAAAGCATATTAAATAAACGGAGTATTTTTAAAAAAATCAAATTATATCGAAATTCTTTGAAGATTCATTAATCCTTAATAGATACATATAAGATTTCGCATCGAATACATTACTTTTGATGTTTGAGTTGTAACGACGTTGCAGCTAATTTACATATTATGATATATGTCATACTTTTCGTATTATTCATAGTTGAATTATAATTTATAAATATTTTAAATAGATTATTTGCTATACTTTAGGGATTTTAATGTAATTTTTATAATTATTTTTTATTTTATACTATCTTAAAATTATTAAAATTAGTAAAATTTAAAGATTTGTGCGATTTACGCCCCATGTCTTAGGGCTTACGCCTTGCCTCGTCAGAGGTAACATGACTCGCCTCACGACCCGCCTTTTAGAATATTGATCCCAGGCTATTGGAGCTGAACATTGATCCCAGGCTATTGGAGCTGGTCAAGAAAATGGAATGAATTCATCACGTATTCTTGAAGTAGGTAATCGATTGCTTACAAATGGATTCCATGGGAAGCTCTCACTTGGTTGGAATGATAACACTGATTCAATCAGTTTCTTGAAAACTGAAAGTAATAATGAGCCAATGAATGATTACCAATATTTTGTGGGTAAATCATTCTCGGGTAGAATTAGAGAATAGAGACTACCTGGGTAGAGCTTTTTTAGTGGCTAAAAAAGGGATTTAACGGGTCGCGGCGGTTAAGATGGGTCAAGCATGGATTATTTACGGATCATATCTAAGACCAATCAGAAATTGTCATGTCATAAATAATAAAATATTCTTTTATTCAGCAAGGTCTTTCACATGAATGAGTTAGATTTTTAACGGCGGGGCAGTTTAAGCAAATGGACATTTTTAAACCAATCGAATATGTTAGGAACAGTTTTGTTCATTTTCCGAATTTAAAATTAAATTTAACCAAATGGATCTTTTGAATTGAATTGCTGGGATATGATTATAAATCTGTTTGACGTTTACATTTTTATCTCATAGTTGGAATTAGTTATTGTTTTTGTACTGTCTCAACACTTTATTAATGCAACAAAATTTATTTCAACAAAATGGAAGAATTTAGTTCATGTTAGTTTATTAGGAACCTTTCAGTTTTTTAATTCTTTTTTTTTTAATGTTAACCATATACTATATTTATGTGACCATTGGGTAGGTATATTTTGATATGCACATGTCAATGGTTTGGGTTATTATTATTTTTTTTTTGTGAAGTGTCTTGTCTTTTATTTCAATCGTTTATTAGTAATTTATTGGAATTTAGCTGACATCTTAAAAGTTTTATTAACAGCTAAAGCCTTATGTTTGCAAATAAAGTGAATTTCCTGAATACTATGCAGTCGTATGTAGTAATATTGACCTGTGTCCTATACAAAATTGTTCTTTTGCAAATTTTACTTACTTGCATCATATGTTAGAAAAATTAATAAATTTAGGGAATTTTAGGTTCGAATGTAGACTAATTAAAATAGTTCAAAAAAAGAAGATTGGAAAAGATGAATAGGAAGGGCTAGCTCTTGTAGACCGTGGAGCACATTTTGACATCTCTACTTGCGTCTGTCGGCAAATATAGCATCCCCAAATTATATTCATATTTTCAATCATTTTTTTATTAGTTTATCAAAAACGTTTATTACTAAAAGCATTTTTTCTTTTTAACATAGTTTTTGAATTTGAAAAGGAGACTGTTTGTTTAATAGGTGCCTATTCGAAAATGGTTCAATTCATACGTCTAAGGTGTTATAAATACCAAGTGCTTCTCCAAAACCAAAACAACACAAAAAAAAATTCTCATCTCTCCTTCTTCTTCTCTTACTATTCACAAATCACAATTTTGTTCCGGTCGGAAATATAAATTTGTTACTGAAACTTAAATTTCCTTTAGCTTTGTAAAATCCAAAAAAATTGTAGAAAAAGTATCATTTTTTGGGGCGGTCTTTAACATTTGACGCCCGCTTTCCCCATGGGAAGAATCTCAAGGTAAAAAATTAAAAGTGTTGCCCATGGGGGAAGCACAACTAGAATACTTGGTAGCAATGTTTGGCGCAAAAATTCGGAAAAATAAATTCCGACTGATTCAATCGGAAACTAAAAGCCAAACTTTTTTAGTTTGACCATTTGCGACGACCGAAACGGATGCAAATTTTTTAAAAAGTTAGTCAGTTTTTTTTCAAAAAAAATTGCGAACGAAACGGTCGAAAATAAAAATCAAAATTTTTTGGTTTGACCATTTGCGACCGAAACGGACGCAATTTATTTTTTAAAAGTTAGTCAATTCTTTATTTAAATTTGCGACCGAAACGATCGAAAATACCTTTTAAAACTAAACCCCCGTCCTCCATTCTTTCTTTCTTCTCTCTTCTTCCTCCATTCCGGGCCCCGGTTGCCGGCCACCGCTACTCGCCGAAAAAGGAAAGCCCCTCTCTCTCTCTACCCTAACCTCCTGTCCCCTAATTGTTCCCACCCCCTTCCCTCACCCCTTCGTTTTACCTCCCCCTCCCCCGCTCCTCTTCCCCCTCTCCTTTAAAATTTTTGATTGTTTTTAAATTTTATTTTTAAATTACTTGATTTATGTATTATTTTAGATACTTTAGTTAGTTCCCTGAGTTGCTTCACTTGTATTATTATTTTAAATTGTTTGATTGTATTTTAGAATCTTGCCTCTAGATTTTAGATACTTTTTATTTCCCTAATTGAATTAATTTAAAACTATTTTAGTTCGTAGATATTTGTTTAGAATTGTCATAGATTTATTTTTAGAATTGCCATAGATGTATTATTTGGGTAGTATTATTTTGACTTAACTCACATACAAAGGTAAAAAAAAACATTAGGTGGATACGGTAAAATAAAATAACATTTAATCTACCGGCACTTGTACATTTGTTTGTATTATTTTGATTTAACTCACATACGAAGGTGAAAATGATTAGGTGGATACGCTAAAATGAAATAATATTTAATCTACCGGTACTTTTACATTTGTTGCTACCATGAGAAAGTGTACTAGAGAGACTGTAAAATATAATTCTCTTCATCAGCTGATTATTGTTCCCATGGCGACAAGTGAGTTTGAGACTGATGAGGAGATTATGTCTTACTAGGAGTAGCTATTTGAATGTGCATGTTATATTTTAGACTTGAAAATAGAGATATGTTTAATTTATGAATTTGAGTTAGTATTTTGATAATTAGTTGAATATAATTGTTGTTTGATTAGTTGGTTGTTGGATTGTTATAAATATTACTGTTCAGTTTGTAGTAAATATTGGATTTGGTTTGTTATGATAAATGGAGCATTGATAAATTAGGTGTTAGGTTAACTATTTTATTTGGTAGGTGGTGTAGTTGAAAATAGAGAAGAATACTGCTAATTTTTTTATCCAGATTTGGGGCTAATTTGTGATCGAATCTGTCGTAAATGTCACCAGAAAATTCCCAGATTTGCGACCGATTCGGTCGCAAACTATGAATTTTTAAAATTTTAAATTAATTTATTCTTAATATGTACGACTGTTTCGGTCGAAAAATTAAATTAAATATTAATTTTATTATTTAAACTCCAACCAATTCGGTCAGAAATATTAATTTTTTATTTATTTTATTATTTAGATTTGCAACCGAATCAGTCGGAAATTTACCGACCAATTCAGCCGCAAATCACTTAAATTCAAACGCGTCCTTTATTTTTCATTTTGCGACCATGGATTTTCCGACCGACTTTTTCTATCGGTAATCCGTCGAAAAAACTCGATTTTTGACCGATTTGATTGTCGTAAATTAGTCTTTTTCTGGTAGTGAATTCAAGACCATGTACTTTAAGGACTATTTTTATACTTTTCCAATAAAATACTAGAGGAATTCTGCCACAGTTCCGGTAGGGACAAAATAGGAGGCTTAGATTCCTTAAAGATAGAGGCTACTCTATCAAAGCTTATTAATTTCTGTTTCCCCAAATTATTTATTCTAACATAAAATTGGTTACGATTATTCAGTAAAGGTACAAGATTATAATTTCGAGGAGAAAAGAATAATATGCTCATGATCTATACTTCAATGCTAAACTATATATTGGTATTGTTGTAGGCGTACAAAAGGAAGTTGAATTACTGGCTATGTCCCTAAAAAAATAAGTTAAAGCCATATTGGATCAAGTTTTCTGAAAATGGAATAGTATCGACTCAATTATTTTTGAAAAGATTAATGAAAACGAACATGGCAATTTAGAAGCAGGACATTTTTATCGTTACTTCTCCCATGATCTAGTAAGCGCTCTAAAAAAGTTGCTTTGTTTGCCCCGCCAATGGTGGATAGGCATAGCAGGGAGATGTTAGAAATTGATGATAAAGCAATATTTTAAACCAAAATAAGGAAAATACAATTTGACAAAAAATTTCAAGTAAACACTAAGATATGATGGACACATAATGTATGTCTAAACTATGTCTATTGAACATAAGGTGTTGACAAGACATAATGCATGATCCTTAACCCTTTTCTAATTGACTACTTTTTTAAGCATAATAATTTCATAGACCTTCCTCACATTTCGCTTTGTAGTATTAATTTTTTATTGTGGTTTATGATATTAATAAGTCTACCTTTCTTATTTTAATTGGTGATAGCAATACACGTCGATCCTAGACGAAGGTATGTTCCTTCCCGCATAAATCTCCAAGCTTAAATTCCTTTACATAGCTTTACTTTTTTGGGTTAAATGTTCAGAATATTCTTTCACACGCTAGACATGATTGTCAAGGTAAGAGTTAAATCTTTTTTATGTCTAAACAAAAGTGAGTTCTCAAGCTATAGATGGAAGTTTAGAATATACTATTGAAATAACCACGGAAAGGAAACAGTGGAGCTGCACAGGATAGAGCAGGAATACGTTACCAGAAGATGTGTTATACCCTTGTTGCCTCAGTAGTCAAAAACGAAGAGCTACAACGTAAAGGTTGTCATCATTTTGAGTACTCTGTTCAAAGATGTTTTGAATGGATGTCCCAATCTCATCATGGAAATGATATGCTACTCCCAATCGTTGGATTGTGTCTATCAACACAAGTTTTTGTTTACTGTTATCAGGAGTTTCCACCAACATTTTCCTGACTGTTTCTTTTAACTCTTCAACTTCAATTTTTTCTTGGCTAGTAATTTCCTGCAGGTAAAAATTCAGCAATTTTTCGTTCATAGGTATAAACGTTGGAGTGGTTACTTTCAAGAAGTATGTTACTTCTAGTCGTTGTTTTCTGTTTTTGTTAGTAGAAAATTATAGGAAAACAGAATTTAAAAGGATATATATATATATATATATATATATATATATATATATATATATATATATACTTAAAGTATACTTAGTGAATATGGCAAGCGTACTGTAAGTTGAGAAGTATAGGATAGGAAATGATATCCCCAAACAGTTGATTCAAAATTTGCCACGTGACGATGATCAGAGGAAGTTTCTCCTTATAATCTCCGACTCTATGTCTCTCTCTTCCCCTCCACATGACTAAAGGTGAAAATGGGTATGTAGTTTGAACTGAACTGAAACTGTATCCCCCAATGTTGGATTGAATATTTGCTAAGTGATGATGCCAGCAGCTGGGAGAAACAACCATTGCTTGACTCATCCTTCTTTCTGCTTAGGTTTTACATCTAAACTTGTCATATATTCATAATGCGGTTTCCTGTTTGTTTACCTCAATGATGCAGTTGACATCATCTAATTTCCTCTAAGAGGAGGCTGGCTTCTTGGCAGCCGAAGGGCCAAGTGTGTTCATAGGGGTCAATTGAATTCCTTCGTCCAGAATTACACCGTCTAAATATATAGCATAAAACAAACATCTTTTATATATATATATAGTGTGTATATTATATTCCCTTTATAATTAGTTAAGTCTATTCACTAACTGTGTAAGTTTACAATTTTTTGGAATTTCATTGTTATAATCTATGTTGTTCCGAGTGTTCAAAAGTGTTGTCAGACTCGTGTCGGGTCCTTCAAAAATGCACTAAATTTGGAGGATCCAACACGCACTTAACAATATTTTTGAAGAGTCCGAGTAACATAGTTTATAATACTCCATCTGTTTCACTTTATGTGAACCTATTTCATTTTTGGTCCGTTCCAAAAAGAATGACCAATTTCTAAATTTGAAAATAATTTAGTTTAAACTTCTAATTCTACCCTTAATAAGAAATTTTTATAACTACACAAATAGTCTTAATCTCTTTTTCCCTTGTTCAGAACCACAAATTCAAAAAGTTTTCATATTTTAGAGTATCACATTTACCCTTGCCTTTTGCAAGGTTGCCGACTCGACGGGGGGTTGTTGTCATAGACGTGTGTTGGTGTGTTTGTCAAGTCACTTTCAGTTGTAGTCTTCGATTACCCACATGTGTATTTCCATGTGTGCGTACCAAACCATGCTGTTAGAATTGAGAATTCGAGTAGTGCAAAATTTAGCTAAACAACGGTATAATGACAATAACAAAGACAATGGAAGTTGATAACAGCAACAATTAAAATAGATAAAAAAGACACCAATTTAACGTGGTTCGGTGAGTGTGACCTATTTTCACAAACGGAGAGGAAAAAATTCACTATAACAATAAGAGTATAAAAGAGAGTACAAAATTAAAGTAAATACTCTAATTAATCCCAAATACCCTAAGAGAATAACCTCACAAGATCACTCCAAAGAAAGGATTCACACAAGTTCTTCCCAACACTTAACTCTCGTACAAAACACTCTTAATAAAGGAGGAAAGGAAGAAACAAGTAATGAAGACTCAAGTCTTGTTGGTATGTGTGAGCACGTGATTTTTGCCCGGCGAAAAATACTCCTACAACTTTAAAATATGTTTTTCTAATTATTTTAATTTTTATAGAATTTTTAGAAATTTCTTGTTAATTGTTGCTTGCATTTGGTTGTATATTTAACATTTTAAAATCATGAGAAAAATACCAAAAATATCTAAAATATTTCACGCATAACATTTTAGGTCTTAATTGTATTTAGGATTTAATTACATAAGTTAATTGCATTATTAAATAAAAAATCAAAAAAATATTGTTCATTTTTACATTTTTAGCTTTTCATTTCTTTAGTTTTAAGTTAATTAATTATTTAAGGGGTAGACATAGATAATTAAGTTTAATTCTATAAATTAGACTAAGTTAGGACTTAATTAGGATTTTTAATTAATTTTGAAGATTTTGTTTTTTAAAAAAAAGAAAGAAAGCAAAGAAAAGAAAAGAGGCCCTTTTTAGCCTTAAAACCGGACTGGGCAAGCTCTCAATGGCCCAAATACCCCACAAATCGCCCAGCCCAACTCTTTAAACATGCCTGACTCGCCGACCAAACCCATTAACCCGCCCTAATTTCCCCTTTAATCTTAGCCACTCATCCCACTCAGATCCAACTTCCCCAATTAATTCCCTCACCCCAAATATAAATCAAATCTTAACTTAATTCCTAACAACCCTAATTCCCCCACCAGCCGCACCCTTTCTTCACCAAATGCTTCTACCTGCCTCAACTCCACCCAAACCCGCCAAAGACCCGAACCCAATCCCCCACATGATCCATTCCTCATCTCCTTTCTCCACGTCACTCTAATCCTAACGGATTTCTGACAAAAACAGAATTATTCCTTCCGGATTTTACGCTCTCTTTCTTTCTCTTTCAGATTCATTTTTTGTTTGGCGATATAGAAAAAATGTGGGGCGTAGGATCGAGTTACATTCGATCTACTCCCTACATCTGTCTTATCTCGTCAATTTAGGGATTTTTGAGAGCAGGGGAAGAAGATCCTATATACATATTATATATATATATATATATATACACACACATATATCTGAGGAAAAGAAGAAGGGGGAGAAGAACGGAGAACAAAGGTTTTTGGGGAAAATTAGAGTTTCAGAAAAGGACTTCTCTTCATTTTTTTGAATTTTGTTTTAACAGTTTAGTTTAAATTCAAAAAAAAATACAAAACAAAAATAATAATAATAATATAGTTCTTCAATTTCTCCTTCGACTTAGTTTCTTCTTTGACTTTACTTTGAATTTTGGGTGTCAAGTATGGAATTCGATTGAGTCGTTTGTCGACTCTAGTTTTGTTCGAGGTTCGTTTGAGGCAGTAGGAGTTAGAGTTCAAACATTCCGGATTCCGGTCGTGGTTCTATGTTTCTTCGGTTTCTTGTGGTTGTTTTCTCGTTCGGATTTTGGATTCAGAATATTGTAGCCGAAATTCCTACTTTTTCCTATTGAAAGAAATTTACATCCATCAGGTCTGTTCCTCTCCCCTTTTGTGTTTGTTCTGGTGTTATTAAAATATGATAAAAGCCTGGGTTAGGGTATTTGAGTGTTTTAATTTCAGTTCGTATAAGAAAAATGAACGAGTGATTGTTTGTAAAAATGGCAGCTCTTATGTTTTGATCTGTTTGGCTATGATATGAGTGACTTGTCCAATTTTTGATAGATTTTAAGTTAAGCTTCAAGCGTAGTCATTCTTGCCGTGATGGTTCCATGCTTTGCATATTGCTAGCTGTTTGTCTGTTATTTCAGTTGTAAATGATGTCAAAATCGAGTTGTTTCGCCGAAATGTGTATGTGTTGGTTTATTTTTATTTCCTTCTCTAGTTGAAGCCTCTTCGCGTATTCTAAAAGTCAGATATATTATTCAATCTCTCGGAATTGAAAGAGTTCTCACATGATTGCTAAATTTGAATGCCGATTCGAAATGGTTCTCGGTGATTATAGGTCCATCATTTAGTTAGGCTACTAAGTTTGAGATTGTTCGAGCTTAAGGACTGGTGTGTCACTTGTATATACTGCAGAACTTTGTTTCGTTTTTCTTTATCCTTGAGCATGCAATTTTAGTGATTGGTGACTTTGATGCTATTTGCTAGTTTGTTATCAATTGAGCCTAATGAGTTAGGGGTCTTTAGCGCATGTCATATTTATTTTGAGTTCAGGGGAGTCATTTTCTTTTTGTACTAATGGTATTAGTCTCCACTGTTTTGTGAGTTCAAGTGTTCTGTTAAATATTTTCTTAATGGGTTTAAAGTGCCAATTAGTTCAGATATGCTTGGCTTTAATAGGAGGCATTGAACTGTGTGTGGAATTGGGTCGATAGTGGTGCGCCAATTATTTAGTTTACTAGTCCCTCTATGTGTCATGACCTCATGTTTTTCTTTGAATACATCTGAGGATTTTTAGAAGTCCATGGCGTGAATGGCATTCGAAAAGGATTGTTGTGGGATTTTATTTTCATGACACTGATTGAAGTAATTTCCTCTTGGAGAATTCATTAGGATGAACTTAGCTTTAAAGTTCGGTCATGTCGTGTAGTTTGGGTAATTCGTTGTTTGTTAATAAATTTCAAGCTTAGCTTTCTTTATTCATTTAGTATTCTTTTGTGTTCCTGATGCTTTGGTAGAAGTTTTGAATGGTTGTTGGGCCGTGGGGGCGGGGAATGACCAAAGCCCATTAGTAATTAATAGTTCTCATGTTTTAGGATTGAGTTTGGTCAAATGCATGAAATAAGAAGTTTAAAAGGGAATGAGCATGAAACATCGTTTAGTAAAAGTACTCTATACTCACGAGCCTTTTCACACACAATCACCGAATTTATACAACTAATAAATAATCGTAGCAATATTTTAGGCGCGCATTTAATCGACTGTCGTAATTGTGTACACGTTCGCGTGACATGATCATGATTTCCCAAAAATAAATCAAAGTATGCGTTCGCGAAATTTTGGCCAACAATCTTAATATTAATAAAGCAAGACTAATTGTGTACACGTACGCGTGACATGATTTTAGCGCACCGAATAAAATGGATTCACACACATGTGATCCGTTTCAAAGATAAATCCATAAGCGCCATATCTAAAAGTGGTAAAGGGTAAAATGCACATAGTTTCTGAAACACGTAATTTAATAATTTAATTAAGCCATGTATGATTAAAGCGACCGTGCTAAAATCACGAAATCCGAGAGTGCCTAACGCCTTCTTCCACGTTAACAGAATTCCTTACCCGGTCTTCTGGTTTCGCAGACTTTAAACAGAGTCAAAATTCCTCGATTTGGGATTTAAAATAAACCGGTGACTTGGGACACCATAAAATATCCCAAGTGGCGACTCTGATTACACAAATAATCTCATTTCGACTAATGTCACTTTAATTGGAAAAACTCCCTTATCCCCTCGGAAAAAAGGAGGTGTGACAGTATATTTAAAATGAATTAATGGCCTTCCCTTTTATAGGCAAAAAAGTCTTGGCCTCTTAGGTGTAAAAGAAGAGATACAACTTGTGCAAATGATGTCCAACACACAATGCAATATTTTTGGGTCCCAAAAAATATTGCCAACAAAGTATATACTTTGCAAAGATACTTATGCTTGTGTGAGATGAACTCCATTAGCCAAAATACTAGCCATAATTACAAATCTCCACCTTGGCCTAATTTTGGCTGATATAGTAAATTTGCTCCATCTTCTCCGTAAAAGCCCCAATGGGCATATGTCAAAATTTAATGCCATCAATATCAGACAAGTTGTCTGATACCGAAACTGTAGTATGGCCTATAATAGTGGAGCCCAATAAAGTATACAACGAACCAGATCCGTATGCTTTCATGATCACAAAGAGCAACTTGAAAAAATTTCAGAACTCCACCTTCACCAGTGAATTTGCACCCAAGGGATTCTAAAGTGCCCAATGATACGAGATTTTTCTTCAACTCAAGAACATATCTAACATCGGTGAGAGTTCTCACCACACCATCGTGCATTCTGATCTGAATTGTACCTTTGCCAATAACCTTACAAGTAACATTGTTACCCAATTGGACAAATCCACCTGCAACTGAGTCATATGTAGAAAAACAAGTCCTTGCTAGGACACATATGATATGAACAACCGGAATCTAAAATCCACTCATTCTAATATGAAACTAGTTTCAGTTGCTAAAAATATAGTTCTATCAATCTCATCAGTTGCTACACTAGCTTCGGCGGTGTCAGTATTGTTGTGCTCATTTTTTTTTTCTTTATGCTTTTCTTTATTTTTCCGTTTATAGCATTTAGAGATAATTTAACCTTTTTTTATGATAATAGCGACACTCTAAATTATTGTATCTGGATATGGAGTCGGATTTGCCCTTAACAAACAAGCCAACTTCCGCTTGAGTTCCATTAGCTTCCCCAGTAATATCACTATCTATTTATTATTTTAATTTTAAGATAGATTTAATATCCTTATAAGAGATATTATCCTTTGCATAGAGCATAGTATCTCTTATATTCTTAAAAGATGAGGGTAGAGAATAAAGCAGTAACACGGCTTGATCCTCATCTTTAATTTCAGCATCTATATTACTCAAATCCATAAGAATGGAATCAAAGGTGTCAAGATGAGAGAGAATAGAGGTACATTTACCCATACGAATTGTATAAAGTTTCTGCTCAGGTAAAGTCTATTTTCCGCCGTCTTCTTCATGTATAAAGTTTTTAATTTTTCCCACATGTCTTTGGTTGTGATTTCTACAGAAACTTCACGTAAAACCTCATTTGAGAGATTTAAAATGATACATGATTTTGTCTTTTTCTCTATGACGGCAAACTCCCCATCCGTCATTTTATCTGATTTTTTCTTTTGCAATGCCAAGTCTAAGCCATCTTGAATTAAGATAACTTTCATCTTTAATTGCCACATTCCGAAGTTTGCACTTTGCCCAAATTTCTAAATATAGGCCTTTGTTAAGGTCATTTTGGCTATTGAAACTAACCCACTTAGATCCGGCTCTGATACCAATTTGTTAGGATCGGAAACCTGGGTAGTGCGGAATTTAGCCAAACAACGGTATAATGACAATAATAAAGACAATGAAAGTTAATAACAACGGAAATTAAAGCAGATAAAGAAGACACCAATTTAACGTGGTTCGGTCAGTGTGACCTACGTCCACAAGTGGAGAGGAGCAATTTCACTATAATAATAACAGTACAAAATTAGAGTAAATACTCTAATTAATCCCAAATACCCTAAGAGAAAAACCTCACAAGATCACTCCAAAGAAATGGTTCACACAAGTGTTTCCCAACACTTAACTCTCGTACAAAACACTTTTAATAAATGAGGAAAGGAAGAAACAAGAAATGAAGAATCAAGTCTTGTTGGTGTGTTTAAAATGAACTAATGGCTTTCCCTTTTATAGGCAAAAAAGTTTTGGCCTCTTAGGTGTAAAAGAAGATATACAACTTGTGCAAATGATGTCCACCACACAATGTAATATTTTTGGGTCCAAAAGAATATTATCAATAAAGTCTATACTTTACAAAGATGTTTATGCTTACGTGACATGGATTCCATTAGAAAAACTATTGGCCATACTTTCACCCGCCACGTCAAGACAAAAAGATCTATGCATGTCATAGACGTGTTGGTGTGTTTGTGAAGTCACTTTCAATTTCCCACATGTGTATGTGCGTCCCAAACCCCGCCACGTCAAGACAAAAAAGTCTATGGATGTTTCTTTTTTAACTCAAATTGTGCCGTTTGGTGGCGTTGTCCTTTCATTCCAGTCACAAAATTACATAATTAGGAAGAGGATAAAACATCTACAGTACCGGCTTTCGGAAATTTGGATCACCCAATTCCACGCACTCCCTAACAAAAAAAAAGGCCCTTACCCATATACAAAATAAAACCTTTACAGCTTACAAAAAGGGGTAACTTAACTTTACAAATAATAGTTCTTGTGTCGGAGACTTAAACAAATCTATGTCCAATCTATAAGGCCCTTTAGCACCATGTGGCAAATCAGAAGAAGAAATGAATACCTCATCCGGCTTATCAATGCTCCATTTAGCCAACGAGTGGGCGACTTGATTAGCCTCCCTAAACACTACTAAAAATCTGCTAAAAATCGATCAAATATTTTCGACCAACGTTGGTCGGTCAAAAAAGCGACCAAAAATCGTCCAGCTTGGACGGAAACTGGAAAATAAAAATTAATATTTTTTTTTAAAACTAAATATCGACCAACGTTGGTCGGTAAATTGGTCAACGAATTGACCCAGCTGGTCAGACAAGAAAATTTTGGATTACCGACCAACGTTGGTCGGTAATCTGGATCCAATTTGTGTGTGAGAGAAATTACTCACATACTTAATTATAACTTAAAAAATTTACTTAGATAGATGCTATTATAATTTATTAAAATTAAATAGTTAATATAATTATTTATAAAGATTATGCTTATAGTTTATAATTATTTATAATAACTGCATAGTTAAATAAAATAAATGCTTGTAGTTTATAATATCTTTTTTTATAGTTTATAATATTTTAAGAAAAAAAACACAAAAAAAAAGAATTTAAATTTTTTTTAAAAAAAATCCGACCAAAGTTGGTCGGTTTTTGGTCAAATGGTCAACACTTAATGTACCGACCAAAATTACCGACCAACTTTGGTCGGTAATTCTGAAATCAGAATTGAAAAACGGGGGAACCCCCATTTCTCTCTTATTTTCCCCTCTCCTTCTCTATTTCCCTCACTCAAAACCTTCCCCTCTCCTTCTCTATTTCCCTCACATAAATCCCATTCCCCACCCCGCGTCGCCACCGCCCAGCCCTCGCCGTCGCCGCGCCATCGCCATCGCCGCTGCCACTGCCACTGCCGCCCCTCTCCTTCTCCATCTCCTAAAAATTCTAGGTTTGAATTACAACCCATTTATTTATTATTTTTAGGTTTTGTTAATTAGTTATAAATTAGTTTCAATTGATTAGTATTTCAATTATTTGAACATTGCATTTTATTGAGGACTAGAGTTTAGGTCTTGTTTTAATTAGTTTTATTAACTAATTAGTTTTATTAATTAGTCAATTAGTTATGAATTAGTTTTAATTGATGAGTGTTTCAATGTTGAGTTTGTATTGTCTTGAATAGTTTAGTTAGAATTGAATTATTAACTTTGTATTGTCTTGAATAGTTTAGTTAGAATCTAGGGTTTATGATTTATTCTTGTGAATCGAACTTTTAGGGTATGGGTTGAATTTCTTTAGTTTAGTTAGTTTATGTTTAAACTCGTAGGATATGAATTGAAATTTTAGTTTTTAGGATTTATTCTTGTGAATTGAATTTTTAGGATATGAATTGAACTTTTAAGATATGAATTGGACCTTTTGGATATGAATTGAACTTTTAGGATATAAATTGGTGTAATTAGAAAAAAATAATTATCTTGAATTAACTAAAAAAGATATAATTAATTTATAATTATAGAATAAATTAATTTATTCTTGTGAATCGAACTTTTAGGGTATGGGTTGAATTTCTTTAGTTTAGTTAGTTTGTGTTTAAACTCGTAGGATATGAATTGAAATTTTAGTTTTTAGGATTTGTTCTTGTGAATTGAACTTTTAAGATATGAATTGGACCTTTTGGATATGAATTGAACTTTTAGGATATAAATTGGTATAATTAGGAGCCAATTATTATCTTGAATTAACTAAAAAATATATAATTAATTTATAATTGTAGAATAAATTAATTTGTTCTTGTTTTATTTGTATAGATGGAACATCGTACTTGGATGTACAATAGGAATTATCCTAATCGGCGGGGATTGCGGGAGGATTTTGTAGAAGGGGTTGATGACTTTATTAGACATGCAATGTCACTTCCACCATACCAAAGTGAAGGAGTAATTAGGTGCCCTTGTGTCAGGTGCGATTGTATGAAATTTAAAAAATCGGAGGAAGTTAAGCTTCATCTTTATAGGAAGGGGTTTATAGAGAATTACTTTGTGTGGACTAATCATGGAGAGATCGATGGTAGCCGTGGGATTATTCATAACATGGTTGTTGGTGAAAGTAGTAGGTCGGTGGAGAATACAAATCTTGATTCTAGAATTCAGGATATGGTTGCGGATGCTTTTGGGATGCACTTCAGGGGTGAGCCCAATGAAAATGTTGAACAAACTCCTAATGATGATGCAAAATATTTTTATGAACAGTTAGAGGAAGCTAGTCGTCCACTACGTGAAGGAAGTCCGCACTCTGAGCTGTCTGTTGCAGTTAGATTACTAAGTATCAAATCTGATTGGAATATTTCTCAAGCAGCCATGGACTCTTTCATTGACCTTATGAGTGAACTAGTTGACCCTAATATCAACTTACCTGGTGATTTCTATAAGGCAAAGAGATTGGTTTCTAAGTTAGGACTTTCGTCAATGAGAATTGATTGTTGTGAAGATGGTTGCATGTTATATTATAAAGATGATGCAACTTTAAACAGTTGTAAATTTTACGAAAAGCCTCGTTTCAAGAGGCTTTCCAGTGGGAATATGGTCGCTGTCAAGACGATGCATTATTTACCTCTTATACCTAGGTTAAAAAGGTTATATGCGTCGATGAGTTCTGCTCCTCATATGAGATGTCACTTTGAAAATTGAAGACCACCTGGTGTTATGTGCCATCCTTCAGATGGAGAAGCTTGGAAGCACTTTGATAGGACATATCCAGATTTTGCTAGTGAACCAAGGAACATTCGGTTAGGTTTGTGTGCGGATGGCTTCACGCCTTTTTCTATATCTGCGACACCATATTCATGTTGGCCTGTCTTTCTTACACCTTATAATCTACCACCTGAGTTGTGTATGACTATTCCATATATATTCTTAAATTGTATTATCCCCGGTCCACGTAATCCGAAAAGTTTGATTGATGTATATTTGTAACCTTTGATTGATGAGCTAAAACAATTGTGGTATGATGGTGTTGAAACATATGACATATCAACCAAACAGAATTTCAATTTGCGTGCTAATTTAATGTGGACTATTAATAATTTTTCTGCGTATGAAATGTTGTCTGGGTGGATGGCTGCTGGGAAGCTAGCTTGTCCTTACTGCATGAAAAATAGTAAAGCGTTCACTTTGAAACATGGCCGAAAGCAATCATGGTTTGATTGTCACCGTCAATTCTTGCCTGATGATCATGAGTTTAGAAGGATGAAAAATGCATTCAAAAAGAATAAAGTGGAATATAATTCTCCACCTTCGATACTTTCAGGTGAGGAAATTTGGGAGAGGTTCCAGAACTTCAGTAAAGTTACTGAGGCTCCACCTTATAGATTTTCCGGATATGGTGTTAATCATAATTGGATGAAACAGAGTATATTTTGGGAGTTGTCTTATTGGAAGGATAATCTTCTCCGACACAACCTTGATGTCATGCATATTGAGAAGAATTATTTTGATAATTTGTTCAACACAATGATGGATGTTAAAGGTAAGACAAAAGATAACCCGAAGGCTAGAATGGACTTACAAGAATATTGCAGGCGACCTGAATTATACTTGCAGACAGCAAACAATGGTAAGGTGTTCAAGCCCAAAGCAAGTTACACATTCACTTTGGAGGAAAGACGACAAATTTGTGATTGGGTTACGAAATTGAAGATGCTTGAGAGTTATGCGTCGAATCTTGGAAAAAAAGTAGATATGGAGGTAGGGAAGTTGAGCCATTTGAAAAGTCATGACTGTCATGTTTTCATGGAGACCTTAGTGCCTATTGCATTTTGTGGTTTGCCTGAAAGAATCTGAAAACTCATCACAGAGATTAGTTTATTTTTCAAAGACTTGTGTTCTACCATATTAAGGGAAGAAAACCTACTTCGGATGGACCAGAACATCCGTGTAATTTCTAGTAAGATGGAAAAAATATTCCTATGTGGTTTCTTTGATGTGATGGAACACCTTCCAATACACATTGTACACGAGGCACGACTTGGAGGGCCTGTTCAATGTAGATGGATGTATCCCTTTGAGAGGTAATATTATAAGTTTGATGTAATATTCTATTTTATTTGAATGTTCTTGGCTAACATGACATTATGTAGGACAATTGGCAAATGCAAATAATTTGTTAAGCAGAGGAATAAGATTGAAGGATCTATATGCGAAGCCTATCTTGCAAAGGAAACTGCACATTTTTGTTCTTATTATTTTGAGAGTAACGTGCCATGTTCTAGGAATAAGCCCAATAGGCACACGGTCGAATGTGTGAATGATCCATTATATCCACCAATGTCCATATTCAATCAACCAGGCCGATGTTCTAAGGATGTTAGAAAGAGAAGTTTGAGTGATATGGAGTACAAGTCAGCTACACTTCATGTGTTGCTAAATTGTCCCGAAGTTGTACCATTTCTCAAGTAAGTATTGATTTATTAGTTATCAAAATATAAAATTTACTGTGACTACATATTGATGCAACTACTAAAAATATTTGATATGTCACAGTCACTTCGTGGGTCAATTTGGCCATGATGCTGTATATACGAGATTTGATACGTGGTTCAAACAGTTTGTAAGTGTATATATAGTGAATGTATAAAAATTGATTCATAAGTTGTGCTAACTTATGAATTTGTTTAACTCTATGTTAACTTATGATTTTTTTTAATACTATGTAGGTAAATAATCCAAATAATGGTGTAAATTAATTTTTGAAAGATATATCTTGGGGACCTAGGCTTCAGGTCACAACAATGTCTAAGTACGTAGTGAATGGTTATAAGTTTCATGCAGAGAATTGCTCTAAAAATAAAAATAGCAACAACAGCGGGGTGTGGGTTCAAGGTGGTGATGGCAACCAAGTTGGAGATATTGATTATTATGGTGTGGTCAAAGAAATATTACAACTAGAATATACAGGTTAGCCATATAAGAAATTGATACTCTTTAGATGCAAGTGGTTTGACCCAAATCCAACAAGAGGTACAAGAGTACACAACCAATACAACATAATTGAGGTTAATCATACGAGGGAGTATGATCGCTATGATCCTTTCATAATTGCACATAACGTTAGGCAAGTGTATTATGCTCCTTATCCATTGTGGCGGAATAAGTTTGATTGGTGGGTTGTAATAAAAACTAAGCCTGTAGGTAGGGTGGAAGTCGAGAATGTGTTAGATGTTGCATATCAAAACGATATCTCCAATGTTCACCAAATAGTGGACGATCAGTTAGAAAATAATTTGGAACATCCTAAACGCATATTGGAAGAAGTTGATATAAATGAAGTAACAATTATAGAAAATGAGGACGAAGAATCAACTAATGAAGCTCAAACAAGTGAGGACGAAGAATTCTCGGACGAGGAACAATACGTCGATGAGGATTAAAAAGTTGGTTTTTTAAAGCACTCTCATTTTATAGCTAGTTTCTTATATGTTTCAATCTAAATGTGTATTATATTATGCAGATGGCAGGCAAGAGTCAAGGTAACAATGACCCTACTAGTTCTCGGGGTCGAGAAAAGGGTAGGAAGGGAAAGAGGAGGGTAGAAAATAATACTCCCTCTTGTCCACTGTTTTCAAAGATGCCTATGTCTTATCCTCCACCACACGGCTATACTGAGTTGCCACAGCATCATGAGCCGTACACTTTCATTCAGACACCAAGTCTTCCATCACAGGGCCATAGGACTATACGTCCGACATACAGTCCAGCTGCCTCACAGCCATCTGCATTGCAGCCATCTACATCACATCCACATAGATTACATCCCTACATATCATAGCCACATGGATCGCATCCATCCATGTCACAGCAACTCGGGTCACAGCCATCGGTATCACATCCACTTGGGTCGCATCCAGCTATATCGTAGTCACACGGATCGCAACCATCTTCATCATCGACTCCATCTATTGCAGGCCTTCGCCTGTGAGGCAGTAGCTCTGACCCGCCTACACCATCTTCATATGCCTCTGATACACATTCTTCGGATGGTGATGATGAGGTAGTGCATTATGATCGATATGGAAGGATCATCATAGTCCTTGAGGGTGATGGGTAAGTGTTATTCATTATTTTTGCGTCTATTGATTTGTAACATTTTTACTAAGATATTAGTATATTTTTATTGTTAAATTGCAGGTTCAGGCCAGAAAATAAGACTACGAAGATAATCACCAATACCATCAGAAAGCTATATGATGGCCCTTATGCGACTTGGACTGATTTTCCATTCTCACTAAAGGAGCAAATTTTCAATCAATTTAAGGTATAAATGTTCTTTTAAAAAGTTTAATAATTTATATTTATGATGTTTCCATCTAATATTTAACTTTTGAAATACAGAGCAAGTGTGTATGGGAAGACCGCTATAGCGCAAAAGTGGCTGCAAATTTTCATCATAAAGCTCGCAAGAAATTGGCGGATGCTTTCTCGGATGCTAGAAAGAAGAACAAGAGGCCTGGCTGGTTACTTGAGAATTCGTGGAATGATTTGCAAAGGCAATGGCTTACCGCAGAGTTCATAGAGAGAAGCGAAAAAGGAAAGAAAGCTCACGCATCCGAGAAGGGAGGCTCCTTGCACACTGGAGGTGCGATCAGCCTAGGGACAATAAAAAAAAGATTGGTACATAATTGCTTAAATTATTTTACTTTTCTAAGTATATCTATTCTGTTTATTAACTAAATTAATTTATTTTCAGGAAAAGAAGTATGGGCGTCCAATGAGTCATGATGAGCTATTCAAGGAGATGCATATTGTGAAGAAGAAGAAAGAGGGGGATCAAAATAGGTGGGTCGAGGACCGGGCCTCGACTGCATATGTAAGCTTTCAATTTTCTTTAAGTATTATAATTTACTTTTATAAAAATTTTGAAATAATGATTTAATTTAAAATAATATAGGGTCGCTACCAAAGTAACGTGGAGGAATTCATACGTAGTCATCCAGCTGGTGAATCGGTTGAGCCAACCCAACCTTCGGACGAGGATGCTGAAAGAATATGGTTGGAGTCTGTTGGCGGTCCAAAGTGGGGGAAGGTATACAGGCTTCCTACTAAAAACTTCCATCGCTATAAGTGTGGAATGCGAGGAATAGGGACTTCCTCGCAAGGCAAGCAACTTAATAGGGAGAGCCTCTCCGCTATGCGGGAGACAGTGACAAAGCTCACATCCGAGCTAGAAGCGGCCAAGGAAAGAGAAAGGCTTAGAGATGCTCAATTCCTTAGCATGCAAGCTCAGATCAGAACTCTCCTATCTAGTGGAGCTTTTCCGTTGCCCCGATCTCGTGAGTCATCTCCAGAGGGTCGACCTCCACGTGATCGTTCCTCCCGTCCTGCTCGTGATCGTTCCTCCCGTCCTCCCCGTGATCGTGCTTCCCATCCTCCACAAGACCGTTCTCTATATCGTCTTGTAAATGAAAGTTCATCAGACGGTGATGATGATGTTGTAGAAAATACCCCTTGACTTTTATATACTTTGAACTAGACAAATAGAACCAGTTTTGAACTAGTTGTAGTTAGTTTTAACTTGGTTTTGAATTTTTATGTTCAATTGAACTTTAATTTGTTAGTTTTAAAGTATTTATTGAATGTTTTGGTTGTTGTTGTGTTGTTGTTGTTGTTGTTATTGTTGTTGTTGTTGTTGTTGTTCTGTTGTTGTTGTTGTTATTAGGTGTATTGGTATGCTGGCAGGTGGTGTAGCTGCCAAA
The DNA here is from genome assembly GCF_000715075.1 of Nicotiana tabacum. Classification (NCBI taxonomy): domain Eukaryota; kingdom Viridiplantae; phylum Streptophyta; class Magnoliopsida; order Solanales; family Solanaceae; genus Nicotiana; species Nicotiana tabacum. The sequence goes on from NC_134101.1 coordinate 41,571,026, forward strand.
ACAGGCATTTTATGCTAAAATTAAACCTAGAAAAACCGACCAAAGTTGGTCGGTTTTTAATAAAAAAAATAAATTATTCCAAAATATTGACCAAAGTTGGTCGGTTAATGAACATTGAATTCCTAGAATTCAACATTACCAACCAACTTTGGTCGGTATTTTGCCTGCACTGTTGAGATTACCGACCATAGTTGATCGGTAATGTTTAATTTTAATTATTTAAAAAAAAAATATATTTTCAATTACCGACCAAAGTTGGTCAATTTTTTAAAATTTTAATAATTAATAAAAAAAACATAATTTAGTTAAATCGACCAACTTTGGTCGGTAAAATTAAATTAATAAAATATATTTCTGACCAAAGTTGGTCGGTAAGTACTTAAACTTGTCAGATGGTCGTTTTAAGCTACCGACCAAAGTTGGTCGGTAATTTCCGACCAACTTTGGTCGGTAAGCCATTCCGACCATCAAAACACCGTCCACACACTGACCATGAAATTGACTACTGTAGATGAAACCCCATTAGAATCAATGTTAAAGAACCACCTATATCATATCTCTTCTTTGCAGACGACCTTATCATACTAATGGAAGTCAATCAAAAAAGTTGTAATTCTCTCATTAATATGCTTGGCAAATTTTGCACAATATTAGGGAAATCTATAAATTTCAATAAATCTAAATCTTATTTTCTAATAATACCACCCCTTACCTGAGGAACCTCTATAGTAATAAGCTATCAATGAAGGTTGCCTACAATCTTGGCAAGTACTTAGGATTCCTAATAATCAGTACTAGACCGTCCAAAAAAGATTTTCAATTCATAATAGACCGAATGAATAGCAGGCTTAAAGGATGGACAACTAAGCTTCTTAGTAGTACTGGTAGAGCAACCCTTATAAAATCAACCTAACTGCCATCCCAAATCACGTCATGCAAATATATAACCTCCCCAAGGCTACACTAAATAACATTGATACTATCCAAAGAAATTTCTTTTGGGGAACTACTGAGGAAAACTGAAAATGCCACTTAGTTAGGTGGGACATTGTCACGAGACCAAAGAACCAGTGGGGTCTTGGACTTCATAAGGCAGTATGAAAAAATAGCTCCTTCCAGGCTGCCTTGCCTTGGAGATATAGAAAAAGTAAAGATTTGCTATGGGCTAATATCTTGCAGAATAAGTATGTCCCACGCTACCTTTGAAAAATCGGTCCCGTGACATTAGGCTCTCATATTTGGAAAAATATCAAGAAAGGAACTACCATATGTAAGCAGGCCACCAAATGGCTAGTAGGAGATGGGAAAACTATAAACCTATGGCATGATAATTGGGTTAATCAATCAGGCCCACTCAGAGATTAAGTGGGCATTTGGACATAAGAATTGTAGAATTCTGAGAAAAAGTATTTTTTTCAAGTGAAAATTGAAAATTAGAGTTGTGTTTGGACATGAATATAATTTTGGGTTGTTTTTGAAGTTTTGTGAGTGATCTGAGTGAAAATTTTGAAAAACAGTTTTTTGGAGTTTTTCAAATTTTCGAAAAATTCCAAAATGCATCTTCAAGTGAAAATTTAAAACTTTATCCAAACACTGATTTCGGAAGATAAATGAATTTTTTTGAAAAAAAGTGAAATGTTTCTTATGTCCAAACGGGCTCTAAGTATTGGGACCCTTCACACAAAAGGAAATGGACAAAACCCTGAACTCTATATTGAAAAATGGTTCCTATAACTTACTAACCTATCCATTGTCCTTCCAGAAGAAGTAACCAACAAGATTCATAGTATCTACATTAAACAAATCCACCCTAAAAAGGATACTTTTGGTTGGAACTCTAGGAACCGTAATAGTTTCTCAACCAAAGTTGCTTATGAGCTCATCTCCGGTCAAGAGAATTATGAAGGGCCCAACCATGATTGGATCTGGAAAACTAATACGGTCAATAAGTTAAAACACTTCTTATGAACAATCGCTTTCAATAGAATCCCTACAACTCACATTCTCGCTAGAAGAAATATCTGCCCTAATGGGAACTGTTCCATTTGTGGCATCGAAGAAGAAGACATCTAGCACGTTTTCTTTGGTTGTGTCTACTCTAAGGAAATATGGGCAAAAACTTGCACTGATCACAACTATCTCCAAGGCCAGAGTTCAAATGACACCATGTTTAACTGGCTTAGAGATCAATTGAAATCTAAAAAGCCCTACAACATCTATGCCAACTGGTATGACTTACTTTCCTTCCTACTTTGGTATATATGGTCCACTAGAAATGGTATCGTTTTTCAGAATAACAAATCCTCTCCTAATATTAATATCCCAGTAAGCAAGGCAATAGAATTCGTGTTCGCAACTAATAAGCTATCTAGAAACCCTAGAAACAACACCATTCTTATTAAGTGGGAACCTCCTCATACCGGCTTCTATAAGGTTAACATAGATGGGGATTGTGTTGATAATCCAGGAAAGGGGGTATATGGGGAGTATTTAGGGACAGTAATAAAAAATGGATCCTGGGCTTCAGCATAAGCATAAAACACGCGACAAATATTTACATGGAAACACTAGTATTGCTTCACGGGATTAAACTAGCTACTGACAGGGGTTTGATGCCATTAGTAATTGAAACGAACTGTCAAGAACTTATTAATCTCCTGGCTAACAAAGATTGTTTATATCAAAACTTGGTTGATGATTGTAAGTCCCTATTGAGGAGCGCGATTGATCCACCACTAAAGCATGTGTTTAGAAAAGCTAATGGAGTGGCGGACCAATTAGCAAAAAATACATGCAAAATGGACGTTTTTGGAAGATTGTTCACTTATCCTTTGCCCCCCGCTTTTGTTTGTACTGCTTTTGAAAGAGATGGAATAGATACCTTGTTATCTAGGAGAATCTCCCTTTGTAATAACTCTTGAAGTTTGCCATTATGAATAAAAGTCTTTTATTACCAACAAAATCCCCATTAAAACCCTTTTTCAGTCATAAAAAGCACAGTCCAAGAAACAAGACTCTTTTTGCCCATCTCATTAAAAATCCTTCTTGTTTTATCAAATGACCCATACTTCACATACATATTAATAGAAGTATTATATTCTGTTTGACAAGCTTCTTCAAAGACAAAAGCATTTTTTTCAAAGCCAAAAAAAGTAATTTTTTTTTCAAAGTTGAAGTTTTTGTCTAAGCTTTTAGAAGAAAAAAAAAAGTGCTTTTGAGTAGAAGCAAAAGTAATTTTGAGAAGTAGAAAAAAGTAGCTTTTCCCCAAAAGCATTTTTGAGAAAAATATACTTAGAATCCGTTTTTAAAAGCTTGGCCAAACACTAATTGCTGCTCATGAGTGCTTTTCAAATTAATTAGCCAAACACAGACTATTTCTCACCAAAAGTACTTTTGAGAAAAGCACTTCTCAAAATAAGCTGATTTTTATAGCTTGGCAAAACAGGCTATAACACTTGAATTGAAATCCATTTTGACCATACAACCATTTCCCCGAACCCCAAATTGATCACACCCCAATTTCGCATATGCAAGGAACAGAATAACCATAGTAAATTCATCTATCAATAGGTTGATTTTCCTCGTGTTAACCAGAGGCGGACCTACGTTGCGGGTTGAGGGGTCATGGGACCCCGTTATCCTCGCAAATAGACTAAACAGTAAAATAAAGACAAAAATTTTTAAGTGAAAAATTACCCGCCTTAAAGGTGCAAAAACCATGACCTACCACTAAAGGTGGCATGTGGGCCGGTCCCGGGCCTAAGTGGGCTAAGTGGCAGGCCGGTCCCAATTTAAACGGGTTTCGCGGTCCCGGTCTTGGTGGTCCTTTTGTAGGAACCGGACCCACAAACTAATGGTCCCGAGCCTAAGTGGGCCTAACAAATATGTTTTGTTTTTAAATATTTTTATAGAAGTTAGAGAAAAAAAGATGGTAATAAAAATATCTAAGGCAATTCCTTATAAATTATATTATAGAATTGTGAGCTAAATTTTTTAATTCAAATTTAAAGTCAAAAATATTGTAAATAGATATTCAAAGAAATGCGTTATAATTTTATTATAGCATTAAAAATATATGACAATATCTTTCTTAGTCTTCCTCCCCCCTATGGAATGAGCACAACAAGGTGCTAATACCACCATTGAGGAGAAAAATAAATTAATCAAGATGTGCCAAAATACAAGTTACATAATATATACTAATTTTTGTTCATACAAGTTACATGGTATCTCTTACAAACTTCATAAATCTATTAAGGTCTGGAGGAATTTCTGTTGGTGGTGGCGGAAAAGAAGCTTGTTCATCACCGCTTTCGGTGAAGCAGAATCCTCCGCAAGTTCAGCTAGCATTTCTTCGTAAGCTTCGTCTACCTCTGGTTGTGATTCAGCAAGTCCAAAATTTCTTCTTTTCGAACGGATCAAATATCTGAAAAGTACTAATTTTTTCAAGCTCTCCCTCATAGACGTTCTATAATCACCGAGTTGAAGTCTTGCTCGACTGAAAGCGCTCTCTGATGCCACTGTTGAAGCTTGAATAGTTAAAATATCTCGGACCATCCTTGAAAGAATCGAAAAGTGTTTTTCTTTGTCCTTCCACTATTCCAAAATATTAAAGGAGCTGTCGGGATTCACTTACTCAATTCCATGTGACAAATAAACTTCAAGCTCATTTAGTTGTGAAAAATCACTAGTAGTAGAATCTTGAGAACCCTTAAACCCCGCCCAAGCACTAAGTGCTCTTACTCATGCAGTTCTTTTAGATGATTGAGAATCATAAGAAGAAGGAGTTGGAACATTTGGTCTAGCCTGATCTAATGCAACTTGATAAGCATTGTAAATAGTTTGAGTATTTATTTTAATTGAGGCTATTGCTTCCGGAAGTTTTGACAACTCCTCCTCTTCAAGTGCTAAATCATTATAAACAGTTTCATACCAAAATTGAGGACCTCATAATTTCACAGTAGGTTTTAACAAGGCAGCAACACCATAAATAGTGAGAATAAGGAAAAAATATTTTTTAAACTTTTTTCTCATAGAATCAATAGCAAGTTGATAAATTTCCCCACCCTCTGAAAAATGAGCAAACAAATTTGCAAGTTCTGCAATATAAACTAAACTGATAGAAATAGTAGGATACTATTGCCCAGAAAATTCATTTGTAGTAAAATAAAATTTTTCTAAAAAATCTACAAGCATTTTAACATTAGCCCAATCCGCATTTGTAAGGTGCTCATCATAATCACTTACATGAGCATTAAACGTTGAGTTTATGGGGTTTCTATATTCATATGCAACAACTAAACTTTCATACATGTAATTCCATCTAGTTGGACAAGGTTTAGGAACCTTTCTTTCTCTTAGGCCAAATTCATCGTATCTTTTAAAATATTCTCTAAGTCTACTTCTACGGTTTGAATAAAAAAGCCAGTTAAGAGCCATTTTAACCTTTTCAATTTCAATATTTAAAATTCTCATAACATCACCCATAATTAAATGGTAAATATGACAAATACATCTAACATGAAAATTGTTACTAAATGCAGGACTTAGTGTAGTGGTAAGCAAGTCTACAACATTTGTGTTACTAGTAGCATTATCCATTGAAACCGATATGATTTTATCACTAATACAAAAATATCTACAAATATCCGTAATTGTGCTAGCAATAAACTGGCCTGTGTGACATGAATTAATTATTCTATACCTAGGGAACATGCCTATCCAAAATAGCCATTGGTTCCTCAACATAAGATAGATCCTTGTCCAACTGAACTGAAATGAAATCTAACACATGAGACAGATCGCCGTGATATTTCCGAAGCATGAAAACATGGAATACCGGATGAACCGTAGAGAGACTAGGTGGTAGTGCATGTTTGTAAGTCACCTCTCCAACTCTCTCATGAATCTCAAAAGGCCCAATATACCTAGGGATCAAATTGCCCTTCTTCCCGAACCTCATCACACCCTTCATAGGCGAAATTCGGAGCAATACCCGCTCACTAACCATGAATGCAACATCACGAACCTTCTGATTCGCATAACTCTTCTGTCTAGATTAGGCTGTACGAAGTCAATCCTGAATCAACTTAACCTTTTCCAAGGCATCCTGAACCAAGTCTGTACCCAATAGCCTAGCCCGGTTCGAACCAACCCACTGGGGACCAGCACCGCCTACCATACAAGGCCTCATACGGAGCCATCTGAATTCTTGACTGGCAACTGTTATTGTAAGCAAACTACGCAAGTGGTAAGAACTGATTCCAAGCACCCCCAAAATCTATCACACACGCACGAAGCATATCCTCCAGTATCTGAATAGTGCGTTCGGACTGCCCATCCGTCTGAGGGTGAAATATTGTACTCAACTCTACCCGAGTACCTAACTCACGTTGTACTGCCCTCCAAAACCATGATGTAAACTGCGTACCCCCGGTCATAGATGATAGATACCGGTATGCCGTGAAATCTGACAATCTCTCGAATATAGATTCGAGCCAACTGCTCGGAAGAGTAGGTAGTCATCATAGGATTGCAATGAGCTGACTTGGTTAATTTATCCATAATCACCCAAGCTGCATTGAACTTCCTCTGAGTCCGTGGGAGCCCAACAATGAAATCTATAGTGATCCTCTCCCATTTCCATTCTGGAATCTCTAACTTCTGAAGCAATCCACTCGGTCGTTGATGCTCATATTTCACTTGTCGACAATTTAGACACTGAGCTACATACTCCACTATGTCTTTCTTTATCTTCCTCCACCAATAATGTTGCCTCAAGTCCTGCTACATCTTCGCATCACCCGGATGTATGGAGTACCGCAAACTATGAGCCTCCTGGAGAATCAATTCACGAAAACCATCTACATTAGGCACACATAGCCTGCCCTGCATCCGTAATACACCGTCATCTTCAATTGCGACTTCTTTGGCACCACCGTACTGAATTGTATCCTTAAGGACAAGCAAATAGGGGTCATCATACTGACGCTCCCTGATACGATCATAAAGAGAAGACTGAGAAACCATACAAGCCAAAACTCGACTCTGCTCGGAAACATCCAATCTGACAAACTGGTTGGCCAAGGCCTGAATATCCAAGGCCAAAGGCCTCTCTGCTACCGGTAAATATGCTAAGCTACCCAAACTCTCCGCCTTACAACTCAAGGCATCGGCCACTACATTGGCCTTCCCAGGATGATAGAGAATGGTGATATCATAATCCTTAAGCAACTCCAACCATCTCCGCTGCCACAAATTAAGATCCTTCTATTTAAACAGATGTTGTAGACTTCGGTGATTGGTGTAGACCTCACAATGGACACCGTACAAATAATGCCGCCAAACTCTTCAAGGCACAAACAATAGCTGCTAACTCAAGGCCGTGGACCGAAAATTATTTCTCATGTACCTTTAACTGTTTGGACGCGTAGGCAATCACCCTACCGTCTTGCATCAACATCGCGCCGAGACCAATACGCGACACGTCACAATACACAGTATAAGACCTTGAACATGTAAGTAATACCAACGCTTGTGTCGGAGTCAAAGTGAGCTTGAGCTTCTGAAAGCTCAACTCACACTCGTCTGACCCTGTAAATGGGGCACCCTCTTGGATCAATTTGGTCTTAATAGTTGTTCATAATCAATTACAGAATCGTCATTTAACCTCATGTTAACAAAAATCTCGTTCCAAACCTTCACAATATGACTAAATGCGAGGCATGAAGACCTCATAATTATTTACCCGAATTAACGAGTCACATTTAACGCCACCTAGGCGGGCACCTACCTCCTAGGTTAAAAATTAATAATTACAACACGAATTTGACAACTATGCACATAGAATTTCAAATAAGAATTTTCAAATAAGGCTAACATGCATGACTCCCTATTAGTACTATAGTATAAATTTAATTTCACAAGGGAGAACTTAAACACAAGAATTTTCCTCACAAGGATCTCGTTCTTATATAACTTCCACCGCAGCTCGTAGCCCAGTTTAAACATATCAATTTATATAAAAATGTAAGGATCTCGTCCTCAATTCTGAATCACAAGTAATATGCACATTGTGCCAATTGAAAATTTCCATTTTCTCCTTTTAAATAATTTAGGTTACACCAAATCATAACACATAATGAACCCCACACCGGTAGGGCATATAATTCACAATTTGCAATTAATTATTTGGAATTTGCATCAAAATTTACCGAAATGAGTAACCGAAAGCCACATTTAGCCTCGCAGCTCTTATTAGTGACCAACACGAAATGATAGGTGTAGTTATCTCCATAAAATCTCCCAACAGGGGTAAACACATAAATAGATTATAGAATTATGAAGTTCACTCATAAGTGGAGCACAATAGGAGGACTCGTTTCGATACTGAGAACGAAATCAAGTTAAGGAAATTATTCCTTTATATTAAATCGAGGTGGTACATGTAATGACACCATCTCATGTAGCGACCTCCGCCATACCGTAAAACAAATATATCAACGGCTGGGTCTCCACCTCTAGGACACCTTTTACCCATCTGTCCTCCACCCCTAACTGGTCGTGTGGGTGGTGTAGTAACTGCAATGGGGCACGTAGCTTGAGTGCTTTGATGTATAAGTCTCTCCCAAGTTTGGGACAATTTTCTCATGATGTGCCTAGTATCACCGTATTCATAACAACCCCTTTGCAGGTTAGGTTGCTCATATTGAGTCTGTGCCAGATAACTGGAATAACCATTGTAGGAACTCTTATCGGTGGTGCATTAAAATAACTTACTGGATCACCCCGAGTAATCCGATGTGCGGACTGGGCTGGCCGACTACCCGAGCACCCTCCATAATGATTTATACTTGCAGAGTAGAATTCACTGAATCCCCCAGAACCTCGAGACGTCTTGGTCTCCTTAGTTTCCTTTTTTCCTCACCCCGAACACATTCTAATATCTTGGCAATTTGTACAACTAGCAGAAATGAAGTATTAGCTTGTAGCTCCCGAGTCGTACAAAATTTTACGATCATAATTGAGTCCTTTAATGAGTCTGTGGACTCGCCCTCTAGCTGTAGGAAGCAAAGTAGGAGTATGATGGGCTAACTTATTGAACTTGATGGCATATTCTGACACTGTCAATGGTGACCTGACGCAACCGTTCAAACCCTATGCGCCACGCATTATGGAGAGTCCGGGAAACAAACTCTTTCAAAAGCGTTTCTGAGAACTGAGTCAAGTGGGCGGTGTTGCATTGGCTGGTCTGCCCTCTTCATAGGCTTTCCACGAACACCGGTAGAGAATTATCTCTCCCAAGGCAAATTTGTTCTTTTGTTATGCTGACTTAACACTTTTGAGTTGACCCATTTCTTAACATACTCTTCGATTCTTCCTTGGGGTAACCCTTACCCCTTTTTATACACAACGATCATAAAAGTAGAGCTCCATACAGACAAATCTTGGCACGAACCATATAGTCTAGAATCTTGTCAACAACTGTACTTCCTCCAAAGCACCCCAAAATCCGCAATCGTAATGTCCACGCTGAGTAGACCTTCTGTAAATTTAGAGTTGTTTCTATAACTCCTTTGGTACTGAAGTATAGGATTATTAAGGAGGCGTACATACCGCAAGTCCCAACCTTACCCTCTACAAAATCTCAGGCTTTAAACATGTGTAAATTTTAGGGAACCTTTCAGTACCATAGATATACATTTCAGGCCAAAACTGATATAATACATGACCCCGCAATCCACCCATTGATAGTGGACGGAGTGAAGTCATAGGTCACAATGTCCGATGATCCACAATAATAACCTTCACAGCTTGTATAAATCAACTAGACGCCAATGTCCGTTGCACCCCGCACATGATTCAGTAGGTGATCTCTCAATACGCCCGCATCTTCAGTCCGAACCATGCATTAAGGCAATGTTTAAGCATCTCTGTTTCCCTCGTAGTTCATCTGCGGCATCACAAACCGTCCACACACAACTGATACTGAGTGCGCAATGTCATACACGAGTGGATACAAAGGAATATGAGATATATGTTTCAAGTTAAATCAATGCCGCACGATAAGGAATCAAAGAAGTGAATATTTTCCTAACAGTTCCATAACCTCCCGAAGATAAGTACAGACGTCTCCGTACCGATCCACAAGACTCTACTAAACCTGCTTGTGACTCATAACACCTATGAACCTAGAGCTCTGATACCAACTTATCACGATCCCAAATTCCCTCCGTAGGATGTCGTGATGGCACATAGTCTCTAAGACTAGGTAAGCCTATCAATGCGGAATAATAATAAATATCTGAAATAATTAAACTATAATTCAAACAATTTTAACTCCCAAAACCCGGTAGAAATAAGTCACAAGCTTCTAAGAATTTATCCTCGATGTCTCTATATAACAGAGTCTAAAGAAAATAAGGAAGCAACTTGACAAGAATAGAAGGGGACTCCGGAGTCTGCGGGCGTTGGCATGTATACCTCGAAGTTTTCTCGTACAGCTAGTTTACTGATGCGTGGTCTGATAAGATGTACCTGGATCTGCACAAAAAGATGTGTAGAAGCATAGTATGAGTACACCACAGCGGTACCCAGTAAGTGCCAAGCCTAACCTCGGTAGAGTAGTGACGAGGTCAGGTCAGGCCCTACTGGAGAATAAATAATGGCATGGTAAAATATTTAAACAATATTATAAGATAAAATAACAATAGAAATGAATCAAGTAGTATGTCACATTTAATTACATCAAATAATGGCAAATAAATATCTCGTGGAAACAAAACAGAATTTTGTTGAGTTTTAAAGTTTCTAATTCACATTTTAATTCATTTTTCACCTCAAAACTTTTTGAAAAATTTTACGGACTGTGCACGCAAATCGAAAAATGATAAATAGTGCTTTTCGAGGTCTTAGAATACAAAATTAATTATTAAATTTAAAGATGACATTTTGGGTCGTCACAGTTTGGATCGGGGAGCCGGGGGAAGTGGAGGAGGAACATATTGGCCACTAGATTCTCCACTCTTGAATTTTTCCTTATTTTTACCAAAACGTTTTTTTTAAGAAAGTCATCTTAATTAATCAAATAGTAGAAAATAAGTAAAACAAACAAAACTATAATATTAAAACTTAAGGGTTGGAACGAGTTTACCGAATTGACGAACAACTTGTTGAAAATTGATTATCGTTGAAGACTTCAATTCACCAACTTCATAATTTTTTCACAAATTGTAATAATAAAGTAAGCAATAGTAGAAATTATAGAAGAAAATTAGAGAGAGATTGATGATTTTGTGAGAAAAATAAAAGAATGAGGGGGTATTTATAGTTGCAAATAGGGAAAAAGTATAATTATAAAAAGTTTGGGTTTAAAATAAAATTTTTGGAGGGGGGTTAAATGGCTATTTTACAAATAGCCAATGGCTATTTTGGCAGACCAAACGACTAGTTTTTAAATGCCCAAATGGGCAATTTTTTTTAAAAAAACATCTGACCGTTTTGGGACCGTTTAGGCCCGCCAAGGACCGGTTCGGTCCCGGTCTCAAACGGTCCCGGTCTTGAGGTCTTTTTGCGCAGGACCGGCCTAGAAGACCGACCCACCTCCACGGTCCCGGTTCTAACCGGTTAAGGACCGTTTAGGCCTAGAAGCTCACATGGTCCGCGGTCCCGGACCGGTCCCGGGCCTGGACCGACGCACATGCCACCCTTACCCTAAACACAAAAAAGCCAGATGGGAGAAGTGGTTGTGTCGGGCGTTTAAGTTCCGTTCTTTGCTGGATGACATGGGTTTGAAACCCATCTTCAGGTTTTTCTCTTTTCTATTTTAGCTCTTTGAATACAACGTATTTATACTTAACTAATTGCTTTATTTTTATTTTTATCTTGTTTTTTGAATTCAATTATAGTTCAGTATTAATACATAATAGTCAACTTAATTAATTTTATTCCTTTTCAAATCCCTCCCTTAAAATTAAAAGCCTCAAATTGCAACTTATTGCTTCACAAATAGAAAAATGCAAATCCTTCGGTCACAACCCTCTTCAACATTCACTTTGACTCTGACTAGCTCGGCAATGGCAATTAAGAGTTTGAAACTATTCTTCAGTTCTTTGACTATTATCATACCCTTAATCTTGATTTCTTTAGTAAGTTTTTGATAATTTAAAGTTTGAACGCCCTTTTGATCACTGACCCCTAATTTTATTAAGAAAGTAGAAATTTTAAAGTGTGAAGCATGCTTAATCAAACACCTTCCCTTCCCATAGCACCTATTTTGCGGAGAAATCTCTCTATGTTCGGTGATTTCTTTTTCTTAAAACTTATTTTTGTTTATACTTGGATGATAAGTTATCATAATTATTAAGTTTTCAAATAGTTGTGCAGAATTTTATCGCTAGTGATTAGCATACAGTGGTGCACCTATCGTGTTCAAATTTTGGAGCTGCCTATGAAGTTAACGAACAAGTTGAGGGCATCAAGGGGCAACCCTCCGCGTGCATAGCAGCCCATCAGTGTTATCCAGTCAACTGTCTTTATATGAGAATGGAATTTCATCGTACACCTTGCGTGCAAAGAGAACACACCCATGGGAATACCTTGGCTCAAGTGATGTCATCGGACACCGCTTGGTCGGAAGGTTTTACTAAATATGTGAATATCTAACTGATATGCAAAGATGAAACAAATAGATAAAGTGGCACTGCTTTATAGGAAAAGCTCGTAGCTCACATGGTCGGACGCTGCAATTTTGTAGAGGAGATCAGAAGTTCGATTTCCGGTACTGCTTAACAGTTTTAGAAATTCCCCACCCCACATATTGTATGGTAAAAAGATAAAATTCGAGACTTTGAACCCACCATTAGTTATATCACTAATTCACTATAACATTAGAGCCACAATAATAAGTTTAAAATGTTTTGAAAAAAAAGTATTTAGTATTAATTCTAATGAGACTATTGTAATTCCTTTTATAAAAATGAAATTTGTCTAGTAGAATTTTAGTAAAGTACTTAATTGTCTTTTGTTCATATATTGTATTTTTAATTGTTTATATGATGTCGTTATAATAATTGGTTCATTTGATCACATCTTTAAATGACGACATCGTTGTATATGGTCGAAATAGATATCGGCATTCGCACATCCGATCTAGTTCGAACGATGATCGATCGAAGTGAGATTCCGAAGATGGAACGAACAAGCCTCGAACCCGAGGGGCCGATCCATGTCGAGTTCTACATGGTTATCGAGTTCGAATCCAAATCGAACTATGATGCAGAGTAAATCTATCATGCTTATGATCCAAAGACCAACCAACATTGACCCCGAATCAATTCGAGGGCTCAAGTCAGAATCGATCTTGAGCCAAGATCGAGAGCTCAAGTCCGAATCGAGCTCAAACCAAAATCGATGGCTCTAGGCAAGATCGAGCTCGCAGACAAAAGCCGTTGCAATCCTAATAGAGAGAATCTTGACAGAAATTTTGGAAAAACTGATTTATCATGGGTCTCCCACTGAGTATTTTTTTATTATGCTTAAAGCAAAGTCCCTCTACTATAAAGGATATGGTTATCATTTCTGTAATGGCAGGTATTTTTCAGGCTTACATTGTAATAAAGACACTACATTCTCCCAGAGAATAGAATCGTTCTTTCTGGCTTCTTAAATTGATTCTACTTGTTGCGTCCTAAGATTCATTTTCTTTACAACCTTATCTACTTCTCATTCTTTGCAATCCATATTTGTATTTCTATTTATCCTTACAATTTGTATCAAGTTTCGCCACATATCCTTGAAACTACGTATAAATTCAACTCTATTCATTTTTCGGGTAAATAGTTTGGCGCCCACCATGGGGACAAGGATAACAGTGGTTTTTTGTATGAATCTGAACAAAACACGCCATTGTGTTTTGTGCTTGTTTCTGAAAAAATCTTGGATTTCGGATTAGCTACGACTAACCATCGATCAAATGGCTTCATCGATCCATAACGGGGCCGAGGCCGGTCTTCAAGACAAAAACAACAACTTGACACCCAGTACGGAAAGGCCACTTGTGAACACCATTGGAGCTTGACTCGGAGCGCCAATTGATATCAATTCGCATGTAGCCATTGAGACAAACCTACATGCTGAACCCAAGAATAACATCCATGGTGGCACTCGATATGCGGCTCGAGATACCCATAACGACGAGGGAAATAGTGTTAGCTTGCCTATAATTTTCCAGATGTTGCAAGCCCAACAGGCAGCAATAGCTCAGTTGCAGAGCCAAACACATCTACAAAGAAGGCTGGAGCCCAATCCACCCCGAGAAATCACCCACAGAACGGAACCAGCCATAGTGAAGTCAAATGAGCAAGAATCGGGGACTGCTCCCAAAATTGCTAAATTGCTCGAGGAACTCACAAAGCGAGTCGAAGCCAATGATAAAAAAGTAGAAACTTATAACTCTAGGGTCGATCAGAACCCGAGAGCTCCACCAATGATAAAAGGGTTGGATTCGAAAATATTCGTGCAAAAATCATTTTCCTTGAGCGCAGCCCCGAAACCAATCCCCAAAATATTCCGTATTCCCAAAATTCTCAAATATAACGGAACGAACGATCCCAACGAGCATGTCACTTCTTACACATGTACCATCAAGGGCAATGATTTAGAAGATGATGAAATCAAATTTGTGTTGCTAAAATAATTCGGAGAGACCCTCTCGAAGGGGGCAATGATTTGGTATCACAACCTACCGCCAAATTCCATCGACTCGTTCGCCATGTTAGCATATTATTTTGTGAAAGCACATGTCGGCTCCATAAATGTCGCAACGAGAAAATCATACCTCTTCAAGGTAAGACAAAGGGATAACGAGATGCTGAGGGAGTTCGTATCTCATTTTCAAATGGAACGAATGGACTTGCCACCAGTCACAGACGATTGGGTTGTTCAGGCTTTCACTCAAGGTTGAACGAGCGAAGTTCGACGGCTTCACGATGATTGAAGCATAACTTAATCGAATACCCAGCCATCACAAGGGTCGACGTACACAATCGGTACCAATCAGAAATTAGAGTCGAAGATGATCAATTAGGATGTGAACCCGCTGTTCGAAGGGATACTAATCGGGAACGCGATCCGTTTGTGGATAGATACCAACCGTACAACGAAAGCCACAGTGTCAGTAAATCGAGACATAACCTCAGGCAAAATAACAAAAGAAGTGATCGAGGTCAAGGGATCTGAGGGCTGATAAACAGAAGTAGTTTCGATAGGCCTGCCAGATCTAAGTAAGCACCTCAGTTATCGGAATATAACTTCAGCGTTGATGCATCCGCCATCGTATCGGATATTGGACACATCAAAGACACTAAATGGCCTTGACCCATGCAGACCGATCCTTTCCAGAGGAATCCCAATCAAACATGCGAATATCATGGAACTCATGGCCACAGAACGGAAGATTGCAGGCAACTAAGAGAAGAAGTAGCCCGGTTATTTAACAAAAGGCACCTTCGGGAATTCTTGAGCGATAGGGCGAAGAACCATTTTAAAAACAGAGATTTCGGCAAGGAAAACGAACAAGAAGAACCACAGCACGTCATTTACATGATCATCGGCGGCACCGATACCCCTCAGGGACTAGTGTTTAAATGCACTAAAATATCGATTGTGAGAGAAAAGAGATCCCGAACTCAAGATTACACACACATAGGAACTTTGTCCTTCAATAATGAAGATGCATAAGGAGTCATACAACCTCATAACGATGCACTGGTAATATCCGTACTCATGAATAAAACTAAAGTTAAGCGTGTGTTGATTGATCCAGGTAGCTCGGCCAACATCATCAGATTAAAGGTCGTAGAACAGCTCAACCTACAAGACCAAATCGTACCCACAACCCTAGTTCCAAATGGATTCAATATGGCATGTGAAACCACCAAAGACGAGATAATTCTACCAATAAACGTGGCTGGAACCATCCAGGAAACGAAGTTTCACGTGATCGAAGGCGACATGAGATACAACGCCCTTTTCGGAAGGCCATGGATCCATAACATGAGATCTGTACCTTCGACCCTACACCAGGTCCTCAAATTCCCAACATCGAGAGGAGTCAAAACAGTGTACGGAGAACAACCACCAACGAAAGAAATGTTCATCGTCGAGGAAGCAAAACCAATATCCTCGCCTTCGCCAGTAACAGGATCGGTCTCAGAAGGGGAACGAGATACCAAATAGCAATCATAGACATCGGCTTCGACCGAACCAGATAACCAGAAGATCGAATAAAATGATGATCAAAGGATCCCTCGATCCTTCGTGATTCCCGATGACTCTGACTCCACCAAATCAACAATTGAGGAACTAGAGCAAGTCATACTAATCGAGCACTGGCCCGAACGAAAGGTATACCTGGGAACGGGGTTGAGCCCCGAACTCAGGAAGAAACTTATTCAATTTCGTATCGATAACATTGATTGCTTCGCATGGTCCCGTCTAGATATAATATGAATCCCACCGGACGTAACAACTCATCGGCTAATCTTGGACCCTAAGTTCAGACCGGTGAAGCAAAAGAGAAGACCCCAGTCCGAGGTAAAACACGCATTCATAAAAGATGAGGTAACCAAACTTCTCAAGATAGGGTCCTTTCGGGAGGTAAAATATCCCGAATGGTTAGCCAATATAGTGGTAGTGCCTAAAATAGGGGACAAACTTAGAATGTGTGTGGATTATAAGGATCTGAACAAAGCATGCCCCAATGATTCTTTTTCGCTGCCCAACATCGATCGCATGATCGATGCCACGGCCAGTAACAAGATCCTCACTTTTCTCGATGCCTATTCCGGGTATAATCAAATCCAGATGAACCCGGAGGACCAGGAAAAGACTTTATTTGTCACCAAATGTAGAACATATTGTTATAATGTGATGCCATTCGGGATAAAAAATGCAGGGGCTACTTACCAATGCTTAGTAAATAAAATGTTCGAGGAACAAATTGGTAAATCTATGGAAGTTTATATTGATGACATGCTAGTTAAGTCCCTGCGCGCAGAAGACCATCTGACCCATTTGCAGGAAACGTTCGAGATTTTGAGAAAATACAACATGAAGCTCAACCCCGAAAAATGTGCTTTCAGGGTCGGTTCGGGCAAGTTCCTCGGCTTCATAGTGTCGAATCGGGGAATCAAGATTAACCCCGATAAAATCAAGGCCATCGAAGACATCACCATCATGGACAACGTGAATGCTGTACAATGGCTAACGGGATGGATTGCGGCCTTAGGCCGATTCATTTCGAGATCATCAGATCGAAACCACAAATTTTTCTCCCTATTCAAAAAGAAGAATGATTTCGCTTGGACCCCGGAATGCCAACAGGCATTAAAGGAACTAAAACAATATCTGTCGTGCCCACCACTACTTCACACTCCAAAAATAGACGAAAAATTTTGCTTATACTTGGCAGTATCGGAAATTGCAGTAAGCGGTGTCCTAGTTCGGGAAGAGCAAGGTACGCATTTTCCCATTTATTATATAAGTCGAACCTTAGGAGAAGCAGAAACTAGATATCCACACCTTGAAAAATTGGCACTTGCACTGATAAGTGCCTCTAGAAAATTACGACCGTACTCTCAATGTCATCCCTTATGCGTATTAATGACTTACCCACTTCGTAATATTTTGCACAAGCCCGAACTATCAGGCCGACTGGCCAAATGGGCCATCGAACTCAGTGGGTACGACATCGAATATCAACCCCGTACGACCATCAAGTCTCAAACTTTAGCAGACTTCGTGGCCGATTTCACGCCGACCCTCGTACCCGAAGTCGAAAAAGAATTCCTTTTGAAATCGGGTATGTCATCGAGGGTATGGACCTTTTTTATGGACGGGGCTTCGAACGTGAAGGGGTCAGGGCTAGGCATAATTTTAAAGCCACCCACGGGTAACACAATTAGGCAATCTATTAAAACTACCGGGTTGACTAACAACGAGGCCGAGTATGAGGCCATGATTGCAGGTCTCGAGCTAGCTAAAAACTTAGGAGCAGAAGTTATTGAAGCCAAATGTGACTCTTAGTTGGTGGTAAGTCAAGCAGACAAAACCTTTGAAGTTCGAGAAGATAGAATGCAAAGATATTTGGACCAACTACGTGTCACTTTGCACCATTTCAAAAAATGGACTTTACAGCATGTTCCACAAGAACAAAACAGTGAGGCTAATGCACTTGCGAATTTGGGATCATCGGTCGAGGAAGGTGACTTGATCTTGGGGATTGTTGTTCAGCTCTCGAGATCCGTGATCGAATAAGGTCACGCCGAGATAAATTCTACGAGCTTAACCTGGGATTGGAGAAATAAGTATATTGAATACTTAAAGAACGGCAAGCTCCCATCAGACCCTAAAGATTCAAGGGCCCTACGGACTAAAGTTGCTTGATTAACTTTGGCTTCAGATGGAATGCTATACCGAAGGACATTCGATGGACCATTGGCGGTATGCTTGGGTCCAGGAGATACCGATTACATCTTACGTGAGGTTCACGGGGGCACTTGTGGGAATCACTCCGGTGCTGATCCTTTAGTCCGAAAAGTAATCAGGGCAGGGTATTATTGGATCGATATGGGCAAAGATGCGAAGGAATTTCTTTGAAAATGTGACAAATGTCAAAGGTTTGCACCAATGATCCATCAACCCGGAGAACAACTTCACTCAGTCCTATTCCCATGGCCATTCATGAAATGGGGAATGGATATCGTCGGCCCTATGCCATCGAGCACAGGTAAAGCTAAATTTATTTTATTTATGACTGACTATTTCTTTAAATGGGTTGAAGAACAGGCATTCGAGAAAGTACGAGAGAGAGAGAAGTTATAGACTTTATCTGGGATCATATCGTATGTCGATTCGGAATACCCGCCAAAATAGTATGTGACAATGGGAAACAATTTATGGGCAGCAAAGTGACGAAATTCTTCGAAGACCACAAAATAAGAAGGATATTATCAACACCATATCACCCTAGTGGGAATGGACAGGCCGAATCAGCAAACAAAACTATCATTCAAAACCTAAAGAAGAGGCTGAATGACGCAAAAGGAAAGTGGAGAGAAATCCTACCCGAAGTCCTTTGGGCATATCGAACGACGTCAAAATCCAGTACGGGGGCAACCCTGTTCTCCTTAGTATATGGGTCAGAAGTATTGATACCAGTCGAAGTCGGTGAACCTAGTACCAGATTTCGATACACGACATAAGAATCAAATAACGAGGCTATGAACACTAGCCTCGAATTATCGGATGAAAAACGAGAAGCTGCTCTTGTCCAATTGGCCGCCCAAAAGCAACGAATCGAAAGATATTATAATCGAAGAGCCAAGCTCTGCCATTTCAAGCTCGGAGACTTAGTGCTAAGGAAAGTCACCCTCAATACCCGAAATCTGAATGAAGGAAAACTAGGACCAAACTGGGAAGGACCATATCAGGTTCTCGAGAACGTCGGAAAGGGATCATACAAGCTCGACATTATAAACGGCAAATAATTATCAAGCAATTGGAATATGTCACATCTAAAATGATACTACTGCTAAGGTACGACCCTCTCATATTCATTTACATTTCAAAACGAACCCCTGCAGAAGTCCGATCAGGAGCTAAGATGGATCCTTCAATACGAAGCCTTAAGATATGAAAGCACGCGTTGAACTCTTTTTTCCTTAGACCGGTTTTATCCCGAATGGGTTTTTCGGCAAGGTTTTTAATGAGGCAAGCTGTACTTGGAAACAATATGACAGTATCTGAGGCCTCTTTACAATCGACCTCGAATACTGGGGGGCATTAGCCCTCAAATATATCAAGTTCTGATGCAAGAAAGTTATTTCGCAACAACGGGTTTCCAATAGGAAAAGTTGTAAGAGCCAAATGGTCAAAACGAACCATGCTCATGTAGTTGGCCTGAACCAAGACGCAAAACATAAACATATGTATAGTGACTTTCTTTTCTATTTGGAGATTATGCAAACAGAATTAAGATAAACTCGACCACTAAGCCTACAAGCTACTTTCATTTCAAGTTCTAGCAAACAACTCGCTCGACCATTATGCCTACGGGCTACATTACTTCGAGTTCGAATCATTCACTTGACTACAAAGCCTACGAGCTACTTTTATTTCGAGTTCGAGCAAGCACTCACTCGACCATTACGCCTACGGGATACATTATTTCGAGTTCGAGCAAGCACTCACTCGACCATTACGCCTACGGGCTACATTACTTCGAGTTCGAATCATTCACTAGACTACAAAGCCTACGGGCTTCTTTTATTTCGAGTTCGAGCAAGCACTCACTCGACCATTACACATACGGGCTACATTACTTCGAGTTCGAATCATTCACTTAACTATTAAGCCTACGGGCTACTTTTATTTAGAGTTCGAGCAAGCACTCACTCGACCATTACGCCTACGAGCTACATTACTTCAAGTTCAAATCATTCACTTGACTACTAAGCCTACGGGCTACTTTTATTTAGAGTTCGAGCAAGCACTCACTCGACCATTATGCCTACAGGCTACATTACTTCGAGTTCAAATCATTCACTCGACTACAAAGCCTACGGGCTACTTTTATTTCGAGTTCGAGAAAGCACTCACTCGACCATTACACCTACATGCTAAATTACTTTGAGTTCGAATCATTCACTCGACTACTAAGTCTACGGGCTACTTTTATTGCGAGTTTGAGCAAGCACTCACTCGACCATTAATCCTACGGGCTACATTACTTCGAGTTCGAATCATTCACTACTAAGCCTACGAGCTACTTTCATTTCGAGTTCAAGCAAGCACTCACTCGACCATTATGCCTACGGGCTATATTTCTTCGAGATCGAATCAATGACTCAACTTATAAGCCTAAGGTCTACACCGCTTGGAGTTTGAGTAAGCACTCGCTCGATTATAGAGGCTACGAAAGTCCAAATTTGATTAAGTTGTTTAAATCATTCATAAAGCATGAATAAAGTCTTCACAAAACATAAGCAAGTCGGCAAAATTATCTATATACAAAATTATCTACATGGTTGATTACAACATAAAAACTAAGGACTAAACTTCTTGGTCATCCTCAGGAGCGGTCTCTTCTTTATCGGGCTCCCCCCGTTCTCGGATCCGCTCTTACTCCCATCATCATCATTATCATCATCATCATCATCATCATCGTCATCGGAAACTAAAGCTTCAGTATCGACTTCGAACACTTTGGCCCTTTTTATCTCTTCAGCGAGATCGAAACCATGAGTATGGATCTCCTCGAGGGTTTTCCTTCGGGATCAGCACTTAGCAAGTTCGGCGACCCAATGTGCTCGAGTATCGGCGGACTCAGCTGCCTCTCTTGCTTGGACCTGGGTAGCTTCAGCATCGGCCCGATAGACGACCACGAGTGCATTCGCATCGGCCTTTGCCTTTTCGGCATCAGATTTGGCCTTGGCAAGTACAGAGGCCAACCGAGCCTCAAGCTCCTCTATTCTTCTTGCTTGAACCAGGACTTTTTCCTTCATTCTCTGAAGTTGGGTTTCGGCCGATGATAACTGGGCTTGATCCGTTTCTTTCTCTGCAGCAAAGCGGTCCATACCTTCTTTCCACTACAAAGACTCCGCTTTTATTACATCGACCTCCTCACTAAGCTTCCCGATCATCTCGATTTTTTGCTGCAGCTGTGAGACCGAAAAGTTAGCCACCGTTCCTGTATCAAGCCCATAGTATTTCAAAAGTATCATTACCTTCTCAGACAAATCGGTTTGATCTCGATAAGCCTTGGCCAACTCAGCTCGTAGGTCCTCTATTTCCTCTTCTCTCTGCCCTAAGAGAAGTCTAAGGGAGTTCCTCTCATCAGTAGCCCATTGTAGGTCGGTCTCGTATCGATGCAGCTCGTTTTGGGACCGGGAACATGCTTCTCGATGAACTGCCGCTGCCTACAAAGAAACAAGAAATGAAGTTAATGAAAAGTAAACATAAAGGTAGTACTGACAAAATAATTTTAAAGCTTATCTCATTCAAAGCCTACCGCACCCCGTGAAAAAGATCTGATTCATCACCAATACCGACACGTCCTCGATACCGGTAAACAGGTCACGAAAGGGATCCTCTCCGTCGTGAGGCCTGTCTAGATCGAGGGCCCCCAGAGCTTGGGCTTCCCGCATCACCCCTGTGGAAAAAGCGGGAAAGGTAGGCGAATCCTCGATTGCTGCTGCCCCAAATGAATCACCTGGAGCATTCTCTTCGGTTCGAAGGGATTCGAGGGCCCATTCAGTCATGTCCCCTGCCCGTTGGCTCCGATGAGATGCATCTTCGATCTCCGATAATTCGGAAACTCTACCCGAATCTTTCTCCTGTATATCCTCAGTTCGGGGCGAAGCCTCATGAAGCATCATCGATCCAGCTTCTGATGGGGCATTAGTGGTTCTCTTCGTTCGGGCCGCCAGCGCGGAGCCATCATGTTCTTCTTCTTCTTCATCTCTTAGACGCAGAACCGATTCCACGGTCAAAGGAATGGCATTCTTGTACGGCTTACGAGCCATCCTCTTCTTCAGTTTTGGATCTTCGGGAACGGAGGCTCTTTTCCTTTTATTTCCCTTCACCGGCTTTGGGACAGAGGCCAAAATTTCTTCCTCGTTGGACAAAGGCCCCAAACTTGCATATGGAAAATCTTAATATTTTGAAAATCACCTCGTTCGAATTATCAAAGAGTACGAGAAAGGGGCTTACCATGATTTTTGGCCTCCCACCGTCCCTTTGACAAATCACGCCATGAGCGCTCGGCATATGTGGAGGTCAAAACAAGAGCTCGTACTCAGTTCTTGAGATCAGGAACTGCTCCGGGCATCCAGGGAACCGCTACATCACAAAAGGAGGAGTGTCGATGAGAGAAGAAATGAAAGAACAAAGTAGAAATAACAGCAGGATACTTTTCATATTCCACTCATCGGGAAAGGGAATCTTTTCAGTCAGAATCAGGTTCGAAGTCCTCACTCAAACGAACCTGCCCATCCAACCCCGATCCATGTCCTCGTCAATGCTCGAGAACAGAGCCTTGGTAGCCCGACGCTGAAGTTTTATTAACCCTCCTCAAAAAAGTCGAGGACAGTATAATCGGATAAGATGGTCGAGGGTGAACGACATCCCCTTGATGTTTCTCACAAAGTATCGGATCAGGACAACGATCTGCCAAAAAGAAGGATGGACCTGGCCTAAGGTTATCTGGTATTGACGGCAGAAGTCAATAATAACAGAATCAAGGGGACCTAACATGAAAGGGTAAGTATACACATTCAAAAACCCTTTCACGTAAGAAGTGATATCTTCGTCAGGAGTAGGAATTATTATTTCTTTTTCACCCCCAATTGCAATCCTTCTTTAGCTGTTTGAGGTGCATCTTGGTTATCGAACACATGTACCTCTATACTGGCTCGCACCGACCAGGGACCGATGAGTCTTTATCGACCTTAAAATCAGAAGTAAGAACACATGCCCCGGGAACGCACTCCTCAGGCCGTGGTTCTGCCGGTGTCTCATCGGCGGCACACTGTGAAGATGAAGCCTTCTCTTTCTGAGGAATGGTTTGTGATGTTTTTGCCATTTTCGGATTCAAAGGTAAGGAATAGAAGAAAGTGACAAAGATTTGGTAGAATTGAAGAGGGGCTTTGGGAAATCATAGACTTGCGGGTAAATCAGAAAATACGAAAAGGGACTTGGAAAATATTGGAAGATTGAAGATGTAAAAGTGGTAAAAGGTAGGAGAAAGGGTTATTTATAGGCTTAAGCGACGGCGGTTCAGTATTAGCGGTAGCCGACCACCGTCTGACATGCATAAAATGTCTTGAAAGAATAAACCGACGGGACAACTAGCACATGCGTCATGATCAAGCCCGATGATCGATCCGTTAAAAAATCATATCGTTTCTCATCACATTCTTCCTGAAAAACGAGGGGACTATCTGTATACGGTCGACATAGATTTCAGCCTTCACACGTCCGATCAAGTTCAAACGATTATCGATTGAAGTGAGATTTCGAAGATGGAACGAACAAGCCTCGAACCCGAGGGGCCGATCCATGTCGAGTTCTACATGGTTATCGAATTCGAATCCAAATCGAACTGTGATACAAAGTAAATCTATCATGCTTATGATCGAGAGACCAACCAACATTGACCCCGAATCAATTCGAGGGCTCGAGTCAGAATCGAGCTTGAGCCAAGATCGAGAGATCGAGTCAGAATCGAGCTCAAACCAAAATCGAGGGCTCTAGGCAAGATCGAGCTCACAGACAAAAGCCGTTGCAATCCCACTAGAGAGAATTTTGGTAGAAATTGTGGAAAAACTGATTTATCATGGGTCTCCCACTGAGTATTTTTTTATTATGCTTAGAGAAAAGTCCCTCTACTATAAAAGGCATGATTATCAATTCTGTAATGGCATGTTTTTTCCAAGCTTACATTGTAATAAAGACACTATATTCTCCCATAGAATATAATCATTCTTTCTGGCTTCTTAAATTGATTATACTTGTTGAGTATTAAGATTCATTTTCTTTACAACCTTATCTACTTCGCATTCTTTGCAATCCATATTTGTATTTCTATTTATCCTCACAATTTATATCAAGTTTCGCCACATATCCTTGGAACTACGTATAAATTCAACTCTATCCATTTTTCGGGTAAACAACCGCTTATACAAAATCCTGCGTACGCCCCTTAACACACCCAATTGCCGCATACATGCAGAGAACAAAATATGTGTTTGGGAAGGTCCCGAGACCTGTGGTGACGATCGAAGCATGGAGCTTCTTGCCTTCGTCCAAAGCTAAAGATCGAGCGCAGGTTCTGAGAAGTGTTCGATAGTGGCGCGACAGCAATGAGATAGTACACTCGGTTCGCCATATCATGAGAAAGCTAGTATACTTCTTTCACAGGTTAGTTATAAGTAAAGTCTAGATTCAACTCTTAAATAAATTGATTAGAACCCTTTACTTTCAATTGTGTCTTTACGATAGCTTATTTTATTTGGTTTCACTTGATCATAAACTTTTCACCAACTTATCGGATTTATCCAATAGTAAAGCAATATTAATTAGCATATTAGAAATTTAATCTACGTAGGATCGACATTAGTTTAATATGATACAATGATTTTACAGTCTCACATTATCAATATTCATCCCAATGAGTTCAGGTAATGGCTTGTGGCTAGCCGATTGTGGTAATCTTATTAGGAGTGTTGAGTTTCCAAATCCAAATAAGCTTGAGCCAGGTGATTGAAAGTAGAAAAATCTCACAATTTGACCCTGTAGAAGCAGACTTGTAGTTATCATCTAATAATGAAATAGGCCGACTTATATATATAGAAAAGAGGACATCAAAGTTTAGGAACCAAATTGATCTATCTTGCCTGAGGAGTATTAAACAAAGGAACATGAACATACGAAAGATAATGCTTAACATATCCTTGAATAAAAGAAAAATTTAAAGCTTAAGAAAATAACTATTACTTGTTCTCGAGGAAAGCAAAACCAAGAACCTTCAATTGATGATCAATCAACACTTAAAAGATTAAGTTGCACAAGTCAATTTCTCATATAATTACACAACTTTTTTCTCATAACTTATGATTTTGATTGATATATGTGAGCACCTAATTTTTTACCGTACTTGTATTTTTTTCCCACTCATTCACCAATACCTTACTTCTCACTCCATCTTACTCGCTCTCATCTTCCCACGCGTGTCCCCACTCCACTTGCCCTTGCCCATGCCCCATGATCCCTTGGACGCGCCCCGTGGCGTCCTGGCCAGCCTCCCAACGCCCGTCGCCACGGTCGGCCCCGTGGTCTCGGCAGCTCCAAGTGACAAGCGCGCATGTGACTCTGTCGCCCCACCGATAGCCATCGCCAGCGCCCAGTCACAGGCAAAAGCCAACAGCGCCGCGCGCGCAGACAATGCCGCGCGCGCAGACCCTGATGCTAAAGACAAAGTTGCTGCCAACGGACTTGCTGCTGCTTTGTAGAAGACTAAGTCCTTTTCATTGTAAATATAGAGTAGTTTTGCTGTATTTTCTTTAAGTGTGATTTTTCAGCTTTCATAGGTCTAGTCATGTAACTTTGGTTTATTTTTTTAAGCATTATTAAGGGGGACCAAGCAATCAAAACTTTCAAGCAAGCAAACAATTCTCTGTACTGGTGTCTCTCCCCCCGACACCGTCTTGTTTTCTGTAATAGCTTTCATTCAATGCAATCAAGCTTTCTTTCATTCTCAATTCTCTTTTCTGCTCTCTTTCAATTGCTCATGACATTGGTTTTCCCGTACGGCACTGACAATCTAGTCTAGCGTACGGAGGGGACCTCAGTTGGCGGACAGCAACCGTACTGACATCGGTTGCCTAGCCTTACGTCGCCCTTCCAAGGAACTTCAGGAAGGCACCGCGTAACAGTTGGTATCAGAGCCTAGGCTCGACATCGGACGAGGGATCACATTGCAATTACCACCATTTCTGACCATGGTGAATTATGGGGATCGCATCGCGACCCTTGAGGGAACGGTTGACACATTACGGCCCATCGTGGAAATGGTGCCCGATCTAAAAACCAGCCTAGTGCAAAGGTTGGACGACCTGGACCGCAGACTCATCCAGGCCGAAGTTGACATAGAAAACATCAGCCGCGACTCTGAAGGAGACCGGCAAACAGCAGCCACAGAGGCAGCTGAAATTTTTGGTAAATTTGAGGTCCTCCAGCAGGAGCGTGCCAAGGATTTAGCCAACAGGGAACAAGAGGCAGACAGGGTGACTGCCATGCAACAAACCATTGACAACTTGACAGGCCAGCTCAATGTTGTCAATGCTGCTTTACAAGGCCTACTTCGAGGAGGCGGAAACCAATTTGGGGGTGGTGTGAACCTCGCCCCCATGGCACAAAAGCTGAAAATTCCTGAGCCAAAGCCATACAGTGGAGCTCGGAATGCCAAAGAAGTGGAAAATTTCATTTTCGACATCGAGCAATACTTCGATGCCGTGGGAAGCCTGGAAGAAGCTAAGAAGGTAGCAACTGCTGCCATGTATCTTCAGGGTGATGCCAAACTCTGGTGGCGGGTGAAGTACAAAGCCATCAAGGCAGGTGAAGATGCCCTCGACACATGGGCGGAACTGAAGGCAACCATACGCCTACAGTTCTTCCCCGAAAATGTTGAGTACAATGCCAGGAGAAAGTTGCGGGAGCTCCGCCAGACCAAATCAGTGCGAGATTACGTGCGGGAATTCTCCGCGCTCATGCTGAACATCCGTGACATGGGGGACAAAGACAAACT
Organism: Nicotiana tabacum; assembly: GCF_000715075.1. Taxonomy (NCBI): domain Eukaryota; kingdom Viridiplantae; phylum Streptophyta; class Magnoliopsida; order Solanales; family Solanaceae; genus Nicotiana; species Nicotiana tabacum. Next base: position 41,598,390 of record NC_134101.1, read on the forward strand.
CTTCACCTTCCTGGAAGGGTTGAAACCTTATGCCCGGATGGAGTTGCAGAGACAAAAGGTAGACACGTTGCCTAAGGCAATCCAAGCAGCAGAGTGCCTTGGGGATTACCAAGTGGAAGCCCGGAAGGATAGGCCTCAACAGCCTATCCGAGGAGGATACAAAGGGGGCCAACCAAACACTAGTGGCCCTAGCAGAAGTGGAGGAGACCGGAGTGCACCCAAATCCAAGACTCCCTCTTCCGGCAGTACTAGTGCTGCATCTAACAACAATGATCGGGGGAGGAAGCCCCCCTCAGGATGTCGCCATTGCGGCGGACCACATTGGAATAATGAATGTCCACATGCACAGATGAATGCCCATCAAGCTTTTGAGGATGGGACGGATGACGACGCCGATGATGCGGACCAGACCGAGCCAGTAGGTGCATTCAATGCAATTGTTGGCTCCATTTCTGAGCCCTTAGCGGGTACCAGTGCCGGTATCCGCAAGAAGAAGGACCCCTGTCCAATTGCCAGAAAAGGAAATAAGAAGGCGAATTTGAGGACTCCTCTTCATCACGAGAGGACCCTAATGTTCGTTGACATGAAGGTAAATGGCAAGCCCATTCGGGCAATGATAGACACAGGTGCCACCCACAACTACTTAGCCTCGACTCAGGTGGAGCGTCTTGGACTAGTCGTAGGAAAGGGCAAAGGTCGTGTGAAGGCTATCAACTCACCACCTCAACCAGTGGGTGGAATAGCCAAAGAAGTACCAGTGAAGCTTGGCCCTTATGAAGGAAAGTTCAACCTGCGCGTAGTGATCATAGATGACTTTGAGTTAATCGTGGGGTTGGAATTCCTGAGACAGACCAATACCATGCCCGCACCGTATGCAGACATGCTGCTGATGATGGGGGCAAATGGGGCCAAGCCCTGCATTATTCCATGCATTCCCATGAAGATGGCAGCCGAGAACATCTCGGCCTTGCAGTTGAAGAAGGGGGTAAAAAGACATGAACCCACGTTCCTGGCTACCCTCTGCATGGAAGATATAGAACGCTCCTCGGGTCCCATTCCTGCACCCGTGAAGGAGTTACTTCTGGAATTTGAAGACATCATGCCACAAGACATGCCAAAGCGTCTTCCGCCTAGGCGAACTGTGGACCATGAGATTGAGTTGGTGCCGGGTGCGAAGCCACCTGCCCGGGCGCCATACAGAATGTCACAACCCGAACTCGCCGAGCTTCGGAGACAATTGACGGAAATGCTAGACACAGGGATCATTGTGCCCTCTAAGTCCCCATACGGGTCCCCTGTGCTATTCCAAAAGAAACATGATGGTAGTTTGCGACTCTGCGTGGATTACCGGGCTCTAAACAAAATCACCGTGAAAAACAAGTACCCTATTCCGCTAATGGCAGACTTGTTTGATAGACTGGGTGGTGCGACGGTATTCACCAAAATAGACCTGAGGACAGGTTATTGGCAAGTTCGGATTGCCGATGGTGATGAGCACAAGACGACCTGTGTGACAAGATATGGGTCGTACGACTTCCTGGTTATGCCCTTTGGCTTGACTAACGCGCCAGCCACATTTTGCACCTTGATGAACCAAGTCTTCCGAGAATACATTGATGAATTCGTCGTGGTTTATTTGGATGACATTGTGGTATATAGCCAGACACTAGAAGAACACCTGGAGCATTTGCGGAAGGTCCTAGCCCGATTGCGGGAGCACGAACTATATGCGAAGCTATCCAAGTGCTCCTTTGCTCAGAAACAAATTGACTTCCTCGGACATGTCATCGAGGAAGGGAGGATCAAGATGGACCAGCAGAAGATTCAGGCCATTACAGAATGGCCGCCTCCTAAGGATATACATGCCTTGAGGTCGTTCCTTGGCCTATGCAACTTCTATCGGCGGTTTGTGAAAATTTACTCCCTCATTGCAGTGCCGCTGACAGAACTTCTCAAGAAGGCCACCCCGTGGGATTGGGGCCCCAAGCGGGCAAAGGCCTTCGACGCATTGAAGATGGCTATGTCCAGTAGCCCAGTCTTGGCCCTCCCTGACTTGGCCAAGCCATTCGAAGTGCAAACGGATGCCTCCGACTATGCACTTGGTGGAGTATTGCTACAAGAAGGTCATCCCGTAGCGTACGAGAGCCGGAAACTGAAGGATGCAGAGCGACGCTATGCCGCCCATGAGAAAGAATTATTGGCTGTTGTTCATTGCTTACGCCTTTGGAGGCATTATCTACTGGGAGCCCCATTCGTGGTCAAGACAGACAATACAGCCGTTAGCCATTTCATGACCCAGCCAAAGCTGAATGGACGACAGGCTAGGTGGCAGGAACTCCTAGCGGAATTTCACTTCAACCTGGAGTACCGAAGTGGAAAGACCAATCATGTTGCTGATGCACTCAGTCGGAGAGCTGATCTAGCATCGATGTGTGTTCTCGCCGCCCTAAAGGGAAGTGAAGTAACCACCACCATAAAAGACCAGATACAGGATCTACTCATCAAGGATCCTGCTGCACAGTATTTGGTTGATTTGGTAGGACAGGGCAAGACTCGCCAGTTCTACACCGAAGATGGGTTCCTGAAGGTGAAAGGGAACCGACTTTATGTTCCTAAAGGAGGAGATCTGCGACGGACTCTTCTTGCAGAATGCCACGATACTTTGTGGGCCGGTCATCCCGGCGAGGAACGCACCATGGCATTGCTTCGCCGTGCATATTATTGGCCTCAAATGGTCGATGACGTCGCTCAGTATGTGAAGACTTGTCTAGTATGCCAGAAAGATAAGTCAGACCGCTTGACGCAGGCAGGGCTCTTGGAACCACTAGCTGTACCAAAAAGACCTTGGGAAAGCGTTTCCCTGGACTTCATCACCGGATTGCCCAAGGTCGGAGATCTCACAACTATCTTGGTTGTGGTGGATCGGTCTTCCAAGTATGCTACCTTTATAGCAGCCCCACAATATATATCAGCAGAAGATACAGCTCGACTATTCTTCTCTCATGTCGTCAAGTATTGGGGCTTACCTAAAGACATTGTTAGTGATCGCGACTCACGCTTCACTAGCAATTTTTGGACCCAACTCTTTAAGTGCCTCGGGTCAAAATTGAGTCATAGCTCAAGTTTTCATCCGCAATCTGATGGCCAGACGGAGCGATTCAATGGCATGCTAGAGGAATATCTCCAGCACTTTGTGACCGGATCGCAGAAGAATTGGGTGAAGCTTCTGGATGCTGCTCAACTGTGTTTCAATTCACAAAAGAGCTCAAGTACCAACAAAAGCGCTTTTGAAATTGTTACCGGACAGCAACCGCTACTCCCACACACAGTGAACGCACCAAACATGTCAAAATCTCCTCGGGCTGCCAGGTTCTCAAAAGAATGGAAGCAAAATTTGGAGATAGTGCGGAGCTATCTTGTCAAAGCCCAAAAGCGGATGAAGAGGCATGCTGATCAGAATCGCCGCTTTGTGGAATACCAGGTGGGAGACAAAGTGATGGTCAAAATCCCAAAGCGGTACTTGTTTGCAGGGGTCCATGACCCTCGCCTATTGCAAAAATATATTGGACCCTTGTCCATTGAAAGGCGCATTGGGAAAGTTGCATACCGGGTGGATACCCCAGCTTGGTGGAAAATCCATCCTGTTTTCCATGTCAGTCTCCTGAAACCTTTTCGGGAAGATGTGGAGGATCCTTCACGAAGCCAACTCACAATACCAAGTATTCGAGGCCCCAATTCAACCGGAAAAAGGCGTGCTGAAGCTATTCTTGATGATCGAGTGATTCACGCCTCAAGAAAAGATCACCAGGAGTTCTTGGTGAAATGGCAGGGATGTGATGCAGAGGAGAATACTTGGGAGAGGGGAACAAACCTCAAAGCCTACAAGAGCCTGATTGATGATTACCTTTCAAGGAAGGCGCCGAGGACGTCGCCAACTCAGGTGGGGGAGAATGTCATGGGCGGCTTTCCAGCCATGCCCCATGATCCCTTGGACGCGCCCCGTGGCGTCCTGGCCAGCCTCCCAACGCCCGTCGCCACGGTCGGCCCCGTGGTCTCGGCAGCTCCAAGTGACAAGCGCGCATGTGCCTCTGTCGCCCCACCGATAGCCATCGCCAGCGCCCAGCCACAGGCAAAAGCCAACAGCGCCGCGCGCGCAGACAATGCCGCGCGCGCAGACCCTGATGCTAAAGACAAAGTTGCTGCCAACGGACTTGCTGCTGCTTTGTAGAAGACTAAGTCCTTTTCATTGTAAATATAGAGTAGTTTTGCTGCATTTTCTTTAAGTGTGATTTTCCAGCTTTCATAGGTCTAGTCATGTAACTTTGGTTTATTTTTTTTAAGCATTATTAAGGGGGACCAAGCAATCAAAACTTTCAAGCAAGCAAACAATTCTCTGTACTGGTGTCTCTCCCCCCCGACACCGTCTTATTTTCTGTAATAGCTTTCATTCAATGCAATCAAGCTTTCTTTTATTCTCAATTCTCTTTTCTGCTCTCTTTCAATTGCTCATGACATTGGTTTTCCCGTACGGCACTGACAATCTAGTCTAGCGTACGGAGGGGACCTCAGTTGGCGGACAGCAACCGTACTGACATCGGTTGCCTAGCCTTACGTCGCCCTTCCAAGGAATTTCAGGAAGGCGCCGCGTAACAGATAGTACACTCGGTTCGCCATATCATGAGAAAGCTAGTATACTTCTTTCACAGGTTAGTTATAAGTAAAGTCTAGATTCAACTCTTAAATAAATTGATTAGAACCCTTTACTTTCAATTGTGTCTTTACGATAGCTTATTTTATTTGGTTTCACTTGATCATAAACTTTTCACCAACTTATCGGATTTATCCAATAGTAAAGCAATATTAATTAGCATATTAGAAATTTAATCTACGTAGGATCGACATTAGTTTAATATGATACAATGATTTTACAGTCTCACATTATCAATATTCATCCCAATGAGTTCAGGTAATGGCTTGTGGCTAGCCGATTGTGGTAATCTTATTAGGAGTGTTGAGTTTCCAAATCCAAATAAGCTTGAGCCAGGTGATTGAAAGTAGAAAAATCTCACAATTTGACCCTGTAGAAGCAGACTTGTAGTTATCATCTAATAATGAAATAGGCCGACTTATATATATAGAAAAGAGGACATCAAAGTTTAGGAACCAAATTGATCTATCTTGCCTGAGGAGTATTAAACAAAGGAACATGAACATACGAAAGATAATGCTTAACATATCCTTGAATAAAAGAAAAATTTAAAGCTTAAGAAAATAACTATTACTTGTTCTCGAGGAAAGCAAAACCAAGAACCTTCAATTGATGATCAATCAACACTTAAAAGATTAAGTTGCACAAGTCAATTTCTCATATAATTACACAACTTTTTTCTCATAACTTATGATTTTGATTGATATATGTGAGCACCTAATTTTTTACCGTACTTGTATTTTTTTCCCACTCATTCACCAATACCTTACTTCTCACTCCATCTTACTCGCTCTCATCTTCCCACGTGTATCCCCACTCCACTTGCCCTTGCCCCCCACTCTTTGTCCCCCACTCCTTGTCACCCATGCTTGTCCCCCACTCATAACCCACATATCCCCATTTTTCCTTCACATAAATGATACACGCAAAAAAGGAGAGTTGGTCTTCTTGAACCAAAAAACAAAGGGGCAGCCATAACCGGATCTCTTCCAATAAACACCACCAAAATTCCAGCTAAAGCTAGTTACATCTCCTGGTTACATTTCCTTTTTAGTAATACAGGTCGCCAACCCTTAGTTACATTTTCTTTTAAGTAATACAGGGCACCAACCCCTGGTTATATATTCTTTTCAGTAATATAGGGCACCATTTCCTGGTTACATTTCATTTTAAGTAATACAGGACGCCAACCCCTGGTTACATTTCCTTTTCAGTAATACAGGGCACCAACCCCTGGTTACATTTCCTCTTTCAGTAATACAGGGCACCAACCCCTAGTTACATTTCCTTTTCTATAATACAAGGCACCAACCCCTAGTTACATTTCTTTTCAGTAATGCAAGGTACCAACCCGCTGGTTATATTTCTTTTTAGTAATACAGGGTACCAACCCCTGGTTACTTTTTTTTTCTGTAATACAAGGTACCAACCCCTTGTTATATTTCCTTACCAGTATCAGAACACACCAATCCCTAGCTGTGTTTTCTGACATAGGGACACGACTCCTTAGTCTCCTTACCAGTATAGGGTACACCAATTCTTAGCTATGTTTGCCAACATAGGGTCTCCACTCCCTAGTTGATGTGAGCTTAAATTCAAGGTACACCACTCTCTGATCTCCTTACAAGTATAGGGTACACTAATCCCTAGCTGTATTTTCCAATATAGGATACATCACTCCCTAGTTGATTTGATCTTAAATGCAGGGTATACCACTCTATCATATCATTGCCAATATAGGGTATACTATTCCCTGACCATATTTTCCCAATATAAGGTACACCAATCCTTGATTGAGACATCCTTTTGATAATAAAGGAACACCATCCAAAAAAAATAAATTTAAAAAATCATCATCATCTTTTCAAGGTACACTATTCTCGATCTTTTATTTCTTTCAATAAAGAAGTAGTTTAGAATTTTGTTACAATAACCAAAAGAAGAATTCTCAATCGAGAATAAAGAAAAAAAATAAAAAGAAGTGAATCCAAAATACAAAAGCGGATGAAAAGATGTGGATTGCTCAAGACAACTAAAGTTACGAGCTTTACATTTCCCGTTTTGATCAGAAGAAGCCGTAGAAGAATGAACTAGCACCTGCAGCTAGCAAGCATCAAGGTTCAGATCAGAGTCTGTGTGAAGAACCAGTCAAGACTCAATATCAAGTTTTAGAAGACTTATAAATAGGAATCTTGTAACTCATAGCAAATAGGCTTGTTTAGTTTCTTTTGAATTTGATGTAATAACAGGACTACAGACCGGAGACTCGACGGAACCTCACTCGACTCTCCAACTCATCATTCTATCATTTTTCTTGAACTACATACGACCTGATTCCCTTATAACCCGGAATATGTAGGCTGTCAATAACCAAGACGCGATCGCACTCTTTTCTCTTATCTCTTCCCTTTTGAATAATAGTATGGCCAAAAATTAGTCATATCACTCATCTTTTCTTTGCCTGAAAACTCTTCATGTTTATAAGAAAATAGGGGCATGCTGTGAGTACCTAAGTTTTTATCGTGCTTGAATTTTTTCCCCACTCATCGCACCAATACCTCACTTCTCACTCCATCTTACCCGCTCCCATCTTCCCACGCGTGTCCCCACTCCACTTGTCATTTCACCCACTCTTTATCCCCACTGCACTTTTTCTTGTCCCCCACTCCTTGTCCCCCATGCTTGTCCCCCACTCACAACCCACATATCCCCATTTTTCCTTCACATAAATAACACACGCAAAAAAGGAGAGTTGGTCTTCTTGAACCAAAAAACAAAGGGGCATCCATAACCAGATCTCTTCCAATAAACACCACCAAAATTTCAGCTAAAGCTAGATCCGAAAACCAGCCCCAAAACCATGTAAAACTCCAATAAAATAACCTTAAAACCACTAGAAACGCATCAACAGTGGCCGTGAAAATCAGCTCTAAACTAGCTCATCCCCATCAAAGAATGAGTTGCAACAGTTGGGAAAAAATGCAGCAATAGTGGCTGTGAGAAACAAACCAAAAATGACTGTTTCAACACCTAAAACCAGTCTATTAGGCATTCAATGACAAGGTATTCTTGTTCGAGTTTGAGGATCTGTTGAGGTTGACGGTATTGTTCCGGTTCTGAGCTGTTATACAAGTTTCTTCTTTATCAATATATTGAAAAGCATTTGGCAACAATGAAGGTCTGTTCCTTTTTATCTTGTCACTTGGTTAAGTTGACATCAATATGCTGCATATTTTCATGATCGAATGTAGTGAGCCGCAATAGAAGTTCATGAATTCATAGTTTTTATTGCTTTGTTTTATTTATTTTGTCTCCTCTTAGTTTATATTTTTCTTAGTTATGTTATTGATTTTGCACATAATCTGTTTGATGCTCAACGGTGAATTTTGTTTGATTTGCTAAATATTAGTTTAATATTTGATTTGCTAAATATTAGTTATGTTTAAAATGCTCAATGCTCAATCGTGATTGTGTACACGTTCGCGTGACATAATTGTGATTTCCAAAATTAAACCGAAGTATGTGTTCGCACAACTTTGGCCAAAACAATCTTAATATAATAAACCGCTATTAATTGTACACGTACGCATGACGTAATTTTGGCACAATAAACAAAATGGATTCATACACGTGATTCATTTCAAAGATAATTCAATATTTTAATAATTAAAAGTTAATAGATAAAACATGGAAACCAATAAATCAGAGTTTATACAAAATTAATTCAAGTCATATTTAGTCAATAAAGCGACCGTGCTAGAACCACGGAACTCGGGGAATGCCTTATACCTTCTCTTCGGTCAACAGAATTCCTTACCCATACTTTGTTTTCGCAGACCAATAATAAAAGAGTCAAATCTTCCTTTGAATATGGATTCAAATAAAAGGTGACTTGAAACACCCAAAAATTAAATTCCAAGTGGCGACTCTGAATAATAAAATAATCCCTACTTCAAAAATATCACTTTAATTAAAAAAACTCTTTAACCCACAGTAATCCATAACACATATCTTTTGCGGGGGTAAAAAGTGGTGTGACAATATCAACAATTAGTTACATGCATTTGAATCAGTCAACGAGCTTACTCATGTTTATAACCAACTTGAAGTACATAATCACAAAATCAATCAAGAATGGTCTATATGATTGATTACTCTCAAAATTGGATAACAATTGAATTTGTACGTGGTTTTAGGGATACGTAATCTAACTTGATAAAAAATGAGAAATTAGATTAATATTAAAATAAGCAATAAAAAAATAAATGCAAACCACACAAGTTGAACAATCTTAGCCTTGAAGGTTAGTCACGCTAGAGTCAGAAATACTTTTATCGATGCCGGAAAAGAATGACAAAATAATGAGAACTAGACATAATAATATATTGCTTTGTGATATGTGTTACAGTATTTTTATGAATTATTAGACCCCCTTTATATAGTAGAGGAGTCTTATTCTAGGTACATTTCTGTATAAGGTAAAAATATCTTGATTTGTGATAAGTAGGGATTTTAGCCTATTATTTGCTCTATTTTACTTAGGTTTTGGGCCAAAAATGCGTGAAAGTATTTCCGAAAACTAACTTCATGTGCTTGGTTGCAGGGTTTGATCAAAATGATGCACAGAAGCCATAATCAACTCATGAAGGAGTCAAACCTGCACGAATCCAAGGCTGAGACTGTAGCACTTAGAGCGCCAGAAAAGCGCGGACGCGTAAGGATCACCGCTGTGGCAGCCACTATTACGCGGTCTGCGAAAGTAGATTCAGAGAACCTGCTTTGAGTACTAATATCACCGCTGACCGCATCCAAATTATGCGACCGCGAATTAATCTTACACGAATGCTAAGTGAATTCAGCTGAGAGCGCATCTTGAGGTTCATAGACCCTGCAAGTCGGGCTTAACTGAAGAACGCGGTCCGCGTCCAAATTACGCGACCATGATGGAAGCACATGCGGACGCGGTTTAAATTATGCGGTCCACACAACTAAGCCCAATCCAAGCCCAGTATTGAAGAAACACGGACCACGCTCATTATTACGCGGCCACGAAAGCTCAAGCGCGGACGCGGTCAGAATTAAGCGTCCGCGAATCCTTCGTAGGGGCATTTTTGTTCGAAATTTTTAGCCTAGTATAAATAGATCCTTTTATCAATTTTAGGTTAAGTTTTGTTGAGGGGAGCCCGTGAACGGCTGGTTTTTCCTTTTTTGGGCAATTTTAGAGAAGATTTACCTTCAAACTTTAAAATTTCATCTTGTACTTTAATATTATGGCTTATATTTCATCTTTATCTTTGATTTCTGCTATTATTATGAGTAGCTAGACCCCATAGCTAGGGTTGTGACCCAACCCTAGTATGGATATTTAATGGGTCTTGAATTGTAGGGCTTAATTGTTTATGAGTTAGTGATATTTAGCCCAATTCATGCTAAAATTATAGAATTAGTGGTTGCAAACATTGACTCATGCCTTTATGACTTAGACTCCTCTTGAGAATGAGGGACTAAGTCTAGGAAAATTAGGATAACAAGGAATTGGAGTGAACTCAAGAGATTGATAGCCCCAATTAAAGGGTTAAACCTAGAGATAGTAATACCCGAATTGAGCCAATTTCACTTGTATTGTATGAACACCCATTTGGGCTTGAGAAAGCCAAATTGGGCAAAGTCACTCAAACAACCGAGAGGTATAGAGTGAGCACTTATGTGTGATGGTTATTTCACGACCCCAATCATAACAAGCTACCCCTAGATTCTTGATACCCATTATATACTCACCTAGGCGAAAGTCACTTCCCTAGTGCCTTTTAGCACTTACACTTTCACCACAAATATTGTACTTAGCTTACACTTAGCATACTATAGTATAAAATTAGAATAGAATCAATCGCAACAATGTTTGGAAGTGAAATTAGGAACAACACACACATCTAGATTAGTTTGATACCTAACTCCAAGTCAAATTAGCTCTTTGTGGAAATCGATCCCGACCTCGTTGGGTAAAACTGCATCGACCATCCTCACTACTCTATAGTGGTGTAGGTTTGGCTTCGATCACTTTTTGGCATCGTTGCCGAGGAGTTAGACGGTGTTGGCTATTTATATAACTATTTGTGTGTCTTGTTTTTATTGCCTTCTATTTTTCTAACTTTTGTGTATCAATCACTTTAGGTACCAAATGGCTCATAATGATGCTCTCGGACATGTTCTTCCGCGGGAGGAGGTGCATGACAATGGTGAGGATGAGGTTAATCTAGAACCTCAAGTCCAAAGAAGAGGCCGCCAGGCTAATGACAACATTCCAAACCCTCCTCCACCTCCTCCACGGGCAGCACACCGGGTGCTACCCAATGAAGGTTAAGCAAGTGCAATTGTCCCGCCCCGAATTTGGGCGGAAAATTTTCAAATTACAAATGTCATGCTGACCCTATTGGAGCAAAGAGGCTTCTTCACTGGAGCTCCTCATTAGAATGCATACAAGCATCGAAAGGGTTTTGTAGACACGTGCTGGGGTAGCAAGCAGACGAACGTGTCGGATGACGCTCTAAGATTGAGACTTTTCCCATTTTCAGTTAGAGTGAAAGCTTTGGACTGGCTCGAGAGGCTACCCAACCACTTCATACACACGTGGGATGAGTTGGCAGAAAGTTTTATAGACAAGGTTTTCTCACCGGGTCATATAGCAGCATTGAGGGATGAGGTCTTAGCCTTTAAATAAGAACCTACTGAACCCCTACATGAAATCTGGGAGCGATACTGGACAATGGTCAAGGACTGCCCAAACAATGATATGACTGAAGCAATGATTCAGCAGACATTCTATAGGGGAATCAACACGACCAACTAGTGTGTGGTGAATCAGCTAGCTGAGGGAAATTTTATGAAAATGCCTTATGCTGATGCTTGTGACATACTTGATGAGATGGCTGATACATCCTCAGCTTGGTAGAGTCGGGCAAATGTTCCTCAGGGTGACCCTGATGTCATCCATCTTTACAAGGAACTTCATGATCACGGACAAGCCATAGCCGAGTTGACAACTACTATGAATCAGTTAGCAAAGGCCCATCTTCAGCAAGTTCATGGGACAAAGCAAGTAAATGCCATGGAAGGGGTAAATGTCATGGTCAACAAGGGGAGACATCGTGGTCAACAAGTACAAAACAATCAAGATCAATATGAGCAAATTGGAAGTGGTTACAATCAAGACGATTCTTATGATGATCAAAGTGAGAAAGTGTTATATGCCAATACCTACCAAGGTCAACGGAGCAATGCTCCAAATCAACAAAGGTGATTGCAAGGGAACAATCAAATTAGGGAAACCAAGGCCAAGAGAATTGGAACAATGGCAACAACAACAACTCGAACAATTGGGGGAACAATAATCAAAATTGGGGGAACAACAATAACAATTGGGGCGGCAATGGAAACTAAGGGGGTTGGAATAATAACAATCAAGGCAACTAGGGGTCGGGCTTTTAAAGGCCCCCAATGTATCAACAACCCAACAATCTGCCTCTATATTCATCTCAAGGGCAAAGTTTTTCAAACAATGAGATGGGGCGGATAGAGAGTATGTTCAAACAAATGATCGAAAGAAATGCTGACTCCGATTCCTAAATAGCCTCCCAAACTACCTCTATTCGCAACTTGGAAGTACAAATGGGTCAAATTTCTCAAGCATTGAATACTTTCCCTAAGGGGGCACTACCAAGTGATACTGTAGTAAACTCGAAGGTTGGGAACAACACAGGCCATGCTATGGCAGTGACCACAAGAAGCGGTAGAGGTGGAGATGCAAGTACCTCTAATCCAAAGAAGATTGTGAGTGATGATGTTGTGTTGCAAGAAGATGAAGAGATTCAAGCCAATGATTAGAATGTGAATGATGAAGTGAGGATCGATATTGATGACAACATGGAGGAGACTCAAAATGATGTGAACCCGTCTAGGGAACACGATATAGACATACCGGAAATAGTACTGCCTAAAGCCAAGGCCCCTTTTCCAAGGCCTCCTCCACCGTATCCTCAAAGGCTTGCAAAGCAAAATAATGAAAACCAATTCAAGAGGTTTATTGAAATGATGAAGGGTTTGTCAATCAATGTGCCCTTGGTGGAAGCTCTCGAACAAATACCGGAATATGCCAAGTTCATGAAGGACTTAGTAACTAAGAAGAGATCTATGAATTGTGAGACCATCAAAATGACTCATCAAGTGAGTGCCATTGTTCACTCGATGGCTCCAAAGCTTGAAGATCCCGATGCCTTTACAATTCCATGCACCATTGGTAGCACCGATTTTGCAAAAGCCTTGTGTGATTTGGGAGAAAGTATTAATTTGATGCCATATTCCTTGTTCAAGACACTAGGTATTGGGAAACCAAGAGCTACTTCCATGAGATTACAAATGGCAGACCGTATAATGAAAATACCGCTCGGTATTATTGATAATGTTCTAGTCCGGGTTGACAAGTTTATTTTGCCTGCTGATTTTGTGATTCTCGACTGCGAAGTTGACTATGAGGTGCCTCTAATATTGGGGAGACCTTTCCTAGCAACATAAAAGGCATTGATTGATGTTGAATCAAGGGAGCTCACCTTCCGAGTGGGCAATGAAAAAGTTATATTCCACGTGTGCAAATCAATGAGACAACCAAATAGCAATGAAGTTTGCTCTTTTGTGGATCTTGTGACGGAGGTGATAGTTGATGACACGAGTGCCATGATCAATGTGGAAGACCCTTTGGAAGTTGTGTTGTTAAACCATAAGGATGATGAAAAGGAAGTCTTGGTGCAATGTGCAAATGCATTGCAAGGAATGGGATCCTACTCATATGGTCCCCCGTAAACTTTCCTTGGACTTGGAAAATCGGAAGACTCCACCTACAAAGACCTCAATCAAGGAGCCACCAACATTGGAGTTGAAACCCTTTCCTTCACACCTCAGGTATGAATTCTTAGGTCCTTCTTCCACATTACCTGTTATTCTTTCTGCTTGCCTAACTAACGTGCAGGTAGACTCCACCCTTGCGGTGCTTCAAAGAAGGAAAAAGGCAATTGGATGGACTTTGGATGACATTCGGGGTATAAGCCCCGCCTTTTGCATGCATAAAATTATACTAGAGGATGATGCCAAACCCTCCATGGAACATCAAAGGAGGTTGAACGAGGCTATTCAAGAGGTCGTCGAGAAGGAAATTATCAAGTGGCTTGATGCAGGGGTTGTGTACCCTATTTCGGATAGTTCATGGACTTAACCGGTACAATGTGTACCGAAGAAAGGGGGTATGACTGTGGTCACGAATGAGAAAAATGAGTTGATCCCCACTCGTACTATCACCGGATGGAGGGTATGTATGCACTACAGGAAGCTTAACAAAGTGACCCGCAAAGACCATTTTCCATTACCCTTTCTTGATCAAATGTTGGACAGACTTGTCGGGCGTGCCTACTATTGTTTTTCGGATGGGTACTCAGGGTACAACCAGATTCTCATTTCACCGGAAGACCAAGATAAAACCATATTCACTTGTCCGTATGGCACATTTGCATTCTCACAAATGCCGTTTGGTTTGTGTAATGCACCGGCTACCTTTCAGCGGTGTATGATGGAAATATTTACGGATATGGTAGAGGACTTCCTCGAAGTGTTCATAGATGATTTTAGTGTTGTGGGGTACTCATTTGAAGAATGCTTGGATAATCTTGACAAAGTATTGGCCTGATGTGAAGAGACCAACCTAGTGCTTAATTGGGAAAAAAATGCCACTTTATGGTCAAGGAGGGCATTGTCCTCGGCCATAAGATCTCAAAGAACGATATTAAAGTGGACAAAGTGAAGATTGAAGTTATTTCAAAATTCCCTCCTCCTATTTTCGTCAAGTTAGTTAGGAGCTTTCTTGGGTATGCGGGGTTCTACCGAAGGTTCATCAAGGATTTCTCAAAAGTGGTGAACCCCTTGTGCAAGCTGCTAGAAAATGGTGAAAAGTTTGTGTTCAATGAATATTGCATGAAACATTTTGAACTTCTCAAGTATAAATTGACAACCACTCCCATCATTACCGCACCCAATTGGACCTTAGCATTTGAGCTCATGTGCGATGCTAGTGACGTTGTTGTATGCAAGAAAAATGATGAATGATGCGTAAGTCAATTATATGGTGATCGAGAAAGAATTATTAGCCATTGTCTTCGCCATGGAAAAGTTTAGGACATATCTCATGGGTGCCAAAGTGATTGTGCACACCGATCATGCGGCACTCCGTTACTTGATGACCATAAAGGACTCGAAGGCTAGGTTGATGAGATGGGTTCTTCTGCTTCAAGAGTTTGACCTTGAAATCATTAATAGAAAAGGAAGTGATAATCAAGTGGCAGACCACTTGTCCCGCTTAGAAGAGGAAGGGAGGCCCTATAATGGCCTCAAAATTAATGATTCGTTCCCCGATGAAAAACTCCTCTTCGTGTCTTTGAATGGTATGCCTTGGTTCGCCGATGTTGCTAACTTTCTTGTGACCGGCATTGTCCCGAGTAAGCTCTTTTCTAACCAAAGGAAGAAACTCAAACGGGACAGCTTGGATTATTATTGGGACGAGCCCTATCTTTTCAAGATTTGCAATGATGGTGTGATCCGTAGATGTGTCCCGGAAGAGGAGCAAATGAATATTCTTGATGCTTGCCATTCCTCGCCCTACGGTGGTCATCATGGTGGGATGAGAACTGCTTCAAAGGTTCTTAGCTGTGGATTTTATTGGCCTACCCTGTATAAAGATGCAAGTGAGCTTGTTAAGAGGTGTGATGAATGCCAAAGAGCTGGTGGAATTTCCAAGAAGGATGAAATGCCTTTCATCACTATTCTTGAGATCGATATTTTTGACGTGTGGGGCATAGATTTCATGGGGCCTTTTGTGAGTTCGTGTGATAACACTTACATTCTGGTTGCTGTTGATTATGTTTTCAAGTGGGTTGAAGTTGTAACTTTGCCCAACAATGAAGCACAGAGTGTGGTGGCGTTCTTAAAGAAAAATATCTTCACAAGGTTTGGCACTCCCAGGGCGATCATCAGTGATGGGGGTTCTCATTTCTGCAACAAGGCCTTCGACACTTTACTTTCCAAGTATGGTGTCAATCATTAGGTGTCAACCCCTTATCATCCCCAGGATAGTAGACAAGTTAAGGTCTCCAACAGGGAGATAAAGAGCATATTATCAAAAACTGTCAATGCAAACCGGACGGATTGGTCAAGGAAACTTGACGATGCTTTGTGGGCTTATAGAACTGCATACAAGACTCCAATTGGTATGTCTCCATATCGGTTGGTATTTGGGAAGGCATGCCATCTTCCGGTTGAGTTAGAGCACAAGTCCATGTGGGCGCTCAAGAAGTTAAACCTTGAATGGGATGTAGCAGCCAATCTCCGGGTAGAGCAACTCAATGAACTTGATGAATTCCGGTTTCATGCCTATTCCAGCTCGTCCTTGTATAAGGACAAGATGAAGTACTTATATGACAAATATTCCCGGAACAAATAATTCAAGGAGGGTGACTTGGTTCTTCTATTCAACTCTCAATTACGACTGTTTCCGGGAAACCTCAAGTCAAAATGGAGTGGCCCTTTTGAGGTGGTGCATATGACTCCGTTTGGTGCTCTTGACTTGAAAAACAAAAATAGTGAAATCTTCAGAGTTAATGGGCACCGAGTGAAGCATTACCTCGGCAAGTTTGATGACAGCCATGTGGTGGCCTTGATCAATTTCCAATGATGTTGGTAACATGCATCGTGCCGCAACGTTAAATCAAGCGCTTCTTCGGAGGCAACCCATGTGTTTTTCTTTCTTTCTTTTGATTTTCTTCTTAGATGAGGCTTTATTTTGAAATAACTGGTTGTGAGCTTTGTGTAGGAATTATTTGTGCAGTACAAGACTGTTGCTGGAAATATTTGCCTAAGTGTGGGGAATTACACGGACCGCGCTCAAAATTACGCGGTCACCGAGAGCTTTTCGCAGGGGCGCAAATTGTTAGCTGATGCGGACTTGAAAACTCCAGAATATCAAATCTCTAAAGTTGTATTCACATCCACGTACGTAATTTTGCGGTCTGCATTGATCTTACAAGGCAGCGCCCGTTAATCCGCTCTCAGCGGACCTGTTTCTAAAAAGGCTCTTCGAAAGGTAAAAAGCACGGACCGCGGTGGAATTTTGCAACAGCGCTCAGGTAAGTTGGTGGGATCTCTAGGGTTGGTATATATAGGAAGTCCTTAGGACATTTACACTTTTCGAACCCCACCCTCTCACCGAAATAGATCACTGTTCATCTTCCCATTCTTACACTTTCAATTTCATATCTCATTAATCAAGAAGCAATTTTCTACTACAAATCCACATATGGTATGCTCAAATATTTACATTAATTTCATCTTTTGATTTTCTTTTCTTCTAGTTTTAATTTTTCTTTTTAGTTAGGGTTTAATACATACCACAATCTCAAAATCATGCTTAATTGATGCTTAAATTCATGTGGGTAACTGTTTTACATGCCTAATGGGGGATAGGGTTATTAACTATGCATGTTAATTGCATTAATTTTTGCACTTAGTGAAAACCCTAGGTTTCAAATGTGCCAGTGCCCGTTTTGTTGGAACTCCGCAGACTGCGGTCCATTTTATGTGGTCCGCGTTCTTTAATTTGCGAGAGCTGAGTATGGTTGCATGTTCGCGAACGCGGTGATTTTTTTGCGGTCCGCGTTTGAACTTAGGCGGCCGCGTCCAAAATACGCGGTCCGTGCTCATGAGTTTCAAAGAGTTTGGCAATTGCTTCTGCGGCCGCGTTCATTTTTATGCGGTCCGTGTTTCATCTTTCGCGGCTGCATCCATAATTTTGCGGGCCACGTTCATGAGCTTCAGAGAATTAACAAATGGATTCTGCGATCGCGTTCATTTTTACGCGGTCCGCGTCTGTTATCTCGCGGTCGCAGCCGTTATTTTGCAGTCAAAACCAATGTTGAGAGAGTTGGTAATCTGAGTCCAACCTCCTCGCGGCCGCGCCCATTTTTATGCTGTCCGCGATGGCCCTTCCGCGGCCGCGCTCATTTTTCCGCGGTGCACTGTTTTGAGAAACACTATGATCATTTCATATTCTTTCCTTTGTTGATTCATTGAATCACAATACTAATGAGATTTCACTGATTGTGTATGCAGATAATGGTGCGATCTCGTGGCGGTCCTGAAAAATTACAAGGGAGGGGAGAAGCTTCCCGAGGCTGGGGCAGAGGGAAACAAATTGCACCCTTAGCATGTAAAAGGGTCATTGGCAAGAAGCAAACCCTCCGAAGACCCACTCCCGACTCTTCTGAGACTAGTGAATATGTCAACTCCCAGGAGATTTCTAAAAGGGAAGCCGCACAACCCCAATATGAGGCTCAATCACATACTTACCACCTTGACAATAAATCTACCTCCTTGTCTGGGTCGTGTATTATCTTAGGAGGAAGTAGTGAGACTTCGACACCACCTGCATCACCTGCTGCAACTCTGACCTCAACAGTGGCTCCAATTAATATTGATGATGAAGAGGATGTCCCGGATGATGAGAGAGGTGGTGTACACGGGTTGGAGGGTTGGTGAGATCCAGAAAGCCCGCAGTATGGAAGATAAATTTGTCAGTGAGAAAGCCTACCACAAGTTCCGGGAATGGTGGCCACAAAGGTCGCTCACCCTCGAGAGGGATTTCATAGAAAAAGATCTTCTACCCCGCAATCCCAATGTGAAGAAGCAATTTGATGAAAGAGTGGGATGGAAATTCTTCACTAGCAAGCTACCGGAGGCCAATGAGTACTTAGTCAAAGAATTCTACGTCAATGTCGCCCACATCAAGAAGGTCATATATATGACTAAGGTACGGAACCGGAAGATCACATTTGATGGCAAGACACTGAACACATATGTCGGGTTCGATGATGTGGATGAATCCCTGTACTTGGAGAACGTGGATTTAGATGAGGCGGTTTTATATGAGGTCTACCCAATGCTAGATGCAGAGGCCAAAATTGCAGACTATTAAACAATGCATTAGTTTATTGCTAGAAACACTCTGAGCTTTGAAGCAAAAGGGTGGTGCACCTTCGTTTGCAGCCGGCTAGACCCATCTCAGCATGACAGTGATATCCCAGTCTCCCGGGCAATTATTGTGGCGTCTATCATGGCGGGGTACCCGATAAATGTGGAAGACATCATGGCCAGAAACATCACCAAAGCTATCTGGAAGGAAGAAACATCATACCCATTCCCAACTTCCTCACCATATATTTAGAGGACCAAGATGTAGAAGGGAGGGATTTTGACATCAAGGTGAATCCAAAGAGGCCCTTCTCTTAGTACAACCTTCAGGGAGCAGACAATCCCAAGTCCAAAGGCAAAGCCACTACTTCCACTGGCCAGTCTGAAGAGCCAAGGGTAGTGGCCACTGGGTTCGAGTCTTCCACAACCGAAGGTTCATTTGCTGTTATACCATCTCCTTCCTCAGGGCCATCTGTCTCTGCCCCACTATTTATGCCTTCCTCCTCCGGTTACCCTCAGACTACACTGCGGGTTAATCAGACTTTATCCAGCATCAACAACTGGATGCAGGTAGCTACATCAAAGCTATCTTCCTTATCCAGTGCAGTCGTAACACAAGTAGCTCTAGCATAACTTTAGATGCCTCCGTCAGTGGAGGATTCATTGAAGAAGATCCTTGACAACCAAAAGAAAATTCTAGAGACTCTGGTACTCATGCGAAGGTAATCAAGGAGATGGGAAAACAGGTCAAAAAGGTGAAGAAGAATCAAGAGTTGTTAAAGAAGGAGGCGGAGAAGCTTATTTCCACCGGAGATATTCCTCTGGACCTCCTTATGGAGGAGACTGCACCAGCAACACAAACAACATAGGCATTAGAGAAGGAGGCTGACAGAGAGCGGGTAAGAATATTTGTGGTACCCCAGACCGAGGATTTGGAGATTCAGTTAGAGGATCCTGATGGAGCTGATGAGCCTACATAGTGTGAGCAGACAAATACCACATAGGGAGTTTTCTTTACTCTCTATCCCTCCCCTGATCTTATTGTTACTTTTAGCATTGAGGACAATGTTAACTTCTATTTGGGGGGGGGTCTTATTTTGATTTGATGACTTTGATGACTGGCATGTAATAATTATGATACTATTTTTCTTTATTTTTACTTATTGTTATTTTCATTTTCGTTATTTTTCACTTTTGGTATGTATATAACTTTACCATTCCATATATATATTCACCCTCATTTTGTGTATATTCGTTTCACTCCTCAATTGTACATATTCATTTTACTTTTCATATTTTACTTTATAACTTCTTTTGAAATTTTCCTTAATAGCTTAGCTTCTTTTTGAGTTTGTAGCCACTTTTTAAATTTATGCGTGATCAATAAGCCTCTGATTTTTTTAATGCCACGGTTCTTTCCAAAGGTGGATGTTGTGCAAACCGGGTGGCTCTTCCCAACGATGGATGGCGTGACAACCTTCTTAAGGGATTGAGTCTATTTTTCTTTCTATTTTGATATATAGTAGTAATGAATAAAAGTGTCTCAAGTAGGATTCACTTGGCACTAACACATTTACCTTCGACCTCATGATTAGAGACAAGTTTGTTGACGAGATTAGTTCTAGTTGTGACTTTTAGACTCTTGAGTTGACTAAAACTATCATCAAGTAGTTTCTGTGAGCCATTTGTGATCTTCAATCTTAGCTGGGGTTGTTGTGGGCCCTCGACTCTATTCTCTTTATCAATCCAGTAGCTTGAGAGGTGAGGTATTGAATTGCAAGTCCAAGTCCCGTGCCAATAAGCGTAGAACTTGCCCTAAATGTTTGTCTAGGCGAAATTCTAAGTGTAACTCGACTTGAGAAATGATTGTAGGCTCTCCTTGGTCCCATTTGAATTGTGAAAGCTTCCGTAGCCCACCAATGTGATATACCTAGTCAACCCTTTTGAGCGTAAGCCTTTTTCATTCAATAGCCACATTACAAGCCTTCATCCGTTTTATAATGACCCTCTCTTGGCACCCAATCTTTCCTTAGCATTTATGGTGAGCAATTAGCAAAAACATAAGTTTGGGGGAGAGATGAGGAATTTCAAAGTGATGAAAGGTACAAAGAACAAAAAGAATTGATGAAAAGAAAAGGCAAAGAAAAGGATGAAGAGTTAAAAAGAAATATGTCAACATGAAAGAAAAGGTTGAAGGGATTCAAAGAAAACAATGTTGAAAGGCGTGGAATGATGAAAAAAGGAGAAAAATGATTTTCATGAACAAGAAAGTATGAACTGAAATGAGAAAATGGAGTGCTTAAGGAAAGATGAAACCATCATAGTTCATCATGTCCTACCTTGATCCAAAAAAAGCCTTCATTACATCCCGCTAAAGCCCTATATCATTTCAAGTTGAGTGAGCTTGCATTAGTGGTGATTTACATAAGGGGCAAGCTTATGGCACTTAGATCCGGACTTGTGGCATTCTTTTGAGAGTGATGAGCGCACTTCTTTACAATCCTTATTTTGAGTGTCACATTCTATAAAGAGAGATTTGCTCATGGAGAGTAGAGGAGGAGGAGTTTGGGATCCACAATGACCTACGTGAGAGAGCGAGCTTCCTTGATGAATTGAGTCAACTCTTGATGCTTTTGTGTCACATTAGAACTATGGAACTCAAAGATTCATAGCATGATGTTGTTGATAATGCATTTGTGTTGAGGGTAATTGTTAGTCCCAATTGATGCTTGATGAAGTCACCTTAGGACAACTGAAATTTTCATTTACTTTTTTTTGTGGATGTGGGAATTACCTTGTTTGCTTGAGGACAAGCAAAAGCTTAAGTTTGGGGGAGTTGATAAGTAGGGATTTTAGCCTATTATTTGCTCTCTTTTACTTAGGTTTTGGGCCAAAATGCGTGAAGGTATTCCCGGAAACTAACTTAATATGCTTGCTTACAGGGTTTGGTCAAAATGAGGCAAAGAAGCCATAATCAACTCATGAAGGAGTCAAACCTGCACGAATCCAAGGCTGAGACTCGAGCACTGAGAGCGGCAGAAAAGCGTGGCCGCGTAAGGACTACCGCTGAGGCGGCCACTATTACGCGATCCACGAAAGTAGATTTAGAGAAGCTGCTTTGAGTACTAAAATCACCGCTGACCGCGTTCAAATTACGTGGCCGCGAATTGATCTTAAGCGGACGCAAAGTGAATTCCGCCGAGAGCGTATCTTGAGGTTCAGAGAACCTGCAAGTCGGGCTTAACTGAAGAATGCAGTTCACGTCCAAATTATGCGGTCGTGATGGAAGGACACACGGACGCGGTTAAAATTACGTGTTCTGTGAAAATAAGCCCAATCCAAGCCCAATATTGAAGAAACGTGGACCGCGCTCATTATTACGTGGCCGCGAAAGCTCAAGCGTGGACGCGGTCAGAATTACGCGTCCGCGAATCCTCCGCAGGTGCAGTTTTGTCCGGAATTTTTAGCCTAGTATGAATAGATCCTTTTTATCAATTTTAGGTTAAGTTTTGTTGAGGGGAGCACGTGAACAGCTGGTTTTTCCTTTTTGGGGATATTTTAGAGCAGATTTACCTTCAAACTTTAGATTTTCATCTTGTACTTTAATATTATGGCTTATATTTCACCTTTATCTTTGATTTCTGCTGTTATTATGAGTAGCTAGACCCCATAGCTAGGGTTGTGACCCAACCCTAGTGTGGATATTTAATGGGTCTTGAATTTTAGGGCTTAATTGGTTATGTGTTTGTGATATTTAGCCTAATTCATGCTAAAATTGTAGAATTTGTGGTTGCAAACACTTCCGTTGCGGCGTGCAAACCGCTCCCACAATATATTCATATTCAATCCTCCAATATATTTATTTTAGTCAAGTATATATATACTTTTAAATAAATCTGTTGCGGCGTGCAATCTGATCCCCCAATATAGACTTTTAACAAATCTATTGCGGCGTGCAACCCGATCCCCCAATATAGACTTTTAACAAGTCTGTTGCGGCGTGCAACCCGATCCTCCAATATGGACTTTTTAATAAGTCTGTTACGGCGTGCAACCCGATCCCCCAATATATATTCATTTCAATCAATTCTATTGCGGCGTGCAACCCGCTCCTCCAATATATACATTTACCAATTCAATTCTATTGCGGCGTGCAACGTGATCCTCCAATATATTCATTTGCTAATTCTTATAGAAGAAATTTCCCCAAAAAATGCAATAATTAATATAAAATTATAAGACAACAAGCATACAATAATTATGATTTAATTATGAAACAAACAATGACAAATAACAAGTTCTTATGGAAATGAGGGAGAAAATAGGCAGTTTAATATTTAATATGCTAAATATCAAATAACAATTAAGACACATGATTCAAATAGCATATAACAATTAATGCATGATTTCAAGAATTAATATTTGACAAAGAATAGGAGAGAAACAATTATTATAACAATTAATTCATGATTTAAAATAATTTATGATTTTCAAATAATTATGCAAATAATTAATTTGACGACATATAGACACTCGTCACCTCGTCTATACGTCGTTCGCATGTATTTCACATAACAACTAATTTAAGGGTTCTATTACCACAAGTCAAGGTTAACCACGACACTTACCTTGCTTTGCATTTTCAATCAATTACCCGACCACAACTTTTCCTTTTAAATTGGACTCCAAAAGCATCAAAGATATTCACAAACAATTTGATATACTCAATACAAATCGTAGGAATTAATTCCATATGAATTTACTAATTTTTCGGATAAAATAATAAAATTTATTTAAATATTTGATAGTGGGACCCACATCTTAAATCCCGGAAAAACTCACGAAATCCGAATACCCGTTCCGCTATGAGTTCAACCATACAAAAATTATCCAATTCCGATGTCAAATGGACCTTCAAATCTTAAATTTTCATTTTTGGTAGATTTTACAAAATTTTCAATTTCTTCCATCTAAATCCGAAATAAATGATGAATATAGACATGGATTTATGAAATATAATCACTTTTGGAATCGCCAAAATTCGAGACTCAAAACTCAAAATGAGTAAAAATGGCTAAAACCTGATTTTATGTGTTCTGTCCAGCATTTCCGCTTTTGCGGAAATTTGACTGCATCTGCGGAAAATTAACCGCAAGTGCGGTTTTTGCTTTTGCGGAAAATTAAGCGCATGTGTGGTTTCTGCTTCTGCGGAAAATTGACCGCATGTGCGATTACACCAGAAGGCCAAAATTTCAGATTTTTCCTTAAGTCTAAATTTTGATCCGTTAACTATTTGAAATCCACCCGAGCCCCCCGGGACCTCAACCAATTATACCAACAAGTCCCGTAACATAATACGGACTTACTCAGGGTCTAATATCACGTCAAACAACGCTGAAATTACAATTCACACCCCGATTCGAACTTTGAGTTTTAAACTTTTAAATTTGCAAATCTTATGCCAAAATATATTAAATGAATCCGGAATGACTTCAAATTTGGCACATAACTTCTAAATGACATAACATAGCTATTTAAATTTCTAAAATCAGATTCTGACTCCGATATCAAAAAGTCAACCCCGTGGTGAAACTTGGAAAGCTTTAGCCTTTAAATTACTAATTTTCGCTAAATGGTCATAACTTGAGATAGCTACCTCCAAATTAAATTTCGAGCATATGCGTAAGTCCCAAATCACGATACGGACCTATTGTAACTATCAAAATATTGTTCCGGGTCCGTTTGCTCAAAATATTGACTAAAGTCAACTTAGTTGAGTTTTAAAACTCTATTACACATCTTAATCCATTTTTCACATAGAAACTTTCCGAAAAATTTTACAAACTGTGCACGCAAGTTGAGGAGTGATAAATAGTACTTTTTGAGGTCTTAGAACACATAATTAATTATTAAATTTAAAGATGACATTTTGGGTCATCACAATTACTTAAAGATTGGATTTCTTAATTTAAAAATTATTAAAAATAAAGTATTTTACATTTAAAATATTTGATGTTAAGTCAAGATGTTAAATTTGTGAAATAGTATTTTTGCGGAATACTTTGTGAAGATTTTTGCACTCATTGTGATTGAGCCGTGAGTTCCTTATCGTGAAAATTATTCTTGTTGTTGATTTATTTTTGCAAGTTGAAATATTTGGGCACTTAAGGTGCAAATTGTGATATATTGTGATATTGATATGCATGTGTTTGTATAAGGCCTGGGTGTTGAAACACATGCGGTGAGATAAGGGTGGCTTGATATGCGTGGCTACTAGGGGAACTACAAGAAGCCATGCGCTATGATAAGGGTAGCAAAAACGTGGGATGCTATTTCGAGAAAATTATTTTCTTTAGAATTTAATGTGAAGGCTCACGCGGTGATATAAGAAAATGAGATATTGTGAATTTCTTTACGATTTGGGACTACGAGGCGGTACCTTGGGAGTGCCCTTGTTGATATTTCTTTATGGCTCCATTGCCTTTGGTTATTTTTGGTGTTTTCCTTAAAGTTCTAAATTTTTGTTTCCCTTCCGCGAAGTGTTAATTTCCCTTAATTTTCCAGTATGGCCTGACCTGACCTCGTCACTACTCTAGCGAGGTTAGGCTTGACACTTACTAGGTACCGATGTGGTATACTCATACTACGCTTCTGCAAATCTTTTTGTGCAGATCCAGGTACATCTTATCAGACCAGGCATCAGTGAATTAGCCATACGAGGAGACTTAAAGGTATATCTTCCAGCGTCAGTAGAGTCCACAGTCCCCTTCTATCTTATTATGTTGTCTTCCTTATTTCCTTTAGACTCTGATGTATAGAGATATTGAGAATGAATTTTTAGAAGTTTGTGACTTATTCCTATCGGATTTGGGGAGTTAAAATTGTTAAATTTGCAGTTTTTATTTATTCAACTGTTAAGGATTAAATTTCAATTTATATTAAGTTATTCCGCATTGACAGGATTACCTAGTCTTAGAGACTAGGTGTCATCATGACATTCTACGGAGGAAATTTGGGGTTGTGACAAGTTGGTATCATAGTTCTAGGTACATAGTGGTTATGAGTCCTAAGTAAGTTTAGTAGGGTCTCGTGGATCGATACGGAGACGGTTGTACTTATCTTCGGGAGGCTATATAACTATTAGGAAAATGTTCACTTCTTTGATTCCTTATCGTGCGCATTTGTTTACTTTGAATTTCTAAACCATTGTCTTTTTATTCTCTCACAGATTGTGAGGATACGCATAACTAAATCTGATGAGCAGACACCTGCGCCCCCTGTTGGAGCCGCAAGAGGCCGGGGTGGCCTGGAAAAAGGTCATGCCAGAGGCCGAGGAAGACCACGTGGTGCAGCCAGAGCACCTGCATGAGCTGCTGCAGTAGAGCCACCAGTAGCTCCAGTTGGAGAGCGGGCACCTGAGATGCCTGTTACTACCCTTGCACTTCAGGAAACTCTTGCGCAGAGTTTGAGCAGTTGCGCCAGGGTTCTATGACCGTGTCAGAGTATGTGGCCTGGTTCAGTGATTTGGCTAGGCATGCACTAACCTTGGTTGCTACTGTTCGAGAGCGGATTCATCGATTTTTTGAGGGGCTCAACTCTAGTATCATATTTAGCATAAACCGAGAGTTGGAGATGGACATCGCATACTAGCAGGTGGTGGGGAGTGGTAGGAGATTGGAGGGTATGCTGACTCAGGAGAGAGAGAAGAGAGGCTAAGAGATCTGAAGAGTCTGGCTAATATAACAGTTTTCGTGCCCCAGCTGGAGCCCGTCATGGTAGAGGTTCTGTGAGCCGTCCTATTCATTTATCACTTCCAGCTTCCAGCGGTATTCCGGCTACTCCCAGAGCTCAGGTTCCATATTATGCACCGCCAGTGTCTACTATACCTCATGTACGGGGTGCTTTCAGTGGGTATTCCAGTCGATCAGGCCCAAGTCAGCCTCAGCAGCCACATCCTCCGAGGGCTTGTTTTGAGTGTGGTGACACTCGTCATATAATGAGGGATTGCCCCATACTTAGGAGGGGTGCACCTCCATAGTTTCTCAAGCCCCATCCATTTCACAAGGCACTCGGGCTTCTCAAGCTATGATCACTGCACCAGTTTCTACTCCACCTGCACACCTAGCTAGAGGTGGACATCGTACAGGTAGAGGTCGCCCTAGAGAGGGTGGCCAGGCCATATATTATGCCCTTCCTGCTAGGACGGAGGTACTTGCATCTAATTTTGTTATCACATATATTGTTCTGGTCTGTCATAAAGATGCATCAGTCTTATTTGATCCAAGCTCTACTTATTCTTATGTGTCATATTATTTTGCCCCATATTTGGGCGTATCCCGTGATTCTTTAAGTTCTTCTGTTTATGTATCTATACCCGTGGGTGAATATATTATTGTTGACCATATGTATCGGTCTTATTTGATTATTATCAGTGGTTTTGAGACCAAAGCTGATTTATTATTACCTAGTATGGTGGATTTCGATATTATTTTGGTCATGGACTTGTTGTCGCCCTATCACACTATCCTAGATTGTCATGCCAAGACGGTGACATTGGTTATGCTAGGTCTACCGTGGCTAGAGTGGAGAGGTACCTTGGATAATGTTCCTAGCAGGGATGCTTCATTTCTTAAGGCTCAATGAATGGTTGAGAAGGGGTGCGATGCGTATCTGGCCTATGTGAGAGATGTTAGTGTTGATACTCCTACCGTGGACTCAGTTCCTCTAGTAAGGGATTTTCCTGATGTATTTCCAGCTGATCTTCCGGGTATGCCACCCGACAGGGATATTGATTTTGGCATTGATTTGTTATCGGGCACTCAACCCATTTCTATTCCACCAAATCATATAGCCCCAACAGAATTGAAGGAATTAAAGGAGCAGTTACAGTAGCTACTTGATAAGGGTTTTGTTTGGCCCAGTGTATCGCCTTGGGGTGCTCCTATCTTATTTGTGAAGAACATGTAACCATTTCCACGTATTGATGAACTATTTGATCAGCTTCAGGATGCTAGAGTGTTCTCTAAGATCGACTTGCGTTCAGGCTATCATCAGTTGAAGATTCAGGAACCAGATATCCCGAAGACTACTTTCAAGACTCGGTATGGTCATTGCGAGTTCCTTGTGATGTCCTTTGGGTTGACCAATGCCCCAACAGCATTTATGCACTTAATAAATAGTGTATTTCAGCCCTATCTTAATTCTCTCGTCATTGTGTTTATTGACGACATTGTGGTGTATTCCCGAAATCGGGAGGATCATGAACAACACCTGAGGATTATGCTTTAGACTTTGAGAGAAAAGAAATTGTATGCAAAATTTTCAAAGTGTGAATTATGTCTTGGCTCAGTAAGAGTTTTGGGTCATGTGGTAACGAACAAGGGGATCCAAGTAGATACGAAGAAAATTGAAGCAGTTTAGAGTTGGCCCAGACCGTCATCAGCTACTGAGATCCGGAGTTTTCTTGTCTTGGCAGTGTACTATCGCCGATTTGTAGAGGGTCTCTCTTTTATTGTTGTACCTTTGACCAAATTGACCCAGTATTTGTATTGCCTACAGGTTCAGAGTCTTATATTGTGTATTGTGATGTGTCGCGCATTGGTCTTGGTACAGTGTTGATGCAAGATGGTAGGGTGATTGCCTATGTGTCCAGATAGTTAAAGGTACATAAGAAGAATTATCCGGTCCACGACCTTGAGTTAGCAGCTATTGTTCATGCCTTGAAGATTTGGTGACATTATTTGTACGATGTCCATTGAGAGGTTTATACCGATCACCGGAGTCTCCAACATCTGTTAAAACAGAAGGATCTTAATTTGCGGCAGCGAGAGGTGGTTGGAGTTGCTTAATGATTATGATATCACCATTCTCTATCATCCTGGAAAGGACAATGTGGTGGCCGATGCCTTAAGTCATAAGGCGGAGAGTTTGGGCAGTTTAGTATACTTACCAATAATAGACAGGCATTTAGACTTGGATGTTCAGGCCTTGGCCAACCAGTTTGTTAGATTGAATATTTCCGAGCCGAGCCGTGCCGAGTTTTGGCTTGTGTGGTTTCTTAGTCTTTTATGTATGATCGTATCAGGGAGCATTGGTATAATGACCCTCATCTTCTTGTCCTTAAGGACACAGTTTAGCATTGTGACGCTAAGGAAGTCACTATTGGAGATGACGGTATATTACGGATGTAGGGCAGGCTATGTGTGCCTAATGTAGATGGTTTGCGTGAGTTGATTCTCCTGGAGGCTCACAGTTCACAGTACTCCATTTATCGAGGTGCCGCGAATATGTATTAGGACTTGAGACAATACTATTGGTGGAGGTGGATGAAGAAAGACATAGTGGAATATGTAGCTCGGTGCCTAAATTGTCAGCAGGTGAAATATGAGCATCAACGACTGTTGGATTCCTTCAGAAGTTAGAGATTCCATAGTGAAAATGGGAGTGGATCACTATGGATTTCATTGTTGGGCTCCCACGGACTCCGAGGAAGTTTGATGCAGTTTGGGTGATTGTGGATAGATTGACCAAGTCAGCTCATTTCATTCCTGTGGTTATAACTTACTCTTCGGAGCAGTTGGCTCAAGTTTACATTCGCGAGATTGTTAGGCTTCATGGCGTACCGGTATCTATCATATCTGACCGGGGTACGTAGTTTACATCATGGTTCTGGATAGTTGTACAACGAGAGTTGGGTACTCGGGTAGAGTTGAGTACAACATTTCACCCTCAGACGGATGGGCAGTCCAAGCGTACTATTCAGATACTGAAGGATATGCTTCGTGCTTGTGTGATAGATTTTGGGGGTGCTTGGGATCAGTTCTTGCCACTTGCGGAGTTTTCTTACAACAACAGTTATCGGTCGAGCATTCAGATGGCACCGTATGAGGCCGTATATAGTAGGCGATGACGGCCTCCAGTGGGTTGGTTTGAGCCGGGCGAACCTAGACTATTGGGTACAGACTTTATTAAAGATGCTTTAGAAAAGGTTAAATTGATTCAGAATCGGCTTCGTACAACCCAATCTAGACAAAAGAGTTATGCGGATTGGAAGGTTCGTGATGTTGCACTCATGGTTGGTAAGCGGGTCTTGCTCCGGGTTTCGCCTATGAAGGGTGTTATGAGATTCGGAAAAAAGGGCAAGTGGAGCCCGGGGTATATCGGACATTTTGAGATTCTTGAGAGAGGTGGAGAGGTGGCTTACAGACTTGCACTACCACCTAGCCTCTCTTCAGTTCATCCAGTGTTCCATGTTTCCATGCTCCGGAAGTATCACGGCGATCCATCTCTTGTGTTAGACTTCAGCTCAGTCCAGTTGGATAAGGATCTATCTTATGTTGAAGAGCCAGTGGTCATTTTGGACAGACATTTTAGAAAGCTAAGATCGAAGAGCATTGCTTCGGTAAAAGTACGGTGGAGGGGTCATCCGGTTTAGGAGGAGACCTAGGAGACCGAGCATGATATGTGTAGCTGCTATCCTCCTCTTATCACCATTGTAGGTATAATTCTAAACTCGTTCGAGGACGAATATTTTTTTAAGAGGGGGAGGATGCAATGACCCGGCCAGTCATTTTGAGAGTTGTAACCACATTCCCACATTTACTGCTCAATTTATGCCTCACAGTTGTTATGTTACTTGCCGGGGTGATTAGTTTAGTTCCGATGAAGTTTTAGGAATGAATTAGAACACTTAGTTCCAAGGTTTAAAGTTAAAGTTGAAATAGTGATCGGATATCGACTTATATATAAACGACCCCGGAATAGAGTTTTGATGATTTCAATAGCTCTGTATGATAATTTTGGACTTAGGAGGGTGTCCGAAAAATATTTTGGAAGTCCGTAGTGGAATTTGGCTTGAAATGGCGAATGTTAAATTTTTGGAAAATTTGACCGGGGAGTTGACATTTTGATATCGGGGTCGGAATCCATTGCTCAAAATTTTCATAGCTCTGTTATATCATTTATCACTTGTGTCCAAAATTTGAGGTCAATCGGACTTGATTTGATAGATTTCGGTATCGAATGTAGAAGTTGGAAATTCTTAAGTTCCTTAAGCTTGAATTGGGGTATGATTCGTGGTTTTAGCGTTGTTTTATGTGATTTGAGATTTCAACTAAGTTCGTATAATGTTTTGAGATGGAAACTTGGGGAAGATTGTAGAAATTTCATAAAATGAATTTTTGAGATTTC
Organism: Nicotiana tabacum; assembly: GCF_000715075.1. Classification (NCBI taxonomy): domain Eukaryota; kingdom Viridiplantae; phylum Streptophyta; class Magnoliopsida; order Solanales; family Solanaceae; genus Nicotiana; species Nicotiana tabacum. Next base: position 41,629,345 of record NC_134101.1, read on the forward strand.
GATGTCGATTTAGAGTCGTATTTGAGTGAAACTAGCATCGTTGGACTCGTAATTAAATGGGTTATCGGATTTTGTGAGTTTTATCAGATTCCGAGATGTGGGCCCCAAAGACGATTTTTGGGTTAAATTTCAGATTTTTGTTTAATATTTAGGTTTTCTTATGGAATTTATTTCTATAATTTGTGTTGATTTAATCGAATTAATTATGATTAGATTCGAGCCGATCGGAGTCAGAAAATCGAAAAAAATGCATACTACTTGACTGATTGAGCGTGGTTTAAGGTAAGTGACTTGTCTAACCTTGGGGGGGAGGGGGGAAATTCCCCTTAGGATTCGTATTGATATGAAAATGTTGAAAGTCGTATACACGAGAGGTGACGAGTGTGTACACTGGCTAAATGTGGAAGATTATGTCTTTATATTGTGTAGAGCACTGTTGCATATTAATTAAAATATTTTATTCTATTATATTCATCATCATTAATATATTTTCGAATTTTAAATTTGCCTGACCTTTTCTTGCTAAGTGTTTTACATGTTTAGTTGAAACTCTGTTTCTTTTGTTCCGTGCATTACTTGAAGGTTCGATTTCTTAATTTAAATATTATTAAAAATGAAGTATTTTACATTTTAAAAATTTGATGTTAAGTCAAGATGTTAAATTTGTGAAATATTATTTTTGCTGAATATTTTGTGAAGATTTTTGTATTCATTGTGATTGAGTCGTGAACTCCGTATTGTGAAAATAATGGATATTATTTTGCTGAACATTTTGTGAGAGTTTGCACTCATTGTGATTGAGTTGTAAGCTCCTTATTGTGGAAATTATTCTTGTTGTTGATTTATTTTGGCAAGTTAAAATATTTGGGTACTTGAGGTGCAAATTGTGATATATTGTGATATTGATACGCAAGCGGTGGTATAAGGTCTGGGTGTTGAAATGCATGCGGTGAGATAAGGGTGGCTTGATACGCGTGGCTAGTAGGGGAACTACTAGAAACCATGCGGTGTGATAAGGGTGGCTAAAATACGGGATGCTATTTCGGGAAAAAAATTTTCTTTAAAATTTAATGTGAAGGCTCCCGCGGTGATATAAGAAAATAAGATATTGTGAATTTATTTACGATTTGGGACTACGAGGCGGTACCTTGGGAGTGCCCTTGTTGATATTTCTTTATGCCTACATTGCCTTTGGTTATTTTTGGTGTTTTCCTTAAAGTTGTAAATTCATGTTTTCCTTCCGTGAGGTGTTAATTGCCCTTATTCTGTGTAGTTAAATTGTGACATACTACTTACTTGATATATCCCCATTGTCATTATTGTTATTATATCGTTAAACTTTTCCTCATGTCTTTTATTATTCCAGTAGGGCCTAACCTGACATCGTCACTACTCTACCGAAGTTAGGCTTGGCACTTACTAGGTACCGTTGTGGTGTACTCATACTACGCTTTTTCACATTATTTTTTACAGATTCAGGTACATCTTATCATACCAGGCATCAGTGAATTAATCGTACGAGGAGACTTCGAGGTATATATGCCAGCGTCCGCAGACTCCGGAGTCCCCTTCTATCTTATTATATTGTCTTCCTTATTTCCTTTAGACTCTGATGTATAGAGATATTGTGAATAAATTTTTAGAAGCTTGTGACTTATTCCTACCGGATTTTGGGAGTTGAAATTGTTAAATTTATAGTTCTTATTTATTCGAATGTTGAGGATTAAATTTCAATTTATATTCAGTTATTCCGCATTGACAGACTTACCTAGTCTTAGAGACTAAGTGTCATCACGGCATCCTACGGAGAGAATTTTGGATCGTGACAGATTTGATCGAGTATATGTTGTTGTATATATTTATATGTGTGAGTGTGTGTGTGTTTGACCATTTTGACCAATAATACCGACCGATTTCGGTCGGTAACTTATTTAAAAATAAAATGTGATTTGTTTAACTGATATATATATATATATATATATATATATTCTATATATGTGTATATAAGCGTTTGACCATTTTGACCAATAATACCAACCGATTTCGGTCGACAACTTATTTAAAAATAAAATGTGATTTGTTTAACATATATATATGTGCTTTAATTTATTCTCAAATGTTTATTACATCGCTTGAATGCTTGATCGGTGAATAAATAAGAAAATAAATCTTGAAGTTTAAGTGAACATTTTAAACATTTTATGTGACTACATGCTCTAGTATAATGAGTGACAAGATGCTCCAAGATGTGTTCAATCGACATGGTCTTGAATAAATTATTCTCGATCACCTTATTAGTACTTCGCTCGGATATTTCATCAGTGGATCAATTGGAAATTCAATTATATTCGATTAAATTTTACTATAACACATTTAAAATCAAAGTGTATAGTTCTATAAGATGTAGTGCTATATTAATATTTAAGGTTTAGCAACAACGTGTGTGTGTGTGTGTGTGTGTGTGTGTATATATATATATATATATATATATATATATATATATATATATATATATATATATATATATATATATATATATCAATTAAGTATTAAATATTATTTATTTAAAAGTTATTTATATAAATTGACTAAAACCGACCGACTTCGGTCAGTATTTTCATTAAATTAATATTTTAAAATTTTAAAATTGAAATACCGACCGAATTCGGTCGGAAAAATTTAATTAAAACTTATTTCGGTTGGTAAATTATATAAATTATATATATATATATATATATATATATATATATATATATATATATAATTTTTGTTATATAAAAAGTCAATTGCGTTGGGAGGGAAAGAAGATGACCGATCTCGGTCGGTATATTTGAAATTTTTTAATTACAAGTTATTATGGTAGATAATATGAAAGTATGACTAGGTTTTGGTCAAAGATTGACCAATTTCTAACCGAAATCGGTCGGAATTTGGTCATCTTTGTTGTGGGACCATTATTTCCGTTGTCAGAAATATTTTCTTTAACTTTTGGGACCAAATTACTTATTTTTCGACCGATTTCGGTCGGTAATCTGTCGACGTATTTTGCTAGTTTTCTAGTAGTGATATCCACAACATTTTTCTCGCACGCCTATGTCGATTACACTCCCAATGTCCATGAGTAACCTTCCACTAATTTGTCTCTTGCGTATGGCAATTTGTTTGTGAGATCCAGATCTGTCCACCAGCTAGATCACAAGAGCATTACAAATTAAGTTACATTTTAATTATAGTATTATAATTAAATAAAAAGGATGAGATCAATGACGTACCTTGTAAGCTCGTTAAACTCTGTTTGATGCAGCTTCTGTAGCATGCTAAAATCCAATTAGGCAAATTTCAAAAGCAAATCCTTGTGTGAGTCCATGTCTTTATAAATGTCAATGTATCTCCTTGCTACGAACCTTGTTATCGCTTTGCGAATAGGGTAGCTTAAGGCTTCAGTAATTTGAACCTTAAGCGAGTTATTGCTCCTACAAGAATCTCCTCCTCGTGCACTCTGAGATGTGCTGCTTCGTACAAACTTAGTAATGCTTGGACATCATTCTTAAGAGTAGTTTCATGGTTTGTGAATTTCTTGAACACATCTGGTTTAAAATCATGTTTATATTTTGATAAAGATTTAATTAGTTGTGCAGTAAAGTGAAGCAATACACTCTAGATTTTGGAAGTGAACTTTTCACACCTTCTATACAAAGCATCAGTACAAATGGTCTCTTATTATGACAACTGTCAGATACGTGCATGTACTCTAGATTTTGGAAGTGAAATAGTCTGCATCAAGATACTCATGGTCAGCATGTCTGCTAGCTGACGATACGAAGGGACAAATTTAAGAGCCAAGAGCTGACTTATTATCACAGAATAAGGAAACATGCATGATCTCTTCTGAGAACATTCAGATCCTTAAAGATATTTCACAACCACACAATCTGTGCAGCAGTGACCGCCGTTGCTCGATATTCTGCTTCGCTGATGATCTTAAAATTGTTTGTTGTTTCTTTGACTTCTAACTAGCATGAGAGAATCCCCATTAATAGTAGCAAACACGTTATTGTATGTGAAAGAAAGAAAAGTGGACAAAACAATAGAAAGAAAAATCAATAAGAGATGAACTTATGATGTAAGCGCTTACATCGGAATTCTTATGATGTATGCGCTTACATCGGCATTCCTATGATGTAAGCGCTTAACTCGGCAGAGCATTCAAATGCCTATAAATAGGTATGCATTTTCATTTGCAAGTCATCTGTAACGATCCGACCGGTCGTTTCGAGAGTTATAACCCTGTTTTCCCCATTTCTACTTTTTTTTGTGTTATTCAGCTATATTATGTTATATCGGGTTAGTTGGTTCGGATCCGGAAGGAACTCAAATTGAAATGAGATACTTAGTCTCATAATTGAAAATTTTAAGTTAGAAAAGTGGACCGGATATGGACCTATGTGTAAACGACCTCGGATTTGAATTTTGATGATTTCAATAGCTCCGTATGGTGATTTTGGGTTTAGGAGCGTGTCCGAAATATTATTTGGAAGTCCGTAGAGGAATTATGCTTGAAATGCCGAAAGTTTAATTTTTGAGAAGTTTGACCGAGGGGTTGACTTTTTGATATCGGGGTCGGAATCCGATTCTGAAAATTGAAATACCTATGTTATGTTATTTATGACTTGTATGCAAAATTTGAGGTCAATCGGACATGATTTGATAGGTTCCGGAGTCGTTTGTAGAAATTAGAAATTTCAAAGTTCATTAGGCTTGAATTGGAGTGTAATTCATGGTTTTAGTGTTGTTTGAGGTGATTTAAGGGTTCGACTAAGTCCGTAAGATATTTTAGGACTTGTTAGTATAATTGGTTGAGATCCCGAGGGGCTCGGGTGAGTTTCGGATGGTTAACGGGTTGGATTTTGGACATGGAACTCTGGTGGAATTTTTCTGATGCACCATCTGGTTTCCTTAATCGCGTTCGCGAGTGGAGCCTCGCGTTCGCGAAGAGGAACTGGGAGACTGGCAATATTTTCTCTTTGTGTTCGCGAAGAGAAGCACGCGTTCGCGAAGGGTGGACAGGGTGTGCATCGCGAACGCGAGAGGTGTTACGCGTTCGCGAAGAAGAGAGGAAGCAGCCGAAGACCCCCAGGGAATTGATCTACGCGTTCGCGTAGTGGGGTGTCGCGTTCGCGTAGTGAGGGGGAAACGAAGCATCGCGTTCGCGATGGCTTGAACGCGTTCGTGTAGAAGGCATTGAGGCAGAGGCATTTTGTGCTTCGCGAACGCGAGGGTGATGTCGCTTTCGCGAAGGAGGAATTTGGACGGGAGTTATTTTGTGCTTCGCGAACGCGAGGCACTGACCGCGTTCGCGAAGAAGAAAGGTCTGGGCAGTGAGTTTAAGTTCTGAAAATTCAAATTTTGGCGATTTGGAGCTCAGAATTGAGATGATTTTGGGTGATTTTAAGAGGAAACAACGGGATAAGTGTTCTTAACTCAATATTGGTTAAATTACCCGAATCCATGGTTGTTTTTATCATTTAATTGGTGAATTGAGTTGGGAAAAATTTGAAAACCTTCTTGGTTTAAATTGAAGATTTTAGGGTCGAGTTGGGGTCGGATTTTTGTAAAATTGGTATGGTTAGACTCGTGGTTGAATGGATGTCCGGATTTTGTTACTTTTGTCGAGTTTCGAGATGTGGGCCCCACGTGCATTTTTGAGCTAATTTTCCATTTTTATGGAAAATCATTATTATCTTGTAGAATTAATTCCAATAAATTTTATTGACTTAAACGAATTATTTATGACCAGATTCGAGGCGTTTGGAGACCAATTCACGAGGAAAGGACATTGCAGAATAAGAATTTCACGGTTTGAGGTATATAACGATTGTAAATCTAGTCCTGAGGGTATGAAACCCCAGATTTCGTATCATTCTACTATTTTGAAGTGACGCACATGCTAGGTGACGGGCATGTGGGCGTGTACTGTTGGGGATTTGTGACTTGGTCCGTCCCGTAGCAACTGTAAAGTTGCATACTTTGTTGAAACCATTTGATACTTATATGTTTTAGAAAGAATTTCTATAAATTGGGCTGAATGTCATGTTTGGGCCTTGCGCCAATGCTGTTTGGACCCTTAGGGGTTGTTTCTTACCATCCTCTCATTGGTTTCGATTGAAAATCTATACTCAGCCATATTTATACTTGTTTACCGCATAACTCAGTTTTATGACTCTATTTTGATGCATATAAATGTTTTGGGCCGAATGTCCTGTTTTACTAATATGCCCGAGTGGCTTGAGATGTTTATGACTGAGTGAGGCCGAGGACCTGATTTGTGAGGATGAGTGTGGATCGGGGCTGCCCGCCTGCAGCATACTTTATTATTATGGCACGTGAGTTGTCCGTGCAGATTATAGCGCTCGGGCTGAAGGAGCCCCTCCTGAGTCTGTACACACCCCCAGTGAGTGCAAGTACCTACTGAGTGCGAGTGCCGAGTGACTGGGAGGCATGAGCGATTGTGAGGTATGCCCGAGTGGCAAGAGTGATTGTGAGGTATGCCCGAGTGGCAAGAGTGACTGTGAGGTTTGCCCGAGGGGCTGTATATGAGTGATGTTTTGCCCGAGAGGCTGTTTATGATTTCATCATTTTTTTCTCACCTTTGCATTGAGCCTTTGTTTGAAAAACTGTTGGAAAAATATCTTTAAATGATTTTTACTATAACTGGGTTTAAACGAGATGATTTGATTCAAACACTGATTTTTAAAACATGTTGTACTTTACTGAGATTTCATGATATGAACGTTATATGCTTTATTGCTCGTCACTACTGCTCAGTCTTTATTTATTGTTGTTACTTACTTAGTTGGCGTACTCACGTTACTCCCTGCACCTTGTGTGCAGATTCAAGTGTAGCTGGGCACGGTAGCGGTTATTGAGTGTTCTGGTTGCAGATTTTTCTTGGAGATAGCAAGGTAGTTGTTTGGCAATCACAACCCCTGCTCTTCTCCCTCTTATCTTCCTCTAGTTATACTTAGCTATTTTCCAGGCTGAGTTAGCCTTGATATTATTAGACAGATTGTAGTAGATGCCCATGACTAGTGACACCCCGATGTCGGGCTGTTCTTTTCCGCACTTCCATTTTCTTTGATTTGAACTCTTTAAATGGAGGTTTTATGTTAAATAACCTTGAAATTATCTTTGAAATGAAAATATCGGTTTGTTTTGGAAATGAGTCGGCTTGCCTAGTTCAACGATAGGCGCCATCACGACAGAGGTTAGTTTGGGTCGTGACATTATCCCTCAACTTTTTTCTTTCTCTCTTCAATTAATAAAGAGTTATTCTTTGTGTGGCCGTTGAGTAGGCAAAATTGCCAAACCACGTAAATCTTGTCTTGTGCAATTTATTATTTTTCTCTTTTAAATATTTTTCCCTTCTATTAGCCTGACACGTTTCCCAACAACTGGTATCATAGCACGTATAATGTAATTCTGGAAGAAAAGTAGGTATCGGTGTAGGTACTATTCACAAGAATAGTGCAACACTATTGATCATCGTTACTATTCACAAGCACTATTCACATTTTAAAAACAAATTGTGAAAAATGGCATCGGAAGAAGGGAAGGTTAAGATTGACAAGTTCAATGGAAAATATTTTAGATTCTGGAAAATGCAAATAGAGGATTATTTGTACCAGAAAAAATTACACTTACCTCTGACCGAGGTAAAACCAGAGAATATGGCCAAAACAGATTGGGATCTATTAGATCGCCAAGCTCTTGGTGTGATTCGTTTAACGCTAACACAAAATGTGGCGTTTAACATCATTAACGAGAAGATCAATGCAGGCCTGATGAAGGCGTTATCAAATATGTACGAGAAGCCATCTGCTTCAAATAAAGTCTATTTGATGTGTCGATTGTTTAACTTAAAGATGGCAGAAGGTGGATCTGTTACAGAACATATCAATGAGTTTAATGTAATATTAACTCAATTTAGTTTTGTCAATATAACATTCGATGATGAAGTTAGGGAATTGATTCTACTATCATCTCTACCGGAGAGTTGGTCTACAATAGTAACTGCACTTAGTAGTTCATCGGGAAGTACCAAACTAAAATTGGATGATATTAGAGACTTGGTTCTAAGCGAAGATATTCGCCGGAGAGAATTAAGTGATTCCCCAGGATCTGCTTTGAATACCGAAAGCAGGGGGAGAAACAGCCAAAGAGGACAAAGCCATGGTTGTGGAAGATCAAAGTCAAGGAGAAGAGGGAAATTCAAAAATCGCAAAGACATTATATGTTGGAATTGTGATAAAAAGGGCCACTACAGTAGTCAGTGTAGAGAGCCAAAGAAGAAGAAGAACAATCAATACAAGGATGATAATTCAGCAAATGTAATTGCTTAACAAGTCGGTGATGCACTAATTTGTTGTGCAGACAGTCCAGTCGAATCTTGGATTCTCGACTCAAGTTCATCCTTTCACTCTACATCATACAATGAATTATTGCATAATTATATTGCTAGAAAATTTGGGAAAGTTTTTCTAGAAGACGACGAACTTATGGACATTGTCGGGAAAAAGGTGAAGTTCATATAAAGAGTTTACAAGGCACGCTATGGAAATTGCAAAATGTCCGACATGTTCCCTACCTCAAGAAAAATCTGATATCCATGGATCAGATTGACAGTGAAGGATATACAACAACATTCGGTAACGGATCATGGAAGATAACCAAAGGAAATTTAGTTGTGGCACGAGGCTTCAAGAAGGGAACATTGTATGCAACTGCAATACAAAGAGATACTATAGCAACAATTGATCATGGTCGTGATACAACATTGTGGCACTGGAGGCTCGGGCATATGAGTGAGAAGGGAATGAAGTTGTTGGAATCCAAAGAAAAGTTGTCAAACCTAAAGCATGTTGAATTAGGTTTGTGCGAAGATTGATTTATGGGAAACAAAAGAGAGTTAGTTTCTCAAAGGTGGGAAGGACGCCAAAGAAAGAGAAGCTGGAACTAGTGCATACAGATGTGTGGGGACCAGCACCTGTAACTTCTCTGGGAGGCTCACGCTACTATGTCACCTTCATTGATGATTCCACAAGAAAGGTATGGGTTTATTTTCTAAAAAATAAATCTGATGTGTTTGTTACCTTTAAACGATGGAAAGATGAAGTTGAAAGTCAGACAAGTCTAAAGTTAAAATGTCTGAAGTCTGACAATGGAGGAGAATGTGATAGTCAAGAGTTTAAAGTATTCTGCTCTGAGAATGGTATCAGAATAATCAAGACAGTTCCTGGAACACCGGAACAAAATGGCGTTGCTGAGAGGATGAACAGAACCCTGAATGAATGGGCCAGAAATATGAGAATACATTCTAGATTGTCGAAGTATTTTTGGGTTGAGGTTGTTAACACGGCATCTTACCTCATAAATAGGGGACCCTCTGTACCACTGAATTTTGAAATTCCGGAGGAGGTATGGACAGGAAAGGAGGTAACTCTCTCACATTTGAAATTTTTTGGTTATGTTGCTTATGTGCATGAAAACTTTAATGATAGAGATAAGCTTGATCCTAAGGCCAAGAAATTCTTCTTTATTGGATATGGTGATGATAATTTTGGTTATCGATTTTGGGATGATCAGAATAGAAATATCCTAAGACACAGGAATGTCACATTTAATAAACATATGATGTACAAATACAAGCTTAAAGTAGAACCAACCAGCACCAGTAGACAGATATCTGAGACAGTTGACTTAGAAGAAATCTCAGAAAATGAAGTGGCTAAAGAGACTGCAACTGGATCTGAAATTAAAGATGCCAAACTAGAAGCCAAATCTGGATCAGGATCAGAACCAGAACCAGAGATAGAATCATATGGAGAACCATATCCGTAGTCAGGACTTGAATCAAATTCGGGATCAGTTAATCCTGAACCTATATTAAGGAGATATAAAAGAGTCACGAATGCTCCAGATAGGTTAACTCTCTCTCTCCACTATTTACTTCTGACTGATGCTGGAGAACCAGAGCATATTTTTGAAGCAATACAGGTGATAAGCTATGATAAGTGGAAGCTAGCCATGGAAGAAGAGCTGAATTCTCTTCAAAATAATAAAACATGGATACTTACAGAGTTACCAAGAGGAAAGAAAGCATTGCAAAACAAGTGGGTGTACAGGGTCAAGGAAAAGAATGATGGTAAGAAGAGATACAAATCACGATTAGTAGTAAAAGACTTTCAGCAGAAGGAAGGGATTGACTACACCAAGATCTTCTCTCCTGTAGTCAAATTAACTATTATCATGTTGGTGCTAAGTATCGTAGCTGCAAAAAATTTACATTTGGAGTAGCTAGATGTTAAAATTACTTTCTTGCATGGTGACCTTGAAGAAGACATCTACATGAAGCAACCAGAAGGTTTTCAAGTTTCTAGCAAAGAAAACCTTGTGTGTAAGTTGCAGAAGAGTTTGTATGGTTTGAAACAAGCACCCCGACAATGGTACAAGAAATTTATTGGATTTATGCATAATAATGATTTCACACGATGTGAGATGGACTATTGTTGTTATATCAAAAATCTTGATAAATCCTATATCATTTTACTGTTGTACGTTGATGATATGATAATTGTACGATCTAGCATAAATGAGAGCAACAGGTAGGATTTTGAAATGAAAGACTTAGGACCAGCTAAGAAAATGCTTGGAATGAGGATTATCAGAAACAGGTCCGAAGGAACCTTAAAATTGTCTCAAGAAAAGTACATACATAAGGTACTAAGCAGGTTCAGTCTTCATGATGCAAAGACCAGAAGCACTCCACTCGGAAGCCATCTTAATTTGTCGAAGGACCAATCACCTAAGACCGATGAACAAAGGAAGTACATGTCCAAAGTTCTATATGCTTCAGCAGTAGGAAGTTTGATGTATGTTACGGTTTGCACTAGACCTGACATATCCCATGCAGTTGGGTTGTTAGTAGATACATGTCAAATCCAGGAAAGGAGTATTGGGAAGGTGTAAAATGGATATTACGATACCTCAAAGGCACCTTAGGTATGACACTTTGTTTTAAAATGAGCAATATTATCTTACAAGGTTTTGCTTATGCAAATTTAGGCGGCGATCTGGATAGTCGAAAAAGTACCACAAGCTACGTATTCACCTTAGGTGGTACTGCTGTTAGTTGGATGTCTAGACTTCAGAAAAGTGTTGCCCTATATACCACTGAAGCAGAGTACATGGAAATCTCAGAAGCTGGAAAAGAGATGATTTGGCTCAAGAAATTTCTTAAAGAGCAATACAATTGTGAGCTTTTCAACGATAGCCAGAGTGCAATTCATTTGAATTTATGATGTAAGCGCTTACATCGGCATTCTTATGATGTAAGCACTTACATCGGCATTCCTATGATGTAAGCGCTTACCTCGACAGGACATTCAAATGCCTATAAAAGGGGTATGCATTTTTATTTGCAAATCATCCCTCAACTTCTTCTTTCTCTCTTCAATTAATATAGAGCTATTCTTTATGGGGCCGTGGAGTAGGCAAAATTACCGAACCACGTAAATCTTGTCTTGCCTTGTCTTGTGCAATTTATTTCTTATCTCTTTCAAATATATTTCCCTTCTATTAGCTTGACACGTTTTCCAATACCCATCTATCTTTTGTCGCCTATCCAACCACCTAAAGCAACCTTTGTACGGATTGATAGAGTGATAGCTAACTTCTTCGGGGTGTGGCTTTAGGTCCATTGAGGACATTTGCAAAGCCAAATATTGCAAAAGATCACCAAGAAAATGCATTAGACACAATATCATTCTGGAGATTAAAGGGGAGCAACATATAAGGTAAATGGTGGGAAAATGGTGATCACTCATTTTGGTGGGATTAATAGAAAAGTTTTGTGTCACGACCCGAAATTCCCATCTTCGGGATCGTGATAGCGCCTAACATTTCACTTACTAGGAAAGCCAACTTTAGAATAATCTTAACTATTTTTAAACAAAACAAATTTTAACGGAAGTCAATTAATAAAATAAAGTGCGAAAGACCATAACTAACGAATCATCAAAATACATCCCCGAATCGGGTGTCACAAGTGCACGAGCTACTAGAATGATACAAATAAAGGTCTAAATAAAATTCAAGCTCTTTGAAAGATAATACATAGCTGAGATAGAATAGAAGGAGACTTCAGAACTGCGAACGCTGTGCAGTTATACCTCAAGTCTCTTCTGAATAGCTGAATCCTAGCAAGTCTATGGTACGTTGATGGAACCAACTCCAAAATCTGCACAAGAAGTGGAGAGTATAGTATGAGTACAACCGACTCCATGTACTCCGTAAGTGTCGAGCCTAACCTTGACGGAAGTAGTGACGAGGCTATGACAAGACACGTACGTAAATAACATATACAAGTATATACAAATACGAAACAACAATAACACAATAAATAACAATTTATAAATTTGGGAGGGAACATGCGAAGGGAAATGATATAGAAATTTCAGCAGGCGAAGTGCCACGTAGCAGCCAATTAATTCATCAACAATAAAATGAGCAGCTGATAATATAAAAATGGCATGGCACCACCCTTCGTGTTTTTACTCTCATTCTCTCATAAATTTATAAATAAATAATAAGATTGGCACGACATCACCCTTCGTACTTTAACTCCCTTCCTTACTTCATAATTCAATAAATAATAATGTGAAATTGGCACAGCATCACCCTTCGTACTTTTACACTCTTCCTTGCCATGAAAATAATAATATAAATTCAGATGAGTATTTAAATACGGGGATATATACTTATCAATCAATTCAATACCAGAATACTGACTTCACCTTCCAAAATATTCAACAATAATTAAACTAGCAATAATCTCATGAAAATGATCAAATAAACAATAATAATTTAAGTAGGAATATCTTAATTAAATAGGCAATTATTCACAATAAATAAATTCCATCCGCATGCTTTGACTTATCCACAACGTATAAGTACTCGTCACCTCACATATACGTTGTATCCGCATATTTAATCACGTAGCAAATAGACAAATAAGTCCTACTCCCTCAAGTCAAGGTTAGCCACGACACTTACATCGCTTTGCAACCAACTCAAGATTCCAATGAACCTTTGACTCGCGAATTGGTGTCTGAATGCTTCAAATCTAGTCACAAATAATTTAATATACTCAACATGAATCGTAGGAATTAATTCCATATGAATTTACTAATTTTGTGGATTAAAATATAAAATTCATTTTAAAAATTGACAGTAGGACCCATATTTCGAATCCCGAAAAAACTTACCAAAATCGAACATCTGTTCCGATACAAGTTCAACCACATAAAAATTATCGAATTTCGACATCCGATTGGCTTTCAAATCTTCATTTTATATTTTTGGAAAATTTTATAATAATCTAAATTTCTTCCATCTAAATCCGAAATAAACGATGAATATTGACATGAATTTATGAAATGTAATCACTTTAGGATATAGAAGACTTACCAAATTCTAAATCGTGAAAAATTCCTTTGGAATTGCCTAAATCTATGACTCAAAACTCAAAAATGAGTAAAAATGACTAACTGCTGATTTCATGGGTTCTGTCTAGCATTTTTGTACCTGTGGACTATATTTTCGCACTTGCGATCTCGCATTTGCGGAATAGCGCAGCATATCCAGTGGCCGCATCTGCGCTCAGAAATGTCGCACCTGCGACATCGCAGAACCGCTCCAGTGACCGCAGAAGCGGTCTACCTTGCAGAAGCGGCTCGACCAATGCGGAAGATTGCGCACGTGCGCTAATTTCTCTGCAGAAGCGGATCTCGACAGGGTTGTCCAATGTCGCAGAAGCGACTGGAAATCCGCAGGAGCGACCACGAACCTGCGCACAAAATGTCGCAGGTGCGACGCACCAGAACCAGTACTGGGCAACAAGTTCCAATTGCTCTGTGGCTCTTCCGAAACTCATCCGAGCAACTCGGGACCTCGTTCGAATATTCCAACAAGTCCAAAAACATAATACAAACTTACTCGGTGTTTCAATTCACGTCAAACAACACCAAAATTATAATTCACACCTCGATTCGAACCTATAAGTTTCAAAATTTTTAATTTATAAAACTTGTGTCGAAACATGTTAAATGAGTTCTGAATGGCTTCAAATTTGACGCACAAGTCATAAATGACATAACTGAGCAACTCAAATTTCCAAAATCGGGTTCCGACCCCGATATAAATAAAGCCAAATCCGCAGTCAAACTTTGGAATCTATAAGCTTTCAAACTTCCAATTTTCAACAAATGGCGATAACTCAAGTTAGGGACCTACAAATTAAGTTCCGGGCATACGCCCAAGTCCCAAATTACGATACGGGTATACCGGGTCCGCTTTCTCAAAATGTTGACCGAAGTCAACGCACTTGAGTTTTGAAGCTCTATTTCACATTTTAATTCGTTTTTTTACATAAAAACTTTCTGGAAAATTATTCGGACTGCGCACTTAAGTCGAAGAATGATGAATAGTTCTTTTCGAAGGTCTTAGAACAGAGTAATAAATATTTAAATTAAAGATGACATTTTGAATCATCACACTTTGGACTACTGGCAAAGCATAACCAACACTACGATCTAGATCAGTAGTTGATGTCTACCAAAATGAAGGGTGGAATAGTACCAAGTATTGCCTTTATAAATTATTCAGCATGTGCTACAAGTAATCATTTGACAGAAATATCCAGGATAAGCCAATATGCATGCTAGTACGTAGTATCAGCTTGACAAGTGCAATACTACTAGCATGCTCTTGTAAAAAGATAATGGCACATGATGCTACCTTTTAATTAGAGTATCCCTAGTTAATTTAGCGGCGATTCGCACGGTGGAACACATCTTTGTGAAAAGATAAAACAGAAAATAAAGTCAAATAAAAGCATTCCATGCATATCTTTATAAAAAATAAAACAGGAAAATACATTTAAGTAAAAGCATTAGATTACTTTTTGTAGTTTTGTAATGGCAAGGTTACTCAAGTAACATTTTTCTCTACTGGGGAAAAGGAGTTGACATTCATTTACAGACGAAAACTATATGATATTAGCTATCTCGCTTTCTTTTCCTAGTTAAATAGTGATCATAAATCAAATTATTAATTATTATAAGTAAATACTTTTATTAGAGATTGGGTTTGTATATGTTATAGAAATTTTTACTTACGAAATATAACTGAATAAATAAAATTACTCATCACAACCTGAATAAGAAAATCAAATTTATCTTGAGTCAAAAAATTATTCCTCGTATGTTGGAACTACATCTTCTGGAAATATAATTGTACCACATATAACTTATGCCACTTATCCTCACCTAGTAGAATATATATTTACTGAAGATAATTTCTGGATATTAAAGTAGCCAAATTGCGGCAAGCAAACAATAGAAAAAATTTCAAAAATATTATTACATCATATTTTTGTTGGTTACGAATCGAATAATGAAATATAACACCCCCTATTAAAATTTTGGAAAGTCTTTGTTAAAGCGATGGCTTCGAGGTCGCCTCTCTTCTATTCTTTACAAACAAAATATTGTAACTCTGTTCCAATTTATATGAATCTATTTATTTTTTGGTCCGTTTTAAAAAAATAACTCATTTTTAAATTTGAAAATAATTTTGCTTAAACTTACAATTCTACCCTTAATGAGAATCTTTTATAACCATACAAATATTTTGGACCACTTTTTGAATTGTTTAGGACCACAAATTCCAAAAAATTTTATTTTTTCTTAAACTATGTACTCAGTCAAACAGGTTCACATAAATTGAAACGGAGAGAGTATATGTAAATCGCAACAAAATAGACATCGCTATAGTTCCTAACTCATCAAATCTCTATGAAATAACCAAAAATACCTGCAGCAAACCAAAGGAAAGAGTAAATTCTTCTTTTTATTTAAAACTAAAAAGAAAAGAAAATAAAGTTTCCTTATCATAAAATTGAAAAACATATAATTTAATGTATGCTTTTACAAAACAGGAATAACTCATATTTCTCCCTCGATCAAATTTAAGTAATTGTGATCGAACACAAATAATAAAAGATTTTCGTAATTTAGTGCCTTAAGTAGTTGTGCACTAAGTACCGAAGTCATCCTCAATTCAGTAATATCGGATAGAATTAATAATAATCGATAAAGAGGAGAGGATAGAGCAAGTAGTTGTGCAAGTAGGAAGAGAGAACAAAAGAAGAAGTTGCTAAGGGCAGTGAGCATGTTAAAATTAGCAGAATTGAGGAGATCAACTAAGCTTTGGGATATCTGTGTGATCCTAAGTTACCAATGCAACTGATAAAAGATAATGCTAAACAGGATTATGTTATGATTGTTAGTCCCGCCAATATTGCTGTATTTGTAAATAATAATTCTGCAAAATATAAGTTAACGTAATGAAATAGTAATTAATTCGAGCTCACTGAATTCACAGTGTTTCCTTAAGGAATTTAATCCCCTCCTAGTACCCAAGGTAATGGATTATTTCCTCCCAGGATAGAACGAATCACACATTGGTATAGCGGTACTTCAAACCCCAGTGTTTCAGCGAACACAAAATTCGGTAGCAAATCACACTTACAGTTGCTTTGTTTGAAGTTAAAACAATGCAGAACGAAGGAGTAGAAACTCAGAAAATCGTATGAAAATACTGAGAGGAAGGAGTGCAATGTAAAGCCAAATCTGTTGAGCGATTTTCAGTTTGTTGGTCTTGTGTATTGAGTGTGTCTCTCTTCAACAGCTGCTGCACATATATATAGCAGCCAGTGTTGAAGAAGACCAATCGTTAGCTTGTTTGTGGAGCAAGCACTTCATGTTTGTGGAGCAAGCACATTTATGGTGGGAAGAGCATTAGGCGGCTGCCAAATGGTCAATACACGGATTGGAAAATATCCGTTACAAATGCGGATAATCTTACGTTAATATTTACTATTAACAAATAAATTTGGTCCAAAACATTAATCAATCAATCATTTGACCAAATCCAAATCCAAATCCGAATCCGAATCCGAATCCGAATCCGAATCCGAATCCGAATCCGAATCCGAATCCGAATCCGAATCCGAATCCGAAGCCGAAGCCGAAGCCGAAGCCGAAGCCGTAGCCGTAGCCGAAGCCGAGCCGAGCGAGCGACGACGACGACGGCGCGAGACTTGCTTTCTTCTTAACTCTTTAAGAGCTACAAGAAGAGCAATTATATATATACCCACCAAAAATCTTTTCCTCTTCCAATATGGGACAATGTCTCATTGTCAAGAGGGGGAAACTTAAAATTTTACTCAAAATTTTATTTTCCCTCCATTTCTCATTCACCCTCATTTTAAGACTATTTCATCTTAAAAACAAAACCTCAACAATCCCCCACATGAATGGGGAATGGCTATATCATGGAAGTATGCATGGAAAAACTGTGTGATTTACAAGCAAGGATTAATCGCATCTGGATAAGTAGGTTTCCCTTTGAACTTTCCGTAGTAAACTTATGTCGGATATACTCGGTCAATCAGTAGATTTGATATCTTTGAGTCGTCGATCTTTGGTGTATACCTAGACAACCATAAGTCACACAATCAACCCTTAACCGTCTTTGGTTCTCATTGTTGTGTTCGTTTCAGCCATGAACACCGCCTGGTTTCATAAGTGCATAGAGAACTGGCCTTACAAAGTTCTTCTTGAAGCGGCTAACACTTTACACTTACATAGGTGATTCCTAAACGTGTCATCCTGTAGATACACTATTTGATATACCCCGTATCAAATTTAGAAATCATTAAAAAGCCTTAATGCTTTATCCTTGGTACTGAACATTGTCTCATCACGAGAACGGACTAAAATTTTATTTGACAATGTTGAACCGTCATTAATGACTTTGTTTGATCTCCTTGAACCTAGATCTTGAGATCTCCAGTCTTCTAGGTAGAGTTACCGCCACAATGACTTGTTCTCGGCCATAGCCCTATTCCCCTTGATGATTTCTCAACTACCTCTCTAGTTAGGCCTTTTGTAAGTGGATCCGACACATTATCACTTGACTTTACATAGTCAATCGTGATAATTCCTCTAGAGAGTAATTGCCTAACGGTTTTATGTCTTCGTCGTATATGACGAGATTTACCGTTATACATAACGCTCCCAGCCCTTCCAATTGCTGCTTGACTATCACAATGTATGCATATTGGTGCCAACGGTTTGGGCCAAAATGGAATGTCTTCCAAGAAATTCCGGAGCCATTCAGCTTCTTCACCGGCTTTATCTAAGGCTATGAATTCAGCCTCCATTGTAGAGCGGGCAATACATGTTTGTTTGGACGACTTCCAAGATACCGCTCCTCCACTAATAGTGAATACATATCCACTCGTGGACTTAGAATCAGTTGAACCGGTGATCCAATTTGTATCACAGTATCCTTCAATCACCGCAGGGAATTTACTATAGTGCATGTCAAAGTTCTGGGTATGTTCTAAATATCCCAAAACTAGTTTCATTGCCATCCAATGAGATTGGCCTGGATTGCTCGTATATCGACTCAGTTTACTTATAGCACAAGCTATATCTGGTCGTGTACAATTCATGATATACATTAAGCATCCCAACACACGAGCATAATCCAATTGTGATATGCTTTGGCCTTTGTTCTTTGCCAATGCAAGATTCACGTCAATTGGAGTCTTTGCAACTTTAAAGCCCAAGTGCTTGAATTTTTCAAGTACTGTCTTAATATAATGAGATTGTGACAATGCCAAACCTTGAGGAGTCTTATGGATCTTAATTCCCAGAATTAAATCAGCAACTCCCAAGTCTTTCATATCAAACTTGCTATTGAGCATACGCTTAGTAGCATTTATGTTGGCAATGTCATTACTCATTATCATCATATCATCCACATATAGGCAAACAATGACTATGTGATTTGGAACATTTTTAATGTACACACATTTATCACATTCATTTATCTTAAAACCATTTGACAACATTGTTTGGTCAAATTTTGCATGCCATTGTTTGGGTGCTTGTTTTAGTCCATAAAGAGACTTAACAAGTCTACATACCTTCTTTTCTTTACCTGGAATCACAAACCCTTCAGGTTGTTCCATGTAAATTTCTTCCTCCAACTCTCCATTTAAGAAGGCCGTCTTAACATCCATTTGATGAATTTCAAGACCATACACTGCAGCTAATGCTACTAACATCCGTATGGACGTAATTCTTGTAACTGGAGAGTATGTATCAAAGTAGTCTAGACCTTCTCGTTGTCTATACCCTTTGACTACGAGCCTTGCCTTGAATTTATCAATAGTGCCATCATCTTTGATTTTTCTCTTAAAAATTCATTTAGAACCCAAAGGTTTATTTCCAGGAGGAAGATCAACCAATTCCCATGTATGGTTGTTCAATATGGATTCTATTTCACTATTGACTGCCTCTTTCCAAAACAATGATTCTGAAGAAGTCATAGCTTCTTTAAATGTTTGAGGCTCATTCTCCAATAAGAAAGTCACAAAATCTGGTCCAAATGAAGTAGACGTTCTTTGACGTTTACTACGTCTTGGATCCTCCTGATTACATGTACTTTCTTTTGTTTCTTCCCGAGGTCGTTTAGATCCTTCACCAAACGACTCACATTCCTTTTTATACGGATATATATTTTCAAAAAACTCAGCATTATCTGATTCTATAACCGTATTATTATGAATGTCGGGATTTTCTGATTTATGAACCAGAAATCGATATGCTTTACTATTTGTCGCATATCCTATGAAAACATAATCAACGGTTTTCGGTCCTATCTTTACCCTTTTGGGTTTAGGAACTTGCACTTTTGCCAAACACCCCCACACTTTAAAATAATTCAAGTTGGGCTTCCTTCCTTTCCATTTTTCATATGGAATGGATTGTGTTTTGCTATGGGGCACTCGATTTAATATTTGATTAGCCGTAAGAATGGCTTCCCCCACAAGTTCTGTGGCAAACCAGAACTTATCAACAACGCATTCATCATCTCTTTTAATGTGCGATTCTTTCTTTCCGCAATCCCATTAGATTGGGGCGTGTAAGGGGCTGTTGTTTGATGAATAATTCCATATTCTAAACATATTTTTTCAAAAGGAGATTCATATTCACCACCCCTATCACTTCTTATCATTTTTACTTTCTTGTTAAGTTGCGTTTCAACTTCATTTTTGTATTGCTTGAATGCGTCTATTGCTTCATTTTTACTATTCAGTAAGTAAACATAGCAATATCGAGTACCATCGTCAATAAAAGTTATGAAATACTTCTTTCCACCGCGAGATGGTATTGACTTCATGTCACAAATATTTGTGTGAATTAAGTCTAAAGGATTTGAATTCCTTTCAACTGACTTATAAGGATGTTTAACATACTTAGATTCCACACATGTTTGACATTTTGATTTTTCGCATTCAAACTTGGGCAGTACTTCCAAGTTAATCATTTTTTGCAAGGTTTTATAATTGACATGACCCAAACGTACATGCCATAAATCATTTGACTCAAGTAAGTAAGAAGAAGCTGAAATATTATTATTATTTTCCACAACCATTACATTTAGATTGAAAAGGCCCTCGGTGAGGTAACCTTTTCCTACAAATATTTCATTCTTACTTATGACAATCTTGTTGGACACAAAAACGCACTTAAAACTGTGCTTAACAAGAAGTCCAGTAGAGACTTAATTCTTTCTCATTTAGGGAACATGAAGGACATTGTTCAAAGTCATGACCTTGCCAGAAGTCATTTTCAGAAATATCTTCCCATATCCTTCAACTTTTGCTGTTGAAGCATTTCCCATATAAACTGTCTCTCTGGGTCCAGCAGGAGCATAAGTAGCAAAAGCTTCTCTAACTGCACAAACATGGCGAGTGGCTCCTGAATCAAACCACCACAGTTTAGGATTTCCCACCAAGTTACATTCAGAAAGCATGGCACACAAGTTATCAACATCATCATGGTTTACTACCATGTTTGCTTGACCCCTTTTCTTGTCTTTCTTCAGAGCACGACACTCCGTAGATTTGTGTTCGATTTTCCCACAGTTGTAGCAGTTTCCACTGAACTGCTTCTTGCTTGGGTTGTATTTCGGACCAGAAGCCTTCTTCCTCTTTTTGTTATCTTCAACAATATTTGCTCCCATTATTGTTGAATTTCCACGGCCTCTCCTTTCAGCAGCTTTATTGTCCTCTTCGATTCTCAACCGAACAATGAGATCTTCAAGGGACATTTCCTTTCGTTTGTGTTTCAAATAATTTTTGAAGTCCTTCCACAACGGAGGCAACTTCTCAATCATTGCTGCTACTTGGAATGCTTCATTGATGACAAGACCTTCAGCAAGTAGATCATGAATAATCACTTGCAATTCCTGGACTTGGGTAATAACAGACTTGCTATCTACCATTTTGTAGTCAAATAATTTTGCGGCAACGAATTTCTTCATCCCGGCATCTTCAGTTTTATATTTCTTTTCAAGCGCATTCCATAATTCTTTTGACGTCTCCACGCTACTGTATACATTATACAGATTATCATCCAGTCCACTAAGAATATAATTCTTGCATAAAAAATCAGAATGCTTCCACGCTTCAATCACGAGAAAGCGTTCATTCTCTGGAGTTTTATCTGGCAGATCAGGAACATCTTCCTTGATGAACTCCTGTAGACATAACGTAGTTAAGTAGAAGAACATCTTCTGCTGCCAGCGCTTGAAATCAATCCCGGAAAATTTTTTGGGTTTTTCTGCCGGTGCCAACGCCGGTGTTCGGCTTGTCGATGCGTTGGCAGTCACCATCGGAACAGCTTGGTTTTCACTTTCAGTCATCATTTTTTCTGTTAAAAAAAATGACACAAACAAATGTTTAATACACGTTTTCAAACAGGAGTAAAAATCACGTAGATTTTAATCTCCAACAAAATGCCACAAAGGCTTTACTCTCCAAAACGGGAGTACACAAAATCACAAAGGTTTTAGTTTGCAGAATAATACGAATAACACAAATACAGAAATAAATATTAAATTCTTTAAGATTGTTAGTCTCGCCAATATTGTTGTATTTGTAAATAATAATTCTGCAAAATATAAGTTAACGTAATGAAACAGTAATTAATTCGAGCCCACTGAATTCACAGTGTTTCCTTAAGGAATTTAATCCCCTCCTAGTACCCAAGGTAATGGATTATTTTCTCCCAGGATAGAACGAATCACACACTGGTGTAGCGGTACTTCAAACCCCAGTGTTTCAGCGAACACAAAGTTCGGTAGCAAATCACACTTACAGTTGCTTTGTTTGAAGTTAAAACAATGCAGAACGAAGGAGTAGAAACTCAGAAAATCATATGGAAATGCTGAGAGGAAGGAGCAGCCAGTGTTGAAGAAGACCAATCGTCCACCCTCCATGGTGGAGCAAGCACATTCATGGTGGGAAGAGCATTAGGCGGCTGCCAAATGATCAATACACGGATTGGAAAATATCCGTTACAAATGCGGATAATCCGTAGCCGTAGCCGTAGCCGTAGCCGAGCGAGCGACGACGACGACGGCGCGAGGCTTGCTTTCTTCTTAACTCTTTAAGAGCTACAAGAAGAGCAATTATATATATACCCACCAAAAATCTTTTTCTCTTCCAATATGGGACAATGTCTCATTGTCAAGAGGGGAAAACTTAAAATTTTACTCAAAATTTCATTTTCCCTCCATTTCCCATTCACCCTCATTTTAAGACTATTTCATCTTAAAAACAAAACCTCAACAATGGTGGTAATGCTTTTGGACAAGAGGTTGTACTGTAATTTTTGAAACTTCTCCATTGAGAATATTTCGTCTGTATTCAACATAAATACATTGATCCTTTCAGGTCCTCCAATAATTCATATGTAAGTAAATGAACAATGTTTTGTTTATAATAATACACCCTAAAATATTCAAATGATACACCTGGTTTAATCTTCTCCAATGTTGTTGCCAACTTCTACGTCACTATCTCCGGCAAAAATTTACTTAACTTGTTCTTTAACTCTCCAAAAAATTACTCCTTCTTTGATTTCTTCCCAGACTGCGTCTCTCGAATGATTCAGAACCCACAACAAATTAACAACCCAACACAAAGGATAAGAAGGGAGAGAAGTGTATTTGAGTGGATTATGAATTACCAGTTACAGAAGACATTTCAAGGTGTAATTCTTAAATAATTAAAGATTGACAACTGCTAAGAAAATGATGCAACGATTAGATTTTTTTATATGAAATAAAAGGGGGGAAATTAAAAGATTAGAGAGGAAATATATGTGATCAGCCAAACCAAGTCATTTACTTGATATCACTGATCCTTGTCAGTGAATATCCTAACTTTGACAGAAGCAGATTATGGTCTAAACTGTGTGCAGCTGTTGAGAGATGAAAGCCCAAAATGCAGGTAAGGATGGTCACGTGGAATAAGCCTAGACCAAATACTTTCAAGCTTAATGTCGATGGTTGCTGTAAGGGTGATAATGATAGAACCGGAGAAGGTGGAGTCTTAAGGGAAAAAGTAGGATACAATAGCTCAATCGAAAGATTTGTGACAATCAATAGCTATTTCTTATAATCCAGTTTTCCATGAAGGGTGTGTTCGGTAAGAAGAAAATGTTTTTATGGAAAATGAGTTGTTTTATCACTTTTTATCCCTTGTTTGGTTGGTGAGTGGAAAACTTTTTTCGAAAATATTTTGTGTTTGTTTAGAGAGTTGAATATATTTTTTAGGAATAATATTTCCTGTTCCCCAAATCCTCGTGTTTCCTGCCCCCCCCCCCCTCCCCCCCCAACCCAAATATTTAACGTTCTCATGACTCTATTTTTTTCAAGATTTTAATTATTCTTTTAAAATCCACACAAACCCAAAGGAACTAATGTCACTACTAAAAAACAGCAAATTTGTGATCGTCAAATCAGTCGGAAAGCATATTATTCCGACGGATTTCTGACTGAAAAGTGTCAGTCGGAAAAAACGTGGTCGCAATATATTAGCGACTGAATCAGTCGCAAAATTAGCGTCGAATTTAGTCGCAAATTGAATAATACGGGACATTTGAATTAAAGTAATTTACGACCGAATTAGTCGCTAGTTTTGCGACTGATACAGTCGCTGACCAGAAATAAAAAAAATACAAATTTAATGTTTCGATCGAGGAAAATCATTTGGGGGGGAGGGCTGGACGGGGGAAATGGAGCGGGTGAGGGAGAGGAGGAGTGAGAGAGAGGGAAATCATACCTAATATGGTTAGATTAGCGGATAAAATCAACAAATTGAACGGGTGGGGGCAAAAGAGGAGAGGGTAGGAGAGGGAAAAAAGTTAGAGAAGAAAGAAGAAAGAAGAAAAAACGGGTTAGGGTGTATTACAAAAAAAGATTTGCGACCGAATCGGTCGCAAATTTGAAATTTGAAATTTCAAATTGCAACTGATTCGGTCGCAAATGCTGTTGACCAGTCAGACCTCGATTTAATTGTATATTTCGACCAACTCGGTCACAACCGTTAATTTAATTTTTTTTAAAATTTTAATATTTGCGACTGATTCAGTCGCAAATCATAAAAAAAATATTTTGTAATTAAGCGACCGAATCAGTCGCAATTTTGAGCCAAAAATTTAAAAAGAAACATGTATTTTTAATAAAGTTTTCGACCGAATTAATCAAAAATTACGACTGAATTAAATCGGTCGGAATTATTCAGTCGCAAATTTGTAATTTTTAGTAGTGTGTGTTGCTTTACTTTTTCTTGCAAAAACAACGTCGAAATTTGTGCTCCATAACTAAAAAGAAAATACTCTTTTTTTGTTGAAAAAGAAAGTACTCTTTCTCCAAAATAGAAAAAGTACTCATTTTATTAAAATAAAAAAAAATATTTTTTCTACATCATGAAAGAAAATACTCATTTTGTTAAAATAAAAGAAAATACTTTTTACTATATTGTTTTGTTGAAATGAAAGAAAATATTTTTTTACATCACGAAAAGAAAATACTTATTTTGTTGAAATGAAATAAAATACTTTTCACAATATCATATTGTTGAAATGAAAGAAAATACTTTTTCTACATTATGAAAGGAAATGAATACTCATTTTGTTTAAATGAAAGAACTTTTTTTTCATGTTGTAGATAGAGAACTTTCTTTTTCATTTCAACAAAATGAGTATTTTATTTCATGATATAAAAAAAGTATTTTCTTTGATTTAAACAAAAAAAGTACAACATAAAAAGGAAATACTTATTTTGTTGAAATGAAAGTAAATATTTTTTTACTACATCATTGTGTTGAAATGAAAAATATATTTTTTCTACGTCATGAAAGGAAAGTATTTTTTTGTTGAAATGAAAGAAAATATTTTTTACTACATTATTTTGTTGCAATGAAAAAAAATATTTTTTTTACATCATAAAAAAAAATTACTTTTGTTTTTGTTGAAATCAAGTCATTCGGGCCTATCTAAATAGATACTATGTTTACATATGAATCCCTACATCATTACATTCCATAGAGAATATTTTTTTTACATCATGAAATAAAATACTCATTTTGTTGAAATGAAAAAGAAAGTCCTCTATTTACAACATGAAAAACAATTACTCTTAATAATAATTCTATTTAGGGTGTAGGTAGGGCAGGGCTGGGGTAGGGGTGAGTGGGTGTGGTGCGGGGGTGGGGGTGGGTTAGGGTGGGGTGTGGGGGGTAGGTGGGAATGGATAATAGGGTGGGGAGGTTGAACAAGAGTTTTAGAAAATATTTTTCTTTCTCTTGATAGGAAAAATATTTTCCTACAATTGGAGAAAAATGAGTTCATGAGTAAAATATTTTCCAGAACATTTAAGCTAACAAAATATGAAAAAATTAAAAAATTCTTAGTACCAAACACACCCGAAAAGACATAACATTTTAACATTAAGTTGTTTTTCTTGAGAGAAGTCAAGAAGAATGGGAGATGACTCTCATTTATTACGAATCAGATGATGAATTAGCTAATACTTTAACCAAACCATTGTCAGTCAAGTTCGAGTCTTTTGAGATGGAAACTTGGTGTCTGCAGATCCTAAAGCAAGGAGGAGTATTAGTTGCTAACTGTAGTTTAGTTTTGAATTATTGCAGTTACTTAGTTTGAATTTTGAAGTTATTTCTTTTCCTAGTCTCTTTGTTAGTTTTCAATAGATTATCTACTGATTTTCAGGACCACGAAGTTAGTAGTTTAAGTTTTCCTTATAAATTGTAACTCAAATTACAATGAAAAGACCTCATTGTTCTGCATCAGTCTTATGCTTTCTTTCCAGATTTCTTCTATGTTTTTCATTTGTTAATATTTTTGTTCTTTCATTGGTAATAAGCATTCACTTGTTTTCTGGTTTTTTATTAAAATTAATAACATGCAGAGGCAAATGTAGTGTATACTCGATGGGTTCAATTGAACCCATAACTTTCGACACCCTAAAAAAGTTTATATGAAAAAATTCATTAAAATTGCAAAATTAGTATATATGAACCCATAACTTTAAAATTATAATAAGTTCAATACTAAAAAAATTAAAAGTTGAACTCATTTAAATTCTGGATCCGCCTCTGATAACATGTATTACTAAGGGCTTGAATCATGTAGTAATTGAATAACATTCTCTACTTGTTGTGAGAATGATTAATAAAGAAATCATGTGTAGTATGCCATTTTCATACAAGGATGAACTTTCATTCTTCATGTAACTTAAGGAGGTTTGGACAAATATGCACCTCATGTAACCTTTAATTTTGAAGATATTCACTAGAGATGACAAAGATATTGACATGAGAATCCTACAACATATCCCTAAGATAATTACGGAAGAGGACAATGATTTTCTAATTACAGCTCCAACACAAGAAGAAGTTAAAGAAGTTGTCTTTAGTATGGATCCTAATAGTACCTCTGGATCAGATGGATTTAATCGATTTTTCTTTCAGAAGTTTTGGGATATAATCAAAGATGACATAACGGACAAGGTCAAAGAATTAATCAATGGGGAGCAGATGCCTAAATTCTTTACTAGTACCTACTTAGTAAAGTTGAGACGCCTCAAACCTTTTTAGATTTAAGACCTATTAGTTTGAGTAATGTTTCATAAAAGAGTGTTTCTAAAGTTTTAAATGCTAGACTTTCCAAGTTCATTCCCAAAATAATATCTCATAACCAAAGTGGCTTCGTCAAAGGCAGGACTATTGGTGAGAATGTACTCGTGGCCCAGGAAATCATTCATGATATCAAAAATCCAAATAATGGAGAAAATATTGTTATCAAATTAGACATGAACAAAGCCTACGATAGGCTATCCTGGCAATTCATTTGTGCAGTAATGAGGAAAATGGGATTTGGGGAACAATGGATAAATATAATTTGGAATCTTTTATGTAACATGTGTATCCAATTATTATAAATGGGAAGAGATATGGTTTCTTCAAATCTGAGAGAGGAGTAAAACAAGGAGACCCTATATCCCCTTCTTTATTTATATTAGCTTCAGAAGTACTTTCTAGAAATTTAAATTCTTTATTTGAAAATCCAAGGTTCAAAGGTTTCACTATGAATACTAATGGACCTAGAATTAATCATTTATCTTATGCTGATGATATTATTATTTTCTCTTCAGGAAAGATTGCATCTTTGAATCTGGTGATGGAGCAACTGAATGAATATGAAAAGGCATCTAATCAATAAGAACAAAAGTTGTTTTAAGGTAGGAGATAACATATCTTACAGAAGGATATCCATAGTAGAAAACTGCTTGAACATTCAACGTAAAGATTTTCCTATTACTCATTAGGGATGTCCAATTTATGCGGGAAGGAAGAGGGTCCATTATTTTACTGATATCGACACTAAGATTGTTCGGAAGGTGGGAACTTGGCATAGTCACTTACTATCCGCGGAAAGGAAGATGATCCCGATTAAACATGTGTTATTAACTATGCCAGCGCATCTTTTGTCAATCTGCCAACCTCCAAAGACAATAATAAAACATATCGAAAGAGTGTTTGCCAATTTTTTCTGGGGAAGCAGTGAAGGAAAGCAAAAATATCATTGGTCATCCTAGAGTACATTATGCTATCCAACAAGTGAAGAAGGAGTTGGATTCAGGTCTTTACAAGACATTGCTGATACTTTTGTTGCTAAGTTTTGGTGGCAATTCAGAATCAGAGATTCACTATGGGCTGAATTCATGAAAGCCAAATACTCCATGAGGATACACCCTATACCTACGAAATGGTCTTACCTACATTCACACACCTGGAGAAGATTAATGGAGATAAAAAAGAGGGTAGATCATTTGATTCTGTGGCAAATAAATGAAGGAAATGCAAGTTTCTGGTGGAATAACAGGACATGCTTGGGACAACTTGCACAGTTTGGAGACGCTTCTACATCAAATAAAATTCATGTCTCTTCATTCATGATCAACAGAGAATGGAATGTGGGAAAGATAGCTCAAATACTACATGCTGGGTTGTACAACATATCCTGGGAGTTAAAATTAATTCTCTAGCGCTACATGATTATCCAATATGGACTTTATCAGAAGATGGAAAATTCAATTGTAGCTCTGCTTTGAATCATCTAATACTACTTTGGTTAATAATTTGATGTGGCATAACAAGATTCCCTTCAAAATTTCTTTTTTCCTATGGAAATTATTCAAACACAAGATCCACGTGGATGATAATATGAAGAGATTTGGACTCCAATTCCCATCCAAATGTTCATGCTGTATCAACTCAAGTATCGAAGATGAAGAACATATTTTTACGGGGAGTGATATGTGCAGACCTATTTTGCATCATTTTAATCAAACTTTTGGGGTCCAGATGAGTCAAACTGCAACTACTATTAGAAAACATGTCCTTAAATGGTGGTTTATGAAAACCTCAAAACCATTACTAAAATTGATCCACCGGGCTCTTCCTAAAATTATTATATGGCAAATTTAGAAAGCTAGATGCAAATGCAGATTTGAGAATGATAGAATTTTCACTGGAAGAATTATTTGGAAGATACAACAACAAATTGGTATGATTGTTCATAAATGATTTCCTAAAGTGATTCCTTATCTGAACTGGGCGAACTTTTGTGATATTGTGAATACTGCTAAGTTCTCTATCTCTTGTATCTATGTTAAATGGAATCCCCCAAACCTGGGATTTGTCAAGATCACTTCTGATGGCTGCTCTAAAGGCAACCCAGGCCTTAATGCAGGAGGAGGAATTATTCAAAATCATAATGATGAACTATTAGCTGCTTATGCAGTCCGTTTTGGTATTATCACAAATAATATGGCAGAATCATTGGCTCTGAAGGATGGATTAGATTGGTGTATAGAGAAAGGATACAAGAATATCATTGTGGAGATGACTCTTTGTTGTTGGTTAACTGGTTGCTTGGAAAAGCTAAAATTCCATGGAAGTTAATTGATATAAATTTGGATTTGAGAAACAAACTTGAACTTATGGACGATGGGATAATAGCACATTGCTATCGAGAAGGAAACAAAGTTGTTGATATCCTATCAAATTATGGCTTAAAAGTTAGACATATGACATGGTTTCACAATCTGCAACAACTACCAAAGGAGGCTAGAGGAGAATACGGACATATTATAATTCCCTTCATTTAGAATGGAACAATCCAACAATACCATTTTTTTAGACAGGAGCCTGGGCAGAAGATATCAATTTAATATTCCTTGATATGCTTGTAATTATGCAATATAGAAAAGGGATTAGTAGCCCTCTCAATTCACTATTTTGTGAGCTATAATGGAAGTATGTATCCATTATTTTGTAAAGGTTTGAGGATGCTCAACCTACATAGTAACAGAGGTAAGGTGAAGTCCCCCTCCAATGTATTTATATATTTATCTATATATATGTGTCACGATCCAAAATCTCACCCGCCGTAATGGAGCCTATCTCAATACTAGGCAAGCCGACAATCTCAATAAACCACCATATCTTTTAAGTTTGAAAACATAATATCTAAATTTAGTGGAAGAAGAACTCACAAATACATATACAAACACTCCCAAAATCCGGTGTCACTGAGTACCTGAGCATCTAAAATAAATACAAAGTCTAACAGATAAAAATCATTGTATGAAAATATAGAACAGTACAATAATTAAACAATAAAGGAATCGAGTCTACGGACGTCAAGCATCTACCTTGATAGTTCCCAACAAAATTAACTTCGAAATCTAGCAGCCGCCGTATCCGGGAGCACCTGGATCTGCACACGAGGTGCAGACTGTAGTATGAGTACAACTAACTCAATAAGTAACAAGACTAACCTCTGGACTGAAAGTAGTGACGAGCCCTGCAGGTACAGTCCAGTATAAATAATGGTACAACAAGGTAGGCATACTTTCAAGTTCAACAATTAAACTCAATACAAGTGAAATACATCAATATTGCATTATATGAGGAATACGACATCTCAGTAGAAAGACTTTAAGTAAACATTGGTCACCAATTATTCCGTCACTCGGTATTGTTTATGGCCAATCCAGCCCAGGGATGTTCCAACCCGTATATAAATACACATCGACTGACAGCCAGTCACTCAGTATCGTATAAGGCCAATCCAGCCCTGGGGTAATTTATCCCCAAATGTAAATGATACGGATAAGATCCATGTCCAGGTAAATTCAGTACAATATAAATTAGTAAGGCAAGTCCATGCCCAGGAAAATCTATCCCGAATATATATAATCATCTACGCTGACTCGGGGTGTGTAGACTCCGGAGGGGCTCCTTCAGCCCAAGCCTTATATAAAGCCGATATGGCCTACTGCAGACGAGCAATCCCGATCCGTATAATAATAAAGTCAATAAGGCCTGCTTCAGGTGGGCAGCCCCGATCCATTTAATAATAAAGTCAATAAGGCCTGCTGCAGGCGGGCAACCCCGATCCATAAAATAGTAAAGCCTATAAGGCCTGCTGCAGGCGGGTAGCCCCGATCCATAAAATAGTAATGTATAAAGACATTATGTCTTGATGCGTCGCGCAGCTCAATCCCATAAATATCCTCACAATGGACAAATATTACTGAGTGTGAAATGTATATTTTTGAACAATTAATTCAATAACATCACAACCCCATGGGCCCCAAAATATTGGCACGTAGCCTAAACGTGATCTTAATAGGAGCCTCAACTCAATTTCTCTAACACGTGGAGAATGTTCAGATAATAACATGATTCATTAATCTTGCAACTGCACAGGATTTATTCAAGACACAATTTATATGGTGCACGTCTACATGCTCGTCACTTATCGTGTGTGTCACCTCCAAACAATTTATATCATACCAAATTTGGGGATTCATACCCTGAGAACCAAGTTTAGAAGTGTTACTTACTTCAAACCGTGTAATTCTTTACTCTGCTATGTCTTTGCCTAGTGAATTGACCTCCAAACGCCTCGAATCTAGCCACAATTAATTCGATTCAGTCAATAAAATTTATTGGAATTAATTCCATAAGGAAATGCTTATTTTTCAATAAAATCCGAAAGTTAGCGCAAAATTGCCCATGGGGCTCATGTCTCGGAACCTGACAAAATTTATAAAATCTGAACACCCATTCCCATACAAGTTCAACCATACCAATTTTATCAAATTTCGATAACAACTCAACCTCCAAATCTTAAATTTTTGTTTTTGGAAGATTTTGCAAAAATCTTGATTTCTTCCATTTAAATTCGAAATAAATGATGAATATAACCATAGAATCATGAAGTATAATCACTTTAGGATATAGAAAACTTACCCCAATTTATATGGTGAAAATCGCCTAAACAATTGCTTCAATCTGAGCTCTATAGCTCCAAATATGTTAAAAATGGCTGAAACCTCGAAATATAGCTACTGCCCAGGTATTTACTCTTTGCGATCGCAGAAAATGCTTTGCGATCGCGAAGCACAACTTTTTTCAGCCCAAATGTTACCTTTCGCAATCGCGAAGAACAAGTGCCCATCTCTTCCAGACATCCTCTAGTATAATGGTCATAACCTTTTGTACAAAACTTCAAATTGTAATTAGTTTAACTTTCTGAAAACTAGACACCAAGGACTATAATTTTTATTTGTTGCTCACCTTGCAATTCCTTATAAATTGTGAGATATAAGCTTCCAAAATCAGCCCTATGCAACAAAGATTTTCAAATACTTCCGAGACAGCCTATAGTATATCTACCATAACTTTTTGTATACAACTCCAAATTACAAGGGGTTTACCTTTCTGAAAACTAGACATAAAGGGATACAACTTTTATTTTTGGATCATCTCCAAGTTTCTTATAGATTGCGAGATATTAGTTTCCAAAGTCGGGTGAGTGCAGCAGGATTTTCCTTTATGCGATCGCGAAAAGGCTTCCGCGATCGCGATTCACAGTGCCCAAACAGCAAAATTGCACTTCGCGATCGCGATCATTTGTCCGCAATCGCGATGCATACCTCTGTGGCCAAAAATCAGCAATTAAAAATGGCCTAGAAATGGTCCGAAACCACCCCGAAACTCACCCGAGCCCCTCGGGACCTCAACCAAATATACAAACAAGTCCTAAAACATCTTACGAACTTAGTCGAAGCCTCAAATCACATCAAACAATGCTAAAATCACGAATCATGCCCCAATTCGAGCTTAATGAACTTTGAAATTTCAAGTTTCCACAAACGACGCCGGAATCTATCAAATCAAGTCCGATTGACCTCAAATTTTGCACACAAGTCATAAATGACATAACAGACATATTAAAATTTTTAGAATCGGATTTCGACCCTGATATCAAAAAGTCAATTCCCGGTCAAACTTCCCAAAAATTCAATTTTTACCATTTCAAGCCTAATTCCTCTACCGACCTCCAAATAATTTTTCGGACACTCTCCTAAATCCAAAATCACCATACATAGCTATTGGAATTATCAAAATTCAAATCCGAGATCGTTTACACATAAGTCCACATCCGGTCAATTTTTCTAACTTAAATTTTTTAATTATGAGACTAAGTGTCTCATTTCACTCTGAATTACCTCCAGACCCGAACCAACTTACCTGGTAAGTCTTAAAACGACTGTAAAGCATAAATTGAGCAGTAAAAGAGAGAACGGGGCTGTAATACTCAAAACAACCGTCCTGATCATTACAATATGTTTGTCGAGGCTCATGAAAGAGTTGGATAGCTTTAACCAAAAAAATAAAAAATAATAAAAAAAAAAGGTACGGGTCCTAACCTAACCCTCCACCAACCTCTTTTCTGGATTGTCTTTTAGAGAACCGTATGTGGAATATACTATTGAAATAGCCACGAAAAAAAAGACAGCAAAGCGATAGAGCAGAATTATTTACTCTCAAGTATTTTACCTTTATGTAGACTTGATTGTAAAGTAAGAGTTCCTTAGATCTTTATTACGTAGGACAAAACAAAAGTGAGATTTCAATAAGAAGCTCGGTTGAAAAATTAAGCTAGTAGAAGTTTTTGAAATAACCCTGAATCAAAAGTAATAAAGAAAAGAAAAAAGCAACAAAGCAGGTGAGCAGAATAGAGCAGAAATAAGTTACCTGAAGACATGTAATGGCCTTGTTGCCTCCAAGTCGGAAACGAAGAGCAACAAGGTTGTCATCATTAATATTCTCACTCTGCAGTTTTGTAACGACCCGACTTGTCGTTTTAAGAATTTACTGTCTGTTCAGTGACTTAAGGTCTCGAGCAGCTTCGCAATATGTATTATGACTCGCGGGTATGGTCGAAATTGATTTACTAAAGATTTGGAATTAAATTAAAAGAACAATCCTTAATTTGAAGCTTAAATGGAAAGAGTTGACCGGAGAGTTGACTTTTGAGCAAACGACTCCGGAATAGAATTTTGATGATTTCAATAGCTCCGTATGGTGATTTTGGACGTAGGAGCGAGTCCAGAAATTTTTTTTGAAGTCCGTAGTAAACTTTTGCTTGAAATGGCGAAAGTTGAATTTTTGGGATGTTTGACTGGGGAGTTGACTTTTTGATATCGGAGTCGGAATGCAGTTCTAAAAATTTTCAAAGATCCGTTAGCTGATTTATGACTTGTGTGCAAAATTTGAGGTCAATCGAAATTGATTTGATAGATTTCGGCGCAAAATATAGAAGTTGGAAGTTTTGAAAACTCATAATTCGATTTATGGCGCGATTCGAAATTTTAGTGTTGTTTAACGTGGTTTAAAGCCTCGACTAATTTCGTATGGTATTTTGGGATATGTTGGTATATTTGGTTAAGGTCCCGAAGGCCTCGGATGAATTTCGAAAAATTAACGAAATGGATTTCGGACAAAAGGAGCTGCTAAAATTGCTGCTGTTTCTGGGCAGGATCTGGTTCTTTCGCTTCTGCGGAAGCTTCGTCGCAGAAGCGAAGGGGAGAGCCCCAATTATGCACCCCTTCACTAGGCCTCTAATAGATCCTTTCTTTTCTTGACCAAACAAAACCCCCATTCTCCTCTATTATATAAAGAACGTATGTGGCTATAGTAAGTCCAAAACTCTCCAAACCCACTCATTGATATTGAAATAATATCACAAAAGGTAGCAAGATTTGGCCATTTGTTTTTAAGCACTTCTTTGAAGTCCATGCACATTAAGTAAGACTACGTGTGCGCACAATTTTGGTACAAAGGTTATGGGCAGTATTATCGCTTGGAAATATCAAGGGAGAGGCCCTTTAGCGCTTGTAAAATTTAGCTGAAGAAATAGCATTCCAAGAATATGCTCTTAAATAAAAAGACGCAGAAGAGAAGCAGCTCCTCGCAGAAGCGAAATTGGCCATGGCTGGGGAAGGCATCGCAGCAGTGGACAAAGAAGCCGCACAAGCAGAAATTTTGCGCAGATGCGCGAGGCAGTCGCACCTGCGAGCATCGCAGAAGCGGAAATGCTTCAGCAGGTGCGAGCTTTGGCTGTCCAGTGAACTTCGCAGAAGTGTGATCCTTCATCGCAGAAGCGACATCGCATGCGCGATGTTTCCGTCTGCAGAAGCTATTCTGGGCAGAAAACATAAGGACAAAAAATGGTCATTTCGTCATTTTTGTTTTGGGATTTTTGGAGCTCGGTTCTTGGGTGATTTTGAGGATTTCTTCGAGACTTCAACTTGGGTAAGTGTCCTATATCCAAAAGTGATTATATTTCATAAATCTATGGATATATTCATCATTTAATTCGGATATTTAAATGGAAGAAATTGGGATTTTTATAAAACATTTCAAAAACGAAAATTCTAGATTAGGAGGCCGAGTTGTTATCGAAATTTGATAAAATTGGTATGGGTAGATTTGAGCTAAATTTCGGATTTTTGTTGGAAAATTAGTATTTTTTATATGGAATTAATTCCTATAATTAGTACTGACTGAATTGAATTAATTTTGATAGATTTGAGCTGTCCGGAGGTCAATTCAAGCAAAAAGGCAATTTTGAAATATCGGTGTAAGTTCAAAAAAAAAAAAGTAAGTATCTTGCTTAACTTCGAGTGGAAGAAATTACCCCTTAGGCATCGAGTATTATGTGCCATTTGTGAAATGTGAAAAGCCGTGTACGCGAGGTGACGAGTACGTACTCGGGCTTATATGTGCAGATTGTTTTGGGTTAAAGTCTTAGGCATTATTGTGCAGTAAATTAGATAATTGTTGACATTTATTAAATCATCTATTTTCCATGCCTAAATCCTTGTTTGTTGAATTTATTTTTATATGACAATTTAATGTGATTATTACTTGTATATTTTTGTGGATTCCGTGAATTTGATGATTTGATATTTCTTGGATCCATCTGCAAATAATTAATTAAACTAGCTTAAGAAGAAGGTGTTGTCCTATGTTGAGTTATTTTTCCATCTCTGTGGTTGTTTTGAGATTTTATATATATTGTGTGGAGTCTTGGACGATTTATTGTGAAGTTAATTGATTTTGTTATATCTTTGGAGTTGGTTGTGGCAATTGTGATAATTATGATATGAATTGATTTTTGTTATGTTGTCGTGATAATATTTCATGTAAATTGTTGCGTTATTTGAATTATTATTATTTTGAGAATATAAGGGTGAAATTCCACTATTGATATTGTGTGGTATAAGGGAGGTATTTCAATGTTGTTATGTGTGTTGGGATATTGTTTGGGCGGAGCGATAAGGGTGGCTATAGGAGCGATAAGGGTGGCTATAGGAGCGATAAGGGTGGCTATTGATATTGTTAGGGCGGAGGATAAGGGAGGCTATTATAGGAGTGATAAGGGTGGCAATAGGAGCAATAAGGGTGGCTATTGTCAAGGATAATATGTGATGATGTGGGGTTGTGGTGTTGATAATTTTCATGTGATGTTGTGATTTGCTTGTGTTTATTTTTATACCTTGTGCAATTTGTCTTGTTGTTGGTAAGTTGATAACAATCTGATTTATGTTGAAATTGAGAGTATGTGGCCATTGCGAGGCGGATTATAAAATAAAATGTGGGTACGAGGTATCGTGAGTAAATAAGGAGGATATTTGGCACGTGAATTATCCGTGCAGTTGTGATATAAAATATGGGCACGAGGTGCTATGATGAAATGATAATTGGCACGTGAATTGACCGTGCAGTTGTGATATGAAATGAGGGCACGAGGTGCTGGAGAAATATGATGATTTAATTATGGGCACGAGGTACCGTAAAAATATAAAAATGGGCTGAGACTCGTATTTTTATGATTATGAAATGAGGTGTCACATGATGACTTTTTAATTGAAAGAATTATATTCAAAATATTTATTTGGAAGGATTTTTATTCAAAAAGAATTATATGAAAGAATTGTATTTGAAAGATGTTTATTTGAGGAAATTATATTTGAAAAGATTTATTGAAA
Organism: Nicotiana tabacum; assembly: GCF_000715075.1. Lineage (NCBI taxonomy): Eukaryota > Viridiplantae > Streptophyta > Magnoliopsida > Solanales > Solanaceae > Nicotiana > Nicotiana tabacum. The sequence goes on from NC_134101.1 coordinate 41,666,326, forward strand.
GAATTATATTTGAAAAATAATTATTTGAGAAAACTACATTTGAAAGAGAGTTATTTGGAAGAATTATATGTGATGGATATTTATTTGAAAAAATTGAATTAATTAGGCGTACATGTATTTATTAATTGTTGAATGATATTTATGGTATTCTTGTTGTCTTGCTGCGCATATCACTGGTTATTTTATCCTGCCCTTATTGCTATCTGTTTCCTAGTATTTTGTATATTATATTGCACAGGTTATTAGACTTGTGAGTGTCTTGACTGTACCTCGTCTCTACCCCATTGAGGTTAGTCTTGATACTTACTGGGTACCGACCGTGGTATACTCATACTACACTTCTACACATTTTTGTACAGAGCCAGGTATTGGAGATATCAGACTTGAGCAGAGTTAAAGCGGGACCGTAAGGATTCAAGGTAGAGCTGCTTTGTCGTCGCAGTCACTTGGAGTCATTTCATTTCATTGTACTGTTAAATTTTAATCAAATAGTATTGTATATTCGGTCCTCGTGATCATTCTATGTATTCAGTTAGAGTTCGTGACTCAATACTACCCGTCTTGGGAGGTTGTATATTCATACTTATTCCGCTGTTAGTTTTGGTTACTTATTTAATTCAAAAAAAATGGCTTCAAAATATAATAGAAATCGACTTACCTAGTCTTAGAGACTAGGTGCCATCACGACGCCTGTGGTGGGATTTGGGTCGTGACAAGTTGGTATCAGAGCTCTAGGTTCATAGGTTCTACGAGGTCACGAACGATTTTAGTAGAGTCTTGCGGATCGGTATAGAGACGTCTCTACTTATCTTCGAGAGGCTACAAAATTATTAGAAAACTTCCACTTCTTTCATTCCTGTCGTGCGAATTTGTTGATTTTGGAATTTGAATCTTTGTATCTCTATCCTCTTACAAATGGTGAGGACACGTGCTACTGGATTAGCTAAGCAGGCATCCGCATATACTGCTAGGGCTGCAAGAGGCCGGGGCCGAGGAAGAGAAAGGGCACGTGCTGCGACTAGAGCACCTGTCAGAACAACAGTTGAGGAGCCACTAGTAACTCCAGTTGGGGGACAGGTATAAGAAGCACCTGTTGTTACCCCCAGACTTCAAGAGACTTTAGCATAGTTCCTGAGTATGTTTGGTACATTAACTCAAGCGGGATTGATCTCTGTTGCACCAAACATTCCGCAGATTGGGGGAGTAACTCAGACTCCTATCACAACTCTAGAGCAACAGTTTCACGTTGATCAGGTTCCGGGTATAGTACTGGTACAACCTGTTATGCCGGTTCGGCCTGAGGTCAGGCCCGAGGCATCAGAAGAAGAACAAAAGAGGCTTGAAAGGTTTAAGAGGTATAGTCCACCTACTTTCAGTGGCACAACTACAGAGGATGCCCAAGAATTTCTAGAAAATTATCACTGTATTCTCCGCACTATGGGTATTGTGGAGGTGAGCGAAGTTGCCTTTACTACATTTCAACTGTCAGGCGCAGTGTATCGGTGGTGAAAAATCTATGAAGAAGGTAGACCAGTCGATGCCACACCACCAACTTCGGCTCAATTTTCGAAAATATTCTTGAAAGAGTTTGTTCCCTAGACTCTCCGAGTTGCGTGGCGCACAAAGTTTGAACGGTTGCATCAGGGCACTATGACAGTGTCAGAATATACTATCAGGTTCAGTGCGTTAGCCCGTCATGCACCTATCTTGGTTCTTACAATCAGAGAGCGGGTCCGGAGATTCATTGAGGGGCTCGAATATGATATTAAAATATGCATGGCTCGAGAATTGCAAATTGATACTCCATTTCAACAAGTAGTGGAGATTGCAAGGAAGATTGAGGGTGTTTTAGACGAGGAAAGGGAGTCTAAGGAGGCCAAAAGGTCTCGAAGATCTGGAGGGTTTAGTGGGTTTTACTCTTCAGCTAGAACCCATTATAGCGGAGGCTCGAGCAGTCGGTCAACTCAGTCCGCACATCAGATTACTTATGGTGCTCCAGTAAGTTCTTATAGTGCACCACCGACACGGGATTCTTATAGTGGTTATTCCAGTTATCCGGCACATACTCAATACGAGCAGTCGCGACCTCAGAGGGGTTGTTTTGAGTGTGGTGATACTAGGCACATTATGAGAGATTGTCCTAGACTTGGGAGGGGTAGATTTTATCAGAACACTCAGGCCATGGGCCCCAATGCAGTTATTACTCCACGTGCACAGTCAGCTAGAGGTGGAGTACATGCGGGTAGTGGGCGCCTAAGAGGTGGAGGTCCGACCCGTTGATTTAATCACTATTATTTGGCTGATGCCAATACACCATATGGTGTCATTACATGTACGATCCTGATTTTTATTATAAAAGGATATTTTCCTTAATTTGATTCGGTTTTGAATATTGAGGTGAGTCCTCCTATTATGCTCTACTTATGGGTGAGCTTCGTAAATTTGTGACCCACTTATATGTTTATCCCTGTTGGGAGATTTGAGGGTGTGAGCCCGTGTCTGTCATTTATTTTTGTACACCATTGAGGGCTATAAATCCAAAAGTAATTTTTATTATTCATTACAGTGGGTTTAATGTATTTCAGAATAATTGATTCCAAGTTTTATGAATTATACGCCCTACCGGTATGAGGGTTCATTATATGTTGTAAAAATTGTTTATGAAATATATTGAAAAGAAGAAAGAAAGGAAAATTGAAAATTTTAGTTGGCACAATGTGCAACATAATTGTGATTCGGATTTGAGGACGAGATCCTTGCATTTTTACATGATGTGAAATATTTAAATCCGGCTGCAAGCCGCGATGAAAGTTATGTAAGGATGAGGTCCTTGTGGTGAAATATGTATAAGTTTAAAATTCTCTCTTTGTGAAATTTAATTTGTACAATAATATTAATAGGGAGTAATGCCTGTTAGGCTTATTTGATAATTCTTGTATATTTTTCTATTCATATTCAGCCATTTTCGTGCTATAAACATTGAGTTTTAGCCTATGAAGTGAGTACCCAGGTGGCATTAAATGTGACTCTTAATCCGAGTATATAATCATGAGGTCTTCATGCCTCACATTCTATTGTCAGTATTGTGAAAATTCGAAATGGGGTGGTGGTTAATATGAGATTAATTGATGATGCTGGAATTACTTATGAATAGCTTTTAAGACCAGAGATGTGGTGATGAGCATACATATGATGTGCTTCATGTCCTGATATCATTATGATAATGCAGTGCTTGTGATGCCGAGATTGGTGTTATTGATATATACCTTGTGGTATTTTTTTGGGTTGTGGATGTGTTGTTAGGAGTTGTGTGATGACCCAAAATGTCATATTTAAATTTAATAAGTAATTCTGTATTCTAAGACCTCAAAAAGCACCATTTATCATTCCTCGACTTTTGTGCGCAGTCCGTAAAATTTTTCGGAAAGTTTTTATGTGAAAAATGGATTAAAATGTGAAATAGAGCTTTAAAACTCAATTGAGTTGACTTTGGTCAACATTTTTAGCAAATGGACCCGGATCAGTATTTTGACAGTTCTGTTAGCTCCGTATCATGATTTGGGACTTGGGCGTATGCCTGAAATTTAATCTGGAAGTCCCTAGCTAGAATTATGACCATTTAACGAAACTAGCAATTTAAAGGCTAAAGATTCCAAGTTTGACCACGGGGTTGACTTTTTGATATCGGAGCCGGAATCCGATTTTGGAAATTTGAACAGCTCCGTTATGTCATTTTATGACTTGTGTGCCAAATTTTAAGTCATTCCGGATTCATTTAATATGTTTTGGCACGAGATTTACAAATTGAAAAGTTTAAAACTCAAATTTTGAATCGGGGTGTGATTTGTAATTTCAGCGTTGTTTGACGTGATACGAGACCCCGAGTAAGTCCGTATTATGTTATTGGACTTGTTGGTATATTCGTACGGGGTCCCGAGTACCCCGAGAGTGAAACGGATTGAAATCGGATCAAGAATTGGACTTGAGCAAAATCTGTATTTTTGCCTTATGCTGTAATCGCACCTGCGGATTTTTCTCGCAGGTGCGAGCTTGCATAAGCGAGCCTTCGATTGCAGATGCGCCCGGGCATGGCTGGGCAAAAGTCTGCAGGTGCGAAAACCTACACGCACCCGCGCGTCCGCAAAAGCGGGCCAAATTATCGCAGAAGCGAAGGCAGCACACGTGCGCATTTTTCCTCCGCAGGTGCGAGGCAGCCCCTTTTCCGCAGATGCGAGCCCAGGCACCGCAGGTGCGGAAATGCCTGGGCAGTGTATATATCGAAGAGTATAATATTTTTACTCATTTTTGGTCATTTTGAGCTCGGTTAAGGCGAACTTTCAGGCGATTTTCACGGAAAATATTGTGGTAAGTGTTCCTTAACCTATATTGATTATATTTTATGATTCCATACTTGTTTATATCATGAATCCGTGAATTTATGGAAGAAAATAAGATTTTTCTAAAATCTTCCAAAAACAAGAAATGAAGATTTGAAGGTCCATTTGATATCAGAATTGGACAAATTTGGTATGGTTGAACTCGTATCGGAATGGGTATTCTGATTTCGTGAGTTTTTTCGGGATTTGAGATGTGGGTCCCACTGTTGAATATTCTAATGAATTTTAGATTTTTATCCGAAACATTTGTAAATTCATATGGAATTAATTTCTATGATTAGTATTGAATATATTAAATTGTTTGTGAATAGATTTGAAGCTTTCAGAGACAAATTTATAAGGAAAAGTTATGGTTGAATAATTTATTGGAATTTGCAAAGTGAAGTAACTGTTGGGGTTAACCTTGACTTGAGGGAATAGAACCCTTAAATTGTTTGTTATATGAATTGCATGTAAACGACGTATAGGCGAGGTTACGAGTGTCTATACGTCAACAAATTAATTGTTTGCCTGCTTACTTGAAAAATCATAAATTATTTTTAATTATGTATTAATTAATATAATAATTGTTTCTCTCTTATTCTTTGCAAATATAAATTCTTGAATTCCTACATTATTTGTTACATGCTATTTGAATTATGTGCCTTAATTATTATTTGACATTTAGCATAATAAATATTAAACTGCCTATTTGCTCCCTGATTTCCATAATAATTTTTTATTTGTCATTGTTTGCTTCATAGTTAAACCATAATTATTGTATGCTTGTTGTCTTGTAATTTTATATTAATTGATACATTTATTAGAAATTTTTTTTTTATAAGAATTGGTAAATGAAAATATTGGAGGAGCGGTTTGCACGCCGCAACATGATTGAATATAATAAATATATTGGAGGATCGGGTTGCACGCCGCAACAAACTTATTAAAAGTTAATATTGGAGGATCGGGTTGCATGCCGCAACAGACTTATTAAAAATCAATATTGGAGGATCGGGTTGCACGCCGCAACAGACTTGATTAAAATGAATATATTGTGAGATCGGGTTGAACGCCGCAACAGAACTGAATGTGGATATATTGTGAGAGCGGGTTGCAAGCTGCAACTGAATTGATGGAAATGATAATTGGTTATGACCGCTGAGTTGGCTTCAATTATTATAAATGAGTTACTTGATTTATTTCTATTATTGTTGTTGTATCTAATATTGCGTACAGGTAATATAAGTAACCCGCCTTAGCCTCGTCACTACTTCGTCGAGGTTAGGCTCAGTACTTACCAGTACATGGGGTCGGTTGTACTGATACTACACTCTGCACTTCTTGTGCATATTTTGGAGTTGATCCCAACGGCGTACCGTAGACTTGCTCGAATTTCAGCTACCAGAGGAGACTTGAGGTATAACTGCATGGAGTCCGCAGTTCTGGAGTCCCCGTCTATTTTACTTTAGCTGTGTATTTATTTTCAGATAACTTTATTTATTCATACCTCTATTTGTATTTATTCTAGAAGCTCGTACACTTATGACACCAATTCTGGGATGGTATTTAGACACCGTTATTATTATGGATTATTTCAAAATTGCTTCCGCATTTGCTTCCTTGTTATTAATAAATTTAAAAATTGTTTTCAAAATGGATAATGTTATTCTAATGTTGGCTTGCCTAGCAAGTGAAATGTTAGGTACCATTACGGTTCGAAGGTGAAAATTTCGGGTCGTGACAAGTTATTTTTAGTGTTACTCTGACAGGTGGATAAGTCCAATTATAGGGGAGACTCTGCCAAAATTTCTGAAAAATTTGGGAGTTAGTAAAAATTTGGAGGATTGGGATTTGCAAAGGAAGAGATAAATATGTTATGTGTTTGAGGGCGAATGATCCTAAGCGGGGAATAATGTAGCACCCCAGAGAAAGTTTTGAATTACTTCAACACTATTAAGAAAATTGATGTGTGTATATGCACGAGTTGCTATAGCCAGTTGAGACTAATACTGTGCGTTGTTCTGAAAAATCAGGCCTTTGAAAAATATTGGAGTGTAAGAAAATGGCCTTAAAGTTTTCAAATATGGATAAAAGAAATAATCTCAAATAAGATGATGTTGTCACGCTTATCTCAAATACGGTAGCGTGGAATCAACTGTGAGTATATGTGTAAAAGTAAAATCATCAATTTGGTAACCTCAGAATAATTCTTAGAACGTTCGGGACGAACGTTTGTTTAAGAGGTGGAGAATGTAACGACCCGACTTGTTATTTTAAGAATTTACGCCCTGTTTAGTGACTTAAGGTCTCGAGCAGCTTCGCAATATGTATTATGACTCGCGGGTGTGGTCGAGTTTGATTTACTGAAGATTCAAAATTAAATTAAAAGAAAAAACCTTAATTTAAAGCTTAAATGGAAAGAGTTGACCGGAGAGTTGACTTTTGAGCTAACGACTCCGGAATAGAATTTTGATGATTCCAATAGCTCCGTATGGTGATTTTGGACTTAGGAGCGTGTCCGGAAAAGTTTTTGGAAGTCCGTCCGTAGTAAATTTTTGTTTGAAATGACGAAAGTTGCATTTTTGAAAAGTTTGACCAGGGAGTTGACTTTTTGATATCGGAATCGTAATGCAGTTATGAATATTTTCATAGATCCATTATCTCATTTATGACTTGTGTGAAAAATTTGAGGTCAATCGGAATTGATTTGATAGGTTTCGGCGCAAAATATAAAAGTTGCAAGATTTGAAAACTCATAATTCGATTCATGGCGCGATTCAAAATTTTAGTGTTGTTTAACGTAGTTTAAAGCATTGACTAAGTTCGTATGGTATTTTGGGACATGTTGGTATATTTGGTTAAGGTTTCGAAGGCTTCGGATGAATTTCGGAAGATTAACGAAATGGATTTCGGACAAAGGGAGCTGCTAAAATTGCTGCTGTTTCTGGGCAGCGTCTGGTTCTTTCGCTTCTGCGGAAGCTTCGTCGCAGAAGCGAAGGGGAGAGCCCCAATTATGCACCCCTTCACTAGGCCTCTAATTTCTTTTCTTGACCAAACAAAACCCCCATTTTCCTCTATTATATAAAGAACGTATGTGGCTATAGTAAGTCCAAAACTCTCCAAACCCACTCATTGATATTGAAATAATATCACAAAAGGTTGCAAGATTTGGCCATTGGTTTTTAAGCACTTCTTTGAAGTCCATGCACATTAAGTAAGACTACGTGTGCGCACAATTTTGGTACAAAAGTTATGGTTAGTATTATCGCTTGAAAATATCAAGGCAGAGGCCCTTTAGCGCTTGTTATATTTAACTGAAGAAATAGCATTCCAAGAATAGTCTCTTAAATAAAAAGACGCAGAAGAGAAGCAGCTCCTCGCAAAAGCGAAATTGGCCATGGCTAGGGAAGGCATCGCAGCAGTGGACAAAGAAGCCGCACAAGCAGAAATTTTGCGCAGAGGCGCGAGGCAGTCGCACCTGCGAGCATCGCAGAAGCAGAAATGCTTCAGCAGGTGCGAGCTTTGGCTGTCCAGTGAACTTCGCAGAAATGTGATACATCATTGCAGAAGCAACATCGCAGGCGCGATGCTTCTGTCAGCAGAAGTGATTCTGGGTAGAAAACATAAGGACCAAAAATGGTCATTTTGCCATTTTCGTTTTGGGAATTTTTGAGCTCGGTTTCCTTGGCGATTTGATGATTATTTCAAGACTTCAACTTGGATAAGTGTCCTATATCCAAAAGTGATTATATTTCATAAATCCATGATTATATTCATTATTTAATTGGGATTTAAATGGAAGAAATTGGGATTGTTGCAAAACATTTCAAAAACGGAAATTCTAGATTTGGAGGCCGAGTTGTTATCGTAATTTGATAAAATTGATATGGGTGGATTCGTAATTGAATGAGTTGTCGGATTTTGTGAGTTTCGTCAGATTTTGAGATGTGGGCCCCACGAACAATTTTTGAGCTAAATTTCGGATTTTTATTGGAAAATTAGTATTTTTATATGGAATTAACCTTTAATTAGTATTAACTGAATTGAATTAATTTGGATAGATTTGAGCCGTCCGGAGATCAATTCAAGTAAAAAGGCAATTTTGAAATATCGGCCTAACTTCAAAAAAAAAAAGTAAGTATCTTGCTTAACCTTGAGTGGGGGAAATTACCCCTTAGGCATCGAGTATTATGTGTCATTTGTGAAATGGAAAAAGCCGTGTACGCGAGGTGACGAGTACGTACTCGGGCTTATATGTGCAAATTTTATTGGGTTAAAGTCCTAAGCATTATTGTGTAGTAAAATGGATAATTATTGGCATTTATTAAATCATCTATTTGCCATGCCTAAATACTTGTTTGTTGAATCTATTTTTATATAATAATTTGATGTGATTATTTCTTGTATATTTATGTGGATTCCGTGAATTTGATGATTTGATATTTCTTGGAATTTAATTTCATTATGAATTTTTCATCTGCAAATAATTAATTAAACTAGCTTAAGAAGAAGGTGTTGTCCTATGCTGAGTTATTTTTCCATCTCTATGGTTGTTTTGAGGTTTTATATACATTGTGTGGAGCCTTGGGCTATTTGTTGTGAAATTAATTGATTTTGTTATATCTTTGGAGTTGGTTGTGGCCATTGGAAAAATTGTGATATGAATTGATTTTTGTTATGTTGTCGTTATAATATTTCGTATAAATTGTTGCTTTATTTGAATTATAATTATTTTTGAGGATATAATGGTGGCATTCCACTGTTGATATTGTGTGGTATAAGGGAGACATTTCACTGTTGTTATGTGTGTTGGGATATTGTTCGGGCGGAGCGATAAGGGTGGCTATATGAGTGATAATGGTGGCTATAGGAGCGATCAGGGTGACAATTGATATTGTTAGGGCGGAGGATAAGGGAGGCTATTATAGGAGTGATAAGAGTGGCAATATGAGCGATAAGGGTGGCTATTGTCAGGGACGATATGTGATTATGTGGGGTTGTGATATTGATAATTTTCATGTGATGTTGTGATTTGCTTGTGTTTAATTTTATACCTTGTGCAATTTGTCTTGTTGTTGGTAAATTGATAACAATCTGATTTATGTTGAAATTGAGAGCATGTGGCCATTGCCAGGTGAATTATAAAATAAAATGTGGGCACGAGGTGCCGTGAGTAAATAATAAGGATATTTGGCACGTGAATTATCCGTGCAGTTGTGATATAAAATGTGGGCACGAGGTGCTGTGATGAAATGATAATGATAATTGGCACGTGAATTGTCTGTGCAGTTGTGATATGAAATGAGGGCACAAGATGCCGGAGAAATATGATGATATAATTATGGGCACGAGGTGCCGTGGAAATATGAAAATGGGTTGAGACCCGTATTTTTATGATTATGAAATGAGGTGTCATATGGTGATTTTTTAATTGAAAGAATTATATTCAAAATATTTATTTGGAAGGATTTTTATTCAAAAAGAATTATATGAAAGAATTGTATTTGAGGAAATTATATTTGAAAAGATTTATTGAAAGAATTATATTTGAAAAATAATTATTTGAGAAAACTACATTTGAAAGAGAGTTATTTGGAAGAATTATATGTGATAGATATTTATTTGAAAAACTTGAATTAATTAGGCGTACATGTATTTATTAATTGTTGAGTGATATTAATGGTATTCTTGTTGTCTTGGTGCTTGTAATGATTTATGACTTGCGGGGATGGTTGGTTCGGGATTTAGAAGTGTTTGAGGTGAAACCGGAACACTTGGTTCCTTAAGTTGGCCTTAAAGTGCTAAGTTTGACTTCGGTCAACATTTTGAGAAAACGACCCCGGAATAGAATTTTGATGATTCCAACAGCTCCGTATGGTGATTTTGGACTTAGGAGCGTGATCGGAATTTTATTTGGAAGTCTGTAGTGAAATTAGGCTTGAAATGGCTAAAATAGGAATTTAAAATTTGAAAGTTTGACCGGGGAGTTAACTTTTTGATATCGGGGTCGGAATCCAATTCCGAAAATTTTCATAGCTCCGTTATGTAATTTATGACTTGTGTGTAAAATTTGAGGTCAATCAGAGTTGATTTGATAGGTTCCGACATTGAATGTAGAAGTTGAAAACTCTTAGTTTCATTAAGCTTGAATTGGGGTATGATTCATGATTTTAGCGTTGTTTGATGTGATTTAGAGGTTCGACTAAGTTCGTATGATGTTTTAGGACTTGTTGGTATATTTGGTTGAGGTCCCGAGGGTCTCAGGTGAGTTTCGGATGGTTAACAGATCAAAAGTTGGACTTAAAAAGCTGCTGCAATTTTCTCTTCTGCTGCATTTTCTGGGCTGATATCGAGCCTCAGGTCGAGCCCCAGATATCGAGCCTCAGATCGAGCCCCAGATATCGAGCCCACGATCGAGGCCTGAGTCGAAGTCAGGGATGAGACTCAGTATCGAAGCCTCGATCGAAGGTAAGGCTCGAGGGCATGATCGAGGGTAAGGCTAGAAGGCTCAAGCTCGATGCAATGATTGAGGCTATGATCGAAGGCCCAACCTCGATACCCTGATCGAGGCCATGACCGAGGTCCAGGCTCGAGCCTGTGATCGAAGTCACGATCGATGGTAAGGCTCGATGGCATGATCGAAGGTATGGCTCGAGGGCTAGGATCGAGGCCCAATCCTCGATGCCTTGATCGAAGGCACATGTTGGATGCCGCGATCGAGGCCCTGTTCGAGGCCCAGTTCCGAAGTGCTGGGCAGTGTTATAAAAAGAGGGCATTCGTCCCATTTTGCCATTTTTGACGAACTTGAGCTTGAGCAGAGACAACCTTTGGCAGATTTCAAGGGAAAAACATTGGGGTAAGTGATTCTAACTCGGATTTGATCAATATACAAGAATATATCATTTTTTTCACAATTTAATTAGTGTTTTGACATTGAAATTTGGAAAAGTTTAGAAATCTCATAGAAATGAAATTTCGAGATTTCGGTATCGATTCGGAGTCGGATTTGAGTGAAACTGGTATGGTTGGACTCGTAATTGAATGGGTTGTCGGATTTCGTAACTTTCGCCGGATTCCGAGATGTGGGCCCCGCGGGCGAATTTTTAATTAATTTCGGATCTTTTCTTTAAAATGTAATATTTTCTTATAGAATTGATTCCTATAATATTTAGTGATTGTATCGAATTATTTTGGCTAGATTCGAGCCAGACGGAGTTGGATAATCGTGGAAAAGGCAAAAATTGTGGATTAAATTGGGGCAAGACGAGGTAAGTCTCTTGTCTAATCTTGTGAGGGGGAAATTACCTCATAGGTGATTAAGATTAAATAATTATTGCTAATTGTGGGGGCTACGTACGCACGACGTGACGAGAGTCCGTGCGTAGCTACTATTAATGCTAAAGTCCGGGTAGTTTAGGACTCAAAGCATGTATTACTTGTGTAAATTGTATTCTTTGATTAATTAATATTAATTGATATCTATATGAATATATATTGTGAATTGTTAGATAAAGATATTAAAGGATGGAAAACTCACAGGCTTGATTGTCTGTTTTAATCAATTAATTGTCAAAAGAAATTGTTCTCCTCCCAAATTTATCTTATAACAAATATACTGTCCTTCCGGAGGCACATAAGAAAATGTCCTCCTTTCTTGTGAAGCGGGCCGAACGCCTTGGCAGGATAGATGCATCTATGGAGCGCGCCGCACGTCCCTTGGCAGTGTACACGACACTCTGGATCGGGCCGTACGTCCTCGGCAGAAATCGTGCTTAATAATAATAATTACACGATACTTTAATAATTTATTTCAGCTTGAGAAGCTAATTAATTATTTGGAAAATCTTTGAAATTTAATGAATTATTATTCTTGCTTATTTAAGGAATTAATTGTTACTCCTGTAAATGAGATTTAATTGATAAATTGGAATTTATCTGAATTAAAGGAATTTAATTAATATATTGAAAATTGATACATTCGAAGGAATTTGATTATTTTCGCTGATTAAATAAATTCTGTAAATCACATTGATTTAAATATTCTAGTTTTATTTCAATTGTTATTGACCTATAGTGAGTGTCAAAGTCGGCCATCTCGTCTCTACCACTTTGAGATTAGGCTTGATACTTACTGGGCACACGTTGTTTACGTACTCATACTACACTTGCTGCACTTTTTGTGCAGGATCTGAGACAGTTACTAGTGGAGGACCTATATCACATACCCACATCATCCAGAGGCATAGTGGTGAGCTGCCTTTCTGAGCCGTTCTGCAGCTACCAGTGTCTCTTCTGATATTTATATTCTGTCTATTTTATTTCAGACAGTATTTGGAGTTTTGTATAATCTACTAGATGCTCATTCACTCGTGACACCAAGTCTTGGCACACACATTGGTAGAAGTTGATATTTTATTATTTTCTTGAAATAAAGTTTAACCAATGTACGTTTTACTTATTAGTTGGATTGCCTAGCTGTAGTGTTGGGCGCCATCACGACCTACATGTGAAATTGGGTCGTGACACCAAAGCTTCGCGATCGCGTAGAGAAACACGCCAACCTTCCCAGGCCTCCTCTTCCTTCATTGCGAATGCGGCACCACTCACGCATTCATGGTTAACTGCTCCTCCAAGATTCGCGATCGCATAGGCCATCTAGCGATCACATAGAACCTTTTCACGCCTGCCAGTCTTAAAGCTTCGCAATCGCGGCCCCTCTTTCACAATTGCATAAGAGGAAACCACGCTCGAATAACCAACAATCTCTCAAAGCCAAGAATAAAGCCGAACTTGATCCGAATCACCCCCGAGGTGCCCGAGACTTCAACCAAACATGCCAACAAGTCCTAAAAGATCATACGAACCCGCTCGAAGCGTCAAATCACATCAAACAATACTAGAACCACGAATCGCGCATCGATTCAAGCCTAAGGAACTTATGAACTTCCGAATTTCAAAACTAATGTCGATTCATACCAAAATAACTCCGATTGACTTCAAATTTTGCACACAAGTCATAAATGACACTACAGACCAATTCTAATTTTCGGAATCGGGATTCGACCCCGATATCAATGAAGTCAACTCCCGGTCAAACTTTCCAAAATCTTTAATTTTCCAACTTTCGCCAATTCATGCCGAAATAACCTATGGACCTCCAAATCAACATCCGGACACGCTCCTAAAAGAAAAATCACCATAAAGAGCTATTGGAACCATCAAACCTCCATTCCGGAGTCATCTTTCTGCAAGTCAAACTACGGTCAACTCTTACAACTTAAGCCTTCCACTTAGGCACTATGTGTCCCATTACACTCTGAAACGCACCCGAAACCAAAATCAAACACCCAGACAAGTTACATGACCACAATATAGCATAGAGGATGCAATAAATAGGGAATCAGGCTAAAACACTCAAAATGACCGGTCAGGTCTTTACATCCTTCCCCTCTTAATACAAACGTTCGTCCTCGAATAGAGGCATAACTGAAGTGGTGAAAAGATGAGGATAACATGCATATCATGCTCGGTCTCCCATGTCGCTTCCTCTACTGGTTGACCCCTCCACTAAACCTTCACTGAAGCAATGTTCTTCGACCTTAGCTTTCGAACCTTCCTGTCCAAAATGGCCACTGGCTCCTCAACATAAGACAAATCCTTGTCCAACTAGATCGAGCTGAAATCCAACATATGAGATGGATCACCGTGATACTTTCGGAGCATAAAAACATAGAACACTAGATGAACAGTAGCTAAATTAGGTGGTAGTAAAAGCCTGTATGCCACATGTCCAATCCTCTCAAGTATCTTAAAAGGTCTGATATACCTGGAGCTCAACTTGCTATTCTTTTCGAACCTCATAACAACCTTCATGGGAAAAACCCGGAGCAAGACCCGTTTCCCAACCATGAATGCAACGTCGCAAACCTTCCGATCCACATAACGTTTTCCAAATCATCCTGAACCAAGTATGTACCTATAAGCCTAGCCTCACCCGGCTCAAACCAACCCACCGGAGACCGGAACATTCTCCCATACAAAGCCTTATATAGAGCCATCATAATGCTCGACTGGTAACTATTGTTGTAGGTAAACTCCACGAACGGCAAGAACTGATCCCAAGAACCACCAAACTCCATCACACACACACACGAAGCATATCCTCCAATATATGAATAGTGCGCTAGGACTATTCGTCCGTTTGAGGGTGAAATGCTAAACTCAACTCCACCTGCGTGCCTAACTCATGTTGTATGACCCTAAAGAATCATGATGTAAATGGCGTACCCCGGTCAGAGATAATGGATACCGGTATGCCCATGAAGTCGGACAATCTCATGAATTTAAACTTGTGCCAGCTGCTTTGATGAATAAGTAGTCACCACTTGAATGAAATGAGCTGACTTGGTCAATATATCCACAATCACCCATACTGCATCGAACTTATTTTGAGTATGTGGGAGCCCAACAACAAAATCCATAGTAATTCGCTCCCATTTACACTCTGGAATCTCTAGCCTATAAAGCAATCTATCTGGCCGCTGATGCTCATATTTAACTTGTTGACAATTTAGGCATCGAGCTACATACTCCACTATGTCCTTCTTCATTCTCCTTCACCAATAGTGCTGCATTAAGGTTTGATACATCTTGGCGGCACCCGGATGAACGGAGTACCGCAAACTATGGGCCTCCTGAAAAATCAACTCAGGCAAATAATCTACATTGGGCACACATAGCCTGCCCTGCATCCTTAACACACTGTCATCCCCAATAGTGACCTCCTTGGAATCGCCGTGCTGAATCGTGTCCTTAAGGATAAGCAGATGGTGGTCATCATACTGACGCTCTTTGATACGATCATAAAGAGAAGACCGAGAAACCACATAAGCCAAAACTCAACTCGTCTCCGAAATATCCAATCTAATAAACTGGTTGGCCAAGGCCTAAACATCCAGGGCTAATGGCCTCTCTGCCACTTGTAGATATGCTAAACTGCCCAAGCTCTCTGCCTTGCGAATCAAGGCATCGGCCACCACATTGGCCTTCCCAGGATGATATAGAATGGTGATATCATAGTCCTTAAGAAACTATAACAACCTCTGACGCTGCAAGTTAAGATCTATCTTTTTGAACAGATATTATAGACTCCGGTGTTCGGTATAGACCTCACAAGGGACACCGTACAAATAGTACCGCCAAATCTTCAAGGCATGAACAATAGTTGCTAACTCGAGGTCGTGGACATGATAGTTCTTCTCATGTACCTTCAGCTGTCTAGATGTGTAGGAAATCACCCTACCGTCATGCATCAATACCGAATCGACATCAATATGCGACTCATCACAGTACATAGTATAAGACCCCGAGCCCATATGCAACACCAATACCGGGGCTGTAGTCAAAGCTGTCTTGAGATTTTGAAATCTCTCCTCACACTCCTCAGCCTACCTGAACGGAGCACCCTTCTGGGTCAATCTGGTCATAGGTGCAGCTATAGATGAGAAACCCTCTACGAATCGGCGGTAATACCCTGCCAAACTAAGGAAACTCCGGATCTTAGTAGTTGAAGACGGTCTGGGCCAACTCTACACTACTTCAATCTTCTTCAGATCTACTTTGATCCCTTTAATCGATATTATATGACCCAAAAATGCCACCAAATCAAGTCAGAATTAACACTTTGAAAATTTTGCATGTAACTTCTTTTCTCTCAATGTTTGGAGCACGATCCTCAGCTGTTGCTCATGATCCTCCCGGCTCTAGGAGTACACTGGAATGTCATCAATAAACACAATGATGAATAAGTCAAGATAGGGTTGGAATACATTGTTCATCAAGTGCATGAATGTCGCTAACACGTTGGTCAGCCCAAATGATATCACAAGGAACTCATAACAACCATACCGAGTCCTTAAGGCGGTCTTCAGGATATATGGCTCCCGAATCTTCAACTGATGATAGCCTGATCGTAAGTTAGTCTTAGAGGAAACTCTGACACCCAGTAGCTTATCAAATAGGTCATCAATGCATGCCAATGGATATATGTTCTTCACTATAACCTTGTTCAACTGTCGATAATCAATGCACATGCGCATAGAATCATCCTTCTTATTTACAAACAAGATGGGAGAACCCCCAAGGCGATACACTAGGCTGAATGAAACCCTTATCATGCAACTCCGTCAACTGCTCCTTTAACTCCTTCAACTCTACTAGGGCTATACGATATGGTGGAATATAAATGGGTTGACTGCCCGGTAACAAATCAATACCAAAATTGATGCCCTTGTCGGGCGGCATGCTCAGAAGATCCACCAAAAATACATCTAGATAATCCCTCACTACCAAAACTGACTCAATGGCATGAGTATCAATACTGACATCTCTCAGGAAGGCTAGATATGTATTACACCCCTTCTCAAAAATCTCCCGAGCCTTTAGAAATTAGATAACCCTACTAGGAATGTAATCTAAAGCACTTCTCAACTCTAGCCATGGCAAAACTGGCATAGCCAACGTCACCATATTGGCGTGACAATCAAGAATAGCATGATAGGGCGATAATCAATCCATGCTCAAAATAATATCAAAATCTACCATATTGAGTAATAATAGATCGGCTCTAGTCTCAAAATCACCAAGAACAACTAAACACGACTAATACACATGGTCAATAATGATAAAATCTCCCACAGGTGTGGACACATAGATAGGAGAACTCAAAGAATCACGGGATACACCAAAATATGGAGAAAATTAAGATGATACATAGGAAGAAGTGGATCCTAGATCAAATAATACTGATATATCTCTATGACAAACCGGGACAATACCTATGATAACCGAGTCGGATGCAACCCCTTCGTCCTAGCAGGAAGAGCATAATAGCTGGAATGGCCCCCCTCTAGGGCGACCCTTACCTTCCCAACCTTCACCCCTGGCTGGCTGTGCAAGTGGAGTTACAACGGGTGTGGTAGCCACGACCTGAGAAGCCTAAGGGCCATGTGGAATACACGAGGCCTGAGTAGTCTGTGAAGGTGCACCCCTCCCGACTCTAGGGCAATCCCTCACCATATGACGAGTGTCACCACACTTAAAACAAGCCCTCGGAGGACGTGGCTGCTGGAACTCGCTCGGGCCTGATGAGTTGGACTGATTGCTGAAAGCATCCCGTGCAGGAGGTGCATTAGGGCGGTGCATAATGAGGAACCTGAGGCCTGGGAGTGGCTGGAATACCACTGGAAGCTGGAAGTGTTAAATGAATAGGGCGACTCACATAGCCCTTACCATGACGGGTTGCAACTGGGGCACGAGAACCACTATATGTGCCAGAATCTCGAGGCCTCTTGGCCTTCCTCTCCTCTCTCTCCCGAGCCCACATACCCTCCAATCTCCTAGCGATCTCCACTACCTATTAGTATGGGATATCTATCTCCAACTCTCGGGTCATGCTGAATCTGATACCAGGGTTGAGCTCCTCGATAAATCGACGAACTCACTCTCTGATGGTAGCAACCAAGGCTGGTGCATGCTCGGATAAATCACTAAAACGGACTGCATACTCCGATATGGTCATAACATCCTGGCACAACTGCTCAAACTTTGCGCGCCATGCATCCCTGAGACTCTAGGGAACAAACTTCCTCAAGAACATATCTGAGAACTAAGCCCAAGTGAGTGAAGTTTCCTCAGCCGGACTAGCCAACGCATACGCTCGCCACCACTGATAAGCCTATCCCTTAAGCTGGAACATAGTGAATGCAAGCCCATTAGACTCCACAATACCCATAGTACGGAGGATACAATGGAACTCCTCAAGAAAACCCTGGGCATCCTCTGAAGCCAAACCGTTGAAAGTAGGAGGGTGGTACTTTTTGTACCTCTCGAGCCTGATTTGCTCCCCCTCAGAAGCTGCTGCCCTAACCTCGGGCTGAACTGAGGTGACCGGCTGCACTAGTATGACCTCTAGGACCTGGTCAACCTGGACCCGCTGCTCTGGGGTATGGTTGGTGGGAGTCTGTGTTCCTCCCTCGGCCTGAGATATGGCAGAAGCAAGTGGGATCAACCCCGCCAGAGCTAATGTACCAAACATGCTCATAAACTAGGCGAGGTTCTCCTGAAGTGCTGGGGTAGTAATAGGCGTATCAAGTGCCTTCTCTCCGACTGGAGCTACTGATGGATCCTATGTAGCAGCTCAGGAAGGTGCTCTGGCTACACCGCGTGGATGTCATCGGCCTCTACCCCGACTCTGGCCTCTCGCGGCTGTAGCAGGGCACACGAGTGTCTGATCATCAGATCCAGATGTACGTGTCCTCATCATCTGTGAGAAAATAGAAAGATAGAGGTTTAGAATTCCAAAGTTAACAAATTCGCACGATATGGAATCAAAGAAGTGAAACCTTTTCCTAACAGTGCCATAGCCTTCCGAAGTTAAGTATAGACGTCTCCATACCGATCCGCGAGACTCTACTAAACTTGCTTGTGACTCATAATGCCTATGAACCTAGAGCTATGATACCAACATGTCACGACCCTAATTTCCCTCTGTAGGATGTTGTGGCGGTACCTAATCTCTAAGACTAGGTAAGCCTAACATTAATGTAGAGATAACCGAAATAATAATTAAAGGCTTAAGATCCAACAACTAGCATTAGGAAAATCTCTACAGCTCAGTTTATACATATTACCCAAAAATCGAAAATACAAGTCACAAGCTTTATACCAATATCAAAGTCATCCCTATACAACTGTATCTAGTAAAGAAGGAAAATATAGAAATGGATAGAAGGTGACTCTAAGGCCTGCAGACGCGGGCAGGTGTACCTTG
Organism: Nicotiana tabacum; assembly: GCF_000715075.1. NCBI lineage: Eukaryota > Viridiplantae > Streptophyta > Magnoliopsida > Solanales > Solanaceae > Nicotiana > Nicotiana tabacum. The sequence continues at coordinate 41,685,535 of NC_134101.1, forward strand.
AAGTCTCCAATGCAAACTCAGCTCACTGGTGCCGGGACTGATAGAAAGTACCTGGATGTGCAAAAAAGGATATGTAGAAGCGTAATATGAGTATACCATAACGGTACCCAGTAAGTGCCAATCCTAACCTCGGTAGTATAGTGACGAGGTCAGGTCAAGGCCTTACTGGAATAAATAAGCAGACTGTACAAAAGTATGGCAGTGTAACAATGATAATAATGAAATTTAAATAACAAATAGCATGTAAAGGCTAGCTACACAGAACTAAAGCAAGTAGAACAACACGGAGAAAAACAACAAATAATATGCAAAGGAATCAAATAACCAAAGTCAAATACAATAAATAGAGAGAAGATCAACGTGGGTCACTACCGAGGTACCGCCTTTACATTTAGTTTTGAAATTTATTTTTCCAAAATAGTATCCCGCATTTTAGCCCACCATATCACACTACATGGCTTCTAGTAGTTCCCATACTAGCCATGTGTATCAAGCCTCACTATCTCACTGCATGCGTTTCAACCCCAAATCCTATCACAACTTGCCAGAGAAACCAAACAATAACATAATTTCACAATATGGAGCTCACGACTCAACCACAATATTCACAAAATCTTAACAATAACAACCGAAAGTGAATAACTCAGTAGAATTGTCACGCTCCGAACCCTGGGGGCGAGACCGGCACCCGGTGCCTCATCTATCCTTGTGTATCAACTTGCCACTAAGGGACTCTGAACAAATAATGTCATTCTTTGGCCATGGGGCCACATATTGCAAGACGATTTGCGAAGCAAAATATAAAACTGAACGAAAACTACTACTGGCTAAACATCAATATAAGGCGGGGCCGACAAGGCCACCATAGCTACTACAGTTGACAAACCAACATATTATACATACAAGGCCTACAAGCCTATCATACTGCACTAACTGACAGAAAATATCTACAAGCCTCTACGAATGGATATACTGAGATCGGAACAGGGCCCCGACCTACCCATAACTTATATACATATATACACAAGATGTACACAAAACATCTAAACTCGGCAACTCCGGAGGACGTGGAACTTACCGATAAAGATGAACTCGGGCAACACCTACTGAGGAGGTCTACCTGTCTGTCTATCTGAACCTGCACGCATGAAATGTAGCGTCCCCAGATAAAGAGACGTCAGTACAAAATAATGTACCGAGTATGCAAGGCAATAATATAACTGAAAGCTGAAACTAAACTGATAATAATAATAGCTGAAAGTAACTGGGAGTCAAAGATAATCTGAAGATATGATCACCTACTGACACTGACTCAACTCTCTAAATATAGTAAGTAAAATAGTTATCCGTCCTTATAAGGCTCGGTATATATATACAACTGCTCTGCCGTAATAGGCTCGCTCATAGGCGCTCAACCATACTAGGATCTGTATCTCGGCCAACTGGGCTCGCTCATAGGCGCTCGACTACAGTAGGCATTGTATATAACTTAACATCTTATCAGAGGTTGCCCAATAGGGGCCTGCCCGTCGATTATAGCTCAATAGTGATGAAAATAGTGTAATACTGTATATATAGATTCTCTGCTCTCTTGACTGAAAGAAGATAATACTCAATTGAACATAAAGTCCCGATAAGGGAGAATACTTTAACTTATGAGACTAGGATAATGTTTAAATTTGAGAGTATGGACTTCTATTTATGTCTCGTTATCAAACATATGTAATTACGAGATCATGCCAAAATGAAGAAAGGGCTTAGCCTTAACATACCTGGAGTAGGAAAAACACCATGTGATATTCTTGAGAAGGATTACACTGTACTCCCTTAAAATTATAAAATCTCACGTTGCTTAAGATAATATAAAATCTCTGTTTGAATTATTGAAGATCCGTACCTTTCTACGTTAGCTTCAGATTGCCTTCTACATTAGCTTCAAATCCGTACTATTTCCCGAATTATTTTCTTGAATGCATATCAAAGGTTTGTAGCGACACACGAAATGTGCATCTCATTTAGAGTGGTTTTATTGTATTTTCAACAAAGTGAGATATTAGACGCCTCAATCTTTTGAAGGTTTCTTCATTTTAGTTGTATCTTTCTTGCTTAGGGAAGTGGAAATGGGAAAGAAGGCTCATATGGACATTGACTACCATTTGTTTGTAATACTGATTGTTGATATTGGAAATGGATTGCATGCAAGATCACAAGTGTTGGCATTGAATGAGCCTGTCTTTATTTTGTTTGACAATCCATTAACCCAATATGACTAAGAGTCATATGTTTTGGTAGTGGTTTCTGCCACGTGGGGGTAGGGGTGGTTTAATCTTATCCCATAATTCATTAGTTAATTAGGTAATATTCCGTTACCCGATAATTAACCAATTGCTCATATAATTAAGAATTATCTCAAATTACTTATAGTACTACTCATTTTTAATACACTTTATACATCATTCTATCATGGTCATATGGTACCTTGTATAGAACTAGTCCATAAATACGGGGTATTATATCTTGAACCGTATTTTATCCCAAATTATCAAACTTCGACGAAACTCATTTTCTTCTATTTTCTTACCTTCTATCCTTCACGAATTTACTCATCACGTGTTTGAAATAGCATAATGCTTATAATCTTAAGAAAATCTCATCCCTGAGTCTACGTCAATTAACTGAAGACGAAATTTTAACGTACAAAAAATGCGAGATAAATCTTCCTCGCCTTCAGATAAATCTAGCTAGCTCGACAATCAACTGTGGCATAACAAGCTGCCAACCAGTCCATGCCCATGATAGCATCAAAATCCAACATCTCTAGCTCAACTAGATCGGCTAAGGTCTAATGACCACAAACTGACAACGTACAACCTTGGTAAACCCGTCTAGCAATAATCGATTCTTCGATCAGTGTAGATACCGCAAAAGGTTCACTTATTATTTTAGGCACTATACCAAACTTCCCCGTGATAAATGGGGTAATACACAATAAAGTAGATCCTGGATCTATCAAGGCATAAGCATTGTGAGAGCAAATGGTCAATATACTTGTCACAACGTTTGGTGAAGACTCCTGGTCCTGTCGACCCGCTAAAGCATAGCTACGATTCTGCTTACCACCTGAATTGGAACTTCTACCTCTTTTTCGACCTCTACCAGCCGAGGACTAAGACCTGTGCCCTGAAGGATGCACAAACATAGATGATCCTGTTGTTGAATTCGATGGTTGTACCATACCCCCTGAATCTCTATTTGGGCAATCTCGCACCATATGCCCCGGACGTCCACATGTATAACAAACATCGGAACCGGCTCGGTATTGGCCCAAGTGTCCTCTACCGCAGATGTCACACCGCGGCAGAAATGGCCATGTCTGCCTTGAACCTTGTTGTTGCTGCAAACCCGATGCCTGGGAGCTTTCCCATGGTCCGGACTGAGTATAGCGGTCATAACTGTAACCCTGTAGCTGAGGTGACCGTTCGAAGTATTGGGGCCTATAACTGCCCTGAGACTGCTCCTGAGACCTGGCAAACCTCATCCTCTTATGCTGTCCTAACTCAGTCCTCTCTGTACCCTGCTGTCGATGCCTACCCCTTTCTATATTCTGGACAAATGCTTGAATCCGAGATATATCCATACTATCCTGCAATGCAGCGGTGGCACATGACTCGGTCAACTCTGGGACCAACCCTGCTATAAACCTGTGAATCCTGTCTCGCATAGTAGCAACTATGGATGGTGCATATCTGGCCAATGAGTCAAAACAGAGACTATACTCTCGAACACTTATATTGCCCTTCTTGAGGGCTAGAAACTGATCGACTCGAGCCTGTCAGATCTCCCGCGGTAAGTACTGGTCAAGGAAGGCATACGAAAAATTCTCCCAAATAGCTGGAGGTGCATCACGTCTCCCTACCTTGCCCATCCCTCGTACCAACGGATGGCTATATCTCGTAGTCGAAAAGCTGCTAGCTCAACTGCCTCTTTATCCGTGGAATGCATAACCCGAAAGATCCTGTGAAGTTGATCTATGAAATCCTGTGGGTCCTCCCTCTGATCTGTCCCCGTGAACTCTGGGGGACTCAAAGCAATAAACTCTCGGACCCTTGAACTCTCAGAGCCCTAAGGATATCCTTCACTACCGGATGCCCGAGCCTGTTGCTGGGTAGCTACCAACTTTGTCAACAAATGCACCGCACTTCCCAAGTCCTGATCCGATGGAAGCGGAGAGGGAACTGGATGTACGGTCTCCCTAGGAATCTCCTCAAATGGTGGAGGATCCGGTAATGGCTGAGTAGGGGTCTCTCTCTGGGCCTCCGATTGGGGCCCATCTATTGGGGGTACCCTGCTAGTCCCCTCACCTACTACTGTATCTCTTCTCTGGCTAGCCGTAGTCTTCCTAGTCACTGTCATCTGTGCATACAAATGCCAACGCATAAGTTTAACTCAAATTTCCTATAACTCGGTTCTATGGAACGATTTAGATTTAAAAGAAGGGTAACCAACTCCTAAATGCCTTGTAGTCCCCTGCTTATATAATGTGGTACACAACACATCTATAAACAAGACCCTACTAGACACGACTTGTAGACTCCCTAGGATAGAACTACTCTGATACCACTTTTGTCACGCTTCGAACTCGGGGGGCGAGACCAGCACCCGGTGCCTCATCTATTCTTGTGTATCAACTTGCGACTAAGGGACTCTGAACATATAATGTCATTCTTTAGCCAAGGGGCAAAATATTACAAGACGATTTGCAAAGCAAAATATAAAACTGAATAAAAACTACTACTGGCTATACATCAATATAAGGCGGGGACGACAAGTCCGTCATAGCTACTACAGTTGACAAACCAACATATTATACATACAAGGCCTACAAGCCCAACATACTGCACTAACTGACAGGAAATGTCTACAAGCCTCTAGGATGGATGTACTGATATCGGAAAAGGGCCCTGACCTACTCATAGCCTATATGAATATATACACAAGATATACACAAGTTATAAACCCGGCAACTCCGGAGGACGTGGAGCTACCCAATAAAGCTGAACCCGGGCAACACTTACTGAGGAGGTCTACCCTTCTATCTATCTGAACTTGCACGCATGAAATGTAGCATCCCCATAGAAAGGGACGTCATTACGAAATAATGTACCGAGTATGCAAGGCAATAATATAACTGAAAGCTGAAACTGAACTGATAATAATAATTGCTGAAAGTAACTGGGAGTCAAAGATAATTTGAAGGTATGCTCACCTGCTGATACTGACTCAATTCTCTCAATATAGTAAGTAAAATTGTTGTCCATCCCTATAAGGCTCGGTATATATATATAACTTCTCTACCGTAGTAGGCTCGCTCATAGGCACTCGGCCATACTAGGCTCTGTATCTCGGCCAACTGGGCTCGCTCATAGGCGCTCAGCCACAGTAGGATCGGTATATAACTTATCATCTGATGATATGTTGCCCAATAGGGGCCTGCCCATCGATTATAGCTCGATGGTAATGAAAATACTGTAACACTGTATATATAGATTCTCTGCTTTCTTGACTGGAAGAAGATAATACTCAACTGAACATAAAGTTCCAATAAGGGAGAATACTTTAACTTATGAGACTAGGATAATGTATAAATTTGGGAGTATGAACTTCTATTTATGTCTCGTTATCAAACATATGTAATTAAGAGATTATGCCAAAATTAAGGAAGGGCCGCCTTAACATACCTGGAGTAGGGAAAACTTCGTGTGATATTCTTAAGAAGGATTACACTGTACTCCCTTAAAATTGTAAAATCTCACGTTGCTTAAGATACTATAAAATCTCTGTTTGAATTATTGAAGATCCGTTCCCTTCTATGTTAGCTTCAGATTCGTACTATTTCCCGAATTATTTTCTTGAATGCATATCAAAGGTTTGTAGCGACACACGAAATGTGCATCTCATTTAGAGTGGTTTTATTGTATTTTCAACAAAGTAAGATATTAGACGCCTCAATCTTTTGAAGGTTTCTTCATTTTAGTTGTATCTTTCTTGCTTAGGGAAGTGGAAATGGGAAAGAAAGCTCATATGTAGATTGACTACTATATGTTTGTAATACTGATTGTTGACAGTGGAAATGGATTGCATGCAGGATCACAAATGTTGGCATTGAAAGAGCTTGTCTTCCTTTTGTTTGACAATCCATTTACCCAATATGACTAAGAGTCATATGTTTTTGGTAGTGGCTTGCTGCTACGTGGGGTGGTTTTTTTTTAAATCTTATCCCATAATTCATTAGTTAATTAGGTAATATCCCGTTATCTGATAATTAATTAATTACCCACATAATTAAGAATTATCTCAAATTACTTAAAGTATTACTCATTTAATACACTTTATACAATATTCTATCATGGTCATATTGTACCTTGTATGACACTAGTCCATAAATACGGGGTATTATAGCTTGAACCGTATTTTATCCCAAATTGCCAAACTTCGACGAAACTCATTTTCTTCTATTTGTTTACCTTCTCTCCTTCCTGAATTTACTCATCACGTGTTTAAAATAGCATAATGCTAATAATCTCAAGAAAATCTCATCCCCGAGTCTACGTCAATTAACTGAAGACGAAATTTTAACATACGAAAAACGTGAGATGTAACAAGAATGATATTTCACAACTTAACACTTTGCCTCAATAGGGGTCACGACCCTTGTAACTCAATATCAATTTCAACAAAAAGATAACTCAAGAATAACAACTTCAAGTAAATAGTTTAACAGTTAAATAAACAATACGGAATAAAAAAAACAAGAACTTCAGCTAAGCATGTAGAGCAATTATCAAGAAGAGATAAGACAAGTAGACATGTGAGAATAGACTAGAAACAATGACTATAACATGTTAAGGTAAGTCAATTAACGAGAAATTTACACATTTAGTCCGTGTACAAACTCGTCACCTTGCGTACACGGCTTTCACACATCACATTTATCACAAACAACACCAATCCTAAGTGGTAATTTCCCCACACAAGGTCAGGCAAGTCACTTACCTCAAATCGTGCTAACTCGATCAACTAGAAGTCCTTTCCCTCGATTATCCGACTCCGAACGGCTCGAATCTAGCCAAAATAATTTCATACTATAAATATAAACTGTAGGAAACTATTTCGAACAATAAAATCACGATTGTTACGAATAAATAAAAATTCAACTCAAAAAGTCAACCCGACCTCGCGTCTCAGAATCCGACCAAAATTATAAAATTCGAACACCCACTCGATATCTAGTCCAACCATGTAAGAATTACTCAAATCCGATCTCAAATAGTCTTTCAGAACCCCAAATTTAAGCCTAAGAAGTTTTTCATAATTTTCCAACTCAAATCCCTAATTACATGATAAAAACAATAATAGATTCGAGTAATTTAACCAAAATCGAATTAGAAATTCTTACCCCAACAATCTCTCTGAAAATCTCCCGAAACTTCGCCTCACACCGAGTTCTCTAAGTCCAAATTATGAAATAAGAGATAAAACCCTTGTTTTGAAGTTTAAGCGTGCTGGCACGCCTAGTGATTTACACATCGCGATCGCGGAATTCGCGAAGGACAAAACCTTCATCAGTCTAAAATCTTCTAGGCGGACGCAAAGAACTGGTCTTGAATGCGGTGAGTAACATTCCAAAGCTACGCGATCGTGTGCACAGATTCAAGATCGCGTAGAGCAACGCGTCAACCTTCTTAGACCCCCTATTCCTTCATTGCGAATGCGGCACCGCTCGCGCGTTCGCGTCTGCCCCTCCAAACTTCGCGATCGCGAAGACCATCTCGCGATCGAATAGAACAATTTCACACATGTCAGTCTTAAAGCTTCGTGATCGCGGGCCCTCTTTTGCGATCGTATAAGAGGAAACCAGACTCGGAAAACCAGCAATCTCTCAAAGCCAAGAATAAAGCCGAACTTGATCCGAATCACCCCCGAGGCCCTCGGGCCTCAACCAAACATGCCAACAAGTCCTAAAACATCAGACAAACACGCTTGAAGCGTCAATCTAAGCCTAAGAAACTTATGAACTTCCTAATTTCAAAACTAATGCCGATTCATACCGAAACAACTTCGTTTGACTTCAAAATTTGCACACAAGTCATAAATGACATTACGGACCAATTTCAACTTCCAAAATCGGGATCTGACCCCGATATCAATGAAGTCAACTCCCTGTCAAACTTTTCAAAATCCTTCATTTTTCAACTTTCGCCAATTCACGCTGAAACGATCTACGAACCTCCAAATTAACACCCGAACACGCTCCTAATACCAAAATCACCATACAGAGCTATTGGAACCATCAAAACTCTATTCAAGAGTCATCTTCACACAAGTCAAACTACGATCAACTCTTACAACTTAAACCTCCCACTTATGAACTATGTGTCCCATTACACTCCGAAACTCAGCCGAAACCAAAACCAAACACCTGGGCAATTTACATGACCACAATAATGCATAGAGGAGGCAATAAATAGGGGATCAGGGCCCCATATTTTTTATTACCAAAAATAGGTTTATAGGTTATTGTTGGAAAATAATGAGTAGTTTCAAATAGAAAATTAGATATTTTTATATGAAAGGAAAGCGTACATGTGTAACTAATTGAAGTGAGAGTAAATAATTTTTTTTATTTTTTATTTTTTATAAATGTGAGTTACTCTTCCAAAGCTTTTTTTGGTGAAATCATTACATTCCACTTCTCGGCTTTTTTTTTTCCATCAAGAAATATGTAGTACTAAATTGTATTTTTATAGTATTTTATTTTCTTTCTTGGTTTGTCAAGAGTCAATCTCTTGCATAATGTTTATACTCTTCTATATTCCCTTTTCAGCTTTTTTCGGGTTCAAGTCGGATAACTTAGTAGTATTATTCTCCAAAAATCATAACTTAAGAGTACTATTGATAAAATATATTGCACACTCTTTTTTGTCTTTTCCTGAAGCTTCAAGCATTGTGAGTTATTGAAGTAGCAAAAAGATATCTTGAAATTACGTCATCAATCTTCTTGAATTAAATTCTACTATTCTAGCTTTTAAATGTTATTCTCATTTTATTCTTACTTCATAGTTATATATTGTTTTGTAATTATTTATCAGAATTTAAACATGTCAAATAAAAAAATGAATCTAGTTGTTCAAAACTAAAAGAAAAGAGTTAAAACTATCATACTGTCCCAAAAAGGTTATTAGGAGAGGTCGATTATAAAAAGTTTTAATAATTGTATTTCTCAAAATGCTAGGAAATGGAATCCAAATACGTGCGGGTGTATATATATATATATATTAATTTGTTTCCCCGCATTTTCTTTCTCACTTAGTAATAAGACATTTTCCTAACTTTGTTGGGTCCTTTAATTAAGGGTGAGTATTGAGTTCTTAATTTGAGAAATGGTGATTCTTTTGAGATTAGTGTTAATGACACTAATTAAAAGAACCAAGGTTTTCTTATTTACATAAAGCTCATGCCTTCCCCTCCTCTCTCCGCCTCACGGCCTCCTCCTCCGCCTCCACCTCCTCCACTTTCTCCTCCTCCGCCTCCGCCTCCTCCACCTCCAGCTTCTTCAGTAAATCCAACAACTTCAGCAAGTTGTTGCAACAATTCGATATGTATCGCAACAACTATAAAATTTGTTGTAGCAACTTCAAAATATTGCAACAATTATCCATAGTTATTGCAATTACTCAACAAATACTGAGTTGATTCCGCAAATGTTGCAAGAAATACTGAGTTGTTGCAATAAAGTTTTTCTAACTTTTTCACCTTTGTGGCTTTTGGCATAGTGTCCACGAAAGCTGCTTGAATTATGTAGTTAAAAAATTTATTTTCTTCCTTCGATATTTTAATTAGAGAAATTCTTCGAATGAAGGCGTGCAACTTTGTGAAATGCGCCAACTTCATTAATTATTTTAATATTATGAAATATTTCTGAAACATATGGATTTTAATTAACATACTTCAATTTACAAAGCCAGACGAATCTAAAGATGTATAAATTTTAAATAAAGAGAAATACACATTCATATGCTGATGAAATTGAGGTCTAAAAAGAGATGACATGTCACCACTCTTAAGCCACCAAAGTCATTAATTTTTTCTCCTTAGTTTTTACATGTGTCTTTTTAAAAAAATATCATGTCCATAATCACTCCTCTTTTGTTTCGTAAATTGTACTCTAAATTATATTCATAACTCTCATGTCTTTTAAGTCCATATCTTCCAAATGTTTAATGTGTATGTTTATGAGACCTTATGCCTTATTGTCTTCCTCTGTATATTCTCTATAGTAAATCCATATTTTGGTTTCATGAAGATCCCTTAGGCATGTTTATCCCTACCTTTCCAAATTTGGAGTAGAAATGTCGCAAAAGAATCAAAGATTCGTTAACCTTAGGCCTTATTATCCCTTGCATGTGTTTATAATCCCAAAAGTAATTTTTCTTTTGTCTTTGTAATTCTCATTCTTGTCGATTACCTTAGTGCATCCCAAAAATGCACCTTACATGGGTGTTTTTTTTTTGTTTTTTTTTTTTTTTTTTTTTTGTAATTATTAAGAAATATAATGATTATTTTCACGAAAAATCATGCACTCATATCAGTATCTTTTTTAACCCAAAATCAGAGATGTCGGTCGGATTTCACATGATGTCCGTTTCAACTTGGCTTATGCAGGATTTTTAGTAAGCGGTGTCAAAAATAGAAAAAATGAATGAATAAATAAATTACTATAATGAAAAGCGGTATCATTTTTTATATTTTATACCCAATATTTTTATTTTGTATAATAAGCGGTGTTATGTGAGACCAGGTGCAGCATGGGTATCCCGTCGCTATCCCCCCTTTTAACTCTAATTATATGCCTATTTAAACAGTACGAGGTGAGGTTGAGGAAATTAGCTCTTTGCTACGTACCTACTACCCTTATATATTTCCCCATCTCCCTTGTTTAACTTTCCTATAGTAGAAAGAAATTAAAGGTTGAGGAAATGAGCTCTTTGTTAGTCATGTGCCAGGCCCAGCTCCTCACATCCAAGAGCTCTAATTTGGGTCTTCTATCATCATCTCCGTCTGTGCGTAGTTTTTGCAAGATTTCAAACTCACTGAACCTGGAAAAGCATAATATCGATGATGATAGTATCCAACTATTTATCCCTAAACATGTTGCTTTGATTATGGATGGAAACAGGAGATGGGCTAAGGATGGAGGTTTACCTGTGCAAGAGGGTCACAAATTTCTTACTCCAAATCTCAAAAATATTTGCAGCATTTCTTCCAAACTGGGAATACAAGTTATCACTGCTTTTGCTTTCTCTACTGAAAACTGGACCCGTTCCCAGGTACTCATCCTACCGTTGCAACTCCAAATTTAACCTCATTCCTTTTTTAATGGTTGGCTTACTTTTGAACTTTGAAATGGACCTACATATTCATATGTGTACGATATTAATTATTTGAATTATACATTTTCTCTTATCATGATGGCAAGCATGTTCTGACTAAATATATGAACCTTCTTTCTAATTCAATTAAGTTGCGAGAATCACGTTCAATCTTAGAAGTACATATATAACTTTAGTCATAAAATAGTAATTGTCAAGTGAGTTCAAATAAAATATTTATATAAAATTTATGCAACTTTAATCGTAATTTATACATATACACAGTATTATTTTTTGACGAAGCGGGTTCAGTTGAACCCGCTTTCCACCATGTACGTCCGCCACTGGCAGTAACGAAAGCTCACGCATTCGTGCAAAAGAAGTAATACAAATATCTCTAGTAGTCGGTCTATTTCCATCAGCCGGTCGGTGGGAGCGAGAAATTTTGGATATGTTTAGTGTTTCTACCATCAGTCATCCGAATTTACGTCGCATATCAATAGATTATGATTTTGAGGGTCATCCATTACGAAATGACCTATCTCTATGTGAATATGTGGAAGTATGCTATAATGATCTAGAAAAATGTGTAGTTTCTGAATCCATTTAGATGACCCAAGAATTTAGCTATTTCGACAAACTCATTGTACCTTTATAACTTGCACAAGTATGTTAAATCTGTTGGGAATAAACCTCCTACAAAAATAATATTCACGGTAATAAAAATGGAATTATAACGTAGCACCTAGATACAGTAATCAACAAGAATAACAATAACAACAAGAACACAAAGATTTTTACGTAGAAAATATTTTTGAATAACGGAAAAAACCACGACCCCGAGAGGAGCAACTAATATCACTATAAAAAGAAATTTTACACTTTGTAGGTATGAGTAAAATACTCCAAAGATCACTACAACACTCAAAAGAAATAACCTTCTTTTGATATTCCCACCTCAGTACAATATCGCTGTCTCTTTTTTTCTCACAGACTATTTTCTTATACCCTGTCTGTGAAACCTCACTCTTTTTTTTGTTGGTGTGTAGAAATGAGAGTCGAAACTCTCCTTTTATAGCTGAAGCTTCACTCTCTGAAACCTACTATATTTGACAATTTGTACACACTTTTTCTTCTTTTTCTTTCTTTCATTTATGGGGATGGACCCCTTTCCTTCTTTTTTCTTTCTTTCATTTATGGGGATGAACCCCACAAATCTCCCCCACCGAACTCATTCACGTGAAGGAGGTAACACCGGACTTCTAGCTTGAGTGCATGCCGACAAGATCTTTGCATAATTCGAACTTTTCTCTTGGTACCACCTTAGTGAGCACTTGTATAAATCTTCAAGACTTTTAGAGATTCATTCTCTAGCATTTCTTGAATCCAGTAATATTTCACGTCGATGTGTTTGGTCCTTACATGGTACATGGAGTTCTTGCTAAGGTCTATTTCACTTTGACAGTCACAATAGACGACATACTCCTTCTGATACAATCCAAGCTCTTGAACGAACCATTTCAACCATATCATCTCCTTACCAGCTTCAGTAGCGACAATATACCCCATTTCAGTTGTAGAGAGTGCGACACACTTCTGCAACCTCGACTTTCATGATATAGTTCCCCCTGAACATTTAAATAAATATCCAGTAGTGGATTTTCTGTTATCAATGTCACCTCCCATATCAACATCTGTATAGCCCTTCAAGATTGGATCAGATCCTCCAAAGACAATCAATCTCCTGCGGTACCTCTCAGGTACATGTGTATCCACTTGGCTGCTTCCCAATGTTCTCTTCTAGGATTTTCAATAAACCTGCTGACAACACTAACTTCGTAAGCAATATCAGGTTTAGTGCATACCATTGAATACTTTATTAAGATAAGAAATGATAATACACCACTTTTATACAAAAATTTCTCAAAGACTGGTAGTACAAATCATGATTTTCTAAGATTAGAATTTACAAAGCTGCTATGAAATAAATACATCACTTGTTCGAAATGTTATCAAAAAGTCAACGCCCCGATCAAACTTCCCAAAAATTTATCTTTCGTCATTTCAAGCCTAATTCCAGTACGGACCTCCAAATAATTTTTCGGACACGCTACTAAGTCCAAAATCACCACACTGAGCTACTGGAATCATCAGAATTCGAATACGAGATCGTTTACATATAAGTCAATATCCGATCAACTTTTCCAACTTAAGTTTTCAATTATGAGACTAAGTGTCTCAATTCACTCCGAAATCCTTCCGGACCTTAACCAACTAACCTGGTAAGTCATAAAACAGCTGCAAAGCATAACTTGAGCAATAAATGAGAGAACGGGGTTATAATACTCGAAACGATCGGTCGGGTCGTTACACATACTCTGTGGAAGGGTACCTGCACGACTCTACCCTTCGCCTTTCTTATCTTCTCAGAGGTTGAGGTTGTTCTTCTCCCTAAGTGGGGTACTCCACTTGCTCGACATCATCATCAAGTTTCTCCTCCTTCTCAATAACCTCATCAGATTTCTCCCCCTGCTCGGCAACCTCGTCGGTCGTACTTTCTGCACTTATGGGATAGTTAGGTGAAGAAGGAATGGTAACAAGGTTAGGGATTATACCATTCTTCGTATTCTCTGACTGATCATCTGCAACTCAAACTCCACTTTTTCAGAAGATTACATCTTTGCTTCTAATTACCTTCTTTACAGTATCCTACAATATATACCCGAATTCTTCATCTCCATATCCGATTAATATACGTGGAACAGATTTCTCATCCAGCTTTGTTCTCTGCTCCTTTGGTACATGTGCAAAAGCTCTGCAAGCGAACACATTTAGATGTGAGTAGGACACTTCCTTGTTGGTCCAAACTCTCTCTGGGATGTCAAACTCCTATGGAACTGATGGACTCCTATTGGTTAGGTAACAGGTTGTCTGAACTGCTTTACCCCAGAATGACTTATGCAGTCTAGCCTTTCTGACCATGATTCTCACCTTCTCAACAATGGTGTGGTTCATCTTTTTGGCTACGCCATTGTGCTGTGGGGTTCCAAGAACTGTCTTTTCATGTTCTATCCCATGACTTGAACAGTACTCTTCATATTCCCTTGAAGTGTACTCACCTCCATTGTCATTTAGGAGGCACCTTAGCTTTCGACCCGTCTCTCTTTCCACCAGAGCATGAAACTTCAAGAAAACTTGAAACACATTATCTTTGGTTTTTAGGATATAAACCCATAATTTACGTGAATCATCATCAATAAAAGTAACGAAATATTTGTTACCACCTACAGACCTTTATTTGTATTATTCTAGAAGCTCATGCACTTATGACACCAATTCTGGGATGGTAATTAGACATCGTTATTTTATGGATTATTCACTATATTTCAGACTTTATTTCCGCATTTAATTTTTTGTTATTAATAAATTTAAAAATTGTTTTAAAATGAATAATATTATTCTAACGTTGTCTTCGCTAGCAAGTAAAATGTTAGGCGACATCACAATCCCGAAGGTGGGAATTTCTGGTCGTGACAAAACTTAAGGACCAAAAATGGTCATTTCCTTCATTTCATTTTTGGATTTTTGGAGGACGGTTCTTGGGCGATTTTGAAGATTTCTTCACGACTTTGACTTGGGTAAGTTTCATATATCCAAAAGTGATTATATTTCAGATATCCATAGTTATATTCATCATTTATTTCAGATTTAAATGAAAGAAATCAAGATTTTTGCAAAACTTTTTAGGAATGAATATTTTAGATTTGGAGATCGAGTTGTTATCGGAATTTGATAAAATTGGAATGTGTGGACTCGTAATTGAATGAGTTATCGTATTTTGTGAGTTTCGTCGTATTCCGAGACATGGGCCCCACGGACAATTTTTGAGTTAAATTTTGGATTTTGTTAGAAAATTAGTCATATTGAATTAATTCCTATAATTAGTATTCACTGAATTGAATTAATTTGGTTAGATTTGAGCTGTTCGAAGGTCAATTCAAGCAAGAAGGCAATTTTGAAATATCGGCCTAACTTCAAAAAGGTAAGTATCTTGCCTAACCTTGAGTGAGGGAATTACCCCTTACGCATTGAGTCTTATGTGGAAATTGTGTGATTATGTGAAAATTGTGTGATTTGAAAACCATGTACGCGAGGTGACAAGTACTTGGTTTATATGTGTAAACTATATCGGTTAAAAATTTGTAGACACCCTTATGCATTAAATTGGAAAATTATGGAAATTTAGTAAATCCTTGATTTGTCATGCCTCATTCTTTGTTTGTTGAGTTTGTATTTATATGATAATTTGGTGTGATTGCGACTTGGAATTTTATGAGAATTTCGTGTGTTTGTTGATTTGCTATTTCCTGGAATTAATTATATTATGGATTTTTCCGTATGCAAATAATTTATTAAATAAGTTTAAATTGAGGTACTAATATATTTTTCAAAAATTTGGACTAAAGAAGATGTTGTGTCATGCTGAGTTAATTTTCCTTTCTAGTTGTTATTTTCGAGGTTTATATACGTTGTGTGGAGCCTTGAGCTATTTGCTATGAAATTAATTAATTTTGTTGTATCTTTGGAATTGGTTGTAGCCTATAGGCAATTTATAATATGAATTGTTATGTCATGTTATCGTGGTAATATCCGTGTAAATTGTTGTGTGATTAAGGTTACTGTTATGCGGCGGATAAGGGTGGCATTCCACTATTGATATTTTGTGGGAATTAGGGTGGCATTTCACAATAGTTATCTGTGTTGGGATATTATTTGGGCGGAGCGATAAGGGTGGCTATTAAACGGAGCGATAAGGGAGGCTAATATAAGAGCGATAAAGGTGGCTATTATAGGAGTGATAAGGGTGGCTACATCGAGCAAGGGACTGCCCAAAGAAGGCAGTGTTAAATGCTATGACTGTCGTAGATAGGAGGGCTGCATTGGAGGCAATGACCGGTAACAAACAAATGTCGGGTGTCAATGCAATTATGGCTGAGAATAGAGGAGACTGAGGGGCGTTGATTGTCAACCCCTTAGGACTCAAAATTGAGTTAATCGACGAGGACATCGAGTTTCAAAGGGTGCGGGTGGTTTGTTAGACCTCCACCTCTTTGGGATTGAGTTGACAACGAGAGCGTTGTCAAGGACAGCAAGAGTGTTGCCAAGCTAAGGTGCGCGAGCTAGCACCAAGGCAAAAGAGAAATGGGCAAGCGAGGACCAAGGCTTTGAGGGAGGCAAGGCAGCTTGGCAAGGTCTTTAAAAAGAGATGTGGGCTGAGGGTGACACTTAAACATGGCAAGAGCATCAAAGCATGAGGCTGTGATGCCATGGCAAGGCAAAACCAAAGTGTGCAAGGCAAAGTATTGAGGCGACGCACATGCTAGACGACGGGAGTGTGGGCGTGCACCATGTGAATTGGGACTCTGCTGCTTCTATGACACTATTTAGTGGTCCTACTTTGCTGATATCCGTGTTTCCACCATGTGATAAAGTAGTTAAGCTATCAATCATGATAGATATCATGTTTAGGCATTATGTTGATACTGTTTGGACCCCTAGTGGCCGTTTCTTACTGTCATCTCACTGATTTTATTGATATTTCGTACTCAGTCATATCCATGCATTCATACCATAACTCAGTCTCAGATATTATTTATTGATACATCATATCATTATTGTCGGGCTAGTTTCATGACATTGTGAGCCCGTGAGTGAGACTGGATAGATTGACGACTAAGTGAGGCTGAGGGCTTGAGTGAGAGTGACATTTTGGGATCGGGCTGCACGCGGCAACATATTATATTGATTATATTTTGTGGGATCGGGCTGCACACCGCAACGATAAATTGATTATATTTTATGGGATCGGGCTTTACACTATATCGATCTATTGATTACATTTTCTGGGATCGGGCTACACGCCGCAGCGATATAGCGCTTGGGCTGAAGGAGCCCCTCCGGATTCTGCACACCCTCAGTGAGCGCAGTCGACTATATATATGTGGATCGTGCTGCATGCCGCAGCGGGTATTGTACAGCGCTGAGTGATTGAGTGTGCTGAGCATTGAGCATAGTGAGAGAGGATGCGAGATAGTGAGATTGAGTATTCTGAGAGTGTGAGTACATGATTCATCTCTGAGATACATGGCATTGGCAAGCACACATGACATACAGGCATAGAGATGCATTTTTTCCTGATGATGTACGGTATCACGTCATTCATGACTTTTTACACACATTGATATGTGGGCATAGAGAGATATGTGGAAAAAAATGAAACATCTTATTGATTGTGGAAAGGATATTTGGAAAAATTACAGTTTTCAAATTTACTTATAATTTTGACATTTTCGGTTAAAGATTTCGATTTTCACTAAAGTACTTGAAAAGGACTATTTTATAGAACTGTGAACGAGCTGAGCATTTTACTTCTGAGATACATCTCTTATTACCTGTGTTATGTTGTTATGAACTATTGTGGAATATTGGTATTGTACCCGACCTTATGTTAGCTCGTCACTACTTTCAACCTAAGGTTAGGTTTGTTACTTACTGAGTACATATTAGGAATTGAGACATTTTGACTAGAATTAGAAGACAATGTGAAAGTTTCACTAGAAAGATCACCACTTGTTTCAGAGTGGTCACCATAAGTCACTTCAGAACAACATATGTTATTTTTACATGTAGAAGATCCTACTTTTTGACATATTTTTTCTTTGCAGCCAATTGTTTTGTAAGAAGAGCTATTTTTGGGATTAAAAATAGGTTCCACTTGTTTGAAACACTCAACACAAGGCTCACATTGTATCCATGTCAAGTCACTACCAGTGTCAGCAATGGAAAGGGTATCTATTGTTGGAGTTCCAATAAAGAGTTTCATGAGGTATTCACTTGGGATTGGGACAATCGTGGGGTCGGTTGTACTCATACTACACTTTTGTATCTTGCGTACAAATGTTGGTTATTGTTGTTGCTGTGTTCGATGGGAGCTGGATTGAAGATGTACCTGCGTCCCGGCTGTAGTTGCCCCTTGTTCGTGGTAGCTTTAGATCTATAAAACTCTGTTTATGTACTTTTCAAACAGACTATGTATTTATTTCATTTCAGCTTTGTAAACTCTATTCTTCGAAGCTCATGATTTGTACTACCAGTCCTTGGGAAATGTATAAAATTCAGTAAATTACTATTGTTTATTTGTCTTGTTAATATCATTGAAATTGGATAGTTACTAGTTGGATTACTTGGCGGGTTGGATTAGGTGCCATCACGACTAGTGAATTTGGGTCGTGACAAGTTCATATCAGATCTCTAGGTTCATAGGTTCTACAAGTCATGAGCAAGTGTCTAGTAGAGTCTTGCGGATCGGTATGATGACATCTATACCTATCTTCAAGAGGCTATAGGACATTTATGATATACTTCCCATCTCTCTTTCCTTATCGTGCGACATTAATTTAGCTTGAAGTATAAATCTTTGAATTCCTTCCACGCATTCATATGCGCACATGAGCGCTCGGTATCAGCTGTGTAATGACGGCTTGTGATTCCATGGTTGAGGTGCGAGATGTGATTTTTGGCATGCTGACGATCGGCCAGTCTGGAGGACTTGAGTCCGGGTTTTGACAGTAGCTTGAGCACGGAGATTTAGATTGAGTGAGCACGTACTTTTGGGACTTATATGTCCGTTAGTGTCCCTATTAGTAGAATTTATGATTGGATGACTACGTGGTGAGTATGATGTGACTGCGAGATATATTCAGATTGTTCGAATGTAATGAGAAGTGTTTCCTTGAAATGTAAAGGAGGGGCCATTGGGTGCTTGATTTTTGTTTTGATGTGACGTACAGTCTCGAGTATGAGTGCATTGAAGGATCCTTTCTGTTGCTTAATGCTGGAGCGAATTAGGTTCTTATGTCTTATTGTCGAGGTCAGACTTAGGGAGATTAAATGATTACCTAGTAGTTGTGGCTATGAAAGGGTATCAAGAAATGTCAGTTTGAGGCTAAGCGTGTGGGTTATAACCTGCGAGGTAATCTATGGATGTGTGATTTTATAATGTTGCGTGGAGGCTTTCTTTTCTACCAGCAGGGTATATTTGTGCAATCTGAGTTTAGATTGGTTGTAACAGTTGACCTGACTATAACGAGGATGATTGTGAGATTTGCAGACGATTTGAGGTACTAGATGGTTTGTGCTGCATGAGCTAATGAAGGATTTAGTCGAATCTCACCGCGGTATTATGGCAGTAATAGAGTATGGGCATTATGAGTTATTGTGTGTGTTAATCTATGGCTTTGAGTCAAGTGGGGGAGTCTGCTATCGACGAGTTGCTTGCAAGATTATGTGTTGTATTGGTTTCAGTTTGAGGTATACTGGTGAATCAGCTATGACTGTAGGGGTTGAGATTGAGGAAGACTCGAGTAAAAGAATTTCTGGATACACGTTTTACTACACTCTGTGGGTATATGGGGATCATGGAATGGTTGAGTGGGTAGACATGAAAGATGTAGTGTGCATGGAGTAGGAATTTTCTTGGTCGCGTTAAGGTGGGGTTACTCCTTTGGGTGTCATCGTGCCTATGGGGCACCGGTCGTTTGGCCCGTTTGGGGTGGTGCAATAGAGATTTGAGCAGAGTGGATGACTATCGAGAATGGTTCTAATGGATATAAGAATTATATGTAGCAATTGGGAATTTTGGATTAGTATATGGCTAGGATCTGATATTTGCATAGGACGGCGTCGAGACTTGTGGCATTTTGTTTTATATCATTGGGGATTATGAATTTCAATATCAAGAAGGTGAAGGAAATAGTTTTAGGTTCATATAATGTCTCTTTAGAGTGGGTGTCTCGGTTGTGGTGCTTCAGGGTGCTTAAGAGGGAAGTCGACGGCTTATGGGCCTTAGGGAAATTTAGTTTTATATTAGGGTCTCTTGTGTGGTGAATTTTGATTAAGGATCGTGGTGTTCTAGCAAGGAGAAGTATCAATTTGAAGGCAATTTGAAAAGAACTTGGAGAAATAGTACAACTTGGTAGTAGGTTGGGTTAGCACAGTAATGGATATAATCAGTTCTTTGGGTACTTACGACGTGGCTAGTCTCTACAGGTGTTTCGTGGCAATGCTCTTGGGTTTTGGCAACCTGCATGGCTGGGTTGAGTTAGAGAGATTCGATTCTAATAGCTTGGTTATGTGCAAATGGGTTTGAAGAGTTCTCAATGCTTTTTACCAAGGTTCGAGGGGTATATTTCCTACTAGCGTGAGGAGCATGTTGTGTATAGTGATTTTCTCCTGGGTGAGATCGAATGGAAGGTTTCTGACTGAACGGTATGTATTCTGCTTGTGACTCGAAGTGGACTATCAAGTTCTCGTACTTTTCTTAGGATGGCATGATATATGCGGTGTGTTGTGTGGGATTGAGATTTATGTGAGCGGGATCACAGTTCTGTTTTGGAAGGGAAGGTCATAAAATTCGTAGGCAGCATGGACGGTTTCAGGTGACTATTTAAATGATACTACTATTTGGTATTGCCTGAGAAGAGTGTACATTTCAGAAGGGGCAATGTGTTTTGATGTACGGATACTTCACTGGTACTACGGCACTCTCTTAGTTTATCGACTACTGATATTTAGATTTTGTTATGTGGAACGGAAGAATTTTAGAATAATTCATCATGGGATGGTCGTGTATGAGAGACGTGTTAGACATCCGGGTAGTGGAGTTGGGATAAGATTTGGTGATTCGTGGGTTCGATCGATTTGGAGACTGGAGTTCTCAGAAGTGGATTGTTTCATGGTTGTGGACTGTGAAGTCATGGCCGAAGCTAGCCAAATGATAGTGTGTGTTATGATTCAGTCATTGTGGGCTTTCGGAGGTTTTATTTATCTAGTTGTGGGTTCCCGGAGTTGATTTGAGGGTCCATTGGTAGGCCCAATTAGGATATGTATTCTATACCAAGCCGGATTGGTTGGCTCCATACTGCTATTATTGAGGGATGTACCATTCGATTGGTGTTGAGCTTATTTGTGTTCTGATAGGTTCTGTGAGTTACTCTACTATGCCACGAGGGGTTGTGATTCGTTGGTTGTATGCATACATGGTGCGGTTCTATTATGGCCTTATAACGGAATTTGAGCAAGAAGAGTATTGGATATTGCTTGGTTGATGGCGTATTGGTTATGTTCTTTCGAGTTTTGTGTGGCATAGTGTCATTTTCTTCTTCGTGGTTATGGTAATGCACTTTGAGTACTTGATGTCAGACTGCGCATGGTTATTGATTTTTAGCAGGGTGGCATGAGGTATTTCATATGGACCAGTATTTGGATAGGGTCGCGCATTGCAGTAGGGTTATGTGGAAATATGATCCTATATGTTTGATTCGTGTGTTATGGTTCTATGGTGTGTGATGGGTTTAAGCATTTCGTTGTGATGGTACTTGTTGCGCTTGCGGGGCGGTTCTCTCGTTTGAGTCATTTTCCATGATTGAGTACATTTGGAATGTTGCTATTTGGTGCACGAATTGCATGGGTTTTGGTTTTAGATTGTATTGATGTGTCATGTCACTAGAGTGGTCATGTTGGATGAGATGAGGTCATTGGACCTAGAATGGATGCTATCGGATTTGATTGTAGTATAGTTAGAAGGATAATATCGGAAGTTGGCTTAAAAATTGGCTATAGTTCTTGTGGAAGGAGAGGGAGCTCCATGACCTGTTGATATGATGAATGGTTATGAATTCTGCATGTTTCTTTCATCATCGATAGTGTACGAAGGTTTTAGAACGAGACTTTGTTTGATATAAGGTCTATTACCGGTATTGGGTTGTTTTGAGCAGCTACTATGATTTGAAATTATCGCTATGATTATTTGAGTTATGTGGTACATCATGTGATTACATCTTTTGTTATGGTGAAGGCTTGATACAGCTTGTTCAGACTTATACAGTGTGTAGATGCGAGATTCTGATCTTATAGAAATTGTGGATGTTGGAAATTGGATTCTAAGGTTTATGGGCTAGGTTGAATTAAGAAACTACAGTTATGTTGTGTTGTCGGGCCTATATGGGATAGGGTGACATGAGATCACCCCAGGGTATATGCATGGTAAGGTTACACGGCGATTTTATGGCTTTTGGAACAACTCTTGGCACGTTCGAGGACGAACGTATGTTTAAGTGGGGGAGGATGTAATGACCCGACCGGTCATTTTAGGCATTTACACTTCGCTCGGTTGTTTGAGGGCATGAGTAGCTCCGTATGATGTATTATGACTTATGTGAATCGTCGGTTTTGGTTTTTAGGCTATTCGGAAATTGATTTGGAAGAATGATTCTCAGCTAGAAGCTTTAAATTTGAAAGAGTTGACCAAGTTTGACTTTTTAGTAGCTAACCTCGGATTGGATTTTGATGGTTCCGTTAGCTGCGTTGAGTGATTTTGGACTTAGGAGCGCAACCGGATTGTGATTTGGAAGTCCGTAGTAGAATTAGGCTTGAAATGGCGAAAAGTTGGAATTTTGAAAAGTTTGACCGGGGGTGGACTTATTGATATCGGGGTCGGATTCCGATTCCGGAAGTTGGAACAGGTCCGTAATGTCAAATGTGACTTGTGTGCAAACTTTGAGGTCAATCGGATGTGATTTGATAGGTTTCGGCATCAGTTGTGGAAGCTTGAAGTTTCAAAGTTCATTGATTTTAAATTGAGGTGTGATTAATCGTTTCGATGTTGTTATGTGTGTTTTGAGGCCTTGAGTAGGTCCTTGTTATGTTAGGGGACTTGTTGGTATATTTGGACATGGTCCCGAGGGGATCAGGCGTGTTTAGGATTAATTTCGGATCATTTTCCTTCATGTTTACACTGTTGTGTCCTGCTGGTTTCTAGTGTCTCAGTCCTTCATCGCGTTCGCCTGGCAAGTGTCACAAATGCGTAGTGTATTTTGATGGCAGCAGCAAATTGTTCTTCGCGATCGCGACGTATGTCTCGCATTCGCGTAGAGTTGGGGCAAGTCCTCTTCGCGTTCGCATATGGAGGATCGCGTTCGCATATGGAGGTTGGCAGTTCTTCTATGCGATCGCGTAAGGTTAGTCGCATTCGCGAAGCTTTGGCAGCATTGTTTATCGCGTTCGTGTGGTGTGTATCGCGAATGTGTCGAGTCTTTTGTGGCAGTGTGGGTTTTATTCATCGCAAACACGATGGATTTCCCGCATTCGCGAAAGAGGAGGCCTGGCAGATTATAAATACTCTATTTCGAGGGTTTCGACCATTTTTACATTTTTTGAGCTATGAAGATCGGATTGAGGCGATTCTTGAAGCAATGTTTACCATATGAATTGGAGTAAGTGTTCTCTACTCCATTTTGGTTATATTCCATGAATCTATCTTCGATTTTAGCTTTTGGTTGTTGAATTTTAAAGAGGAAATTGGGAGTTTTGGCCTAAAGTTTCATAATATGAATTTTTGAGTTTTGAAGAACGATTTGGAGTAGGAATTGAGTGAAACTAGTATGGTTGGACTCGTAATTGAATGGGTTGTCGGATTTTGTAAGTTTTATCGGGTTCTGAGGCATGGGCTCGGGTGTGATATTTGGCCAGTTTTGGGTTTTGATTAAGGATTCGATCTTTATCATTTGGAATTGTTTCCTTGGGATATATTTGAGTTGCTTTTGGCTAGTTTTGAGCCGTCCAGAGGTCGCTACGCGTGTGCTGGAATTTTTGGAGCATCGCTTGTCCTGCTCGGCATTGACTAGTTCGAGGTAAGTAACTCTTCTAAACTTAGTGTTGAGGGTATGAAACCCTACAATATGTGTTATGTGATTGGTATTGAATTGACGCACATGCTATGTGACGGGTGTGTGGGCGTGCACCATGTGAATTGGGACTCTACTGCTTCTATGGCACTATTTAGTGGTTCTACTTTGCTGATATGCGTATTTCCACCATGTGATAAAGTAGTTAAGTTGTCAATCATGTTTAGGCATTATGTTGATACTGTTTCGACCCCTAGTGGTCGTTTCTTACTGTCATCTCACTGATTTCATTGATATTTCATACTCAGTCATATCCATGCATTCATACCATAACTCTGTCTCAGATATTATTTATTGATATATCATATCATTGTTGTCGGGCTAGTTTCATGACATTGTGAGTCCGTGAGTGATACTGAAGATATTGATGACTGAGTGAGGCCGAGGGCCAGAGTGAGAGTGACATTTTAGGATTGGACTGCATGCGGCAACATATTATATTGATTATATTTTATGGGATCGGTCTGCACGCCGCAGCAATATATTGATTACATTTTTTGGTATCCGGCTACACGCCGCAACGATATAGCGCTTGGGCTGAAGGAGCCCCTCTGGAGTCGCACACCTCCAGTGAGCGCAGTCGACTATATATATGTGGATTGGGTTGCACGCCGCAACGGGTATTGTATAGCGCTGAGTGATTATGTGTGATGAGCATTGAGCATAGTGACAGAAGATGCGAGATAGTGAGATTGTGTACTCTGAGAGTGTGAGTAAATGATTCATCTCTGAGATACATGGCATTGGCATGCACAATGACATACAGGCATAGAGATGCATTATTTTCCTCATGATGTGCGGTATCACGTCATTCATGACTTTTTACACACATTGATATGTTGGCATAGATAGGTATTTCACACTTTCTATTTGGAAAGAAAATGAAACATCTTATTTATTGTGAAAAGGATATTTGGAAAAATTACAATTTTCAAACTTACTCGTATTTTTGGCATTTTCTGTAAAAGATTTGGGTTTTCACTTAGATACTTGAAAAGCATGACTATTTTCTGGAGCTATGAACGAGCTGAGTAGTTTACTTCTGAGATACATCTCTTATTACCTGTATTATGCTATTATGAACAGTTGTGGAATATTGGTATTGTACTCGACCTTGTGTTAGCTCGTCACTACTTTCAACCTAAGGTTAGGTTTGTTACTTACTTAGTACATGGGGTTGGTTGTACTCATACTACACTTTTGCACCTTTGTGATGACCCGATAGGTCATCTTATATTTTAGAACCTAATTCTGCATTTCGTGGTCTCAAAAACCTCATCTTAGCCTTCCTCAATTTGCGTGCGCAGTCCGAGTGTTCTTCCGGAAGGCTTATATGTTAAAAACTTATAAAAAGTGAATTTTTGCCTTAAAAATCAATTTAAGTTGACTTTGGTCAACATTTTTAGCAAACGAAGCCGGACCCATATTTTGACTGTCCCGGTGGGTCCGTAATGAAATATGGGACTTGGGCGATGTACGGAATTGAATTATGAGGTTCCTAGCTCGAGATGAATTTTTGTTAAAAATTGAAAGACTTAAAACCTAATGGTTTTAATAATTTGGTTTATGTTTGGGCTTGTGGATATCGGGTTCGTATTTTGGTTCCGGAGCTCGGTACAAGTTCATTATAATATTTAAGACCTGCCTATACATTTGGTAAGAAACAGAGTTGGTTTGACGTGATTCAGACGTTCGGTTGTGAAAATAGAGGTTTTAAAGATTTCTTGAAAACTTCATTCGATTTGGTGTTCAATTCGTAGTTTTAGGTGTTATCTTGGCGATTTGACCGCGCGAGCAACTTCATATGATATTTAAGGACTTGTGTGCATGTTTGGTTTGAAGCCCCGAGGGCTCGGGTGAGTTTCGGATAGGCTACATGATGTTTGGACTTAGAAAATCTGGTGTTTTTGCTGCAGCAATTGTTCTGATGTTTTTTTCGCATTCGCGAAGATACTCTCGCAAACGCGAAGGGTAAGTTGGTCAGGGTGAGTTTTTCCTCTTCACGAACGCGGAATAATGGGGGCATTACCCTTCACGAACGCGACCAGCTCATCGCGAACGCGTAGCATTTGAGACATGGGGGAGGGGTCAGACTTTCCTTCTACGCGAACGCGTGCACGGGCTCGCGAACGCGGTGAGGGTTTCACGATCATGTAAGCCTAGCAAGGTAGCTCTTTGAGAACGCGGTAGTGTCCTCGCGAACGCGATGAACACTGTCGCCCAGTTCATAAAACAGTCCCAAAATGGAACTTAAGCCATTCTTTCACATTTTCAAAAGCTAGACGGCCTAAAGGCGATTTTCAAAAGACATTTTCTTCCCTAAAGTGTTAGTAAGTGATCCTAAACCACATTTTTTCAATTACCTATTATATTTTATGAATTTTCAACCTAAAATTTAAGGTTTTCATGGTGGAGTTGGAGATTTTTGGGTAGAAACTAGGGATTTCAAAATTTGGGGATTTAGACCTCAAACTGAGGTCGGATTCTAAAATCAATTATATATCCGGGCTCGTGGGTGAGTGGGTAAATCGATTTTTGTCCGAACCTTGGGTTTTGACCAAGCGGGCCGGGGTCGGTTTTTGAGTTTTTGGGGAAAAGTTTGGGAAATCTGAATTTATGCAATGTAATTGATTCCTTTAAAAATATTTAATATTATTGTGTCGTTTTTAAATAGATACGAGTGGTTTGGAGGTGGATTCTAGAGGAAACGTTGTGATTGAGTATTGAGTGGCCTTCGGAGCGAGGTAAGTGTCGTGGTTAACCTTGGCTTGAGGGATTAGGTATTATTCGCTTATTTGCTATGTGTTTGTATGTTGAGTACAACGTATAGGTGAGGTGACGAGTACCTATACGTTTTTGTCAAGTCATAACATGCGAGTGAGTCTTATTATTGTAATTGTGGTATTCCTTGATCATATTGCTCATGATTAGACTAGCTATTTGTTATGATGAACAATTATTATTATGTTTTACGGAAATTGGTATTGATTGGCTATTGACTCAAAGTTGAGGTTAGTAACGTGGAATTGAATGTTGAAGTAAGACTTGTTCTTGATGTTTCTATCTCCTTGTTATTGTTTATTGTCTTGTTGAGGGAGAGTTTTAAAGCACAAAGGGTGATGTTGTGCAACGTTTTGTGAGTGAGTGTTAATGCACGAAGGGTGATGTCGTACCATGTTATGAAAAATATTAATGCATGAAGGGTGATGTCGTGCCGTTTGTATTGTTTCTTTTGGTGAGGTTGAGAGTAAATGCACGAATGGTGATGCCGTGCCGTTTCTATTGTTTCTTATGGTGAGGTTGAGAATAAAAGTACGAAGGGTGATGTCGTGCACTTTCCTTTACTGTGTTTACTTGTCTCTTTCTGTTTAAGATATATCGATTGATCATGTTCTCATTCCTGTTGTGATTCCTAACCATGTAATCCCCTCAGCATGTCCCCTTCCCATTATTTCTTGCCTTGCTTCTTTAGTTGTTGTTATTGTTGTATGTATTATTATATATTGCACAGGTTTATTTGTAGGTGTCTTATCCTAGCCTCGTCACTACTTCGTCGAGGTTAGGCTGGACACTTACCAGTACATGGGATCGGTTGTACTGATACTGCACTCTGCACTTTCTGTGCAGATTTTGGTACCGGCTCGGGTTGATCGAGATTTTAGCTATTGGACCCGCTAACTGGAGACTCAAGGTAGATCTGTCGGCGTTCACAGACCTTGAAGTCCCTGTCTATCTTTTCTGTTTTACTGTTTCTTTCATCCAAATAGTTGTATTTCTTTCAGACTATTACTTCTAGTGAATTCTAGAATACTCGTGAATTGTGACTTCATATCCGGGTAGTAGTAATTAATGCAGTTTTATATTATTCCACACTTACTATATTTCATCTTAGATAATTTGTTGTTATTTACTGAATGGAAAAAGGATTGGTTTAATGATTCTCTAACTTTGTCTTGCCTAGCAAGTAAAATGTTAGGCGCCATCACGGTCCCGACGGTGGGAATTCCGGGTCCTCAGTTGAGCAGGAGCCAGAGCCCCCAGTTGTAGCTCCTACGAGGGGCAGAGGTCGAGGCCGAGGCCATGTCAGAGGACGAGGCAGGGGCAGGGCTCAACCCAGAGCTCGTGCGGCAGTACCAGGAGTGGAGTCTTATATAGAGTTGGGAGAGGAAGTTCCAGCCCAGACTGTTCTTGCTGGACCAGCTCAGGTTCCGGAGGGGTTCATTGCCGCCCTAGTACTTCAAGACAATTTGGTCCGTTTGGTGGGCCTTATGGAGAGTGTGGCCCAGACTGGCGCATTTCCCATGGCACCAGTCATCTCTCAGGCTGGAGGAGGAGCCTAGACTCCCACTACTCCTACTCCGGAGCAGAAAGCTCCCCAGTATCAGGCTCCAACAGCTCAGCCAGTCAGAGTAGTTCAGCCGGTTGTTGCGGCACAGGCTGAAGATGGGTCAGCTATGTCTTTTGAGGCTTAATGGATATTGGACAAGTTCACCAAGCTTTTTCCAGTTCACTTCAATGATGCTCCTTCAGATGATCCCCGGGAGTATCTTGACAGTTGTCACGAGGTTCTACGGAACATTGGTATAGTGGAGACCAACGGGGTCAATTTTGCTACATTTCAGATGAATGGTTCCGCCAAGATATGGTGGAGAGATTACTGTTGAACCAGACCAGCTGGGTCGCCTGCTCTTACTTGGGACCAGTTTTCTCAGCTCTTCCTAGAGAAGTTTCTCCCTATCACATTGAGAGAGGAGCATCGCCGTCAGTTCGAGCATCTCCAGCAGGGCAGTATGACTGTTACTCAGTGTGAGACCCGTTTTGTGGATTTGGCCCGTCATGCTCTTATTCTACTTCCTACCGAGAGAGGGGGGGTGAGGAGGTTTATTGATGGACTTGCTCAGCCTATCAGATTGCAGATGGCTAAGGAGATTGGGAGTGAGATTTCTTTTCAGGTGGCTGTTAGTGTCGCTAGACGAGTCGAAATGGTTCTTACTCAGGGAGGTCAGGGCTCTGACAAGAGATCTCGTCATTCCGGTGAGTTCAATGGAGCCTCATCTGGAGGCCGGGGTACTTATGGCAGAGGCCATCCTCCCAGGCCATTTCATTCAGCACTCCAGGCATCCCCCGGTGCCTCAGGTAGTCGTGGCCCTCATATGCATTATTCCGACCAGCTAGCCTACAATGCACCACTAGCCCTTATTAGTGCACCTCCACTCCAAAGTGTCCAGTGTGGTTACTCAGGTCGACAAGGTCAGTTTCACGGCCAGCAGTCACAACAGCCTAGGTCTTGCTATACTTGTGATGATCCAAGGCACATTGCTAGATTTTTCCCTTGGACATCGGGCAGCTCACAGCATCAGGGTTCTCGTGCCATGGTTCCGGCACCAGTTGATGCACCACCTACTCACCCAGCCAGAGGCAAGGGTCAGACAGCTAGAGGTCTGGTCCAGACAGTTAGAGGTGGAGATCAGGATATTAGAAGTGGAGACCAGCCAGCTAGAGGTCGTCCCAGGGACGTAGTTCAGGGTGGTGGGGCCCAGCCCCGATGTTATGCTTTTCCAGCCAAGCCTGAGGTTGAGTCATCTGATGTCGTTATTATAGGTACTATTTCAGTTTGCAGTAGGGATGCTTCAGTTCTATTTGATTTGGGATCTACTTACTCATATGTGTCATCCTATTTTGCTTCCTATTTAGTCGTGCCTCGTGATTCTTTGAGTGCTCCTGTGTATGTGTCCACACTAGTTGGAGATGCTATTGTTGTAGATCGTGTTTATCGTTCGTGTGTGGTCACCATTGGGAGCCTTGAGACTCGTGTAGATATTCTACTTCTCGATATAGTTTATTTTGATGTCATTCTTGGTATGGATTGGTTATCACCCTATCATGCTAAATTAGATTGTCACGCCAAGACGGTGACCTTAACCTTACCGAGGTTTCCTCGATTAGAGTGGAGAGGGACTCCTGGCCATTCTACCAATAGGGTTATATCTTATGTGAAGGCTCGGCATATGGTCGAGAATAGGTGTCTAGCTTATTTGGCTTATGTCCGCAATTCTAGTGCGGAGGTTCCTTCCATGGATTCAGTGCCGGTTGTTCGTGAGTTTCCAGAGGTATTTTCTACAGACCTGCCGGGGATCCCCCCTTACCCCTCCCCCCGAGATGGATATTGATTTCCACATTGACTTGGCTCTGGGCACTCAACCCATTTCCATTCTGCCATACCGCATGGCCCTGCCAGAGTTGAAAGAATTAAAGGAACAGTTGCACGATCTGCTTGATAAGGGATTCATTAGACCTAGTGTCTCGCTCTAGGGTGAACCTGTGTTGTTTGTGAAGAAGAAAGATGGATCGATAAGGATGTGTATAGATTATCGGCAGTTGAACAAAGTCACCATCAAGAACAGGTATCCATTGCCGAGGATTGATGATTTATTTGATCAGCTTTAGGGTGCCAAGTGTTTTTGAAGATTGATTTGAGATCTGGCTACCATAAGTTGAGGATTAGGGCATACGATGTCCCTAAGAAAGCTTTTCGGACTTGGTATGGGCATTATGAGTTTCTAGTGATGTCATTTAGGCTGACAAATGCCCCAGCAGCATTCATGGATTTGATGAACCGGGTGTTCAAGCCCTACTTGGATTCCTTTGTGATTGTGTTTATTGATGATATCCTTATCTACTCCCACAACCGAGAGGAGCATGAGCAGTACTTTCGGATCATTCTTCAGACTCTGAGAGAGAGCCAGCTATATGCTAAGTTCTCAAAATGCGAGTTTTGGTTGAGTTCAGTTGCTTTCTTGGGTCATGTTGTATCAGTAGAGGGAATTCAGGTGGTTTCTAGGAAGATTGAGGCAGTTCAGAACTGGCCTAGACCCACATCAGCTACAGAGATCCGTAGTTTCTTGGGATTGGCAGGTTATTACCGTCGGTTTGTGGAGGGGTTTTCATCCATAGCAGCCCCGTTGACCAGGTTGACCCAGAAGGGTGCCCCGTTCAGATGGCCGAACGAGTGTGAGGCGAGCTTTCAGAAGCTCAAGACTACTTTGACTATGGCACTAGTATTGGTGTTACCCTCAGGTTCAGAATCGTATACGGTATATTGTGATGCATCTCGTATTGGTCTGGGTGCGGTATTGATGCAGGGTGGAAAGGTTATTGCATATGCTTCGCGACAGTTGAAGGTTCACGAGAATAATTACCTTGTCCATGACTTAGAGTTGCAGCCATTGTTCATGCACTGAAGATTTGGAGGTATTATCTCTACGGAGTGTCATGTGATGTTTTCACGGACCATCGGAGTTTACAATACTTGTTCAAACACAAGGAGCTCAATTTGAGGCAGAGGAGGTGGTTAGAGCTATTGAAAGATTATAATATCACTATCTTGTATCATCCCGGGAAGGCCAACGTGGTAGTTGATGCCTTAAGTAGGAAGTCAGTGAGTATGGGCAGCCTTGGGTATATTCCAGTTGGTGAGAGACCGCTTGCACTACATGTTTAGGCTTTTGCCAATCAATTCGTGATGTTGGATATTTCTGAGCCCAGTCGTGTTCTAGCTTGTAGTGTCGTTCAGTCTTCGTTGTTTGAGTGCATCAGGGAGTGACAGTATGATGATCCTCATTTGCTTGTCCTTAGGGACACGGTGCGGCACGGTGATGCCAAGAAGGTTACTGTTAGAGATGATGGAGTTTTGAGGATGCAGGGTCGTATTTGTGTGCCTAATGCGGATGGACTTTGTGAGTTGATTCTTGGAGAGGCCCACAGTTCTCGGTATTCTATTCATTCGGGCGCCGCTAAGATGTATCAGGACTTGCAGCAGCATTATTGGTGGAGGAGGATGAAGAAGGATATAGTTGCATCTGTAGCTTGGTGTCTAAATTGTCAGCAAGTCAAGTACGAACATTAGAGACCTGGTTATTTGCTTCAGAAGATAGAGATTCTTGAGTGGAAGTGGGAGCGTATCACTATGGATTTCGTTAACTCCCACAGACTCAGAGGAAGTTCGATGCCGTTTGGGTCATTGTGGACAGGCTGACTAAGTCAACGCATTTCATTCCTGTGGCAGTTACCTATTCTTCGGAGTGGTTGGAAGAGATTTACATCTGCGAGATCGTCCGTCTTCACGGTGTGCTCGTGTCTATCATTTCTGATCGAGGTACGCAGTTCACCTCACACTTCTGGAGAGCAGTACAGCTTGAGTTAGGAACGCGGGTTGAGTTGAGCACAACGTTTTATCCTCAGACAGATGGACAATCCGAGCACAATATTCAGATCTTGGAGGATATGCTCCGCGCATGTATTATTGACTTCGGAGGATCGTGGGATCAGTTCTTTTCCCTTGCAGAGTTTGCCTATAACAACAGTTATCAGTCGAGCATTCAGATGGCTCCCTATGAGGCACTATATGGTAGACGGTGTCGATCGCCGGTTGGATGGTTTGAGCCGGGGGAGGCTCGGTTATTGGGTACAGATTTGGTACAGGATGCCTTGGATAAGGTCAAGATTATTTAGGATCGACTTCACACATCTCAGTCCAGGAAGAAGAGTTATGTCGACCGTAGAGTTCGTGATGTTACATTCATGGTCGGGGAGAGAGTGTTGCTTCAGGTATCACCCATGAATAGTATAATGAGGTTCAGAAAAAAGGGCAAGTTGAGCCCTAGGTATATCGGACCTTTTGAGATTCGAGAGAGAGTGGGAGAGGTGGCTTATAGGCTTGTGTTTCCACTGGGGTTATCATCAGTTCATCCGATGTTCCATGTATCCATGCTTCGAAAGTATCACAGCGATCTGTCCCATGTGTTAGATTTCAGCTCTGTCCAGTTGGACAAGGATTTGACTTACGAGGAGGAGCCGGTGGCTATTCTTGCCCGCCAGGTTCACCAGTTGAGATCAAAGAGTTATCCTTTAGTTCGAGTGTAGTGGAGAGGTCAGCCCGTCAAGGCAGCTACTTGGGAGTCCGATCCGGACATGCGGAGTAGATATCCACATCTTTTCACCAGCCCAGGTACTTTACTATGTCCGTTCGAGGACGAACGATTATTTTAGAGGCGGAGAATGTGATGACCCGATAGGTCATCTCATATTTAAAACCTAATTCTGCGTATCTCAAAAACCTCATCTTAGCCTTTCTCGATTTGCGTGCGCAGTCTAAGTGCTCTTCCGGAAGGCTTATATGTTAAAAACTGATAAAAATAGAATTTTTGCCTTAAAATCAATTTAAGTTGACTTTGTCAACATTTTTAGCAAACGGACCCAGACCCGTATTTTGACGGTCTCGATGGGTCCGTAATGAAATATGGGACTTGGGCGTATGCCCGGAATCGAATTGCGAGGTCCCTAGCTCGAGATATGAATTTTTGTTGAAAATTGAAAGACTAAAAATCTAATGGTTTTAAGAATTTGGTTTATGTTTGGCCTTGTGAATATCGGGTCCGTATTTTGGTTCCGGAGCCCGGTACAGGTTCATTATAATATTTAAGACTTATTTGTGAAATTTGATGACAAACGGAGTTAGTTTGACGTAATTCAGATGCCCGGTTGTGAAAATAGAGGTTATAAAGCTTTCTTGAAAACTTCATTCGATTTGGTGTCCAATTCGTAGTTTTAGGTGTTATATTGGCGATTTGACCGCGCGAGCAAGTTCGTATAATGTTTTAGGACTTGTATCCATGTTTGGTTTGAAGCCTCGAGGGCTTGGGTGAGTTTCGGTATTTTTGCTGCTGCAGCTGTTCTAGTGTGTTCTTTTTCGCGTTCGCGAAGATACTCTCACGAACGCGAAGGGTAAGCTGGTCAGGGTGAGTTTTTCCTCTTCGCGAACGCGAAGGCCTGGTTGCAAATGCGGAGTGATGGGGGCTTTATACCTTCGCGAATGCGACCGGCTCATCGCGAACGTGTAGGATTTGGGACATGGGGGAGGGGTCAGACTTTCCTTCTACGCGAATGCGTGCACGGGCTTGCGAACGCGAAGGCCATAGGGGCATAGCCTTCGCGAACGTGATGAGGGTTTAGCGATCGTGAAAGCTTAGCAGGGCAGCTCTTCGCGAATGCGACAGTGTCCTCACGAACGCGATGAACACTGTCACCCAGTTCATAAAACAGTCCCAAAATGGGACTTAAGCCATTCTTTCACATTTTCAAAAGCTAGACGGCCTAGAGGCAATTTTCAAAAGACATTTTCTTCTCCAAAGTGTTAGTAAGTGATTCTAAACCACATTCTTTTAATTTCCCATTATATTTTATGAATTTTCAACCTAAAATCTAAGGTTTTCATGGTGGAGTTGGGGATTTTTGGGTAGATACTAGGGATTTCAAAATTTGGGGATTTAGACCTCAAATTGAGGTCGGATTCCAAAATCAATTATATATCCGGGCTCGATGGGTGAGTGGGTAAATGGATTTTGGTCCGAACCTCGGGTTTTGACCAAGTGGGTCCAGGTCGGTTTTTGACTTTTTGGGGGAAAGTTTAGGAAATCTAAATTTATGCAATGTAATTGATTGCTTTAGCAATATTTGATATTATTGAGTCGTTTTTAAATAGATACGATTGGTTTGGAGGTGGATTCTAGAGGAAAAACTGTGATTGAGTATTGAGTGGCCTTCGGAGCGAGGTAAGTGTCGTGGTTAACCTTGGCTTGAGGGATTAGGTATTATTCGCTTATTTGCTACGTGTTTGTATGTTGAGTACAACGTATAGGTGAGGTGACGAGTACCTAGGTGTTGTTGTCGAGTCATAACATGCGAGTGAGTCTTATTATTGTAATCGTGGTATTCCTTGATCATATTGTTCATGATTAGACTAGCTATTCGTTATGTTGAACAATTCTTATTATGTTTTACGGAAATTGGTATTGACTCAAAGTTGAGGTTAGTAACGTGGAATTGAATGTTGAAGTAAGACTTGTTCTTGATATTTCTATCTCCCTGTTGTTGTTCATTATCTTGGTGAGGGAGAGTGTTAAAGCATGAAGGGTGATGCCGTGCATAGTTTTGTGAGTGAGTGTTAATGCACGAAGGGTGATGTCGTGCCATGTTATGAGAGAAAGTTAATGCACGAAGGGTGATGCCGTGTCGTTTCTATTGTTTCTTATGGTGAGGTTGAGAGTAAAAGCATGAAGGGTGATGCCATGCACTTTCCTTTACTGTGTTTACTTGTCTCTTCCTATTTAACATATATATCGATTGATCATGTTCTCATTCCTGTTGTGATTCCTTTCCATGTAATCCCCTCAGCTTGTCCCCTCCCTAATGTTTCTTGCCTTTCTTCTTTAGTTGTTGTTATTGTTGTATATATTGATATATATTGCACATGTTTATTTGTAGGTGTCTTGTCCTAGCCTCGTCACTACTTCATCGAGGTTAGACTCGATATTTACCAGTACATGGGGTCAGTTGAACTGATACTGCACTCTGTACTTTTTGTGCAGAATTTAGTACGGCTCGGGTTGATCGAGATTTTAGCTGTTGGACCCGCTATCCAGAGACTCAAGGTAGATTTGTCGGCGTTCACAGACCTTGAAGTTCCCGTCTATCTTTTCTGTTTTACTGTTTCTTTCATTCAAATAGTTATATTCCTTCAGACACCTTACTTGTAGCTAAATCTTAGTAGTTCGTGAATTGTGACTCCAGATCCGGGTGGTAGTAATTAATACAGTTTTTATATTATTCCATACTCACTATATTTCATCTTAGCTAATTTGCGGTTATTTACTTAATGGAGAAAGAATTGGTTTAATGATTCTCTAACGTTTGCTTACCTAGCAAGTGAAATATTAGGCGTCATCACGGTCCCGACGGTGGGAATGCTGGGTCGTGACAACCTTGCATGCAGATGTTGGTTGTTATTGTTGTTGTGTTCGATGGGAGCTGGATTGAAGATGTACCTACGTCCCGGTTGTAGCTGCCCCTTGTTCGTGGTAGCTTTAGATCTATAAAACTCTATTTATGTACTTTTCAAACAGACTATGTATTTATTTTATTTCAGCTTTGTAAACTCTATTCTTAGAAGCTCATGATATGTACTATCGGTCCTTGAAAAATGTATAAAATTCAGTAAATTACTATTGTTTATTTGTCTTGTTAATATCATTGAAATTGGATAGTTATTAGTTGGCTTACCTAGCGGGTTGAGTTAGGTGCCATCACGACTAGTGAATTTGGGGTCATGACACATAATCCTTTTATCGTTGAAACCAGCTCCCATAGCAATAACACCAAAAGAAAATATTAACACAAGTACTTGAAAAAATTGATCCCATTACCATCTACAGAAGCTTAATAAATAACAGAACCAATATACATTAAAACACAATATAAAATACAAAAAGTGTAAAAGCAAAATAGAAAACATACAATTTGATTCACGAAAAACGTCAAGAAACTTGGAACTACAAATCCTCCTTTCGATGATGAGAACAAAAGGCTGGCTGAATTATTGAAATAAGCAGGCAAATCTCGCAATAAAAATTTGAAGTCGCTGGAGAACCTTAAGGACCGTCGAGGAAGTGGTCTGCCTTTGGGTTTAGGAATTGATTGTTAATTGGGATGAAGTTGGGATGAAGTTGGGGAAGAACTTATTTCATGGGGGAGAGAAGTAACGAGAGGAGTTTGGAAAATTTTGATCGGGAGAGAGGGTTTTGAAATTTTGATAAAGGGTTTGGGAAAGAAAAGAGATAGAAGAAAGGGTAACACCGTCTTTTCATATTAATTTTAATAGAGTAGTGACTATTTTTGCTCAACATTAAAAATGTTGGATAAAAAGTAAATACCACTTTAAAAAGTGGCTACCCCACGCCATTTCTACATTGGGTTATCGGTTCGGGTCTCGGTTTGCCCAATTTTATTAACGGTTTAACCTATAGCCCAATAAGTTTAACAAAATTATAATTTTACCCACAAAGTATATAATGTCACCTTATGGTTTCATTCTCTCATTCTCTCAATTCTCTCGGCAAGAACTCTTCATCTTTAGACCTTAATCCTTAGAGTAAGTTTTAAACTTTTTGGATTTTTCATCTTAATTCTTCAGTTAAGTTGTTAAGATATTTATTTTTAAACTTTAAAGAATTAATTGATCATATCTTTAGTTTTTCTATTTGTTTATTTAGTTGTACTGATTCTTTAGTTTTTACAAGATTAAGATTTTATTATTTTCCTGTGAATTATGCCCGCCCGCAGTGAGATAGTTAGTAAGATTAGATTGTTGAATGTCTTAATCCTTACTCCTACTAACTTATAACTTTGAAAATTGAGATCATTCATTGAGATTTTTAAATGCAAAGAAAGTTTTCTTTTCTAAAGTTGAAATTTAATCCCTCTTTTCTTAAGAATAAAAATACAGTTCCTTTCTTTTAACAGTATGATCACGATTCTATAATAAAAATATGAAATTTTTAGAAATGTTTTATTTTTATCGGGTAAACCGATAACCGAACCGATAAGGATCGATAACCGACTAATCGATACCCGATAACCGATATCTTATCGGTTCGGTTATCGGTTTAGCATATTTATAAAACGATAACCGATATGTCGAACCAATAATATTCACAACCAAACCGAACCAACTGATGTCCATCCCTATAAATGTCTCAAACCTCATATGATGAAGAAAAGTTTGCACTTTATTTGTTCTCATATGCATTGGACCCATTAGTGCAGTTAGAAATCAGAATATGAGTGGACTGCATTTCTGAAGATTTTAGTGCTATAATTGATGTAGCAGCAAAAAGGGAATGATAGGGGCAATGGGAACAGAATATTGAAGAGATTACGCATGCACCCGTCGTCCGTAAGCTAATCCACATTAGGAACCTTTGGCTCTCAAGGGCAGATGTCGTTGGCTAAGTCATCGTGACGGAAGAGCCACGTTGGTTGCGTTGAAGTACAGTTTCCATCGAGTGGCGGGTAAAGTTCTTTTCAGAAAACTTAAATATGCGACGAGGTATTATAAGTAGTAAAGTGGCCTTGCTGCCACGATCCAATGAGATTCAATCATTTGTTGCTCCGATTCTAAAAAAAAGAAAAAAAAAACAAATTCTCAGTTTCAAAATAACAGTTATAGCTCAAAGTAAAACAAATTCTCGACTGCTTTAATCCTATTATTGAAGTAGAACACTTAGCAATCACTGGTTCAGATCATGCCCCATTATTTGTCTAAGTGTTCAAGTTCTAAACAACAGTTCATGATTCATCACAGAGGTGGAGGTAGAGTAGAAGGTATATATATGAGTTCCGCTGAATTTTCTAACTCTAGTCCAAACAGCTTGTACTTATCTTAAAATTTTTATTTAATATGTAAAAATTATTAATTTATAACTCAATAACTCAAGGGATAGAATCCATAACCCATATACTTTAAATTGTGATCAATCCGCCGCTGTTTCCCCATACATTTTTAAAAAATTTGATGTGATTAATCTAATTTTTCTATGAGGTGGTGCAGCAAGCATGGGATACAAAAAATCAAGAAAATGTGGCGTGGCGATTTCAGCAAAATTGAAGCAAGTGGCCAGGAAGCTAAGTATTTGGTCTAACGTTTTCCTAAATGTCAAAGAATGGAAGCACAAAAATATGGTTCAGCTGGAACTTCAATACATAGATGGAGATGATCATGTAGGGTGATTACTATTGTCAAGACCCAATTTCACCTATAGGTCGTGGTGATGCCCAACACTACAGCTAGGCAAGCCAAATTAATAAATTAAGCATATATTGACAAAATTTAAAACCAAGAAAAATAATAAAATCCAAATTCTACCAATGTGTGTGCCAAGACCTGGTGTCACGAGTGTATGAGCATTTAGTAGATTATACAAAACCTCAAATACTGTCTGAAATAAAAATAGACAGAATAAAAAAAAATACAAAGTGAGACACTAGTAGCTGCAGAACGGATCCGAGAAACAGCTCACCACTATGCTCCTGGATAACGTGGGTGTAAGATGATAGGTCCCCCACTAGTACTCGCCTCAGTTCCTGCACAAAAGGTGCAGCAAGTGTAGTATGAGTACGTAAATAACGTGTACCCAGTAAGTATCAAGCCTAATCTCGAAATGGTAGAGACGAGATGACCGACTTTGACACTCACTATGGGTCAATAATAATAATTGAAATACAACTAGGATATGTAAATCAGCATGATTTACAGAATTTAAAATAATTTATTTAATCAACGGAAATAATCAAATTCTTTCAATTCAAATAATTTCCAATTTATCAATTAATCTCATTTACAGGAATAACAATTAATTCCTCGATAAACAAGCATAATAATTCATTAAATTTCAAGGATTTTCCAATTTATCCATTAACTTCGCAAGCTGAAATAAATTATTAAAGTATCGTGTGATTATTATTATTAAGCATGATTTCTGCCAAGGACGTACAGCCCGATCCAGAGTGTCGTGTACACTGCCGAGGGACGTACGGCGCAATCCATAGATGCATCTATCCTGCCGAGGCGTTCGGCCCGCTCCACAAGAAAGGAGGACATTTTCTTATGTACCTCCGGAAGGAGAGTATATTTATTATCAGATTAATTCGGGAGGAAGAACAAATTTCTCTTAACAATTAATTAATTTAAACAGAAAATCAAGTATATGAGATTTTTATCCTTTAATATTTTTATCTAACAATTCACAATATATGTATATATCGAATAATATTAATTAAATAAATAATACAATTTACACAAGTAATTCATGCTTTGAGTCATAAACTACCTGAACTTTAGCATTAATAGTAGCTACGCACGGACTCTCGTCACCTCGTGCGTACGTAGCCCCCACAATTAGCAATAATTATTAAATTTTAATCACCTATGAGGTAATTTCATCCTCACAAGATTAGACAAGAGACTTACCTCGTCTTGCTCCAATTTAATCCACTATAAGGCCTTTTCCACGATTATCCAACTCTGTCTGGCTCGAATCTAGCCAAAAATAATTCGATACAATCACTAAAAATTATAGGAATCAATTCTATAAGAAAATACTATATTTTTAATAAAAAATCCCGAAATTAATTAAAATTTCATTCGTGGGGCCCACGTCTCGAAATCCGGCAAAAGTTATGAAATCCGACAGCCCATTCAATTATGAGTCCAACCATACCAGTTTTACTCAAATCTGACTCCGAATCGATACCGAAATCTCGAAAATTCGTTTCTATGAGATTTCTAAAATTTTCCAAATTTCAATCTCAAAACACTAATTAAATGATGAGAACAATGATATATTTATGTTTATAGACCAAATCCAAGTTAGAATCACTTACCCCAATGTCTTTTCCTTGAAAATCTATCAAAAATCGCCTCTACTCAAATTTCAATTTGTTAAAAATAGCTAATGGGACGAATGCCCTCTGTTTTTATAACTTACAGATCTGTCCAGTTCGATCAAGGAACTCGATCAGGGGAGCTCGATCTCGGGGAGCTCGATCTTGGGAGCTCGATTTTTGGGAGCTCGATCATGGGAGCTCGATCTCAGGAAGCTCGATCATGGGAGCTCGATCATGGGAGCTCGATCTTAGGAGCTCGATCATGGGAGTTAGATCATGGGAGCTCGATCTTGGAAGCTCGATTTTTGGGAGCTCGATCTTGGGCCTCGATCTTGGGCTCGATCTCAGTCCAGAATTTTCAGCACAAGAGAAAAATTACAGCAACTGTTTAAGTCCAATTGTTGATCCGTTAACCATCCGAAACTCACCCGAGACCCTCGGGACCTCAACCAAATATACCAACAAGTCCTAAAATATCATACGAACTTATTCGAATATCTAAATCATATCAAGCAACGCTAAAATCATGAATCATACCCCAATTCAAGCTTTATGAAACTAAGAGTTTTCAACTTCTACATTTGATGTTGGAACCTATCAAATCAACTCCGATTGACCTCAAATTTTACACACAAGTCATAAATGACATAACGGAGCTATGAAAATTTTTGGAACTGGATTCCGATTCCGGTATCAAAAAGTCAACTCATCGGTCAAACTTCCAAACTTAAATTCTTGTTTTTAGCCATTTCTAACCTAATTTAACTACGGACTTCCAAATAAAATTCCGAACACGCTCCTAAGTCCAAAATCACCATACGGAGCTGTTGGAATCATCAAAATTTTATTTCGGGGTCGTTTTCTCAAAATGTTGACCGAAGTCAAATTTAGCACTTTAAGGCCAACTTAAGGAACCAAGTGTTCCGAATTTCACCCCAAACACTTTCAAATCCCGAACCATCCATCCCCGCAAGTCATAAATCATTACAAGCACATACGAAAAATTTTATTTTAGGGAATAGAGTTCTAAAAGTTAAAATGACCGGTTGGGTCATTACAACTATAATGATACTAATAAATATATCATTCAATACAGAGTGTTACTATAGAGAAAATCTTTCACCGCACAACTACTTACCATTGCCGTCCATTGCATACTATTATTACTGAAAAATGAGGATAAATAAAAGCAGTTTTACTTACCATTGCCGTCCATTGCACAAGTACTCTTAGAAGTTTAGCACAAAAATATGGTCCTACGGTCGTCGTATCATCACCTAGTGCAAAAAGAATTCTAAAAATTCACGACCTTGCCTTTGCTAATAGGCCACAATTTACATCCTCAAGCATCCTATTTTACGATAATAAAGACATTGCATTCTGTCAATACGGTGACTATTGGTGACAAATGCGCAAAATTTGTATAGTAGAACTTAATAGTGCGAAGATGGTCAAGTCAATGAGAATCCCTGCCTTCTTAATGGAGGTCTGAATCTTAATCATTCGGATCTCAGACATTAAGTGCGTTTGTTTTTAAAGTTTGAATCTTAATTATTCAGATCTTAATCGTTAAGTGTGTTTGTTTTTTACTTCATAATCACTTAATGGGTCTGAATAGGTCTGTATCATTAAGATCTATAACAGAGACTTAATTTCATTAAGATGCTATCATCCATATTCATTATTAACTGCCGCCACCGCCTACCATTATCAACTACCACCATGCCACCCACTACCACCATACTCAACCTCCACCACCACCATTCTCAATCATAGCCGCCACCATTGTCGACTACCACCACCCACCATCCCCACCACTCCCACCACCATTATTAACGACA
This sequence comes from Nicotiana tabacum, assembly GCF_000715075.1. Classification (NCBI taxonomy): domain Eukaryota; kingdom Viridiplantae; phylum Streptophyta; class Magnoliopsida; order Solanales; family Solanaceae; genus Nicotiana; species Nicotiana tabacum. The sequence continues at coordinate 41,727,886 of NC_134101.1, forward strand.
ACCAACACTCATCCACCTCAACTATCACAACTAACCATCTCATCACCATCAACAACTATAGCTGGCACTGTCCATCATTATAAACTACCACCACCCACCACCATCTTCCTCAATGACAACTACCACCACCACCACCCGCCATTATTAAATATCACCACCCACCATCGCCATCCTCAATCATAATAGCTACCACTACTAATTACCACTAGCTACTACTCTAAACTACCACCAACCATTGCTTTTAGTCGCATTCACAAGCACTACCGTTAGTTTGATGACCCAAAATATCATCTTTAAATTTAATAATTAATTTTGTATTCTAAGACCTCGAAAAGCACTATTTATCATTACTCGACTTATGTGCGTAGTTCGTAAAATTTTTCGAAAAGTTTTATGTGAAAAATGGATTAAAATGTGAATTAGAGCTTTAAAACTCAACTGAGTTGACTTTAGTCAACATTTTGAGCAAACGGACTCGCATCAGTGTTTTGACAGTTTTGGTAGGTTCGTATCGTAATTTGGGACTTGGGCGTATACCCGAAATTAAATTTCAAGGTCCCTAGCCTGAGATATGGAATTTTTATGAGAAATTAAAAATATAAGTTCAAATAGTGACCGGATGACGAATTATGTGCAAACGATCCCAGAATAGAATTTTGATAATTCCAACAGCTCCGTATGGTGATTTTGGATTTAGGAGCATGTTCGAAATTTAATTTGGAAGTCCGTAGTTAAATTAGGCTTGAAATGGCTAAAATAGGAATTTAAAGATTGGAAGTTTGACCGGGGAGTTGACTTTTTTGTATCGGGGTCGGAATCCAGTCAAAATTTGCATAGCTCCGTTATATCATTTATGACTTGTGTGCAAAATTTGAGGTCAATCGGACTTTATTTGATAGGTTTCGACATCGAATGTAGAAGTTAGAAATTTTAAGTTTCATTAAGCGTGAGTTGGAGCATGATTCGTGATTTTAGCGTTGTTTGATGTGATGTGAGGTTTCAAATAAGTTCGTATAATATTTTAGGACTTGTTGGTGTATTTGGTTGAGGTCACGAGGGCCTCGGGTGAGTATCGGATGGTTAACGGATCAAAAATGGGATTTAAACAGCTGCTGCAATTTTTCTTCTGCTGAGCAATCGAGCCCAGAAATTGAGCCGAGGATCGAAGGCAGGCTCGATAGCCATGATCGAAGGCAGGATCGAGAGCCATGATCGAAGGTAAGGCTCGAAGGCCATGATCGAAGGCCATTGATCGAAGGCTCAAGATCGATGCCATGATCGAAGGCCCAGGCTCGATGCCATGACCGAAGGCCCTGTCTCGAGCCTGTGATCTAAGCCACGATCGAGGCCTAGACTCGAGAGCCATGATCGAAGCCACGATCGAGGCCCAGTTCTAAAGGCTGTCTGGGCAGATTTATAAAAGAGGGGATTTCATCCCATTTGCCATTTTTGACGAACTTGAGTTTGAGCAGAAGCAATTTATGACAGATTTTCAAGGAAAAATATTTGGGTAAGTGATTCTAACTCGGATTTGGTCTATATACATGAATATATCATTGTTTGCACCATTTAATTAATGTATCGAGATTGAAATTTTGAGAAACTTTTAGAAATCTCATAGAAACGAATTTTTGAGATTTCTGTGTCGATTCAGAGTCGGATTTGAGTAAAGCTGGTATGGTTGGACTCGTAATTGAATGGGTTGTCGGAGTTTATAAGTTTCGCCGGATTCCGAGATGTGGGCCCCACGAGCGATTTTTGAGCTAATTTCGAATTTTATTAAAAAATGTAGTATTTTCTTATGAAATTGATTCCTATAATTTTTGTTGACTGTATCGAATTGATTATGACTAGCTACGAGTCGATCAGAGTCGAAAATCGAGGAAAAAGTATACTACTTGGTTAAATTGGAGTAAGTCGAGGTAAGTAACTTGTCTAACCTTGTCTGGGGGAAATTTCCCCTAGGATTGGTATTAAATGTAATGTGATGAAAGTCGTGTACACGAGGTGACGAGTGTGTACACGAACTAAATGTGAAGGATTATTTTTTAAAATTGTGAAGATCAATGTTGCTTATTAATTAAATTATTAAATCTTGTTATATACTTCATCATTGATTTGATTTGTATACTTTAAATTTGCTTGACCTTTTTCTGCTAATTGTTTTACCTGTTTAGTTGAAACTTGATTTATTTTATTCCGTGCATTATTTTAAGTTGATTTTCTTTAATTTAATTATTATTAATATGAATTATTTGACATTTTAAATTTGGTATTGAAGCAACGTATTAAAGATTTTGAAATATTATTTTGCTGAATTATTTATTCCTGAATATTTGTGTAAGATTTTCATACTCATTGTGATGCAGTCGTGAGCTCTTTATTGTGAAAAAATATTGTTGTTGAATTATTTTGGCAAGTTAAATTATTTGAGCACTTGAGGTGCAAATTGTGATATATTGTGATATTGATACGCATGCGGTGGTATAAGGTCTGGGTATTGAAACGCATGCGGTGAGATAAGGGTGGCTTGATACGCGTGGCTAGTAGGGGGAACTACTAGAAGTCATGCGGTGTGATAAGGATGGCTAAAACGCGGGATGCTATTTCGGAAAAAATATTTTCTTTAAAATAAATTGTGAAGGCTCCCACGGTGAGATAAGGAAATGAGATATTATGAATTTATTTATGATTTAGGACTACGAGGTGATACCTCGGGAGTGCCCTTGTTGCTATTGATTTATGGTCGCAGTTGCCTTTGATTATTTATTGTGATTTTCTTAAAGTTGAAAGAAAGTCTGTTTTGATTCCACGAGATATTATTTGCCATTATTTTGTGTAATTAAATGGTGACATGCTACTTGATTCATTTCCATTGTCATTATATTTTATTATATTGTTAAATATTTTATCATGCAATTATTATTTTTCAATAGGGCCTGACCTGACATCGTCACTATTCTACCGAGGTTAGACTTGGCACTTACTGGGTACCGCTGTGGTGTACTCATACTACACTTCTGCACATCTTTTTGTGCAGATCCAGGTACTCCTTACCAGCCCCGACATCAGTGAGTTACGTGTATACGGAGATTTCGAGGTATATCTACCAGCGTCCGCAGACTCCGCAGTCCCCTTCTATCATTATTATGTTGCTTCCTTATTTTCTTTAGACCTTGATATATATAGAGACATTGAGGATAAAAATTTTAGAAACTTGTGACTTATTTCTACCGAATTTTGGGAGTTGTAATTATTTGAATTGTAATTTATTTATTTCAGATATTTATGATTTATTCCGCATTGATAGGCTTACCTAGTCTTAGAGACTAGATGCCATCACAACCTCCTACGGAGGGAATTTGGGGTCGTGACAGTTAGCCATTACCGCCAGCAACTATCATATTTTAAAAAGCTATATATTTTAGTGATGGAATATTAGATTAATTAGTATTTTATTTGAATTTTATGTTTATTAATTTTCAAATAAACATAAATTTTATACATTCAAATGTTAAAAATCAAACAGTCTTAATTATTTATGATTCAGATCTTAATACACATCTTGACATTCAGATGTATATTCAGATTCAGATATCTTAATCTTAATACACATTTTAATATTCAGACGTGTATTCAGATTCAGACGTCTTAATCTTAAAAATAACAAAATGAGGCCTAAGGTTTTGGGTTTACGAACTCTGTGAGCTTTCAAGTCTCATTTCATCAATTCGTTCCATGAGGAGTTCTCCAGTCAACATAACAGAAAAAGGTTTTGGGTTTACGAACTTGGTTACTAGTAGAGCAGCCTTAGGAAAATTGTTCGAAGGTGGAGATGAATTTATAACATTAATGAACTAAATATTCTTATTAGCAGGAGGAATTTTTGTGGCTGATTTGTTCCCTTCTTGGAAGTTACTTCACAACATAAGAGGTGAGAAATCTAGAATGGTGAATTCGCATCGGAAGATTGATGCAGTTTTGGAGAACATGTTAAATGAGCATATTGAAATAAAGCAGCCGGGAACAAGGGAAATGGTACGTTTGGAGATGAAGATTTGGTTGATGTTTTCCTAAGGATTAAGGAAAACGCCGAACTTCAATTTCCAATAACAAATGACCACATTAAAGCAGTGATTTTTGTAAGTTTGCTCCCTTCTCATAATCTTTGTTCACCCTGCAGCCTTTCCAATTACTCTTTTCTAGTAGTCCTTAATTACTAAGAGTCATTCCTAAATCCTAATAATATAATGAGGTTTGATTAAAGCTGTGATTTTTGTAAGTTGGCTCCCTTCGCATAATCTTTGCTCACCCTGCCATTCATTTTCTTTTTGCATGACATTTAATCTCTTTAATTTTGACTAGTTCCTAAAAAGAAAAAAATGTAAACAAATTTACTTGTCGAAGGCAACATATAAACTTGCTATTTTCTTGTTTCTTAAATTTGTTGTTACTTAAAAACTATATACTGCACCAAGTTTTCTTCTGAAAATAAGCAAGCTTTAATTTGTTGCTATTTCTTCTTCTTTTTTTTCTTTTTTCTAAACGGTTATCCCTATTCTTTTTTTATTTCATTTTGAGATTTAAACATTTATTTTCATGTGCCTCTTAACAAATCCTTTTGTTGGACAATGCTATAAAAAAGGATAACTGTAAATAAAACTCTATCCACTTTAAAAACAAAAACATTTTGTATTACACCGTTTGTCTTATTTTAAACATAATGAACCTAATATCCGCCCCAAAAAAACTTTATACACTAAATAATCCAATAATTATTAATACCTATTGTCACACCCCTTTTTTACCTCACTAACCCTCTTTGAAATAAATAAAAGGATTTGTAAAGATCAAAAAGGGTTTTCAAAATTGAAAGGTGACAAAATTGGTGTTTTAAAGGATTTTCAGAGTCGCCACCTTACATTTGGTGTCGGTGTGCCAGGTCACCGTTTTTAAAATAATAATTTTCTTTCAAAACACATTTAATTCTTAAACCAGTTTGCATCAAAGATTCAGGCAAGGGGGTTCATTTGACTCGGGGAGAAGGTGTTAGGCATTCCCCGAGTCCCGTGAAAGTCACGGTCGCGTACTCGATCTAGTTGGCTTTAAAGAACACTCAAAATGAGGCAAAAACGCACGGAAGAAAAATAAACACACAAGCGGCTCGAGGTCATCCCCACCTAAATAAAATAAAATAATAGGAAAATACTAAAAGTCTATACTATGCTCACTCCATGATGTCCGTCACGGCCTCCAATTACATTCACTATGGGGCATACCCCGGATAGAAATACATACAAAATTCACGGGGCATTCCCCTGAGTATAAACTAAAGGGACCGACCTCTTACCTTGAATAAAAATGAAACAAAAGACCTAAGGTTTGCCTACCCAAATGTGATCGACCTAAACATGCTCCTAACGATGAGCAATAAATAAAGTAATAATGCAAACTAAAGAACTAACAAAATTCATTCAAAGCTCAAATTACTATAATTTTCAGTTCTTTGCACGATCAATCTAACTTACAAAGTTCAAATCTGTTTTTGTTTTTTAAATCAGACAAACCCCCACGGCCCATTTAATTCTTTAACTGTTCATCTATCTTAATTGCTTATTGAGAAAAATTAATTTTGGTAATAAATAGATTAAGCCAAGAAGCCAAAGCATCAATTAATATCTAAACCAAGACAAGTAAGCATAGAGTTTCATGAATCAATTTCAATACCAAATAAAGTAAATAAGAGATTTCAAGTTAAAGAGGTACGAGTGGACCTTAGAGCAGCAAAATAGATTTCCCTTGATGCTTTAAAAAATATACAAGGACCTCCGATCAAAAATCGAACAAATCGCAGCACGAACAGAAGACACGAAGCTTGAACCGCTAGACCAAAACTCGAACGGGTTCCTCAACCGGAGTCGATGGCAACTCGTCTTTGACTGGAAGACCTCAACTCAACACCAACTACAACCTTCAAGAAAAGTAGGATTTGCCTTTGATGCACGCCAAAGAAAACAAAAGTGAAATCGAATGGATTGGGCGATTGGGTTCGGGGTGGTGGCTATGATAGTTATTTGCAGTGAGGTTTTACAGGTCTTTCATTATCATGGAGAAACAGAAAAATTGAGTGCTCAAAGAAAAGGGTCAGATCTATGTGATATGAAGAAGATGAAGACCGATGGATTGCTGAGCTCTTGTTTCTCGTCTCTCTTTCCCCTCTATTTTTTCCGTTTCCAAACTCCCCTGTTTTTGTCTAATTCTCGTTCCCCACTCGTTTCTCTCACCTTCCGTCTAATCCTCATTTTTCTATGTACAACTATGTATGACTATATATTGTGAAAAGTGAGTGCTTGGGGAGGAAGAAACCCTGTGGTCCCCCAAGGAATATTTTGTGGTCCTTCCCCACTAAAATTACTGTGTCCATGTATGTATTGAATTGTAGCGTGCATGTGATAAGTTTGTTGGAGGAATTATGTAGAAGGATGAGGTGGAAAAAGGTGATTGGAAGTTGAAAGGAAAAGAAAGGAAAATAAATAGAAATATAAAAAGAAAAATAAAGAAAGATAAGACACTACTTCCATTCTTTCATTTCTTGTTTTTGTTTTGCTTTTACCGTTCTTTTGATTTTATTCTTCTCGTTTTTCTTTTCTTTTTTTTTTTATTTTTCTTTTCTTCTAAAGTTGAATTAAAAATACTAGTTTTATCTAAAATAATAGGGAATAATTAAAAAAGAAAAACAAGATAGTCATATTAAAGAAATCTAAATACTACTCAATATATACTAAAACCTACAACTTTAAAACTAAACTAAGTATATATATTTTGAAATTTTTCTTCTTATCTTTTGAAAAATAAAAATGTCGAGTCTATTTTTATATTTTTTTTAAAGTAAAACTAACTAGACAAAATATCAACTAGCTAAAATAAAGGAAAAAATATTTTTGTAGTTTTTGATTTTTAAGATAAGATAAAGCAAAAGAGTCAAAAATAGTTAAAATAGCAAATTAGACCCAAAACCGACATTTAAGGACTAAAAGGTGCAAAATTTCGGGGAGGATCAAAAATTACATGTCTATACCTACATAATAATTCCTACATATAATTTCTAGATAACTTTATCTACAAGCCGTACAATACCTAACCTAAGCGTTGGAGAAATATACAACAACAACAACAACAACCCAGTATAATCCCACTAGTGGGGTCTGGGGAGGGTAGTGTGTACGCAGACCTTACCCCTACCATGAGGTAGAGAGGCTGTTTCCAATAGACCCTCGGCATCCTTCCCTCCAACAACTCCCCACCTTGCTCTTGGGGTGACTCGAACTCACAATCTCTTGGTTGGAAGTGGAGGTTGCTTACCATCAGAGCAACCCCTCTTACAGGCTAATTGGGTTACTTTTGCAAGCTCAACATAGAAAAATGAAAAGATAATTTTTAATCAAAAGTATGTAGCTAAATCAATGTTCAACTGCATTCTCAATAGCTCTAGATCTTTTAAGATCTTTCGTTAAATATTTTGGTACACAGATTTTATTGAGCTATCTTTTATCTTATTTAAAAATCTATTGACTTTATTTATTTAATATCAGTTGTTATTTGGGCATTATCGGAAATGATGAAGAACCCAATTATTATGGCTAAGGCCCAAAGTGAGGTCAGGCAAGTCTTTATGGGGAAAGAAAAATTATGACGAAGAAGATTTTGAGAAGTTGACATACCTAAAGTTAGTGATTAAGGAAACATTAAGGCTACATAGAATGTAGGGAGCAAAGAGATATTGATGGATAAACTATACCTCTTAAGACAAGAGTATTGGTCAATGCTTGCTAGAGATCTCGGAAGTTGGGATGATCCTGAAAGTTTTATACCAGAGAGGAATTTATGGGAAATCACTATGAATTTATTCCGTTTGGTTTAGGAAGAAGGATGTGTCCAGGAATGCTCTTTGGTTTAGCTAATGTTGGACTTCCTATAGTTCAGTTACTCTACCACTTTGATTTGGAAATCCCATATGGAACTAATCCAGAAGATCTGGATATAATAAGAAATGATGAAGAATTTTTATGACATTATATTTTGCTTGAAATGTTGCACGACCTATATATACAATTCGCTATCTCCTTTTTGCTTTGTTTATGTATTTGTATCGTCGCTCATCTTTTAAGAACGCCCCGAAAGTGTCCTGAGAATATAATCCATAATTGGTTGTACAATAAGAGCTTAATCGCCTTACTTTGTGTACAATTGATAAATATAGTTAACTTAGGTAAATAAATAAAAACCTCTTTTTATAGTGGTAATTAAGTTAATTATCATACAAATATAGGTAAAAATTAGATCGGAATTTTGTTAAGTTAAATTAATGTGGACACAATGAACTTTGGAATTCATCCCACTATTTGAATGTACTATATCCAGTAAAATTCAAATGTCAAAGTCTATTTTTGAATTTTATTATGAGATAATTGGTTAAAAATTTGGTTTGCCAGAATGGTCTTGTCTTTCTTTAGGATAAACAAAACCCGCGAAGTCATTTGATGAAGCTGCTATACCGGGTGATATTAATAAATTTATTCTAGGGATAATATATATTTTTTCCCTTGGACTTGACCTGTTTTTCCATGAAGAACAATTAAACTTTGCAGGGTCCTATGACCCCTATATCATCGTCATCGTACTATATTATAAGTGGGAAGATTCAAAGTTGAAATTGAATTATCAAATTGCCCATCAAAAGCTGAAAGACCATTTTACCCTTTATCTGTCTTATTTCATTATATATATATATATATATATAAAACATTTCAATTACCAAAAAAATAAATTTATATTCCAATTACAATTAATAGGGTAAATGAAAAGGCAACTACTGCTTGAACTTTCGTCCATTATTGTAGTTACTTGAATTACAATCATTATTTTCTAAATCGTTGGAATGTCTTTCTTTTCAATTTCCAAAAGTTATGCAAATCAAGGTGTGTAAGCATTCTCTCATGATGGTTTTTACTTTTAAAAGCATAAGTTCATATGCAACAATTCATTTGATTTGATTTTCAGCGCACAACACGTATTTACACCTATCAAACAAGGTAAACTTTTTTCTTTACATGTTATTTTTTATCTGAGTTTAGTTAATTTATAAGACTTTTTCTTTTGCTCTTCCTAATCATTTTTTTAATACACGATAGTAAATGGATAGTAATTCTATTTATTTTAATCAATTCATTGTCAAATGTGGACAATATCTTCGCATATAAAAGAAAATAGAAGGAGGACTACAATTTTGGGATATGTACTTCATTTGTTTTTCGTTAATAAATATTGATTTGTTACTGTATAAACTAAATTTTCTTACGTATGAATTATTTTTGCTACGGTACAATTCTTTATTTAATCATATAAATTATAATTTTTCTTGTTGAAGTAGTGTTCTATCTGTTCATTTTAATTTTTGGTGGTAAGTTATGCTAGAAACGTTGCTTGTTGTTATGTTTCAGTGTGTTTATTCACTCATGTTTCCGGCCAAATTTGCTTATGATAGAACCAAAAAATAGAAATTATGTTAGAACTTTGACCTTTTATGGTATATGAGGACCCTAAGGCCTCGTACATATTTACTACTATCAAAGACTGGTAAAATAATAAGTATTCAATTATCCTTATCTAAAATCTCGAGTTCAAAACTGAAATGGAGTCGTTTTTGGTAAAAAAAAAACTGTTAAAGTGCAACTTCACAGACCAAATTTAAATTAATTAGTGGAATGGCCCGATAGGAAACAGAAAAGGATCTCACACATATTCAATTAAATTCTTTCTCATTAGCTTTTTGTTATTATTATTGTAAATCAACTTCTGTTAAACCCCAGTGAATTGTAAATACGTTCTCTTTACAGTCATAGATTTCTTTATTAATTGGTTATGTAATTGCTCAACATCTATGAATTCCAGATTTATTCTTTCCCAATAAATATTTCACTTAACGGATACCCATTTATGTTCGTTCAGTTCTCTCTCATTTCTATGTGCTATGACTTTTCTTTCTCTTTACTTTATTAGCCTTTAATTCACTTCTGGAAAAGTGAAACTTCAACAACAAATTGATGATAGAATATAATATACTTGTGACAGTACAAGAGATTTTACCTTATGTTAAGAATCTCATATGATATTTTCATATGTTTTTTTCTTTATTATAATATGCTTTTTTCTTAAAATTATGTTCTCTTATTTTCTCCTAAAGGTTTTTGATATTGTAATAGGTCTTCTTTTCTCTTATAAGAGTTATTTTTAAAACATATGTACAAACTTAGCATGAAATCCACGTTAAAACAAGTTTTTTCAAAATAGTATAAATACCAATTCGTAATTAATACCAGATTCAAGGAACCAATAATGAATTGCCACGGTAATTATTCTCTTTCTAGTGTTATTTTTATCTTCTATTTTTCTTTTTTCTTTTTCTTAATTTTTTTAATTACTAAATACAATATTTATCTTCTCCTCCAAGGTTATGCCCTTTCCCCTACGTCCTTTCCGGCCAGGCGATTTTCCTTTTTTTTTTTTTCTTTTCTTTGCTCCTCTTTTATTTTCGGTAGTTGGTGAAATTTCAAATCTCCGGTAAGTGATTGATATTCAAATCATCTTTGAACTTGTTCTCCAATGTTTTCACGATCCGGAATTCTCAACCTCGAGGTCGTGATGGCGCCTAACATCCACTTGCTAGGCAAGCCAACATCAATACCCAATTAATCATTTTAAAATCAATTTGAAAGCAATTTAATAAGGAATAAACTGTAGAGTTTTAAAAGCAGGTATAATAACTCCAAACGCTGACTAATCAAACCACGGAATCTGGTGTCACAAGTACATGAGCATTCTAACAGTGCTACAACTTAAGTCTGAATGAAAGTACAATTGTTTGAAACAAAAATAAACAGTAGAACTAGATAGGGGGGAATTCAAGGTTGCAGACGTCGTGCAACTATATCTCAAGTCTCCATAGTCAGCTAATCCGAGCAAGCCTCCACTAACCGCTACTGGGACCAATTCCAAAATCTGCACAAGAAGTATAGAAGTGTAGCATGAGTACAACTGACCTCATGTACTTTGTAAGTGTCGAGCCTAACCTCGACGAGGTAGTGACGAGGCTATAACAAGGCACTCACTAAAACTTGTACGAGTATAATAAAATAACAACAGAGGGCCCTAGAATAACAATAAAGGTCAATTTCCCCAATACAACTTGGACACGGAAAAATGACAGCTCAAAAGAGTCAAATATGTCTTCTCCGTTGTGGCGCGCAACCCGATCCAAAAATATATAAACAAATAATGTCTTCTTCATTGCGGCACACAACTCGACCAAAAAATGTATAGATAACAATTCTTCTCCATTGTGGTGCGCAACCCGATATAAAATATACATATACAATTACCGTTGCAGTGTGCAACCCGATCCCAAACAATAATAACAACATCTGTTGTGGCGCGCAATCCAGTCCCACACAATAGTAATATAATTAAACATCTACAACCAACTACGGCATAATCCAAATGAAATGCAACAAAAAACTTACACAATTAAAGTCATAAAGAGGATAAAAAGTAGTTATCTAATAGCACACAAGGTCAACTAGCAAGTAATGATAGTTAATGTGATGACCTGATAGGTCATTTTGAGATTTAGCCTTTATTTCCGTATTTTGAGATCTCGATTAGCCCCATTTAGTGTTTCTCGATTTGCATGCGCACTCTGTGTCTTATTTCGGAAAGTTATGTGAAGAATTGAAGAAAATATGAATTTTTGTCTTAAAATGATTTGAGTTGACTACGATCCACATTTTATATAAATGGACTCGGATCGGTATTTTGCCGATCCCGGAGGGTCCGTATCGTAATTTGGGACTTGGGCGTATGCCTTAAATTCGGAAGTCCCTAACTTGTTTTGACCTATTTTGCCGAAAACTAGCACTTTTGAAAGTTGAAAAATTATTATGTTTGACCGTAAGTTGACTTTTTAGCTAACGGTTCGTATTTTGATGTTGAAACTTGGAATAGGTCTGTATCTCTATTTCAAACTTTTTTGCAAAATTTGGTTCAATTCAAAATTGATTTGACATGATTCGGACGCATAAATGTGATTCTAGTGTTCTTGAGTTTCACTTTGAAATTTCATTCGTTTTGAGGATTGATTCATAGATTTGGATATTATTTTGGGGATTAGACTGCACGATTAAGTTCGTATGATGTTATTACACTTGTGTGCATATTTGGTTTGGAGCCCGAGAGGCTTGGTTGAGTTTCAGACTTGTTTCGGATGAGTTTTACTTGTGTGAAGACTGCTGGTGCAAAACCAGTTCTAGTGCTCTGTTGCAAATCTCGCAATTGCAAGGTCTGGCTCGCAATTGCGAGCCTTGCTTTTGCAAAGAATTGTTTGCATTTGCGAACATGAGTTGGGTGTCACGACCCGAAATTTCTACCGCCGGGACTGTGATGGCGCCTAACATTTCACTTGCTGGGCAAGCCAACGTTAGAGAATTCATCAAGCCAATTCTTATACATTTCAATAAATAACAACAACTAAACTATAACGAGTTAAAATAAGTGCAGAAATTTATAACAACCTCAATATATACATTACTACCCGGATCTGGAGTCGCATTTCACGAACTTTTAGGATTTTACTACAAGTAAAAGTCTGAAAGAAATACAACTGTTTGAATAAAAGAAACAGTAAAAGAAAACCGAAAAGATAGACGGGGACTTCAAGGTCTGCGAACGCCAACAGATCTACCTTGAGTCTCCGATGAAACAGCCCGAGCTGCTACGTCTCTCGATCAGTTGGGACCAATACTAAAATCTGCACAGGAAGTGCAGAGTGCAATATTAGTACAACCGACCCCATGTACTGGTAAATGTCGAGCCTAACCTCGACGAAGTAGTGACGAGGCTATGACAAGGCACCCACATAATAAACCTGTGCAGATAACAGTATATGTACAAGAAAATAACAGTTCAGCGAAATATGTACTATTGGGAGGGGAAACATGCTAAAGGGCACATGATATAGGAGATACAACGGAAATGATAACCAGAACAGTCTACATGCTTTTAACTAGTGAAAAACAACTAAACACAATGAAGAAAATTGCACGACATCACCTTTCGTGCTTTTACTCTCACCCTCACAATACAAATCAATAGATACGGCACGGCATCACTCTTCGTGTGTTAACTATCACAATATGGCACGACATCATCCTTTGTGCATTAACACTCACAATATGGCACAACATAACCATTCGTACATTAACACTCACAATATGGCACGGCATCACCCTTCGTGCATTAACACTCACAATATGGCACGGCATCACCCTTTGTGCATTAAACTCTGCCTTACCATAATGCAATGAACAAATAACAACCGGGAGATAGAATAACAAGTATAAAACTTAATTCAACATTTGGTTCCACAATATCAACCTAAACTTCGAAATCAATACTCAATTATCACCAGAAGGTCCATAAACATGATAAGAATGATCAATTTAACAATACTAGTCTAAACATGGATAACATGAACAAAGGAAGCTATAATTGCAAGAACCCAAGCCCCACCCGCATGCTTTAACCCGACTACAACGCATAAGTACTCGTCACCTCACATATACGTTGTTTCCCAATATTTAAACATGTAGCAAATAGACAAACAAGTCAAGGTTAGACACAACACTTACCTCGCTCTAAAGGCCACTTAATGCTCAATTACCGCTTTTCCTCTAGAATTCACCTCCAAACCACTCGTATCTATCCACAAATGACTCAATAATATCAAATATTGCTAAAAAAATCAATTACAATGCATAAATTTAGATTCCCCAAACTTTCCCCCAAATAGTCAAAAATTGACTCCGGGCCCGCTTGGTCAAAATCCAAGGTCCGGACCAAATTCCATTTACCCCCGAGCCCAATTATATAATTTATTTCGAAATCCAACCTCAATTCGAGGTCTAAATTCCAATTAGGCAAAAATCCCTAATTCTACCCAAACCCCCAATTTCCCCCATGAAAATCCTAGATTTTAGGTTGAAAACTCATGAAATGTAATGGGTAATTGAAAGAGAGTAGGTTAGAATCACTTACCAACAAATTGGGAAAGAAAATATTTTAGGAAAATCGCCTCTAGGTCTTCTAGTTTTGGTATTTTTGAAAGAATGGCAAAATCCCGTAATTGGGACTATTTTAAGTCACTGGCATCAGGTGTTCATCGCGTTTGCGTGAAACCAGACGCGTTCGCGAAGAGCATGGCCCAACAAGCTTACGCGATCGCGAGTAACTCCATGAGTTCACGAATGTCTAGCCCGCCTCACCTCCGCATTCGCGAGACTGGTCTCGCGTTCACGTAGAGTTACCTCAACTCCCCTGCCCCGGCTATCTAACGCTACGCGTTCGCATGTGGCTGGTCGCGTTCGTATAGAGCAGGCCCCCCAATGCTCCACGTTCACAACCAAGCTTTCGCGTTAGCGTACAACAAAACCTCCCCCAACCCATTTTACCCTTCGTGATCGTGAAGAAGGAAACACCAGTAATCAGCAGGAGTGAAAACCAGCAACTTTCTAAGTTCAAATCATCTCGTAGCCTATCCGAAACTCACCCGAGCCCTCGGGGCTCTAAACCAAAAGTGCACACAAGTCCAAAAATATCATACAAACTTGCCCGGGTGATCAAATCACCAAAATAACATCTAGAACTACGAATCAGACACCAAATCAAATGAAATTTTTAAGAAAACTTTAATACTTCTATTTTCATAACCAAACATCTGAATCACGTCAAATCAACTCCTTTTCTCACCAAATTTGACAGACAAGTCATAAATATTATAGTGGACCTATACCAGGATTCGAAACCAAAATAAGAACCCGGTATCAACAAAACCAAACATCAGTAAAAACTTTCAAACTTTTAAATTTTTATAAAAATTCCATATCTCGAGCTAGGGATCTCGGAATTCGATTCCGGGCATACGCCCAGGTCCCAAAATACGATACTTACCTACCGGGACCGTCAAAGCACGAATCCGGGTCCGTTTACACAAAATGTTGACCAAAGTCAACTCAAATTATTTTCAAAGCAACATTTCATATTTTTCACAGTTTTTAACATAAAAGCTTTTCGAAAACACGTCTGGACCACGCACGCGACTCGAGGAGGGTAAACATAAGATTTTTAAGGCTTTGGATCACAGAATTAGGTTTTAAAATATAAGATGACCTATCGGGTCATCACATTCTCCACCTTTAAAATAATCGTTCGTCCTCGAACGGACATAGAAAAGTACCTGGACTGGTGAAAAGATGTGGATATCTACTCCGCATATCTGACTCGGACTCCCAAGTAGCTGCCTCAATGGGCTGACCTCTCCACTGCACTCGAACTGAAGGATAACTCTTAGAACTCACCTGTCGAACCTGCCGGGCTAGAATAGCCACTGGCTCCTCCTCGTAAGTCAAATCCTTGTCCAACTCGACAGAGCTGAAATCTAACACATGGGACGGATTGCCGTGATACTTCCGGAGCATGGACACATGGAATACCGGATGAAAAACTGCTAAACTAGGCAACAATGCGAGCCTGTAAGCCACTTCGCCCACTCTCTCAAGAATCTCAAAGGGCCCGATATACCTAGGGCTCAACTTGCCCTTCTTTCTGAATCTCATTACACCCTTCATGGGTGATACCCGAAGCAACACTCTCTCTCCGACCATGAACGCAACATCACGAACTCTACGGTTGGCATAACTCTTCTGCCTGGACTGAGCTGTGCGAAGTCGATCCTGAATAATCTTGACCTTATCCAAGGCATCCTGTACTAGATCTGTACCCCACAATCGAGCCTCCTCTGGCTCGAACCACCCAACTGGTGACCGGCATCGCCTACCGTATAATGCCTCATAGGGAGCCATTTGAATGCCCGATCGGTAGTTGTTGTTGCAGGCGAACTCTGCAAGGGGCAGGAACTGATCCCACGATCCTCCGAAGTCTATAACATATGCGCGGAGCATATCCTCCAAGATCTAAATAGTGTGCTTAGACTGCCCATCCGTATGAGGATGAAACGTTGTGCTTAACTCAATCCGCGTGCCCAACTCATGTTGTACTGCTCTCCAAAAGTGTGAGGTGAACTGCGTACCTCGATCAGAAATGACAGACACGGGCACACCGTGGAGACGGACAATCTCGCGGATGTTAATCTCTGCCAACCGCTCCAAAGAATAGGTAACTGCTACAGGAATGAAATGCGCTGACTTAGTCAGCCTGTCCACAATGACCCAAACTGCGTCAAACTTCCTCTGAGTCCGTGGGAGTCCAACAACGAAATCCATAGTGATACGCTCCCACTTCCACTCAGGAATCTCTATCTGCTGAAGCAAACCACCAGGTCTCTGATGCTCATACTTTACTTGCTGACAATTTAGACACCGAGCTACATAAGCAACTATGTCCTTCTTCATCCTCCTCCACCAATAATGCTGCCGCAAGTCCTGATACATCTTGGCTCCACCCGGATGAATAGAATACAGGGAACTGTGAGCCTCCTCAAGAATCAACTCACGAAGTCCATCTATATTAGGCACACAAACACAACCCTGCATCCTCAAAACTCCGTCATCTCTGACAGTAACTTTCTTGGCACCACCATGCCGCACTGTGTCCCTAAGGACTAACAAATGAGGGTCGTCATACTGCCGATCTTTGATAAGCTCAAACAAAGAAGACCGAGTGACTGTACAAGCTAGAACACGGCTGGGCTCTGAAATATTCAGCCTTACAAACTGGTTGTGATTGGCATTGTGAGAACAAAATCGCACGACCGAGAAGAATAAAAGTGAAATTGTTCCTAAACTTCATAGCCTCTGGGAGATAAGTACAGACGTCTCTGTACCGATCCCCCAGACTCTACTAAGATCGCTCGTGAATTGTGAGACCTAGGCAACTAGTGCTCTGATACCAACATGTCACGACTCGGAATTCCCACCGTCGGGACCGTGATGGCGCCTAACATTTCACTTGCTAGGCAAGCCAACGTTAGAGAATTCATCAAGCCAATTCTTATACATTTCAATAAATAACAATAACTAAACTATAACGAGTTAAAATAAGTATGAAAATTTATAACAACCACAATATATACACTACTACCCGTATGTGGAGTCACAATTCACGAACTTCTAGGATTTTACTACAAGTAAAAGTCTAAAAGAAATACAACTGTTTGAATGAAAGAAACAGTAAAAGAAAACTGAAAAGCTAGACGGGGACTTCAAGGTCTACGAACGCCAACAAATCTACCTTGAGTCTCCAATGAACCAGTCCGAGTTTCTACACCTCTTGATCAGCTAGGACCAATACCAAAATCTGCACAGGAAGTGTAGAGTGCAGTATCAGTACAATCGACCCCATGTACTGGTAAGTGTCGAGCCTAACCTCGATGAAGTAGTAACGAGGCTATGACAAGACACATACATAATAAACGTGTGCAGATAGCAGTATATGTACAAGAAAACAACAGTAATAGCTAAATATGTACTATTGGGAGGGGGAACATGCTAAGGGGCACATGATATAGGAGATACAGCGGAAATGATAACCAGAACAGTCTACATGCTTTTAACCAGTGAAAAACAACTAAACACAATGAAGAAAATTGCATGACATCACCCTTCGTGCCTTTACTCTCAGCCTCACAATATAAATCAATAGATACGGCACGGCATCACCCTTCGTGTGTTAACTATCACAATATGGCACGGCATCACCCTTCGTGCATTAACACTCACAATATCGCACGACATCACCCTTCGTGCATTAACACTCACAATATGACACGACATCACCCTTCGTGCATTAACACTCACAATACGGCACGACATCACCCTTCGTGCATTAACACTCTCCCTTACCATAATGCAATGAACAAATAACAATAGGGATATAGAATAACAAGTACAAACTTTACTTCAACATTTGGTTCCATAATATCAACCTCAACTTCAAAATCAATACTCAATTTTCACCAGAAGGTCCATAAACATGATAAGAACGATCAATTTAACAATACTAGTCTAAACATGGATAACATGAACAAAAGAATCTATAATTGCAAGAAACCAAGCCCCGCCCGCATGCTTTAACCCGACTACAACGCATAAGTACTCGTCACCTCACATATACGGTGTTCCCCAACATTTAAACATGTAGCAAATAGACAAACAAGTCATATTCCCTCAAGTCAAAGTTAGACACAACACTTACCTCACTCCAAAGGCCACTCAATGCTCAATTACTGCTTTTTCTCTAGAATTCACCTCCAACCACTCGTATCAATCCACAAACGACTCAATAATATCAAATATTGCTAATGAAATCAATTACAATGCATAAATTTAGATTTCCCAAACTTTCTACCAAAAAGTCAAAAATCGACCACAGACCCGCTTGGTCAAAACCTGAGGTCCAGACCAAAATCCATTCACCCATTCACCCTCGAGCCCAATTATATAATTTATTTCGAAATCCGACCTCAATTTGAGGTCTAAATTCCAATTATGCAAAAATCCTTAATTCTACCCAAATCCCCAATTTCAACAATGCAAATCCTAGATTTTTGGTTAAAAACTCATGAAATGTAATGGGTAATTGAAAGAAAGTAGGTTAGAATCACTTACCAACAAATTGGGGAAGAAAACTTTTTAGGAAAATCGCCTCTAGGTCTTCTAGTTTTGAATTTTTTGAAAGAATGGAAAAATCCCGTAATTGGAACTGTTTTAAGTCACTCGCGTCAGGTGTTCATCGCGTTCGCATGAAACCTGACGCGTTCGCGAAGAGCATGGACCAACAGGCTTACGCAATCACGAGTAACTCCACACGTTCGCGAAGGTCTATCCCGCCTCACCTCCGCATTCGTGAGACTGGGCTCGCGTTCACGTAGAGTTACCTCAACTCCCCTACCCCGGCTATCTAACGCTATGCATTCGTGTGTGGCTGGTCGCGTTCGCGTAGAGCATGCCCCCCAATGCTCCGTGTTCACGACCAAGCTTTCGCATTCACGTACAAGAAAACCTCCCTCAACCCGTTTTACCCTTCGTGATCGTGGGAGTATATTCGCGATCGCGAAAAAGGAAACACTAGAAACAAGCAGGAGTGAAAACCAACAACTTTCTAAGTTCAAATCATCCCGTAGCCTATTCGAAACTCACCTGAGCCTTCTGGGCTCTAAACCAAATGTGCACACAAGTCTAAAACCATCATACGAACTTGCTCGCACGATCAAATCACCAAAATAACACCTAAAACTACGAATCAGACACCAAATCAAATGAAATTTTCAAGAAAACTTTGAAACTTCCACTTTCACAACCGAACGTCCGAATCACGTCAAATCAACTCCGTTTCTCACCAAATTCGACAGAAAGGTCATAAATATTATAGTGGACCTGTACTGGGATCCGGAACCAAAATACAGACTCGGTATCAACAAAACCAAATATCAGTAAATTCTTAAAATCATTAAACTTTCAAACTTTTAAATTTTTATAAAAATTCCATATCTCAAGTTAGGGACCTCGGAATTCGATTTCGGGCATACGCCCAGGTCCCAAAATATGATACATACCCACCAGGACCGTCGAAACACAGATCCGAGTCATTTTACTCTAAACGTTGATCAAAGTCAACTCAAATGGTTTTCAAAGCAACATTTCATATTTTTCACAGTTTTTAACATAAAAGCTTTCTAGATACACGCCCGGACCGCGCACGCAACTTGAGGAGGCTAAAAATAAGATTTTTAAGGCTTTGGATCATAGAATTAGGTTTTAAAATATAAGATGACCTATCGGGTCATCACATTGGGCTAGGTGAAACTCGCATTTGCGAATATTTGTTCGCTTTTGCGAACTGTGGACTTTCCCTTTTACGAAGGAAGTGGTCGCATTTGCGATCACTGACTACTGGAGTCTGCTTCGCATTTGTGAAGCTCCAGATCGTATTTGCAATAGTGGTTTCTTCGCAATTGAGATCTTTTTGTTGCATTTGCGACATCTGCTCTTTTGTGACAGGGTTCACATTTGGGACCCTTCTCTCGCATTTGCGTTATTCGTAATTGTGAACAAGACATCACAATTGCGACATGTACAGCTGGGTAAAAGAGAAAAAAATGGGACTTAGCTCATTTCTCACCATTTCTCAACCCTAAACACTCTAGAGGTGATTTTCCAAGAAACCTTTCTTCCCAAATCCATTGGTAAGTGACTTAAATCCATTTTTTTTCAATTACTCATTACATTTCATGAGGTTTCAACAACAAATTTATGATTTTCATGGTAGAATTAGGGATTTGGGTAGAATTGGGGAGATTTGTAAAATTGAGATTTAGACCTCAAATTGAGGTCGGATTTCGAAACAAATCATATAACCGGGCTCAGGGGTGAATGGGTAATCGATTTTTGGTACGAATCTCGGATGTTGACCAAGTGAGTCCGGGGTTGAATTGGGTTGCATTTTTCAAATATGATCAAAATTCAACCTCTTTCATTTGTGGGTTATTTCTAAAGCTTATTTTGAATCATTTGGTCAAATATTTACTACATTTAGTTGGTTTGGAGGCTGTTCAAAAGGCAAGGCCGTGGTTAATTGATTGCTTGGGTTGTGGAGTGAGGTAAGTTTTGGGTCTAACCTTGATTTGAGAAATTAAGAACCCTTGAACTACATGTTATATGAATTTCGTAGGAAACGGCGTATATGTGAGGTGACGAGTGTATATGCGCCGTTACGTTACTTTCTTCCATGTTTTTGTTACTTCATAGTATACCTTGTTTCATGCCTTAATTTCTACATGCTTATTTGACGTCCACGCCATAATTGTTACTTGTCATTTAGTTATCTTTGTATTAAACTATCCATCCCTTCCATGATTCTATGCTTATTTTCTATTTGTCTCGACTTGCCTTACTTGCATATTTAAATTGTCATATGTCTTATTTGTCTTATAGTTTTGTAGAAATTGTTGCCTTCTATAACGTAGTTTCAGTTGTATGAGTTGTTAATTGGTAGATATCGATGAGTTGGTAAAGTTGAGACATTCGAGTTGTTAGAGATTCTTTGATTATTATGTGATTCTTTATTGCTTCGTACATTTACTCTCTCGATGTAGAAATTTATGTAATGTTTGATTGTTGAATTGCTATTGTTGATTGAAATTGTTTGGGGAGCGGGTTGCACGCCGCAAAGGAAATTGAAAGGTAATGAATTGAAATAGTGGAATAAGGACGGATTATAATATTGACAGATGATATAGTGGGATCAAGTTGCGTGCCACAATGTATTATATAAGTTGTATTTGTTTGTGACTGCTGGATTTGCCTCAGTTTGAGATGAGTTTATAAGACTTGTTATTCTGGGCTCTCTAGTAGTTGGATTTTGAGTTTGTTGTTATGAGTTAATTGCTTTATTTCCATCCCTGTCTTTTATGTTATTATTATTACTGTGTACAAGTTATTGTAAGTGACCCGCCTTAGCCTCGTCACTACTTCGTCGAGGTTAGGCTCAGCACTTACAATGTATATGGGGTCGATTGTACTAATGCTACACTCTGCACTTCTTGTGCAGATACTGGAGTTGGTTCACGGCCCTAAATCCCACCACATGTGTCGTGATGGCACTTAGTCTGCAAGACTAAGTAAGTCGATCATAATAACAATTCAAGCCATTTTTATTTTTTTTGTACAAGTGTCAAAAACCAGCAGCGGAAATATTCAAACAACTTCCCAAGACTAGTAATACTGAGTCAGGAAATCTAACTGAATACATACAATGATCTCAAGGATCGAATATACAATATTGTTCGAATAAGAGTTGACAGTACAATAAAATAGAAAGACTCTAAGGGACTGCGGCGACCAAGCAGCTCTACCTTGGATCCTTGCGATCAACACACTAATTCTGTCCGAGTCTAATATCTCCAATACCTGGCTCTGCACAAAATGTGCAGAAGTGTAGTATGAGTACACCACAGTCGGTACCGAGTAAGTATCAAAACTAACCTCGGTGGAGTAGTGACGAGGTACAGTCAAGACACTCACTAGTCTAATAACTTGTGCAACATAGCATACAAAAATAATAGAAAACAAGTAGCAGTGATAGCAACAATAATCAACTAGTGATATAAACAGTAAGGCAACAAGAACACTATAAATATTGCTCAAACAAATAATGAAGACAAGTACAACCGATTAATCAAGTCCTTCAAAATATACATCTTTTATTTATAAGTTTTTCAAATAAAAATCTTTAGAATGTAATCCTTTCAATTAAATATATCTCGAATATACTTCCTCCAAATAAATATCTTACGAATATAAATCTTTCAAATAAATATCTTCCAATGTAATTCTTTCAAATAAATATCTTTCGAATATAATTCTTTCAAATAAAATCTTTCGAATATAATTCTTTCAAATAAATATCTTTGGAATATAATTTTTTTAAATAAAACCTTTCGAATATAATTCTTTCAAATAAATATCTTTGGAATATAATTCTTTAAAATAAAATCTTTCGAATATAATTTCTTTCAAGTAAAATCCTTCGAATATAATTCCTTTCAAGCAAAATCTTTCGAATATAATTTCCTTCAAGTCAAAGTCACTGTATGACACCTCACTTCATAATCATAAAAATTACGGGTCTCAGCCCACTTTCATATTTTCATGGCACCTTGTGCCCATATTTATTTCAAAACCGCATGGATAACTCACGTGTCAATAATAAAATTATCATATTTCTCCGACACCTCGTGCTCACATTTCTTTCATAACCGCACGGACAATTCACAAGGCATAAGACATATTAATATAATGAAACGATTTAGAAGTGAACAATGAGAAATCACAGAAAGACAACAACACAGCAAATAGAGGTAAACAACAGGGGCACTCCCGAGGTACCGTCTCGTAGTCCCAAAAATAAATACATAATAGGAGGATCTCCCGTGGTACTGCCTCGTAGTCCCAAAAGTAAATATGCAACAGGGGATCTCCCGAGGTACCGCCTCGTAGTCCCAAAAATAAATATGCAACAGGGGGATCTCCCGAGGTACCGCCTTGTAGTCCCAAAAGTAAATATGCAACAGGAGATCTCCCGAGGTACCGCCTCGTAGTCTCAAAAGTAAATATGCAACAGGGGGATGGGAAAATAACTCAGCAAGAACAACCTCTTTTTAAGTGCAAATTTCTGATAAATATATTAATGTCTTAATTTAAACTTATTTAATTAATTATTTGCAGATGAAAAAATTCATAATGTGATTAATTCTAAGAAATATCAAATCAACAACCACCCGGAATTCACACAATAAACCAAGTGGCAATCACATCAAATTATCAAATAAAATACAAACTCGACAAACAAGAAATGAGGCATGACAAATCAAGGACCTACTAAGTTCCAACAATTTTCCCATTTAATACATAAGGGTGTCTACGAATTTCAACCGATATCATTTTCACATATAAACCAAGTACGTACTCGTCACCGCGCGTACATGGTATTCAATCAGACAATTTTCACATAAGACTCAATGCCTAAGGGGTAATTTTCTCCACTCAAGGTTAGGCAAGATACTTACCTTTTTGAAGTTAGGCCGATATTTCAAAATAGCCTTCTTGCTTGAATTGACCTCCAGACAACTCAAATCTATCCAAATTAATTGTATAACTTCATTAAAATTCATCAAAAATAATTTCGGATAATAAAATATCGACTTAAAATTTATATTAGAAAGTCAACCAAAAGTCAACGCAGGGCCCGCCTCTCGGAACCCGACAAAATTTTTATGAAATTTGAATACCTATTCCGATACGAGTTCAACCATACCAATTTTATCGAATTCCAATAACAAATCGTCCTCCAAATCTTGAATTTCCGTTTTTTTTCTTTTTGAAAAGATTTATAAAAATCCCAATTTCCTCCATTCAAACTTGAATTAAACGATGAATATAACCATGAATTTATGAAATATAATCACTTTCGGATGTAGAAAGAACACTTACCCAAGTTGAAGTCATGAAGAAATCCTCAAAATTGCCCAAGAACCGAGCTCCAAAAATTCCAAATCGAAAAATGGTGAAATGACCATTTTTGGTCCTTAATGTTTCCGCCCAGTTCCGATTCTGCGGAACAAATTGTCGCATTTGCGGATCGCTTCTGCGAGCAAAATCACGTTTCTACGAAGTCCACTGGCCAGTTGAAGCCTCACATATGCGGAGGCATTTTCGCTTCTGCGATGCCAAATGTGCATCTGCGATGCTTTCCGCTTCTGCGCCTTCTCTGCCCGCTTTTGTGATCACGCAGGTGCGGGAATTGCTTCGCACCTGTGACCTCTGCCCAGAGCACTCCCATCCGCTTCTTCTAAGAGCTTCATACTTCTGCAATGTCGCTTCTGGGACCAAGACATCACAGAAGCGATTTCACCAACTGCTGCCCATTTATCCAACAACTTTCTTCAAGTCCAAATTGATCCGTTAGCCATCCGGAATACACCCGAGGCCCTCGGGACCTTAATTAAATATACCAACACGTCCTAAAATATAATACAAACTTAGTCGAGGTCTCAAACCACATCAAACAACACCGAAATTATGAATCGCGCCTCGATTCGAATTATGAGTTTTCAAATCTTCCAACTTTTATAATTTGCGCCGAAACGTATCAAATCAATCCGGAATGACTTCAAATTTTGCACATGAGTCATAAATGACATAATGGAGCTTTTCCAATTTCCAGAATCGATATCCGAACTCGTTATCAACAAATCGACTTACGGTCAATTTTATGAATATTTCCAAAATTCCAACTTTTCCATTTTTTGCCAAATGCACCGAATTTCCCTACAGACTTTCAAATCCAATTATGGACATACGCTTAAGTCCAAAATCACCATACAAAACTATTGGAATCATCAAAACTCTATTTTGGAGTCGTTTTCCCAAAAGTCAAACTCCGGTCAACTCTTTTCATTTAAGCTTCAAAAATGAGAATTGTTCTTTCAATTTAATTCTGAATCTTCCGAAAACCAAAATCGACCACACACGCGGGTCATAATACATATTAAAAAGTTGGTCAGAACCTTAAGTCACTGAATGGGACGTTAATTCTCAAAATGACAAGTCGGGTCGTTACATTGGTCCCAGCAGCGCTGAGTGAGATTTGCTCGGATCTAGTTATCAGTGGAGACTTGAGGTATAGTTGCACAGTGTATGCAGCCCTAAAGCCCCCTTCTATATCATCTTAGATATTTATTTTTATTCAGAAAATTATGTTATTTTATTCATAATGTTATTTGTAGTACTCTAGACGCTCTTGTAGTAGTGACACCAGTTCTGGGATTTTATTTGGATTACGTTGCTTATTAGTTTATTCACTCTATTTCGGACTAATCCGTTTTATTGTTATCATTTGGTTTGAATTGTTAAAAATGGTTAATAAATATAGCTAACTTTGGTTTGTCTAAAAAGTGAAATGTTAGGCACTATCACAATCCCGAGGGTGAGAATTCCGGGTCGTGACAAGTTGGTATCAGAGCACTAGGTTGCCTAGGTCTCACGAGTCATGAGCAACCTTGGTAGAGTCTGTAGGATCGGTACAGAGACATCTGTGCTTATTTTTCAGAGGCTATAAGGCTTTAGGAAAATTTCACTTCTTTCTTTCTCTGTCGTATGGTTTGTTTCCATTATTGAAGTTTGAACCATTCTACTCTATTTCTCTCGCACTTGGTGAGAACTCATATAACGTCTACTTCCGGACATGAGCCAGCGTCTCCTGTTGCAGCTACTACTAGGGTTAAGGGCAGGGGCCGAGGCAGAGCTCAGCCTTGAGCACGAGCCGCAGCAGCCAGTAGCACCCATAGTGGAGCCTCAACCTGACCACGAGGAGGAGATCCCAGTTCAGGTCGCACCAGTCGGAGCCACTCAGGTCCTAGAAAGTTTTATAGCCACTCACTTACTTCATGACGCTCTAGTCCATTTAGTTGGACTCATGGAGAATGTGGCTTATACCGGAGCATTTCCTATAGCACCACCCGTCTCTTAGGCTTGGGGAGGAGCACAGACTCCCGCCACTCATACTCCGGAGAAGATGGCTCCCCTATACCAAACTCCAGAGGCTCCAGTAGTTGGGGTAGTTTAGCCCGTAGTTTCTACACAGCCCAAGGAGAGGCCCACGATGTCTTCTGAGGGATTGATGGGTTGGACAAGTTCACCAAGCTCTTTCCTATTCATTATAATGGTGCACCCTCTGAGGACCCATAAGATTACTTGAACCATTGCCATGAGGTGTTGCGCAACATGGGTATTGTTGAGACCAATGGGGTCGACTTTGTAGTGTTCCGATGAACGGCTCTACCAAGAGGTGGTGGAAGGATTTTGAGCGAAGCAGGCCAGTCGGTTCACCTTGACTTACTTGGGATCAGTTTTCACAGTTATTTCTGGAGAAGTTTATTCCTTTCACTCTGAGAGAGGAGTACCGTAGGTAGTTTGAGCGCCTTCAGTAGGTGGCATGACCATCACCTAGTACGAGACCTGATTTGTAGACCTGGCCCGTCATGCATCTATGTTGATTACTATAGACAGAGAGAGGGTGAGGAGGTTTATTGATGGTCTTACCTTCTACATCAGGCTTCAGATGGACAAGGATATGGGGGATGATATTTCTTTCTAGAGGGTCGACATCTGAGAAGAGACCCTGTTATTTTAGTAGCTTTAGTGGCTCTTTAAGTAGCCCATAGGGCTTCAGGCAGTTGTGGTTCTTATGGGTCTCGTCCTGAGTAGCCAGTATTCAGTTTACCCTCAGCTCCTATGAGTGCACCGCCGCTTTAGAGTTACTATATCAGCTATCCGAGTCGTCAGGGTCAGTCTCAGTTTCAGCAACCTCAACAACCGAGAGAGTGCTTTGAGAGTGGGGGCATAGGTCATATCAGGAGGTATTGGCCTAGATTGACGAGCAGCAGACCTCAGTACAACCATCTCGAGGCAGGGGTCAAGTTGTTAGAGGTGGAGGTCAGTCTATTAGAGATGGAGGCCATCCAGCTAGGGGTCGCCCGAGGGGCGAAGGTCGGAGTGGTAGGGCCTAGTCCCATTTTTATGAATTCTCAGCTAGACCTCAGGCAGAGTCATCTGACGTCGTCATCACAGGTACTGTTCTGGTTTGCCATAGAGATGATTGAGTTCTATTTTATCCGGGCTCTACTTATTCATACGTGTTGTCCTATTTTGCTTTATATCTGATTGTGCCTTGTGATTCTTTGAGTGCTTCTGTATATGTATCCACGCATGTGGGAGACTCTATTATTGTAGATCGCATTTATCGCTCGTGTGTGATTTCTATCGGGGACCTTGAGACTAGTGTAGATCTTCTACTTCTTGATATGGTAGACGTTGATGTTATCTTCGACATAGATTGAATGTCACCTTATCATTCTATATAGGACTATCACGCCAAGATGGTGACCTTAGACATATCGAGGTTGCCCCGGTTAGAGTGTAGAGGGACTCCTGGCCATTCTACTAGCAAGGTTATTTCTTATGTGAATGCTTGACATAGGGCTGGGCGTCGGTCGGTTTGGTTCGGTTTTGTAGAAGTTCTGTTCGGTTTATTCAGTTTTTGGTTTGTGATATTAATAATCAAAACCGAACCGTAATAACTTCGGTTCAATTCGGTTTATTCATGTTTGGTTCGATTTAATCAGATCGGGTTTTCGGTTTCAAGCCATGGCAAAAATGGCACGAAATAACAAAATAGATTTCTTGTTAACAAAAAGAGACAAAAAAAATCCCATCAAATACGCGAAAGAGATAAGAATATTTATGAAAGAAAAATCATTCTATATTACAAAAACAGAAAAGAAATTGTATTAGCAATATCTTGTGTTAAGCTTGCATTGGTGCAAAATATTTGAAGCTGAAATATAAAAAGTCAAAATCTTCCTAATTAAACTTTGTCTTAACAGACATTAATCTGGCATAATTCGTAGTTTTCAGTCATTCGAAAAGTAACAAGTAATTTTTATTAGAGGTAGTTAATTTCTCTTTGTTACTAGCATATACAAATTCATTATTCAGATGGTTCAAATTTCCTACAGTACGTATTTTTTGTAAAAGATATGTCGTTCTTGAACAAGGTGACAGGCTATAGGTCCAACACACCCAATGAATTGGGCTTCTTTAGGTTGAGAATTAGTTTTGGGCTTTAAGGCTAAGTAAAGAGTAACATGGTAAGGGACTAAGAGTCCAAAGGCTGGTAAAAAAGTTTGGTTTTTCGGTAATCGAAAATCAAACCCTTAAAACCGATCACCGAACCAAACACCGAACATTTTAAAAATATAAACCACAAACCGACCGAATAAACTGAAACTGAATAAATCGAAATTTTTGGTTCGACCGATTTTTTTGGTTCGGTCGGTATTATGCCCACCCCTAGCTCGACATATGATCGAGAAGGGATGTCTAACATATTTGGCCTATGTTTGTGATTCTGGTGCGGAGGTTCCTTCCATGGATTCAGTTCCTGTTGTGCGTGAGTTTCCAGAGTGTTTCCCGCTGACCTTCCGAAGATGCCACCCAACATGATATTGATTTTTGTATTGACTTGGCTTTAGGCACTCAGCCCATTTCTATTCCACTATACCGTATAGCGCCACCTGAGTTGAAGGAACTGAATGAGTAGTTGCAGGATTTTCTTGATAAATGATTCATTAGGCCTAGTGTCTCGCCCTGGGTTGCGCCAGTGTTTTTATTAAATAAGAGGGATGGTTCGATGCGGATGTGTATAGATTATCGCCAGTTGAACAAGGTCACCATGAAGAACAAGTATCCCTTACCAAGGATTAATGACCTATTTGATCAGCTTTAGGGTGCCAAAGTATTTTCGAAGATTGATTTGCGATCTGGCTACCATCAGTTAAAGGTTAGGGCATTGGATGTCCCTAAGACAACTTTTCGGGCTCGGTACAAGCATTATGAGTTCTAGTGATTTCATTTGGCTTGACAAATGCCCGAGCAACATTCATGGATTGGATGAACCAGTTATTTAAGCCCTACTTGGATTCCTTTGTGATTGTATTCATTGATGATATCTTGATCTACTCCTGCAGTCGAGAGGAGCATGAGCAGCATCTTCGAGTGGTACTTCAGACTCTGAGATATAGTCAGTTATATTCCAAGTTTTCAAAGTGCTAATTTTGGTTGGACTCGGTCACCTTTTTGGGACATGTTGTATCTGTAGAGGGCATTAAAGTAGATCCTAAGAAGATTGAGGTAGTTCAAAACTGGCCTAGACTTACTTCAGCTACAGAGATTTGGAGCTTCCCGGGTTTGACAGGTTATTATTTCCGGTTTGTGGAGGGGTTTTCATCCATAGCAGCCCCATTAACTAGATTGACCCAGAAGGGTGCCCCATTCAAGCTGTCGGATCAGTATGAGTTGAGCTTTTAGAAGCTCAAGATTGCCTTGACTACAGCTCCGGTGTTGGTGTTGCCCACGGGTTCGGGATCCTATACGGTGTATTATGATGCATCGCGTATTGGGCTTGGTGCAGTATTGATGCAGGATGGCAGGGTGATTGCATACGTGTCGTGGTAGTTGAAGGTTCACGAGAAGAATTACCATGTTCATGACTTGGAGTTGGCGGCGATCATCCATGCATTAAAGATTTGTAGGAATTACCTCTACGACATGTTATGTAAGGTATTCACCGATCATCAGGGTCTACAGTATTTGTTCAAGCAAAAGGATCTTAATTTGAGGTAGCGGAGGTGGTTAGTGCTGTTAAAAGACTATGATATCACCATTTTGTATCATCCCGGGAAAGCCAATATGGTGGCCGATGCCTTGAGTGGAAAGGCTATGAGTATGGGTAGCCTTACATACATTCCCCTTGGTGAGAGACCACTAGCATCATATGTTCAGGACTTGGCCAACCAGTTCGTGAGGTTAGATATTTCGGAGCCTAGTCGGGTTCTTGCTTGCACGGTTTCTCGGTCTTCTTTGTATGAGCGCATCATATAGCGTCAGTGTGACGACCCCTATTTACTTGTCCTTAAGGACACGATGCAACACGGTGATGCCAAGCAGGTTACCATTGGAGATAATGGGGTTTTGCTGTTGCAGGGTTGGATTTGTATGCCCAATATGGATAGGCTTCGGGAGTTGATTCTTGAGGAGGCCCATAGTTTGTGGTATTCCATTCATCCGGGTACAGCCGAGATGTATCAGAATTTGAGGCAGCATTATTGGTGGAGAATAATGAAGAAAGATATAATTGCGGATGTAGCTCGGTGTTTGAATTGCCAGTAGGTAAAGTACGAGCTTCAAAGGCTTGGTGGTTTGCTTTAGAGGCTTGAGATTCATGAGTGGAAGTGGGAGCGTATTACCATGGATTTTGTTGTTGGGCTCCCACAGACTTCGAAGACGTTTGACGCAGTATGGGTCATTGTGGATAGGTTGACCAAGTCGGCGCATTTCATTCTAGTAGAAGTTACCTATTCTTCGGAGCGGTTGGCCGAGATCTATATCTGCGAGATTGTCCGTCTTCACGATGTGTCGGTGTCCATCATTTCCGATCAGGGTACGTAGTTCACATTGCACTTATGGAGAGACATACAGGGTGAGTTAGGCACATGGGTTGAGTTGAGTACATTATTTCACCCCCAGACAGACGGACAGTCCGAGCGCACCATTCAGATATTGGAAGGATATACTTCGCGCCTGCATTATGGATTTCAGGGGTTCTTGGGATCAGCTTTACCGCTTGCGGAGTTTGCCTACAACAATAGCTACCAATCGAGTATTAAGATGGTCCCCTATGAGGCATTATATGGGAGGCGATGTCGTTCTCCAGTTGGTTGGTTTGATTTGGGAGAGGCTTGGTTGTTGGGTATCGATTTGGTTCAGGATGACTTGGAAAAGGTCAAGATGATTTAGGATCGACTTTGCATGGCTCAGTCTAGATAGTAGAGTTATGGCGATAGTTGGGTTCGTGATGTTGCATTCATTATTGGAGAGAGTGTTTTGCTCCGAGTTTCACCCATGAAGGGTGTGAGGACGTTCAGAAAGAAGGGCAAGTTGATCCGTAGGTGTATCAGACCTTTTGAGATTCTTGAGTGACTGCGTGAGGTGGCCTATAAGCTTGCATTGCCATGTAGTTTATCAGCAGTCCATCCGGTGTTCCATGTGTCCATGCTCCGAAAGTATCACGGTGATCCGTCCATGTGTTACATTTCAGCTCAGTCCAATTGCACAAGGATTTGACTCATGAGGAGGAGCTGGTGGCCATTCTAGCCCTGCAGGCCCGGAAGTTGAGGTCTAAGAGTTGTCATTTAATTAGAGTGCAGTGGAGAGGTCAGTCGATCGAGATACCTATGTGGGAGTCCGAGTCCAATATGCGGAGTAGATACCCACACCTTTTTACCAGTCCAGGTACTTTTCTATGTTCGTTCGAGGATGAACTTTTGTTTTTAAGGTGGAGAATGTGATGACCCGATAGATTATTTTGAGATTTAGCCTCTATTTCTGTATTTCGAGACCTCGATTAGCTTCGCTTGGCATTTCTCAATTTTTGTGCAAAGTCCATGTCTTATTCCGGAAAGTCTTTATGTGAAAAATTGAAGAAAATATGGATTTTTGCCTTAAAAATTATTTGAGTTGACTATGGTTAATATTTTGTGTAAACGGACCCGGATCAGTATTTTGACGATCCCAGAGGGTCCGTATTTTGATTTGGGACTTAGGCGTATGCCCGAAAATAGAATTAAGAAGTCCCTAACTTGTTATGACTCATTCTGCCGAAAACTAGCATTTTTGAAAGTTGAAATATTTCTAGGTTTGACCGTAAGTTGACTTCTTAGCTAATAGGTTTGGATTTTGATGTTGAAACTTAGAATAGGTCTGTATCGCTATTTGAAACTTGTCTGCTAAATTTGGTTCAATTTGGAATTGATTTGACATGATTAAGACGCCTAAATGTGATTCTAGTGTTCTTGAGTTTCACTTAGAAATTTCATTCATTTTGAGGATTAATTCATAAATTTAGATGTTATTTTGGTGATTTGATTGCGCGATCAAGTTCATATGATGTTATTACACTTATGTGCATGTTTGGTTTAGAGCCCGAGGGGCTCGAGTGAGTGTCGGATGAGTTTTGCTAGTGTGAAGACTGATGGTGCAATACCAGTTCTGGTGCTCTGTTGCAGATCTCGCAATTGCGAGCCTCGCTTTTGCGAAGAACTATTCGCATTTGCGAGCATAGGCTGGGCTGGGTAAAACTCGCATTTGCGAACTGTGGACTTTCTCTTTTGCGAAGGAAGAGGTTGCATTTGCGATCACTGACCATTGGAGTCTGCTTCACATTTGTAAAGTTCCTGGCCCCATTTGCGATGGTGGTGTCTTCGCAATTGTGATCTTTCTGTGACTTCTGCTCTTCTGTGATAGGGTTCGCATTTGCGACCCTTGTCTCGCATTTGCATGTTCGCAATTACGAATAAGACATCGCAATTGCGACATTTGCTGCTGGGTAAAAGAGGGAGAAAACGGGACTTAGTTCATTTCTCACCATTTCTCAACCCTAAACACTCTAGAGGCGGATTTCCAAGAGACTTTTCTTCCCAAATCCATTGGTAAGTGACTTTAATCCATTTCTTTTCAATTACCCATTACATTTCATGAGATTTCAATATCAAATTTAGGATTTTCATGGTAGAATTAGGGATTTGGGTAGAATTGGAGATTTTTGTAAAATTGAGATTTAGACCTCAAATTAAGGTCAGATTTTGAAAAAAATCATATAACCGGGCTTGGAGGTGAATGGGTAATCATATTTTGGTCCGAATCTCGGGTTCTGACCAAGCGAGCCCAAGGTTAACTTTTGTTGACTTTTTCAAAAATGATCAAAATTGAACCTCATTCTTTTGTGGGTAGTTTCTAAAGCTTATTTGAATCATTTGGTCAATAATTTCCTAGTTTAGTTGGTTTGGAGGCTTGTTCAAAAAGCAAGGCCGTGGTCGATTAATTGCTTGGGTTGCGGAGTGAGGTAAGTATTGGGTCTAACCTTGATTTGAGGAAATTAAGAACCCTTGAACTACATGTTATGTGAATTTTGTGGGAAATGGCATATATATATGAGGTGACGAGTGTATATGTGCCGTTACATTATTTGATTCCATGTTTTTTTACTTCATAGTATACCTTGTTTCATGCCTTAATTGCTACACGTTTATTTGACTTCCATGCCATAATTGTTACATGTCATTTAGTTATCTTTCTATTAAACTGTCTATCCCTTCCATAATTCTATACTTATATATGTCTCCACTTGCTTTACTTGCATATTTAAATTATCATATGTCTTACTTGTCTTATAGTTTAGTAGAAATTGTTGCCTTCTATAACGTAGTTTCACTTGTATGAGTTGTTAATTGGTAGATATCGATGAGTTAGTAAAGTTGAGACATTCGAGTTGTTAGAGATTCTTTGATTATTATGTGTTTCTTCATTGCTGCGTACATTTACTCTCTTGATGTAGAAATTCTTGTAAAGTTTGATTGTTGAATTGCTATTGTTGATTGAAATTGTTTGGGGAGCGGGTTGCACATCGCAACGGAAATTGAAAGGTAATGAATTGAAATAGTATATTAAGAATGGATAATGATATTGACAGATGATGATATGGTAGGATCGGGTTGCGCGCCGCAACCTATTGTATAAGTTGTATTTGTTTGTGACTGTTGGATATGCCTCGGTATTTGAGATGAGTTTATAAGGCTTGTTATTCTAGGCTTTCTGGAAGTTGAATTTTGAGTTTGTTGTTATGAGTTAACTACTTTATTTACATCCATGTCTTTTCTGTTATTATTATTATTGCGTACAGGTTATTGTGAGTGACCCGCCTTAGCCTCGTCACTACTTCGTCGAGGTTAGACTCGGCACTTACAAAGTACATGGGTTTGGTTGTACTCATGCTACACTTTGCACTTCTTGTGAGTTGGTCCCGATAGCGCTGAGTGAGATTTGCTCGGATCTAGCTATTAGTAAAAACTTGAGGTGTAATTGCACGGCGTCCGCAGCCCTGAAGTCCCCTTCTATATCATCTTAGCTGTTTATTTTTATTCAGACAGTTATATTATTTTATTCAGACTATTATTTGTAGTACTCTAGACGCTCATGTATTCGTGACACCAGTTCTGGGATTGTATTTGGATTACGTCGCTTATTAGTTTATTCACTCTATTTTAGACTATTCAGTTTTATTGTTATCATTTGGTTTGAATTGTTAAAAATGGTTAATAAATATAGCTAACGTTGGCTTACCTAGAAAGTAAAATGTTAGGCGCAATCACAGTACCTAGGGTGAAAATTTCGAATCGTGAAAGTTAATAAATTAAGACACGAATACATGGAAGCTGTTAGCAATTAAGGCATGTAACAGATAAGGCATGAATTAAACACGTAAAAGCAAGCAGCAACTAAGGCATTTAACAAGTAATAACTTGAATTATATAAAGGTATGAAATAATTGAAAACAGAAGAGCTCCAGCTTCAGCAATGCACTAAGTTCCATTTTCGATCCGTTAACCATCCGAAATCAACCCAAGGCACCCGGGATCTCAACCAAACATACCAACGAGTCCAAAACCTCATACGAACTTAGTCGAGCCCTCAAATCACATCAAACAACTTCAAAAACACGAATCGCACTCCAATTCAAGCCTATTGAAACTAAGAAAATTCAAATTCTATAAACGACGCCGAAACCTATCAAAACACGTTCGATTGACTCCAAACTTCACACAAGTCATAATTGACATTACGTACCTACTCTAACTTCCGGAATCGTAATTCCGACCCCGATATCAAAAAGTCCACTCCCGGTCAAACTTTTCAAAAATTCCAACTTTCGCCATTTCAAGACTAATTCTACTACGGACCTCTGAATCACAATCCGAACACGCTCCTAAGTCCACAATCACCTAACAAAGCTAACGGAACCATCAAAACTCTGTTCCGGAGTCGTTTACTCAAAGATCAACATCCGGTCAATCATTTGAACTTAAGCTTTCAACCTTAAGACAAAGTGTCTCATTTCATTCTGAATTCATTCTGGACTTGAGATGATTACCCCGACAAGTCACATAATAGCTATAAAGTACAAAGTGAGCAGTAAATGGGGGAACGGGGCTACAACTCTCAAACTGATCGGTCGGATCGTTACACTTCGCAACTAAATCAATGCTCAACCATGACTTTTTCTTTATAATTAGCCTCCAAACCAATCAAATCTAGACAAATATAGTTCAAGTAATTCGAAATAAATTTTAGAAAATACCCACGAGTGAAAAAGATTCAATCTTTAATGAATTTGAAAAAAGTCAACAAAAGTTAACCCCGGCCTCGCTAGGTCAAAACCCGAGATTCGGACCAAAACCGGATTACCAATTCTTCCCAAACCCGGTTATGTGATTTATTTCGAAATCCGACCTCAATTTGAGGTCTAAATCCCAATTTTACAAAAATTTTAATTTTTACCAAAATCCCTAATTTCTACCATGAAATTCATAGATTAAAGTTAAAAATCAATGGGTGTTTATGGAAATACATCAAAATAAGTTAAAATTCACTAACCAAGGAAGCAGGGATGAAAATCTCTTCAAAATTGCTTCTAGGCCGAGCTCTAGCTTTCAAAAATAGTGTTTTGTGAAATAATCCCGACTTTCAGCTTTTAAAATACCTAGGCATCAGGTATTTTTAGCATTCACGAAGCACTTAACGCGTTCGCGAAGAGCAGTGGCCTATTGACATCCGTATTCGCAAAGCCCTTCACGCATTCGTCAAGTCGTCCCCAGCCTAGCCTCCGCGTTCACGACCTTTTTGTCGCGTTCGCATAGAAGGATTTCCCATGCCCGCCCCCAGATCCCCCAAGTCAACACGTTCACTAGGGGTGAGTCACATTCGCGAAAGGTATTCTCCCCAAAGCTTCGCGTTCGCGACCTACCTCTCGTGTTCGCGAAAAGTACCAGCCCAGGCCCAAACATTCTCCCTTCCCGATCGCGAGAGAAGATTCGCGATCGCGAAGCACAAGACACCAGAAGTAAAAACCAACAGTTCCTACAAGTCCAAAAATGGTCTGAAGCCTATTCGAAACCTACCCGAGCCCCTCGAGCTCTAAACCGAACATGCACACAAGTGTAATAACATCATATACACTTGTTCGCTACCTCAAATTATCAAAATAACATCAAATAATAAGAATCAATCATTAAAACTCAAAAATGTGTACAAGTCCCAGACCCCAATCAAAAATGTGTACAAGTCTAAAATTATCATACAAACCTATCAGAATCTTTAAAATACCGATCCGAGATTGTTTGCCAAGAATGTTGACCGTGGTCAACTCAAATGCCATTTTAAGTCAAAAATTACTTTTTTAAATTTTACATAAAAACTTTCTGAAAAAGACATGGATCGCACACGCAAATCAAGAAACATCACTAATGGAGGTTTCGAAATATAAAAATAAAGACTAATACTCAAAATGACCTATCGGGTTGTTACAAATTTTGCCGGCGCAGAATTCCCCCGAATGTTTTTTTGACCTTAAATGAATGCTAGCTTAATGTGTTATGGTTCTTTCTTATGAATTCTTTGACTTGTGAGAAAATATGATTTTGACGACCAAATTTTGTGGGTTTAAGTTGTCTGGCTTTAGTTTAATTAGAATAGAGAATTTGTCATAAAGCACTATAGTTTAGTGCCTAATAACTATATTTTTTCTAATTACTATTCATAGCTACTGTTCAATTGTTACCAGCTTGTATCACTTGTATTCAAACGCGTAATGAATACAACATATTCATTCACACAACGAATACAATATGTATCAACTATATTCGTTCGCGCAATTATATTTATTTATTGTATTCAGTCGCGTAACAAATACAACATGTATACAAAGGATACAACTTGTACGACAGTATTCGTTCGCGCAAAAAATACAATCAATGCTAAATACAGATATACAAAAAAAAATGCTATTGAGAGTCGAACTCAAGACCTCCGCTAACTAAGCGGACATTCTAACCAATTGAGCTACGAGAACTTATTGCTCTCTTGTTTCAGTTCAAAACAAGTAATCTCTTAATGATTTGCTATAAAATTTAAATATAGTTATTGATGGTAAATTTGCTGAAAATATAGTTACGAATGGTAAATACAGTGTATATGTTTGACATGTTGCGTTTCTTTCCCATTTGAATACTAGTTAATGAACCAAGTTTTTCTGCACATTAGGTCAAATGCATAAGCTGGCCCATTCCTTTTTAAGCTAGTCCTTTCTCTCTTCCATATAACTACTAAATAATAAGGGGGGATTTTCAAAAAGGACTATAATTTGATAGCTAATTACTCCACGTAACTATAATTTTCTTAATTACCATTCGTAACTGATGTATCATTTTCGATATATCAAACGTATACAACCAAACTTAAATTTTGATGTACCAATCTGTTGACAGGATGTAGCAATGAATATAGTTTTGATAGAAAAACTATATCAACTATATATGTTTCGCGCATAATGGTTGTATCAATGAATACAACTTTGGATACAGTCAATACAACCTATGTGAGATTGGATACAAGCTAGAATAATGCATTCAATGAGTGAAAATCAGAAAACAATTATCAAATAGTTCAATTATACACTGTATCAAAAAGTAACAATATCGATAAATAAAGTCAAATACAACCAAATACAACTACATTCTCAATGTATACAGCCAGAGAAGAGAAGAAAGTTAGTCTTAGATGGCATTTTTCGGCCAAGCAAAATATTGTATACACTGTATATATACTTAAAATGGAGACGAATAAATATTCCTCCATATTCTAGAATACACTATATATACAATATTTATCATTTGAAAATCCAGTGATCGGAGAATGAGGCTTCCAAGCTTCAAGTCACCAGAGATGAACTAAAATCCATATATTTACTCTATATTCACCTTTTGAAATCCGGTCATATCTGAGAATAAAATGTATGTACTGTATCATTGTATGTGACTCAATAACAACAAAACAAAAAAATTTTGCCGTAGATGCCGTCTTTTGGCCAAGAAAAATATTATATACATTATACTAAAACTAAAAATAGAGACGAACTAAAATCCGGCCAGATCTGAGAATATACTATTATACTGTATTTACCAAAATCCGGCCAAATCTGAGAATGAGACTTCGAGGCTTTTCATCACGAGAGACAAACAAAAATCCAGCCAGATCTAAGAATACACTATATTTACCACTTGAAAATCCGGCCAAATCTGAGAGATCCTTCACTGTAGCCAAACATTGGTCAGTGATGGCCGTTTGCCGAAGAGGACGAAGCTTTGCCGACGGAGTAGCAGCAACAGACGAGACCGGCAGAGCAGCAGCGACGGCTGAGATTGAATTATTTGGGAAGCAGGTAATGAAAAAAGTGGCACTTGTGATTTGGGTTTGGTGCATAGAGATGTTGTAGTTGAGATGGAATTTGAAAGTGGGTATTTTCTATAAAACTCAACGTATAGCTATGTATTATAATTATTTATTTATGATAAATATAGTGTATTAGTTAGTTATGGGGTGTAAATTTTTGAAAAATAAATACCATCCTTTTTCAAATAATTTCCCAAACTAACTCAAAAGGAATATGCCAGTTGAAGATTCAATAATTTCATTCTAACTAATGTCAGGGTTACCCGCTCCAAAATAGAACCATAAGCAAAAATGGCAGGGTCGTGGCTATATGTCTTGACTCAAACATTTTTTTTAAAAAGCACCACTGTTTAATTAATACAAGTAAACTTCAAATATCTAGGTACGATACACAAGCCGAGTTCGGGGCTATATATCCGTCTTGTTAGTGTAGGCAAGGGTCGCGGCTATGCGTCCTAATTGAGATAATTAATAGTTCAACCAATAAAAGCGGATATAAAAAAAATATAGTTTATCCAAAAATAATCTCAGCCAAGTTTGAGTTAATAAAAGTGATTATGCTAGAATCACGGGATTCAGGAGTGTCTCACACCTTTTCTCTACTTAACAGGATTCCTTACCCAATCTTTTATTTTAACGGACCATCAATAAGGAGTCAAACATTCTATTTGATTAGGGATTCAATAAACGGTGACTTGAAACATCATAACTGAATTTCAAGTGGCGACTCCATAATAAATAAATAATCCCTTCTCAAATTCATCATTTTAATTGAAAAATGTTCTATTTTTTGAGAAAAAAAAGGAGGTGTGACAACAATCTACCGTAATAACTGGAATTAGAATTCAAGTTCAGCAGGATGAGTATGATGATGATAAAGTGATAGCGTGGGGCTCGATTTACTACTCTTAGGATCTGGAAGACACGCGATCAATAAGGTAGTAAAGGACTTCGATTGCCATAAATACTCTGACGATGTAGGTGGCACATAGTGGATCTCAAAAATTGACTCATGGATCATGGTAACGAGCCTACGTATATGGTACAGGAATTTCTTAATGGTATGAGCCATTTTTAAAAAAATCGTATGGGCTTGACTAAATGCAACCAATATCATATCATATTACGAGCATCTTTGGGCTAATTGAGCCCAACAATTATGTTACATAATTCTGGACCAACTACTTTTCATGGGCCAAATAGTACGGGCTAGCCAGTTTTCGGACTGGTAATTAAAAAATAGCCTGCGTTTGCAAAGTCATTGAAAAATAGTCACTATTTTACTACAATATGGAACGGTCCAGCATAATATACTGGAAATTGGTGCACCTGTGTATGAACTTCCAGCATATTATGCTGGAACCCCAACACGCGAAAAGTTCCAGCATAATATACTAGAGATTGGAGCACCTGTATATGAACTTTCAACATATTATGCTGGATCGGTATATTATACTGGAACTCCAGTATAATATGCTGGAGTTCCAGTATATTATACTGGAACTCCAGTATATTATGCTGGAATATTTTTCGGATTTTGAACAGTGTTTTCGTTCAGATTTATCTTTACATGAAAAGTGACTAAATTTTAATTACTTTTTAAACTGTAACTATTTTTTAATTACCACCTGTAAATCTTGCTATTTTTGAATTTCTCTCCTTTTCATGCTATGCAAAGACTCATTTTTTCATCCAGCACACATTTTCTACAAAAAGCTTAATTTTATGGATGACAGAAAAGGGAACAGAGTAGGAAAGTCATCTATCACGGCCGAAGGACAAAGGTAAATGTGTATAAGTCATCTCTTCTTAACAAAATTTAACCCCTTCCTCCCTCTCCCCTTCCCAATTGAAGTTGTATACACTTGCTCGGAGGAAGGGTGGTAGAAAATGCTAGGGCAAGCATTGCATACTATTAAAGTTGAAGACAAATTAAAAGAGTTAAAATGCAAGGCCAAACCCTTGGATTACGCTTAAGGCAGAATGACACAGTTATCCACAAAAATAAAATTATTTACCCTTGCATATCTATTTATTTTTCTATCGATTAAACTAATTACATTTTTTACCCATAGTAATTTTTGTGGAAAATTTTCTCTTTTTGCTCCAATACTTTTTTATTTCTATGCTTCTTTTCTTTTTTTTCTTTCTTTTCTCCTTTTCTTTTTTCTCGTTTTCTTCTTATTTTTTTCTTTGTTCCTTTTCTAATTATATTTAACTTATTTTTTTTTCATAATCTAATTTCATTTACTGTTTTCACTATTTTTTATTACTCTTTTTTTATACAATAAGAAAAAATGACTGATATAGTAAACATTTGTTCACATTTGTTTTAATATAACTAGTATAATATACCTTTTGTCTTTTTTCTCATTTTTAAAATTTAACTATTAAACTGAAATAATATTAGTTGTCACTTGATCTAATTTACTGAATATCACATTGACTGCTGCTGAGCACCACAAATTACATAATCAGATTCTAAGAATATACACGTGATTACCATGCAAACCTTGATCTCCTTTCCTATAAATATCAGTACGCACTCTACCATTAGCAGTAACACAACCAGTTATGGAGCAAGAAACTATAATCTACGGCCACCAAATCTCCATATATACTAGTTAGAATAGAAATGATAATAAAATATTAGAAAATGCAATAAACGTATAAGTAGCAAAAAAGACTTCTAGTACCATATGATACCAATATGGTATACACGTATACCAACAGAGTATATGATTGCTCTAGAATATTGCTACAACTCTCTGCGACTATATTATTGTACCAAAATATTTTTATGCAATAAAAGTATGAGAAAATTACATGCTCGCATTGCAAGCTAAATATTCGCAAAGCAACTTGCTCATTTTGTATACTAACAGGGTATATAGTTGTATGGGGTCGTTCCAATAATTGCCTATAACTATAAAAACTATTACATAATACACATAATCTATGTCCCTCGGCACAAAAAAATTCCAGCACTGCAAATCATGTTCATATAAATAATTTCAGAATAGTAATCACTTAAAAATACAGCTAAAACAACCAAAAAAAATTCAAACTACCATATGATACCGATATGGAATATAACTATACCAACATGGTATACAACTTTACTGGTTAATTTCCGATAACTGTATGACTATACTATTATTACATAACACACATGCATAAATAGAGAAATAAAAACATAGTGTACCACATATTAATATAATACAGTATTTCAAGATATTGTACTATATTACTATTATTAAAACAAAATTAAATAGTGTACCAACACTACTAGAAATTCGACAAAAACCGATCAAGGTCGACCGACCAACTTTGATCGGTCAAAACAAACGGCCAAAAAACCGGCCAAAGTTGGTCGTTTTTTCAAAATATTTTATTTTTTAAATTTATTTTACGAAACCGACCAACTTTGGTCGGTTTTCTTTGGCGCAAAAATGCGGGAAACTATTTTTGAGTCCCGCAAAATTTATTTTTCAAGAAACCGACCATCTTTGATCGGTTTTTCTATTAAAATAAATAAAAATTAATATTAAAAAATGACCTAAATTGGTCGGTTAATTCGGCCGGTCATTTTAAAAAACCGACCAACTTTGGTCGGTAATTTATTTTATAATAAAATCGACCAACTTTGATCGGTTATTTTCGTGCGAAAATACAATTAAAGAGTATAAATCAAATAAAAGACAGTCTTAAAACAAAATGCACCAATGGTCTAGTGGTAGAATAGTATCCTGCCACAGTACAGTCCCCGGTTCGATTCTCAGATGGTGAATCTTTTGATTACATAATTAAAAAATTGACCAACTTTGGTCGGTTTGTTTTTGCAATATTTATTTTTTGAATTAAATTGACCGACCAAAGTTGGTCGGTAATTTCCGAACAACTTTAGTCGGTATGCCTTTCCGACCTCTAAAATACCGTCCACACGTAAATGGTCACATTTTGGACGGTTATTGGCTATTACCGACCAAAGTTGGTTGGTGTTTTTGATCGGTTTTTACCGAATTTCTAGTAGTGTAATTAAATGCAGCTAATACAACCAAAAAATGATTCAACTAGCATATGATACCAATATAGTATATAACTATACTAATAGGGTATATAGTTGTACGGGGTCATTCCAACAACTGCATATAACTATAAAAAATATTACATAATACACAAAATCTATGTCCATAGGTACAAAAAAATCCAACACAGCAAAACATGATCATATAAATTATTTCAGAATAGAATTCACTTAAAAATGCACTTAAAATAATCAAAATATATTTCAACTACCATATGATACCAATATGACATATAATTATACCAATAGGGTATACAATTCTACTAATTAATTCCATGCAACTATATATGACTATACTACTATTACATAATACACATGCATAAAGAAAAGAATAAAAACATAGTGTACCACATATTAATATAAGAATGTATTTCAAGATATTGTACTATAATACTATTATATAAAATAAACGCATAAAGAAAAAATCAAATGATTATATAATACACATGCATAAAGGAAAATTAAAAGAATTCAAGATATTGTACTATTCTACTATTACTAAAGAAAAATCAAATAGTGTACCGATTAAATATAGCTAATACAACCAAAAACTATTCCAGCTAACATATGATATCAGTATAGTATATAGCTATACCAATATTGTATACAATTGTACGCAAAGAGTTTTTTTTAAAATTCAATTATTAAACTGAAATAATATCAGTTGCCACATAATCTAATTACGCAACCCTACTGTCACGACCCAAAATCCGCCTAGTTGTGATGGCACCTAACCCAACCCGCTAGGTAAGCCAATTAACTACTAACCAATTCCAATAACAATTAATAAAGCAATTAAGTAAAGAAATATCTGAATCTAATACATTCCCCA
The DNA here is from genome assembly GCF_000715075.1 of Nicotiana tabacum. NCBI lineage: Eukaryota > Viridiplantae > Streptophyta > Magnoliopsida > Solanales > Solanaceae > Nicotiana > Nicotiana tabacum. The sequence goes on from NC_134101.1 coordinate 41,771,390, forward strand.
AGAACTGGTAGTACAAATCAAGAGCTTCTAAGAATAGAGTTTACAAAGCTGAAATGAATTAAATATATAGTCTGTTTGAAAAGTACATAAATAGAGTTTTCATAGATCTAAAGCTACCACGAACAAGGGGCAGCTACAACCGGGACGCAAGTACATCTTCAAATCCAGCTTCCATCGAACCCAATAATATCAACGGCCAACATCTGCACACAAGGTATAGAAGTGTAGTATGAGTACAACCGGCCCCATGTACTCAATAAGTAACAAACCTAACATTAGGTTGAAAGTAGTGACGAGCTAACAAAAAGGTCGGGTACAACACAAATATTCCACCATAGTTCATAACATCATAGTACAATAACAAAAGAGTAACTCGGAAATAAAAGGCTCAGTTCGTTCACAGTTCCAGAAAAATAGGCATTTCTTTTCAAGTATCTCAGTGAAAACCCAAAATCTTTTACCGAAAAAGCCAAAGTACGAGAAGGTTTGAAAACTGCATTTTTTCCCAAAACTCCTTTCAACAAATAGTAAGATATTTCATTTTCAGATAGCATGAGGAAAGTACTTCTCTATGCCTACATGTCAAGATACAGGTAGAATCATAAATGTCCCCACAACTGGGTAGCAGAAAGAAATGCACCTCTATGCATGTATCACAAGTACGCATGTCAAATGCAATACATCTAAATGATGAGCTCATGTACTCACACTCTCAGAGTACTCAATCTCAGTGTCTCGCATTCTCTCTCACTATGCTCAGCACAATCAATCACTCAGCGCTGTACAATACCTGCTGCGGCGTGCAACCCAATCCATATATGACCATAAAGCCCGTTGCAGCGTGCAACCCGATCCACATATATATAGTCGATTGTGCTCACTGGGGGGTGTGCAGACTCCGGAGGGGCTCCTTCAGCCCAAGCACTATATTGTTGCGGCGTGTATCCCGATCCAATATTGTTGCGGCGTGCAACCCGATTTTTGGACTTGGGAGCTCGAAAATTGGCGATTCTTTGAGGGATTTGCAGAGAGAACTTTAGGGTAACGATTCCTTACTCGTTTTTGGTTGTATTTCATTAATCTATAGTTGTTTTCTCCATTTAATTTTGGTTTTGGATTGAAAAGTTGGGAAAATGGGGGAAAAGTTCCCTAACCGAATTTCTGAGATTTGATTGGGATTTAGACATTGGATTTGGATACTTTTGGTACGAGTGAACTCGTGAGTGAATGGGTGTTCGTATTTTGTGACTTTTACCCAATTCCGAGACGTGGGCCAGGGTCAACTTTTTAGGGCGAATTTCGAGATTTTTGTTAAAATATTAATTTCATTAATTAGATGAGTCTGTTATGGTTGTATTCATGATATGCAATTGTGTTTGGCTAGATTGGGCCATTCGGAGTCAGATAATCGAGGAATGGGCATTCTTACGGATTGATTGAGCTTGACTCGAGGTAAGTGGCTTGCCTAACTTTGTGTGGGAAAAATTCCCTTAGAATTTGGAAGTATTGTGATACGTGAGCGCCGTGTACGTGTGCTGACGAGTACGTACACAGGCTAGTTGTTGTAAAACCCGATCTTTTTTTACTGAGCAGCAACCTGTTTTCTTTTTATTTTGAGTTATACCATTTTTATGAGTATTAATCTGTTTTCATTCTTAATTTAGTTATTCCAATATGTGTGGCTATCCTGTTTAGCCTAATATCGCATATCTACGTGTTTTAACTGCTTACTTGAACTTTGTAAAGCATGCCTAGTTGATTTTCCTGCTTCTTTCCTTGTTCTTTATTAGTATAGCCGTAGAAATCTTACTGTTGTAATTATCGTTTGATCTGCATATTTACTTTGGGACTACGGAATGGTATTCCGGGAGATTCCCCTTTACTACATATTTACTTTGGTACTACAGAACGGTATTTCGGGAGATCCCCATATACTGCATATTTACTTTGGGACTACAGAACGATATTTCGGGAGATCCCCCTGTACTGCATATTTACTTTGGGAATACAGAACGGTATTCTGGGAGATCCCCCTGTACTACACGTTTACGTTTACGACTATGAGACGGCTCGGGAGATCCCCTATTGTTATCTCTATGTACAAAGCTGTTATCTTCTATGATTTCATTCTTGTTAAATTTCAGTCTTTATTTTACTACGGTATTTTATTCTATCTTGTTTTATTATATATATATATATATACCGGTAGGTCCTTAACCTGACCTCGTCACTACTCGATCAAGGTTAGGCTTGGCACTTACTGGGTACAGATTGTGGTGTACTCATGCTACTCTCTGCACATATTTTTCGTGTGCAAATCCAGGTGCTCCTTATCAACCGCACTATCAGTGAGCCGAGACCTCTTTGGAGACTTCAAGGTATATCTGATGCGTCCGTAGACCTCAGAGTCCTCTTCTACTCTTCCCTATGTCCATTATCTTTTGTATTTTTCTTTTGTTAGACTCTAATGTATAGAGACACTAGAATTTTCCTTCTGTAGTTTGTGATTCACGATGTTCCGGGTTTTAGGAATGTTGTGTAGTATATTGAGGAGTTGGTTATTGTACATGCCAAGTGGCATGGTATTCAGTTACGGTGTCATCGCTACAGTTAGTTGTTAAATTTATATTTTCATTTCATTATTCCGCAAAATTTTAGGCTTACCTAGTTGTAGAGACTAGGTGTTGTCACAATGCCATAGGAGGGGAAATTGGGTCGTGACAAGTTAGCATCAGAGCTCTAGGTTCATAGGTGTCGTGAGTCACAAGCCGGTTTATTAGAGTCTCGCGGATCGGTACGGAGACGTCTGTACTTTTCTTCGGGAGGCTATGGAACTGTTAGGAAAATTTCACTATTTTGATTCCTTGTCGTGCGAAAATTGTTGACTTCAAAAATTCTAAACTTTTGTATTCTACTCTCTCATAGATGGTGAGGACACGTACAAGCGGATCTGATGACCAGTACCCGTGCCCCCTGCTAGAGCCGCGAGAGGCCGGGGCCAGGGTAGAGGCCGAGGACGTCCACGTGGTGCAGCCAGAGCACCCGCACGAGCTGCTACAGAGGAGCCCCCAGTAGCTCCAGCTGGAGGGCAGACACCTGAGGTACCTGTTTCTGCACCAGCCCTCCAGGAGACTCTAGCCCAGTTTCTGAGCATGTTCAGCACCTTAGTCAGGCTGGATTGATTCCACTTGCTCCTGTCACATCTCAGGCCGGGGGAGGAGCACAAACTCCCGTTGCCTGTACTCCAGAGCAGCGGGTCCAGGTAGACCAGGTTCCAGAGATTGTACCAATGCAGCCGGTAGCTCCAGCTCAGCCCAAGGTTAGGGCAGCAGCTTCTGAGGCGTAGCAGCTCAGACTTGAAAGGTACAAGAAGTACCACCCACCTACCTTCAGCGGGTTGGCTACAGATGATGCTCAGGGTTTTCTAGAGGAGTGTCATTATATTCTCCGTACTATGGACGTAGCAGAGACGAGTGGGGTTTCTTTTACCATATTTCAGCTTAGAGGAGCAGCCTATCGGTGGTGGTGTGCTTATGAGGTGAGTAGTCCGGCTAAGGCAGCTTCACTTACATGGACTCAGTTCTCTGACATGTTTTTGAGAGAGTATGTCCCTCAGAGCCTCAGTGTCTTATGGCGTGCAGAGTTTGAGCAGTTGCGCCAGGGATCTATGACTGTGTCAGACTATGCAGTCTATTTCAGTGATTTGGCCCGGCATGCACCGTCCTTGGTTGCCACAGTTCGAGAGAGGGTTCGACGGTTTATTGAGGGACTCCACCCCAGCATCCGGATTAGTATGGCCAGGGAGTTGGAGATGGATATTTCTTATCAGCAGGTTGTGAGTATTGCCAGGAGATTGGAGGGTATGCTTGCCCCGAAAAATTTCGAAGTACTTGAGCGCTAGTAAGAAAGTTGATGTGCGCTAATTATATTATTTTGTGTGTAGACAAGGACTATTATATGAATGATATCAATTGATCATGATAATATATGTATGAAGTGCACTAAGAATGGTTTATGGTCTAAGAAGAGCCCCAAGGCTAAGGCAAGTTGAAAATTTCATGATACAATAAAGTTTCAAGTGAGTTCGCACAAGACCTAACTTCGAACAAGCATACCTCTCTGGATATGAAGGGTTATATAGTGTATAACATATCAAATTAAAGCACATTGAGTCTTGTTTCAAACTCTTCAACCCGTTCATCATTTGGACATTCCTACAAGAATTTATGACCAAATTACCAAAGGCTGACAGAATGCGATTCTACGACCATTATGCGACCATTATGCGATCGCAAAATGGTTATGCGACCGCAAACTGGTCGCAGAATGGACCAGAACAGCCCAGTTCTGGGCACCAATTTGTGCGACCATTGTACGACCGCATAGCTGAGTTCGGAGGGTTAATTTTTCTTTTTTCATAACCCGACCCCATTTTGATAAATAGGCTTTGGGGCTTATTTTGGGGTGTTTTTCTAAGGGTTTTAGAGAGAGGTAAGAGCATTTTAGAGAGAGAAGGAGGGAACCTAACATTATAATCATCCAATCTTGCACCAATATTCAAGAATCAAGGAAGTTAATCATAAGATCTTTATCTAAGAGGTAAGATTCAAACCCTTAATCTTTAATTTCGAGTTTGGGGGTAAAAGATTGGTGATTGGGAGTATGATTCTTGGGTGTAAGATTATTATGTATATATGCTTGTACCAATAAGGTTTGTGGGAATATTGTTTAGCTCAAATAAGTAAAGATTGAGTTATGGAGTGAAGAAAATCTTGTAGAAGAACCTTATAGTTAAATTTGCACACCTAGTGTTTGATAAAATGCTCAAACGAGTTGAGACCATGAATATATTCCTAATTGTGGTTCAATTTTGTTATGTCTCAAAATAGATTGGGATTGCTAGAATTTTCGGAGCGTTATAGTAATTTAAGGAAAGCTCAAAGCGAGGTATGTTGGCTAAACTTCTTTCATAGAATTGAATTCCATGATACTCTTGTAAGTCCCGAGTTATTCTTTATAAATAAATTATTCCAAATAAGGTTTGTGTTGAAAGGTATATATTCAAAATGTATTTCGGTAACTCTTATCATATGATGTTATCCTTCGGGAATATGTTCAAAACATGAGTTGGGTATAAACATATTATTACTCTAAGTAGCATTTCAAGTGAAGGCTATTATGCCAAGTTGTGTAAGAAGTCTCAATGTATATAAGACTCTTATTTGCTCATAGGTGTATTAAAAGTTATGATTTGAGATTCTTTGTTGTCGATAATTTATAAAGATGCTTGAAGGTGAAAGTAGTGAGTTGGGGATATAAAGTGTAGACACCGTGCCAATAATGAAAGTTATGATTGTGGCCAATAGGGCCAATGAAATAAAATGATGTGTGAAATATGATGATGAGTATTGAAAGTAATGAAATGAAAGTATGGAATATAAGATACGGCCACCGTGCCATTAATAAAGAATAATATGTATGGCAAAAAGGGAACCAATGAAATAATGATGTTGTATGTAATTGAAAGTACTAATGAAGTGATAGTATAAAGATGAAATGTGGTTGTTCGCCTAAATGAGAATTATGAGGTTTTGTATGTCCCAATGGTTTCAACTATAGTTGTATGCTTCTGAAATAATGTATGTAAATGACTTCGATGTTAAGTCCTCAAGAATCATGAAATTAGCTAATGACCTAAAGATGTCAAGTGAGTGAATAACGAGATGGAAGGGAGATGTCATGCGCTAAATGATAATGAACCTTAAGAAAGGAAATTGGGCTTATGTGCCATTGAAATTGACTTATTGATTCACCATGCATGTGCTAATGTAATGTGCTATGTTTCTCCATGATCAGCATAAACATGAAGTGTTCCAATGATCCGGGAACTTACGACCTTAATGCAATGTTAATCATGTCGCTTTGCGTTTATACATGGTTATATACATAATGATGTATTATGAACCCTACGGACGGTCTATGAAATGCATAGGTATATTGTGTTATGTAAACACTGTGAACGGTCTATGAAACGCACAAGTGTATTGTGTAAATAAACACTGTGAACGGTCTATGAAATGCACAGGCGTATCGTATGGTATATGTAAACACTGTGAATGGTCTATAAAACACACAAGTGTATTGTGTATGTAAACACTGTGAACGGTCTATGAAACGCACAGGTGTATTGTGTAAGTAAACACTGTGAACGGTCTATGAAACGCACAGGTGTATTGTGTAAGTAAACACTGTGAACGGTCTATGAAACGCACAGGTGTATCGTATGGTATATGTGAATCCTATGAACGGTCTATGAAATGCATATGTGTATTCTGTACGAAATCAACACTGTGAACGGTCTATGAAACGCACATGTGTATTGTGTAAGTAAACACTATGAACGGTCTATGAAATGCACAGGTGTATTGTATGGTATATGTGAATCCTATGAACGGTCTATGAAACACATAGGTGTATAATATGATATGTAAATACTGTGAACGGTCTATGAAATGCACATGTGTATTTTGCAAGTAAATAATGTGAACGGTCTATGAAACGTACAGGTGTATTGTGTAAGTAAACACTGTGAACGGTCTATGAAATGCACATGTGTATCGTATGGTATATGTGAATCCTATGAACGGTCTATGAAATGCATAGGTGTATAATATGATATGTGAACACCAGGGACGGTCATGAAATGCATAGGGGTAAGATAAGAGAGGGATATGGACGGTCAAAGTAAGACGCATTGTCAACGCAGACATTATGAGACATTTTCATTGGCCTTGTTTGTACATGTTGTTTCAATTACCTTATATTATGTGTTCCGCGTATAGATCATATGACTCAGTTGACCCTAAAAGAAGTTTAGAATGACGCAAGTATAATAAGGATTGATATTTCAACCTACACGATGTTTTGTAGTCTTTTGATGTACTTTAATGAAAGAAATATGAAATGCTATGATTGATATAAAAACAAAGGGTTTGATGTCTGGAATAAGACAGCCTAGCCGATCGGGTCGTGATCGAACTCTGTGCTGAGAGGGCGGTGGTATTTGTATTGTGGTATTGGTATCGTGAATAATGGTATTGTGAACAATGGTATATTGGTGCTAAGACTCACTAATCTGAAATTATGGGAATTTACATGACACTTGATGTTTTGGTATTGTTCGAGACTTTCATTGATTTTGTGATTATTCCTCCTTGTAATATTAATTGTTCTATTGAGAGGGTGTTTAGTTATACATACTAGTACTATTCGACAGTACTAACGTCCCTTTTGCCGGGGGCGCTGCATCTTTTAATAGATGCAGGTATACTTCTACAGGATGATATGGATCTTTGGTAGGGATCTTCTGTGCATCAGATTATGGTGAGCCTGCTACAATTCCAGTGGGCACTCGAGTCTAGTTGGTATTATGTACTTAGGTATCTATTGTCATAGAAGCTCCATGTACACTGTGGGTCATGTACTTAAGTTTTGAGTTTCGTCATGTATTTATGTTCACAGTTATTTATGAAGCTATGTACCCATCATGAGTGAAAAGAAAAGAAAAAAACATTATGGGCCATTGAGCCAAATGTATTCAATATGAAAGTCATGATCTAATTATGTTTTGATAAATCATGCATGAGTTATGATGAGAGGTTGATGTAACGTAGGCTTGCTTGACTAGGTTCACTCGGTTGAGCTTCGATCGCGCTCCTCGAGTTCGGGGTGTGACAACATGCTTTCCCAAGATAGAGAGGAGAGGGAGGCCAAGAGGTCTCGAGAGACTAGTTCTTATTCTGGTGCTCGTGCCCCAGCAGCTCGCCATGGTAGGGGTTATGTGAGTCGCACCGTTCATTCAACTCTTCCAGCCGCCAGCGGTGTTCCACCTCCTTCTAGGCCTCATGAGCCTTATTATGCACCGTCATTATCTAGCGTACCTTCTGCACGGGGTGTTCCTAGTGGCTAGTTCAGAAGACCTGGCCCGAGCCAGTCACAGCAGCCACGCCCTCCCATAGCTTGTTTTGAATATGGTGACACTCACCATATAATGAGGGATTGCCCCAGATTTAGGAGGGGTGCACCTCCACAAACTTCTCAGCCACATCATGCTCCATCGGGTTCTCAGACTATGATTTCAGCACCAGCTACCGCCCCACCTGCTCAGCCAGCTCGAGGTGGAGGTCGAGGTCGCCCTAGAGGGGGAGGTCGGGCCAGATATTATGCCCTTCCTGCTCGTACAGAGGCAGTCGCTTCTAATTCTGTCATTACACGTATTGTCCTGGTCTATCATAGAGATACGTCGGTATTATTTGATCCAGGCTCTACATATTCTTATATGTCCTCTTATTTTGCCCCGTATTTGGGCGTATCTCGGGATTCCTTAAGTTTCCCTATTTATGTGTCTACTTCTGTGGGAGATTCTCTTGTTGTGGACCGCGTGTATCGGTCGTGTTTGATTGCTCTTAGTGGTTTTGAGACCAGAGCCGATATATTATTGCTCAACATGGTGGACTTTGATATTATTTTGGGCATGGACTGGTTGTCGCCCCATTATGCTATTCTTGATTGTCACACTAAAATCGTGATGTTGGTTATGCCAAGTTTACCGCAATTAGAGTGGAGAGATACCTTAGAGTATACTCCTAGCAGAGTTCTTTCATTTCTTAAAGCTCAACGAATGGTTGAGAAGGGGTGTGACGCGTATCTAGCTTATCTGAGAGATGCCAGTATTGATACCCCTACAATTGAGTCAGTTCCAGTAGTGAGGGACTTTTCAGATGTGTTCCTAGTTGATCTTCCGGGCATGCCGCTCGACAGAGATATTGATTATGGCATTGATTTATTGTCGGGCACTCAACCCATCTCTATTCCTCCATATCGCATGGCTCCTCCTGAGTTAAAGGAGTTGAAGGAGCAGTTACAGGAATTGCTTGATAAGGGCTTCATTCGGCCAAGTGTATCACCTTGGGGTGCTCCTGTCTTATTTGTGAAGAAGAAGGATGGCTCTATACGGATGTGTATTGATTACCGCTAGTTGAACAAATTCACAGTCAAGAACAGGTATCCATTGCCTCGTATTGATGACTTATTTGATCAATTACAGGGTGCCAAAGTGTTTTCCAAGATTGACTTGCATTCAGGATATCATCAGTTGAAGATTCGGGAGCCAGATATCCCGAAGACTGCTTTCAGGAACAGATATGGTCACTATGAGTTTCTTGTTATGTCTTTTGGGCTGACCAATGCTCCAACATCTTTTATGCACTTGATACACGGTGTGTTCTGGCCTTATCTTGACTTATTCGTCATTGTGTTTATTGACGACATTCTGGTGTACTCCTGAACTCGGAAAGATCATGAGCAGCACCTGAGGACTGTGCTCCAGACTTTGAGAGAAAAAAAATTATATGCAAAATTTTCAAAATGTGAGTTTTGGCTAGACTCAGTGGATTCTTAGGTCATATAGTATCGAATGATGGGATCTAGGTAGATCCGAAGAAGATTGAAGCAGTGTAGAGTTGGCCCAAACCGTCCTCAGCTACAGAGATCCGAAGTTTTCTTGGTTTGGCGGGGTATTACCGACGATTTGTAGAGGGTTTCTCATCTATTGCAGCACCTATGACCAGGCTGACCCAGAAGGGTGCTCCATTCAAATGGATAGAGGAGTGTGAGGAGAGCTTTCAGAAGCTCAAGAAAGCTTTGACTACAGCCCCAGTATTGATATTGCCTACAGGTTCGGGGTCTTATGATGTATATTATGATGCATCGCGGATTGGTCTCGACGCGGTGTTGATGCAGGATGGTAGGGTGCTTTCCTACGTGTCCAGATAGCTGAAGGTGCATGAAAAGAACTATCATGTCCACGACCTTGAGTTAACAGCTATTGTTCATGCCTTGAAGATTTGGCGGCATTATTTATACGGTGTTCCTTGTGAGATTAACACCGATCATCGGAGTTTGTAGCATCTGTTTAAGAAAAAAGCTCTTAACTTGCGTCAGCGGAGGTGGTTGGAGCTAATTAAGGACTATGATATCACTATTTTGTACCACCCGGGGAAGGCCAATATGGTGACCGATTATTTGAGTCGCCGGGTGGAGAGTTTGGGGAGTTTAGCATATCTACCAGCAACAGAGAGGCCATTGGCGTTGGATGTTCAGGCCTTAGCTAGCCAGCTTGTGAGATTAGATATTTCTGAGCCGAGTCTAGTGTTGGCTTGTATGGTCTCTCGGTCTTCTCTTTATGATCGCATTAGGGAGCGTCAGTATGATGACCCCCATCTGCTTGTCCTTAAGTACATGGTTCAGCACGGTGATGCTAAGGAGGTCACTATTGGGGATGATGGTGTATTGAGGATGCAGTGCAAGCTATGTGTGCCTAATGTAGATGGTTTGCATGAGTTGATTCTTCAGGAAGCTCATAGCTCGCGCTAATCTATTCATCCGGGCTCCGCGAAGATGTATCAGGACTTGAGGCAGCATTACTGGTGGAGGAGGATGAAGAAGGACATAGTGGAGTATGTGGCTCGGTGCCTAAACTGCTAGCAGGTGAAGTATGAGCATCAGCGACCAGGTGGATTGCTTCAGAAGTAAGAGATTCCGGAGTGGAAATGGGAGCGGATCACTATGGATTTTGTTGTTGGACTTCCACAGACTCAGCAGAGGTTTGATGCAGTTTGGGTGATTGTGGATAGGCTGACTAAGTCGGCTCATTTCATTCCTGTGATGACTACCTATTCTTCCGAGCAGCTAGCTCGAATTTACATTCGCGAGATGGTCAGACTTTATGGTGTACCGGTATCTATCATCTCTGACCTGGGTATGCAGTTTACATCACGGTTTTGGAGAGTTGTATAGCATGAGTTGGGTACTCGAGTTGAGTTGAGCATAATATTTCACCCTCAGACGGACGGGCAGTCCGAGCGCACTATTCAGATATTAGAGGATATGCTTCGTGCGCGTGTGATAGATTTTGGGGGTGCTTGGGACCAGTTATTTCCACTGGCGGAGTTTGCTTACAACAATAGTTATCAGTCCAGCATTCAGATGGCACCGTATGAGGCTCTATATGGTAGGCAGTGTCGGTCCCCAGTGGATTGGTTCGAGCCGGGCGAGGCCAGATTATTGGGTACAGACTTGGTTCAGGATGCCTTAGAGAAAGTTAAGGTGATTCAAGATAGACTTCTCACAACCCAGTCCAGACAGAAGTTACGCCGACCGGAAGGTTCGCGATGTTGCATTCATGTTTGGAGAGCGGGTCTTGCTCCGGGTTTCGCCTATAAAAGGCGTTATGAGGTTCGGAAAGAAGGGCAAGTTGAGCCCTAGATATATTGATCCTTTTGAGATTCTTGAGAGAGTTGGGAAGGTGGCTTACAGACTTGCCCTACCACCTAGTCTCTCTGCAATTCATCCAATGTTCCATGTTTCCATGCTCCGGAAGTATCGTGGTGATCCATCTGATGTGTTACACTTCAGTTCAGTTCAGTTGGACAAGGATCTACTTTATGTTGAGGAACCAGTGGCTATTTTGGACAGGTAGGTTCGAAAGCTGAGGTCAAAGGACATTGCTTCCGTGAAGGTTCAGTGCAGGGGTTATCCGGTCGAGGAGGCAACTTGGGAGACAGAGCATGTTATGCGCAACCGTTACCCTCACCTTTTCACCACTTCAGGTATGTCTTTATGCTCATTCGAGGACGAACGATTGTTTTTATAGGGGAAGGATGTAACGATCCAGCCGGTCATTTTGAGAGTTATAGCCCCGATCCCTTATTAACTGCTTCTTCCATATCTATTTCAGCTATTGTGACTTGCCAGGAGGTTTCGTTTTGGTTTTTGGAGTATTTTGGGACACTTAGTCCCTAAATGGAGGTTTAAGCCTTAAGATTTGGACCATAGTTGGAACTGTATGAAGACGACTCTGAAATGGAGTTCTGTCGGTTCCGTTAGCTCCGTTAGGTAATTTTGGACTTAGGGGTGTGTCCGGATAGTGTTTTGGAGGTTTATAGCTTATTTAGGCTTGAAATGGCGAAAATCGAATTTTTGGAGATTTGGACCGGTAGTGAAAATTTTGATATCGAGGCCGGTTTCTGATTCCAGAAGTTGGAATAGGTCTGTAATGTTGAATATGTCTTGTTTGCAAAATTTGGGTTCAATCGGACGTGGATTGATAGGTTTCGGCATCGATTGTCGAATTTAGAAAATTTTAAGTTCTTTAAGTTTGAATCGGAGGATGATTCGTGATTTTAGCGTTGTTTGAGGTTGTTTTAGGGCTCAGCTAAATTCGTATGGTATTTTAGGATTGGTTGGTATGTTTGGTCAAGATCCCGGGGGCCTGGGGTGTGTTTCAGATGATTATCGGGTTGAAATTTGGACTTAGGCCATTGCTGAAGTTTCAGACATCTGGTGTTTTCGCACCTGCGGTGGGGATACCACAGGTCCGGGCTCGCAAATGCGAAGAAGCCAGCGCAGAAGAGGATTTGGGCAGCCTGAGCTAGGATCGTAGGTGCGAGGTTAGTTCCGCATCTGTGATGCCCGCAGATGCGAGAGAGGGATTGCAGATACGGCGAAGGACCGCAGAAGCGGACAGGTATCCACAGGTGCACTCACGCAAGTGCGGCCCCATTTCCGTAGATACGGACCCAGCCTTCATAAGTGACTTTTGCGCCTGCAATGCTTTTCCCGCAGGTGCGATACCGCATGTGCGATGATGAGGTCGCATGAGTGGGTTCGCTGGGCAGAAAAGAGAGAATTTCAGGGGCTTGATTCATTTCTCCATTGTTGGACTTGGGAGCTCAAAAATTGGCGATTCTTTGAGGGATTTACAGAGAGAACTTTGGGGTAAGGATTCCTTACTCGTTTTTGGTTGTATTTCATTAATCTATAAATGTTTTCTCCATTTAATTTCGGATTTGGATTGAAAAGTTGGGAAAATGGGGGAAAAGTTCTCTAACCGAATTTCTGAGTTTTGATTGGGATTTAGACATCGGATTTGGATAATTTTGGTACGAGTGAACTCGTGAGTGAATGGGTGTTCGTATTTTGTGACTTTTACTCGATTCCGAGATGTGGGCCCGGGTTGACTTTTTAGGGTGAATTTCGGGATTTTTGTTAAAATATTGATTTCATTAATTAGATGAGTTTATTATGGTCATATTCATGATATGCAATTGTGTTTGGCTAGATTTGGGCCATTCGGAGTCGAATAATCGAGGAATGGGCATTCTTACGGATTTATTGAGCTTGACTCGAGCTAAGTGGCTTGCCTAACTTTGTGTGGGCAAAATCCCCTTAGAATTTGAAACTATTGTGATACGTGAGCGTCATGTACGTGCGGTGACGAGTACGTACACGGGCTAGTTGTTGTAAAACCCGATCTTTTTTTACTGAGCAGCAACTTGTTTTCCTTTTATTTTGAGTTATACCATTTTTATGAGTATTAATCTGTTTTCATTCTTAACTGAGTTATTCCAATATGTGTGGCTATCCTGTTTAGTCTAATATCGCATGTCTACGTACTTTAACTGCTTACTTGAACTCTATGAAGCATGCCTAGTTGATTTTCCTGCTTCTTTCCTTGTTCTTTATCAGTATAGCCGTAGAAATCTTACTGTTGTAATTGTCGTTTGATCTGCATATTTACTTTGGGACTACAGAACGGTATTCCGGGAGATCCCCATGTACTGCATATTTACTTTGGGACTACCGAACGGTATTTCGAGAGATCCCCCTGAACTACACATTTACGTTTGGAACTACGAAACGGTATCTTGGGAGATCCCCTGTTGTTATCTCTGTGTACTGAGCTGCTGTCTTCTATGATTTTATTCTTGTTAAATTTCAGTCTTTATTTTACTGCGGTATTTCATTATATCTTGTTTTATTATATATATATACCAGTAGGGCCCTGACCTGGCCTCGTCACTACTCGACCGAGGTTAGGTTTGGCACTTACTGGGTACCGATTGTGGTGTACTCATGCTACTCTCTGCACATATTTTTCGTGTGCAGATCCAGGTGCTCCTTATCTGCCGCACTGTCAGTGAGCCGAGACAGCTTTGGAGATTTCAAGGTATATCTGTCGCGTCCGCAGACCTCGGAGTCCCCTTCTACTCTTCCCTATGTCCATTATCTTCTGTATTTTTCTTTTGTTAGACTCTGCTATATAGAGACACTAGATCTTTCCTTCTGTAGTTTGTGATTCATGATGTTTCAGGTTTTGGAAATGTTGTGTAGTATATTGAGGAGTTGGTTATTGTATATGCCAAGCGGCATGGTATTTAGTTACGGTGTTATCGCTATAGTTAGTTGTTAAATTTATATTTTTATTTCATTATTTCGCAAAATATTAGGCTTACCTAGTTGTAGAGACTAGGTGCCGTCACGACGTCATAGGAGGGGAAATTGGGTCATGACAAAAGCCCAAAACGGCCAAAGGCCCAACCCGGGCCCGCACTTTGGAACCCGAAAAAATTTACAAAATCCAATAACCCATTCAATTACGAATCCAACCATACTAGTTTCACTCAAATCCGATCCCAATTCGATCTCCAAAACTCAAAAATTCATATTATGAAACTTTAGGCCAAAACCCACAATTTCCTCTTTAAAATTCATCAACCAAAAGGTAAAATCGAATATAGATTCATAAAATATAACCAAAACCGAGTAGAGAACACTTACCCAATTCATATGGTGAAAATTGCTTCAAGAATCGCCTCAATCCGAGCTCCATAGCTCCAAAAATGTAAAAATGGCTGAAACCCTCGAAATAGAGTACTTTATAATCTGCATAGGCCTCTTCTTTCGCGAACGCGATAAAACCATCGAGTTCACGATGAAAAAAATGCACACTGCCAAAAAGACTCTACGCGTTCGCGATGCAACCCATGCGAACGCGATGAACACTACTACCAAAGCTTCGCGAACACGACTAACCTTATGCGATCGCATAGAAGAATGCTCAAATTCCCAGCTGCCAACCTCAATACTACGCGAACGCGAGGAGGACTTGCCCCAACTCTACGCAAACGCGAGACATACTTCACGATCGCGAAGAACAATTTGCTGCTGCCATCCAAATGCACTACGCATTCGCGACACTTGCCACGCGAATGCGATGAAGAACTGAGATACCAGAAAACAGCAGAACACAGCAGTACCAAAATGAAGAAAAATGATGTGAAATCAATCCGAACCACGCCTGAGCCCCTCGAGACCCCGTCCAAACATACCAACAAGTTCCACAACATAACACGAACCTACTCGAGGCCTCAAAACACACAAAACAATATCGGAACGACGAATCACACCTCAATTTGGATTCAATAAACTTTGAAACTTCAACTTCCACAACTGATGCCGAAACCTATCAAATCACGTCCGATTGACCTCAAATTTTGCACATAAGTCACATTCGACATTACGGACCTGCTCCAACATTCCAAAATTTTAACTTTCGTCATTTCGAGACAAATTCAACCACGGACCTCTAAATCACAATCAGGACGCGTTCCTAAGTCCAAAATCACCCAATGGAGCTAACTGAACCATCAAAATTCCAATCCGAGGTCAAATGCTAAAAAGTCAAACTTGGTCAACTCTCCCAATTTAAAGCTTCAACAATGAAATTCATTCTTCCAATTCGATTCTGAAATACCTGAAAGCCAAAATCGACAATTTACACAAGTCAAAATTCATCATACGGATGTACTCACGCCCGTAAACTACCGAACGAAGTGCAAATGCTCAAAACGACCGGTTGGGTCGTGACACCTACCCACATAACATTTCAGTATATATGTATACTATTATAGTATACTGTTGCAGTATAATTATATACTCTATTATAGTACACTCTTACAGTATATTGTGATACAATAGCGGTATATTGTTAGGTAACTGTGTTTTAATTTAAATTTTGCTGAAAAATTGCATATTATTATAGTATAATGTTTTGGTATATATGTATACTATTATAGTATATTATTGGAGTATAACTATATACTCTTACGGTATATTGTGATACCGTTGCGGTATACTGTTGGGTAAATGTGTTTTTATTCAAGTTTTAGCTGAAATATTGTGATACCGTAGTATATCGTTTTGTTAGTATATTGTATCAATATTTGTATATAGTATATCATTTTGGTATACAATACAAATTCTTCTTTTCCAGTTCAACTTAACTTTAATCCAAATTCAGTCTTGAAGATACCAATCTGGTATATATTATATACTGATAGGATATCATAGAGGACTGAATCACTTCTTCTTAAAAATACTCCTCAATCCTCTATATTATCCACATGGTATATATCACATACTGACATAGTACAATAGAGGACTAGTTCGTTACTTCAAAAAAGAGCTTTGTCTTATATGATACCAAATTGATATATAGGTATACCATTTTGGTATACATTACAAATTAGTCTCCTTCGCAAGTTTAACTTAATTTCAACCAAAATTTCACAACTCCACTGCAAAATCTCCATCAACTTGTCCCAAGCTTTAACCACAACCCCTAATCAATATTTCAAACAAACTTCAAGCGATATCATATCAGAATAACTACAAACTCAACAAACTCATTATATGAGTTTCAAGTTTCAAGGTCCTTGAATGGTGGATTTGAAGACTTTAAGAAAATCTGTAAAATTTTAATTTAAGCAAAAAAACATGAAATGCAAATCCGAGCAAGCATGGGATTTTGACATAAAAGTGATGAGATTACATAAAAAATGACGGGGTCATCTGAATTTCGTACTCTATCAAATGAGAAAGCCCTGGGACTTTTCACTTTAAAGGGGAAAGGTAATGGCGTAAAAGGGAAAAAGGGATAGGTAGGCTGAGTAAAATATTTTAGCCGAATAGATAGTTTTTGTAACAAACTTTTATATGGGTAATTATGGGTAATTATTTTGGATTGTGTGGGCATTTAGTATAGTTTTCCTACAATTAATGCGTTATTAGCTGACACACATTTGGGCCACGATAGATATAATGAGTTTCTCACATCATGTAAAACTTCTTTATTTTCTAATAAACAGTGAGGTTTAGCCAAACCCAAACCGGTAAAAGCTGGATTCTTTTTATATATAAAAAGTCTATTTTAATCTTGTTTCGGCATAGAGTCTAGTGACTTTTATACAACTCGTCAATTCGGCTTGTAAAGCTATTCGACAATGTGTAGTAAGTGAACACAATAATAAATTACGTGGTATATTTATATAAAATATTGATAGATGAGTGACGAAATTGCTCATATATAGAGTTATGTATTTTGGCTGTACCTATTTATCATTAACTGCATTCTAAATAGGAATTGAAACTGGGCAACTGGCTATTTTGTTTACGGAAAAGTATGAAAATTTGGAAGACCATAACTGTTACCATAGGGAAAGAATATGAAATGCCAACCTTTATACTGTACTTACTTCATGATTAATAAAATTGTCCACTGGTCTGCAGAATGCAGATTGTTGCTGAAACTTGAACAATTGAAGGCTCATTTTTTATCCATTCAAAAGACGTTTTTTGTTATACTTTCCTCCATATATACCAAGCAAGGATTTGTTTTCCAACTCGTCATAAAGGTAGAGCTTTGGTAGTACTGTATTGTTCATATACTCCTCACATTTTGAAATTCCGAGTGTCTCTAGAATCCAACCAACCAGGTTTATAGGCCTACCCTGTTTATTATAATAAGATTGTAATATTGGAGGGGGACATGTAACCAAAACCTCTACAAAACGCGAAAGATCCAGAAACTAATCTGCTATCATGATGTTCTAACAGGCCAAATTACATAGTTGCAACTAGGGTGTCAATTTGAGCCCAAACTCGTCCAATTCGCCCAATCTACCCAGAGATTAATAGGTTGGGCTACAACATTTTAAGCTCATGGGTCTATTTTGGCTGAGCCCAAGTTAACCCAATATTTTCTATAGCCCATTCTGACCCATGAATTAGTCTAAAAACAACCCATGAAACTCACCCCAAAACAAAGGGATCTCAACCCAACTAATTTAGAAATTTACTTAGTTGTCACTTTATTAGTTTTTGTATATAAGTTTAAAAATGAGAATCAAGGTATTTAAGTTGTGTTTGATATGACGAATGTTTTCCCATTTTTCACTGTTTGGTTAAACCACCACCCCCCCCCCTCCCCCCGCAATTATCAGCACCTTTTGTATTTTCTCTACCCCCAAAATATTTTTCAACTTACACATTTTAAATACTAATTTGTTATTTAAGAAAATATATTTTGATTCTCAAAATACTAATAGTATTTATTAAGAAAGTATATATTTTGTAAAAGGTTTTGTTTATGCAAGATGAGCGTGGTTCTAAAACATGGGTCAAGTTGGACGGGGTGGGCTATGACCTATTATTTAGCCCATCTTGACCCAGCTCATCTTAGCCCAAGTACACTTTAAGCTGGGTTGGACAATAACCTATTTATTGATCTAACCCATCTTGACCCGCCCAAATAATTCGGCGTAACCCGTCCATTTGCCACCCCTAGTTACAACTACCCCGAAGAAACACATAACTGATAAGAGAAAAGTAACTTATTGATTGATATATGAGGGAGGGAAGGGTTCTTATTCATAAGAGAGCCTTCCCTATAATTGATTGATATATCAAGGAGGTTCATAGGACCTCTAGCATTCTCTAGTAATTCGTCTTCCCTTAACTATAATTTTTCACCATCCATTGTGGTTGCCTCCTTGGCTAATGCATCATCTATTGCGTTGGCTTCCCTATAGCAATGCTTGATTTCAATTTGCCTCTCCCGAATTTTCTTTTGAGCTTCCTCTACTGCCTTTCTCAATCTCATGGGGGTACGACTTGTCCTTTTGGCATGTTGACCACCACTAGGGAGTCCATCTCTAATACAAGATGTGTGTGTGTTAATTCCATAGGTAGCAGCCTGCAGTTCACAAAGATTGTTAGTGGTGAATCGAACAGTTTTGGCAAATGCCCATAATCATGTTTCCATTTCTCTTCCTAACAATCCCCACTATTCCTGCTAGTCTCAATCGTCCCATGAAACTACCATCTGTAAACCAAGCTGCTAGTGATTCTTTCCGCCACCAGACAGATAGTTTCCCATCCCCAGTTGGCTTCCATCTTGCTGAACCTTTTAGCTATAGTAACCTGAACTTGATTAGCAATTCTATTCATAGTAGTGTTTTTTTGGCTGTATTTCCTACTACATCTTGCTTTCCAAAGCTCCCATAGAATGTAACAGGGTGTTATATGAAGGACGAGTTTATGAACTTGGTTTCTGGGTTGAGTATTCCACCAACAACTTAAAACTCCCTGGACTGAAATCCCATTGTGCAATATTCCCAATGGTCTAGCCATATGTGTCTACAATTTGGTAGCCAACACATGGTCAACAGTTTCAGGTTTAGGTACTCTACAGCATGAGCATCTGGAAATTGTTTGAAGGCCAAACCTCAATATAATGTCATCCAGAGGTTGTTTCTTTCTGAAAAGTTTCCACATGAAGAAAGAGACTTTGAATGGTATTCCTTTTGCCCAGATTTGCTTTGCTAGAGGATCCTTATCTTGCTTTTGCCTGAGGCATTCCCAAGCAGATGAACAGTTAAAATTTTCATTAGCATTAGGGGACCATATGCAAATGAACAATATAATATTAGCAGGAAGTAGATCCCTAAGAGCTTCTGGCGTCCTACTGATTATTGATTATGAATTCCCTTACCAAAGGTTGTCCATGGCAACGAATGCTTTGCAAATATTCTTCAATCTTTTGAATCCCAATCCTCCCTCTTCTCTTCTGTTGGATAGCAAAGTTTCCTCCAAGTACACTAGTGGTACTTGTTTTTGCCATCATTTTGCCCCCAAAAGAAGTTTGACAAGTGTTTTTCGATCTGTTGAAGTGTAGTGTTTGGAGGTTCCATAGCTGCAAACAGATGGAGTGTTTGAGATAGAAGGATGTGCTTGATGATCAGAGCCTTTCCCCAGCACTAATAAAATTACTCTTCTAGCCTCCTGCCTTATTGATCACTTTAGCAGCCAAGTCAGTAAATAAACTAATCTTCTTCCTGCCAGTGAATATAGGACATCCCAAGTAACTGAAGGGAAACTTGGAGTGTTTGTAGCCGGTCCACCTCTTAATCCTTTTATTGATTCTATGGTCAAGATCCAGATGTGTGATGAGACAACTCTTCTCCTTATTAATTTCTTGCCCAGATGCTTCTTCGTAATTCTTCAGTAGGACGAAGTAATGCCTTGTTTATGTCTTTCCACGCGTTCTTGACTTCCTTTTGAAACTCGAGGTATGCTTCTTCTTTTGAAGCTCCATATTCTTTCATGTAGCATTCAATGATTGAAACTACATGTCCTCTTTGTTGTTCAACCTACGTCAATAATAGATTTCCTTATAATCTTCATCAGAATTATACTTGCAAGCATTTTTCAGTCATGTCTAAATTTCATATAGCTCACTTTAAGCCAAAAATGAAGCAATTCCAGTACATATTCCGGGGTAATTTCATGCATGGTATTCAACTTTTATTTTATAAAGAAAAACTACAAAACCATTTTTGTAATAAAACAAATTACTCAACTTTTTCTAAGTCGCTAAATTATGTTTTATAACAAAAGAATCAATGAACTTTGCCAAAGTATCACAAAAAGGTCACTAATTAAACAATTTCTTTTGTAACCGAAATCATTTTTGTCACTTTTTAATTACAAAAGTAGTTTTGTGATTTTTCGTGATATTTAGATAAAGTTGAATCATTTTTTCGTTGAAATAATAATAATTTAGTGACTTTATTGCAATAAAGTAAAATTTATTATGTACACTTGATAAGTTGTCCCTTTTTACGGTTGTGCCGAGGTCTAATAGTCAAATTAGTAAATGATAAGTTATGGTACTTACTTCATGGTCGATAATATCATCCATTAATCTACAGATTGTTGATGAAGCTCGAACAATTGAAGGCTCACTTGTGATCCATTCGAAAACCTCTTTTGTTATAACTTCCTTCATACCAACCAAGGAATTTGTTCCCAAGTGTCACAGGGGCAGCGGTTACAAGTGCATTTTTGATATACTCCTCACATGTTGGAATGTAGCCCGCGTTCAACCATTAGGCTTCTTTAAAATAGGCTCTCACCAGCTTTTTCATCTAAAAAAGAAATTTAAAAGGTAATAGTACCTAAGAAGTACATACCGTATCTTTTTTTGGATTGAGCATCTTTTATTCATCACTTAGTTTGGCTGAAATTTAAAAAAATAAAAATTAAAAGAAGTTGGAATTAAAAAATAAAAGTAAAGGTAGCTGAAATTATTTTTCAAAAAAAGTAAAAGAAAGTAGAAATTAAAAAAAAGTAAAGTAAAATAACTGAAAATTAAAAAAAGAAAAGTAAAATAAGTGAAAAATAAAAAGAAGTAAAGTAAAAAAAGTAGAAAATTAAAAAAAAAAAAAAAAGTAAAGGAAAGTGGAGAATTATTTTTTTTTTTAAAAGAAGAAAAATGGGAAGTGTGAATTCTTTTTTAATTAAAAACAATAAAAATAAAAAAACAAATCTGAAAAAATTCCAAATTATTTTTCTATAAATAGAAGAGAAATGTGAGGAGAAAAGAAGAGAAGGAAGGGGAAAATAGAGAAGAGAATTGAGAGAAAAAAAATTCTTCTTCTGCGCTAAATGAATTTCTACTCGTTTTATTATTTCTTTCGAAAATTCAAGCAATTCATTACCCTGTTTAAGACCCAAAAATGCCTTAAATTTGAGCCTAAAAACACCTTATGAAGCTTCATTGATAGTCACCTCTCTCACGCCAAAAACTAACAGCCTCACGAGGTACAGTCGAGTTTCGGTCCGGGCTCGAATTTTAGAAGGTTCGTCGCTAGATTTTCTGCTCATTTCAAAATGAGTCAAAACAAATCATGTTTTCCCTGTTGTGTCAAAACCGACTGAACCACGCGAGTCTGATTCTCACTGGATGTGAGATACGTAGGCAAACCTCATCGGTTCCAGTCCCAATTTTCCAAAAATTCACAAAATATTTTCCCTTTCCTTAATTCCCTCTTTAGAATTGTTTCCTTAGAAAATCCAAAAAAAAAAAAACTAAATCCAAAAAGGTTTTCTTCTTTTCCAAAGTCTTTCATTCGAAAAAAAAAAGAAAAAAATTCAAATAAAAATTCCAAAATATTTTCTTTCTTTAGAATTGTATTTTTTTTTTAAAGAATCAAAATTTCGTAAAAAGAAAAAACTCAAATAAAATAATATTTAAAAGTCATTATTAAAAACAATGGGTCAGTCTATTGCTGATCTTCCCTGAACTACGTAATGATCTTATTCATGCCGTGTCATGATACGTAGGCAATCCCCATCGGATTCAATCATAGCCATAAATAAATTGAGTGAAAAAATAAATCGAAAAAAAAAAGAAAAAAATTGAGTGAAAAAGAAAGAAAAGAGTGACAAAAAAATAACAAAGAAAAACAAATAGCGAAAAACAACAAAAAGAGAAAGGAAAAAGAAATCAAGGTATGAAAAAAAAATCAAAAAAAAATAGAAAAAAGAGAGAGTCTCCCGAGAAGGAATCAGTTCACCCCTGTTGGTGAATCATACTCGAGCTTGTTCCAAAAAGCTAGTCAGGCTGGGTCTACTTCAGCCAGTATCCCCGAATCGGCGCACCGGGCTAATGCTAGATGTGAATACCACTCTGGAGCAATGGGACATGATACATAAGACTATTGGATTCTTAAGAGAGCAGTGGAAGACCTCATCGAGGTCAAGACAATAGTTCTTAGGGATGAAGAGGCCCCTAATATAATGAACAATCCTCTGCCTACTCAAACCAATGGGCCAGTAGTCGGAATGATCTGTGAAGATGAGAAAGTTGATCCAGCACTAAAATCCACAGTAGCTATTTCCGCGGTAGAAGAAAAACCTAAAAACGGGCGCCAAACCTGAAAAGTTCTATGTCAGATGGGAGTCTCGGTAGCCGGTCCTGCTATCTTTTTCTGCGTCTGAATTATTTCAAGGTGTAATGCGGACGTTTTACTTTTATTGTCTTACTTTGTGATGTAAACCCTTCTATCTTTAATTTTTTTTTTTAAAAAGACAAAAAAAATCAAATCAAATGAAATTAATATTTCATTGAATGTCTCTTTTCTTAATCTTGTCACCTTTCTTATTCTCTTTAAAGTTATGTTAATGCAAATTTTAAAGCCATGACATGCTTGCGGACTTTATGCCTAGATCCTAAAATGTTGTGAGACCTCAAAATAATGAATCAAGAAGCAGAATGTGTTGAAGATAAGGCTTGTGAGAAAATAAACAAAGAATTGGAACAGTAAGCCTAGGCCAAGTCCGAATGAAATCAGAAGAAGTTGAAATTTCCTCTCTTCGAATCATTGTTGAAGCCGAGATTGAGGATAAATATTGGGTCAAGAATCGATTGGAACAATTGACACTGATTGATGAAAAACGATTGGTCGCAGTTTGCCATGGGCAGTTGTACTAACAAAGAATGGCTTGTGTCTACAACAAGAAAGTGCGACCCAAGAAATTTGAAAAAAGGACAACTCATTCTAAGACGTATCCTCCTACCTCATTAAGAAGCTAAAGGAAAATTGGCTCCAAGTTGGAAAGATCCATACATTGTAACGAGAGTACTACAAAAGGGAGCGTTGTACCTGGGAAGAATCGAAGGAAATGACCCTGAGACAACTATCAATGCAGACGCGGTCAAAAGGTATTATGTTTGACCCTTTTATGCAACTTTAATGCTCTCTGATTGGGATGACGAAGACTTTCATTCTTGATACCCAAACACTATAAACCATTTGCAAACCCTTTGAGCCAGTTACCTTTTCTTTGATTACCCTCTTTGGAACCTGAAAGTATTATTGAAAAAAAAGGAAAAAATATAGAAACAATAGAAAATGAAAAAGAAAATGAGAAAAAAAGGAAAAGGAAAGGAAAAAGAAAAAGAAAAAGAAAAACAAAACAAAACAAAACAAAAATCCAAACAAGTTCTTGTTACTTGAACTACGTTCGACTTGATTCCGAAAGGATACGTAGGCAGCCTCTCTCTGGGGTTCAGTCACACCAACATAAAAATTCACATTTCCAAAAAAAAAAAAAAAAAAAACTAAAACTGGGGAAGATGTTACAATGGTTTGGCGATGGTTTCTCCTTAAAGGTTCCAAAGTTATAATTCAATCCAAATCCTTTTTACCCAAATCCTTTTCAAGTCCTTCCGATCAATCAACAAGAATGTTCAAAATTGGAGGATACAGTCACTTG
Organism: Nicotiana tabacum; assembly: GCF_000715075.1. NCBI lineage: Eukaryota > Viridiplantae > Streptophyta > Magnoliopsida > Solanales > Solanaceae > Nicotiana > Nicotiana tabacum. Next base: position 41,795,690 of record NC_134101.1, read on the forward strand.
AATCTAGTGCAACCAAAATGAGAGAAATAAAATGAGAGAGTCTTATTGGTGAAAACCCTCATGGGCGCCGTAAGGCAATGGTGAGTAAAGAAACTAAAATGAGAATCTTTTTAATGAAAACTCGCAAGGAACACTATAAGGCGATGGTGAGAAGAGATATGTCAACTGGTGAAAACCCACAAAGGGCGCCACTGATCGAAAAAAGAATCATCATAGCCATTTGTATCGACACAGTCCTGGGCAAGGTTTCTCGATTTTGAGGCAAAAGTTGTAAGGAATTTCTAAGAGTTGGACAGTTTACACAGATCAGGTATCCAGTCCAAAAGGCATGTCATATTCATTGAAGTTTGCATGTACTCTACATAAGTCCTTCTTTCCTTTTCCCGAAAAGGATACCTCTTGTGTAAATTCATTGTCCATTCCATTATTTGTTGCTCTTTGAGTCCCTTTCGGTAAAACTCTGTTCCAAAACTAAGGCAAATAAAGGATAGCAAGACTGATTTACAGGGCTTTCATTTTATACAAGCTAATATTCAAGAGGCACCCTGCCTTGGCAGGGGCATCAAGTCAACCCTGATTGGCCATGGTGGCTGATGCTTGGAAATCAAAAACTCTCGAAATGAGGAAATCAAATTGAAAGTGCCTACAAGGCAAAATAAAGTTGAATAGGTTAAGTCCCAAGTGGCTATACATTTTGGCAATGTTTTAAAAGCCAAAGGTTCCCCAATGCTCTGAAATTGAAAGTTTTGGAGGAAAGAAGTCGAAAGTGAAATGCCAAAAAGGCAAAATAAAGTTGAAAAGGTTAGGTCTCACGCGACCAACCGTCATGTAAAAGTTTGAAAAGTCAAAGGCTCTTTGGGGCCAGAAATGCAAGTGGTATTCAGGAAATATCTAGTGGAAGGTTTAAATAATCATCAAAAGAAGATGGGCGCAAAGCCAAGCTGCCAAAGACATCAAGGCCACAAACCGACCACCACTTTTGAACACCCATGATTTTTCTTTGTTTGCAGTAGGAACAAAGCAGTGGAGAATGGCGATTCTTAAAGGACGAATGTCGCCAAAGGTAAGTTTCCTCAAAATCTCCACTTTCCTTTATTTTTAGCATGCATCACTACTACTCATACCTCTCATTTTCGTAGCTTAACCCATGTAGAACCTTTTCGCCTAGGGGAATCCAACCCATAGTTTCTGGGTAGAAGTACTCTTCGCCCAGGATGTTTTACGTAGCTTAACCCAGGTAGAACCTTTTTGCCTAGGGGGATCCAGCTCATAGTTTCCGAGTAGAAGTACTCTTCGCTCAGTATGTTTTACGTAGCTTAACCCAGGTAGAACCTTTTCGCCTAGGAGGGATCCACCTTATAGTTCCGGGTAGAAGTACACTTCGCTCAGGTTGTTTTTCGTAGCTTAACCCAGGTAGAACCTTTTCGCCTAGGGGATCCAGCTCATAGTTTCCGGGTAAAAGTTTTCTTCGCCCAGGATGTTTTGCGTAGCTTAACCCAGGTCGAACCTTTTCGCCTAGGGGGATCCAGCTCATAGTTTCCGAGTAGAAGTACTCTTCACTCAGGATGTTTTACGTAGAGCAACCCAAGTAGACCATTTTTGCCTAGGGGGATCCAGCTTATAGTTCAGGATAGAAGTACTCTTCGTTGAGGTTATTATTCGAAGCTTAACCTAGGTAGAACCTTTTTGCCTAGGGGGATTCAGCTCATAATTTCCGAGTAGAAGTACTCTTCGCCCAGGATTGTTTTTCGTAACCTTAACCCATATAGAACTTTTTCGCCTAGGGGGATCCATCTCATAGTTCCGGATAGAAGTACTCTTCGCTCGGGTTGTTTTACATAACTTAGCACAGGTAGAAACTTTTCGCCTAGGGGGATCCATCTCATATTACGGGTAGAAGTACTCTTCACCCAGGATGTTTTACGTATCTTAACCCAGGTAGAACCTTTTCTCCTAGGGGGATACAACTCATAGTTTCCGAGTAGAAGTACTCTTCGCTCAGGATGTTTTACGTAGCTTAACCCAGGTAGAAACTTTTTGCCTAGGGGGATCCAGCTCATAGTTTTCGAGTAGAAGTACTCTTCGCTCAGGATATTTTACGTAGCTTAACCCAGGTAGAACCTTTTTGCCTAGGGGGATCCAGCTCTTAGTTTCCGAGTAGAAGTACTCTTCGCTTAGGATGTTTTACGTAGCTTAAACCAAGTAAAACCTTTTCGCCTACGGGGATCCAGCTTATAGTTACGGGTAGAAGTACTTTTCGTTGAGGCTGTTTTTCGTAGCTTTACCCAGGTAGAACCTTTTCACCTAGGGGAATCTAGCTCATAGTTTCTGGGTAGAAGTACTCTTCGCCTAGGATTATTTTTCATAAGCTTAACCCAGGTAGAAACTTTTCGCCTATGGGGATCCAGCTCATAATTTCCGAGTAGAAGTACTCTTCGCCCAGGATTGTTTTTCGTAAGCTTAACCCATATAGAACTTTTTCGCCTAGGGGGATACATCTCATAGTTCCGGGTAGAAGTACTCTTCGCTCAGGTTGTTTTACGTAACTTTACACAGGTAGAAACTTTTCGCCTAGGGGGATCCATCTCATATTACGGGTAGAAGTACTCTTCGCCCACGATGTTTTACGTAACTTAACATAGGTAGAAACTTTTCGCCTAGGGGGATCCATCTCATATTACGGGTAGAAGTACTCTTCGCCCAGGATGTTTTACGTATCTTAACCCAGGTAGAACCTTTTTGCCTAGGGGGATCCAGCTCATAGTTTCCGAGTAGAAGTACTCTTCGCTCAGGATGTTTTATGTAGCTTAAACCAAGTAAAACCTTTTCGCCTACGGGGCTCCAGCTTATAGTTACGGGTAGAAGTACTCTTCGTTGAGGTTGTTTTTCGTAGCTTTACCCAGGTAGAACCTTTTCACCTAGGGGAATCTAGCTTATAGTTTCCGGGTAGAAGTACTCTTCGCCTAGGATTATTTTTCGTAAGCCTAACCCAGGTAGAAACTTTTCGCCTATGGGGATCCAGCTTATAGTTCCAGTTAGAAGCACTCTTCGCCCAAGTTGTTGTACATAGCTTAACCCAGGTAGAACCGTTTTGCCTAGGGGGATCCACCTCATAGTTTCGGGTAGAAGTATTCTTCGCTCAGGTCGTTTTTCTTAGCTTAACCCAGGTAGAACCTTTTCGCCTAGGGGGATCCAAGTCATAGTTCCGGGTAGAAGTATTCTTCGCTCAGGTTTATTTACATAGCTTAACCCAGGAAGAACCTTTTAGCCTAGGGGGATCCAGCTCATAGTTCTGGGTAGAATTACTCTTCGCTCAGATTGGTTTATGTAGCTTAATCCATGGAGAACCTTTTCGCCTAGAGAGATCCAGTTCATAGTTCCGGGTAGAAGTATTCTTCGCTCAGGTTGTTTTACATAGCTTAACCCGGGTAGATCCATTTCGCCTAGGGGGATCCAGCTCATAGTTTCGGGTAGAAGTACTCTTCACCTAGGCTTGTTTTTCGAAGCTTAACCTAGGTAGAACCTTTTCGCCTACGGGGATCCATCTCATAGTTTTCGGGTAGAAGTACTCTTCGCCTAGGATTGTTTTTCGTAAGCTTAACCCATGTAGAACCTTTTCGTGTAGGGGAATATATCTCATAGTTCCGGGTAAAAGTACTCTTCGCTCAGGTTGTTTTACGTAACTTAACATAGGTAGAAACGTTTTGCCTAGGGGGATCTATCTAATATTCCGGGTAGAAGTACTCTTCGCCCAGGATGATTTACGTAGCTTAACCCGGGTAGAATCTTTTCGCCTAGGCGGATACAACTCATAGTTTTTGAGTAGAAGTACTCTTCACTCAGGATGTTTAACGTAGCTTAACCCAAGTAAAGCCTTTTTGCCTTGGGGGATCCAGCTTATAGTTCCGGGTAGAAGTACTCTTCGCTGAGGTTGTTTTTCGGAGCTTAACCCAGGTAGAACCTTTTTCTCCTAGGGGGATTGAGCTCATAGTTTCCGGGTAGAAGTACTCTTCCCCCAGGATTATTTTTCGTAAGCTTAACCCAGGCAGAAACCTTTCGCCTACGGGGATCCAGCTCATAGTTCCGGGTAGAAGTACTCTTCGCTCAGGTTGTTGTACATAGCTTAACCCAGGTAGAACCATTTCTCCTAGGGGGATCCACCTCATTGTTCCGAGTAGAAGCATTATTCACTTGGGTGGTTTTTCATAGCTTAACCCAGGTAGAACCTTTTTGCCTAGGGGGATCTAGGTCATAGTTCCGGGTAGAAGTACTCTTCGCTTAGGTTTATTTACGTTGCTTAGCCCAGGTAGAACCTTTTTGCCTAGGGGGATCCAGCTCATAGTTCCGGGTAGAATTACTCTTCGCTCAGGTTGTTTTACATTGCTTAACCCATGGAGAACCTTTTCACCTAGAGGGATCCAGTTCATAGTTCTGGGTAAAAGTACTCTTCACTCAGGTTGTTTTACGTAGCTTAACCGAGGTAGAACCTTTTTGCCTAGGGGGATCTAGCTCATAGTTCCAGGTAGAATTACTCTTCACCTAAGCTTTCTTTTTGAAGCATAACCTAGGTAGAACCTTTTCGCCTAGGGGGATTCAGCTCATAGTTCCGGTTAGAAGTACTCTTCGCCCAAGCTATTTTTCATGGCTTAACCCAGGTATTATCCTTTCGCCTGGGGGGATCCAGCTCATAGTTCTGGGTAGAATTACTCTGCACTTTGGATGTTTTTCGTAGCTTAACCCAGGTAGAACCTTTTCGCCTAGGGGGATCCAGCTCATAGTGTCCGGGTAGACGTACTATTTGCTCAGGATATTTTACGTAGCTTAACCCAGGTTGAACCTTTTCGCCTAGGGGGATCCAGCTCAAAGTTCCGAATAGAAGTACTCTTCTCCCAGGCTCTTTTTCGTAGCTTAACCCAGGTAGAACCTTTTCGCCTAGGGTAATCCAACTCAAAATTCTGGGTGGAAGTACTCTTCGCTCAGGTTTCGGGTAGAAGTACTCTTCGCTCAGGTAGTTTTACGTAGCTTAACCCAGGTAGAAACTCTTTGCCTAGGGGGATCCATCTCATAGTTTCGGGTAAAAGTACTCTTCGCTCAGGTTGTTTTACGTAGTTTAACCCAGGTAAAAACTTTTCTCTTAGGGAGATCCATCTCATATTCTGGGAAGAAGTATTGTTCGCTCAGGATGATTTACGTAGCTTAACCCCGGTAAACCTTTTCGCCTAGGGGGATCCAGCTCAAAGTTTCCGAGTAGAAGTACTCTTCGCTCAGGATGTTTTACCTAGCTTAACCCATGTAGAACCTTTTCGCCTAGGGGTATCCAGCTTATAGTTCTGGGTAGAAGTACTCTTCACTCAAATTGTTTTTCGTAGCTTTACCCAGGTAGAACCTTTTCGCCTAGGAGGATCCAGCTCATAGTTCCGGGTAGAAGTACTCTTCGGCTAGGATTGTTTTTCGAAGCTTAACCCTGTTAGAACCTTTTTCGCCTAGGGGGATCCAGCTCATAGTTCCGGGTAGAAGTACTCTTCGCTCAGGTTGTTTTACGTAGCTTAACCCAGGTAGAACCTTTTCACCTAGGGGGATCCAGCTCAGAGATCCGGATAGAAGTACTCTTCTCTTAGGTTATTTTACGTAGCTTAACCCATGAAGAACCTTTTCTCCTAGGGGGATCCAGGTCATAGTTCCGGGTAGAAGTACTCGTTGCTCAGGTTGTTTTACGTAGCTTAACCCAGGTAAAACCTTTTCACCTAGGGGGATCGAGCTCATCGTTCCGAGTAGAACTACTATTCACCTAGGCTTGTTTTTCGAAGCTTAACCCAGGTATAACCTTTTTGCCTAGGGGGATCGAGCTCATAGTTCCGGGTAGAATTACTCTTCGCCGAGGTTGTTTTTCATGGCTTAACCTAGGTAGAATCGTTTCGCCTAGGGGGATCCAGCTCATAGTTCCCCGGATGTTTTTAGTAGCTTACCCATGTAGAACCTTTTCGCCTAGGGGGATCCAGCTCATAGTGTCCGAGTAGAAGTACTCTTCGCTCAGGATGTTTTACGTAGCTTAACTCAGGTTGAACCTTTTTGCCTAAGGGGATCCACCTCATAGTTCCGGATAGAAGTACTCTTTGCCCAGGCTATTTTTCATCGCTTAACCCAGGTAGAACCTTTTCGCCTAGGGGGATCCAACTCAAAGTTCCGGGTAGAAGTACTCTTCGCTAAGGTTATTTTACGTAGCTTGACCCAGGTTGAACCGTTTCGCCTAGGGGGATCCAGCTTATTGTTCAGGGTAGAAGTACTCTTCACTCAGGTTGTTTTTCGTAGCTTAACCCAGGTAGAACCTTTTCGCCTAGGGGATCCAGCTCATATTTTTGGTAGAAGTACTCTTCGCTTGGGTTTTTTTACGTAGCTTAACCCAGGTAGAACCTTTTCGCCTAGCGGGATCTAGCTCCTAGTTCCCGGTAGAAGTACTCTTCACCCAAGCTTATTTTACGTTGGTTAACCCATGTTGAACTTTTTTGCCTAGGGGGATCCAGCTCATAGTGTCCGAGTAGAAGTACTCTTCGCTCAGGATGTTTTACGTAGCTTAACCCAGGTAGAACATTTTTGCCGAGGGGTATACAGCTCATAGTTTCGGGTAGAAGTACTCTTCGCTCAGGATGTTTTACGTGGCTTAACCCAGGTAGAACCTTTTCACCTAGGGGGATCCAGTTACAGTGCCGGGTAGAAGTACTCTTCGCTCAGGTTGTTTTTCGTAGCTTAACCCAGGTAGAACCTTTTTACCTGGGGGATACAACTCATAGTTTTCGGGTAGAAGTACTCTTCGCCCAAGATTATTTTTCATAAGCTTAACCCAGGTAGAACCTTTTCGCCTAGGGAGATCCAGCTCATAGTTCCGAGTATAAGTACTCTTCTCCCAGGATGTTTTTCGATGTTAACCCAGGTAGAACCGTTTCGCCGAGAGGGATCTAACTCAAAGTTCCGGGTATAAGTAATTTTCGCTCAGGTTGTTTTACGTAGCTTAACCCAGGTTTAACCTTTTTTCCTAGGGGGACAGAGCTCATAGTTCCTCGTAGAAATACTCTTCACCCAAGCTTATTTTATGTAGCTTAAACCATGTAGAATCTTTTCGCCTAGGGGGATCCAGCTTATAGTGTCCGGGTAGAAGTAATCTTCGCTCAGGATGTATTACGTAGCTTAACCCAGGTAGAACCTTTTCACCTAGAGGGATGCAGCTCATAGTTCCGGGTAGAAGTACTCTTCGCTCTGTATGTTTTACGTATCCTAACCCGAGTAGAACGTTTTCGCCTAGAGGGGATCCAACACATAGTTCTGGGTAGAAGTACACTTCGCCCAGGTTGGTAGAACCATTTTGCCTAGGGGATCCAGCTCATAGTTCCGGGTAAAAGTACTATTCGCTCAGGTTGTTTCTCGTAGCTTAACCCAGGTAGAACCTTTTCGCCTAGGGGGATCTAGCTCATAGTTTCGGGTTGAAGTACTCTTTTGATTTACGTAGCTTATCACAGGTAGAACCTTTTCGCCTAAGGGGATCCAACTCAAAGTTTCGGGTAAAAGTACTTTTCGCTCAGGTTGTTTTACGTAGCTTAACCCAGGTTTAACCTTTTCGCCTAGGGGGACAGAGCTCATAGTTCCCCGTAGAAATACTCTTAACCCAGGCTTATTTTACATAGCATAAACCAGGTAGAATCTTTTTGCCTAGGGGGATCCAGCTTATAGTGTCCGGGTAGAAGTAATCTTCACTCAGGATGTTTTACGTAGCTTTACCCAGGTAGAACCTTTTCGCCTAGGGGGCTACAGCTCATAGTTCCGGGTAGAAGTACTCTTCGCTCTGGATGTTTTATGTATCTTAACCCGGGTAGAACGTTTTTGCCTAGAGGGGATCCAACATATAGTTCCGGGTAGAAGTACTCTTCGCTCAGGATGTTTTACGTGGCTTAACCTAGGTAGAACCTTTTCACCTAGGGGGATCCAGCTATAGTGCCGGGTAGAAGTACTCTTTGCTCAGGATATTTTACGTAGCTTAACCCGGGTAGAACGTTTTCGCCTAGTGGGATCCAACTCTTAGTTCCGGGTTGAAGTACTCTTCGCCCAAGTTGTTTTACGTATCTTAAACCCAAGTAGATCCTTTTCACCTAAGGGCATCCAACTCATATTCTTGGTAGAAGTACTCTTCGCTCAGGTTGTTTTACGTAGCTTAACCCAGGTAGAACCTTTTCGCCTAGGGGGATCCAGCTCATAGTTTCCGGGTAGAAGTACTCTTCGCCCAGGATTGTTTTTCGTAAGGTTAACCCAGGTAGAACCTTTTCGCCTAAGGGGATCCACCTCATAGTTCCAGGTAGGAGTACTCTTTGCCCAGGCTATTTTTCGTAGCTTAACCCAGGTAGAACCTTTTAGCCTAGGGGGGATCCAACTCAAAGTTTCGGGTAGAAGTACTCTTTGCTCAGGTTTTTTTGCATAGCTTAACCCAGGTTGAACCTTTTCGCCTAGGGGGATCTAGCTAATAGTTCCCGGTAGAAGTACTCTTCACCTAGGCTTATTTTACATTGCTTAACCCAGGTAGAACATTTTCACCTAGGGGGATCCATCTCATAGTGTCCGGGTAGAAGTACTCTTTGCTTAGGATGTATTAGGTAGCTTAACCCAAGTAGAACATTTTCGCCAAGGGGGATGCAGCTCATAGTTCCGGGTAGAAGTACTCTTCGCTCAGGATGTTTTACGTAGCTTAACCCGGGTAGAACATTTTCGCCTAGTGGGATCCAACTCATAGTTCCGGGTAGAAGTACTCTTCGCTTAGGTTTTTTTACGTAGCCAAACCCAGGTTGAACCTTTTTGCTTCGGGGGATCTAGCTCATAGTTCCCGGTAGAGAACTCTTCACCGAGTCTTATTTTACGTTGCTTAACCCAGGTAGAACTTTTTCGCCAAGGGGGATCCAGCTCATAGTTTCCGGGTAGAAGTACTCTTCGCCCAGGATTATTTTTCGTAAGGTTAACCCAGGTAGAACCTTTTCGCCTAAGAGGATCCACCTCATAGTTCCAGGTAGGAGTATTCTTTGCCCAGGCTGTTTTTCGTAGCTTAACCCAGGTAGAACATTTTCGCCTAGGGGGATCCAACCCAAAGTTCCGGGTAGAAGTACTCTTTGCTCAGGTTTTTCAATGTAGCTTACCCCAGGTTGAACCTTTTCGCCTAGGGGGATCTAGCTCATAGTTCCCGGTAGAAGTAATCTTCACCCAGGCTTATTTTACGTTGCTTAACCCAGGTAGAACTTTTTCGCCTAGGGGGATCCAGCTCATAGTGTCCGGGTAGAAGTACTCTTTGCTCAGGATGTTTTACGTTGCTTAACCCAGGTAGAACATTTTCGCCTAGGGGGATCCAGCTCATAGTTTCGGATAGAAGTACTCTTTGCCCAAGCTGATTTTCGTAGTTTAACCCAGGTAGAACTTTTTCGCCTAGGGGGATGCAACTCAAATTTTCGGGTAAAAGTACTATTCGCTCAGGATGTTTTACGTAGCTTAACCCAAGTAGAACCTTTTTGCCTAGGGGTATCCACCTCATAGTTCCGGGTATAAGTACTCTTCGCTCAGATTGTTTTTTCGGAGCTTAACCCAGGTAGAACCTTTTCGCCTAAGGGGATCCACCTCATAGTTCCAGATAGGAGTATTCTTTGCCCAGTCTGTTTTACGTAGCTTAACCCAGGTAGAACCTTTTCACCTAGGGGATCCAGCCCATAGTTTCGGGGTAGAAGTACTCTTCCCCCAGGATGTTTTACGTAGCTTAACCTAGGTAGAACCTTTTTTCCTAGGGGGATCCAGCTCACAGTTTTCGAGTAGAAGTACTATTCGCTTAGTATGATTTACGTAGCTTTACCCAGGTAGAACCTTTTCGCCTAGGGGGGATCGAGCTTATAGTTCCGCACAGAAGTACTCTTCGCTCAGGTTGTTTTTCGTTGCTTAAGTCAGGTATAACCTTTTCGCCTAGGGAGATCCAGCTCATAGTTTCCGGGTAGAAGTACTTTTTGCCCAGGATTGTTTTTCGTAAGGTTAACTCAGGTAGAACCTTTTCGCCTAAGGGGATCCAGCTCATAGTTCCAGGTAGAAGTACTCTTTTCCCTGGCTGTTTTTCGTAGCTTAACCCAAGTAGAACCTTTTCGCCTAGGGGGATCCAACTAAAAGTTCCGGGTAGAAGTACTCTTCGCTCAGGTTTTTTACGTAGATTAACCCAGGTTGAACCTTTTCGCCTAGGGGGATCTAGCTCATAGTTCCCGGTAGAAGTACTCTTCACCGAGGCTTATTTTACAATGCTTAACCCAGGTAGAACGTTTTTGCCTAGGGAGATCCATCACATAGTGTCCGGGTAGAAGTACTCTTCGCTTAAGATGTTTTACGTAGCTTAATCCAGGTGGAACCTTTTTGCCTCGGGGGATCTAGCTCATAGTTCCCGGTAGAGAACTCTTCACCGAGTCTTATTTTACGTTACTTAACCCAGGTAGAACCTTTTCGCCAAGGGGGATCCAGCTCATAGTTTCCGGGTAGAAGTACTCTTCGCCCAGGATTGTTTTTCGTAAGGTTAACCCAGGTAGAACCTTTTCGTCTAAGGGGATCCACCTCATAGTTCCAGGTAGGAGTATTCTTTGCCCAGGCTGTTTTTCGTAGCTTAACCCAGGTAGAACATTTTCGCCTAGGGGGATCCAACCCAAAGTTCCGGGTAGAAGTACTCTTTGCTCAGGTTTTTCAATGTAGCTTACCCCAGGTTGAACCTTTTCGCCTAGGGGGATCTAGCTCATAGTTCCCAGTAGAAGTAATCTTCACCCAGGCTTATTTTACGTTGCTTAACCCAGGTAGAACTTTTTCGCCTAAGGGGATCCAGCTCATAGTGTCCGGGTAGAAGTACTCTTTGCTCAGGATGTTTTACGTTGCGTAACCCAGGTAGAACATTTTCGCCTAGGGGGATCCAGCTCATAGTTTCGGATAGAAGTACTCTTTGCCCAGGCTAATTTTCGTAGTTTAACCCAGGTAGAACTTTTTCGCCTAGGGGGATGCAACTCAAATTTTCGGGTAAAAGTACTATTCGCTCAGGATGTTTTACGTAGCTTAACCCAAGTAGAACCTTTTTGCCTAGGGGTATCCACCTCATAGTTCCGGGTAGAAGTACTCTTCGCTCAGGTTGTTTTTTCGGAGCTTAACCCAGGTAGAACTTTTTCGCCTAAGGGGATCCACCTCATAGTTCCAGGTAGGAGTATTCTTTGCCCAGTCTGTTTTATGTAGCTTAACCCAGGTAGAACCTTTTCACCTAGGGGATCCAGCCCATAGTTTCGGGGTAAAAGTACTCTTCCCCCAGGATGTTTTACGTAGCTTAACCCAGGTAGAACCTTTTCTCCTAGGGGGATCCAGCTCATAGTTTTCGAGTAGAAGTACTATTCGCTTAGTATGATTTATGTAGCTTAACCCAGGTAGAACCTTTTCGCCTAGGGGGGATCGAGCTTATAGTTTCGCGTAGAAGTACTCTTCGCTCAGGTTGTTTTTCGTTGCTTAAGTCAGGTATAACCTTTTCGCCTAGGGAGATCCAGCTCATAGTTTCCGGGTAGAAGTACTTTTTGCCCAGGATTGTTTTTCGTAAGGTTAACCCAGGTAGAACCTTTTCGCCTAAGGGGATCCATCTCATAGTTCCAGGTAGAAGTACTCTTTTCCCTGGCTGTTTTTCGTAGCTTAACCCAAGTAGAACCTATTCGCCTAGGGGGATCCAACTAAAAGTTCCGGGTAGAAGTACTTTTCGCTCAGGTTTTTTTACGTAGATTAACCCAGGTTGAACCTTTTCGCCTAGGGGGATCTAGCTCATAGTTCCCGGTAGAAGTACTCTTCACCGAGGCTTATTTTACAATGCTTAACCCAGGTAGAACGTTTTTGCCTAGGGAGATCCATCACATAGTGTCCGGGTAGAAGTACTCTTCGCTTAAGATGTTTTACGTAGCTTAATCCAGGTGGAACATTTTCGCCAAGGGGGATGCAGCTCATAGTTCCGGGTACAAGTACTCTTTGCTCAGGATGTTTTACGTAGCTTGACCCGGGTAGAACGTTTTCGCCTAGTGGGATCCAACTCATAGTTCCGGGTTGAAGTACTCTTCGCCCAGGTTGTTTTACGCATCTTTACCCCAGGTAGATCCTTTTCATCTTGGGGGATCCAGCTCATATTCTTGGTAGAAGTACTCTTCGCTCAGGTTGTTTTACGTAGCTTAACCCAGGTAGAACCTTTTCGTCTAGGGGGATCCAGCTCATATTCATGGTAGAAGTACTCTTCGCTCAGGTTGTTTTACGTAGCTTAACCCAGGTAGAACCTTTTCGCCTAGGGGGATCCAGCTCATAGTTCTGGGTAGAAGTACTCTTTGATAGGCTTGTATTTCGAAGCTTACCCCAGGTAGAACCTTTTTGCTTAGGGGAGCCTGCTCATAGTTCCGGGTAGAAGTACTCTTCACTCAAGAAGTTTTACGTGACTTAACCGAGGTAGAACCTTTTCACCTAGGGCGACCCAGCTTATAGTTCTGGGTAGAGGTACTCTTCGCTCAAGTTATTTTTCGTAGCTTAAGTGAGGTAGAACCTTTTCGCCTAGGGGGATCCAGCTCATTGTTTCCGGGTAGAAGTACTTCGCCTAGGGGGATCTAGCTCATAGTTCCCGGTAGAAGTACTCTTCACCGAGGTTTATTTTACGTTACTTAACCCAGGTAGAACTTTTTCGCTTTGGGGGATCCAGCTCATAGTGTCCGGGTAGCAGTACTCTTCGCTCAGGATGTTTTACGTAGCTTAACCCAGGTAGAACATTTTCGCCTAGGGGGATGCAGCTCATAGTTCTGGGTAGAAGTACTATTCGCTCAGGATGCTTTACGTAGCTTAACCCGAGTAGAATGTTTTTGCCTAGTGGGATCCAACTCATAGTTCCCGGTAGAAGTACTCTTCGCCCAGGTTATTTTACGTATCTTAACCTAGGTAGATCTTTTTCACCAAGGGGGATCTAGCTCATAGTTTCGGGTAGAAGTATTTTTTGCTCAGGTTGTTTTACGTAGCTTAACCCAGGTAGAACCGTTTCGCCTAGGAGATCCAGCTCATAGTTCCGGGTAAAAGCACTCTTCGTTCAGTTTGTTTCTCGTAGCTTAACCCAGGTAGAACTTTTTCGCCTAGGGAGATCCAGCTCATAGTTCCGGGTTGAAGTGCTCTTTGCTCAGGTTGTTTTACGTAGCTTAACCCTGGTAGAACCTTTTCGCCTAGGGGGATCCATCTCATAGTTCCGGGTAAAAGTACTCTTCGCTTAGGTTATTTTATGTAGCTTAACCCAGGTAGAACATTTTCGTCTAGGGTGATCCAACTCATAGTTTCGGGTAGAAGTACTCTTCGCTCAGGTTGTTTTACGTAGCTTAACCCAAGTAGAACCTTTTCTCCTAGAGGATCCAGCTCATAGTTCCGGGTAGAAAAACTCTTCGCTCAGGTTGTTTTACGTAGCTTAACCCAGGTAGAACCTTTTTGCCTAGGGGAATCCAGCTTAGAGTTCCGGGTAGAAGTACTTTTCACCTAGGCTTATTTTTCGAAACTTAACCCAGGTAGAACCTTTTCACCTAGGAGGATCCAGGTCATAGTTTCGGGTAGAAGTACTCTTTACCTAGGCTTATTTTTCGAAGCATAACCCAGGTAGAACCTTTTCTCCTAGGGGGATCCAGCTCATAGTTTCGGGTAGAAGTACTCTCCACCTAGGCTTGTTTTTCGAAGCTTAACCCAGGTAGAACCTTTTTGCCTCGGGGGATCCAGCTCATAGTTCCGGGTAGATGTACTCTTCGCTCAAGTTTCTTTATGTAGCTTAACCCAGGTAGAACCTTTTCGCCTAGGGGAATCCAGCTCATATTCTTGGTAGAAGTACTCTTTGCTCAGATTCTTTTACGTAGCTTAACCCAGGTAAAACCTTTTCGCTTAGGGGGATCTAGCTCATAGTTTTGGGTAGAAGTACTCTTCGCCCAGGCTGTTTTTCATAGCTTAACCCAGGTAGAATCCTTTAGCCTAGGGGGATCCAGCTCATAGTTCCGGGTAGAAGTACTCTTCACCTAGGATATTTTTCGTAGCTTAACCCAGGTAGAACCTTTTCTCCAAGAGGGATCCAGCTCATAGTGTCCGGGGAGAAGTACTTTTTGTTGAGGATGTTTTACGAAGCTTAACCCGGGTTGAACTCTTTCGCCTAGGGGGATCCAGCTCATAGTTCCGGATAGAAGTACTCTTCGCCCAGGCTGATTTTCGTAGCTTAACCAGGGTAGAACCTTTTCGCCTTGGGGGATCCAACTCAAATTTCCGGGTAAAAGTACTATTCGCTCAAGATGTTTTACGTAGCTTAACACAAATAGAACCTTTTCGCCTAGGGGTATCCAGCTCATAGTTCCGGGTAGAAGTACTCTTCGCTCAAGTTGTTTTACGTAGCTTAACCTAGGTAGAACCTTTTCGCCTAGGGGGATCCAACTCATATTCTTGGTAGAAGTACTCTTCGCTCAAGTTCTATTACGTTTCTTAACCCAGGTAGAACCTTTTTGCCTAGAGGGATCCAGTCCATAATTCCGGGTAGAAGTACTCTTCACTAAGGTTGTTTTTACGTAACTTACCCCAGGTAGAACCTTTTCGCCTAGGGGGATCCAGCTCATAGTTCCGGGTAGAAGTACTCTTCGCTCATGATGTTTTACGTGACTTAACCCAGTTAGAACCTTTTTGCCTAGGGGGATCCCGTTTATAGTTTCGGGTAGAAGTATTCTTTGCTCAGGTTGTTTTTCGTAACTTAAGTCAGGTAAAACTTTTTCTCCTAGGGGGATCCAACTCATAGTTTCCGGGTAGAAGTATTCTTCGCCCAAGATTGTTTTTCATAAGGTTAACCCAGGTAGAACATTTTCGCCTATGGGGATCCAGCTCATAGTTCCAGGTAGAAGTATTCTTTGCCCAGGCTGCTTTTCGTAGCTTAACCCAGGTAGAACCTTTTCTCCTAGGGGGATCCAACTCAAAGTTAAGGGTAGAAGTACTCTTCGCTCAGTTTTTTTAACGTATCTTAACCCAGGTTGAACCTTTTCGCCTAGAGGTATCTAGCTCATAGTTCCCTGTAGAAGTACTCTTCACCCAGGCTTATTTTACGTAGCTTAACCCAGGTAGAACCTTTTCGCCTAAGGGGATGCAACTTATAGTGTCCGGGTAGAAGTACTCTTCGCTCAGGATGTTTTACGTAGCTTAACCCAGGTAGAACATTTTCGCCTAGGGGGATGCAGCTCATAGTTCCGGGTAGAAGTACTTTTCGCTCAGAATGTTTTACGTAGCTTAACCCGGGTAGAATGTTTTGGCCTAGTGGGATCTAATTCATTGTTCCGGATAGAAGTACTCTTCGCCCTTGTTGTTTTACGTAGCTTAACCCAGGTAGATCCTTTTCGCCTAGGGGGATCCAGCTCATAGTTGCGGGTAGAAGTACTATTCGCTCACGTTGTTTTACGTAGCTTAACCCAGGTAGAACCGTTTCTCCTAGGGGGATCCAACTCATAGTTCCGGGTAAAAGTACTCTTCGCTCAAGTTGTTTCTCGTAGCTTAACCCAGGTAGAACATTTTCACCTAGGGGGATCCAGCTCATAGTTCCGGGTTGAAGTACTCTTCGCTCAGGTTATTTTATGTAGCTTAACACGGGTAGAACCTTTTCGCCTAGGGGGATCCATCTCATAGTTCCGGGTAGAAGTACTCTTCGCTCAGGTTGGTTTATGTAGCTTAACTTTGGTAGAACCTTTTCGCCTAGGATGATCCAGCTCATAGTTCCGGGTAGAAGTACTCTTCGCTCAGGTTATTTTACGTAGCTTAACCCAGGTAGAACCTTTTCGCCTAGGGGGATCCAGCTCATAGTTCCGGCTAGAAGTGCTCTTCTCCCAGGTTGTTTTACGTAGCTTAACCCAGGTAGAACCTTTTCGCCTAAGGGGATCCAACTTATAGTTCTAGGTAGAAGTACTCTTCACCTAGGCTTGTTTTTCGAAGCTTAACCCAGGTAGAACTTTTTCGCATAGGGGGATCCAGCTCATAGTTTTGGGTAGAAATACTCTTCACGTAGGCTTATTTTTTGAAGCATAACCCAGGTAGAACCTTTTCGCCTAGGAGGATCTAGCTCATAGTTTCGGGTAGAAGTACTCTCCACCTAGGCTTGTTTTTAGTAGCTTAACCCAGGTAGAACCTTTTCACCTAGGGGGATCCAGCTCATAGTTCCGGGTTGAAGTACTCTTCGCTCAGGTTGTTTTACGTTGCTTAACCCAGGTAGAACCTTTTCTCCTAGGGTGATCCAGCTTATAGTTCCGGGTAGAAGTACTCTTCGCTGAGGTTGTTTTACGTAGCTTAACACAGGTAGAACTTTTTCACCTAGGGGGATCCAACTCATTGTTCGGGGTAGAAGTACTCTTCGCTCAGGTTGTTTTACGTAACTTTACCCGGGTAGAACCTTTTCGCCTAGGGGGATCCAGCTCATAGTTCCGGGTAGAAGTACTCTTTACCTAGGCTTGTTTTTCGAAGCTTAACCCAGGTAGATCCTTTTCGCCTAGGGAGATCCAGCTCATAGTTCTGGGTAGAAGTACTCTTCGCCCAGGCTATTTTTCATGGCCTTAACCCAGGTATAATCCTTTCGCTTAGGGGGATCCAGCTCATAGTTCCGGGTAGAAATACTCTTCACCTCTCATCAATAAGAGAATGCAAAAGATAAATGAAGTAGTATATATATAGTTTTACCTCTGTATTGCATTGGTGAAAAGCACAAGTTCGTCATAGATTGGATAAGCATCAAATGTATCATCATTGGTGGAGATCATTTTGAATACTTTTATTAGCGTTTTTCTCGCACGACTATATCGAGGCTCAAAATACACTCCCAACATCCACAAGTAACTCTCCACTATTTTGTCTCTTACATATGGCAATCTGTTTGCAAGATCCAAATCTTTCCACCAACTAGAATATCACAAGAGCATTACAAGTTACATTTTATCTCATTTAAGCGAAATAAATATATTCTGGGAGTCCTTTTGTTAATAGGCTCCCCATTTTTTGAAGAATGGTCTGGTACACCATTCTTGTATTGTATTCTGTTGTAACTTTGAGACATGATATATACAGCACCTACCCTGCAGATATATGTACGTATGCATGTATGGATGGATGGATACAACACTAACAATGGTGTACCTCGTAAGCTCGCTAAGCTCTCTTTGATGAAGCTTTTGCAACATGTTAAAATCCAATTTGGCAAATTTCAAAAGCAAATCATCATGCGCTTCAATGTTCTCGTAAATGTAAATGTATTTCCTTGCTACCACCCTTGGTACAGTTTTGCGAATAGGGTGGCTTAAGGCTTCAGTAACTTGAACCTTAAGCGAGTTATTGCTCAATTTTGTGACAATGGACTCGAGATGATTGATGGTAAAGTTGAGAGCTTCTTCAAGAATATCTTCCCCGTGCACTCTCAGATGTGCTGCTTCATACAAATTTAATAATGCTTGGACATCAATAGTAGGGGTTTCCTTGAATTCTCCCTCATGGTTAGTGAATTGCTCGAACACATCTGATTAAAATCATATTTATATTTTAACAGAAACTAGATTAGTTAAAAATTTTAAAAAAATAGTTATATCAAGTTAGTTATATATATACACAAATACTAAACTTCACTCGGAACGAGTTTGCCTATAAGTAAATAGATCAACAATTCCTACCATGTCCAGTTTTTTAGAATGGTATATCATTGAAAATAAAGTTATGGTTTTCCTAGTTAAAGAAATATCAACAGTTAGCGCCCAAAGACTAGGTCAGGTGAAAATTTATATGATTGGACAATGCGGACTTCTCTATCAAGTTTAACCTTTAATAATGGTAACAAGGAACAACAAAAGTCGTTCTCAAGCATCTGTGAAAATTTTAAATTCTTCAATAGTTATTTATTGTTAAGCTATAAAAAGTAAGAGTAATAATTACTGAGAGGAGCAGTGGTGAAAGACAGCTACAGGGAGAAGAACAGGGTAGCTGATCTACCGGCAAAGCAAGGAGCAAAAAACTAACTTTTTGGAAGAACAACCATGCCAGCAGTTTCTCCGGTGTTTGCAAATAAAGTTTTTTGGGCAGACATCCTAGCTAGGAACAGGGGCGGCTCAACATATCTCGGATCCTAAGGCGAAATCATATTTGGAGGCCCTTAATCCCAGTATAATTCCACTAGTAGGGTCTTGGGAGGGTAGTTTGTACGCAGACCTTACCCCTACCCTGGAGTAGAGAAGTTGTTTCCGATAGACCCTCGGCTCCCTCCTTCCAAGAACTCCCCAACTTGCTCTTGGGGTGACTCGAACTCACAACCTCTTGGTTGGAAGTGGAGGATGCTCGCTACTAGAGCAACCCACTCTTGTCAAATATACTAATTAATGAGGGAAAAAAATTATCATAATTTATAAATTTATTGTATAAAATAACCTCAATCAAGTAACAAAAAATATACTGTAATATTTTTTTTATTTTAATTATTTATATAAATTATATAATATATAATAGTAACAATAATAATAAAAATTTAAAATAAATTTGGGGGCCTAAGGCAATTGCCTCACTGCCCAAAGCCTTAGAGCCGCGCCGGGCTAGGAACTGTTTTTTCAAGAAACATTTTGGAATGTAATAATAACACTATGGAACAAAACTTAGGGGATACTATATACCCCTCTGATGATGTACCTATTTTACATTAGTTGCTAATATAATCATCCCTTAAACCAAAAAATAAAATAAAATGAAAGCTACTATGTACGGGTGAAATTATGAAATATAATAATGAAATAACGACGAAAAAGAAAATAGTGAAGCGATAGGGCAGAAATAAGTTACTTGAAGACATGTAATGGCCTTGTTGTCTCACAAGTCGAAAGCAAAGAGCAACAACGTAAAGGTTGTCATCAATATTATTGTCATTCTGCAGTTGGGACGCATCAAAGATGTTTTGAATAGATGTTTCGATCTCATTATGAAAATGATATGCTACTCTCAATCGTTGGATTGTGTCAATCAGGACAAGTTTTTGGGTACTATTAATGTCACGAGTTTCTACCAACATCTTCCTGACTTTTTATTTTAACTCTTCAAGTTCAAGTTTTTCTTGGGTAGTAATTTCCTGCAAGAGAAAAAATAGTAGTATTAGTTTTGAGACGGTGACTATATATTGTATAACATGATGATCTCTATTAAGAGATTTCAAAAGTATTTTAATTAATAGAGTAATAATTATAAATGTGATTAATGTAGGGGTAATGTGCAATTCTTGTGTACTTACTGTTTGATGAGAAGTGTAAGAGAGGAAATGGTGTCCCCAAACGGTTGAATGAAAATCTGCCAAAGGACGTGAGCTATTTGTGAGCTATTAGTTAGTCGGTTATAGTTGTGAGCTCAGTAGTTAAGTAATTTATTAAGTTAGTACATAATTGAATTGTATATAAAGTTGTAATCATTCATTTACAAAGAAGAATTCATTTTTTCTCTCCTGCAATTTCTCCCTTCTCTCTCGAGTTCATCCCTTCATTCTCAAACCTAATCACAAAGTGCTTGGATGAATCTGGAAATTGAGCTCAGATTCACCAAGCTCACATGGTATCAAAGTAATGAAGAGTTGTAATTCCGCAAATTTTGTTCAATTTGGCTGAAATTTCATCATGTTCTTCCTCGCGAAGCTGTGACTAACGATCAACAATGGCGGCCGAAAAAATCGATCACACACATCCTTTGTTTGTTCATCCCTCAGACACTCCTAGTTCGATTATGATTCTTGTAAAGCTCGCAGGTTCAGAAAATTAAGGACTGGGGAGTCGTTCAATGCGAATTATTTTGCAAGCTAAGAGGAAGCTAGGGTTTGTGCTTGGGACGTGCAAAAAGTATTTGTTCCAAACTGAATTGCATGAGGACTGGGAAACATGTAATGCAATCGTGCTTTCCTGGATCATGAACATTGTCTCTCCGGATCTACTTAGCGGCATTGTCTACGCATCTAATGCATATTTGGTATGGGAGGATTTGAGAGAGAGATTCGACAAAGTGAATCGTGTGAGGATATTTCAGTTGCATAGGAAAATTGCTACTATTTTGCAGGGAACAGATTCAGTCTCTGCATATTTCACTAGGTTGAAGGAATTGTGGGCTGAGTACGATGCAATGGTGCTTATTCCTAATTCGAAGGAGTATGTTGAACACCTTCAGCAGCAAAGGCTAATGCAGTTTTTAAGTAGTCTCAATGAGACATATGATCAAGCAAGGCATCAGATCTTAATGAAGACTGTGGAGCCAACATTGAACCAAGCTTATGCATTGATTATAGAGGATGAGAGTCAGAATTCTAGTGCACATCCAGTCTTGCCAAACAGAGGAGATCAAGTTGCTATGCAAACAGGTAGAGGGCAGATGACTGTGCAGAATAACAGGGGACAGTACAAAGGAAAGAAGCCATTTGTGAAATGTGATTACTGCAACAAACCTGGGCACTCTAAGGAAAATTGCTACAAACTAGTTGGTTATCCAACTGATTTCAAAAACAAGAAATCATATGCAGCTAACATGACAACTAGTGGCTTGGAGAGTGACAAATCAGCACATCATGATGAGGGAAGAAGTAGTTGTGATGGATTAAAGGTAGGACCATACTTCACTGAGGATCAATATAGACAGATTTTGAGCATGCTGAACAAGGAGACTCTAGAACATCAGGTTACCATGGCAAGTATTGCAACCTCCTTAATGGCAAGCTTTACTTGTAAAGAATGGATAATTGATTATGGAGCTATGCCTCACATAGCTGGTGAGCTAGATATGTTAAATACTAAGAATAAAGTAAACAAATGTGACAGTGATCAAGTACATTTGACTACAGGAGAGAAGTCTAATATAACACATATTGGAGATATTGTTATGTGTGATGAGTTGAAGCTGGAAGATATTTTGTTTGTACCTGAGTTTAAGTTCAATCTAATCTCAGTGTCCAAACTAACTAGGCAGTTATGTTGTTCGGTGAATTTCTTTTCCGACTTCTGTTTATTTCAGGATCTCTACAATGGCAAGGTGAGGGGGATTGGTAGAGAAAGAGGTGGTATGTACATATTGAAGAAGAAATTGAAAGGAGACTTAGAGAAATTCATCAAAGGGATAAGGAAATTTGCATCAACTACAACCACACGGAGTAATAAAGAAGGTGAAGTCTTATGGCACAAAAGGCTAGGCCATGCTTCAGTTAGTACTATGAAGAACTTGGATCTATTTCATAACAAATCTGTAGATGTAGTAGTGAATAATGAGTGTCAGGTATGCCCACTAGCCAAGCAAAGTAGGCTAGTATTTCCTAGAAGTATGAGTAGAAGTGAGAATCATTTATCTCTTTTGCATATGGATATTTGTGGACCATATAGGTTTCCCATGTATGATAGAAAATATTTTTTCCTAACTATTGTGGATAATAATACAAGGTATACTTGGGTGCATTTACTTCAATTGAAAAGTGATGTTGTTGTGGTGTTGAAGAAATTTCTTGCCATGTTACACACCCAATTTCAGTCCAACGTTAAGGTAGTTAGAACATATAATGGCTCAGAGTTCTTTAATAAACACATGAATGAATTGTTTGATGCCTATGGGATAGTTCATCAAAGCATTTGTGTATACACTCCATAGCAGAATGGAGTATTGGAGAGAAAACACAGGCAAATTCTAGATACAGCTAGGGCATTGAAGTTTCAAGCAAGTGTTCCAACAAAGTTTAGGGTGAATGTATCAAAACAGATGTGTATGTGATAAACAGACTGCCTACTGAGTTGTTGAGTGTGAAAACTCCATATGATCTCCTTCATAACAAGCCACACTCATTGTCTCACCTTAGAGTGTTTGGATGTCTTTGCTATGCCACTAATTTGGTTAAAGAAGACAAAATTTTACCAAGAGCAAAGGCAGTTGTATTCCTTGGCTATGCAGAAACATAAAAAGGCTACAGACTAATGGATTTAAATACTAATTGCTTCTTTCTTTGCAGAGATTTTATTTTCAAGGAGAATATCTTTCCATTTGTCAAGCATTGTTCCACAACTCATAATGCAGAAGGACATACAGCAATTGTAGATCTCATATCAGGCCTGGAACAATTTGACCCTTTACAGAATTTCTATGGCAATATGCATCTGCAGTTAGAAGGAATTGTAAGAAGTGATTTAGAGGAGTCTATTGAGGTTGACAACAATGCAGGGACTGGCACTGCAGAACATGAAGGAAATGGTGATATGCAAAACTCACCAGCAGCAAATGCAGATGATGATGCAAATGCAGATTATAACAATGCACCAACAAGTAGCAGTGCAGTTCCAGAACAACACTTAATGCAGGAAGATGAAGTGAATCCTCCAGCAACTCTTGAACAAGAGTTAACTGAGGTTAGAAAATCAAAAATAACTACAAAGGAACCCATATGGTTGCAGGACTATGTGACCACTACAAAAAGAAGTTCCTCATATCCCCTATCCAACTATCTATCCTATAGCAGGTTGAATAGTTAATGTAGAAGTTTGTTGGCTGAAATCTCAGCATTAACAGAACCAAAAACCTTCAGTGAAGCATCTAAGGACAAAAGGTGGATTGAAGCCATGGAAACTAAAATCAAGGCTTTAGAGGACAACAGAACTTAGGATGTTGTTGATCTTCCAAAAGGAATGAAGGCTATTGATTCAAAATGGGTGTACAAAATAAAATACAAATCAAGTGGTGAGGTAGAAAGGTTCAATGCTAGGTTGGTAGCCAAGGGCTATAGCCAAAGAGAAGGCCTGGACTATAATAAAACCTTTTCACCAGTTACCAAGATGGTAACTGTGAGATCTGTGATTGCTCTTGTTGCTTCTAAAGACTGAATATATCACAAATGGATATATATAATGCATTCTTTCAAGGGGATTTATATGAGGAAGTGTATATGGAACTTTCTCAAGATTTCAGGAGACAAGGGGAGACAAAGATCAGCAGACTATTGAAATTATTATATGGGCTTAAACAAGCCTCATGACAGTGGAACATTAAGCTTAATGAGGCCTTAACAGCTGCAGGTTATGTTCAGAGTCTATATGACTATTCATTATTTACTAAAAGGAAAGGAGATGACTTTGTAGCAGTGTTGATATACGTGGTTGACTTGTTAATCACTAGAAATAATGAGGAGTTTATCAATGAGACTAAAGATGTCCTTCATCAAAAGTTCAAGGTGAAGGATCTTGGTGATCTCAAATACTTTCTGGGAATTGAAGTCATGAGATCCAAACAAGGGATTCTATTGAATCAGAGGAAATAATGCCTTCAACTCATCTCTGATTTGGGATTGAGTGGTGCTAAGCCAGTCTCAAACCCCATAGATTTGGGATTTGTGACAGTAGAAATAGTCTGGTTATTAGGACTGTTTGATGAACTTGGAATGCCTATCAAGCGACCTGTGGAAGTCTATTGTGATAGCAAGGCTGCTCTCCAGATTGCAGTCAATCCTATCTTCCACGAGTGTTTTGTGAGCGACAAGATCAAACAAGGTGTACTCAACACACAGTTTGTGGGGACTAAAGATCAGCTAGCTGATCTTCTCACTAAAGGTCTTGGACAGTCTCAGCATACATTTCTACTAGGCAAGCTTGGAGTGCTTAACATCTTGCACCCTCCAGCTTGAGGGAGAGTGTGAGCTATTAGTTAGTCGGTTATAGTTGTGTGGCCCAGTAGTTAAGTTAGTTCAGAATTGAATTGTATATAAAGTTATAATCATTCATTTACAAAGAAGAATTCATTTTTTCTGTCCTGCAATTCCTCCCTTCTGTCTCGAGTTCATCCCTTCATTCTCAAACCTAATCACAAAGTGCTTGGATGAATCTGGAAATTGAGATCAGATTCACCAAGCTCACACTATCACTATTACTGTAGGAAGAAGGATCCATTGCTTGCCTCAATATTATGCGACGACCAGAGCTGGCCGGAGAAGCATATGAGTGTACTCTGAGATGATCAGAAGTAGTACTGCTTCCCCATATAGTCAATTGAAAAATTATAAAGTGAGGAAAAGCGACCATTAATGCTCGACTCATTAGTCTCGATCTCTCACTTCCAAAGGGTTTTTGTGGTTCCTTTAATTTGCAGTTAACAGTACTCAAAACATATAGTGACAACATGCAGCGAGATGGAGAGCAGGCTCACTGGAGAAGGGACATATATAGACAACTATCCATATTTAATTCTGAAATGCTCCAATTCATATTCTAACTGTGCAAATAAAAAATAATTATAGGGTTCAGAATGAGGGGCGAAGCTATGTGTGCCAAGCGTGTTCAAATTTTGAAAACATAGAATTTGGATATCGACGTTTTATTTCTTTATAATAAAAAATTAAAATTACATAAAAATATAATAAATCATATAGTTAAAAGTTAAAAATATTTTTAAATTACATTGAAAAAGTGCGTACAGTGAGAACACCCATTCTTTTCTTTTTAATAAGTCATATTCATCTATATACTTCCACTTCCTGTGGTGATGCGTAGTTTGACACAGACACCTTCACCATGTAATTATTTAAGCGAAGAGGTCACATAGGAGAGGGGGTAAAAACCTAACCTCCCAAGAAAGATTACAACAAGTAGGATAACAAGAGAAGAAGAAGAAGAGAATGACTGTAGCTCACAAAAGGGTGCCTGATGATATAAGGATTCCAGTAATGGAACAGAAAAAAGGAAAATCCCTTAATTCCGTTGGGGAAAATAAGTATCCTGACATGTTAAATAGTACTCTCACACACTTTCCTTATTAATCCGTTCCAAAAATAATGACACATTTTTATAATTGAAAATAATTCAATTTTCAACTCTTCATTTTACCCATTGTATCTTTGGTGAAAAGTTTTTATAACCACACAAATGTCATGTCCCCACAAACCTTTTACCTCTTAAGCGCTTAAGACCACAAGTTTAAAAAAAAAAAAAAATCTTAAACTCCGTATCGAGTCAAACTATTTTATCTAAATTGAAACGGAGAGTGTAATAATTATCTCATATTATTAGTGGACCCCTTGCTATTTCGTTCTTTTACCATTTCACTTTAATTAATTTTCTTGGTAATTTTTTTTTTGTTATGATTTTTTATATACTTAAAAAGTACTTAACCGGGGAGTATTAAACTAACACGAGGACCTTCCTTTTTCTAACTTTCCTAAATTATATAGGGGCCTCAATTTTAGCGTTTCCAAAAACACGTATTATTGAGGTGAAACGCACACGCAAGTATACGCGATCGTTAAGTAATAAAATAATTAAAAGTCGGATGTTAAACTCACGAGAATTTGTGATTAACTATTAACTAAATTAGACTATCCTAATTATCTAAACAAGGATTAAACCCAAAATTAATGATGCTAAAGTAATTAAACTAAAAAGAAAATAACTAATGAACTTTAAACAGAGGAAGAACATATTTTTATATTATCAATGTGATGAAAACGATCTAGGGTTATGGGTTATCTAACAATTCTATTGTATTCTTCAGTTGAATTGACTAACTAATTTATCTAGTTTATTGGTTAACAAGGTTAATATTGCTCATAAGAATTTGTCGAGTTCTTACTCGCCTATTCAAGCTAACCTAAGGTCTATATGTCTATGGAATTAGAACTAACAAGAACGCATTTATAATTCCTGTAAATCAACCAAGTAAGGCAATTAGGTATATGTCTATCCTAACCGCGAATTCGTTCTCCGATGTCCGGGTTCAAGAACTTCCTTTACTCAATCCTATATGCAATCTAGAATTCTCACTTTCGAGTTCAATTCTAGATTCGTAGATAGTATTCAATTGGTGATCAAGGAATCAAATAATTAAATACAGGATTGAATAAATAAACCAATATGTTAAATCAAGAAAGCAAAATCAATATCCGAATAACAATAGTCATTAAAGAACCACAACCCTAGAACGTGAAGTTTAGTTCCACATGGACATGGTAGCAAAACAACAAATCATACAAACAACAACAACCTCCTAGTATAATCTCACTAATGGGGTCTGGGGAAGGTAGTTTGTACGCAGACCTTACCCCTACCCTGGGGTAGAAAGGTTGTTTCCGATAGAAAATCGGTTCCCTCCCTCCAAGAACTCCCTACCTTGCTCTTGGGTGACTCGAACTCACAACCTCTTGATTGGAAGTAGAGGGTGCTCACCACTAGAGCAACCCACTCTTGTCCAAAGAAACATAAAAATTACTAAGTTTGTTGGAAGAAAAGATGAAATCCGACCTCCACGACGGCTCTGTGCTCTCCCTTGGTCAAAAGTTACTCTCAAAAAACGTTCTTCCCTTCAAAAATAAATTTAGCACCCCTTTTATATGAATTGAAACTCTGTATAACCGAAATAACCAATCCCAAGTAAAATAGGACAAATCCCGTAATGGAGGGTCCAGGCCTGCGACGCTGGCCTAGCGATAAATCCAGTAACGTTTCCGCCTAACTTTTGCTTTCAACTTTTGCTTTCAAGTTGCTGCAAAACTTTGGAATGCCTAACTTTTCCATTTTTCTCGTTTCTTTGCTTTTTCTTTCTTTGTTTGCAATTGTCTTCAATTTCCTCCACTTAATGCTCTTCACAATCACATAATTAATGATCATATATTTGTAGTGTATAAAATACACATTAAAATATTTACTTTGCTTCTAAATTTCATCTTCAAACTACCTACACATAAAATAAACTCAATTAAGCATAAATATAATACAATTTAGCATTAGAGCACCAAAATGTAAGGTAAGTAATGCATAAAAAATATGAAATTATATCCAAACATCACGTATTCATATCAGAAATCTTATTTGTTTAACATACTGCATATCAATATTTTAAAAGGTGGGAGCATGAAGCAAGGCGTTTTACCTCTGACGAGGCGAAGCGTAAGCCTTGAGACATGGGGCATAAGTCCTACGGATCTTTAAATTTTACTAATTTCAAAAATTTTAAGATAGTATAAAATAAAAATAATTATAAAAATAACATTAAAATCACAAAATTATAACAAATAATTTATTTAAAATATTTATAAATTATAATTCAATTATGAATAATACGAAAAGTATGACATATATCATAATATGCAAATTAGTTGCAACGTCGTTACAACTTAAACATCAAAAGTAATGTGTTCGATACGAAATCTTAAATGTATCTCTTAAGGAGTAATGAATCTTGAAAGAATTTCGATATTATAATTTGATATTTTACTTAAAATACTCCTTTTATGTAATATGATATCTATTTGAAAGAGAATTTATATAAAATATAATTCATAATTTAAATATGATTCTCTAGCATCATTTATTTTTAAGTTTCAACAAGTTAATAAACTGACACATAATTCACCATACAATACCATGATAACTAATTATTTGTAAATAGTTACTAGCTAATAATAAGCTATTAAATTAATAAGTATTATATCTCGTAAACATGAAGAAGAACAAATATTTAGAAAAATAATTATTAAACAAATTATGGACTATTATATAGTAAAGACATAACAAAAGTTAATAAACAAATACTTTTGAAATGAAAGATTTATTTAAAATTTACTATCATATCAGTCTTAGTGGATAACGTACAATAATTTTTATTTTAATTATGACATAAAATACTCCCAACTTAATGATTTATGATTAAGAAAAAAGTAATTTTGAATAGTCAACGATTTATTAAGAAAATTTGAAGATTTACAAGGTTAGTTACATACAATTGCATAAAGTTCTATTAGGTGAGCCCAATACGTTGGGCGTTGGGCGTGTTCGGGGTGTAAGCCCCGGTGGCCGAGACGTAAGTCTTACGGAACTAAACCCCACACATAAGTCCAGGGGCGTTTTACGAGTGCTCCGCCTGTGGACGAGCCCCGTGCAAGTCCTAATTCTGCCTTTTAAAACAAAGCTGCATATAATGCTTTTATTTATTCACATTTTCTTAATAATAATTAATCATATGCAATGGATCCATTAGTGCAGTCAGAATATCATTGGACCTTTGTGCATTTCTAGAGACTTTAATTCTATTATTGATCCTACATAAAAAAAAAAAAAAAAAAAAAAGTAGCAAACCTCATAGGATGGAGAAAAATTGGAAGTTTATATCATGTATTGAAGAGTGTGGAATGATTGATACTGATTTCATAGGGCTCGGATTTTCTTGGTGTACGTGTAGTGGCAATGGGAACATGATATGAAAGAGATTTAACAGTGTTGATAAGCAGCGGCGGATGTAGAGTGGGGAGAACATGTATTTTTATTAAAAAATTTATTAAATATATATAAATATATAACTGTGAACTCAGTTATTATTCTATATTAATTTGAGATTACAATAGAAATCCATAAATTTCAAATTCTGGATCCGCCTTTATTGATAAGAGGGATCACGAATCCAAAATTTCGAAAAATATGTGCACTATTATAAAAAAGTGGATCCAGAATAATTAGAAGGGTTCAACATTCAGGTTCGGACATTGAACCTATTACGCTTTTAATTTTTTAGGTTCAAATTAATTTTTTTAACAATAACTTTTATTTATATATATTCTAATGTCGAAAACGTTGGAATCAATTGAACTCATTCTTAATAGAACCGATCTTATTCTCTGAACAATCGGAATTTCGTACTTTTGGCGTATCCTCCCTATCTCCTGTTAACTAATATGTTACACCATCCACTACTACAACTTTTAAACAACTTTTAAGCATACACATTTAGTATGGATCATAATAGTGCTCCAAGACCTGAAGGGTTTGATAGTTCTTTTTATCAAAACTGATGGGAGATTATTCAGGGAGATGATATCAGTGAGGTGCAGATCTATAGCCTGTTTGGCCAAGATTTTTTCTTGGCCAAATGTGTTTTTTTCCCTTAAAATTAAGGTGTTTGGCCAAGTTTTTTGAAGGAAAAAAAATATTTTTGAGTAGAAGCAGAAGCAATTTTTTTTAAAAAAAAGGTCTCCGCAAAGTCGTAAGACCATGTATGGGGGCTGACGCCTGCCCAGTGCCGGAAGGTCAAGGAAGTTGGTGACCTGATGACAGGGGAGCCGGCGACCGATTGTGAGATAAAGAGCAGATGGATCCTATCCCCTATATCGAACACTCATTCCTATCTATTGATAGAAAGATCTTCGTCAAATACCGGACTTTGCCTTTTTTTAGGAATTACTCATATCCAAAGCAGCTTTTCACAAGCACCCCACCCCATACAACTAGTTGGGGGGGCTGTTCGCCTTTTGAATCAAACAAAGTAAGTAGTAGGGGCTTCATAGCAACTTTCATTCTAAAGGAAAGCGAAGAACCAACCTTTAGTCAATAGTTTGGCCAAACACTAATTGTTCCTCAAAAGTATTTTTTAAATTAATTAGACAAACACAAACTGTTTCTCACCAAAAGTACTTTTTTGAAAAACACTTTTAAAAAAAGCACTTCTCAAAATAAGCAGATTTTAGAAGCTTGGCCAAACAGACTACTAGTTTCTTCAATCAGGGGCAAAGACACTTTGTGGCAAGCGTCACGTGACACTGTTTCGTCAGAATTTTTATTAAATATGTATATATAGATAATACACAAAATGAAAAAATTGCGTATAAAAATAAAAAAATGACACCGCTTTTTATTATAGTGATTTATGAATTCATTTATATTTTAAAAATTTTACGCCGCTCGTCAAAAATGCGGCGTACGCCCGTCTTCGATGGTGCTAGTCTGACCAAATTTTCTACAAGCACCTGCGTGGTCCTTCTCTCTAAAATATTTATGATATTATATTACTTAAATTTTTTATGTTGAATTATATACTTATTTTTCTATTCATGATTCCTATCAAGTTAAATATTGTATATTGAAAGAACTCTAATCTATTCTCTTGATTTTTTTTTCTACATGTTCTGAGAAATATATGAATCTTCTTTCTCATTTGGATTAAGCTGCCGAACAATTTTAGAAATAACGAAAGCTAAACCAAACGCACCGCACTTTTATAACTTGCACGTGTATGTTAAATCGTGAAGAGAAAATATATCACTAATTGTTTAGCATCAACTCAAGCATGACTTATTGTCATTTGCAATTTAATGGTATCGATTTTCACCCCGTTCACGAAGGGAGTCTTGGCATATTTGGTAAAGTTGCTACAATGTGACTAGGAAAGAGGTTACAGGTTCGAGTCGTGGAAACAACCTATTGCAGAAATATAGGGTAAGGCTGCATACAATAGACCTTTGTGGTCCGGCCCTTCCCCGGACCCTGTGCATAGCGGAAGCTTATAGTGCACCGGGCTCGTAAAAACAACCTCTAACAGAGGAGGCCAACGAAGGACTTCAACTTATGATGGCACTGAAGTATGGAGGACACTATGACATGTTAGAAGCAACAAAGAGCATTGCCAGTAAAGTAAAGGATGGTCTTCTACAGTAGGAGGATATCAGACAACAAATTATTTGAACAAGAACTAAGACATTATTTCCTGACTTTGGAGAAGAAGAACTAAAGGAAGCCATACTTTCCTTTCAACAAAGACAGACGTTTTGGTGGACATACATATTGAAACATAAATTTCCCTCCTCGTATCTCTTCTCTTCATGTTTGGTAAAGAAGTATTCGAAGAGATCAAATCACTCGTGCTTCAATTCATTTATTTGGCTGATAAATTCTTAAAGGACGCAGACCATTGACTGTCTCGACAGCTTAACACGTTCTTTAGAGTAACACGATAATTTAACACAATTTTATTTTTGTTTGAAACAAACGCCAGAAAGTGTGTCGAAGCAGGATGCTTTTTCTCTACTTCGAAATTTCAATGACGTCTCAACAGCTTTCACCTGCTAATGTATTTGTGCTGTGGGGGAACTAAGAGCTCTCTTCAAGCGACACAAATTTCAATATATTGAAAGCTAGTTAGATTTTGAAGGTACTCGACAAGCAAAAGGTTTGAACGTACATATGAATATTTAAGAGAACTCTTGAGGTGAAACAAAAATCAAAGAATCATTGTAAAGTAATATATGGCTTCACAGTGTTACTTTCTTTGTGCAGTCACAAAGTTCGAGAAGTTTAGACATCTTTTGTATGTTCTATACCTGTAGAAGAAGGGAAAACTTGTTCCTCTTTGAAGGAGAGGAAAAGGGAGAATTCTATCGAAGAGACCAATGGAGTCCATGTGCCAAGCAATGAACACTAAGCAGGTAGCAGGAATTCTTCCAAAGCACGTCCGAAGAACCATGTTTGAAGGTAATCTGCCCCCGAAAAAATTGGGAGTTCATCTGCACGAGAGATGTTCCAAAATCAACATGCTGCCGCTGTAAATTTAACTCTCGTTGAAAAGATTAATCCACGGAGTGGGCTAGACATCAATGGCATAGAGGTAAATGAACAAATACGAAGGCAAGATATGTACATCAAATCCTAATCATCAGGATCCATTTCCTCATCCTGTTCCAGGGATGGAATTGTATCAGTTCCATTGTATCCTTCAGATTCTGACTGCCCGTCTAAATCAGTTTCATCTTCTTGAGAGTCAACTTCATCCGTGTTAGTCTCTTGAGTTCTTTCTTGTTGCATCGATCTGGGGCACTCGCCCTGCCCTTCAAACAACAGATGGAGATTGCTGTTCTTTCCTGAATGCGAAATATCAGTAGCCTTGACAGTTGAACATAAGCATTCTGGAATAGGGTGAGAGAGGAAAAACTTAGTTTTTGATCGACTGGATTCCTGCAAAAGACCCTCTTCTGCCAGGCTTTTATTGAGGTGTTCTCTGACAGCAAGAGTCCAATTACGAGGTGGATAGTAAAGATGATCGACAGTACTATTAAAGAGCTCTGCAAGATATTTCCTGCATGTACAAGATAGATTTTAGAAATTAATGGTAAAAAAAAATGGATGAGCACCCAAACAAGGAAAGGACCATTATTGTCGTTAGTCTACCTGTTTGGCCGAAATGTTCTCGCAGATGCCATCTCATAAAGTCGGTGTCCCATCACCAAGCTGGCAAAATCAGGCCCGCTACCATCATTGTCAAAACCAGGAAAAAAAGCTTCAGCTTCCACTGAGACTATGTAATCAAGAGCATCCCATAGCAATCGGTGTGCTTGCTCCCTCTGATCATTGGGAGAAGGTTCTGGTTCCATATCTTTCTCTGCAACCCATCCATACCAGCCTTCTTTTTCATGTCGATAAATAGGTCGATCAGGAGGAGGTGGTAGAGGTCTTGGTCGGGGCCCGGTCTTGTCCCATTCTGCTTTTAGTTGATTTGTGCTTTTTGCGGGTAAAAGCTTATCAGGATCAGGCAGAAGGGGAATTTCTGGACCAACTAAATTGGCTAGCTCTTTTTTGCTGCACAACGCAGTACGATCAACTAAATTGGTGTACATGGCGCGTAAAGGAATCATAACTCGTTGTCCACCAAAGGTTTCAGAACCTGCTAGATAAATTCTTGTTCTAGGTGGGTAACCCATGGCTCGAAGCAGAAGTCCTACCTAAATTTTGCAAAAAAATGTCCAAGGCATTAAGAAATAAAACAAGGACAACCATGCATATTCACAGTTATATTCGGTCTGTAATTACAGAATAGGAGGATTAAACAGTTGGTAACTTTAGCATAAACAACACATTTAATGTAGATGCTATATCTCATAAGAAATATCTCAACGAAATATAGTTTCAACACATAAGAAAAACTAACTAGAATTTAAAAAACGTAGATGCTAATAGGTATAGAATCAAATAGATGTGTAATAAAGTGTACAAATCCCTAATGATATTCTTTATTACGTATTAGTCTTAATGTTATTTTGCTACTTTTGCATACTTTATCGCACATTGGTTAGTGTATCCACTATATTTGCTTACTCCTTGTGGCTGGAAAGTTGTCTTTTACAACACGTCATTATAAACTATATTGATCCTTAAACTGCATTAATCTCTCATCTCTATCTCTTCGTACAAGCTAATAAAGAACCACAACTTGTTCCAGTTGTGAGAAAAGAGTCCAGGAGCATAAAGTAAACTTTGGAACATGCAGACACTTAGTCTATATTTAGAGAAGTCTGAATGGAGATTAAACTATCAGAGATGGTAACAAAATGCACCTCATGAATGCTATCTAAAAAGTCTCTGCTTCAAAAGATAACTCTAGAAGCAACATATTGTATATAAGCTACTTACAATTATGTATTTCCAGCCAGATGAATAAACTGTTTTTAGAGATTTGAAGAAAAAATCCGAAAGTACCTCTTCTGGCATGAGTGGGCATGATCCATTTCTCTTCCGAGCATGTGAATCAACACTAAGTTCCTCACTGATAATTCCTTGTTTAATCAACTGGGCCCTCCTGTATTGTATAAGTTCTGTGTGAATATCCTACACCAACAGAAAGCAATAGGTTACAGATCTCGCAACATCAGTTGTTCTTTTAATGAGGAAAAGGGATCATTAGGTCCATTACACCAGATATTTAGAGGCTCAGCAGATTAAGTGCAGCAATACCCTCCCTTGGTTTACTGCTAATACTGCCTCTTTCTCTGCCCTCCTCTTTTTATTCTTTTTCCATTTTCTCTTTTCTAGTGCACCCACTTCACAGCTCGGAATTACAATTTACAGTCACGATCACATAGTTTCCTTTCGTTTTCATTACTCAGACAATTCAAATGAATGACAGTTAGCCATAACTATATTTGGAAAGACAAGTCGAGAAATGAAAGATTAGAAGCATCAGACAATAGAATAGAAAGAGTAACTCAGAACTTTTCACCTTATTAACTGACAGTATGATTTTGTGGAAGAAAAGGATGGTTAGAGGGGCATGGTTAACTTCTTAGTATGGTTACAAAGCAAAGAGGAATGGAAGTAAAAGTTGAAGATTGCATATCGCATCCTGATTTAGACAGCTTTTGTCAACACCTTCAGAATTGGACGAAAATGAAGACATAGATTTCATGCACTCTCCCTTGACATACCAAAAAGGATGTGGCAATGATAATCATTCTGTTTAAGTAAACTTAACAGGTCTTCTTCCCCCTTTCTCAAAATCCTTCCCACTGGTTTAATCAAAAGTTTTTTGTTTAAGGTCTTGGTTGAACTAAACATATTATGTAGAGCAATAAGAATATGCTGCTGATTCTAATCCAGATCCTCATCAATTAGAGTGTTCTTGGCATCTCAACTATTCTAGAATCCTTAGAACCATCAGATCCTCAAGCAGAATTCTTGCATTTGCCAAGATTGAAAGCTGCTACATAACCAAATTCAAGAATACAAGCTAGAGTTGATACTAGCTACAAATAAGAGAAAGCATGTGATACTTATGTTAGTTCTATTTGCATATGTGAGCCAAATAACCTAGCTTTGACATGTATCATCCCCTGTTCTCATCAGTGATACCCCAACCACAAATTTTGAAAACCAATATGGCTATGTTTATAGTACTAAATTTCCAGAACAAGTCACCAGAATTTATCAAAATTAATACATTTTCCAACAGGGATGTCCAGAACATCGACTACTGGTTAGATAAATCCAAGTTCCTGCAACACCGATCAGATTAAGAGAATATACCAATTAAAGAAAAGTAACCTGAAAAATTTCAGCACAACCATGAAAGGCTAGGGCATCTCTCTTAAGCCCAGGATGATAGGCAAGGTAAGGTTGACCTGAAGCTTGTAACCTGCAGAGAGAGGAATAAAAATATTTACCATCTTTCTACAAGAGATTTAAAAACTCTCCCTGCGCCACTTGGAAAAAAAAAGAGAGTCAAGTAAGTTGATCAGATGAACTTCCATTTGACACGTAATTTCATTTTGTTCACTGCTCAGCACCAAGTGCTGGAAATTTGCATTTCCAAAGATACAGTTAAAAGAAAGTTCAGATCCTTACCTTTCCACCATGAGTTTTCCAAGAGCTACAATTTCTGGGCGAAATTGAAGTGCATGAAATGCCACACGACATCTAAGCCTCTGGTACTCAGCCATGCTAGGGGGAAGCGCGGACTGAGAAGAAATTGAACTTGATTAAATAGTCATTGTAGGGCAAGACAAACTAAGCATGAGGCAGGTAAATATTAAATAGAGGAAAATCGCCATTGATCGTGTAAAGTTCAACTCCTCTTAAGAAAGTAAGCATGAAATATTCATAAATTAGAGGTTAAACTGAAGTAAGGCGCAAAGGTAGGACTTCAGAAAGTAGTAGGCAGGAAACATTCCATGCTCCAAGGTAATATTACATACTAAAGAGGAAAATACATAGAACCTCCAAGCCAGAATTGAACCCCTTTTTCTCGTTAAACACATACTTTAATCAAACATCTCAACCAGTGCACCCTTAAGTATTTTTGGTGATGGATGCTCACCAAACAAATTTTGATTGTTTGAATAGAAATAACATAGCCCAATTTTTAAACAAAGGGTGCTCTAGCACCCAGCATTCTTAATGTAGGTCCGCCACTGGGAATAACAAGAATCTATTGTTTGTGATGTTAATGATATGAAATGGATGTGGTATGCCCTGTGTCTTCTAAAGCTTTTTCATTACATTAAGACCGTACAAAATATCACATGTACTGTGCTCCCTTAATTTTTAAAATTTCCGTGTCACCAAGTCTATAAATGTACAATTCATTATAATTTTGAAAGGATCCAAATATCTTGCTAAATACAACTTTATACACGTCTAAGGTCACTGTGACTTGCAAAAACCAAACAGAAGGAAATAATCATACCTCTAGACATCCTCCATCTGTCAATATTAATCCGATGACCTTTGCTTTCTTCAATCTAGGTAAAACTTCAGAAGTATAAAATTTTAGAGCAGCAGAACTTTTGGGCTTGAAAATCTGGTA
This sequence comes from Nicotiana tabacum, assembly GCF_000715075.1. Lineage (NCBI taxonomy): Eukaryota > Viridiplantae > Streptophyta > Magnoliopsida > Solanales > Solanaceae > Nicotiana > Nicotiana tabacum. The sequence goes on from NC_134101.1 coordinate 41,831,621, forward strand.
CTCTTTCCGTTTCCTAGCCTCCCTCAAGATAGGTGGCAGACTCTTCACAATGGTGACATCATTTGCTAAGGCTGCTATAAACTGATCCTCATTATAGAGGTATGAAAAACTCTTGAACTTGGAACTGCAAAGTTTAAATACAAACTTAAAATTCAGGAATGCAAATAAAGCATCAAAAAAGCCCTCCGTATCTTTATGTCAAATTAATCAGGACCTGATGCCTTTTGAGCGAATACTTTCTTGAATCTCTGGAATTACAAGGGTGGCATTTAGAAGCCTTGATATGGCGACCAGATCAACAATCTATGATAAACGGAAACCTGTTAGGAACTCTTTCCCCAACAATTTGGCGCAGAATAGGTAGAAGACTTTTCAACAATATAATAAGCATACCGAGTTCCTAATCTTCTCAAAACTACCAGAAATTTTTGCATAGATGAAGCCATTGTTGTGTTCAACTGCCACTGAAACCGTGACAAAGGTGGTGAAAAGAAAGAATCAGTTTCAGTCGATGATGGAGGTACGTAACTTGTAGTTGCAACAAAATACAATTAACTTTAAATTGGCAAAAGCAGCAAGTCAATTTAAATTTTGAATAGCCAGGCCCAGAATCTCCGTCCTTAAAAAGAAGTAACTAAAGTTTAGACATGTCTAAACTCTATGCTTCTGCAACATAGAAAGCAAAAGCAATAGCACGTTAAATTTTTTAGTAAAAAATGGTACTCCCTCCATTCCATCTTACATGGAAATTGATATGGCATGTTGTACTGTACACCATAAGGTACTAAGAGTACTTATGATATGTTATACATCTTCAGCTTACGCGTCAAAAGTCTTTATTTGTCTCTTACTTATTTACCAATTCAAAAACGTCTTTAGTTATTTCTTAAACAACATGCCCAATCAAACACCGTCAATAAAACGGTAGCCTGTTTTTTCAAAAATGCTTTCTGAAGAAACTACAGCTGCTCTACTCAGTGTTTTAAAAAGCGATCGCTTCGTCGCTTTAAGCGAGAAGCGAGCGAAGTGATGGCTGCTCGCTTTTCCATGCCTAAGGCGACTCGACCAGATGAAGCGCTCGCTTCAGTGGAAGAAGCGCGAAGCGACTTTGAAGTGTGAAGCGCAGAAGTGCTCGCTTCAGTCGAAAGGGGTCAGTTGTTAAAAAAAAAGGTTTGGGTCTGCTTTTTTATTATACAAAACAGACCCCTAAGACCAAATTGATCGACCATTTCTCTCTTCTTCCCAAAATCAATTGCTGCTGCTAGGTTTCAGTCGCCAGAGACCTCCTCCAGGTAATTTTTCTTCTTTCTTCTCCTTTTTTTCTTTCTTCTTCCTCTCCTTTTTTCTTTCTTCTTCCTTCTTTCTTCTTCTTGTTCCCGTGCAGCGTCTGCTCACCCTAAGGTATTTTGTCTTTTTTTTCTTTCTTCTTCCTCTCTTCTCTTTTTCAGTTTTTCTCGTCCAACGTCTGCACAGCTAGGGCAGGCGCTGGTTTTTCCCCCCCTTTTATTCTTCTTATTTATTAATTTTAATATGTATTTTAGTTTATAAAATTAATTATTATATATATATATATATATATATATATATATATATATATATATATATATATATATATATATATATTTTATATTTTTCAGTTTATTTGATTTTTTTAATGTGTATTTCAGTTTATAAAATTAATTATTATATATATGTTATATTTTCAGTTTATTTGATTAATTTTATATGTATTTCAGTTTATAAAATTAATTATTATTATACATGTGTGTTATATTTTCAGTTTATTTGATATATGTTATATTTTAGTTTATTTAATTTTTTTAATGTGTATTTCAGTTTATAAAATTAATTATTAAGAATTGCGCTTCACTTCAATGAAGCGTGCGCTTCACTTTGCGCTTCGCTTTTGAAGCGAGGCGAGCCCCTGTCGCTTTTTTGCGCTTCTCGCTCTCAAAAACACTGACTGCGGGACATTAAACGGGTTCCATTAACATAGGCACTTTGATACCTTCATATTTTTGCTTTACATAAAACACATTAGATAGCATTATATTCCTTTGTTTCCAAGTTTGCAATTGTTTCATCTTATATGTGCAAGTAAAGTTAAAAAAAAGGCACAAAAGGAGGGATTAATAAGAAACAAATATCAAACAGATAATACAGTCAGGAACCTGTGACTAATTCAGAGCAGTAAATAACAAAAATTTCAAAGATTACCAGGATATGTACTTCTTGGATTTGGATGAGGGTGCAAGGGCTCCAATGACTTCACATTTCCCCACAACTTGCGAAACCCAGGACCCTAATCAAAGTTTCCAGTATAAAAATACAAATACAAGCACAGGGTAATCATATCAACCTAAAAAGATGTACCATTGTATTATCAAAACAAGTAGATACTCTTAAACAATACATTCCGATTAGTAATAGAGATAACGGATGACAAAGTTCGCAATATTTTTGTTTTTTATATATTTCGGCTGAGCCCTTTTTATTTTGTATGATGGTGATGTCGGGGCCATCTTGGCGCACCTCGACTATTCCATTGTGTACCTGCTACTTACAAGCATAGTTACCGGATAGCTCTAACCACCAAGGCTTGTATTTTTCTTAGCACTTTTGACAACTGGTTGCTTTTTATAGAGAATCGTGTCTTTTTTTTGGGTAAGATTCTTTACATGTGTATACATCTTTTATCCACCATTTCAATAAAAGTCATTAACTTATAAAAAAAAATATAAGCGTAGGGCAATCAAATCAACCTGATAAATGCAGCATTATATAGTTGAATTATGTACATAATCTTAAATGAGAAGAAATAATAAGTAGATGTAAAGAGTAGAAAATTAGAAACTTTGTTTTTTCCCACAATTTACCTTTCTGGTGGCTAAAGTGGGAGTTAAATCCTCAGTGAAAAGAGTAATAGCAGTATATTGGACAAGATCAGCACTGGACTTGGCAAGAAACAAGTGAATGAGCAATGAAGCGAATGATAACACCAGCCCTCCTAGTGCTGCCCATTTTATCTTCGATTTCATCTCTCAATAATTTAATCCAGCAATGCGATAAAATCTCCCCTCCAAATCTGCGAACTCAATTTAATAACAGAAGAAAAAATCCATATGTTGAGAAGCAGTAATAATAATTCAGCTGGTGACCGACAGAATTCAGGGGAATTAGATCAAACACTTGGAGTACACAAGGTAAAATTGAGTGGGATAATTGAATCGAGAAATATAGTGTTTAAGTGCTTACGAAGGAAGCTTTAATTTGTTTTATTAGATCGAAGAGAAATTGAATAGGAAGATGATCTGATTAGAGGAGAGAGAGTGATTAGTGAAGGATTAAAGGATTGCTTAAAAGAAGGGTTTAAGCGGATATTGCGAAGATAGCTACTGCCTACTGCCCACAGGGACGGATAAGAGATTTCATTCATTTTCAGTAGTAGTTCGAATGCGAACCCCCAACATTTAAAAGGGGGAAAAAATAGCACAAACAAACAAACAAACAATTACTTACAGTTCTTTTCCTTTTACTTCTTTTTTTCTTTTTGGATAAGATAAGAAATTGCAATTTTCGTGTATTTTACACTTTGACAATTGCTTCACTATTGTGAAAAATCGTGAATTTTATGATTGCTATTTTAATCGTTTATAATCTATCAGCAAAATTTTGCTATAGTGCGTGTTTAGATTAGTACTTCACATAAGTGTTGGAGAAAAAAAAAAACATTTCTTTCTGTTCTTTAACCAAATTGTATTCGACAATTTTTTTATGAAAAAACTGTTTCAACCAAATGGAGTAGGATGTCAATGGACCTACTGGATATCTATCTTTGCGGTTTAGCAGGGCAAGTGCACGGATAGTCATTCTCAAAGATGTTATTTAGAATTAAATTTATTTTGTTCTGAAATTTTAAACTAAAAATTTTAACTTCAGAACAATTCAAGATAATTTTGTCCTAAAATTTTAAATTGAAAAACTAAAATTCTGAATGCAATCCTTTAAAGCGGCTATCAGTGTCATTTCCACCGGTTTAGTTCACATAAGTTAGCAAAATTTTGTGGGCCTTGCGACATGTCCAGTGTGTCAGATTTCTCCATTAAATTTAGGGCTTTTCTGTTCCGCTTGATGAGAAAATTAGTTTAGAGGCCCGTTACTTCACTAGCATAGGGTCTCTTGTTGAGTTTGAAAATTTTGGGTGGACTGGCTACTTTTTGGTGGGCGAAGTGCACCACTTTTAAGCCTGATATATAATATCGTCCTAATTTATAATATATTTAAAGATTATTCAATTCGTTCAAACTTCAGGACTAAACTCTCGTTTGGCCACAGAATTTGGAACTTTTTAAAAAAATTTGTTTCCAAATATCTGTTTGTTTATAGATTTTAACCATTTTTGGCAGATTTTGAAAACAAAATCTTCAAACTCCAAAAATAACTCTAGAGTGGTTTTTGAAGTTTTTTACTTACAAACTTCTAATTCTTTTCAAGTAAAATGCATGTCTAAACATAGTTTCAATTTTCAAAAATTATTTTCATCTCAGCTCCAAAAATTTATTTTTTTCAAGTTTCAACCAAATCTATCTCCAAGCGCTAGCTAAGTATCCTGAATTTTTGAACTCCTAATTTAAAATTCAGGACTAAGTGTCATAAATTTTTGAACGGTTAATTTTAAATTCAGGACATAAGATTCGAATTTATGGACAGAATTTTCGAACTTTTAGACACTTTGTCCTGAAATTTGAGTGAATATATTTTAAACAACATACTTAAAAGTTGCTATCTAGTGTCATTTCAACCATTTTGGTCATGTTGTGAGTTCTTAGAAGAATTAACTTAAATAGTCACGTACCCAAGCACTTAAAATAGTCGGCGGATATATAATAGAAAAAATCATGTGATACATCAAATATTTACACTGTATTTATCATTCATAGCTATACTTTCAGCAAATTTACCATTCGTAGCTATATTTGAATTATATAGCAAATCCATAAAATAAGAGATTACTTATTTTGAACTGAAATAAGAGAGAAACAAGCTCTCATAGCTCAGTTGGTTAGAGCTATAAGTTATATCCTTTGTATATATCCTTATATTTTACCTTGGTTACAGTTAATACATATTGTATTTGGTGCATGAATGAATACAATTGCGTGAACGAATACAGTTGATACACGCCATATTCATTGCGCGAACGAATATAGTTGACACAAGCTCTATTCGTCATGCGTTTGAATGCAAGTGATACAAGTTAGTAACAATTAAATAGTAGCTACAAATGATAATTAGGCAAACTATAATTACTAGGCTCTAAACTATAGTGGTTTATGAAAATTTCTCTGTATAATATATGTATAATCCATATATAATACGTGTATAAGCATATATAATTATTGTATAATTTATATATACTGGTTGAAAAAAGTAAATTCGATCGGTTATTTGTGTAAAGATCCCGAATTTTTAGTCACTATTTGAAATATAACAGGAAAATGGCTACTTTTTAATGTGAAAATAATATTTGAACAAAAAATACTTACTTAAAACATAAAAGAATATGAGAAATAATTACTTGAGTTTGAATATTTATCAGTTCAAACCCCATAAATTGTTCCTGGAGTTCAAAAATACCCTACAGGCGGAAAATCAAATATATCGCTTTCTTCACCTAAAATATTGTAGACCGGTCTTTTGTGGAAAATGAGGTAATTAAACTCATCTTTAACGTATTATTTTGACCATATTTTTTTCTAAGGTATTATATATAATAATAGTTCTCTAGATTTGATATAAACAGTCTTAAGGCAATAACTCTTTAGTCTTTACTAATGACTTATTTTGGTGTCATGAGTAAAATATTTTCACAAAGAAAATTTATGTCTAAAAGCTATCTATGTCATTTTCCAATGTTTAGTATGTATAGAAGCCGGTGTCATGGATACTGGATAGTACTAGAAAGTATTTTATCTTGCGTCACTTTAATAATAGTTGCAATTAAAATTGGCAATAATATTTAACTTTCATATATCCTCTTTCAACTACAATTGAACATACTTTCTTTCTTCAAATTTCAACCAAATATCATCTAAACTCTTATTTTTGTAAGAACTACTAGTATAATTGTTAAGGAGATAATTGTTGTCCCCCAGAACAAAATTAAATTATTTTGAGAAGAAAAAAAAAAGAAGCTTCAGCGTCTTTATTTAGAGTATAAAATATATATTTAGTTTATTTTCTTTTAGAAACAAAAACAGAGGCGTGTTTTATTTTATTCTTCTAATTCCTTGAATGAAATAAAAACTAAAAGTTTCGTCATAAAACGAGTTGTCAATCTTCTGCAAATCATTTTCCTGTGCGTGCTGCTTCAAAGATGACTTGCATGAAAATTTAAGAGGTTTTTTCTTACTTTTAGTGTGCGTCAAAAACTATATACATTCGATAGTTAAAATAATGTATAAAATTTGTATAATTTTTGTATGTAACGTACCATATATATATATATATATATTTCGATTATTATTTTGAAAGCGGTTATATACTGTCATTTTCCTAAATTTTAATGCAAAATGAAAATGGAATGCAATCTCCACGCAATACTTGATTTTCCAAGAAGCCCAAATCAACTTCTTTTGTCTAGACTAAGTTTTTGACCAACACACTTAAAATTGTCCACAAGGCAAATGATTGAGTCTTTGCCAAAAACCAATGAAAACATTGGGACATCAATCAAAACCTAAATACCTAGGTCTACATTTTATATCCTTGGTCTTTTCTTTGATTTCTTGAGCAATTTTGACTGCGAATTTTCTTCCTCTGATGGATAGGGACATTTTAAGAATTTTTTCGTGTCACTGCTTTCCCACTTTGACCCTTTCAAACTCACTATAGCAGTCACTAGCTACAACAAGACAGAACATTTGATTTTGATTTTGATTTGATGGTTAAGATTTTATTAATTTCCTTTATTCAAGGTTTGATCACTCAAAACTTAGACAAGACCCCTTGCTGGTCTAGGTTATTCAAATTTATACGAAAGTTGTCCAACTAATTACATTCTGTGTCTTTACGCTTTGTCCATATAAAGACAAGACCATTGACACGTACAAAAGAAATTACAACCCTAGTTATGTACTTAATACTACAACTTTGCATAGGAGTAAACATGTATGTACTCTGAGTAATTACGAAGTCTTTTCTCGTCTTAACTTCTTTTTAATTCATGTCATCCAATCTCATGAAAGTTTTAAGATTATTAATCTCATTTTCTTTTGTATTGACTTAACTCATAAAAATTTGAAACGAATAAATTAAATTTTGAACCTTTCATTTCTTTTGACTTCTTTAACGTGTTCGTTCATAATAATTCACTTGCTTCCAATAGAAATTGTCATTCTCAATTGGGGAATATAGCATGTTCATAAAAAAAAGACTACACAATATATAAGTTAATCCTTTTCGGACAAAGTTTTCTTTTTACCTTGCATTCTTACAACGAGCTTCGTTAGAGAGTTATTATGTTATTTTTCGCTTTTGGTAGGTGAAGAGCAACAATATTACTAAGAAATCATCCTGCTAAAATTATCAAAATTCTTTATTTTAAACTCTAACATTATTATAATCAATATAATGGCGAGTTGTAAGTATTAACACTTATTTAGAAAAGAGAAAGGAGAGACCTCAGGATAAAAAAGTGTAACAGAGAGCTAAGAGGTTTTGTATGTTTCATTAACAGGCCAGTAAAGCAAGAATCAAAGGACAGGATTTTTAACAGTGGTTTGGCATTGTCAAATGCCCATAAAAAAACCTACTTTGCTGAGAACATAGAAAGTTTCTTGTCGGGCAAACCTATAATAGAAATGCCATTACTTTCTTCTTCTTCTTCTTCCTCCTTTCCCCTAACCTATTCATCAAACTAACCTATTCATCAAATTAAATTCACATATTCCCCACTTTCAATACCAATAATTTAAAGAAGAAGAGATGGGGAGAGGAAAGATAGAGATAAAGAGAATAGAGAACTCAAGCAACAGGCAAGTGACTTACTCCAAGAGAAGAAATGGGATCATTAAGAAAGCTAAAGAGATCACAGTTCTTTGTGATGCCAAGGTCTCCCTTATCATCTTTGGTAATTCTGGCAAGATGCATGAATATTGTAGCCCTTCTACTACGTAAGTCATGTCTTTAATTTGCAGTTTATTTTTCAGTTGAAACCCACAAAGAGAAAACCCTAGTTTTATATAATGGTTTTCCTTTTTTTCTTTTCCAAAAAAATAAAGTTTATCTTCTTCTTGTTGAAATTATAATTTATTGGTCTTTTTTTTTTGATTTATTCAGGATAGCTGATATGCTTGATGGGTATCAAAAAACTTCTGGGAGGAGGTTATGGGATGCTAAGCATGAGGTAGTTTCACTTTAATTTGTGTGTAGATTTGAGTAGAGATCGAAATTGAAAACACCTTTGTGTCCATGTTTTTCTCTTGAAAGTATAGCTAGATTCTGGCTTTTTTCCTGTGGAATACGATATGGTTTTTTGCTAAAATTATGTCAAGTGACTTGAAACATGAATTCTAGGAGCAGATCTACAAATAGGATGTGTAGCTGCTACCTCTCTCTCTCTCTCTCTAGATGTCTCAATTTTTTTTCCCTCTCTATAGATCTCTCTCTCTCTAGACGTCTCAACTTCAATTCTCTATCTCTGCTGAATATCATGGCTGCTCTTTAAGGATAAAGAACACAAAACCTTGTAAAGTATGAGATTTTACATCTATTAATAAATCTGAAAAAATAACACAAATTATCCCCTCTCGCTAGCTCCTCTATCCATCTCTATCTCTCTTTCTTTCTCTTTTTTGCTAAATATATTTGTAAAATTAATCTCTAATTAAAGACTTAGCTTGCAAATTTTGGTACCTTGCAAAATCAGTGTCTTCCGATTTTGTAATTGTTGTAACAGCACTGTCGCTACTTGATGAAAAGGGTACAATATGATCTTAAAAACAAGTTCAAATTTATAAATAACACAGTTGCATAGAGTTATTTGTCACCTCAGCTTGAATATTCGCATAAAGTAACAATTCTAATTACTCTTGTGCTTCGTGAATAAATGGGGATACTTAATTAATACAGAACTTGAGCAATGAAATTGATAGAATCAAGAAAGAGAATGACAGTATGCAGGTTAAGCTCAGGTAAATTAATAATTCTTTCTTTTTTCTCCTTTATATTTTAACTTCTTTTGTGTATTCCCCACCCTCGATTATGTACAATTATATTAATTTCCAGGCACCTTAAAGGAGAAGATATCAATTCTCTGAACCACAAAGAACTTATGATTATGGAAGAAGCCTTACAAAATGGGCTTTCTAGTATCAGTGCCAAACAGGTAATTTAATTTATCTTTAATTTTTATCAATAATTATGTCTTAATAATTTGTAATTCCAATTATCAAAAGCAGACAGCTTTGATATCCTTTCTTTTTTCTTGGTTTTTTCAATTGCTTACAACACAGTCTGAGATCTTGAGGATGGTCAGGAAAAATGTAAGTATGCAAATTTATTTATATACATAGGTGAATGAAATCATAAGTACCACTTTGGACCTATTATAGTTACTAATATCTTATTTATTTTGTGGGATGAAATAATTCAGGACCAAATTCTGGAGGAGGAACATAAGCAACTTCAATATGCTTTGGTAAGTCACGACCATCATAAGAAATTTAGTTCACTTGCCACATGTACATGTACAAACATGAAAAACTATCAAAAATGATTTTATCTCTATTATAATTTTTCAAATTCTTTCTTTCTGAAATAGTTGTGACTACTACTTTATTCAAGGAAAATTAGCCAACAAATCAAAGCCAGTAGTGACAAAAGATATAGTAGCTACATCTCTCTACTTCCGATAGTAGAGATTTCATTTTTAGGGGTATATTTTTTGGCTATGTGAAGGGAGCATTGGCGTAACTAGTAAAGTTGTTGCCACGTGATCAGGAGGTCACGTGTTCGAGCCGTAAAAACAGCCTCGTGCAAAAATGCAGGTAAGGCTGCATAACCTTGTGGTTCGGCCCTTCCCTAGATACTGCGCTTAAGGGAGATTAGTGCACGAGGCTGCCTCTTTTTTTTGCACTGAATTGGCTATTCCTTCTCTATTTTGTTTAATTACGGAGAACAAATAACTTAGAAAACAACTAATTAGTATATCAATTTGTGAACAGCACCAAAAGGAGATGGCAGCCATGGGAGGAAACATGAGAGTGATTCAAGAGGAAGTGTACCATCAAAGAGACAGAGATTACGAGTACCAGATGCCATTTTCCCTGCGAGTTCAGCCAATGCAGCCAAACCTACATGAAAGAATGTAGCATTATTTATTCCACTATCTGTAGTTTAACTAAAGGATCCTTAGTAATTTAGGGTTTGTACTAGAAGACTAATTAACGCCAGTTATATGGTGAACTAGCATAGACTTTATCCCGAGGCAACTTTTCATGTGGAAATTAATGGTTGTACTGAATATTGAAGGGCTCTTCCTATGGTTTTAAGTACTAAAAATGTCATACAAATATATGTGTGTGCACTGCTATGTAAATGCCGTTTGGTCATTATATATATTTTTTTCCTTCCGTTCCAAATTAGTTGTTGTTACTTTTCTTAAGAGTTAATTTGATGGATTAAATCAACTCAATATTTTAAAACTAAAATCAAGATATTCAAAAATTATACAAAAAATACTATAAAAAATTTGCCAAATTGCGGCGATTATTTATGGGGGTCATAAAAAAACTCTCACTATACATTTGTTTTGTAGCGTTTGAGCCAAACCCCCCACAAAATAGTTTTTATTGTGGCGGTTTAAGTGTGGGGGTTGCAAAAGACCTCCACTATATAGTCAATTCGTAGCGTTTGTTCCAACCTCCTCAAAAATTTTCTTATTATGGCGGTTTCTTTGTGAAGGTTTTTGATAACCTCCACAAATATTTCAATTTCAACTGTTTGAGAAATTGTCGCAATTCAGATACAAATTAATGATTATTAACTCATGCATATTTTTTAGTTATTTTTTTCGCCTTATTTCTTTAAAATTTAATCAAATTACATAATTTAGTTAAAATTATGCGAATTAATGCAATTGTTTTTTTAAAATTTTACGCCTTCAAGTGGCACCTTCCTTTATATAATCCCAGCAAAAAGAGCACATAACAGAGGGGGACATTCCACCTGACCTCTGTTCATTACATCTAAAAGACTATCCTTATAACCGTTAATAGAACAAATACAAAGATAAAGTACCTTTCTTACCAATATGCAAAAAGTACGTAAGAAAGTCTACCTATGTATGAAAGGAGCTCTCAGAAAGTGCTATACAGAAAATGACATATGTTCAGTAACAAATTTCTTTCCTCCCTTGTGTCTAAATATAGCCATTTGTATCTTATCCATCAGATATGGGCCTATAGCTTGATTGGGAAGATCCTTCCAATTATAAAAGATAGAATTCTCATGAATGATACTCCATTTAGCCAATGCATCTGCTACTTGATTAGTTTCACGATAGCAATACTGGATGGAAAACTCGCAAGATTGCAAGAGTTGTAGAATATCCTTAATTGCGTCCTGCATTTTCCAAGATGGATCGTACATGCCTTTTAACATGTTAACCAAGATCAAAGAGTCACGTTCTAAAATCAAATTGTGATATCCCTGGTCGATGCACCATTTAACTTTAATCAATGCTGCTTTAGCTCAGCTAAGTTACTACTAGCCCTTCCCAGTGGTTGTGCAAATACCATAATCAAAACACCATTAGAGTTTCTAATGATGCCCCCTGATCCCATATTCCCTTATCCATCCCTACTACCATCTGTGTTAAGCTTAAATCAGTTTGCAACTGGTTTATTCCATCTAATAATAGTAGTTTCAACAGTAGGAACAAGTACACAAATTTGATGACAAATGACATCCCATTGGTTGCCCCAATCCTTCTTCAGATTCTTTGCAATAGACCATCTATGGTGTGAGAGTATTTGATGGAATCTTCTAGCCACATAAACTCTAGAAGATCCATATCTGACTATACATCTCGCCTTCCATATCTCCCAGCAAATAACTATAGGAGTAATCCTCAGAATCTCCTGATGAATAAAATTCTTGGGCTTCATTTACCACCGTCTTAAAATCATCAATTTGATGGGAATATCTTCCCATTTAATGTCCAAGGGGTTGCCAAAGGTTTTCCATAGTCTATTTGCTACTTCTCTAGTCATGAATCTGTGATGAATTGTTTCTCCTTTAGGTATCCTGCAGCAAAAATATCTGGAAGCAAAATGTTGACCAAACTTGAGAAAAACTTCATCGAAAGGCAATTTTTCTTTTAAAAGTCTTCACATGAGAAAAGACATTTTGAAAGGCAAATGTGTATGCCAAATATTCTGAAAAAAGGGGAATGTGTCCCCTAACTTGTCTAGCTATCCTCCAAGCCGATGTTGCCATAAATTTGCCATTATAAGTTGGCATCCAAATAGGAGCATCATGTTTCCTGTGATCTCCAATGGTAATGGATAAAATCTGTCCAGTCATGTATTCAGGTAGTTGTAGATGATCAATGCTCCATCTTCCATCTACGATGATATCATTAACAGTTTGATTAGTCGGTGAATAATCATAATGAATGACCTGAGCAATGGCCCCAAAACCTGTCCAGTTGTCCCACCACAAGCTAAAATAGCTTGAATTTATCTTTCATAGCATATTGTCTTCAACTTTGTCCTTGACTTGCATGAGCTTTTTCCATCCATGTGACTGCCCTGTCCTCCATTTCTTCACGTCAATATCTATACCTTCTAGCGTTTGTAATCTTTTTCTCCTCACTTTCTTCAATTGCAAAAATAAGATACAAGGTCTTCCATTATTTCTCTATGTCTTACTCGCTAGTTTTCTTTTATTGTTTTTGTGCATTTCTTTAATTCGTCTCTGAATCACGACTTCTATTTCATTTCTTCCTCATAGGTTTTTTATTTATATATTATACGAAATATCTACCCATAAATACTAAACATAATTTCTAACCACGTGAGTATCGTGAACTTTTAGGTGCAAAAAAAGAATGTGACTGATGTTGAACCACAACATTGGGTAACAAAAGAATAATGCAAAATGAGCCATCACAAAAGTTGAGATGTGAATCAACAAAAGCAAGGAATGATCGTTGATTCAAGTTGGTCTCAATGTCACAAGCGATATTTGTCTCCAAAGAAGAAGACAACTATATAGAGAATTGAATACATCAGGTACTCAGTGAGGCTCACTGAACAAAATGTAGGGTCGACGAGGCCTAATATAAACGAAAAAATATACTTTAGATTAACCATAAATAATATTTGCATTCATAGGTAACGACTACATATCAGATGGACAACAGTTGCAGGAGAGACATCTAAGTTTTGTAATTATCTATACAAACATTTGATTTTTTTTTTAAAATTATGTTTGAGATAATTTAAATTTTAAAGGGATATAGATATTTGTAATACTTAGCATGCAGATTTTCTTTATTTTCATCATAGCAGGTGTTCGACGTTCAAATAGTATTTTGCAAAGGCGGGTGTGTGAGACGAGCCATTTTACTACGGGACGAGACGTAAGCCCCACGTGTCTTTAAAATTTTTAATTTATAAATTACGCATAATAAAACAAAAAAATAGAAAGTATATTAAAGTTTAAGAAATTAAAAAAGGAATTAAAGAAACTCATAAAAAAATAAATATCTAGTATGTTTTTAAAAATATAAATAATACAATAGTATTAAAGTTACTATGAGATACAACTATAACGTCTTAACTTTCAAATTTAAGAATTGTAATAATTCTGAATTTTAGATGAATTTGTAATGGTTTTTGTAAATTTTTCTATATTTTAGTTTGTCGTTGTTTTGGATTTTGTTTTGTCCTTACTTTCTTTATTATTTCTTGTTTAGTAGATAAATGAACTGTGTTTAAGTAAGTTTTACCAAACATATTATTTTTATTTTCCAAATGTGCTTCTATTTAAATAATTGTAATAATGAAAATTAAACAGAGGAAAAAGTAAAGAAACCACTTCAGTATTTTTCTTTTCATTTCCCTCATTTTTTAACTGATGAGCTTAAAATTACTCAACATTTATGCCCGCTTTGTGTCCTTGATTTGGTTGATTTGATAAAGATTTAGTCCGATTATGGTTTAATATATTGACTTTCAGTGCATGTGGTGCAAAGAGGATTAATGGACAGATAGTGCACTAAATGGGAGGAAAACAAGCTGAGCAAGAAGAAATTCTCATGTGCGGCCGTGCCCGAGCACCCACAAACGTGCACCTGAGCACACAAATATCACAAAAACACTGCCAGATGTGCGCGGTCATACCCCCAGGTGCGCGGCCGCACACGTCCGTCTCCGAAAATTCTAGTCAGGTTTATTTTTGTAAATTTGGAGGCTTTTGACTTATGTGAAGTCTAGCTCGTCCCAAAAGAGGGTATCTCGGATTTGGAGTAACTTTTGGAGAAAAGAAGGCAAGGAAACAACCTAGGCTTGAATACTTCATACGAATCATTCAATACGAAAGTTTGTTGAATTCATGGGTTGTTATATTTTTTTGTCCTCTTAATACTCTTTTCATGAATAATTTCTCCACTATGGAGTAATCCTTCTTAGGGTTATTGACAGATATTGTGAATTGATTGTTATTCGAGGGTTTGCTTTATGTTAGTTGCTTGAATTTGTTGAACGGATTTTGAATTAATTTAGAAAGTTAATTGGGGTTTCACTTTAATAGGAAGAGAAGTGCTACTACAATTATCATTGTGTTATCTTGTTTGGGTAAATTTCAGGACTCTCGTAGGTAATCGAAAGAGCTTGCAAAGTTATCAATTGATCTAACTTAGAGGAATAGTTGAGAGACGTCTTCGTAAGAACATTTATTCTGCATATTTGATAACTTGGTATTTTACCAATTTATCTCATTTTTAAGCTTAGATTTGTGCTATATTTGATTGATAAAATTGTGTGTTTAATGTCGTTTACTTCTATTTTATAGGTTCTATGTGATTTAGAAGTGATCATGAAGAAACCAAGTGAAAACGAGTCAAAAAAAAGTTGAAAAGAAGAAAATCTGAAAAATGGCCTCAGATGTCGCAATTGCGACATAAATGTAGGAAATGCGAAGATAGCAGCAATCACAATTGCGATTAAGAAATCGCAAATGCGAAAGGGTCGCAAATGCGAAGTCAAACCAGACAGTCAACCTTCGCAAATGCGAAGTCTTTATCGCAAATGCGATAGTCAATAGGAAAGTCATAGTTTGCAAATGCGAACATAGCTTCGCAAATGTGAAGATCGCGCTTCAGTTCTAGGTACTTATGTAATTTCATATTTTTTGGCCCTAAACCCTTTAATACACGACGTAGCTCATTTGTAAAATATCTTTGGCAGCTTTGGACATATCTTAAAAAGAGAACACAAGTTTTGGAGCTAAGGTTCTTGCACACACACTTGGGTCTTGAAGATTTGAAGCTTTTGGTTGAGAATTTCTTACCCATTTATGTTCATTTCTTCATTTCCTTGCTTTGTATTGTATATCTAAGTGTGTAGTATTTTTTTAACACTTGAATCTTATTTATGGGAATATTTAAATTTAAAGTGTGGATTAAATATCTTGTTGTGCTTATGTATTGAACGTTTTTTATTTATTATAAAGTGAGTTATTGTTTCTTTAATTATTCTTGTTCTTTAATATTTTCAAAGGGATTAGCTAATCCTAGGACTCGCCCATTTACTTCGAATTAATTTTGGGAAAGATAATTTGGGGTTGTGAAAGATTAATTAACAAGAACTTGAGGCTTTAACCCTCACTTTATAGATTCTACCTAGGGATAGGATTGGACTACTTGTAGCCATATTCGGGTATGCTTAATCTCTTAATTATTTTAGGGATAATTCAATTAGGAAGTCTTGTTAGTCTTTGGAAGAAGCTAATATAGAATTATTACCCGAGGCTAATTAACATAAACTCACTCATATTTGTAAAATCATAAAATACATTGGATTGTTACTTGAGTGTAATTCCCCGTGCATCCATACTTGTAGCCATTGATCATTTTACTTGCTTTCTAGGTTAGTTTATACTTTCGCAATTAGTTATAAATATTTTCTCAACCATTTCTAAGTGTTTGTCTTAGCATAATAAGTGATAATTCTCTTACACGCCTAATCGTCTATATATTATTCTCTGTGGGATTCGACCCCGACTCATAGTTGGGTAAATTATATTACATGTGACCGTGTCCATTTACTTTTTAGTAGTAGATTTGGACGTTATCAAAATTGGCGCCGTTGCCGGGGAACAATTTGACGTATTTAGGTTGTTTGAGAAATAAGCGTACGTGCTTTGGTCCCAACTTGTGAATATTTATATAATTATTTTTCTTATCTTTGTTTATCTTCTTGTTTGTTTCTTGTTTATTTTCTTAGTTTTTTTTTTAAAATGGCATCATATAATAAAAATTGGTCGGATGGTAGTTGTTCATACTTTGATGACCCTTGTCCTTATTGTGGAGGACCACACTCTCAGCAAAATTATTTAAATTCTCCCGGGGTGGATTGTGTGCACAATCGCAAACCCATGAGTGGAGTATTTGTGATAAGTGTGGTCGTCAAAACGGCCATTGGGATAATTGTGGTTATTTGTCCTTTCCTTCCCCAAACCCCCACTATGATGATTCTACTTTTTGTGATGACAAGTATAGGGATATGGAAGTGGAAGAAGTTGATCATGGTAAAAACGGAGAGTTCAAGCTCATGGTGGAATGCCTACTTGAAGGAGGAAACAAAGAGCAAAGTACCTTGGAGGAGCTTTTGGAAAATAGTCTCCAAAATGACTTGGCGCTTGAAAGGTTGAACTTAAAAATGGGAGAAATGCTTGAAGCTTTAGAGGTCCAAAAAGCCCCGGAAGTGAATGATAGCCAAGAACCTTCCTTAGAGGTTGAAGCCAAAAATCCTTCTTTGGCACTTGATCAAAACCGAGAAGAACTCTCAAATGCTCAAAATGAGAGGATGATGCTCATGTTGGAGGCCATTCTTGAAAATGAGGAGAAGCAAAGCTTGGCACTCAAGGACTTAAAACAAGCACTACATCGAAATGATGAGACTATCTGTACTTTGGAAGATCAAATGAATTCATTGATTAAGGCTCATTATGCCTATCGGTTTGAAAGTGTGGAAAGAGGTCAAGAAGAGTCCAACTTCGAGGAAGAAAGTGAGCTTTATTTTTAGGAATCAAGAATTAAACATCCACTAACCGACTTCATACTTGTTGGTGATGCTAAGAAAAATATGGAATTAGAGTCAACCGGTGTAGTTGAAAATATGGTTGAATTTGACTCTAATCTGGGGGACCAAGAGGATGTCAAAATACGGAAAGAATTGAAATTTGGAGGTTTGATGTCACATTCCAAGTATTTTTCAACATTGAAATTATGTGGTGATATGGAAATTGAACTACACGAGTCAATGAGGGATTGCGAGGAGGAAAGGCAAAGGCCATACATTTTACAATTTGAAGGAACAAGAAGGCAAAATAACATTCCTCACATGAAAGCCAAGAAAAGCAAAATGAAAAAATTAAAGTTTGGCTTGATCATCTATTTACCACCCCCCGCCGCCCCCATCGCTCATGGTCACAAGCTTGAGTCCAAGTTAGGTGCCCAATTCATATCGTCCAAGTGGCGAGAAAAGTGGTAAAGTTGATTCGCGTCGTGCCACGACATTAAATGCGGCGCTTGGTGGGAGGCAACCCATCATTTTCAAAAATTTTAGTCGTTTTTGAAATTTTCTTTTTTAGAGTAGCTTAGTATATTATTTTTTACTAATCTACCAAGTTTAAAATTTTTGGAATTGATTTGAGCAGGTCGGGGTGACCGGAGAGCCAAAACCAGTAGCTGCTAAAATTGCAGAAGCCGAGTGTTCGCATTTGCGAACAAAGGTTCGCATTTGCGAGCTTTGACACATCGCAAAACTGAGGACTAGGTCGCATTTGCGACCTCTGATGAATTTTTAAAGTTCGCAATTGCGAAGAAGGGGTCGCAAATGCGACATCAGGGGCCTTAAACAGGTAACTGTGTTCCATTTTGAACAAAAGTAAAAAAAAATTTGGGGCTCTCAAACCTTCATCTTTCTCACTCTCCTAACTCTCAAGTTCCACCATTTACACTCCTAATTGCAAGCATTAAGGTATGAAGGCTTAATCTTTATGCTCTATTGCATCATCTTCCTCTTCTTATTCTCTCCTTGTGCTCTCACATACTAGGGCTTAAATTAATTCTTATTTTCCGTGCAAAAATTATTTGAAAATGTCACGCCCCAAACTCGGGGAGCGCGACCGACGCTCAACCGATGAACCCGGCCGAGCAAGCCTGCTAGATACTTTCTGCCGCAAACTCACTCATGGAAAAAGAGGTGACGTATATTCATTAATTAAACAATAGGGAGATCATGAATACAATGCCAAAACCTTTCTATTAGTTTCTTCATCTTTAGTATCTCAAAATACACACCTTTTTATAGGCTAAAGTGGAACAAGTGATTCATTCAAACATAAACATGAATTATTTGACTTCCCCCAATACCGACATATAACCCACACAATGTCTACGGAGCCTCTAAAAGATACAAAAGAGTACAATGACAATGCCGGCAATAAGGCTCCGGCTATACCTCCAAAGATGATAACAAAATGAAAAAAGGTACATGACCCCAGAATGAGGCGGGGCTCACCAAGTCTGCTAGGAGGAAGGTGCACTGCTATCGCTGATTAACACTGCCTGCTATGGAACCACCTGCATCCATTTAAAGATGCATCGCCCCGGACAAAAGGGATGTTAGTACTGTCGAATAGTACTAGTATGTAAAACTAAATACCATCTCAATAGAATGAATAATAATACAAGGGGGAACAGTCAAGAATTCAATAAGAGCTTCAAATAATATTAAAATATCAAGTTAAGGATCACATAAGTTTTCAAGTCAATTTCTATGTTATTAGGTTGGGTGATCTTTAGTGCCGATATACCATAATTCACAATACCATCGTATTCTTATACGGAGTCTGGTCTCGACCCAATCGTTTAGGTCGTCTTATTTGAGACATCAACCATAACCACAATTTCATTATAATTTTTAGCACAGTCACCATCATGTGTGCGGCATGGCGTCTGATCACAGCCCGATCGGCTAAGCCGTCTCACCCCAGACATTACCTTTCCCAATCAATCATCTCACTTCATACCCCTTTCACCTCTTTTCAATTCATTGGCACAAGTGGCCACAATTATAAAGTCATTCTTGGCAC
This sequence comes from Nicotiana tabacum, assembly GCF_000715075.1. Classification (NCBI taxonomy): domain Eukaryota; kingdom Viridiplantae; phylum Streptophyta; class Magnoliopsida; order Solanales; family Solanaceae; genus Nicotiana; species Nicotiana tabacum. The sequence goes on from NC_134101.1 coordinate 41,851,010, forward strand.
TTGACCGTATTTTATAATTCTAGTTCCCCTTTCCACATTCAAACATCATTATCATTATCAACAACAATAAGGCTTCTCATTTAAGACAATAAATACACATATGAGCAATTAGGGAATCTTAGGCACATAGAGGCCTTTCATACAATTTGGCATAACATCCTTTATTCGATCTTGACTTGAAGTCTTAACATTGTTAATATATATTCCATATTTTTAACACATCCTCAAATGATAAGATTACATGATGAAGCATTTAGAATACATATTGAACATATATCCTTCAATACAATCACATTTGGAATAGCCAATTCTATAATGATCAATTTGGGACTTACACCAATCACACGAACACTGTGGGATTCAATTCTAAGAAAAAGGGGTTTATCCAACATACCTCAATTGAGCTTCCTTAAACTCCAAAATGTTCTGGAATTCTTAGCAATTTCAATCTATTTTAGAAATATAACAAATTGAACCAAAATTAGGAAGAAGATCATGGTTTTAGCTCATTTGAGCATTTTATCAAACACTAGGTGTGTATTAAGGGTTTTAAGGCCCTTTTACAAAAGGTTCCATCATCCCTCAACCCATTCTCTACCAGTTTTAGCTCACAACCTTCCTACATTATTTGATAACACATGCATGCAAGATAACAACTCCCACACCCAAAAATTGTGTTGCTAATTACTCCATTTTTAGTAAATTTTCGAAATTAAAAGCTAGGGCATAGACTCTTACCTTTAGGATGAAGACTTTCCTTGTTTATATTCAATGATTGAGCAAGAATTTATGGATAATAGATTGAAGATAACTCTCTCACTCTAGGGAACTCTCTCACTCTCAAAATGTCCGATTTTAGCTCAAAAATGGTACCAATCGTCTATTTAACGAAGTAGGGTCGGGTTATAAAAATCCAAAAATGAAGTGATAGAATATAAGGGTCCACCAAACTCTATAGAGAACCAGGTTCCCTATCAGTTCTACTAGAACACACGCACACTGCAGTAAGTAAATGACAAGAGGATATTTACGTGGAAAATTCCTAGCTCAACGGGATTAAAAACCATGACCTACCCTTGTAGGATTTCAACTTCACTACTGAGCAACTTTTAGATTACAAACTCTGCAACCTAGGAATTAACCTCTTAATCCCTCACTAACTTGTAATACTCTATTACAAGCCACTTTGTAATAACTCTATTACAAAGACTTTACAACTCAACTAACTCTAGCTAAGACTCAAACACAAAGGTTTAAGGTTTACAAAGGGTTTCCTACAGAATACTTCTAAACAAGCTAAGTAGGAATTACAATTGAAGAACTATTACAAAGTTACAACTCAACTAAGGACATACAATAGCCTGATATGGGGAACTGGTGCTTAGTGGTGTTGTTCTTTGTTCTTGATGCACTTGAGAATCGTTTTCTTGATGATCAATCATAGTGAGTGTGCTTGAGTAAATTCTCTAAGTGTTCAAGTGATTTGTTTTACCTTCCTTGATGTTAATAATGCATTTGTGACATCACTAGGATGATGTAAGCAAGGTAGGTAAAAGACACTCCCCATAAAGTTGACTACTGCATTGTTTCTGCACTGTAGCGTGTGCAGGCAATAGCTTTACAGCTGGGGCAGTTGACTTGTGCAGTTTCCTCGAGAAACGGTAGCTATCTCTTCCCTCTATTGTTCCTTTGACTCTGAAGAGTTGAACCATATCCCAAGCTGGAACCTTTTGATCTTAAGGTCTTGAGAATGTGTAACAGGTTCCTTTTCTGGTTCTTGACAGTAAGTTTGTTAGATCATCAAAACATAATAGGGATATACATATAGCCTATCAATTTCCCCCTTTTTGATGATGACAAACTTATAATTCAAGTTCCCCATAAGAACCAACATTTCCTGAATTCCCCCTTAATCTATTTCCCATCCTGTTCCCCCTGAATTATTTTTCCGCCTTTAAGAGCAAGACATACACAGCAAAAATGGAAAAGCTTCCATTAAACAATTTGGATTTGAAAACAGGGAGCAGAGTCAATGTTACTGACAACCATCCACAATTCAGAACAACAAAAACAAATACCATAAACATCATAAAAAGAAATCATAGTAAACCAATACTTAAGACTTGACACTGAGGGGACACTGTTTAGGGAGCACTGGAAGGAGAGGGCTTAGAGGCAGAGGCAAGGGTTTGGAGGACGAGATCCATTCAAGCATTTGCCGACATTTGCTCGTTGAGCAGTCTCTCTTTTAGGTCCTCCACTTGTTTCCTGAGCTCATCATTCTCTTTTGTTGGACGAGCAACCTCTTTTCCTTGAGAACTACTAGAACCATGTGCCTCCTACAGCTGACTTAACTGAGTCTCAAGGATAGCATTCCTTGCTTTCAATTTCCTTATCTCCGAGGTAGCATTGTTCTGAGCATTGATCAGCTGAGATATGGTAGAAGTGCTTCCAACCCCTCCAATTTTCTCGATACACTCACATTCTTCAAGAGTAGCTTTGGAGAAAGTTTGCTTCTTTGTTCCCACTTTAGCTTGTCCCAGAGGAACCTTGAAGTTCTAAAAGACCTTGGTGAGAAGGAACCCATACGGCAGCCCATGATTACCATCTTTAAAGTCTGCCACTTTGTTCATGTGCTCTATCATAATCCCAGGCAGATTGATAGTAGTGAAGTTGTCCAGTGCTTCCATGAGGAAAAGGTTTACACGAGAGGTGATAGATCTTCTCTCAGCTCGAGGCAGCAGTACCTTGTTCACCATCTCAAACAGTAGTTGGTATACAGGAAGGAGGGCCTTCTTTTGAACCCGTTCCCCCTGCTGAACTGCTCTGTCCTTTAATATGGCATTTCTGAAGTTTTAAGAACAGGATCCATGAACACTAAATAGCCCTTCAGCAGGCATACCAAGAATGGACCCCAACAAGGTAGAGTCCATCACCATATCAACTCCAATCACCAACACACAAATGTGATCATCTTCAACTTTAAAAAGGTCAGCATAGAAACTTTGAACTTCCTCTTCATACACCATTGGAGCATCATTTGTGAACAAATGTGTCCACTGTTGGAACTCACAGATCTCAACCAGCTGTCTCATACTAGGCTCCTCCAAGATATCAGGGGCAAATGTGCGGCCCCATAGCACCTTTTGACTTCTTAATCTCTCTTTCCCAGCACTCCTTGGATCACCCACTCTGGCCTTCTTTGAGGAACCAAGTTCCTCATCTGTATAAACTTTTCTCTTAGCAGACTTGCAAATATTCTTTCATTTTTCATCAGACTTCATAGACTTTTCACCAAATTCTTCCATCACCCTGGCAGCAGACTCTTCTACCAACTTATCACCAGATTCTTTCACCATATTTTCACTAGCGACACTATCATCAGACTTGTTCAGACTTTCAGCAGACACAGAAGATCCCCTTTTAGGCTTGGGGAGACCATACTTCTGTGAGCGCTTTCTAGTCAAGGAACCAGGTTCCTCTTCTACTTCACTATCCATATTCACAACTGACACTGTCTTCTTGCTCACAACTTTCCCATCTTTCACTAATTTTCTTCTCCTTGACTTAGCTTGGATGTTCTTAAGCACAGACTCAAGAGCCTCCTTCCTTTGCAACCTTGTAGTAGATCGCTTAGGAGTAGACTCTTAAGTAACCATTGGCCTACGCCTAATCAAGCTAGCAATTGGCATATCGTTAGAATCCTCTTCACTTTCCCCAACTACTTCTTCAGAATCAGATCTCATCTCAGGCACAACCACATACAAAGGCTCAGCATCGAAATGACAGGAGGGAGCAGGATCAATACTGACCTGGGGCTCTTGAGAGAACCCTGAGTTGGATCGTCTGAGGAGGGATCATGTCCCTTATTTGGGACCTCATTAGTATTGTCCTCTGCCGATTGTTCAGGAACAAGCTCTCTACCCTCTTTCACAGTCTTAGACTCTTCCCCCCGAGTCCCAAAACCATCATCATCTCCTTCTATAACAACCCCTTCATGAGCTACGGACAACATGTTCTCTATTGCCTCTTTCTCTTGTACATCCATGGAAAACTCAATAGAGGAAGGAGTGTTACCTGTGGACACAAGATCAAGAGCAATCTTTGTTGAGTCAAACTTCTTGGAACTATCAGTTTGATCTACCTTTGACCCCTTTTTCATAGGCGAACTTGAAATTTCCTGATTTTCTTCTTTGTTAGCAGTACTCTGTTCATCCCTTTTTTTCGGTGAAGTAAGATAAGGGCTCTGGGCTATAAATTTTTTTGGAGTCGAGATTTTACGACTCTTATGAGAACCAGAACTCGAGTGGGTAGGAGAGGAGACGGAATGTGGGGGTGACTCTATCCTAGGGTTTTTGGTTAGCAGTGGTGTGGGGTGAGGAGTCTAATATCGGTGTTTCAACAGGTGAGGACTCAATGGGGATGTCACTTGGAACACTCGAGGTTGTTTGATTTTCAGCCATGGTAAGAAGAAGAGAAGGGATTTGGCAGTTTGAAGAGAGGCAGAAGAATGGGGTTTTGAAATTTGATGGGAGGAGTTGTGATAGTGATAGATGTATTTATGATGGATGAGGGACCGGTTAAGAAAGGGCGGCAGTTTTTGGAGTTAGAGTCGGTTCTCAATGGGTGAGACGTTTGGGTTCAAAGGACACAAAGTAAAAGTAACTGACATACTGATGACGTGGCACTTATTTTAACCATTCAAAATTGTGCATGAGAGAATAGAGAAACTACTAACCTGTGTTAGGAGAACCAGGTTCCCTGACTAATCTTGCATCTGTAAGCTTTGCCCTTTTTACCAGCACGTATTGCATCAACTGCTTATTTGCTTTGTGATCATCATGCGTGTCTACCTGTAACGGTATAGAGATGAGTTAAACTTTGCCAGAAAATATTTTTTAACTAATTTTACATGAACATCTATTTCATAGCCAATCATCGAGGGATCAGGTTCTCAGTTGGGCTTTATCAACCCCAGTGCTAGACGATTTCTTTCAAAATGTTCTTTACTCAAAGCCTTGGTAAATATGTCTATAATCTGATCTTCCGTGCTGCAGAATTTCATGCAAATGAGCCCCCTTTCAACATTGTCTCTGAGGAAGTGGTGACGCACATCAATGTGCTTGGTTCTCTTATGTTGGACTGTATTTTTAGCCATATAGGCAAACAATCTAAGAACACTCCAAAGTCTTCCAGTTGTTGCTTGATCCACAACGATTGAGCACAGCAGGAAGCAGCTGCTACATATTCTGCTTCTGTAGTTGAGAGTGCCACTGAGTTTTGCTTTCTTGTACTCCACGAGATTAGGAAAGAACCCAGGAAATGTGCCATTCCAGATGTGCTTTTCCTATCCACCATATATCCTGCATAATCAACATCAATATACCCAATAAGATCAAAGTTGTCACCTGATGGATAGTAGACAATCAGGTCCTACGTTCCTTTGAGATATCTCAATATTCTCTTGGCAGCCTTCAGATGAGATTCCTTTAGATTGGATTGAAACCTTGCACAAATGCCCACACTGAACATAATGTCTGGTTTGCTTGCAGTGAGATACAAGAGTGACCCTATGATCCTTTTATACATGGTCTGATTTACAGGGGAACCAGGTTTATCCATGTCTAGACGAGTAGCTGTGGCAATAGGTGTGTTGATGACTTTTGATGCTTCCATGTCAAACCTTTTCAACAATTCCTTGATGTACTTCTGCTGACTTATCAATGTTTCCTTCTGAGATTACTTCACTTGAAGTCCTAAAAAGAAATTTAATTCTCCCATCATACTCATCTCGAACTCACTCCCCATGAGTTTTGCAAATTCTTCACAAAGAGAGTCAGTTGTGGCTCCAAAGATGCTATCATTAACATATACCTGAACAATGAGCAGGTTCCTCCCTCATTTCTTCAGAAAAAGAGTGTTGTCAATTTTTTCTCTTGTAAATCCATTTTCTAGAAGGAATTTTGATAACCTTTCATACCAAGCCCGGGGAGCCTACTTTAGCCCATACAATGCCTTGTCCAGTTTGAACATATGCTCAGGATGCTCGTGACACTCAAAACCAGGAGGCTGCTTGACATAGACTTCTTCTTTTAGATAGACATTTAGAAATGCACTTTTGACATCCATTTGGAATAGTGTGAACTCCATATGAGATGCAAATGCAATAAGAATTCTAATGGCTTCTATTCGAGAAATTGGAGCAAATGTTTCATCATAATCGATCCCTTCTTCCTGATTGTAGCCTTGAACTACAAGCCTTGCCTTTTTTCTTGTTGTATTTCTAAACTCATCAAGTTTGTTCCTGAATACCCACCTGGTTCCTATGATAGTTCGATCTACAGGTCGAGGGACCAGGTGCCATATCTTGCTTCTTTCAAATTGATCCAATTCCTCTTGCATGGCTGTGATCTAGTCTGCATCTTTCAACGCTTCTTTGATGTTTTTGGGCTCTATTTGAGAAAGAAAGGCTGAAAAGGCAAGTGAGTTTCTTGCTTTTGATCTGGTTTGAACTCCTGAGTCAAGAGGGATGATTATGTTGTCAAGAGGATGTGAGATTTTGTGCTTCCAATTTGGTACCTGAATCTCATTTGTAAAGGACCCAGGTATATCTGACTGAGGTTCTTGGCCGCTTCTTACTTCAGCAAGTGGAGTACCTTGGACTACATCAACAACTCTATTTGCAGCTTCAGTTGTTGTGATCGTGGGACCAGGTTCCTCTCCAATAGATGGAGATGTATTTGCATCATCTTCACTGGATTCCTTGACATGACTCATCATGCCTGCCTTTCCATTTGCCATGTCAATAACTTCACCTGGAACAGATAAAGGTTCTCCATATTGGTCAACACGTCTGTCCTTCTCACAAGAGAGGTGAGATTCATCAAAGATCACATGTATACTCTCTTCAACACATTGAGTCCTTTTGTTGTATACTTTGTAAGCTTTGCTTTGGGATGAGTATCCCAAAAAGATTTCTTCATCACTTTTGGTATCGAATTTTCCAAGAGCTTCATTTCAATTGTTGAGGACAAAACATTTACACCCAAAAGTCCTTAGATGTGTCAGCTTGGGCTTCCTTCCATTCAGTAGTTCATATGGAGTCTTGTTCAAAAGGGACCTGATCATGCACTTGTTCACCAAGTAGCAAGCAGTATTGACAGCTTCAGCCTAGAAATTCTTTGCGATACCACTGTCAATCAACATTGTCCTTGCCATGTCTTCAAGAGTTCTATTCTTCCTCTCCACAACACCATTTTGTTGAGGTGTTCTTGGAGCTAAAAAATTGTGAGTGATACCATTTTCAGTACAGAACTCATCAAATTTGGCATTATCGAACTCTGTCCCATTATCAGACCTGATGCAAGCTACATTATTACCCATCTTCACTTGAATCCTTTTGATGAAGGCAACAAACACTTCAAGGTTTCATCCTTGGTTGTGAGAAACAGAGTCCAGGTGAATCTGGAGTAATCGTCAACTATAACGAAGATATATTTCTTTTCTCCCCTGCTTGCCACCCTCATGGGTCCACATAGATCCATGTGAAGAAGATCAAGTGGCCTTGAGGTACTGACTTCCTTTTTGGGCTTGAATGAGGATCTGACTTGCTTTCCTTTTACACATGCATCACACACTTTGTGATCCTTGAAACTTGACTTGGGCAGACCATGAACCAGGTCCTTCCTGACCAATTTGTTCAACAACGTGAAGCTTGCATGACCCAGCCTCCTATGCCATAATTCAGCATCATCATCAATAGCACTTAGACAGTTGAGATCACCATTCTGCAGAGACTCAAAATTAGCAACATAGATATTTTTGTATCTTTTTGCTACTAGCACTACCTCACCAGTCACTAGGTTTGTGACTGTCCATATTTTTCACACAAATTCCACCTTGTTTCTCTAGTCACAGATCTGGGAAACACTTAGCAAGTTGTACTTTAACCCGTTCACATTGTACACATTTTTGATTGAGTGCGAGAGAGACTTCCCAATCCTTCCAACTCCCAGAATGTATCCTTTCTTGCCATTTTCAAAGGATACACTCCATCCTTGCAAGGCTTTAAGTGAAAGGAAATCATTTGTACTTCCAGTCATGTGCTTTGAGAAGCCACTATCCATGTACCATTGTAGGCTGCTTCCTTTCATTGTTCCCTGCACAAGAAAATCAGGAGTGAGATTTAGGAACCCAAACGAGTTTGGGTCCCTTGTAATGAGGAAAGGGGTGAATGAGGGATCTTCCGATCCAAGCAGGCATCATGCGTTTTTTATATGAGGGACCAGGTTCTCTACCAGTAGTTACTTTTTCAGCGAAAACTTTGTTTTTCTGCTTGTGACTGAAATCTGGCCTTACAGTTTTCTTTACAGTGCCCAGTGTTGCCACAGTGAGTGCAAAGCCAATTATCAGGTACAGTAACGTACTTGCTATAAGGGTTGTAGGGAATCTTTTCCATTTGGAACCCAATCCCCTACCTATTTCCCCCATTGTTGGTGTACATGGTAGTGATAACATCAGAGGACCAGGTCCACTTGAGTGATTTTTCAGGGTCACCCTTCACTCTTCCTAGTTCTTCATGAAATTGTTTGTTTTTCTCAAGCTCAGCACACAGACTAAACTTCACTGAATTTAACTCACTTTCAAGCTTAATGTGTGCCTCACTTGCAACTTCCTTTCCCTTTTGAGAATTTTCAGGCCTACTTTCTATTTTAGGTTCCCCAATTGTTTCCTTCAAGTCCACTACCACCACTAATAGGTCATCTCTCTAATGCTCAATGTTAGCAACTCTCTCAGCTTAGACTTCTTTTTCCTTTCTTACACACTCAAAGGTCTCTTTTAGGTCTACCACAACGACCATTAGATCATCTCTTTCATGTTCTATGTGTGCAATTTTTTCGTCTAAGGCATCCTTCTCTTTCTTCAGGTTCTCAATTATTTCCTTTAAATCAACAACAACGATTACTAAGTCATCTCTGGTTTGTTCTGCTTCTCCTAACTCCACAGTTAAATCATCTTTATCATTTATAAGACTGTGATAAGCATCAATCAACACATTTGCCAAAGACATGAGTTTTTTTGGAGAATAAGATTTCAAATTTCTCTGAACATCCAAAAAATTTACTTCATCATCATCAGACAGAACCATCAAGGCAAAGATTAAGTCATACTTAGTTGCTTTACTTTCCACTGCCATCATTGAACTATCACCATGATCATTTTCTTTTTCAGATTTGCTAGAGGAGTCTCCCCATGTAGCAAGAGCTTGCGTTACAACATTGTCAGCGACATTCTTTCTCTTGAAGCGTTTATCAGGAACCGGGTTCCTCTTGGTTGCTTTGTCAAAATTGTTTTTGTGCTGATCTTGCTTTAGGATAGGGCACTCCTGGATGAATTGTCATGGCTTGCCACATTTATGACAGAGGTCGTGATTTTTTGGCTTGCTAGAACTTCCCCTTTTTGGAATGCCTCCATTCCTGCTAACCATCTTCTGGAATCTTCTTGTTAAGTGAGCCATATCACCATCCTCACCACTTGAATCATTGTTGTCTGCCTTGAGAACCAGGTTCTTCTACCTTTTGGGTTCTCTTCTTTCATTGTCCTTCTTCTTCTTCTTCATTTCATATGTTTTCAGATTGCCAACAAGTTCATCTATGGTCAGTGTCTGCAAGTCCTTCACCTCTGTAATGGCGTTCACTTTGCTTTCCCAAGAACTGGGCAGTACACTAAGGATTTTCCTGACAAGCTTGTTTCATGGAATAGTTTCACCAAGAGAGTGAAGCTCATTAATGATGGAGGTGAACCGAGTATGAATATCTTGGATGGATTCATCATCTTTCATCCTGAAGAGCTCGTATTCATTTGTGAGAATGTCAATCTTAGATTGCTTAACCTATGTTGTTCCTTCGTGAGCTGTCTGAAGAGCTTCCCATATTTCCTTGGCTGACTGACATGCCGATATCCTGTTGTATTCATCAGGACCAATACCACAAACAAGAATATTCTTCGCACGAAAATTCTTTTCTACGACCTTTCGATCAGCGTCATTGAATTCCTTCCTCGTCTTGGGAAAGGCTACAGCTGGGTCGCCAAGATTCTTGGTAGGAACAAAAGGTCCATCATAGATAACATCCCATAGCTCTGAATCTTCAGCCATGATGAAGTCGTGCATCCTAGTCTTCCACCATCCATAGTACTGGCCATTGAACCTTGGTGGCCTGTAGGTAGATTGACCTTCTTCAAAGTTTGGTGTAGCAGCCATGAGGATCCTTTTTAGGTGTTAGCCTGATAGAATGAACCCGCTCTGATACCAATTGATAGAATATAAGGGTCCACCAAACTCTATAGAGAACCAGGTTCCCTATCAGTTCTACTAGAACACACGCACACTGCAGTAAGTAAATGACAAGAGTATATTTACGTGGAAAATTCCTAGCTCAACGGGATTAAAAACCACGACCTACCCTTGTAGGATTTCAACTTCACTACTGAGCAACTTTTAGATTACAACCTCTGCAACCTAGGAATTAACCTCTTAATCCCTTACTAACTTGTAATACTCTATTACAAGCCACTTTGCAATAACTCTATTACAAAGACTTTACAATTCAACTAACTCTAGCTAATACTAAAACACAAAGGTTTAAGGTTTACAAAGGGTTTCCTACATAATACTTCTAAACAAGCTAAGTAGGAATTACAATTGAAGAACTATTACAAAGTTACAACTCAACTAAGGACATACAATAACCTGATATGGGGAACTGGTCCGTAGTGGTGTTGTTCTTTGTTCTTGATGCACTTGAGAATCGTTTTCTTGATGATCAATCATAGTGAGTGTGCTCGAGTAAATTCTCTAAGTGTTCAAGTGATTTGTTTTACCTTCCTTGATGTTAATAATGCATTTGTGACATCACTAGGATGATGTAAGCAAGGTAGGTAAAAGACACTCCCCATAAAATTGACTGCTGCATTGTTTCTGCACTGTAGCGTGTGCAGGCAGCAACTTTACATCTAGGGCAGTTGACTTGTGTAGTTTTCTCAGGAAACGGTAGCTATCTCTTCCCTCTATTGTTCCTTTGACTCTGAAGAGTTGAACCATATCCCAAGATGGAACCTTATGATCTTTAGGTCTTGAGAATGTGTAACAGGTTCCTTATCTGGTTCTTGACAGTAAGTTTGTTAGATCATCAAAACATAACAGGGATATACATATAGCCTATCATGAAGATCCGTAACAAGGTATGCGGTCACATATGCGACCGCAGAATGGATATGCGGTCCGCATAACGGCCGCATAATCTGGTGCCAAAAACTGGAAAAAATCTGCCTCGATCTGCGGTAGTTATATGGCCCACAGATCTTTTTTGCAGTCGCATAATGGGCCGCAGAACCTCCCTCCACAAAAATCCTAAGGCTAATTGTGCGACAAAAGTGCGGCCCGCGATATGGTTGTGCTGTCACATAACTGGCTGAGAAATTGACATAAAATGGCCCAAGTAGCTGCTTCACTCTGTGGCCCGCAGAGTGATTATGCGGCCACATAATGTGCCGCAGAAATGCCTATTTCTGCAAAATAATTTCCTTCAACTCCCCAGCGCACTGTTCAATCCAAAAAGTCTGAACCCCGATTTTTAGGAAATATTTCACGGGGCCTTACATCCTCCCCCACTTAAGATCATTCGTCCTCGAATGAGGATCAATTCTCACTATTAACATCCTATGCAACTCAGTTTTCATACCACACACCAGCAGCCCCAAATTTGACTAACTCCCTAAATTTCAAAAACTTTTGCTAGAGTTTTCCCTGTAACTAGGCCTATCCACCTGTCAGAGAGCCCCAAAAACACATCCTTAAAACATATACATCAACTACTGACGTAACATAACTCATAACAACGCCAATTGTGGCCTCACAAGCAATATATTGCCAGGAAAGGAACACCCTTAATATCAACTGTACAAATGATACATAATTCATAGAAAGTAACTCTTAGAATTTTCATAAATTACAACTTTATAAATACATGGCTATTCAAACAAATAACGATACTTTTTCTTCATTTCTTCCTCGGCCTCCCAAGTAGCCTCTTCAACCTGCTGGTTTCGCCACAACACCTTCACTGAGGCAATTTCTTTATTCCTCAACTTTCGAACTTGCCTATCAAGAATGGCAACTGGAATTTCTTCATATGACAGTTCTTCGTTAACCTCAATGGTCTCAACTGGCACAATAGCTGACGGATCTCCAACTACCTTCTTCAACATAGACACATGGAATACCGGGTGCACTAATGACATTTCGGGTGGTAGCTCAAACTTGTGCGCCACCTGACCAATCCTCTAAATGATTTTGTACGGACCGACATACCTCGGACTCAATTTCCCTTTCCTTCCAAACTGCATTATACCCTTCATGGGGGAAACCTTCAAGAATACCCAATCATCTTCTTTGAACTCTAAGCCTCTGCGACGAACATCTTAATAGGATTTTTGATGACTCTGAGAACTTTTCAATCACTCCTTAATGATTTTAACCTTTTCCATATCCTGATGCACGAGGTCTGGTCCTATCAACTCAGCTTCCCAAATCTCGAACCACCCAATGGGAGATCTACATCTCCTACTATATAATGCCTCAAATGGTGACATTCGAATACTAGCATGAAAGCTGGTATTATAAGTAAACTCTATGAGTGGCAAATAATCATCCCAGCTACCCTTGAAGTCAAGAACACAAGCACGCAACATGTCCTCAAGTGTCTGAATAGTCCGCTCTGCCTGCCCATCGGTCTGTGGATAGAAGGTTGTTCTAATATTCACCTGAGTACCCAAACCTTGCTGAATTTCTTTCAAAAATTTGTTGTGAACTCTCCTGACTATTTCCTTGATATACAACTGAGCATACTGTTCCACTATGTCGGTAGATTTAACTGGCAAGAAGTACGCTGATTTCGTGAGCCGATCCATAATCACTCAAATTGAGTCAAACTTGCGCGACGTGCGTGGTAATCCTACCACAATATCCATATTATTCATTTCCCACTTCTGCATTGGAATTTCTATGTTCTGTGCCAACCCACCAGGCCGTTGGTGTTCGGCCTTTACTTGCTGACAATTCGGACACCTTGCCACAAAGTCCGCCACATTCCTTTTCATGTCATTCCACCAATAGACTTCCTTGAGATCATGATACATCTTTGTAGAGCTCGGGTGCACGGAATACCTGGAAGTGTGAGCCTCAATCATGATTCTTTCCCGGAGACCATCTATATTTGGAACTCATAGCCGCTCTTGGTACCTTAGTGTACCATCATCCGTGCCAAGAGTAAAAGCCATAGTTTTATGTTTGTGAATCCCCTCCTTCAATTGTACCAATAATGGATTGTCGTATTGCTTCTCTTTGACTTACACAATGAGCAATGATTCAGCCCTATTCTGCACAATTACTCCTCCTTCACTAGAGTCCGCAAGACGAACTCCCAAACTAGCTAACTGGTGAACCTCCTTGGCCAACGACCTCTGACATGCCTCCAAGTGAGCCAAACTACCCATAGATTTCTGGCTAAGAGCATCCGCCACCACATTGGCTTTCCCCGGGTGATATAGGATATCGATGTCGTAATCCTTGAGTAACTCAAGCCATCTTCTCTACCTCAAATTCAGCTCCTTCTATTTAAAAATATATTGAAGGCTCTTGTGGTCCGTGAATACATCCACATGGACCCCGTACAAATAATGACGCCAAATCTTCAATGCAAAAACCACCACCGCAAGTTCTAAGTCATGTGTTGGATAGTTCTTTTCATGATTCTTGAGTTGCCTAGAAGCATAAGCTATAACCTTGTTGTGTTGTATTAACACACACCCAAGTACGATTCTCGAAGCATCACAATATACTACGAACCCATCTGTACCGTCTGGTAGAGTCAACACCGGCACCGTAGTCAATCTTGATTTCAACTCCTGGAAGCTCCTTTCATAAACATCAGACCATTGGAACTTAACCGCTTTCTAAGTCAATTTAGTCAACGGAGAGGCAAGAGTAGAGAACCCCTCCACAAACTTCCTGTAATACCTTGCTAAGCCCAAGAAGCTGTGAATCTCGGTTGGTGTTGTAGGTATAGGCCAATTCTTCACCGCTACAATATTTTGAGGACCAATATTAATTACTTCTCTAGAGACAACATGACCCAAGAATGTGACAGATTCGAGCCAAAATTCACATTTTGAAAATTTCGCGTACAATTGGTGCTGATGAAGAGTCTGCAAAACTGCCCTAAGATGATCGGCATGGTCCTCTTGACCTCGTGAATACACAAGAATATCGTTAATGAACACTATCAAAAAGGAATCGAGAAAAGGCTTGAAAACCCAATTCATAAGATCCATGAAAGTTTCCGGGGCATTTGTTAGCCCAAAAGACATTACCAGAAATTCAAAGTACCCATACCGGGTCCTGAAAGCTGTTTTCGGAATATCCTGTTCCTTGATCTTCAATTGGTGGTACCCGGACCGTAAATCAATTTTGGAGAAGTACCTAGCACCCTGTATCTGATCAAACAAATCAGATATTCTGGGTAATGGGTATTTGTTTTTGATTGTGACTTTGTTGAGTTGCCGGTAGTCAATACACATCCTCAGTGATCCATCTTTCTTCCTCACAAAGAGAACCGGTGCACCCCATGGTGACACACTCGGTCCGACGAAACCCTTCTCTAACAATTCTTTCAATTGTTCCTTTAGCTCCTTCAATTCTGTTGGTGCCATCATGTAGGGCGGAATAGATATAGGTTGCGTGCCTGGCATCACATCAACCCCAAAATCAATCTCCCTGTCTGGCGGAATCCCAGGGAGCTCATCAGGTAGGACCTCTGGAAATTCATTCACAACTGGCACAGACTCGAGTGTAGGTGCCTCAACATCGGTGTCCGTAACCCAGACTAAATGATAGATACAACCCTTGTTAATCATCTTCGTGGCCTTAAGGTAAGAAATAAACCTACCTTTTGGTATTATATTATCCCCCTTCCACTCAACAACTGGCTCATTTGGATATTCAAACCTCATAGTCCTAGTTAGGCAATCGAGCTTGGCAAAACATGAATAAATCCAATCCATTCCCATAATTACATCAAAATCGACCATCCCCAATTCAACAAGATCGGCCACAGTGTCCAAACCACGTACCATGACAACAAAACCCCTATAAACCTGTACGGCCACAATAGACTCACCAACCAGAGTAGATACAGAGAACGGCTCAGGAAGCTATTCCGGTTCTATCCCAAATTCGATAGCAACATAAGGGGTAACATCGGACAAAGTAGAACCGGGATCAATAAGAGCATATACATCATGAGATTGGATAGTCAATATACCTGTGACAACATCTGGAGAAGCCTCTACACTCTGGCGAACACTCATAGAATAGAAACAGTTGGGTCCTTCCGAACTCTGCGCACCAGCCCTAGATGCACCACACCCTGCGAGTGCTGGAGTGCCTCGAGCTGGAAGGGTTGCTGAAGATGTAGCAGTTGCGGAACGGGATGGTTGTGCTGTGCCCCTGCCTACACCCTGGCGGGATGAACGACACTCCCTCTGAATATGACCCCTCAATTCACACCCATAACATATAGGTCGGTCCATGTAACAGATCCCCAAGTGCATCTTCCCACACCTGGGGCATGTGGGCCTCAACTGTTGCTGGAATCTCCCTCATGATCGGCCATGATGGTGGGGTCCCCTGCTGCCCTGATTGGGCCTGAAACGACTCCCCTGATGGCGGTGCACTAGCTAAAGACTGAGCAAAAGACTGGGATGGCCCTGATGATCCTCTACTAAAAGTTGATCTTCCCCCTAAATAACTCCCCAAAGTTGCTCGTGGACCGGGCCTTGCAGTTACCCTCTCGCTCCATTATGTTCTTCAACATATAGTTCTCTGTAGCTTGAAAATGCTACCATCTTCCCATAGTTCATCTCTAAATTCAAGGCAGCTGTAGCGGCCTTATTGATAACCAATGGGCTAAGGCCTTGCACAAACCGGCGCACTCTAGCCTCCATAGTAGGCAACATGAGAATGGCATATTTAGACAGGCGCGCGAACTCCATGTGATACTCCCACACACTCTTACTTCATTGCTTAAGGTTCTCAAACTCTGCGGAACGAGCTGCCCTAGCCTTGGCAGGTAAGAAATGGTCCATGGAAGAGTCAGCAAACTCACTCCACCTCGCTGGAGGGCTCCCCTCCTCCCGAGAGTCCTCCCATAACTCAAACAAAGAATAGGCCACCCCTTTTAGGCGGTAGGCTGCCAACTCCACTCCCTCTTTCTCAGTAGTGCACATAACCCGGAGAGTCTTATGCATCTCATCAATGAAGTCCTGTGGGTCCTCCTCAAGATTAGCACCTGTGAACACTGGAGGATCCAACTGAAGAAACCTGTTCACCCTGGAACCACTAGAATTCCCTTGTTCGCTAGAAGAAGTGGGTGCAACATTTGGTCTCTAGCTTGAAGAGCCACTATCTGTGTCAGCATCTAGATAGCTCCCCTAAGATCCCCGTCAGAAATACCAGAACCGAAATCTGGGGTTGGAGGTGGAACCAAAATATCAGTTGGAGGAACCGTTGCACCCTAAGTAGGTGCAGGAACTAGTGTGGCCTAGTCAGGTGTAGTGGAATCAGGCAGTGTAACAGTCGAGGGATTATCACCACCCCTCGGGTATTCACCCGCATCATCAAATAAAGGGTCAACTACCACTCCTGAGGCAGCATTGGCTCATTTACCAGTTCTTGCTCTCTTCTTAGGTGCCATGTACTAAAAGTTAAAGGAATGCACGAGTTAGAGGAGGAACAGTTTGTTAATCCATTTCATTGCACGATCCAGAATATCAAAGAAGGGTATTATTCCTAAATGTCCAAGTAGCCTCCAACTTATAGATGTAATCGATAACACACCGATAAGGAGGACTCTACTAGATACGGCTCCGAGACATCCTAGAACACTTTAAAACCTTAGGCTCTGATACCAAGTTTGTCACGCCCCAAACTCGGGGAGCGCGACCGGCGCTCAATCGAGTGAACGAGGCCGAGCAAGCCTGCTAGATACTTTTTACCCCAAACTCACTCATGGAAAAAGAGGTGACATATATTCATTAATTAGACAATAGGGAGATCATGAATACAATACCAAAACCTTTCTATTAGTTTCTTCATCTTTAATATCTCAAAATACACACCTTTTTATAAGCTAAAGTGAAACAAGTGATTCATTCAAACAGAAACATAAATTGTTTGACTTCCCCCAACACCGACATACAACCCACACAATGCCTACAAAGCCTCTAAAAGATACAAAAGAGTACAATGATAGTGCCGGCAATAAGGCTCCGGCTATACCTCCAAACATGATCACAAAATGAAAAACAAAGCTACATGACCCCGGAATGAGGTAGGGCTCACCAAGTCTGCTAGGAGGAAGGTGTACTGCTATCGCTGATCAACACTATTTGCTATAGAACCACCTACATCCATTTAAAGATGCAGCACCCCCGACAAAAGGGACGTTAGTACTGTCGAATAGTACTAGTATGTAAAAGTACACACCATCTCAATAGAATGAATAATAATACAAGAGGAACAATCAAGAATTCAATAAGAGCTTCAAATAATATTAAAACATCAAGTTAAGGATGACATAAGTTTTCAAGTCAATTTCCATGTTACTAGGTTGGGTGATCTTTAGAGCCGATATACCATAATTATCAATACCACCATATTCTTACACGGAGTCAGATCTCGACCCGATCGTCTAGGTCATCTCATTTGAGACATCAACCATAACCACAATTTTATTATAATTTCCAGCACAGTCACCACCATGTGTGCAGCATGGCATCCGATCACGGCCTGATCGGCTAGGCCGTCTCATCCGAGACATTACCTTTGTCAATCAATCATCTCACTTCCTACCCCTTTCACCTCTTTTCAATTCATTGGCATAAGTGGCCACAATTATAAATTCATTCTTGGCACTTGGCCGTATTTCATAATTCCAGTTCCCCTTTCTACATTCAAACATCATTATCATTATCAACAACAATAAGACTTTTCATTCAAGACATTAAATACACATATGAGCAATTAGGGAATCTTAGGCATATAGAGGCTTTTCATACAATTTGGCATAACATCCTTTATTCAATCTTGACTTGAAGTCTTAACATTGTTAACACATATTCCACATTTCTAACACATCCTCAAATGATAAGATGACATGATGAAGCATTTAGAATACATATTGAACATATATCCTTCAACACAAGCACATTTGGAATAGTCAATTATATAATGATCAATTTGGGACTTACATCAATCATACGAACACCGTGGGATTCAATTCTAAGAAGAAGGGGTTTAGCCAACATACCTCAATTGAGATTCCTTTAACTCTAAAATATTCCGGAATTCTTAGCAACTTCAATCTATTTTAGAAATATAACAAATTAAACTAAAATTAGGAAGATGATCACGGTTTTAGCTCATTTGAGCATTTTATCAAATACTAGGTGTGCATTAAGGTTTTTAAGGCCCTTTTACGAAAGGTTCCATCATCCCTCAACCCATTCTCTACCATTTTTAGCTCACAACCTTCCTACATTATTTGATAACACATGCATGCAAGATAACAACTCCCACACTCAAAACTTATCTTGCTAATTACTCCCCTTTTAGTAGATTTTCGAAATTAAGAGCTAGGGCATAAACTCTTACCTTTAGGATGAAGACTTTCCTTGTTAATCTTCAATGATTGAGCAATCTTCTTCTCAAACCGACCAGGGTAGCCAACTATTATCTTCTGCATGAGGACCATTTGCTATGCTTTCCGAGGAAATGCGGCTGATTCGTGACCTAGTAGCTGGGCTTCCACATGGACCTGGGGAGACATCTGAGGGACCCTCTGTATGCATTTCAAAGAAAGAATTTCAAAAATATCTTGATGATCAGAAGAAGCAGGGGGATCATCTTAAGAAGCTCGAGAAGGCATATACTGATTTGGCCACGGCGCATGGTACTTTGAGCACTTCTCATGACAAACTGGCAAGTGCACACACCAGGATGAAGAAAAGGGAGAAAAAGAGAGATAAATTCTTCACCCGCATGTGGAAGGGTGTGAAGGGGCTGTGGAAAGTTCTAAAGCCTCAAGAGCCAGTGCCATCAACCGAGTCGAAAGATAATGATGATGCTCCAGTTCACTTGTCCGAGGAAGAAGAAGAAGAGGAGGAGGATGCGACTGAGTCCGACAGCGAGGAGAGCACTTGATGCAGTATTCAGGGAGCACTTTCCACTATTTTACTCTATTTTGTTTAGTTGCATTGGGGATATTGCAACATTTCTAGTTGGGGGTGGCTTCTTGTATAAATGTGGATATGGTAGATTGATATTTTATTTTCATGTGATGTTATTTTGTTTTCATGTGATGTGTTATATTAGTATGTTTACTAGCTTCTTGAATTTTTATTTTTATATATAGTATGTTCTATTGACTTGATGTTTATTAGCTTCTTGATTTTTTTAAATAGTATATTTTATTTTGGTGGTGATATCCTTGGTTTTCTTTTTTACCACGGTTCTTTTTTCGAGGATGCCAATTTTCTTTTTGAACCGGATAATTTTTGGTAAATTTTTGTGTCGACTTTGCCCGTTGATGGATAGCTAGGCGACTTTCTTAAGAGAATTAGTCTTGTAGTTTAGATGTAGTTTTTGTTAATTTAGGAAGAATAAGTGGTATGAGTTGGGGTTTGTGCCTATTGGCCAATTTGTGGCTTGCTTGGTACCAACATGATTTAAACCTCGGCATATGAATTCTTGATCTTTAAAAAAAATAATAATTGAAGTAAAGATCATTGTCATGACTTTTAGACTCAATTTTTGGCTCTTTGATTCACTAAATAGTTTCTTAGGCTATATGTGACTTCTTTGAGTTCATTGGTTTCAATTGGATTTTGGATTTGTATTCTGCTTGAGTTTTAATGTGCCATGTGTGGTGAGATTTATTGTGAGTTCTTTTGCATTATTTGTAGTCTAGAACTTGCCCAGAATGTGCTTCAAGGCAAAATCCTAGACTAACTTGGGCTGAAAAATGATGTTAGGCCTTCTTTGGACCACTATTGTGCCTTAAATTTCCCACCCTTGTATATTTTTCCTATTCAACCCTTTTTGAGCCTTTAAACTTTTTCTTTGGCAACCATGTTACAAACTTTAACCCTTCATTATTTATTGATTTATCTTTTGGCACCCTACCTCCCTAAGTACTTTGAAAGTATAAACATAGGCTAAAAGCCTAAGTTTGGGGGTGAAGGATGGAAAAGTTGTGATGTGAAAGTTGCTTAAAAGGTGAAAAGTAATTAAAAGAGAGAGAGAGAGAGAGAGAGAGAGAGAGAGAGAGAGAGAGAGAGAGAGTAATATTTGAGAAAAAGAAGGAAAAATAAGAAATTGTGAATAAATGGAAGACTAGGTGATGAAATAAAAAATGAAGAAAGGGTGAAAAACTTCTTGAAGGAAGTGTACTTTGATTGTTGAAAAATTGTAGTGCTTAGGGAGATTTTGAGACACTCTAACCAAAATTGTGCCCTACCTTAACCAAAAGCCTAAACTACAACCCTTTAAGTCCTAATTAATTTTGAACCAAGTTTGTCTACATTAGTGGAGAAATACATGAAAGGCAAGTCTATGGTACTACTTGTGTGCATTTGAACATTTTTGTGAGAGAGGGTTATTTCTTTCCATTTGATATCCCATTTATGTTTTGAATTACAATTTATGAGTGTGGGATTCTCTCTTAAGTGTGAGGGCACATGAGATTTGAGTTGTAAATTTTATCACATTTTCAATTGGGAGGAATGAACGAGGGAAGTTAATTGTGATAGAGAGGCAAATATTAAAGCTTTAGTGTCATGACTTGATTGCTACTTTGAGTTACGTAGTGTTTGAGCACTTGAGTTTGTTTTGGTATTTCATATGCTTTGGATTAATTGTTGGTACCAATCGAAGTCATGTGTTTGTGCTTACAGTAGACCTTTTTGACTTGGCATGATATTGATGCACTATTGAGTTAAATACTTGAAAGGGGATTTTGTCGCTTTCATTGCTTGAGGACAAGCAATAGTTTAAGTTTGGGGGTTTGATAAGTTGGTATTTTACCAACTTATCTCGTCTTTAAGCTTAGATTTTGTGCTATGTTTGATTGATAAAATCGTGTGTTTAATGTTGTTTACTTCTATTTTATAGGTTCTATGTGATTTAGAAGTGATCATGAAGAAACCAAGTGAAAACGAGTCAAAAAGAAGTTGAAAAGAAGAAAATCTGGAAAATGGCCTCAGATGTCGCAATTGTGACATAAATGTGGGAAATGTGAAGATAGCAGCAATCGCAATTGCGATTAAGAAATTGCAAATGTGAAGTCAACCCAGTCAAACAGTGTTCGCAAATGCGAAAAAGGGTCGCAAATGCGAAGTCAAACCAGACAGTCAACCTTCGCAAATGCGAAGTCTTTATTGCAAATGTGATAGTTAACAGGAAAGTCATAGTTCGCAAATGCGAAGATCGCGCTTCAGTTCTGGGTACTTATGTAATTTCATATTTTTTGGCCCCAAACCCTTTAATACACGACATAGCTCATTTGTAAAATATATTTGGCAGCTTTGGACATATCTTGAGAAGAGAACACAAGTTTTGGAGCAAGGGTTCTTGTACACACACTTGGGTCTTGAAGATTTGAAACTTTTGGTTGAGAATTTCTTACCCATTTATGTTCATTTCTTCATTTTCTTGCTTTGTATTGTATATCTAAGTGTGTAGTATTTTTTCCAACACTTGAATCTTGTTTATGGGAATATTCAAATTTAAAGTGTGGATTAAATATCTTGTTGCGCTTATGTATTGAACGATTTTTATTTATTATGAAGTGAGTTATTATTTCTTTAATTATTCTTGTTCTTTAATGTTTCTAAAGGGATTAGCTAACCCTAGGACTCGCCCATTTACTTCGAATTAATTTTAAGAATGATAATTTGGGGTTGTAAAAGATTAATTAATAAGAACTTGAGGCTTTAACCCTCACTTTATAGATTCTACCTAGGGATAAGATTGAACTACTTGTAGCCATATTCGGATGTGCTTAATCTCTTAATAGTTTTAGGGATAATTCAATTAGGAAGTCTTGTTAGTCTTTGGAAGAAGCTAATATAGAATTATTACTTGAGGCTAATTAACATAAACTCGCTCATATTTGTAAAATCGTAAAATACATTGGATTGTTACTTGAGTTTAATTCCTCGTGCATCCATACTTGTAGCCATTGATCATTTTACTTGCTTTCTAGGTTAGTTTACACTTTCGCAGTTAGTTATAAATATTTTCTCAACCATTTCTAAGTGTTTGGCTTAGCATAATAAGTGATAATTCTCTTACACGCCTAATCACCTACATATTATTCTTTGTAGGATTCGACCCCGACTCATAGTTGGGTAAATTATATTGCATGCGACCGCGTCCATTTACTTTTTGATAGTAAATTTGGACATCATCAAAATTCTTGCATATTTTCATAGCACTTATCATTAGGTTGTTTTAACGGAACTCTAATTCATCCGGAAGAAGAATTTGAATACTTAATATAACTTAATCATCTGTTGAACTAACCCAGAGTTATCCCGAATAATAGTTGATCACGTATCTTGTCAAGCCCTTATTCCTCATATTGATATTTAATCATTACTACTTAGTCACTCAATTTCCATTATTCATTCACAATTGAGAATCTTAGTTTTTACTCTTACTTAGTTAATAACTCAAAATCAAAGGTTTATTTTCCTGAATAGTGTTAAGCTGAAGATTTCTTTGAGCATTATTTAACCCAATCTTTGTAGAGACGATTTAATACTAAACTATATTTGACTAGCGAGCCTAAGTTTTATACACCTGTTTTGCGCTCGTCAAATTTTGGTGTCATTGCTGGGAATTGACGATTAATAGTGTTTAAAAATAATTTTCGGTGCTAATTCAGGAATAATTTTTTTTTTCTTTTACGCTCTTCGTATATGTGTACAGGCAACATGTTAAGTTCAATGGTGTATGACTCGATCCTCCTCCAAGTAATTGGTGCCATACAATCCAGAATTAGACAAGCACCTACGGCAGTTGAGAGGGGAGAAAGAATCGAGTGGATCCTTTTTGTGTCAGACTTCGACTCAAAATACAATGGTGAACAACGAAAAGGAAGTAGACTTAGCTGCAAGAGAGGCATCTCAACAACAGGCTGCACGATTAGCAGCTGAAGCAGCCCTTAGAGCTGCTGAGGAAATGGTTGAAGAGGGTCGAAGATTCAATCTTAATCGACCCCTGGTTGAAGATAAGTTTGAAAACGCAGCTCCCAGGCTTGGGAGGTCTCTATGAGATTATGCCAGACTGGTCTACAACCAACGACAATCTAGTTTGAGGCCCCCACCCATTAATGCTGACAATTTTGAACTCAAGCAGGGAGTCATCCAGACCATTCAGAATAACTACATTTTTAGGAGCAAACCCAATGAAGATCCCCATAACCATCTGATGGACTTCAATGAAATCATGAACACATTCCGCTATAATGGAGCATCACATGATGCTATCTACCTCAGAGCATTCCCTTTCTCACTTAAGGATGATGCAAAGCAGTGGTTAAGGAGTTTACCCACAGGGTCAATCTGTACGTGGGAAGAGATGACTACCAAGTTTTTAGAAAAATATTTCTTTACTTCCAAGACTAGAAGGATAAGGAAGGAGATTCACAATTTCAGCCAAGAAAAAGAGGAGATAGTGTTTGAGGCATGGGAAAGGTTTAAGGAGCTGTCGCGGAGGTTCCCTCATAACAGAATGAAGTAAAGGATGCAATTCCAGGATTTTTGGGATTGGTTAACTCCTTCATCAAGGAGATTGCTGAATAGTGCGGTTGCAGGCTCTCTAATGAAGAAAACTCCAGAAGAGATTGTCATATTCCTGAATGAACTATTTGAAGATGCAGCACAATGGTCTGATGACCAAGATGATCGAAGAAAATCAGCGGGGCTGCACCAAGTAGAATCTTCTGTAGCAATGCATGCCCAGATTGCATCTATGGCTAAGGACATCAAGCAATTGACAATAACCTAGGTGCAATATCAACCAAAGTTGGGATGTGACATTTGTGTAATGGGACACCTGACTCATGAGTGTCAAACATCCGCTGCAGAAGAAGAAGTTAAGGCATTAGGAAATTTCAACAGAGGCAACTACCAAGGAGGTAACAATTTCAACTCTGTGGGACAGAGACATATGGGTTTCTCATGGAGTTCTTCAAGTGGTAGCTTGAACTCATGGTAGCAGCAAAATCCTAGAGCACATGTGCAAGGACCTCCTAGCTTCCAAAACCAACAAAGTCAACAGTACCAGCCTCTGCCACCCAACAACTCAAGTTTGGAAGATTTAATGAAGGCGTTCATAACCAAATCAGATGAGAAGCTTGAGACTCAGGGCACAACCATCAGAGAACAGGGAACAGTCATCCGGAATTTAGAAAGACAAATGCGGCATATTGCATTATTATTATCATAAAGGGCTCCTAGGGCTCTGCCTTCTGACACTGAGAAGAATCCAAAAGAGACGGTCAAGGTCGTGTCTCTCAGGAGTGGAAAAACATTAGCAAATCCTATTACAAAACCAAGAGTTGAAAGTGTGATCAAATCAGCCAAAATAACGGAAGATCAGAAAAATTGGTGAGTCTTTGGTTACGGAGAACATTAGTGAGAAGGAGGATGATAAGCAGAAGTCAAACAGTAAAGTTGAAGAAATCAAGAACATGCTAGTGTTACACTTCCCTCAGAAGATGAAGTGGGAGAAATTAGATAGATGCTTTGGGAAATTCTTAGAGATGCTGAAATAGATTTATGTGAACATCCCGTTCACTGAGGTCCTCACCCAGATGCCTGTCTATGCCAAATTTCTGAAGGAAATCATGTCAAGTAAAAGGAAGCTCGAGGAAACTAAAGTGGTCAAACTTAATGCACACTGTAGTGCCATCCTGCAGAATAAAATTCCTCAAAAATGTGGGAATCCTGGAAGCTTCACTATACCCTGCTCGTTGGGGAATGTGAATTTTGATAAGGCTTTGTGCGACTCAGGTGCATCCATTAACTCCATGCCATTGTCAGTTTTCAAGAAATTGGAAGGAGAACTAGGAGTGATCAAATATGTGCCAGTATCTTTGCAACTGGCTGATCAAACCACTATTATACCATAGGGCATAATTGAGGATATTTTGGTGAGGGTGGACAAGTTTGTCTTCCCGGTAGATTTCATTATAGTAGACATGGAAGTAAATAAGGAGGTATCTCTAATCTTGGGGAGACTATTTATTTGCATTGGCCGGACTATTTGTGACATATATGAGGGTCAAATCATGCTATGAGTGGGAAATGACAAAATGGTGTTTCAAATGAAGAGAATGATGAAATACCCGTGTGATAAGGCATCTGCTTATGCATGTGTCAAACTGGGTGTGGTAGAAAGTTAGCTGAACAAAACAAGCTTGACAAGCTTGTAGGTGATTCATTGGAAAGATGCATTACTCAATCGAGTACAGCAGAGGATGAAGACCCTGAGATCAAGAAAGAAGCTGAGGTATTGGAAGATGAAAACCAATTGATAGATGAAGAGGAATTTGAGAAAGAACAGCTCAAGCCAAAGCTGGAATTGAAAGTACTCCCAACACATTTAAAATATGCCTTTTTGGAGACTAACACTTTTCCTATGATTGTTTCTGCTGATTTGACAGGTGAACAGGAACACATGCTGGTGGAATTGCAGTGGAAGCATAAAAAAGCAGTTGGTTGGAGCATAGTCAACATTTGGGAAATTAGCCTTGCAATCTGTATGCATAATATTTTTTGGAAGAAGGGAGAAAACGGGTAGTACAGCCTCAACACAAATTGAATAAAAACCTAGAGGAAGTGGTACAGAAATAGATACTCAAACTGCTGGATACTGGTATAATATTTTCCATCTCCGATAGCCAATAGATCAGCCTCGTACAGGTTGTGCCGAAAAAAAGGAGCACGACGGTGGTGAAAAATGAGTACAACGAGCTAATTCCTACCAGAATTGTCATTGGTTGGAGGATGTACACTGAATGCTGAATGATGCATTGAGGAAGGATCACTTTTCTCTTCCCTTCATTGATCATATGTTGGAGAAGATGGCAGGGCGCGGATGTTACTGCTTTTTAGATGGTTATTCAGGGTACAATCAAATATCTATTGCCCCTGAAGATGTTGAGGAAACCACATTTACCTTCCCTTCCGGAATCTTTGCATTCCGGAGAATGCCTTTTGGACTTTACTTTGCACTAGCTACTTTTCAAAGGTGCATGATGTCAATTTTTTCAGATTTGAATGGGAAGTGTCTACAGGTGTTCATGAATGATTTTACTCTCTTTGGAGATGACTTTAAGGATTGTTTGAGGAATCTAAAACTTGTACTGAAATGATGTAAAGACACTCACCTAGTACTCAACTGGGAAAAGTGTCACTTCATGGTTAAGGAGAGGATAGTCTTGGGCCACAAAGTCACAGCTGAAGGTATCGGGGTTAATAGGGCTAAGGTAGATGTGATCGCTAAGCTCCCACCACCAACTTCAGTGAAGAGCGCCAGAAGCTTTCTAGGGCATGTGGGATTTATAGAAGGTTCACCAAGAATTTCTCCAGCATCATCAATCCCTTAACAACATTACTTGCCAAAGTTGTGAAGTTTATGTTTGATGTAAAGTGCCTCAGAGCATTCAAGTTGATCAAGGAAAATCTAGTGAGTGCCCCCATAATGGTAATTCCTGACTGGAGCGAACCCTTTAAGATCATGTGCGATGCTAGTGATATGGAAGTGGGAGCAGTGTTGGGATAGAGAAGAGATAAATATTCAAACCATTGAGCCAAGTGAAACTTGTTTTGATGTTTGACAAAGGAACTCGAGCATGGACACAGACGCGGGCAGATTCGAGCATAAGGGATGCATGTGAAGGAGATAAGCATAATTTGTTATATCTAATATCTCCTGATCAAAAAGGTTGCATAAATGATAAAGAGAAGGACTCCTTACTCGAAGAGAACTTTATTCAAGATAAGAGAGAAATTAGAAGTTGAAGATAACTAGAACTATTCTACCAAGAAAGAGTAGCATTAGAACTCTAGTTATTTCTTATTCTACTAACTCTATATATTGTAGGATGCTCTCATTCTACAAGCACGCACAAACGCTGAAGTTAAATATGAGTTGAGAGTAAAATAGCAAGGCATTTTAAAAACAATTCTTGTGTGATTCAAGTGTGCGAACCGGAAGCTACATGAACCAGATAGAAAAACTAGTTCCAAGTGTCTGTCTTTTATTCTAGTTCAATTGTAGTAGGGCTTTTCAAATTGTACCTTTCAGCTTTATCTAGAGGCAATTATATTAGGTACTCTGAGTGTTCAAGTTAGAGTTAACTTGAAGTTGTCGCAACAGTTAGAGGTTGGTTGCCACAACAGGATTAGAGGTAATTCTTAGGTTTACAAAGAGTTTTGTAAATGATGTTTTGGCTCAGTGATTTAGTGAAGTGTTGGGGAAAGAACTCCTGAGTAGTAGGTAGTAGTTTTTTCACCTTTTGAGCCGGGTGTATTCCACATAAAAATACTTGTGTTCTTTACTTTCCGCATTTACTATTTCCGCAACAGTAGTATAATGAACACTTAGAAGAACTAGGCCTTTATATAATCAGTGCACGCAAAAATTGGACACCACACAAATCAACCCCTCTTGTATGGTATTGAAGTATAAAACGTCAATTGGTATCAGAGCGGGTTCTCCTTGAAGAGGCTTACACCTTAGGAGAAGATCAAAATGAGTGCACCACCTGGAAACTGGGAAGGGCAATCCACTGCTAGGACGCCACTCTTTAACGGCCTGTACTACTCTTGGTGGAAAAACAGGATGAGAGATCACATTATAGGAGATGACTATGAGCTATGGGATAAGAGCGGATTGCACTGCTTAGGACTTGACAAAATGGGAGAAGAATGCTAAAGCCAAGAAATGACTTGTTTGTGAACTTGGTCCAGATGAGTATACCAAAATCCAAAGTTGTACCACTACTAAGCAAATTTGGGACACACTGCAAGTGGGTCATGAAGCAACATCTCAGGTGAAGAGATCCAGAGGAACTCTACTGTATTCTCAATATGAGAACTTTTCTATGAAGGAAGAAGAAACCATTCAAGAGATGTACACAAGGTTCACTACTGACAAATGAACTAAAGTCTCTTGGAAGGATTATTCCTAAAGAAGATAGAGTCGATAAGATACTAACTAGGTTTTTGCCTATCACTTGGGAGAGCAAAATCACTGCTATTCAGGAATCAAAGAATATTTTCACTCTCCCACTAGATGAATTAATTGGAAATCTCACTACCTATGAACTTAGGAGACAAACCATGAAAACGGATGTACCTAAGAAGGAAAGGAGCTTGGCACTTAGAATCACTGAAGGTTTTGATCTAGAAGATGATGAAATGGCTATGATCACCAAGGACTTAAAGAACTACCTGAGGAGAGGAAACGACTCTTCAAGAATTGGAAACTATAGCAAGTTAAAAGCACCCGAGAAGCAAACCAATGATGGCTTCTACAAGTGTAGAAAGACTGATCACCACATCAAGAATTGTTCTTTATGGGAAATTTAATGGAAGAAGGAAATAGCTGAAGGAAGGAACAGGAAGAAGGAATAGGTTCAACCCAAGAAAAGCAAAAACAAAGGATCAACCAAGGCTATGGTCGCTGCTTGAGAAGAAAGCTCAGATGAAAGCTCAGACGATGATGAGGATGAACAAGCACTTATGGTCATCGGGGAATCTGATGAAGAAACTGAGGTAAGTTTAATTCATCTCAAAGACAAAATTGCGTTGTTGCCTAAAAAAAGGTTGTCTGAGTTATTTCTAGAACTAATTGATGAATCTGAGGATGTAAACAATGAAAAGGAACAGTTGTCTAAAGAATGTGTGATTTTGAACGCTAAGTGCAAAAACTTGGAACTTAGGGTTATTGAAACTGTAAGTGAAAATAATGTGTTAAAGAACCAGGTTCATGCACTTGACTCAACTGTCCTAGAGCTTAGATCTAAAAATCTAAAACTGAAATTAGGAACGGGTAAAAAGACAACTGATCACACACAACTCACTCTAGAAGAAAATGTAGGAAAAATGGAAGATGAGTTGTATAAAAGGGATGAGCAGGTAAGAATCCTAAAGGAGGATCTAAGGAAGGTCAAGCATGAGCTAAACATAACTTGTAAATGGAACATGTCCTCCGATGCACTTTCATGGCCACACAAACACTATAGTAGCAATAGAAGAGGACTTGGCTTTGGGAACCTGGCACCTAAGTGGGATCCCAAAAGCAAATACCTCACACTTTTTGAGAATAAGATTTTCACACACTGTGATAAAACAGTGAATACACTGCAAAAGAAAAGGCGAGTCAAAAGAATAAAGAATTTGTTCAAGGAAATAATAGGCTACCAAGTTAGACTAAAATGAATTTGATTCATCCGTTTGCCTATAGAAAGGGACCCAAACTAGTTTGGGTTCCAAAGACTAACCCCTGATTTCCTTTTGCAGGTCCAAATGAAGGGGAGCATCCAAATATAGTACATGGATAGTGGCTACTCAAAGCATATAACAGGAAACAAGAACCATTTCCTTTCATTTAAGGACCTTAAATGAGGTAATGTCTCATTTGGAAATAGGAAGAAAGGTTAGATCATGGGGGTTGGAAAGGTAGGTAAGACTGATTCTCACTCCATTGGGAATGTCTACTTGATAGATGGACTGAAGTATAATCTAATAAGTGTATCACAATTGTGTAATAGTGGTAACATGGTAGCATTCACCTCTACAAAATGCTTTGTGATTAATCTTACAACTGACAAGATAGTTTTGCAGGGAAAAAGAGTGAACAACATATATGTTGTAGATCTGTCCACACTTTCAGATAATGAACTACCTTGCTTAAGTGTGTTGGATAATGATCCCCTCCTTTGGCACAAGAGACTTGGATATGCCAGTCTAAGTCAACTCGACAAACTAGTCTCCAAGGACTTGGTGATAGGGCTGCCTAACATTAAGTTCGAGGAAGATAAAGTTTGTGAGGCTTGTGTAATGGGAACCAGGTAAGATCCTCTTTCAAAAGAAAGAAAGTGGTAAGCACCACCAGAACGATGGAATTGGTCCACATGGATCTTTGTGGACCAATGAGAACATTGAGTAGAGGTGGTAAGAGATATGTGATGGTGCTTGTTGATGATTGCTCTAGGTTTACTTGGACATTATTTTTAATATCTAAAGATGAAGCATTTGACATGTTCCTTTCTTTTGTTAGAAAAACTCAGAAACAACTAGGTAATCATCTCTCATAAATTAGGTCTGATCATGCTACTGAATTTGAGAATGCTAAATTTATTGAATTTTGTGATGAGCATGGCATAAATCATAATTTTTCTGCTCCTAGGACTCCACAACAAAATGGAGTAGTTGAAAGGAAGAATAGGACATTGGAAGAAATGGCTAGGACTATGCTTCTTTCTTGTAAACTGCCCCATAGTTTATGGGTAGAAGCTGTGAACACTGCATGTTACATCATAAATAGGTGCATGACTAGACCTCTTATTGAGAAGACTCCCTCGAGTTACTTAAAGGGAGAAAGCCAAACATATCCCATCTTAGGGCATTTGGATGCAAGTGCTTTGTGCATAATAATGGTGAAAACTCCCTAGGTAAGTTTGATCCCAGAAGTGATGAGGAAGTATTCTTGGGATATTCTTCACATAGTAAAGCTTATAAGATTTATAACAAAAGAACTATGTGTGTAGAAGAAAGTGTACATGTGTTTTTTGATGAAACTAATATTCTTTCTAAGAGACAGGAGCATGATGATGAAGCAATTGGGCTGGTAGCAAACTCAAATGAAACAACAGCCTAGACTGATGCTACACTAGAGGAAGGAACAGGGGATGGAACATGTCCTTCCACCCAGGGCAACTTGACTGGAGGAACTGAACAAAGAGGAACGGATCCTCAAACCTCGAGGGAACCAGTCCATGAAACTGTTCCTCAATAACAAAACATTGAAGTAACATCTAGGGGAAATAAGCTGGTTGTGAAACCTTACAAGTATCAAAGTTCTCATCCCATTGAGAAAATAATTACTGATCCAACCTCTGGAATCAAAACCAGATCTTCTTTGAAGAATCTTTGTGATTTTGATGCATTTTTATCTCTTATTGAACCTAAAAATGTTGCTGAGGCTTTGCAGGATACATACTGGGTGAATGCAATGCAAGATGAACTCAACCAATTTGAGAGAAGTCAAGTTTGGCATCTGGCACCAAGACCCAATGACAGATCAGTAATTGGTACAAAATGGGATTTCAGAAACAAACTTGACAAAAATGGAACAGTTATAAGGAACAAGGCTAGATTGGTGTTTCAAGGATATAGTCAAGAGGAGGGCATAGACTATGATGAGACTTTTGATCCAGTTGTAAGATTGGAGGCAATTAGACTCATTATAGCCTTGCTGCTTATATGGAATTCACTCTCTATCATATGGATGTCAAGAGTGCCTTCCTCAATGGCTATCTAAAGGAAGAAGTGTTTGTCAAGCAGCCTCCGAGCTTTGAAAGCAAAGAATGTCCTAATAATGTGTAGAAGCTTGACAAGGCACTTTATGGGCTTAAGCAGGCTCCAAGAGCATAGTATAAAAGATTATCAAAAATTTTGCTTGAGCATGGCTACAAGAGAGGTAAAATTGACAATACTTTATTCTTGAAAGAAAAAGGTAAATATCTCTTGGTAGTTCAGATATATGTTGATGATATAATCTTTGGAGCAACTACTGATAAGTTAAGTAAAAAATTTGCTAAACTAATGGGGAGTGAATTTGAAATGAGTATGATGGGTGAGCTTAATTTCTTTTTAGGCTTACAAATTAAACAAAATTCAAATGGAACTATGATACATCAATAGAAGTATGTGAAAGAATTGATTAAAAGGTTTAGAATGGAAGATTCCAAAGAAATTGACACTCCTATAGCAACAGTCAAAAAATTGGATGTAGATGAACCTAGTTCATCTGTTGATCAGACGTTGTATAGGGGAATGATTGGGTCTTTGTTGTATCTCACTGCTAGCATACCCGATATTGTTTTCAGTATAGGCCTTTGTGCTAGATTTCAGGAAAGTCCAAAGGAGTCTCACTTGACTATTGTCAAGAGAATCTTGAGATACCTAAAAGGCACCACTAACCTTTGTCTATGGTATCCAAAAGGTAGTAATTTCAACTTAGTGGGATATGCTGATGCTGATTATGCAGCTTTTCTTATGGATAGAAAAAGCACCTCAGGTATGGCACACTTTCTTGGCTCATGTCTTGTGTCTTGGGCCACTAAAAAGCAAAATTTTTTGACCTTATCTACTGTTGAAGCTGAGTATGTTGTTGTTGCCTCATGTTGTGCTCAATTGTTGTGGATCAAACAACAATTAATGAAATTTGGAATTGATGTAGGTTGTATCCCCATCTTTTGTGACCACACTAGTGCAATTAGTATGACCAAGAACCCGGTTCATCACAAAAGAACTAAGCACATAGATGTTAGGCATCATTTTTTGATGGACAACTATGAAAAGGGTTTGATCACTGTAGAATTTTGTGCTACTAACAAGCAAATAGCTGATATTTTCATAAAAGCTCTAAGTAGAGATCACTTTAACAGGAACAAGTTAGAATTAGGGATGATTAAGATCACCTAAAAGGAACCAGTCTTAACTCAAAAATTGGTTAGAGAAATTATGAATTTTTGTACATAATTAGATTAGATATTGCTCAGTCTCATACTTTCATCAGTATACTCTTGTGCCATATGCTAAAATGACTCATTAATCTCTAATGATATTATCTATATTTTCTTTGAAAATTCAAACTTACACAAGAGATTTCTCAGTGAAGAACCTGGTTCATCAAGATTACTTGGTACGTATTCTCCACTCTGTATATTTTGGAATAATTATATTTGGATTATGATCAAGAGGAGGGTCCCATTTAATCCTAATCTCCTTGAGCTTATCCATTACGAAATGAACCAGTTTCATTAAAAAGAGTCCCAAAAATGTAATAAGCGCCTAGATTCTAGGGAGAGTTATAAACGTCTCCTCAAACTGACTCCCAGGTTGATTAGACATTTGAACTTCTGAACCTCTGAAAAAGTAGATGTTACCCAATTAAACTCTACCTCTTTAAATTGATTAGGCCTTAATTGTTTCTTCAATTCTTAATTTCCAAGCCATAAAAAATCTCTCTATTTCCTGTCATCTTCCAAACACACAAATACTCATCTTCTCTAATACCTAAACACAGCGATGGTAAATCCTTCTGAGAATCCTTCATCACCACCCAATGAAACAACACCCACACCATCCATCATACCTTTAATCATACCCACCTTTAAGAAAAGAAGTTTCAAGATACTGGCTCACAAGGTTATTGCTGGAAAAGAACAAATCAAGAAAATCAATAAGCAATTGAGGGCAAGTTAGGGAGTTGAACCCTAAAAATCTGAAGACTCTTTCAAATCTTCAACTGAGGGGGAAGAAACTGTTTCATCTAAAATAGAGCAGGTAAAATCTGGTCCTAAAGTTACATCTGAAATAACCTCTGAAGTTACTGCAAATCTGGAAATTAGATTTGTTCTGGTAGGAAAAGTGACTGGGGTAAAGACTGTTGAGTCTGAGAAAATGGGTGGTAAAAATAAAAGGAGAAAAGAAAAGAAGAGTGAGGGTGCTCAAGGTGATGTGAGGGGAATGGGACAAGGAGTGGCTGAATCTTCACCTACCCCTATTGGTTTGACTGAAGAAATTGGAGTTATGGAGTGAGTGAGTGAGGAATAGGCTGGAAAAGAAGAAAGTGTGAAAGAAAAAGGGGGAAGTGGGTTCGGAGAAGCTACTAAGGGGTTGATTAGATTGGGGAAGAAGGTTCAAGAACTTGTTCCATCTGAGCAGGAACCCATTGAAGACTTACTGAAAAAGGTGTCAGACAGTTACAATCCTAAAACAAAAAGGAGTTCCGGAGTTAGAGTCCCTAGTACTGCTAGGGCAAACAAGAAAAGAAAAGATGCCTCGTCTATCCCTGTAGAGACTCCCTCCTACAAGAGGAAGAGCTACAATGAGTCAAAACAAAGTGAGGCTGAACTGGAAAATGCCTTAGAAGAAAGTAAGAGAAAAGCCATTGCTAAGGGAAAGAAGAAGGTGGTTTAGCCTGAGATGGACCTGGTTCTTCAGGATGAAGAGGAGGCAGAAGAAATGGAGGTTGTGACTCCAAAGGCAAAGAAGATCAAGACTTCTACAAAGAAGTCTGTTTCAAAGACAAAGTCAGTAGGGCTATCTACCTTGGTCAAAAGAACCAGGTCTGCCTTGAAGTCCAGCAAAGTGAAAATAGTGGAAGAAGAATGGAGTGGGGAAGAATAAGAAGAAGAAGAATCTGATGCAGAGAAGGACAAGATGGTTAAGTTTGGGAAAATATCCATCTTGAAAGGTAGACTACTTAGGAACTTGGAGGAGGAAGGCATGGTGATGCTGCTGGAAAAATTACAATTGCAAGGTTGGAAGGACATGGTCGTTCAGATGGATGGAAAGCTTGCCAGAACTAATATTGTGGAGTTCATGGCAAATTGTGAGATCAAGAATGGTAGAGTCACCGGTGTAGTGAAGGAGGTGACTGTGAGTTTTGATAACAGGGAACTGGGAGAGATATTAGGTGTACATATTGCATGGTACAATGACTACAAGAAGCTCAAATGGACAAGTTTAGAGAATCTCCCTACTGCCTTTTCCATTACAAGAAAATTTGGTGACAATGAAGAAGAGCTTGAGCCCAAGGCTATATACAAAAGTGAGATGAAGCCACCCCATAAAATGTTGTTCGAATTTGTAAACAAAGTTGTGCTGCCTAGGCAGGAAAGGAGCCACATTCATGGACTTGGTCCTTATGAAATGTCTGGACAGTGGAAGGCAAATCAATTGGCCTGGATTCATCATCCAGCTTCTCGATAGGGTTCTGACTGGCGCCAAAACTCATGTCATACCCTATGGGTTCATTCTCACGGCTGTACTCGCACACTTTAAGGTACCCATCAAGAAATGGGAGGTTGGTACAAGCAAGGATCACTTTGGGGCAAACACTTTGACTACTTGTGACTATGAAGTCCACACCACTCCCAAAGAACCTGGTTCATCCAAAAAGGTACCTGTGAACAGCAAAGTATGAGCCTCGGTGCAAGAAATTGGGGCTAAGGATGCTGAAATAGAAAGGCTGAAGAAGAGGTTGGCAGAAGTAGAAACTGAGAGAGATGCTCTTAAAGCTGAGCTTGCAAAAGTCAATGAGAAGAATGATGGCATTCTTCATGATATGCTGAAACTGCATCAAGCCAAGAACCAAGAACCAAGAACCCGGTTCTTCCTAAGATGAAAACCTTCCTAGCCTAGTTAGCCAACCAGTGACCCGGATGGGATTTCTTTTTATTCTTTTTGCTCATGATCCAGTATTTTTATTTCTCTTTATGCTTTGTGGGTGACTAAGTATCAATGATAATTAACTGTTTTGTGCTATAACTGTTTGATGATACTTCTTAGATGGCTAATATCATTAGATTGATAAATGATGCTTGACTCCATAATTGCATTTGAAGTAGCCCCAGACGCCATGAGTAATTTCTATTAAAATCTGGTTATCTAACATAATTTCTATGCAACTTTTCGATGATGCCAAAAGGGGGAAGATAGGTTGTGCTTTTACTTTGGACTATGATGTTTATAACCTAATGAACCTGGTCCTTGATAATTTGTGACTCTAAAATAAAAATTGTTCTAACATTGTGTTGATGTTTAGCTAAGTTGACACAGGGCCTATGCTTATGAAAAACACAGAGTTTGTCATCATCAAAAAGGGGGAATTTGTTGAGCCAAGTGAAGTTTGTTTTTATGTTTGACAAAGGAACTCAAACATGAACTAGGTCCATACATAGTGTACACAGACACAAGCAGATTCGAGCATAAGGGATGTACGTAAAGCAGATAAGCTTAAGTTGTATATCTGATATCTCCTGATCGAAAAGGTTGCATAAATGATAAGGAGAAGGACTCCTTACTAGAAGAGAACTTTATTCAAGATAAGGGAGGAGTTAGAAGTTGAAGATAATTAGAACTCTTCCACCATGGAAGAGTAGCATTAGAACACTAGTTATTTCTTATTCTACTAATTCTATATATTGCAGGAAGTTCTCATTCTATAGGCACGCACAAATGCTGAAGATAAACGTGAGTTGAGAGCAAAATAGCAAGGCATTTTACAAACAATTCTTGTGTGATTCAAGTGTGCGAACCAGAAGCTACATGAACCAGATAGAAGAATCAGTTCCAAATGTCTGTCTTTTATTCTAGTTCAATTGTAGTAGGGCTTTTCAAATTGTACCTTTTAGCTTTATCTAGAGGCAATTGTATTAAGTACTCTGAGTATTCAAGTTAGAGTTAACTTGAAGTTATCACAACAGTTAGAGGCTGGTTGCCACAACGGGATTATAGGTAATCCTTAGGTTTATAAAGAGTTTTGTAAATGTTGTTTTGGCTCAGTGATTTAGTGAAGTGTTGGGAAAAATCCTACTGAGTAGTAGGTCGTGGTTCTTTCACCTTTTGAGCCAGTTGTTTTCCATGTAAAAATACTTGTGTTCTTTACTTTCTGCATTTACTATTTCCGTAACAGTAGTATAAAGAACTCTTAGAAGAACCAGGTCCTTATATAATCAGTGCACGTGAAAATTGGACACCACACAAATCACTCCCCCCCTCTTGTGTGGTATTGAAGTATAAAACATCAATTGGTATCAGAGTGGGTTCTCCTTGAAGAGGTTTACACCTTAGGAAAAGATAAACATGAGTGCACCGCCTGGAAACTGGGAAGGGCAATCCACTTCTAGGCCACTACTCTTTAACGGCCAGTACTACTCTTGGTGGAAAAACAGGATGAGAGATCACATTATAAGAGAGGACTATGAGCTATGGGACATTGTCACCGATGGTCCACTAGCTACCTTAAAGATAAATGTTGAAGGAGTAGAGGTGCCAAAGACAAGATCGAATTGCACTGTTGAGGACTTGAAGAAATGGGAGAAGAATGATAAAGCCAAGAAATGGCTTGTTTGAGGACTTGGTCCAGATGAGTACAGCAGAATCCAAAGTTGTACCACTACTAAGAAAATTTGGGGCACACTGCAAGTGGCTCATGAAGTAACACCTCAGGTGAAGAGATCTAGAGGAACTCTATTGTATTCTCAATATGAGAACTTTGCTATGAAGGAAGGAGAAACCATTCAAGAGATGTACACAAGGTTCACTACACTGACAAATGAGCTAAAGTCTCTTAGAAGGATTATTCCTAAAGAAGATAGAGTCGAGAAGATACTAACTAGGGTTTTGCCTATCACTTGGGAGAGCAAAATCACTGTCATTTAGGAATCAAAGAATATTGCCTCTCCCACTGGATGAATTAATTGGAAATCTCACTGCCTATGAACTTTGGAGACAAACTATGAAAATGGATGTACCTAAGAAGGAAAGGAGCTTGGCACTCAGAATCACTGAAGGTTCTGATCTAGAAGATGATGAAATGGCTATGATCACCAAGGGACTTCAAGAAGCACCTAAGGAGAGGAAAATGCTCTTCAAGAAGTGGAAACTATATCAAGTCAAAAGCTCCTGAGAAGCAAACCAATGATGGCTTCTACAAGTGTGGAAAAACGGATCACCACATCAAGAACTGTCCTTTATCGGAAATTAAATGGAAGAAGGAAAGAGCTAAATGAAGGAACAAGAAAAAGGAACAGGTTCAACCCAAGAAAAGCAACAACAAAGGATCAACCAAGTCTATGGTCGCTGCTTGAGGAGAAAGCTCAGATGAAAGCTCAGACGATGATGAGGATGAACAAGCACTTATGGCCATCGGGGAATCTGATGAAGAAACTGAGGTAAGTGTAATTCATCTCAAAGACAAAATTAAATTGTTGCCTAAAAAAAGGTTGTCTAAGTTACTTCTAGAACTAATTGATGAATCTGAGGATGTAAACAATAAAAAGGAACAGTTGTCTAAAGAATATGTGATTTTGAAGGCTAAATGCAAAAACTTGGAACTTAGGGTTAGTGAAACTGTAAATAAAAATACTGTGTCAAAGAACCAGGTTCATGCACTTAACTGTCCTAGAGCTTAGATCTGAAAATCTAAAATTAAAATTAGGAACGGGTAAAAAGACAACTGATCACACACAACTCACTCTAGAAGAAAATGTAGGAAAAATGGAAGATGAGTTGTATAAAAGGGATGAGCAGGTAATAATCCTAAAGGAGGATCTAAGCAAGGTCAAGCATGAGCTAAACATAACTTGTAAATGGAACATGTCCTCCAATACACTTTCATGGCTGCACGAACACCATAGTAGAAACAGAAGAGGACTTGGCTTTGGGAACCTGGCACCTAAGTGGGATCCCAAAAGCAAGTACCTCACATTTCCTGAGAACAAGATTTTCACACACTGTGGTAAAACTGGTCACTATAAAAGTGAATGCACTGTAAAAGAAAAGGCAAGTCAAAAGAACAAAGAGTTTATTCAAGGAAAGAATAGGATACCGAGTTAGGCTAAAAAGAATTTGATTCATCCGTTTGCCTATAGAAAGGGACCCAAACTAGTTTGGGTTAAAAAGACTAACCCCTGATTTCCTTTTACAGGTCCAAATGAAGTGGAGCATCCAAATATGGTACATGGATAGTGGCTGCTCAAAGCACACGACGGGAAACAAGAACCAGTTCCTTTCATTTGAGGACCTTAAAGGAGGTAATGTCTCCTTTGGAAATGTGAAGAAAGGTTAGATCATTGGGGTTGGAAAGGTAGGTAAGACTGATTCTCACTCCATTGGGAATGTCTACTTGATAGATGGACTGAAGTACAATCTAATAGGTGTATCATAATTGTGTGATAGAGGTAACATGGTAGCATTCACCTCTACAAAATGCTTTCTGATTAATCTTACCACTGACAAGATAGTTTTGTAGGGAAAAAGAGTGAACAACATATACGTTGTAGATCTGTCCACACTTTAAGATAATGAACTCACTTGCTTAAGTGTGTTGGATAATGATCTCCTCATTTGGCATAAGAGACTTGGACATGCCAGTCTAAGTCAACTCGACAAACTAGTCTCCAAGAACTTGGTGATTAGGCTGTCTAACAATATGTTCAAGGAAGATAAAGTTTGTGAGGCTTGTGCAAGGGGGAAGCAGGTAAGATCCTCTTTCAAAAGTAAGAAAGTGGTAAGCACCACCAGAACGGTGGAACTGGTCCATATAGATCTTTGTGGACCAATGAGAACATTGAGCAGAGGTGGTAAGAGATATGTGATGGTGCTTGTTGATGATTGCTCTAGGTTTACTTGTACATTGTTTTCAACATCTAAAGATAAAGCATTTGAG
Organism: Nicotiana tabacum; assembly: GCF_000715075.1. NCBI lineage: Eukaryota > Viridiplantae > Streptophyta > Magnoliopsida > Solanales > Solanaceae > Nicotiana > Nicotiana tabacum. The sequence continues at coordinate 41,890,668 of NC_134101.1, forward strand.
CAGCATGTGTTTGAAGTAGGATCTTGTGCGAATTGAGACATCCTTTCCACTTAATGTATCCAACTAGGTAATCAACTCTCATTAATTAGGTTTGATCATGGTACTAAATTTGAGAATGCTAAATTTATTGAATTTTGTGATGAGCATGGCATAAATCATAATTTTTCTGCTCCTAGGACTCCACAACAAAATGGAGTAGTTGAAAGAAAGAATAGGACATTGGAAGAAATGGCTAGGACTATGCTTCTTTCTAGTAAGCTGCCCCATGGTTTATGGGCAGAAGCTGTGAACACTGCATGTTACACCATAACTAGGTGCATGACTAGACCTCTTATTGAGAAGACTCCCTATGAGTTACTTAAAGGGAGAAAGCCAAACATATCCCATCTTACGGCATTTGGATGTAAGTGCTTTATGCATAATAATGGTAAAGACTCCCTAGGTAAGTTTGATTCCAGAAGTGATGAGGGAGTATTCTTGAGATATTCTTCACATAGTAAAGCTTATAAGATTTATAACAAAAGAACTATGTATGTAGAAGAAAGTGTACATGTGTTTTTTGATGAAACTAATATTCTTTCTAAGAGACATGAACATGATGATGAAGCAATTGGACTGGTAAGAAACTCAAATGAAACAATAGCCCAGACTGATGCTGCACTAGAGGAAGGAACAGGGGATGGAACATGTCCTTCCACCCAGGGCAACTTGACTGGAGGAACTGAACAAAGAGGAACGGATCCTCAAATCTCGAGGGAACCTGTCCATGAAACTGTTCCTCAATAACAAAATATTGAAGTAACATCTAGGGGAAATAAGCTGGTTGTGAAACCTTACAAGTATCAAAGTTCTCATCCCATTGAGAACATAATTACTGATCCAACCTCTGGAATCAAAACCAGATCTTCTTTGATGAATCTTTGTGCTTTTGATGCTTTTTTATCTCTTATTGAATCTAAAAATGTTGTTGAGGCTTTGCAGGATGCAGACAGGGTGAATGCAATGCAATATGAACTCAACCAATTTGAGAGAAGTCAAGTTTGGCATCTGGCACCAAGACCCAAGGACAGATCAGTCATTGGCACAAAATGGGTTTTTAGAAACAAACTTGACAAAAATGGAACAGTTACAAGGAACAAGGCAAGATTGGTGGTTCAAGGATATAGTCAAGAGGAGGGCATAGACTATCTTTTGCTCTAGTTGCAAAATTGGAGGCAATTAGACTCTTTATAGCCTTGCTGCTTATATGGAATTCACTCCCCATCAGGGTTCTCTGTAGTGGTCTTTGCTTATAGCCTTATAACCTTGGTGCTTATAGGTGAACTATGCTACCACGGAGAAGGAGTTCTTTGTAGTGGTCTTTGCTTTCGACAAGTTTAGATCTTATCTAGTGGGGAGCAAAGTGATAATGCATACTGATCACTCGGTACTGAAATATCTGATGAGCAAGAAAGTGTCAAAACCGCATCTAATGCAGTGGGTACTGTTCCTGGAAGAGTTTAATCTTGAAATCAAATATAGAAATGGAACGGAAAACCAAGTGGCTAGCCATCTATCGTGATTGGAGAAACCACCTATTGAAACCGTGGACATACGGGAAGAGTTCCCGGATGAGCAGATTTTTTCCATTGTTGTAGTCTCTGATAGACTTCCATGGTATGCTGACATAGCCAACTCTTTGGATACTGGATGGCTACCACATGACTTGACCTCTGACTTGAAGAGGAAGCTGTAAAGCGAGGTAAAAAGCTACATCTGGAATGACCCTTTTTTGTTTAAATTGTATGCAAATGGCATGATTCAGAGATGCATACTAGAATGGGAAATGGGAAGTATATTATCCCATTGTCATGATAGAGCATCTGGAGGACACTATGGAGGAAATAGGACATCAGCGAAGGTCATGGAAGTCGATTTTTACTGGTTGTCCTTGTACAAGGACGCAAGATCCCACGTGGCTACATGTGATAAGTGCCAACAGACAAGTATCATTAGTAAGAGGGACGAGATGCCCCTAAATTCCATTTTAGTATGTGAAGTCTTCGATGTCTGGGGCATCAATTTTATGGGTCCCTTCCCATCGGACTATTCCTATGAGTATATCCTAGTGGCCATAGACTATGTCTCCAAGTGGGTCGAGGTAATCCCCACTAGGACAAACGATGCTCGGATAGTATGTGAATTTCTTTGGAAGAATATTTTCACTCGTTTTGGAACTCCTCGAGTCATCATCAGTGATAATGAGTCACATTTTGTCAATAAACAGTTTGCCACACTGTTGTCTAAATATGGGGTAACTCATAAAACAAGAACCTCATATCATGCTCAAACTTGTGGGAAAGTAGAAGTATCTAACCGTGAACTCAAAATAATTCTAGAAAGAACGATTAGTGCTTCCAAAAAAGATTGGTCAGTAAAGTTAGATGAAACTCTATGGGCGTATAAAACAACGTTCAAAACAACCATAGGGACTTCACCCTTCAAGTTGATATATAGAAAGTCATGTCACTTACCTGTGGAGATAGAGCATAAGACTTATTGGGCAATTAAATTGCTTAATCTTGATCTTAATCTTGTAGGTGAGAACAGAATGTCACAGATGAATATCTGGAGGAATTCAGAATGGACGCATATGAGAATGCGTGAGTTTTCAAGGAAAAGACGAAAAAATGGCATGACCGTTTGATTAAATCGAAAGAATTTCATGAAGGGGAAAATGTCTTGCTGTACAATAGTAGATTCAGATTATTCCCCGAAAAATTTAAGTCTAGATGGATGGGACCGTATATGGTGAAGCATGTATCACCCATATGGAGCGATTGAAGTCCAGAACATGGAAGGAATGGAGAGTTTCAAGGTGAATGGGCATAGGTTTAAACCATATCTGGATAGAGGACTTGCTCAGCAATCCACGAGCATCATAATCAGTTGAGGATGTCCGGTTGAGTCAAGCTGACGAATATAACTCAGAACTACCTCTAACTCTTCTGCTAGTGTGATTTTTTTAATTTTTTTTTAGTTTTTGTTGTAGCTTAGACTAGGTAAATTTAGTGTATATTATGATTTGGTCGTTGTAGGAAAGTATATATTGAGGAATGGTGGAATTGAGGCCATCAAAAGGCAATTTGTACGTGTATAGGTGCACGATCGCGCACCTGGAGGGGTGTACCACACATTTGGTCGCGCAAAATACGGCGTCAGCATGTCTGAAGGTGCGTGGCCGCGCACGAGGGGTGTTGAATACGCATCAGGCAGCGCATGTTTCACATACTTTTTGGTATATGTGCACGGCCGCGCACATGTTAACCTGACCACGCACCAGGTAAGTATCTGAACCCATTTTCTTATAACCCATATTTCACCCCCCCCCCAATCCTTCCCCCTTTTCTCTACTCTTTTACCAAACCCAACCCTAACTCATTCCAATTTCCCCCTCTCTCTCGCGCGTGCCTCAAACATGCACAACACCCCCTCCCTCACTTTCTTCCCCCATTTCCCCCTCCCCAAGTGTGTCTTCATCAATTGAACCCCCACGTATGTAACTTCTTCCATGTTTTCTTTTCGTTATTTTCTTTTTCTTTTGGGGTCAAGGACTGGTTTTCACCATGGATGTTGAGAGTATGGCTGCTATGTAGTTGAATTGTTGTGTATGTAGTCCACCCAGGACTAAAATTAATTTGTGTGGAATAGGAGCAGCCTTGCATGTCAGGTGTTTGTGTAAATACCACAATGAGGTTATGCAGTATTTTCTAGAATTTGTTGCCCACCCAATAAAACTACATATACTTTATTTGGGTGAACTGATACTGGGGGTATACTCTAATGATTGTGGGATAGAAACTTCACATGGCAAGGAGGGTGTATCTTCGTGACCACTATACAAGTGATTTCTGAGTAGCCCTTCTTGGTCCGAAGAGTGGTTTAATTATTGATATTTGTCGGGTTGTTTCAGGTGCAAATGACCACTTTAAAATAAAAAAAATCCAAGAGCCTCCACCGGTAGACAAGCAGGCACGTCTAGAGCTAAAGATGTGGGCACTTCGAGGTCGCATGCTTCTGCATCCTCTTGCCCATATGATCAAAACAGGTTTTTCTCCTGGGAAGCCCAAGACCCGTTTAATAGCAAGGCGAACAAAAAGCGAATACCTAAAAGGGGAATCGACATCGGGTCTCTTCTCAATGAGTGTTACAAGGTTCATAAGGAATTAGTTTGGCGGGGAATAAGGGTGTTCTTCGAAAAACCTGACGAGGCCAATTTGACTGTTGTTAGGGAATTCTACGCAAATTGTCCAGAACATTAAGACTATGTGTGTACAGTCCGAAAGAAGAAGATAGACTTTTCCAAATAAGATATCCAAAGGGTCTACCACTTACCGGAGTATGTGAACCACCTCGATACAACCAATTACTTTTTGGTGCACATCAAGCAACCATACCCGTGGACTACGTTCTTTAAGACCATCTGTGTGCCCGGGAAAGAGGTGGTGTGGTTAATCAAGGACCACAAATTTCATTCTGTTGCACTCACTTTTGAAGGGAAGTGTTGGTTATACATCATTAATAACCGCTGGATGCCTTTCGGCAACACAAGTGAGGTAAATGGTCCACGGGTTGCTCTGATCTGGTGCTTTGTCAATGGCCACGACTTTGATATGGGTAAGGTCATTCAAGACGAGATGATAATTCAGTGTCCGGTACAAAGGTATGGGTTATTTTTCCCATTGTTAGTCACTCGGTTGTGCCGTGAGGCACGGGTACTAGAAAACAAGGCTACAGATGGAAAAATCAAGAAAGAGAAGAATTTTCGGGCTGATATAAAGTTGTCATTGGGAAGGAACCTACTGTGGTTGTTGAGGTTGAGAGTGAGGAGTTTGATGCACCCGTAAAGGAAGGGGAAGTGCACGGAGAGGATGTTGATGCTACTACTACGCATTAGCAGGATATTAGAGAACCTTCCGGCAGTGTGTGGGAAACAAGAATGGTTGCCTTGGAATAGGAGATGGCGGGGATGCACACTTCTGTTACTAATTTGGGCACTCGAGTGGATCCACTTGCCGGGCAAAATGCCAAGTCCGAGGGAGATCATGCATGGCTGCGCGCACTCAGCAGGGCTTGTCACCTGGACCTGGCACTGTCCCCGACACGGATTGACCCAATCAGGGGAGTTTTCTTTCACCTTTGCATTTTAATTTTGTGACATGGGGACATGCCACTAGTTAAGTGTGGGGGTGGGGTATTGTAAATAGCGATGTCTAATTTGCTTTCCTATTGAAAAAAAATACACAAAAACAAAAATTCCAAAAATATTTTCTTATTTTGTTAGGATAACTTCTTCACTTATACCTCTATGGGTTTCTTGTTTGGTTCTTTACCATGATCGTAATATTTTGAACCAGACACATTTTAGAGTAGATTTTTATTTTTTCTTTATTTTTAGATAAGTTTTTAAAAAGTTACTTGTGGTTGGCAAAGTTGATTGCGCCTGACTGGTGGGATGCATGATCCCGCCCTTGTAAGTTATAGAGACCATTGGTGACTACGGTCCAAATTCTGTGCCTATCCAAAATGCTATGTGTAGTGAGGCGAATGTTTGCTTAGTGATCATGCCTGACATGGTCTAAAACTTGGGTTAGTTTTGGCTCAAGGCGAAATCATAGGTAATAGATGCGTTGGGAGATGACAATAGCTTTCTTTGATAGCCCTTTTTCGATTGCTTTGAACCCTCCTAAACTGATAAGTTATCCCTAGTTAGCCCAGTTAAGCCTAATTCCCTCTTTCTTTGGCAATCACATTACAACCTAAACCCGTAGACATCCCTAAGCACTTGAATGCCTTGTGTGTGATTATAAAAGATGTAAAGACATAAGTGTGGGGGTGGGGGTTGATTTTGAGTGGAACTAACAAGAAATAGAAAAAGTGCATCATCATGAATGTATGTGAGGTACGAGAGCAGGGGATTGTGAAAAGTGAAAAAAAAAAAGAAAAAAGAAAAAAAAAGAGATATGCTCATGTTGAGTAAAGAAATAAAAGTGAACTTTCCCATGATGATGTAAAGTCCTTGTATGTTGTTCTTAAAGAAATGAAAACTGGGTGCTATTCTGAATTGGAAGTTGGGGGCAATTATCACTGGTAGATCACGTGTGAAGTTGTAGGTATTAAAGTGCCTAGGGAGGAATAGATACTCTTATACATATTATATCCAACTTGTCTCATAATGTATGTTACAACCAAATACAAAGTTCTACATGATCTAGATGAGACTGTTCCTACATTAGTGGAGAGTTACACGATAGCTAAGCTTATGGTATTCTTGAAAGCATGATTCACTTCTTTGTGAGAACGAGTGATTGTTGTGTATTACCCTAGGATATTATTTGCAATTGGTGTGTGAATGGGCATTGTATTTTTCTTGTGAGGTGTATTGAGGATTTGGCGCCAATTTGACCACAATACTAGTGGGATGTCATGACCGGGATTAAGGTTGAATGTGATCACAGGATGTTGTCTAGTTGATTCTGGCAGGCCACTTGTCTAAGGAGGTTGCAATTTTAGAAGCAATTTAGTCTTAGATGTGCTCGGGACGAGCAAAAGCTAAGTGTGGGGGCGTTTGAAGAGCTTAAAATTACTCAATATTTATGCCCGCTTTGTGCCCTTATTACTCATATTGATATTCAATTGTTGCTACTTAGTCACTCAATTTCCATTATTCATTCACAATTGAGAATCTTTGTTTTTACTCTTACTTAGTTAATAACTCAAAATCAAAGGTTTATTTTTCTGAATAGTGTTAAGCTGAAGATTTCTTTTAGAATTACTATCTTTGAATAGCGAGCCTAAGTTTTATACATTGGTTTTGCACTCGTCATTAACTCAACTACTCAGATAATTTCTCTTTATTCCTGCCATTGTTTCCCTCCATATTTCCACTTTCCCCTCTTCTCCCATTTTCTGCATTAGAAACTTTCATTTTCAGAGCTATATATTCACCATATAATTCCTCTTCGAGAGATGAAATTCCTGATGAGCATTAGGTCAGTTATTATTTTTCTTTTTGTATTTTAATTCTTTTAAGTTTGTTCATTTTAGTTTCATCAATATATGTGATGACTCGATAGCTCATTTGGAGATCTAGCCCTTATTTTCGTGTTCCGAGACTTCGATTAGCTCTGTTTAGTATTTTTCGATTTGCGTCCATAGTCCCTCCCTTTTCGGAAAGACTTTATGTGAAAAATTGACGAAAATATGTTTAGCTTTTAAAATAACTTGAGTTGATTACGGTCAATATTTTGTATAAACAATTCCGGATCAGTATTTTGACGATCGCGGTGGGTCCGTATCATGATTTTGCACTTCGATATATGCCCGGAATTGAATTCGAAAGTCCCTAACTTAAGTTGACCTGATCTTTTGAAAACTAGTAATTTGAAGGTTTAAAGATTTCCTAGGTTTGACCGTAGGTTGACTTTATTGCTACCGGATTTGAATTTCAGTTCCGAAACTTGGTATAGGTTCATTTTACTATTTAAAACTTGTCTGCAAAATTAGGTACAAAACGGAGTTGATTTGATAAGATTCGGACGCTCGGTTATGAATTTGGAAGTTCTTGAGTTTCTTTGAAAATTTCACGTATTTTGATGTTCGATTAGTAGTTCTAGGTATTATTTTGGTATTTTGATCATGCGAGCGAGTTCGTATAATATTATTATACTGTTGTGCTATTTGGTTTGGAGCCCGAGGGGCTCGGGTGAGTTTCAGACGCATTTTGGATGAGTTTGCATGATTTGAGTTGTTGGTTTCTGGTGTTTAGTGCAGGTCTCGCATTTGCGAGGTCTGGCGCACAATTGCGAGCCTCGCTTTTGCGAAGAGTTGTTCGCATTTGCGATCATGGGCTTGGCTGGGTGAATCTTGCATTTACGAGGATTTTGTTCGTTTTAGCGAACTATGGCCGTTCGCTTTTGCGAAGGAAGTGGTCGCATTTGCGACACAGGTCACTTGAGTGTGGTTCGCATTTGCGAAGCTTCTGGCCGCATTTGCGAAGGTGGAGTTTTCACATTTGCGGTATAAATGTCACATTTGCGACATCTGGGCTTATGAGACAGGGTTCACATTTGCGACCTCTGTCTCGCATTTGCGGGCATTTCTTCGCAAATGCGACACCTGCAACTAAAAGAGGAAAAAGTGGGACTTAACTTATTTTACACCATTTCTTAACCCTAAACACTGTAGAGGCGGTTTTTCAAGAGAATTTTCTTTCCAAAATCATTGGTAAGCAATTTTAATCCATTCCTTTTCAATTGCCCATTACTTTTCATGTGTTTTCAACATCAAATCTAGGATTTTCATGGTATAAATTAGGGATTTAGGCAGAAATTGAGGATTTTGAGAAACTGAGATTTAGACCTCAAATTGAGGTCGGATTTCGAAATTAGGTAATTGAGTTTTGGTCCGAATCTTGAGTTTTGACCAAGCGGGCCGAGGTTGACTTTTTAAAAAATGATCAAAATTGAACCTTTTTCATTGATGGGTAGTTTCTAAAGCTGATTTTGAACCGTTTGATCGATAATTTGATATATTTGATTGATTTGGAGGCTTGTTCAAAAGGCAAAGCCGTGGTTGATTGATTTTTTTAATTGCGGAGCGAGGTAAGTATCGTGGTTAACCTTGACTTGAGGGACTAGGACTTGTTGGTCTATTTGATACGTATTTTATGTGTGGGGACAACGTATATATGAGGTGACGAGTATCTATGCATTTCCATTGCGTTGAAGTATGCAGGTGGAGATTGTTTATTTGTATTAAATTATTTTGTTAATTATGTTATCCATGCTTAGGTTATATTATTATTTCTTTAAATTATTCGTTTCGTATTTATTGCTTATTTCAAAGATGTTGTACATTTTGAAATTTGAGTTTGATATCGTGGCACTATATTTGAAGTGAAATTGTTCCCGCCTTGACTTTTTATTATTCGGATTTGTATTATTGCTTGGTGAGGAAGAGAGAGAAGCACGAAGGGTGTTGCCGTGCCTTATTTGCATTCATTATTATACATTGAGATATTTGAGAGTAAAAGCACGAAGGGTGATGTCGTGTCGGTGAGTAAAAGTACGAAGGGTGATGTCATGCCGGTGAGTAAAAGCACGAAGGGTGATGCCGTGCCATTATATTCATGATATTACATGGTGAGGATGAGAGTAAAAGTACGAAGGGTGATTACGTGCCATTTTTCATATTGCTTTATTTGATTTTCGATTTTGGTGATTTACTTGGTTATATTGTTGTCTAATTCAGAAGATGTTATTTCATGATTTCGTACTTGCCATTTTTATGATATTCCCCCCCCCCTGCATGTCCCTTCCCAGTTAATATCTTATCGTTCTACTTGTTGTCTTGTTGCTTCATATATATATTTGTACAGGGTTTTTACGTAGGTATCTTGTCATAACCTCGTCACTACCTCATCGAGGTTAGGCTTGACACTCACAGAGTACATGTGGTCGGTTGTACTCATACTACACTTTGTACAGATACTGGTATCGATCCCAGCTGTGCTTAGAGGTGCATCGACTCGGATCACTTTCACTACAGAGACTCGAGGTAGATCTGCTGGCGTTCACAGACCTTGAAGTCCTCTTCTATTCCCTAACTTTACTGTTTATCTCTTTCGAACAGTTGTATTTATTTCATACGAAGTTTGTAGGCTTCTAATTGCTCATATACTCGTGACTTCAGATTTCTGGGAGTAGTTAGTATCACGTTGTTATATTCGTACTATGTTACATTTGGAATTTATTTCTCGTTAAATATTATTAATTTATTTTTAACTGTTAAAATTGGTTAATTACTTATTTCACGTCGGCTTACCTAGCAAGTGGATGTTAGGCGCCATCACAATTCCAATGTTGGGATTCCGGGTCGTGACAATATGATTGCTGGACACACATTTGTGCTTTATATTTAGGATATAGATATGTAGTTTATTTCAGTACTTAGCTTTACCCAAATCATGACATTGTGTAGTTCGTTGATTCTCTGTGATCCTCTTTGCCAATTACTTGGGTTTGACTATTTGTAGAGTATATTGTGGTTTATTTTTTTATTTTATTTTGGATTTTAAAAAAGCAGATCTTTTGGTGCTCTAGATTGGGTTTGTTGGGTAGTTTGTGGACAATATTTTGTATCATCTTTTTGTCTAATGTTTAGTTTGTAGTGATCGATCATTCTTTTTGGTGTATCTTAAAAAATGTGTTCTATTTATTTTGCTTAATCATTAATTTGAGAAGATGTATCCTTGTTTATAGGCAAGTAGAATCAGCCAATTTTGAAAATTAAACTGTCTAAGGACAATAATTATTGTTCCTGTAAATCACCTCTACTATTTGGAGGGCAAGGATAGTCCGATCACAACTTTAATGTCAAAATGCCTAAAAGATGCACTACTTTAATTTGATCAATAAATGCTTCATCTCAGTTCCTCTTTATATTTGATTCACCTCTCTCTCTTTTTCTTATGAATATGCAGTCATGCCAAAGATTAAACGTTTTCGGAATCCACTAAAGTCAGCTCGTGAACCATTTGATGCTCATGGACATTCTTCATCATCAACAACTCCAGTCCAATCACATGCTATAGAGCCCTCAACAACAGTACAATCCCTCCCATATGCTCATGAAGTCCCGCAACAAGAACAATCTCTAATTCTGCCTTCTAATTCAAGTGCAACATATGTGCACCATGTAGGACGGGAACCTACAAAGTATTGGACAATAGAGGCAAAAGGTATATGCCTTACATGTATTTTTACTTCAGTTTATGAGAATCTTATTTTTTTCTTTCCTTTTTGGTTGAGTAACTTGTTTTCATGTTAAAGACTCAGAAGATGCTACCAAGAAAATTAGGGTCAAGGTCAATGAGATTAACAACCTAATTGTTGGGGAGCGCATCATTGTGGATTTTGATGACTATAACACAACATATGGTGAAGCACAAGGATTGCTTGCTAGATATTGTGGATCGTTGGTAATTGATTGTAATTTATTCCCAATTAGTTTTGAGGAGTGGTCAGGGCCATTAGTCATGCCTAAGAAGTACATAGAAGGTTGATTTGAAACTATACTAAAGGTACAAGTGTTATTACATACATATGTATTAATTGCACCTAGATTTTTATACACATGAAAAAACTAACTTTCATTTTTTGTTTGAAGCCTCGATTTGATTTTCGGGTAAGTGAGTCCATATACTGCAATGCTAGTCTATCGAAGAAGTGGGCTACACATAGGCAGAGTTTGTGGAATGAATATTTTGACCCAACTAGAAGCAAAAATAAAATTATAAGTAATGTGCCAACAAGTATAAATAAAGATCAACACGCTAGTTTTGTTGCTTATCGTTAAAAATCATCAACAATGGTAAGATTTAGATTATTTTAACAAGTTTCATCATAATTAAATGAAGATAATTTTTTAAATTTGTAATTGTTTTATTGATAGGAGCTTTGTAGAAGAAATAAAAAAATTCAAAAGAAGCAAAGAATGCCACACACTGGTGGTTCAAAAGGTAACTCGAGAAGACGATACGAGCTGGTATGCACATTACCTTTTTAATTTTACTTTTTCTCTAATTAAAATATTTTATGAAAACTTTTTAAATACATTTCTTTCTTAGTTTTTGGAAAACGGAAAAACTCCTAGTCGTGGAAAAATATTTATTGCAACTCATAAGAGAATTAATGGATCATTTGTAAATGATGCGGCAAGGACTATAGGGGTAAGTATAGCTTTGGTGTATTTTTCTAGTATTATTTTCATTATTTTTGTATAACATCCTGCATCTCAAATCTTACTATCTTGTACTTACTAATTGATATATTATCTGCTTGTAGGAACAAATTAAACTGAATATGACTCAATGTGATACTAATGAGTGTGAAGTTTCCCCGAATGATGTTATTGGCAAGATGTTAGGGGAATAACACTCTGGGAGAGTATGATGTATAAGTATGGGAGCAGCTCCTTCAAACACATTCAGGAATACCAAAGGACGACTTAGTGATCCGAGTGTTTTTTCATCTAGCTACGGTACATCATATAACATATACTCATTTGCAACAAAAACTTATGCGTGTGGAATCCCAACTAGAAAGCACCTTAAATACGTTGAAGGTTTACGTGATGTCAAAGGAAGGTTTGTTTCCAGAAGAATTTGCTGGTCTGTTTGCTCTTCAACCACAGGTAAAAAGTAATATAATCTGTACTTCTTCTATTACAACAACTTTTGATCAGTTTAATTGCATTTTATTTCTATGTGATAACAAAATAAAGTGAATAAAAATTATTAAACATAGTTCATTTGATCATGCTCTCTTCTGTGGAAGAGATTAACTATGTCTAATATTGCTAGAGAAGCCATACTATTATTAGGTTGAGTTGTCTTCCGACTGTTGGTCCTGTCTACTGTTGCCATATGATATCATAATTGAAAAGGCAAGTGTAAGATTGTGTAAAAATTAAATATTCTATAACATGGCAATGACCAAAGTCTGATATTTGATTTAATACATGCATAATTAGTTAGTACAATATACAGTTCAATATCATCTAATTCTAGTAAAAACCATATTGCTAACTTTGCTAAAGATGGACGTGGTGGCAAGGAATTAGTGATGACCCGATAGGTCATCTTATGTTTTAGAACCTAATTCTGCGCTATGAAGCCTAAAATACCTCATTCTATCCTTTTCCGATTTGCGTGCGCAGTCCGGGCATTTTTCTAAAAAGCTTATGTTAAAAACTGAAAAAAATAAAATTTTTGCCTTAGAATACATTTGAGTTGACTTCGGTCAATATTTTGAGTAAACGGATCCGAATTCATATTTTGACGGCCCCGGTAGGTCTGTATTGTAATTTGGGACTTGGGCGTATGCTCGGAATCAAATTCGGAAGTCCCTAACTCGAGTTATCGTACTTTGTTAATATTTGAAATTTAAAGGCTTAATGATTTTGAAATGTTTGACCAATGTTTGACTTTTTAGATATCGGGTTCGTATTTTGGTTCTGGAACTCGGTATAGGTCCAATACTATATTTTATGACTTGTCTGTCAAATTTGATGAGAAACGGAGTTGGTTTGACGTGATTCGGACGTCCGGTTGTGAAAATAGAAGTTTCAAAGTTTTCTTGAAAATCTTATTTGATTTAGTGTTCAATTCGTAGTTCTAGGTATTATTTTGGCGATTTGATCGCGCGAGCAAGTTCGTATGATATTTTTAGACTTGTGTACATAATTGGTTTAGAACCCCGAGGGCTCGGGTGAGTTTCAGATAGGCTATGGAGTTGTTTGGACTTAGAAAAACTCAGCTGGTGTTTTAGTTCTAGTGCAAGCCTCTGATCTCACATTTGCGACATCAGGCATCGCATTTGCGACCTCTGATGGGTTCGTATTTGCGAGCAACTCATCGCATTTGCGAAGTGGGTCAGGGGAGGTATAGGATCGCAATTGCGATTAGGTAGTCGCATTTGCGGAAGGTCAGAGTTCGCATTTGCGAACAATTCATCACAAACGCGATGAAAGCAGAGATGTGAGGGTGTTCACATTTGCGATTTATTCTTCACATTTGTGGGGCTCGCATTTGCGAACCCCAGGTCGCAAATGCGACATCTGCAGCTGATCAAAATGGGACTTTGATGGGATTTTGGTTCATTCTCTCAAATTTTCAAAACAAGAAACCCTAGAGGCAATTTTTCAAAGAACCTTTCTTCCCCAAATCATTGGTAAGTGATTCTAAACTAGTTTCTTTCAATCTTTCACTACATTTTCTAAGATTTCAACCAAAAATCTTGTGTTTTCATGGTAAAAATTGGGGGTTTTGGTAGAATTAGGAATTTTTATAAAATGGGAATTTAGACCTCAAATTGAGGTCGGATTCCAAAATAAATTACATAACCGAGCTCGGGGGCTCGGGGGTGAATGGGTAATTGACTTTTTCAATAAGGACCTAAATTGAATCCTTTGCAATCGTGGGTAGTTCCTAAGGCTTAATTTGAATCATTTGGTTGGTAATTTGCTAGATTCAATTGGTTCGGAGGTTTGTTTGAAAGGCAAAGCTGGGATTGAGCTTTGAGTAGACTTTTGGAGCGAGGTAAGTGCCGTGGTTAACCTTGACTTGAGGGATTAGGACTTATTGTCTATTTGCTACATATTTAGATGTTGGGTACAACGTATATGTGAGGTGACGAGTACTTATGCGTTGTTGTCGAGTTAAAGCATGCGAGTGGGGACTTGTTCCTTGTAGTTTATTGCTTACTTTGATCTTGTTATCCATGCTTAGACTAGTTACTTACTAAATTGATCATTCTTATCGTGTTTGCGGGCTTTTGTGATAATTGAATATTGATTCTAAAGTTGAGATTGGTATTGTGGAACCATTGTTGAAGTAAGGCTTGTTCTTGTTGATTCTATCTCCCTGCTATTACTTGTTCATTGTTATGTGGTAAGGGAAAGTGTTAATGCACGAAAGGTGATGTCGTGCCATATTGTGAGTGTTAATGCACGAAGGGTGATGCCGTGCCATATTGTGAGTGTTAATGCACGAAGGGTGATGTCGTACCATGTTATGAGAGTTAATGCACGGAGGGTGATGTCATGCCGTATCTATTGATTTATATTGTGAGGCTGAGTAAAAGCACGAATTGTGATGCCGTTCAGTATTATTGTTTCATTGTGAGGTTGAGAGAAAAAGCATGAAGGGTGACGCCGTGTAATTTTCTTCATTGTGTTTAGTTGTTTTCACTGGTTAAAAGCATGTTGACTATTCTGGTTATCATTTCCATTGTATCTCTTATATCTTATGCCCCTTTAGCATGTCCCCCTCCCAATAGTACATGTTTAGCTGTTATTGCTATTTTCTTGTACATATACTGTTATCTGCACAGATTTATTATGTGGGTGTCTTGTCATAGCCTCGTCACTACTTCGTCGAGGTTAGGCTCGATACTTACGAGTACATGGGGTCGGTTGTACTCATACTACACTCTGCACTTCTTGTGCAGATTTTGGTATCGGTCCTAGGTGATCGTGAGACTCGGCGGTCCGGACTTGCTTATTGGAGACTCAAGGTAGATCTGCTAGAGTCCGCAAACCTTGGAGTCCCTTTCTAGTTTCCTTATTTCACTATTTCTTTTCATTCAGAACAATTGTATTTTCGTTTAGACTCTGTTTGTAGCAAATCTTAGAAGCTCGTGATTTGTGACTCCAGATCCGTATTGTATCAAATATTATGGGCTTTATGTTATTCCGCATTTCAGTTTTAGCATCTATTTAGCTTAATTGATTATGCTATTGAAATTGACTAAAAATTGGTTTAAAGAATCCTCTAACGTTGGCTTGCCTAGTAAGTAAAATGTTAGGCACCATCACGGTCCCAAAAGTGGGAATTCCGGGTCGTGATAAGTTAGTATCAGGGCACTAGGTTGCCTAGGTCTCACAATTCACGAGCAGGCTTAGTAGATTCTGGAGGATCGGTGTGGAGACGCCTGTACTCATCTACCAGAGGCTATGAAGTTTAGGAATAGATTTCACTTCTATTCTTCTCTGTCGTGCGATTTTGTTCGCTCATTGCTAATTGAACACTTCTACTATTTTTCTCTCGCAGATGGCGAGAACACGTACCGCATCTTCAGCTGAGCAATAGATAGATCCCCTAGTGGTAGCTCCTACGAGGGGTAGGGGTCGAGGCCGAGGCCGTGCCAGAGGCCGAGGCTGGGGCAGGGCTCAACCCAGAGCTCGAGCAGCAGCGCCAGCAGTGGAGCCTCATGTAGAGTTTGACGAGGAGGTTCCAGCCCAGACTGTCCCTGTCGGACCAGCTCAGGTTCCGGAGTGGTTCATCGCCACCTTAGTGCTTCAGGACGCTTTGGTCCGTTTGGAGTGCCTTATGGAGAGTGTGGCCCAGACTGGTACATTTCCCATGGTACCAGCCATCTCTCAGGCTGGAGGAGGAGCACAAAATCCTGCTACTCACACTCCGGAGTAGATGTCACCCCAGTATCAGACTCCAGCAGCTTAGCCAGTCAAAGTAGTTCAGTCGGTTGTTGCGGCACAAGCCGGTGATTGGCCAGCTATATCTTCTGAGGGCTTATTGAGATTGGACAAGTTCACCAAGCTCTTTCCAGTTCACTTCAGTGGTGCACCTTCTGAGGACCCACATGATTATCTTGACCGCGGCCATGAGGTTCTGCGGAACATGGGGATAGTTGAGACCAATGGGGTTGATTTTGCTGTGTTTCAGATAACGGGTTCCGCCAAGAGATGGTGGAAGGATTTTGTATTGACCAGACCAGCGGGGTCGCCTGCTCTTACTTGGGACTAGTTCTCTTAGATATTTCTTGAGAGGTTCCTTCCTGTCACATTGAGAGAGGAGTATCATTGGCAGTTCGAGCATCTCCAGCAGGGCAGTATGACTCTTACTCAGTATGAGACCCGTTTTGTGGATTTGGCCCGTCATGCCATTCTTCTGCTTCCTACCGAGAGAGAGAGAGGGTGAGGAGGTTTATTGAGGGACTTGCTCAGCCTATCAAGCTACAGATGGCTAAGGAGACCGAGAGTGAGATTTCTTTTCAGACGGCTACTAATATTGCCAGGCGAGTCGAGATGGTTCTTACATAGGGGGGAGGTCAGGGGTCTGACAAAAGGCCTCGTCATTCCCGTGGGTTTAGCGGCGCTCTCCTCCCAGGCCGTTTCATTCAGCACTCTCGGCATCCCATAGTGCTTCAAGTGGATGTGGCCCTCATATGCCTTATTCCGACCAGCTAGCCTACAGTGCACCACCAGCTCCTATTAGTGCACTTCCACTCCAGAGTTTTCAGGGTGGTTATTCAGGTCGACAGGGTCAGTTTCAGGGTTAGCAGTCACAGTAGCCGAGGTCATGTTATACTTGTGGTGATCCGAGGAACATTGCTAGATTTTGCCCACGTGCATCGAGTAGTTCACAGCATCGGGGTTCTCATGTCATGGTCCCGGCACTGGGTGCTTCACCGCCCGCTCAGCCAGCTAGAGGTAGGGGTCAGGTAGCCAGAGGTGGTGGTCAGGCTGTTAGAGGTGGAGGTCAGGCCGCTAGAGGTGGAGGTCAGTCAGCTAGGGGTCGTCTAGAGATGTAGTTCAGAGTGGTGGGCCCCAGCCTCGATGCTATGCTTTTCCAGCGAGGCCCGAGGCTGAGTCATCTGACGCTATTATCACAGGTACTATTTCAGTTTGCAGTAGAGATGCTTCAGTTCTATTTGATCCGGGTTCCACTTACTCCTATGTGTCATCCTATTTTGCTTTATATTTGGTTGTGCCTCGTGATTCTTTGAGTGCTCCTATGTATGTGTCCACACCTGTGGGAGATGCTATCGTTGTAGACCGCGTTTATCGTTCGTGTGTGGTCACCATTGGGAATCTTGAAACTAGTGTGGATCTTCTACTTCTTGATATGGCATATTTCGATCTTATCTTGGGTATGGATTGGCTGTCACCTTATCACACTATATTGGATTGTCACGCTAAGACAATGACCTTGGCCTTGCCGGGGTTGCCTTGATTAGAGTGGAGAGGGACTCCTGGCCATTCTACCAGCAGGGTTATCTCTTATATGAAGGTTCGGCGTATGGTCGAGAAGGGGTATCTAACTTATTTGGCTTATCTTCGTGATTCTAGTGCGGAGGTTCCTACCATGGATTCAGTACTAGTTGTCCGTGAGTTTCCAGATGTGTTTCCTGCAGACCTGTCGGGGATGCCACCCGACAGGGACATTGATTTCTGTATTGATTTGGCTCCGGGCACTCAGCCCATTTTTATTCCTCCATACCGTACGGCCCCACCAGAGTTGAAAGAATTGAAGGAGCAGTTGTAGGATTTGCTTGATAAGGGCTTCATTAGACCTAGTTTCTCGCCCTGGGGTGCGCCCGTGTTCATAAAGAAGAAGAATAAGAAGAAGAAGGATGGATCGATGAGGATGTGCATAGATTATCGGCAGTTGAACAAAGTCACCTTCAAGAACAAGTATCCATTGCCGAGGATTGATGACTTATTTGACCAGCTTCAGGGTGCCAAAGTATTTTCGAAGATTGATTTGAGGTTTGGCTACCATCAGTTGAGTATTAGGGCATCTGATGTCCCTAAGACAGCTTTTCGGACTCGGTACGGGCATTATGAGTTTCTAGTGATGTCCTTTGGGTTGACAAATGCCCCAACTTCATTTATGGATTTGATGAACCGAGTTTTCAAGCCTTATTTGGACTCCTTTGTGATTTTGTTTATTGATGATATCTTGATCTACTCCCGCAGTCTAGAGGAGAATGAGTAGCATATTCGGATTGTACTTCAGACTCTGAGAGACAGCCAGTTATATGCCAAGTTTTCAAAGTGCGAGTTTTGGTTGGATTCAGTCGCTTTCTTGGGGCACGTTGTATCAGCAGAGGGCATTCAGGTGGACCCTAAGAAGATTGAGGCAGTTCAGAACTGGCCCAGACCCACTTCAGCCACGGAGATCCGGAGTTTCTTGGGTTTGGCTGGCTATTAACCGTCTGTTTGTGGAGGGGTTCTCATCTATAGAAGCCCCATTGACCAGGTTGACCTAGAAGGGTGCCCTGTTCAGATGGGCAGACGAGTGTGAGGCGAGCTTTCAGAAGCTCAAGACTTCTTTGACTACGGCGCCGGTGTTGGTGTTGCCCATAGGTTCAGGATCTTATACGGTATATTGTGATACATCCCGTATTGGGCTCGGTGCAGTATTGATGCAGGATAGAAGGGTGACTACATATGCGTTGCGACAGTTGAAGGTTCATGAGAAAAATTAGTCTGTCTATGACTTAGAGTTGGCAGCCATTGTTCATGCGCTGAAGATTTGGAGGCACTATATTTACGGCGTGTTGTGTGAGGTTTTCACGGTTCATCGGAGCCTACAATATTTTTTTAAGAAAAAGGATCTCAATTTGAGGCAGAGGAGGTGGTTGGAGCTATTGAAAGACTATGATATCATCATCTGGTATCATCCCGGGAAGGCCAATGTGGTGGCCGACGCTTTGAGTAGAAAGGCAACGAGTATAGGTAGCCTTGCATACATTCGAGTCGGTGAGAGACCACTTGCATCAGATGTTCAGGTTTTGGCCAATCAGTTTATGAGGCTGGATATTTTGGAGCCCAGCCGTGTCTTAGCTTGTACAGTCGCTCGGTCTTTCTTGTTTGAGAGCATCAGGTAGCGGCAGTATGACGCCCCTCATTTGCTAGTCCTTAGGTACATAGTGCGGCACGATGTTGCTAAGCAGGTTACTGTTAGAGATGATTGAGTTTTGAGGATGCAGGGTCGTGTTTGTGTGCCTAATGTGTATGGATTTCGTGAGTTAATTCTTGAGGAGGCCCACGGTTCTCGGTATTTTATTCATCCGAGCGCCGCCAAGATATATCAGGACTTGCGGCAACATTACTGGTGGAGGAGGATGAAGAAGGACATAGTTGCATATGTAGCTCGGTGTCTAAATTGTCAGCAGGTAAAGTGTGAGCATCAGAGGCCCGGTGGTTTGCTTCAGAAGTTAGAGATTCCTGAGTGGAAGTGGGAGCGTATCACTCTGGATTTTGTTGTTGGACTCCCACAGACTCAGAGGAAGTTCGATGCAGTTTGGGTCATTGTGGACAGGCTGATCATGTCATTGCACTTCATTCCCATGGCAGTTACCTATTCTTCAGAGCGGTTAGCAGAGATTTACATTCGCGAGATTGTTCGTCTTCATGGTGTGCCTGTGTCTATCATTTCTGATCGAGGTATGCCGTTCACCTCGCACTTTTGGAGAGCAGTACAGCGTGAGTTGGGCACACGGGTTGAGTTGAGCACAACGTTTCATCCTCAGACGGACGGACAGTCCGAGCGCACTATTCAGATATTAGAGGATATGCTCCACGCATGTGTTATAGACTTCGGAGGACTGTGGAATCAGTTCTTGCCACTTGCGGAGTTTGCTTACAACAACAGTTACTAGTCGAGTATCCAGATGGCTCCCTATGAGGCATTATAAGGTAGGCGGTGCCGATCGCCAGTTGGATGGTTCGAGCCGGGGAGGCTCGGTTGCTGGGTACAAATTTAGTACAGGATGCCTTGGATAAGGTCAAGATTATTCAGGATCGACTTCGCACAGCTCAGTCCAGGCAGAAGAGTTATGCCGACCGTAGAGTTCGTGATGTTGAATTCATGGTCGGAGAGAGAGTGTTGCTTTGGGTATCACCCATGAAGGGTGTGATGAGGTTCGGAAAGAAGGGCAAAACCCATGAAGGGTGTGATGAGGTTCGGAAAGAAGGGCAAGTTGAGCCCTAGGTATATCGGGCCTTTTGAGATTCTTGAGAGTAGGAGAGGTGGCTTACAGGCTTGCGTTACCACCGAGTTTATCAACAGTTCATCCGGTGTTCCATGTGTCCATGCTCCGAAAGTATCACGTTGATCCGTCCCATGTGTTAGATTTCAGCTCTGTCCAGTTGGACAAGGATTTGACTTACGAGGAGAAGCCAGTGGCTATTCTATCCCGGCAGGTTCGTCAGTCGAGGTCGAAGAGTTATCCTTCAGTCTGAGTGTAGTGGAGAGGTCAGCCCATCGAGGCAGCTACTTGGGAGTCCGAGTCAGACATGCGGAGTAGATATCCCCACCTTTTCACCAGCCCAGGTACTTTTCTATGTCCATTCGAGGACAAACGGTTATTTTAGAGGTGGAGAATGTGATGACCCGATAGGTCATCTTATGTTTAAAACCTAATCCTGCAGTATAAAACCTTAAATACCTCATTCTAGCCTTCCTCAATTTATGTGCGCAGTCCGGGCATTTTTCCGGAAAGCCTTTATGTTAAAAACAGAGAAAAATATGAAAATTTTGCCTTAAAATCTATTTGAGTTGACTTTGGTCAATATTTTGAGTAAACGAATCCGGATTCGTGTTTTGATGTCCCCAGT
The DNA here is from genome assembly GCF_000715075.1 of Nicotiana tabacum. Classification (NCBI taxonomy): domain Eukaryota; kingdom Viridiplantae; phylum Streptophyta; class Magnoliopsida; order Solanales; family Solanaceae; genus Nicotiana; species Nicotiana tabacum. Next base: position 41,911,635 of record NC_134101.1, read on the forward strand.
GGGTCCGTATCGTGATTTGGGACTTGGGCGTATGCCCGGAATCAAATTCAGAAGTCCCTAGCCTGAGTTATCGTGCTTTGTTAAAATTTGAAATTTAAAGGCTTAATAATTTTGAAATGTTTGACTTTTTGGATATCGGGTTCGTATTTTGGTTCTGGAACCCGGTATAGGTCCAATACTATATTTATTACTTGTCTATCAAATTTGGTGAGAAACAGAGTTGGTTTGACGTGATTCAGACGTACAGTTGTGAAAATAGAAGTTTCAAAGTTTTCTTGAAAATTTCATTTGATTTGGTATTCAATTCGTAGTTTTAGGTGTTATTTTGTCGATTTGATAGCGCGAGCAAGTTCGTATGATATTTTTAGACTTGTGTGTATAGTTGGTTTAGAGCCCCGAGGGCTCGGGTGAGTTTCAGATAGGCTACAATGTGGTTTGGACTTAGAAAAACTCATCTAGTGTTTCAGTTCTGGTGTATGCCTCTGATCTCGCATTTGTGAGATCAGGCATCGCATTTGCGAGCAACTCATCGTATTTGCGAAGAGTAGCTGGGCCACTTTATGTTCGCATTTACGAAATGGGTCAGGGGGGTACAGGATCGCAATTGCGATCAGGTGGTCGCATTTGCGAAAGGTCAGAGTTCGCATTTGCGAACAATTCATCGCAAATACGATGAAAGCAGAGATGTGAAGGTCTTTGCATTTGCGATTTATTCTTCGCATTTGTGATTTATTCTTCGCATTTGCGGGGTTCGCATTTGCGAACCCCAGGTCGCAAATGCGACATCTGCAGTTGATCAAAATGGGACTTAGACGGGATTTTGGTTCATTCTCTCAAAGTTTCAAAACAAGAAACCCTAGAGGAGATTTTTCAAAGAACCTTTCTTCTCCAAATCATCGGTAAGTGATTCTAAACTAGTCTCTTTCAATCTTTTACTACATTTCCTAAGATTTTAACCAAAAATCTTGTGTTTTCATGGTGGAAATTGGGAGTTTTGGGTAGAATTAGGGATTTTTGTAAAATGGGGATTTAGACCTCAAATTGAGGTCAGATTCCAAATCAAATTACATAACTGGGCTCGAGGGTGAATGGGTAATCGGGTTTTGATCCGAATTTTGGGTTTGGACCGAGCGAGCCCGGGAGTTGACTTTTTTAATAATGACCTAAATTGAATCTTTTGCAATCGTGGGTAGTTCCTAAGGCTTAATTTGAATTATTTGGTTGGTAATTTGCTAGATTTTATTGGTTCTGATGGCTTGTTTGAAAGGCAAATCTGGGATTGAGCTTTGAGTGGACTTTTGGAGCGAGGTAAGTGTCGTGGTTAACTTTGACTTGAGGGATTAGGACTTGTTGTCTATTTGCTACATGTTTAGATATTGGGTACAACGTATATGTGAGATGACGAGTACTTATGCATTGTTATCGGGTTAAAGCATGCAGGTGGAGACTTGTTCCTTGTAGTTTATTGCTTACTTTGATCTTGTTATCCATGCTTAGACTAGTTACTTACTAAATTGATCGTTCTTATCGTGTTTATGGGCTTTGTGACAATTGAATATTGATTTCAAAGTTGAGATTGGTATTGCGGAACCATTGTTGAAGTAAGGCTTGTTCTTATTGATTCTATATCCCTGCTATTACTTGTTCATTGTTATGTGGTAAGAGAGAGTCTTAATGCACGAAGGATGATGCCGTGCCATATTGTGAGTGTTAATGCACGAAGGGTGATACCGTGCCGTATCTATTGATTTATATTATGAGGCTGAGAGTAAAAGCACGAAGGGTGATGCCGTGCAGTATTATTATTCCATTGTGAGGTTGAGAGTAAAAGTACGAAGGGTGATGCCGTGCAATTTTCTTCATTGTGTTTAGTTGTTTTCACTGGTTAAAAGCTTATTGACTGTTATGGTTATCATTTCTGCTGTATCCCTTTTATTTTGTGCCCGTTTAGCATGTCCCCCTCCCAATAGTACATGTTTAGCTGTTATTGTTGTTTTCTTGTACATATACTATTATCTGCATAGGTTTATTATGTGGGTGTCATGTCATAGCCTCGTCACTATTTCGTCGAGGTTAGGCTCCACACTTACGAGTACATGGGGTCGGTTGTACTCATACTATATTATGCACTTCTTGTGCAGATTTTGGTACCGGCCCTAGCTGATTGTGACACTTGGCAGTCCGGACTTGCTTATCGGAGACTCAAGGTAGATCTGTTGGCGTCCGCAGACCTTGGAGTCCCTTTCTAGTTTCCTTATTTTACTGTTTCTTTTCATTCAGAACAGTTGTATTTCGTTCAGACTCTGTCTGTAGCAAATCTTAGAAGCTCGTGAGTTGTGACTCCAGATCCGTATTGTATCAAATATTATGGGTTTTATGTTATTTCGCATTTCAGTTTTAGCATCTATTTAGCTTAATTGATTCTGCTATTGAAATTGACTAAAAATTGGTTTAAAGAATCCTCTAACGTTGGCTTGCCTAGCAAGTAAAATGTTAGGCGTCATTACAATCCCGAAGGTGAGAATTCCAGGTCGTGACAGAATTCCCATCTCCTTGAAGAAGCTAAGGCTTTGATTTGGAACTTTAGGATAAGGGAAACATTTGATTCAATCATGTTTCCCGATCTTGTTTGGAATTAATCTAAATAAGTTTCTCATCGAATATCATTTTTATTGTTTTAGTCTGATGATGCAGAGAATGAACCTATTTCACCGGTGGATGTAAGAGGATCATCGGCGGATAACAACGCAAATCACCAATCAAATGTTTAATATTTTCGTTGTGGACTACTTTTCCTTGCTAGGAATTTAAATTTGTAATGGTTGTCTAGACTTGTGTTTATATTACTTTAGTTAATGCTTAGTATTTTCGTTGTAGACTACTTTTACTTTCTAGGAATTTAAATTTGTAATGGTCTAGACTTGTGTTTATATTACTTTAGCTAATGCTTAATGTTTTTGTTGCTATATAGACTTGTGTTTATGTTGCTTTAGTTTAATGTACAATACTTAAAATTCTGACTTTTGCTATTATGGGTACTAGGTAGAGTGAAGGGACCGAACCTCCTTCATTGTGGCGGAAATGAACTGCCACTATTTTTTAAAAACATTAATATCATATTGCAACAGTTATAAATCCCACATAATTTTTTCTTAAAAAATATCATATCCGTGGGGGTTTAAAAATGCCCACAATTATTTTTGAACCATTATAATCATAGTGAGAGGGCTTATAAAGACTGCAATATTTTTTTGACACGTTGAAATCATATTGGAGGTGTTCTAAACTGCCACTAATTATCTTAAAAGACTCTCAAAAATTCAAAATTTATTTTGTGTCAGTTGTTGTGGAGGTTCTAAAAAATCGCCACAATAATGCTCGTGGCAAAGATAACTGTGGCACTTTTAGAAACCGCCACAATTCTTTTTGAGGGGGTCAAAAACCGTCACAATTTGAACAATCTCTCCCCCCCTCACCATTTTCTTGTAGTGAATGTACTACAATTTATAACTTTTTTAATACTAATATAATAAAAAAAAATATTTTGAAAATATTAGCCAAAGTTCACATAATTTAACTCTCGAGAAACAACACATGACAACTAATTCTGGACAAAGGGTGTAGTGAACTAACCTTGGACTGAATATTGAAGGGCTCATGAGCTCATCCATGGTTTCAATTACTCCTAAAGTGTAACTCTTAATTTGTATGTTAATGTATGCAATTAAATGCATTACTTGATTGTGCTACTACATCATTTGCTTTTCTTGAGGATCCAGATGAGTTGAAAAGAGGCTTGTGTAAAATGATGCGGTATATATATTACAAATGGTGAGTTATAACAAAATATATTAAAGTTTGAAAATTGGTTAGATATCCAAAAACTTTGCGTTGATGATAATGATTAAATTAAAGAAGTTGTTACAAGAAAAATGAAATAAGGAACAAAAAGTTAAAAATAAGGAAGGTGAGTGTAAATATTTCCAAATTCCAAAAGAGATTGGTTTGCTATAAAGTTAAAATTTTGCATCCCTTAATAATTTGTGTTTGTACTGGGTTATACTGGGTTGTTGTTGTTGTTAATAATTTGTGTTTGTCAATTTTGTTTGTTGCTCAAATATTAATTGAACTTTTATATTGATAAAATATATACCTGGCAGGGGGTATGAATAATGTGACAATCATTTTGTAAAAGCAATTAAGAACTAATTATATCATACCAAATTTTCGGTTATTCTATCATGTATAAATAAATTAGACTTTTAGAAACCGTACCAATCATGTCAGTTTCTCTTCGGTATCGGTACGATTCGATTAATTTTCGATATTTTTTTAAATGTCATTTAAAAGTCACTAGTAGAAGCAGAATGGAATAACATACATACTTTTATAATACTTAGTAAAACTCTCTAGATATTTCTACTATTTAAAAGGTGGTGAGTTAAGAAAACATGAAAGATGACCAAAGTATAAATCCATCAACTATTCTACAACTACGTAAAAAAAACTAAGCAAAGACAAAGAAAATATAAATCACACGTGTGGAAAGATATTAAGCAAGTTGAGACTCAAGAATAAAGTCTATAGAAGATTAAATATTCGAAAATATAAATTAAATCATACGAAAGGAAACATATTCAGTACATTATAGTTTGTTACTCATAATTGCTAGAATGCCTTGTGTCTTGCTAGTGAATATGCTGGAAATATTTCGTTTCAATAGTAGTAGTATAATAGGTTTGGAAATTAGGATTTTGAGTTTAATTACTTGTTGGCTTGTAACCGTTTTTATAATTTCAAGGCCGAAGGAAAAATTTAATGCATTATTATTTTTAAACTTAATATATAAATATATTTTTTTCATGTAAATTTATTTGGTACGGTTTGATATTTTTTTGATTTATTTTTTATAAACTAAAAAACTTACCCTAAATATCGGTACGATTATAAATTTACATAAAAACATACGGTTTTATTAAAAGAACCTTAAAAATCGGTTCGATGCGGTACGGTTCGATCGGTTTACTCGATTTTAAAATATCCATTGACACCCCTAAATTTTAACAAGGAGATTCAATATCTTAAAGAAAAATATTCTATCTCCATATTGATATACTATTATATACTTATGGAAAAAAGAAATTTTTAAAAGCCCGGGTAATTTCATATAAACATATTTAACTAAAATAATTTGGATTTGGTTTAATTTTTGATTTTTTTTGGGGAAATGTTTTAAAGCCTTTGAATTTGGAGAGGAATCTGCATTTTGAGTACAAAAGAGACATATTTTTCAATTGGTTTCCAAAATCTGAATTTTAGGATTTTAGAAATATTTTGTGGACTCATTTTCCAAAACTAAGCCATCTGAAAACCAAGCAAGTTGGGTTTTTTGAGCTTTGGAAAAACTCTCCAAAATACGATGTGAAGTTGTAAACCAAACACCTAAATTTTTGGGTAAAAGACTAAAAGCTAAGTATACATTATCAGCTAAGAAAAAAGAAATCAACATCTATCAATATCTAAAGTCAAACCTAGTTTGGCTGTTGGTCAAAACAAAAGGGACTTTATATTTAAACAAAAAGTACAAGAAATGACGAAGACCTAAGCCAGGTCTAAAACACCCCCCCCCCCCCATATGCCACGTTTCATTAGCCATCCGTTTACTAAAAGCAAGTGCAAAAATGAAACTCCATTGTATTAATTACAGTCTAGTAGTATCACTTTAACTTTAACTAAAATAAAATTGGTCCTAATTTATTACTTTAAAAAAATTAGGAAGTCATTAATTTCTATTTCACTTATGTCCTTATTACTCATAAAAAGATATATATTCATTACTTACTATTTTACAGAAGATATAGAAGGATATTAGTTAAATATTTTTACAATTAATGGTATCACATAATTTTCTTAATAAATATATCAAAAGCTTAAAGGACATACAAGACTTAAAAGTAATATAATCTATTGTAAGTACTTATGTTAAAGCTTTAGCTATTACTTTATTTGTTTTTTTTATATGGCAGTAATATTATTTAATGAATCAATTAATTTTGTTCATATTTCTAAAATACTCTTATTAAAATTAAAAATTACGTGCAATTTATAATACTTTGATGTATAATTGTTAAATGTCTAAATTTTATGTTAAGAAAATTAAGAAACTAATGAGACACCAAAACTAAACAGCCCAAATACTAATAATAGTCGGAAACAAAACAAAAAAGAAAAAAAGAAGAAAAGAAGAAAAGAGGAAAATCTCCAATGAGTTCCCATCGGAGCCCTTTCTCTTTCTCTTTCTCAAACAACTCTTTATAAAAACCGTTTGCTGACTACCGCCAAGCGATTTCTCTATTCTCTCTCTAAAAAAAATAATCCAATTTCTCTCTCTAAAACTACAGACGTACACTTATGTACATATATTCCTTGAAATTGGTCTTCCTACTATTCGTGAAGTTTCATCAAATTCACCACCAGGTATGATCTTTATGTTGATTGTTCTTTTCTTGTAATTTAATTTTGTTTGATTTTGTGCCAACGAGGTGGATATATGTATGTATCTGCATTGGTGTTTGAGCTTTGATTTTAGGGATTTTGATGCACTGCTAAATGTTAGCTGTTTAGGGTTTTTTTCTTTTATCTACTCTTTCGCTTTTGGAATTTTCTGGCAGAAAACGGGACGCCGTTACTTTTTCAGTTTTCTCTGTGCAGACATATGTTATCTGTGTCTTGCATTAAAGCTGCAGTTTGAAAACTAAGCATTTATTTGGGTTTTCTTGTGTTGCGGTTTTTCTAGCTCAATGCAGCAAGTGATCATCCTCTCTTCCATACAAGTAGTGGGTAACTCTGCCACCTATGGCGGAGCCATAGTCAAGGAAGGAGGTTCCATTGAATCCCAAAATAGTACTGCACAAATAGAGTATAATTTTTTTCATTTTCATATCTATATGAGCTTTTGTATCCTCTTGACAATTGACACAAGGAAGGTAGTTCAATAATTGCTTAAGTCGCAAATGTTTTCTAATCCGCTTGTTAAAATTTCTGGCTCCACGACTATCTGCCATCAAGGCTTAGGTAGATAGGAAGAAATCACCCAGCTTATATGACTCTGCCAGGATTTAAACCCTGGTCTCCCGTAGTCTTAATCCCAGCTCCGTCCATTGTTACACACCAAAATATGTGTAGAACAAAATAAAAGTTTAAATTGTACTTATATGTGCTTGTGTGGAATATTTCAGCAGTAAATTAGGTTTAGTGGGTTATGGAAAGAGTTGGGCTGCATAATCTTAATTAATCTTTAGCAGATTTGGAAATATTCGGTCATGTACTGTTTAATTGATAAAACTTCCTTAAGCACGTGGATGCACAGGGCTCATTGGATAATCCAGAATAATATTTCATTTATGTCTCTCCAAGCTAGTGACACAAACCAAAGTACGGTTTTACATCAAACTCCACGAGATTTAACCAACTATCTATTCAATAGGGCAACATACTTTCTGGGCCAAAAGTATAAATGTAGCTAAAGGAAGCTCTTTACGTTCCACATGGAGTTTTTTACACCTTAAAAAAATTCTCTTACTTCTTTCTCCTTTATCAATCAAAACCTGTAAACATGAGCAATCTTCCACAACTCTTCTCTTTCTGACCTCCGATTGCTTGTCATCCAACTTGCGATGACATCCACCACTGCAAGGTGGCAGTCACGACATATAAAACATGGAATAGACCCATAACTCTGCTGCAAAAATGCAATGTAGTAGTAGGTTAAATATAAGAAAAAAAGAAAATGGAATAATGTTCACTTCCTTCTCATGCCTGGCAGTTTGTTAAGCTCCAATAGACTTCAGAGCTATGTTTTCTGACATCTTTGTTTATGGTGATCAGTTTTTTGTCCATGTTATAGCATTTCCCCCCTAATGAATGTGTGGGGAATTGCTCTGTAATTCCAGTTCACCTTTTTCTGTATTTATTTGCTTCAATGTTTGTTTGATGAAGATTATGCATTTTTTAATTAAAATAACTACCATTTGCTCTTATAGATTACTGCAACGAATTTCTGAGACATGTATCTTTACATGGCAGTTAGTTCTTGTGCTGGTATAAGGAGTTTTCGTTGAGGCCTATGCTTTCTTTGAACGTTGCTGTTAAACTGTTGATATGGCTTCTCAGATATCAATAGGAGACGATGTCTGCGAGTTCGGGCAGAGTTCATCTGCCATGAATCCCAATTGCACGACCGGAAACTTATCTGTCTCTTTGCAATCACCTCAACCCTTTGAGATAAAAGATGATGATGTGCCTCAGAGAATGGTTGGACTTGATGTTTCAGAAACTGATGTTCTTGTGAATGCTTTTGACTCAATTAGCATAACTGAGGCGTTGTCCCGTAAGATGGATGATAAAAGCAAACATACTGTAAAAAGTGATAATGCCTCTGAAAGTGAATGCCCTGTCAATGTATGTATTGCCCCTCGGAGAAGGAGTGGGCGCAACATCAAGTTAAGCCAGAATCTGGCTACAGTACCAGCAACAAGTGGTAGGAGAATAGCCAATAAAAAGGCATCCATAGATCTTAGTTCCTTGAAGATTACAAGAAAGAGAAGAAGCTATTTCAGTAAACAAGCTCGTTCTTCAGTTTGGGGTTTGCTAGAAAATATGGTGCAATCTTTTGAACATAATATCAGGCTTGAGATAACTTCGGGGGAGCAGAAAAATATAAGAACAGCAACTAAGGGTAGTAGGCGAAATGAGAAGCATGGTGAGAATCAGATTGATCGAAAGTCACGGAAATCGAAGGGTAAACGCTTCATACCAACTGGACCTATCTCCTTGAAGGTTAAATTTGGTCACCGTTGCCTGATGGATGTTATTCCTCTTATTGATAATGATACTAACAAAAATTGTACTACTGTAGAAGAACTTAAAAAACTGCCTAAAATTGCCAGCAAAGTTGATGATAGGTTGGGGGAGGAGTTGTTGGATATGCAGCTCCATGGTTGCAATGGAAATTCGGATAATGACTATGTTTCTTTATCAGATGGATGCCAACCTGGAAAGAACGCAGTTCAAGATACAGCTGCTAAGACTTTAGTTTGCCATGATGAGTCACTTTCCCAGGAGGGAGGATCGATCGGTAACAGGTTTTCAGATCCTGGAACTTCACCTGATTCAGAAGTCATCAACCTGATTCCTGATACACCAGTCAATGTTCCAGACGACTTGCATGATTTGACTTTGTCTAAGCCATGTGCTGCTCCTGGGGATGCTCCAATTTTGATGCATGAGAAGATCAGTAAAAAAGAAAGGAAAAAATATATGCTCCCAAAGGTTTCCAACTGTGGTGTGAAAGATTTGCTTAGTCCAGAAAGTATGAGCAATGCACAAGTATTCTGGAATATCATGCAGGGAGAAAAACAAAGGGATGGTTCTAGTTGTTGTGATACTTCTGTTTTAACTACAGCTGGAAATGGAACGGGTAACATGTTCAGCAATGAGATATTTTCAGGAGAACTGTTACATTGTTCAGGAATGTCAGGCTTGGGAATCTCCTGTGCTTCCTCAAAGCTGGAAAGTGATCTAGAGGGCAATCATTGTTCTAGTCTTGGCACTGAGTCTCCGGAGTCAGGGTTGTCAGAGAAACTGGTATCCTCTCCTGATGAGCGAAAAGTTTCTAAAGAGGGAAGACCAAAGGTATCAGGAAAGAGCAGGTCAGAAGTCCCAAAGCCGTCAAAAAGAAGAGGTTGTAAAAAGAAGGAGAACAAAGAAAAGGAAGACATTATGCATGAAGTGAAGCACAAAAGTGACCTTGCTAAGGGCTTATGTGAAGTGAGACAGCACACAGGAACAGGTATTGTCGGATGATACACGTAATAGTATATTGAGCTTTTTTTTTTCAAGTTATGTAAGGCTAACCTAGGTAGATTGAAGTATTTTGTGACTATATTAACTAATGTCGTAGAAAATGGAACACCATCTGGGCTTGGACAAATTGGCTCTGAAAAGAAAATTTTAGGTGGAGGCATTTCGAACTTGGACATTCTGCCGACTGAGGTAGGCGAGCGTCTCTTGCCACCAAGAAATGCTTGGGTGCAGTGTGATGATTGCCATAAATGGAGGCGTATACCTTCCTTCCTTGCTGATCAAATAGAAGTAACAAACTGCAGATGGTATGTGATATGCTCATCCAATCTCTGAATTACAAATGTACTAATAGTATACTTTTATGTTTCCTGTTAGTTGACTGCATGTGCATAGAAATTCAGCACTGTGAAAGGATTTGGTTTTCCTTTATTTTGACAGCTGAAGGAACAGCCTTTTCTTGGTGGACTATGGCTAGATCACTCTTCCTCTTTATGCGTCTCTTCGTGTGTGTGTGCGTGCATATGCGTTTTTATGTGTTTATGCATGCATTATATTTTCCTACTGTAACTCAAAAAAACTAGTAAGATGATCCTTGCAAGATATGCCTTCTTGGGATTGGCAATCCGTTGCTTCTGTGAGTCACCATAAAAGTCAGCCTCCCTTATGTTATTAGATGCTAGGGTGATTCTGTATGCTCTAAACTAAGCATGCTCAGATTGAAAATGTTAATTAATTTTTTTGTTGTCTTAAGCACTAAGTCATCTGCATGTTAGGTATTTTTTGTATTTTCTGTAATTTGTGGGGTTTACTTAGAGCACTGTAAAAGCGCTGGCACTCCTTCCTTTCCAGTTTATATGACACTCTTCTAAAAAATTGACACTCTTCTCATTTTGTGACCCAAAATATTTAACACTCTTCTATTCTTACACAACTTTTAAGGATTCGAATCCACTAATGTATTTCAATTCTTGACTTTGATGGGATGTTTTTCTTTATTAAACTAACTTTTCATTTACCAACTTTAAGTTTTTACTCCGCTATCACTAATGTAATATATACATCAAATCAGGGTTTTGGTTTCAGTGGTTTAGTTAGTACAACACGAGATGTGTGATAGGCACCGCATCACGAGTCGGAAACCAGGTGTGAACCAAATAACCTTATAAAAAAAAAGAGGGTGGATCGATTATCCACCAAGTTTCAAAGCTGGAAACCACGGATTTCTCTGTTATCAATACACCCACACACTTGTATATAAATGTCTGTGTGTATATGTATCACACACATGTATATGTATGTACACACACATCAAATTAAGATCTTAAACTTGTGCCAGTCAAATGGTGTCATACAAAATGGTACAAAGGGAATAATGCTTTTGTATTAGCGTGAAGTATTAGAAAGAGAAAACTTTTCCATTTAATGAAAAAATCAAGTTTTATGGGGGAGATAAGAAAGAAACATAGATCATTTCCTTTGGAGCTGCGAATAGTTTAATATGACTAACAGCTAAAAAAAAATTAAATATGACTAACAGCCATTGCTTTGCAATTTCCCCGAGGACCCTAACAATAGTTTGTGTGTAGTCTTATTATCTAGGCCAAGTGAGGTTTCTTGCTTTATTGGTGTACTTGAGCACTCAGATAGCTAAACATTCTAGTTGTTGGTCTACGAAATGAACTTTCTTTTTGTGGAATTAACATTGTCCTCTCAGAAATAAAAGGTGTAAAAGGAAAAAGCAACATATCATTCGTCGTGAGAACTAGTCCGTGGGAAGTGGGGCTTATCTTCTTCTTTTTATTTTGATAAATGACACTGTCATTCCAATTTTGTATATGCGAAGTATTTAAGGTTTTGTTGTACGAAATTCAGATTCTTAAAAGAAATTCATTTTGTGCATCTTATTCATGAATAGCTGATTATATTAAATCCTGATGAAGGTGCATCGTACTCATTTCTTGTTTTAATTGATCAAATTGTGAAGACCAAAACTATCTCCGAGATAAGTTGCCACTTGCCACACAATGAAAGGTTTAGTATGTGGAGATCATTGTAAGTGGTGACATGCTATATTTCTGACTACAAAATCCTGAGGCGGCATTCTTTATGCCCAAATTAGGCAACTTATTGTGTCTTTCATATTGTCCTTTCTCTTGTTTATTGGCTTAATTTTTTGATAAGGTAACTATATTTTTAAATAATGGAAGATCTACCGTTTCTTGTTTATTGACTTGTAAAAAGTTCTAATTTGAGTGCATCCAAAATTCTTCCCATTTGGTGTCGGAACGCTCAGGTGATGGTTTGGTTTGATATTTGCTTCCTCAAAACTAAGTGGGTCTATTAAAACTAAGCATCAGATGACTGTTAGCTCTATAAGTCAGGATGATAAATGCTTTTTCACACCCCCGTGTGTGTGTGTGTGATAATCTCGATTTAGTATTTGACCCCGGGGGGGGGGGGGGGTGGGGGGTGGTGAGGGTGGCGATTTAGTATTTGAGGTGTCAGTAATTGAGATGGAAACTCTTGTGATTTTGAAAGCATAATGTTTTTTTTTTGGTTTACAAGAGTTTTGATGGCTTACAGTTCTTCTATCAATGTTAAAGGACATGTATGGATAATCTGGATAAAGCTTTTGCTGATTGCTCATTTCCCCAAGAGAAGTCAAATTCAGAAATTAATGCTGAGCTGGAAATATCAGATGAGGAAGATGTTTCTCGTGTGCACTTGAGTTCGAATGGATCAGGACAAAAAAATCCACTTGGTATCTAATGATTGTTGTTATGAAACTTTGGGTACATGTTCTCGGGGTAGACTTGCACTGATCTGATTATTTTCCTTCTTTATGTTTGTTACAGTGTCCCATCAATCATCTTGGTCTCGGATCAAGTCAAACATGTTTTTGCATCGCAACCGCAAAAATCAAACTGTTGATGAGGTGGATGCCTGATCTAGTCTGCATTATTGCCTTATATACACTGGTGTACATCTTGAAGAATAAAAAGAAGAGGAGGATAAAGGCCTTAGAATTGCAGTGGTTTTAGACAAAAAAATTCACTGAATTTAAAATTCGTTAGCAAAAAAAAGCTTCTAAAAGTTTGGTCACCTGATTTTTTCGTTTATTGAAAATAAACTTGTTACTTATTCTTGATTGAAGGCTTTTGCCATAAAAAATGAAATCTCACTCGAAGAAGTTGATTCATAAATATCACATTTTCGGTGTTGGTTACAATGAGACATTCAGGTACATCCCGTGGAAGAAATGCTGTGTTTGAGTAACTCGTGGTTCCTCTAGACAACTAATTGGTGTTTTTACTTTGGATCTTTCTTGTTGTAATCTATTGGTGATTTGCCCTATCCACCATGGTTTCAATGTCTATGAGCTGACATTTTCAACCTGGCTGTGACACTAAGTGGATATATTATTTATGTGAAGTAGATTTTTGCGGTAAAATGAAAGGAAATCATTGTTTGTTGTGAAGGAAGGAATTGTTGTTTGTTGAGAAGGAAGGATCATCTGGTTCTTCTGGGGTTCCCTTCAATGATGTTTCTAGAAGGGCTTCTTGTCCATTCTGATGATAAAAAGCCTACAGGTTCTCCATTAATAGTTAGAGCAGTAAATTAACTTCTAAAAAAAAAAAGGGACTTTAATTTTTGACCAAGAAATCCGTCTGGAACTAATCCTTTGGGCCAACCGCAGCCTTCATAACTCGGAGATGATGGGACTGCTCCTCTACTCTTCTCCATTTAAATAGCCGAGTTAGTTCGCTTGGCGCAGAGCTCGAACCTGCGACCTAGACACAAGTCCCTCAACCTTTGCCAATTGAACTAACCCCTGGGAGCTAAAACAAAGAAATGGACTTATGTTATGTTAAGTTGTTAACTAAAGCATTTTTAGATGGGTGAAGTAAATATATTTTAATTTTTAAGTCGGAAAGAAAAAGTAAATATATTTTAAACTCTCCATTGATATAAGCTCAATTTTGAGGAGAATGGAGATTCTTCAGAAATTTTTAAAGCAGCAAATCGTTTGTAGAATTAGATATCAAATGATATATGCAATGTTTACAAGATGCAAACCATGCCCATGGCTGGTGCTATGTTGGGCTAGCATCTCGTAAGGGTACCTTCCGTTGTCCCTACTTATTTCTTTGTGAACTGCTGCTTCTTCAAGTATTTCCGTGTTCATCTACAATCAACTTATGATTTCTAATGTGCTTGAGGTAACAGAAACTAATTTACTTCCTTCAGTAACTTCTATTTCCTTTTGTTGTCCTTACCTGTTAGATCATGGTCTGCCATTGCAAGCCACCTTCAGATGGTCGAATGGGCTGTGGAGATGGATGCCTGAACCGGATGCTCAATATAGAGTGCGTTAAAGGGACTTGTCCTTGTGGAGAATTCTGTTCAAATCAACAGGTTCTTGAACTTGCAAAGGGTTACTTTTTCTTGTATATTGCTTCTACTATGCAGATTGTATCATCTCTATCATATACTGCTTGCAGTTCCAGAAACGCAACTATGCTAAACTGAAGTGCTTTAAATGTGGAAAGAAGGGTTATGGCCTGCAGCTGCTTGAAGATGTATATGAAGGGCAGTTTCTTATTGAATACGTCGGGGAGGTGAGATATCTTCTCTACAAAGTTTGGACAGAGTTGTGGGAGTTAGGGGAAGTGGACTGTGGATGGAATGCTTGGAACCATAGACATTGTTTTCCTACATTAACCTAAATAATACCAAAACTTTATTCTGTTTATCCCAATCCCACCACTCGGCAGGTACTGTTCTGTGAAAAGAGACTGAAAGTTAGGAGATGACCTTGCTAGTAGTAACTAATTTTTTTTTTTTGGGAAAATCACCAACTTGAGGTGGAACCCATAGGCATCAAATTTACATCAAAACCCATTTGCCTAGAAAACAACAGTACCCTGATTTTTCTTCAGAGAACAGAACACCTTTGCTCCCTTTACACGATTTCACTTCTATAAATTTACGTCAAAACTATACTTTTGGACTTTCTAGTATCATAAGTCACTCCAAATTTCAATTCTTTTGGTTCAAGTTATGCTTTTGGGCTTGTTCCCTTTTCTTTAGAATCTCTTTATCATTACGTTCCTGCTAGTGTCTGTTGATTGTCATATTAGGCTCATGCTTCTTGCTTTATTTAATCACAATATCCTCAACACTTTCCCGCCCTCCTTAAGATGCTACCTCTCAGTGTTTGAGGCTAATTGCTTGTCTCATTTGTGTCAACTCAGATCTTTGTGGCCAGGCATGCCCCTTCACAGCTGTTGGTGATTAATGCCACAATAATGCTTTATTCCTACTCCTGTGCTGTTGTTCCCAAATTCTTTTAGTTCCTTGAGAGTTGAGAATCATCTTCCAATTTCCCCATTCATTTTGCACATCCTTCACTGTAGTCATCTTTGTACTGTTCTTTTTTGTTTTGGTGTCTTTCCAGTTATAAGGACACCTTTAAAGTTTAAACAATCTGCCTTCATCCCTGAGATATTATGGCCCTTTATGAATTCTGATTTGAACCTATCAAACTCTGCTACACTACTGTTTTCGAAAAGAGAAAGGATAATGTAACCAAGGGGTCACCAACTTAATTATTCCTCTGTTTGCTGATAATTTTTGGTGTTATTACCTACTTGACTCAACTGTAGTTCGAACAGTGTTGCATTATTGTAACCCAAGAATTCTCTGAACTTCCTACCATTGAACTCCAATAATATATGATTCAAGGAGCGTTTTAGAGACCGAGTCTTTAATTGTTTCTGGCTATTTTCCTATCTATCTATCTTGCCCATAATTTATCTTTGAGGGCTGGTTGGGACATATTTCACTTCTTGACTCTTGTTTAGGCCATCTATCTACAACTCAGAAAGTTCCTCATAACTTCTTCTCCCGGATTGACTATCCATATTTGGATATGAGGCTTTCCTCTTCCACTTATTCTATGGCCTTCCTGTCTTGATATACAATTAGTTTACATCAACCCGTACTTATTGCATTTTTGCAGTTGCTCACACTACTCAGTTTTCCTCATCAAACTTGGTGCCAGCATAGCTCATTCAGAAATTTATTTTATTTGTTATGGTAAGCCTCACTTCCGATCCGCCCTTCCCAGGAGTTACATAGTGGCTTTTCCCACTTTGCTCCTTCGTTACTTGAACTTCCAACATCATGGTTTGAGGTGGAGGGCCCTTTCCAGGATACCTCATTCAGGAATCATGTAAACCATTAATTCCCTCTCTGCTATGAATATTTATTGTTGGTATTCTGGTACTCGTAAGTTGTCTATTCTTTCGTTGAAGAAGGAATATATCCTACCATTGTTCGCTTTCTAATAGATTCCATCTCTCTTATCCTTCCCTCATCACCACAATGGCTTGCTCCAACTATGAATCTCTCTTTAAAATCTTTTCAGTTAAACATATCACATACCATTAGGAAGAAGTAAAACCTCTATCGGTTGATGCATTTCCTTTAGTTCAAATGTCCAATTGTCTATTTGAGCTATTTGTTATGGTAAGCCTCACTTCCTAACCGCCCTTCCCAGGAGTTACATAGTGGCCTTTCCCACTTTGCACCCTAGTTGCTTGAACTTCCCATATCATGGTTTGAGGTGGGGGCCCTTTGCAGGATACCTCATTCAGAAATCATGTAAACCATTAATTCTCTCTCTGCTATGAATATTTATTGGTATTCTGGTACTCGTAGGTTGTCTATTCTTTCCTTGAAGAAGGAATATCTCCTACCATTGTTCGCTTTCTAATAGATTCCATCTCTCTTATCCTTCTCTCATCACCACAATGGCTTGCTCCAACTATGAATCTCTCTTAAAAATCTTTTCAGTTCAACATAACACATACCGTTAGAAAGAAGTTAAACCTCTATTGGTTGATGCATTTCCTTTAGTTCAAATGTCCAATTGTCTATATAAGCTACTTGCTCTTGATGCAACACCTTCATCTTGCGGATGGCGACTTTATCACTTCCCTGGGAGCTGGTTAGACCTGGTTTTGAGGTGAATTTATCAGAAGTATGTTAAAAATCAAAAAGAAAAGTAGTAGAGAATGCCTGACATAGGTGTAAGTTTGATCCAAATTCACCTCATTTTACCATTAGTGTCATTGATCCTTGTTTTATTTTTATCAAAAGATTGTCTAGAAATTTGTCATTTGATTTCTACAGGTTTCCTCTTCATGCGTATGACATGTATCTATGCATGATTTGCGTTGCATTACTGAAATATTTTAGCCTTAAATTTTAAAATTTCATAGGTGCTGGATATGCATGCTTACGAGGCACGGCAAAGGGAGTACGCATTGAAGGGTCATAAGCATTTTTATTTCATGACACTTAACGGCAGTGAGGTATTACAGTTTTCCTTGATATGTCTAATTAATAGATATTAAGTTTCATCTTAATGTTAGGTATTTGATGTAGACAGATTTATAGTATGAAGGAGATGAATGTTTGGTATGTGTATCAATTTTAAACCGCTATCATTCTACAGCCCATAATCCATTTTTGTAATGACTCGGTGTATGTTATGGACTCTTTAATCTTTCTGTTTTCTCTCACCTTGTTGGGTAATGTCCTTTTTATGCCTCATTTTCAGGTAATTGATGCCTGTGCTAAGGGGAATTTGGGCCGTTTTATCAACCATAGCTGTGACCCTAATTGTCGTACCGAAAAGGTAAATGTGCTAGGCAACTGCACTTCACATTTACTTCAAAAAATTCCCATTCCAATTCAATTGAACTTACTAAAAATTGAATCTTTTTTACTGAGGAATTTGTGCACAGAGAAGAAATTCCTTATCCTTTCATTATACTTTGCCCATTTCATGTTATTGTGTAGTTTGTGTTCTCCCTTGAGATTTTGTTACCCTTTCATTGTAATTTTGCGGCCTTGAATGTGGAGTCTCTTTTGCTTTTTTAAATTGTATTAGTTTTTTAGTTCCCTGAACAATGTACATTTTCAGCAATTATTGCTTACTCAAGAATTTTTCAATTACGTATAATAATAGTTTCTTAGTCATGGTAAAGATCAGAAGGCTGTTGCACTTGCTTTGGCGTTAAAACTATTGTGATCTTTTTGGGCACAAATGGATCATAGATCAGGCTTATATGTCAGAGGTAGTGAATATGGTGCATGAAATGCTGACATGGCAGAGGAAGTGAGATGAGACAGATGAATTTTGGAAAGCATTGCGTCATCATGACACTCTTCTTCACAGTAGGAAATACACTAGAAGCTGCTAGATGATAAAATGTACTCTAATCTGAACCCTTTCATATGAGACAGTTTGGATTTTGAGGTCAAATTATCAGTTTTGTTGTGAATTCCTTCAACTTTAAAAATGAACGTGAACAATCAAAAACTAAATAAAAATTTTATCTGCTACAATCTTTAGATTTTTGAAATATTTAGATATCCTTTCAAATGTCTAATTTGCCACTTAAATTTGGACGAAGGGAGGGCACAGTTGCATTCTTTTAAAAGTCTAGTTTTCCACATAAACTGAGACAACATGATTACGTTCTTTCAAAAGTCTAGTTTGCCACATAAATTGGGTCAAGGTAGGGCACGTTATATTCTTTGTCGAAGGATTTTGATTAGTCATTCTATGTTAACCCCAAATTTTGCGATTGTTTCGCTCCTTTTTTTTTTTTAAATAAGGAAGTTTCGCTCCTTTTATCTGTTGTAACTCAAAACTCATGGTCAGTTTATTCCATCATATTCCTCTTGCTTTCTTTGTGGTTTGCCTCAAGATGTAAGCTCTCCTTTAAGCGGAATTTGATTCTCATGGCAATTCAAAACATTTTGGAAACCATGTGGTTTGCTGCTCTACAAGTTAATTGCAGCTACATTTTTCCGTATAGGATCTCAAATTCAACAAGAAGTAATCTTTAACTCAACGTTTGGGCTCACTTCTTCAAAAGTACATCTACCTCTGGCTTTTCACTGATAAAAAAATGGAAGTTGTGATAAACGGTTTCAATGAAGTGCAGCTGCTTATTGCCTTAAAACATTATAAATAGTTACTGCAGCTTAGTTGTTTGCCCAATAATGTATACAAGTGATCAAAAGTGTTGAATTGGTTCTTTTGTGGACTGGATATGTATTAAAGTCCTAGATATGGTCACAGCTCTGTCTTAGGTAAGGCTAAATTAGTAAAAATGCCATCACTTGCAAACTACATAACAAAGATAAGTTTTAAGCCTGACGCAATCATCTTTATGTTGGGGTTGAATTAGAAAATTTGCAAGATTTTCTCAGTTAGTGTTATCTTACCTCGGTCGTTGGCCACTGTATTATCTGAGAATATGGCCGTTTTCTTTTATTATTTTAGGATAAGCTATCTATGTCCACCCAATTATCAGTTTTGATTTTGCATCTTATTATTTCAATACTAGAGGTATTTAGAAATAGGAAGTAGCTTCATCGCTTATAGATGCACCTAAACCTGTGCATCGAGATCCCTTGTTCATTGGGCTAAAATCACACCGAGCTCCCCCCCTTCCTCTCCCACCAATTATTTTCAGCAGAAAATGCTTGATATAGTTTCACACCTAGTTCTCTCAACTTGTTTATATTGAGTGCATGCTTCAATAGTATTAATGGTGTGACACAACTTTCTTTCATTTGCTGAACAGTGGATGGTGAATGGTGAGGTCTGCATTGGACTCTTTGCTTTAAGGGACATCAAGAAGGTAAAGTCTTTTTTCCTATTGTAGTCCATATTACTTGGTTTTGACTATTTCATAAACATCAACATAACATATAGCGAAAATTGTAACTGATGTTTTTGTTGCAATCATCAAATCATGAACTGTGATAAGTACTTCGGTGGTTGCTGCTAGTGATTTCAAAAGTTTGGAGGTGAGGTTGGGGCTGCTATGATCTGACCTTAGTGCTGGCTAGCATGTGCTACTACATGGCATACGTTATGCCAAAAGAGAGATGTAAACAATACACACTCACAACTACTCTCTGGACTGAAAAACAAAATATTGTGTATATGTGTCTCTTCCGTTTTGTTCTTTGTCTTAATTTATGAATTAAGAATTTAATTTTGGGAGGATTTTTTGCGTTTGATGTGAGAGAATTGATTTTTATTCTTTTTGGAAACTAGCTAATCAAAACGACAAAATATATAAACAATTGCTTTTTCAAAAGCAATTTCTTTTTTGTTCTTAATGTCAAACACGCTTTAAAATGTGATGTGCTGATTGGAAATTCTTTTAGGGATTAACATTTGCTAGGTGAAGTGCAATTTTTGGAATTGTTAGAACCTCTTTTAATTTTTAGGGAGGGTCTTTGCTATTGCTGTGGATCTTGTGTCCACTATCCAGTGGTGTGTATGGGTTGCACTCCCGGTGATTTATTTGATATGCCGTATAGATGCTAAAATGCATAGAGTAAAAGAGTTTTCAAACTTTGGTAATATTAATTTTTCCTCACATAATTTGCTTATTGTCAGATCTGAAGAATTGCTTCAAGTCGTTAATAGGGAACAGGTTCTCCATGATATCACTAAATGCATAAATATCAAAAGAGTATTACTAAATACATAAATCGGATGGAGCTTAAAGAACTTGCAAACTAGGCTCTGTTCAAAGCGTAAATTAAATGCAGAAAAGTTACTGGACCTCAACAACTTCTAGGACATTCCTTAACAATAATAATAAAAAAAATTCTAGGACATGCTTTCAGTTTCAAGATTTGCTTCCTGTTTTTATTGTGGACTGCAATCAAGGTTTACTTCCCGTTTTTATTGTGGATTGCAATAATTTATTTGGTGTCCAGCCTTCAGTCTACTATAGAATCTATAAGCTGCCTGTATGACTATTGAATGGAATCAATTCTTGGCTTAATAGATCACTGTGCTTTGGATCCTATTATCAGGGCGAAGAGGTGACATTTGACTACAATTATGTCCGAGTCTTCGGGGCTGCAGTTAAAAAGGTGTGTCTGTGGCTCACCTCATTGTCGGGGCTATATAGGTGGTGACCCGCTAAATGCAGAAGTGATTGTTCAGGATGATTCGGATGATGAGTATCCTGAACCTGTCATGCTGCATGGGGATGCTGACATGAATCATAAACAAGACAGCAGTATATGTGCTACAAGTGCTATTAATGTTGCTGAAATTAAAATTCAAGGGAAACCACCTAAAAACAAAAATACAGTGGATGAATCTTTTGCTGGAAATCAGGATACTTCCCATCAAACACATATGAACAGTATCATGGGTCTAGAAAATGTTAATTTGGGTAACTCCGTTGCTGTTGTTAGCTTGAATGCTAGAGAAGAAAGCGAAAACTTCCCTGATGGGTCTCCTGCATCATCTTTAATTGCCGAAACATCTGTGGCACTGGAAGCCTCAGAGTGTATGTCTCATTCTTCTGTTCAACCTGTAGAGACTTCTTTGTCATTGAAGGATACATGTGAAACCATGTCTGGAGTGACAAAAGAGTGCTCAGTAGCTGGCGAAGTATCAAAGAACTCTTTCTCTTCCACACAGGAATTTGAGGTAACTTCTCTTGATGCAGTGGTTAGCAAGTCTTTGAGAAAGTCAAAATCCAGCAATGGGCGAGAGACACATGATCCCTTAAAACCCTGTCCTTTTGTGAAAACTTCGCGTGAATCATCTTTAGTGAAGAAGGTGAAACAGAGGAATAATGCTGTGAATTCCAGACCCCTGCCTGATGTGGACAGCATGTTGCAAGTTTCACAACCTAAATTCAAGAAACCACCGGATGGCTCCTTACATGGCCATTTTGAAGCAGGTATGTCATCGTTATCATTTTGTGGAATCTGCAGATTGTGGAGTACTTTTGCATTATCTTTTTTACCTGAATTTGCAGTTGAAGAGAAACTGAATGAGTTGCTGGATCATAATGGTGGAATAAGCAAACGCAAGGTGACTAGTTAAAAGCTACAAGATATAATCTGCATTTCTTTCTTTTATTTCTTGCTTGGTGATTTGTGATTATTCATTGTGCTGGTTTGTGGGAATGCTCCCCTCTTTTTTTACCTTTCTTCTACTGCACTTTGGTGTTAATTCATCAAAAGGGAATAGGCCAAAACGTTGGTGAAAGGGAGGGCTGGGAGTCCATACAGTGGGTTGTAGCAAGGGTTCATTGCTGGGCACATAATGTAGCCCCGGCTTAGTAATGTTTCCATTTACATTTTCATGGTCCTATTTTGATTTTCTGAGGCATTTCCAGTTTCTTAACTCGGCCTTGACCTTAGTAACCTCTCCATTTAGATTTTAATAGTTCTACTATAATATTCTGAAGCATTCCTTTTTTTTTTCAACTTTTGCCATATGTGTAAATGCGTGCATGCTGATTCCACGGCACTCTACAATTTTGTTTCAGTTATTAGTTTTCTCTTTTCTTGGAGCAGGATGCGTCAAGGTGTTACTTGAAGCTCCTCCTTTTAACTGCTGCTTCAGGGGATGGCTGTAATGGTGAAGCTATCCAGAGGTAACAAATGGCTCGCCTCTGACTCTTTGTAGTGCTAGGAGTTGAATTCCTAGCTGCTGCTACTTCTTATTTTTATAGTTTTTAATTTGTGCATTTATTTGTTAGCAGTAACCGGGAACTTTCTATGATCCTTGATGCGATCTTGAAAACAAAGTCACGCACAGTTTTGATGGATATTATGAACAAGAATGGTAATAAATTGGTGCTTATTGCATGTTTTAGCTTTTCCGATTTTCAAATATACCGATTGTTGGATCTGTGTTTGTTTTGCTGGTAGGTCTACAGATGTTACACAACATAATGAAACGATACAGGAGGGAGTTCAATAAGATCCCAATTCTCAGAAAGTTGCTTAAGGTAATGTAGTAATTCTATAGTCCTATACTTCTACTCTAGTGATTGAGTAGTTAGCCTGAAAGTACCAGAATTTGAGAGGTATATCAGAAAATGTCAGTTTTACCACCAGCTAATCATGATCTGCATATTCTTGAGCCAGAAGTTTTTTAACTGACAAATTATTTATTCACTACACAGCGTCTTAATGTGTCACTCAAACATATTTGTGTATAAACACATATTAAATAGCTAACAGGTAATGGAAAAAAGGTCTCAACTAGCTAACATGTAAGTGCAATAATCACTGTAGTTAAGTTTGCCAAAAAGAAAAAAAAAGCATATGGCAAGTTATTGATCATTTCATGCACTGTGAGTTTAAGTTCAAAGATCAAAGCCGAGTAGCATGGACAATATGCCTACAGTCTGACATTATGATGTCACTAAACGAGTAGGATAATATACATATAATATACTAAATAAACATGAAACACCAGATATACTCTATGTATTTTATCCATTCTAAGATCAGTAACAATATATTCAAATCATTGAACGGTTAGACGACGGATAAAACCAATGTGAAGTAGTTTCCAACACTGGTAAGAAGAACATAAAATACAATGTCACATCTAAATCTATTAGTAATCTTCTCCTCGTCCTTTCTGGCCTTGGAGATTCAAAATCTTCACAAAGTCTCATTAGGTATATAGAGGTAACATTTGCTCCTTTCAAAATTTTGCCTTTAACTAACAAAAGAGTCTTAACAAAAGCAGCAAATTGGGTGGTGATCTAAATGGGTAAGAACACTGTCTTTCTTGTCAATAAGATGCTGTACCAGAAAATTTCAGTGAGACGTACGTCAATATGTAATTCAGCAATGTATTAGTGGCTTCTTTACTCACTTTTTTTTTTTTTTTTTTTTGTTGTACCCATTTTTTCCTTGCGTGAGATCTTCTGTTGGCTATACATTTTCAGTGCAGGGTTCTCTTGATATACCTAGCACACCCTGTTGTTTGTCATTGCTATCTTACTAAGCTGGTTTTACAATGTCAACTGTACTTTACAGGTTTTAGAGTATCTAGCTGTAAGAGACATCCTTTCTCCTGAGCACATTAATGGAGACGCGTCCAGAGCTGGAGTTGAGAGGTTAGCAGATGTTATCACATGTTACTTATGTATAATATTTTCAACTTTTATTCTGATAATCTGAGTGGGTTTAATGCCTCCATATGACGTCCAGGTATAATTTCTTTTTTTGTGCAGTGATAAGGATCTAATAAAGCAACTCGAATGTGAAACCCAAATATGAATTACAGTGTAAAGACCAAAAAAATATGCGAATGGTAGATTAGAAACTACAGAAGTGGAACTCTTTTACATTAGTTGTTTAAGAGAAGGAAAAAAAATGGTAGCAGAAACAAAGGTTGCACATTTCATCTAAAAGAAACAAAGGTTGCACAACTGCAATATCAATATGCCACCATATTGGAAGTTCTAAAAATGTGGATTTGAAACTTGATTTTGTTTTTTTTTAATTTCTAAATCGGGGAAGAGCTGCATGAATTTCATCTCGTATCCATATATGATGAGTATATTACATTTGTTTTATTCGCAATGAACTTTTATGATATTCCAGACTACTAATCCCTCGTGACGATGGAAAGAATATGGGAAATCAAACAATTAAAGCAACAACTAGAAAGAAATGAGAAGATAGAGATAAAATAAGAAAGAAAGGATAGAATTTAATAGAAGAAGCAACCAGTCAACCCAAGCAAGTAAGCTGAACCTACTAACTAGCAATTTTACTACGGGAAATAATTCAAGGGGAAGAGAAATTGAACTCATACATGAATACTTGCAAGAAGAATTTAAGAGAGGTTCAATTAAACAGGTAAAGGATATTAACACAAAGGGATGCTCTCTCAAGAGAGTTCTTTATAAATATTTCATCCAAATCTGGTAAAACCCTACATTACTCCTATTTATACTACTAGCTAAACAATTGGCTGGGGCTCAAGTTCAAGTACTTTAAAATAATAAAATCCCTAACATAATTAAAAAAGACGTGAGGCTAGTGGGACCAGGCTTGACTCATCCCGGAAACTCTAGTGGTGGTCATGTCTTGGTCAACTCACGGTTAACATTGGTAAAATCTTGGTAAACACCGATCAAACTTGGTCAACTCTCGATCATCCCTTCGTAAAGCCTTTCAGTGTTCTTAATGATTGGAGGCTCGTACTTATGTTGTCGTTACTTTGTCCCATTGTATACTGTTTGTTAGCTCCATAACTAGGGTAAACAAGCACGGGCTCAATGCTGATTCCTGGTGTAATCCCACAGTTATGGGACTGCTCTATATTTCCTACCACTGTTTTCACACTTGTCCGTCAACCTAACGACCACATATTTTTTCGTTCAATGCGCAATATCGAACTTTAGAATTAACATTCCAACACTCTCCTCCACTCTATTTTTGTATCTACTTTTTCCTGCAACTTGCTTTAATTTCCTGCATGCATGCTTGGTTCATTACTTTGCTCTAGAACAATGTACCACGTGTAGTGTTACTGAATTTGATGACAGCTATGACACGTGTTTCCTGACTATAATGGCAATAACATCTCTCCAAATGCTGACTGACTACTTAAGATTGTATGTTCCGTCTTATGTGGCGCCCGTCAAATTTTTAAACTGCTTTTGCTTGTTGTAATTCTCTAAAAGTCACGTTTATACTATGCCTTTGCAAGTGATAACCCCAGATTCTAAATTACTTCTGAAAGTGTTGTTTTTGGCTCTGCAGCTTTAGGGACTCAATTTTGGGATTGACAGAGCACAAAGACAAACAGGTGATCCATTCTGGTTACCATGCAGGTCTTTTGTTTCCATCAAGTGGTTGTAGAATCCCATTCTTTTGCCTTTTAATTGTTCCAGCAAAATATCTGCATTTAATTGATTCTTAAAAAGAGTTGAAATTTCATATTGGTATGAAATTGAAATGCTTCATAGTTATCTCGCAGTTCTGTTCCTTCTCAAAAAAAAATAAAAAAGAACTCGCAGTTCTGTTCATTCTCAAAAAGCAAAAAACAAAAAAGAACCTGCAGTTCTGTTTGTGCTTGTTGCTTGATGTTGTGTAGATGCATGAGGAAAGCTGTCATCGTGCTTGTTTTAATCTTGCTATAAATGATTTAGGCTACTGATTTTCCAATTTCAAATTAACTACATTTGGGGATGATGGGTAAGTAAGAGACTAGCATCTTAATTACCCTCGTAAGACAGGAAGGAAGGAAGGAAGGAAGGAAGGAGGTAGCCCTGGGTTAAAAGAGTGTGCAACGTGCCCGAAAAGATCACTACTTGACTGATTGATAGAAGAAAGAGCTAGTCTGGATAAAGGATTGTTTGACCTGGGTCTATCATCTTATAGTTGGGAATGAAATACAATTTTCTGCTGATCTTAGCCATTAAACTTAAATTAGCTTGATAGAACTTGGTAAGGGAGGTGCTATTTGGGCTAGCTCTATGGTCTTATCCACGAAGGTTAGTATGCTATATACTAGTGTTGCCGGACAAAGGTTGCATGCACTTTATTCTTACTGCTTTTTCTCGACCTTATGTGCATGCTTCTGTTCCTTTTTTTCTTTTACCCATTGCAATAGATTTTTCACATTCTTGTTATGTTTTTATTGTTGATTCTATGTTTTGATTTATATCTGTAGCCTGATTGCAGGAGTCTTTTCCTGTTAATTACTTTGTTTAGAAATTTTCTTTATCAGAACCATTAGGTGACAAAGTATTCATGTGATTTACTGCATGTCAGGTTCATCAAATTGCAAGGAACTTTAGAGATAGGTGGTTATGCAGACCTCTCAGGAACAGAAGCTGCATTGACAGAGATGACAGCCGAATCAACATGCATTCTGGTTCACCTTACAATAGGTGTCTAGCATCACAAAATCAATGGTGCGATTTGGGTGGTAAACCTTCGGAAGCAGCTCAGAATACCTGCCATTCAACAGTTTCATCTGTTCAAGCAGATGCTTGTGTGCCTGATGGCTCCTCTGCTTCATGTTCTGATATCGGGGCAGCCTCTAGGCCAAGGAAACGCAAGCATAAAAGTCGGTGGGATCAAGAGGCTGAAGAAAAGCCAGATCCAAGAAATGAGAGCAATGTAGATGATGACAGAAGGCAGGTCCTAGATGATGACGCTCCCCCTGGTTATGAATTCCCTCCTGGATTTTTATTCCCGGTTGAGGCTTGTAGGGTTTTATCTGATGCGTCTTCAGCAGCTATTTGTAGTCCCGAAGAACGTAGATGCAGAGAACATCCACAGCCAGTCATTACGGGGAACTTGCAGCAGCGGTTCATTTCACGATTGCCTGTCTCTTATGGAATTCCATTTTCTGAGGTGCAGCAATTTAGGTCTCCTCAAAAAGGAATATTTGATGCTTGGACTGTTGCCCCAGGAATACCTTTCCAGCCTTTTCCTCCTTTGCCTCCATATCCCCGTGATAGAAGAGAATCTGTGCCTTCTGCTGCTAATCTGGGGGCAATCAGTGAACTACCTCAAAATACTGGACAAGATTGCCATACTTCTTCTCCTGGTCACTTGGCTCAAAATCCTCCAAGCGTATCTGGAGCAGACCAGCCTCAGGATGGCACTGGATACCAACTTGGCTCTAAACGAGCTAGTGACTCTTGTAACTCGGGAAGGAGATACTTTAGGAAGCAAAAGTACAATAATTCAAAATTAGCACCTCCCTGGCTTCGGATAAGAAGTGGCTGGGAATACACAGGAAACAACTCAAAAAATAGCATGTGCATTGCAGGTGTAGCAAGCAGGGAAGATGAGTTCAGAAGTACTCCTAGTTGGGTGGAGCATAACCTTGGAATGCAAGATTTGGGGCATACTTTACGACAGCATACTTCCCACAGGTATTAGTTTTATCTTATAGAGGCAAAGTTTGCAGCAGCTTCCAAATTTTCTCCAGTGCTTCTCCTTTTGTACTTGCAATTCTCTGTCGCCAACAGAAAATGAAAAGCACCGTTTAGATTTGTAAATTTGATTTTTTCATTTTTTTTTTAGGTTTAGGACCAAAGTTACTCTGATTTATTTGATTTCATGCATTGACAGTGACCTTAATGCCTCAAAGAGGTAAACTGGCTCATTCTTTTCGTTATTAATTGATTTTTCTTAAAACAATTGTCTGATGGCCTCTATGGAATGGCGTACGTGTGAATTCCTCGTGCACTTGCTTATGACCCATTTGATTACTTGGTTGTTGCTTCTGCATATTAGTGTATTTATTGACCTAGAAATTAATTCTGCCAGGGGCATTTGACTTACGTAAATCTGTGTATAGTAGATTTCTTTTCTTTGTAATGGACCTGCTAAACTTGTGCTGGCGTCTGGCGTGAACTCATGAGTTTCTTTAATTGTAAAAAAAATGCTCTTGGCGTGCATAGTTTTTACTGATATAGTTTGGGAGAATTAACCAAACTGGAAAAGCACGGTTTGAGTACATTCCAAGCCGTATCAAACCATTTATATTTTGAAACTACATTCTACTTTTCAGTTTGGTTTAAGTTTGACTTGTAGTCGAGCCATATGATTTCTGTAATATATTTTCTATTCACCAACTAAATACCGAAAACATTTTCCCGAAAAATATTTTCATGAAAACATGAGGGAAGGGGAAGGAAGGAGAATATGACTAGTTACTTCATACAAGCGTGTTTGTAAGCATTGATGGTCATCATACTAGAGCTTTTGCTCTCCAGACTCCTCGTAAAACAAATCAATACATTCGAAGCACAAGGTTTTCAGCAGTGTTTTTCGACTTCTCCAATCATCACCCAATAATCTGCTAAATTTGGTCGACTGTTTATCATCTGTATCATATGCCTCTTTTAATTTAAGACGATAGGCACTTGCTAAATCGGGAGATTCCTCCACTCGAGCAATTATTTACTTGTACGTCTTAAGAATTTAGAAACATACAAGCGATACTTCACAGGGATGTGGAAAAGGCCCCATTCTTGTATCTTATGCATCCATTTCATAACATTACTGCTAACTGCTGTACTATTGGCAGCAGAAGTCACTGTTTCAACAGTTATTTCGATTTACCTGTGCATTTTGGAGTAAGTGTTATTCCTCCGCAACAACCAAAAAGAAAAATTTGTCGAAGAACATTTTTTGAGGCTCTGTGTCGTAATTATTACACCATTTGTTTCAGTCTTTTTTTATCTGTTTTAAAAATGGTGGAGTAACTCATTTTTATATTTGAAAGTTATTTAACTTTTAAGCTTTCAATTTTATCCTTGATGACATGCTCTTGTATAAATTAATTATGAGAAGAAGGTGTAACGTGGCTGCCATCAAGCCTTCAAAATACTAGTGCACACGTGGCTTAAATCAAAAGGTGCATTGAAAAGTATTCGAGGTTTAAGTACTGGAGTCTCGAGCTAATCCCAACCCCATTCCTATACCCATACAATTTTTAAAATTGAAACACTGTCGCCAGTTAGAACTTAGATATCATTTGGTTTAAGGAATTAGGTGGATTATTCCGATATAAACTTTAAGATTAAATTTGTTTCTTATTTCATTGAACATATTAACTAAAATTGGTATTATTTTTATACCAAATCTTAACACTATAACTTATCCATTTAGAAGATGAGATAAGTTATCCAAATTCTAGTCCCGATTAAAATTATGATCTTGGAATATCATGATTTTGATCCAAACAACGAAAAATACAATATATTCTTGGAAGTATTACATGTGACAATCAGAGCCTAATGATTAACATAGAATTGCGGATCTAGTCGTGAGAAAGATATGATATTTTTTTAAAATTAGGACACTCTCTGAAGAGTATGTGAGGCCATAAGCTTTGGATTTGAGAGGACAGGAAAATGTGAATCTTAGAGTCAGAAAGATATGAATTTGCTCGATAGTTGCGAAAACATAAATAATAGTAACAAATACTCATCAACAATTTACTTGCTCCAAGACAAACGGGTCAAACCCAAACCGGTCAAATCCAAATATACAGTGTGAGTAGAATAGTATGAACGGAGTAGGACCAAATATATCCATATACTATTGAAAAATGGACAAATATATCCCTCGTTATATTTTGGTTCCAAATATACCTCTATTGTTATACTTTGAGTCTAAATATACCACTGCTATTATACTTTGATACAAATATATCTTTCATTTTAACAAAGGGGCACATTTATTAGTATATTTTAAACTATCCCCTAATTAATTAAAATTCAACCTATAACATGATATCCAATTAAAAACTCATACCCGATACCCAAAAATTACTCTACTTTATTGACATAAACATTCAACACAAAAAAAATTGGAGTACTAAGCTGCCACCATAACAGCAAGTAATTGACATATGTTGGATTATAAATGCACAGTAATTAAAAGTCGACGTTGATTGATTTCCTTCTTTGCTCTGAATCGTAAGCTGAACTTTCTTTCATATGTTTATAGCATGCAAGTTCAGTTAAAAGGAAACATTTTAGCCATTTTGATGGCTTTCGTTTACTACAACCAAAAAGATTCAAAATTAAACTAATGTTTCTTTGGTTTCTATTACGGAGTATTCTTTAGACGTGAAAGAGGACGAGGGAAAAAAAAAGAAAAAAAAGAGAGGAAGGAGCGAAGTTGCCCAGAGGAAAAAAAGAAGAAGGGAAGAGTCTGCGAAGAAGAAGAAGGGAGCAAAACTTTCATTTTAATTGGATTTATGAGTATGGATCTTTAATTGGATATCGGGTTATGAGTTGGATTTTAATAATTTAGGGATTGTTAAAAATAAATCAATATGACGATGACATGTGTCCTTTCATTAAAATGAAATGTCTTTTCATTAAAATGAAATGTATATTTAGGCCAAAGTATAACAGAAAAGGTATATTTAAATCAAAAGTATAACGAGGGATATATTTGACCATTTTATCTTGGTATGAGATATATTTGGCCTTTTCCGTAGTATGAATGGGTATGAGGTCTTCGATCGAGAAGACGCACAGGCAGATTTTGTCTGGGGGCCATATCTTTTTCTGTCAACGACAAGTATTTTTGGACATCTAATTTTATCAAAAGTGACAAAAGAATGAGATTGGTGTGAGTACTTTGCATTGTCCTTTTGTACAAATTCAAAGTTAGTGTAATTGGCTTAATTGGCTGGGTGAGTGATGTCTCACTTAGGATACTTGAGATCAATTTTTCTCATAAGTAGTTCCTCAGAGCTCGTCATATCGGATTTGCCTAATGTGATTTATATCTCCTGTGTAGTTTGTAAGCTACTTCTTCCGGTCCACAATAAGTGACCAATTTGCCTTTTTATTTTGATCCAAAATAAGTGTCCATTTATATAATAAAAAATAAAAAAAAATTAATTTATTTTTTCAAAATTGCCCTTATGTACGTATCCATAAAAAGTCTTTTACTCATCACATTAACTATGCTGCAATATTTAATTAAGGATAGTTTAGTCACACTAACTATTTTTGTCTAGAATTTTATATTTTCTTAATGAGTGTGCCCAAAGCAAGTTGGTCACTTATTGTGAACCGGAGGAAGTATTGCATAGTGAGCGAGTTATCCAATGCGTATCCGAAAAATAGCGGCGGTGGTCTTCCCTTGGAATTTTCCACCAAAAAAAAAGTTAGTGTAGGCTTATTATTGGTATATATTTTATTTTTAAACATAAACACTATTCGAGTAAAAAAAATAATGAGTTACTTAAATCGACGACCTTAACTTAGAATCTCGTCCATGATTTTCTGCCTTGTCATTGTTCTCGACTTAAAAATGCCAATCACTCCCTTTGTGTTTGACATGCTTTCAAGTTTCATCTTCCCAACTCCTCGTCCATTTTAAGCATCCTTCTTCTCTACAAAATTATATATGGTCGTCTTCCTCGTTCTCAGCAATAATGCCAACGCATATTTGCTTTCCTAAGATCTACCAATGTCTAATAAGAGTATTAAAATCTGTATTAAAAAAAAAAGGTACCCAAAACTATCCAGAATCCAACTATTTTTCCATGAATAAACTGTAAGAAAATTGTGTGTATAAAGTTTACACTCATATATCAAGCGGGCAAAAACTTACCAGCATCCGTTGTTTACATCATACTGTATAAATTAAGATAAGAATGTGTATTAATTAACTGCTCCTTCTGTTTCAATTTAGATGACACACTTTCCTTATTAATCCGATCCAAAAAAATAACACATTTCTACAATTGAAAATAATTCTATTTTAAACTCTTCATTTGACTCATTTATCCTTAATGGGAAGCTTTTATAACCATACAAATGTTATGACCCCACAAAACTATTACCCCTTAAGCTTTTAAGACAATAAATTTTAAATTTTTTTTTCCTTAAACTACGTGCCGAGTCAAACTATCTCATCTAAATTAAAACGGAGGGAGTATGGTTTAATAATAAAAGTGTAACTGAAACTATGTGTCATGTATTCACTATGTTAAGGGAAACATCGATGTGGATATGTTTTTTATATACATAAAATAAAGAAGGTTATGACTTCTTTTGTGAAAAATGACACTGTATAGCCGCTGTAAAAATAATAGCCAAACAATTGTATATATTTTTTTACAAGTTTTATATATTTTTTTGACTATCAAATATGAATAGTTTCTGGCACGAGCTAAAAGTGATAGTACCCCTTCTTTAGTTAGGTCAATTGGGTACTGCGGTGAAAATAGCACAGGTGTAACGACCCACCCAGTCGTTTTGCCATCTAGAATCTCGTTCCCCTAAATAAGACTCCCTGTATGTACTTTTACTGTTTTATGACTTGCGAGGATGGTGAGTTGAGGAATTGAACGGGTTCGGGTTGAAATCGGAACACTTGGTTCCTTAGTTGGTTTTAAAAAGGGGTAAGTTTGACTTCGGTCAATATTTTGAGTAAACGACCTCGGAATCGGAATTTGACGGTTCAAATAGGCTCATATGATGATTTTGAACTTGGGCGCATGTTCAGATCGGGTTTTGGATGATCCGGAGCGTTTCAGCACCTAATAGTGAAAATTGGCTCTTTGAAGGTTTTAAAGTTCTTTAAATTTGGTTTGGAGTAAGTTTTGGAGTAATTGAGGTCCGTTTGGAATTCGAAGCACGGGAATAGTTCCGTATGGTGATTTAAGACTTGCACGCAAAATTTGGTGTCATTCAGAGTAGTTTAAGTATTATTCGGCGCGTTCGGAGAAAATTGAAAACTTGAAGTTCATATTTTGATTCAATTAGGTTTTGGGGTGCGATTCTTGATTTCATTGTTGAATTACGCATTTCGAGAGTTTGAGCAGGTCCGTATTATGTTTACAGACTTGTTGGTATATTTGGACAGGGTCCCGAATGGCTCGGGTGAGTTTCGGACCTCCCGGAGCAATGTTGGAAAAATCAGATTTTTCAGTTCTGGTTTCCTTCTTCGC
Organism: Nicotiana tabacum; assembly: GCF_000715075.1. Taxonomy (NCBI): domain Eukaryota; kingdom Viridiplantae; phylum Streptophyta; class Magnoliopsida; order Solanales; family Solanaceae; genus Nicotiana; species Nicotiana tabacum. The sequence continues at coordinate 41,944,828 of NC_134101.1, forward strand.
GAACGCGGAAGGACTCTCGCGTTCGCGATGAAGGATTTGGGGAGCTGGGCAGTTTACCCTTTGCGTTCGCGGGAAGGAGGTCGCGTTCGCGAAGCTTGGGGATCCCAGGCCTACGCATTCGCGAAGGCCCTCTCGCATTCGCATAGAAGGACGGGGCCTAGGAGGGGTCAACATATTTTACCCTTCGCGTTCGCGAAGGGCAGTTTCAGGGACTGGGGAATTTTTCCTTCGCGAACGTGAGGCACTTACCGCGTTCGCGAAGAAGGATTTTACCGTGCCGGGCAGAATGTCTTAAAAACAGGGCTCAGCCATTTTTGAGCCCATTTTCTCCATTCTTGGGCGATTTTGGAGCTTCTTGAGAGGGGTGTTCACCTAGCAACTTGGAAGTAAGTTAATTCTACCTATTATGAGTTAAATACATAGATTATGGATAGATTATAACATGCAAATTGTGAAAATCAAGGGTTTAGATTAAAAACCTAGGTTTTGATAAAAATGAGATTTTAACCACGAAAATGATTATGGAATGAGATGAAAATTGTATATTTGAGTTCTTGAGATTATGGGTGATGATTTCATCCGAAAATTTCCGGAATCCGGGCATGTGGGCCCGGGGTGAATTTTAGGAATTTTACCAATTTGGGTTGGGTAATTGCTCTAATAGATAAATTATGAAATTTTGAGTATTTATTGATTAAATTATATAACATTTAGCTAGTTTCGGATTTTTTGGCACCAATTGAGGTTTTAACGCGGAATTGTGATCGGGAAGTGAACTTTGAGACGAGGTAAGTCTCTTGTCTAACCTTGTAAGAGGGAATTTACCCCATATGTGTTGTAAATATATATTTGTTTCTAATTGTGGGGGCTACGTACGTACGAGGTGACGAGAGTTCGTGCGTAGCTACTATTATGCTAATTGTTCGGGTAGTGAGTGATGAAGTCGACCTCTCGAACTACTTTTTCGAGATTAGACTTGATATTTACTGGGTACACGTTGTTTATATACTCATACTACACTTGCTGCACTTTTTGTGTAGGATCTGAGACAGGTGCTTCAGGTGGTCCTTCCGGCGCGTACTCCGATATCCCGAGGCCTAGTGGTGAGCTGCTTCCTGAGTCGTCCTGCAGCCCTAGAGTCTCTCTCTTTTTTGTATTTTTGTATTCTGTCAATTTCATATTCAGACAGTGGTTAGAAGTTTGTATAATATACTAGATGCTCATATACTTATGATACCAGGTCTTGACACACACACTAGTAGAATTATGGTTTTGAACCATCATTTGGTTTTATCCATTTAAACCTTTTATCTTCTTAAATCTTGCAAATGAGGAAAGTTTAATTACTTGAAAAATTATTAAAAGAAGAAATGCACATTTAATTCACTAGTTGGCTTGCCTAGAGGTGATGTTGGGCGCCATCATGACCTATAGGTGAATTTGGTTCGTGACAACATGGTATTAAAGCACTAGGTTTATGTAGGTCTCATAAGTTATGAGCAGGCCTAATAGAGTCTTGCGAATCAGTACGAAAACGTCTGTACTTATCTTTGAGAGGCTATAGGGTGTTAGGAAACTACCTTTCTTCATCTCCTATCGTGCAGTTGATGTAGTACTAAGTATCTTTCTCTTATTCTCTCACAGATGGTGAGAACGCGCTCTATGGAGGTTCCAGACCATGGAAGAGCTGCTTCCCCTGTTGTTAGAGGCCGAGGCAGAGGCCAAGGGAGGGCTCCAGCCCGTGGTAGGGGACGAGGACGTCCCAGGGCTACTACATCTATGCCACCAGCAGGTCCAGCAGAGGATCCTATTATTGAGGAGTAGGGTGAGGTGCCTGCCGTAGACACAGCTCCGGTGGATTTGATGTCCACACCGGGATTTTAGGAGGTCATGGCCCGTATGCTGTGGTTCATGGATACTATGACTCATGCCGATTTATTTCTGGTAGACCCGGCCACATCTCAGGCGGGAGGGGGATCACAGACCCCTACTGCGCAACTCATGGGCATGCAACTGCGGTATATCAGACCCAGGGTGCACTACCCGTGGGCGGAGCCCAGCCAGTGGCAGCAGCTACACCTGAGCCAAGGCCAGCTGCAGCCGGCGAGCCGCAGAAGCTATTGGACAGATGGACCAGGCTACATCCTCCTGCCTTTGGGGGTGAGCGACATAAGGATCCCCAGGGCTTCGTTGATTGGTGCAGGGACATGCTGCACAACATGAAGATATTGAGTCCTATGGGGTAGACTTTGTTACTTTTCAGCTGGAGGGCAGGGCTCGTAGATGGTGGCAGTCCTATCTTCTTAGCAGACCAGCAGATTCTCCTCCCATGACTTGGGACAGGTTCACCCGTATCTTCCTGGATAGGTATATTCCACCCATCCAGAGGGAAGAGTTGTGGTTTCAGTTCGAGTAGCTCCAACAGGGTCAGATGTCAGTGACCGATTATGAGGCGAGGTTCTCTGAGTTATCTCGCCATGAACTTATGATATTACCTACTGATGCAGAGAGAGTACGAAGGTTTGTTGGGGGTTTACAAACTGTTACTCAGGCCACTATAGCCCGAGAGGTTGAGATGTGAACTTCTTATGAGCTGGCTGTGGAGATAGCCCAGAGGATTGAAGGTGTGCGTCAGCGTAGCTGTTGGCCTAAGTGAAGGTTAGTTTTGAAGATTGACAAAGGAAGCTCAGGCATGAACCAAGTCCATCCCTTGTGTGTATAGACACGGGCATATTCGAGCATATGGGATGTACGTGAAGGAGATAAGCTTAACTTGGTATAATTGATATCTCCTGATAAAAAATGGTTGCATAATTGAGAAGGAGAAGGACTCCTTAATTAATATCTCCTGATCGAAAAGGGTTGCATAATTGATAAGAAGAAGGACTCCTTAATCAAAGAGAACACTATCCAAGATAAAGGAAAGAGTTAGAGTTTGAGATCAACTAGTACTTTTCCACCAAGTAAGAGTAGCATTAGAACTCTAGTTATTTTCTACTCTACTAACTCTATAAATCGCAGGATGTTCTCATTCTACAAGTAACACACAAAATAAGAAGTTAAACGTGAATTGAGAGAAAATTGCAAGGCATTTTGCAAGCAGTTCATGTGCAATTCAAGTGTGCGAACCTGAAACTACATGAACCAGATAGAAGAACCAGCTCCAAGTGTCTGTCTTTTATTCTAGTTCAATTGTAGTAGGTGTTTTCATATTGTACCTTTCAGCTTTATCTAGAGGCAATTGTAATAAGTACTCAGAGTATTCAAGTTAGAGTTAACTTGAAGTTGTCACAACAGTTAGAGGCCGGTTGCCACAACGGGATTAGAGTTAATCCTAGGTTTACAAAAGTATTTTGTAAATGTAGTTTTTGGCTCAGTGATTTAGTGAAGAGTTTGGGAAAATCCTACTGGGAAGTAGGTCGTGGTTTTTTCACCTTTTGATTAAGGTGTTTTCCACGTAAAATACTTGTGTTCTTTAATTTCTGCATTTATTATTCCGCAACAGTAGTATAAGGAACACATAGAAGAACTAGGTCCTTCTATAATCTGTGCAAGCGAAAAATTGGACACCACACAAATTACCCCCTCTCTTGTGTGGTATTGAAGTTAAAACATCAATTGGTATCAAAGCAGGTTATCCTTGAAGAGGCTAACACCTTAGGAGAAGATCAAGATAAGTGCACCACCTGGAAACTGGAAAGGGCAATCCACTGCTAGGACACCACTCTCCAACGACCAATATTACTCTTGGTGGAAAAGCAGGATGAGAGATCACATCATAGGAGAAGACTATGAGCTATGGGATATTGTCACAGATGGTCCACTGGCTACCATGAAGATAAATGCCGAAGGAGAAGAGGTGCCAAAAACAAGAGTTGTCTGCACTGCTGACGACTTGAGAAAATGGGAGAAGAATGCTAAAGCCAAAAAATGGCTTGTTTGTGGACTCGGTCCAGATGAGTACAATAGAATCCAAAGCTGTACCACTGCTAAGGAAATCTGGGACACTTTGCGAGTGGCCCATGAAGGAACACCTCAAGTGAAGTGGTCTAGAGGAGCACTACTATATTCTCAATATGAGAATTTCACCATGAAGGAAGGGGAAACCATCCAAGAGATGTATACAAGGTTCACCATAATGACAAATGAACTTAAGTCTCTTGGAATAATTATTTCTGAAGAAGACAGAGTTGAGAAGATTCTGACAAGGGTTATGCCAGTTACTTGGGAGAGCAAAATCACTGACATTCAGGAATCAAAGAACATTGTCACTCTTAGGTTGGATGAGCTAATTGGAAATCTCACTGCTTATGAATTTAGAAGGTAAACCATGAAGATAGATGTACCCAAGAAGGAAAGGAGCCTGGCACTCAGAATCACTGAAGGTTATGATCTAGAAGATAATGAAATGACTATGATCACAAAGGACTTCAAGAAGTACCTAGTGAGAGGAAAGGGTTCTTCAAGAAGTGGAGGCTACACCAAACCAAGGGTTCCTGAAAAACAGACCAATGAGGGCTGCTAAAAGTGTGGGAAGACTGATCACCACATCAAAAACTGCCCTCAATGGAAAATTGAATGGAAGAAGGAAAGAGCTGAACGAAGAAACAGAAAGAAGGAACAGGTTCATCCTAAGAAGAACAAAAGATCAACAAAGGCTATGGTTGCTGCTTGGGGAGAAAGCTCAGATGAGGACTCAGATGATGAAGATGAACAAGCACTTATGGCAATTGGAGAATCCGATGAGGAATCTGAAGTAAGTATAATCCATCTAAAAGACAAGATTAAGTTTTTGTCTAAAGAAAGGCTATCTGAGTTACTTCTAGATTTCATTGATGAATCTGAGGATATAAACAATGAAAAGAAACAACTGTCTAAGGAATGTGTGATTTTAAAAGCAAAGTGTAAGAACCTGGAACTTAGAGTTAATGAGACTGTAAGTGAAAATACTGCACTAAAGAACCAGGTTCATGCATTTGAATCAAATTTCCTAGAACTTAGATCTGAAAACCTAAAACTGAAATTAGGAACAAGTAAGAAGACAACTGATTGCACACAACTCACTCTAGAAGAAAATGTAAGTAAACTAAAAGATGAGTTGTATAAGAAGGATGAGCAGGTAAGAATCTTGACAGAGGAACTAGGCGAGGTCAAGCATGAACTAGACATAATTTGTAAATGGAACAGGTCCTCCGATGCACTGTCATGGCTACAGGAACATCACAGTAGCAATAGAAGAGGAATTGGCTTTGGGAATCTGCCACCTAAATGGGATCCCAAAAGCAAGTATCTCACACTTTCTGAGAACAAAATTTACACACACTGTGGTAAGATCTGGTCACTATAAAAGTGAATGCACTACAAAAGAAAAGGCTTGTCAAAAGAATAAAAAATTTGTTCAAGGGAAAAATAGGATGCCACGTTGGGCTAAAAAGAATTTGATTCATCCTTTTGCCTATAGAAAGGGACCCAAACTAGTTTGGGTTCCTAAGACTAACCCCTGATTTCCTTTTGCAGGTCCAAGTGAAGCGGAGAAGCCATATATGGTACATGAATAGTGGATGCTCAAAGCACATGACAGGAAGCAAGAACCAGTTCCTTTCACTTGAGGTCTCAAAGGAGGTAATGTCTCCTTTGGAAATGGGAAGAAATGTGAGATCATTGGGGTTGGTAAGGTAGGTAAGACTGACTCTCACTCGATTGAGAATGTCTATTTGATAGACGGCCTAAAATACAGTCTAATTAGTGTATCACAACTGTGTGATAAAGGTAACTTGATAGCATTTACCTCTACTAAATGCTTTGTGATTAATCTTACCACTGACAAGATTGTTTTGTAGGGAAAAAGAGTGAACAATATATATATTGTAGATCTGTCCACACTATCAGAAAATGAACTCACTTGCTTAAGTGTGTTGGACAATGATCCCCTCCTTTGGCACAAGAGACTTGGACATGCAAGTCTGAGTCAACTCAACAAATTAGTCTCCAAGGACTTGGTGATAGGACTGCCTAACATCAAGTTCAAGGAAGACGATAGGACTGCCTAACATCAAGTTCAAGGAAGACAAAGTTTGTGAGGCTTTGTCACGCCCCAAGACCGAGGAGCGTGACCGGCACTCAACCGAGTGAACCTAGTCGAGCAAGCCTACATTACATCAACCTCTCATCATAGCTCATGCCTCATTTATCAAAACATAATTAGATCATGACTTTCATATTGAATACATTTAGATCAATAGCCCATAATGTTTTTTTTCTTTTTCACTCGTGATGGGTACATAGCTTCATAAATATCCATGAACATAAATACATGACGAAACTCAAAACTTAAGTACATGACCCACATTGTACGTGGAGCTTCTATGACAATAGATACCTAAGTACATAATACCAACTAGACTCGAATGCCCACTGGAATTGTAGTAGGCTTACCATAATCTGATGCACAGAAGATCCCTACCAAAGATCCATATCATCCTGTAGAAGTATACTTGCATCCATTAAAAGATGCAGCGCCCCCGACAAAAGGGACGTCAGTACTGTCGAATAGTACTAGTATGTATAACTAAACACCTTCTCAATAGAACAATTAATATTACAAGGAGGAATAATCACAAAATCAATGAAAGCCTTATTATACTTGCATCATTCTAAACTTCTTTTAGGGTCAACTGGGCCATATGATCTATACGCGAAACACATAATATAAAGTAATTGAAATAACATGTACAAACAAGGCTAATGAAAATGACTCATAATGTCTGTGTTGACAATGCGTCTTACTTGACCGTCCATATCCCTCCCTTATCTTACCCCTATGCATTTCATAGACCGTTTCTAGTGTTATATACCATACGATACACCTGTGCGTTTCATAGACCGTTCACAGTGTTTACTTACACAATACACCTGTGCGTTTCATAGACCGTTCACAGTGTTTACTTACACAATACACCTGTGCGTTTCATAGACCGTTCACAGTGTTTACTTACACAATACACATGTGCGTTTCATAGACCGTTCACAGTGTTTACTTACACAATACACCTGTGCGTTTCATAGACCGTTCACAGTGTTTACTTACACAATACACCTGTGAGTTTCATAGACTGTTCACAGTGATTACTTACACAATACACTTGTGCGTTTCATAGACCGTCCACAGGATTTCATATCACAATGTACCTATGCGTTCATAGACCGTCCACAGGATTTCATAACACAATGTACCTATGTGTTCATAGACCGTCCATAGGATTTCATAACACAATGTACCTATGCGTTCATAGACCGTCCACAGGATTTCATAACACGATATACCTATGCGTTTCATTGACCGTCCATAGGGTTCATAACACATCGTTATACATATAACCATGTATAAACTCAAAGCAACATGATTAACATTACATTAAGGTCGTAAGTTCCCGGATCATTGGAACACTTCATTTTCATGCCCATCATGGAGAAACATAGCACATTACATTAGCACATGCATGGTGAATCAATAAGTCAATTTCAATGGCACATAAGCCCAATTTCCTTTCTTAAGGTTCATCATCATTTAGCATAGGACATCTCCCTTCCATCTCGTTATTCACTCACTTGACATCTTGAGGTCATTAGCTAAGTTCATGATTCTTGAGGACTTAACATCGAAGTCATTTACATACATTATTTCAGAAGCATACAACTATAGTTGAAATCATTGGGACATACAACACCTCATAATTCTCATTTAGGTGAACAACCACATTTCATCTTCATACTATCACTTCATTGGTACTTTCAATTACATACAACATCATTATTTCATTGATTCCCTTTTTTCCATACATATTATTCTTCATTCATGGCACGGTGGCCGTATCTTATATTCCATACTTTCATTTCATTACTTTCAATACTCATCATCATATTTCACACATCATTTCATTTCATTGGCTCTATTGGCCACAATCATAACTTTTATTATTTGCACGGTGTCTACACTTTATATCCCCAACTCACTACTTTCACTTTCAAGCATCTTTATAAATTATCGACAACAAAGAATATCAAATCACGACTTTTAGTACACCTATGAGCAAATAAAAGTCTTATGTACATTGAGACTTCTTACACAATTTGGCATAATAGCCTTCACTTGAAACGCTACTTGGAGTCATAATATTTTTTATACCCAACTCATGCTTTGAACACATTCCCGAAGGATAACATCATATGATAAGAGTAACCAAAATACATTTTGAATATATACCTTTCAACACAAAGCTTATTTGGAATAATTGATTTATAAAGAATAACTCGGGACTTACAAGAGCATCATGGAATTCAATTCTATGAAAGAAGGTTAGCCAACATAACTCGCTTTGAGCTTTCCTTAAATTACTACAACGTTCCGTAAATTCGAGCAATTCCAATCTATTTTGAGACATAACAAAATTGAACCATAATTAGGAAGATATTTATGGTCTCAGCTCGTTTGAGCATTTTATCAAATACTAGGTGTGCAAATTTAACTACAAGGTTCTTCTACAAGATTTCCTTCACTCCATAACACAATCTTTACTTATTTGAGCTCAACAATCTTCCCACAAACCTTATTGGCACAAGAATATATACATAATACTCTTACACCCAAGAATCATACTCTCAATCACCAATCTTTTGCCCCAAACTCAAAATTGAAGATTAAGGGTTTGAATCTTACCTCTTAGAAGAAGATCTTGTGTTTAGCTTCCTTGATTCTTGAAGATTGGTGTAAGATTGGATGATTATAATGTTATGTTCCCTCCTTCTCTCTCTAAAATGCTCTTACATCTCTCTAAAACCCTCAGAAAAACACCCCAAAATAAGCCCCAAAGCCTATTTATCAAAATGGGGCCGGGTTATGAAAATAAGAAAATTGACCCTCCGAACTCAGCTATGCGATCACACAATGGACCGCACAATTGGTGTGCGGGTCGCATAATGGTCGCACAATTCGGTGCCCATAACTGGGCTTCACTGGACAGGTCTGAGACCATTTTGCGGTCGCATAACTACTTCTGCGATCGCATAATGGTTCTGCGATCGCTTAATGGTTCTGTGATCGCAGAATTGGTCGTAAAATCACATTTTTTCAGCCTTTGGTGATTTGGTCATAACTTCTTGTAGGAATATCCAAATGACAAACGGTTTGAAGTGTTGGAAACTAGACTCAAAGGGATTTAATTTGATAGGTAATACACCATATAAATCTACATATCAAGAGAGGTATGCTCGTTTGAATTTAGGTCTTGTGTGAACTCACTTGAAACTTTATTCTATCATGAACTTTTCAACTTGCCTCAGCCTTGGGGATCTTCTTAGACCATAAACCATTCTTAGTGCACTTCATACATCTATTATCAAGATCAATTGATATCATTCTTATAATAGCCCTTGTCTGCACATATAATAATATAATTAGCGTACATCAACTTTCTTACTAGCGCTCAAGTACTTCATAATTTTCCGGGGTGTTATAGGCTTGTGCAAGGGGGAAGAAGGTAAGATCCTCCTTTAAATGCAAGAAAGTGGTAAGTACCACCAGAACGATGGAACTGGTTCATATGGATCTCTGTGGTCCAATGAGAACATTAAGTAGAGCTGGTGAAAGATACGTGATGGTGCTTGTTGATGATTACTCTAGGTTTACTTGGACATTGTTTTTAACATCTAAATATGAAGAATTTGACATATTCACTTCTTTTGTTAGAAAAACTCAGAAACAACTAGGTAATCAACTTGCATCAATAAGGTCTGATCATGGCACTGAATTTGAAAATGCTAAATTTGCTGAATTTTGTGATAAGCATGGCATAGATCATAATTTTTCTGCTCCTAGGACTCCAAAAGAAAATGGAGTAGTTCAAAGAAAGAATAGGACACTTGAAGATATAGCTAGGACTATGCTTCTTTCTAGTAAACTGCCTCATAGCTTCTGAGCAGAAACTATAAATACTGCATGCTACATCATAAATAGATGCATGACTAGACCTCTTATTGATAAGACTCCTTATGAGTTACTTAAAGGGAGAAAATCAAATATATCCCATCTTATGGCATTCGGATGCTAGTGCTTTGTGCACAACAATGGTAAAGACTCCCTAGGCAAGTTTGATCCCAGAAGTGATGAGGGAGTATTCTTGGGATATTCTTCATATAGCAAAGCTTATAAAGTCTATAACAAAAGAACTATGTGTGTTGAAGAAAGTGTTCATGTGATTTTTAATGAAGCTAACATTCTTTCTGAGAGACAGGAACATGATGATGAAGCAATTGGGCTGGTAAGAAACTTAAATGAAACCACAGCCTAGACTGAAGCTGCACTGGAAGAAGGAACAGGTGATAGAACAGGTTCTTCCACCCAGAGCAACATGACAGAGGGAACAGAACAAAGAGGAAATAATCCCCAAACCTCAATGGAACCTGTCCATAAACTTGTTCCACAGCAACAAAACACTAAAGGAACATCAAGGGGAAACCAATTGGTTGTGAAACCTTACAAGTATCAAAGTTGTCATCCCATTGAGAACATAATTATTGATCCAACCTCTGGAATCAAAACCAGATCTTCATTAATGATTCTTTGTGCTTTTGATGCTTTCTTATCTTTTATTGAACCTAAAAATGTTGTCGAGGCTTTGCAGGATGGAGACCGGGTAAATGAAATGAAAGATGAACTCAACCAATTTGAAAAGAGTCAAGTTTGGCATCTGGTACCAAGACCCTTGGACAGATCAATAATTGGCACAAAATGGGTCTTCAGAAACAAACTTGATGAAGATGGAACAATTACAAGGAACAAGGCAAGATTGGTGGTTCAAGGATATAACCAAGAGGAGGGCATAGACTATGATGAAATCATTGCTCCAATTGCAAGTTTGGAAGCAATAAGACTCCTTATAGCCTTTGCTGCATACATGGAATTCACCCTCCACCAGATGGATATCAAGAGTGCCTTCCTCAATGGCTATCTAAAGGAAGAAGTGTTTGTCAAGAAACCTCCGGGATTTGAAAGCAAGGAGAGTCATGATCATGTGTACAAACTTGACAAAGCACTTTATGGGCTCAAGCAGGCACCACGAGCATGGTATGAATGATTATCAAAGTTTTTGCTTGAGCATGACTACAAGAGAGGTAAAATTGACAATACTTTATTCTTGAAAGAAAAAGGTAAAGATCTCTTGGTAGTTCAGATATATGTTGATGATATAATCTTTGGAGCAACTATTGATAAGTTAAGTAAAAGATTTGCTAAACTAATGGGGAGTGAATTTGAAATAAGCATGATAGGTGTGCTTAATTTCTTTTTAGGCTTACAAATTAAACAAAATTCAAATGGAATAATGATCCATCAGCGGAAGTATGTAAAAGAGTTGCTTAAAAGGTTTAAAATGGAAGATTCCAAAGAAGTTGACACTCTTATTACAACGGCTACAAAGTTGGATATAGATGAACCTGGTTCATCTGTCGATCAGAAGTTGAATAGGGAAATGATTGGCTCATTGTTGTATCTCACTGCTAGTAGACCTGACATTATTTTCAGTGTAGGCCTTTGTGCAGGATTTCAGGCAAATCCAAAGAAGTCTCACTTGACTGTTGTCAAGAGAATTTTGAGATATCTAAAAGGCACCACTGATCTTTGTCTTTGATATCCAAAAGGTAGTAATTTCAATCGTGTGGGATATGCTGATGCTGATTGTGCAGGTTTACTTGTGGATAGAAAAAGCACCTCAGGTATGGCACACTTTCTTGGCTCATGTCTTGTATCTTGGGCCACCTAAAAGCAAAATTCAGTTGCCTTATCTACTGCTGAAGCTGAATATGTTGTTGTTGCTTCATGTTGTGCTCAATTATTGTGGATCAAACAACAATTAAAGAACTTTGGAATTGATGTTGGTTGTATTTCCATTTTTTTGTGATAACACTGGTGCTATTAATATGACCAAGGACCCGGCTTACCACAAGAGAACTAAGCACATATATGTTAGGCATCACTTTTTGAGGGATAACTATGAAAAAAGGTTAATCACTGTGGAATTTTGTGTTACTGACAAGCAAATAGCTGACATCTTTACAAAATCCCTAAGTAGAGATCACTTTGAAAGGAACAGGTTAGAATTAGGGATGATTAAGATCACCTAAAAGGACCAGTTCAGAATTCACAACGAAAAAAATTAAAAAAAAAATTGATTTTTTTTTTTTGGTTAGAAAATCTGAAAATGTGTATATAATTAGATTAATTTTTGCTCAGACTCATACTTTCAATAGTATACTCTTGTGCCATATATTAAAATGACTCATTAATCTCTAATGATATTTTTCTCTATTTTGGCAAATTTAGACTTACACGAGAGAATTATCAGTGAAGAACCTGGTTCATCAAGATAACACGGTATATTTTCTACACTCTGCATAATTTGAAATAATAATATTTGGATCATGAGCACAGTCCTACTTAATTCCAAGATTCTTTTGGACTTATCCGTTACAAGTGAACCAGTTCTGTTCAAAAGAGTCCCAACCGAATTAAAGTACCTAGATTCTAGGGATACACTCCAAAGTCTTTTCAAAACTGAACTTCAGTTTGATTAGACTTTCACACTCACTATCATCCCTTCCACCACCCCAACCTCTAATAAAAGAATAAAGATGCTTGCTCACAAGGTTGTTGCGGGGAGAGAACAAATCAAGAAAATAAATAAAAAATTAAAAGCGGGTAAGGAAGAAGAACCCCAGAAATCTGATAAATCATTCAAATCTGCTACTTGGGGGGGGGGGGGGAGGGGGAAGAAACTGTTTCTTCTGAAATTGAACAGGTACAGATTTGGAGAATAAGTTTGTACTAGTAGGGTCTAAAGCAGGTGTTGAAACTACAGAGTCTGGAGGAATTGGTGGTAAAAACTAAAAAAAAAAAGCAAGGGTATTCGAAGTGCTGTGAGGAGAAAGGGTAAAAGAGTGGTTGATTCTTCACCCACTCCTGTGAGTTTAACCAAAGTCACAGGCACAATGGTTGTTTGGGGAGAAAAATCTGCTGGAGTAGAGGAGAGTGTAAAGAAAACAAGGGGAAGTGGGTCTGGCAAAGCCGCTGAAGGGCTGGTTCAACTTGGAAAAAATATAGATGAACATGTTTCATCTGAACAGGAAACCCTCGCAGACCTACTGAAGAGAGTGACCGGAAGATAAAACATCAATGTTTTACAAGCAAGGATCATTTTGGGACAAATACGATGCTTGCTTGTGATTATGAAGTCCATGCCACTCCTAAAGAACCTGGTTCATCCAAGAAGGTACCAGTGAATAGCAAGGTGCGAGCATTGGTGCAAGAAAGTGGGGCTAAGGATGTTGAGATTGAGTGGCTGAAGAAGAGGTTGGCAGAGGTAGAGTCTGAGAGAGATGCTCTCAGACCTGAACTAGCAAGGGAAAAAGAGAAGAATGATGGAATTCTTCAAGACATACTGAAACTTCTCCAAGCCAAAAACCAACCCCCAGTTCTTCCAAGCCTTAAGCTCCCAGTCTAGTATAGATCAACCAGTGACCCAGTTCGGGATCTTCTTTTTTGCTCATGTTTTCAGTATTTTTATTTCTTCTTATGCTTTGTGGTAGAATCATATCAATCATCAATGAAATTCACTGTTTTTGCTCTACCTGTTTGTTTATATTTCTTTGATGGTTAAAATTCTTAGCTTGATCTATGATGATTAATCCATGATTGTATTTGAAGTAGCCCCAGTGGCCATGAGTAAGCTTTAAAATCTGAGTATCGTACAATTTTGTGCAACTTTTTGATGATGCAAAAAGGGGGGGAAAAGGTTGTGCTTTGCACTTTGAACAGTGATGTTTATAACCTAATGAACCTCGTCCTTGATGATAAGTGATAAAAAGGAAAAATATTTCTAATATTGTGTTGATGTTGAGCTAAGTTGAAACAGGGCCTAAGCTTATGAAAAGCACAGAGTTTGTCATCATCAAAAAGGGAGAATTTGTTGGCCTAAGTGAAGGTTAGTTTTAAATATTGACAAAGGAAGCTCAGGCATGAACCAGGTCCATCCCTTGTGTGCATAGACACGAGAAGATTCGAGCATATGGGATGCACGTGAAGGAGATAAGCTTAACTTGGTATAATTGATATCTCCTGATCGAAAAGGGTTGCATAATTGAGAAGGAGAAGAACTCCTTAATTAATATCTCCTGATCGAAAAGGGTTGCATAATTGATAAGCAGAAGGACTCCTTAATCAAATAGAACACTATCCAAGATAAAGGAAAGAGTTAGAGGTTGAGATCAACTAGAACTCTTCCACCAAGGAAGAGTAGCATTAGAACTCTAGTTATTTTCTATTCTACTAACTCTATAAATCGCAGGATATTCTCATTCTACAAGTAACGCACGAAAGAAGAAGTTAAACGTGAATTGAGAGCAAAATAACAAGGCATTTTGCAAGCAGTTCATGTGTGATTCAAGTGTGCGAACCTGAAACTACATGAACCAGATAGAAGAACCAGCTCCAAGTATCTGTCTTTTATTCTAGTTCAATTATAGTATGTGTTTTCATATTGTACCTTTCAGCTTTATCTAGAGGTAATTGTAATAGGTACTCAGAGTATTCAAGTTAAAGTTAACTTGAAGTCACAGCAGTTAGAGGCTGGTTTTCACAACGGGATTAGAGTTAATCTTAGGTTTACAAAAGTAATTTGTAAATGCAATTTTTGGCTCGATGATTTAGTGGAGAGTTTGGGAAAATCCTACTGTGAAGTAGGTCGTAGTTTTTTCACCTTTTGAGCAAGGTGTTTTTCACGTAAAATACTTGTGTTCTTTAATTTCTGCATTTATTATTCTGCAACAGTAGTATAAGGAACACATAGAAGAACCAGGTCCTTTTATAATCTGTGCTCGTTAAAATTGGACACCACACAAATCACCCCTCCCTCTTGTGTAGTATTGAAGTTAAAACAACAGTAACAGAGAGCAGGCTATGAGAGACAGGCGGTTTCAATATTCTGGAGAGTTCATAGGTGCCCCGACTGGGGGTAGAGTTCAGTTCGTGAGAGGTCAGTCCAGCAGGCCCTCATACACAGCACCACCGCCTACTCGTGGTGCTCCAGTGCGATCTTATTTCAGTGACATGCTAGAGAGTTCTTACCGCCCTCCAGCTATTCAGGGTTCCTCCAGTGGGTATTCAGGTCATCAGGGCCAGACTTCAGGTCAACAGCCCACCGTACCGAAAGGTTGTTTCGAGTACGGAGATCTCAGTCATGTGCGAAGGTTCTGCCCCAATCTTTAGGGTAAGGCAGTGCAGCATGGTCACCAGCCTATGATTACAGCACCAGTTGCTCCACCAACCGTACCGAAAGGTTGTTTTGAGTATGGAGATCT
This sequence comes from Nicotiana tabacum, assembly GCF_000715075.1. NCBI lineage: Eukaryota > Viridiplantae > Streptophyta > Magnoliopsida > Solanales > Solanaceae > Nicotiana > Nicotiana tabacum. The sequence goes on from NC_134101.1 coordinate 41,960,236, forward strand.
CAGTCATGTGCGGAGGTTCTGCCCCAAGCTTCGGGGTAAGGCAGTGCAACAGGGTCAGCAGCCTATGATTACAGCACCAGTTGCTCCACCAGTCGTCCGGCTGCCCAAGGGTGGAGGGCAGGTGGGTAGGGGCCGTCCTAGAGGTGGAGGCTAGTCAGGTGGCGCTCCAGCTCGGTTCTATACTTTTCCGGCTAGACCAGATACAGCGGCCTCAGATACTGTTATCACAAGTATTATTTCTATCTGCGGTATAGATACCTCTGTATTATTTGATCCAGGGTCTACGTATTCATATGTGTCATCTCTGTTTGCTCATTTCTTGGGTGTTTCTCATGAGTCCTTGGGTACTCCTATTTATGTGTCCACTCGTGTGGGCAATTCTGTTGTTGTGGATCGGATTTACCGTTTCTGAGTTGTTACATTCTGTGGTTATGAAACTAGAGCAGATCTTCTACTGCTTGATATGACCAACTTTGAGATCATCCTGGGCATGGACTGGCTATCCCCATATCATGCCGTCCTAGATTTCCATGCTAAGACTGTTACTTTGGCAATTCCAGAGTTGCCTAGATTGGAATGGTAGGGTTCGTATGTCAGTGCATCTAGTTGGGTTGTTTCCTTTATGAAGGCTCGACACATGGTTGAGAAGGGTTGTTTGGCTTATTTGGCTTATGTTTAGGACACTACTGCAGAGACTCCGGCGATTGATTCAATGCCCGTAGTCCGGGAGTTCTCCGATGTATTTCCTTCTGACCTTCCAGGCATGCCACCAGATTGTTATATTGATTTCTGTATTGATTTGGCTCCAGATACCCAGCCTATATCTATCCCGATGTACCGTATGGCTCCAAAAGAGTTGAAAGAGTTGAATAACTTGGGGAGTTGTTAGCAAAGGGGTTTGTCAGGCCGAGTGTGTCACCCTAGGCGCACCAGTATTATTTGTGAAGAAGAAGGATGGGACTATGCGGATGTGTATTGATTATCGCCAATTGAACAAAGTTACCATTAAGAACAAGTATCCACTACAGTATTGATGATCTGTTTGACCAGTTTCAGAGGGCTAGGGTGTTCTCTAAGATCGACTTGAGATTGGGGTACTATCAGTTAAAGATTCAGGATTCGGATGTTCCGAAGACTACTTTTCGGACTAGATATGGCCATTATAAGTTTTTGGTAATGTCATTCGATTTGACTAACGCCCCAGTAGAGTTTATGGATTTGATGAACATGGTGTTCAAACCATATATTGATTCATTTGTCATTGTCTTCATTGATGACATCTTGATCTACTCGCGTAGTATGGAGGAGCACGAGCAGCATTTGAGAGTGGTGCTTCAGACATTGCGGGAACAAAAGCTATATGCTAAGTTCTCTAAGTGTGAGTTTTGGCTACACTCTGTAGCATTTTTGGGACATATCGTGTCAGGCGGGGGTATTAAAGTTGATCCCAAAATCATTGAGGTAGTTCAGAATTGGCACCGTCCCACCTCGGCGACCGAGATTAGGAGTTTTCTGGGGTTAACAGGTTATTATCATCGGTTCGTAGAGGGCTTTTCATCTATTGTAGCACCTTTGACCAAATTGGCCCAGTATGGTGCTCCGTTCTGATGGTCCGATGATTGTGAGGTGAGCTTTCAGAAGCTTAAGACAGCATTGACTTCAGCACCGGTGTTAGTGTTGCCTTCCGGTTCAGGGATATATACAATGTATTGCGACGCTTCACATGTTGGCCTGGGTTGTGTATTGATGCAGGAGGGGCGAGTTATTGCATATGCGTCACGTCAGCTGAAGCCCCATGAGAAAAATTACCCGGTACATGATTTGGAATTAGTTGTGATTGTTCACGCTCTTAAAATTTGGAGGCATTATCTTTATGAAGTGTCCTATGAGGTTTACACTGATCATCGTAGCTTGCAGCATTTGTTCAAGCACAGGGACCTCAATTTGAGACAGCGCAGGTGGCTCGAGTTACTGAAAGATTATGATCTTACCATTCATTATCATCCGGGCAAGGCAAATGTAGTTGCAGACACCTTGAGTAGAAAGGCGGAGAGCATGGGTAGCTTGGCCTTCATTGCAGCAGAGGAGAGGCCATTAGCTTTGGACATTCAGTTCTTGGCTAACAGACTTGTGAGGTTGGATATTTCTGAGCCCAGCCGAGTTCTTGCATGTGTTGTTGCCCAGTCTTCACTATTTGAGCGGATCAAGGCTTGCCAGTTTGACGATCCACACTTGTTGGTTCTTTGAGAGATGGTACTATGGGTTGGTGCCAAGGAGGTTATTATCGACGAAGATGGTGTTCTGCGACTCCAGGGTCGTATATGTGTTCCTAAGGTAGATAGGTTGAGGGAAAAGATCCTAGAGGAGGCACACAGTTCTCAGTATTCTATTCATCTAGGTGCTATGAAGATGTACCGCGAACCGAGGCAGCATTATTGAAGGCGGCAGATGAAGAAGGATATAGTTGAATATGTAGATAGGTGCCTAAATTGTCAGCAAGTTAAGTATGAGCACTAGAGGCCAGGTGGCCTACTTTAGCAGATGACTATATTGGAGTGGAAATGGGAACGCATTACTATGGACTTCGTAGTTGGGTTGCTGCGGACCTTGCGAAAGTTTGATGCAGTTTAGGTCATTGTTGACAGGTTGACCAAGTCGGCACACTTCATTCCGTTTGTAACTACGTATACCTCAGAGAGGTTGGCCCAAATTTATATTCAGGAGATAGTTCGGTTGCACGGTCTTCCAATTTCCATCATATCAGATAGAGGCCCTTAGTTTACTTCGCATTTCTGGAGAGTAGTATAGAGTAAATTGGGGACCCGTGTAGAGCTCAGCACACCCTTTCATCCGCAGACCAACGAGCAGTTGAAGCGTACAGTTCAGATCTTGGAGGATATGCTCAGGGCATGTGTGATTGACTTCGGAGGTCAGTGGGATCATTTCTTGCCTTTGGCCGAGTTTGGTTATAACAACAGTTACCAATCAAGCATCAAGATGGCTCCATTTGAGGCTTTATATGGTCGGCGATGTCGTTTGCCCATCGGATGGTTTAAGCCCGGCGAAGCTAAGTTATATGGTACTTATTTGGTGAAGGATGCCTTTGACAAAGTAAAGTTGATTCAGGAGCGACTTCGTACAGCACAATCCAGACAGAAGAGTTACACAGATCAGAAAGCACGTGATTTATCATTTGTGGTGGGTGAGAAAGTTCTCTTGAAGGTTTCGCTGATGAAGGGAATCATGAGATTCGGGAAGAAAGGCAAGTTGAGTCCAAGGTTTATAGGGATATTTGAAGTATTGAGACGAGTTGGGGAGGTTGCTTACTCGCTTGCTTTGCCTCCCAGTCTATCGGCAGTTCATCCGGTTTTCCATGTATATATACTCCGGAGGTATCATGTCGATGTGTCACATGTGTTAGACTTCAGCACAGTTCAGCTCGATGAGAACTTGGGTTATAAAGAGGAACCAATTTCCATTGTTGATAGGCAGGTTCGCCAGTTGAGGTCCAAGAAGATTTCTGCGCTAAAAGTTCTTTGGAGGGGCTAACCAGTTGAGGAAGCGACTTGGGAGACCGAGGAGGACATGCAGAGCAGATATCCTCACTTATTCAGCACTCCAGGAATGATTCTAAACTCGTTCGAGTACAAACATTTGTTTAAGAGGTGGAGAATATAACGACCCAACCAGTCGTTTTGCCATCTAGAACCCCGTTCCCCTAAATAAGACTCCACGTATATGCTTTTACTATTTTATGACTTGCGGGGATGGTTATTTCAAGAATTGGAAGAGTTCGGGTTGAAATCGGAACACTTGGTTCCTTAATTGGTTTTAAAAAGGGGTAAGTTTGACTTCGGTCAACATTCTGGACTTGGGCGTATGTTCGGATCGGGGTTTGGATGATCCGGGAGCATTTCGGCGCCTAATAGTGAAAATTGGCTCTTTGAAGGTTTTAAAGTTCTTTAAATTTGGTTTGAAGTAGGTTTTGGAGTAATTGAGGTCTGTTTGGAATTCAGACCCCAGGAATAGTTCTGTATAGTGATTTAATACTTGCACGCAAAACTTGGTGTCATTCTGAGTAGTCTAAGTATTATTCGGCGCGTTCGGAGTAAATTGGAAACTTGAAGTTCATATTTTTATTCAATTAGGTTTTGTGGTGCGATTCTTGGTTTCGTTGTTGAATTACGCATTTCGAGAGTTCGAGCAGGTCCATATTATATTTACAGACTTGTTGGTGCATTTGGACGGCGTCCCGAGTGGCTCGGGTGAGTTTCGGACCGCCCAGAGCAATGTTGGAAAAACCAGATTTTCCAGTTCTAGTTTCCTTCTTCGCGAACGCGGAAGGACTCTCGCGTTCGCGATGAAATATTTGGGGAGTTGGGCAATTTACCCTTCGCATTCACGGGAAGGAGGTCACGTTCGCGAAGCTTGGGGATCCCAGGACTACGTGTTCACGAAGGCCCTCTCGCGTTCGCATAAAAGGACGGGGCCTGGGAGGGGTCAACATATTTTACCCTTCGCGTTCACGAAGGACAGTTTCAGGGCCTGGGGAATTTTGCCTTCGCGAACGTGAGGCACTTACCGCGTTCGTGAAGAAAGATTTTATTGTGCCGGGCAGAATGTCTTAAAAAACGGGGCTCAATCATTTTTGAGCCCATTTTCTCCATTCTTGGGCGATTTTGGAGCTTCTTGAGAGGGGTATTCACCTAGCAACTTGGAGGTAAGTTAATTCTATCTATTGTGAGTTAAATACATAGATTATGGGTAGATTATAACATATAAATTGTGGAAATTAAGGGTTTAGATGAAAAACCTAGGTTTTGATAAAAATAATATTTTAACTACGAAAATGATTATGGAATGGGATGAAAATTGTATATTTGAGTTCTTGAGGTTATGGGTGACGATTTCCTCCAAAAACTTTCAGAATCCGGGCACGTGGGCCCGGGGTAAATTTTAGGAATTTTACCAATTTGGGTTGGGTAATTACTCTAATAGATAAATTATAAAATTTTGAGTATTTATTGATTAAATTATATAACATTTGGCTAGTTTCGGATTTTTCGGCACCAATTGAGGCTTTAAAGTGGAATTGTGATCGGGAAGTGAACTTTGAGACTAGGTAAGTCTCTTGTCTAACCTTGTAAGAGGGAATTTACCCCATAGGTGTTGTAAATAAATATTTGTTTCTAATTGTGTGGGCTATGTACGTACGAGGTGACGAGAATCCGTGCGTAGCTATTATTATATGCTAATTGTTCGGGTAGTTTTAGGTCCCAATTCATGAACTATTTGGAATTTTGCACTATACTTGTTAAATTAAAATGCCTAAATTATATTAGAACTTGTTAGAGAAATTTTAAAAGGGTGTTAATGAAATTTGTATTACCTTGGATATAAATTATTAATAATGTGTACGTCAAATGCTTATAAAATATCTTTCTCTTCTTATAGAGTGGGCCGAACGCCTCGGCAGTAGATAGATGCATCTATGGATCGTGCCGCACGTCCCTCAGCAGTGTACACGTCACTCTGGATCGGGCCGTACGACCTCGACATAAATCGTGCTTAATAATAATAATTACACGATGCTTTGACATTTTATTGCAGCTTGTGAAGATAAACGATTTATTGAAAATTATTAAATTATGAAAGAATTATTTATTTGTGCTTGTTAAGGAAATTATTTCTTTTCACATAAACCATGTTTATTTAAATATCTTTATCTTTATATTATTAACCCATAGTGAGTGTCGAAGTCGACCTCTCGTCACTACTTCTTCGAGATTAGACTTGATACTTACCAGATACACGTTGTTTATGTACTCATACTACACTTGCTGCACTTTTTGTGCAGGATTTGAGACAGGTGCTTCAGGTGGTCCTTCCGGCGCGTACCCCCGATATCCCGAGGCCTAGTGGTGAGTTGCTTCCTGAGTCGTCCTGCAACCCTAGAGTCTCTCTCTCTTTTGTATTTTTGTATTCTGTCAATTTCATATTCAGACAGTGGTTAGAAGTTTGTATAATCTACTAGATGCTCATATACTTGTGACACCAGGTCTTGGCACACACACTAGTAGAATTGTGGTTTTGAACCATTACTTGGTTTTATCCATTTAAACCTTTTATCTTCTTAAATCTTGCAACTGAGGAAAGTTTAATTACCCGGAAACTTATTAGAAGAAGAAATGCACGTTTAATTCACTAGTTGGCTTGCCTAGCGGTGGTGTTGGGTGTCATCACAACCTATAGGTAAAATTGGGTTGTGACAACGGGCTAGCCAGTTTTCGGACAGGTAATTAAAAAATAGCCAGTGTTTGCAAACTCATTGAAAAATAACCACTATTTTGCTGCAATACGGAAAGTTCCAGCATAATATACTGGAGATTGGTGCAGATGTGTATGAACTTCCAGCATATTATGCTGGAACTCCAACACACGAAAAGTTTCAGCATAATATATTGAAGATTGAAGCACTTGTGTATGAACTTTCAGCATATTATACTGGACCAGTATATTATGCTGGAACTCCTATATATTATGTTGGAATTTCAGTATATTACGCTGGAATATTTTCCGAATTTTGAACAGTCACTACTAGAAAAAGGCAGATTACCTAGGGATTTTCCAAGAAATAAGGTAAAGAAATCCACAGGTACTTTGATTTTCTACGGAATTTCCTACCAAAATAAATCTGTTGGAAAAATCTCTGTAGGTAATTATTACCTAGGAATTAACATATCCCTAACTAAATTACTTGGGCATTTGTTATCCCCATGTAACTTGCACATTTATCAGGGAAAAATCTCAAAACAATCGCAATAATATTTTCATAAAAATTCGTAACAAAAGGATTTTTCTTGGGAATTTTTGTAGGAAGAAATCCGCTGGTAGTTCCCCATGAAAATCCTTAAGAAAGTTCGTAGGAAATTTTGAGGTGAAATCCGCAGGAGCACATTTTCGCAAGAAAATTCCCATGAAAATGTTGCATGTAAAACCCCAGCAAAGTTCCCAAGTAATAATTCGCAGGTAAATCACCGTGTAAAAATTTCCAATGAAACAAAAGAACTATTTGAAATCCCCAAGAAAATCCATAAGTGATATTTTCGTAGGAAAATCCGTATGTAATATTGGTAAGAAAATCCCCATGTAAATATTTTTGCAGGTAAATTACCCTATAAATTGACACGTTTCAAAATATTTTCCAATGAAAATTCGCAAGTAATCTATGCATTTTCAAAATATTATTTTTATTTTATTCTAGCTTATATTCTTACGATTCAACTATATTATCATAATCATTCAACAAATGTCTAATATAATTATAACAAAGAAAAAACATAATTCATAACGTTAATATTAATATCATATAATCCTTAATCAAAAAGCAAAATATCTCAAATGTGAAAGTGAATAGTCTAATGAACATCTCAATCATGATTATAGTCACTTTCATTCGCGTTACCGGGGTTAGAACCACTTTCATTCACATTATCAGAGTCATCGTCACTTTCATTCTCGGATCCTTGATTTTCTTCTTGAGATGATAACTCATTTGAAGATGATGCATTGAAATTCACATACTTTTTCAATAAGTCTAATTCTTTCCTCATCTGTTTATTTTTGCGACGCTCTTCTTGCAACTGAACATATAAGTCAGCATTGGAAGCATGCACCTGAGATTTAATTATCTCATCAATTTCTCCTGGTAAAGTAGATGTTGAATGCTTAAGTGCTTTTAAGATCGACCCAAGGAGCCAAGGCCTGCAACCCTTCCTTTTTTCTTTCCACCAACAGATTGCACCCAAATATCCATTTCAGTTAATTGGCTTGCTGAATTAGTGTCTCCTACCTCAGCTGATGCACTTTGAGAAGCTGACAGTTCTTGTTTCTTTTTTTCAAAATTATTCTGCACCAAAATAAGTTATTTGAGATATTATATAATGCCAATTGAACATAATTCTCAGGAGAAAAAAATTAATAAGGACAAGAATTAACTATCATTCTCAGGAGAAAAAATATATAACATAGAGCCCAAAAATGGTGAACCAACTGCTCAAATATAAGGAGTCAAGAACAGAAGCTGAATCTTGGCAAAGAATGTGACTTTATGAAGCTGGTAACAAATCCACAATCTCATTCAAAGAAGATCTTTAACATCTAATACGAAGGATGATCAAATAACTGAATAGTGCAACAATGAAATAGAATAATAACAGACAAAGAGAGTGACCAACACTTGCCAGTTATTCTACTTTGAAGAACATAAGCTGAATCTCATTGTACTCTACTTTGATGGCCAGTTATTCATAAAGTATCAGTCAAAATTATAAATAAAGCTAACTAATTACGACAACACTTGCCTTTATATATCATTAACTTCAACAACTAATAACATATCCCCAGGTGTGTATAGTGCTGTATCAAGATTCTTTAAAACAAAACAAAAGCAAATAGTTTTTTCTGCCTTTAAGAGAAGCCTTTCAGCTCGTTTTAAAGCGTTGAAAAGAGAGATAGGATATTCTAAAGATAGTTGTTGAGGAAGCATCTAATTTCTAACTACGAGTCCGTTTTCAAGCTAACTGAATGCCTATCTGCTGCTAGTTCTGTTCCACTATCTGCTCTTATTGTTCTCGTTGCCGGTGTGACAGTCTGATTAGATGGTGCTCTCTTTCCTGTTGTTTTGGGGGTTCATAACCGGTGCTATTGAATCTGCAGTTAAGGGAATATCACCAGTTCTTGGAATAAGAGCTCTGGGACTTCATGGCTTTGAGGGAGGTTTAGCCTAGCCCTAAGCCTTTTCGGAATAGAATGCTTCTTTGACAGAGCTTCAAACAAGAAGGAGGAAGGCCCTCTTTTCGCCAATGGATCACTTAGTCGGAATCTGTAAGATATAACAGACTTTAGACTTACTATCTAGTTTCATGATGGCACTAAGGCAGTTCATTTTTAAAGTCTTGACATATCTGTTCGTATAATACTGTTGACAGTGAGATAATGGTTCGAAATAAAGTAATAGAAGTAACACTTACATAAGGTCATAAGCAGTTTCAGCTTTCTCATTTACCAAACATTTTTCTTGTTTTGTGCGATGAGTCTGAAAATAAAATTCCGCAATAAAATTTCGCATAGACATGTTCATTCAAATCAATTGGAGGCCATGGGATGTCCAATACCAATATCCTGGTGTGAACCCTTTTTGAAAAATATGCACAATAACTTCATCGCGTTTCAGGTACTTCATATTTTTACAACGCTTACAAGGGCACCTTATGACTCCCTCGGACAAGTACTTATGTTGACTACAAGCAAATTTAATAAACTCATCCATGCCACTTATAAATTCATCGGTACACCCCGCTCGACGGGGAAGAATTCTATTTTCCATCCATTTTCGATGCTCGAGAATTTTCATTTTCTGAACCAAAAGATAAATATATTTAAAAATATAGATAATAGCTTTTAGGCACTAGACATAAAGTAGTTAGTGTTGGAATTCCTTGCTGCCCAAAAATTAATCTATTAGCAAAATTGTGCAATTCGAACAATTAATCTCTGAGTCCACACTAACAGATCAAATAAAAAGGAATCACCAGAAAGCATTCCATAAATTCGACCAAAACAAGACAAATATATGCATCTTGAAAACTAAAGTTTGCCAGATTGTATACTAAAATTTTCAGTCTTTCTTTTGTCAATTAGAAATTTCCATCCCTTAATATATATATATATAAAAATCAAGGGTGATGAAGAAACCTAGAAACTCACATTCACTTAGCCAAAGAATGGGATGAACAAAACAAAAATTGCCCAAAGCAGTAACTGAACATCAAAATGAAAAACAAAATTAGCCTAAAACTATGATTCCACGAAAGAGTTAGAAGAAATAAACAGAGAACATCATTAGATAAAGAGATAGAGAAAAGGAGAGAGGCTTAAGGGTATTTAGAAGAAATGGGGAGAAAGAATGGAGGTGACGGAGCTTAGCGGGCGGAGGAGGCGGAGAGAGCAAAATCACAAGTGGAAGTTTGAGAGAGTACACCAAGCTTAGTGTTGCCGTCTTCTCAATAAGTCCTGACCTAGGATTGAAAGCCAAAAGTTTTGGTCCTTTCCTTTTGCTATGGCGCTTAAGTTTCCCGCTTCTGTTGTTTTTTTTTCAGTTGTAAAAATATATATATTAAAGCTTTTATTATCTTGGAAGTAAATTATGAATAATGTTTTTAAAAGGTAAGATTATAGCCATAAAATTTGTAAAAACTTTCAAAGATTACTTTTTAAATTTAAAATTTTTATTTATGAACATCTATGAATTTAACATAAAAATAGAATTTATATTTATTTGAAAAAGAATTAAATTGTTTGAATAACAATTATCCCGAAATAATGAAAAATAATTGTCAATTTATTGTTTATCCCGAATAAAATAAAAAAACAATTGTGTGGGAATGTCATATCAAATTATGTTCAAACCAAAATAATTTCACTAAGCTTGACATAACTATTTTTCAAAAATATTAATTTTTCAACATAACTAAGTCATTCCTAACTTCTTCCTACACAAAATATTTTGTAGACTCTAAAACATCAAATTGAAATGTTTCTTAAATTTGTGTGAACCCCGTGATTTTCTCGAAATCGCTACGTTTATGTTATTGCTATCTTCCTCACATTCATTACCTACACAACGATGATCATTTATCGTCCATAATACTTAATATGATCTAGCTAAGATACTATAAAAACGATTAATTGGGGACATATAAAAATATGCACATAGAATAAACTTATGCACTTTTGTCTACGATCGAACTTCTTCAATATGATAATTGTCTTCCAAGCATAAATTTTAATTTATGTTAGTCTTAAGGCAAAATTATTCCTTACTATTAATTTTAACTTATTCACATGCCCTCTTATTAGCTTGGTATATTTTTTTTATTCGCAGTTATACATGCATAGCTAAATTAATAAGCTTAAGAATTAAAGATAATAAACTTAAATATAAAGAGGTAATAAATTTCAAATCGATGCAAAAATAATTCAGTAAGTAATTAATTTCATATGTTATTTTCAAAGACAGTACTATGACTCAAGCTCGGAGCAAGTAAATCCTGATACAAGAAAAAAAAAGATAAAATCCCAGAGTGACGGAAATCCTCAGCTAAATGATCACCAATACAAATGCTCTAGCTAAATTCGTAATACACAAATCCCCAGCTAATAACACAAGAAATTAAATCCTCGGGTATTTCGCCACAGAAACATTTAGGTGAAACCGCTTCAATATATTCCCTAGGAAATTTTACAGGGTAAATAAATCACAGGTAAATCTCTATTAAAGAATTTCCATGTAGCACCGCAATAGATAATCCCCAGGCAATTTTCCCAGGTATATAAGTCCCCACATAAATCCCCATTAAAATATTCACAGCAATAAATCCCCTGGTAATTCCCCAGGAAATATTTTTCATGTAAAACCATGAAAAACTATCCCCGGGTAATTCCCCAAGAAAACTATATCCCCAGGTATATCCCCATGAACAAATCCGCAGCTAACTCCGCATGACAGTTACCTGAGAAATTTTCTGCCGACCCACAAATGAAAAAAATATATTTTTACCTACTAATTCACCTACGGATAGAGGATGGGAAGAGTATTGCAAGAGTAAATGGTGTATTGATTGTTTATGATTTTTCATGTGTGTTCCTATTGTTGGTTGGTATGCCTCATTCTTTGGGAAGAAACCATTTATGTTTAAAGTTCCCATTTCAAATGGATTTGAAGTATATGATTTCTGAAATTTTCTATATGTTGATATTTGATGGTAATATTTGAAATTGAAAGAGGTAATAGTGTGGAATATGAAATACGGTCATCGTGCCAGGAATAAAGAATCTTGTGAATGGCCAAATGAGCCAAGGAAATATTGTCACTGTGAATGACTGGAAATACTAATGAGAATTTATACAATGTGAAATATGTTGAGGTGAGTACAATTATATTTATGTTACCTTTATGTGCAAATCAAATCAAATAAAAATATTTTTGGGAGTATCATTAGTAAAATCGAAGAAGGGTGGGTCATAAGGCCGACACCTGAAATTATACGTGCCGGTGTAGGGGTGAATTCTGGTTATTCTCCTTAATTGGAATGAAATTATGATATTATTCTCCTTAATTTGGATGAACTGGTAATAATTGTGGAATGAAAAAGATCAACCCACACGGCATATGTGGGAAGACGGCCTAGCTGATCGGGTGGAGATCGAACTTCATGTTGTGCACATGATTGTACTACTCTTGGTAACAACTTTCTTTCGCATCACCTGTCAAACCACATTGTCCGTGGGGAGATGGCCTAGCCGATCGAGCGTGATCGGACTCCGTGCTAACAAAGACGGTGGAATATCGGTGCTAATGATCTCCCAACCAAAAATAAAATTGTATATGAAGTTCGTATTTTGAAAATTTTTATATTTTAACTGGACATATGGATATTGTTGATTGTGACTTGCTGTGTCTATGTGTTGCCTTTTCTTATATGGGCATTCTATTTTGGAAGAGGAATTTTTGCTATACATGCTAGCGCTATTCGACAGCGCTAATGTCCTTTTCTGCCGGTGGCGCTGCATCTTTAATGGATGCAAGTGGTTCTACAACAGGCGGCATTGATCATTAATAGCAGTAGACTCTTTTCAGCTGATTTGGTGAGCCCCACTTCATTTCGGGGTCATGTATCTTTTGTTTATCATGTACTGTATTTTGAGGTATAGCCGGAGCCTTGTTGCCGGCATTTCCATATTACTCTTCTATTCTACTTAGAGGCTCCGTAGACAGGTTGTGGGTTGTGTTTGATATTGGAAAATTGAACTAGAAATGTTGGTATTTAGAAATCATGTTTTTCATTAATTCTATAAACTCGTAATATTTTAGAAATTATGAATGAAGCTGCTAATGGGAATGAAATGGAAGTTATTAATGAAATCTTTTTAGTGTTGATTAATGGAGTACATCTCCTCTTTATTCATGGATTAGATTGGGTAGAAGGTAATCTAACAAGCTTGCTCGGTCGGGTTCTCTCGGTTGAGCGCCGGTCGCGCTCCCCGAGTTTGGGACGTGACAAACTTGGTATCAGAGCCTAAGATTTTAAAGTGTCCTCGGATGTCTCGGAGCCGTGTCTAGTAGAGTCCTTCTTATCGGTGTGTCGTCGACCACATCTATAATGAGGAGGCTACATGGACATTTAGGAATTATCACACTTCTTTGATACTCCATTTCGTGTGATAGAGTTCAAAATAGGAAGCTAATTTCCTCGCCATGTCTCATTTTCCAGATGAGTAATCCATGGGTTCGATGTAGCGAGGAGGGAATGACCGCGCCATTGAATCTGGGGGAGATTACACAAGAGTTCGTTGGGAGAATGCGTCGAGCCGTGGAGGGATTGAAAGAACTTGTTGCTAAGGGAAGTGTCCTTGTTCCTACCAATGTCACCGCACCACCGGATCGTGTGGTGAGAGAATTTAAGAAACGAAAGAGGGTTGTTGGTGCTAATGAACCAGATTGTGTAATTTGCAACAAGCGCCACTTAGGAACATGTTGGATGACCCTTGAAATATGTTATCATTGTGGAAAGAGGGGGAACAAGAAGAACAAATGCCCTAGGTTGGGTACACCCATCCCTGTCTGCCCGATGTGCGGGAAGGAACATTTGGCGTCGTGTGGTGAGTATGCTCGGTAGCATGTTAGGGGTGACAAGTTTGGGAGATTCCAAATGCCCACATAGCAATTCGGTGATGGAATTGTTACTCTCGCCGTGAATGCTTGGAGGAAAAATAAGAGGGATTCTTATGACTTATGCAAAAGGGTAAATATTAGGTCGATGGGGTGAGTCAGTTTAACGGGCCTAATCCTCGTTGTGTGAAATATAGGCGATGTCATTCGGGGGTATGCCACTATGGTACTAATGTATGTTTTTGATGTGGAGTAGAGATTAGACTTCATATTGCGCACATGGTGGTACTACTCTTGGTAACAACTTTCTTTCGCATCACTTGTCAAACCACATTGTCCGTGAGAAGATGGCCTAGCCGATCGGGTGTGATCGGACTCTGTGCTAACAAAGACGATGGAATATCGGTGCTAATGATCTCCCAACTAAAAACAAAATTGTATATGAAGTTTGTATTTTGAAAATTTTTATGTTTTAACTGGACATTTGGATATTGTTGATTGTGACTTGCTGTGTCTATGTGTTGCCTTTTCTTACATAGGCATTCTAGTTTGGAAGAGGACTTTTAGCTATACATGATAGCGCTATTCGACAGTGCTAACATCCCTTTTTGCCGGGGACGCTGCATTTTTAATGGATGCAGGTGGTTCTACAACAGGCGGCATTGATCAGTGATAGCAGTACACTCTTTTCAGCTGATTTGGTGAGCCCCACTTCATTTCGGGGTCATGTATCTTTTGTTTCTCATGTACTGTATTTTGAGGTATAGCTGGAGCCTTATTGTCGGCATTTTTATATTACTCTTCTATTCTACTTAGAGGCTCCGTAGACAGGTTATGGGTTGTGTTTGATGTTGGGGAATTGAAATAGAAATGTTGGTATTTGGAAATCATGTTTTTCATTAATTCTATAAACTCGTCATATTTTAGAAATTATGAATGAAGCTGCTAATGGGAATGAAATGGAAGTTATTAATGAAATGTTTTCAGTGTTGATTAATGGAGTACATCTCCTCTTTATTCATGGATGAGTTTGAGTTGAAGGTAATCTAACAGGCTTGCTCGGTCGGGTTCTCTCGGTTGAGCGTCGGTCGCGCTCCCCGAGTACGGGGCGTGATAAACTTGGTATCAGAGCCTGAGGTTTTAAAGTATCCTCGGATGTCTCGAAGCCGTGTCTAGTAAATTCCTTCTTATTGATGTGTCGTCAACCACATCTATAATGAACAGGCTACATGGACATTTAGTAATTATCACACTTCTTTGATACTCCATACCGTGCGATAGAGTTCAAAATATGAAGCTAATTTCCTCGCCATGTCTCATTTTCCAGATGAGTAATCCACGAGTTCGATGTAGCGAGGAGGGTATGACCGCGCCATTGATTCTGGGGGAGATTACACAAGAGTTCGTAGGGAGAATGCATCGAGCCGTGGAGGGATTGGAAGAACTTGTTTCTAAGGGAGGTGTCCTTGTTCCTACCAATGTCACCGCACCACCGGATCGTGTGGTGAGAGAATCTAAGAAACGAAAGAGGGTTGTTGGTGCTAATGAACTAGATTGTGTGATTTGCAGCAAGCTCCACTTAGGACACATGTTGGATGACCCTTGAAATATGTTATGGTTGTGGAAAGAGGGGGAATAAGAAGAACAAATGCCCTAGGTTCCCATCCCGGTCTGCCCGATGTGCGGGAAGGAACATTTGGCATCGTGTGGTGAGTATGCTCAGCAGCATGTTAGGGGTGACAAGTTTGGGAGATTCCAAATGCCCACACAGCAATCCGGTGTTGGATTTGTTACTCCCGCCGTGAATGCCTGGAGGAAAGATAAGAGGGATTCTTATGACTTATGCAAAAGGGGTAAATATTAGGTCGGTGGGATGAGTCAATTTAATGGGCCTAATCCTCGTTGTGTGAAGTATAGGCGATGTCATTCGGGGGTATGCCACTATGGTACTATTGTATGTTTTGGATGTGGAGTAGAGGGTCATCAATTAAGGTATTGCTTTGTCAGTCTAAAATTTCCAATTAAGTCACTCATTGCTATATCATTATGTACACCGCATTATTTTTCTTGTTGTATATGTACATCCATATTGAAGAGCCTACATAGATATGGTCTTAACTAAAACGTTGAATCACAAAATATTCCATGTACCTACTCTTAGAATGAGACGCAGTATTCGTGAAGCCTCTTGATCACAAATTTTCTTATTTACAACTTCTTGTGGAATTGAGCTATATAATTATGTCCTTGAATTGAGTTATAACTCTAGAATTAATACTTCCCACTTTCTTTCCTAAATTCTCAATAAGGGACTATACCTGATGAATTTCTTACAGAACCTTTTGATTCAAATGGATAACATCTGCTCACTTGTGCTTATGCATGCACGGTCATAAAGTTTGCCTATGTGGTATCAAATCCATTGTAAAGCAGCCTAGGGTTGAGATCCTTCTTGAGCCACTCTTTTTCTCTCTGGTATATGTGGCTCCTATGGTTGAACAATCATTTTACTCCTTTGTGAGAATTATCATTAATCCATTTCACTATTTATAACATGAGAGCATATCTCAACACCTATCACACGTGTACATGTAAATTGAAAGGGTTCACTTCTCTGCATAAAGTTTCTAAGAAATTTGAAATTTTCACAAATTCATCACAAGAAAAACTTTTTGTTCGCCCATCTCAATTTGTATTTTATGTCCACCTAGAGTATACCTCAGTGAGTAACTCACATTGTTCCTCGCATTGTAGTTACCCATGAATTGGCCTAGTATTGCAGCTTGAGAGTTATTATGGCAAAAATATGTCTAGCTCGCAGCAAAGTGTTCATTCTCTCTAACTAATAAATGATTTCACTTGTGTGATGTTGAAAGTTAAGCAGCCTTATGATGAGCATATTGAATCGAAAGATAAGTTTGTTGTATCTCTAATCCTCTCATATAGGATCAACTATTGTGAAGGGTTAAGCTGTGAGAATGATAATAATCCCACAAGTGTTCAACTTCTTTTTCAACCCCATGGTTTGTGACATAGATTCCTTGTGTCAGATAATGTTAAGAGTGTAATGCAATTTCATGAATTTTGAAACCCATACCACATTCAGGGTACTAGAATATTCTCATTTCGAGTTAAACCAATTTTCCCTACATTCTAAGAGGCGACTGGTGTCACGTACTTGGCTATTTATCTTGGAGGCCTACTATTGCCAAACAAAGCACATATGGAATGAAACAATTGTTGATGTCCTTTACATGACTCTTAGTCTTCCAAGAATAACTGACGCTAATGTCTTTATCCTCCCGACCATGCCTCTCATATGTCACATGTCTAAATGACTCATTTCTTTTTAATCTCAGAATCATGAACATGGTCCCTATATTATCAATGCCTACTAGGCAACTCTATGCCTTATTTTGTCGAATCAATGATGTCATCACAATGATTAACCATGTCAGCACTATTGGTAGTAACCTTCATGTCTCTTAGGATATAACCTCCTGAGGTGCTCTGCTCAGAACATTTATGGAATCTTGAAAAAAAAGGTCCAGCCCAATTTTGAACCTCGTTGTTCATATTTATAGTAACCTATGGGGGTTGAAGGTTCAAACATGTCAAAGAAGAAGCGTCGTCCAGTGAACAAACATATTGGATAGGAAGATTTATGGTAATATTAAAGCTATCACATCTTAGAGTAATTGCTGGAGGTCGCCAAAGGGTTTAGTTTGGGTGTTCGGCGTAGTGATTTAGAGTTGAAGAAAGTGAACGGGTTATTCTCAAGATTTTCTCTATGAATATATTGGGTGAATTGTTAAGGAAGGTAAAGTATGTTTAGTCACATTAGGCCTTATGGAATATTGAAGGAAATAGGTCAAACTATGAGTATGATGTTTTACCATTGTTGTCCTCCATGCACCCGATGCATCATGTATTTAGGGTCCTAAAGGTTGTTGGAAATCCATTGCCTATCATTCCGGTGGAAACTATTGAAGGTGAAGTTAATGGGTAATTTGCTTATAAGAGATACCTAGCTGTCATCCCTGTTAGATAAGTTCGAAAATTGAGATCTGCCTCCGTCAAAGTAAAGGAAGTATTCTCACTTGCTTGTATAACCAAATGGTTGTGATTCAAAAGGGTACTTGTTATATGTTATGATTTAAATATGTGCAACTCATGTCTAGATACCACTTATGTTAATGTAATACCCTTAATATTGAGATCAGTATTGTTGAAATATACTGTGATGCTTTGTTAAGTTATGGATATGTTGTTAGGGTGGTTTTGGTGATTCTCTAGCAGGTGGTTAGGCCCAATTATAGGGGAGACTCTCCTGAAATTTCTAAAAAGTTTTGGAGTTAGTCAAATTTGGGGGATTGAAATGTTTGAAGGAAGAGTCGAGTTATGTTACGGGTTTTGGGACGGACTCTACTCTTCATTTGAGGACGAATGATCCTAAGTAGGGGAGAATGTAAGTCCCCGTAAAAATTTCCTATTAATTTAAGTTTTTAAAGTGTGCCAACGGTATTTGGGAGTAACATATTTGAGTATTAAAGGAGACCTATGGGATAGAACCACATCATGTTGAATTGATAATGTATGTTTAAGGTGTGTTGGAACATACTTAGGAGTTTTAGGAATGGCAAGAACTTGTGTGAAACAAATTGGACACATTAAGTGGAAAGGATGTTTCAATTGGCACAAGACCCAATTTCAAATGAATAGAACTCCCTCAATATAATGACTTAGGTGATTATCTACCTATCAAATTAAATCCCTTTGAATATAGTTTCCAACGCTTTAAACCGTTCATCATTTGGATATGTTTACAGAAAGTTATGGCCAGTTTACTGGACCTGTGCCAGATGCACGGCCAAATCCACGGTCGCGCATATTTGAGAGTTTCTACCTCTAATCCGTGGCCAATCCGCGGCCAAATCCGAGGCCGCGCACGTAGAAACCCCTTAAATACCCCCAAGACTGGGTAAAGAGAGAGATAAGTCATTTCTTTGAGCTAGGGCTTGTATATCAAAGGAAATCCCCCAACACCTCCCTCCCATGAACCAAGGTAATATTTTGGAGTAATTTTGAGTTGATTACTACTCCTAAACACTTGTATTAACAAGGATTAATCTTGAAGATCCATAGATTTTTATTTAAATCCCCAAATTGGTCAAGAACACTACAAGTTGGGATTTTTATGAGTCTCACTACAAGATGTATGTCTACCACCTCTAACTAATATATGGGGATTATTTATGTATGGAATATGTGTTATAACTTAGGATATGGTGATTGGAAGCCATAAGTTCCCAATTTAAATACATAACCATTGTAGTGATGGAAAGGTGATTATTTGATGGAATTTTATTGGTTGGGTGTGGATGGATGGTCATGTATGTGATGTTGGAAGTTAAGAATTGTTTAAGAATGATGGTGGGATAAATTATTGGTAAATGGAAGTAGTTGGATGAACTAATTCTATGGTTAAGAGATGTAGAGATTCATGCCTACTAGATGTTTGATAAAATGCCCAAATGACCTAAATTATGGAATTGATTACTAATATTGGTCCCATTGAATTATGTTGATGTAGATTGAAGTTGTAAGAGTAGTTGGTGGTTTTAATATCACTAAAGGGCTCCATCAAGGTATGTTGGCTAAACTTTCTCTCTTAGAATCGAAATTCCATAATGTTTTCATATGATCAAGTATGATTGGCTCAAGATTCCTAACTTCTATATTCCGGGTTATTCCCTATAAATTTGATTATTCCGAATGAGCCTTATGTCGAAAGATAGATGTTCAGAGTATGATTTGTGTATTAAAATGCTATGCCTTTGAGTCGTGTTCCAAATGAAGGTTATGATACCATATTATGTGAGAAAATCTCAATATTCTTAAGACTCTTAATTGTTCATAAATGTACGTAATATCTTGATTGAAAATGTCTTTTGGTTGAGAATCTATAAAGATGCTTGAAGATGAAATAAGTGAATTGGGGATATAGAGTGTGGCCAACGTGCCAAGAATTTAAGTTATGATTGAGGCTAATAGTGCAAATGGTTTGAGAGGATGTGATAAGAATATGAAATAAGCCTCGACTCAATTGTTTAAAAACGATTTCGAAAAATAGAATTGCCAAAAAGCTTTTGTACTCAATTCATGCCCATAAGTGGCTGTCTTAACTAATGCTTTGGTTTATAAATATATCCATTATGATTCGAGTTCTATATACTCAAGTGTTAAAATTGTACATTGTGATTTCTGGGGAAGAGTATTTCAAGAGTAAATAGTGTATTGATTGATTATGATTTTTCATGTGTGTTTCTATTGTTGGTTGGTATGCCTCATTCTTTGGGAAGAAACCATTTATGTTTGAAGTTCCCATTTCAAATGGATTTGAAGTATATGATTTCTGAAATTTTCTATATGTTAATATTTGATAGTAATATTTGAAATTGAAAGAGGCGATAGTGTGGAATATGAAATACGGCCATCGTACCAGGAATAAAGAATCTTGTGAATGGCCAAATGAGCCAAGTAAAGATTGTCGTTATGAATGACTGGAAATACTAATGAGAATTTATACAATATGAAATATGTTGAGGTGAGTACAATTGTTTTTATGTTACCTTTATGTGCAATTCAAATCAAATAAAAATATTTTTGGGAGCATCATTAGTAAAACTGAGTAAGGGTGGGTCATAAGGCCCACACCTGAAACTACACGTGCTGGTGTAGGGGTGGATTCTAGTTATTTCCCTTAATTTGGATGAAATTGTGATATTATTCCCCTTAATTGGGATGAACTGGTAATAATTGTGGAATGGAAAAGATCAACCCACACGGCATAATTGTTGCGCGCATGGTGGTACTACTCTTAGTAACAACTTTCTTTCTCATCACCTATCAAACCACATTGTCCGTGAGAAGATGGCCTAGCCGATCGGGTGTGATCGGACTCCGTGCTAACAAAGATGATGGAATATCGGTGCTAATGATCTCCCAACAAAAAACAAAATTGTATGTGAAGTTCGTATTTTGAAAATTTTTATGTTTTAACTAGACATTTGGATATTGTTGATTGTGACTTGCTGTGTCTATATGTTGCCTTTTCTTATATGGGCATTCTATTTTGGAAGAGAACTTTTTGCTATACATGTTAGAGCTATTCGACAGTGCTAACGTCCCTTTTTGCCGGGGGCGCGGCATCTTTATTGGATGCAGGTGGTTCTACAGCAGGCAGCATTGATCAATGATAGCAGTACACTCTTTTCAGTTTATTTGGTGAGCCCCACTTCATTTCGGGGTCATGGATCTTTTGTTTCTCATGTACTGTATTTTGAGGTATAGCTGGGGCCTTGTTGTCGGCATTTCCATATTACTTTTCTATTCTACTTAGAGGCTCCGTTGATAGGTTGTGGGTTGTGTTTGATGTTGAGAATTGAACTAGAAATGTTGGTATTTGGAAATCATATTTTTCATTAATTCTATAAACTCGTAATATTTTAGAAATTATGAATGAAACTGCTAATAGGAATGAAATAGAAGTTATTAATGAAATCTTTTCAATGTTAATTAATGGAGTACATCTCCTCTTTATTCATGGATTAGATTGGGTAGAAGATAATCTAACAGGCTTGCTCGGTCGGGTTCTCTCGGTTGAGCGCCGGTCGCGCTCCCCGAGTTTGGGACGTGACAAACTTGGTATCAGAGCCTAAGGTTTTAAAGTGTCCTCGGATGTCTCGGAGCCGTGTCTAGTAGAGTCCTTCTTATCGGTGTGTCGTCGACCACATCTATAATGAGGAGGATACATGGACATTTAGGAATCATCACACTTCTTTGATACTCTATATCGTGCGATAGAGTTCAAAATAGGAAGCTAATTTCCTCGCCATGTCTCATTTTCCAGATGAGTGATCCACGAGTTCGATGTAGCGAGGAGGGAATGACCGCGCCATTGAATCTGGGGGAGATTACACAAGAGTTCGTTGGGAGAATGCGTCGAGCCGTGGAAGGATTGGAAGAACTTGTTGCTAAGGGAAGTGTCCCTATTCCTACTAATGTCACCGCACCACCGGATCATGTGGTGAGAGAATCTAAGAAACGAAAGAGGATTGTTAGTGCTAATGAACAAGATTGTGTGATTTGCAGCAAGCACCACTTGGGAACATGTTGGATGACCCTTGAAATATGTTATGGTTGTGGAAAGAGGGGGCACAAGAAGAACAAATACCCTAGGTTGGGTACACCCATCCCGGTCTGCCCGATGTGCGGGAAGGAACATTTGGCGTTGTGTGGTGAGTATGCTCAGCAGCATGTTTGGGGTGACAAGTTTGGGAGATTCCAAATGCCCACACAGCAATCCGGTGCTGGAATTGTTACTCCCACCGTGAATGCCTGGAGGAAAGATAAGAGTGATTCTTATGACTTATGCAAAAAAGGGTAAATATTAGGTCGGTGGGGTGAGTTAGTTTAACGGGCCTAATCCTCGTTGTGTGAAGTATAGGCGACGTCATTCGGGGGTATGTCACTATGGTACTAATGTATGTTTCTGATGTGGAGTAGAGGGGCATCAATTAAGTTATTGCTCTATCAGTCTAAAATTTCCAATTAAGTCACTCATTGCTATATCATAATGAACACCGCATTATTTTTCTTGTTGTATATGTACATCCATATTGAAGAGCCTACATAGATATGGTCTTAACCAAAACGTTGAATCACAAAATATTCCATGTACCTACTCTTCGAATAAGACGCAGTATTCGTGAAGCCTCTTGATCACAAATTCTCTTATTTACAACCTCTTGTGGAATTGAGCTATATAATTATGTCCTTGAATTGAGTTATAACTCTAGGATTAATACTTCCCACTTGCTTTCCTAAATTCTCAACATGGGACTATACCTTATGAATTTCTTACAGAACCTTTTGATTCAAATGGATAGCATCTGCTCACTTGTGCTTATGCATGCACGGTCATAAAGTTTGCCTATGTGGTATCAAATCCATTGTAAAGCAGCCTAGGGTTGAGATCCTTCTTGAGCCACTCCTTTTCTCTCCAGTGTATATGGCTCCTATGGTTGAACGATCATTTTACACCTTTGTGAGAATTATCATTAATCCATTTCACTATTTATAACATGAGAGCATATCTCAACACCTATCACATGTGTACATGTAAATTGAAAGGGTTCACTTCTCTGTATAAAGTTTCTAAGAAATTTGAAATTTTCACAAATTCGTCACAAGAAAAACTTTTTGTTCGCCCATATCAATATGTCTTTTATGTCCACCTAGAACAAACCTCAGTGAGTAACTCACATTGTTCCTAGCATTGTAGTTTCCCATGAATTGGCCTAGTATTGCAGCTTGAGAGTTATTATGGCAAAAACATGTCCAGCTCGCAGCAAAGTGTTCATCCTCTCTAACCAATACATGATTTCACTTGTGTGAGGTTGAAAGTTAAGCAGCCTTATGATGAGAATATTGAATCGAAAGACAAGTTTGTTGTATCTCTAGCCCTCTCATATAGGATTAACTATTGTGAAGGGTTAAGCTGTGAGAATGATAATAATCCCACAAGTGTTCAACTTTTTTTTCAACCCCATGGGCTTGTGACATAGATTCCTTGTGTCAGATAATGTTAAGAGCGTAATGCAATTTCATGCATTTTGAAACCCATACCATATTCAGGGTGATAGAATATTCTCATTTCGAGTTAAATCAATTTTCCCTACATTCCAAGAGGCGACTGGTGTCACGTACTTGGCTATTTATAATGGAGGCCTACTATTGCTAAACAAGGCACATATGGAATGAAACAATTGTTGATGTCTTTTTCATGACTCTTAGTCTTCCAAGAATAACTGACGCTAATGTCTTTATCCTCCCGACCATGCCTCTCATATGTCACATGTCTAAATGACTCATTTCTTTTAAATCTCGAAATCATTAACATGGTTCCTACATTATCAATGCCTACTAGGCAACTCTATGTCTCATTTTTGTCGAATCAATGATGTCATCACAATGATTAACCATGTCAGCACTATTGGTAGTAACCTTCATGTCTCTTAGGATATAACCTCCTGAGGTGCTCTGCTCAGCACATTTATAGAATCTTGAAAAAAAAGGTCCAGCCCAATTTTGAACCTCGTTGTTCATATTTATAGTAACCTATGGGGGTTGAAGGTTCAAACATGTCAAAGAAGAAGCGTTGTCCAGTGAACAAACATATTGGATAGGAAGATTTATGGTAATATTAAAGCTATCACATCTTAGAGTAATTGTTGGAGGTCACCAAAGGGTTTAGTTTGGGTGTTCGACGTAGTGATTTAGAGTTGAAGAAAGTGAACGGGTTATTCTCAAGATTTTCTCTATGAATATATTGGGTGAATTGTTAAGGAAGGTAAAGTATGTGTACTCATATTAGGCCTTATGGAATATTGAAGGAAATAGGCTGAACTATGAGTATGATATTTTCCCATCGTTGTCCCCCATGCACCCGATGCATCATGTATTTAGGGTCCAGAAGGTTGTTGGAAATCCATTGCCTATCGTTCCGGTGGAAACTATTGAAGGTGAAGTTAATGGGTAATTTGCTTATAAGAGATACCTAGCTGTCATCCCTGTTAGATAAGTTCGGAAATTGAGATCTGCCTCCGTCAAAGTAAAGGAAGTATTCTCACTTGCTTGTATAACCAAATGGTTGTGATTCAAAAGGGTACTTGTTATATGTTATGATTTAAATATGTCCAACTCATGTCTAGATACCACTTATGTTAATGTAATACCCTTAATATTGAGATCAGTGTTGTTGAAATATACTGTGATGCTTTGTTGAGTTATGGATATGTTGTTAGGGTGGTTTTGGTGATTCTCTAGCAGGTGGTTAGGCCCAATTATAGGGGAGACTCTATCGAAATTTCTGAAAAGTTTTGGATTTAGTCAAATTTGGGGGATTGAAATATTTGAAAGAGGAGTCGAGTTATGTTAAGTGTTTTGGGACGGACTCTACTCTTCATTCGAGGACGAATGATCCTAAGTGGGGGGAGAATGTAAGGCCCCGTAAAAATTTCCTAATGATTTAAGGTTTTAAAGTGCGCCAACGGTATTTGGGAATAACATATTTGAGTATTAAAGAAGACCTATGTGATAGAGCCACATCATGTTGAATTGATAATGTATGTTTAAGGTGTGTTGGAACATACTAAGGAGTTTTGGAAATGGCAAGAACTTGTGAGGAACAAGTTTGACACATTAAGTAGAAAGGATGTTTCAATTGGTACAAGACCCAACTTCAAATGAATTAAACTCCCTCAATATAATGACTTAGGTGGTGATCTACCTATAAAATTAAATCCCTTTGAATCTAGTTTCCAACTCTTCAAACCGTTCGTCATTTGGATATGTATACAGAACATTATGGCCAGTTTACTGGACCTATGCCATATGCGCGGCCAAATCTGCGGCCGCGTATATTTGAGAGTTTCTGCCTCCAATCCGAGGCCAAATCCGCGCCCGCGCACGTAGAAACCCATTAAATACCCCCAAGACCGGGTAGTGAGAGAGATAAGTCATTTCTTTGAGCTAGGGCTTGTATATCAAAGGGAATCCGCCCAACACCTCCCTCCCATGAACCAAGCTAATGTTTTTGGAGTAATTTTGAGTTGATTACTAATCCTAAACACTTGTATTAACAAGGATTAATCTTGAAGATCCGTAGATTTCCATTTAAACCCCCAAATTGGTCAAGAACACTACAAGTTGGGATTTTCATGAGTCTCACTACAAGAGGTATCTCTACCATCTCTAACTAATATATGGGGATTATTTATATATGGAATATGTGTTATAAGTTAGGATATGGTGATTGGAAGCCATAAGTTACCAATTTAAATATATAACCATTGTAGAGGTGAAAAGGTGATTATTTGATGGATGTTTGTTGGTTGGGTGTAGATGAATGGTCATGAATGTGATGTTGGAAGTTAAGAATTGTTTATGTAGAGATTCATGCCTACTAGGTGTTTGATAAAATGCCCAAATGGCCTAAATTATGGAATTTGTTACTAATATTGGTCCCATTGAATTATGTTGATGTAGATTGAAGTATTAAGAGTAGTTGGTGGTTTTAATATCACTAAAGAGCTCCATCAAGGTATGTTGGCTAAACTTTCTCTCTTAGAATCGAAATTCCATAATGTTTTCATATGATCAAGTATGATTGGCTCAAGATTCCTAACTTCTATATTCCGGATTATTCCCTATAAACTTGATTATTCCGAATGAGCCTTATGTCGAAAGATAGATGTTCAAAGTATGGTTTGTGTATTAAAATGCTATGACTTTGAGTCGTGTTCCAAATGAAGGTTATGATGCCAAATTATGTAAGAAAATCTCAATATTCTTAAGACTCTTAATTGTTCATATATGTACGTAATATTTTGACTGAAAATGTCTTTTGGTTGAGAATCTATAAAGATGCTTGAAGATGAAATAAGTGAATTGGGGATATAGAGTGTGGCCAACGTGCCAAGAATTTAAGTTATGATTGAGGCTAGTAGTGCAAATGGTTTGAGAGGATGTGATAAGAATATGAAATGAGCCTCGACTCAATTGTTTAAAAACGATTTCGAAAAATAGAATTGCCAAAAAGCTTTTGTACTCAATTCATGCCCATAAGTAGTTGTTTTAACTAATGCTTTGCTTTATAAATATATCCAGTGTGATTCGAGTTCTATATACTCATGTGTTGAAATTGTACATTGTGATTTCTGGGGAAGAGTATTTCAAGAGTAAATGGTGTATTGATTGTTTATGATTTTTCATGTGTGTTTCTATTGTTGGTTAGTATGCCTCATTCTTTGGTAAGAAACCATTTATGTTTGAAGTTATCATTTCAAATGGATTTGAAGTATATGATTTCTGAAAGTTTCTATATGTTAATATTTGATAGTAATATTTGAAATTGAAATAGGTGATAGTGTGGAATATGAAATACAGCCATCGTGCCAGGAATAAAGAATCTTGTGAATGGCCAAATGAGCCAAGGAAAGATTGTCGTTGTGAATGAATGGAAATACTAATGAGAATTTATACAATGTGAAATATGTTGAGGTGAGTACAATTGTATTTATGTTACCTTTATGTGCAAATCAAATCAAATAAAAATATTTTTGGAAGCATCATTAGTAAAACCGAGGAAGGGTGGGTTATAAGGCCCACACCTGAAACTATATGTGCCGGTGTAGGGGTGGATTCTGGTTGTTTTCCTTAATTGGGATAAAATTGTAATATTATTCTCCTTAATTGGGATGAACTGGTAATAATTGTGGAATGGAAAAGATCAACCCATACGACATATGTGGAAAGACGGCCTAGCTGATCGGGTAGAGATCAGACTCTATGTTGCGCACATGGTGGTACTACTCTTGGTAACAACTTTCTTTCTCATCACCTGTCAAACCACATTGTCCGTGGGAAGATGGCCTAGCCGATCGGGTGTGATCAGACTCCATGGTAACAAAGACGGTGGAATATCGGTGCTAATGATCTCCCAACCAAAAATAAAATTGTATATGAAATTCGTATTTTGAAAATTTTTATATTTTAACTAGACATTTGGATATTGTTGATTGTGACTTGCTGTGTCTATGTGTTGCCTTTTCTTATATGGGCATTCTATTTTGGAAGAGGACTTTTTTCTATACATACTAGTGCTATTCGATAGTGCTAATGTCCCTTTTTGCCGGGGGCGCTGCATCTTTATTGGATGCAGGTGGTTCTACAGCAGGCGATATTGATCAGTGATAGCAGTACACTCTTTTCAGTTGATTTGGTGAGCCCCACTTCATTTCGGGGTCATGTATCTTTTGTTTCTCATGTACTGTATTTTGAGGTATAGCCGGGGCCTTGTTGCCGATATTTTCATATTACTCTTCCATTCTACTTAGAGGCTCCGTAAACAGGTTGTGGGTTTGTGTTTGATGTTGAGGAATTGAACTAGAAATGGTTGTATTTGGAAATCATGTTTTTCATTAATTCTATAAACTCGTAATATTTTGGAAATTATGAATGAAGCTGCTAATGGGAATGAAATGGAAGTTATTAATGAAATCTTTTCAGTGTTGATTAATGGAGTGCATATCCTCTTTATTCATGGAGGAGTTTGGGTAGACGGTAATCTAACAGGCTTGCTCGGCCGGGTTCTCTCGGTTGAGTGCTGGTCGCGCTCCCCAAGTTTGAGGCGTGACAAATTATGTCTTTGACAAAAAGAAAAACTTCACCCATGTTCCCCAAACCATTGCTAGAAATATTGAGCACTATCATGTTGATGTCTACCACAGGGACAAGGGGAAAGCACTGCAATACATATTACATGAGAGCCTCCACCTAATGGATCCTATAAGCTAAACACAGATGGGGCTGCTTGCCATAAAATAGAAGTAGGAGGGGCTGGGGGAGTCTTCAGGAACAACAGGGGTGATTGGGTGCTAGGATACATAAGGGATTTACCACATACCACCAATATAGAGGTTGAACGTCATGCCCTCTGGCAAGGTCTCAAAATAGCCCTTGACCACAACTTCACACCTCTACAAATTTTTAGTGACTCTGAACAAGTTGTAAGGATGATAAATGAGGGAAACCTCCACTATAACTCTATTATCTTTAAATGCAAGTCACTAATAGAGCAATTAGGGAATCCATCACTAGAACATAATTGCAAAGAGTTGAACCAAGTAGCAGATCTCCTCGCAAAGGAAGGAGCAGCAAAGAAAATGTTTGGAAAGACATATATTTTGGCAGTTCCTCCGATGTTTGTAAACAAGGCCCTGTGGGAAGACATCCTAAGAATTGTTTTTGTACGTAACATCAGGGATAATCCCAATGTAATGCAAAACAAATCAAAATGAAAAATCTCTCAAATAATGGTATAACTATTTTTGTTGTATTCATATAATTATCCAGTTTACCAAAAAAAAACTCCAATTGGCCTTTTTGCAGGATATAGATTAATCAACAATCTTTGACAGACAATTTGTCATGTTTCTAAAAACATACAATCTCTTTAATATAAATGCCTCGAAATTAATTGCATCTTCAACATTCTTATTGATGCAATAGTGATAAATCAGCCATCTTTTACAAACAATTCACTTCAATAGTGATTATAAATCCTTAACTCTTTCTTCTTAATTTTGGATTGATCAACAAAACCTTTCTCTTGTTGAACCCTCATGTCACGACCCAATTTCTCCTACAGGTTGTGATGGCGTCCAACGTCGTCGCTAGGCAAGCCAACGGTGAACTATCCACATATTTATTCCTTTTAATAAGTTCAAAGTAATTGATTTAGATTTATTATGTAAATAAAAAAACTGGAAAATTTAATAAAGTAAAGCGTAAACTAATAAAAGAGCAAGTATGATGAGATAAATACTCAAAAGTCATAAATTGTCTACTAACATGTTCCCAAGACCCGGTGCCACCAGTGTATGAGCAACTAGTAGAATATACAAAACACCTAAGCTGTTGTCTGAAAGTGAGATGGACGGAAAACAAATACAAAAGAGAGAGACTATGGGTGCTACAGAATGGACTCAGGGAGTAGCTCACCACTAAGCCTCCGGATAACGGGGGTGCGCGCCTGAATGGATACCAGATGCACCTACCTCAGATCCTGCATGATTAGTGCAGAAGTGTAGCATGAGTATATAAATGACATGTACCCAGTAATTATCCAATTTAACCTCGAAGAAGTAGTGACGAGGGGTCGACATCGATACTTACTATGGGTCAACAAATAAAATACAAAAATTTTAAATAGGCATGGAATATATGAATAATAATAATAATACAATAGCAAGCAGTGAATAAATGATTCTTTAACTGATAGTAAATTTCAGAGTCTCCAACTAGCACTTACTAGTTCCAAAGCAATTTCGGTCATTAAATAGATTATAACTTCTCAAGCCATAAAATAATATCAAATGTAATCGGGCTCCGAGTATTATCACGCACAATTTATGCTGAGGTCGTACGACCCGATCTAAAATACTATGTACATTGCCGAGGGTCGAATAGCACGAACCATAGATGCATCTATTATATTGCCGAGGAGAACGCCCTCGCTCCCATGAGAGTAGAGAAGTATACCTCGCTCGCGGAAGTACTTGCTTAGAGTTATTATGTATTTCCTCAACTCTTCCCATAAATAAGAAATCTAAATATAAAATTTGCAAACTTTAAAATCCCTAGCCTCAACTCTACTCAAAACAATTAATATGCGTAATAAACACAATGGTACAATTAAGGTATGATGTGGATCTAAGTCTACCCGGACATATCATGGAATATAGCTACGCATAAACATATCATGGAATCCGCATATTTAACTTTAAAATAGGTGGAGTTTACTTACCTTGTATTGTAGATGAGATTCCTCCTCAAAAGTGCTCTCAAAATCACCCAAAACCAAATTAAAGTGTGAGGAAAAAGGCCTAAGTCTCGGATTAAAAGTCATCATTGCCCAGCGATTTCCTCTTCTGCGGACCTAGGGTCGCACCTGCGGAAAAATCCATCGCATGTGCGGTTCTCACTAAGGTTGGGCAAGTCCGCATCTGCGGAGAATCATGCGGACCTACACATCCGCTTCTGCGAAAACTGCCTGCATCTGCGCACTCGCGCCTGCAGATGGACCTACGCTCCTCCGATCCTAGGCTTTCCTGGCCTCGTCCGCATCTGCGACCACTTTCCTCGCATATGCGTTCACTGCTCAACCCACTCCAGGCCGCTTCTGCATTCACTTCTTTTGCACATGCGGCCAAACCCTCCGCATGTGCTATGATACCAACACAGCAGCAGGTCCAGCAACTCAACCAAAGTCCGAAATTATCCGATTCGCACCCGAGCCCCCTCTCCCCCCCGAGTCCCCATCTAATTACATTAACACATCCAACAACATAATACGGACTCGCTCGTGCGATCGAAACACCAAAATGACATCTACAATCAGGAATCAGACGCCAAAATGCATGAATTCAACATGAAACTCAAAAACTACCAAAAATACTTCCGCGCGTCCGATTCCTATTAAATCAACTCGGAATGACGTCAAATTTTGCGTTCAAGTCATAAATTCCCACACAGAACTATTCCTAAGCTCGAAATCCCAAACGGACCTCGATAACACCAAAGTTTACTCCAAACCAAATTTAAAGAACTAGAAAAATTTCAATTAACCAACTTCCCACATTGAGCGCCGAAATGCTCCCGGGTTACCCGAAACTCGAGCCGAACACACGCTCAGGTTTGAAATCGTCATACGAACCTATTGGAATCTTCAAATCCCGGTGTCGAGGTCATTTACTCAAAATGTTGACTCAAGTCAAATTTGGCCTCCCTAGGCCAATGTTAAGGAACTAAGTGTTCCAATTTCAACCTGAACCCTTCCAAACTCGAACTAATCATCCCCGCAAGTTATAAAACAGTAAAAGTACGTACGGGGAGTTTTATTTAAGGAAACGAGGATCTAGAAATCAAAACTTACTTGTAGGGTCGTTATATCTCATGCTTCTTTCATCACTAGATTTAGTTTGACGATCAAATAACGTTTCTCGTGAAACACTGTCCTTTTTCAGAGATGCACCGATTGCAATCAAATCATCATTTATAGTCACCTCAGAAAATATTGGCAAACTAATTTGGATATTATTTGACTCCACTCTGCATTTAATGGTGTCTATACCATGGCAAAAAATTACCTCTACCTTCGCTTCTTTTTTCCTCGATTTTTGAATTCTAGCCTTCTTAGCTTGATTTATTTTCACCACATTTGATGTGTCTTTGTTTTTTGGGTTAATTATCTTTTGCAATGTCTTCCTCTACTGTCTCATCTCTCTATTGATTTAGAAATTTCTCACCCGTTCACCTTCTAATTCATCAAGTGTTAAAAGTGTTACTATCTTGGTCAACTCAAAAATCGTCTTTTTGGTATAAAATTTTAAACTTAGAAACTGCAGTATCATTTTAACAACAATAACTTCTCCCACTAGCGCTCCATTGATCTTTGCATTGCCGATTTGTTTAATTATTGTAATAACTTCTTTGACAGACTATGTTGGTCTCATTTGAGCCAACTCAAATTATCTCCCCTAAATTCCTGCAGTTTTTACTTTCTCAAATCTAAAACTCCGATATATAAATACAATTCAACCTTGATGTTGAGATAATGGCATGCCTTAAAAATCTAATTTCCTATATTTTTCAATTCTTTAAACGCTTCAGCTGTCAATGCTATACACTCAAGGAGTTCCACAAATCCTTTATCAATAATATCCCACAATCTAATAGCTTTAAAAGAAAGTAATCATATGTTGATACCAAGCTTCAAACTCTTGCCATCAAACACAAAAACGTGACAATTAGGTAAATATGGAGTATCCATATTTTTTTTAAACATTTTATAAAATCTCGCACATGCTCTGATTAGAATCTCACATAAGCCTGATACCAATTTAAATGATTTTAATACCACAAGAATAATTTAGGCACAATTGAAAATTTCTAAAGACTAAAAATTTATCAAACTAGAGAGAGGACGTGACAGGAGGCTTTTTTATTCACTCATAAACTCTTTAATCTCTATACAATATAGCTACCTCTCAACCTTAGAAAATATGTAGCAGCACCGCTATTTATAATATTACAAATCAAATTTGACTAGAATAAGAAAACTTATTCCTATATGATTTTTGACTGTAAATCCTAATTAAACATGAATTAAATAAACTAGTAAATATTACATCCTAGATAATATAAGAATATTAATTAATTTTTTTTAATATCCAACAATATTTATGGCGTTCTTCGAAGATACAAATGGATACACATACATAAATAAAGCGAAAACAAGATGAGGAATTGCAGAGGCCCTGCTGACATTTCACCGTTCCAATGAAAACACTAAAATTCTGCATCATTTTTATAATTTGTGGCAACTAAATATAAGTCTTTCTGTTTTGCTGCACTTAATCCACGTGTTTCAGTCATATCCAGATCTTGTGAATTAGTTTCATGTGGAAGTTCCCATTCAAAGTGTTGGAGCAATTGGGCCAGTGGAAGTCCAACATTAACTAAACCAAATTGTATTCCTGGACACATCCTTCTTCCTGCACCAAATGGAATAAACTCAAAGTGATTTCCCGTAAATTCGATAGAAGAGTTCTTAAATCTCTCTGGTATAAAACTTTCAGGATCATGCCAACTTTCAGGATCTCTCCCAAGTGCCCATGCATTGACAATTATTCTTGTCTTAAGTGGTATAGTGTATCCATCAATATCTGTTTGCTCCCTACATTCCCTTGGTGGTAGAAGAGAAACCGAAGGATGTAGCCTTAGTGTCTCCTTAATCACTAAGTTTAGGTATGTCAATTTTTCAAGATCTTCTTCATCATACTTTTTCTTTCCCTTAAAGACTTGTCTTACTTCACTTTGAGCCTTGGCCATAATATTTGGGTTCTTAATCATTTCTGACAATGCCCAAATAATAGCTGTTGATGAAGTTTCACTTCCAGCAAGAAAAATGTCCTACATCGACAAACAAATAAATAAAGTCAATGCACTTATATATTTGATTTAGCAACATACATTTGATGATTTGATTAACGATCATCTTTGCATTTTTTATGTTGAGCATGGAAGAATAACCAATTGACCTGTAACAATTAGTATTATAATTTTCTGTGATTTCTATTTAATTTTATTTTTGTGATTTATATTCTTATTTTATTAATTAATAAAATAATTAAATTAAAAAATTATGGGGCTTGCGCAACGAGCCACGGGGATTACAGGTCGCTCCATGTCAAGTAAAACACTTCTTTTTATGCTGGCACCTTTTACAACACTAGTAGTAGTAACTAGTTATATTAAGAAAAAGAAGAAAAGAATAGAAAGGCAGGGTTACCAAAGATATGAGAATATGGGAGCAAACTTACGAAAATCACTGCTTTTATGTTGTCATTTGTGATTGGAAATTGAAGTTCAGCGTTCTCTTTAATTCTTAGGAAAACATCAACCAAGTCTTCACCTCCGAACTCACCAATTCCCTTGTTCCCAGCTGCTTTATTTTCAATATGCTCATTTAAGATGTCCTCCATGATTTCATCAACCTTACGATGTGCATTCACCAATCTAGATTTCACACCGCTCATTTTGTGAAGTAACTTCCAAGAAGGAAACAAATCAGCCACATCAAATCCTCCTGCTAATTCGAGTACTTCCTTCATCAATTTCATAAACTCGTGTCGATCTTTGAATACATTACCGAAGGCTGCTCTACCAGTAATAGAGTTGGTTAACTGAAATATTTTTTCTGTTAAGTTGACTGGAGAACCCCTCATTGAACGAATTGATGAGATGAGGCTTGAAAGCTCATCTTGTCGAATTGCACTAAATGACTTGACCATCTTCGTACTTAGGAGTTCTAGAATGCAAATTTTACGCATTTGTCTCCAGTAGTCACTATATTGGCTAAATACGATGTCTTTATTGTTGTAAAATATGATGTTTGAGGATGTAAGTTGTGCCCTATTAGCAAAGGCGAGATCGTGAGTTTTTAGAACTTGTTTAGCCATACTAGGTGATGATATGATTACAGTAGGAGCTTGCCCAAGTTGCAAGTACATAAGAGGTCCATATTTTTGTGCTAAACTTCTAAGAGTGCGATGTGGAACTTCTCTTCCCATCAAGTGATGCAAACTTCCAATAATGGGAAATCTCCATGGACCTGGTGGCAACCTTTGTTTTCTGTTTCGACTCCATTGTCTAACTAGAATAACAAGGGAGGACAAAAAGAGAAGCAATGAAACTAAGTAATTGGAAAGAGAGGATGAGTAAAAAATCTCCATTGAACACTAAGGAAAGAAAAGGAAGCTTATGATGCATAGATATTGCTTTAACTAACTTTAGCTGCTTTTATAATGGCTCAATACTCAAATATGTGACTTAATTAAAGAAGCCAAAACTCTCCCGATTTTTTATACTAATACCATGTCGGGTGGTCTATGTAGCGCTAAGAATCCACATGGATATCCATTCTAAGTAGAATTTAACTAGTTCGTCCTTTCAGTTTTACTTGATACGTTTTGACTTTTTACGTTCCTTAAGAAATAATAAATAAAGTACATAATTTACCATGATATTTATATTAATTGATGCATATTTTATTGGATTTGAAAAAATAATTTAAAATTAGCAATAAATATTGTGGGTATAACAGAAATTTTTTTTTGTCTTCTCTTGATATGCGTAAAGTGACAAGTAAAAATAAAAATCTATTTTTAGTATACATGCCAAGTAAAAGTGAACGGAGAGAGTAATAATCACCAATGGTGTAAAGAACTTCTACACTATTAAATTATATTTACATGCTATAATATGTAATTTGCCTTATTTCTAGAGTATAAATTTTATATATTGTCGGTGTAAAAAGATTTATCATTGGGTCACTTAATAAAGGCAACAGGGGCGGCTCAACAGATCTCGGGGCCTAAGGCGAAATCATATTCGGAGGCCCTTAATCCCAGCATAATCTCAATAGTGGGATCTAGGGAGAGTAGTTTGTATGCAGACCTTACCCCTACCCTGGAGTAGAGAGGTTGTTTCCGATAGTCCCTCGGCTCCCTCCCTCCAAGAACTCCCCACCTTACTCTTGGGGTGACTCGAACTCACAACCTCTTGGTTGGAAGTGGAGGGTGCTCACCAATAGAGCAACCCACCCTTGTCAAATATACTAATTAATGAGGGAAGAAAATTATCATAATTTATAAATTTATTATATAAAATAACCTCAATCAAGTAACAAAAAATGTACTGTAACACTTTTTTTAATTCTAATTATTTTTATAAATTATATAATATATAATAGTAACAATAATAATAAGAATTTAAAATAAATTTGGGACCTTCAAAATTTGGGGGCCTAAGGTAATGGCCTCACTACCCAAAGCCTTGGAGCCGCCCCTGAAAGGAAATTGCGGGTTCTTCTCTATACATTTGGTAACATTGAGAAAATGGAAAGCACTCTTATATAATAGGTAAAACTACACTAATCGTGTAAGAAAAAAATTTCAGTATTTTTAATCGCGCATATATTTTATGAAGGATTACCTATAGATATCTTTTGGTAACCCAATAGTATAAAAATCTATAAAGCTATTTCCATAATAGCTTTTGGTACGTTTTTCTTTGGATAGGGGATGCATTGTTGGCATTGTTGCTCAGAATGTAGAAGACTATAATATATAACTCTGTAGAGAAAATCGATGCTTTTTTCTGCCTTGTCAAGATTTATGTGGTAGAGAAGACAATAAAATAGGGGAGGGAGAAATTATTGTAAGAAGATGAGAACGGGGTGTGATGGAGAAGACAACGAAAATGGAAGAGGTTGTAGAGGAGAAGATGATGGAAAGGGGTGGAAGAGAGGCAACAAGAAGAGAGGGGAAGGGGGAGTGTTATTTTTATTTTATTTTTTTAATTCAGATTTTGGCTCTTCTTTTTGGTTGATGTGTCCCCTTTCCTCGTTGATTGTAAACAAAACCGGCTGAACGCCAAGGCGGTAAGATAAGTGCTTTAGGCCCCATAAATTTGGAGGTCTCAATTTCATTAGCAAAAGATTTATGAATTTATTTAAAAAAACAAATTTTAAAATTTAATGTAAAAAGTACAATTTCTTTAAATGAGAAAAAGGAAAGAAATTTTTTGCTACCATTATTGATACTTAATGTTAGCATATTATAGGGAATACGAATTATTTTTAGGTTTAAATAAAAGCTTTTTTGAGATAAACGTTTTTTCCCATACTTATATTATACCCACATTTATTTTTTTTATATTTTTTTAACTTCCTCATCGAATTCTCAAAAGCCTTTACGATAAAAAAAAAAATTACTCCCTTCTCTCGAAAACTCAAGATTTTGTGGATCATCAGACCAAAATTGGTAAAGCGAGAAATTTTTCTATTATAAATTTTTCACTTTCTTTTCTGTGATGACCTGATAGGTCATTTATAGTTTTACCCTTCATTTCTGTGCTCAGAGACCTCGAATAGCTCCGTTTAGCCTTTCTTGATTTACGTGCACAGTCCGTGTCCTTTTTCGGAAAATTTTTATGTGAAACATTGATGAAAATGTGAAATTTTATTTTACAACTCATTTGAGTTAACTACGGTCATTATTTTATGTAGACGGATCCGGATCGGTATTTTGACGGTTCCAGTGGGTCCGTATCGTGATTGGAACTTATGAGTATGCCCCAAATCAAATTCGGATGTCCCTAATTTAATTTAACGTAATTTGGTTGAAAACTGGTAATTTGAAGTCTAAAAGAATTCCCAAGTTTGACCGTAGGTTGACTTTGTTGCAACCGAGTTCGGATTTCGGTTCCAAAACTTAGAATATGTTCATTTCAGTATTAATGACTTGTTTGAAAAATTTGGTGCAAAACGGAGTTGATTTGACGTGATTCGAACGTCAGGTTGTAAAGTTGCATGTTCTTGAGTTTCTTTGAAAATATCATTCATTTTGATGTGTGATTCGAAGTTCTAGGTGTTATTTTGATATTTTGATCGTGCGAGCAAGTTTGTAAGATGTTATTAAACTTATATGCATGTTTGATTTGGAGCTCGAGGGCTCGAGTAAGTTTCGGATAGGCTACAGAGTGATTTTGGACTTAGAAGAACAGATGATGACCCTCTGTTGCTGGTGTGGTCTGCAAACCTCGCAATTGCAAGGTGGGGGATCGCATTTGCGACTTCTTGCCAAGTCTGTCATGATTGCATTTGCGAACATTTTGTTGGCAATTGCGAATAGGGTCTAGAAACAGTAGAGATCGCAATTGCGATCAATTGATCGCTTTTGCGAAGTTCAATGTTCGCATTTGCGAACAAATCATCACAGTTGCGATGACAGCAGAGATGTAGGTTTCTTCGCATTTGTGATGGATTTCTCGCATTTGCGAGGTTCGCAATTGTGAACCCCATGTCGCATTTGCAATATTTTCACCTGGACAAAAAGCTCAGAAGATGGGATTTAGCTCATTTCTCACAAACTCTCAACCCTAAGCACCCTAGAGGCGATTTTCTAAGAGGATTTTCTTCTTAAAAATATTGGTAAGAAACTTTAATCTATTTTTTTTCAATTACCCATTACTTTCCAAATATTTTCAACATTAAATCTAGGATTTTTATGGTAAAAGTTAGGGATTTGGGTAGTATTGGGGGTTTTTGTAAAATTGGAATTTAGACCTCAAATTGAGGTCGGATTTCGAAACTAATCATATAATCGGGCTCGGGGGTGAATGGGTAATCGGGTTTTGGTCCGAATCTCGAGTTTTGACCAAGCGAGCCTGGGGTTGACTTTTGTTGAATACTAAAAAAAGTGTAAAGATCTTAACTTTATGTATTGTAATTGATTTCCCTAGCATTGATTGTTGATACTAAGTCAATTTTGGTTAGATTCGGTTGGTTCGGAGGCAAATTTTAGAGGAAAGGCTCCGGTTGAGCTTTAATTTGCTTGCGGAGCGAGGTAAGTGTTGGGTCTAACCTTGATTTGAGGGAATTAGGAACCCCTGAACTACATGTTATGTGAATTACATGTGTAATGGCGTATATGCGAGGTGGCGAGTGTATATACGCCGTCTAAGTAATTGTTTTTATGCTTTCCTGTATTTCATTAATTATTTTATCTTAACTGTTACATGCTTTAATTGCTTCCTATGCTTGAACTTGTTACTTATCACTTATTACTCTTGTATTAAAATGTTCGTTTCTTCTATGATTCCATGATTAATTGCTACTTGCCTTAAATATCTTATTTGTACACTTTAATTGTCATATATTTGGCTTGTCTTATTGCTTTGTATCAATCGTAGCATTCTTTGATTTGGTACGGGGTTCCTTATTGTTTTGCTTTCATATTCCTTAATCGTAGAGATTCTTATAAATTGAGTTGTTGAATTGATTACCCTTATTGATTTTGTTTACGGTTCGGGTTGCACGCCGCAACAGATTTTATATGTGATTTTGATATGGTGAAATAAGGGAGGATTATGATATTGATTCTGATTATATGGTGGGATCAATTTGCGCACCGCAACGGATTTTACATATTTTTCTTGATATTGATATGGTGAAATAAGGGATGATTGTATTTGTACGGTGGGATCGGGTTGCACATCACAACGGATTGTGTGTGATGTATTCATTATTGTATTGTGTTAGCTTCTAGTCCTTTCATATGAGCTTCTAAGGGATGATATTTCTAGGTTCATTGATTTCGAGGATTGAGTTATTTTCATTAGTTTACTGCTTCGCTGTTATTTCTCGTTTTCCTTTCCTATTATTATTATTATTATTATTATTATTATTATTATTATTATTATTATTATTATTATTATTATTATTATTATTATTATTATTATTATTATTATTATTATTATTATTATTATTATTATACTGCATATAGGTTATTGTAAGTGACCCGCCTTAACCTCGTCACTACTTCGTTGAGGTTAGGTTCGGCACTTATATAGTACATGGGGTCGGTTGTACTCATACTACACTCTGTGCTTCTTGTGCAGATTTTAGAGTCGGTCCTAGCGGCGGTCAGTAGATTGCTTGGATTGATTTCCTAACGGAGACTTAAGGTACAGCTGCTCGGCGTTCGCAACCCTGAAGTCCCCTTTCATATCTCTCTAGCTGTTTACTGTATTTCAGACATTTATGCTTTCATTCAGGCTTTTATTTGTATACTCTAGTCGCTCGTGAACTTGTGAAACCAGTTCTGGGATTGTATCTAGACATCGCTGTTATCTTGGTTTATTCAGTTTTATTTCAGTTTTATTCGGTTTCTTTGTATCGTTTAATTGGATTTGTTAAAATGGCTAGAAACTATTTCTAACGTTGGCTTGCCTAGCAAGTGAAAGGTTAGGTGTCATCACGGTCTCGAGAGTGAGAATTTCGGGTCGTGACAAATTGGTATCAGAGCACTAGGTTGCCGAGGTCTCACGAGTCACGAATAAGCTTAGTAGAGTCTGGAGGATCGGTACAGAGACGTTTGTATTTATCTTCCAAAGGCTATGAAGTTTAGTAAAATTTCACTTCTTTCTTTCTCTATCGTGCGATTTTATTCTATCATTGATGATTTAACCATTATATTCTTGTTCTCTCGCAGATGGAGAGAACAAGCACAACATCTACAGCCGGACAGGAGCCAGAGCCCCCTGTGGTAGCTACTACCAGGGGCAGAGGCCGAGGCCGAGGTCGAGATAGAGGCCAAGGAGAGGCAAAGCTCATCCTAGAGCTCGAGCAGCAATACCCGCAGTGGAGCCTTAGACTGATCACGAGGAGGAGGTTCCAGCTCAGACTGTACATGTCGGACTAGCTCAGGTCCTGGAGGGGTTCATAGCCACTCTAGTACTTCAGGACGCTCTAGTACGATTGGTGGGCCTTTTGGAGAGTGTGGCCCAGATCGGTGCATTTCCCGTGGCACCAACAATCTCTCGGGCTGGGGGAAGAGCACAGACTTCCGCTACTCACACCCCGGAGCAGGCGGCTCTCCATTATCAGACTCCATCAGCCCCACCAGTTGGGGTGGTTCAGGCGGTTGGCCGGTGATAGGCCCGCTATATCTTCTAAGGCTTTGTTGAGGTTGGATAAGTTTACCAAGCTCTTTCCTGTTCATTTCAGTGGTGCACCTTCTGAGAAGCCATAAGATTATCTAGACTGCTGCCATGACGTGTTGCGGAACATGGGTATCTAATGGGGTTGATTTTGCAGCATTTTAAATGACTGGTTCTACAAGAAATGGTGGAGAGATAATATGTTGACTAGACAAGCTGGGCGCCTGCACTTACCTGGGATCAATTTTCACAACTATTTCTAGAGAAGTTCATCCCTGTCACTCTGATAGAGAATCACCGCAGGCCGTTTGAGCGACTTCAGCAGGGTAGTATGACTGTTACCCAGTACGAGACTCAATTTGTGAACCTAGCTCTCCATGCCATTATTTTTCTCCCTACTGAGAGGGAGAGAGTGAGGAGATTCATTGATAGGCTCACTTTCACTATCAGGTTACAGATGGCCAAGGAGACTGGAGATGATTACTTTTCATAGGGCTATAGATATTGCTAGACGGATCGAGATAGTTTGTGCTCAGGAGAGGGGGTCAGTGCCTGATAAGAGGCCCTGTCATTCCGGTAGTTTTAGTGGTGCCTCATCTGGAGGCAAGGGTACTTTTGGTAGAGGCCATCCTCCCATGCCATTTCAGTTAGCGCTTCAGGCATCTCACAGTGCTTTAGGGAGTCATCGTCCTTATATACCTCATTCTGGGCAGCCAGCCTACAACGCACCATCAGCTCCTATCAGCGCACCTCCGATTCAGAGCTATCAACTTGGTTATCCGACCCGTTCGGGTCATCTTCAGCTTCAGCTGCCACAGCAGCAGGATAGGTGTTTTAAGTGTGGAGGTACTAGTCACATCAAGAGGTTCTGTCTGAGATTATTAGGCGGCATGCCACAACAGAGTTCTCATGCCATGGTTCTGGCACTGGTTGCTCCATTGCCCGTTCAGCCAGCTAGAGGCAAGGGCCAGGCAGCCAGAGGTTGAGGTTGGGCTGTTGAGGTGGAGGTCAAACCGTTAAAGGTGTAGGCTAGCCAGCTAGAGGCCGTCCCAGAGACGTAGGTCAGAGTGGTGGGGCCCAGCCTCGATTTTATTCTTTCCCAGCTAGGCCTGAGGCCAAGTCATCTAACGTCGTTATCACATGTATTTTTCCAGTTTGCCATAGAAATGCTTCAGTTCTATTTGATCCTGTCTCTACTTTTTCCTACGTGTCATCCTATTTTGCCTCTTATCTGGTTGTGCCTCTTGATTCTTTGAGTGCTCCTGTGTATAATTCCACGGCTGTAGGAGATTCTATTATTATAGATTGTGTCTATCGCTCGTGTGTGATTACTATTAGGAGTCTTGAGAGTAGCGTAGATCTTATATGTCTTGATATTTTGATGTTATCTCGGGTATGGATTGGTTGTCACCTTATCATGCTATATTATATTGTCACGCCAAGACGGTGACCTTAGCTATGACGGGGTTGCCTCGATTAGAGTGGAGAGGGACTCTTAGCCATTCTACTGACAGTGTTATTTATTATGTGAAGGCTCGACGTATGGTCAAGAAGGGATATCTAGCTTATCTGGCCTATGTTTGTGAT
Source organism: Nicotiana tabacum (assembly GCF_000715075.1). Classification (NCBI taxonomy): domain Eukaryota; kingdom Viridiplantae; phylum Streptophyta; class Magnoliopsida; order Solanales; family Solanaceae; genus Nicotiana; species Nicotiana tabacum. Next base: position 42,002,246 of record NC_134101.1, read on the forward strand.
TCGAGTTCGAAGGTTCCTTCAATGGATTTAGTACCTGTTGTGCGTGAGTTTCCAGAGGTGTTTCTTGTAGATCTGTCGGGGATTCCACCCGACAGAGATATTGATTTTTGCATTGATTTGGCTCTGGGCACGCAGCCTATTTCTATTCCACCATATTGTATGGCCCCACCGAAGTTGAAGAAATAGAAGGCATAGTTGCGAGATTTGCTTGATAAGGGATTCATTAGACCTAGTGTCTCACCCTAGGGTGCGCCCGTGTTGTTTGTAAAGAAGAAAGATGGGTCGATGAGGATGTGTATAGACTATCAGTAGTTGAACAAGGTCACTATAAAGAACAAGTATTTGTTGCCGAGGATTGATGATTTATTTGATCATCTCCAAGGTGCCAAAGTGTTTTCGAAGATTGATTTGAGGTCTGGCTACCATCAGTTAAAGATTAGGGCATTCGATGTCCCTAAGACAGCTTTTCGGACTCGGTATGGGCATTATGAGTTCCTAGTGATGTCATTTGGGTTAACAAATGCCCCAGCAACTTTTATGGATTTGATGAACCGGGTATTCAAGCCCTATTTGGATTCTTTTGTGATTGTATTCATTGATGATTTCTTGATCTACTCCCGCAGTCGAGAAGAGCATGATCAGCATCTTCGGATTATACTTCAGACTCTTGAGAGATAGTTAGTTATTTGCCCTGATTTCAAAGTGTGAGTTTTGGTTGGACTCGGTCGCCATTTTGGGGCATGTTGTATTGGTCGAGGGCATAAAAGTGGATCCTAAGAAGATTGAGGCGGTTCAGAACTGGCATAAACCAACATCAGCTACAGAGATTCGGAGTTTCCTGGGTTTGGCGGGATATTATCGCCGGTTCGTGGAGGGGTTTTCATCGATAGCGGCCCCATTGACTAGATTGACCCAGAAGGGTGCCCCATTCAGATGGTCAGATGAGTGTGAGCTGAGCTTTCAGAAGCTGAAGACTGCTTTGACTACGGCGCCAACGTTGGTGTTTCCCCACAGGTTCTGGATCCTACACGGTGTATTATGATGCATCTCATATTGGGCTCGGTGCAGTATTGATGCAGGATAGCAAGGTGATTGCATACGCGTCGTGGCAGTTGAAGGTTCATGAGAATAATTACCCTGTTCATGACTTAGAGCTGTTGAAAGACTATGATATCACCATTGTGTATCATCCCGGGAAGGCCAATGTGGTGGCCGATGCCTTGAATAGAAAGGCTGTGAGTATGGGTAGCCTTATGTACATTCCAGTTGGTGAGAGGCCGCTAGCATCAGATGTTCAGGCTTTGGTCAATAAGTTCATGAGGTTACATGTTTCGGAGCCTAGTCGTGTTCTAGATTGCACAGTCTCTGGATCTTCCTTGTATGAGCGCATCAGATAGCGTCAGTATGATGACCCCCATTTGCTTGTTCTTAAGGACACGGTGCGACATGGTGGTGCCAAGAAGGTTATTTACTATTGGAGATGATGGGGTTTTGCGGATGCATGGTCGTATTTGTGTGCCCAATGTGGATGGGCTTCGTGAGTTGATTCTTGAGGAGGCCCACAGTTCCTGGTATTCTATTCATTCAGGTGCCGCCAAGATGTATAAGGATTTACAGAAGCATTTTTGGTGGAGGAGGATGAATAAGGATATAGTTACATATGTAGCTCGGTGTCTCAATTGTCAATGAGTAAAGTACGAGCTTCAGAGGCCTGGTGGTTTGCTTCATAGGCTAGAGATTCCTGAGTGGAAGTGAGAGTGTATCACTATGGATTTTGTTGTTGGACTCCCACGGACTCAGAAGAAGTTCGACACGATAAGGGTCATTGTGGATAGGTTGACCAAGTCAGCACATTTCATCCCAATGGCAGTTACCTATTCTTCAGAGCGGTTAGCTGAGATCTACACCTGCGAGATCGTCCTTCTTCACGGTGTAACCATGTTTATCATTTCTGATCGAGGTACGCACCTCGCACTTCTGGAGGCTTGTACAGCATGAGTTAGGCACGCGGGTTGAGTTGAGTACATCATTTCACCCCCAGACGGATGGACAGTCCAAGCGCACTATTCAGATATTGGAGGATATGATTCATGCTTGTGTTATGGATTTTGAGGGTTCTTGGGATCAGTTCTTGCCGCTTGCGGAGTTTGCCTACAATAATAACTACCAGTCGAGCATTCAGATGGCTCCCTATGAGGCATTATACGAGAAGCTGTATTGTTCGCCAGTTGGATAGTTCGAGCCCGGAGAGGCTCGGTTGTTGGGTACCAATTTAGTTCAGGATGCCTTAGATAAGGTCAAGATTATTCAGGATTGACTTTGCAGCGCTCAGTCTAGGCAGAAGAGTTATGCTGACCGTAGAGTTTGTGATGTTGCATTCATGGTTGGAGAGAGGGTATTGCTCTGGGTTTCACCCATGAAGGGTGTGATGAGGTTCGTAAAGAAGGGCAAGTTGAGCCCTAGGTATATCGGACCCTTTGAGATTCTTGAGAGAGTGGGCGAGGTGGCGTACAGGCTGGCATTGCCACCTAGTTTATCAACAGTCCATCTAGTGTTCCATGTGTACATGCTTTGAAAGTATCACGGTGATCCGTCCCATGTGTTAGATTTCAGCTCAGTCCAATTGGACAAGGTTTTGACTTATGAGGAGGAGTCGGTGGCTATTCTAGCCCGGCAGGTCCGACAGTTGAGGTCTAAGAGTTATCCTTCAGTTCGAGTGTAGTGGAGAGGTTAGCCGATCGAGGCAACCACATGGGAGTCCGAGTCGAACATGCGGAGTAGATATCCACACCTTTTCACCAGTCCAGGTACCTTTCTATGTCTGTTCGAGGACGAACGTTTATTTTTGAGGTAGAGAATGTGATGACCTGATAGGTCATTTATAGTTTTACCCTTTATTTCTGTGTTCCAAGACCTTAAATAGCTCTGTTTAGCCTTTCTCGATTTACGTGCATAGTCTGTGTCATTTTTTGAAAAATTTATATGTGAAAAATTGATAAAAATATGAAATTTTACCTTAAAACTCATTTAAGTTGATTACGGTCAATGTTTTGTATAAACGGACTCAGATCAGTATTTTGACAGACCCGTTGGGTCCTATCGTGATTTGGGACTTGGGCGTATACCCGTAATCGAATTCGAAAGTCCCTACTTGATTTAACGTAATTTGGTTGAAAACTGGTAATTTGATGGTTAAAAAAAATCACTAAGTTTAATCGTAGGTTGGCTTTGTTTCAACTGAGTTCGAATTTGGTTCCGGAACTTGGAATTGGTTCATTTCAGCATTTATGACTTGTTTGTAAAATTTGGTGCAAAACGGAGTTGATTTGACATGATTCGGATGTCCGGTTGTAAAGTTGCATGTTCTTGAGTTTCTTTGAAAATATCATTCATTTTGATGTGTGATTCGTAGTTCTAGGTGTTGTTTTGATATTTTGATCGTGTGAGCAAGTTCGTATGATGTTATTACACTTGCGTGCATGTTTGGTTTGGAGCCCGATGAGCTCGGGTGAGTTTCAGATAAGCTACAGAGTGATTTTGGACTTAGAAGAATAGTTAATGACCCTTTGTTGTTGGTATAGTCTGCATACCTCACAATTGCGAGGTGGGGGATCACATTTACGACGCCTGGCCAAGTCTGTCATGATCGCATTTGCGAACATTTTGTTCGCAATTGCAAATAGGGTCTAGGAATAGCAGAGATCGCAATTGTGATCAATTGATAGCTTTTGCGAAGTTTAGTGTTCGCAATTGCGATGACAACAGATGCGATATCTGTGCCTGGACAAAAAGATGAGAAGACGAGATTTAGCTCATTTCTCACAAACTCTCAACCCTAAACACCCTAGAGGCGATTTTCTATGAACATTTTCTTCCCAAAAACATTAGTAAGCAACTTTAATCTATTTCTTTTCAATTACCCATTACTTTCCCAGTATTTTCAACATAAAATCTAGGATTTTCATGGTAGAAGTTAGGATTTGGGTAAAATTTGGGGTTTTTGTAAAATTGGGGTCGGATTTCGAAACAAATCACATAATCATGCTCGGGGGTGAATGGATAATCGGATTGTGGTCTGAATCTCGAGTTTTGACCAAGCAGGCCCGGGGTCAACTTTTGTTGATTTTTGGGAAAAGTGTAAAGATCTTAATTTTATGTATTGTAAGTGATTTCCCTAGCATTGTTTGTTGATATTAAGTCGATTTTTGTTAGATTCGGTTGGTTCAGAGGCAAATTTTGGAGGAAAGGCCCTAGTTGAGCTTTTATTTGCTTGCGGAGCGAGGTAAGTGTTAGGTCTAACTTTGATTTGAGGGAATTAGGAACCCCTGAACTACATGTTATGTGAATTACATTTGTAACGGCGTATATGCAAGGTGACAAGTGTATATACACCGTCAAAGTAATTGTTTCCATGCTTTCCCATATTTCATTAATTATTTTATGCCGTGTCTTATCTGTTACATGCTTTAATTGCTTCCTATGCCTTAACTTGTTACTTGTCACTTATTACTCTTGTATTGAAATGTTCGTTTCTTCCATGATTCCATGATTAATTGCTACTTGCCTTAATTGTCTTACTAATACACTTAAACTGTCATATATTTTGCTTGTCTTGTTGCTTTGTATCAATCAAAGCATTCCTTGATTTGGTACGTGGTTCCTTATTATTTTTCTTTCATTTACCTTAATCGTAGAGATTCTTGTGAATTGAGTTGTTGAATTGACTACTGTAACCACCCGACTTGTCATTTTAAGAGTTAACATCCCATTCAACGGCTTAAGACTTCGAGCATCTTCGTAGTGTGTATTATGACTTGCGCTCGCGATCAAGTTTGATTTTCGGATGATTCGAGATTTAATTGAAAGAACAATATATTCTTGTTTTGGAAGCTTAAATGAAAAGAGTTGACTGGAGTTTGACTTTTGTGCAAACGACCCCGGAATGGAACTTTGATGGTTCCAATAGCTTCGTATGATAATTTCGGACTTAGGCATATGTTTAGAATTGGAGTTGGAAGTCCATAGAATAATTCAGCGCATTTTGACGAAATTAGGAAGTTGATGTGTGCTAATTATATTATTCTATGTGCAGACGAGGACTATTAATATGATGGATATCAATTCGATATGATAATAAGTGTACGAGGCATATTATAAGTGATGTGGGGTCTAAGGAGAGGCCTAACCCTAAGTCAAGTTAGAAATTTCATAATAGACTAAAGTTTCAAGCGGGTACGCACAAGAGCAAATATTGGAAGAGCTTATCTACATACACATAAGAATTTATATGACGTATACCTGTCAAATTAAGGCTCTTCGAGTCTAATTTCTAACGCTTCAAACCGTTCGTCATTTGGACACTCCTACAAAAAGTTATGACCAAATTACTAAAGGCTCGCAGAATACAATTATGCGGCCAATTCTACGACCGCACAATCATTCTGCGAGCCGCAGAAGTGGTTATGCGACCGCAAAATGGTCGCAGACCTGTCCAGTGTTGATACCCAATTTTCCCCTCATATTTTCTAAAATAGTATATATACTTTCAAAACGTCATTTTTTTAGTATACAAATCTATACAAGCATTTTCTATAATTTGTTATAATTTTTAAAGTTTTAAAATTAATTTTCTTGCATTTAAATCACATTAATATTTAGTAATTATTTCTTTAAATTATTTGTGATGACTTTATCATCCAAAATTACCATTTTTTATCCGTATCTATGTCTCATAATATTTTCACTTCATTTTCATATAATTACATTAGAATTTTAAAGCTATTTGCACAATTTTGCAATAATAGCCTATATTCAGATACAAATGCTCCTTATTTATATTATTTGCGTCAAAATAGCATTTTTAGATTTTTATAATGATGAATTATTATTTTTAATCATTTTTAGAGCATAAATAATAGTTTTATTTGTTTATAAATCATTTTTATAAATTACTTTTGATACATTTGGTGTATTTAAATAGTAGCCCAACCTCTAAACCAATTTTTAGACCAAATTGGCCCAATGACCTAAGCTCAATGACCCCAAACCCAACCCGGTCAAACCCCTCTAAAATGACCCGCCCCAGTCCCTTTTTAAAATCCTGGTCGTTGATCTCTAAGATCAGAGGCCCACGATTAACCCCCCACTTTTAATTACTCCCCCACCTAAACCCTAGAGACTCATTCGTCTCTTTACAGTCGCCTTCACACTCTCTCGAACCTTCCCCCTTCTTCTATGAACCCTAGCCGCTGCATCTCTTAACCTCTCCAAATTCGGCTCTAAAATGGAATCAATCACTGATTCACTTACCTTATTGGTCTCCTCTCACTACTGGTCATCCATTTGTGGCATTACTTAGGTGCTTGCCTAAGTTTTGCAAGTGAGATTTTCTAAGATCGGACTAAAGTGGCTTGAACCCTTGATTCTGAGCATTATTTTATCTATATACACTCAGTACCATGCTATGTGAGAACGATTCAGTGCTATGTGAGAACGATTCTGTACTTTGTTCTTGGCCGGCTAAAAGCCAAGGCCACTGAGATTTTATTGTTCGAACTTTCTCTTGGTGCGAGCATTGCCCGGGGTTCTTTTGAAGCTCTTGGGAACTTTGACGCATTGAGATTCTGGGTTCTTGTGGATCTTTTGTTCTTTATTGCTGTCCGTTTAACTGGTAAGTCGCTTGACCTTTTGCAATTTCATTTTTATGTGTCTCTGATTTGCATGTGTTCTCACTTCTGAAGTCTATGGCTTAATGTGTCTCTGGGTTACTTTTATGCACAACTCTGTTAACGTTACACTCGTTTTAAGTCTCTTTAGCATTTAACTTCTTCTAATGCTGCTAGTTCTGAGATTGTCTATGTCTAACTTGGATAACCTGAGCCTTCCTAAGCTCATTTAGCTAGTGTATTGATGCCTGAGTGTTCATGAATATGCTTACCTGCTTTGTCCTGAATCTCTGTAGTGAATGCCTCATATTTGTAATAACCTGTGACTTGTTTCTCTGCTATTTTTGTCACTCAGCATGCTCACTTGATCTCATACCCCTTTAGTGATTGTTTGAGGTTTTAGAATAGTCATCTCAACTTATTTTCCCTACCATGTTTTGAACTATTTCATGATATTAGGATGAATCCCTGACATAACCTGGACCTTCTTTAGTAAATTAGTTTGCTGTGTCAATACCTGAATGCCTACATTTGCTATTTGACATGAAGTTTACTTTGTTCTGAATCTTTGCAATGAGTCTTGCATATGTAATGTGTTCTAATCTGTGCTAAGACCTTTTCTATCAACTATGATCTACTTCCTCACAGCATGTTTCTATTTTGCTTGGTCTTATATCCTTAATGACTATTTGAAACCTTTAGAATGGCCATCTTAGCTTGTGTTTCCATAGCATGTTTGACATAATTAAGACCTTTAGGCTTCAAATCTCTAAGTCAATGACTTATTTAACCTTGTTGGTATTATGCACCTGTGTATGATAACTTCTGTCAATCTCGCAAACTTATTTCTCCCCTAACTCTTTCAATATGTAGCTGTTTATCTGTTATTTTGCTAAGTGTTGAAATCCTGCTGAACTTGTATCTAAAACCTATGACCTATTTGATTAGTTGCTCTGTATGCTCAGCTTTGCTATGTCTACTTTAATATATAAGTGCATTTCCTCAACTCCTGTCCCTCAACCATTGTCCACTCTTCCTCATATGTTACCTATGCTATTCTGAACCTCTCATTCTTAGCCGGCTGAAAGCCAAGGCTGCCAAGGCTCTTACTACTGACCTCCCTAGTGTGACCACTGCTCGGGGTCTATTTGAGACCCTTGTGAACTCTGACACACTAGGATTTTGGTCTTTAGTCACTTTCCCTACTACTAATACCGGAATTATCCCAATTCCTTCTTCCTATTGTCTAATGAACATGTAAGCTGGTTGGGTAATATGGTTGCTCTATGGTTGTGTGATTTGGCTTTGAGCCCTTCTATGGATTCTAAGTTGTGCTGAGGAACATGGTTCCTTGTTGAAAATCTGGGTATACCACGAGAGAATTGTTGAAGGCCCAGACAGTGCTGGGTATTTCTTTTGGGCCCGCTGTGGGCCTACTGTCATTATTTGTATAATATTTGTAATCTTATTCATTATCTGGCCTGTAATAACTTTGTAATAAACAATTGGGGTTTTAGTAAAAAATGGGAATGGGTAAATTCTGATGTTTGCATGCGAGAGTAGAGAAACATGCCTATAGGATTCAATAATTTATTTGCTATATATGCTTTTCACTCTCTATGTGCACTGTAGAAATCATGTCATTAGGTAAAGCACACACTCACACTACTTGTCTACTAGCAAAGCATGAGCTCAAATGCTTCAATTATCCTTGTTGCTACATGTTATTAGAAAACCTGCCCATAGGAAATAAATATAGTTGAACTTTCCTTCAATTTGCATTGCTGCACCATCTCCACTAGAAATCATGCCTATAGGATTTCAATCATTTCATTTGTTACTGTATCACACTGTTCACCTAGAAAACATGCCTATAAGGTTAAGGTATAACAATAATATCGGTTCCAAGTGCCAATTGTTAGAGATCCTGTCTATAAGATATAACTATTCGCCTTAATAATTGTTAATGCTGCACTTCTCGACACTGTTTATTACTCACTTAGGCTGCTGTCATAAGCATGAGTAAATTTGGGCTTTCTCCAATAGATTTCACTGTCATTTAGCGCGTAAATCACTTAGACACAACATCTGTAGGTTAAATAACTGGAAATCTGCAACCTCAAATCAGCATGCAACAATCGTGTAATTATTTGGAGATGAGCAGCACCTTGCATCTGAAATTGTCTGCATGTTTTAATTCAAAGTCACATAGAGATCATGTATATAGGGATTAAGGTTCTTAATTCTAAATAGCCTAACATGAAAACCTATTTCGTGTACATTTGTTGCTTAAGTGCGGAGGCTAACTTGAGCCCTTAACTGTCCATATTTGCAGTTCAATATGTGTTTTGTATGTCGCCTAGTCTTGGCATTTCTGAGCAGCCTAAGTAAGGTCTAGAACCACCAAATAGAGATCCAATACCTCCTAGACCATAGGTATGGGACGGGTAGTGCACGCATAGAGTACGACATAGAATTGAATTAGAACACTTTTAGGTAAACAATTTTAACATAGTAATTGGGTAGCAGGAGATGATAGTCTATGCCCGTTAAATAATATGAGTAACTCCCTACCTTAAGGGAGTTACGAAGTATTATTTATGTTGCACGGGGTGATCCTTTAGGCTAAAAAACTTAGGACCCCCTCTTTCCTTTCTATGTTTGCTATTAGAATTGGAATAGTTGTATCTCTATATTCGTATTAAGATTTTAGTAATAAAATTCTTTGACCTTTATATGCTCTTTGCTTATTTGATCACTTAGCCTAATCCACATAATTTTAAGTTTGATCGGGACCCACAGTTGTGGACCTCGAAGAGTGCCTAACACCTTCTCTTTGAGGTTATTTAAGCCCTTACCAGATCTTTGGTAGCGTTGCCTAGTCAAACAGATTTATTTGCACAATAGGTGACCTAACACACCTTAAAAATTGTTAGGTGGTGACTCTTCTTTTAGCACTCTATCTCCCACTCTAAAAAAAAGAGTTGTCATGACGCCGAAACCCGCTTTCGCGAGAAGACGGGGCGCGGCAACATGGCGACTCTGTTGGGGATTTACACTTAGGCTCTTACCATAATGAATTTGGCTTATGTGGATTACTTTCTTTGTTACATGCACATCCTTTCCCCTACTCACCTTTATTTGTTTAAATCCACTATGACATGCACATCCCTTCCCCTACTCACCTTTATTTGTTTAAATCTGCTATGACAGGCACATCCCTTCCCCCTATTCACCTTTACTTGCTATGACCGCGCTTTTATCTTGTCAAAATTGCTATATCATGCCTACTTCCTTACCTGCTTTATTACATTCCCGCATATATTTTTATGAACTAAACTAACTCCTTCCTTTTGTCTTTCTTTTATATTTTTCCATGTTTACCTTTGCTATATTATTTACTGCTTTTACATATCATGCAAATACTTGACAACGTGTTGTTATCTCTGCATAAAGCATGCTCCCCCTCATACTCCACTCGTGCCAATTATCAACATAGCGGCACTTGATGAGAGTCCGTACTCTTCCAAAAATTACCCTTTTAAATCGAAAAGGCTTATTTGCGGTAGACTAGTCGATCAGCGATGCAATCGACGGCCCCGTGCCTTTCCCTCTCAAGTTGTCCACTTGGGAGTACCAATATAGACCATTCTAGAAAACCTAATCCAACTTAAAATATACATGCATCATGCTAAACCTAGTACGGGTTGAAGCATTATTAACGTAACAACCCGCTAAGATGAACCTCGTCCAAAGTCCGACGGGATTTCCACAATCCAAATGGAAACTATCATACTATGTGCATTACTTGGAGAAAAATATGCCAACGTGTTGATCATTATTGCGTAAACATTTTTGGCATTAATAAAATGACGCAAATGTTGGCATCAATTTTCTCCAAGTCTATGTGTCGCTTAGGCCTATCTCGGGCACAATGAGGTACCCAAATTAGGACGCAAATTATTGCATGACTTTGTAAAACATGTTTTAATATTGCAAACACTCTTTTAATATTCCTTACTAACTTGGTTACATTTTGCTTTTTCTTTCTTTCGATTATTCCCATTCTTAAAGGTTGGTTCGTGCATACTGGCATCTTCTCAAGAACTGGACCGCTGCACCATCCCGGGCCCGTCGAGTTCCTGGGTAGCCTAGCAAATTAGCATGAATTACTTTAAAAAATAGCTTTGAGCATTTGAGACATTTTTCAGTATTCTATTTTGAAATTATTGCTTGAGCCATCAAGCCGCACTTGTTGACGTTTTTAAGATTTTTTTTATTTTTAATGCATTACTGCTTTTCGTATTTATTATTATTTTTACATTTTTCTTTTCAGTATTATTATTACCTATCTCGATGAACCTACGACCGCAACATGTAATGAGACAACGCAACATGAGGATAGTGATTCAGTCAATCATTACTGACAATGCCGCCAATTGAAACAACGATTTGATGAAAGCCATGTGTGAAACCTTCAAGATCAAGCATAAGAACTCCACAACATACAGGCCGCAGATGAATGGAGTTGTCGAAGCCGCCAACAAAAACATCAAGAAAATACTAAGGAAAATGGTAGACAATTACAAACAATGGAATGAGAAGCTGCCCTTTGCTCTGCTCGGGTATCGTACCATGGTTCACATATCAACTGGGGCAACTCCTTACCTGCTGGTCTACGGTACGGAAGTGGTTATCCCTGCCGAAGTAGAAATCCCTTCTCTAAGAATCATACAAGAAGCTGAGCTCAGCGATGCAGAATGGGTGCAGAGCCGATATGAACAACTGGCTCTCATCGATGAAAAAAGAATGAATGTAGTATGTCACGGTTAAATCTACCAAAATAGAATGGAAAGTGCTTTCAACAAAAAGGTTAGACCAAGACAATTCACACCGGGGCAGTTAGTGCTAAGGCAGATCTTCCCATATCAGGATGAAGCCAAGGGGAAGTTATCACCCAACTGGCAAGGTCCCTATATAGTTCATCGAGTACTAACAGGAAGAGCACTCATACTTGCAGAAATGGACGGAGAGATTTGGCCAAAACCTATCAACTCAGACACAGTCAAGAGATACTATGTTTAGGATTGTTTACATTTCTTTATTTGATATAACTGAACTACGCTTGACCTGATTCTTGCTTAAGAGGGGATACGTAGGCAGCCCTGTGGGTTCAGTCACATCTTAATAAAATATTCATTTTCCCCACGATCAGAAACTGGGGCAAGATCGCAAGTTCAGCCAACTTCGTCATATGCGAAATAGCCAAAGTATTGTCAAAAGTATACATTTAAACTGGGGTAAAATTTTGAAGGGAACCCTCAAAATTCTAGGGCAAGGAAGTTGCAATGTCTCTAAAATGTGTCACAGTCACCGGTTCATCTAAATTATTTGATGTCGCATATTACTACATTTCAAATAACTATATTTATCAAATACATTGCATATTTTTCGAAAATTCTTTTTCTATGACAACCAGATGTTGCACAGGGTAACTTAAACGGGATCCCAAGATAGGAGCAAAGGCCGAGCAAGAAGACAAAAGCACGAACCAACCTTCCCCCCCCCCACAAAATTCACGATTTTTCTTTGGACGCAGGCACGATAAAATAACATTATCCGCAGATGCATCAAGTCACTACCTTCGTGGCGACAAATTACCTAGCGCAGACACCTCCAGCCAAGAAATACTTTACTTTCTCAATGCCTTCTCATTATTTGCATAAGGTTAAGCTCTACCTCTTTTTCTTGCATGAGGCTAAGCATTGCCTCCCTAATTGCATAAAGCTAAGCATTTCCTTTCTTCGCATGAGACTAAGCATTGTCTCTTCTTCTTGCATGAGGCTAAGCATTGCCTCCCCAATTGCATGAGGCTAAGCATTGCCTTTCTTCGCATGAGACTAAGCATTGTCTCTTCTTCTTGCATGAGGCTAAGCATTGCCTCCCCAATTGCATAAGGCTAAGCACTGCCTTTCCCTGCATGAGACTAAGCATTGTCTCTTCTTCTTGCATGAGGCTAAGCATTGCCTCCCTAATTGCATAAGGCTAAGCACTGCCTTTCCCTGCATGAAACTAAGCATTGTCTCTTCTTCTTGCATGAGGCTAAGCATTGCCTTCCTAATTCCATGAGACTAAGCATTGTCTCCCCTAATCGCACGAGAATAAACACTGTCTCCATGAGACTAAGCATTGTCTCCTCTTCTTGCATAAGGTTAAGCACTGCCTTTCTTGCATAAGGCTAAGCATTGCCTCCCTAATTGCATAAGGCTAAACACTGCCTTTCCTGCATGAGACTAAGCATTGTCTCCTCTTTCCTGCATGAGACTAAGCTTTGTCTCCTCTTCTCGCATGAGGCTAAGCATTGCCTCCCTAATCACATAAGGCTAAGCATTTCCTTTCCTGTATGAGACTAAGCATTGTCTCCTCTTCTCGCATAAGGCTAAGCATTGCCTTTTCCTTACATAAGATTAAATACTATCTCCATTATGCTATCTAAGACTTGGCACTATCCTCTATTCACCTGGTCTAAGCACTGACCTTATCTTAAACAAGACTAAGACTTGTCTTGTTTCATTTCGCATATGACCAAGCATCATATCTTTTCATTTCATGGGCTGAAACATCGCCATTTTGTCCAAAGGCGTCATAGTCCGAAGGCATCATCCTCATAGTCGGAAGACACCATTCCATGGCCTGAGGATCTCAAAGTGCACATCATCATTCAAAGGCGTCATAGTCCAGAGGCACCATCCTTATGGCCCGAGGATATCATTTCATGGCCTGCGAATCCCTTATTACACAATTCACGGCCCAGGACGTTATAGTCTAAGGACATCATCCTCACCGTCCAAAGACAACTTTCATGGTCCAAAGAGAATTTGCAACATGTTTAATTTCGAGCAATAATCCATATATATTTGCATGCATCATGTTTTAAGTTTTGCAGGTAATCCAGGATGTAACCGTTCTTCAAACGAGAGCAATCTTCGCTCCGATTTCCGTTCATAACATTCACATCCTGCAATTGTTTCAAACATAACCGACCACCATCAATTACCCGTCTTTTACTCTATGACCATTCAGATATTTGCTCTGTGATACATCCATAACGTTTCAAATTCACATTCAGGACTTCACATAAATTTATCCGATACTATCCCACCCAAAAGAACCCTTTCCGAAACATACGACCATTCCTATAACAACTCCATCGATTTCGTTCAACGTTGGATCCAGAACTACACACGGCATGATTCCCGTAACACCAAGGATATGTAGGCAACTCAGGAACCAGGGTTCGGCCCCCATTTATTTCCAAATCACATCATCCCTGATTCAATTCGGCCAAAATTGTTCATTATTTTTTCTTTACCCGACAACTCTTTCATCATTCCCGGGTAAAAATTGTTGATACCCAATTTTGCCCTCATATTTTCTCAAATAGTATAGATACTTTCAAAACATCATTTTTTAGTTTACAAATCTATACAAGCATTTTCTATAATTTATTATAATTTTTAGAGCTTTAAAATTAATTTTCTTGCATCTAATCACATAAATATTTAGTAATTATTCCTTTAAATTATTTGTGATGACTTAATCATCCAAAATTACAATTTTTGCATCCCTATCTATGTCTCATAATATTTTCACTTCATTTTCATATAATTACATTAGAATTTTAAAGCTATTTGAATAATTTTGCAATAATAGCCTATATTCATATACAAATGCTCCTTATTTATATTATTTGCGTCAAAATAGCATTTTTATATTTTTATAATGATAAATTATTATTTTTAATCATTTTTAGTGCATAAATAATATTTTTATTTGTTTATTAATTATTTTTATAAATTATTTTTGATAAATTTGGTGTATTTAAATAGTAACCCAACCTCTAAACCAATGTTTAGACCAAATTGGCCCAATGACCTAAGCTCAATGACCCCAAACCCAACCCGGTCAAACCCCTCTAAAATGACCCGCCCCAGTCCCTTTTTAAAATCCTGGTCGTTGATCTCTAAGATCAGAGGCCCACGATTAACCCCCCACTTTTAATTTTAATTACTCCTCCCATCTAAACCCTAGAGACTCATTCGTCTCTTTACAGCCGCCTTCACACTCTCTCGAACCTTCCCCCTTCTTCTACCAACCCTAGCCGTTACATCTCTTAACCTCTCCAAATTCGACTCTAAAATGGAATCAATCACTGATTCACTTACCTTATTGGTCTCCTCTCACTACTGGTCGTCCATTTGTGGCGTTACATTAGGTGCTTGCCTAAGTTTGGCAAGTGAGATCTTCTGAGATCGGCCTAAAGTGGTTTGAACCTTTGATTCTGATCATTATTTCGTCTATATACACTCAGTACCATGCTATGTGAGTCCGATTCAGTGAGATCTCTGTCGATTTGTGTTCTCCCTCTTGAACTAGGGTTTACCCGATTTCTCTCCTAAATTGATTTTGAACTGATTTTGCATGCCTTCTTTCCTTATTCTATGATTGATTTATTTTGTTTCCTTGTTTGTTCGTTCAATTTTTACTACTATATAAACCCCACCCTATTTCCCTTTAGGACAGACCTTAATCGATATACTTTCACTAAAATTGGAACTTTGTTCTGTGATTCCCTCATTCTCTTGTTCTGTACTTTGTTCTTGGCCGGCTAAAAGCCAAGGCCACTGAGATTCTATTGTTCGAACTTTCTCTTGGTGCGAGCATTGCCCAGGGTTCTTTTGAAGCTCTTGGGAACTTTGACGCATTGCGATTTTGGGTTCTTGTGGATCTTTTGTTCTTTATTTTTGTCCGTTTAACTGGTAAGTCGCTTGACCTTTTGCAATTTCATTTTTATGTATCTCTGATTTGCATGTGTTCTCACTTCTGAAGTCTATGGCTTAATGTGTCTCTGGGTTACTTTTATGCACAACTCTGTTAACGTTACACTCATTTAAAGTCTCTTTAGCATTTAACTTCTCCTAATGCTGCTAGTTCTGAGATTGTCTATGTCTAACTTGGATAACATAAACCTTCCTAAGCTCATTTAGCTAGTGTATTGATGCCTGAGTGTTCATGAATATGCTTACCTGCTTTGTCCTGAATCTCTAGAGTGAATGCCTCACATTTGTAATAACCTGTGACTTGTTTCTCAGCTATTTTTGTCACTCAACATGGTCACTTGATCCCATACCCCTTTAGTGATTGTTTGAGGTTTTAGAACAGTCACCTCAACTTGTTTTCCCTACCATGTTTTGAACTGTTTCATGATATTAGGATGAATCCCTGACATAACCTGGACCTTCTTTTAATTAGTCTACTGTGTCAATATCTGAATGCCTACATTTGCTATTTGACATGAAGTTTACTCTGTTCTGAATCTTTGCAATGATAGTCTTGCATATGTAATGTGTTCTAATCTGTGCTAAGACCTTTTCTATCAACTATGATCTACTCCCTCACAACATGTTTCTGTTTTGCATAGTCTTATATCCTTAATGACTGTTTGAAACCTTTAGAATGGCCATCTTAGCATGTGTTTCCATACCATGTTTGACATAATTAAGACCTTTAGGCTTCAAATCTCTAATTCTATGCCTTATTTAAACTTGTTGGTATTATGCACTTGGGTATGATAACTTCTGTCAATCTTGCAAACTTATTTCTCCCCTAACTCTTTCAATATGTGGTTGTTTATCTGTTAATTTGCTAAGTGTTGAAATCCTGGTGAACTTGTTTCTAAGTCCTGTGACCTGTTTGATTAGCTTCTCTGTATTCTCAGCTTTGCTATGTCTACTCTAATCTATAAGTGCATTTCCTCAACTCCTGTTCCTCAACCATTGTCCATTCTCCCTCATCTGTTACCTATGCTATTCTGAACCTCTCATTCTTAGCGGGCTGAAAGCCAAGGCTGCCAAGGCTATTACTACTGACCTCCCTAGTGTGAGTACTACTCGGGGTCTATTTGAGACCCTTGTGAACTCTGACACACTAGGATTTGGGTCTTTAGTCACTTTCCCTACTACTGAAACCTGAATTATCCCAATTCCTTCTTCCTATTATCTAGTGAACATGTAAGCTGGTTGGGTAATATGGTTGCTCTATGGTTGTGTGATTTGGCTTTGAGCTCTTCTATGGATTCTGAGTTGTGCTGAGGAACATAGTTCCTTGTTGAAAATCTGGGTATACCACGAGAGAATTGTTGAAGGCCCAAACAATGCTGGGTATTTCTTTTGGGCCCGTTGTGGGCCTACTGTCATTATTTGTATAATATTTGTAATCTTATTCATTATTGGGCCTGTAATAACTTTGTAATAAACAATTGGGGTGTTAGTAAAAAATGGGAATGGGTAAATTCTGATGTTTGCATGCGAGGGTAGAGAAACATGCCTATAGGATTCAACGATTTATTTGTTTTATATGCTTTTCACTCTCTATGTGCATTGTAGAAATCATGTCATTAGGAGAAGCACACACTCATACTACTTGTCTACAAGCAAAGCATGAGCTCAAATGCTTCAATTATCCTTGTTGCTATATGTTATTAGAAAACCTGCCCATAGGAAATAAATATCGTTGAACTTTCCTTCAATTTGCATTGCTGCAGCATCTCCACTAGAAATCATGCCTATAGGATTTCAATCATTTCATTTGTTACTGTATCACACTGTTCACCTAGAAAACATGCCTATAAGGTTAAGGTATAAAAATAGAATTGGTTCCAATTGCTAATTGTTAGAGATCCTGCCTATAGGGTATTACTACTCGCCAAAAAGTGTTAATTTTCTAATCGTTGTTTGCTGCTCAAAAAGCATGAATAATTCTGGGTTTTCCTCCAATAGATTTCATTATCACTTAGTGCGTAAATCACCTAGACACAGCATCTATAGGTTAAATAATTGGAAATCTGCAATCTCAAATCAGCATGCAATAATCGTGTAATTATTTGGAGATGAGCAGCACCTTGCATCTGAAATTGTTTGCATGTTTTAATTCAAAGTCACATAGAGATCATGTCTATAGGGCTTAAGGTTCTTAATTCTGAACAGCCTAACATGAAAACCTGTTTCGCGTGTATTTGTTGCTTAAGTGTGGAGACTAACTTAAGCCCTTAACTGTCCATATTTGCAGTCCAATATTTGTTTTGTATGTCGCCTAGTCTTGGCATTTCTGAGCAGCCTAAGTAGGTCTAGAACCACCAAGTAGAGGTCCAATACCTCCTGGAGCATATGTATGAGACATGTAGTGCACGCATAGAGCACGACATAGAATTGAATTAGAACGCTTTTAGATAAACAACTTTAACATAGTAATTAGGTAGCAGGAGATGATAGTCTGTGCTCGCTGAATAATATGAGTAACTCCCTACCTTAAGGATGTTACGAAGTATTATTTATGTTGCACGAGGTGATCCTTTAGGCTAAAAAAACTTAGGACCCCCCTTTCCTTTCTATGTTTGCTATTAGAATTGGAATAGTTGTATCTCTATATTCGTATTAAGATTTTAGTAATAAAATTCTTTGGCCTTTAAATTGTCTTTGCTTATTTGATCACTTAGCCTAATCCATATAATTTTAAGTTCGTTCGGGACCCACAGTTGTGGACCTCGAAGAGTGCCTAACACCTTCTCTTTGAGGTAATTTGAGCCCTTACCCGCTCTTTGGTGGCGTTGACTTGTCAAACAGAGTTATCTGCACAATAGGTTCCCTAACGCACCTTAAAAATCATTAGGTGGCGACTCTTCTTTTAGCACTCTATCTTCCACTCTAAAAAAAGAAGAGTTGTCACGATGTCGAAACCCGCTTTCGCGAGAAGACGGGGCGCAACATCCAGTGAAGCCCATTTCTGGGCATCAATTTTGTGGTGCATTGTGCGACCCACATACCAATTGTGTGGTCCATTATGCGACCGCAGACCTGAGTTCGGAGGGTTAATTTTCCTATTTTCATAACCCGACCCCATTTTGATAAATAGCCTTTGGGGCTTGTTTTGGGTTTTTTATGAGGGTTTTAGAGAGAAGTAAGAGCATTTTAGAGAGAGAAGGAGGTAACCTAACATTCTAATCATCCAATCTTGCACCAATCTTCAAGAATCAAGGAAGCCAATCACAAGATCTTCTTCTAAGAGCTAAGATTCAAACCCCTAGATTTCAATTTCGAGTTTGGGATAAAAGATGGGTGATTGAGAGTATGACTCTTGGGTGTAAGAGTATTATTCATATATTCGGTTTGTGGGAAGATTTTTGAGGTCAAATATGTAAGGATTAGGTTGTGGAGTAAAGAAAGTCTTGTAGAAGAACCTTGTAACTAAATTTGCACACCTAGTGTTTGATAAAATGCTTAAATGAGCTGAAACCATACATATCTTCCTAATTATAGTTTCACTTTTGTTATGTTTCTAAATAAATTAAAATTATTAGGATTTTCGGAATATTGTAGTAATGTAAGGAAAGATCAAGAAAGATTGGAGCCGTCCGAAGATCAATTCACGTGAGAATGCTATTTTGGAATATCGGCCTAACTCTGTTAAGGTAAGTGTATTGTCTAACTTTGTGTGGGGGAAACTACCCCTTAGGATTTGAGATGATTGTGTCATTTGTGTTATGTGAAGTTCGTGTACGCGAGGTGACAAGTGGGTACATGACCTATATGTGGTATTTGACCAGTTTGGATCATTAGGCTCCTTTTATACACTTGTTTGTAAATACTGTGTCATGATTATATCTTTTGTTGTTAGAATTGCTTGTACATGATTTACTTGAAATTGTTAGCACATATTCCATCCTTGTTGTCAAGTTCACCCTTATATGCTAATTGTTGATTGTAGTCACTTGTTGAATTACTGCTTTATCTGCTACATGCCTTAATTGTTAATTGATGCCCATAAATTGTGCCTTAATTTTGGATTGTTATTACCTTGCTATTTGACTTCGTGAGCTATCGTATAGTTTTTTCATTAATTGTGACTTCTTTGTGTAGACTCATTCTTTCTTTTGATTTTGTAGTACACCGTAGTTGATTGTAAATTGGTTGTTTAATTTGTGTTATTGGAGGAGCGGGTTGCACGCCGCAACGAAATTTATTTTAAGTTTATATTATTGGAGCGGGTTGCACGCCGCAACGAAAATTATTTGATAATTTATATTATTGGATCGGGTTGCACGCCGCAACAGAATTTATTTTAAGTTTATATTGTTGGACCGGGTTGCACGCTGCAACGAAATTAAATGAAAATAAATATATTGGAGGATCGGATTGCACACCGCAATGGAATTAAATGAAAATGAATATATTGGAGGATCGGGTTGCACGCCGCAATGGAATTTAATATGAATATATTGGAGGATCGGGTTACAAGCCGCAACGGATATGCAAATATGAAATTATTGTGTTATTAAGGTTAATTCCGATTATGATTCTCATGATGCATCTCATGTTAGGATAGTTATTGTGGTTTCTTAAATCACTTCATCATATTTTGAACATAATTAATTAACCGTCAATATATTTAAAATGGAATAAATGTAAAGAATTTTCAACCGCCGATTATGAATCATGCATCATATGTGATATGATAAGTTACTGAAAACTTAGCAGATTTAAATGTAAAGAATTTTCAAGCTGTTCTACTTGTATGTCTTTCAAAAAAATAAAACTCATATCTTATTCGAAGATTTACTAATTTAAATGGTGATCATATTTTTACTCAAATTGATATTCTATTTGTACAACCTATCCATTGTTTTACCTTATTTAAATTCTAAATTTGCTTAATAACTCATTAGACACTTTACTATGTTCAAATTGGAATTGTATTTAATTGTGTTTAAATTATTCATCATTTCATGGTAAGGACGAGAGTAAGAGTACGATGGGTGATGTCGTGCCGTGTTTATATTATAGTTATACTCTGACTGTGTTGTTGCTTAATTGCTTGATTGTTTGCTCGATGCCATCCGTGTTATCATTGTTTTCATTGTTGAATTGAATTGGAAATTCTTCTATTATTGGCCTTATATTGATATCCTCTCCTTGTTAGCTTTATGTAATATATTGTACATGTTTATATGTCTGGTAGGTGTCTTGACTGGCCTCGTCCCTACTCTACCGAGGTTAGGCTTGATACTTACTGGGTACCGCTGTGGTGTACTCATGCTACACTTCTGCACATCTTTTTGTGCAGACCTAGGTACCTCAGTATTGTTGATAATCTTACTAATTGATCGGACATTGCTGTGGAGACTTAAGGTATACCTGATGTCACGTTCACAGGCCTCAGAGTCACCTTCTAATATTTTCCTACGCTGTTGATTCTATTCTGGAACAGTTGTATTTAGAGATTTTCTAGTAAACTCTATAGAGCTTGTGACTTGTACTACCGGTTTTGGGATTGTAGGAAAAACTTTTATTTTATATTTATTCCAGATATTTGGTTGATTCATTATCATTTCAATTGAATTTTTTTAAATGGCTAATATTATTCTAACGTTGGCTTTCCTAGCAAGTGAAATGCTAGGCGCCATTACGGTCTCGAAGGTGGGAATTTCGGGTCGTGACAAGTTGCTATCAGAGCTCTAGGTTCATGGGTGCTACAAGTCATAAGCAGGTTTAGTAGAGTCTTGCGGATCTGTACGGAGACGTCTGTACTTATCTTCGAGAGGATACGGAAACTATTAGGAAATTCCACTTCTTTTATTCCTTATCATGCCATATTGATTCAACTTGAAGCATATATCTTATATTCATTCACATCCACTCGTGTATGACATTGCGCACTCGGTATCAGCTGTGCGCCAACGGTTTGTGATGTCACAGATAGACTACGAGGGAGACATGGATGCTCAAACATCGTCTCAACGTGTGATCCCGACAGAAGATGCATATGTATTAAAGGATCACTCAGTGATTTACGTGGGGGTGCAGTTGATTCTGGCATCTGGTTGATGAATACGAGCTGTGAAGGTGACAATGTTAGGACTCGCAGTATGTATGTGTCATTAATAATCCTATATTTCAGTATCAAAGGAGTTAGAGGAACAACTCCAAATTTATATAAGGACTATTCAACGTGGATGTCTCAGTTGTGGCAATACGGGGTGCTTCAGAGGAAGTACAATAGTTGATGAGCTTATGGGCTACGTGGTTCGTGCCAAGATTTGTTTGTATGGAGCTTTACTTTTGGGAATGTTGTGTACAAATAGGGTAAGTGTTACCCCAAAGAAAAATCGAGGAATATCCGAAGAAATGGGTCAGCTCAGCATTGTTGAGTCAACATAGCAAAAGAAAAAATTGGCCTTAGGAGAGATAATTCTCCACCGGTGTTTAGAGCGAGCCTATGAAGAGGACATACCAACCAATGCAACACCACCTACTTAGGATTAGTCTTCAGAAATGCTTTGAAAGAGTTTGTTCCCCAGACTCTCTGTAATGTGTGCCACACGACGATGTTAGAATATGCCATTAGGTTCAGTGAGTTAGCCCGTCATACTCCTACTTTGGTTTCTACAGCCAGAAAGCGAGTCCACAGATTCATTAAAGGACTCAATTATGATCATAAAATTTTGTATGGCTCAGAAACTACATGTTGACACTTCATTTCAACAATTGGTGGAAATTGCCAAGATGTTAGAACGTGTTTGAGGTGAGGAAAAGGAAACTAAGAAGACCAAGAGGTCTCGAGGTTCTGTAGAATTCAATGAATTCTAATCTACAACTATGGACCATTATGACGGAGGCTCGGGCAGCCGGCCAACCCAGAACGCATTTTAGAATACTCGTAGTGCTCCAGTTAATCAGGGCACTCGTGTGGGGCAGTCATCTTTTAATGCACCACTGACACGGGATTCCTACAAAGGTTATTCTAGTTATCCGGCACATACTCAGTATGAGAAGCCGAACCGCAGATGGGTTGTTATGAGTGTGGTGATATTAGGCACATCATGATAAATTATCCCAGAATTGGGAGAAACCTATTTCATTAGAACACTCAGGCCACAGACTCCATTACAGTTACTACTCTACCTACACTACCAGTTACGGGTGGAGGACAGACGGGTAGAGGGCGCCCAAGAGATGGAGGCCCGGCCCATTGATATATTTTCTATGATATGGTTGAGGCCGCTACACCGGGTGGTGTCGTTACAAGTACGATCTCGAGTTATTATAAAGTAACAATTTCCTTAACTTGATTCGGTTCTGAGTATCGAGGCAAGTACTCTTAATATGCTCCACTCGTGAGTGAGCTTCGTAATCCTGAAATCTACTTATGTGAATACTCTTGTTAGGAGATTATATGGAGATAGCTATGTCTATCATTATGTGTTGGTCACAAAAAATAATTGTGAGGCTAAAAGTGTCTTTGTTTATCATTTCAGTGAGTTTGATTTAATTTCCAGATAATTGATTTCAATTGTGAATTATATGCCCTACCGGTATGAGGGTTCATTATGTGTTATAATTTTGTTTAACAGAAATTATTTAAAAGAAGAAAATGGAATATTTCGATTGGAACGATGTGTATATTACTTGTGATTCGGAACTAAGGATGAGATCCTTGCATTTTAATATGATTTGATATATTTAAACCGGGCTACGAACCGCGTTAGCAGTTATACAAGGACGAGATCCTTGTGATGAAAATTTATATGTTTAAATTCTCTCTTGTGAAATTAAATTTGTACTAAGTACTTATAGGGAGTCATGCCTGTTAGGCTTATTTGAAAATTCATGTATGAATTTCTCTGTACATAATTTGCCAAATTCGTGTTGTAATTATTGAGTTTTAGCCTACGAGGTGAGTGCCCAGGTGGCGATAAATATGACTCGTTAATTCGGGTAAATGATTATGAGGTCTTCATGCCTCGTGTCTAGTTGTTAGTAAATTGGAGGTTTGAAACGAGATTTTTGTTAACATGAGGTTAATAGGCGATGTTGTAATCGATTATGAACAACTATTAAGATCAGAGATGCGGCTATGGGCATACATATGATGTGTTTCATGTCCAGATATCATTATCATAATGTAGTGCTTGTAATGCTGAGATTAATGTTATTGATATATATATTGTGGTACTTTGTTGGGCTTTGTTGTGTTGTGGATATATTGTTAGGAGTTGTTTTGGTGTTACTCTGGCAGGTGGATATTCCCAATTACAAGAGAGACTCTGCCGAAATTTCCGAAAAATTTCGGATTTAGTAAAATTTGGGAGATTGATATGTGCGAAAGAAGAGATAAGGTATGTTATGTGTTTGAGGGCGGATTCTGCTTCTCATTTGAGGATGAATGATCCTAAGTGGGGAAGAATGTAACACCCCAAAAAATTTTAAAGTACTTAAGCGCTATTAAGAAAGTTGATGTGTACGTAAGCACGAGTTGCTATAGCTAGCTGAGACTAATACCGTGCGTTAATGTAAAAATCGGACTTTTTGAAAATGTTTGGAGTGTAAGAAAGTTGGTCTTAAAGTTTACAAATATGGATAAAAGAAATAATCTCAATTGAGATGGTGTTGTCGGGATTATGTCAAATGCGGTAACATGGGATACCGTGAGTATATGTGTAAAAATAAAATCCTAAATTTGGTAACCTCAGAATAATTCTTAGCACGTTTGAGGATGAACGTTTGTTTAAGAGGTGGAGAATGTAACGACCCGACTTATCATTTTAAGAATTAACATCCCATTCAATGGCTTAAGACCTCGAGCTGCTTCGTAGTGTGTATTATGTCTTGCGCGCGCGGTCGAGTTTGGTTTTCGGATGATTCGAGATTTAATTGAAAGAACAATATATTCTTGTTTTGGAAGCTTAAATGAAAAGAGTTGACCGGAGTTTGACTTTTGTGCAAACGACCCCGGAATAGAACTTTGATGGTTCCAATAGCTTCGTATGATAATTTCGGACTTAGGCGTATGTTCGGAATTGGCGTTGGAAGTCCGTAGAATAATTCAGCGCATTTTGACGAAATTAGGAAGTTGATGTGTGCTAATTATATTATTCTATGTGCAGACGAGGACTATTAATATAATGAATATCAATTAGATATGATAATAAGTGTACGAGAAATATTATAAGTAATGTGGGGTCTAAGGAGAGGCCTAAGCCTAAGTCAAGTAGGAAATTTCATGATAGACTAAAGTTTGAAGTGGGTACGCATAAGACCAAATTTTGGACGAGCATATCTATATACATATAAGGAGTTATATGATGTATGACCTATCAAATTAAAGCTCTTCGTGTCTAGTTTCTAACGCTTCAAACCGTTCATCATTTGAATACTCCTAGAAGAAGTTATGACCAAATTACTAAATGCTGGCAGAATACAATTCTGCGACCAATTCTGCGACCGCAGAATCATTCTGCGGGCCACAAAAAATATTTATACGGTGTATTAAATTTACTTACAATATTAAATATGGAGTATATGACTATATCACAACAGAAGCTAGTTTTAAATTTGAGCCAAAATTTTAATTCATTTTAGAATTTACACTTTGACCTTAGAGAAACTTGACCAAACAGGCTATAAGAATATTGTATTAAAAAAATTGAGTCTTACAAAAACGATGTAGCCTGATAGTGAGGGTCTAACTAAACTCAAACTAATGCTATTGTTTATAATACACGCCTCAGTATAATCGGAAACATATTGGCGAAGACTTAAATTTTGAGACTTAATAAAAGCAAGTGGCTTGATAATGAGAATCTAATTGAAACTTATACTAATAGTTGTTTGACTGTATTTCTAAAATTAGCTTACTTTGAATTTTTTTTTTTAAATTGCTTTTCAATAAATATTTTTGGTGAGAAGGAGTTTATGTTTACCTAATCATTTTGAAAAGTATTTTTGAGCAGCAATTAGTGTTTGATCAAACTCTTAAAAAATATTTTTTAGCATATTTTTCTCAAAAGTACTATAAAAAAAGTTACTTTTTCTGTTTCCCCAAAACTGTTTCTTCTTCTATTCAAAAATATATATATTTCCTTCTAAAAGCTTGGTTAAACACCTTGACTTCGAAAAAAAATCTTTTTTAGCAACAAAAAAAAATACTTTTGACAAAAAAAGTACGGTCAAACAAACAATAAGGCTACTGTTTGTAGTACACGCCTCGATATACATGACTATATTATTAAAATTTCGAGTCTTAATAAAAATATGTGTCCTTATAGGGGTGACATGTGGGACAGTCCGAGCCCTAAACGGGCTAAGTGGGCCGGTCCAAACGGTCCCGGTTCCGGTCTGGTCCCTAACTAAACGGGCCAAACGGTCTTTTTCTAGGAATCGACCCGGGACCGAGCTCACGAACTCATGATCCCGGACTAAACGGGCCGGGCCCGCGGGCTAAATGGGCTAAGTTGGCCAAACGGCTAAAATATTAATTTTTTTAAAAAAAATTAGAATTGAAATTAAAGACAAAAAGATGTAAAAAAAAATATCTATGGCAATGCCTTGTAAATTTTATTATAGAATTGTGATCTAAACTTTTTAATTCAAAATTTAAAGACAATAATATTGTAAAGAGATATTCAAAGCAATGCCTTGTAATTTTTTTTATAGCATTAAAAAAATATGGCAATATCTTTCTTAGTCTTCCTCCCCCCTATGGAATGAGCACAACAAGGTGCTAATACCACCATTGAGAAGAAAAAGAAACTAATCAAGATGTGCCAAAATACAAGTTACATAATACATACTAATTTTTTTTCATACAGGTTGCATGGTATCTCTTACAAACTTCATAAATCCTTCAAGGTTCCGAGGAATTTCCGTTGGTGGTGGCGGAAAAGTAGCTTGGTCATCGCCGCTTCCATTGTCGGGCAAAGCAACATCCTCCGCAAGTTCAGCTAGCAGTTCTTTGTAAGCTTCGTCTTCCTCTAGTTGTGATTCAGCAAATCCAAAATTTCTTCTTTCCGAATGGATCCAATCTCTGAAAAGTACTAATTTTTCCAAGCTCTCCCTCATAGACGCTCTATAATCACCCAGTTGAAGTCTTGCTTGACTGAAATCGCTCTCTGATGCCACTGTTGAAGCTTGAATAGTTAAAATGTCTCGGGTCATCCTTGAAAGAACCGGAAAGTATTTTTCTTTGTCCTTCCACTATTGCAAAATATTAAAGGAGCTGTCGGGATTCACTTCTTCAATTTGCTGCGACAAATAAACTTCAAACTCATTTAGTTGTGAAAAATCATTACTACTAGAACCTTGAGAACCCCTAAACCCCGCCCAAGCACTAAGTGCTCTTACTCCCGCAGTTCTTTTAGATGATTGAGAATCAGAAGAAGAAGGAGTTGGAACATTTGATCTAGCATGATTTAATGCAACTTGATAAACATTATAAATAGTTTGAGCATTTATTCTAATTGAGGCTATTGCTTCCAGAAGTCCAGCCAACTCAGCATTTTCAAGTGCTAAACCATTATAAACAGTTTTATACCAAAATTGAATGCCTCCTAATTTCATACAAGGATTTAACAAAGCAGCAACACTATAAATATGGGGAATAGGGAAAAAATATTTTTTAAACTTTTTTCTCATAAAATCAATAGCAAGTTTATAAATTTCTCCACCCTCTAAAAAATGAGTAATGAAATTTGCAAGTTCTGCAATATAAACTAAACAGTTAGAAATAGTAGGATAATATTGCCCAGAAAATTTATTTGTAGTAATATGAAATCTTTCTAAAAAATCAACAAGCATTTTAACATTAGCCCAATCCCTATTCGTAAGGTGCTCATCATCATCACTTACATTTGCATTAAACGTTGAGTTTATGGGGTTTCTATATTCATATACAATAATCAAACTTTCATACATGTAATTCCATCTAGTTGGACGAGGTTTAAGAACCTTTCTTTCTCTTAGGCCAAATTCATCGTATCTTTTAAAATATTCTCTAAGTCTACTTCTACGGTTTGAATAAAAAATTCAGTTAAGAGCCATTTTAACCTTTTCAATTTCAATATTTAAAATTTTCATACTATCACCAACAATTAAATGGTAAATATGACAAATACATCTAACATGAAAAATGTTACTAAATGCAGGATTTAACGTAGTGGTAAGCAAGTTTATAGTATTTGTGTTATTAGCAGCATTATCTATTGAAATCTTTACAAGTAGGATTAAAAACTTTTCTAATATAATGCACAAACGAAGGGTCAGAAGGAAAACTATAGGGTAAGCACATAACAGTTACCATTTTTGTCAATTTTTTCCGATCTTTTTTTGGATAATAATATAAAATACCACCGGTAACAGTGCTAATTCTCGGTTAAAATTGATTTGAACCGGTACTAGGATCACCCTGAATAGGACTAGGTATACTTCTCTCCTCGGCCACAACTTTCAGACGTTCATATTTTATTCTATATCTAGGGTATTTTTTTATGTGTCTAGCCAAAGTTTCCGTCCTTTCCCCCCCTCCCCCCCAGCAGCATATTTAAAAGCTAACTCAGTACCATTAGTTTTACACTTAGCCTTATTTTGTGAAACTAGTTGTGTAAAAAAGGCCAAACAGGAGATGTTTTCGTCCGTTTTATAGGTTGTCTAGAAAAAGTAGGGGCAATAACATGAGTATCAGATGGGTCATCATTTGGATTAGTAGGGTTATCACTAGTTGGGTTAACATCAGGAGCAGGACTAGTGGGTGTATCATCATCCGGTTGAGTTTCATCAAAATCAATTTCCTCATCATCATTTTCATCAATAGTATTATAATTATTAGAATAAAGAGCATCCATTAATTCATGGTCTAATTGTTCACCGAGTACAATATTATGGTAAAATTGACTATCGGTAAATTATAATAAACTATTATCGGTATCAAGAATAGCAGGTGTAGGACGGATATGGGGTTTGATTCGGGGAGCCGGGGGCAGGGGAGGAGGAACAACAGTACCACTAGATTCGCCACTCTTGGATTTTTCCTTATTCTTATTTTTGGAAAAATAATTTTTTAAGGAAGCCATCTTAATTAATCAAATAATAGCAAATAAATAAAACAAACAAAAACTATAATATTAAGACTTAAGATTGGAACGAGTTTACCGAATTGATGAATAACTTGTTGAAAATTGATTATCGTTGAATACTTAAATACTTCAATTCACCAACTTCATAATTTTTTTTACAAATTGTAACAATAGTAAGCAATAGTAGCAAGTATAGAAGAAAATTTGAGAGAGATTGTGATAGATTGATATTGATTTTGTAAGAAAAAAATGAAACAATGAGAGGGTATTTATAGTTGAAAATAGAGAAAAGTGTAATTATAAAAAATTTGAGGTTAAAACAAAGTTGGAGGGGGGGGGGGGGAAAGGATTAAATGTAAATTTTCCAAACGACTCTTTTTTTAAAAAAAGAATTTACCGTTGGGATCATTTGGCCCGTCAAGGGACCGATCCGGTCCCGGTCCCTTGACGGGCCAAACAATCCCGATCTTAACGGTTTAAAATCAAGAACCACCCCATGAGACCGGTACATGCCCACATCTACCGGTCCTGGCTTGTTTGAATCGCAATTTCGGGCCGGTCCTGATCCCGGACCGACTCACTTGCAACCCTTAGTAGGGATAAGCTCTCAAAAGCTCATCATTATGCAAAACGGTCTAATCAACTTTATCGAAAATTGAAAATTATTGCTCTAATAATTATTGCTCTTGCTATTTGCATTTTGATTCTTAGCCTATTGATTTAGAATACCTGTACAATCCAACGGGTCCACAATTTCAAGCCCCATTAGTATGTGATTTTTAGCAGATATATGTATCTTTTAGAAGATGGGATAGGACAAGGCACAGAAAAACTTTAAATCAAATCAAATATATGCAGCTGTTGGTGTTCGAATCCATCGCCCAACTTGGAAATATAAGGGCCCTGCACCAGGAGAGGAACAGAGCTCTTTTTGTCAAGCAGTACTATCATTTTAACGTTGATATTTTGTGGGCGTCTGGACATAAGAATAGTAAAATTTTAAAAACAAGCTAATTTTTTTTAAAGTGAAAATGATATTTGAAAATTAGAGTTGTGTTTGGGTATAAATATAATTTTGAGTTATTTTTAAAGTTGGTGAGTGATATGAGTGAAAATTTTGAAAAATAACTTTTTGGAGTTTTTCGCATTTTTGAAAAATTTCAAAATTCATATTCAAATGAAAATTGAAAATTTTATGGCCAAACACTGATTTCGAAAGAGAGTAAAAAATTTCGAAAAAAGTGAATATTTTTTTATGTCCAAACAGGCTCTTTATTTTTGTAACATATTTGGTAAAAGGTTAATACTCCCTCCGTACCAGTTTATATGAACCTATTTCCTTTTTGGTCCGTTCCAAAAAAAATGACCCCTTTTTAAATTTGGAAATAATTTTGCTTAAACTTATAATTCTATCCGTAATGAGAAACTTTTATAACAACACAAATACTCCGGGCCACTTTTTGATTTGTTTAGGACAACAAATTCCAAAAGTCTTTATTTATTCTTAAATTCCGTGCCCAGTCAAACATGTTCACATAAATTGGAACGGATGGAGTAGTATTTTTGGTTCCTCAATTATTGCTAAATTCTGATGGTAGTCTTTGATATTTATTGGTAATTTATTGTATTTTTGTTCCCTCAATTTAATATTTACTAAATTCAAACTTGAAATTTTACCTCTTGACGAATTTACCGTCATTGTTATTTATTTTATTACTTAATTACCCATGTGTTATGTTAAGCTATTGCCTCTTTCCTTTTTCCTCTCTGAACTGAGTATATACCGAAAACAGCCTCTTTATCTTTTAAATGCAGGGGTAAGGTCTGCGTATACTTTACCTTCCCCGGACCCTACTTGTGGGACTACACTGAATATATTATTGTTGTTGTTGTTGTTGTTATGTTGTTATGTTAAGCTTATATTGTTACTTTATATTTGACAGTAATATAATTCTAAAAATAGTATAAATATAACATATTTCCTATATAAAGTGATCAACTGGGCACGTGGCAACTACTTCTTTACTTCTCCTTTGCTCATAGAAAAATAGTTGGATTATGGATAGTTTTTGAAACATTTTGTTTGACCGGTTTTAATACTCTTATTAGGGGAGCATTGTTGACATTGTGATGGTTTGCTAATTTTTCTTTGGATATTTGTTATCAATTTTAATATTTTTCGAAATAGACTATATGGATAAAGAGATCAAGCACATAAAAGGTTAACTATTACTCTCCCGCTTCAATTTAGATGAGGTAGTTTGACTCGACACGTAGTTTAAGAAAAAAAGAAAACTTTTGAAACTTGTGGTCTTAAAAACTTAAGGGGTAAAAACTTTGTGGGCCATAACATTTGTGTGGCTATAAAAGCTTCTCATTAAGGGTAAAATGAGTAAAATGAAGAGTTTAAAGTTGAATTATTTTTAAATTTAAAAATATATCATTTGTTTTGGAACAGTCTAAAAAGGAATGTAGCTCTTCTAATTTGAAACTAAGGGAGTAACAACTTGGAGTTAAAAATTATAAGTCGTAAATGAGGTACTTCATAAGTTGGACCGGAGTTAAAAAGAAAAAAAGAGCTCCTTAAGCTTCCCTTAAAGCATGAAGCAAAGATTTTTTTCAAATGCTCACAATTGGTTTTGTCGACCAAGAGTAATGTGAAAGTAGGAAAAATACTACTGAGCATTTATTTGCCACTCTTTCCTGTTGGATTATTTTCAACGACTGCACTATTGGAAGAGGGCCGTGCATAATTTGATAAATATCAAATTATTCTATCGAAATCAAAAATTTTAATATTCGGAATTCGATATTTTGGTATTCGGTATGGTATTTGGTTTAAATTTTAAAAAATATTAGTATTAGGTATAATATTTGGTATTTTAAAATAAAATATCGAAATACTTATACCGTACCGAAATATATATTATATTACACAATACACATATTATTAATAATAACATAAATATAAAAATCTAAAATTTTATTTTTCTTTATTCTCTAAGTTCATCAATTAACTCTAAGCAAGTAACAAGACATTTCTAAAGATCAAATTTATTCTTTTATGTACAATTTTCTCTCTCTGGGTTGATATTTGCTTGTTTTGGACAAAACTTTTGTTAACAAGTATTTTTAGTTTTGTACTTTTGAGTACTTTAATTTAGAATATTACAGTCTATGACTCAATGCACTAGTTAGTATTCTAACCGAATAAATCGAAATTACCAAACCGAATAAACCGAAACCGAAAGGAGCAAAATCGAACCATACCGAATTTAATTAGGTACGGTATTGTATTACATTTTAAGAAATCGAATACCGAAAATACCAAAACGAAATATCTAAATATCGTACCGTACCGACCGACGAACACCCATACTTGGAAGAGGACTAAGATGCTTTCAAATTATCTACGATGATAATATGAATAAAGAATGTTTTTTATATTATTAGTTGATTTTTGTTAGTGATAGTATGTTAGTTATCCCTTTTACTAGATTATTAATAATATTTATCAAAAGATTTACATATAATTACTCAATAAGTGATATGATTATACAAATATATATACACTCATTTAACTTAAGGAAAATAGAAGAAGAATATATCACATGAAAATTTCTCTGATGAACGCGCGTTGAACTTGGAGCTACAAAAATGGAATTCTCTCCTTGTTGGAAATAGAGCCGTCAAAATGGGCTTGGCCTGTGAGGCCAGCCCCTAGCCCGCTACTTGGGTAGGGTTGGGTTGGAAACTCTTTTAGCCCATTTAAAATTGAGGCTTATAAACCCGGCCCAAGTCACCCATTGGCTCTTGAGGCTTGATCGAGGTTGAGCCTGGGCCGGCCCGTGGGCGAAAAATTAATTAAATTTAAATTTAAATATTTAATATTTAAAAAAGTAAAAACTAAAAAAAAAACTATTAACTATAATCCTCATTCCCCAACCTTAGATTGCTCATTTACTCTTTCACATCAATTAGAATCAAGATTTTTGATATCCATGTAGTATGACAAGATTAGTTTTTCTTTTGCTTAATTAACAATGAACTAGGAAAGTTTTGAGTGGCCAATAATAATTATTTTCTAAAAAAAAATATTACTTTAAGTGGTCAATGATCAATTTAGTTACTTTAATATATTACTAATAATTAAACTACACTTCAGTATAGAAAAGGGTCAAGTTTAACAACAAAAAAAAATTGACAACACTAGCAAATTTCATGAATTTTAAAATTTTATGGATTATAATGATGAAATTAGCAAATGATGTAAAACCTAAATTAAAAACCCTCAATACATAAACTTATTGAAGCAATCCATGAACCTGAGAAAAGTGAAGGAAAAGTATTAAAAAATATTCATGGAACGTTAAAAAAAAGAGCTAGAGATATAGAGAATTTGCATTTCAATTATGAGATTCCATGTCAAGATTCTTGTACGCTATAAACAAACAGAAGCCGTTCATATGATTAAGAGACTATGTCATGATTTTTGTTTTTTAAAGATTTAAAGAAATATGTTTCTAAAACAATTGAAGGGCCGACCCCACCCTAGCTCGCGACCCTCTTAGGGCTGGGCTGGCCATTTAAAGGACCATTTAAATGGAGGCCCGATTCGCCCTAGCCCACCAAATTTAAAAACCCGCGCGGCTTGGTCTGGGTAGCTCTAGTTGGAATAGTCATTATGAGCTGTGTAAATAGCTCTTCCACCATGTTACTTAAACTCGCAATGTAAAATTCTCTCCGTACAATTGCATATCTAACCGGCTGATAACGGCTTCTTTTCGCCGATAACGATTAGTTTTCACAGCAAAATGGCTCATGTCCATCTCAATTGACCTCTACGGGTCTCCGTTAACAAAACCTCCCAATCCCCCAAACCTAATTTCTTCATCGTTTAATGAGGGAATCCCTAATTTTGCTCAACTACCCTCTTATGCCAGAACCCTAGCTAATAGGGACTCCACCCACTTGATGGTAGGCTAGAAACTCACATTTTAAACTATATTTCGCACTCTAATTACTACACTTTGATTGTATTTGAGCTTAATTGTAAGTATTTTATACTTATCACGTGTGTTTTGCTGTATAGAATGTGATTTCGAATTGAGAAGCAAGTTTGGAGCTAAGATAGATTATTTGGAGCTTTGAAATCCTAGTAGAAATCCAAAAAATTAAGTCGGGATCACGTTCGGGGGTCGAGGACCAAGCCCGGATACCAAAAAGTGAGAAAAAAAATTTACTTTGAGAAAATTGCACTACCACGCTGCGGGGAGCGCCGCGGGACACAAGGTGCTACTGCAAAATTCCTGCAGAGTGGAAAAACTCTGCTCTCTGAACTTTCCCACTGGCGCTACGCAAGTACAAAAGAGTGCCCAAGTTTTTTCACTTCGGCTTGGAAAGGATAGTTTCATCCGGGCCCGTTCCTAAATAGTATAAATACACCAAAAATGCATTTTTAGAGGACTTTGGACCTTGGGAGCTTTTGGAGAGTATTGAAGGCTTCAAGACACAAGATTTCATCTTCCTTCTATGTCACGATCCCAAAATCTCACATGTCGTGATGGCGCCTATCTCAATACTAGGCAAGCCGACAATATCAATAAACTACCAAATCTTTGAAGTTTGAGAATATAATATTTGAATTTCCATAGAAAAATCTCACAAATTACTGACATAAGATACATTCCCAAAACTCGGTGTCACTGAGTACATGAGCATCTAATATGAATACAAAGTCTGACTAACAAAACACTGTCTGAAAGTATAGAACGGTACAATAACTGAAAGAAAGAGAGTCAAAGTCAGCGGACTCCAGACAACTATCTTAATAGTCTTCAACTGATAGCACTGTAAGATCTAACGGTCGCCGTGTCCGAAAGTACCTAGATCTGCACACGAGGTGCAGAGTCTAGTATGAGTATAACCAACTCAATAAGTAACAAGACTAACCTCTAGGCTGAAAGTAGTGACGAGCTCCGCATGTACAGTCCAGTATAAATAAAAATAATACAGAAATGTAGGCATGCTTTCAAGTTCAACAGTTGCTTTCACTACAAATAAGACAGATCAATTTTGAACAATACGAGGAATATGACATCTCTGTATCTACATGCCAACGTACATACTGTTAGTGATGCACCTTAGTGAAAACTCCGTGTACTCACAATCTAAAATACTCAATCACTCAATACTGTATATGGCCAATCCAGCCCAGGGAAGATCCATCCCAAATATATATGTATATCCATCAACTGACAGTCAGTCACTCAGTATTGTATAAGGACAATCCAGCCCAGGGAAAGATCCATCCCCGAATATCAATGATTCAAACAAGATCCATGCCCAGGGAAAATTCATCCCTTAATATAAATGCTTCGGGCAAGATCCATGCCCAGGGAAGATCCATCCCATATATATATATATATATATATATATATATATATATATATATATATATATATATATATATATATATATAAACTACATTGCACTGTGGAGGGTGCAGACTCCGGAGGGCTCCTTCAGCCCAAGCGCTATAATAGCCAGATCTAGGCATAAATAAATAAACATAACTATCACTCAAAATCTCCAGTCTCTCGGGCTCTCAATAACATAAAAAAATCAACCCGACATGATGATATGAAGTATCAATGAATGACAACAGAGACTGAGATATGATATGTAAGTGATTGATGTGACTGAGTACAAAATTGTAATTTAAAGAAATAATTCAACAACAATACGACCCATGTTGTCCGAAAATATATCGGCGTGTAACCTAAACATGATCTTTGATATGAGTCTCAGCTCAATTTCTCTAATATGTGGATGATATGCGAATAATAACATTTATTTAATTATGAAACTCCACGGAATCAATTAAGTCACAATTCCTATGATGCACGCTCACACGCCCATCATCTAGCATGTGCGTTATCTCCAAACAATTCATACAACATGTAATTAAGGGATTCATACTCTCAGAACCAAGTTTAAAAGTGTTACTTACCTCAAACCGTGTAATTTCTTACTTCGCTATGCCCTTGCCTCGTGAATTGGTCTCTGAAAGCCTCGTATCTAGCCACAATTAATTTGATTCAATCAGTACAAATTATTGGAATTAATTCCATAAGAAAATACTAATTTTCCAATAAAATCCGAAATTTAACTCAAAAATTGATCTTCGGGCCCACGTCTCGGAACCCGACAAAAGTTATAAAATCCGAAAGTCCATTCAACCACGAGTCCAACCATACCAATTTTACTAAATTCCAACATCAACTCGGCTTCCAAATCCTCAAATTTTATTTTTCAATCCCTAGGTTCAAATCCTCGATTTACACCTCAAAGACACGTAATCTAGTCGGATTATTTGATGATAATTCAATATTATGGAGTAGAAATGATCACAAGTGACTTACCTCAAGTTTCACGTGAATTCTCTCTTAAAATCACCCCAAAACCGTGCTTGAAAGTCCAAAAATGGCAAAACTTGGAACCCCTGCGAAATGTATACTGTCAAGGGGTTCTGCACCTACGACTCACTTAGCCGCTTCTGCGGTCTCGCAGGTGCGAGAAACCAACTGCTTCTGCGGTTTTCCAAGGCCTCCACTGCCTCCGCTTTTGCGAGCTAGAAGCGCTTATTTGGGCTCGCATTTGCGAGACTCAGTCTGCTTCTGCGCCCATCCGTCCGCTTCTGCGATCACACAGGTGCGGAAATTCCCTCGCACCTGCGACCACTGCCTCACAGCCCCCTGCCCGTATCTGTGCTTGCCAAGCTCATTTCTGCGAGCTCGTAGATTCAGATGGTAGAAACTTTTAGATTTTCTTCTAAGTCCGAATTTGATCCGTTAACCATCCAAAACTCATCTGAGGCCCTCGGGACCTCAACAAAATATACCAACAAGTCCTAAAACATCATACGAACTTAGTCGAGGCCTCAAATCACATCAAACAACGTTAAAACCATGAATCATACCACAATTCAAGCCTAATGAACTTTGAAACTTCCAATTTCTACAAACGACGCCGGAACCTATCAAATCACATCCGATTGACCTCAAATTTTGCACACAAGTCATAAATAACGTAACGGACCTATTCAAATTTCCAAAATCCGATTCCGACCCCGATATCAAAAAGTCAACCCCCCGATCAAACTTTTCAAAAATTCAACTTTCGTCATTTCAAGCCTAATTCCACTACGGACTTTTAAATAATTTTCTAGACACGCTCCTAAGTCCAAAATCACCATACGGAGCTATTGGAATCATCATAATTCAAATCTGAGGTCATTTATACATAAGTCAACATCCGGTCAATGTTTCCAACTTAAGTTTTCAATTATGAGACTAAGTATCTCATTTCACTCCGAATTCCTATTCGGACACGAACCAACTAACCCAGTAAGCGATAAAACACTTGTAAAGCATAAATTGAGCAGTAAATGGGGAAACAGGGTTATAATACTCAAAATGGCCGGTCATTACATTCTCCCCCTCTTAAACAAACGTTCGTCCTCGAACGGGTTTAGAATCATACCCGAAGTCTCAAATAAATGTGGATATTTGCTCTGCATCTCCTGCTCAATCTCCCAAGTAGCTTCTCTGACTGGCTGGCCTCTCCAGTATACTTTCACTGATGCTATGTTCTTTGACCTCATCTTTCGAACCTGTCGGTCTAAAATGGCTATCGGCTCCACATCATAAGTCAAATTACCGTCCAACTGCACTGTACTAAAATCCAAAATATGAGATGGATCCCCGACATACTTTCGGAGCATGGGTACATGGAACACTGGATGAACACCTGATAGACCAGGTGGCAAGGCAAGTTTATAAGCCACCTCCCCAATCTTCTTAAGTATCTCAAAAGGCCCACTATATCGAAGGCTCAACTTGCCCTTCTTCTCGAACCTCAACACACCCTTCATGGGTGAAATCTTGAGCAGAACCTTCTCCCTAACCATGTAAGCAACATCACGGACCTTCCTATCGGCATAACTCTTCTGTCTAGACTGCCGCGTGCGAAGCCGCTCCTGAATCAATTTAACCTTCTCCAAAGCATCCTGAACCAAGTCAGTACCCAATAGCCTAGCCTCACCCGGCTCAAACCAACCCACCGGAGACCGACACCGTCTCCCATATAAAGCCTCATACGGAGCCATTTGACAGTCCGAGCGCACTATTCGGATATTGGAAGATATGCTACGCGCTTGTGTCAGTCCGTCTAAGGGTGAAATATTGTACTCAGCTGAACATATGTGCCCAATCCTCGCTGCACTGCTCTCCAAAACTGTGATGTAAACTGCGTGCCCCAATCTGAAATAATAGACAATGGCACACCGTATAGGCGAATAATCTCGCGGATATATATCTCAGCCAACCACTCCGAAGAATAATTAGTACCAACTGGAATAAAATGCGTGGATTTGGTCAACCGATCTACAATCACCCAAACATCATCAAACTTCCTCAAGGTTCGTGGAAGCCCAACTACGAAGTCCATGGTAATACACTCCAACTTCTACTCTGGAATTTCAAGTCTCTGAAGCAATCCGCCGGGTCTCTGATGCTCGTACTTTACCTGTTGACAATTTAAACACTGAGCTACAAACCCATCTATATCTTTCTTCATTCGCCTCTAGCAATAGTGCTGCCTCAAATCCTAATACATCTTCGCGGCACTTGGATGAATGGAGTTCCGCGAACTATGAGCCTCCTGGAGAATCAACTCAAGCAAACCATCTACATTAGGCACACATAGCCTGCCCTGCATCCGTAATACACCGTCATCCCCAATAGTGACTTTCTTGGCATCACCGTGCTGAACCGTGTCCTTAAGGACAAGCAGATGGGGGTCATCATACTGACGTTCTCTGATATGATCATAAAGAGAAGACTGAGAAACCACACAAGCCAGAACTCGATTTGGCTCGGAAACATCCAATCTAACAAACTGGTTGGCCAAGGCCTGAACATCCAAGGCTAAAGGCCTCTCTACTACCGGTAAGTATGCTAAGCTGCACAAACTTTCCGCCTTACGATTCAAGGCATCGGACACCACATTGGCCTTTCCGGGTTGATAAAGAATGGTGATATAATAATCCTTAAGCAACTCCAACCATCCCCGTAGCCACAAATTAAGATCATTCTGTTTAAACGGATGTTGTAGACTCCGGTGATCGGTATAAACCTCATAATAGACACCATACAAATAATGCTGCCAAGTATTCAAGGCATGAACAATAGCTGCTAACTCAAGGTCATGGACGGGATAATTCTTTTCATGTACCTTTAACTGTCTGGACGCGTAGGCAATCACCCTACCGTCTTGCATCAGCACTGCGTCGAGACCAATATGCGACGCGTCACAATACACAGTATAAAACTCTGAACATGTAGGCAACACCAATACTGGGTCTGTAGTCAAAGCTATCTTGAGCTTCTGAAAGTTCTCTTCACACTCATTCGACCACCTGAACGGAGCACCTTTCTAGATCAATTTAGTCAAAGGCGATGCAATAGACGAGACACCCTCTGCAAAGCGACGATAATAACCGACCAAGCCGAGAAAACTCCGAATCTCAGTAGTTGAAGATGGCATGGGCCAACTCTGAACTGACTCTATTTTATTCGGATCCACCTTAATTCCTTCACTAGACACTATATGTCCCAAGAATGCCATCGAACTAAGCCAGAATTTACACTTAGAGAATTTGGCATACAATCTCTCATCTCTCATCCTTTGTAATACAATACCCAAGTGTTGTGCATGCTCCTCCTGACTACGTGAGTACACCAGGATATCATCAATAAATACTACGACAAATGAATCAAGATATGGCTAGAATACACTATTCATCAAGTGCATAAATGTTGTTGGGGCGTTAGTCAGCCCAAAAGACATCACGAAAAATTCATAGTGGCCATAACGAGTCCTGAATGTCGTTTTTAGAATATTCGAATCCTGAATTTTTAACTGGTGATACCCAGATCTCAAATCAATTTTGGAGAACACCCTCGCTCCCTAAAACTAGTCAAATAAATCATCAATACGCGACAAAGGATATTTATTCTTGATTGTAACTTTGTTTAACTACCTGTAATCAATGCACATCCGCATAGTACCATCTTTCTTTTTCACAAACAGAACCGGTGCACCCCAAGGTGACACATTGGGCCTAATAAACCCCTTATCAAGGAGTTCCTGAAGTTTCTCTTTCAATTCTTTCAATTCAGTTGGTGTCATACGATACAGAGGAATAGAAATGGGCTGAGTGCCCGACACCAAGTCAATACCGAAATCAATATCCCTGTCGGGTGGCATACCCGACAGGTCTGCAGGAAATATATCCGGAAAGTCTCGCACTACCGGTACTGAATCAATAGGAGGAGTATCTGGATCAACATCTCTCACAAAGGCCAAATATGACAAACACCCCAACCAAACGTTGGGCCTTCAAATAAGAAATTACTGTGCTAGGAACATAATCTAGAGAACTTCTCCATTCGACCTTCGACAACCCAGGCATCGCCACCATCATGGTTTTTGCGTGACAGTCCAGAATAGCATGACATGGAGACAACCAATCCATACCAAGGATTACATCAAAATCAACCATACTGAGCAATAAGAGATCAACTCTAGTCTCCAGTCCCCCAATATTTACCGCACACGACCGATATACACGGTCCACAATAATAGTATCACCCACCGGCGTAGATACACGAATAGGTGAAACTAAGGACTCACGGGGCATATCTAGATAATGAGTAAAGTACGATGATACATACGAATAGGTAGAACCGGGGTCAAATAATATAGATGCCTTCATGTGGCACACTGAGACAATACCTGTGATCACTGCATCTGAAGCAACAACATATGGTGTGGCAGGAAAAGCATAGAATCGGGCCTGACCGCCACCTGATTGGCCTCCCCCTCTTGGGCGACCCCTAGCTGACTGAGCCCCACCCCGAGCTGGCTGGGCAGGTGGTGGAGCAACTGGTGCAGAAGTCATAATATGACTCCTCTGCTGAACTGGACCTCGCATAAGGTGGGGAAAATATCTCTTTATGTGGCCCAAGTCTCCACACTCAAAGAAACCCCTCTCTTAAAAGGCTGGTAAGTTCTGAGGTGGACCTCAAGAACCAGAATAACTACCAGAAGAACCTGGCACAGATGATCCGTAAACTGAAGGAGCACAGGGCACTGGAAGTGCACAGAGAGATGACTGATCCTGATGAGAACTGTATGAACCATGGCTGGATGATGCACCACAATGAACTGGATGACCCGTTTGAGCGTGTCTGTAAGGATGACCCCTGCTGTGGTAGGACTGCCCTCCAGAAGATACCCCACAAAACCGCCCGAACCTCGTGGCCTCTTGGCCTCCCTCTCACCACGCTCCTGGCTACAGACCACCTCTATCTGCCGAACAATGTCAACCACCTCGTCAAAAGAGGCACCAGATACCCTATCCCTAGTCGTAAGTAACCGCAGCTGATATATGAGGCCATCAATGAACCTCTTAATCCTCTCCTTATCATTGGGAACCAACCAAACTGCATGACGAGCCAACTCAGAAAATCTCATCTCGTACTGTGTCACAGACATGCCATCCTGACGTAACTGCTCAAACTGTCTATGCTGCTCCTCTCTACGAGACTGCTACACAAACTTCTCCAAAATGAGAACGGAGAACTCCTGCCATGTAAGTGGTGCTGCACCGACCGGTCTGCGCCTCTCATGAGTCTTCCACCATTTGAAGGCAGCCCTAGAAAACTGAAAAGTAGTGAACGAGACCCCAATGGTCTCAAAAATACCCGCTGTCCGAAGCATCCGCTGGCACTTATCCATAAAAACTTGAGCATCCTCTGACTCAGCACCGCTAAATGATGGAGGTCGAAGCCTCCCAAATCTCTCATGTCTCCTCTGCTCATCATCTGCCATAACGAGGACTACCGGGGCTTGAGCAGCTGCAATCGGTTGGGCTGGTAGTGCCCCCGGTATCTGAAGTCCCTACACTACCTGATATGGAGTACGAGCAACAGGGGTATGAGTACCTCCCCCGGCCTGATAAGTGGAAGGTACGGCCTCAGCCGAAACCACCTGAGCAAGGCCATTGCAAACTGTCAATATCTGAGCCAAAACCTTTTGTAGGCCTGGAATCTCAGTGGGCACAACTGGTGCCTGAGCTGGTTCCGCCGGCTCAACTACATCTAGAATCTGCTCCTGAGTTGGAGCAACTGATGGTGCTAAAAGTGCTGCTCCAACTGTTGTATGAGAGACACCTCGACCTCTACCTCGACCCCGGCCTCTCGCGGCCCTAACTGGTGGCACTGGAAGCTGACTGTCTGATCCGGTAGTACGTGTCCTCACCATCTATAAGAGAACAGAATAAAAGAAATTTTGTTTCCAAAATCAAAAAATTCGCACGACAGAATGCAAGAAGGTGAAATTTTCCTAAGGGTTCGGCAGCCTCTCAAAGATAAGTACAGACGTCTCCGTACCGATCCACAAGACTCTACTAAACCTGCTCATGACTCCTGAGACCTACGTAACCTAGGCTTTGATACCAACTTGTCATGACCCCAAGATCGCACATGTCGTGATGGCGCCTATCTCAATACTAGGCATGCCGACAATCTCAATAAACCACCAAATCTTTGAAGTTTGAGAACATAATATTTGAATATCCATAGAAAAATCTCACAAATTACTGACATAAGATACATTCCCAAAACTCGGTGTCACTGAGTACATGAGTATCTAATATGAATATAAAGTCTGACTAACAAAACACTGTCTGAAAGTATAGAACAATACAATAACTGAAAGAAAGGGAGTCATTGTCAGCGGACTCCAGGCAGCTACCTTGATAGTCTCCAACTGATAGCACTCTAAGATCTAACGGTTGACGTGTCCGAAAGCACCTGGATATGCACACGAGGTTTAGAGTGTAGTATGAGTACAACCAACTTAATAAGTAACAAGACTAACCTCTGGGATGAAAATAGTGACGAGCTCCGCAGGTACACTCCAGTATAAATAATAACAATACAGAAATGTAGGCATGCTTTCAAGTTCAACAGTTGCTTTAAGTGCAAATAAAACAGATCAATTCTGAAAAATACGAGGAATATGACATCTCTGTATCAACATGCCAATGTACATACTGTATGTCATGCACCTTAGTGAAAACTCCGTGTACTCACAATTTAAAATACTCAATCACTCAGTATTGTATATGGCCAATCCAGCCAAGGGAAGATCCATCCCAAATATATATATATATATATATATATATATATATATATATATATAATCAACTGACAATTAGTCACTCAGCACTATATAAGGCCAATCCAGCCCAGCGGAAGATCCATCCCCGAATAATATATATATCAACTACGCTCGCTATGGGGGTGCAGACTCCGGAGGGGCCCCTTCAGCCCAAGCGCTATAATAGCCAGATCTAGGCATAAATAAATAAACATAACTATCACTCTGAATCTCCAGTCTCTTGGGCTCTCAATGACATGAAAAAATCAACCCGGCATGATGATATGAAGTATCAATGAATAACAACAGAGACTGAGATATGATATGCAAGTGATAAATGTGACTGAGTACAAAATTGTAATTTAAATAAATAATTCAACAACAATATGACTCATGTGGTCCCAAAATATATCGGCGTGTAGCCTAAACATGATCTTAAATATGAGTCTCAGCTCAATTTCTCTAACACGTGGAGTATATGCGGATAATGACATTTATTTAATTATGCAACTCCATGTAATTAATTAAGTCACAATTCCTATGATGCACGCTCACATACCCATCACCTAGCGTGTGCATCATCTCCAAACAATTCATACAACATGTAATTTAGGGATTCATACCCTCAGAACCAAGTTTAAAAGTGTTACTTACCTCAAACCCTGTAATTTCTTTATCCTCTATGCCCTTGCCTCGTGAATTGGTATCCGAAAGCCTCGTATCTAGCCATAATTAATTTGATTTAGTCAATACAAATTATTGGAATTAATTCCATAAGAAAATACTAATTTTCCAATAAAATCCGAAATTTAACTCAAAAATTGACCGTCGGTCCCACGTCTCGGAATCCGACAAAAGTTACAAAATTCAAAAGTCCATTCAACTACGAGTCCAACCATACCAATTTTACTAAATTCCAACATCAACTCGGCTTCCAAATCCTCAAATCTTATTTTTAAATCCCTAGGTTTAAATCCTCGATTTACACCTTAAAGACACGTAATCTAGTCGGAGTATTTGATGATAATTCAATATTATGGAGTAGAAATGATCACAAGTGACTTACCTCAAGTTTTCTGTGAATTCTCTCAGAATATCGCCCCAAAAACCGTGCTTGAAAGTTCAAAAATGGCAAAACTCGGAACCCCTTCGAAATGTATATTGTCTAGGGGTTCCGCACCTACAACTCACTTAGCCGCTTTTGGGGTCTCGCAGGTGCGAGAAACCAACCGCTTCTGCGGTTTGCCAAGGCATCCACTGCCTTCGCTTCTGCGGGCTCGTATTTATGAGGCTCAGTCCTCTTCTGCGCCCATCCGTCCGCATATGCAATCACGCAGGTGAGGAAAATCCCTCGCACCTGCGACCACGGCCTCACAATACCTTGCCCGTATCTACGCTTGCCAAGCTCGCTTCTGCGAGCTCGCACCTGCGATCCAATTTCCGCAGGTGCGATTGCATCAGATGGCAGAAACT
Source organism: Nicotiana tabacum (assembly GCF_000715075.1). Lineage (NCBI taxonomy): Eukaryota > Viridiplantae > Streptophyta > Magnoliopsida > Solanales > Solanaceae > Nicotiana > Nicotiana tabacum. Next base: position 42,046,634 of record NC_134101.1, read on the forward strand.
TTTAGATTTTCTTCTAAGTCTGAATTCGATCCGTTAACCATATGAAACGCACCCGAGGCCCCCGGGGCCTCAACAAAATATACCAACAAGTCCTAAAATATCATACGAACTTAGTCGAGGCCTCAAATCACATCAAACAATGTTAAAACCATGAATCATACCCCAATTCAAGCCTAATGAACTTTGAAACTTCCAATTACTACAAACGATGCCGGAACCTATCAAATCACGTCCGATTGACCTCAAATTTTGCACACAAGTCATAAATGACATAACGGACCTATTCAAATTTCCAGAATTGGATTCCGACCCCGATATCAAAAAGTCAACCCCCCCCGGTCAAACTTTCCAAAAATTTAACTTTCGTCATTTCAAGCCTAATTCCACTACGGACTTTTAAATAATTTTTCGGACATACTCATAAGTCCAAAATCACCATATGGAGTTATTGGAATCACTAGAATTCAAATCCAAGGTCATTTACACATAAGTCAATATCCGGTCATCTTTTCCAACTTAAATTTTCAATTATGAGACTAAGTGTCTCATTTCACTTCGAATAACCTAGTAAGTCATAAAATAATTGTAAAGCAAAAATTGAGCAGTAAATGGTAGAACGGGGTTATAATACTCAAAATGACCGCCCGAGTCGTTACATTCTACCAATTCAATAAGCGAGTTTGTATTGTAACATTGGATTAACATTTTCTTATTCTTTAACTCTATTTGTGATGACTTTCTCTATATCTATGAAGTAGTTACCTTAGGGTTTGACATGATTTGGTGACTTGGGTGTTGTTTATAGATTTGACTACTATTTAATTTCTTGAATTTATTGGAGAAGCTTTAATATTAGTTGTGATTTTACTCTTTATAGTGTTTAATCGAAAGAGGAACATTTTATTGAATATTATTGCAGTGTATGCCTTAGTTTATTTTGGTAATTATTTGAAGTAATCAAGAGAGCTTTTTGAGTTACTATTTAAATTAAGATTGAGAAATACTCGTGAGAAGTTTTTCTTATATCATTCCTACCAATAGATGCTTTGTGATGACCCAAAACTTTATATTTAAATTTAATAATTATTTATGTATTCTAAAACCTCAAAAAATACTATTCATTATTTATTGACTTGCGTGCGCAATCTGTATAATTTTTTAGAAAATTTTTATATGAAAAATTGATTAAAATGTTAAATAGAGCCTTAAAACTTAACTGAGTTGACTTTGGTCAATATTTGGAGCAAACAGACTCGAATCAGTATTTTGACAGTATTGGTAGGTCCGTATCATGATTTGGGACTTGGGCGTATGCCCAGAATTTAATTTGAAGGTCCCTAGCTTGAATTATCACCAGTTGGCGAAAACTAGAAGTCTAAAAGCTTAAAGATTTTAAAGTTTGACCAAAAGTTGACTTTTATTGATATCGGAGTCGGATTCGAGTTTTGAAAATTTTCATAGGTCCATTATATCATTTATGACTTGTGTGCAAAATTTGAGGTCAATCGGACTTGATTTGATAGGTTTCGGCATCGAATGTAGAAGTTAAAAATTCTTAAGTTCCTTAAGCTTGAATTGTGGTATGATTTGTGATTTTAGCGTTGTTTTATATGATTTGAGGTTTTGACTAAGTTCGTATGATATTTTAGGACTTGGTGGTGTATTTGGTTGAGGTCCCGGGGGCCGCGGGTGAGTTTCAGATGGTTAACAGGTTGAATTTTGGACTTGGAACTTTGCTGGAATTTTTCTGATGCACTGTCTGGTTTTCTTCTTCGCGTTCGCGATAGAGATCTCGCGTTCGCGAAGAGGAACTGGAGGCAGGTGAAATTTACACTTTGCGTTCGTGAAGAGGGGACCGCGTTCGCTAAGGGGGAAAGAGTAGTGTTCATCGCGAACGCGTGGAAGCGTTCGCGTTCGCGTAGAAGGGCAAGGCCTGGCCGGGCACCGGGCAATAAGGCTTTGCATTCGCGTAGGTGAGACCACGTTCGCGAAGGCCAAGTTTGGCAAGGCATCGCGTTCGCGAAGAAGAAATTCCTGGACAGCAGAACTTAAGTTCTCGAAATGGGATTTCGTCCCATTTTTCATTATTCAAGATTTTGAGCTCGGGTAAGGCGATTTTTGGGCGATTTTCACGGAAAAATATTGGGGTAAGTGTTCCTTATCCTATATTAATTATATTTCATGATTCCATACTCATTTACATCATGAATCCGTGAATTTATGGAAGAAAAATCAGATTTTTATAAAATCTTCCAAAAATATAAAATGAAGATTTGAAAGCCAATCCGATGTCGGAATTCGATAATTTTTGTATGGTTGAAATCGTATCGGAACGGGTGTTCGAATTTCGTGAGCTTTTTTGGGATTCGATACATGGGTCCCACTATTGATTTTTGAAATAAATATCGGATTTTAATCCGGAAAATTAGTAAATTAATATGAAATCAATTTCTACGATTTGTATTGAGTATATTAAATTGTTTATGATTAGATTTGAAAATTTCGGACATGAATTCGCGAGGCAAAGGTTTACTGGAATCTTGAGTTGGTTGCAAATCGAGGTAAGTGTCATGGTTAACCTTAACTTGAGGGAATAGAACCCTTGAATTATTTGCTACGTGAATTTCATGTGTAACGATGTATAGGTAAGGTGACGAGTTCCTATACTTTGTCAAATTAATTGTTTGCTTAATTATTTAAATATCTTAAATTAATTTAAGACACGAATTAATTGTTGTAAGAATTGTTTCTCTCATATTCCTTGTCAAATATTAATTCTTGAATTCCTGCAATTATTGTTACATATTTATTTGATTTATGTGTTTTAATTGCTACTTGACATTTAGCATATTAAATATTAAACTGTCTATTTTCTCCCTGATTTTCACAATTAATTGCTACTTGTCATTATTTGTTTCATAAATAAATTATGATTATTATATGACTTGATGCTTAATATTTTCTTATTGAACGTGGCATTTATTGAAGTATTTTTTATTATATTTAAGAGTTGTTAAAATATATTGGGGGATCGGGTTGCACGCCGCAACGGAAATGAAAATGAATATATTGGGGGATCGAGTTGTATGCCGTAATAGGTTTATTTAAAGTTTATATTATTGGAGCGGGTTGCACGCCGCAATAGAATTTAATTGAAAGGTTATATTGTTGGATCGGGTTGCATGTCGCAACGAATTTTATTCTAAGTTTATATTGTTGGAGCGGGCTGCACGCCGCAATAAAAATAAATTGGGGGATTATGACTGTTGAATTGACTTCAATTATTGATATTATTTACCGGTCTTACTACTATTCCTATTATTATTATTATTATTATTATTATTATTATTATTATTATTATTATTATTATTATTATTATTATTACTATTACTATTATTATTATTATTATTATTATTATTATTATTATTATTATTATTATTATTATTATTATTATTATTATTATTATTATTATTATTATTATTATTATTATTATTATTATTATTATTATTATTATTATTATGTACAGGTTAATGTAAGCGACCTGCCTTAGCCTCGTCACTACTTCGTCGAGGTTAGGCTCGGCACTTACAGAGTACATGGGGTCGGTTGTACTCATACTACACTCTGCACTTCTTGTGCAGATTTCGGAGTTGGTCCCAGCAGCGTACTATAGACTTGCTCGGATTTCAGTTACCCAGAGGAGACTTGAGGTATAACTGCACAGCGTCCGTAGTTCTGAAGTCCCCGTCTACTTTATTTTAGCTGTGTGTTTTCTTTCAGACAGCTTTACTTTATTCATACCCTTATTTGTATTATTCTAGAAGCTCGTGCACTTGTAATTCCAATTCTGGGATGGTATTTAAACATCGCGATTATTATGGATTATTCACTTTATTTTAGACTTTATTTTCGCATTTGTTTTTTTATTATTAATTAATTTAAAATTGTGTTAAAATGGCAAATTATATTCTAACGTTGGCTTGCCTAGCAAGTGAAATGTTAGGCGCCATCACGATCCCGAAGGTGGAAATTTCGGGTTGTGACATGCTTGCAAGTTCAACGCAATTCATGTTAGTTTATTTGAAAGATTGAGATTTAATTGAGAGAGGATTCGAATCGAAAGTATAAGCTAATCACCTATAAAATTTATGAGAATCGATAGAACTTTAAGAGTGAAATATAAAAGTGTCAAATTCAGGATAACAGTCTTGTACCTATCATGTCAAAACTCTTATCCTTCGTCTTGATAGTAATCCATTGCTCTACTCTATAGTTATCTGTGATCAATTGTTAATTATGTTAATTTTAATAGTTAATTTTAGTTCATAATCATTCTTCATCCTGAATAGTATTTAAGCCAGAAATTATTTGAACATTATTTAAATCAAATCCACGTGGAGACAATAATTAAACTATATTATCTTTGGCTAGCGAGTATTAATTTCGTGTTGTATTTTGCGCTCGTCAAATTTTGGCGTCGTTGCCGGGGATTGACAATCAATAGTATTCAAAAATAGTTTTTGGTGCTAATTTAGAAACCAATTTTATTTTATTCTTCACATGTTTTCTCTTCTGTATGCAGGTAACATGTTTAACTTCTCTGGTGTATGACTCAATCTTCTTCAAAAGAAGTGATTCCATACGATCCAAAGGTGGAAAAGCGTTAGCGACAATTGAGGAAAGAGAAAGAACTCACCGGAAAATTCTTGGGGAAACCTTCAACCCAAGAACACATGGCTAAGAATGGTGATGATGGGGTAGACTTAGCTGTAAGAGAGGCACTACAACATAGAGAACAAACTGCATGGATAGCAGCTGAAGCGGCCCTTAGAGCTGCTGATGAGACTGTCGAAGAGGATGGAGGTCGAATATTTAATCTAAATCGACTACTGGTTGAAGACCAGTTCGAAAATATGGCCCCCAGGCCTAGGAGAGCATTAGGTGATTATGCCAGACCAATATACAATCAGGGATTGTTAAGTGTTAGACCTCCACCCATAGCAACAAATAATTTTGAGTTGAAGAAAGGGCTGCTTCAAACCATCCAGAATAACGGTGTCTTTATAGGGAAGGTGAATGAAGATCCTAACACTCACTTGATGGACTTTGAGGAAATCGTGAACACCTTCCAGTACAACAGAGTGTCAAAAGATGCAGTCTACTTAAGGGCATTCCCATTTTCACTGAAGGATGACGCAAAACACTGGCTTCGAAGTTATCAACTAGGTCTATCAGGATATGGAAAGATATGACTAAAAGTTTCTTGACATGTACTTCTAAGTTGCAAAAATAGTGAAATTCAGAAAGGAAATTCACAACTTCTGCCAAAAGGACACTGAAATAGTCTTCGAAGCTTGGGAAATATTCAAGAAAATAGTGAGAAACTGTCAGCATAATGGAATCAAAATGTGGATGCAATTCCAGAACTTTTGGGATGGACTGAAACCTTCCTCATGATGACTCTGAATACTGGAGTTTGAGGTCTTTTAATGAAGAAAACTCCAGAGGAGATTGTTGCGATTCTTGATGAGCTCTCTGAAGATGCTAACCAATGGCTTGCTGAGCGTAATGATAGAAGAAAATCAAAAGAGCCAAGACTTCCCATTTGAGCTTTGCAAAAACAAAGTAAATGTTAAAATGACGCTACTTGGCAAAAGAGCTTTGCAGCTCTCCTAGTCGAGGGCCAAGATTTTCGATTTGAGCGATGGATTCGAATACTGACAGCTTCACATGTTTGATTTGAGGATTTTTTTATCCCTTTTCCTATCCCATCAGCTAAAAGATTAAAGGTACATACTACCTCATCCGTTTCAATTTAGGTGATATAGTTTGACTTGACATAAAGTTTAAGAAAAAAATGATAATTTTTAAAATATGTGGTCCTAAATGTTTAGGGGGCAAAAGCTTTGTTGGGTCATGACATTTGTGTGACTATACAAGTTTCTCATTAAGGGTAAGATGGTAAAATAAAAAGTTTAAAGTTAAATTTTTTCTAAATATAAAAATATGTCATTCTTTTTGGAACATGCTAATAAATAAAGTGTGTCATTTAAACTAAAACAGAGGGAATATGTAACAAACAAGAGATTACACTCGAACCAACTGATTGTATTAACTCACCAAACGGAATTACAATAACCAAATGTCCACAGAATAATAGAAAAGAACACTAAGGGAAATAGAGACGAGATGAGAAAAGAAATTGTAATAGGAAACTAAGAAGAAAAGGGATGAGATACAAATTCTGAAGAGGAGATGAGAAGTACACACTTGAGCTGAAGCTTCAACATAATTTGCATAATCCTTCTTTCTAACATCGTAGTCCTTTTTATCCACTTGTTAACTGGGCCTGGATCCCAAATATAATTCTCCAACATTTTACTCGGTCCAATAATCTCAATTGACCCAGTCTCATTTATCTCTTCTAGCCTATAGGCTCTTATGGAATCAACTTGGTTCACAACAACACTCATGCCCTCAAAAAGAACCTTGTTCTCAAGGTTCAAGAAAGTAAATCTTGTAGGGCAATTTAGAGTATTATAAACACATGGGCTGCGATAGGCAAAAACCTTTAGGAACAGTATCATAATTTGGTTGGTAGCTTGGAGTTTAGACTTGGGTTCATCTTTATTGCTTAACTTCATAAGAACAATAAATGTATTCCAGATAACATGGCAAACAAGTATAACAATTTGAGATGTGTCCAAAAGAGAAAAGCACCTAATGTTGTCACTCAATCACTCAAGCTTCCATAGGTTATTTGTCTGAGCTTAGCAACACTATTTGTTGTCCTAGGAAGGGATATTTGCTATACTTTTCAATAGCAACTCACAGCTAGCAGTATCTGTGATGCCATTTTTACTCCCTATTTCTTCAATTTCAATTCCAGGATCAAATGGGAAGTGTATGAATATATGCTTGTGTATCAATCGGGTTCAATCCAAGATCAAGGGGTCACTCCTCTCCCAAAGTGAGTAGAGCACTTCACTGTTAACCAAAGATTCTCCGGCTTTCGAGAACAATTATCAAACGCGTGGCACACACCATTTTGTGAGTTCTCTTCATCTCTATAAGTGATGTTGTAACCTTCTCCATCCTTAATGACCAAATAAAGTCCATAGTCACCAATAATTAGACTGTGATTCACGTATAATTCAGTCTCAGACTCCAGATTTTTGTTGCAAATCGGATGTCACGACCCAAAATTACACCGTCGTGATGGCACCTATCTTAATACTAGGCAAGCCGACAACCTCAATAAACCACGATTTCCTTTAAGTTTGAAAACATAATATTTAAATACAATACAAAAATCTCGCAAATACCGATACCAAACACTCTCAAAACCCGGTGTCACTGAGTACATAAGCATTTAAATGATAACAATATCTAACTGAGAAAACACTGTTTGAAAATATAGAACAATACAAAAACTGGAAGGAGAGAGAGTTAAGGTATGCAGACGTCAAGCAGCTACCTCGATAGTACTAGCAACCGCTGTTCCAGAAGTACTTAGATCTGCACACGAGGTGTAGGGTGTAGTATGAGTACAACCAACTCAGCAAGTAACAATACTAAATAAAGAGCTGAAGATAGTGACGAGCTTTACAGCTAAGTCCAATCACAATAATTTCCAACATAAGAAGGTAGGCATGCTTTCAAGTTCAACATTTAAAACACAAACAATAATTACATATCAAATTTGACTTAAACAGAAGATAATATCTTTCAGAAATTTCCAAAACAGTGATATATGACAGCTGAAGTGCAACAATAATAAAATCAATGCATCCTCTCAGAGCAACAGACACTCAGTACTCCCATTCACTCCAACATCACAATCACTCTTTCCTAATAGTCACTCATTACTCTCAATCACTCAGCACTCGGCACTCGACACTCGCACTCAGTAGGTACCTGCACTCACTGGGGATGTGTACAGACTCCGGAGGACCTCCTTCAGCCCAAGTGCTATAACAAGCCAATCATGGTATATAACAATGAAACATGCTGCAGCGTGCAGCCCGATCCCATAAATATCCTCATAATCAGGCCCCCGGCCTTATTCAGTGATTAACATCTCCAGTCTCTCGGGCTCTCAGAAATCATGATAAGCAGCCCAAACAAAAAAGATATGATGCATCAATAATGAACAATAGAGACTGAGATGAAATGTGCAGTAAAACTATAACTGAGTACAAAATAACAATTTAGCAGATAATTCAACAAGTACCCGACCTCTATGGGTCCCTACAGTGTAAACACATGGTGTAAACATGATTTATAGTTTGATTTCTCTAATACGTGGAAAATGTGCGGATATCAACAGATTATTCAACTACACAGTTCCATGGAATTCATCAAGTCACAATTCCTACGGTGTATGCCTACACTCTCGTCACCTAGCATGGGCATCACCTCAAAACCAATCACGTATCACACAATCCGGGGTTTCATACCCTCAGGACCAAATTTAGAACTGTTACTTACCTCAAACTGTGTAAGTATTTATCCTGCTATGCCTTTGCCTCATGAATCGGCCTACGAATGCCTCGAATCTAGTCACAATTAATTCGATTCAGTCAATACAAATTATAGGAATTAATTCCATATGAAAATATAAAATTTTCTAACAAAATCTGAAATTGCACTCAAACATTGCCCGTGGAGCCCACGTCTCGGAAACCGAAAAAATGTTACAAAATATGAACGCACATTCAACCACGAGTCCAACCATACAAATTTTACCAAATTCCGACATCAACTCGACCCTCAAATCCTCAAATCTTATTTTCAAATCCCTAGGCCCAAGTCCTCGAATTTCACCTCAAAAATACGTAATCTAGTCGGAATAATCGATGATAATTCAATATTATTAACTAACAATGATCACAAGTGACTTACCTTAAGATTTCCCGTGATTTCTCGCTCTAATATCACCTTAACCCGTGTTGAAAATGTCCAAATTGACAAAAATGTCGGAACCCCTCTGTTTTGTAATCTGCCCAGAGGTTTCGCATCTGCGGTATTTTAACCGCTTCTGCGCAACCGCTCCTGTGGTTTTTCCTTCCGCTTCTGAACCCTTTTCGCTTCTGCGGACGCGCTTCTGCGATGAAGCCTGCCCTTCCGCGTTCTGCTTCTGCGATCACAAAGCGGCAAAACTCCGCACTTGCGCACACTGCCTTGCCAGCACCTCCCTACTTATGCGCTTTCCCAGCTCGCTTCTGCAAGAAAATGTCCGCGGGTGCTATTGCACCAAAAGGCAAAATTTTCAAATTTTTTCCTAAAGTCCAAATTTCGATCCGTTAACCATCCAAAATTCATCCGAGGCCCCCGAGACCTTAACCAAACATACCAACAAATCTTAAAACATCATACAAACTTAGTTGAAAATTTAAATCACATCAAACAACGCTAAAATCACGAATCATACCCAATTCAGGCTTAATAAAACTATGAATTTTCAACTTCTACATTTGATGCCGAAACCTATCAAATCAAGTCTGATTGACCTCAAATTTTGCACACAAGTAATAAATGACATAACAGACCTATTCAAATTTTCAGAATCAGATTCTAACCCCAATATCAAAAAGTCAACTCCTCGATCAAACTTCCAAACAAAATTTTCTATTTTAGCCATTTCAAGCCTAATTTAACTATAGACTTTCAAATAATTTTTCGGACACGCTCCTAAGTCTAAAATCACCATATGGAGCTTTTGGAATCATCAAATCTCTATTCCGAGGTCATTTACATATAAGTCAACATCCAGTCAACCTTTTCAACTTAAGTTTTAAACCTTGGAACTAAGTGTTCCAATTCATTCCAAAACTTCACCAGACCCGAACCAATTACCCCGGCAAGTCAAATAACAACCGTAAAGCGCAATTTGAGCAGTATAGGTGTGGATATTTTCTCCGCATCTCCCGCTCAATCTCCCAGGTAGCTTCTCCGACTGGCTGGCCTCTCCACTGCACTTTCACTGAAGCTATGTTCTTTGATCTCAGCTTTCAAACCTGCTGGTCTAAAATGGCGACTGACTCCACATCATAAGTCAAATTACCATCCAACTGCACTGTGCTGAAATCCAAAACATGAGACGGATCTCCAAAATATTTCTGGAGCATAGATACATGAAACACTGGATGAACACCCGATAGACTAGGCGGCAATGCAAGTTCATAAGCCACCTCTCCAATCTTCTTAAGTATTTCAAAAGGCCCAATATACCGAAGACTCAACTTGCCCTTCTTCTCGAACCTCAACACACTTTTCATGGGTAAAACCTTGAGCAGAACCTTCTCCCCAACCATATAAGCAACATCACGGACCTTCCAGTCGGTATAACTTTTCTATCTAGAATGCGCCGTGCGAAGTCGATCCTGAATCAATTTAACCTTTTCCAAAGCATCCTCCACCAAATCAACACCCAATAGCCTAGCCTCAACCGGCTCAAACCAACCCACCAGAGACCGACACCATATCCCATATAAAGCCTCATACGAAGCCATCTGAATGCTCGATTGGTAGCTGTTATTGTAAGCAAACTCCACGAGTGGCAGAAACTGATCCTAAGAACCCCTATAATCAATAACACAAGCGCGTAGTATATCCTCCAATATCTGAATAGTGCGCTCGGACTGTCCGTAAGTCTGAGGGTGAAATGTTGTACTCAACTAAACCTATGTGCCCAATTCTTGCTGCACTGCTCTCCAAAACTGTGATGTAAACTGTGTGCCCTGATGTGAAATGATGGACATTAGCACACCGTGAAGGCGAACAATCTCGCGGATATAAATCTCAGCCAACCACTCCGTAGAATAAGTAGTACCGACTGGAATAAAATGTGAGGACTTGGTCAACCGATCTACAATCACCCAAACAACATCAAACTTTCTCAATGTCTGTGGGAGTCCAACTACAAAGTCCATGGTAATACGCTCCCACTTCCACTCCGAAATTTCAAGTCTCTGAAGCAATCCGCCTGGTCTCTGATTCTCGTACTTCACATGTTGACAATTTAAACACCGAGCTACAAACCCAACTATATCTTTCTTCATTTTTCTCCACCAATAGTGCTGCCTCAAGTCCTGGTACATCTTAGCGGTACCCGGATGAATGGAATACCGTGAACTGTGGGCTTCCTCAAGAATCAATTCTCACAACCCGTCCACATTAGGCACACAAATATGACACTGCATCCACAATACCCCATCATCCCCAATAGTAACATCTATGGCATCACCGTGCTGAACTGTGTCCTTCAGGGCAAGCAAATGAGGATCATTATACTAGCGCTCTCTGATGCGGTCATGTGGATCGGGTGGCACACAAGCTAGAACCCGACTGGGCTCTGAAATATCTAATCTCACGAACTGATTGGCCAGGGTCTGAACATAAATTGCAAAAGGCCTTTCACTACAAGAATAAATGCAAGGCTACCCATACTTACTGCCTTTCTACTCAAGGCATCGGCCACCACATTGGCCTTCCCGGGATGATACAATATAGTGATATCATAGTCCTTTAGCAGCTCTAACCATCTCCGCTACATCAGATTAAGATCCTTCTATTTGAATACGTGCTCAAGACTCCGATGATCTGTAAATACCTCACAAGACACTCCGTAGAGATAATGCCTCCAAATCTTCAATGCATGAATGATGGCTGCCAACTCTAAATCATGAACATAGTAAATCTTTTCATGTGGCTTCAACTGGCGCGAAGCATAAGAAATTACTCTACCCTCCTGCATTAAGACACACCCAATACCAATCCGAGAAGCATCACAATACACTATATAAGAGCCTGAAGCTAAAGGTAAAACTAGGACTGAAGCTGTGGTCAAGGCAGTCTTGAGCTTCTGAAAGCTCTCTTCACACTCATCCGACCACCTGAATGGAGCACCTTTCTGGGTCAATTTAGTCAAAGACGATGCAATAGATGAGAGGCCCTCCAGAAAGCGACGATAATAACCGGCCAAACCGAGAAAACTCCAAATCTCAGTAGCTGAAGATGGCCTGGGCCAACTCTGAACTGCCTCTTTCTTCTTCAGATCTACCTTAATTCTTTCACTGGACACTATGTGTCCCAAGAATGCCGCCGAACTAATCCAGAACTCACACTTAGAGAATTTGGAGTCTCTCCTCTCTCAGCCTTTGTAATACAATACCCAAGTGTTGTGCATGCTCCTCCTGGCTACATGAGTACACCAGGATATCATCAATAAATACTACGACAAATGAATCAAGATACGACTTGAATACGCCATTCATCAAGTGCATAAATGATGCTGGGGCGTTGGCCAGCCCAAAAGACATCACGAGAAATTCATAGTGACTATAACGAGTCCTGAATGCCGTATTTAGAATATCCGAATCCCGAATCTCGAATTTTTAATTGGTGATACCCAGATCTCAAATCAATTTAGGAGAATACCCTCGCTCCTTGAAGCTGGTCAAATAAATCATCAATACGCGGCAAAGGATACTTGTTCTTGATTGTAGCTTTGTTCAACTGCCTGTAATCGATGCACATCCGCATAGTACCATCTTTTCTTTTTTACAAACAAAATCAGTGCACCCCAAGGCGACACACTAGGCCTAATAAACCTCTTATCAAGAAGTTCCTGAAGTTGCTCTTTCTATTCTTTCAATTCAGCTGGTGCCATATGATATAGAGGAATAGAAATGGGCTGAGTGCCCAACACCAAGTCAATACCGAAATCAATATCCCTATCGGGTGGCATACCCGGCAGATTTGCAGGAAATACATCTGGAAAGTCTCGCACTACCAGTACAGAATCAATAGTAGGAGTATCAACACCGACATCCCTCACAAAGGCCAAATAAGACAAACACCCCTTCCCAACCATACGTTGAGCTTTCAAATAAGAAATTACCCTCCTGGGAACATAATCTAGAGAACCTCTCCACTTGACCTTTGGCAACCCCGGCATCGACAATGTCACAGTTTTTACGTGATAGTCCAGAATAACATGACATGGAGACAACCAATCCATACCCCAGATTACATCGAAATCAACCAACTAAGCAATAAGAGATCAACTCTAGTCTCCAGGCCCCCAATAGTTACTACACACGACCGATAGACACGATCCACAGTAATAGTATCACCCATCGGTGTAGATACACAAACATGTGAACCTAAGGACTCATGGGGCATGTCCAGATAATGAGTAAAGTACGATGATACATACGAATAAGTGGAACCAGGGTCAAATAATATAGAAGCTTCCCTGTGGCACACTAAGACAATACCTGTGATCACTGCATCTGAAGAAACAACATCTGGCCTGGTAAGAAAAGAATAGAATCGGGCCTGACCGTAACCTGATCGGCCTCCCCCTCTTGGGCGACCCCTAGCTGACTAAGCCCCACCCCGAGCTGGCTGGGTGGGTGGCAAAATAACTGGTGCTGAAGTCGTAATCTGACTCCTCTACTGCACTGGACCTCCCGGGAGACGAGGACACTGCCTCCACATATGCCGAAACTCCTCGCCCTCAAAGCAACTCCCCGATACTGGTAGTGGTGGGGAATAAATCGGGCCCCGAGAACCAGAATAACCGCCATAAGCACCCGGTGTAAATGAACCCTGAACTGAAGGGGCACGGGACGAACTCTAGGCTGGAAGGGCACTAAGAGATGACTAACCCTGATGAAAACTGTATGAACCATGGCCGGATGATGCACCACGGTGAACTGGAAGACCTGTCTGAGCGTGCCTGTAAGGACGACCACCTGAAGGAACGCCACTTAAACCACCCGGTTCACGAGGCCTCTTGGCCTCCCTCTCTCCACGCTCTTGTCTAAGGTCCATCCCTATCTGCCGAGCAGTGTCAACCACCTCGTCAAAAGTAGCACCAGATACCCTCTCCCGAGTCATAAGCAACCGTATCTGATATGTGAGGCCATCAATGAACCTCCTAATCCTATCCATATCAGTGGGAACCAACCAAACTGCGTGACGAGCAAACTCAGAAAACCTCAGCTCATAATGGGTCACAGACATGCCATCCTGCCGAAGCTGCTCAAACTGTCTGTGCAGCTCCTCCCTACGAGACTTTGGCACGAACTTCTCCAAAAAGAGAACAAAGAACTCCTGCCATGTAAGTGGTACTACTTTGACCGGCCTGCGCCTCTCATAAGCCTCCCACCATCTGAAGACAACCACAAAAAACTGAAAAATTAGTGAACGAGACCCCACTGGTCTCCAGAATATTCGATGTCTGAAGCATCCGCTGGCACTTATCCAGGAAACCCTGAGCATTTTCTGACTCAACACCGCTAAATGATGGAGTTCAAAGCCTCCCAAATCTCTCAAGTCTCCTCTGCTCATCATCTTCCATAACAGGGACTACCGTGGCCTGAGCAGTTGCAGCTGGCTAGGCTGGGCTAGGCTGGTAGTGCCCCCGATATCTGATGTCCCTGCACTACCTGCTCTGGTGTATGGGGAACAGGGGTATGAGTGCCTCCCCCGACCTGAGAAGTGGCTGGTGCGGCCTGAGCCAAAACCACCTGAGCAAGGACAGTGCAAACTATCAATATCTGGGCCAAAAGCCTCCTGAAGGCCTGGAATCACAATGCTACAAGTTTTGTGCCAACTGCTGTACGAGCTACACCTCGACCTCTACCTCGTCCCCAGTCTCTACCATGGCCCTAGCCTCTCGCGGCCCTAACTGGTGGCACTGGTGGCTGACCGTCTGATCTGGTAGTATGTGAGAGAATAGAATAACAAAAATTTAGTTTCCGGAATCAACAAATTCGCACGACAGCATACAATAAAGTGAAATTTTCCTAAGGGTTCGCCAGCCTCTCGAAGATAAGCACAGACGTCTCCACACTGATCCAAAGACTCTACTAAACCTGCTCATGACTCGTGAGACCCATGTAACCTAGGCTCTGATACCAACTTGTCACGACCCAAAATCACACCTATCGTGATGGCGCCTATTTTAATACTAGGAAAGCCGACAACCTCAATAAATCACGATTTTCTTTAAGTTTGAAAACATAATATTTAAATACAATACAAAAATCTCGCAAAAATCGATACAAAACATTCCCATAATTCGGTGTCACTGAGTACATGAGCATCTAAATGATAACAATGTTTGACGGATAAAACACCGTCTGAAAATATAAAATAGTACAAAAACTGGAAGGAGAGAGAGTCAAGGTCTGCGAACATCAAGCAGCTACCTCGATAGTCTCCAACAGATAAAACTCCAAAAAACTAGCAACCGATGTGTCCGAAAGTACCTGGATCTGCACATGAGGTGCAGAGTGTAGTATGAGTACAACCAACTCAACAAGTAACAATACTAAATAAAGAGCTGAAGATAGTGACGACCTCTGTGGGTCCCTACAGTGTAAACACATTGTGTAAACATGATTTATAATTTGATTTCTCTAATACGTGAAAAATGTGCGGATATCAACAGATTATTCAACTACACAGTTCCATGGAATTCATCAAGTCACAATTCCTATGGTGTACGCCCACACGCCCGTCACCTAGCATGTGCGTCACCTCAAAACCAATCACGTATCACACAATTCGGGGTTTCATAGCCTCAGGACCAAATTTAGAACTGTTACTTGCCTCAAATCGTGTAATTCTTTATCCTCCTATGCCTTTGCCTCACGGATCGGCCTATGAACGCTTCGAATCTAGTCACAATTAATTCGATTCAGTCAGTACAAATTATAGGAATTAATTCTATATGGAAATACAAATGTTTCCAACAAAATCCGAAATTGCACTCAAAAATTACCCATGGGACCCACATCTCGGAACCCGACAAAAGTTATAAAATATGAACTGACATTCAACCACGAGTCCAACTATATAAATTTTATCAAATTCCGGCATCAACTCGACCCTCAAATCCTCAAATCTTATTTTTAAATCCCTAGGCACAATTCCTCCAATTTCACCTAAAATACAAGTAATCTAGTCGGAAAAATCGATGATAATTCAATATTATTAACTAACAATGATCATAAGTGACTTACCTCAATATTTTCAGTGATTTCTCACTCAAAAATCGCCTCAACCCGTGTTGGAAATGTCCAAATTAATAAAAATATCGGAACCCCTCTATTTTGTAATCTGCCCAGAGGTTTCGCATCTGCAGTATTTTAATCGCTTCTACGCAACCGCTTATATGGTTTTAGCTTCCTCTCCTGCACCCTTTTTGCTTCTGCGAACGACCAGTCCGCTTCTGCAGACGCGGTTCTGCGAAGAAGCTGTCCGCTTCTGCGATGAAGCCTACCCCTCCGCGTTCCGCTTCTGCGATCACAAAGCTGCATCTGCGGTTTCGCAGATGAGGAAAAAACTCCGCACCTGCGCACATTGCCTTGCCAGACCCTCCCCTCTTCTGCGAGCTCGCACCTATGAGTAAATGTCCTCAGGTGCGATTGCACCAGAAGGCAAAATTTTCAGATTTTTTCCTTAAGTCCAAATTCGATCCGTTAACCATCCGAAATTCACCCGAGTCCCCGGGGACCTCAACCAAACATAACAACAATTCCTAAAATATCATACGAACTTAGTCGAAAATTCAAATAATATCAAAAATGTTAAACCATGAATCATACCCCAATTCAAGCTTAATAAAACTAAGAATTTTCAACTTCTACATTCGATGTCGAAACCTATCAAATCAAATTCGATTGACCTCACATTTTGCACACAAGTCATAAATGACATAACGGACCTATTCAAATTTCCAAAATCAGATTTCGACCCCGATATCAAAAAGTCAACTCCCCGGTCAAACTTTCAAATAAAAATTTCTATTTTAGTCATTTCAAGCCTAATTTAACTATGGACTTCCAAATAATTTTTCGGACACACTCCTAAATCCAAAATTATCATACGAAGCTATTGGAATCATCAAAACTCTATTCCGGTGTCATTTACATATAAGTCAACATCGGTCAACCTTTTCAACTTAAGTTTTAAACCTTGGAACTAAGTGTTCCAATTCATTTCAAAACCTTATCGGACCCAAACCAATTACCCAAACAAGTAAAATAACAATCGTAAAGCAAAATTTGAGTAGTAAATGAAAAAACAAGATTGTAATATTCAAAACGACAGGCTGGTTTGTTACATCGGACTAATATTCTCCGTGTCATTTTCTATAAGGGATAACTCTGATAAAATTATCTCGTCTCTATGAGAAATTTTATCAAACACCTCATGCTCGAAAGTTGCTGACAAGCTCTTAACAGACTCGACAGGTGTCATCTTGAGAGATAGGAGCGGATTTGGGTGTTACAGACAACTTAGAGTCCTCTTTATCCTTCACTACAAACTCATCCTTCGATCCCAAAAATGTATCTGTCTGGGACCCCTGCAACTTGGCCTCCAAAGCATCTGTATCTACTCAATCGTCCAAATCAGAAGAATTGAAGCTATTATGTAGAGGAGCAATGATAGGGCCCTGAGGTGGAAGAGTAACCCTAGTCTCGAAACGTACATATTGAAAACGAGTCTGTGAAAGATAGGCTAGACGCTCCACTGAATTGGCAAAGGTCTGTTTCTAGAAGCGCATTACTAAATTCTCTGTAAAATGCTTCCAATCCCAAAATTAGTTGTTTCGATAAAACCAATCAAACCAAGAAAGTGCAGCGCCATCAAGGTAGAGGTAAGCTAGAGATAACCAATCCTTCTCCAAGAAGCCACGAAAGTTGAAGTACCACTCGGCCCAAAAAATCCAACCCGCTGGATCATCATCGCTGAATCGATCTAATAATACCGTCATTGGAGTACAAATCAATGAAAGCACCAATGTAACGAATCAGAGATTACACCCGAACCAACTAATTGTATTAACTCACCAAACGGAATTACAATAACCAAATGTCCACAGAACAATAGCAAACAACACTGAAGGAAATAGAGACGAAATGAGAAAAAAAACTGCAACAAGAAACTAAGAAGAAAGAAGATGAGATACAGATTGAGAAGAGGAGATGAGAAGTACACACTTGAGTCGACGCTTTAACATAATTCGCATAATCCTTCTTTCTAACCTCATAGTCCTTTTTATCCACTTGCTAACTGGTCCTAGATCCCAAATATAATTCTCCAATATTTTACTCGACCCAATAATCTCAATTGACCCCAGTCTCATTTATCCCTTCTAGCCTGCAGGCCCTTATGGAGTCAACTTGGTTTACAACAGAATATATGTTAAAAAACACATGGATACGCCGGCCTGGAACGTTGGGCCTCGGTCAAACTGCAAATAGCATAGCAACAGTTATGCAACTACTTTTTCCGTCATTTTCTTTTTTGATAAAGTTGGTTAGTAACCCGTTTGGCCAATCTTTTTCAAAGCTAAACACACTTTTTTTTTCAAAGTTGAAGCGTTTGACTAAGTTTTTAAAAGGAAAAAAAAGAGCTTTTGATTTTAAGCAGAAGCAGTTTTTGAAAAAGCAGAAAAAAATAACTTCTCCCCAAAATTACTTTTTTGAAAAGTACTTTTGAAAAAAATACACTTAAAAGCATTTTTTAAAAGTTTGGCCAAGCACTAATTATTGCTCATAAGTGTTTTTCAAATTAATTAACGAATACAAACTGCTTCGGTCAAACAGGCTATAAGACAGATTTGTGTAATTAAATTAATGATGATCTTTTGACTGATTATTTTACGCTTGATATATTTATAATCGCTTCCCTAGTGAAGATTATCTAAACCAAATATGAATTATCTCGTTACGAAACTATGGATCATATTTTACCGTATATTTGGCCAGTGCATGAGAAAAACTATTTGAATCAACTAGAGAAGTCTGACAACTATTGCAAAAGAGGTTTTTAATATATGTGTTTTTCTAACTTAAATAACATTCTTCATGATATGCACTATTTGTTTTTACATTTACAATAAATTAAAAATAGTAATTAGAAAAACTTGGAATTACAAAATTGTCTAAACATTTCTAGCATAAACTTAAAAGGAAAAAGAAAAACAGAGATGACTTCCAAACAGAAGCTTTCCTAATGATTCAGATTTATGAAAAGAAGTGTTAAAATTATAGTTTACCTCAAAGTCTTAACTATTAGTTCGTCAAATTTAAACAAAGCATTGTATATCCAAAAAATAAAAAATTAATTATAGTATAATTTTATCCAACATGAAATATAGTATTAAAGGATAAAAAAAGTCACTCAAGATATCGTATTAAATTATTTCAATAAGAAACAATGGTTCATATTTTACAAAATATTAATGTCTTTATACATTAAGTCATTAAGAGAGTTACTAAAACGAGGTTTCTAATATATATTATTGTTTCAATTTAGATGTCACACTTTCTTTATTACTCCAGTCCAAAAAGAATAACACATTTGTACAATTGGAAATAATTCAACTTTAAACTCTTCTTTTTACTAATTTTATCATTAATGAGAAGGTTTTATAACCACACAAATATCATGGTCCTACAAAACTCTTACCTCTTAAATTGTTAGGACCATAAATTTCAAATTTTTTTTTTTTAAAACTATGTGCCGAGTCAATATACCTATTTAAATTGAAATGAAGATAGTACTATATGTTTTCTACTAACTCAATAGCAATAATAGGTTTTACATTTCAAAATAACCCAAATGAACGCAATGTAAGGCGGAGAATGCTTTGGAGTTTAGTGATTTGGACCAATCATGAAAAATTATAATTACGAGGCCATCCAATCCAGACACGTGCAGATTTGTTTGGCAGAAACATACAAAAGAAAAAAAGAAAAAAAGTCCGACAAAATGTAAGGTTAATTCAGTGCGTACTGAAGATTGATTGAACTTCCAAATTCTAATAGCCACACTTTTTCACACATGTTAAAATGAATTGAATGTCACCCTTGAAAGAATTGGGCCATCCCAGGTGCCCATACCTTTATGACAAACAATACTTCAAATTTTTAGGCCACACATTTTACTAACACTCAAAAGTTGTTGTCTATCTTTCAATATGCTTTTGAGTACACTGAGGCGTGAATTATAAACAATAGCCTTGGTTTGAATTTTAGTTAGGGCTTAGGGATAATCAAGCTCGAATTGATATTTTTTCTCCGTATGGATTGACTTTTATCTAAGAAAAGATAACTCGATCCATAAAATGATCAAATAAATTAATAATGTAAGTTGTGGTTTTTCATTCTTCCTGAAAATGAAAAAGAAGCCATTTTACTCAATTAGCAATAATTTTTTTTGTAGACTTCTGGGCAGGAAATAAAGAAGAATAAGGAGAAAGTGTCCCCTCCAGTCAAGAATTAGGATCCTCCAAGTTTAACCAGTGAATCAATTTTCAATACTACACATATTTTTATTACAACAAATTTAGTATAATCCCACAAGTCGAGTTTGGGGAAAGTTGTGAGTACACGTATCTTACCTCTATCTTGAAAAGATAGATAGGTTGTTTCTGATAAACTCTTAGCACAGGAAAAAATAAAAAGAGAAGTAGTAGCAACAAGCGGTAACAACAACAAAATAATAAGAACGGAAACGAAATAAACAACATGTAGTCTAGTAAGAAAATACAAGACTAACACT
Source organism: Nicotiana tabacum (assembly GCF_000715075.1). NCBI lineage: Eukaryota > Viridiplantae > Streptophyta > Magnoliopsida > Solanales > Solanaceae > Nicotiana > Nicotiana tabacum. The sequence goes on from NC_134101.1 coordinate 42,067,226, forward strand.
AATACTCAGAGGCAGATGCATACTATACGTAGAGGGGTCACCAACACCTGAAAACTTAACAAAAATATTATATATACTTGTAAATATTTTTATGAAATAGTCAGATATTAGTATAGGCCCCTTCACCAATCTTTATGAATAGTGATATTGAATGTCATGGTGACCAGCGACAGCCGAATCCTGGGTCTGCCTCTAATAATACTACTGGTATGGAAAAGAAAAATGCTCGACTATCTACTAACTTTCTACCCTAATTCAAGATCTCTATACCCTCCTATCAAGGATCATGTTCTCGGTAAGTTGAAGCAGCGTCATGTCCTGCCTAATCATCTCTCTCCAATACTTCTTTGGTCTACCTCTACTTCTCCTCAGACCTACCAAGGCCAACCTCTCGCACATCCTACTGGAGCATATGTGCCTCTCCTTTTCACATGACCGAACTATCTTAGCTTCCTTCCTGCATCTTGTCCTCCACGGGAGCTATTCTCACCTTGTCCCGAATATCTCCATTCCTAATCTTATCTATTCTGGTATAGCCGCACATCCATCTCAATATCCTTATTTCTGATACTTTCATTTTCTGAACATAAGAGTTCTTGACTGGCCCATACTCTACGTCATACAATATAGTCATTCTAACCACCACTCTGTAGAACTTACCTTTAAGTTTTGGTGGCACATTAGTATCACACATAATACGGATGCGAGCCTGCTTTCATCCATCACGCTCTAATAAAACGTTTGACATATATTTTTTAGTGCATACTGAGGCATGTATTACAAACAGTAGCCGTAATTTGAGTTTTGAGTTTGAGTCTCACTGTCAGGCTATATGGTTTTATTAAGACTCAAAATTTAAATTCTCCATCTATATATTTTCTAATATATGCACTGGAGTGTGTATAATTTGAGTGATGTCTGACTCTCAGGCCACACGTTTTTATTGAGACACAAAATCAGGATTCAAAGTTAGTTGTATATATTTTAAATATTTTTTTACAAACTTATATATAATAATTCAAGTAAAAATAATGAGTCCAGTTAAATCTACAACTCCGGTCCAAGGTTTTCTGCCTTGTCATCGTTCTCAACCTTAAGAATCATCACTTGTGCTAATCCAGTTCAGGTCTTCTAGTGAGGATCCAACGTTGAGTTTGCCTCTTTTCCTTGTATTTTTTCTGATTTAATGATAGGGACATGCCACCATAAGGCATAATTAATTTTTTTTTAAGACAAAAAAACTTAAAAGTTGCTACTGTATGAACCACTAATCACTCACTCAAATTACCTCGCACAGATCCACCGACAATGCTCTCTAACCAATCCCCAGCAATACCAACCTCTCAACCATGAACACTGCTCACGAATCATAACTACCACCCTCTTCCCTTCCAGACACCCTAACGGGTGGCTCTATGCATATTGACTCCCCTGATCCCACAATTACCTCTTTTACACGCCCAACATCTTACCTCAACACGCTAATCTCTAACACTCCTGTACCCCACTCTCTTTTTCAACTTTACTACCCAACTACACACCTAGACCTCACCGATGAAAGTAACGCACCAAATGATCCCACAAACTTTATCCCACTCTCACCGGAGGAGAAAAATAGACTCTATGCACCATGGAAACACTCCGTCATTGTCAAAGTTTTTGGACGCAGAATTGGACACCAACTTCTTCGCCAAAAAATATACGCTCAATGGAAGCCAACTGAAAATCTTCCACTAATTGATTTAGGATCTGACTTTTTCTTAATTAAATTTTAACAAAAAGAAAATATGCTTCGTGCTCTTCATGATGGCCCTTGGTTTATCTTAAACCACTTTCTCTCCGTCCGTCAATGGGAGCCTAAATTCATGGCCTCCGAAACAATACTAACCTATTCCGCCATCTGGCTGCACCTCCCTGAACTACCTACAGAGTTTTACGACTTTGAGATACTACATAAATTGGGTAATAAAATTGGAAAATTACTCAAAATAGATGCATGTACCTCAGAAACCACCCGAGGAAGATAAGCCAGACTCTGCATCGAAGTGCCATTAGAACATCCCCTAAAAACCCACATCTTCATTGGTAGCCACGGGCAAACCATCCTCTATAAGGGCTTAAATTTGCTCTGCACCACCTGTGGAAAACTAGGACATACTACACGAGTTTGTACCCACTCCCCACCAACACCTACAGTCTCAAACTCCAAACCCCTCGATAGATCAAAACTCTCAAAATACTACTGCCCAAACTCCATCAACCTCGACTCTTTCTCCAAATCAAGAATGGAAAGTAGTTCAATTTCCAAGAAAATCACTACCCAAATCCCGCGCCGCCCAACCAACATCCACTCTGTTGGCAGCAGGTCTCATTCCGCTGCCATGTATATCTCAAGGGACCCACGCGAACAATCCAGGTTTGTCTAAAAATCCTAATTCTCTGCTTTTTACTAATCTTAAAACAAATGGGGCGGATAAAGAGTCCCATAATCCTAATCACCACGTTTTCTCTCTCATAACTAACACTAATAAATTTTCTCACCTACTGATTAGTGATGTATTAATTAATGAAGAAACCACTCTCAACAGCCCATTAATCCCTACACCCACTAACATACCCCTACCCCATGAACATGGCCAACCAGCCCACTTGGAGACAGCCCACTTACTCACACAAAAGCTGGACCATGCAACCCTATTGGCTGGCCACGTTACCCCCAAGACATGCAGGAACCCCTAAATCTATCCATTCAATCCAACTCAGCTAGCATACTAAACCTAGACCACCATAATTCCCCATGCCAAATCAGTAACAATTTTCATAATACCAAGACAAAAATTTCCTCTAAACCAATACAACCTATTACCTTCCCCATGTAGATAGCCCATGATGATATCTCAAAACCCAATACCACACCTCAATCATCTCAATCCAACATACATAGCCCATCATCAAAACCAGAACCGGCTATTTCTACTACTAACATACCTCTACATACACAGACACCATCATCAACCTCAAATACCACGATGCCTTCACGTTCATCCTATTCAAATATTCAAGATGTATCCCACTCAATTTCCCCAGCCACACAGAAGAACCAACTACCACAACAGGAACACTACTCACAGACTAGTGAATCAACGAACCTCACACTCAACTCCTCCTCCACAACTCAAATACCAGAATATTCCTAGCCTAAACACCCCATGCAATGACCAACCCAACATCTTGGTTGGAAGTGGGACTCCAAAACCATGCTCTCACCTTCACCATGGAAGTAAACAATCAAGAAGTAACAATTCTCATCAACAGCCCGATGTACCTTGCTCAAATAATCACGGAGGGGATGCGATTAGGGACAGACATCTATGGCAGGTACCATTGGTTTATGATGCAAGCCCCATATCTAGCACCCTACCAACCTCTAAATCCACCAACGCCAACCTGGGACACAACCCACCTATATCCCAATATCATTCAAATACCATTCTACCCGCCAACACAACTAACCCCCTCAACACCCTGGATACAACTAACTTTCTACCAACTCCACCAGTCACACTAATGGAACCACTGACCTCGCCTACCCAATCCCCACCACAAACCCCGCCACCTCCTCACAATCTCACCGCATAAAACGACGATTTTCAACAAGAAGTGGCAGCAATGATGACCTACAACAGGGAAACACGCCCAGTCTTAGCTTGGCTCGACGGCATCAAAGTCTTTGTCCAGAAGGAGGAGTACGCAAGAAAAATACATCTAAATTGCCCTCCAAACCTCCTACGATGCTCCCTCCGCATACGACCTACAACAAATCCAGAGGTGGGAAAGTATGCAATACTACTGATTCCCACACTCCATCTACGCCCAGGGGAGCACAACAACACCCAGGAGGACATGCAGGGCAGCCAACTGCCTAATCAATCCAATAATTATATGAATTTCATCATATGGAACTGTAGAGGAGCTCAATCTCCTGAATTTAGACGTAATTTTCACTCTCCACTTGATTATCATCCTCCATCTTTAGTCGCTTTACTTGAAACACACCGTGTTGAGCACCAAACCTTGAAAGAGGACTTTCACTTTACGGGAATGGCTGAGGTGGCCGCTGTGGGACAATCTGGAGGAATTGCAATTTTGTGGCATTGTAAAATTCAGGTAAACCCCCATCAAGAGATTCATTGTAAAATTCAGGTAAATCCCCTCCCTTACAAATGATTATTTACTGTCATATATGCTAGCACAAAATCTTTAAAGCACCCCTTATGGGTGGACCCAATTTTCCTACAATAACTATAAGGGGCCATGACTAATAGGAGGGGACTTTAATGAAATAACTCATGCATCCGACAAATTTGGGGGAAGAACAATAAATATTTCTCGCTCAAATAAATTCCTTGACTGCATTAATTATTGCCACCTAAGTGACCTAGGTTACAAAGGCAGCCGTTATACTTGGACTAACAGTCGTTCCAATAGACATAATATTCTAGAACGTATAGATCGTTTCCTCGCAAATTATGATTGGATAAATCACTAACCTGATGCACTAGTTACACACCTCCCCATACACATTCCGACCATTGCCCACTATTACTTCAACTGAACTACCGTCCTTTACCTCGCCAAAAGCTCTTCAGATTTGAAATAATTTGGGCCTCTCACCCAACTTCTCCCGCAATAGTTCAACAAGCTTGGCAAGCCCACCCCATCTACTATCAGCTATTGCACAATTTACTGAAACAGTCCAAGAATGGAACAAAACCACTTTTGGAAACATATTCAAATGTAAAAAAAAAAAAAGCTCTTAGCTCGTCTGGCGGGCATCCAATCCTCCATCAATTATCCCACTAGCATATTCCTCCAAGAGTTGGAACGTTAGTTATTATTCGACTTTAAACACCTCCTTAAGCAAGAAGAAGACTTTTGAAAATTAAATCGCGTATAAACTGATTAAATGAAGGAGATGCAAACACAAAATGTTTTCATCTCTCCACTTTAAATCGTAGACGCCATAATTGTATCACGGCTATACAAGACCTAGGTGGAAATTGGATAACTGATCCCCACCACATTAAAAATCATATTACCAATTATTATCAAATTATCTTTACCACAAAATCAATTATTAACTATAGACAAAACCACATGCACCCTTCTAATGTATTAACTCCGGCCAATCAAATTTCTCTGGATAGCCCACTTCAAGACAAGGAGATTTTAGATGCATAACACTCTTTCAAACCCTTAAAAGCACCTGGCCTAGATGGGCTACACCCATACTTCTCCCAAAAATATTGGAACACTATCGACACTTCAATCAAATATTTTTGCCACAAAATCTTTAATGATCATAGGATCGAACCTTCTATAAACAACACTCTCATTTGCTTAATTCCCAAACACAAACATGCTTCTTCTATGTCACAATTTAATAAGCCTTTGTAATACTATTTATAAATTTATTATAAAAATTATTGTCAATCGACTAAACCGATTCTGCAACATCTTATAAATCCCACCCAATCCAGTTTTCAGAAAAATAGACGAGATGCAGATAATGCAATTATTGTTCAAGAACTAATGTCTCGTTTCCGTAAAATGAAAGGGAACACTCCACATATGCTTCTCAAATTAGATCTTGAGAAAGCTTTTGATAAACTAGAATGGTCATTCATACAACATACCTTAGTTTCACTAAAGTTTCCTCCAAATTTTATCAAACTCATTATGTCTTGTGTCACAACCACCTCCACCCCGATCCTAATCAACGGCAACCCTACTAACTATTTTAAACCATCGTGAGACATCCGTCAAGGGGATCCACTATCACCATACCTATTCATCCTCTGTCTGGAAATGCTCTCCCGAAGTATAAATACGGCGGTGGACTATCGCTCTTGGCAATCCATATCCTTGGCTAGTAGATGCCCGTTAATATCCCATCTATTCTTTGCGTATGATATTATTCTCACTGCAAAAATTACACCTCTTACCTGCAACTCCATAATTGACACTCTCAATCATTTTACAGCTCACTCAGGACAAAATATTAATTTTCACAAATCCAAAATCTTTTTCTCAAAAAATTGCTCAACCACCACTAAACCCTCAGTGTTACACCTTTTTCATATGCACGAAGGGAAAACTTTTGGAAAATATTTAGGGTTCCCCATATTTGTTAAGCAACCCTCAAAATCAGATTTCCAATTCCTATTGGATAACTTCAAAAATAGACTTGCAGAGTGGAAAACAAAATTCTTGACTAAGGCAGGACGTACCACTCTAATCCGTTCTACCCTCAACCACCTACCCAATCATGTCATGTAATATATAACAATCCCCAACAATATTCTCTCCCAACTCAATCGCTACCAACAAAATTTTCTCTGGGGAACAACACCTCAAAAGAAAAAACTACACCTCCTAAAATGAAATACGGTTACACTACCAATAGACCAAGGAGATTTGGGAATCCAAAACCTTTCCATAAAAAATAAGTCTCTACATGAAAGCCTTGCTTGGCGACTTTTTCATAATCCCACTGGGCACAATGCCTCCTAAACTCATATATAAGACCCAACAACCTGTGCAAGCGCCATGTATCCTTTATTTGGCGTAATATCATCAAAGGTTGGTCCTACTGTCGCCTAGGTTACAAATGAAATATTGCTAATGGCCATAACGTGAAATTTTGGACCGACCCCTGGCTAAAAGAAAACATGCCCCTTCGCTCCTGCATTTATGGTCCACTAATGCAACATGAGGAGAATAAAGTAGTTTCCAAGTACTACTCCAATCAAGAATGGCAACTTACAAGCCTATCTTTTTGGTCTTCCAAATAACTTAACCACATTAATCAAGAGTACCTATATGCCTCTTAATACAACCAATTTTGATCAAATCTTCTGGAGCATTACCAATAACGGCCACTTCTCAGTCAAATCCAGGTACCACTCGCTCACCCCAATTGACAACCCAACTCCATCGTTCAAATGGATTTGGAAACTCTCAATCGCACCAAAAATATCCTTTTTCCTCTGGTTGCTGGCACACAACAGACTCCCAACCGCTGAATATCTCTCCGAATTAGGCATCATCCCATCCAATATTTGTGCTATTTGTAATAGGGCACCTGAAACAGCAAAACACATTTTTCTTGAATGCCCTCAAGCTACCAAATTATGGGTTTTTCTCAATTTAACACATCTACTCCACTGCCTTACTCCAAATCACAGACCATAGGACATGGATATACAGGCTTCTACACACGCCACTTCCCCGCCCCCCCCACATGACATTCCCAAAAATATCCTTCTTCATTTTTCTCTATGGCACCTATGGCATATTCGGAATAAAAGTACACTGTAACATAAAAGACTAAACATCGACATTCCTATGTTAGTCACTAAAGCAGCTGAACACTACTTCCTAACGAACAACAGCAAAAAGAAAACAACAAACACTCCTTTATACATTAAATGGCACCCTCAACATGTACCTTGTTATAAACTGAACATAGACAGATTTGCTTTACCTATGCTACATAACTATGGAATAGGCGGTGTATTTCGAGACTCATAGGGTCACTGGATCATGGGTTTTGCTGGTAAATTACATCAAACTAGCAGTGTCCATACAGAACTCCTTGCGTTATTCATGGGACTGCAAATTGCTTTACGCAACAGACTCACACATCTCATCATTGATACAGATGCAACGGAGGTCATTGGCATACTCACAAAAACTAACATTCATTATACTAATATTGTTGATGACTGCAGGTTGTTGCTCCTACAGCTGGGTAGCCCACCTATCCATCATATCTACAGGGAGCAAAATAGCGTGGCAGATAGTTTAGCTAAATATGGTGCCAAGCAAGCAGATGGTAGCAACTGTCTTCTTTTTGCAACACCACCACTTTTTGTCCAGGAATTTCACCATCAAGACCAAGTAGGAACAAATCACCGGAGGCTTGTTAAACCCTGTTCTTCCACCAGCTCTTTGACGCCTACCCTGGCAGCTCCATTACAGGACAAAACAGCCTCTTCTTTAAATAGTTTTTCTAGTAATGTTTTGACTTGTAACGCACCCTATGAAGGTGTGCAACCGGTAGACTCTACTATGAATATCTTAGTTACTTTTATGCCTACAATGCATCCTGCTCCCTGTGCTGCTATCCACTTTTAGTTTCTTAATATAAGTACTTCCTTTATGACAAAAAAAAAAACTAATCACTCACTCCCGTTGTGTTTGTCATGCTTTCCTTTTCCCAACTCCTTGGCCAATTTTAAGTATTCATCTTCTCTACAAGGTTATATATATTAGGGGTCAAAGACGAACCCTTCACCGCATCGGGAATTATACCCCGAATGGATGGATTAATTACAAAAAAAGTTATATACAGTCGTCTTCCACATTCTCAGCAACAATGCCAATACATATATATTTGATTCCCTAAGATCTACCAATGTCTAATATGAGTATTAAAACCTGTCAAAAAGAAGTGCCAAAAACTATCTATAATCCAACTATTTTTCAATGACTAAACGGTAGAAAATTCATTGAAAGAGAAGTAAAGAAGTGGTCGCCACAGCCCACATTCCAGTTTCCCACATCAAAGTCTGAGTGAAAAGATTAGCTGAAAGAAATTGCAAGAGAAAGAATAATATGCCATTTGTGTGCATAGAACTTAAACGTAGGTAAAAAGGTTACTGAAAACCCTCCATAAAGAGTCTTCAATATTATAATTGGAGATAGCTTTATAGATTTATTCTGTATTAGGTTACCAAAAGATATCGATAGGTAACCCTCCATAAAAAGTGCGATCTATAATCTTTAAAATAAAAATCAAAGTTATATGCACAAGCAAAGATTCTTTTACACTATTAGTATATTTTGACTTATTATAGAAAACTGATTTCCATTTAATATTTGTATAGAGACTACTCTCAATTTCCTTTTAAGTGATTTGATGGTGTAAATCTTTTTTAAACCGATAGTGCATAGAACTTGTACTCTATTAGGTGAATTAACTCTTACAAACATGTAAAAATGATTTCATATGGTAGATTATTAGTTAAAACTCAACTTAAAGTAGATAACCATGTGGTTTGTTGACCACATAACACTACGTAGTAAACTCCACATGGTATTAATGTCAAGAATCAAGAAGGTTATGGCATCTTTAATTAGGTGAATATTTGAGTTTTGAACCATTATAAAAGCAGCTAAAGTTAATTAAAGCAAAATCCATGCATCATAATCTTCCATTTCTTTCCTTACTGTTCAATGGAGATTTTTCACTCATCCTCTCTTTCCAATTACTTAGTGTAATGACCCGACTGGTCGTTTTAAGCATTTGCACTTCGCTCGATAGTTTACGGGTGTGAGTAGCCCCGTATAATGTATTTTAACTTGTGTGAATCGTTGGTTAGATTTTTAGGTTATTCGGGACTGATTTGGAAGAATGATTCTCAACTAGGGAGTTTTAAATTTGAAAGAGTTGACTAAGTTTGACTTTTAGTATTTGACCTCGGATTTGGAATTTTGATGGTTCCGTTAGATCCGTTGGGTGATTTTGGACTTAGGAGTACATCCGAATTGTGATTTGGAGGTCTGTGGTTGGATCTGCAAATCGATCATAATCACCCACTGTTTTTACAACAAACTGATACTCCTGGAATAGAGTTGATAGATATTAAGCTTACAGTACTAGAAAACTACCCTTATGGAGCAGATCGATGAGAATGGCTTTGTTAGTGAAAAATAAGCTAGGGTTCATAGATGGAACCTGTTTAAAAGCTCTTACAGAGGAGAATTGGGGCATCAATGGGAACAATGTAATATTGTGGTGCTTTCATGGATAAGTCGCACCGTGTCTACTGAATTGCAACCAAGCATCATCTATGCATCAGATGCGAGGAAGGTATGGATAAGTCGCACATTTTAACAAATCAAACCTTACTATATTTTATCACTTATGGACGACAATAGGAACACTGAGGCAAGGTACCGACTCTATAACATCTTATTATACTAATATGAAGGATTTGTGGGATGAGATGGATTTATTGGTGCTAGGAGCAGGATGTGATTATGAGAAAACCAGGCCTTTTCTAGATCAGTTTAGAAACTTGCGCTTGTTGCAATTCCTTGTTGGTTTAAATAAAAGCTAAAGTCATGTGAGAAGTGAGATCCTACTTTAAAGACCTGTGTTGACTGTTAATCAAGCATATGTATTAGCAGTTCAGGAAGAGAGTCAACGAACACTTAGTGTAGTCAATTCAGACAAAGAGCCTTTTCTGGAAGAGGACAAGGTTTCAAGGCAGCAAGGAAACCAGGTCTCATATGTGATTACTGTGGTTACAAAGGTCACTTAAAGGAGAATTGTTACAAGATTATAGTCTATCCACCAGACTTTAAAAGCAAGAAAAACCTCAAAATACTTGTGTGAAGGGTTATGCTTATGTGTTCAGCTGGAGAAGGAGGGAGTTCTAATACTATTACTCAGACACAGGAGCATTACTTCACAGTGGATCAATACAAATAACTATTGGGACTCTTGAACAAACCAGATCCTGATCCATGTGACTGTCATACTCTGATGGCAGGTATAACTTCATTGTTGTCCAAGGTATTTAACTATTATTAGATAATAGATACATGTGCCTCACATCATGTTACACCCTATAAAAAATTATTAGATAATGTACAAAAGATTAAAAACCAAAATAACAATCGTATGCACGTGCCTACATGAGGTAAATGTCATGTAGCACATACAGGAAATGCGAAGATATTAGAGGATTTGACACTAGGGGATATACTGCATATTCTTGACTTTAAATTTAATTTAATGTCAGTCTCTAAATTGACTAAGGAGCTGTCATGTTGTGCTGCATTCTTCCCTAATTTCTGTTTATTTCAGGGTCTTTACAGTGGGGAAGGTACTGGGATTGGTAAAAAACACAATGGTTTATATCTCCTGAAGAAGGAGCTCAATAAGGAATTCCTAGCTATTGCAGGAAGTGTTGTGCAAATGCAGGAAGATTCAACACTTTTGGCACATGATATTAGGTCAACCCTCAACTGTTGCAATGCATCATATTCCTCTTTTAAAGAATAAGGTGGATACCAAGTTACAAGATAGTTGTGAAATATGTCCTTTAGCAAAGCAAAATAGACTACCTTTCCAGCTTAGTACTAGTAAAACAAATCAGATTTTTTAATTTGTCTGTGTAGATGTTTGGGATCGTCACATGATACCAACATATGAAAAAATACTACTTTGTAACTCTGGTGGATGATTTTAGCAGATATACTTGGTTATGTTTGTTACAGTCCAAATATGAAGTAGTTGTTATATTGAAGGATTTCTTTACCATGGTGCATAATCAATTTGGTTTGAATATCAAAAAATTGAGATTAGATAATGGAACTGAGTTCTTCAATTCAAAATGTAATGAGTTGTTGACTTTTATAGGAATTGTACATTAAAGTAGTTGTCCATACACACCCCAAAAAAATGGGTGGTAGAAAGAAAACACAGGCATATACTGGAGGTGGCTATGTTGATACCCAATTTTTGCCCTCATATGTTCTCAAATAGCATATATGACTTCAAAATATCATTTTTGCATTATTATTTAGCTTGCAAATATATACGATCATTTTCTATAATTTTCCATAATTTTTAGAGCTTTTAAATTGATTTTCCTATACTTAAATTATAATTATTAATTACTCCTTCAAATTATTTTGTGATGACTTAGTTACCTAAAATTATTATTTGCACCTATAATACATGTTTCAAATATTTTTACTCATACATGTTTCAAATTAGCATTTTTTAAGCTATTTGCACAATTTTGCAGTAATAGCCTATACTCATACATAATTGCTTTTTATCTATGTTATTTGTGTCAAAATAGTATGTTATCTTTTTATAGTGCTAAATCATTATTTTTAATCATTTTAGTGCATAAATAATATTTTTATACCCCAAACCCTAGAGACAAATCCCCACCCTGCCGCCTCTATATCCTCACACACTCTCATCTCTCAAACCTAAACCCTAGTCGTCCTCACTCAAATCTCAGCCCCAATCCGACATTACATGGAAATCATCCATGATTCTTTTCCTTTCTTGCATACGCGGAGTTACTTACCATCTTTTGAATGCTACAAGTACTAGTTACTTGAAGCTGAGTCGTTGTGTTTGTTTGATTCCGATTCTGTATCATCTTCATGTTTCTGACCTGATACACTAACTATCAGACCCCTTGGCTTTGATTCAGTGAGATTTTTGCCATTTTTGTTCCTCGTCTAAACTAGGGTTTGCTGGATTTGCCCTAGAACCGATTCTAATTGATTTTGCATGCCATATTTTCCTTATTTTGTGTTTAATTTACTGTATTTCCTTATTTTATGTGTTAATATTTAAGTACTATATAAAACCCTCCCCATTCCCTTTTGAGTGAGACCTTTAATCGTGAGATCCACTAAAATTGAGGCTATTACTCTATTGTTCTTTCATTCTCTGTTCTATACTTTGGTTCTTGGCTGGCTGAAAGCCAAGGCCATCGCAATTCGATTCTTCAACCTTTGTTGGTGCGAGCACTGCCTGGGGTTCATTTGAAGCTCTTGGGAACTTTGGCGCACTAAGATTCTAGGTTCATGCTCTTTGTTGATATTCAGAATATTGTAAAATTTGTTATTTCTTGTTGTTTGTTTAACTGGTAAGTCGCTTGGCTTTACGATTTTATTATTTTGTGTTTATGCCCTGCATATCATGCCTCTGAACTTCATGACTTAATATGTTAGCATTTGAACCTATTTTGTAATCTGAACTTTCCTAACACTTGAGTTTACATAATGCTGCCAGTTCTGAGACATGTTTATGCCTGATTTGAACAATTTGGACTTTCTTAAGTTCGTTTAGCTAATGGGTTCTGCGCTACTTCTGTGTGTAACCTTGTTAGTTTTATACTTGTTTTGAACCTCTTTAGTATTTATTTTTTAACCTAAAGCAGCCAGTTTTGAGATATGTTATTTGTTTATGCCTAATCTGGATAATTTGGACCCTCTTAAGTTAGTTTAGCTAATGTATTGGTGCCTGAATATTCACATTTGTTGTTGGGCTTGAATATGCTGTCATGCTTTGTTCTGAATCCATGTAATGTATGCCTCACATCTGTAATGTGTTATAACCTGTGTTAAGACCTTCACTATTAACTATGACTTGCTCCCCTGTTAATATGTCCCTCAGCATGTCTTTGGCTCACTTGATTCCATATCCCTTCAGTGATTACTTGAGACTTTAGGGTAGTTATCATAATTTGTGTTTCCCTACCATGTTTGATACTGTTTTGTTTCATGATGTGAGTTAACATGCCTTTCTTTTGATACTGGGATGGATACTTAGCATAATTTAGACCTTTAAGCTTTGAACCTTTTAAGTTAGTATCCTACTTAAACTTGTTTGGTATTATGCACCTTTGTATGATAATCTTGTTAATCTTGCAAACCTATTTCTCCCCTACCTCTTTCAATACGTTTCTGCCAATGTGTTATTTTTGCTAAGTGTTGAACCTGTTTCTAAGTCTTGTTGACCTTCTTGATTAGCTATTCTGTGTTCTCAACTTTGATATGTCTACTTTTAAACTATAAGTATATTTCCTCAACTTCTGTCCCTTAACCATTATCCACTCACCCTCATTTGTTACCTATGCTATTATGAACCCATCATTCTTGGTCGGCTGAAAGCCAAGGCCACCAAGACTCTTATTATTGACCTCCCTAGTGTGAGCACTGCTCGGGGTCCATTTGAGACACTTGTGAGCTCTGACATTAGGACTTGGGGTCCTATGGCCACTCTCTTTACTTCTAATACTTGAGCTATCTCTGACACTCAGTTCTTCCCTCATTCTATCTATTGAACATGCAAGCTGTTTTGTTTAAATGATTTCTGGGTAACTCGATGTTTGGTCATGTGGTCAATCTGTGGCTGTCTTGTTTTGGCTTGGGTTCCTCTGTAATTTCTGGGTTGTGCTGATGGATATAGTACCTTGTTAATCTGGGTGCGCTAAATTGGTGAAGAAAGAGTTTTGTTGAAGGCCCAGGCAATGCTGGGTATTTCTTTTGGGCCTGTTATAGGTCTGTTGTTATTGTTTGTATAATCCCTTGTAACTAAATTCATTACAGGGCCTGTAATAACTTTGTAATGAACAATTGGGGATGTTAGTAAAAATGGGGAAAACAGGTATACTTAATGTTTGCATGAAAGGGTAGCAAGCATGCTTATAGGATTCATATGATTTACTTGTTATCCAACCTGCTATATATGCTTTTCAATTTCTATGTGCACTGTTAGAAATCATGTCATTAGGAGAATCACACACACACACACTACTCGTCTACCATCAAAGCATGAGTTCAAATGCTTCATTTATTTCTATGTCTACTGCTACGTGTTACTAGACGGCGGGTCTATAGGAAGCAAATGCCAATGAACTTTCTTTCAATTCGCTTAGCTACAACATATTCATTAGATACCATACCTATAGGACTATACTAGCTTATGTTTTACTTATCCTAGCTTAGAAATCGTGTCTATAGGACCTTAATTAACCAATTAGCTACTGTTATCATTATCATATTGCTCCGTCTAGATAACATGCTCATAGGGATAAGGTATTATAAGATCAGGTTCGATGTCAATTGCTAGAGATCCTGCCTATAGGATATTGTCACTCGCTTAATCTTGTTTATGAGATCAACTTATCAAGGTTGGGTTCCCAGAATTGTTTTCATTGTTTAACTATGCCATTATTAGAAATCATGCCTATAGGACAACGTGACTTTTCTAAAACTGGTATTTACAAAACCAGCGTTAATAACTCTAAAGTTCATAAATGGTCTACTGCCTCTTCACTAAGAGCAATCATGTTGCTGGAATCCGGAATCACGTAGAAACCCTGCCTACAGGGCTTAATGGCTTTAATTTATCTCAAGTTCTGAAATTGCCTAACGCGCAATGCGAAAACCTGTTTTGCATGTATTTATTGTCTAAGTGTGTAGGCTAACTTGAGCCCTTAACTGCCTTTACATGAAGTCCTATGTGTTTTATATGTCACCTAGTTTTGACATATTTGAGCAATCTAAGTAAGGTCTAGAACCACCCAAATAGAGGTCCAATACCTCCTGGACCATAGGTATGGGACGGGTAGTGCACGCATAGGGCACGACTTAGAATTGAATTAGAGTGCTTTAGGTAAACAACTTAAACATAGTAATCGGGTAGCAGGAGATGATAGTCTGTGCCCGCTGGATAATATGAGTAATTCCCTACCTCAAGGGAGTTGTGAAGTATTATTTATATTGCATGGGGTGATTCTTTAGGCTAAACAACTTAGGACCCCCCCCCTTTTCTTCTCTTTATACATTTAGTCATCTAATATAGACCTGCTATAATAAATTTCTTTGACCCTTAATCCCTTTGTTTATCTCGTCTAATTATAATCTACATAGTTTTAAGTTCGGTCGGGACCCACAGTTGTGGACCTCGAAGAGTGCCTAAAACCTTCTCTTTGAGGTAATTTGAGCCCTTACCCGATCTTTGGTGACGTTGACTAGTCAAAACAGAGTTATCTACATAATTGGTGCCCTAACGCACCCCAAAAATCGTTAGGTGGCAACTCTTCTTCTTTTAACACCCTATCTTCCATCCAAAAGAGTTGTCACACGTCGAGGCCCCCTTTCGCGAGAAAACGGGGCGCGACAGCATGGCAACTCTGCTGGGGAAACATAGGCTCTTACCATAATGAACTTGGCTTATGTGGATTAGGTTTCTTTGTTACAAAACGCACATTCCTTTTCCATCTTTATTTGTTAAATTTTGCTATTACATGCACATACCTTTCCCGTTCACCTTTACTTGCTTAAACCTGTTATAACATGCACATCCCTTCCCTTCTCCACCTTTATTTGCTTAAATTTGTTATAACATGCACATGCCTTTCCCTATTCACCCTTAGTTGCTCTAACTGCTCTTCATTATCTATATCATGCCTCTCCCGTCCCTACTCCCTTGTTTGCTTTATTACATTATCGCATATATTCCATGAACTAACTTCTTCCTTTGTCTTTCTTTTATGTTTTCCATGTTTTACCTTAATACTGTATTTACCGCTTTTTACATATTTATCATGCAAATACTTGGCAATGTGTTATTATCTCTGCATAAAGCATGCTCCACATCATACTCCACTCGTGCCAATTATCAACATAGCGACGCTTGATGAGTGTTCGCGCTCTTCCAAAATTACCCTTTTAAATCGGAAAGGATTATTTGCGGTAGACTAAACGATCAACGATGCAGTCGACGGTCCCGTGCCTTTCCCTCTCAAGTTGTCCACTTGGGAGTACCAGTCTAGGTCATTCTAGAAACCTTACTCCAACATTAAATGTACATGCATCATGTTAAACCTAGTACGACTTAGAACGTTGCTAACGTGATAACTCGCTAAGATAGGCCTTGTCCAAAGTCCGACGGGATTTCCACAATCCCAATGGACACCGTCACGTTATGTGCATTACTTGGAGAAAATAGGACAATATGTTAATCATTAGTGTGTAAATAGTTGAATCTAGAGGGGGAAAGGGCTAGCTCTATTTGTTTGCAGAAAATGAAGCACGAAGTCCCAGGTTCGGCATAGTCCAAAACATCCCACCTCTGCTACTTGATTGGTGGAAAAATCTCGAGCTTAGCGACAAGAATCATGTGAGAAGGGTCCTTGGTAATTTGTCGTCCTTGTTAGATATCCGATCGAATAGAGCATTGATTGAGGTCGCTACTATATTTTGGGATGAGAAAAGGGCCGTCTTCCGCTTTGGTAATATAGAAATGACTCCTCTCTTAGAGGAAATAGGAGGTTTCGCTAAGCTGCCATGGGATAGTCCAGGGTTATTAGTGCTAGAGAATCGCACCCTTCGCGGTTTTTTGAAAATGCTGGGTTTCAAGAAAAATGATGAGTTGCTTTGTTTGAAGAAGTCATAAATCCTATTTGAATTCCTTTATGAGCATTATGGGCACAGCAAGTCATATCTCCTTCATCATGATGAACTTTCCATTACTTCCTTGGGTTGGACGCACCGTCGGGTTTATGTGTTCATTGTCTGCTTCTTGGGGTTGTTGATATTTCCAATGAAAGGGGGAAGGATTCATACCCGTTTAGCCATGGTCGCCAGGACTTTGATGGAAGGCATCGAGGGACAGACTTATACCATCATCCCCATGATCCTAGCCGAGATGTACCGCGATCTAGATCGGTGCAAGAAGGGGTTCAGGCACTTCGAGAGTTGTAATTTGTTACTGCAAGTTTGGTTATTAGAGAATTTTCAAAAAGGAGAATATCGCCAAGAGCTTTTGCATCGACCATTGAATGACTACATAGCTTACCATCACCCAAAAAGAATGACATTTATCCCAGACAGGTTCGCACAACCTAGAAATGCTGTGAGTTGGGTGCGTTTCTTCAGCAATCTGAAGAACGAGAAGGTACATTGGATGTTTGAATGGTTTCCTAGCAGTGAGTTCATCATCAGGTCAATAGAAACTACTTACCTAGTACTGATCGGGTTGAGGGGCATCTATCCTTATGCTCCTATAAGGGTAATGAGACAAGCGGGAAGAAAACAGGTTATACCTCGGGTTTCCAACATGGTCCAGTACAAAGTAGATTTTAAAGAGGACGTTATTCCATTCAAGTTCGAGGCACAACATAAGTGGAATAAGAAGGTCGTTGTGGAAAAAGATACTATTGAGCCAGATAGGTATCATGCTGGCCATGTGTACTTCTAATCATCATGGTTAGTGGACAATATAGCAGGAGACGTCAAGCCGGGAATTAATCTGAAAAACAGGATCATAGATGACGCTGCTGAAGCACAAGTCAAGTATAGGATGCTATGCAAGAGGGTTTTCGAGTTTGAAGCTAGGCATTTGGAACAACACAAAGTGGATATGGAAGCAATCAACGAATGGAGGGAAACCACCACTAAATCAACAGAAAGATTAGAATATTTGGAGCAAGGGTTGATGGAGCTTGAGGGAAAGATGAGAAAGAGGCTTTCAGATTGTCAGAACACGGATGGCAATGAAGGGGGCATCTAGCAAAGGCTTACCTGTTGTTGGATATGCGCGACCTGGGGAATCTGATTGATGGAGTCAAGAGAGCCAAGCATGGGGAAGGTCCTTCTGGGACCAAGTAGATTAGGAAATGATGTTCTTTACTGCTTTTTAGCTTAGTTTTAGATTTCGATTGTAATAAGGTAAATGCCATTAGTAACTTTCTTATTATTGTCGTTTTAGTAAGGATTTGATTCATTTTTGCATTAATGAAATGACACAATTATAGGCATCAATTTTCTCCAAGTCTATGTGTCGCTTAAGCCTACCTCGGGCACAACGAGGTGCCCCAAATTAGGACGCGAATCTGTTACATGATTTTGCAAAGCATGTTCAATATTGCAAGCATTCTTTCAATATCCCTTACTGACTTGGTTACCTTTTGTTTTTCTTTCTTTTGATTATTCCCATTCCCTAAGGTTGGTTCGTGCATACTGGCATCATCCGCATATCATACTATATCCAAAGGTCCTCCACCTCCTCCTCCACCAAGTGATACTAAAGGCAAAAGCAAAGGAAAAGGAAAAATGGACGATTTAAGCGGTATCAGAAAGGATAATGCAGAGAACGTTGAAACTACGGACGGTCGGAGTACTCCAGCACATAATGAATTGGTCCTACATATGGAACATAAAATATTGGAGCTACAAGGGGAACTTGAGTGGGTCCAGAACTTGGCAAACCTTTCCCTCACCCTAAACATCCCTGATATCAACCAATAAAACACAAACACCCAAAACCCGACACCCCCCCAAAACACACAGAATCAAAACCAACCACCAAATCCTCCCACACCACATCAATACACCACACCTCCTCAGAACCACAACCCTCCACCGGTACCTACTTCTTAACAACACCATCATCATCCAACTCAATACCCACAAACAACCACATACCACACCTCTTAGAATGCACCACAGCCTACTCCTGATCCACAAAACTCAACCAATGTCCACCATTACGCCCAGATTCTCGGATTCCACCAAAGCAATCCCATATATGTGGAAACTTTGCCCCACACCCCACAACAAGCCCTATATATACCGTAATCCACCGAGAAGGACATGCTCATCAAGAACATGACGGAAGAACTCAAGAAGCTCACTGGCAGAGTTCAGAGTGTCGAAGGTGGAAAGGGCATTGAGGGTTTGAATTATGAGGACCTATGCATACAACTGGATGTAGAACTGTCGGAGGGTTACAAACCTCCCAAGTTTGAAATGTTCGACGGAACTGGTGATCCGAAAGTGCATCTAAGAACATATTGTGACAAGTTGGTAGGAGTTGGCAAAGATGAACGAATCCGTATGAAACTGTTCATGAGGAGCCTCACTGGAGATGCTTTGTCTTGGTACATCAGTCAGAACCCAAAGAAGTGGGTTAATTGGGTGAGCATGGCGTCAGATTTCATGGATCGATTCAGGTTCAACACAGAAAATGCACCAGACGTTTTCTACATTCAAAATCTCAAGAAGAAACCAATGGAAACCTTCCGCGAGTATGCTACTCGATGGAGGTCTGAAGCTGCGAAGGTAAGACCGGCACTTAAAGAAGAACAGATAAATAAGTTCTTTGTCAGAGCTCAAGACCCGCAATACTATGAAATGTTGATGGTTATTGAAAACCATAAGTTATCTGATATCATCAAGCTGGGAGAGAGAATATAAGAAGGGATCAAAAGTGGAATGGTGACAAATTTCAAAGCACTCCAGCCCACAAATAAAGCTTTGCAGTCGGGAGGTATCTCTAAGAAGAAAGAAGTGGGTGCAGTAATTCTACCCCAAGGTCCGAAGTCTCCTCTCACATACCAAACACCTCCACCCGCATACCAGCCTTCACCTCCCAGATACCAACAACCTGCTGCCACCTAGCACACTTATAATACCCAACCCGCATATTACCACTCACCACCACCAACCCGCCAGAATTATCAAAAACCAAGTCCAAATTTCGACCACAGACCTCACAGACAATACACTCTAACTGCTGAACCTATAGACCAAATCTACGAGAGACTGAAGGCTGCCGGTTATGTCACTCCCATTCCCACTGTTTCTATGGAAAACTCTTCTCAGTGGATTAACCCAAACAAGATTTGTGCCTATCACTCAGGCATGAAGGGTCACACCATTGTGGAATGTCGCACTCTGAAGGACAAGATCCAAATATTAATTGACACTAAAGTCATACAGGCAAGGGAGGCTGCACCTAATATTCGTAAAAATCCTCTCCCAGATCACAGAGGTGAGGGAGTAAATGTGATAAAGACCGATAAAGAATGGGATCCAGAAGAGTCAATTGGACTCATTCGGGAGGGGGATGATCCTAAAACATCTCCAGTCACCCTCACACCCATTATAGTGCAAACCCACGCAACAATTGAAGTTGAAGTAGCCGCACCAATGCCATTTGAAGTTGAGGTAACCATACCATTCACTGTGATGGTAGCACCTACTCCATCTTACCAGTCTAAATCTATACCATGGGATTATATTGCGGAGGCAAGAAGGAAAGGAAAAGCGAAAATGGAAGAAACAGGTGCAGCACAAGGCATGACTAGAACCGGTAGGGTTTATAACCCGAGCATTTGGGAGGAACAAGCAAAGAAGCTGCGTCTAAGCCACTTGTCGTCGAGACCGGCCCTGACAACCTTTGGAGGAAGGTGCAAGCAAGAGAATACTCTGTGGTTGAACATTTGAACAAAACTCATGCTCAGATATCCATTTTATCATTGCTACAAAATTCAGAGACACACAGGAACGCCCGGTGAGGAAGGTGCTGAGTGAAGCCTATGTACCCACCAACATCACCAGTGGGGAAATGGCCAACATGGTCGGGCAGGTGTTGGAAAGCCACAAAATTACTTTTTATGAAGACGAGCTACCATCGGAAGGACTTAGTCACAACATGGCATTACATATTATAGTGCAATTTGAGGAAAAATTCATCGCCAGGGTCCTGATAGATGGGGGTTCAAGTCTCAACATATGTCCGCTGACTACTCTGAAGAGGCTGGGTAAAGGTCTGCATGAGATATGAGCAGGAAGCATGAATGTGAAGGCTTTTGATGGATGTCAGAGGGTCACAATTGGAAAAATGAACCTCAGCCTACAGATGGGCCCAACCTGGTTTGATGTTGAGTTTCAAGTACTGGATATATCTGCTACCTACAATCTACTGTTGGGACGACCTTGGATACATGCCGCTGGGGCCATAGCTTCTACCCTGTATCAGGTTGTGAAGTTTGAATAGAATTATTAGGAAGTGATTATCTATGGAGACGGGAGTAATCCCATCTATACCAATCAGACTGTTCCAGTCATCGAGAACAGGAGGAAGCTGGGTGGAGAAACATACCATCGTATTGAGCACGTCAACACAATTGAAAAGGACAAATGGTGGAGCAACAAGATAGAAAGTATATTGCTATGGACAGGGTACGAGCCTGGCAAGGGTCTCAGCAAGAATCTCCAAGGGATCACCAAACCGGTACAGTTGAAGTGTCATGGTACATCCTTTGGGCTTGGGTATGAATACACTTGGCAAGAGTATCAATATTGGTCGCTGCCATGGCATGGTCCTTATTATCCGCTAGAACAACCGGTACCACATTTACACCAGACATTTCATCAAGCCGACATGATGTGGGGGTCTGAAGAAGATGAAGCTCTAGCTGGCATAAGGAAGCTATTTCTGGATGATGAAGACATAGACTGCAATGTGATAGTTGAGGAGGAGGAGGAGGAAGACCTTACTATTCAGACCATGGAGAAAGGAGATGTTCTCAAGAACTGGACTACTGCACCATCCCGGGCCCGTCGACTTCCTGGGTAGCCTGGAAATTAGCATCAATTATTTTTAAAAGCAATTTTATGAGCATCTAAGACATTTTCAGTATTTTGTTCTGAACGTATTTTGTTTTGAAATAATTGCTCGAGTCATCGAGCCGTACTTGTTTGACGTTTTCAAGATTTATTTAATGCATTGTTATTTTTAGTATTTATTATTATTCTTTACATTTTTTCTCTACATCATTATTATTACCTATCCCGATGAACCTACGACTGTGACATGTAATGAGACAACGCAACGTAAGGATAGTGATTCAGAGGATCTGGAAGAGGATGTAATACCTGAGGAAATTGTCAGAGAAGTGGAAAATTTTGAAAACAAGCCTAAGTCTAATTTGGACGAGACCGAGACAGTTAACTTAGGGGATTCCAAAATAGTCAAGGAAACCCGTATAAGCATTCACCTATCACCGTCAGAGAAGGAAGACTACATCCAGTTCTTGAAGGAGTATGAAGACATCTTTGCATGGTCTTACGATGATATAACTGGTCTAAGAAAATCCATAGTGGCTCACAAGTTACCCACCGATCCCATGTGTCCACCAGTGAAACAAAAGCTCAGAAAATTCAACCCAGATATGAGTTTGAAGATAAAAGAGGAAGTCACTAAGCAAATCAAAGACAAAGTTCTCAGAGTGGTTGAATATCCGACTTGGTTAGCCAACATTGTGTCAGTTCTGAAGAAGGATGGGAAGGTCGGAGTATGTATCGATTATCGGGATCTAAAAAGAGCAAGTCCCAAAGATGATTTCTCGTTGCCCAATATACACATACTAATCGATAATTGTGCCAAGCATGAACTCCCGTCTTTTGTGGATTTCTTCACGGGGTATCATCAGATCTGGATGGATGAAGAGGATGCCGAAAAGACAGCCTTTATCACACCATGGGGGATGTACTGCTATAAAATGATGACGTTTGGCCTAAAGAATGCTGGAGCCACTTATATGAGAGACATGACAATCATTTGCCACGACATGATACATAGGGAAATAGAGGTGTACATGGA
Source organism: Nicotiana tabacum (assembly GCF_000715075.1). Classification (NCBI taxonomy): domain Eukaryota; kingdom Viridiplantae; phylum Streptophyta; class Magnoliopsida; order Solanales; family Solanaceae; genus Nicotiana; species Nicotiana tabacum. Next base: position 42,090,288 of record NC_134101.1, read on the forward strand.
TGACGTCATCATCAAATCCAGGAGAAGCACAGATCATGTAGCATACTTGAGAAAATTCTTTATTCGGCTTCGAAGGTACAATATAAAACTGAATCCTGCAAAGTGTGCCTTCGGAGTCCCTGTCGAAAAATTGCAAGGATTCTTCGTCAGCCGCCGAGGGATTGAATTGGACCCGTCAAAGGTCAAAGCTATCTAGGACTTGCCACCTCCAAAGAACAAGAAAGATGTGATGAGTTTCTTAGGGCATCTCAACTATATCAGCTGTTTCATAGCACAATCAACTGTGATCTGTGAACCGATTTTCAAAATGTTGAAGAAAGATGCCGCAACGAGCTGGACTGAAGAATGCCAGAAAGCCTTCGACAAAATCAAGGAGTATTTATCTAAACCACCTATTCTGGTTCCACCAGAACCAGGGAGACCTTTGCTGCTTTATTTATCTGTACTAGATGGGGCTTTTGGTTGTGTTCTGAGAAAACACGATGAGACGGGAAGAAAGGAGCAGGCCATATATTATCTGAGTAAGCAATTCACACCCTATGAAGCACGGTACTCTTTGCTAGAGCGCACCTGCTGCGCTTTAACATGGATAGCTCAAAAGTTGAGGCACTACTTCTGTGCTTATACCACATAACTCATATCAAGAATGGACCCGTTGAAATACATCTTCCAGAAACCCGTACCTACTGGAAAGTTGGCGAAATGGCAAATATTGCTGAGTGAGTTCGACATCATCTATGTAACTCAGAAGGCAGTCAAACGGCAAGCATTGGTAGTTTATTTGGCAGAAAATCCTGTAGACGGAGAATACAAATCATTGAAAACGTATTTTCCAGATGAGGAAGTATCATTTATGGGAGAAGACATCAATGAAGCATACGATAATCGGAGGATGTTCTTTGACGGAGCCGCGAACTTCAAAGGAGTAGGTATTGGAGCTGTCTTAGTATCAGTAACCGACCAACACTATCCGGTATCCGCAAAACTCAAGTTTCCATGTAACAACAATATGGCAGAATATGAGGCTTGCATCTTAGGACTCAGGTTGGCCATTGACATGAATGTTCAGGAGTTGCTGGTGATTGGAGATTTCGATCTCTTGGTACATCAGGTTTCAGGAAAGTGGGCCATGAAGAACACTAAGATATTACCATATCTGTACTGGGTGCAAGAGCTGATCAAGAGGTTCACGGAGATAGAATTCAAATATGTTCCAAGGATTCAGAATGAGTTCGCAGATGCATTAGCCACTCTATCTTCCATGATACAACACCCAGACAAGAATTTCATCGACCCTATCCCAATAGGAATTCATAAGGAACCGGCTTATTGTGCTCATGTTGAAGAAGAAAGTGATGGAAATCCATGGTTCCATGACATCAGAGAATACTTGGCAAAAGGAGATTATCCGGAGCACGCAACTCATACTTAGAAACACACACTCCGAAGATTAGCCAACCACTTCTTTCAAAGCGGAGGAATTCTGTACAGAAGGACTCCTGACCTGGGGTTATTATGGTGTGTCGATGCCAAGGAAGCATCCAGATTGCTCGAGGAAATACATGCCGGAACTTGCGGGCCGCACATGAATGGTTTAGTCTTAGCCAAGAAAATACTAAGAGCATGGTATATCTAGATGACCATGGAGACAGACTGCATCAGGTATGTCCAGAAGTGTCACCAATACCAGATACATGCTGACATGATATGAGTACCACCTAATGAACTCAATGCAACAAGTGCAGCATGGCCTTTCTCCGCTTGGGGTATGGATGTCATCGGTCCAATCGAACCCGCTGCTTCAAATAGGCATAGATTTATTCTAGTGGCTATAGACTATTTCACAAAATGGGTTGAAGCTGCATCTTACAAAGCTGTAACTAAGAAGGTCATCACAGACTTTGTTCGGGATCTCATTGTTTGCCGGTTCGGGGTTCCAGAGTCAATCATCACCGACAACGCCGCCAATCTTAACAGTGATTTAATGAAGGCTATGTGTGAAGCTTTCAAGATCAAGCATAAGAATTCCATAGCATATAGGCCGCAAATGAATGAAGCTGTAGAAGCCGCCAACAAAAACATCAAGAAGCTATTGAGGAAGATGGTAGATAATTACAAATAATAGTAGGAGAAGCTACCGTTAGCTTTACTTGGATATCGTACCACGGTTCGCACATCAACTGGGGAACTCCTTATTTATTGGTTTATGGTACTGAAGCGGTTATCCCTGCCAAAGTAGAAATCCCTTCTCAGAGAATCATACAAGAAGCCAAACTCAGCGACGCAGAATGGGTACAGAGACGATATGAGCAATTGGACCTTATTGATGGAAAAAGAATGAGTGCAGTATGTCACGGTCAACTCTACCAAAATAGAATGGCAAGAGCTTTCAACAAAAGGGTCAGACCAAGGCAATTCACACTGGGGCAACTAGTGCTAAAGTGAATTTTCCCGCATCAAGATGAAGCTAAAGGGAAGTTTTCACCCAATTTGCAAGGTCCCTACATGGTTCATCGAGTACTAACAGGAGGGGAACTTATACTTGTAGAAATGGACGGAGAAATTTGGCCAAAACCTATCAACTCAGACGCAGTCAAGAGATACTATGTTTAGGATTGTTTACATTTCTTCATTTGATGTAACTGAACTATGCTTGACCTGATTCCCATTTAAGAGGGGATACGTAGATAGCCCTGTGGTTTCGGTCATATCTTAATAAAATCTTCATTTTGCCATTATCAGAAAACTGAGCCGACATCGTCATACACGGAACAACCAAAGTATTGCATTTAAACTGGGGCAGAATTTTGAGGGGAACCCTTAAAATTCTAAAGCAAGGAGGTCATAATGTCTCAAAAATATGTCACAGTCACCGGTTCATCTAAATTATTTGAAATCGCATACTACTACATTTCAAATAACTATATTTATCAAATGCGTGCATATTTTTCGAAAACTTTATTTCTATGACAACCAAATGCTACCTAGGGTAACTCAAACAGGACCTCAAGACAGGAGTAAAGGCAAAACAGAAGACAAAAGCGCAAACCAAACTTCCCCCATAAAACTCACGATTTTTCTTTGGATGCAGGCAAGATAAGACAACAATACCCACAGATACATCAAATCACTACCTTCGCGACGACAAGTTACCAAATGCAAACACTTCCAGCTAAGAAATACTTTACTTTCTCACTGTCACTCATCATTTTTCTTGCATAAGGCTAAACACTGCCTTTCCCTGCATGAGACTAAGCATTGTCTCCTCTTCCTGCAGGAGTCTAAGCACTGCCTCCCTAATTGCATAAGGCTAAGCATTGCCTTTCCTTGCATGAGACTAAGCATGGTTTCCCTCATTTGCATGAGACTAAGCATTGTCTCCTCTTCTTGCATAAGGCTAAGCATTGCCTCCCTAATTGCATGAGACTAAGCACTGTCTCCCCTTCTTTGCATGAGGCTAAGCATTGCCTCCCTCTTTGCATGAGACTAAGCATTGTCTCCTCTTCCTGTATGAGGCTAAGCACTGCCTCCCTAATTGCATAAGGCTAAGCACTGCCTTTCCTTGCATGATACTACGCATTGTCTTCTTTTCTTGCATGAGGCTAAGCATTGCCTCCCTAATTGCATGAGACTAAGCACTGTCTCCTCTTCCTGCATGAGTCTAAGCATTGCCTCCCTAATTGCATAAGGCTAAGCATTGCCTCCCTAATCGCATGAGACTAAGCATTGTCTCCTTTTTCTGCATGAATCTAAGCATTGCCTCCCTTATTTGCATGAGGCTGAGAATTGCCTCCTCTTCTTGCATAAGGCTAAGCACTGCCTCCCTGATTCCATAAGGCTAAGCACTGCATTTCCCTGCACAAGACTAAGCATTGTCTTCCCATTTGGCACAAGGCTAAGCATTGCCTTTTCCCTGCATAAGATTAAATACTATCTCCACTATGCCATCGAAGACCTAGCACTATCCTCTGTTCACCTAGGGTTAAGCACTGCCCTCATCTTACACAATACTAAGCCTCGTCTTGTCTCATCTTCGCATGTGACCAAGCGTCACATCTTTGCACTTCATGGGATGAAATATCGCCATTTTGTCAGAAGGCGTCATAGTCCGAAGGCATCATCCTCATAGCCGGGAGACACTATTCCATGGACTGAGAATCTCTCGAAATTGTACATCATTATTCAAAGGCGTCATAGTCCAAAGGCACCATCCTCATGGCCCGAGGACATCATTTCATGGCCTGCGAATCCCTTATCATACACTTCATAGCCCAGGACGCCATGGTCTAAGGATATCATTCTCACCTTCCGAAGACAATCTTCATGGTCCAAAGGTAATTTGCATCAAGTTTGAATTTTTGCAATAACCCATATATATTTGCATACATCGTGTTCTAAGTTTTGCAGGCAACCCAGGAAGTAACCGGTCTTCAAACGGGACCAATCTTTACTCTGGTTTCCATTCACAACATTCACATCCTGCAATTGTTTCAAACATAACCGAACACCATCAATTACCCGCCTTTTACTCTATGACCGTTCAGATATTTGCTCAGTGATACATCTGTAACATTTCAAATTCGCATTCATGACTCCGCATAAATTCATCCGATACTATCCTACCCAAAAGAACCCTTTCCCAAAATATACGACCATTCCTATAGCTACTCCATCGGTTTCGTTCACCGTTGGATCCAGAACTACACACGGCCTGATTCCCGTAACACCAGGGATATGTAGGCAACTCAGGAACCAGGGTTCGGCCCCCAATTTTTTAAATCACATCATTCCTCACTCGATTAGGCCAAAATTGGTCATCATTTTCTTTACCCGACAACTCTTTCATCATTCCGGGGTAAAGAGGGGCAGTTGTTGATACCCAATTTTTTCCCTCATATTTTCTCAAATTTTTTCAAATAATATATATACTTTCAAAGCATCATTTTTTTCATCATTATTTAGCTTACAAATCTATACGAGCATTTTCTATAATTTTCCATAATTTTTAGAGCTTTTAAATTGATTTTTCTGTACTTAAATTACTTGAATAATTATTAATTACCCCTTCAAATTATTGTGATGACCTAGTTACCTAAAATTATTATTTGCACCTATAATACATGTTTCAAATAATTTTACTTCATTTTATATAATTACATTAGCATGTTTTAAGCTATTTGTACAATTTTGCAGTAATAGCTTATACTCATCCATAATTGCTTTTTATTTATGTTGTTTGCGTCAAAATAACATTTTATATTTTTATAATGCTAAATCATTATTTTTAATCATTTTAGTGAATAAATAATATTTTTATTTATTTATTAATTATTTTAAATAAAATTTGCATATTTAAATAGTAGCCCAGATTTAAACCAATGTTTCGGACCAAAATGGCCCAGCACCTTAGCCCAATAGACCCCGAGCCCAAACCAGGCGACCCTTGTAACCAACCCGGTCGCGATCCGCTTAATAACCCGCCCCGCTTCCCCGTTCGATCTTGGCCGTTGATCTTAAATGATCAACGGCCCATAATTAACCTACCATTTCCTTATATCCCCAATACCCCAAACCCTAGAGACAAATCCCCACCCTGCCGCCTCTATATCCTCACACACTCTCATCTCTCAAACCTAAACCCTAGTCGTCCTCACTCAAATCTCAGCCCCAATCCGACATTACATGGAAATCATCCATGATTCTTTTCCTTTCTTGCATACGCGGAGTTACTTACCATCTTTTGAATGCTACAAGTACTAGTTACTTGATTATTTATGGAAGCTGAGTCGTTGTATTCATTTGATTCTGATTCTATATCATCTTCATGTTTCTGACCTAATACACTAACTATCAGATCCTTGGCTTCGATTCAGTGAGATTTTTGCCATTTTTATTCCTCGTCTAAACTAGGGTTTCCTGGATTTGCCCTAGAACTGATTATAATTGATTTTGCATGCCATATTTTCCTTATTTTGCGTTTAATTTATTGTATTTCCTTATTTTATGTGTTAATATTTAACTACTATATAAACCCCTCCCCATTCCCTTTTGAGGGAGACCTTTAATCGTGAGATCCACTAAAATTGAGGTTATTACTCTATTGTTCTTTCATTCTCTGTTCTATACTTTGGTTCTTGGCCAGCTGAAAGCCAAGGCCACCAGAATTCGATTCTTCAACCTTTGTTGGTGCGAGCACTGCCCGGGGTTCATTTGAAGCTCTTGGGAACTTTGGCGCACTAAGATTCTGGGTTCTTGCTCTTTATTGATATTCAAAATATTGTGAAATTTTTTCTTTCTTGTTGTTTGTTTAACTGGTAAGTTTATTGGCTTTACGATTTCATTTTTTTGTGTTTATGCCCTGCATATTCATGCCTCTGAACTTCATGACTTAATATGTTAGCATTTGAACTTGTTTTATAATCTGAATTTTCCTAACACTTGAGTTTACCTAATGCTGCCAGTTCTGAGACATGTTTATGCCCGATTTGAATAATTTGGACTCTCTTAAGTTCGTTTAGCTAATGGGTTCTGGGCTATTTCTGTGTGTAACCTTGTTAGTTTTACACTTGTTTTGAACCCCTTTAGTATTTATTTTTTTTACCTAAAGCAGCCAGTTCTGAGATATGTTATTTGTTTATGCCTAATTTGGATAATTTGGACCCTCTTAAGTTAGTTTAGCTAATGTATTGGTGCCTGAATATTCACATTTGTTGTTGGGCTTGAATATGCTTTCCTGCTTTGTTCTAAATCCCTATAATGAATGCCTCGCATATGTAATGTGTTATAACCTGTGTTAAGACCTTCACTATTAACTATGATTTGCTCCCCTGTTAATATGTCCCTCAGCATATCTTTGGCTCACTTGATTCCATATCCCTTCAGTGATTACTTGAGACTTTAGGGTAGTTATCATAATTTGTGTTTCCCTACCATGTTTGATACTGTTTTGTTTCATGATGTGAGTTAACATGCCTTTCTTTTGATACTGGGATGGATACTTAGCATAATTTAGACCTTTAAGCTTTGAACCTTTTAAGTTAGTGCCCTACTTAAACTTGTTTGGTATTATTCACCTTTGTATGATAATCTTGTTAATCTTGCAAACCTGTTTCTCCCCTAACTCCTTCAATACGTTTCTGCCAATATGTTATTTTTGCTAAGTGTTGAACCTGTTTCTAAGTCTTGTTGACCTTCTTGATTAGCTATTCTGTGTTCTCAACTTTGCTATGTCTACTTTTAAACTATAAGTGTGTTTCCTCAACTTCTGTCCCTTAACCATTGTCCACTCACTCTCATTTGTTACCTATGCTATTATGAACCTACCATTCTTGGTCGGCTAAAAGCCAAGGCCACCAAGACTCTTACTATTGACCTCCATAGTGTAAGCACTGCTCGGGGTTCGATTTGAGACATTTGTGAACTCTGACACACTAGGACTTGGGATCTTATGGCCACTCTCTTTACTTCTAATACTTGAGCTATCTCTGACACTCAGTTCTTCCCTCATTCTATCTATTGAACATGCAAGCTGTTTTGTTTAAATGATTTTTGGGTAACTCGATGTTTGGTCATGTGGTCAATCTGTGGCTGTCTTGTTTTGGCTTGGGTTCCTCTGTAATTTCTGGGTTGTGCTGATGGATATAGTACCTTGTTAATCTGGGTGCGCTAAATTGGTGAAGAAAGAGTTTTGTTGAAGGCCCAGGCAATGCTGGGTATTTCTTTTGGGCATGTTATAGGTCCGTTGTTATTGTTTGTATAATCCCTTGTAACTACATTCATTACTGGGCCTGTAAAAACTTTGTAATGAACAATTGGGGGTGTTAGTAAAAATGGGGGAAACAGGTATACTTAATGTCTGCATGAAAGGGTAGCAAGCATACTTATAGGATGCATATGATTTACTTGTTATCCAACCTGCTATATATGCTTTTCAGTTTTTATGTGCACTGTTAGAAATCATGTCATTAGGAGAATCACACACACACACACTACTCGTCTAACATCAAATCATGAGTTCAAATGCTTCATTTATTTATATGTCTACTGCCACGTGTTACTAGACAGCATGCCTATAGGAAGCAAATGCCAATGAACTTTCTTTCAATTTGTTTAACTACAACATATTCATTAGATACCATGCCTATAGGACTATACTAGCTTATGTTTTACTTATCCTCGCTTAGAAATCAAGTCTATAGGACCTTAATTAACCAATTACCTACTGTTATCATTATCATATTGCTCCGCCTAGATAACATACTCATAGGGATAAGGTATTATAAGATCAGGTTCGATGTCAATTGCTAGAGATCCTGCCTATAGGATATTGTCACTCGCTTAATCTTGTTTATGAGATTAACTTGTCAAGGTTAGGTTCCCAGAACGTTTTTCATTGTTTAACTATGCCATTATTAGAAATCATGCCTATAGGACAATGTGACTTTTCTAAACCTTGTATCTACAAAACCAGCGTTAATAGCTCTAAAGTTCGTAAATGGTCTACTGCCTCTTCACTAAGAGTAATCATGTTGCTGGAATACGGAATCACGTAGAAACCATGCCTATATGGCTTAATGACTTTAATTTGTCTCAAGTTCTGAAATTGCCTAACGCTCAATGCGAAAACCTATTTTGCGTGCATTTATTGTCTAAGTATGGAGGCTAACGTGAGCCCTTAACTGCCTTTGCATGAAGTCTTATGTGTTTTATATATCGCCTAGTTTTGACATTTTTGAGTAACCTAAGTAAGGTCTAGAACCACCCAAATAGAGGTCCAATACCTCCTGGACCATAGGTATGGGACGGGTAGTGCACGCATAGGGCACAACTTAGAATTGAATTGGAGCGCTTTAGGTAAACAACTTAAACATAGTAATCAGGTAGCAGGAGATGATAGTCTGTGCCAGCTGAATAATATGAGTAATTTCCTACCTCAAGGGAGTTGTGAAGTATTATTTATGTTGCACAGGGTGATCTTTTAGGCTAAACAACTTAGGACCCCCCTCTTCTTTATAGTTTTTCTCTTTATACATTTAGTCATCTAATATAGACCTGATAGTTATATCCTTGTAATCCTTATTGTGCTATAATAAATTTCTTTGACCCTTAATCCCTTTGTTTATCTCGTCTAATTATAATCCACATAGTTTTAAGTTCGGTCGGGACCCACAGTCGTGGACCTCGAAGAGTGCCTAAAACCTTCTATTTGAGGTAATTTGAGCCCTTACCCGATCTTTGGTGATGTTGACTAGTCAAAATAGAGTTATCTGCATAATAGGTTCCCTAACGCACCCCAAAAATCGTTAGGTGGCGAATCTTCTTCTTTTAACACTCTATCTTCTATCCAAAAGAGTTGTCACATGCCGAGGCCCACTTTCGTGAGAAAACGGGGTGCGACAGGCTAGAGCCTTGAAGTTTCAAAGCTCCTTGCCAAACAAAGTCTAGGGAGACTGCATAAAAGCAGCAATTTACTTGATAAACAAGTGGCAAACATCTGTTCTATCTGGGCAATCACCCTATGATGTTCTTTATATGAAACTAGCTAAAATTGAGCATCTGAAGGTGTTTGGTTGCTTGTGTTTTGCAAGCACTCTACCAAAAGGAGACTAGTTTGCTCCAGGAGCTAGGAGAACTGTGCTGATAGGATATTTAGAGACCCACAAGGGCTACAGATTGTATGATTTGGGAGTAGGACATTCCTAGTGAGCTGGGATGTCATATTCAGACAGCAGGTATTCCCTTTCAAAGGAATGATCTCATACTTTTATTACATATTTCCATAAGACCCTCATGAGCTGATGCCTATTGAGATACCTTATAATTCTAACACCTCTCAACCCAATTCTCATAATATCCCTACACCAGTTGAAAGTGCATCTCCAATTACCACACAAGAAAAACCACAGAATCAGTCACTTGAAGAATTACATGCAGACAGTGTTGATTATTTATCATCATAGAACCATGAAGAGGCAGATGAACACAACATTAATCCAGATTCTTTAGCTTCAGATGCTGTTGAAGAAGTGGCAAACATTTCACCTAAAGGAGATGCTGTGATTGATACCAGGAAATCAACAAGACACTCTAGACCACCTATATAGCTAAAAGATTATGTGACAAAAGGGAAGTTCACAGGCAATAGTCTATATCTAATCTCCCAAGGACTATTATATGCAAACCTCACTGTAGGATAACAGTCTTATTTGAAAGCCTTCTCAGTATACGCTGAACCTGGTTTATTTAAGAAAGCTGCTCAAGATCGCAGATGGGTTGAGGTAATGCAGTAAGAGATAAATACACTGGAAGAAAACAACACATTGAAGTTGGTTGATCTACCACCAGGGAAGCAAGCTATTGCATCAAAACGAGTCTATAAGATAAAGCATAAATCAAATGGAGAAGTAGAAATGTTTAAGGCCATATTTTTTGCTAAAGGTTACAACCAAAATGAGGGCCTAGACTACCATGACACTTTCTCTCCAGTGGCAAAAATGGTAACTGTTAGAACCATTATCAGTATTGCTGCAGCAAAAGGATGGAATTTGCATCAAATGGATGTTAACAATGCCTTCTTACAAGGTGACTTATATGAAGAAGTCTGCATGGCCTTACCATAAGGTTTTCATAGACATGGGGAGAGGAAGGTTTGCAGCCTACTAAAGGCACTTTATGGATTGAAACAAGCATCAAGACAATGGAACATAAATCTCATTGTTGCCTTGATCATACATGGCTACACACAGAGTACATTTGATCACTCACTCTTCAGCAAAAGGCAAGGTTCAGATATGGTCATCATACTAGTTTATGTAGACGATCTATTGATCACTGGATCCAATCCTCAGCTAGTCAACGATGCTAAGAAGACATTACAAAGTCAGTTCAAAGTGAAGGATTTGGGAGAATTAAGATAATTTCTTGGTATTGAGGTCCTCAGATCAAAAAAAGAGATCCTGCTGAATCAAAGAAAATATGCACTTGAGTTAATTTCAAAAGTAGGTCTGAGTGGTTCTAAGTCTGTTTTAACACCTCTAGAGTTGAATCAACAGCTTACCACAGTAGAATATGATGCTCATGTAGGGAGACTAGGAGATACAGAATTAGCAGACATCACTGCATATCAGAAGTTGATTGGGAAACTCATATATTTAACAATCACATGACCTGGCATTAGCTTTGCAGTGCAAACATTGAGTCATTTCATGCAAAGCCCAAAGCAATCTTATATGGATGTAGCCTTAAGGGTGGTTAAGTATATCAAAGGAGCACCAAGTCTAGGAGTTCTTTTGCATGCAAAACCAGTTGACAACTTGATTGCATACTGTGATGCAGATTGTGCAGCTTGTCCTAATACTAGGAGGTCTGTGACAGGATATATTGTCAAATTGGAAAGTTCTCTGATATCATGAAAATCTAAGAATAACAAACAATCAGTGGGAGCTCAGCAGAAGCAGAATATAGGAGTACGATAAATGTGGCAGCAGAAGTAACTTGGCTATCAGGCCTTCTTGAAGAACTGGGGATACCAATCTCTAAACCTGTTCAGTTGTTCTGTGACAACAAGGCATTCAAATAGGTGAGAATCTCATATTTTATGAACGTACCAAACACATAGAAATAGATTTCCACTTTATGCGATAAAAAATCAAGTATGGGCTCATTGCACCACACCATGTTAGCTCTGCTCTTCAACTTGCAGACCTACTCATAAAGGGTCTGTCATTACTCAGCATAACTCGCTAGTTTCCAACCTTGGAGTGTTGGATTTCTTCCACCCTCCAGCTGTAAGGGAAGTATTATAGTAGGGTCGTATTAGTTATGGTAGTTATGTTAGTTAATTAGGGGTATTTTAGTCCTTTTACCTACTCTACACACGTGACTCGTGTGAGCTTAGCTGTATATAACTAACTCACTCTGTATTAATAGAGTAGTTAGACACATAATGAAAGCTTCTTCTTCCTCTCTCGTTTTCTTCTCTCAACTCTAACTTCCTTCTCAATCGCATGCAATTTTCTTCCTCGCTAGATCTATACAGATTGTATCATTCCCATTGTTGGAAGTCTGCATTACTTGATGGGAAGATAAGTTCCATACCGCACTCTTACAAGTTTAGCACAAAAGTATGGGCCTCTCATGTACTTGTAACTTGGGCATATTCCTACCGTCATCGTATCATCACCTAGTAATTCCGAGATTAATTTATACCATATTATTGTATTATTCTATCCTACATTGAGGGTGAATAATAATCTCTGAATTATTTAATTCCGGGATAAAATACTACATCAACAAAGATGCCATTTTTCAAGGCTCCTCCCCTACAGTCCTTTATGAAAGTCAAGGTTAAAGTTAAAATAAAAGTTTATCTCAACCTATATAGTAAACACCAAACACATGTTTTATATTATACTCCGTATATCTTATTTTTAGTCCAATAAACCAGATATCTCTTAATAAAAATTATATCTACTAAATAATTCCATTACTATTTAATCCTCGTATTATAATCTCATGATTATAATCCCGAAATGACTTGTTCCTCTACCAAATGGCCCCTAAGGTTTACAAAAACTTCTACAACTTTACCCTTCTTCTTTTGGCATTTTATTGTTTTTTGATGAAAGGACTAAAAAGAGTACTTATAATGTATGGTAATCACCATTAGTTGTACAACCAAAGCCCTAGTCCTACCTCGACTGCATATTAAAATATAAAAACTTGCTTGGGTTTGTTTCCTTTGAGGGTGTCGCGCCCCTTTTTTCTCACGAAAGCGGGCTTCGACATGTGAAAACTCTTTTAAAGAAGGTATTAAAAGAGGAGAATCACCACCTAACGGTTTTTAAGGTGCGTTAGGGCACCTATTATGCAGATAACTCTGTTTGACTAGTCTACGTCACCAAAGATCGGGTAAGGGCTCAAGTTACCTCAAAGAGAAGGTGTTAGGCACTCCTCGAGGTCCACAATTGTGAGTCTCGGCTGAACTTAAGATTATGTGGATTACGATTAAGCTAGGTGATCAAATAAACAAAGAGAATTCTGAAGTCAAAGAACTTTATTACAACATGATTAATACAGATCTTAGTGCGAATATAGGAATACAACTATTTAGATCTAATAACAACATATAAAGAGGAGGGGGGTCCTAAATTTTTTAGCCTAAAGGATCACCCCGTGCAACATAAATAATACTTCGCAACTCCCTATCTATATTATTCAGCGGGCAAAGACTATCATCTCCTGCTACCCGATTACTATGTTAAAGTTGTTACCTAAAAGCGTTCTAATTCAATTATAGGTCGTACCCTATGCATGCACTACCCGTCCCATACCTATGGTCCAGGAGGTTTTGGACCTCTATTTGGATGGTTCTAGACTTTACTTAGGTTGCTCAAAAAATGATAAATCTAAGTTACATTCAAAATATGTAGGACTGCACATAAAGACAATAAATAGCTCAAGTCGGCCTCCACATGTAAGTAACAAATGCACGCGAGCAAGTTCATGTTATAGGCAGTAGACAAATTTCAGAATTAAGAACCTTAAGCCTTATAGATATGATTTCTATGTGACTATGCATTAAAACATACAAAAGGTTTCAAAGGCTAGGCGCTGCTTATCTCCAAATAATTATACGATTGTTGCATACTGTTTAGAGATTGCAGATTTTCGATAGATGTTGTTTCAAGGTGATTTACACACTAAGTGACAAAGAAATCTGTTGGAGAAGAGCCCAGAATTATTCATGCTTTTCTGACAGTAGCATAAACGAACAGCAAACAGCGTTTGGAAAATTAGCATTTTTAGGCGAGTAGTAATACCCTATAGGTAGGATCTCTAACAATTGACGATTGGGACCAATTGTATTATTATATTTTAGCCTTATAGGCATGCTTTCTAGGTGAACAAGGCGATACAGTAGCAAATAGAATGATTAAAATCCTATAGGCATAATTTCTAGTGGATATGCTGCAGTTATGCGAATTGGAAGAAAGTTTAGTGGTATTTGTTTCCTATAAGCAGGTTTTCTAGTAATACATAGCAATAGAAATAAATGAAAGCATTTGTACTCATGTTTGCAAATAGCCGAATAGTGTAAGTGTGTGCCTCTCCTAATGACATGATTTCTACAGTGCACATAGAAATTGAATGGCATATATAGCAAGTAAATCATTGAATCCTATAGGCATGTTTTCTACATTACATGCAAGCATCAGAATCTGCCCATTCCCCATTTTACTAACACCCCAATTATTCATTACAAAGTTATTATAGGCCCAGTAATGAATATGATTACAAATATTATACAAATAATGACAGTAGGCTCATAGCAGGCCCAAAAAGGAAACATCCAGCATTGCCTGGTCCTTCAACAACTCTCACGTAGCATACCCAAGAACCATATTCATCAGCACAACCCAGAATCCATAGAAGAACTCAAGTCAAATCATATAACCATAGGTTAACCACATTACCCAGACATCGAACCACTTGAACCAAGCAGTTCACATATTTAGTAGATAGTAGGAAGAAAGAATTGGGTGTCAGAGATAGCTCAATAGTAGAAGGAGTGGCTAAAAGACCCCAAATCCCAGTGTGTCAGAGTTTACAAGGGTCTCGAATGGACCCTGAGCAGTGCTCACACCAAGAGGTCAGTAGTAAGAGCCTTGGTGGCCTTGGCTTTCAGCCGGCCAGGAATGATAGGTTCAGAATAGCATGTTTAACAAATGAGAGAGAGGACAATGGTTTGAGGGGCAAAAGTTGAGGAAATACATTTATAGCTTGAAGTAGACATAGCAAAGTTGAGAACACAGAGCAACTAATCAAACAGGTCACAAGACTTAGAAGCAGGTTCAGCAAGACTTAAAAGCAGGTTCAACACTTAGCAAAATAACACATAGGCAGTCACATATTAAAAGTGTTAAGGGAGAAACAAGTTTTCAGGATTAACAAAGACTATCATACACAAGTGCATAATACTAAACAAGTTTAAGTAAGGTACTGACGTAGAGGTTCGAAGCCTAAGGGTCCCCATTACGTTAAGGATTCATCACAATGTCATAAGGCAGCCATGTTAACTTGTATCATGAAGCAAAAAAGTATCAACATTGTGTGGCAACGCAAACTGAGGTGACTATTCTAAAAGTTTCAAACAGTCACTAAGGATATAGGACTAAGTAACACAGGGATATGCTGTGAGACACACTATTAGGGAAGCAAATCATAATTGATAGAAAATGTCTTAACACAGATTAGAACACATTACATATGCAAGACTGTCATTACAGAGATTCAGAACAGAGTGGGAAAGTAAACGCATATCAAATATCAAACGTAGGCATTCAGGTATTGACCGGTAGACTAATTAACTAAAGAAGGTCCAAATCATTCAGATGAAGCACATTCAAATCTCAGAATTGACAGCTTTTAGGTAAAATTAAATACTAAAGAGGTTCAAAACGAATGTAAAGCTGACAAGGTCACACACAGAAGTAGCCTAGAACACATTGGCTAATCAGACTTGAGTTGGTCCAAATTATTCAAATTAGAAATAGGCATGTTTCAGAACTGACAACATGCTAAAGAGACTTAAAACAAATGTAAAGCTAATAGAGTTGCACACAAACATATCAAGCCATGAATTTTAGAAGTGAGAATATATGCAAGTCATAGACGCATAAAAATATGAAATTGAAAAAGTCAAGTGACTTACCAGTTAAACGGATAACAATAAAGAACAAAATTTCACAAGAACCTAGAATCTTAATGAGTCAAAGTTCCCAAGGGCTTCAAAAGAACCCTGGGCAATGCTCGCACCAAGAAAAGGTTGAATAATCGAATCTCAAGTGCCTTGAATTCCAGTCGGCCAAGAACCCAGGTATAGAACAAGAGAATAGTAACATGATAACTCAATTTTTTGTGAAAATCTAGCGATTCCAGTCCCTCTCAAAGGAAAATGGGAAAGGGTTTATATAGTAGAAAAATTAAACACTTGCAAACAAGGAAAAACAGTCAATCAATCATAAAAAGGGAAAGAATAGCATGCGAAATTGATTCAGAGTCAATTTAGAAGAAGTCAAGAAAACCCTAATTGAAGTCAGATTTAAGGCAAATCGTTCACAAGCCTCAATCACGACAGAATCACTGGAGATATACCATATACAAGAGAAATTTCTCTTTTTTAAGTGTATATAGCCACAATCGTACCCAAAACCAAGAATCAAAGCCAGATCTAGCTTGCCATAAGTGAAGTGGTAACGAAAGTTACCATAAAACGAGTAATGGTAACAAGAAAAAGGAAAGTAAATCCACGTATGGACGCGTATAGCGAAGGAATAGGTAAAACTCTCCATGGTCGGCTAGGGTTTAAGTTTGGGAGATGAAGGGGGGTGCTGAGAGAGTTTTAGGGGCGGCGACTTAGGAGGAATGGGATAGGGTTTGGGTTATGGGGATATAAGGGGATGGGTTGGTTTATTATGGGCCGTTGATCATTGAAGATCAACGGCTAGGATTGAATAAGAAATGGGGCGAGCTAAATACAACGGGTCGCGACCGGATTTTTAAAGGGATCATTTAATTGGGCTCCTGAAGAGTGAAGTGGAGTGGGCTAAAATTTTGGGCCTGATTTTGGTCCGTTTGGTCCGAAAATTAGCTCAAAATTGAGCCTGATTTTAAATAAGAGATTAAAGGGAAATAATTTAATAAAATAGTTAAACAAAAATATAAAAAATGCTACTTATGCAACTTAATAATTTAAAACAATAGTATAAGATTATAAATAATGTAAAAACTTATTTTGACCTTGAATAAAATGAAAAATGCAATAAATTGCAAAATATAGCCTACTATTGCAAGATTGTGTAAATAGCCTAAAAATGCTAATATAATTATATGAAGTGAAGTAAAATATTTAAAACATATGCGAATAATAATCTGGATGATTAAGTCATCACAAGAAATAATTTAAAGAAACAATAATGGTGAATATTCAGGTAAATTAAATGCAAGAAAATTAATTTTAAAACTCTAAAAATTATGAAAAAATATAAAAATGCTCATATAGATCTTGTAAATTAAATAGTGATACAGAATGATATTTTGAAAGTATACATGCTTTTTGAAAAATATGAGGGCAAAAATTGGGTATCAACAGATGGTTTATAGAAATTTCTACAACTTCACCCTTTTTCGGATAATAACTTTTTAATCTAGAAAGTAGGAAAGCGAAGTTGTAACAGCACGGCCGATCGTTTTGAGGCTTTGCATCCCGTTCGGTGGGTTAAGGTCTCGAGCAGTTTTGTATTACATATTATAACTTGTGTGTGTGGCCGAGTTTGGATTTCAGATGATTCGGGATTGATTTGGAAGGATAATTCTTGTTTTAGAAGCTTAAGCGGTAAGAGTTGACCGGAGTTTGACTTTTGTGTAGAAGACTCCGGAATGGTATTTTAATGATTCTGATAATTTCGTATGGTAATTTTGGACTTAGACGCATGTCAAGATTTGGATTTGGAGGTCCATAGGTAAATTTGATACATTTTGGCGAAAGATGGAAAGTTGAAGGTTTTGAAGGTTGAGAGGTTTGACCGGGAGTTGACTTTGTTGATATCGCGTTTGGATTGCGATGTCGGGAGTTGGAATAGCTCCTTTGTGTCATTTGAGACTTGCATTCAAAATTTGACGTCATTTCGGGTTGATTTGATATGATTCGGCGCGACCACACCAGCAATAGAAAAGGCATCAGCTATCTCCCAAGTCCAAAATCAATCTGCAACCTATCCGAAACTCACCCGAACCCCTCGGGCTCCAGACCAAACATGCACACAAGTGTAATAACATCATACGAATTTGATCGTGTAATCAAATTACCAAAATAATATCTAAATCTACGAATTAAACCTCAAAACGAATGAACTTTCAAAATGAAACTCAAGAATACTAGAATCACGTTTAAGCGTCTGGATCAATGTAAAATCAATTCCGAATTGAGCCAAATATTGCAGACAAGTTTCAAATAGCAATACAGAACTATTCCAAGTTTTAACATCAAAATCCGAACTTGTTAGCTAAGAAGTCAACTTACGGTCAAACTTAGTAATTCTTCCACTTCGAGAAATGCTAGTTTTGGGCAAAATGAGTCAAAACAAGTTAGGGACTTTCGAATTCAATTCCGGGCATACGCCCAAGTCCCAAATTACGATATGGATCCACCGGGACCGTCAAAATACTGATTCAGGTCCGTTTGCACAAAATTTTGACCGTAGTCAACTCAAGTCATTTTAAAGACAAAATTCACATTTTCTTAAATGTTTCACATAAATTGTTTTTTGGAAAAAAGATTCGAACTGCGCACGCAAATCGAGAATTCTAAACAAAGCTATTCGAGGTCTTGAAACATGGTAATAGAGGCTAAATCTCAAAATGACCTATCGGGTCATCACACTCTCCAACTCTAAAATAAACGTTCGTCCTCGAACAGACATAGAAAAGTACCTAGACTGGTGAAAAGGTATGGGTATGTACTTCGCATGTCGGACTCGGACTCCCACGTGGCTGCCTCGATCGGCTGACATCTTCACTAAACTCTAACTGAAGGATAACTCTTAGATCTCAACTTCCGGACCTACCGGGATAGAATAGCCACTGGCTCCTCCTCATAAGTCAAATCCTTGTCCAACTTGTCTGAGCTGAAATCTAACACATGGGACAGATCATCGTGATACTTCCGGAGCATGGAGACATGGAACACCGGATGAACTGTTAATAATCTAGGTGGCAGGGCAAGCCTGTAGGCCACCTCATCCACTCTCTCAAGAATCTCAAAGGGTCCGATATACCTTGGGCTCAACTTTCCCTTCTTCCCGAACCTCATCACACCCTTCATGAGTGAAACCCAGAGCAATCCCCTCTCTTCAACCATGAATGCAACATCACAAACTCTCAGATCGGCATAACTCTTCTGCCTAGACTGAGCTGTACGAAGTCGATCCTGAATCATCTTGACCTTTTTCAAGGAATCCTGAATCAAATCGGTACCCAACAACCGAGCATCTCCCGGCTCGAACCAACCAACTAGAGAACGACATCGCCTCCCATATAATGCCTCATAGGGAGTCATCTGAATACTCGACTGGTAGCTATTATTGTAAGAAAACTCCGCAAACTGCAAAAAACTGATCCCAAGAACCCCCAAAGTCCATAACGCAAGAACGAAGCATATCCTTCAATATCTGAATGGTGCGCTCGGACTGTCTGTCCATCTGGGGTGAAATGTTGTACCCAACTCAACTCGTGTGCCAACTCATGGGAACGCGGACAATGGATAGCTAAAGCATCGCGAACGCATGCCCACGATCGCTTTCATGATGAATAAAATCCCTAAGCTCCAAGAAACCTTTCGCGATCACATCTTCATCTTCGAAATTGCGAAGAACAACAGGCACACCAGCAAATCAGTGGTCCAAAAACATGGAGAAGTAGCCCGTAGCCCATCCGAAACACACCCGAAGACCCTGGGACCTCGTCGAAACATACCAACAAGTTTCATAACATAATGTGGGCCTACTCGAGGCCTCAAATCACATCAAACAACATTAAAACTATGAATCGCACCACAAATCGAACTTAATGAACTTATGAACTTTCAACTTCTACAACTCGCGCCGAATCATATCAAATTAACCCGAAATAACCTCAAATTTTGCATGCAAGTCCCAAATGACATAGCTATTCCAACTCCCTAAATCGCAATCTGAACCCGATATCCACAAAGTCAACTCCCGATCAAACATCCCAACCTTTCAAACTTTTAACTTTTCAATTTTTGCCAAAATATATCAAATCAACCTACGGACCTTCAAATCCAAATCTGGACATACGCTAGAGTCCAAAATCACCATATGAAGCTATTGGAATCATGAAAATATCATTCCGGAGTCGTCTACCCAAAATTTAAAATCCGGTCAACTCTAGCCACCTAAGCTTCTAAAACAAGAATTGTTCTTCCAATCCATCCCAAATCATTCGAAAATCGAACTCGACCACACACGCCAGTCATAATATATAATACAAAGTTGCTCAAGACTTTAATCTACCGAACTGGACGCTAATTCTCAAAATGACTGATACACTAAAGTAAGTATATTGCTTCTTTCTTTCTTTCGTTTTTATTTGGCAAAGGCAAAAAAATCTTTCTAATGAATTCAAAAATTAAAAACTCATTGAAAAGCGTTGCGGTAATAAACTTGGACTATTATTTCAACAACCAAAATACGTTATACGTATAGTTATAAGAAAAGCATTTGTATTATGTAAAATCTTAATTAATTTAATATTCTAGAATTAGGATTTTCTTTCTTATTCAATAAGGTTTAATAACCAAAATCTTAATTGATTTTAAAATCCTAGAGACTAGGAAAGTTAATTTAAATAAAGATTTTGTCCTATCCGAAATCTATTTTTAAAGGATAAAAAATACGAACAATATTTTTACTAAGAATGGAGGTGGAGTACGGTGGTTCCAATGTATAAGAATAAGGTTGACATCTAAAACAGCAATAATTACCGGGGTATCAAGCTGTTAAGCGATGAAAGTCTAGGAGAGGGTGGTGGAAGCAAGGATGAGGAGGACTGTATCTATTTTTGAGAACCAGTTCGGATTTATATCGGGTAATCGACTACTGAAACCATTCACCTTATTAAGAGGTTGGTGGAGCCGTATAGGAATAGGAAGAAGGGCATGCACATGGTATTCATTGACCTAGAGAAAGCCTACGACAAAGTCCCGAGGGAGGTGTTATGGAGATGTTTGGAGGCTAGAGGTGTGCCTGTAGCTTATACTAGAGTGATCCGAGAAATGTATGATGGTGTTAAGACCCGGGTTAGGACGCTGGGAGGGGACTCGAAAAATTTCCCAGTAGTGATGGGTTTGCATCAGGGATCCGCTCTTAGCCCGTTTTTATTTGCCTTAGCAATGGATGTTCTAATGCGGCACATTCACGAGGAGGTGTCATGGTGCATGTTATTCGCCAGTGATATAGTACTGATTGACGAGACACGATTCAGTGTTAATGCGAGGCTAGAGGTCTGGAGACGAACCTTGGAGTCAAAAGGTTTCAAGTTGAGCAGGACTAAAATAGAGTACTTGGAATGTAACTTCAGCGACGTGACTCGGGAAGAGGACGTGGAATTGAGGCTAGATTCAAGAGTAATTCCCAAGAAATGGAGTTTCAAGCACCTCAGATCTATAATTTCTAGTAATGGAGAGATAGACGAGGATGTCACGCATCGGATCAGAGCAGGGTGGATGAAATGGAGGTCCATTTTCGGGGTTTTGTATGATAAGAAGGTACCACCAAGACTCACAGGTAAGTATTATAGAGTAGTAGTTAGACCAACTATGTTGTAAGGAGTGGAGTGTTGGCCAGTTAAGAACGTCCATGTACAACAGATGAAAGTAGAAAAAATGAGGATGTTGAAATGGATGTGTGGGCATACCAGGAGAGATAAGCTTGGGAATGAAGTTATCCATGACAAGGTTGTAGTAGCCCCTGTGAAGGATAAGATGCGGGAAGTTAGGCTGAGATGGTATGGGCATGTAAAGAGGAGTATAGATGCCCCTGTGAGGAGATGCGAGATGTTGGCCATGGTGAGTTGAGGAGAGATAGAGGTAGGCCTAGGAAGTATTGGGGAGAGATGATTAGGTATGACATGGCACGCCTTCAGCTTACTGAGGACAAGACTATGAATAGGAAGGCGTGGATGTTGGGAATTAAGGTAGAAGGTTAGTTGTTAGGCGTAAATGTCTCACTTGCATGTCAGTAACATTAGTATTAATCTTTTATTTTCTTACCTTCATATCCGCAAGTTTCTTTTACCTTATGTTGATGTTTTCGCCTCGATTATTCTATCATCCTGTCTCCCTACCGCATTATCTTGTCGATGGTACTACGTGTTATGTCTTCTTCTTTTACGTTTATCTAGAGCCGGGGGTCTATCGGAAATAGTTTCTCTACCTTTACAAGGTAGGGGTAAGGTCTGCGTAAACTCTACCCCTCCACCCTCCCCAGACCCTACTTTGTGAGACTATACTGAGTTTATTGTTGTTGTTGTTGTTGGATTTCATGCTTTTAATATTGTATATATAGATAAAGATATAATATATTGTATTATCTCTAATCCAAAATTAATTAAAATAATTAAGCAGCAAAGTTTGGATTGCAGTGGTTTGCAACCAGGATTCCTGGGCTGCACGCTTTAACTAGACTCCAGGCTCATACTCCCTCCGGTCCATTTTAATTGTCGTGATTATTAAGAATAATGAGTCCAAAATACTTATCATTTTAGAAAATTAAGATATACTTAGTTACGAGGAACAAGAAGAACAAGAGAACTTGATCGAGCAAAGCGAACGTAGTAACCACCAATCAGAATCTCTTTTGCGCATGACATTTCAAATTGACGGAATCTTATGTTAAATCAAACTATGTCAAACAAATCGAGATAGATGAAGTAGTTCGTTTGGATGGTTGTTACTCATTGTATTGTATTTTTATTAAGAATCGAAACAACAATAAAACTCGGATCTGATTATTTAAATTTTATTAAATTGTATTATTCAATTCGTTATTATGTAACACGAAAAAATCCATCATATGTAATGACCTATTTGAAGTGGTTGGAGCATTATGTTATTGATCTCTTTCCCATCTATTTGTTCTTTTATTCTATTTTTCTATTTAACTCCATCTTACAGTATTAGAATCGTCACCTCAGATTTCAAGTTCATTTACGCTACCGTTTTTCGATATCCCTTTTATCAATATATTCTCCATCCACGTTTTACTATTTTTGCTAAGACTATTTTTTGTTTTTGCTTTTTTTTGGATGACATTTTATATTTGATTAATTTTGTTAGGAGTTGTATAAATTTAAAGCTTTAATATTTACAAGGAGTAATTGGTGATAAATTTGAAAATGAAGTTGTCTTAAATTATTTTCATAGTAATTGTTGATAAATCTAATATTTATAATAATTCAATGTATTTTAATAAATTTAACAATTATATAACTAGTTAAACCGAATACTAAAATATTATTAAACTATATCAAATGATACAACACGTACGTCGTGAAATTGTCACGACCCAAAATACCACCACACGCGTTGTGATGGCACTTAGTCTCTAAGACTAGGTAAGCCAATTACAATTACATTTCAAGCCATTTTTTTAATTCAATACAGGTGCCAAAAACCAACAGCGGAAACAATTATGAAAACCTCGCAAGACTGGTAATACTGAGTCACGAACTCTAACAAAATACATGGAATGATCTCAAGGATCGAATACTCAATAGTGTTTGATTAATAATTAACAGTACAATAAAATGAAAAGACTCCAAGGGACTGCGACGACCAAGCTGCTCTACCTTGAGTCCTTGCGATCACCCTTTAACTCTGTCCGAGTCTAATATCTCCAATACCTGGCTCTGCACAAAAATATAAAGAAGTATAGTATGAGTACACCACAGTCGGTACCCAGTAAGTATCAAGACTAACCTCGGTGGAGTAGTGACGAGGTACAGTCAAGACACTCTCTAGTCTAATAACCTGTGCAATATAGTATACAAAAATAATAGAAAAATAAATTGCAGTGATAGCAACGATAATCAACTAGTGATGTAAATAGCAAGGCAACAAGAACTCCATAAATATTGCTCAAACAGGTAATGAACATAAGTACAACCAATAATCAAGTCCTTCAAAATATACATCTTTCATCTATAAGTTTTTCAATAGAAATCTCTAGAATATAATCATTTCCAATAAATATATTTCGAACATACTTCTTTCAATTAAATATCCTTCAAATATAATTATTTCAAATAAATATCTTTCGAATATAATTCTTTCAAATAATATCCTTCAAATATAACTCTTTCAAATAAATGTCTTTCGAATATAATTCTTTCAAATAATATTTTGAATATAATCCTTTCAAATAAAAGTCACATTGTGACACCTTATCTCATAATCATAAAATACGGGTCTCAGCCCACTTTCATATTTCCACGGCACCTCGTGCCAATATCACTATCACAATCGTACGGACAACTCGCGTGCCAATATTATCATCATATTTTCGGCGTGCAACCCGATCACATATAACATTAATCATATCTGTTGCGGCATGCAACCCGATCTCATATAACATAATCCGCCTGGCAATAGTCACAGGCTCCCAATTTTAACATAGATCAGGCTATTATCAGGTTTACCGAAACAACAAGATAAGTTGCACAAGATATAAAATAAACACAAGGAAAATCACAACATCACATGAAAATTACTAACGCAATAACCCCACATCATCACATAAAAATTACCAACACTATAATTCCACATCATCACATATCATCCCTCACAATAGCCACCTTTATCACTCCTATAATAGCCTCCCTTATCCCTCTGCCCTGACAATATCCATAGTCACTCTTATCGCTCCAATAGCCACCCTTATCGCTCCGTATATAGCCACTCTTATCACTCCGCCCAGACAATATCCCAATACACATAACCACAGTAAAATGCCACCCTTATACCCACATAATATCAATAGTGAAATGCCACCCTTATATCCTCAAAATAATAAATCAAATCACACAACAATTTATACGGAATATTATCACGATAATGCAATACAATCAATTCATATCACAATTTGCCCAATGACCACAACCAATTTCAATGATATAGTAAAATCAATAAATTTCTCAAAAATAGCCCAAGTCTCCACACAACATATATAAAATCTCAAAACAACAACAGAGATGGAAAAGTAACTCAACATAGGACAACGCCTTCTTTAATCCAGATATTAATAAATATAAATTAATGCCTCATTTTAAACTTATTTAATAATTATTTGCAGATAAGGATTCAATAATGAATTTAACTCCAAGAAAAAATATCAAATCAACAAGTACGCGGAATTCACATAACAATCCAAGTGACAATAACACCATATTATCATATAAAATACAATTTCGACAAACAAGGAACGAGGCATGACAATTCAAGGATTTACAAAGTTCCAAGAATTTTCCAATTTAATACATAAGGGTGTGTACGAATTTTAACCGATATAATTTGCACATAAAAACCAAGTACGTACTCGTCACCTTGCATACACGGCTTTCAATCACACAATTTTCACATAAGACTCAATGCCTAAGGGGTAATTCCCCCACTCAAGGTTAGGCAAGATACTTACCTTTTTGAAGTTAGGCCGATATTCCAAAATAGCCTTCTTGCTTGAATTGACCTCCGGACAACTCAAATCTATCCAAATTAATTCAATTCAGTCAATACTAATTAAATGAATTAATTCCATATGAAAATATAAATTTTCCAACAAAATCCGAAATTTAACTCAAAATTGCCTGTGGGGCCCACATCTTGGAATCCAACGAAACTCACAAAATCTGATAACCCATTCAATTACGAGTCCACCCATACCAATTTTATCAAATTCCAAAAATAACTCGACCTCCAAACCCAAAATTTTTTTTCTTGAAAAGTTTTGAAAAAATCTTGATTTCTTTCATTTAAATCCGAAATAAATGATGAATATAACCATGGATTTATGAAATATAATCAGTTTTGGAAATAACTATTTTTGGTCCTTAAGTGTCTGCTCATCCGTCACTAAAAGTCTATTTTTCATCACTAAAAGTCCACACCAGAACTTGCTTGCACCAACAGTTATTTATTTTTACTAAAAAGGTTCTAACTCTGTCATGCGAACTCGAAATTTGACGATTCTTATTCCTATGAGTCACAAATAATAATACGAATCTAGTTGTTCAATTGAAACTGAATTCGGAGCTTATTTGCACAATGCGATACCAATTTCGCTCGTTAAACAATTAACTCATGTTTCGCGCTAAAAACCCAATCGCGGCTTAATGAAATTAGACCAAACTTTCTAGATCACTCCTATAATTCATTATCAAAATCTCGGAAGTATCCAAATTGAATTTCGATCTCTAAAACTAAAAATGGACCTTTGGATCATTACATGCTTATGCTGAAAACATCAAATTCTTCCAAAAGTCGTCCCCGACAGCCTGTAGTATATCAACCATAACTTCTTGTACTCAACTCCAGCTGCCAAACGGTTTAAATTTTGCAAACTAGATACAAAGGGCTACAACTTTCATGTTTTTCTTATCGTCCAACTCCTTATAGATTACGAGATATAAGCTCCCAAAGTCAGCCCTGTGCAGCAGAAATTTCTGGCGATGCACACTGCTGTAGCCAAAATCTGCAATACCAGCTTCAGTCAATCGATCATAACTTTTTATGCAAATGTCCGAATGATGAATAGTTTATTATTATGGAAACTAGAATCAAAGGGCTATAACTTTCATGTTTTGATAATTTCTTATAGATTTCGAGATATAAGCTTCCAAAGTCAGCTCTGCGCATCCGAAATTTCGCACATTGTTGTCAAAAAAAAAAGAACAGTCGTTAAAAATGATTTGAAATCACTACGAAACTCACCCGAGGCCCTCGGGATCTCAACCCAATACACAAACAAGTCCTAAAATATCATACGAACTTAGTTGAAATCTCAAATCACATAAAATAATGCTAAAACCACGAATCATACCCCAATTCAAGCTTAAGGAACTTAAGAATTTTCAATTTCTACATTCGATGCCGAAACCTATCAAATCAATTCTGATTGACCTCAAATTTTGCACACAAGTCATAAATGACACAACAGATCTATAAAAATTTTCAAAACTAGATTTCGACTCCGATATCACAAAGTCAACTCCCCGGTTAAACTTCCTAAAAATTTAACTTTCACCATTTCAAGCAAAATTTCTGTAACGACCCTGCCGGTCGTTTCGATAGTTATAACCCTGCGTTCCCCATTCCTACTTATTTTTGTATTATTTAGCTATATTATATTATATCGGGTTAATTGGTTCGAGTCCGGAAGGAACTCGAAGTGAAATGAGACACTTAGTCTCATAATTGAAACTTTTAAGTTAGAAAAATAGATCGGATATGGACCTCTATGTAAACGACCTCGGATTTGAATTTTAATGATTCCAATAGATCCGTATGGTGATTTTGGGCTTAAGAGCGTGTCCGGAATATTGTTTGGAAGTCCGTAGAGGAATTAGGCTTGGAATGCCGAAAGTTTTATTTTTGAGAAGTTTGACCTGAGGGTTGACTTTTTGATATCGTGGTCGGAATTCGATTCTGAAAATTGGAATACCTATGTTATGTCATTTAGGACTTGTGTGCAAAATTTAAGGTCAATCGGATGTGATTTGTTAGGTTCCAGAGTTGTTTGTAGAAATTAGAAATTTCAAAGTTCATTAGGCTTGAATTGGGGTGTAAATCATGGTTTTAGTGTTGTTTGAGGTTATTTGAGGATTTGACTAAGTCCGTATGATATTTTAGGACTTGTTGGTATATTTGGTTGAGGTCCCGAGGGCCTCGAGTGAGTTTCGGATGGTTAACGGATCAAAAATTTAACTACAATAGCTGCTGCAATTTCCTTTTGTTGGAAATTTCTTCTGCCAGATTCGAAGCCCAGATCGAGCCCAGAGTCGAGGGCCACGATCAAAGCCATGATCGAGCCCAGAGTCAAGGTCTATGATCGAAGGCCTAGGATCAAGAAACAGGATCGAGGACCTCGATCGAAGGCCAAGATCGAAGGCCAAGATCGAGGCAGAACCGAGGTTGTCTGGGCAGAATTATAAAAACAAGGACTTCGTCCCATTTGCCATTTTTGACAAATTGGAGCTTAAGGAGAGGCGATATTTGATATATTTTCAAGGAAAACTTGAGGTAAGTCCCTTGTGATCATTTCTACTACATAATATTGAATTATCATCGAATAATCCAACTAGATTACATGATATTTGAGGTGTAAATCGGAGATTGGAATTTAGAAATATGGAAATAAGATTTGTAGATTTGAGGGTCGAGTTGAGGTCGGATTTTGGTAAAATTGGTATGGATAGAATCGTGGTTGAATGGGCTTTCGTATTTTATAACTTTTGTTGGGTTCCGAGACATGTGCCCCACAAGCGATGTTTGAGCCAATTTCGGGTTTTGGTCTAACTTTGAAGCTTTTCTTGTGCAATTCATTCCATTAGCATATATTGATGGTATTATACTGATTGTGAATAGATTTGGATAGGCCGATTCCAGAGGCAAGAGCATTGCGGGGTAGAGATTTGTCCGGTTTGAGGTAAGTAACGATTGTAAATCTAGTCCTGAGGGTATGAAACCCCGGATTTCGTATCATTCTACTATTTTTAAGTGACGCACATGCTAGGTGACGGGCATGTGGGTGTGCAGTGTTGGGGTTTTGTGACTTGGTCCATCCCGTAGCAACTGTAAAGTTGCATACTTTTTTGAAACCATATGATACTTATATGTTTTAGAAAGAATTTCTGTAAATTGGGTTGAATGCCATGTTTGGGCCTTGCGCTAAAGCTGTTTGGACCCTTAGGGGTTGTTTCTTACCATCCTCTCACTATTTTTGATTGAAAATCTACACTTAGTCATGTTTATATTTGTTTACTGCATAACTCAGTTATATGACTCTATTTTGATGCATATAAATATTTTGGGCCGAATGCCCTGTTTTACTGAAATGCCCGAGTGGCTTGAGAGGTTTATAGCTGAGTGAGGCCGAGGGCTTGATTTATGAGGATGAGTGTGGATCGGGCTGCACGCTCCAGCATATTGATATCGACCGAGGGCCTGATTGTGAGGATGAGTGTGGATCGGGGCTGCCCGCCTGCAGCATACTTTATTATTATAGCACGTGAGTTATCCGTGCAGATTATAGCGCTTGGGCTGAAGGAGCCCCTCCGGAGTCTGTACACACCCCCAGTGAGTGCAGGTACCTACTGAGTGCGAGTGCCGAGTGCCGAGTGCTGAGTGACTGGGAGGCATAAGTGATTGTGAGGTATGCCCGAGTGGCAAGAGTGATTGTGAGGTATGACCGAGTGGCACGAGTGACTGTGAGGTTTATCCGAGGGGCTGTTTATGATTTCATTATTTTTTTGCTCACCTTTGCATTGAGCCTTTGTTTGAAAAACTGTTGGAAAAATGTCTTTAAATGATTTTGTTTTACTGGAACTGGGTTTAAACTAGATAATTTGATTCAAATCCTGATTTTTAAAAGCATGTGGTATTTTATTGAGATTTCCTGATATGAACGTTATATGCTTTATTGCTCGTCACTACTGCTCAGTCTTTATTTATTGTTGTTACTTACTGAGTTGGCGTACTCACATTACTCCCTGCACCTTGTGTGCAGATTCAGGTGTAGCTTGACATGGTAGCGGTTATTGAGTGTTCTGGTTGCAGATTTTCTTGGAGATAGCAAGGTAGCTGTTTGGCGATCGTGGCCCCTGCTCTTCTCCCTAATATCTTCCTCTAGTTTTATTTAGCTATTTTCCAGGCTGAGTTAGCCTTGATATTGTTAGACAGATTGTAGAAGATGCTCATGACTAGTGATACCCCGATGTCGGTCTTTTCTTTTCCGCACTTCTATTTTTCTTTGATTTGAACTCTTTAAATGGAGGTTTTATGTTAAATAACCTTGAAATTATCTTTGAAATGAAAATATCAGTTTGTTTTGGAAATAAGTCGGCTTGCCTAGTTCCACGATAGGCGCCATCACGACAGAGGTTAGTTTGGGTCGTGACAGATTGGTATCAAAGCCTAGGTTACATAGGTGTCACGAGTCATGAGAGGGTTTAGTAGAGTCTTGCGGATCGGTACGGAGACGTCTGTACTTATCTTCAGGAGGCTGCAGGACCTTTAGGAAACTTCACATTCTTGGATTCTTGTCGTGCGAATTTGTTGATTCTAGTAATTAAACATCTGTTGTTTCATTCTCTCACAGATGGTGAGGACTCATACTACCGGTCAGGAGGTCCAGCTACTAGTACCACCAGCCAGGGCCGCGAGAGGCCGAGGCCACGGTAGAGGCCGTGGTAGGGGCAGAGGTGCAGCCCGTACAGCAGTTGGGGCAGTACCTACAGATCTACTGGTTGTCCCAGATCAGGGCCAAGTTCCAGTTATTGATGCACCAGCTCAGGCACCACCTGTGCCTATTGTGATTCCAGGCCTTCAGGAGGCCCTAGCTCAGATTCTGACAGCGTGTACTGGCCTTGCTCAAGCGGTCTCTATTTCGACAGCCGTAGCCACTTCTCAGGCCAGGGGAGGCACGCAGACTCCCGTCGCTCGCACACCCGAGCAGGTTATTCAGGGACTTCAGACACCAGAGCTACCACCAGCCCAGCCGGTTGCTGTTGCTCAAGATTATGTGGTTCCTGCTATGCCTGAGGATGATCAGCGTAGGTTGGAGAGGTTTGGGAGACTTCAGCCACCACCTTTCAGTGGCACAAAGAGAGAGGATGCTCAGGACTTTTTGGACAGGTGTCAGAGGATACTCCGTACTGCTAGTATTTTGGAGACTTGTGGGGTCTCATTCACTACCTTTCAGTTTTCTGGGGCTGCACTCAGATGGTGGGAGACTTACGAGAGGCGTAGGCCTGTTGGCGCAGCACCCCTTACTTGGCAGCAGTTCTCCGTGGTCTTTTTGGAGAAGTTCGTGCCTCGATCCCGCAGAGAGGAGCTGCGCAGACAGTTTGAGCGGCTTCGCCAGGGTGATATGTCTGTGACACAGAATGAGATGCGGTTCTCTGAGTTGGCCCGTCATGCGATTTGGTTGGTTCCCATAGACAGAGAGAGGATCATGAGATTTATTGATGGCCTCACTTATCAGCTACAATTGCTCATGACCAGGGAGCGGGTTTTGGGTGCTACCTTTGATGAGGTTGTCTACATTGCTTGGCAGATTGAGATTGTTCACGATCAGGAGAGGGCTGAGTGGGAGGCCAAGAAGCCTCGTGGTCAGGGTGGATTCAGCGGTGCTCCTTTTGGGGGTCAGTTCCAGCACGGTAGAGGTTGTCATTTCAGACAGGCTCAGTCAACTCGGCCATTTCATTAGGGTGAATCATCTGGCCATAGTTCTCACAGTTCTTATCAGGGCCACTCATCACTTAATGCCCTTCCAGTTCAGAGTTCATCCCGTGTTCTACCTATTCAGGGCTCTTCCATGCCAGGTTCTTCTACCAGTCATCTCGGTGCTAGGGGTTCCCTTCAGTTTCCGCCGCCAGCATCAGGGAGTTATTTTGAGTGTGGGGAGCTTGGGCATATGTGGAGGCAGTATGCTAGTCGTCATGGAGGTCTATTTCAGCAAAGGAGTCAGCCTCCGACTACAACACCAGTTACCTCACCACCCGCCCAGTCAGCTCGGGGTGGAGGTCAGTCAGCTAGGGGTCGCCCTAGAGGGGGAGGCAGATCAGGGGGTGGTCAGGCCCATTTCTATGCTCTCCCTGCCAGACCAGATGCTATTTCTTAAGATGTTGTGATTACAGGTATTGTCTTAGTTTTCCACAGAGATGCCTCAGTATTATTTGACCATGGTTCCACGTTTTCATATGTTTCCTCGTATTTCGCCCATTTTCTGGATATGCCCCGTGAGTCCTTAGTTTCATCTATACATGTATCTACTCCTGTGGGCGATACTATTATTGTGGACCGCGTATATCGATCATGTGTGGTGACTATTGGGGGGTCTGGAGACCCGAGTGGATCTATTGTTGCTCAGTATGGTTGACTTTGATGCGATATTGGGTATGGATTGGTTATCTCCATGTCATGATGTTCTAGATTGTCACGCTAAGACGGTGACGTTGGCTATGCCAGGAATTCTGAGGGTTGAGTGGAGCAGTTCTGTAGATTATGTACCAAGTAGGGTGATTTCATATTTGAAGGCTCGGAGCATGGTTGAGAAGGGTTGCCTATCTTATTTGGCTTTTGCGAGGGATGTTAGTGCACAGACTCTTGTCATTTATTCTATTCCGGTGGTACGTGATTTTCCGAATGTGTTTCCTGCAGACCTACCGGGCATGCCGTTGATTTGGTGCCAGGCACTCAGCCCATTTCTATTCCACCGTATCGTATGGCACCGGCGGAGTTGAAGGAATTGAAAGAACAACTTCAGGAACTCCTTGATAAGGGGTTTATTCGGCCTAGTATGTCACCTTGGGGTGCACCGGTTCTATTTGTGAAGAAGAAGGATGGTTCCATGAGAATGTGTATTGATTATAGGCAGTTGAACAAGGTCACAGTCAAGAACAAGTATCCTTTGCCTCGTATTGATGATTTATTCAACCAGCTTTAGGGAGCGAGGGTGTTCTCCAAGATCGATTTGATGTCCGATTATCACCAGCTGAAGATTCGGAATTCAGATATTCTTAAAACAGCTTTCAGAACCCGATATGGCCATTATGAGTTCTTGGTGATGTCTTTTGGGCAGACCAATGCCTTAGTAGCGTTCATGCATTTGATGAACAGTGTATTTCAGCCCTATTTGGACTCATTCGTTGTTGTATTTATTGATGACATCCTGGTGTACTCCCGTAGCTAGGAGGAGCACGCTCAGCATTTAAAGATTTTATTACAGAGATTGAGGGAGGAGAAGCTTTATGCAAAGTTCTCCAAATGCGAGTTTTGGCTCAGTTCAGTAGCATTCTTAGGGCACGTGGTGTCCAGTGAGGGTATGCAGGTGGATCCAAAGAAGATAGAGGTGGTGCATAGTTGGCCCAGACCGTCCTCAGCCACGGAGATTAGGAGCTTTCTTGGTTTGGCGGGTTATTACCGTCGCTTTGTGGAGGGATTTTCATCTATTGCATCGCCCTTGAACAAATTGACCCAAAGGGGTGCTCCATTCAGGTGGTCGGATGAATGTGAGGAGAGCTTTCAGAAGCTTAAGACTGCTTTGACCACAACTCCAGTGTTAGTTCTGCCATCAGCTTCAGGTTCTTACACCGTGTATTGTGATGCCTCGAGGATAGACATTGGTTGTGTTTTGATGCAGGAGGGTAGGGTGATTGCCTATGCCTCGCGCCAGTTGAAGACCCATGAGAATAACTATCCTGTCCATGATCTTGAGTTAGCAACCATTGTTCACGCCTTGAAGATTTGGCGTCATTATTTGTATGGGGTTCATTGTGAGATCTATATTGATCACCGGAGTCTGCAGTATCTGTTAAAGTAGAAGGATCTTAATTTGCGCCAGCGGAGATGGTTGGAGCTTCTTAAGGACTATGATATCATTATTTTGTACCATCCGGGGAAGGCCAATGTGGTGGCCGATGCTTTGAGTCTCCGGGCAGAGAGTTTGGGGAGTTTAGAATATCTTCCAGCAGCAAAGAGACCTTTGGCATTAGATGTTCAGACCTTAGCAGGCCAGCTTGTCAGATTGGATATTTTGGAGCCTAGTTGGGTATTGGCTTGTGTGGTCTCCAGGTCTTCTCTTTATGACCGTATCAGGGAGCGTCAGTATGATGACCCTCACTTGCTCGTTCTTCAGGACATGGTTCGGAGAGGTGATGCTAGGGATGTGACTATTGGTGATGACGGTGTGCTGAGAATGCAGGGCCAGATATGTGTGCTTAATATAGATGGGCTTCGAGAGCTGATTCTTGAGGAGGCCCACAGGTCGCGGTATTCCATCCATCCGGGTGCCGCGAAGATGTACCAGGATTTGAGGCAGCACTATTGGTGGAGGCGGATGAAGAAGGATATAGTTGGGTTTGTGGCTCGGTGTCTAAACTGTCAGCAGGTTAAGTATGAGCATCAGAGACCGGGTGGCTTGTTTCAGAGGTTAGAGATCCAGAGTAGAAGTGGGAGCGGATCACTATGGACTTTGTAGTTGGGCTCCTACGGACTTCGAGGAAGTTCGACGCTATTTGGGTTATTGTGGATCGACTGACCAAGTCCGCGCACTTCATTCCAGTTGGTACTACTTACTCTTCAGAACAGTTGGCTGAAATTTACATTCGAGAGATCGTTTGCCTGCATGGTGTCCCAATTTCCATCATTTCAGATAGGGGTACTCAGTTCACATTGCAGTTTTGGAGGGCCGTGCAACAAGAGTTAGGTACTCAGGTTGAGTTAAGCATACCTTTTCACCCTCAGATGGACGGGCAGTTCGAGCGCACTATTCAGTTATTGGAGGACATGTTGCGTGCTTGTGTCATTGACTTTGGGTGTTCATGGGACCAGTTTCTGCCACTTGCGGAGTTTGCATATAACAACAGTTATCAGTCGAGTATTCAGATGGCTCCGTACGAGGCTTTGTGTGGGAGGAGGTGTAGATCTCCGGTTGGATGGTTTGAGCCGGGTGAGGCTAGGCTCTTAGGTACAGACTTGGTCCAGGACGCATTAGATAAGGTGAAATTGATTCAGGAGCGGCTTCGCACGGCGCAGTCCAGGCAGAAGAGCTATGCAGATAGGAAGGTCCGTGATGTGTCTTTTATGGGTGGGGAGAAGGTTTTGCTGAAGGTATCACCCGTGAAGGGTGTTATAAGGTTTGGGAAGAGGGGCAAGTTAAGCCCCCGGTTCATTGGGCCTTTTGAGGTGCTTCAGAAATAGGGGATGTGGCTTATAAGCTTGCCTTTCCACCCAGCTTGTCGAGTGTGCATCCAGTGTTTCATGTTTCCATGCTCCGGAAGTATATTGGAGATCCGTCCCATGTTTTGGATTTCAGCATGGTTCAGTTGGAGGGTGATATGACTTATGATGTAGAGCCGGTGGCTATTTTAGATTGGCAGGTTCGAAGGTTGAGGTCAAAGGATATAGCTTCAGTGAAGGTGCAATGGAGAGGTCAGCCTGTGGCGGAGGCCACCTGGGAGACCGAGCGGGAGATGCGGAGCAGATATCCACGCCTATTCGAGACTCAAGGTATATTTCTAGACCCGTTCGAGGATAAACGAATGTTTAAGAGGGAGAGGATGTAACGACCCGGCCGGTCGTTTCGATAGTTATAACCCCGTTTTCCCCATTCCTACTTCTTTTTGTGTTATTCATCTATATTATGTTATATCGAGTTAGTTGGTTCGAGTCCGGAAGGAACTCGGAGTATAATGAGACACTTAGTCTCACAATTAAAAATTTTAAGTTAGAAAAATGGACCGGATATGGACCTATGTGTAAATGACCTCGGATTTGAATTTTGATGATTCCAATAGATCCGTATGGTGATTTTAGTCTTAGGAGCGTGTCCGGAATATTATTTGGAAGTCCGTAGAGGAATTAGGCTTGAAATGCCGAAAGTTTTATTTCTGATAAGTTTGACTAGAGAGTTGACTTTTTGATATCGGGGTCGGAATTCGATTCTGAAAATTGGAATACCTCTGTTATGTCATTTAGGACTTATGTGCAAAATTTGAGGTCAATCGGACATGATTTGATAGGTTCCGGAGTTGTTTGTAGAAAATTAGGCTTGAATTGGGTGTAATTCATGGTTTAATGTTGTTTGAGGTGATTTGAGGATTCGACTAAGTCCGTATGATGTTTTAGGACTTGTTGGTATATTTGGTTGAGGTCTCGAGGGCCTCGGATGAGTTTCGGATGGTTAACGGATCAAAAATATAACTACAACAGCTGCTGCAATTTCCTTCTGTTGGAAATTTCTTCTGCCAGATTCGAAGCCCAGATCGAGCCCAGAGTCGAGGGCCACGGTCGAAGCCATGATCGAGCCCAGAGTCAAGGTCCATGATCGAAGGCCTAGGATCGAGAACTAGGATCGGGGGCCAGGATCGAGGACCTCGATCGAAGGCCAAGATCGAGGCAAAACCGAGGTTGTCTAGGCAGAATTATAAAAACAGGGACTTCGTCTCATTTGCCATTTTTGACAAATTGGAGCTTGAGGAGAGGCGATTTTTGATATATTTTCAAGAAAAACATGAGGTAAGTCCCTTGTGATCATTTCTACTCCATAATATTGAATTATAATCGAATAATCCGACTAGATTACATGATTTTTGAGGTGTAAATCGGAGATTGGAATTTAGAAATTTGGAAATAAGATTTGTAGATTTGAGGGTCGAGTTGAGGTCGGATTTTGGTAAAATTGGTATGGGTAGACTCATAATTGAATGGGATTTCGGATTTTATAACTTTTGTTAGGTTCCGAGGCGTGAGCCCCACATGCAATTTTTGAGCCAATTTCGGGTTTTGGTCTAATTTTGAAGCTTTTCTTGTGGAATTCATTCCATTAGCATATATTGATGGTATTATACTGATTGTGAATAGATTAGGATAGGCCGAGTCCAGAGGCAAGAGCATTGCGAGGTAGAGATTTGACAGGTTTGAGGTAAGTAACGATTGTAAATATAGTCCTGAGGGTATGAAACCCCGAATTTCGTATCATTCTACTATTTTGAAGTGACGCACATGCTAGGTGACGGGCATGTGGGCATGCACTGTTGGGGTTTTGTGACTTGATCCGTCCCGTAGCAATTGTAAAGTTGCATACTTTGTTGAAACCATATGATACTTATATGTTTTAGAAAGAATTTCTGTAAATTGGGCTGAATGCCATGTTTGGTCCTTGCGCCAAAGCTGTTTGGACCCTTAGGGGCTGTTTCTTACCATCCTCTCACTGTTTTTGATTAAAAATCTATACTCAACCATGTTTATATTTGTTTACCGCATAACTCAGTTGTATAACTCTATTTTGATGCATATAAATATTTTGGGCCGAATGCCCTGTTTTACTGAAATGCCCGAGTGGCTTGAGAGGTTTATGACTGAGTAAGGCCGAGGGCCTAATTTGTGAGGATGAGTGTGGATCGGGGCTGCCCGCCTGCAGCATACTTATGACTGAGTGAGGCCGAGGGCCTGATTTGTGAGGATGAGTGTGGATCGAGGCTGCTCGCCTGC
The DNA here is from genome assembly GCF_000715075.1 of Nicotiana tabacum. Lineage (NCBI taxonomy): Eukaryota > Viridiplantae > Streptophyta > Magnoliopsida > Solanales > Solanaceae > Nicotiana > Nicotiana tabacum. The sequence goes on from NC_134101.1 coordinate 42,127,132, forward strand.
AGCATACTTTATTATTATAGCACGTGAGTTGTCCGTGCAGATTATAGCGCTTGGGCTGAAGGAGCCCCTCCGGAGTCTGTACACACCCCCAGTGAGCGCATGTACCTACTAAGTGCGAGTGCAGAGTGCCGAGTGCTGAGTGACTGGGAGGCATGAGTGATTGTGAGGTATACCCGAGTGGCAAGAGTGATTGTAAGGTATGCCCGAGTGGCACGAGTGACTGTGAGGTTTGTCCGAGGGGCTATTTATGATTTCATCATTTTCTTGCTCACTTTGCATTGAGCCTTTGTTTGAAAAACTATTGAAAAAATGTCTTTAAATGATTTGTTTTACTAGAACTGGGTTTAAACTAGATAATTTGACTCAAATCCTGATTTTTAAAAGCATGTGGTATTTTACTGAGATTTCCTGATATGAACGTTATATGCTTTATTGCTCGTCACTACTGCTTAGTATTTAATTATTGTTGTTACTTACTGAGTTGGCGTACTCACGTTACTCCCTGCACCTTGTGTGCAGATTCAGGTGTAGCTGGACACGGTAGCGGTTATTGAGTGTTCTGGTTGCAGATTTTCTTGGAGATAGCAAGGTAGCTGTTTGGCGATCGCAGCCCCTGCTCTTCTCCCTCTTATCTTTCTCTAGTTGTATTTAGCTATTTTTCAGATTGAGTTAGCCTTGATATTGTTAGACAGGTTGTAGAAGATGTTCATGACTAGTGACACCCCGATGTCGAGCTTTTTTTTTCCGCACTTCTGTTTTTCTTTGATTTGAACTCTTTAAATGGAGGTTTTATGTTAAATACACTTGAAATTATCTTTGAAATGAAAATATCGGTTTGTTTTGGAAATGAGTCGGCTTGGCTAGTTCCACGATAGGTGCCATCACGACAGAGGTTAGTTTGGGTCGTGACAATTTCACTACGAATCGGACTTCCAAAAATATTTTCGGACACGCTCCTAAGTCCAAAATTACCATACGGAGCTATTGGAATCATCAAAACTCTATTTTGGGGTCGTTTACACATAATTCACCATCCGGTCAATTATTTCAACTTAAGCTTCCAAAACAAGAATTGTTCTTTCAATTAAATCCTAAATCATCCGTAAACCAAACTTAACCACTCTCGCAAGTCATAATATACATTTTAAAGTTGCTCGGGACCTTAAGCCACCGAACGGAACGTAAGTTCTTTAAATGACAAGTCGGGTCATTACAGAAATGATGGGTAACAACCATCAAAATAAGCTATATATCGCATAATTTATAAGTTGACTCACTCCTGCTTTCACGAACAGTATTACGCAAGCACAAGTTTAGAGTCTTATTCGATACAAATAAATTATACTAGTATCTAGCTCTAATTATAGGGATGGATTGGGAGTCAATGGATTAGGAACTGTTATATGCTCAAAAAGTATTTTGGATATGCTATTTTTAATTTCAGCGTTTTGAATTCCATGCCCATCTCCATGCAGATACATGCACTGTGCCGTTCTTGCAATATTCTTTGCGATTTCAACAAATGTTCCAGAAAATAGCAAGTTTTCTCTCTGAGCTTTGTTCATCATTTCCCATGTCTCCTTTATCAAATGTTGTATGCGTTCTCTTGCCTCTTCTTCGGAAACACCCTTTTCGTTTATGTAACACTGAATAGATTTTGGAACGTCCCCCCTCTTCAATTCATCCTGAAATAAATACATGAATAAATAAATTAAATGAGACATCAAGATTTGCTACGCCTATTTCATGTAAAAGAAAGGTATAAAAGCATACAGATGATGTCCCTAAATCATCGACGAAGCGAAAAATTGTTGAAGACCAGCGAATTATGTCTGGGTACTTGCTTAGTGATTCCAATTCCTCTTTGGTAATTGGATTGGTAACTAAGAAGAATGCGTGGATTAATATCATAGGAATTGAAATTGAGATCCATGCGTTATCCATGTATTCTTGCAGAGTTGGCTTATGTCCATTATAGTACCATCCTGCTTCTCGTAAGTAAGCTTTGCACAAATCTGCCCACTAATTAATTAACGTGCATGTGTTTCAAATAGCAGATTTAGATTTATAGGAAATTAATAAAATAGGCATGTTTAATCTCTGGGACTAAAAGAATGTAATCTAAATACAACGATATCAATTCTTACTGATTTTGAAAGGTAGGGTAGAATGTTGATACCCTGCACTTTAAGAACTTCATATGCCATTTCATTTATTGTGTTGAACAGCGCAAGGTACATTACTTTCATGTATTCCGGAAGTTGCTCCATTGCTGTTAGCTCCCATATGAATTTATTATTATTTTATATTTTCACAACAATAGAAAGGAGAACTTATATAGAGGGGTAAATTAATTAGAGTAAGTAGGTGAAATTTGAACGCACGTGAAAAGGAGAAGCTAATTATTAAAAGCAATTCTTGAAAATGTTTGTCGATTAATCATTAGCTATAAGTTGAATAATTTTTTGTGTTACGCAAGATTAATGAATTGTTACAGATATAGTTACTTTAATTACCTTTCTACAACATCAGTAAGTCCCATAAATATCATAAATATCATCAATGGATGTAACAAAAACAATGATCTTTGTCAGCATTACTCGGCAATGTCCTTGTTGAGGCTCAAATACTATCCCTACTCCCCAAAAGAAAGCCTCTGCTAGTCTGTCTCTTGAAAATGGCAACTTCTCTGCCAGGCACGTGGTCTTCCACCACCTTTAAATATAATTAATTACTCATTAATGCTATACATGAGAAATTATCAAAAACATGTTCTAAATAATTAAGCAAAAATACTTTTTTAGTTCCTCCTAATTAATTAACCTTCAGATTTTTGGTAAACTTATGTATTGACTATGGACATATATTTATAGATACTCACCTTGATACATCTCTTAATTCTTCTTGATGTGTTGCTTGAACAATGTTGAAGTCCAACTTGGCAAGCTCAAGCAGAAGAGGATTAGCGTTTGGTATTTTCTCATAAACGTTTAAGTACCACCTTGTCTCTAATCTCAACATCATCCAATGTGAAGGGAGTTCCAACGCATGGCGGGCTAATGTTGTTGTTAATTCTTCGGCTCCGACTTTGTGACTCTTCTAGCGGATTTCAAAGTGTTTTTTGTTTCTATAGTAAAAAACGAAGCTTCGTACAATTGCAACAATCCTTTTGGGTTTTTATCAAGACTTTTCTTGAAATTACCGTCCTCAATCTTGAAACTGTTCAATATATCTAAACAAGGGGGAAAAATCTAAATATATGTTCAAATCTTTCACGTAATGAGATCTTTTAATTATATATATATATATATATATATATATATATATATATATATATATATATACACACACACATAATATTTTGTCATAGAGACCGATTATTGGTAATCGTAGAGGCTATATATCTATAAAGATGATTGTTATATACAGAGAGATAATTTTACAAAAAAACGTACTGCAATAAAAATGGTTATTGTTGTTAATAATTGGTAAAATGTTGTTTTAGTAAGAGATATAATATAATATAAAAAATTTGGTGCCAAAAAGATTTTGATTTTATATTAAAATATTATTATATAGAAATTGTTATATAGAGGTATGATTGTATATTCTTTTCAAAACATTGATAACTCTATCGATTATGATTTAGTTCTTCTTTTCTTACATTGGTAACTCTTAAATGTGTAACTAATACTATAATAACTTAATTTTGGGTAATTATACGAAACACCTTTATAGTATGATTTCTTTTCGGACACACTCCCTATATGTTATCAAATACTTACACCCTCTATATATACTATGAAAATCCTACACTGGCACCTCTTATGAAGTATAATCTTTTAGTGAGTATATTAAAATATAATTACTTAAAGACAAATTAAACTTGTAAATAAAAAGTTCTTATATATTGATTTTTTTGAAGTTTTAAAAAAAGAATTAATATTTTTGTTAAAAAAAACTTATTAATGCCTTTTATGAATTTAAATGGGTTTATCTAGAATTGAATCATATAATAGGGGGTATTTAGTGCAATTAAAGCTAGCCATTAATGCAGGTTCACATGTATATATGTGTATGTCGCATGTCAACATTCAAATGTATACAAGGTCGACTTTCCCCAAATGTTTCATCTTTTTATAAAATAGCACAAAATTTAAGACTATTGAATATAAGAGCATAAAAAAGGGCCCCAGAACATGCACAGATGAACAGTACGTACGTACATACCTTGAGAAATATCAAAACCATGTTCTCTCAAGAGTTTAAATTTAAAAGCTGTAGCGTATAATAATGAATATTCTCCCGCGACTATGTTTCTGCCCTCCTTCTGTAATATATGTTGTTGGTGTATGCTTCTCAAAATTTGAAAGATTTCTTCCTTGAAGTGGTAACTCAGTCCAAGTCTTTGTAAGTTGTCAATCAGCTCCAGCTTGTCTAATTCTTCTCCATCAACATCGTCCATCATCTTCAACTTCTTCCGCATTTCCTCCTTCAGTTTATTTAATCGCTTCGTATAGTTGTCTCCCTACGTACGCAATTTTTTTAAGAAAAAACATTAACTTACTAATAAAATGATCATTTGATAAAATATTCACGTGATTCTGATCCATGCAAATATAGTACACAGAGATATTAGTATATATTATCTTTGAGTAACAAGAAAGACTTAATAATAACAGGCTGTACCACATAATCATTGTTAATGGATTGGATATATTCGAAATGCCATGTAGGAGGTTTGTAATTCCCAGAACGCCTATGGGTATTCATATTTGTGGGAATAGAGCTGTGACTCAATGGTGGTTCAGCTTTTGGACTAGTGGAATTAGCTTTAGACATGCTGCAGGCTTTGGCTTTTGATATAAGTGATGCCTTTCTACCACTGAAAAAGGAAAGAGAAGGAGTTGCAGGTCTTATGGAGGTGGCCATAAATAGCATCTCTACTTTGTTCAAATTTGATCAAATTTTATGAGTGGAGAGATTTTTTAAATATGGTAATTGGATCCCCAAGCAGTTTTTAGTATAACAAATATCACTCTAAAAGCTTATGTGGCGAAGAAGTTAAATATAAAGAAAAAGTGGGCGCGTAATAGTCCAAAGTAAAGCCAAAAACCAGCCCCCAGCCCCTCCCATTCTTCATCTTCATCACCCCGGTCCCCCCTCCCCTTCCTCCTTCAAGCTGTTCTTCTCCTTTCACAAATTTTCCTTCTTCTAATCCTTTAAACACTTCTACATAGAAACCCAAGAGGCCCAAAAACAAAAAATTAAAAACTTTCCCCAAAAAAAACCTTAATTAATAATTTCAGTTTAAATGTCTAATCCAATTCCTTCCTAAGACCAATCAAAATCAAAGGTCATGCACACTCTAACAATATATATATATATAAAAAAGAGGGAATAGACAAGGTGACTTGGCACCTCTCTTTGGCCAAGGATCTCATTTATCTTTTTTCTCTCATTTTTATATAAGTAAATTAGCTCAATAATGACTTGACTCTCCTTGATTGCCCAATTTTATTATACTCTTTAAACTGTTAATGTTTACCCAAAATGAAAAAAGAAATGTTTACCAACGGTTGTATTCCAAAAATGGCGGTTACGATTTCACTGTTTCATAAACTTAATGCTTACTAACTATTATGTTACAAAAATAGTCGTTACTTAGCTTCCACCCTTTCATATTAAGCATTCATAAGGAATAACAATGAATTCTAAAGATTCACATCCTACATTTATAAGGTCCTTCAATGTTTTTAACATCAATATCCCATATTCTGGTGGCTAGCGATGATGTGATTGTTAGCTTGATGAATAATGTTCTCGAAAAGAGAGTGAAAACCTCATCAGATGTCCAGTAAGTTTTTTTCATTAACTTTTTAAGTTATGCCATACTTCTTTATTCTTAAAAAGAAAGAAAGAAAGAAAAGGCGAATAAAATAACAATACTGTTGTATTTTCTGCATGTGGGAACTGGCTGATGTAACACCCCGGAAAATTTTGAAGTATTTAAGTGTAAAGCCCCGTAAAATTTTACAAATGAATTCAAGATTTCATGGTGCCGGAATAGGCTTACGTGTTTGAAGATTGTATAAAATCTGCGGCTCGAACTTTTTGGGTTGAACAGTGCGTTGGAAAGTAGAAGAAAAAATATTTGGGCAGAAAAATGCATTTCTGCGGCCTACTATGCGGCCGTAGAATCACTTTGCGGACCACATAATGGCCGCAGAGTGAGGCGGGAATGGGCAAGTTGGAGATTAGGTTTGCGGCGCATTATGAGACCGCAGACCAATTCTACGGTGCATTATGCGACCGCAGAATAGGTCTGTGGGCTTTATAATGACCGCAGACTGAGTCAAACATGCCTAGTTTTGGAGGCCAATTATGCGGCCTATTCTATTCGACCGCATATCCTGTTCCGGAGCTTCATTTTTGAGATTTTTATAACCCGACCCTACTTCGTTAAATAGACTATTTGTACCATCCTTTGAGCAAAAATCTAACATTTTGAGGGTTAAAGAGTGCCCTAGAGTGGGAGAGAGTTCTTCAACAATTGGTTCTTCAATTCTTGCTCGAATTTTGGAAGATTAACAAGGAAAACTCACTAGGTCTTCATCCTAGAGATAAGATTCTACATCCTAACCCTCAATTTCGAATTTTATCTAGAATTGGGTAATTAGTAAAATGATTCTTGCGTATGGGAGTTGGTTATTTACATGCATGTGTTATCAAAGGGTGTAGGATAATTATTGAGCTAAAACTGATAAAGAATGGGTTGTGGGATGATGGAATCCTCCATAAAAGGACCTTGAAACCTTGATGCACACCTAGTGTATGATAAAATACTCAAATGAGCTGAAACCATGAATACCTTCCTAATTTGTGTTCAATTTTGTTATGTCTCAAAATAGATTGGGATTTCTAGAATTTTCGGAACGTTGTAGTAATTTAAGAAAAGTTCAAAGCGATGTATGTTAGCTAAAATACTCTCTTAGAATTGAATTTCATGATGTTCCCGTAAGTTTCAAGTATGGTTGTATCAAGTTTCTTATTTTATGTTTCGAGATATTCCCAATAAATTCGATTGTCCCGAATAAGCAAAGTGTCGAGAATTATGTATTTAAAATATGTTACAAATGTTCCTATCACATTATGTTATCCTTTGGGAATGTGTTCAAGAATGATATGTACATTAAAATGCTATGTCTTTGAGTCTTGTTCCAAATGAAGGTTATGATGCCAAATTGTATGAGAAAATCCCAATATACTTAAGACTCTTAATTGCTCATATGTGTACCTAAAGTTTGATTGAAAATGTCTTATTGTTGATAATTTATAAAGATGGTTGGAAGTAAAATAAGTGAATTGGGGATATAAAGTGTGGCCAACGTGCCAAAAGTGAAAGTTATACTTGTCGCCGATGGTGCCAATGAAATGAAATGATGTCAGAAAGGTTATAAAATAATCTTTGATTCAACTATTCTGAATTGACTTCGAAAATAGAATTGCCTAAAAGCTTATGAACTCAAGTCATGCCCATATGTGGCTGTTTTAACAAATGTTATGCTTTGTGAGTATTTTCAATGTGTTTTGCATTCTTATATATTCGTGAGTGAAAATTGTGTATTGCCCGTTTTGGAAAAAAATATTTCAAGAATAAATGGTGTGTTACTTGTTGATGATTTTAACTTGCACATCAATTGCCAATTATTTTACTCCATTTCTCGAAAAGAAATCTATTGTGCTTAAATTGTTCATTACTAATGAACTTAAAGTTGTGATTTTCGGAATATTATATATTTTGATATTTATGATGATAATACATGAGAGGGAAAAAATGAAAGTGTGGAATATCAAATACGGCCAACGTGCCTTGAATAAAGAATCTTATAAATGGCCAAAAGAGCCAAAAAAATATTATTGTTGTTATTGGTTGAAAATACTAGTGGAGATTCATACAATGTGAAAGATGATGAAGTAAATATACTTGTACCTATGTTATTTTTGTGAATTATTGCCCTTATTTGGGATGAGATTGATGTGATAAAATTATTCCTCTTAATTGGGATGAGATTGATTAATAGAAAAGGATGATGTCGATCCACACGGCATTATGGTGAGACGGCCTAGCTGATCGGGTCGTGATCGGACACCATGCCGCACACACGGTGATGATTGTGCTGGAAATTATAATTGAAATTGTGATTGTGGTTGATGTCTCTAATGAGATGGCCTAACCGATCGGGTCGTGATCGGACTCTGTGCTAAAAGTACGGTGGTATTCGTATTGAGAGTGATTGTGGCTGATGTCTCTAATGAGATGGCCTAACCGATCGGGTCGTGATCGGATTTCATGCTAAAAGTATGGTGGTATTGGTATTGTGAATATTGGTATTGAAAAAGATGATATTGTGAACAGTGATATATCGGTGCTAAAGATCTCCCAACCAAAAAATAATAATATTATCATCATATTTTGATTATTACTTCAGAGTGCTATCTTCATATTTTGGAAATTATTATGTTTTAACTTGGCATTTGAATATCATTGATTGTTGATTGTTGTTTCCACGATTTTTCATTTCTTACATTGGCATTCCATTTTGAAAGAGGACAGTTAGCTTTACATACTAGTACTATTCCATATGTACTAACATCCCTTTTGTCGAGGGCGTTGCATCTTTAATGGATGCAGGTAGTTCATCAGCGGGTAGCTTTGGTCTTCCTTAGCAGTCGCTCTCTATTCAGCAGGTTTTGGTGAGTCCTACACTTTTCCGGGCCTGATGTCATTTGAGTTGTACATTGTGTTTTGAGGTATAGCCGGGGCCTTGTTGCCGGCACTTCCGTACTACTCTTCTGTTGTACTTAGAGGCTCCGTAGACAGGTTGTGGGTGGTAGTCGATGTTGGAAATTGAACTAGAAATATTGGTATTTGGCAAATATATTCTTCACTATGTTTATAAACTTGTAATATTTTGGAAATTATGAATGAAACTACTAATAGAAATGAAATGAGAGCTGTTAATGAAATCTTTTCAATGTTTGATTAATGGAGTACATCTCCTCTTTATTCGTGGATGAGTTTGGGTAGAACTAAGTTATAGTGTTTTATATGAGGTTATTTTTAAGAACTAAGTTATACTATTTTATTTCAGGTGGGAATGTCTTTTTCTTTATAAGGTATATGGGGATTTTATGAAGCCAATAATCTGTGAGGTTTTTTTTTTTGTTTACGTTTTTATTAATTTTATCATTCGGTATCCGGAACTCAAATGCTGATTATGTATTATTATAAGGGAAGACGAAAGCTACATTGAAATATAATTTTCCTACGACGGAAAGAGTAAGCGAGAGGTTATTTTCTACTTCTTGAACTTCTAATTATTGTGGTTGGTTCACTTCAAGCCTCCAGCAATATTGTAGTTCTTTTTGTGTTTGATATAATTTGGTATATGGATTAGGTTTTACTTCTTTTTTTTCTTTCATTATGCGTTGTCGTCCTTTTTACTTGTATGGAAAAGATGATATATATTTATAATTTATATACATATATATTAAATGTCAAAAATATCATGATTTAAATTTTGTTACACATACAACACACACACATATATGTATATATATATATATATATATATATATATATATATATATATATATATATATATATATATACACACACATATATATTAAATGTCAAAAATATCATGATTTAAATTTTGTTACACATACAACACTTAAAAATATAGTATCACCTTTAAAGATATACATTTTAAGTATCCCTAGAAGACCAAAAACTCTTACGCAGTGAAAAATTAAGAAAAGTTATAGAACTAATTGTAGATAATTAGAACATGAAATTTAATCTATTTAAATTTTAAAATTTTAAAGGAATCATAACATATTTCTTATATTTGGGTATTAGAATAGAAACATTTCGCATATTTAGGTTTTATTGACTGCGCGAAGCGTAGAAAATTTCACTAGTGATGTTACATTTCTCATACCCATTTACCTTCCAAGTTCTTCTTATTCTTCTTTTTTTAAAAAAAAAAATTTTATTTTTGTAAAATCTATTGCGGATAACTCTTTGTTCTGGTTGGTTCATGTAACGACCCGGTCAGTCGTTTTGAGAGTTGTAACCCCGTTCTCCCATTTACTGCTCATTCTGTACTTTATAGCTGTATCGTGAATTTACGGGGTAGTCAGTTCGGGTCCGGTGAGGTTTCAGAATGAATTGAGACACTTAGTCTCAAGGATGAAAACTTAAGTTGAAATAGTTGATCGGTTATTGACTTATGTGTAAACGACCCCAGATTAGAGTTTTGATGATTCCAATAGCTCTATATGGTGATTTTGAATTTAGGAGCATGTCCGAAATTCTATTTGGAAGTCTGTAGTTAAATTAGGCTTGAAATGGCTAAAATAGAGGTTTAAGTTTGTAAGTTTGACCGGGGAGTTGACTTTTTGATATTGGGATCGGAATCCGATTCTGAAAATTTAAATATGTCTGTTATGTCATTTATGACTTGTGTGCAAAATTTGAGGTCAATCGGACTTGATTTGATAGGTTTCAGCATCGAATGTAGAAGTTGAAAATTCTCAAGTTTCACTAGACTTGAATTGAGGTATGATTCGTGTTTTTAGCGTTGTTTGATGTGATTTGAGGCTTTGACTAAGTTCGTATGATATTTTAGGACTTGTTAGTGTATTTGGTTGAGGTACCGGGGGCCTCGGGTGAGTTTCGGATGGTTAACGGATCGAAATTTGGACTTAGAACAAAGTTGAAAACCTTATGTCATCTGATACAATCGCACCTGTGGAATTGGCTCGCAGGTGTGAGCTCGCAGAAGCGAGCGTGGGAGCGCAGAAGAGGAAAATGGAGAGTGCAGCAGTGGCCACAGGTGCAGAGGAAAATTTCCGTATCTGCACGACCGCAGATGCGGATGAAGGATCGCAGGTGCGCTTGGGACCGCAGAAGCTTGATACGCGTGGCTAGTGAGATAAGGGTAGCTTGATACGCGTGGCTAGTATGGGAACTACTAGAAGTCATGCGGTGTGATAAGGGTAGCTAAAATGCGGGATGCTATTTCGGAAAAAAAAATAATTTCTTTAATATTAAATGTGAAGGCTCTCGCAGTGATATAAAGAAATGAGCTATTGTGAATTTATTTATGATTTGGGACCACGAGGCGGTACCTCGGGAGTGCCCTTGTTGATATTTCTTTATGGTTGTATTGCCTTCGGTTATTTTTGGTGTTTTCCTTAAAGTTGTAAATTTTCGTTTTTCTTCCACGAGGTGTTATATTATTATTATTATTATTATTATTATTATTATTATTATTATTATTATTATTATTATTATTATTATTATTATTATTATTATTATTATTATTATTATTATTATTATTATTATTATTATTATTATTATTATTATTATTATTATTATTATTATTATTATTATTATTATTATTATTATTATTATTATTATAATATTATTAAACTGTTCGTCCTGTCTTTTATTATTTCTAGTAAGGCCCTGACCTGACCTCGTCACTATTCAACAGAGGTTAGTCTTGGCACTTACTGGGTACCGTTGTGGTATACTCATACTACGCTTTTGCACATCTTTTTGTGCAGATCCAGGTACTTCCTACTAGACCATGTATCAGTGAGCTAGACTATACGCGGAGACTTTAAGGTATATATGCCATCATCCGCAGACCTCGGAGTCCCCCTCTATCCCTAATATGTTATTTTTCCTTATTCTCCTTAGACTCTGATGTATAGAGATACTTAGAATAAATTCTTAGAAGCTTGTGACTTATTTCTACAGGGTTTTGGGAGTTGTAACTATTTCAATCGCGATTTGATTTATTTTATATGTTGAGATTTGAGTTTCAGTTTTGTATTCCGCATAATTGATATGCTTACCTAGTCATAGAGACTAGGTGCCATCACACCATGTGGCTCGTTATATGTGTGTTAGGGAGGTGTTTGTTACATTAAAAAAGGAAAGAGTTGTATTAGGACGCCCGTAAAGGTTAAGTATGAAACTAATTTTTCCGTACAAGTACAGGGTACATCTTATGTATTTTCTTTATATATAAAGAGTATGATATTGTCACGACCCAATTTCACCTGTAGGTCATGATGGCGCCCAACACTACAGCTAGGCAAGCCATCTAATAAATTAAGCATACATTGATAAAATTTAAAACCAAGAAAATATAAACCCAAACTCTACCAATGTGTGTGTGCCAAGACCTGGTGTCACAAGTGCATGAGCATCTAGTAGATTATACAAAACTCCAAATACTATCTGAAATGAAATAGACAGAATGTAAATATAAGAAGAGACACTGGTAACTGCAGAACGGCTCAGAAAGGCAGCTCACCACTATGCCTCGGGATGACGTGGGTATGTGATGATAGGTCCTCCACTAGTACATGTCTCAGATCCTGCACAAAAAGTGTAGCAAGTGTAGTATGAGTACGTAAACAACGTGTACCTAGTAAGTATCAAGCCTAATCTCGAAGTGGTAGAGACGAGATGGCCGACTTTGACACTCACTATGGGTCAATAATAATAACTGAAATAAAACTAGAATTTTTAAATCAGCATGATTTATAGAATTTACAAAAATTTATTTAATCAGCGAAAATAATCAAATTCCTTCAACTATAACAATTCTCAATATATTAATTAAATTCCTTCAACAAATAAATTCTAATTTATCAATTAAATCTCATTTACAGGAGTAACAATTAATTCCTAAACAGGCAAGAATAATAATTCATTAAATTTCAAGGATTCTCCAATTTATCAATTAGCTTCTCAAGCTTGAAATAAGTATTAAAGTATCGTGTAATTATTATTATTAAGCACGATTTCTGCCGAGGACGTACGACCTAATCCAAAGTTTCGTATACACTGCTGTGGGACGTGCGGCGCGATCCATAGATGCATCTATCCTGCCGAGGCGTTCGGTCCGCTCCACAAGAAAGGAGGACATTTTCTTATGTACCTCCGGAAGGAGAGTATATTTAGTATAAGATAAATTCGGGAGGAGAACAATTTCTTTTAATAATTAATTGATTTAAACAGAAAATCAAGCCTATGAGATTTTCATCCTTTAATATCTTTATCTAACAATTCACAATATATTCATATATATCAATTAATATTAATTAATCAAAGAATACTATTTACACAAGTAATGCATGCTTTGAGTCCTAAACTACCCGGGCTTTAGCATTTATAGTATCTACGCACGGATTCTCGTCACTTCGTGCGTACGTAGCCCCCACAATTAGCAACAATTATTTAATTTTAATCACCTATGAGGTAATTCCCCCTCATAAGATTAGACAAGAGACTTACCTCATCTTGCTCTAATTTAATCCACTATAAGGCCTTTTCCACGATTATCCAACTCTGTCTGACTCAAATCTAGCCAAAATAATTCGATACAATCACTAAAAATTATAGGAATCAATTCTATAAGAAAATACTACATTTTTAATAAAAATTCCAAAATTAATTAAAAATTCATCCATGGGGCCCATGTCTCGGAATCCGGCAAAAGTTATGAAATTCGATAACCCATTCAATTACGAGTCCAACCATACAAGTTTCACTCAAATCCGACTCCGAATCGATACCGAAATCTCAAAAAAGTTTGTTTCTATGAGATTAATACAAATTTCCCAAATTTAAATTTTATGGTGAAAACAATGATATACTTGTATATGTAGACCAAATCCGAGTTAGAATCACTTACCCCAATGTTTTTCCCTTGAAAAACTGACAAAAGTCGCATCTGCTCAGGCTCAAGTTCGTCAAAAATGGCAAAGGGGACGAATGTCTTCTTTTATAAACTGCCCAGGCAGCCTTCAGAAATTGGGCCTCGATCGTGGCCCTCGAGCCTGGGCTTCGGTCATGGCCTCGATCAGGCCTCGAGCATGGGACTCGATCATAGCCTCGATCAAGTTCGATCTTGGGTCTTGATCCTGGCCCTCGAGCCTTGCCTTCGATCATGGCCCTCGACCTGGACCTTCGATCGTGGCTTCGATACTGAGCCTCGTCCCTGGCTTTGACTCAGGCCTCGATCTGGGGCTTGATATCTGGGTTCGACCTGAGGCTCGATCACATCCTAGAATATACAGCAGAAGGGAAAATTGCAGCAGCTTTTTAAGTCCAACTTTTGATCCGTTAATCATCCGAAACTCACCTGAGACCCTCGGGACCTCAACCAAATATACCAAAAAGTCCTAAAATATCATACGAACTTAGTCGAACCTCTAAATCACATCAAACAATGCTAAAACCATGAATCATACCCCAATTCAAACTTAATAAAACTAAGAGTTTTTAACTTCTACATTCGATGTCGGAACCTATCAAATCAACACCGATTGACCTCAAATTTTACACATAAGTCATAAATGACATAACGGAGCTATGAAAACTTTTTGAACTGTATTCCGACTCCGATATCAAAAAGTCAACTCATCAGTCAAACTTCCAAACTTAAATTCTTATTTTTTAGCCATTTCAAGCCTAATTTAACTACGGACTTCCAAATAAGGTTCCGAACACGCTCCTAAGTCCAAAATCACCATACGGAGCTGTTGGAATCATCAAAATTCTATTCCGAGGTCATTTTCTCAAAATGTTAACCGAAGTCAAACTTAGCACTTTAAGGCCAACTTAAGGAACCAAATGTTCCGGTTTCACCCCAAACACTTTCAAATCCCGAACCAACCATCCCCGTAAGTCATAAATCATTATAAGTACATACGGGAAGTTTTATTTTAGGGAATGGGGTTCTAAAAGTTAAAATGACCGTTTGGGTCATTACAGCTATCATGATCTAAGCTGTCACCTTGCATGCATAGCTATAGACGAATCTTAGCTCCTATTCTATGCGTGGCATATTAAAGAGTGAATACTCTAAAATCTTCTAAACTAACTATTATGATTTTGTCAGTTAAATACTTAAACTATATGGTGTCCCCAAAAAACCTCTTGAATTATATTCCCATGCTTATTTAAAAAAGAAACTGTAATGACCCAAACAGTTATTTTGAGCCCTAGCGCATTGTTCGATGGTTTGAGGCCATGAGTAGCTTCACTTCAGGTATTGTGACTGGCACGTATGGTCGGAATTGAATTTTGGGAAGTTTGGGGCTGACTTAGATGGAAAATTCTAATTTTGGAAGCTTTAAGTTGAAAGAATTGACCAAAGTCTGATTTTTGAGTAAACGAACTCGTAAGCGGGATTTGAAGGTTCCAATAGGTTTGTATGATGATTTTGGACTTGGACATATGTCCGTATCGGGTTTTGGATGACCTGAGAGCATTTCAGCGCTCATTGTGGAAAGTTGTCATTTTAGAAGAATTTTATAACTTTGGGTTGAAGTATATTTTAATGTCATCGATGTCCATTTGAAATTCCGAGCCTGGGAATAGCTTTGTATGGCGATGCTAGTCTTAGGAGCGCATCCAGATGTAGATTTGGAGGTCCGTAGGTCATTTTGGGGTCATTTGGCGGAAGTTGGAAGTTTGAGATTTTTGGAAGTTTGATCGGGGGTGGACTTTTTTTATACCAGGGTCGGATCTCAATTTCGGAAGTTGGAATTAGTCCGTAATGTCATTTAGGACTTGGGTGCAAAATTTTGAGGTCAATCGGACGTGATTTGATAGGTTTCGGCATCGGATATGGAAGTTAGAAGTTCAATAGTTCATTAGGTTGAATCGATGCACAATTCATAGTTTCGATGCTGTTTGGCGTGATTTGAGGCCTCGACTAAGTTCGTAATGTATTTTGGGATGTGTTGGTATATTTGGTTGAGGTCCCGAGGGCCTCGACTGCATTCCGGATTATCAACGGATCGAGTTTGGACTTGGAAGAAGAGCTGAAGCATTTGTCTTCTGGTGTAACCGCACCTGCGTGGTTTTGGCCGCAGGTGCGGAGCCGAAGAAGTGGCCAAGAGGGGGCGCATATGCAGATTTTCGTTGGGCAGTGATGAGACCGCAGATGCGGTCATCTCGCCGTAGAAGCAGGACTGCACCTGCGTAGTGGGCAGCGCAGAAGCGTGGGCGCAGATGGGCATGAGGGCTGCAGAAGCGGCCAATGACCTTGGTTTGGTTTCTCGGAGGTGCGAGACTTAGAGCCGCAGTAGTGGTTGTCACAAAAGCGGTTGTCGCATAAGCGACCTTCTCACCGCAGAAGCGAAATTCGTGTTGGGTAGTGAGGCTTCTTTAAAACGGGGGTTTGTCTCATTTCGACCATGGGAGCCGATTTTGGAGCACTTTTGGAGTGCCATCTTCATTAACTATAATGGGGTAAGTGATTTCTTCACATTGTGAGTTAAATACATGATTTTTATATGGATTCAAGCATGAAAAGTTATAGAAATTGTGAGATTTTGAAAGAAACCTAGAACTCGGTATATTTTGATTTTGACCACGAAATTGGACATGGAATTGAGAATAAATTATATATTTGAGTTCGTAATGTTATGGGTAATGGTTATCTTCGAAAATTTTTGGAATCCCGGTATATGGGCTCGAGGGTTGCTTTATCGACTTTTTGAGCGGAGTGGGAATTTATTTAAATTGATTTGTTATGAGTATTAGAGTATATGTGTTATGGGTTTGCACATTATTTGACTAGTTTTGGAGTAACGGGCATCGTTTGAGGTGTTAGAGAGGCTTTGGAGCTGGTTATGGAACTTAGGAGCGAGGTAAGTCTCTTGTCTAACTCTGTGAGGTGGAAACTACCCCTAGGTGATGTATTGATATGTGTTACTTGTTGCGGGGGCTACGTACGCATGAGGTAACGAGAGTCCGTATGTAGTTAGATCCATGTTATTGTCCGGGTAGACTTAGACTCACACCATGCTATAGCTGTACTATTTGAGTAGTCCCTTGTCTATTAAATTTCTTTATTTTACATTACGACTTGAGACTAAACTTGTGTAGAGCGATAAACTCACTATTGTAGAGATTCGACGGGCTTCGTGATTTGCCGCAAAATAATTATACTCCTTTTACGAATTTCTTCCGCGTTATGCGTTCTCATCGAAAGGTTTTCCCCAAAGCTTCTTATAACTCACATGTCCCTTCGTGAGTGGGGTCAAGGACCCGTCAAAGCTTCTTATTCTAATGGGACAAGACCGTTCACCTCGGTAGGATATATACATCTATTGTTCGTGCCGTTCGACCCTCGGCAGTGCGCACACCTTATGGGATCGGGTCATTCGCCTCGGTAGGATTATGTACTAAACTCTCATGGGAGTGGGCCATTTGCCTCAAAAAAATATAATAGATGTATCTATGGCTATATACCAGATTATGATGGGATCGGGCCATACGCCTCGGCATTTCTATAAAAATACTTCTATGGAATCATGCGTATTATTTTTCAAAAGGGCCACTGTATTTGGGAGTTTTCCTGATTTGAATCATGGCGACCCATCTAGTGAGGTCCATTATATATATATATATATATATATACACACACACACACACACACACACACACACACACACACTCTCTCTCTCTCTCTCTCTCTCTCTCTCTCTCTCTCTCTCTCTCTCTCCGGTGGAGGAGGTGACTGCTAATCGAGAGTTGAGCTTATTTTTTAGAGAAGGATTTTACCACATATTTATACTTGTTTAATTCGTTTACTTACTCTGCCCAATATCTATTTACTTCTTATTGTATCTGTCTTATTGGACCACTAGTAAGTGTCGATGTCGACCTCTCATCACTATTTCTCTGGGGTTAGGCTAGATACTTACTGCGTACACGTGGATTTACGTTCTCATGCTACACTTGCTGTACATTTTTGTACATGTACATATATGTCTGGTGATCTTTTAGGCGCAGAGGCGCGGATGATGCGGGGACTTACCGTGAGCTGTATTTTATGTTACGATTCGCAGCCTGCAGAGTTTTCATCTAAGTTATTTATATTCTCCTGTCTAGATTGTACTCCAGAAAGATGTTGTAATGTATTATATTTCCTAGTTGGCATTCATGTACTTGTGACACCAGGTTTTAGGGGTGCTTATGGGTGGTTCATTATTGTAGTCGTGAAAATATCATTAGTTACCCTGTAAAAATTCTATTTCTTAGTACTTAATTGATGAAATTATGATTTCAAAAATACTAAAATGAGTAATTAAGTTAATCATCCACTGTTGGTTTGCCTGGCGACAGTGTTAGGCGCCATCACGGACTTTAGTAGATTTTGGATCGTGACAACTTGGTATTAGAGCATTAGGTTCACGTGAGTCTCACGAGTCATGAGCAAGTCTAGTAAATTCTTGCGGATCGGTACGGAGACGTCTGTACTTATCTTAGAGAGGCTATAGGGTTGTTAGGAGCACTTACCTTCTTGATTCCTCATCATGCGATATGATTCCTTTGAGGATTATGCCTTTATTTTCTTTCTACTCATTCTTGTACGGTGTTGAGCACTCATGTCAATTTGGCACCGAGGAGTTGCAGTGGTACTACAGACGTGGAGCAGGATTTTCCTCCCTGCGCATTCGAGCGAGTTGTTATCGTCTTCTTGTAGAAGGATATTTTGTCATTTCAGCTCAGTAGCTATATTTCGGATGGTTTTGAGGCTATGTACAGGTTGCTATGATGTTCATGAGTTATGATCTCGCGGTATTGATATAATGGCGGGGTGCTCGATTATGTGCCGACACAGTGAATGACTTGAATGTGGGATTTCTCAGCGCATGATGTAGAGGTTTAGCATTTAATTCCAGCAAAGGAAAGGTAATCGTACTATGAATGTTCAGGTTTGGGGTTAATAGAGTGACGAGATTTGATATTTTTGAGCGTGGTAGAGTTCTCAATTGTGATGTGGTATCACCGCCCTTGTTAAATGCGTTAAGGTTCGCCGGTGTTATGGTCTTCTTCAATTTGCCTTCGGGGCAGGGTATTGTGAAATGGTGCCTGAGAAGCAGTTGTCAGAGATAGCTGAGTGTAGCGATTTTGGAATCGAATCAGTAATTCTATTGTTGATGGCTCGAGAAGGATAATCATCTAGGAGGCTTTGAGTTGGTGGCAATTTATTAGATTAAGTGCTACAGAGATGGATTCAGATTTGAGGCAACAATTGGGCAGCGAAGGATGAGGAAGGACATGTAGGGAGGTGTCTTGCGGTGGTTGAATTGCTAGAGGGTCAAGTATGAAAAACGAAAGTCGAGAAATTCCTTAAAGGAGAGGGTTTGACCAAAGTGGGAGAGTAGCATATGGGTTCCATGGTAGGATGTCCACATGCCTCGAGGAAAGTTTGGAGCCATTTGTGAATTCATGGTAGATAGTGACTAGGTCCACATAATTTATTTGGATGCAACATGACTTCGAGTTTGGAATGCATTGTTGGACTTTCAGTGATTTCAACGGGGTAGGAGGAATCTTGGTTGGTTCCAAGATTATGTAATTACAACTTCAAGCTAAGTGGGGGAGCCCCACCGTCTACGATCGGATCGCGTGGTTGTCTGCTTGTGTGGTTTTTGGTTATCGGTGTATTAGTGGGTTATCATGACTAAGGAAAGAAAACATCAGTAGTAATTCGAGCAAAGGATTTGAGGAATGTGTGCTATTTTTGGCCTTATCGATTCGTGTTCAGGTTTTGGGAAGACTCAGAGTTTATGCTTCGTGTGGATGTGATGTACAAGGAAAAGAAATTCAGCTGGCTGCTTCTTTGAGAGGGTGTTCACGTGCTAGCAGAGCCTTGGAGTTGATTATATTCTGGACCAAGTCAGAGTGGGTGACTCTCAACAACGGTCCTAGTGGGTTCAAAAATTAAAGTGCGGTGCCCAAGGGTTTCGAGTTCGTGGTGTGGTTAACTATCGATCTTTTGCAGTGGATTATGAAAAGGGACTTGGAATGTTCTATGTTATCATCAGTCTATGGTGCAACATTGGAGATATGGGAGAAAATAACTTCGGATTCGTAGAGGAATTATCAGAATGGGTGTATAAGTTGAAGATGCGATGTGCGCTCAAGGAGGGTATGAGATAGTTAGTGGATTTTGAGACAATGTGGTTTCGTGAAATAGGGTCACTCAGGATGAGTGCATATTGGGTTCGTTATATTTTTGAATGGAGCTATTATTATTTCTAAGGCAAGTCCAGAGTAAATTAGAAGTTGATTCGGTTAGCAATGGTTGAATCGGCATGATGGTGGCAATGATCAGTCCCTTCAACATGTTAAGTTATGCAAGTGATTTGTGGTGGTACATGTGAGGCTTGACGGCCGCCGTAATTTGATTATTTGGAGGTATTCGATTATAATGGCCTGTTATGTGTAGATGGATCCCGGAAGAGTTATGGTGGTTTAGACCACTACTTGAGGATTGTATTTTCTGCAGTTATGGGAATTCATTCGCGTATTGCAATGGTTCTCCTGAAATGAGTTAAGTGAAAGGTCTCTATATGATTGAGTGTTTAGTCTATTAGTGGTTCAGGAGTTATGATGGAATTCTTGTACTCTCGCATATTGGGATGTTAGTTGCAGTGAATGGCATGGGAATTGGAAGTTGAGGATCAAGGTTGCATTTCGGTGTAGACAAGAATGTCACGAGCTCGGATGAGCAAGAAATAATTCAGATGTTTAGAGTAAGCTAGTATTGTCTTTAACGCCACCTGAAATCGTTGTCCTATGTAAGAGGCTTTGTGTACTGATTTGCGGGTTCTCGATTTGCTTTACAACACTAGTATAGTAGGTGGTATGGATATGCAGACTTTGCTACATGGTGCGGAAGGTCGTGGGGGCGTATCCCACGGGAAGATTGTATAAGTGCGATATGTTAGTCACTTGATTGTTAAAGATTGAAACTGAGTATGGAGGTTACTGCAATATCATAAATACAAGAGTTTATGCCTGAGAGGCTTTCTATTCCTTGGGTTGTGGACTGTGTGAATTGTTCCAGATTTGACGGATGTTCTTATGTGTCATGGGTAGGGTTATTGTGGATCCTTGAAAGGTTATTACCCTAGTATGGCATGATCAGAATCGGCTTAAGGGTTGTTGATGGGTCTAAATGTGGATGTGTGCTCTACACCAGGCCGGGTGTGTTCATCCAACATAGAATTTCTTATGGAGGAGTCTTAGGGCATTGGATGTTATTTTCGTCGCCAACTATTCCATGTAGTCCTCTATTATTCCGTTGGGTTGTGAGACGACTTGATTATTTGCACGTGTGTTGTGGTCCCGTGTAGCTTATGGTGTTATATGAGCAGTATGGCTCTCGAGATTCAAGTCATTTATTGCACCTTAGTTGTTCTTGGGTTTTGTAGCGTATGGCGCTATCCGTCTCCCCGGGATTTGTATTATGCACTTGGCGTGCTTGTGATTGATATTCAAGCATTTCATAAGTATAAGCATTTCGTCTTGATGTGTGTTTTCTTCTTGATGGTTATGTACGGATCGGGTGGCATGCCGCCACGAGTATATTGTTTGGATTGGGTAGCATGCCGCCACAGGAATGCTATTTGGATCGAGTTGCACGCCGTGACGGTATCATGTGTGGATCGAGTTGCACGCCGCAATAATGAGATGATTAAGCACGGTTCCTTATATTTATTTTGTGTGTCCTGTTTCTTACCTATGAGAAAGGCTCATAGTATTTGATGGCCATTTTATTTTTTATGTGGGTCGGGTAGTTCTTCTCCAGAGTTCATTTTCCTTATGTATCACATTCGAGTTGTAGTGTGTTGGCTCATTGTGGGCGTCGTATGAGACTTTTGGCAGTGTCTGGGATGGCTTATTGCCCCAGTAGTTTGTACTGGGTGAGGCGAGATTATTAGACCTGAAATTAGCGTGGCCAGATTTATTAAGGTGCATTAAAGAGAAAATATCATTATTCAGTTCAGAGTGAGGTAATGGTTCTTGTCAGGAGGAGAAACTCCATGATTCATTGATTTGGCAGGTGGTTATAAGTTTTTACCCGTCTTTTTCGTCATGGCAGTATTGCGAGAGTTGGAATAGTCCTTATAGGTGTCATGAGGTGTGTTGTGGGCACCAGATTCGTAAAATTTCAGCTATTTTGGTCAGGGGATGTTATTATGGTCATGTGAATTATGCGGTGCAGGGTGTGAATTCAGAAAGGGTATACTATCATGTTTTGGTACAGTATCTGGTGATTGATACGTTGTTCGTGTGTTAGAATCTGGTATCGTGGAGAATTCCGGATGTTGGAATTTGGTTGTAAAGCTTGTTAGCTAAGGTAGCAGGAAAGATCTTCAGTGTGGCTCGAGCTAATGTGCTCAACTGGGTTGTGGTGGCACGGGTAGGTGCACGAGGTGTTAAACAGTGATTTTGGACAACCCCAGAGCAGTTTTTTGCACGTTCGAGGACGAACGTATGTTTAAGTGGGAGAGAATGTAACGACCCGACTGGTCATTTTGAACCCTAGCGCGTCGTTCGATAGTTTGAGTCCATGAATGGCTTCACTTCAGGTATTATGACTGGCACGTATGGCCGTAATTAAATTTCGGGAAGTTCGGGGCTGACTTAGATGGAAAATTCTAATTTTGGAAGCTTTAAGTTGGAAGAATTGACTAAAGTCTAATTTTTTAGTAGAAATCGAAATCGGGATTTGAAGGTTCCAATAGGTTTAGATGATGATTTTGGACTAGGGCATATGTCATGATCAGGTTTTGGATGACTCGGGAGCGTTTCAGCGCTCATTGTGGAAAGTAGGCATTTTAGAAGACTTTTATAAATTTGGGTTGAAGTGTAATTTAATGTCATCGATATCCGTTTGGAATTCCGAGCTTGGGAATAGCTCCGTATGGCGATAATGGTCTTAGGAGCGCATCCGGATGTGGATTTAGAGGTCCGTAGGTCATTTTGGGGTTATTTGGCGGAAGTTAGAAGTTGGAGGTTTTTGGAAGTTTGACCGGGGGTGGACTTTTTGATACCAAGGTCAGATCTCAATTTCAAAAGTTGGAATAAGTCCGTAATGTCATTTTGGACTTGTGTGCAAAAATTTGAGGTCAATCGGACGTGCTTTAATAGGTTTCGACATCAGATGTGGAAGTTAGTAGTTCAATAGTTCATTAGGCTTGAATCGATGCGCAATTCGTAGTTTCGATTTTGTTTGGCATGATTTGAGGCCCTGACTAAGTTCGTAATATTTTTTGGGATGTGTTGATATATTTGGTTGAGATTCCGAGGGCCTCGGGTGGATTCCGGATGATCAACGGATCGATTTTAGACTTGGAAGAAGAGCTGAAGCATTTGTCTTCTAGTGTAACCGCACCTGTGTGGTTAAGGCCACAGGTGCGATACTTAGAACCGCAGAAGCAGCTGTCGCAGAAGCGACCTTCTCACCGCGGAAGCGGAATTCGTGCTGGGCAGTGGGGCTTCTTTAAAATGGGGGTTTGGCCCTTTTTCAACTCATTTTCGTTTATGGGAGCCGATGTTAGAACACTTTTGGAGTGCCATCTTCATCAACTACAATGGGGTAAGTGATTTCTTCACGTTGTGAGTTAAATACATATTTTTATATGGATTCAAGCATGAAAATTTATAGAAATTGTGAGATTTTAAAAGAAACCTAGAAATCTGTATTTTTTGATTTTGATAATGAAATTGGACATGGAATTGAGAATAAATTATATATTTGAGTTCATAATGTTATGAGTAATGGTTATCTTCAAATATTTTCGGAATCCGAGCACGTGGGCCCGATGGTTATTTTATCGACTTTTCGAGCGGAGTGAAATTTGTTTAAATTGATTTGTTATGAGTATTAGAGTATATTTTTATGGGATTGCACATTGTTTGACTAATTTTGGTGCGACGGGCATCGGCTTGAGGTGTTAAAGAGGCTTTAGAGCTGATTATGGAACTTCGGAGCGAGGTAAGTCTCTTGTCTAACTCTGTGAGGAGGAAACTACCCCTAGGGGATGTATTTGCTACGTGTTACTTATTGCGGGGTTTACGTACGCACAAGGTGACGAGAGTCCGTACGTAGTTTGATCCATGTTATTGTCCGGGAACACTTAGACTCACATCATGCTATAGCTGTACTATTTGAACAATCCCTTGTCTATTAAATTACTTTATTTTACATTACGACTTGAGACTAGACTTGTGTTGAGAGATAGACTCACTATTGTAGAGATTCGACGGGCTTCGTGATTTGCCGCGAAATAATTGTACTCCTCTTATGAATTTCTCCCGCGTTATGCGTTCTCACCGAAAAATTTCCTTTAAAAATTTAAAACTCACACGTCTATTCGTGAGTGGGGTCAAGGACCCATCAAAGCTTCTTATTCTAATGAGATCGATTCGTTCGCCTTGGCAGGATAGATATATCTATGGTTCGTGTCGTTCGACCCTCGGTAGTGCGAACACTATGATGGATCGGGCCGTTTACCTCGGCAGGATTATGTACCACACTCTCATGGGAGTGGGACATTCGCCTTGGCAATGTATACAATAGATGTATCTATGGTTATATACCAGATTATGATGGGATCGGGCCGTACGCCTCGGCATTTCTGTAAAATACTTCTATGGAATCGTGTGTATTATTTGTCAAAAGGCCAGTGTATCTGGAAATATTCCTTATTTGAATTATGACAACCCCTCTGGTAAGGTCCATTATATATATACACACTCTGGTGGAGGAGGTGACTGCTAATCGAGAGTTGAGCTTATTGTTGAGAGAAGGATTGTACCACATATTTACACACTCCGGTGGAGGAGGTGACTGCTAATCGAGAGTTGAGCTTATTGTTGAGGGAAGGATTTTACCACATATTTATACTTGTTTAATTCGTTTACTTACTCTGCCCTATATCTATTTACTTCTTATTGTATCTGTCTTATTGGATGACTAGTAAGTATCGATGTCAACCCCCGTCACTACTTCTCTGGGGTTAGGCTAGATACTTACTGGGTACGTGTGGATTTACGCACTCATGCTACACTTGCTGTACATTTTTGTGTAGGTACATATATGTCTGGTGATCTTTTGGGCGCAGAGGCGCGGATGATGCGAGGATTTACTGTGAGCTGCATTTTATGTTACGATTCGCAGCCTGCAGAGTCTTCATCTGAGTTATTTATATTCTCCTGTCTAAATTGTACTCCAGACATATGTTGTAATGTATTATATTTCCTAGTTGACGCTCATGTACTTGTGATACCGGGTTTTATGGGTGCTTATGGGTGGTTCATTATTATAGTCGTGAAAATATCATCAGTTACCCTGTAAAAATTCTATTTCTACTACTTAATTGATGAAATTATGATTTCAAAAGTACTAAAATGAGTAATTAAGTTAATCATCCATTGTTGGCTTGCTTGGCGGCGATGTTAGGCGCCATCATGACCTTTACTGGATTTTGGATCGTGACAGAAACCATCGATTTATTGGTAGAATGTGTGAATGATCTCATCAAAACGCATATGAGAGATGAAATTATCCATAACAATGCCCCCACCAAGCCGTGTATAACGACTAATTAGTGTTACCCTCTATAAAAATATTTAACTTTTTATTTCCCCATTATTTTCTTTATATTTCGGCCTTCTTCTTCATTTTTTTCCATTTCTTCTTCCTTTCCCCGTATGAGTTCCATCAAAAACAATGTTCCTTCTTTTGTTTCTTCTGAAACTACCTTTCTTCTTCGTTTCTTCTTTACCGATTTCTCCATAATTTTTCTTTCTTGAAAGAATATCCATTTCATTTTTTCAGTAAATCCAACACAATACAGAGAAATGAAGTTGAATATCTTTTGTAGATGTGAATCCATCCCCGTAAAATCGAAGTTTAACAAAAAAAATAATCAATCGAAGTTTAATAGGGAGATATAGTTCAGGGGGTTTTGGGAGCACTGATAGTTTAAATAGATAAATAACAAAAGTGTAATAGTTTATACGGGTTTTAGGATATTCACTCCATTAAATGAATGTAGTCAAATATCATAAGGGACTTAATTCAGAATTTATTAATAACCGAGGGACCAAAAATATTGCTAATGCTTTACTAAAATGTGTTAATCTAATTAATATACAAAATAAAATAAATATTAAATGATGTTGCTTGGCAAAAGAGCTATGCAGCTCTCCTGGTTGAGGGCCAAGATTTCCCATTTGAGCGATGGATTCGAATACTGACACCTTCACATGTTTGATTTGAGTCTTAAAGATTGAAGATACATACTACTCCCCCGTTTCAATTTAGGCATGTAGTTTGACTTGACATAAAGTTTAAGAAACAAAAATAATTTTTAAAATATGTGGTCCTAAAAGTTTAAGGGACAAAAGTTTTGTTGGGTTATGACATTTGTGTGACTATAAAAGCTTCTCATTAATGGTAAAACGATAAAATAAAAAGTTTAAAGTTAAATAATTTTTAAATATAAAAATATGTCATTCTTTTTGGAACGGGCTAATAAATAAAGTGTGCCATTATAATTAAAATATGGGGGAATATGTAACGAACTAGAGATTACACCCGAACCAACTCATTGTATTAACTCACCAAACATAATTACAATCACCAAATATCCACAGAACAATAGAAAACAACACTGAAAACAACACTGAGAAAAATAGAGACAAGATGAGAAAAGAAACTGCAACAGGAAACTAAGAAGAAAGGGGATGGGATACATATTCAGAAGAGGAGATGAGAAGTACACATTTGAGCCGAAGCTTCAACATAATTCGCATAATCCTTTTTTCTAACCTCGTAGTCCTTCTTATCCACTTGCTAACTGGGTCTGGATCCCAAATATAATTCTCCAATATTTTACTCGGTCCAATAATCTCAATTGACCCCAATCACATTTATCTCCTCTAGCCTACAGGTCCTTATAGAGTCAACTTGGTTCATAACACAATATATGCTAAAAAACACATAGATACGCGGGGCTGGTACGTTATACCTCAGTCAAACTGCAAATAACAAAGCAACAATTATGTAGCTACTTTTTTCCGTCATTTTCTTTTTTGATAAAGTTGATTAGTAACCCGTTTGGCCAATCTTTTTCAAAGCTAAAAACACTTTTATTTTAAGTTGAAGCGTTTGATTAAGTTTTTAGAAGAAAAAAAAAGTACTTTTGATTAGAAGTAGAAGCAGTTTTTGGAAAAGCAGAAAAAATAGCTTCTCCCCAAAATTATTTTTTTGAAAAGTACTTTTAAAAAAAATACACTGAATAATATTTTTTAAAAGTTTGACCAATCACTAATTGTTGCTCAGAAATATTTTTTAAATTAATACCGAATACAAACTGCTTCTAACCAAAAGTACTTTAAAAAAAATATATTTCTCAAAATATGCTAATTTTTTATGCATGACCAAACAGGCTTTACGACAGATTTGTGTAATTAAATTAATGATGAGCTTTTGTGATGACCCAAAATGTCATCTTTAAATTTAATAATTAATTCTGTATTCTAAGACCTCGAAAAGTACTATTTATCATTCCTCGACTTGCGTGCGCACTCCGTATAATTTTTCGAAAAGTCTTTATGTGAAAAATAGATTAAAATGTGAATTAGAGCTTTAAAACTCAACTGAGTTGACTTTGGTCAATATTTTGAGCGAACGGACTCGGATCAGTGTTTTGACAATTCCGGTAGGTTCGTATCGTGATTTGGAACTTAGGCGTATGCCCGGAATCAAATTCCTAAGTCACTAGCCCGAGATATGGAATTTTGATGAAAAATTTAAAGTTTAAGTTCAAATAGTGACCGGATGTCGAATTATGTGCAAATGACCCTAGAATAGAATTTTGATGATTCCAACAGCTCCGTAGGGTAATTTTGGACTTAGGAGCGTGGTCGAAATTTTATTTGCAAGTCCGTAGTGGAATTAGGCTTGAAATGCCGAAAGTTAAATTTTTGGGAAGTTTGACCGAGGGGTTGACTTTTTGATATCGGGGACGAAATCTGATTCTGAAAATTTTTATAGCTCCGTTATGTCATTTATTACTTGCGTGCAAAATTTGAGGTCAATCGAACATGATTTGATAGGTTCCGGTGTTATTTATAGAAATTGAAAGTTTCAAAGTTCATTAGGCTTGAATCTATGTGTGATTCGCGATTTTAGCGTTGTTTGATATGATTTGAAGTTTCAAATAAGTTCGTTTGATGTTTTAGAACTTGTTGGTGTATTGGGTTGAGGTCCCGAGGGTCTCGGGTGAGTTTCGAATGGTTAACGGATCAAAAATGAGACTTAAACAGCTACTGCAAATTCTCTTCTGCTGTGCAATCGAGCCCCAGAAATCGAGCCGAGGATCGAAGGCAGGCTCGAGATCCATGATCGAAGGCAATTGATTGAAGGTCGAGGATCGAGGGTTATGACCAAGGCCAGTGATCGAAGGGCATAAGGATCGAAGCCATGATCGACGGTTGTGATAGAGCCCCAAGGTCGAGAGCCATGATCGGACTCCCCATGATCGGACTCCCATGATCGAGGTCCAGGATCGGACTCGCATGATCGAGGTCCAGGATCGGACTCCACGATCGAGGTCCAGGATCGGACTCCACGATCGAGGTCAGCCTAGACAGATCCGTAAGTTATAAAAAATAGGGGGGTTTCGTCCGATTCGCCATTTTTAACAACTTGGAGTTTGAGCAGGAGCGATTTTTGATATATCTTCAAGGAAAAACATTGGGGTAAGTGTTCTTAACTCAATCTTGGTTAGATTACCCGAATCCATCACTGTTTTTAACATTTAATTGGTGATTTAAGTTGAAAAAATTTGAAAACCCTCTTGGATAGATTTGTGGATTTGAAGGTTGAATCATTATTGGAATTTAGTTATTTTGGTATGGTTAGACTCGTGGTTGAATGAGAGTTCATATTTCAAAACTTTCGCCGGATTTCGTGATGTGGGCCCCATGGATAAATTTTGAGCTAATCTCGGATTTTATTGAAAAATATAATATTTTCTTATGAAATTGATTACTATAATTTTTGTTGACTGTATCGAATTGATTATGACTAGATGCGAGTCGATCGGAGTTGGAAAAATCGAGGAAAAAGTATAATACTTGATTAAATTGGAGCAAGTCGAGGTAAGTGACTTGTCTAACCTTGTGGGGGGGGGGGGGGGAAATTTTCCCTAGAATTGATATTAATGTGATTATTGAAATGTGTTAAAAGTCGTGTACACGAGGTGACGAGTTTGTACACGGGCTAAATATGAAAGATTATATTTTTAAATTGTGTAGATCATTGTTGTGCATTTATTAAATTATTTTATCTTATTATATTCTTCATCATTGATCTGTGATATATATATACATTTTAAATTTGTTTGCCTTTTTCTGCTAATTGTTTTACCTATTTAATTAAAACTTGGTTTCTTTTATACTGTGCATTATTGAAGGTTGATTTTCTTTAAATTAAATATTATTAATATAAAAAATTTGACATTTTTAAATTTGATATTGAAGCAACGTATTAAAATTTTAAAATATTATTTTTCTGAATTATTTATTCTTGAATATTTTCATAAGATTGTTTTTTGGATTTATTTTGGCATGAGCCGTGAGCTCTTTATTATGGAAAAATATTGTTGTTGAATTATTTTGAC
Source organism: Nicotiana tabacum (assembly GCF_000715075.1). Classification (NCBI taxonomy): domain Eukaryota; kingdom Viridiplantae; phylum Streptophyta; class Magnoliopsida; order Solanales; family Solanaceae; genus Nicotiana; species Nicotiana tabacum. The sequence goes on from NC_134101.1 coordinate 42,156,733, forward strand.
AAGTTAAATTATTTGAGCACTTGAGGTGCAAATTGTGATATATTGTGATATTGATACGCATGCGGTGTTATAAGGTCTGGGTGTTGAAATGCATGCGGTGAGATAAGGGTGGCTTAACACACGTGGCTAGTAGGGGTGACTACTAGAAGTCACGTGGTGTGATAAGGGCGGCTAAAACGCGGGATGCTATTTCGGTAAAAAATGCTTTCTTTAAATAAATTATGAAGGCTCCCGCGGTGGTATAAGGAAATGAGATATTGTGAAATTATTTATAATTTGGGAGTACGAGGCGGTACCTCGGCAGTGCCCTTGTTGATATTGATTTATGGCCATAGTTACTTTCGATTAATTGTTGTGATTTTCATAAAATTGAAGGAAATTCTGTTTTGATTTCATGAGATATTATTTGTAATTATTTGGTGTCATTAAATGTGACATACTATTTGATTCATTTCCAATGTCATTTTATTTTACTATATTGATAAACATTTTACCATGCCATTATTATATTCCAGTAGGGCCTCACCTGACCTCGTCACTACTCTACCGAGGTTAGGCTTGGCACTTACTGGGTACCGCTGTGGTGTACTCATACTACACTTCTGCACATCTTTTTGTGCAGATCCAGGTACATTTTACCAGCCTAGACGTCAGTGAGTTACCTGCGCACGGAGACTTTGAGGTATATCTGCCAGCGTTCGCAGACTCCGGAATCCCCTTCTATCATTTTATATTACTTCCTTATATTTTATTTAGACCTTGACATATAGAGACATTGAGAATAGATTCTTAGAAGCTTGTGACTTATTTCTACTGGATTTTGGGAGTTGTAATCATTTGAATTGTAGTTTATTTATTTTCAGATATTTATGATTATTCCGCATTGATAGGCTTACCTAATCTTAGAGACTAGGTGCCATCACGATCTCCTACGGAGGGAATTTGGGGTCGTGACAAGTTGGTATCAGAGCTCTAGGTTCATAGGTATCATGAGTCACAAGCAGGTTTAGTAGAGTCTTGCGGATCGGTATGGAGACGTCTGTACTTATCTTCGAGAGGCTATGGAACTGTTAGGAAATATTCACTTCTTTGATTCCTTATTGTGCGTATTTGTTGACTTTAAAATTTTAAACAATTGTCTTTCTATTCTCTCACAGATGGTGAGGAGACGCACGACTAGATTTGATGATCAACCACTCGCGCCCCCTGTTGGAGACGCAAGAGGCCGGGTTCGGGGCAGAGGCCGAGGAAGACCACGTGGTGCAGCCAGAGCACCTGCACGAACTGCTGCACCAGAGCCGCCAGTAGCTCCAGTTGGAGAGCAGGCACCTGAGACGCCTGTTACTACCCTTGCACTTCAGGAGACTCTTGCCTAGTTTTTGAGCATGTTTGGCACTTTAGCTCAGGCAGGATTAATTCCACTTGCTCCTGCCATATCTCAGGCTAGGGGAGGAGCGCAGACTCCCTCCGCCTGTACTCCAGAGCCACGTGCCCAAGTTGATCATGCCCCAGAGGTTATACCAGTGCAACCAGTTGTCCCAGTTTGGCCTGATATTAGGACAGCAGTTTCAGAGGGGAGCAACTCAGGCTCGAGAGGTATAAGAAGTACCACCCTCCCACTTTCAGCGGTTTAGCTTCAGAGGATGCTCAGGGTTTTCTGGAGGAATGTCACCGTATCCTTCGTACTATGGGTATTGTGGATTCCAGTGGGGTTTCTTTCACTGTATTCCAGTTTAGAGGAGCGGCCTACCAGTGGTGGCGGGCATATGAGTTGGATAGTCCCGCTGAGGCATCTTCACTCACTTGGACTCACTTTTCGGATATGTTCTTAAGGGAGTATGTTCCTCAGAGTCTTATGAATGCATGGCGCGCAGAGTTTAAGCAGTTGCGCCAGGGTTCTATGACTATGTCAGAGTATGCGGTCCGATTCAATGATTTGGCTAGGCATGCACCAGCCTTAGTTGCTACTGTTCGAGAGCGGGTTCGCAAATTTATTGAGGGTCTTCACCCTAGTATCAGATACAGTATGGCCCGAGAGCTAGAGATGGACATCACATACCAACAGGTGGTGTCAATTGCTAGAAGATTGGAAGGTATGCGGACTCGGGAGAGGGAAGAAAGGGAAGCTAAGAGACCCCGAGGTTCTGGAACATATAATAATTCTCGTGCCCCAGTTGCAGCCCGTCATGGTAGAGGTTATGTGAGCCATCCTATTAATTTAGCACTTCCAGCTTCCAGTGGTATTCCGACTACTCCCAGACCACAGGTTCCATATTATGCACCACCAGTGTCTTCTATACCTCCTATACGGGGTGCTTTCAGCGGACAGTCTAGTCGATCAGGCCCGAGCCAGTCTCAACAGCCACGTCCTCCGAGGGCTTGTTTTGAGTGTGGTGACACTCGTCATATTATAAGAGATTTCCTCAAATTTAGGAGGGGTGCACCTCCACAAATTTCTCAGGCCCCACCTATTCCACAGGGTCCTCAGGCTTCTCAGGCCATGATTACTGCACCAGTTGCCACTCCACCTGTACAGCCAGCTAGAGGTGGAGGTCGGGCAGGTAGAGGTCGCCCTAGAGGGGGAGGCCATGCCAGATATTATGCCCTTCCTACTAGTACAGATGCCGTTGCATCCAATTCTGTTATCACAGGTATTATTCCGGTCTGTCATAGAGATGCATCCATTTTATTTGATCCAGGATCCACTTATTCTTATGTGTCATCTTATTTTGCCCCGTATTCGGGCGTATCACGTGATTACTTGAGTTCTTCTGTTTATGTATATACACCCGTGGGTGAATCTATTATTGTGGACCGTGTGTATCGGTCATGTTTAATTGTTATTAGTGGTTTTGATACCAGAGCTGATTTATTATTGCTCAGTATGGTAGATTTTGATATTATTTTGGGCATGGACTGGTTGTCGCCCTATCACGCTATTCTTGATTGTTACGCCAAGACGGTGACATTGGCTATGCCGGGTCTACCGCAACTAGAGTGGAGAGGTACCTCGGATCATGTTCCTAGCAGGGTTGTTTCATTTCTTAAAGCTCAACGAATGGTTGAGAAGGGGTGTGATGCGTATCTGGCCTATGTGAGAGATGTTAGTATTGATACTCCTACTCTAGAGTCAGTTCCTGCAGTAAGGAATTTTCCTGATGTATTTCTAACAGATCTTCCGGGTATGCCACCCGACAGGGATATTGATTTTGGTATTGATCTATTACCGGGTACTCAGCCTATTTCTATTCCACCATACCGTATGGCCCCAGCAGAGTTGAAAGAATTAAAAGAACAGTTATAAGAATTGCTTGATAAGGGTTTCATTCGGCCTAGTATATCATCGTGGGGTGCTCATGTCTTATTTGTAAAGAAGAAGGATGGTTCTATGTAGATGTGTATTGATTATCGCCAGTTGAACAAGGTTACAGTGAAGAACAGGTATCCATTACCACGTATTGATGACTTATTTGATCATCTTCAGGGTGCCAGAGTATTCTCAAAAATTGACTTGCGTTCAGGCTATCATCAGTTGAAGATTCGGGAGCCAGATATTCCGAAGACTGCTTTCAGGACCCGGTACGGTCATTACGAGTTCCTTATGATGTCTTTTGGGCTGACCAACGCCCCAGGAGCATTTATGCACTTAATGAATAGTGTATTTCAACCCTATCTTGATTCCTTCGTCATTGTGTTTATTGACAACATTCTGGTGTATTCCCAGAGCCAGGAAGATCATGAACAACACCTGAGGACTGTGCTTCAGATTTTGAGAGGAAGGAAGTTATATGCAAAATTTTCAAAGTGTGAATTCTGGCTTGATTCAGTGGGATTTTTGGGTCATATAGTTTCGTGTGAGGGGCTCAAGGTAGATCCAAAGAAGATTGAAGCAGTGCAGAGTTGGTCTAGACCGTCCTCAGTTATGGAAATTCGGAGTTTCCTTGGTTTGGCTGGGTAGTATCGCCGATTTGTAAAGGGATTTTTCTTCTATTACTGCATCTATGACCAAATTGACCCAGAAGGGTGATCCGTTCAGGTGGACCGAGGAATGTGAGGAGAGCTTCCAAAAGCTCAAGACAGCTTTGACTACAACTCCAGTATTGGTATTACCTATAGGTACAGGATCTTATACTGTGTATTGTGACGCATCGCGTATTGGTCTCGGCGCAGTGTTGATGCAAGACGGTAGGGTGATTGCCTACGCATACAGACAGTTAACGGTGCATGAGAAAAATTATCATGTACATGACCTGGAGTTAGCAGCTATTGTTCATGCCTTAAAACTTTGGTGGCATTATTTGTACGGTGTCCATTGTGAGATCTACACCGATCACCAGAGTCTACAGTATCTGTTTAAATAGAAGGATCTTAACTTGCGGTAGCGGAGGTGGTTGGAGTTGCTTAAGGATTGTGATATCACCATTCTCTATCATCCTGGGAAGGCTAATGTGGTGGCCGATGCCTTGAGTCGTAAGGCGGAGAGTTTGGGCAGCTTAGCATATTTACCGGTAGCAGAGAGGCCTTTGGCCTTGGATGTTCAGGCCTTGGCCAACCAGTTTGTTAGATTGGATGTTTCCGAGCCTAGTCGAGTTTTGGCTTGTGTGGTTTCTCAGTCTTCTCTTTATGATCGTATCAGGGAATGCCAGTATGATGACCCCCATCTGCTTGTCCTTAAGGATACAGTTCAGCACGGTGATGCCAAGGAAGTCACTATTGGAGATGACGATGTATTACGGATGCAGGGCAGGCTATGTGTGCCTAATGTGGATGGCTTGTGTGAGTTGATTCTCTAGGAGGCTCACAGTTCACGGTACTCCATTCATCCGGGTGCTGCAAAGATGTATCAGGACTTGAGACAACACTATTGGTGGAGGCGGATGAAGAAAGACATAGTGGGGTATGTATCTCGGTGTCTAAATTGTCAACAGGTGAAATATGAGCATCATCGACCGGGTGGATTACTTCAGAAGTTAGATATTCCAGAATGGAAATGGGAGCGGATCACTATGGATTTCGTTGTTGGGTTCCCACGGACTCAGCGGAAGTTTGATGCAGTTTGGGTGATTGTGGATAGGCTGACCAAATCAACTCATTTCATTCATGTGATTACTACTTACTCTTCAGAGCAGCTGGCTCAGGTATATATTCGCGAGATTGTCAGACTTCACGGTGTACCGGTATCTATCATCTCTGACCGAGGTACACAATTTACCTCACGGTTTTGGAGGGTAGTACAACATGAGTTGGGTACTCGGTAGAGTTGAGTACAACATTTTACCCTCAGACGGACGGGCAGTCTGAATGCACTATTCAGATACTGGAGGATATGTTTCGGGCGTGTGTGATAGATTTTGGGGGTGCTTGGGATCAGTTCTTACCACTTGCGGAGTTTGCTTACAACAACAGTTACCAGTCAAGCATTCAGATGGCTCCGTATGAGGCCTTGTATGGTAGGCGGTGCCAGTCTCCAGTGGGTTGGTTTGAACTAGGCGAGGCTAGACTTTTGGGCACAGACTTGGTTCAGGATGCTTTGGAAGAGGTTAAGTTGATTCAGGATCGACTTCGTACAACCCAATCTAGACAGAAGAGTTATGCGGATCAGAAGGTTCGTGATGTTGCATTCATGGTTGGTGAGCGGGTATTGCTCCGGGTTTTGCATATGAATGGTGTGATGAGGTTCGGGAAGAAGGGCAAGTTGAGCCCTAGGTATATTGGGCCTTTTGAGATTCTTGAGAGAGTTGGAGAGGTGGCTTACAGACTTGCACTACCACTTAGTCTTTCTGCGGTTCATCCGGTATTCCATGTTTCTATGCTTCGGAAATATCACGGCGATCCGTCTCATGTGTTAGACTTCAGTTTGGTTCAGTTGGACAAGGATCTATCTTATGTTGAGGAACCAGTGGCTATTTTAGATAGGCAGGTTCGAAAGCTGAGGTCAAAGAATATTGCTTCCGTGAAGATTCAGTGGAGGGGTCATCCACACATATTCACCAGCTCAGGTACTTTTTTGAACTCCGTTCGAGGACGAACGTTTGTTTTAGAGGTGGAGAATGTGATGACCCAAAATGTCATCTTTAAGTTTAATAATTAATTCTGTATTCTAAGACCTCAAAAAGTACTATTTATCATTTCTTGACTTGCGTGCGCAATCCGTATAATTTTTCGGAAAGTTTTTATGTGAAAAATGGATTAAAATGTGAATTAGAGCTTTAAAACTCAACTGAGTTGACTTTGGTCAACATTTTGAGCGAACGGACTCGGATCAGTATTTTGACAGTTCCGGTAGGTCCGTATCGTGATTTGGAACTTGGGCGTATGCCCGGAATCAAATTCCGAAGTCCCTAGCCAGAGATATGGAATTTTGACGAAAAATTTAAAGTTTAAGTTCAAATAGTGACCGGATATCGAATTATGTGCAAATGACCCCGGAATAGAATTTTGATGATTCCAATAGCTCCGTATGGTAATTTTGGACCTAGGAGCGTGATCAAAGTTTTATTTGGAAGTCCGTAGTGGAATTAGGCTTGAAATGCCGAAAGTTGAATTTTTGAGAAGTTTGACCGAGGGGTTGACTTTTTGATATAGGGGTCGAAATCCAATTCTGAAAATTTTCTTAGCTCCATTATGTCATTAATGACTTACGTGCAGAATTTGAGGTCAATCGGACTTGATTTGATAGGTTCCGGTATTGTTTGTAGAAATTGAAAGTTTCAAAGTTCATTAGGCTTGAATCTATGTGTGATTCGTGATTTTAGCGTTGTTTGATGTGATTTGAGGTTTCAAATAAGTTCGTATGATGTTTTAGGACTTGTTGGTGTATTGGGTTGAGGTCCCGAGGGCCTCGGGTGAGTTTCGGATGGTTAACGGATCAAAAATGGGACTTAAACAGCTGCTGCAAATTCTCTTCTGATGTGCAATCGAGCTCCAGAAATCGAGCCGAGGATCGAAGGCAGGCTCGAGATCCATGATCGAAGGCCACTGATCGAAGGCCCAGGATCGAGGGTTATGACCAAGGCCAGTGATCGAGGCCATAAGGATCGAAGCCATGATCGATAGCCAGGATCGACGGCTGTGATCGAGCCCCAGGGTCGAGGGCCATGATCGGACTCCCCATGATCGGACTCCCCATGATCAGACTCCCATGATCGAGGTCCAGGATCGGACTCTCATGATCGAGGTCCAGGATCGGACTCTCATGATCGAGGTCCAGGATCGGACTCCACGATCGAGGTCAGTCTGGACAGATCCGTAAGTTATAAAAAATAGGGGGGTTTCGTCTTATTCGCCATTTTTAACAACTTGGAGCTTGAGCAGGGGCAACTTTTGATATATCTTCAAGGAAAAATATTGGGGTAAGTGTTCTTAATTCAATCTTGGTTAGATTACCCGAATCCATCACTGTTTTTAACATTTAATTAGTGATTTAAGTTGAAAAAATTTGAAAACCCTCTTGGATAGATCTGTGGATTTGAAGGTCGAATCATTATTGGAATTTAGTCATTTTGGTATGGTTAGACTCGTGGTTGAATGGACGTTCATATTTCATAACTTTCGCCGGATTCCGTGATGTGGGCCCCACGGGCAAATTTTAAGCTAATCTTGGATTTTATTGAAAAATACAATATTTTCTTATGAAATTGATTACTATAATTTTTGTTGACTATATCGAATTGATTATGACTAGATACGAGTCGATCGGAATCGAAAAAATCGAGAAAAAAGCATAATACTTGATTAAATTGGAGCAAGTCGAGGTAAGTGACTTGTCTAACCTTGTGTGGGGAAAATTTTTCCTAGAATTGATATTAATGTGATTATTGAAATATGTTGAAAGTCGTGTACACGAGATGACGAGTGTGTACACGGGCTAAATGTGAAAGATTATTATTTTAAATTGTGTAGATCATTGTTGCGGAAAGATTATATTTTTAAATTGTGTAGATCTTTGTTGCGCATTTATTAAATTATTTTATCTTGTTATATTCTTCATCATTGATGTGAGATATATACTTTAAATTTATTTGACCTTTTCTTGCTAATTATTTTACCTGTTTAATTGAAACTTGGTTTCTTTTATACTGTGCATTATTTGAAGGTTGATTTTTTTTAAATTAAATATTATTAATATGAAGTGTTTGACATTTTTAAATTTGATATTGAAGCAACGTATTAAAAATTTGAAATATTATTTTTCTGAATTATTTATTCTTGAATATTTTCGTAAGATTTTTTTTTGGATTATTCTGGCATGAGCCGTGAGCTCTTTATTATTGAAAAATATTGTTGTTGATTTGTTTTGTGAAAAATTGAAATATTGGGCACTTGAGGTACAAATTTTGATATATTGTGATATTGATACGCATGCGGTGGTATAAGGTCTGGGTGTTGAAACGCATGCAGTGAGATAAGGGTGACTTGATACGCGTGGCTAGTAGGGGTGACTACTAGAAGTCATGCGGTGTGATAAGGGTGGCTAAAACGCGGGATGCTATTTCGGGAAAAAATGCTTTCTTTAAATAAATTGTGAAGGCTCCCGCGGTGGTATAACGAAATGAGATATTGTGAATTTATTTATAATTTGGGACTACGAGGCGGTACCTCGGTAGTGCCCTTGTTGATATTGATTTATGGCCATAGTTGTTTTCGATTAATTGTTGTGATTTTCATGAAGTTGAAGGAAATTCTGTTTTGATTCCACGAGATATTATTTGTAATTATTTGGTGTCATTAAATGTGACATACTATTTGATTCATTTCCAATGTCATTTTATTTTACTATATTGATAAACATTTTACCATGCCATTATTATATTCCAGTAAGGCCTTACCTGACCTCGTCACTACTCTACCGAGGTTAGGCTTGGCACTTACTGGGTACCGATGTGGTGTACTCATACTACACTTCTGTACATCTTTTTGTGCAGATCCAGGTGCATTTTACCAGCCTAGACGTCAGTGAGTTACCTGCGCACGGAGATTTTGAGGTATATCTGCCAGCGTTCGCAGACTCCGGAGTCCCCTTCTATCATTTTATGTTGCTTCCTTATATTTTATTTAGACCTTGACATATAGAGACATTGAGAATAGATTCTTAGAAGCTTGTGACTTATTTCTACCAGGTTTTGGGAGTTATAATCATTTGAATTGTAGTTTATTTATTTTCAGATATTTATGATTATTCCGCATTGATAGGCTTACCTAGTTTTAGAGACTAAGTGTCATCACGACCTCCTACGGAGGGAATTTGGGGTCGTGACAGCTTTTGACCGATTATTTTATGCTTGATATATTTATAATCTCTTCCCTAGTGAAGATTATCTAAACCAAATATGAATTATCTCGCTGTGGATCATATTTTACCGTATATTTGGCCAATGCAAGAGAACAACTATTTGAAACAACTAGAGAAGTCTGACAACTATTGCAAAAGAGGTTTTTAATATATGTATTTTTCTAACTTAAATAACATTCTTCATGATATGCACTATTTGTTTTTACATTTACCATAAATTAAAAATAGTAATTAGAAAAACTTGGAATTACAAAATTGTCTAAACATTTCTAGCATAAACTTAAAAGGAAAAATAAAAACAGAGATGACTTCCAAACAGAAGCTTTCCTAATGACTCAGATTTATGAAAAAAGTGTTAAAATTATAGTTTAGCTCAAAGTCTTAACTATTAGTTCGTCAAATTTAAACAAAGCATTGTATATCCAAAAAATAAAAAATTAATTATAGTATAATTTTATCCAACATGAAATATAGTATTAAAGGATAAAAAAAGTCAATCAAGATATTGTATTGAGTTATTTCAATAAAAACAATGGATCATATTTTACAAAATATTAATGTATTTATACATTAAATCATTAAGAGAGTTACTGAAAACTAGGTTTCTAACATATATTACTCCCTCTGTTTCAATTTAGATGACATACTTTTTTTATTAGTCCGTTCAAAAAAGAATAACACATTTCTACAATTGAAAATAATTTAACTTTAAACTATTCTTTTTACTAATTTGACCCTTAATGAGAAGTTTTTATAATCACACAAATATCACGATCCCATAAAATTTTTACCCCTTAAATTTTTAGAATATGCCGAGTCAATATACCTCATATAAATTGAAACGGAGATAATACTATATGTTTTCTACTAACTCAGTAGCAAGAATAGGTTTTACATTTCAAAATCACCCAAATGAACGCAATGTAAGCTGGAGAATGCTTTGGAGTTTAGTGATTTGGACCAATCATGAAAAACTATAATTACGAGGCCATCCAATCCATACACGTGCAGATTTGTTGGCTATAATTGTCTATACGATTAACGTCTGCAAAGTTGTATATAAAGTATAAAATCATTATTTGGATGTCACGCTGATGGGGACAGGGGACCCCATGTGAACAACAAAAAGAAAATGAAAGATAAAAGTGAAAAAAGAAAAAGACAAAGGGAAGAAACATACAAAAGAAAAAAAGAAAAAAGTCCTACAAAATATAAGGTTAATTCAGTGCGTACGGAAGATTGATTGAACTTTCAAATTCTAATAGCCACACTTTTTCACACATGTTAAAATGGATTGAATGTCACCCTTTAAAGAGCCGGGCCATCCTAGGTGTGCCACTCCCTCGTCTCCAAAAGAATGAATCAAATCCAAGTGCCCACACCTTTATGACAAACAATACTTCGGTTTTTATAACATCCACTCCGGAACTAAAATATGGTTCTTTTGTACTCAAAAAATCAAAATATATGAAAAAAAATTGGTGACCATAATATATATAACGCCCTTTTATAGGGCGTTATACCTTAACGGCCGTTTGCTCAGTTAAGTATAGTGCCATTTTAAAATGCGCTATATATATAACGCCCTAACTTACCGCGCTATATATATTATATGGGTCCACCAAAAATTCTTCTAGGCTTAACTGACATAACAATAATTCAACTGGGTATAGCACCCATATTTAAGGCGCAGTACCTCAAATAATTGTACCCCCGAATAGGTTATCACGCGAAACATAACGCGGTGAAATACCACGTTATGTGTTTTATCTTGCTTATAAATAACTAGCATATTTTAGTTATTATTTGCGCGTAACCAAAACAAATAGAAAAAGTTTTCATAAATTTTTTATTTTTCTTGCATTAAGAAATGTCTGGACACAATGACGTACCAAGATTTTATTGTGACAAACGTGCGATTTTGAATCCATGTTGGTCAAATAGTAATGTTGGGCGCAGACGCTGGATATGTCAACAACTTTTAAGTTATTGTGTTTGAAAAAAAATTATGTTAATATTTTTTATATAAAATGTTAACTAATAGTGTTGTGTTATAATCCCCATTGATAGGACGAAAATCAATGTAGATTTGAAGAATAAAATGAGGAACCCATTAACCAGGAATACTATAAATCATGTTTGCAGTATGTTTGGAATATGACCGGTGAATACGAACTCCAGATCTTTAAACTACAACGACAACTTGCGGCAGTACAGGAGAAACTAAAAGAGGCGGAAGAAGAAAAAAATAGGTTGGAAGAGAAATTTAAGTGGTTGAAGCAGAGAATAATGGGCGATAGTGACTAAACAAACACATGTATTGAGTGTAGTATTTTATCTTTATGTTTTTCGTGTCATGTATTTTCATTAGTTGTACCAAATTTAAAAATAACGAAGAACTCGAGAAATGAAAACATAATGAGCATATAATGTAAACCATAAATAATGCTGCTATTATTTAGTGAATGTCATATGTACATAAAATCAAAAAAAGTCAATGTGTCCCACAACCTGTATACTTTAAAGAAGCCGTTAGCCTGAGGCGCATCCCATCCCGCCCGGTTACACTATCAGGTTCATCCTCATCACGTTGCCTCTTTATCGGAGGATGTGCTGCAGCATGATCGTCAGTAAAGCTGGCAGGCTCGGTAGAAGGGGTCGTCGGTCCAGCAGTAAACTATAGAATATTAAGATATTTTAGTATATGAAATATATATTAGTAATGTACGTGTTAAGTCACAAAAATTTAAATTATCTTACCATTGTAACGATCCGACCTATCATTTTGAGCTCTAGCGCGTCGTTCAGCGGTTTGAGGCCCTGAGCAGCTTCAGTTCAGGTATTATGACTTATATGCGTGATCGAAATTTAATTTCGGAAAGTTCGGAGTCGATTTGGAAAGAAAATTCTAATTTCGAAAGCCTTAAGTTGGAGGAATTGACTAAAGTATGATTTTGAGTAAACGATATCGGAATTTGAAGGTTCCAACAGGTTCGTATGATGATTTTGGACTTGGGCGTATGCCTGGAGCGGGTTTTGGATGACCCGAGAGCGTTTCGACGCATATTATAGAAGTTGGCATTTTGGAAGAATTTTCTAAATTTGAGTTGAAGTGCATTTCAATGTTATTGATGTCCGTTTGGGATTTCGAGTCTGGGAATAGCTCCGTATGGTGATTTTGATATTGGGAGCGCGTCCGGATGTGAATTTGGAGGTCCGTAGATCATTTGGCGAAAGTTGGAATTTGAAGGTTTTTGGGAAGATTGACCGGGAGTGGACTTTTTGATGTCAGGGTTGGATTTCGATTCCGAACGTTGGAGTAGGTCCGTTATGTCTACTATGGCTTGTGTGCAAAATTTGAGGTCAATCAGACGTGATTTGATAGGTTTCGGCATCGATTGTATAAGTTTGGAATTTCAAAGTTCATTAAGTTTGAATTGGAGGGTGATTCGTAGTTTCGATGTTGTTGGGCATGATTTGAGGCCTCGACTAAGTTCGTAATATATTTTGCGACGTATTGGTATATTTGGTTGAGGTCCCGAGGGCCTCGGGTGGATTTCGGATGGTTAACGGATCAATTTTTGGACTAAAGGAATGATGAGGCAGCTGGTATCTGGTGTAACCGCACCTGCGAGGTTTTGGCCGCAGGTGCGGAGCCGCAGAAGGGGCCATGAGGGGCGCAAGTGCAATTTTAGTTGGGAAGTGCTGAGACCGCAGATGAGGTTATCTCGCCGCAGAAGCGAGACCGCACCTATGAAAGGGAAGGCGCAGACCGCACCTGCGGAAGGGAAGGTGCAGAAACGGAAGCAGCGGCTGGGGGCATCTCCGCAGAAGCGGAATAATTGCCTCGAAGGCTTGTTGCGGTGTGCAACCCGATCCATATAAAATATAATCAATATCATATGTTGCGGCGTGCAGCCCGATCCCAGAATGTCACTTTCACTCGGACCCTCGGCCTCACTCAGTCGTCAATCTCCAATCTCACTCACGGGCTCACAATGCCATGAAACTAGCCCGACAATAATGATATGACGTATCAATAAATAACAACTGAGACTGAGATATAATATGAATGCATGAATATGACTTAGTACAATATATCAATGATATTAGTGAGATGACAGCAAGAAACGACCACTATGGGTCCTAAAAATATCAGCATAAAGCCTAAACATGATATTTAGATGATTGACAGCTTAAGTTACTTTATCACATGGTGATAACACAGATATCAACAAAATAGGGCCACTATACAGTGCCATGGAAATAATGGAATCACAATTCACAGGGTGCACGCCCACATGCCCGTCACCTAGCATATGTGTCACCTCAATACCAATCACATAACACGTATTTCGGGGTTTCATACCCGCTACACTAAGATTAGTAGAGTTACTTACCTCGAACAAGCTAATACCAATGACGAGCAAGCCAAGCAATACTCTAAAGATGCCATCACGTGCATTCCGACCTACGAACGGCTTGAAACTAACCAAAACAACTAAAATACATCAAACAATGCTAAAGGAACCAATCCCGATCGAAAAAGATCAAATCTTCAATCAAAAGCCCAACCCGGGTCCGTACCTCGGAACCTGACAAAATTTACAAAATTCAATAACCCATTCAATTACGAGTCCAACCATACTAGTTTCACTCAAATCCCACTCCAATTCGATGTTCAAAACTCAAAAATTCATATTATGAATCTTTAGACTAAAACACCCAATTTCCTCTTTAAAATTCATCAAACAAATACTAAAATCGAAGATAGATTCATGAAATATAACCAAAACCGAGTAGAGAACACTTACCCCAATTCATAAGGTGAAAATTACTTCAAGAATCGCCTCAATCCGAGCTCCATAGATCCCAAAATGAAAAGAATGGTTGAAACCCTTGAAATAGAGTACTTTATAATCACTGAGCGAATCAATGAATCGCGATCACGGAAATACCTTTGCGATCGCGAAGAACACTAGGTGCACCAGACATCAGCAGAACCATCAGTGAGGAATGAAGGAAAAAGAGCTTGAAACCCGTCCGAAATTCACCCGGCCCCCCTTGGAACCACGTCCAAACATACCAACAAGTCCCATAACATAACACGGACCTATTCGAGGCCTCAAAACACATATAACAACATCAAAATGACGAATCACTCTTCAATTCGAATTCAATGAACTTTGAAACTTCAAACTTCTACAACCGATGCCGAAACCTATCAAATCACGTTCGATTGACCTCGAATTTTGCACACAAGTCACATTTGACATTATGGACATGCTCCAACTTTCGGAATCAAAATCTGACCCTGATATCAAAAAGTTCACTCCCGGTCAAACTTTCCAAAATTTTAACTTTCGCCATTTCGAGCAAAATTCAACCACGGACCTCCAAATCACAATCTGGACGTGCTCCTAAGTTCAAAATCACACAACGGAGCTAACGGAACTATCAAAATTTCAATCCGAGGTCAAATACTAAAAAGTCAAACTTGGTCAACTCTCCCAATTTAAAGCTTCAACAATGAAATTCTTTCTTCCAATTCGATTCCGAAATACTTGAAAATCAAAACCGACGATTCACACAAGTCAAAATACATCATACGGAGCTACTCACGCCCGCAAACTATCGAGCAAAGTACAAATGCTCAAAACGACCGGTCGGGTCGTTACAGTGATAATATTCCGTGTAAATTATTGTGTTATTTGAGTTATTATTTTGAGGATATAAGGGTGGCATTTCACTGTTGATATTATTTGGGTATAAGGATGTCATTTCACTGTTGTTGTGTGTTGGGATATTGTCTGGGCGGAGCGATAAGGGTGGCTATAGGAGCGATAAACTATTGATATTGTCAGGGCGGAGGGATAAGGGAGGCTATTATAGGAGTGATAAGGGTGGCTATAGGAGAGATAAGGTAAGCTATTGTCAGGGATGATATGTGATGATGTGGGGTTATTGCGTTGGTAATTTTCATATGATGTTGTGATTTTTCTTTTGTTTATTTTTATACCTTGTGCAATTTGTCTTATTGTTGGTAAATCGATAATAGTCTGATCTATGTTGAAATTGGGAGCATGTGGTTATTGCCAGGCGGATTATGAAATGAAATGTGGGCACGAGGTGCCGTGAGTAAATAATGATGATATTGGCACGTGCATTGTCCGTGTAATTGTGATATGAAATGTGGGCACGGGGTACCATGGTTAAATGATGATGATATTTGGCACGTGAGTTGTCCATGCGGTTGTGATAGAGAAATTGGCACAAGGTGCCGTGGAAATATGAAAGTGGACTAAGACCCGTATTTTATGATTTTGAAATGTTGTGTCACAGGGTGACTTTTATTCGAAAGAGATTTATTTGAAAGAAATATATTTGTAGGAGATTTATTTGAAAGAATTATATTTGAAAGAGATTTATTTGAAAGATATTTATTTGAAGGATTTATATTTGAAAGAGATTTATTTGAAAGCATTATATCATGAAGATTTCTATTTGAAAAACATATAGGCGAAAGATTTATATTTGAAGGACTTGATTAATTGGTTGTACTTATATTTATTATTTGTTGAGTAATATTAATGGTGTTTTTATTGCCCTGGTGTGTATATCACTGGTTGATTAGTGTTTCCATTATTGTTATTTATTTTATATTATTTTTTGTATACTATATTACAAAAGGTTATTAGACTAGTGAGTAGTTTTGACTGTACCTCGTCACTACTCCACTGGGGTTAGTCTTGATACTTACTGGGTACCGACTATGGTGTACTCATACTACACTTCTGCACATTTTTGTGCAGAGCCAGATATTGGAGATATCGGACTCGGACAGAGTTAAAATGTGATCGCAAGGACTCAAGGTAGAGCTGCTTGATCGTCGCAGTCCTTGGAGTCTTTCCATTTTATTGTAGTGTTAATTATTAATCAAAAAGTATTGAGTATTCGATCCTTGAGATCATTCTATATATTCAGTTAGAGTTCGTGACTCAGTATTATCAGTATTGGAAGGTTTTCATAATTGTTTCCGCTGTTAGTTTTTGGAACCTGTATTGAATTCAAAAAATAAATGGCTTAAAATGTAATTGTAATTGGCTTACCTAGTCTTAGAGACTAAGTGCCATCACAGCGCCTGTGGTGAAATTTTGGGTCGTGATAATTATTTATATTTGTTTTATCTCATTGATTAGTCATAAATATCTAAAGCCTTTATTTTTGAAGGTACCATCCTCGCCCGTCACGGAGGCCACTTTGTGCGATACTGACATGGCTGAGACGAATGATTATATTCAAGAGCCCGCCGAGACCATGGTTGTCACGACCCAAAATTCATTAAAGGTAATGATGGCGCCGGACACCACTGTCAGGCAAGCCAAAAATAAATATTGGTTTGGTTCTCATTTTAATATTTTTGAAATCATATTTCCTTCAATTAAATAGTAAAAGCTGGAATTTACAGAGTAAATAATAATATTTTTAATAAATTTCAATACAGAACAACACATAATCACCCCAAAGCCCGGTGTCACAAGTGCATGAGCATCAACTAGGAATGTAAAATACAATACAGCATCTGTATGTAATACAAAAATTGGATAGGAGAAATATAAATACTTTGGAGGAGACTCTGCCGGCTACGGGTCGTAACATGAAAATGCAGCTCACGTAAGTCCCCGCATGCATACACGCCTCTGCTCTCACAAGATCACTAGTCACATACGTACCTGCACAAAAATGTGCAGCAAGTGTAGTATGAGTACATAATCGATGTATATCCAGTAAGTATCTAGCCTAACCCCGGAAGAGTAGTGACGAGGGGTCGACATCGACACTTACTAGTGGTCCAATAATGTCATGTATAGTAAAAAAGTAAGTAAATATGAGGTAGAGTAAATAAATAAAATAAACAAGAAAAAATCATATGGTACAAATACCCCTCTTCATGAGGAACCCAAGCTCTCCATTTGAAATTCCCTCCTTAACCGGAGCATATATATAAATATAGTGGATCTCATCAGATACATTTTCATAACCCAAATCGGGAAGACTCACAGATACTCTGGCTTCTTGCCAAATATTACGCACGATTCCATGAGGATATGATATAGAAAATGCCGAGGCGTACGACCCGATCCAATATAAAATTTAAACTGTGCACTGCCGAGGGTCGAACGGCGCGAACCATAGATACATCTATTAAACTGCCGAGGCGAACCGCCCGCTCTCATTAGAGTGTGGTACATAAATCCTGCCGAGGCGAACGGCCCGATCCCATTATAATAAAAAGTACATAATCCTGCTGAGGCGAATGACCCGATCCCATTAGAATAATAAGCTTTGACGGGTCCTTGACCCCACTCACAAATAAACGTGTGAGTTGTAATTTCTTTTACAAAAACTTTCAATGAACCATATATATCACGGAAGCATTTTGTAAGAGGAGTAAAATTATTCGGTGAAAAGTCATGAACTCGTGAAGTCTCTATAATAGCAAGTCTAGTCTCAAGTAGTAATGTAAAACAGAGAAATTTAATAGGCGAGAGACTTCTCAAATAGTACAGCTATAGCATGATGTGAACCTAAGCCTACCTGGACAATAACATGAATGTAGCTACATACGGGCTCTCGTCATCTTGCGCGCATATAGCCCCCACAACAAGTAGCACACATCGATTTACAATACCTAGGGGTAATTTCCCCCTCACAGAGTTAGACAAGAAACTTACCTCACTCTGAAGTTCCATAACCGGCTCCAAAGCCTTTCCAACAACTCGAACCGATGCCCATCGCTCCAATCTATTCAATAAATGTGCAAATCCATAAATATATACTCTAATACTCATTATAATTCAATTTATAATAATTTTCAACTCCGCTCGAAAAGTTGATAAAAATTATCCCGGGGCCCACGTGCCCGGATTCTGAAAATTTTTGAAGGTAAACACTACCCATAACTCCACTAACTCAAATATATAATTTACTCTCAATTACATGCTCAAATTCGTAGTCAAATTCCAAAAATACCAATTTCTAGGTTTTTCTTCAAAATCTCAAATTTCTACAAATTTTCATGTTAAAATCCATATATAAACCATGTATTTAACTCGCAATATGTGAGAATCACTTACCTTATGAAGAATGATAAAATGGCACTACAAACCTGCTCCAAAATCGGCTCTCATGGAGGGAATATGGTGAAAAGGAGCCAAAGCCTTGCTTTAAAAGAACACACTGCCCTGCCCGATTTTCGCACCTCTGGTCACTTGACCACTTTTGCGGTTCCGCAGGTGCGGCCCCACTACCGCTTCTGTGGTCTTTCACCAGGCCCCTCACTCCGCTTCTATTGATAGAATATTAGATTAGTTAGTATTTCATTTGAATTTTATGTTTATTAATTTTCAAATAAAGATAAATTTTATACATTCAGATGTTAAAAATCAAACAGTCTTAATTTTAGTATTCAGATCTTAATACACATCTTAATGGATCGGGCTGCACGCCGCAACATGTATTATATAGCACTGAGTGATTGAGTGTGCTGAGCCTTGAGCATAGTAAGAGAGAATGCGAGACAGTGAGATTGAGTACTCTGAGAGTGTGAGTACATGAGTTCATCTCTGAGATGCATTGCATTGACATGAACACATGACATACATGCATATAGATATATTTTCCTCATGTTTTACGGTATCACATCATTCACGATTTCTCACACATATTGACAGATGGGAATAGTGATGCATTTGTTTTACTCTGCTTATCTGGAAAGAAAAATGAAACATCTTATTTATTATGGAAAGGATTTTGGGAAAATTATTGTCTTCAAACTTATTCATATTTTTGGTAACTCTGGTAAACGATTTGGGTTTTCATTTAAGTACTCGAAAGGCGTAACTATTTTCAGAAATCATGTTTTGTTGAACATTTGATTGTTGAGTTACTTCTGGTATTACTTGTTTTATGCTGTTATGAACTATTGTTGGTTATTGAAGTTGGGACCCGACCTTGGTACAAGCTCGTCACTACTTTCAACCTAAGGTTAGGTTTGTTACTTATTGAGTACATGTGGTCGGTTGTACTCATACTACACTTCTGCACCTTGTGTGCAGATGTTGGATGTTGTTGTTGCTGTGTTCGATGGGAGCTGGATTGAAGATTTACCTGCGTCCCGGCTGTAGCTGCCTCTTGTTCGTGGTAGCTTTAGATCTGTAAAACTCTATTTATGTACTATTCAAACAGACTATGTATTTATTTCATTTTCGCTTTATAAACTCTATTCTTAGAAGCTCGTGACTTGTACTACCAGTTCTTGGGGAATGTATAAGATTAAGATATTTCATCACTTAATTGCTTTATAAATTGTTATTGGAATTGGTTAGTGGTTAATTGACTTACCTAGTGGGTTGGGTTAGGTGCCATCACAACTAGGCGGATTTTGGGTCGTGACAATCACGTCAACATAACAAAATCAATTCATATTACAATTTGCCCAATGGCCACAATCAATTCCAAAGATATAACAAAATTAATTAATTTCACAACAAATAACCCAAGGCTCCACACAATGTGTATAAAACCTCAAAACAACAACGGAGATAAAAAATACTCAGTATAGGGCAACACCTTCATTAATCCAAATTCTTGATAATTATATAACGCCTCAGTTTAAACTTGTTTTATTAATTATTTGCAGATAAAAAATCCATAATATAATTATTTCCAGGAAATATCAAATCACCAAACTCACGGAATTCACATAAAAATACAAGAAATAACCACATCAAACTGTCATATAAAAATAAATTCAACAAACGCGAATTGAGGCATGAAAAATAGATGATTAAATAAATGCCAACAATTATCCAATTTACTATAAAATATGCCTAAGACTTTTATCCAAATCAATTTTGCACATATGAGCCCGAGTACATACTCGTCACCTCACGTACACGGTTTTTCACATTTCACAAATGGCACATAAAACTCGATGCCTAAGGGGTAATTCCCCCACTCAAGGTTAGGCAAGATACTTACCTTTTTGAAGTTATGCCGATATTCTAAAATCACCTTCTTGCTTGAATTGACCTCTGGACAGCTCAAATCTAATTAAATTAGTTCAATTTAGTCAATACTAATTATAGGAATTAATTCCATATGAAAATACTACTTTTCCAACAAAATCCGAAATTTAACTCAAAAATCGCCCGTGGGGCCCACGTCTCAGAATCCGATGAAACTCAAAAAATCCGACAACTCATTCAATTACAAGTCCACCCATACCAATTTTATCAAGTTCCGATAAAAACTCGACCTCCAAATCTAAAATTTTCGTTCTTGAAAAGTTTTACAAAAATCTTGATTTCTTCCACTTAAATCCGAAATAAATGATGAATATAACCATGGATTTATGAAATATAATTAATTTTGGATATAGGACACTTACCCAAGTCGAAGTCATGAACAAATCCTCAAAATCGCCCAAGAACCGTGCTCCAAAAATTCAAAAACGAAATGAAGGAAATGACCATTTTTGGTCCTTAAGTTTCTACCCATCCGTCACTAAAAGTCCATTTTCCATCACTAAAAGTGTCACGACCCAAAATACATTAAAGGTTGTGATGGCGCCGGACACCGCTATCGGGCAAGCCAAAAATAAATACTTAATTTGGTTCTCATTTTAATATTTTTGAAATCATAATTCCTTTAATTAAATAGTAAAAGATGGAATTTATAGAGTAAATAATAATATTCTTAACAAATTTCAATATAGACAACCCATAATAACCCCAAAATCCGGTGTCAGAAGTGTATGAGCATCAACTAAAAATGTAAAATAAAATACAACATATGTCCGGAATACAGATTTGGACAGGAGAAATATAAATACTCTGAAGGAGACTCTGCTGGTTGCAGATCGTACTATAGAATACAGCTCACCTAAGTCCCCGCATTTAACCACACCTCTGCGCCCACAAGGCCGCTAGACATATCTGTACCTGCACAAAAATGTGCAGCAAGTGTAGCATGAGTACGTAAACAACGTGTACCCAGTAAGTATCAAGCCTAATCTCGAAGAAGTAGTGACGAGAGGTCGACTTTGACACTCACTAAGGGTCAATAATATTAAAAATAACAATATTTAAATCAATATTATTTATAGGAATAACCATAATTTTTTTAAACCAGCAGAAACAATTAATTCTTTCAATTCAAATAATTTTAATTTATCAATTAGCTTCGCAAGCTGCAATTAAAAATATCAAGGTATCGTGTAATTTTTATTATTAGGCACGATTTCTGTCGAGGACGTACGTCCCGATCCAGAGTGTCGTGTACACTGCCGAGGAACGTGCAGCGCGATCCATAGATGCATCTATCCTGCCGAGGCATTCGGCCTACTCCACAAGAAAGGAGGACATTTTCTTATGAACCTCCGGAATGAGAATATATATATACATTATGAGATTAACACGTGAGGAAGTACAAATTTCTACAACAGTTAAATATTCTGAACAAAATTTTAAGTATGTGAGATTTCAATCTTTTACCATTTTTCTCTAACAATTTACAACATAATTCTATTACTTTAATTAAATAAGGATACAATTATCACAAGTAATTCATGATTTGAGTCCTAAACTATCCGGACTTTAGCAATATTAGTAGCTACGCACGGACTCTCGTCACCTCGTGCATACGTAGCCCCCACAATTAGCAATAATTATTAATTTAAATCACCTATGGGGTAAATTTCCTCTTACAAGGTTAGACAAGAGAATTACCTTGTCTCAAAGCCCACTTTCCGATCACAATGTCGCGTTAAAATCTCAATTCGATGCCAAAAAATCCGAAACTATCCAAAAGTTATATAAAATAATTAATACATGCTCAATAATTCAAAAAATTAGGCTATTAAATTAATTACCCAACCCAAAATGATAAAATTCCTAAAATTCACCCGGGCCCACATGCCCGGATTCCGGATATTTTTGGAGGAAAATATTACCCATAATCTCAAGAACTCAATTCTATAATTTCTACCCAATCCCATGTCAAATTTCGTGGTCAAAATCCAAAAATACCAATTTCTAGGTTTTTCTTCAAAATCCCAAATTTCTATAAATTTTCATGTCTAATGTCACGCCCCGAACCTAGGAGCGAGACCAGCACCCGGTGCCTCACCTAACCTGGCGTACCAAATTGCGACTAAGGGACTCTGAACATATAATGTCATACTTTGGCCATGGGGCCACCTTGCAAGACAATTTGCGAAGCAAAATATAAAACTGAATGGAAACTAGCGCTAACTAAACATCAATATAAAGCTAGGCCGATAAGGCTGTCATAGCTACTACAGCTGACAAACCATCAAATATACATACTAGGCCTACAAACCCAGCATACTGCACTAACCAACAGGATATGTCTACAAGCCTCTACTGATAGATGTACTATGATCGGAACAGGGCCCCGACCTACCCATAACATATATACAGATATACGTAAGATGTACACAAAAACTCTAGACCTGGCAACTCCGAAAGACGTGGAGCTTACCGATCAGGCTGAACTCGGGAAACACCTACTGAGGAGGTCTACCCGTTTGTCTGTCTGAACCTGCACGCATGAAATGCAGCGCCCCCAGAAAAGGGACGTCAGTACGAAATAATGTACCGAGTATGTAAGGCAATAAAATAACTGAACTGATAATATGATAATTGAAATTAACTGGGAGTCAAAGATGGTTTGGAGATATACTTACTTGCTGATAGTGACTAAACTCCTTCAATATAGTAAGTAAAATAAATGTCCGGCCCTATAAGGCTCGGTACGTGTAACTGCTCGGCCGTAGTAGGCTCGCTCATAGGCGCTCGGCCATACTGGGCTCTGTACCTCGGCCATCCTGGGCTCGCTCATAGGCGCTCGGCCACAGTAGGCTCGGTATATATAACTTACCATCTGATCAGAGGTTGCCCAATAGGGGCCTGCCCACCGATTATAGCTCGATGGTGGTGAAAATAGTGTAATACTGTATATATATATAGACCCTCTGCTCTCTTGACTGAATAAAGATAAAACTAAACTGAATATGAAGTCTCGATAAGGAATAATATTGTAACTTATGAGACTAGAATAATGTGAATAAATTCATGAATACGAACTTCTCTTTATGTCTCATTATTAACACATGTAGCTACGAGATCATGCCAAAATGAAGGAAGGGCTTAGCCTTAACATACCTTATCACAATCTTTCCAATCACCAAGTTGAACTCACCTTTTTGCACCTTAATATACAAGAATGATAATAATACAATCGTTAAGTTACGAAAGGTACAACTATCGCACAAAGAACGACAAACTTATTTTGTATTAAAACGGGCAGCATCTCCCCTATAATCCTTACTTCCTCCAAATTTAAGATAACACCAACAATACAAGAACAGAACAATAACAACATATATACATCATTTTCCAGCCCTATATACACCATCAAATACTACAAAACAGCCCAACACACCCCAATCTCTTCATACACAAAACGACCACCGTAGTAGTGTCAAACGACCCAAAAATGTTATGACGAACGACCAGCCAACCACCCTACATTTATATGGTGTTTATAAACCTCCTTCCTCCTCCAAAACTGCACAAAATAGTAGTAAAACACGTAGCCCAACAGCAACACAAAACAGTCCACAAAACAGTCCGCTACAAGTGAATAACTCGAACTCACGGCTTCCGATCACCGTCCCGTGAGTTCTTACAAGTATAGAATGACTTACCATGAATTTACAGCAGAAAAAATGGATGAAAGAGATCAGTAAACTCACCTTATTTGTTGGATAACTCAGCTCCTATCTTGGTTCTTCAAACTCTAGGTTTTACCTCCAATTAGAACTTGAAAGAGAGAGAAAATCAATTAGGGTTTGTGGAAAATATTTGGGAGGATTCTTTGCAGAGCTTATGTCTGGTTATTATGCTCTATTTTAAGTCTAATATATGAAGAAAATAGGCCTTTAAAAGGCCTCTTTGGACGACCCGAAATGGCCCATTTTTGGGCTTTCATTTAAGCAAGTAGGTGACACACCTACTTGTCACCTAGCAGCTTGTGCAGTATCACAAAAATACCCATATCTCTCTACTCCGATGTTGTATTGACGAACGGTTTAAGGCGTTGGAAAATAGACTCATAGATCTTTAATTTGCTGGGTGGAACACCCCATAACTCTAAGTATATTGGGAGAAAATTGCAGTTACATTTGACCCAAAGTTTCAGTAAAACTTATGAATGTAACTTGTGATGACTTTCATCGACTTTTGTTCCATAACTCGCTTGACTTCAAAACATAACACACGGATGTCATACGACTAATATAAATCATAACATAATCTCCTTATCATGTTACTCACCCTAGTCTCACCCCAAAGGTACATGTTATAATATTCCCAACTTGTCGACTTTCGACGAAATATTATTTTATTTAATTGCTTTAGCTTCTGAACTGTCCAACCCTCTTTGTACTTGTTGTTCATGATCTTCAATATTTGTAACCTCAGAGGTAACATGATTAACGTACTTTATATACTTTTAAATACTATCTCATTTTTTGTCCTACATTAGTTTGCTCACGACGCATTTTTACGTACGAAAATATAGGATGTAACATCTAAATCCATGCATAAACCTTGTATTTAATTCACAACTATTAGAAATCACTTACCTCATGATTGATGGTAAAAATGGTGCTCCAAAATCGCTCCTAGGTCGGCTCTCATGGAGGAAATGAGATGAAATGAGCCATAACCCGATTTTTGCTAATTTATGCATTCTGCCCAGGCGACCTTCCGCACCTGCGGTTTATCAACCACACCTGCGGCTCTGCATCTATGGAGGACCCATTGCAGATGCGGTTCCAGCCCACACCAACAACCCTTGCTTCTACGCCCAACCAAGCGCACCTGCGCTTCTGCGCATAGACGTGTTGCTTCTGTGATTTCATCAGCCTTCGCCCTTCCGCTTCTGCGCTTGGCTGGCCACTTCTGCGGCATCGCACCTGCGGCCATTTTTCCACAGGTGCGATTCCACCAGCAACCAGAAATCCCAGCATTCCCTTAGTCCAAAAATCGATCCGTTTACCGTCCGAAATCCACCCGAAGCCCTCGGTACCTCAACCAAATATACCAACACGTCCCAAAACACCATACAAACTTAGTCGAGCCTTTAAATCACATCAAACGACGCTAAAAACACGAATCATCTTCCAATTCAAACTTAATGAACTTTGAAACTTCAAACTTCTACAATTGATACCGAAACCTATCAAATCACGTCCGATTGATCTCAAATTTTGCACACAAGTCATAATTGACATTACAGACCTACTCCAACTCCCGGAATCGGAATCTGACCCCGATATCAAAAAGTCCACTCCTGGTCAAACTTCTCAAAATCAACCAAATTTCTAACTTTCGCCCAAATGACCCCAAAATGACCTACGGACCTCCAAATATACTTCCGGACGCGCTCCCAATACAAGAATCACCATACAGAGCTATTCCTAGACTCGAAATCCCAAACGGACATCGATAACATTGAAATACACTTCAACCCAAATTTATGAAATTGTTCCAAAATGCCAACTTCCATAATGCCGAAACGTCCTCGGGTCATCCAAAACCCGCTCCGGCATACGCCCAAGTCCAAAATTATCATACAAACCTGTTGGAACCTTCAAATCCCGATTCCAAGGTCGTTTAATCAAAAATCATACTTTCGTCAATTCCTCCAACTTAAGGCTTCCGAAATTAGAATTTTCTTTCCAAATCGATTCCGAACTTTCCAAAATTAAATTCTGACCATGCGTACAAGTCGTAATACCCGAAGTGAAGCTACTCATGGCCTCAAACCGCCGAATGATGTGCTAAAGCTAAAAACGGCCGGTCGGGTAGTTACATTCTCTCTCACTTAAACATACATTCGTCCTTGAACGTGCTAAGAACTGTTCTGGAGTTGTCCAAAATTTTTGTTTAATACCTTATGCACCTAACCGTGCTATCACAACCCAGTTGAGCACATTAGCTTGAGTCAGTTTGGAGATCCTCCTTTTTATTTAGTCAAATAAGCCTTAGAACTAATTCCAACCTCCTAATTTCTTTATAATACCTTGTTTTAACATACGAACACCGTATCAATCACTACACGCTGTGCTAAAACATGATTGTGCATCTATTTAGAAATCACATCACGCACCGCATAACTCATTTGGCCAAGGCAACATCCTCCAACCACAATAACTGGAATTTCACGAACCTGATGCTCGCAATACACCTCATAATACAAATAAGCCCGATTTTAATCCTTACAATACTACCGTAACAGAGAATATGTGTAGAAATTTATAACCACATGTTGAATTAATCAAATCATGGAGTCGCTTCTCCTGACGAGGACCATTACCTCATTCTGAACTGAATAGCGATATTTGTTCCTTATTATACCTTATATAAATCTGATTGCACTGATTTTAGGTCCAATAGTCTCGTCTCACCCAGTATATGCTACACATGCAATAAGCCACCTCAAACACTGGCCCAGATCTCGTATGATGCCAACAATGCGCCAATAGGCTGCAAACTTGAATGCGATACATATGGAAAAGCAAATTTTGGAATGGAACTTCCCAGTCCGCGTAACGAATAAAATGGTCGACCAGATGCTATGAACTCTCCTTAGTGAATGAGAAACAAAATGCATAGAAATAAATATATGGAACCGTGCCTAACATCTCACTGTTGCGGCGTGCAACCCGATCCAAACATTATATACATGTGGCAACGTCCCACCCGATTCTCACATAACAATCAAGAAGAAAACACACATCAAGTCGCAATGCTTACACTTACGAAATACCTTAATATCGATTACAAGCAAGCCAGTGCAAAATAAAAATCCTGAGAAGGTGAATAGCGCCACACGCTACGAAACTCAGCACAACTAAGGTGCGATAAATGACCTGTATCTTGAGAGCCATCCTTCTCATATAACACCGCAAACTATACGTGATCTCAATACGAGTGCGAATAATCAAACCGCCTCATAACCCACATGGCACAATAAAGACTACATGGAAGGGCTGACAACAAAAATAACATCCAGGGCTCGAAGACCCCTCCGAAAACCACATTATGCTAAAATGATCGCATCCAGCCTGATATAGAGCCCACATTTACATTTAGATCTATCCACGAACCTCAAGCCGATTCTGATCGTACCGCACTGGGCTATTAACCTTTCAAGGAGCCACAATATCCCTTTTTCCCATGACACACAAAAACAACCATCAAATCTGAAACAAACTTCTATAGTCCACAACCAAATGAACCAAGCGCCCTTCAGGCATAAATTCTCACATTAGCGATAGTACCACAATCTCCATACTTGGTTCTAGATCTTTAATCAATCAAGTGAATACATGTCACAGTTATACAATCTTCTCGTGGGACACACTCCCATGACCTTCCTTACCAGGTAACAAGTTTGCACGTCCATACCACCGGCCACACTAATGTTGTAAGGCAAATCAGGAATCTGCTATCAGTACGTAAAGCCTCTTACACATAACACCGATCTCAGGTGATGCTAAAGACAATGCCAGCTTACTCTAACCATCTGAATCCTTTCCTGCTCATCCGAGCTCTTGACATTCTTGCCGACACCAAACTGTAACCTTGATCCTCAACTTTCAAATTTCATACTGCTTACCGCACCCATCTTACCCATATGCGAAAGCATTCATTATAACTCCTAGACCACTAACATGATACACAACTTCATCATGTAGAAACCTTTCACTTTACTCGTTTTCAGAGAACCATTACAACGCATAACTGAATTCTCAAACCATATAAAAATACAAACCTCAAGTCGTGATCTAGCCGCCATAACTCTTCCGGAATCCATTTACACAATGAAGACTTTCGAATCAAATACCTCCCAAATCAACCAAGTTGACGATGGCGCTCAGGTCTAAGTGTACAACCACGACCACAGGTATAACTCCACGCTAAAGAAATTGATCATCGTCACAATCAAGCTGATTCAACCATTACTAACCGACCTCGTTTCTTCCAATTTATTCTCTACTTGCCTTAGAAATAATAATAATAATAATAATAATAATAATAATAATAATAATAATAATAATAATAATAATAATAATAGCTCTATTCAAACATAACGAACCAAATCCTTACTCATCTTGAGTGACCCCATTTCACGAGACCACATTGTCTCATAACCCACGAGCCATATCATACCCTCCTTAAGCGCATAATAGCATCGCCAATGGGTACACCCGTTCTGCAAGACCTTCCGCAAATCCGCTACTTCTTCCCTTCCTCCAATACCCAATGATAGCATAGAACATTTAAAGTCTCTTTCATACTTCACTACAACAGCTCGATACTGAACTATACTATGAACTCGAAATCCTTAGACACCGCACTTTAACTTTGAATCCCTAGGACCGTTGGTGAGAGCCACTCACTCTGACTTGGTCCCGAATATAATCAACTCCAAGGCTTTGTTATCATATTAATGCCCCCTCAAAGAAGCACCCGGCTGAATAACCTCTCTTGGACATCCTATCACATGAAGCATAAATCTTGAGTCTTCCCAAAGCCTGAACATGCATTGATAAGACTAATTATAGCACACATTCCTCAAATCCTTGCTCAATTCACCACTGATGTTCTCTTTCCATAGTCGTAATAACCCACCAATATGCCGATAACCAAAAACTTCACAAGTAGATAACCATGCAATCCAATCGTAGGTGGTGGGGCTCTCCCACTTAGCTTGAAGCTACCATTACATAACCCTGGAACCTACCAAGATTCCTTCTTCCTCACTGACATGACCTCGCGCAATCGACCCGCTAAATTCCTCGAAATCTTCCTGTTAACCATTTCATGAACGCTCTGCATCACTAGCCACATTCACATATTTGACCTCTTACCAGGTAGCAAGTAGAATTCTTCGTAGAAGCTTCATCAACACCATGCAACCGCTAATATGCTCACAGGAGATAACTCACCTGTGGAAAGTCCATGCCAACACCTTCCAACGATGCGGCACTGAGTACCATTTCTACGAAGTCCTTAAACCATCATGAGCCCGTGCTCATTCACCAGCTGTTCAAGTCCGTTCACTCCCCATTGACATTACTAAAATTTGCGACAATACATCCCAACCGGAAGTCATGTTGCATTCCTCTTCATATCAAGCAAACTCATTTCTGGCGAATCCAATCTTTCCTTAGTATAACAGCCAACATTCAAAATTAAGTCCATAGACCTAGTTACTGTCCACCATGAATCCCATATCACTCCAACTTTCCTTAGGAGGTATAGTTATCCTACCACATAAGCCATATTCTACCTTGCCACTCTCCTACTTTGGTCAAACCCTCTCCTTTAAGCAACTACTTGACTTCTGTTTCTCACACTTGGCCTTCTAGAAATTTATCCACCGCAAGACACCTCCCACATGTCCTTCCTCATTCTTCGTTGCCTAGTTGTTGCTTTAAATCAAAATCTATCTCTGTAGCACTTGAACCAATAGATCGCTACCAGCTTTAAACTTTTCTAAAGATCATCTATGTATTTTTAAAAATATAGATGATAATCGGCTTAATGTATGCATATTTTGATATATACTGCCTCACATTTTGCTCATGTCTCGACGATTTGAGGTGTTTAATATGATTGTTTGTGCTAAATTTTGGTATTTCTATGTGTAGGAATCATTCGGATGCAATTTGGGAAGAAAGGGTGCGAATTGGAGCGAAATCGGAACAAAATTGCAGAAATGGAAGTTGAGCGCCACAGCCAGCGTGGGGCGCTCGCTGTGGTGCACTTTACAGAAGCAAAGAAGTTTGAGCGCCAGGTCCAGCGCCCCACGCTGGCCTGGACGCTCACAACGGGAATTCTCCTTTTTTGAGTAGGACTCAATTATTTCGACCCCTAGACGCCCCCAACTCATATAAAAGCCAACCAAAACCTATTTTTTGAGAGAGAAAAAATGGATTAAAAGGAGAGGAGAGGCACAAAACACTAAAAAGCGAGGATTTCCTAGTATTCATCGATTTTATGTTTGAAAATACAATTTTTGATGATTGTATGAACATGAATGGCTAAGAACCCTATTGTTCTAGGGTCATGGGTATACATGAATGTTGATGTTTGAAGTTTAAATTAACGAAGTTGATTTTATCATATTGGGTTGTTTATTTAATTCTGTTTTAAATTATTTTGCTGAGTAGCTAACAATGAAATACTATCTACGAATCTATAGTTGAACTCGAAAGTGGGAACTATAGATTGCATATAGAATTAAATAGAGTAAGTTCTTAAACCCGGGCATCGGGGAATGGATTCGCAATTAGGATAGACATATACCTAATTGCCTTACTCGGTTGCAATACAGGAATTTTAAATGCGTTCTTGTTAAACTAAATTCCATAGACATATAGGTATTAAGTTAGCTTGAATAGGCGAGTAAGGACTCGACAGATGCTTACGAGCAATATCAACCCTGTGAGTCAACAATCCAGATAAATCAATTAGTTACTTTAACTTAAGATTGTAACATGATTGTTATATAACCCGTGACCCTGGAATATTATACCCTATTGATTTTTATTCAAAACTATTTAAGTGTTGTGTTTGATTCTTAGCAATTCATTACTTGATAGCCTTTAGGTAGTAATTTAGAAAATTATATATTTTGTCAGAAATATTTTGAATCGATAAGCTATTCGAGTTTAAATTAGTCAAAAGTTAATCATAAGTCTTCGTGGGAACGATACTTTATTTACTACTTTATTACTTGACGACCACGTATACTTGCGTGAGTGTGTTTGGACCCGACAAGTTTTTGGCGCCGTTGCCGGGGACTTAGAAATTAGCTACTTGTCTAAGTTAAGCTTTTATTAGTTATTTGTTCAAGTTTTAATTTTCAGTTTGCCCTGTTTGTGTTAACGCAGGATCTTCTCTTGAATGCAGAGGAGTAGAAGTGCAAACAACCTCATTCCTCTTGATCCAGAAATCGAACGAACACTACATAGAGTGAGAAGGGAACTAGAAGCTAGAACGAGAGTAGAAAGAGAGTTGGACATCGTAGTTCAACCACAGCCAATAGAGATGGCAGGTAATGAAGAGCGCCTGGTGATTGAAGCCGCAAGGCCCAATCTTGCGAATATGACTCACGCTATTGTGAAGCCTGATATCACTAGGCATTTTGAACTCAAACAGTACATGGTACAGCTAATTCAGTCCACAGGACAATATGTGGGTCTATCTCATGAGGACCCGCAGAGGCACATTCAGAACTTCTTGGAAATTACGGACACTTACAATTATCCGAACGTTTCCAAGGACTATGTCAGGCTGACACTATTTCCCTTTTCACTGTTGGGGGAAGCTAAGGAATGGTTGCAAAAGGAGCCTGCGAACTCAATCCACACTTGGGATGATCTAGCAAGGAAATTCTTAATCAAGTTTTTCCCAACTAAGAAGACAAAGTCCCTGAGGAGCCAAATTCTTGGGTTCCAACAACGGGATGGCGAGACACTTCGTCAAGCTTGGGAAAGATAAAAGAAGCTACTCAGAGACTGCCCACATCATTGTCAGACTGATGAGGTATTGGGTCATACTTTTGTTGATGGGTTAGATGAAGCATCAAAAATGAATCTTGACTCAGCTTGTGGGGGTAGTTGCATGGCGAGGCCGTATAGTGAAATACAACTCTTGCTAAATAACTTCACTGCCAATGACCATAATTGGCAAGGAGAGGACGATTCAAGAAGGGAAATTAAACAGAAGGCAGCCGGGTTGATTGAGCTTGATGATTTCTCCGCCATGAGAGCCGATATAGCAAAATTGGCAAATCAGATGAATAGAATGACAACGCAACAAACACAACAAATGCAACATGTACAATAGATGTCTAATTGTTGCGAATTATGTGGTGACAGTCATATGAGTGTCATGTGCCCCACGAATCCTGAGTCTATATACTATGTGGGACAACAGAGCAGGGGTCCAATGAATCAGCATGTGCAATATGGGAATACTTACAATCCAAATTGGAAGAATCATCCTAACTTCTCATGGGGAGGAAATCAACAGAATCAGAACCAGTATAGGACCCAAGGAAATTTAAATCAACCTCAGAGGCCACCCCTACAAACAGAAGAGAGTACGAATGACTTGCTGAAGAAGTTGTTGCTTGATAATCAATAACTCAGGACCGATTTCAGAAATCTTGAGAGGCAAATGGGACAGTTAGCAGCAAATCAAAATACTAGACCTGCAGGCGCGCTTCCCAGTGATACAGAGAAGAACCCTCAAGTTAATGCAGTTACACTCAGAAACGGGAGGGAACTAGAAGAAGTGCCAAAGAAGAGAAAGAACAGTCCTATACCTGAGAGGGAACTAATCCCTAAGGCAATACACGAGTCAAAGAAAAATGATGCAAGTTCAGAGCCAGTGGAGGCTGCAAGGCCACCACCACCTTTCCCTCAGAGATTGCAGAAAAAGAATGATGATCGCATGTTCAATAAATTTCTCTCTATGTTAAGCCAAGTTCAATTGAATATTCCATTGGTGGATGTACTTCGTGAAATCCCAAAATATGCTAAGTACATAAAAGATATAGTGGCTCACAAGAGGAAATTGACTGAGTTCGAAATAGTTGCACTTACTGAGGAGTGCACCTCAAGGGTCCAAAACAAGCTTCCTCAAAAGCTTAAGGATCCTGGTAGCTTCACCATCCCTGTACAAATAGGTAATATTAACGTGGGTCGTGCCCTTTGTGATTTGGGGGCAAGCATAAATTTAATGCCCTTGTCATTATTTAAGCAATTGGGTCTGGGAGCTCCAAGACCAACCACTGTGATGTTGCAATTAGCTGATAGGTCCATAGCCTACCCTGAAGGAGTAATTGAAGATGTATTGCTGCAAATTGGAAAATTTATCTTCCCAGCTGACTTTATTATTCTTGATTTTGAGGCTGATGAACAAGTTCCAATCATATTGGGATGACCTCTCTTGGCTACTGGTGATGCAATAATTAAAGTGCGAGAGGAAAAAATGATTATGAGGGTGGACAACGAGGAAGCAGTTTTTAATGTATACAAAGCGATCCAACTTCCCCGACACTATGAGGAGCTCTCTATGATATCTGTTGTGGAGGTGGATGAGAAACTTCTTGACACGATTGTATATCTAGACGATTCTCTAGAAAAAGCAATCATGATGTTTGATAGCTTGGAAATTGATGATGAGGTTGAGGAGATGATGCATATCCTAGATGCATCATGTGCTTACATGCAAGGAATAAACCCGTTTGAGCCCCTGAATAGGCCAAGTGGCCCCCCTCCAAAGCCGTCAATTGAAGAAGCTCCAAAATTGGAGCTAAAACCCCTACCCCCTCACCTTCAATATGCTTATTTGGGAAGTTCTGACACTTTACCTGTTATTGTTTCTTCTGACTTGTCTAAATTGCAGGAAGAAAAGTTGTTGAGAGTGCTACGTGAGCACAAGCGAGCAATTGGGTGGACGATGTCTGACATCAAAGGCATTAGTCCAGCTTTCTGCATGCATAAAATCCTCATGGAGGATGGACACAAGCAAAGTGTAGAGCAACAACGCCGCCTAAATCCAATCATGAAAGAGGTGGTAAGAAAAGAAGTTATTAAGTGGCTTGATGCAGGTATTGTATTCCCAATCTCTGATAGCAAATGGGTAAGCCCCGTTCAATGTGTGCCAAAGAAAGGGGGGATGACTGTAGTGGTTAATAAAAATAATAACTTAATTCCTACAAGAACTGTCACTGGGTGGAGAATTTGCATAGATTATAGAAAATTGAATAAAGCCACCCGAAAGGACCACTTCCCCCTCCCCTTTATTGACCAAATGCTTGATAGGTTAGCAGGACAGGAATACTACTGTTTCCTAGATGGTTATTCGGGGTATAATCAGATTGCTATAGCCCCAGAGGACCAAGAGAAAACCACATTTACATGTCCCTATGGCACGTATGCGTTCAAGAGAATGCCCTTTGGTCTCTGTAATGCACCTGCGACTTTTCAAAGGTGTATGATGGCTATTTTTACTGACATGGTTGAAAGATTTGTAGAAGTATTCATGGATGATTTTTCTATGTTTGGATGTTCTTTTGATAATTGTTTAACAAACCTTGATAAATTGCTAGCTAGGTGTGAAGAGACAAACTTGGTACTCAACTGGGAAAAGTGCCATTTCATGGTACGTGAAGGTATAGTTTTGGGGCACAAGGTGTCAAAAGATGGTTTACAGGCGGACAAAGCAAAGGTGGAGGCAATTGAAAAATTGCCCCCACCGACATCCGTCAAAGGCATTCGCAGTTTCTTAGGCCATGCAGGTTTTTATCGTCGATTCATTAAAGATTTTTCAAAAATTTCTTCTCCATTATGCAGGCTTCTAGAGAAAGATGTCACCTTCAAGTTTGATGATGCATGTATGAAAGCATTTGAGGAGCTGAAGGAGAGGTTGGTGACTGCACCAATTATTATCGCCCCAGATTGGGGACTGCCATATGAGTTGATGTGCGATGCAAGTGACATAGCAATTGGAGCTATTTTGGGGCAAAGAAGGGATAAAATATTTCACTCCATTTATTATGCGAGCAAAACTATGAATCCAGCTCAGATGAATTATACAGTTACTGAAAAAGAGTTGCTTGCAGTGGTATGGGCGTTTGACAAGTTCAGATCTTATCTAGTGGGAACCAAAGTTGTCGTCTACACAGATCATTCAGCTATCAGGTACTTGTTTGAAAAGAAAGATGCCAAGCCGAGGGTGATTCGTTGGGTCCTCCTCTTGCAAGAATTTGACTTAGAGATCCGAGATCGAAAAGGGACAGAAAATCAAGTGGCTGATCACTTGTCCAGATTAGAAAGTCGGAACCATATAGCTGAAGGAGAGTCAATCAAAGAAACATTTCCTGATGAGCAGCTATTAGCAGTCACCTCAGGTGAAGCCCCATGGTATGCGGATTATGTAAATTTTATTGCAAGTGGGGTGACACCATTAGAATTAACACCTGATAATAGAAGAAGATTCTTACATGATGTGAGGCTCTACATATGGGATGAGCCATTCTTATATAGGCAATGCGTAGATCAGTTGGTGCGAAGGTGTGTTCCTGAAGAAGAGATGAATGCAATATTGCATAGCTGTCATGCTTCGCCATATGGAGGTCATCACGGTGGGGATAGAACCGCCCAAAAAGTGCTGCAATCAGGTTTCTATTGGCCAAAATTATTTAAGGATGCACATGCCTTTGTTAAAAATTGTGACAGATGCCAAAGAACCGGAACTATCACAAGGAAGCACGAGATGCCCTTGCAAAATATTCTGACAGTAGAGCTTTTTGATGTTTGGGGGATTGATTTCATGGGACCGTTCCCATACTCTAATGGGCACAGGTACATTTTGGTGGCGGTCGACTATGTTTCTAAGTGGGTGGAGGCCATTGCTCTGCCTACTAATGACGCAAAGGTAGTGGTAAGTTTTGTAAAGAAGCACATCTTCACGCGCTTTGGGACTCCAAGAGTGTTGATAAGCAACGGAGGAACTCACTTTTGCAACAAATTGCTGAATAATGTTCTTGCAAAATATGGAGTTAAGCACAAAGTCTCCACTGCCTATCACCCCCAAACGAGTGGTCAAGTAGAAGTTTCAAACAGAGAGGTAAAGCAGATTCTGGAGAAAACAGTAAGTGGAAATAGAAAAGACTAGGCAGGAAAGCTGGACGATGCATTATGGGCATATCGAACTGCATACAAGACTCCCATGGGTACTTCTCCGTACAGGTTAGTTTATGGGAAAGCATGTCACTTGCCAGTCGAGCTTGAACATAAAGCTTATTGGGCAATCAAAAAGCTAAATATGGATATGGACTCAGCTGGTGAGAATAGGCTGCTGCAACTCAACGAGCTTGATGAGTTTCGATTGCATGCATATGAAAATGCCAAATTATATAAAGAAAAGACGAAGAGGTGGCATGACAAACACATTCAACATCGAGAGTTTGAGCCGGGTCAAGAAGTTCTTTTGTTCAATTCAAGGTTGAAGCTATTCCCTGGAAAGCTTAAGTCCCGTTGGGCAGGTCCTTTTGTTATGGTAAGTGTGAGGCCTCACGGAGCAGTGGAACTACGTGATAAGAGCTCAAGTGGTACCTTCTTGGTAAATGGCCAGAGAATAAAACATTATTGGGGTGGTGACATTGCATGCCACAAGACCTCCGTGAACTTAGCTGATGCTTAAACATGTGTTGAGTCGTGCCGCAATTCATAAGTTCGAGGTGGAGGCAAAAAGTAGTTCACGTCGTGCTGCGACGTTAAATTAGGCGCTTGTTGGGAGGCAACCCAGCTTTACTACCTTCTTTTATTTTTGTTTTTATTATATTATTTTTGTAGTGTCTGTTTTTATTTTGTAGGATTATGAGCATAGGAAGAAAGTCATTGGAAGAGTGCAAAAACAAGCTAGATGGTGAGAACTAAGTGTGTGGTGCCCGCACAAAGGACCATCCATGGGAGAAATCTGAGTACCCCGTGAGCTGCTATTGCTTCGGCCTTTGGTCTTTCAGGGAGTTTCTTGTCCACCCTTGTTGTTATTTTTACTTTATTTGTGCATTGAGGACACTGCACTCTTTTAAGTGTGGGGTGGAAGATTCTCTATTCTTTCTATAGTATTATATTAGTATATTGTTAATTTCTTATCTTTTTATTGTTAGCTAGCTTCTTATTTTTAATAGCATAGTTAGTAGAATTAATGGTGTAGTATAGTAGTAATAGTTTTAGTAGCTTAATTAAAAAAGATAAAAATAAAAATAAAACAGAAAACAATTGAGAAAAAAAAATTTTGGACTTTTCCGACGATGGATCTGTTGGACAATTTTCTTGAGGGATTAAAGTCCGATTAAAAATACCAATAAAGATTTTTTTTTTTTTTTTGATAGTTAGGTAGTATCCCTTGGTTTTTCTTTGGACGCGGATTCTTTTCCAAGGGTTTAGCTCGAACCGGGTGTTTTGTTTTATTTCTTTTTAGAAGTAGGATAAGGGAGAAAACTGAGATTGATCTGAGGTACCTGTTGACATCTTTGGTGTTGGTAAATTAAGTTAGGGCATTCGCTCTGTCTTCCTGCGCATATGATTTGAATTGTAATGCCCAAGTACTTTCAAGTAGCTTACTCTTTGACGCCGTTTTCTTAGTTGATTGACTTGTATACCACCTAGCGCAGTGTTGCTTAAAGATCCTCAACTTGATAAGCTTGCTTGACTTGAGAGTCGAACAAAACCATCTTGAGTGAGTCAAGTGCCATGTGTGTGTAAGGATTGTTAATATTCTGTGCTACCCTGTGTACTCTAGAACTTGCCCCGTGTGTTAATCAACGCGAAATCATTAAGTTGTGCTAGTCTGGGAGATGACATAGGCGTTTCTTGCTTGACCATAAAAGTGCTTGTCACTGACAGATAAAATTTTCCCATTGCTAGCCCCTTTGAGCCTATAGACCGTTTCCTTGGCAACCACATTACAAGCCGTAATCCTAATTGTTCTTAAGGTGAGATTGTTGAACCTTAACCTCCTAAGGCACTTAGTCGCTAAAAGTAGTAAGGTGAGAAATTAGGAAGTGGCGTCCGAGTGGAACCATGAAAGGGTCCTTAAGGTGCACTAAAATTGTGAATAAAGGTCACTAGTTTATGAACTTCAATGTACGGAGTGTGTTATTTAAATTTTTTTTAAAAAAGGGTTCAAATAATGAAGAAAGACACACACCTCCTAATCTCTCTCACTAGTGCTAGTGAATCTATAGAGATGCCTGATGGAAAAGAGGCTATGTTATTTATGGTGTATGACAAGTGAATGGGTTGAGAAGATATGGCGCTTGAATTATGAGGATAGTGTATTAAAGTGCTTAGGAGGGTTAGTCACTACTCCCAAATGTATCCTACCCGTCCCTTAGCCTACATTACAACCTTAAAGTCCTAATTGATCCTAGAGCTAGCTAACTTAGATTAGTAGAGATGTACACTACGGGCAAGCTTATGGTACGACCACTGGATGCACATGAATTCTTTGGGAGAGTGAGTGAATGTTGTTCAATTGTGTGATATCCTTAATTTATGTTCAATGTCATATTTAAATTTGTGGACTACTTTGATATTCACTATTTTGCTTGTGGTGAGGGCACTTGATCTCATGACGGATTGGTGATATTGTACACTTTCTTGTGTTGGGTGAGTACGTGAGTTGAGGATGCTTAGTGGTAATGATTAGTCTCTTGAGGTAAGGTGGTTGTGGAGAAGTTGCTTGAGTTGATTGAGTTGGTTGAAAAACATTGAGTATATTTGGGCTATTTAAAAACGGGAAGAATGTAAAATTTATGTGTTCATGCTTAATTGCCGACATCGATCATAGTCAAAAGGTAGAGTGTTTAATTGAGTTAATTGTGAGGTCCTCTTTCATAGTGCTAAGTACGTTTTGGGGGTGCTAATATAGTTCCATTGCTCGAGGACGAGCAAGAGTTTAAGTATGGGGTGTTGATAATCGGCTTAATGTATGCATATTTTGATATATACTGCCTCACATTTTGCTCATGTCTCGACGATTTGAGGTGTTTAATATGATTGTTTGTGCTAAATTTTGGTATTTCTATGTGTAGGAATTATTCGGATGCAATTTGGGACGAAAGGGCGCGAATTGGAGCGAAATCGGAACAAAATTGCAGAAATGGAAGTTGAGCGCCACAACCAGCGTAGGGCGCTCGCTGTGGCGCACTTTACAGAAGCAAAGAAGTTTGAGCGCCAGGTCCGGCGCCCCACGCTGGCCTGGACGCTCACAACGGGAATTCTCCTTTTTTGACTAGGACTCGGTTATTTCGACCCCTAGACGCCCCCAACTCATATAAAAGCCAACCAAAACCTATTTTTTGAGAGGAAAAAAAAACGGATTAAAAGGAGAGGAGAGGCACAAAACACTAAAAAGCGAGGATTTGATCAATTCTTCCATCCCTTTCCTAGTATTCATCGATTTTATGTTTGAAAATACAATTTTTGATGATTGTATGAACATGAGTGGCTAAGAACCCTATTGTTCTAGGGTCATGGGTATACATGAATGTTGATGTTTGAAGTTTAAATTGACGAAGTTGATTTTATCATATTGGGTTGTTTATTTAATTCTATTTTAAATTATTTTGCTGAGTAGCTAACAGTGAAATACTATCTACGAATCTATAGTTGAACTCGAAAGTGGGAACTATAGATTGCATATAGAATTAAATAGAGTAAGTTCTTAAACCTGGGCATCGGGGAATGGATTCGCAATTAGGATAGACATATACCTAATTGCCTTACTCGGTTGCAATACAGGAATTG
This sequence comes from Nicotiana tabacum, assembly GCF_000715075.1. NCBI lineage: Eukaryota > Viridiplantae > Streptophyta > Magnoliopsida > Solanales > Solanaceae > Nicotiana > Nicotiana tabacum. Next base: position 42,196,521 of record NC_134101.1, read on the forward strand.
TAAATGCATTCTTGTTAAACTAAATTCCATAGACATATAGGTATTAAGTTAGCTTGAATAGGCGAGTAAGGACTCGACAGATGCTTACGAGCAATATCAACCCTGTGAGTCAACAATCCAGATAAATCAATTAGTTACTTTAACTTAAGATTATAACATGATTTTTATATAACCCGTGACCCTGGAATATTATACCCTATTGATTTTTATTCAAAACTATTTAAGTGTTGTGTTTGATTCTTAGCAATTCATTAGTTGATAGCCTTTAGGTAGTAATTTAGAAAATTATATATTTTGTCAGAAATATTTTGAATCGATAAGCTATTCGAGTTTAAAGAAGACCATAACACTAGGGAACTTAACTCGTTCAACAAGGATGACGACGCCACATCACAGATGAAAATCCCACCACACTCGAAAATACCAAGTCTCGTTACCCCATCGACCCAAACCTGAGCATTTGCAGCCCGATTGCCTTTCCTCCACCGAAAATAAAACACTGAATCTCCGAATCATGTACTGAGTAAAACCTCATTTCAAATCATTTACTGCCCCTACACATAAATAAGTATCCTACTATTACTTCAATATTGTGCGATAACCACTCATGAACATCCTAGCAATTGGTGCATAGCCCCAAAACCATTAGAAATACAACTACTGAGCTGAGATGACAAAACATCCTTCTGTACGACGACGACATTAGCCCAATCGATTACGCAGGGAGAAACATCCTGCTCTACATCAGTAGTGCCATTAAAATTCCTCGATTCCAATTTATAACAAGCGCTTCACATCGCATAAGATCGAATAAGAAGGAAACGAAGGCATAAGCCTCAAAGGAATCAAATCGCACGATGAGGAATCAAGAAAGGGAAGTGCTTCTAACAGTCCTGTAGCCTCTCGAAGATAAGTACAGACGTCTCTATACCGATCTGCAAGACTCTACTAGACTTACTCATGACTCATGAGACCTACGTGAACCTAGTGCTCTAATACCATATTGTCACGACCCAAAATCCATTAAATATTATGATGGCACCGGACACTGCTGTCGGGCAAGCCAAAAATAAATATTTAATTTGGTTCTCATTTTAATATTTTTGAAATCATAATTCCTTCAATTAAATAGTAAAAGATGGAATTTACAGAGTAAATAATAATATTCTTAACAAATTTCAATACAGAACACCCTATAATAACCCCAAAACCTGCTGTCAGAAGTGCATGAGCATCAACTAGGAATATAAAATAAAATACAACATCTGTCCGGAATACAGATTTGGATAGGAGAAATATAAATACTCTGAAGGAGACTCTGCTGGCTGCGGATCGTAATATAGAATGTAGCTCACCTAATTCCCCGCATTTAACCACACCTCTGTGCCCACAAGGCCGCTAGACATATCTGTACCTGCACAAAAATGTGCAGCAATTGTAGCATGAGTACGTAAACGACGTGTACCAGTAAGTATCAAGCCTAATCTCGAAGAAGTAGTGACGAGAGGTCGACTTTGACACCCACTAAAGGTCAATAATATTAAAAATAGCAATATTTAAATCAATATGATTTATAGGAAAAACCATAATTTTCTTTAACCATCAAAAATAATTAATTCTTTCAATTTCAATAATTTCCAATTTATCAATTAGTTTCACAAGCTGCAATTAAAAATATCAAGGTATCATGTAATTTTTAATTATTAGGCATGATTTTTGCCGAGGACGTACGACCCGATCCAGAGTGTCATGTATACTGCCGAGGGACGTGCAGCCCGATCCATAGATGCATCTATCCTGCTGAGGCGTTCGGCCCGCCCCACAAGAAAAGAGGACATTTTCTTATGAATATCCGAAATGAGAATACATATATACATTATGAGATTAACACGTGAGGATGTACAAATTTCTACAACAGTTAAATATTCTGAACAAATTTTCAAGTATGTAAGATTTCAATCTTTTACCATTTTTCTCTAATAATTTACAACATAATTCTATTGCTTTAATTAAATTCCCTCTTATAATTATTAATTTAAATCACCTATGGGGTAAATTCCCTCTTACAAGGTTAGACAAGAGACTTACCTTGTCTCAAAACCCAATTCCCGATCACAATGTCGTGTTAAAATCTCAATTCGCTGCCGAAAAATCCGAAACTATCCAAAAGTTATATAAAATAATTAATACATGCTCAATAATTCGAAATTAGGCTATTAAATTAATTACCCAACCCAAAATGGTAAAATTCCTAAAATTCACCCCGGGCCCATATGCCCGGATTCCAGATATTTTTGGAGGAAAATGTTACCCATAATATCAAGAACTCAAATATATAATTTTCATCCAATCCCATGTCAAATTTCGTGGTCAAAATTCAAAAATACCAATTTCTAGGTTTTTCTTCAAAATTCTAAATTTCTACAAATTTTCACGTCTAAATCCATGCATAAACCTTGTATTTAATTCACAACTAGTATAAATCACTTACCTCATGATTGATGGTAAAAATGGTTCTCCAAAATCGCTCCTAGGTCGGCTCTCATGGAGGAAATGAGATGAAATGAGCCAAAACCCGATTTTTGCTAATTTATGCATTCTGCCCAGGCGACTTTCCGCACCTGTGGTTCATCAGCCGTACCTGCGGCTCCGCATCTGTGGAAGACCCATCGCAGATGCGGTTCTAGCCCATACCAACAGCCCTCGCTTCTACGCCCAACCAAGCGCACCTGCGCTTCTACGCATAGACATGCCGCTTCTGCGGCCTCAGCAGCCTTGACCCTTCCACTTCTGCGCTTGGCTGGCGGCTTCTGTGGCGTCGCACCTGCGGCCATTTTTCCGCAAGTGTGATTCCACCAGCAACCAGAAATCCCAGCGTTCCCTTAGTCCAAAAATCGATCTGTTTACACTCCGTAATCCACTTGAGGCCCTCGGGATCTCAACTAAATATACCAACACGTCCAAAAATACCATACGAACTTAGTCAAGCATTTAAATCACATCAAATAACGCTAAAAACATGAATCATCCTCCAATTCAAACTTAATGAACTTTGAAACTTTAAACTTCTACAATCGATGCCGAAACCTATCAAATCACGTCCGATTGACCTCAAATTTTTCACACAAGTCATAATTGACATTACGGACCTACTCCAACTCCCGGAATTGGAATCCGACCCGATATCAAAAAGTCTACTCCCGGTCAAACTTCTCAAAATCATCTAAATTTCCAACTTTCGCCCTAATGACCTACAGACCTACAAATCCACTTTCGGACGCGCTCCATGCCAGAATCACCATACAGATCTATTCCCAGACTCAAAATCCCAAATGGATATCGATAACATTGAAATACACTTCAACCTAAATTTATGAAATTGTTCCAAACTGCCAATTTCCATAATAGGCGCCAGAATGTAGGGCATACGCCCAAGTCCAAAATCATCATACGAACCTATTGGAACCTTCAAATCCCGATTCCGAGGTCGTTTACTCAAAAATCATACTTTAGTCAATTCCTCCAACTTAAGGCTTCCGAAATTAGAATTTTCTTTCCAAATCGACTCTGAACTTTCCGAAATTAAATTCCGACCATGCGTACAAGTCGTAATACCCGAAATGAAGCTACTCATGGACTCAAATCGCCGAATGACATGCTAGAGCTCCAAACAACCGGTCGGGTCGTTACAAAAAGTCCATTTTTCGTCACTAAAAGTCCACACCAGAACTTGCTTGCACCAACAGTTATGGTTTTCACTAAAAAAGCTCTAAATCCATTATACAAACTCGGAATTCGACAATTCTTGTTTCTATGAGTCACAAATAATATTACGAACCTAGTCGTTTAATCGAAACTCAATTCGGAGCTCATTTGCTCAATGCGATACCAATTTTGCTCGTTAAACAATTAACTCATGTTTTGTGCTAAAAACCCAATTTTGACTTGATGAAATTATACCAAACTTTTTAGATTACTCCTATAATTCATTATCAAAATTTCGGAAGTCTCGAAATCGAATTTCGATCTCTATAACTAAAAATGGACCTTGGGATCCCCAATAGCCTGTAGTGTATCAACCATAACTTCTTGTACTCAACTCCAACTGCTAAAATTTTTATATTTCTGCAAACTAGATATAAAGGGCTACAACTTTCATGTTTTGCTCCTTGCCCAACTCCTTATATATTGCGAGATATAAATTCATAAAGTCAGCCCTGTGCAGCAGAAATTTCTGGCGATGCACACTGCTGTAGCCAAAATCTATAATACTAGTTTTAGTCAATTGATCATAACTTTTTGTACAAATATTTGAATGATGAATAGTTTATCATTCTGGAAACTAGAATCAAAGAGCTACAACTTTCATGTTTTGATAATTTCCAGATTTTTTATAGATTTCGAGATATAAGCTTTCAAAATCAGCTCTGTGCATCAAAAATTTCGCACATTGCTGTCAAAAACACCCAGTAGTTAAAAATGATCCGAAACTACTCCGAAACTCACCCGAGGCCCTCGGGACCTCAACCCAATACACAAACAAGTACTAAAACATCATAGAAACTTAGTTGAAACCTCAAATCACATACAACAATGCTAAAACCATGAATCATACCCAATTCAAGCTTAAGGAACTTAAGAATTTCCAACTTCTACATTCGATGCCGAAACCTATCAAATCAATTCTGGTTGATCTCAAATTTTTCACACAAGTCATAAATGACATAACAGATCTAAAAAAAATTTCAGAACTAGATTCCGACTCCGATATCAAAAAGTAAACTCCCCGGTCAAACTTCCCAAAAATTCAACTTTCGCCATTTTAAGCAAACTTTCACTACGGACTTCCAAAACATTTTCAGGACACGCGACTAAGTCCAAAATCATCATACAGAGCTATTGGAATCATCAAAATTCTATTTCGGGGTCGTTTACACATAATTCACCATCCGGTCAATTATTTTAACTTAAGCTTCCAAAACAAGAATTGTTCTTTCAATTAAATCCTGAATCATCCAAAAACCAAACTTAACCACCCTCGTAAGTCATAATACACATTTCAAAGCTGCTTGAGACCTTAAACCACCAAACGGAACGTAAATTCTTAAAATGACAAGTCGGGTCATTACAAAAATAGTAATACAAACAAACTTGCGCCTGTAAAATATCCTTATCATCCCTCGATGATGAGCCATAACTCAGTCGGCGCCCACTATCCACATCTCGTGTCGGACGATCATCAGCAACCGTCGATGGCTCTGGAGGACTAGGAAAATACTGATCCCACTCTTATCGCATAATGGCCGTGCCCGCGATCAACAATGGAGCTGACGGGTAAGCTGAAAGCTGAATGACGACATATCACTAGGAGCATGGTCTGGCTCATGGTAGTCACCCGTATGATCAACTCCAACATCCTCAACAGGTGCCTTAACGCCCCCTTGCTGGGGACTACGTCCTCGCCGACCCCCACGACCTCGTGGGACACCCCTACCTCTCTGGGCACACCTGCCACGTCGACCACGTTTAGGCTCCACTGTTGGACCACGATGGTACTGCTCTGGCACCACATAATCAGCCTTGTATCCTAAGCGCTCATCATCTCGGGCTCGCCTCAATGTCCGGGAAGACAGATCTGTAACCTGCCGGCCACACTCTTGCAAAGCGGCCGTTCCCTCACCGGTATGCTGCTGCATCTGCAGTCCCAACTAGTAGAACAGATGTAGGCCAATAGCCTGCATAACATGTAAAATATTAATTACGGAACGCTAGGTTAACCATGCTCGCCGACACTTCTTCATGTACAAGTAACCAATAACAGCAGCACCCCAGCTGTAATCATGTAAATCATCTAGCCGCTCAAGATGATGAAGAAATCTCAAGCTGACTAGGTTTCCCGAAGTGTTTGGGAAAAATACCCCTCCAAACATAAGCAGCAGCAATAACCTCGTGTACCGGTTAATATGAAGATTCGGTGTATCATCCGTAATGTCTGCATGCATCGCCTCCAGATGCAGCCGGATGGGCGTCAAATGCAGACGACTAGCCCCAACCAATGCATCCTCATCCGCTGGCTGGAAACCGGTTAGCCACTGCCACATCTTGAGGTACTGCAATCCCGTATAATCTCTGATGGCATGCGATAAAGCAACAAGATGTCCATCAACCGGCAGCCCATACAGAACCTCCACGTCCTGAAGCGTGATAGTAGCCTCGCCAATGGATAAATGGAATGTATGCATCACCAGTCGCCACCGCTCTATCAAAGTTGTGATCAATGACCAATCCAGCTACAGACGATCGATCTCAATAATTCTATAGAAACCCGTATCCTGAAGCCGCCTGACTATACGGGGATGGGGATGGTGAGCCCTAAGAAAGTCCCACATATCGTCTACTCTTCTAGCACGGAACTTCTGGGCCAATAACTGCCCTTCCCATATGTACGAAGACCTATGCTCGGACAGTAGCTCTAGCGAGGCGGGATGCACAGGCGAAACCTCCATGATGACTACTGTAAATGGAACAATATTAATTAAAGTATTTTTCTTTTTCATTGCTTAACATCTTTAAATATATTGCAATACCTTTAATATTAAACTTTATTCGATATTTTTACTATATTGTTAGTTAGGTTGATAAGAGTGGATTGCTCTAGTGGTGAGCACCCTCCACTTCCAACCAAGAGATTGTGAGTTCGAGTCACCCCAAGAGCAAGGTGGGGAGTTCTTGGAGGGAGGGACCCGAGGGTCTATCGGAAACAGCCTCTCTACCCCAGGGTAGGGGTAAGGTCTGCATACACACTACCCTCCCAGACCCCACTAATGGGATTATACTGGGTTGTTGTGTTGTTGTTGTTGTTGTTAATTAGATTGATACATTTTCAATATTATAATTTTATATTTTATAAGTTACTTTAATATTTTATATGTTAGTTTACTATTTTATATGTTTGTTTATTATTTAATATGTTTGTTTCTTATTTTATATGTTAGTTTATTATTTTATATGTTTGTTTGTTACTCACCTATTTTTGAATATAATAAAATTAAATAATTAATTTTTATAACTATACAAGATTTAATTATTAAATATTCATATAACAATACTTAGTTTGACAAATATTGTTATTTTCTCATGTTATTTTCTTACGTTTGTTGGCTAGAATTGAAGACAGTTTGTATTTGAACTATCAGCTTTTTTGACATATTTTTGGGTTTAACAGATACTTAAATGATTAATTTAATTAACTACAAAGATACTACGCTAAAGGGCACTACATTTTACAACGCTAAAAGGGCACTACATTACAAATACGAGCACTACATTATAAATACGAGCACTACATTAGGCCACAAAATACCACTATAGGGAACTAAACGGGTTTTTTATGTGGGTATAGCGATTTATATTAAGACGCTATACTATAGCGTCTTAATATAAGGCACTATACCTTCCCGCTCATTTTAGGTTCAAATATAGAGCCTTTTAAAAGGGCGTTATACTTAACTGGGCAAACTGCCATTAATATATAGAGCCCTATAAAAGGGCGTTATATATATTATGGTCACCAGTTTGTTTCCCACACATTTTAGTTTTTTGAGTCCAAAAGAACCACATTTTGGTTCCGGACTCCACTCTCTTTATCTTCAATAAACTGGAATTATACGTTTTGTACCTAGTTTGTAATATTTTCTAGCTTTCAATAAAAGTATCTTTCACTAGCAAAATAAAAAACTCTTGGAAGAAATAAGAAGCCGGAGATTTTATTAAGATTCAAAATTTGATGTTCTTTTTTCAATATGGTTTTGAGTACAATGATATTAATGTATTATATATAGTAGCTTTAATTTGGATTTAATCAAATTTTTAGGCCACACATTTTACTAAGACTCAAAAGTTGTTGTCAATCTTTCAATATGCTTTTGAGTACAGTGAGACTCAAAAGCATGTTGTCTATCTCAACATCTTTATTTCTGGTACTTTCATTTTCTGAACATGAGAGTTCTTGGCTAGCCAACACTCCGCCTCATATAATAAAGTCGTTCTAACCACCACTCTGTAGAACTTACCTTTAAGTTCTGGTGGTATATTCTTATCACACATAATACGGATCCAAGCATGCTTTCATCCATCCCGCTCTAATAATATGTGTGACATATATTGTTGAGTTCATATTGAGGCTTGTATTACAAACAATAGCCGTAATTTGAGATTTAGTTAGAGATAACCCTGCTGGTAGAATGGCCGGGAGTCCCTCTCCATTCTAATCGAGGCAACCCCGGCAAGGCTAAGGTCACCGTCTTGGCGTGATAATCCAATATAGCATGATAAGGTGACAACCAATCCATACCCAAAATAACATCAAAATCAACCATATCGAGAAGTATAAGATCTACACTAGTCTCAAGACTCCCAATGGTGACCACACACGAACGATAAACACGATCTACAACAATAGCCTCTCCTACAGGTGTGGACACATATACAGGATAACTCAAAGAATCACGAGGCACAACTAAATATGAAGCAAAATAGGATGACACGTAGGAATAAGTAGAACCCGGATCAAATAGAACTGAAGCATATCTACTAAAAACTGAAACAATACCTGTGATAACAGCGTCAGATGACTCAGCCTCAGGCCTGGCTGGAAAAGCATAAAACCGGGGATGTGCCCCATCACCCTGAACTACATCCTTGGGACGGCCTCTATCTGGCTGGCCTCCACCTCTAACGGTCTGACCTCCACCTCTAACAGTCTAGCCTCTACCTCTAGCTGCCTGACCCTTGCCTTTGGCTGGCTGAGCAACTGGTGCCGGAACCATGGCACGAGAACCCTGATGCTGTGAGCTACCTGATGCCCGAGGGAAACTAGCAATGTGTCTCGGATCACCACAAGTATAACAGGACCTCGGCTGCTGTGACTGCTGACCCTGAAACTGACCCTGTCGGCCTGAGTAAAAACCCTGAAAACTTTGGAGCGGAGGTGCACTAATAGGAGCTGGTGGTGCACTATAGGCTAGCTGGTCGAAATAAGGCATATGAGGGCCACGACCACCTAAGGCACCGTGGGATGCCTGGAGTGCTGAATGAAAAGGCCTGGGAAAATGGCCTCTACCAAAAGTACCCCTGCCTCCAGATGAGGCACCGCTGAACCCACCGGAATGACGTGGTCTCTTGTCAGACCCTTGACCTCCCTGAGCAAGAACCATCTCGACTCGCCTGGCGACATTGGCAGCCGCCTAAAAGAAATCTCACTCCCAGTCTCCTTAGCAATCTGCAATCTGATAGGCTGATCAAGTTCGTCAATAAACCTCCTCACCCTCTCTCTCTCTCTCTCTCTCTCTCTCTCTCTCTCTCTCTCTCTCTCTCTCTCTCTCGGTACGAAGCAGAAGAAGAGTATGATGGGCCAAATCCACAAAACGAGTCTCATACTGAGTAACAGTCATACTGCCCTACTGGAGATGCTCGAACTGACGACAATGCTCCTCTCTCAGTGTGATAGGGAGAAACTTATCTAGAAAGAGCTAAGAAAACTGGTCCCAAGTAAGAGCAGGCAACCCCACCGGTCTGGTCAATAAATAATCTCTCCACCATTTTTTGGCGGAACAAGCCATCTGAAATGCAGTAAAATCAACCCCATTGGTCTTCACTATACCCATGTTCCGTAGCACCTCATGACACCTGTCAAGATACTCCCGAGGATCCTCTGAAGAAGAACCACTAAAGTGAACTGGGAAAGAGCTTGGTAAACCTGTCCAATATCCACAAAGCCTCAGAAGACATAACTGACCCATCACCGGTCTGTGCTGCAGCAACCGACTGAACTACTCCGACTGGATGAGCGGCTGGAGTTTGATATTGGGGAGCCATCTGTTCCGGAGTGTGAGTAGCAGGAGTATGGACTCCTCCTCCAACCTAAGAGATGGCTGGTGCCATGGGAAAAGCGCCAGTCTGGGCCACACTCTCCATAAGGCCTACCAAAAGGAACAAAGCATCCTGAAGCACTGGGGTGGCAATGAACCCCTCCAGAACCTGAGCTGGTCCGACAGGCATAGCCTGGGCTGGAACCTCCTCATCAAACTCTACCTGAGGCTCCACCGCGGGTGCCGCTGCTCGGGCTCTGGGCTGAGCCTCACCCCTGCCTTGGCCTCGGCCTCGACCTCTGCCCCTCGTAGGATCTGCCACTGGAGGCTCTGGCTGCTCCTCGGCTGAAGATGCGGTACGTGTTCTCGCCATCTGCGAGAGAATAAGAGTAGAAGAGTTCAATTAGCATTGTGAGAAAAAAATCGCACGATAAAGAAGAATAGAAGTGAAATTTGTTCCTAAACTTCATAGCCTCTGGGAGATAAGTACAAATGTCTCCGTACAGATCCTCCAGACTCTACTAAGCCTGCTCGTGAATTATGAGACCTAGGCAACCTAGTGCTCTGATACCAACTTGTCACGACCAAGAATTTCCACTGTCAGGACCGTGATGGCGCCTAACATTCAACTTGCTAGGCAAGCCGATGTTAGAGAATTATTAAGCCAATCCTTATTCAATTCAGTAAATAATAGTAAATAAACTAAAATGAAATACAGCGAGTGCGGAATAATATAAAAACTTCATTAATTACTACTACCTGGATCTGGAGTTACAACTCACGAGCTACTATGATTTACTACAAACAGAGTCTGAAAAGGAAAAACACACTGTTTTGAAGTAAGGAAACATTAAATGATAAAACTAGGAAGAGCCTCCAGGGTCTGCGGACGCCAGCAGATCTACCTTGGGTCTCCTGACAGCAAATCCAAGCTGCTAAGCCTCACGATCAGCTAGGACCGGTACTAAAATTTGCACAAGAAGTGCAGATTGCAGTATCAGTATAACCGACCCCATGTATTGGTAAGTGTCAAGCCTAACCTAGACAAAGTATTGACGAGGCTATGACAAGACACTCACATAATAAGCTTGTGTAGATAACAGTATATGTACAATAAAACAACAATAAAAGCTAAACATGTAATATTGGGAGGGGAAACATGCTGAGGGAAATACGAGATAGAGGACTGCAGCAGAATGGTAACTTGAACAGTCAATGTACTATGAATCAATAAGAACCAGTAAACACAGTAAAGGTAAAAATGCACGGCATCACCCTTCGTGCTTTTACTCTCAACCTCACCATAAGATCAATAGAAACGACACGACATCACCCTTCATGCCTTAACTCTCATAACATGACACTGCATCACCCTTTGGGTATTAACACTCACAATATAGCACGACATCACCCTTCGTGCATTAACACTCACAATATGGCACGACATCACCCTTCGTGCATTAACACTCTCCCTTACCATAATGCAATGAACAAATAACAACAGGGAGATAGAATAACAAGTACAAGCCTTACTTCAACATTTGGTTCCACAATATCAACCTCAACTTTGGAATTAATACTCAATTATCACCAGAAGGTCCATAAACATCATAAGAACGATCAATTTAACAATACTAGTCTAAACATGGATAACATGAACAAAGAAAGCTATAATTGCAAGAAGCCAAGCCCCGCCAGCATGCTTTAACCCGACTACAATGCATAAGTATTCGTCACCTCACATATACGTTATTCCCCAACATTTAAATATGTAGCAAATAGACAAACAAGTCTTATTCCCTCAAGTCAAGGTTAGACACAACACTTACCTCACTCCAAAGGCTACTCCATGCTCAATTATCGTTTTTCCTCTAGCATCCACCTCCAAAACACTCGTATCTATCCACAAACGACTCAATAATATCAAATATTGCTAAAGAAATCAATTACAAATGCATAAATTTAGATTCCCCAAACTTTTCCCCAAAAGTCAAAATTCGACCCCGGGCCTGCTTGGTCAAAAGCCGAGGTTCGGACCAAAATCCATTTACCTATTCACCCCCGAGCCTGATTATGTAATTTATTTCAAAATCCAACCTCAATTCGAGGTCTAAATTCCAATTATACAAAAATCCCTAATTCTACCCAAACCCTCAATTTCCACCATGAAAATTCTAGATTTTAGGTTGAAAACTCATGAAATATAATGGGTAATTGAAAGAAAGTAGGTTAGAATCACTTACCAACAAATTGGGGAAGAAAATCTTTTAGGAAAATCGCCTCTAGGTCTTCTAGTTTTGAAATTTTTGAAAGAATGGCAAAATCCCGTAATTGGGACTGTTTTATCACTGGGCGTCAGTGTTCATCGCGTTCGCATGAACACTGACGCGCTCGTGAAGAGCAGAGCCTTAATGGCTCATGCGATCGCAGAAAACTCAATGCGTTCGCGAAGGTATAGCCCGCCTCACCTTCGCGTTCGCAAGATAGGGCTCGCGTTTGCATAGAGTCACCCCTGATTTCCCTTCCCAGCTTGCCTATTGCTACGCGTTCGCGTGTGACAATTCGCATTTGCGTAGATCAAACCCCCCCAATGCTCCGCGTTCGCGACAGTGGTCTCGCGTTCACGTAGTAGAAAAACCCACCCAGCCCAGTTCACACATCGCGTTCGCGAGTGTGCCTTCGCGAACGCGAAGAAGGAAATCAGAAGGCACCTGAAACTGCAGAAAAATAAGAATTTCTAAGTTTCAAAAACACCCGTAGCCTATCCAAAACTACCCCGAGCCCTCGGGGCTCAAAACCAAACATGAACACAAGTCCTAAAACATCATACGAACTCGCTCGCACGACTAAAACACCAAAATAACTCCTAGAACTACAAATCGGACACCAAATCAAATAGAATTTTCAAGAAAACTTTAAAGCTTCTATTTTCACAACCGAACGTTCGAGTCACGTCAAATCAACTCTGTTTCTTACCAAATTCGACAGACAAGTCATAAATATTATAGTGGACCTGTACCAGGCTTCGAAACTAAAATACGGACTCGGTATCAACAAGACCAAATATCAGTAAATTCTTAAAGTCATCAAACATTCAAACTTAAAATTTTTTATCAAAATTCCATATCTCGAGCTAGGGACCTCGGAATTTGATTCCGGGCATACGTCTAGGTCCCAAATTACGATATGGATCTATCAGGACCGTCAAAATACGGGTCCGCATCCATTTACTCAAAACGTTGACCGAAATCAACTAAAAGTAATTTTTAAGGCAAAAAGTTTATATTTTTCATAGTTTTTAACATAAAAGCTTTTCATAAACATGCCTGGAATGCGCACGTAACTCGAGGAGGGTAAAAAATAAAAATTTTAAGGTTTCGGATCACAGAATTAGGTTTTACAACATAAGATGACCTATCGGGTCATCCGTCACATAGAGATGCATTTCCTTCTGCTACCTGGTTATGGTGACATTCCTGATTTCACCTGTATATTGACATGTAGGCATAAATATATAGTTTCCTCATGCTATCTAAAAATGAGACATCTAATTTATTGTTGAAAGGGTTTTGGAAAAAAATTTACAGTTTTCAAACTTATTCATATGTTTTGTGTTTTCGGTGAAAGATTTGGGAGTTACTGTTATACGTGAAAAGCATGTCATTCATTCCGTAACTGTGAACAAGTTGAGCATCTTACCTCTGAGTTATTTCCATGTTCATATTATTATTATTATTGTTATGACTATTACTGGTTATTGGAGTTGGACTCTGACCCTTTGTCCTAGCTCGTCACTACTTTTAACCTAAGGTTAGGTTTGTTACTTATTGAGTACATGGGGTCGGTTGTACTCATACTACACTTCTGCACTTTGCGTGCAGATTTTGGATGTTGATGTTGCTGTATTGAGGGAGATGGATCGGAAGGTGTACCCGCGTTCCAGTTACGACTATCACTAGTCCTTGGTAGCATTAGATTTGAATTTTGTTCATTTACATTTAAAACAGATGTTGTAATTATTTCAATTCAGTTTTTGTAAAGAAATTTAAATCTTAGACGCTCATGACTTGTACTACCAGTCCTTGAAAAAATTCTTATATAAAAGCAGTTGTATTATCATTTCTTTTCTTAATAAATCTCATTAAATTGGATAATTGTTAATTGGCTTACCTGACATGTTGGGTTAGGTGTCATCACGACTTGTTGGATTTTGGGTCGTAACAGAACCACCTCAAAACTCCTTCAAATTATTCCAAAACTGATATTCACATTTTTTTATATGTACTCAATCTATTATAATAACACATGCTCAAAGGAAAAAAAATTGATATTTTTTTGCTACAAATAGCTAATTGGCTAATATTGATAACATTTGACTAACATTAGTAATATTTCATGAATTGACCAATTTTTTTGTAATAAGCTGCTTATAAATGGACATAAATGATAAGCTTCGTTAAATTTTTCACTAATATTCTTTGCCATTTCAAATCCAAATGCGAGTTGCTGAATCAACAATGGCTTTTCTCGGCTCTTCTCTAATATTGTTTAAAAAAAAAATCATGATGATTGATTAAAGAAAGAAAGAAAGAAAGAAATGAACCAGATCTATGGCTGAAAATGATAGCAAAAAAGAAGAAAAGAAGAGGAGGGGTGGAAAGGTGGGGACTGAAAATATGCTTAGTCAAACATTATAAAGACTAAAATCAAAAGGGTAATATTATTAATAATCTAGTAAAAAGAGTAACTAACATACTATCACCAACTAAAATCAACTAATAATATAAGAAAAACATTCTTTATTTATATTATCAAGAGTAAATAACTCGAAAGCACCTAACAGGCTAACACCTCCCCATGAGTGCAATGCTTGAAAATAATCCAACAGGAAAGAGTGGCAAATAAGTGCTCAGTAGTATTATCCTAACTCTTTCACGGTACTCTTCGTCGACAAAATCAAGTGAGCTTTTGGAAAAAAATCTTTGCTTCATGCTTTAAGGGAAGCTTTAGGAGCTCTTTCTTATTTTTAACTCCAGACCAACTCGTGAGGTACCTCATTTACAACTTATATTTTTTTACCTCAAAATTGTTAATAGTTCACCTTTACAATTATTTTCCTTTTTTGTGAAATATATTGATAACACCAAAGGAAACTTAGCAAACGATCACAATGCAACACTGCTTCCTGAAGACCTACCAATGTCTAATAACAGTATTACAACATGCCAAGAAACTGTACCAAAAACTATCCATAATCCAATATTTTTCGATCAGTAAAGTGTAGAAAATTCATGGAGGAGAAATAAAGTAGTCACCACGTGCCCAGTTGATCATTTTATATAGGAAATATGTTTATATTTATACTATTTTTAGAATTATATTAACATCAAATATGGAATAACAGTACAAACTTAACATAACACGTGAATAATTAAGTGGCGAAACAATTAATAATTATGGTATATTTGTGAAAGGATAAAATTGCACGTTTGAATTATATGAATATTAAATATACTTATTCAAATTTCATAAAGACTAAAATTAGAATTTACCATTAACTGAGGGACCAAAAATATATAAACCCTTTACCAATATGCTAAACATCAAACTGCAAATAACAATAGCAACAATTAGACTGCTATATATTCTTGAGGAAAAGAGGCCTAAACTACCTTATAGTTTGTTAAATGGTTTACAGAGACCTTCATTCACTTATTCGTCCAAAAAAGTACACGATGTTAATTATATTAACAAAATTGTCCCGCATCTAATAGCAAAATTTGGGGGCGTTCAATTTAGTGACATGACAGTTTTTTACTGGGCCACATGACAATCTCGGGCTGATTTGCATAATTGAAGTAATGATGAGCTCTTGAGTACTTATTTGATGCTTGATCTTTTCGTGAACTCTTCCCGATCACTACGAGGACACATGTTTTATTACGACTCAAAATTTGACGTCTTTGTCAATATGTTTTTGAGTACACTGAGGCGTGTATTATAAACAATAGCATTAATTGGAGTTTTAGTTAGACTTTCACTGTCATGCTACATATATTATTAAGACAAAAAATTAAGCCTTATGCTCCTAATTAACAGGGGCGGCTCAACATTGTTAGCGGCTTAAAGCAAAATTTTGATGAGAGGCCTTAATTTTTTTTAAATATTATACTCCCTTCGTTTCAATTTATGTGAACCCATTTGATTGGGCATTGAGTTTAAGAAAAGAGAAAAAACTTTTGAATTTGTGGTGTATGAGACACATATATTTTATGTTGCGTAAAGGTAAATTTTTTCCAAATAAGGAAAGATGTCATTATTTTTTGGCACAGAATAAAAGGAGAATAAGTTCATATAAATTGAAACGGATGGAGTATATTTTTGTCACGACCCAAAATTCCACCACAGACGTCATGGTGGCACTTAGTCTCTAAGACTAGGTAAGCCGATTACAATTACATTTCAAGTCATTTTTTTTAATATGAATTAAATAGGTAATCACAACCAACAGCGAAAAAAATATGAAAATCTCCCAAGACTGGTAATACTGAGTCGCGAACTCTAACTGAATACATGAAATGATCTCAAAGATCGAATACTCAATACTGTTTGAATAATAATTAACAATACAATAAAATGGAAAGACTCCAAGGAACTGCGACGACCAAACAACTCTACCTTGAATCCTTGCGATCACATTTTAACTCTGTCCGAGTTCGATAGCTCCAATACCTGGCTCTGCACAAAAATATGCAGAAGTGTAGTATGAGTATACCACGGTCGGCACCCAGTAAGTATCAAAACTAACCTAAGTGGAGTAGTGACGAGATACAGTCAAGACACTTACTAGTCTAACAACCTGTGCAATATAGTATACAAAATAATAGGAAACTAATAACAATAATGGTAACACTAATCAACCAATGATATGCACAGTAGGGCAATAAGAATACCATTAATATTGCTCAATAAATAATAAATACAAGTACACCAAATTAAATCAAGTCCTTCAAATATAAATGTTTCGCCTATATGCTTCTCAAATAATACTCTTTAGGATATAATACTTTTCAATAAATATATTTTGAATATACTCTCTTCAAATAAATATCTTTCAAATAAAACTTTTTCGAATATAATTCCTTCAATAAATATCTTTCAAATAAATCTTTTTCAAATATAATTTCTTCAAATAAGTATCTTTCGAATAAAAGTCACCCTGTGACATCTCATTTAAAAATCATAAAGTACGGGTCTCAGCCCAATTTCATATTTCCACGGCACCTCGTGCCAATTTCTTTATCACAACCGCACGGACAACTCACGTGCCAATATCATCATCATTTAACCACGGCACCTCGTGCCCATATTTCATATCACAAATGCATGGACAATTCACGTGCCAATATCATCATTATTTACTCATGGCACCTCGTGCCCACATTTTATTTCATAATCCGCCTGGCAATAGCCACAGGCTCCCAATTTCAACATAGGTCAGACTATTATCAAGTTTACCGAAACAACAAGACAAGTTGCACAAGATATAAATATAAACACAAGGAAAATCACAACATCACATGAAAATTACCAACGCAATAACCTACATCATCACATAAAAATTACCAACACAATAACTCCACATCATCACATATCATCCCTGATAATAGCCACATTTATCTCTCCTATAGCCACTCTTATCACTCATATAATAGCCCCCCTTATCCCTCCGCCCTGACAATAACAATAGCCACCCTTATTGCTCATATAGCCATCCTTATCGCTACGTATAATAGCCACCCTTATCACTCCGCCCAGACAATATCCCAACACACATAACCACAGTGAAAAGCCACCCTTATATTCTCATAATAATAACTCAAATCATACAATAATTTACTCGGAATATTATCACAACAACACAACATAATCAATTCATATCATAATTTGCCCAATGACCACAACCAATTCCAATGATATTGTAAAATCAATAGATTTCTCAAAAATAGCTCAAGGCTCCACACAATGTATATAAAATCTCAAAATAACAACAGAGATAGAAAAGTAACTCAGCATAGGATAACGGCTTCTTTAATCCAGATTTTAATAAATATAAATTAATGCCTCATTTTAAACTTATTTAATAATTATTTGCAGATAAGGATTCAATAATGAATTTAATTCCTAAAGAAAAATATCAAATCAACAAGCACATGGAATTCACATAAAAATTCAAGTGACAATAATACCAAATTATCATATAAAATACAATTTCGACAAACAAGGAACGAGGCATGACAATTCAAGGATTTACTAAGTTCCAACAATTTTTCAATTTAATACATAAGGGTGTCTACAAATTTTAACCGATATAATTTGCACATATAAACCAAGTACGTACTCGTCAAATTGCAAACACGGCTTTCAATCACACAATTTTCACATAAGACTCAATGCCTAATGGGTAATTCCCCCACTCAAGGTTAGGCAAGATACTTACCTTTTTTAAGTTAGGCCGATATTTCAAAAGAGCCTTCTTTCTTTAATTGACCTCCGGACAGCTTAACTCTATCCAAATTAATTGTATAACTTCATTAAAATTCATCGGAAATAATTCTGGATAATAAAACACTAACTTAAAATTTTATTCTAAAAAGTCAACAAAAGTCAACGCGAGGCTCGCCTCTCGGAACCTAACATAATTTTTATGAAATCCGAACACCTATTCTGATACGAGTTCAACCATACCAATTTTATCAAATTCCGATAACAACTCGACCTCCAAATCTTAATTTATTTATTTTTTTGAAATATTTTGCAAAAATCGTGATTTCTTCCATTTAAATCCGAATTAAACGATGAATATAACTATAGATTCATGAAATATAATCACTTTAAAATATAGAACACTTACCCAAGTCAAAGTCGTGAAGAACTCCTCCAAAATTGCCCCAAAACCGAGCTCCAAAATCCCAATCGAAAATGGCGAAATGACCATTTTTGGTCCTTAAATGTGTCTGCCCAGTTTCGCATCTGCGGAGCTGCTTTTGCGAGCCAAAACTCGCTTCTGCGAAGGCCACTGCCAGTCGAAGCATCACACCTGCGGAGCCATTTGCGCTTCTGCGATGGCCGCTTATGCGATGGCCAGGCGTATCTGCGCTTGCGCTTCTACACACAAATGGACGCTTCTGTGGCCTTCTTCTTCAGCTTCTGCACAGGTCGCTTCTGCGTTGCAAATCCTCGCTTTTACGAGGTCGCTTCTGTGACCAAATTCTTGCATAAGCGGTCGCATCAGATGCTGTCAAGAACAACAGAATTCCAGCAGCTTTCTTCAAGTTCGAGTTGGTCCGTTACCCTTCCAAAATTTACTCGAGGCCCTCGGGACTTTAACCAAATATACCAACGTTTCCCAAAATACAATACGGACTTAGTCGAGGTTTCAAACCACGTCAAACAATGCCGAAATTACAAATCGCGCATCGAATCAAATTATGAGTTTTCAAATCTTCTAACTTCTATATTTTGTGCCGAAACGTATCAAATCAATCCGGAATGATTTTAAATTTTGCACACAAGTCATAAATGACGTAATGGAGTTATTCCAATTTCCAGAATCGAAATCCGACCTCGTTATCAAAAATTTCACATTCGGTCGAACTTTCCAAAATCTTCTATTTTCCAACTTTCGCCAAAATGCGTCGAATTGACCTACAGACTTCCAAATCCAAATCCGGACATATGCCTAAGTCCGAAATCACCATACGAAGCTATTGACATCATCAAAATTCGATTTCGGGGTCGTTTGCTCAAAAGTCAACTCTCCGGTCAACTCTTTCCATTTAAGTTTCTAACTAAGAATTGTTCTTTCAATTAAATTCCGAATCTTCCGAAAATCAAACTCGACCAAACCCGTGGGTCATAATACATATTACGAAGCTGCTCGAGATCTTAAGTTACTGAACGAGTTGTAAATTCTTAAAATGACAAGTCGGGTCGTTATTTGAAGTATATTTTTCTAACTTTTTTAGATGCAAAATTATTAATAACTTTCTTATAATTGAGTTATTCTAATAATATTTTTTCAACTGATAATACTACTAATCTGATCCAGTTATCTTCTCGTGAGACATTATTGATCCTATACAATATTTTATCAATTTTAATTTAAAAAAACTTCTTTCCCCGGATGTAATTGTTATAATATATTTTATTCTATAAGGAATATAAACATTCAAAAAAAAATCAACTCTTGTTATCTTATTAAGTATATCGATTAGAGTTTTATCTTCTGCTTGTAATATTTTATTTTAACGCTGTATAATTTGAAAATAAGCCTAAACTATTATTTCAGAGTGATTATTATGTTTTAATCAAGACTAGGCCAATATTTTTTCAGATTTTTATCTCTAGAGATCTTAATTTTTACCCACTAAATAACAAATTAAAGATATCTTTATACACTTCGGATTATTCAAACTCAAGGGTCAATATAATTAGTAACAAATTGAAATTTTCTTTATCTTTTTGTAAACAAAGTTATATTTTTTTAACTTTAAGATAATCAAATTTTATTAAAAAATTAATTCATAAAATTACTTTCAATGGAAATGGGCCCCCCAAAATTTGGAGGACTAAAGCCTCTGCTTGGGATGCTTTACCCTTCAGCCGACGTTGCTATTTAGACATAGATTTTGGCTACTTTTTCAAAAATAAAATTAAAAACATTGTCTATTTATGAAATTTGATCAATTTTTGAAAAGATTTTGAAAAATAAATTCAAGTTCCAAAAACTGATTTGGGTCATTCTTCCACTCATAAAACTTCAATATTTTTTCAAGTAAAATACATGTCCAAACACAACTTCAACTTTCAAATATTATTTTTGAACACAACTTCAAAATTATTTTTTTTCAAGTTTCAACTAAATCTATGCTTAAACGCTAGTTTAGTTTGGCTCACAAGCCACATAATTACCACTCAAATTCAAGATTCAAAATTAGTGTAAACTTATTACTAGTACTAATCTTTGACTCTTTGGACACGCGCATTGCGTGTGGATCCTAAATAAATGAGTTTAACTTCTTTTTTTTTAAATCACTTATAATATAATTTAGAAAATATAATAATAACAATGAATGTCGATCATAATTAGCTAACTCAAATAATTTAGAGATCTCTCCTTCAATTTTAATGATTAATGCCCGCATATGCATGTTTTCATTGCCATTTAAAAAAATATATAATTACATGGAAGACCCACATGTGATATTAGCCATTTTAAGATAAAATTCTAATCAATTAAACTTCATCAAATAAAAAAAAAAAGTAAATTTATATCTTCCTTACTCAACCCTACTTGCCCTCTTCATATCTTCTTACCTGAATAATATATATATGTATCACCATTCACCGACATAGTTTAAGATGGAAGAAGTATGTAGTCACCTGTATTTATATTTTTTGAAATATCGGCAGTCCAATATGTCACGACCCAAAATTCCACCACAGACATCGTGATGGCACTTTGTCTTTAAAACTAAGTAAGCTGATTGTAATAATAATTCAAGCTATTTTTTTTGAAACATATAATTTAATACAAGTGTCGAAACCAAAAGCGGAAACAAATATAAACAACCTCCCAAGACTGGTAGTACTGATTCACGAACTCTAACTGAATACATGAAATAATCTCAAGGATCGAATACTTAATATTGTTTGATTAATAATTAATTGTACAATAAAATAGAAAGACTTCAAGGGACTGTGACGACCAAGCAGCTCTACCTTGAATCCTTGCGATCACACTCTAACTCAGTCCAAATCCGAGACAAGACTAACCTCAGTGGAGTAGTGACGAGGTACGGTCAAGATACTCAATAGTCTAATAACCTGTGCAATATAGTATATAAAAATAATAGGAAACAAATAACAATGATGTCAACAATAATCAACCAGTGATATACACAGCAGGGCAACAAGAGCACCATAAATACTGCTCAACAAATAATGAATACAAGTACAACCAATTAATCAAGTCCTTCAGAAATAAATCTTCCGCCTATATGTTTTTCAAATAAATATCTCCAGGATATAATACTTTCAAATAAATATATTTCGAATATACTCCTTTCAAATCAATATCTTATCAAATATAATTCTTTCGAATAAACATCTTTTGAATATAATTCTTTCCAATATATATATTTCAAATATAATTCTTTCAAATAAATATCTTTCGAATAAAAGTCACCCCTGACACCTCATTTCATAATCATAAAAATACGGGTCTCAGCCCACTTTCATATTTTCACGGCACCTCGTACCAATTTCTCTATCACAACCGCACGGACAACTCATGTGTCAATATCATCATCATTTACTGTCACGATCCAATTTCACCTATAGGTCATGATGACGCCCAACATCACCGCTAGGCAAGCCAACTAGTGAATTAAACATAAATTATTTCCTTAATAATTCTCCGAGTAATTAAACTCTTCTTACTTGCAAGATTTAAGAAAAATACCAACGGTTCTGATTAAATAAAACCAAGAAAAAACAATTCAAACCACATACCTACTAGTGTGTGTGCCAAGACGTGGTGTCACAAGTATTTGAGCATCTAGTAGATTGTAAATATTCTAAATGATGTCTGAAATAAAATAGATAGAATACAAATTCAAGAAGAGGTACTAGTTGCTGCAGAATAACTCAAAAAGGCAGCTCACCACTAGGCATCATGATAACGTGGATGCGCTCCGGTAGGACCACCTAAAGCTCTTGTCTCAGATCCTGCACAAAAAGTGCAGGAAGTGTAGCATGAGCATGTAAACAATGTTTACCCAGTAAGTGTCAAGTCTAATCTCGAAGAAGAAGTGACGAGAGGTCGACTTTGACACTCACTAAGGGTCAATAATATTAAAATAGGAATATTTAAATAAACATAATTTATGTGAATAACAATTATTTTCTTAACAAACGGGAATAAATAATTCTTTCAAATTCAATAATTTCCTATTTATTAATTAGCTTCACAAGCTGCAATAGAATGTCAATGTATCGTGTAATTATTATTATTATTAGGCATGATTTCGATCGAGGTCGTTCGTCCCAGTCCAGAGTATCGTGTACATTGCCGAGGGACGTGTAGCATGATCCATAGATGTACTTATACTGCCGAGGCATTCAGCACGCTCCACAAGAAATGAGGTCATTTTCTTACGAACCTCCAGAATGAGAAGTTATTGTAAAACTAACACATAAGGATGTACAATTTCTATTAACTATCAAGTAATTTGCACAAAAATTCAAGTATGTGAAATTTCGGTCTTTTACTATTTTCTCTAATAATTTCAAATATAATTCCAGTATTTTAATTAATAAAGGATGCAATTATTACAAGTAATTCATGATTTGAGTTCTAAACTACCCAGACATAGTATAATTAGTAGCTACGCACGGACTCTCGTCACCTTGTGCGTACGTAGCTCCCACAATTGGCAAAAATTATTAATTTAAATTACCTATGGTGTAAATTCCCTCTTACAAGGTTAGACAAGAGACTTACCTTGTTTCAAAGTTCACTTCCCGATCACAGCATTGCGTTAAAGTCCCAATTCGATGCCGAAAAATCTGAAACTATCCAAATGTTATATAAAATAATTAATACATGCTCAATAATTCGAAATTAAACTCTTAAATTAATTACCCAATCCAAATAGTAAAATTTCTAAAATTCACCCTGGGCCCACGTGACTAGATTCCGGAAATTTTTGGAGGAAATCGTTACCCACAATCTCAAGAACTCAAATATACAATTTCCATCCTATTCCATAATCATTTTCGTGGTTAAAATCTCATTTTTATCAAAACCTAGGTTTTTCATCTAAACCCTTGATTTCCATGATTTACATGTTGTAATCTACCCATAATCTATGTATTTAACTCAAAGTGTGTAGAATTATCTTTTGACAAGGGTGGGTTGCTCTAGTGGTAAGCACCCTCCACTTCCAACCAAGAGGTTGTGTGTTCGAGTCACCCCAAGAGCAAGGTGGGGAGTTCTTGGAGGGAGGAAGCCGAGGGTCTATTGGAAACAGCCTCTCTACCTAAGGTAAGGTCTGCGTACATACTGCCCTCCCCAGACCCCACTAGTGGGATTATACTGGGTTGTTGTTGTTGTTGTTGTTGTGTAGAATTATCTTACCTCCAAGTTGCTAGTTGAAATCCCCTCTCAAAAAGCTCCAAAATCGCCCAAGAATGGAGGAAATATGGGTAAAAATGGCTGAGCCCCGTCCCTTTTAACATTCTGCCCAAACAGCATTTTCGCACATGCGGAGGGCTAGCTGCACCCGCGGAAAAACCCTCGTAGGTGAGAGATTTACCTTCTTGTCCTGGCCCCGCACCTGCAGGCAAGGGGCCACTTCTGCGCATCCGCAGGTGCGCCCAGGAGTCCGCTTCTGTGCCCATGCCCGCTTCTGCGCATTCTCCTTCACACCTGCGTGCACGCCGGTGCACCCAAAGGCTCCACTTCTGCGGCTTGTGCCTGCCTCCCCCTTCTTCACTTCTGCGGCTTGGGGCTCGCTTCTGCGAGCTCGCACCTATGGCTGGCCAAGCGCAGGTGTGGTTGCAGCAGAAGCTTCAGCTGCTGCTCCAAATTCGAAAATTGATCCGAGCCTCGTCTGGTTAATACCCGAGGCTCCCGGGGCCCCTCCCGAACATGCCAACAAGTTTGAAATCATGAAACGGACTCGCTCGAACCCTCAGAACGTGTAAAACAATATCAAAACTAAGAATCATACCTCAACCCAAATTGATTCAATTTAAAATTTTTAAATTCTTCAAACTTACTCCGAACGCGCCGAAACATACTTAAACTACTCGGAACGATACCAAATTTTGCATGTAAGTCTTATATCACCATACGAAACTGTTCCCATGCTCGGAATTCCAAACGGACCTTAATTACTCCAAAACCTACTCCACACCAAATTTAAAGAACCTTAAACCTTTAAATGGTTAATTTTTACTATTAAGCGCTGAAATGCTCCCGGGTTGTCCAAATCCTGATTTGAACTACGCCCAAGTCCAAAATCATCATACGAACCTATTGAAACCGTTAAATTCCGATTCTGGGGTCATTTTCTAAAAATGTTGACTGAAGTCAAACTTGGCTTTTTAAAAGCCAAGTAAGTAACCAAGTATTCCGATTTCAACCCGAATACTTTCAAATCCCGAACTAACCATCCCCGCAAGCCATAAAAATAGTAAAAACACATACGGGGAGTCTCATGTCTTCCTAGACCTCCCAAGTCATTTCCTCGACTGGTTGGGCCCTCCACTGGACTTTTACCGCAGAAAACTTCCTAGACCTCAACTGGCGAACCTGTCTATCAACAATGGCAGCTGGTTCCTCTTCATAACCCAAGCTCTTATCTAGTTGTATTGTACTGAAGTCTAACACATGTGACAGGTCGGCATGATACCTCTAGGATCCTTTCCCTCAACCCATCTACATTAGTAACACATAGACGACCCTAGATTCGTAGAAAACCATCTTCGCCGATAGTAGCCTCCTTGGCACCACCTCGTAGTACCGTTTCTCGAAGAATCAATAAGTGTGGGTCATCAAACTGGCGAGCCTTGATCTGCTCAAATAGTGAAGACTAGGCAACAACACATGCAAGAACTCGACTGGGCTCTGAAATATCCAACCTTACAAGTCTGTTAGCCAAGGACTAAATATCCAAAGCTAATGGTCTATCCTCTACTGAAATAAAATCCAAACTACCCATACTCTCCGCCTTTCTACTCAAGGCGTGTGCAACTACATTTGCTTTGCCCGGATGATACAGGATAGTAATATCATAATCTTTTAGTAACTCAAGCCATCTGCGCTGCCTCAAATTTAGGTTCCTCTGCTTGAAAAAATACTGTAAACTGCAATGATCAGTGTAAACTTCACAAGACATACCATAAAGATAAAGCCTCAAAATCTTAAGAGCGTGAACAATCGCAGCTAAATCCAAATCATCTACCGGGTAATTCATCTTGTGGGGCTTCAGCTGACGTGAGCCATATGCAATAACTTGCCCCTCCTACATCAATACACAACCCATGCCAATGCGTGAAGCATCGCAATACACTGTATACATCCCTGACATGGAAGGCAACACTAACACTGGTGTTGTAGTCAATGTTGTCTTGAGCTTCTGAAAGCTCGCCTCACAATCATCGGACCATCGGAACGGAGCACCCTTCTAGGTTAATTTGGTCAAAGGTGCTGCAATAGATGAAAAACCCTCCACGAATAGACGATAATAACCTGCTAAACCTAGGAAACTCCTGATCTCAGTCGCCGAAGTGGGACGATGCCAATTCTGAGTTGCCTCGATCTTTTTGGGATCAATTTTAATACCCTCGCCCGATACAATATGCCCTAGAAATTCTACAAGTTTAGCCAAAACTGACATTCGGAGAACTTAGCATATAACTTTTGTTCCCGCAAGGTCTGAAGCACCGCTCTCATATGCTGCTCGTGCTCTTCCTTACTGAGCGAGTAGATCAAAATGTCATCAATGAAGACAAACAATGACAAACAAATCAATATATGGCCTGAACACCGTGTTCATTAAATCCAAAAACATCACCGGGGTGTTAGTCAAACCGAAGGACATCACCGGAAACTCATAATGACCATATCTAGTTCGAAAAGCAGTCTTCGGAACATCCAAATCCTGAATCTTCAATTGATGGTATCCCGACCTCAAGTCGATCTTAGAGAACACCCTAACACCCTGCAACTGGTCAAATAGATCATCAATACGCGGCAATGGGTACTTGTTCTTAATAGTGACTTTGTTCAATTGGTGATAATCAATACACATTCGCATAGTTCCATCCTTCTTCTTCACAAATAATATTGGTGCACGCCAAGGCGATACACACGGTCTGATGAAACCTTTGGCTAGTAACTCCTCAAGTTGTTCTTTTAGCTCCTTCAATTCTTTCGGAGCCATGCGATATGATGGGATAGATATAGGCTGGGTATCTGGAGCCAAGTTAATACAGAAATCAATGTCACGATCTGAAGGAAAAACATCGGAGAACTCCTGGATTACAGGTACTGAATCAATCGCTGGAGTCTCTATAGTAGTGTCCCGAACACAGGCTAGATAAGCCAAACAACCCTTCTCAGCCATGTGTTGAGCCTTTAGAAAGGAAATAAATTGATTAGATGGGCTGACAGACGAACCCTTCCACTCCAACCTAGGCAACGCTGGAATCGCCAAGGTTACAGTCTTGGCATGGCAATCTAGGATGTTATAATATAGAGATAACCAGTCCATGCCCAGGATGATCTCGAAATCGGTCATCTCAAGCAGCAGAAGATCTGCTCTAGTTTCATAACCACAGAATGCAACAATGCAGGACCGATAGATTCAATCTACAATAACAGAATCCCCCACATAAGTGGACACATAAATAGGAGTACCCAAGGACTCACGAGGAACACCCAGGAAATGAGCAAATAGAGATGACACATAGGAATATGTAGACCCTGGATCAAATAATACAGAGGCATCTTTACCGCAGATAGAAATAATACCTGTGATCACGGCATCTGAGGCCTCTGCATCTGGTCTGGCCGAAAATGTATAAAACCGAGCTGGAGCACCACCTGGCTGGCCTCCATCTCTAGGACGGTCCCTACCCACATGCCCTCCACCTCTAGGAGGCTGGATGGCTGGTTGAGAAACTGGTGCGGTAATCATAGGCTACTGACCCTGCTGCACTGGTCTACCCTGAAGCCTGGGGCAGAATCTTTGCATGTGACTGAAATCCCCGTACTCGAAACAACCTCTCAGTGTGATGGGATGCTGACCTGAAGTCTGGCCCCGGTGACCTGAATACCCACTGGAAGAACCCTGAATAGCCGGTGGGCGGTAAGAACTCTCTGGCATAGCACTAAAATAAGGTCGCACTGGAGCACCCCAAAGAGGCGGTGTGCTGGATATAGGGGTCTGTTGGATGGCCCTCTCATGAACTAACCTCTATCCCCAGATGGAGACACTCTGAATTCTTTAGAATATCTAAACCGCTTATCTTTCATAACCTGGTCTCGGCTACACTGACGTACACCCTCAATACTCCGGGCTATCTCTACAACCAGCTCATAAGAAGTCCCCATCTCAACCTCTCGAGCCATAGTGGCCTGAATGCCAGTGTGCAAAACCGCAACAAACCTCCATACTCTCTCCGCATCAGTAGGGAGTATCATTAAGTGCAATGCGAGACAACTCAAAGAACCTCGCCTCATAATCAGTCACTGACATCTGACCCTGCTAGAGTTGCTCAAACTAAAACTACAACTCTTCCTTCTATGAGGGTGGCATATACCTATCCAGGAAAATATGGGTGAACTGTCCCAAGTCATGGGAGGAGAATCTATTGGTCAGCCAAGAAAATAGGACTTCCACCATCTACGGGCCCTGCCCTCCAGCTGAAAAAGTAGCAAAGTCTACCCCATAAGACTCCAATATCCTCATGTTGTGCAGTCTGTCCCTGCACTGATCAATGAAGTCCTGGGGATCCTCATGTCGCTCTCCCCCAAAGATAGGAGGATATAGCCTAGTCCATCTGTCCAATAGTTTCTGTTGTTCGGCGGCCGCAGCGGGTCTGGGCTCAGGTGTAGCTGCTGCCACTGGCTGGGCTCCGCCCATGGGTAGTGCACCCTGGGTATGATATATAATAGCTGCCTGCCCATGGGCATGTGCGGTAGGGGTCTGTGCTCCCCCGCCCGCCTGAGATGTGGCTGGGTCTGCCGAAAATAAGCCGGCCTGAGTCATAGTGTCCATGAATCGCAGCATATGGCCTATGACCTTCTGAAATGCTAGTGCGGATGTGAAATCCACCGGAGCTGGCTTTGCTGTGGGCACCTCGCCTTGCTCCTCGATGATAGGATCTTCTACTGGATCCACTGTTGGCATAACTGGAATAATTCTTGGACGTCCTTGTCCCCTACCCCGGGCTAGAGCCCTCCCTCGGCCTCTAACAACAAGGGGAGCAGCTCATCCCTGTTCTGGAACCTCAGTAGAGCGCGTTCTCACCATCTGTGAGAGAATATGAAAAAGATACTTAGTACTACATCAACTGCACGATAGGAGATGAAGAAAGATAGTTTCCTAACACCCTATAGCCTCTCGAAGATAAGTACAAACGTTTCCGTACCGATCCGTAAGACTCTATTAGGCCTGCTCATAACTTGTGAGACCTACGTGAACCTAGTGCTTTGATACCATGTTGTCACAACCCAATTTCACCTATAGGTTGTGATGGCGCCCAACATCACCGCTAGGTAAGCCAACTAGTGAATTAAACATAAATTATTTCCTTAAATAATTCTTCGAGTAATTAAACTCTTCTTACTTGCAAGATTTAAGAAAAATACCAACAATTATGATTAAATAAAACCAAGAAAAAATAATTCAAACAAAATACCTACTAGTGTGTGTGCTAAGACCTGGTGATTCTAGTATTTGAGCATCTAGTAGATTGTAATAAAATTCTAAATGTTGTCTAAAGTAAAATAGACAGAATACAAATTCAAGAAGAGGCACTAGTTGCTGTAGAATGACTCAAAGGGCAGCTCACCACTATGACTAGGGGTAACGTGGATGCGCTCCGGTAGGACCACCTAAAGCTCCTGTCTCAGATCCTGCACAAAAAGTGCAGCAAGTGTAGCATGAGTACGTAAACAACGTATACCCAGTAAGTATCAAGTCTAATCTCGAAGAAGTAGTGACGAGAGGTACTTTAACACTCACTAAGGTTCAATAATATTAAAATAAGAATACTTAAATAAACATGATTTACGTGAATAACAATAATTTTCTTAACAAGCGAGAATAAATAATTCTTTCAAATTCAATAATTTCAAATTTATCAATTAGCTTCACAAGCTGCAATAGAATGTCAAGGTATCGTGTAATTATTATTTTTAGGCACGATTTCTGCTGAAGTCGTTCGGCCCGGTCCAGAGTGTCGTGTACACTGCCGAGGGACGTGCGGCACAATCAATAGATGCATCTATACTGCTGAGGCATTCGGTCCGCTCCACAAGAAATAAGGTCATTTTCTTATGAACCTCCAGAATGAGATGTTATTATAAAACTAACACATAAATATGTACAATTTCTGTTAACAGTCAAGTAATTTGCACAAAAATTCAAGTATGTGAAATTTCGGTCTTTTACTATTTTCTCTAACAATTTCAAATATAATTCCAGTACTTTTAATTAATAAATGATGCAATTATTACAAGTAATTCATGATTTGAGTCTTAAACTATCCGGACATAGCATAATTAGTAGCTACGCACACACTCTCGTCACCTTATACGTATGTAGCCCCCACAATTGAAAATAATTATTAATTTAAATCACATATGGTGTAAATTCCCTCTTACAAAAATAAGAGACTTACCTTGTCTCAAAGTTCACTTCCGAATCACAACGTCGCGTTAAAGTCCCAATTCGATGCCGAAAAATCCGAAACTACCCAAATGCTATATAAAATAATTAATACATGCTCAATAATTCGAAATTAGACTCTTAAATTAATTACCCAACCCAAAATAGTTAAATTCCTAAAATTCACCCCGGACCCACTTGCCCGGATTTCAGAAATTTTCAGAGGAAATCGTTACCCATAATCTCAAGAACTCAAATATACAATTTCCATCCAATTCCATAACTATTTTCGTGGTTAAAATCTCTTTTTTAGCAAAACCTAGGTTTTTCATCTAAACCCTAGATTTTCATGATTTATAGGTTATAATCTACCGATAATCTATGTATTTAACTCAAACTGTGTAGAATTAACTTATCTTCAAGTTGCTAGTTGAAATCCCCTCTCAAAAAGCTCCAAAATCGCCCAAGAATGGAGGAAATGTGGGCAAAAATGGCTGAGCCCCGTCCCTTTTAACATTCTGCCCAAACAGCATTTTCGCACATGCGGAGGGCTAGCCGCACCTGCGGCTTTGCACTTGCGGAAAAACCCTCGCAAGCGCGAGATTTCCCTTCTTGGCCTCACTCCGTACCTGCGGACAAGGGGCCGCTTTTGCGTATCTGCAGGTGCACCCAGGAGTCCGCTTCTATGCCCATGCCCACTTCTGTGCATTCTCCTTCGCACCTGTGTGCACACAGGTGCGCCCAAAGGCCTCCACTTCTACGGCTTGTGCCTGCCTCCCCCTTCTTTGCTTCTGGAGCTTGGGGCTCGCTTCTACGAGCTCGCACCTACGGCTGGCCAAGCGCATGTGTGATCACCCAAAAATGTCTTCTTTAAATTTTTAATAATTAATTTTGTGTTCTAAAATCTCGAAAATCACTATTTATTATTTCTCGAATTGCGTGCGCAGTCCGTAAAATTTTTCGGAATATTTTGTGTGAAAAATGGATTAAAATATGAAATAGAGCTTTAAAACTCAACTGAGTTGACTTTGGTCAAGCTTTTGAGCAAACAGGCTCGGATTAGTATTTTGACAGTTCTGGTCAGTCCGCATCATGATTTGGGACTTGGGCTTATGCCCGAAATCGAATTCCGAGGTCCCTAGTCCGAGATGTGGAATTTCGATGAAAAATTAAAAGTTTGAAAGCTTAATGATTTTTAAGAATTTACTGACGTTGGATTTATTTACATCCGGTCCTTATTTTGGTTCCGGAGATCGGTATACGTCCATATAATATTTATGACTTGTCTGCCAAATTTGGTGAGAAACGGAGTTAATTTGTCGTGATTCGGACGTCCAGTTGTGAAAATATAAGTTTTAAAGTTTTCTTAAAAATTTCCTTTGATTTGGTGTCCGATTCGTAGTTCTAGATGTTATTTTGGCGATCTGATCACGCGAGCAAGTTCGTATGATGTTTTAGGACTTTTGTGCATATATGGTTTGGAACCCCGAGGGCTCGCATGTAATTCGAATCAGGATCGGCGCATTTTGGAATCATGAAACTGCTCCTACTGGTTTCCTTCTATGCGATCGCATGACTGTGTCCGCGATCGCGAAGGCTTAATGGTCACGGATGAAATTTGTACTATGCAATCGCATAGTGAGGTTCGCGATCACACAGTGACAGTAGGCAAAGCACCCCGAATGCGAGGGCCAAGCCGTGTTAGCGTAGAAGGAATAAGGCAGAAGCTGAAACACAAAATTTATACTACGCGAGCGCACAAAGATGTCCGTGATCGCGGAAGGCTAAGAAATTGTGCTTCACGTTCGCGAGAGCACTGCCGTGTTAGCGTAAAGCAAAAAGTTGGGCAACCAAAAATGTGCTTCGCGATCGTGAAGCATTGTACGCGATCGCATAAGGTAAAATCTGGGCAAACAGAAGTTAAGTTCTGGAAATGGGATTTCGTCCCATTTTCAACCATTTTCTATTTTTATGCTCGGGTAAGGCGATTCTTGGGCAATTTTCACGAAAAATATTGGGGTAAGTATTTCTTTTCCTATATTGATTATATTTCATGATTCCATACTCATTAATATCATGAATCCGTAAACTTTTGGGAGAAAAATCAGATTTTTATAAAATCTTCCAAAAATAAAAATTTAAGATTTGAAGGTCCATTTAACATCAGAATTTGATAATTTTTGTATGGTTGGACTCATCTCAAAATGGGTGTTTGGATTTCGTAAGTTTTTCCGAGATTTAAGACGTGGGCCCCACTGTCAATTTTTAAAGTGAATTTCTGATTTTTATCCGAAAAATTAGTAAATTTATATGGAATTAATTCCTATGATTCATATTGAGTATATCGAATTGTTTGTGAATAGATTTGAAGCTTTTGGAGTCAAATGTAAAAGGAAAAGTTGTGGTCGAGTAATTGATTTAAATTGCAAAGCGAGGTAAGTGTCGTGGTTAACCTTGACTTGAGGGAATAGAACCCTTAAATAATCTGTTATGTGAAATGCATGTGAACGACGTATAGGCGAGGTGACGAGTGTCTACACGTCGTCAAATTAATTGTTTGCATAATTATTTGAAAATCATAAATTATTCTAAGACACGAATTAATTGTTATAATAATCGTTTATCTCCTATTCTTTGTCAAATATTAATTCTCGAATTCCTGCAATAATTGTTACATGCTATTTGATTTATGTATTTTAATTGTTAATTGACATTTAGCATATTAAACATTAAACTGCCTATTTTCTCCACGATTTTTACAATTAATTGCTAATTGCCATTGTTTTTTCATAAATAAATTATAATTATTGTGTGCCTTAATGCTTAATAGTTTCTCATTGGACGTGGTATTTATTGGAGTAATTTTTATTACATTTATGAGTTGTTTAAAGTTATATTGGGGGAACGAGTTACACGCCGCAACATAAATGAAAGTAAATATATATATATTGGGGGATCGGATTGCACGCCGCAACAGACTTATTTAAAAGTCTATATTGGGGGATCAGATTGCACGCTGCAACTCTCTCTCTCTCTCTCTCTCTCTCTCTCTCTCTCTCTCTCTCTCTCTATATATATATATATATATATATATATATATATATATATATATATATATATATATATATATATATATATATATATAAATAAATATATTGGAGGGTTGAAAATGAATATATTATGGGAACGGGTTGAACGATGCAACGAAAATTAATTGAAATAATAATTGGTTATGACTGCTGAGTTGGCTTCAACTATTAGAAATGAGTTACCTGATTTAATTCTATTATTATGGTTATTACTATTATTGCGTACAGGTTAATGTAAGTGACCTGCCTTAGTCTCGTCACTACTTCGTCGAGGTTAGGCTCGACACTTACCAGTACATGAGGTCGGTTGTACTGATACTACACTCCTCACTTCTTGTGCATATTTCGGAGTTGGTCCCAGCGGCGTACCATAGACTTGCTCGGATTTCAGCTACCAGAGGAGACTTGAGGTATAACTGCATGGCGTCCGCAGTTCTGAAGTCCCCATCTACTTTACTTTAGCTGTGTGTTTGTTTTCAGACAGCTTCATTTCATTCAGACCTTTGTTTGTATTATTTTAGAAGCTCGTGCACTTGTGACACCAATTCTGGGATGGTATTTAGACATCGTTATTTTTATGGATTATTCACTACATTTCAGACTTTACTCCCGCATTTGTTTCTTTGTTATTAATAAATTTAAAAATTGTTTTAAAATGGCTAATATTATTCTAACGTTGGCTTGCCTAGCAAGTGAAATGTTAGGCGCCATCATGGTCTGAAGGTGGGAATTTCGGGTCATGATAGCATGTGTAGTTTACCGCAGAAGATGAAAGTTTCAGCTGCTGCTCCAAATTCGAAAATTGATTCGAGCCTCGTCCGGTTAACACCCGAGGTCCTCGGGGCCCTGCCCGAACATGCCAACAAGTTTAAAATCATGAAACGGACTCGCTCGAACCCTCGGAACGTGTAAAACAATATCAGAACTAAGAATCATACCTCAAACCAAATTGATTCAACTTAAAATTTTTTAATTCTTCAAACTTACTCCGAACGAGTCGAAACATAGTTAAACTACTCGGAACGACACCAAATTTTGCGTGCAAGTCTTAAATCACCATATGAAACTATTCTCAGGCTCAGAATTTCAAACAGAATTCACATAAATATACAAGTAATAATCACATCAAATTATCATATAAAAATAAATTCAACAAACGCGAATTGAGACATGGCAAATAGATGATTTAATAAATGCTAATAATTATCCAATTTACTACACAATATGTCTAAAACTTTAACCCAATAAATTTTGCACATATAAGCCCGAGTATGTACTCGTCACCTCACGTACACGGCTTTTCACATTTCACAAATGGCACATAAGACTCGATGCATAAGGGGTAATTCCCTCACTCAAGGTTAGGCAAGATAATTACCTTTTTGAAGTTATGCCAATATTCTAAAATCGTCTTCTTGCTTGAATTGACCTCCGGACAGCTTAAATCTATGCAAAATAATTATATAACTTCATTAAAATTTATCGGAAACAATTTCGAATAATAAAACGTCGATTTAAAATTTTATTCTAAAATGTCAACCAAAGTCAACGTGGGGCTTGCCTCTCGGAACCTGACATAATTTTTACGATATCCGAATACCCATTGCGATACGAGTTCAATAATGCCATTTTTATTAAATTCCGATAACAATTCGACCTCTAAATCTTGAATTTCCATTTTTTTCAAAAAGTTTTTACAAAAATCACAATTTCCTCCATTAAACTCGAATTAAACGAAGAATATAACCATAGATTCATGAAATATAATCACTTTCGGATATAGAATACTTACCCCAACCAAGATTGTGAAAAATTCCTCCAGAATCGCCCAAATCCGAGTTACAAAAATCCAAAAACGAAAATGACGAAATGACCATTTTTGGTCCTTAACATTTTGCCCAGTTTCGCACCTGCGGACGTGTAGCCATATCTGCGGAGCCACTTTTGCAAGCTAAGACTCACTTCTACGGAAGTGCATTGCCCAGTTGACCCTTGCATCTGCGGAAGCATTTCCGCTTCTGCGCAAATCACAGGTACGATGCAGGGTTCGCTTCTGGGGTTCACCTCTCGCTTTTGCTTTTGCGTTTTCGCTTCTGCGACCTTCTCCATCAGCCTTTGCCCAGCTCCCCTTCAATCGCTTCTGCGAGGTCGCTTCTGCGATCAAGCTTCCGCAGAAGTGATTACACCAGCAAGTCCGAAATTTCAGCAGCTCTAGTTGTCCAAAAATCGATCCGTTAACCATCTGAAATCCATCCGACGCCCTAGGTACCTTAACAAAATATACCAACACATCCCAAAATATAATACGAACTTATTCGAGGCCTCAAACCATGTCAAACAACATTGAAATTATGAATCACGTATCGAATCGAATTATGAGTTTTCAAATCTTCCAACTTCTATATTTTACGCCGAAATATATCAAATCAATCCGGAATGACTTCAAATTTTGCACACAAGTCATAAATGACATAATGGACCTGTTCAAATTTTCGGAATCGAAATCCGACCTCGTTATCAAAAATTCAACCTTCGGTCAAACTTTCCAAAAATCTTCTATTTTCTAACTTTCGCCAAAATGCGTCGAATTGTCCTATGGACTTCCAAATCCAAATCCGGACATACGCCTAAGTCCGAAATTACCATACAAAACTATTGACATCATCAAAATTCAATTCCGGGGTCGTTTTCTCAAAAGTCAACTTTCTGGTCAACTCTTTCCATTTAAGCTTCAAAATAAAAATTGTTCTTTAAAATAAATTCAGAATCTTCCGGAAACCAAACTCTACCACACACGCGGGTTATAATATATATTACGAAACTTCTCGGGACCTTAAGTCGTTGAACGGGGCATTAATTCTTAAAACGACAAGTCGGTCGTTACAAGTCGCTGAACGGGGCATTAATTCTTAAAACGACAAGTCGGTCGTTACACAATAGAACACTACTCCCTCCGGTCCACAATAAGTGATTTTTTGGCCTTTTTTTGTGATCCAAAATATCTGATTTTCGAGATTTCAAGAATGGATTAATTATCCTTTTCCTACATTGCCCTCGGAGTAAATAGTGTTGGAGTATATGTTAGGAGTGTTTATGTGAATATATAGTAAAAGTTAATATAGTCAATTTCATTGCTAATTAATGTAAAAGGTGAATTTCTTAGTCTGTGCGAAAATAGCCAAAAAATCACTTATTGTGGACCGGAAGGAGCGTTAATTTTTAGAATGCATTAAAAAATGAGGTTAAACATGACTCAAAGTGGACAAGAATATAGATGCAAAGCAATAAATTAATGAGTTTCTAGGAGTGCGATGCCATAACTAACAAAACAATAAATTAAGTATTTGACAAACTATGAATACATTTGATAAGGCTCCTTTTGAAGAAAATAAAAAAAGGCCAGAGACATACGCATCCCCCTTAAACTTGTGTTTTCATTTTGACATTATAACTTGCATTTGTTCCCATTATACTACCTAAAATATTTGACACATTTTACTCAACTAAACTTTCAGCAAAGACACAACGTGTGTTGCTAAGCGCCTACAATATCAATTTACAACCAATGATGAAAGGACAAGAGGGTTGATTTAGTGGTGAGCACCATCCACTTCCAATCAAGAGGAGGTTGTGAGTTCGAGTCACCCCAAGAGCAAGGTGAAGAATTCTTGGAGGGAGGAAACCGAGAGTCTATCGGAAACAGCGTTGTTGTTGTTGATGATGATGATGATGATGAAAGGACAAATCTACCAAAAAGACTCCCCCTTCCCCTCTCTTCTTGCCCCCCCCCTACACCCCTCCCCCCCCCCCCCAAAAAAAACCCCAAATCCCATTCCATCATTTTCATCGTACCCCCGTTCTCATCTTCTTACAATAATTTCCCAATCCCCTATTTCATTGTCTTCTCTACCCATAATTACTAATTGTATGTTTTGAGTTTGTTGGCATTGTTGCTCGGAGTGTAGAAGACGATCACATATAACTATGCAGTGAAGATCGCTGCTTAAAATTGGCTGCGGAGTTGGGAAGATGCAAGCATGAAAAATACAAAGGGAGTGAGTGATTAGTGATACATACAGTAGCATTTTTTTAAAGATAGAGAACAATGACGAGGCAGATAGGCATGGACTGGAGTAGAAGTTTAAACTGTGAATTTAACTAAACTCATTATTTTTTATTTGAATTATGATGTATAAAACTGTAAGAAACATTTAAAACATATATATCATAGCATACTATATTAAAAATGTGAAGCCCCAAAGTAAATATTAATCATATCGTTAACATATCATATTATATCATACTATACTAAGAGTGGGAAGTCCCAAAGTAAGGTATTAAAAGAACAAAATAATCCTATAAAATTGAGAAACTATAATGATTACTTCATAAAAAAAGTATATTAGCTACTTCAAACAAAGGAAGGCTTCAAGATGATTATCACGGTTCTAAGCCCCTCAATCATAATCTCAACTGATTTTATTAACAATAATATGCAACTTGAATTTTTTAAAAGTAGCTACAAGGTTTAAATGTTCAGCTCAACAAACACAAACAACTGAATCAATTACCAAATAAAGAGCAAGAACTTTTCAATTTTTAGTTCACAATAATCAACGACCCAATAGTAGCAAATTCAAATGGCTCTACACAAGCTCCAAGTCTCTTTAATGATGATTTAGTTCAAATCTTCATTAAAGCTCCAATTAATAATATCTAAGCAACTCATAGTTGCAATGTTACTCTGAATCCAAAAGTTTCAAAACATGCGAGTAGGTTCTTCGGAGAACCCAGCAATAGACTCAAAAAATTTCGTAGTTGTACTACGAAAATAGAATTTAATTTATATGCACAGATACTATAAATATTTGTACTAATTATAGAGTACTGTTTTCCATTTTCTCAACGTTACCAAATGTATAGAGAAGCACTCATAGTTGCCTTTATTAAGTGAACCTGATAATAAATCTTTTCACACCTAGTGTATAAAATTTATATACTCTAGAAATAAACTCTGCCTCTGCCTATAGTTATATTTTAGATAATTTAATACTGTAAAAGTTCTTTTACATCGTTAGTGTATAGAAGTTAAACTCAAACCATATTAGGTGAAACAATGAGTAGTGCATATTTGTGTAGAGTTTTATACCGAAGGATATTATTGTCAAAAATCAGGAGGGTTATGGCTTCTTTAATTAGGTCACACATTTTATAAAAGCAGCTAAAGTTAATTAAAGCAATATCTATGCATCATAAGCTTCCTTTTCTTTCCTTACTGTTCAATTGAGATTTTTTACTCATCCTCTTTTTCCAGTTACATAGGTTCATTGCTATTCATTTTCTCCACCCTCGTTATAATTCTAGTTAGAGAATGGAGTAGAAACAGAAAACAAAAGTTGCCACCAGGTCCATGGAGACTTCCCCTTATTGGAAGTTTGCATCACTTGATCGGAGGACTTCCACATCGCAGACTTAGAACTTTAGCACAAAAGTATGGGCCTCTTATCATCACCTAGTATTGCAAAAGAAATTCTAAAAACTCATGATCTCGCCTTTTCTGATAGGCCGCAACTTACATCCATAAACACCATATTTTACAATCAAATTGACATCATATTTGGCCAATATGGTGACTACCGGAGACAAATGCGTAAAATTTGTATAATAGAACTTCTTAGTGCGAAGATGGTCAAGTCTTTTAGTGCAATTCGACAAGATGAGCTTTTAATTCTAGTTTCATCAATTTCTTCCACGTGAGGTTCTACGGTAAACATGACAGAGAAAATTTTTTGGTTTACGAACTCTGTTACTTGTAGATCGGCCTTCGGAAAAATATGCAAAGATAGAGATGAGGAAATACCCTCATTAATTGGAGGATTTGATGTGGCTGATTTATTCCCTTCTTGGAAGTTGCTTCACAAAATGAGTGGTTCGAAATCTAAATTGGTGAATGCGCATCAAACGGCTAATGCAGTTATGGAGGACATTCTCAATAAGCATATTGAAAACAGAAGCACTGGGAACAAGGGAAATGACGAGTTTGGAGATGAATATTTAGTTGATGTTTTCCTGAGGGTCAAGTAGAACGCGGAACTTCAAATTCCAATCACAAATGATCACATAAAAGCAGTGATTCTTGTAAGCTTGCTCTCATCTCATATGTCTGTTTACCCCTAAAATTGGATAAAAATTAAACTTATAATGTGGCTCTAAGAGCACGTAATTTCACTTAATACCAATTGATAAATATGAGGATTAATAACAGAAATGAACTATAAAGTAAGCAAACCAGTGTTAGAATGGAACTCAACCCTCGAGTCTGGATACCCTCGAACTGGTTGATACAAAAACAATTAAAATATAACAAGCTGATGAACAATAGTATAAACGAGAAAGAGAATTATATTGCTTTGATCTCTGTCAGCCGTCCCCTACAAATGATTAGAATCCCCCTTTATATAGTAGAGGAATTCCACTTATGATATAGTTCTAATTACAGAAGGAAATCTCATGATTAGCTAATTAATCGTTTCTGATTTGATCTGTTCCGAGATTTACGCCATGATCATCGACCAGTCATCGAGATTTATGCCGTGATCTGCGACAAGTCACAGATATCTCGCCTTTCCGTTATTATGCTATCTTCGATCTTCCTCGATGTCTGTCTCATTTGGCTTCGATCGCTACTAACCTCTATCTCGACAGGTACCTCGGTTCTGAACTCGGTACCTTATCCTCATGATTTAGTCTGTTCTTTTACGAGACCGTCCTTCGATGTAGTCTCCCGGTCTCGGTCAAATAGTAAAATCGGGTGGGCCCGGTTTTATCTGTATACAGATAGTCCTCTCATTTTTGTGGAGTGTAATGACAAGAAACCAATTGAGCCTTCGAGTTTTCTACCTCGACCTGTCATGATGTCATCCTCGTGATGTAAGCGACGGAAGTGACTGAAATGTCCCGTCTGTATAGTTACCAAGACATCAAATGCATGTCAGTCGATGGTCGGCCACCGCCAATTTTGAACCGTCGTTGTGAAATCTATAAATAACTCATCTCTTCGTCATTTCGAAATTTTTCTTTCAAATTTCCAATTTCCAATTTCCAAAGCT
This sequence comes from Nicotiana tabacum, assembly GCF_000715075.1. Lineage (NCBI taxonomy): Eukaryota > Viridiplantae > Streptophyta > Magnoliopsida > Solanales > Solanaceae > Nicotiana > Nicotiana tabacum. The sequence goes on from NC_134101.1 coordinate 42,237,056, forward strand.
TTTTACATCTTCTAAGTTCTTTATCTGCATATCTACGATTTTTACTGCTAACCTTTTCTTAGAAAAGTAAATCTTATCATCTCCATTTATTTTTAACTCCAAATCCAAATGGCGAAAACGTCAAAAATTGTTCCTCAATAGGAAAACTCTTCTTCATCGCAGCCGGTCGGCGATAAAACACCGGTGGAGCCGTGCCCTGAGGAGTGTGTTCCCGGGAGGGGGAGTGCGTCCTCACCTCCGACTTTAAGACTGATAAAACGTCGTCGATTCCTGGCCGATGCGAGCTAGTGTCGAGGTATATATGCTCGATAACTGAGGGATACCTTAAGTAGGTAAAGAAAGACTACAAATGGGAGGGAAAAGAGGTGGTTATCCCGACCCCCGAGGAGGATATCACCACCCATGTGGAAGGGTTTCTAAGTGTTTACATTTACCCTTTCACGATGGGCCCCCTCGACACCGTCGTCATTGATTTTTGCCGTCAATACCGATTCTTCGTGAGCAAAGTCGAGGGGATACCTTTCACCCTCGCCCACCTCATCAGGTTGTACATCCCCCGCCTCTATCGAGGCGGGTTAATAAAACTCCAACGCTAGGCTACCAAAGTGTTGTTCTCAAGAAAAGACGAGAACAAGGACCGAGGTTGGATGGGCAGGTTCGTTTGAGTGAGGACTTTCGACCTAATCCTGACCGAGAAGATGTCATTTCCCCGAGAAATGGAATATGAAGTGTAAGTACAATCCCATTGTTAGGTCCTATTTATTTTTTTGCTCATTTGCTTCTTCTCATCGATATCCTTTTCTGTTATGTAGCGGTCGCTTGGATGCTCGGTGCAATTCCTAACCTCAAGAGCTGGGTTCGGGACTTGGCCTCCACCTCTACATATGCCGAGCGCTCATCGCACGATTTATCAAAGGGCTGATGGGAGGCCAAAACTCATGGTAAGCCCTTTTTCCACGTCTTTGATGATTTTGTTAAAGCATTTTTTTACTTAATTTCCTTTCTTACGTGCCTTGGCAAAGATGTTGTCATAAGGACCTTGTCTGGTGAGGATGAGACTTCGATCCCGACACCGAAACTGGTAAAGGACAAAAAGAGGAAAAAGATCGCAACCTCCGAGGATCCAAAACCTAAGAAGAAGAAGGCTTATAAGCCGAGAAAGAACATCATCCTTCTGACCGAAGACTTTGTTCGGAGTCTAAGAGATGAAGACTAAGAAGAGGAAGAAGATGACTCCGTGCTGGTTGCCCGAGTGGGAATGAGCACCGAGGCCCCAAATGCCACTGAATCGGTGAAGACTGTAGAGACTCCATCTCGAGATTAGGGGGTCTCAGGAAGAGACTTGGGAGAAGTCCCCGAGTCATCGAGGATTGAAGATGCCTCCCACCATAATGAGCCAACGGTGGGTACGACTGTAGGGGTTGGTCTCGAGGCCCCTCTAGATGGATAGAATGCCCCAAGTGATCCACTTGGGGCAATAGAAATTGGAGGCTCCCCGATGCTCCACTCGATTTCGAGGAGATGATTCAAGAGGCTCGGGCCTTAAAGCCCCTCTCCATAGAAGGAGCCCACGGAAGGGAGGATCCCTTCCGTGATTACTTTACAAGGGTCAAAGAAGCTACCGGCCTGAGCGACTTGGAGGTCTTGAGGAAGGAATCAGGTGAGGCATCGAGCCTTTTCAACGAAGCGCAGCAAGCTCTGAATCGGGTAAGCCTTAACTCCCTTTGTTGGTATTACCTTTGTGTTCATTTTTCTCTTCATGTCTAACTTCTTTTCTTCTTTCTGTGTAGGCCTCAGCGCTCATCGGAAGCATTTTCTCGGTCTCGATTTGAGCTGAGTCAGTATGAGGCCGACCTCCGAGGGCTCATGGAGGAGAGAAATGCCCTTAGACTTCTCTGTGGGCAAAAATAAGAGGAGACTAAGGACCTCCGAGCTGAGTTGGCCAAGGCTCACCGAGCAGGATCGGGCGGCTCCGTGAGGAGGTCAATATGATGAAGGTGGAGACCTTGGGGTGGAAATAAGGCATGGACCGCTTTGCTACAAAAAACAAGACTGCTTTATCCCAATTGTCATCGTCCGAAAGTCATCTTCGAGGCATGAAGGAGAAAAGCTCAATTCAGGCAAAGAAAATAGTGGAGCTCAAGGCTCGGTTGGCTTCCGAACTTGCAAAGGCCAAGTCTGAAGTCGAAAAGGCAAAGGACGAGGTAGAGGTGATCGTGGCTATCTACTGGGCTGATGCTAAAGCCGCTTAAGTCCAAGCGAGAGAGGCAGTCGAGACCGCTCAAACTCGAGCACATTGGATTTCTGAACTCGCCAAATACCAATCTCGGAGGGAAACCCTCGAGGAGATACACGCTCGAAGTTTCGATCTTACTGACGAGATAATAAAGGCTAAAGAGTGTGAAGCTGATGCTAGAGCGCTGACCTCCTCCAATGATGATGATGACGCTGAGAGCAAGAGCAGATCCGTGAGCTGGGAGGACCTCGATAGAGAAGAAGCTGCCCCCGGAGAAAATTAGGAACCTTAGGATTTTTCACTTTTGATCTTTTGTGTAGGATCCTAATTGGACCTTGTAAATATTCTCATATATATAAAGATCTCTTTCCTTTCTGACTTGTCTTTATTTCATTTTTTGCCTTGTGAAAATTTTGTTTCATTCGTAAGTTCGAGGCCTAGGCAATTTGATCGAAGTCGGAATAGTATAGTTTTTATAATCGAGCGAGTACTTGCTAGAACGCGGAGTAGGGTCACCCTTAGGTTTTAATTGAGTGAGTATGATCTCTCAAACTCAAAAATAAAATAGTCCTTTAGGCTCTTGAATTACGTCGATACGGCCATAGTAACGGTTTTCAAGAGCCATTCTTTTGCTCGATAGTTCCAATGGTTTCGTACCCATTAGGGTTTTCAAGGGTCGATATTATCGAGACCCTTTTTTGTAATGCCTTAGCATAAAATAAAGAATTTGTTCGAGAGTTCGAATGACTTTGTACCTATTAGGGTTTTCAAGGGTCGATATTATCGAGACCCTTTGTTTCGTAATGCCTTAGCATAAAATAAAGAATTTCTTTGAGAGTTTGAACGAATTTGTACCCATTAGGGTTTTCAAGGGTCGATATTATCGAGACCCTTTGTAATTCAGTCGAGAGTAGCCTTTTTAACCGGTTTATGAAAATATTCGAAGGCCTGTTTTATAACGAAAATCGGACGTCTACGAACCATGTTAATTTGTCCGTAGCCTTAATTTTGGGGTTTGCCTTTTGGGCTTGTTCTCCTGTTATACTTCAAACTTGTTCTAAGTATCAGTCCCTGAGTGGGGTGGTCGTGGCCTATAAGATCGAGGGTTGCCTTTTTAAGGTCTTACATTCTCAAGGTTTTAGTAATTCGATCATGTCAATTTTTTGGATGGCAGTCCCCGAGTGCGGGGTCAATTGTTTGAACCTTAGTTGTGACCGGCCCTTAAGTCAGTTTCCATAACATATGACAAATATGACATTGTAAAGTAAAAATTTCTCTAAGGCATGAAATATCTGGCAAGGAAAAATACTTTTTTCAACAGATTAACATGCGTACATGTTTGCCGTTAGGGCTCGAGTAATCTACATGGGCATGGTTCATTCGACCGCTTGACCCTTACAAAATTTTCCAATCGAGACCCTTTCGGCACGAAGTATTTTCCTATCCGAGGGCGATGCCCCCAGTATTTGAGGTTGATTGTAAAGGAGCCTCAGATACTGCTGAATTGCTCTACGTTAGCACAAACAATGGTTGCCTCGTTAAAAACCTCGTCGGAAAAACCCATTTGAGACAAAAACTGGTCTAAGGGAAAAAGAGTGCAACACGTGCTTTCAGACATAAGGACTTTGTGTTTGAACACCTGCAAATGGTTAGTATAAAATATAAATGAAAATGGAGAAGGTCGTACCTTAGCAGTAATATCGTTTGAGGAGTGATATAATCCAATTGTTTGGTAATTGTTCGCCGTTCATCGTGCCAAGTTTGTAGGATCCATTTTCGATGATATCGAGGATCTCATACGGTCCTTCCTAGTTCGAGCCAAGTTTTCCTTCGTTTGGGTATCGAGTATTAAGGGTGACCTTCCTCAGAACCAAGTCCCTAATTTTAAAGTGTTGAAGATTGGCTCTTTGATTGTAGTACATTTCAATCCGTTGTTTCTTTGCGGCCATCCGAACGAAGGCGGCTTCCCGTTTTTCATCTAGCAATTCGAGGCTTGTATTCATAGCTTCATGCTTTGACTTTTCCGTTGCATATCGAAACCTGGTGCTAGGTTCTCCGACTTCATCCGGGATCAGAGCTTCAGCCCCATATACTAAAGAGAACGGTGTTGCCCCCGTACTGGATTTTGATGTTGTTCGATATGCCCAAAGGACTTCGGGCAATATTTCTCTCCATTTTCCCTTAGCGTCGTTCAATCTTTTCTTTAGATTTTAATGATGGTCTTGTTTGTTGATTCGGCCTGTCCGTTCCCACTAGTCTCGATATGGCGTCGACAGGGTCCTCTTTATTTTGTGATATTCAAGAAACTTTGTGACTTTGTTATCGATGAATTGCTTTCCATTGTCGCATACGATCTCAGCAGGCATCCCCAATCAGCATATAATGTGGTCCCAGATGAAATCTATGACTTCTTTCTCTCTAATTTTTTCGAAAGCCTAATAGTCAGTCATAAAAAAAATAAATTTAGGTTTACCTAGAGCTGATGGTAGAGGGCCGACGATATCCATTCCCCATTTCATGAATGGCCATGGGGATAAGACTGAGTGGAGTTGCTCTCCGGGTTGGTGAATCATTGACGCATACCTTTGACATTTGTCGCACTTTCGAACAAATGCTTTTGTATCCTTTTCCATATCGGTCCAATAGTATCCTGCTTTGATGACTTTGTGAACCAATGATTTGACACTAGAATGATTTCCACGGGTGCCCTCATGGATTTCTCGTAGGACGTAGTCGGTATCTCTTGGTGCCAAACATTTTGCCAATGGTCCATCGAACATCCTTCTACACAGTGTTCCATTTTCGGCCAATGTGAATCGTGCGGCCTTCGTATGTAGAGTCCTCGATTCCCTAGGATCCAATGGAAGCTTCCCGTTCTTTAGTTATTCGATATATTTGTTCCTCCAATCCCAGTTCAGACTCATGGAGTTGATTTCGGCGTGGCCTTCTTCGATTACTGACCTTGAAAATTGTACAACAGTCCCCGAGCTAATCTCGTCGTCTTTGACTGATGACCTCAAATTTGTGAGGGCATCAGCCTCGCTGTTTTGTTATCGAGGCACATGCTGTAGGGTCCATTATTTAAACCGATGTAGAGTCACCCATAGTTTGTCCAAGTATCTCTGCATTCGATCTTCTCGAACCTCGAAGGTTCTGTTGACTTGGTTTAGCACAAGCAGAGAGTCACATTTGGCCTCGATGAATTCTGCTCCCAAACCTATAGCTAGCTCAAGACCTATAATCATGGCCTCATACTCGGCCTCATTGTTAGTTAACTTGGTAGTTTTGATAGCTTGTCTAATTGTATTACCCGTGGGTGGCTTCAAAACGATGCCTAACTCGGACCGCTTCACGTTCGAAGCACCATCTGTGAAGAGGGTCCACACCCCCGATGATGTACCCGACTTTATTAATAGTTCTTTTTCGACATCGAGTACGAGGGATGGCGTAAAGTCGGCCACAAAGTCCCCTAAGATTTAAGACTTGATGGCCATTCGGGGTCGATACTCGATATCCTACCCACTGATCTCGACGGCCCACTTTACCAATTGGCCCGAAAGTTTGGGCATATGAAAAATATTGTGAAGGGGATAAGTAGTCACCACGCAGATCGGGTGACACTGAAAATATGGTTTTAATTTCCTAGAGGTGCTTATTAGGGCAAGCGCTAATTTTTCTAAGTGTGGGTACCAGGTCTTGACCTACCTAAAGTTCGACTAACATAGTAAACAGGAAATTCCGAGACTGCTAAGTACATGTAGAGTTGCTCATCCACTTTCGAATTATGAAGCAGTGGCGGGCTCGAGACATACCGCTTTAATTCTTCCAATGCTTATTGGCATTCCGGGGGTCCACGCAAAATTGTTCTTCTTTTTGAGCAGTGAGAAGAACCTGTGACTTCTATCTGAAGACTTCGAGATGAATCGGCATAGGGCGGCTATGCGCCCTGTTAATCTTTGTACGACCTTAACATTGTCCACAAATGTGATGTTTTCGATTGCCTTGATCTTATCGGGGTTGATCTCGATACCAGATTCGATACCATAAAGTTGAGGAACTTGCTTGAGCCGACCCCGAATGCACATTTCTCCAGGTTGAGTTTCATGTTGTATTTCCTCAGTATATTGAAGGTCTCCTGTAAATATGTCAAATGGTCCTCTGCTCGCAGGGACTTAACTAACATATTGTCAATATAAACCTCCATTGACTTACCTATTTGTTCTTAAAACATTCGATTTACTAAGCGTTGATAAGTGGCACTAGCATTTTTTAGTCCAAACGGCATTACATTATAACAATAGGTGTCGTACTTAGTGATGAACAAAGTTTTTTCCTGATACTCCAGGTTCATTTGTATTTGATTGTACCTAGAGTAGGCATCGAGAAAACTAAGGATCTCATGGCCGACCGTGGCATCGATCATGCGATCAATATTCGGTAGAGGAAAATAGTCTTTAGGACATGCTGTGTTTAAATATTTATAGTCTACACACATTCTAAGTTTATTTCCCTTTTTAGGGACTACGACTATGTTTACTAACCATTCGGGACGGTCATATCTCCATGGATGTTCATGAAATGGGGAATGGGCATCGTCGGACCATTACTACTGGCTCCCGAAAAGGTAAGATTTCTTTTAATTTTAACTTACTATTTTTCTAAGTTGGTGGAAGAAGGTCATTATAAGAAAATTGGAGAACGCGAAGTGGTGGACTTATTGTGGAAAAATATAATTTGCAGGTTCGGAATACCAAAAGAGATACCATGCGACACTAGGCAATAGTTTATCAGTGCAAAAATTATAAAGTTCCTCCAAGATTTGAAAATAAAGAGGATCACATCTTCACCTTATCATCCGAGTGCAAACGGTCAAGCGGAGTCAACGAACAAAGTGATTATTCAAAGCCTCAACAAAAGGCTGGAAGTGGCTAATGGAAATTGGCCCGAGGAATTACCCGGAGTTCTATGGCCATTCTGAAATATGGTCAAGTCAATCATAGGGGAAAGCCCTTTTTTCCCCTCGTGTATGGTGCAGAAGCTTTAATCCCGATGGAAGGAGGGGAACCGACCTTGAGATAATTCCAAGATGATGAAGAATCGAATAATGAAGCAATGCTAGTCAACTTGGAACTGCTCGATGAATGCAGGGAATTGGCGCATGTAAGAATGGTAGCTGAAAAACAGAGAATGGAGGGGTGTTATAATCGAAGAGCCAACCTCTGTTATTTCAAAGTAGGAGACTTGATCCTAAGGAAAGTAACTCACAATACCCGGGAGTTCAATGCGGGGAAGCTAGGTCCAACGTGGAAAGGCCCCTACCAGGTTTCAACTATCACCGAAAAAGGATTATACGTGTTCCACGTCGAACAATCAACATAATCTTCGGAGGGAACGAGATTAACGGGGTCACCTTTTCAGCAGTAAAGAAGACGAAAGTATCAATAATGCATAGCGAAAGGCTTCTGGAAGATGATATCACTTTTACAGAGGAGGACACAAACGGATTGTCGCTACCACACAACGACGCACTGGTAACTTCTTTAAATGTGTTAGATTTTAAGATTAAACATGTTCTAGTGGATCTAGGGAGTTCGGCTAATATCATACAATGGAGAGTATTGGAGCAAGATAAACTCACCTGAAGCATTATTCCTGCCACGAAGCTTCTCGCCGGGTTCAACCTCGCAAGTGTGACAACGCGGGGAGAGATTTTATTACTCACAAATGCTGAAGGAGTAATGAAAACAACTCTTTTAGAAGTGGTAGTTGGTGATATGGGAAGGCCATGGTTGCACGAGATGAAAGTTGTACCATCAACATACCATCAATTGCTGAAGTTTCCAACACCCGAGGGAATTAAGCATATAAGGGGTGACCACCCAGCAGCAAGAGAGATGTGGCATGTGACATAGAAATTACACGGCCCATCACCTACTCCTGAAGTAGATAAAGTTAGCCAGGCGTCGAAAGTTTTATCAGGTACTGAGATATTTTCAAGTTCTAGAAGAAATCGATGCGACGAAGTCCAAAGCGGAAGAGCTGGAGCAAGTGGCATTGTTCTAGGAATTCCAAGAGAGGAAATTCCACTTGGGGACAGGACTGCATCCAGAACTCAGGTCCGACTTCATTAAATTCCTTAAATCTAACGCCGATTGTATTGCATGGTCGCATGAGGATATGACAGGTATCCCTACAGAGGTAGTCGTAAGAAAGTTAAGCTTGGGTCCTAACATACCTCCGGTAAGACAAAAGAAGCGCCCGATCGCCGATACCAGGAATAAATTCGTCAAAGAAGAGGTAACACACTTACTTAATATCGGTTCGATTCGAGAGGTAAGATATCTAGACTGACTAGCTAATGTAGTAGTAGTTCCTAAGAAAAACAATAAGTTTTGCATGTGTGTAGATTATAAAGATCGTAACAAAGCATGCCCGAAAGACTCGTTCCCACTACAAAACATCGATCAAATGATTGATGCCATGGCCGGGCACGAGCTAATAAGTTTCCTCGATGCTTATTTCGGGTACAACCAAATTAAGATGAACCTGGAAGATCAAGAAAAAACTTCTTTTATAACGAATTTCGGTATATATTATTACAATGTGATGCCCTTCGGGTGGAAAAATGTCGGAGCCACTTATCGACGACTCGTGAACGGGATGTTTGAAAATCAAATAGGATAAAATATGAAAGTTTATATATACGATATGCTCGTTAAGTCTTCAAATGTAAGTGATCACCTTAAACATCTGCAACAGACTTTCCACATCCTAAGGAAACATAATATGAAGCTTAATCCAGAGAAATGCGCATTTGGGGTCAGTTCAGATAAGTTTCTAGGATTTCTGGTATCACAAAAGGGGATTGAAGTAAACCCCGATAAGATAAAGGCCATAGAGGATATCCCAGACCAACTGTCAAATGTAAAGAAAGTCCAAAGGCTTACGGGGAGATTGGAAGCTTTAAGGAAATTCATTTCCCGATCGTCACAAAAGTGTCATCGTTTCTTCAACTGCTCAAAAAGAAAAATAATTTTGAATGGACCCCGGAGTGCCAGCAGGCTTTGATGGATTTAAAGAAGTACTTGTCAAGACCTCCATTGCTTTCAAAACCAAAAGAAGGAAAAACGTTGTTGTTTACCTCGCGGTCTCGAAAGTTGCGGTAAGTGCGGTTTTAGTCTGAGAGGGTGAAGGTACGCAATCTCCCATTTATTATGTTAGTAAAGTTTTAACAGGAGCAGAAACTCGTTACCCACATTTGGAAAAATTGTCCTCAGCTCTCGTAGTCGCCGCTCGGAAGCTGAGGCCCTATTTCCAATGCCACCCGATAGCCATGTTGTCTACTTTCCCTTTGCGGAACTTCTACCATAAACACGAGCTCTTGGGTAGATTGGCCAGATGGGTCGTCAAAATGAGTGAGTTCGACATAGAATATAAGTCGTGGACTGCAATTAAGTCGCAAGTATTGGCTGACTTTGTGGCCAATTTCTGTTCGGGATTATTGCCTCAGGCAACCAAGGAAGCAATATTGATGTCAGAATCAACATCAGGGGGTTGGACCTTATTTACGGATGGAGCTTCCAATGTGAAAAGGTCCAGGCTCGGTATAGTCTTAATCATGCCTTCAGGTAAACCCTGAGGCAAGCCATCAGGACGGTCCATTTAACTAACAATAAAGCAGAGTATGAAGCTTTGATTGCAGGACTCGAGTTGGCTCGGGGACTTGACTCTGATCTCATCGAAATCACATGTGACTCACAACTAGTGGTAAATTAGGTCTACGGGATCTTCGATACCAAAGAGGAGCGCATGCAACAATACATGGTAAAGGTTCAAGCTCTGCTGGCGCGATTCCGAGAGTGGTCAATTACTCATATCCCAAGGGAATAAAATGTAATAGCAGACGCATTGGCAAACCTAGGATCATCAACATAAATAAAGGGATTGGAGTTCGGGTCGGTAGTATAATTGATGAACTCAGTCCTGGATACAAATGGCTACTACGAGGTAAATTCAACTAGTATTGTCTGGGACTGGAAGAATAATATTATTGATTATCTCGAACATGGGAAACTACCTGAAGACCCAAAAATGTCATGGGCGTTGTGCACCAAAGCAGCACGATATAGCTTCAAGCGATACCAATTGTATAGAAAATCTTTTCAAGGCCCACTGGCCTAATCCTTAGGAGGGTCCGAAGCTAACTATGTCATGAGAGAGGTTCACGAAGGGATATGCGGCAACCACTCGGGCATAGATTCCTTGGTGTTGAAGTTGGTACGGGAAGGATATTACTGGCCCCGCATGGAAGGGGAAAATGATAACATAGCCGCCCTAGGAATCGAGGTGCCTCAGGCTGACTTCGAGGGAGCACCGATTGCAAATCATGTCGATGTCAATTCACATGTCGCCCTAAATGCAAATATGCGCGTTGATCCCAAAGGTAGTATATGCAGAAAAGTTCGATCAGGTGGTCGAGGTCCGCAGGGCAGAGAAGATGGTGGAGTTAGCCTCCAATTGATATTCAAAATGTTACATGAACAACAAGCCGCTATAGCACAACTACAAAATCAACACCGAACACCGAGTAGGATTGAACCAGAAGTCATCCACAGGACCGAGCCTATGCCGGAAAAGTCGAATGCCAACGAATCGGGGGCTGACCCCTCCATTATAAAAATGTTCGAGGAGCTAACTAAACGGATTGAATCGGGAGAAAAGAAAATCGAGGCAAATGACAATAAAGTACAAACATACAACTCTCGAGTTGACCAAATACCGGGGGCACCGCCGATTCTAAATGGTATGGATTCAAAGAAATTCGTACAGAAGCCTTTCCCTTCAAGTGCAGCTTTGACACCCATTCCAAAACAATTTCGAATGCCAGAAATTCCCAAGTAGAATGGGACAATCGACCCAAATGAGCATGTCACTTGTTATACATGCGCAATAAAAGGGAATGACTTGGATGACGATGAGATTGAATCTGTTCTACTGAAGAAATTTGGAGAAAACTTGTTAAAAGGAGAAATGATATGGTACCACAATTTTTCGCCTAATTCCATCAATTCCTTCGCCATGCTTGCAGACTCCTTCGTAAAGGCACATGCAGGAGCAATAAAGGTTGTGACTAGGAAATCGGACCTCTTCAGGGTGAAACAAAAAGACAACGAAATATTGAGGGAATTCGTATCTCGGTTCCAGATCGAACGCATGGAACTACCACCGGTCACAGACGATTAGGTTGTTCAGGCCTTTACTCAAGGTTTGAACGAACGAAGTTCAGTGGCATCACGATAGCTAAAGCAGCATTTAATTGAATATCCAGCAGTATCCTGGGCCGATGTACATAATCGGTACCAGTCAAAGATCAGGGTCGAGGATGATCAATTGGGAACCCCTTCCGGTTCCGCTTATCCAAACAGGCCCATCAGCAGAACTCAAAGGGATATCGACAGAGAACCCCGGTCGAGCAGAGATCGGTATCAAACATACAACGAAGATCGTAGAAACAAAGGCCCGGGACACAATCCAATCTGAAATGATCGAAGAAACGGGTCGGGTCTCTACCTCTTAGGCGCCCACTACCCGCCTATCCTCCACCTCTAGATGACTATGCACGTGGAGTATTAAGTGGAATAAAGCTTGTAGCTTGAATCCCACCTCTTAATCATATACAGGTTTCGGAGAACCTTTCAATACCGCATAAATGCATCTCAGGTCCCAACTGATATAGCACATGACCCTGCAATCTGATTATTGATAGTGGACTCCCTTCACTTGGCGCGAAGCCACATGACACATTCCCATGATCCACGATACTAACTTTCATCGCTCGTAGGATACCGGTCATAAGATGCCTCAAGCCATTTATTTGGCGCATGCCATCCTCGTGATACTTAAACTCGCTTCCTCTAGTGCCTTGGTTGTGTACGTGACCTTCGCTAAATAGAAATCACATACGAACTACATAGTCTTTAATACTACCACCTATTTTAGATCTACATCCACCTCGTGACCCTGCCATAATTGTGATGATTAGGCAATTAACTAAACCTTCTTAATATCATACATATCAATTAGATGTCAGAACCTGCTGCACCCCAATGTGCACAGTTGAATGATCTCTCAATACTTCTGCATCCTCTATCTGGACGACACGTTGTAATAATGGCTAAGTAACCCTGGCTCTCTTATAACCCCTCTATAGTATTACGAACCGTTGGCGCATAATTGATACCGGGTGCGCAATTTCATACACGAGTGGATGCAAAAAAACATAAGATATATGCTTCAAGTTGAATAAATGTAACACGATGAGGAATGAAAGAAGTGACAATTTTTACTACTAGCTCTGTAGACTCTCGAAGATAAGTATAGACGTCTCCATACTGATCTGCAAGACTCTACTAAACTCGTTCGTGGCTCGTAAAACTTATGAACCTAGAGCTCTGATACCAACTTGTCACGACCCAAAATCCCACCACAGGCGTCGTGATGGCACCTAGTCTCTAAGACTAGGTAAGCCGATTTCAATTATATTTTTTTAAGCCGTTTTTGAAAAAAAAATTAAATAAGTAATTAAAACTAATAGCGGAACAAATATTAATATACAACCTCCTAAGACTGGTTGTACTGAGTTACGAACTCTAACTGAACACATAAAATATTCACGAGGACCTAATATACAATATTGTTTGATTAAAAATTAACATTGCAATGAAATGAAAAGACTCCAAGGGACTGCGACAACCAAGCATCTCTACCTTGAATCCTTATGATCCCGCTTTAACTCTGTCCAAGTCCGATATCTCCAATACCTGGCTCTGCACAAAAAAGTACAGAAGTGTAGAATGAGCACACCACAATGGTGCCCAGTAAGTATCAAGACTAACCTCAGTGGAGTAGAGACGAGGTACAGTCAAGACACTCACTAGTCTAATAGCCTGTGCAATAAGATATACAAAATAATAGGAAACAAATAACAATAAGGGCAACAAGAACACCATTAATAACGCTCAACAATTTATGAATATAAGTATACCCAATTGAATCAAGTATTTCAAATAAATATCTTTCACATATAATCCTTCCGAATAAATCTCTTTCGAATATAATTCCTTCAAATAAATATCTTTCAAATATTCTTCCTTTAAATAAATCTCTGTCAAATATAATTTATTCAAATAAATACCTTTCGAATGTAATTCTTTTAAATAAATCTTTTTGAATAAAAATCCTTCTAAATAAAAAGTCACCATGTGAAATTTCCTTTCATAATCATACAACTACGGGTCTCAGTGCATTTTCATAATTTTCATAAACACAGGTCTCATCTCACTTTCATATTTCCACGGCACTTCGTGCCTATAATTAAATCATCATATTTTTCCGGTACCTCGTGCCCTCATTTCATATCTCAACTGCATGGACAATTCATGTGCCGAATATTATTATCAATGCATATAAGATCCACACGATTAATTTATTTCCTATAAAGTAAGTTTAAAATTTTAAATCAAGTAAGAGAATCAACAAAGAAATAAATTTATTTTAGAAATTATTTGGGTGAAGAAAATAACATTTCAATTAAAATGAAGCACCTGATAGTTGGTGATTTGGATGTAGAACTTATAAGAACTAAAGCACACAATAATTCTTTTTATTCAAAACAACTTAACCTTGAAAACTAATAAAGACTAAAACCACAAATCCTCAAAGTCTCGTACAAGAGCCAAAGCCAACACATTACAACAAGTGATACAAACATATAATAGAATCAAATATTACATCACAGAAGAACATAATAATTTACCTATCACGGAAATACAAAAATAACCGAAGACAAGTTCAACCACAGAGAATGTCAACAAAGGCACTCCCGAGATACCGTCACATAATCCCAAAAGTAAATATGCAACAACAATATCCCCAGGCCATCATAAGTCATCACAATTCAATCCCCGACATAGCCCACCTTGTCTTGCCATGTGTGCAATAGTAAATTAAATTTCCGCCTTGTCTTGCCACACGTGCATAATAATATTCCCACCTTGTCTCGCCACATGCGCAACCCACACACACACACACACACACACACACACACACACACACACACACACACACATATATATATATATATATATATATATATATATATATATATATATATATATATATATATATATATATATATATAGCCCGCCTTGTCACGCCGCATGTGCATAAATCAATAGTAATAATAGCACAGCAGAAATCTCGTGCAAACACCCGAACAAAACTTCCCAACAATATAACGTGCGAAAATCACATCTCATAAATTGCACCTAAGTGCTCAGATATTACAACATATCACAAATTGCACATCAAATGCTCAATTATTATAACTTATCATATATTACACATCAACTGCTCAGTTATTAAAACTTATCACAAATTGCACATCAAGTGCTCAAATATTATAAATTATCACAACTTGCCACAAAAATTAACAATACCTTATTTTCCACAATAAGGAGCCAATGGCTCGACCATAATGTGCACAAAAATCTTAACAAATTATCTGGAAGTGGACAACTCAATAAAATAATATTTCACATAAAAATCAAGGTGGCAATCACACCAAATCATCATGTAAAAATAATTTCAACAAACAAGGATCTAGGCATGACAAATAGAGGATTTAATAAGTGCCAATAATTTCCAATTTAATACATAAGGGCGTCTAAGGATTTTTTTAATCAATAAAATTTGCATATATAAACCAAGTACGCACTCTTCACCTCGCGTACATGGTTTTCAATTATACAATTTGCACATAAGACTCAATGCCTAAGGGAAAATTCCCTCAATCGAGTTTGACCAAGACACTTACCTTTTTGAAGTTGTGCCAATATTCCAAAATCGCCTTCTTGCTTGAATTGGCTTCCGGACCACTCAAATCTATTCAAATCAATTGTATAACTTCATTAAAATTTATCGAAAATAATTTCGGATAATAAAATGTCGACTTAGAAATTTATTGTAAAAAGTCAACAAAAGTCAACGAGGGACCTGCCTTTCAGAACCCGACATAATTTTTATAGAATCCAAACACCCATTCCGATACGAGTTCAACCATACCAATTTTATCGAATTCCAATAAAAACTCAACCTCCAAATCTTAAATTTTCGTTTTTGGAAGATTTTGTAAAAATCTTGATTTCTTCCATTTAAATCTGAATTAAACGATGAATATAATCATTGATTCATGAAATATAATTACTTTAGGATATAGAACACTTACTCAAGTCAAAGTCTTGAAGAACTTCTCTAAAATTGCCCAAAACAGAGCTCTAAAATCTAAATCGACAAATGGCGAAATGACCATTTTTGGTACTTAACATTCTGCCCAGTTTCACACCTGCGGACTAATTTTTGCACCTGCGTGCTCGCTTTTGCGAGCGAAATCTTGCTTCTGTGAAGGCCACAGCCAACAAACACATCGCACATGCAGAATCCTTTACGCTTCTGCGCATTCGCAGGTGCAATGCAACATCCGCATCTGCGCAAATAGCCGCTTCTGCGCCATCCATTCCCGCTTCAGCGCTTCCGCTGGTGCGGGATTTTCTTCGCACCTGCGACCACTGTCATTCCCTTCCATCTTTGCTTCTGCGATGGCTCCCTCGCTTCTGCGTGGTCGCACCTATGCCCAAAATTCCGCAGGTGCGAATCCAACAGTTGCTGCCATTTTCCAGCAGCTTCTTCCAAGTCCGAAATTCTCCGTTAACCTTCCGAAATCCAACTGAGGCCCCCAGGACCTCAACCAATTATACCAACATGTTCCAAAATATAATACGAACTTAGTCGAGGATTCAAACCACATCCAACAATGCCAAAATTATGAATCACGCATCGAATCGAATTATATCTCTTCAAATCTTTCAACTTCTATATTTTTGCGCCGAATCGTATCAAATCAATTCGGAATGACTTCAAATTTTGCACAGTGTTCATAATTGACGTAATGAAGCTATTCCCATTTTCGGAATCATAATTGACGTAATGGAGCTAAAGAATTATCTTAGAAAATTATGAACACTGTGAGGAGAATGTAACAGCAATATTAGTCCGCCATGCGTTGGAACTCCTTTCGCATTGGATGATGTTCAGATTAGAGACAAGGTGGTTCATAAACGTTTATGAGAAAATGCCAAACTCTAATCCTCTTCTTCTCGAGCTTGCCAAGTTGGACTTCAACATTGTTCAAGCAACACATCAAGAAGATTTAAGAGATGTATCAAGGTGTGAATTCTCTCTCGCTATATATATAGATGTATGTATGTATCTATATATAATATATCTATCGTCAATACATAGGTTTAACAAATATCTGAATATTAATTAATTAGGAGAAACTAAAAAAGTATTTCTACTTAATTATTTAGAACATGTTTTTAATAATTTCTCATGTAGCATTGGTGAGTAATTAATTATATTTAAAGGTGGTGGAAGAACACATGCCTGGCAGAGAAGTTACCATTTTCAAGGGATAGATTGGCAGAGTGTTTCTTTTGTGTTACGACCCAAAATCATTGAAACATCGTAATGGCGCAAGACACTACTGTCAGGCAGGCCAACACCAATAATTAGTAAATTCTCATTTTAATATTTTGAATTCATAGTTATTCCCCTCAATTTAATAGCAGAAATTGGAGTTTACAAAATACGTAATAATATCTTTAAAAAATATTCCAATACAGTGCAACCCATAATCATCCAAAAACCCGATGTCACAAGTGCATGAGCATTTACTACGAATGTAAAATAAAATACAACAGTTGTCTGGAATACAATTGGACAAGAAAAATGTAAGTAATTTGAAGGAGACTCTGTTGGCCGCGGAACATCGTATAGAATGCAGCTCACCTAAGTCCCCTCCATAATTGCACCTCTGTGCCCATAAGGCCGCTAAACATATGTGTACCTGCACAAAATGTGCAGCAAGTGTAGCATGAGTACATAAATCAAAGCGTACCCGGTAAGTATCCCGCCTAAACTCGAAGAAGTAGTAACGAGGAGTCGACTCGGACACTTACTATGGGCTATAATCAATATACCAATGATATGATAAATTATGGACTTTTCATGAGGCAACGGTAAACACAATAACATGAGACAGGAAATTAATTCTCTTGTCAATAGGGGATTTCCAAATTCATTTTCATCTTTTAACAATTTATATCTCCGGCCAATGAGGCCATATAAAATTATCAATTTATCTCAGACCAGGGAGGCAATATCGTTATTTATAAATTTCAAGGCAAGTAATACAAGCATGCGCAAATCATGTCAAGGTCGTACGGTCGGATCCAACAATTATTTAAATTGTGCACTGCCAGATGGTCGGATGGCGTGAACCATAGATGCATCTATTTACTACCGAAGTGCTCGGCCCGATCCACAAATAACAATTATTCTCAAGAAAACACAAGTTTCTCATGTACAGTCAAGTATCTCATACAAACATTCAAGTAAGTGAATTTAATCTCACACCATTTTTTTATCAATTTCTATCATGGCCAAGTGATTATATTAGCAAGTAAGAGCACAAACATTCTACGTATAACATGATACGAGTCTTAAACTACCCAGACAATAACATAATAGTAGTTATGTACGGACTCTCGTCACCTCGTACATACGTAGCCCCCGCAATTTGGTACAAACATTTATTTAATTCACCTATGGGGTTAATTACCTCTTACAAGGTTAGAAAGGAGACTTACCTCGCTCCGAAGTTCCTTTTCAGGCTCCCAAGCTTTCCCAATAACTCGAACCGATACTCAATGCTCCAAAACTAGTAAATAAATATACAAATCCATGAATATATACTGTAATACTCCTTATAATCCAATGTATAACAAATTCCAACTCCATTCTAAAGGTCGTTAAAAAAATTACCCTCTGGTCCACGTGCCCGGATTCCGAAAATTTTCGAATATAAAATTTACCCACAACCTTATGTAATGACCCGACCGGTCGTTTTAAGCATTTACGCTCCTTTCAACTATTTAAAATCTTGAATAACTTCCTGCGAGGTATTATGACTTGTGTGAATTGTCGGTTTTGGTTTTAAGGTATTTCGGAGTTAGCTTGGAAGAATGAATTTTCATGTTGGAAGCTTAAGTTGAAATAGTTCACCGGATGTTGACTTATGTGTAAACGACTCCGGAATAGAGTTTTGAGGATTCCAATAGCCCCGTATGGTGAATTTGGACTTAGGAGCGTATCTGAAAAATTATTTGGAAGTCCGTAGTAGAATTTAGCTTGAAATGGCTAAAATAGAAAGTTGAGTTTGGAAGTTTGATCGGGGAGTTGACTTTTTGATATCGGGCTCGAAATCTAATTCTAGAAATTTGAATAGCTTCGTTATGTCATTTATGACTTGTGTGCAAAATTTGAAGTCATTCCGGATTGATTTGATATGTTTAGGCACAAAATATAGAATTTGAAAGTTCAAAGTTCATAGATTTTGATTTGAGATACGATTCGTCGTTTGGATATTGTTTTATATGGTTTGAGGCCTTGAGTAGGTCCTTGGTATGTTAAGGAACTTGTTGGTATGTTTGTACGGGGTCTCGAGAGCCTCGGGTAAGTTTTGGATGGTTAACGGATCATTTGTGGCCTTGGTGAGATTGCTGATATCTGTTGATGCATTTTTCGGATTTTCTCTTTTGTGTTCGCGAGTGAGCCCTTGCATTCGCGAAGAGAAATCTGAGGCAGGCAGGATTTACTCTTCGCATTCGTGAGGGGGTCTCACGTTCGCGAAGAGGAGTTGGGTTGTCCATCGCATTCGCGTTCGCGTTCGCAAAGGGAAACAATAATGGGCATGCGTTTTTGCCTTCGCGTTCGCGAAGCGGAGCTCGCGTTCGCGAAGAAGGGATCCGTAAAGCATCGCGTTCGCGAGCAGTGTCTCGTGTTCGCGAAGAGCAAATGTTGGACAGCACATTTTGTGCTTCGCGCACGCGAGGGACCTGTCGCGTTCGCGAAGAAGAGAGGTCTGGACAGAGAGTTTAAGTTTTGCAAATGGAACTTTGTCCCATTTTCAGTGTTTGACGGATTGGAGCTCGGGAAGAGGCGATTTTTAGGGGTTTTTCAAGGAAAACAATAGGGTAAGTGCTATACACTCAATATTGCTTAAATTACCCGAATCCATGTTTGTTTTTATCATTTAATTGGTGAATTAAGTTGGAAAGGTTTGAAAACCCTCTTGGTTTAAATAGAAGATTTGAAGGTCGAGTTGGGGTTGGATTTTGGTAAACTTAGTATGGTTAGACTCGTAGTTGAATGGGCTTCGAGATTTGGTAACTTTTGTCGGGTTCTGAGATGTGGGCCCCACGGGCAACGTTTGAACTAGATTTTGGAGTTTTATGGGAAATTAGTATTTTCTTATGGAATTAATTTCAATAAATTTTATTGAATGAATCGAATGAATTGTGGATAGATTCGAGGCGTTTGGAGGCCAATTCAGGAGGGAAAGGCATAGCGGAGTAAAGAATTACACGGTTTGAGGTAAGTAACACTTCTAAACTTGGTTCTAAGGGTATGAATCCCCGAATTTGGTATGATATAAATTGTTGAACGTGACTCACACGATAGGTGACGAACACGTAGACGTGCACCACAGAAATTATGTCTTTAATAAATCCTGTGAAGTTGTAAAATTAAAGAATCATGTTATTATATGAACATGTGGCACGTGTTAGAGGAATTGAGATGAGGCTTGTGATAAATATCGTGTTTAGGCTACGTCCCAATATTTTAGGACCCATGGGGTCGTGTTGTCGCTAAATCAATTAATCAAAAATATACATTTCACACTCAGTTATAATTGTCCATTGTGAGGATATTTATGGGATTGAGCTGGGCAATGCAACATGTCATAATGGCTTTATACATCATTATTATATAGATTGGGTTGCCCGCCTGCAGCAGGCCTTATTGGCTTTACTATTATATGGATCGGGGGTTGCCCGCCTGCAGCAGGCCTTATTGGCTTTACTATTATTTGGATTGGGGCTACCTGCCTGTAGTAGGCCTTATTGGCTTTACTATTTTACGGATCGGGGTTGCCCGCTTGCAGTAGGCCTTATAGGCTTTATTATTATACGGATCGGGACTGCCCGCCTTCAGTAGGCCATAAAGGCTTTATATCACGCATGGGCTAAATGAGCCCCTCCAGAGTCTGTACACAGCCCAGTGAGCATAGATGATTATATATATTCGGGATGGATTTGTTTAGGGCACAGACTTGCCTTACTTATTTATATTGTGACGAATTTACCTGGGGCATGCACTTGCCTTACTTATTTGTATTGTAATGAGTTATCTGGACATTGGATCTTGTCAGTATCATTTATATATAGGGATAAATTATCCCAGGGCTGGATTGGCCTTATACGGTACTGAGTGACCGACTGTCAGTCGATGTGTATTTATATACGGGTTGGAACACCCCTGGGCTGGATTGGCCATAAACGGTACCGAGTGACCAGATAATTTGTGACCAGTATTTACATGAGGTATTTCTATTGAGATGTCATATTCCTCATATCATGCAGTATTGATATATTTCATTTGTACTAAGTTTAACTGTTGAACTTGAAAGCATGCCTACATTTCTGTACCGAGCTCATCATTTCTTTCAGCCCAGAGGTTAGTCTTGTTACTTATTAATTTAGTTGTACTCATACTACACTCTACACCTCATGTGTAGATCCAGGTGCTTTCGGACACGGAGATTGTTAGATTTCAGAGTACTATCAGTTGGAGACTATAAAGGTAGTTGCTTGGCGTCCGCTGACCTTGTCTCTCTTTCCTTCAGTTGTTGTATTGTTCTATATTTTCAGACAGTGGTTTTTATCAGTCAATATTGTACTCATATTAGATGCTCATGTACTCAGTGACACCGGATTTTGGGAGTGTTATATTTGAAATTTGAGATTTCTTCTGCTGAATTTAATTATTTGTTTTCAAATTTCAAAGATATGGTGGATTATTGAGATTTTTGGCTTGCCTAGTATTGAGATAGGCGCCATCACGACAGGTGAGATTTTGGGTCGTGACAAGTTGGTATCAGAGCCCTAGGTTACATAGGTCTCACGACTCATGAGCAAGTTTAGTAGAGTCTTGCGGATCGATATGGAGACGTCTGTACTTATCTTCGAGAGGCTACAGAAACCTTAGGAAAATTTCACTTTCTTGTATTCTATCGTGCGAATTTGTTGATTCTGAAAACTAAATTTTTGTTATTTTAGTCTCTCACAGATAGTGAGGACACATACTACTGGATTGGACGGTCGGCCACCAGTGCCACCAGTTAGGGCCGCGAGAGGCTGGGGTCGTGGTAGAGGTCAAGGTGTAGCTCGTACCACAGTTGGACAAGCACCTGTAGTACCACCAGGTGCTCCACCTCAGGAGCAGATTCCGGATATAGCTGAGCCGACAGGATCAGCTCAGGCACCAGCTTTACCCATTGAGATTCCAAGCCTTCAGGAGACTTTGGCCCAGATATTGGCAGCTTCCAATGATCTTGCTCAGGTGGTTTCGGCTCAGGACGCACCTGCCGCTTCTCAGGCTGGGGAAGGTACTCATACCCACAATGCCCGTACTCCAGACCAGGTAATATAGGGACTCCAGATACCAAGGGCACTACCAGCCTAGCCGGCTGTAGTTGCTCAGGCCCCAGTAGTTCCTGTAATGGCAGATGATGAGCAGAGGAGACTTGAGATATTTGAAAGGCTTCGACCTCTACCATTTAGAGATACTGAGTCAGACAATGCTGGGGATTTTCTGGATAGGTGTCAACGGATGTTTCGGACAACGGGTATTCTGGAGACCAGTGAGGTCTCATTTACTACTTTTCAATTTTCTGGGGCTGCACTCAGATGGTGGGAGAATTACGAGAGATGTTGGCCTATTGGCGCAGCACCCCTTACTTGGCAGCAGTTCTCCATGGTATTTTTGGAGAAGTTCGTGCATCAGTCCCACAGAGAGGACCTGCGCAGACAGTTTGAGCAGCTTTGCCAGGGTGATATGTTCGTGACGTAGTACGAGATAAGATTTTCTGAGTTGGCTCGTCACGCAGTCTGGTTGGTTCCCAGTGATAGGGAGAGTATTAAGAGGTTCATTGATGGCCTCACATATTAGTTGTAGTTACTTATGACTAGGGAGAGAGTAACTGGTGCTACTTTTGATGAGGTAGTGGACATTGCTCGGCAGAAAGAGATGGTTCATAGCTAGGAACGTGGAGAGAGAGAGAGGTTAAGAGGCCTCGTGGTCCAGATGATTACAGCGGTGTTTCTTTAAGGGGTCAATTTTACCACGGTAGGGGTCGTTCTTACAGACACGCTCAGACGAGTCGTTCAGTTCATAGTGGTGCATCATCTAACCATGGTTCATACAATTCTCCTCAGAGTCAGTCATCTCTCAGTGCACTTCCAGCCCCGAGTATGCTCCGTGCACCATCAGTTCAAGGATTATACTAGGTCCTTCTGGTAATCATTCTGGTTCCCGAGGTCCGCCTCAGGACTCGCCACCATTCTTCCAGATGGAGTACTGTGAGTATGGAGAGCTGGGCCATGTGAGGAAATATTGTCCTCGCCATAAGCGAGGTACAGCTTAGCAGAGGAGTCAGGCTACTACTTCTATACCAGTTGCTCCACCACCCGCTCCGCTAGCTCAGGGTGGAACTTAGTTAGCTAGGGGTCACCCAAGAGGGGGAGGCCGATCAAGTGGCGGTCAGGGCCGATTATATGCTTTTCCTACTAGACCAGATGTCGTTGCTTTAGATGCAGTGATCACAAGTATTGTCTTATTGTGCCACAGGGAGGCATTTTTATTATTTGACCCTAGCTTTATCATATTTTATTCATTTCTGGATATGCCCTGTGAGTCCTTAGTTCACATGTTCATTTATCTACGCCGATGGGCGACACTATAATTGTGTACCGGGTGTATCAGTCGTGTATGGGAATTATTGGGGGACTAGACC
This sequence comes from Nicotiana tabacum, assembly GCF_000715075.1. NCBI lineage: Eukaryota > Viridiplantae > Streptophyta > Magnoliopsida > Solanales > Solanaceae > Nicotiana > Nicotiana tabacum. The sequence continues at coordinate 42,260,326 of NC_134101.1, forward strand.
TGAGTTGGTCTATTATTGCTTAGCATGGTCAATTTATATGTTAACTGGGTATAGTGAGATATCAGATGTTTTGTTTTATGGCCTTGAGCCAAGTGGGGAAGTATGCTATCTATAATTAGATTGCACGATTAGGTGTGGTGTTGGTTTTGGTCCGAGGCATACTTGTTGATTAGTTATGACTTGTAGAGGTTGAGATCGTGGATGACTCGAGTAAAAAAAATTCCTCTATGCGAGTTACATTGCACTTTATGAAAGTATGAAAACTATGGAATGAGTAAGTTGTTATTTTGAAGGATGTAGTGCACACGAAGTATGAAATTGATTGGTCGTGTTAAGGTAGGGTTACTTATTTGAGTGTTGATTGTGCTAAAGGAGCATATGTCCTTTGGCTTGTTCGGGAGGTACAATTTAGATTTGAGCATAGCTGTGTGTTGTGAGGGATTTAGATTTATAGGTATGATGTGGCAATTCATTCTTGAAAGGAAGATCACAAATTCTGAATGGAATGGTCAGTGTTATATATTTAGATGAATGTTATAGTTGCTCGGTAATCCCTGATAAGGGTGTGTGGTTGAAAGGGGATTTTTGTTTTTATTTACAGATATTCATAGGTATTATGATACTCTCCTGGTTGATAGAATGTTGATATTCAAATTATCGATATTATTGGCATGTGAGTTGTTCGTGCAGGTCCATATATTGATGCCATAGCATGTGAGTTATCTGTGCTAGTGATGTTAATGTGACCTCTAGAAAAGCTGGTTACTGTTATTAAACTTGTGTGTATGGGTTCCACTATATATAATGAGCTTATAGCATCACAGTTGTGGTGGTGCTTGTTGAACTTACAATACAGTTCTCTACTTTGAGACATCTTCCATTTTGGGTATGAGGTTGCGTAGTTGTGGATTGAGTTGTATTGGTGTGGCATGTCAATAGGATAGTTGTATTTAATAATATAAGGTCATTGGACCTAGAATGGGTACTATCAGGTTTGATTACGGTATATTCAGGAGTATAATATTGAAATGACTTAGAAAGTGATTATGGTTCTGGTTGGGGCGAGAGAGCTCCATGGTTAGTTGATCTGATGAGTGGTTATGAGTATTTGATTGTTTCTTTCATCATTGGCAGTGCACGATGGTTTTGGAATGAGGTTCTATTGAATGCGGGGTTTAAATACTTGTACTTGGTTGGTTTGGAGTAATTACTGTGATTGTGATCGAGAATGGTGTTGCGAGCATATGAGTTGTGTAGTATGTAATGTGATTATATCTAGGTTTATGACTATGGCTTGATACAGCTTGTTCAGACTTATACGGTATGTAAGATTTAGATCTTGGAAAGAATTTTGGGTATTATAAATTGGGCTCCATGTTTTGGGCTAAGGTTAAATTAATAATTTTTAGTCATGTTATGTTGTCAGGCCTATATAGAATAGGGTGACGTGGGATCACCCCCGGGTAAATACGTGGTAGATGGAATAGTGATGTGATAGCTTGGAAACAACTCTTGGCACATTCGAGAACAAACGTGTATTTAAGTGGGGGAGATTGTAATGACCCGACCGGTCGTTTTGAGCATTTACGCTCCTTTCAAATATTTGAAGTCTTGAATAACTTCCTACGAGGTATTATGACTAGTGTGAATTGTCGGTTTCTATTTTAAGGTATTTCAGAGTTAGCTTGGATGAATGAATTTTCATGTTGGAAGCTTAAGTTGAAATAGTTGACCGGATGTTGACTTATGTGTAAACGACGCTAGAATAGAGTTTTGAATATTCCAATAGCTTTGTATGGTGATTTTGGAATTAGGAGCGTGTCTGAAAATTTATTTGGAAATACGTAGTAGAATTTAGCTTGAAATGGCTAAAATAGATAGTTGAGTTTGGAAGTTTGACAGGGGAGTTGACTTTTTTATATCGGGCTCGAAATCTGATTCTAGAAATTTGAATAGCTTTGTTATGTCATTTATGACTTGTGTGCAAAATTTGAAGTCATTCCTGATTGATTTAACGGATCATTTGGATGAGTTTTGGATGGTTAACGGATCATTTGTGGCCTTGGTGAGATTGCTGATATCTGTTACTGCATTTTTTGGATTTTCTCTTTCGCGTTCGCGAGTGGGCCCTCGCTTTCGCGAAGAGAAATTTGAGGCAGGCAAGATTTACTCTTCGCGTTCGCGAGGGGGTCTCGCATTCGCGAAGAGGAGATGGGTTGTGCATCGCGTTCGCGTTTAGGGTATCGCGTTCGCGAAGGGAAACAATAATGGGCATTGGTTTTTGCCTTAGCGTTCGCGAAGAAGGGCTCCGTAAAGCATCGCATTCGCGAGCAATGTCTCGCGTTCACGAAGAGCAAATGTTGGGTAGCACATTTTGTGCTTCACGAACGCGAGGGACCTGTCACGTTCGCGAAGAAAAGAGGTCTGGACAGAGAGTTTATGGTTAGTTTTTGACGGATTTGAGCTCAGGAATAGGTGATATTTGGGAGTTTTTCAAGGAAAACAACGAGGTAAGTGTTCTTAACTCAATATTGGTTAAATTACCCGAATCCATGGTTGTTTTTATCATTTAATTGGTGAATTAAGTTGAAAAAGTTTGAAAACCCTCTTGGTTTAAATTGAAGATTTGAGGGTCGAGTGTCAGGACCCAATTTCACCTATAGGTCATGATGGCGCCTAACACTACAGCTAGGCAAGCCAACTTAATAAATTAAGCATACATTGACCAAATTTAAAACAAAGAAAATAATAAAATACCAAATTCTACCAATGTGTGTGTCAAGACCTGGTGTCACAAGTGTATGAGCATCTAGTAGATTATACAAAACCTCAAATACTGTCTGAAATAAAAATAGATAGAATAACAAATACAAGGAGAGACACTAGTAGCTGCAGAACGGCTCAGAAAGGAAGCTCACCACTATGCCCCTGGATAACGTGGGTGTAAGACGATAGGTCCCCCACTAGTACTTGCCTCAGATCCTGCACAAAAAGTGCAGCAAGTGTAGTATGAGTACGTAAACAACGTGTACTCAGTAAGTATCAAGCCTAATCTCGAAGTGGTAGAGACGAGATGGCCGACTTTGACACTCACTATGGGTCAATAATAATAATTGAAATACAACTAGAATATTTAAATCAACATGATTTACAGAATTTACAATAATTTATTTAACCAGCGGGAATAATCAAATTCCTTCAAATGCAAAAATTCTCAATATATTAATTAAATTCATTCAATACAAAAAATTTCCAATTTATAAATTAAATCTCATTTACAGGAATAACAATCAATTCCTTAACAAGCAGGAATAATAATTCATTAAATTCCAAGGATTTTCCAATTTATCAATTAGATTCGCAAGCTGAAATAAACTATTAAAGTATCGTGTAATTATTTTTATTAAGCACGATTTTTTCCGAGGACGTACAGCCCGATTCAGAGTGTCGTGTACACTGCCGAGGGACGTGCGGCACAATCCATAGATGCATCTATCCTGTCGAGGCATTCGGCCCGCTCCAAGAGAAAGGAGGACATTTTCTTATGTACCTCCAGAAGGAGAGTATATTTATTATAAGATAAATTCGGGAGGAAGAACAATTTCTTTTAATAATTAATTAATTTAAACGGAAAATCAAGCATATGAGATTTTCCATCGTTTAATATCTTTATCCAACAATTCACAATATATTCATATATATATATATCAATTAATATTAATTAAACAAAAAATATAATTTACACAAGTAATTCATGCTTTGAGTCCTAAACTACCCGGACTTTAGCATTAATAGTAGCTATACACGGACTCTCGTCACTTCGTGCATACGTAGCCCACGCAATTAGCAACAATTATTCAATTTAATCTCTATGGGGTAATTTTCCCCTCACGAGATTAGACAAGAGACTTACCTCGTCTCAAAGTCCACTTTCCGATTATCTCGTCGCATAAAATTCTCGATTCGATGCCGAAAACTCTGAAACTATTCAAAAGTTATATAAAATAATTAATAAATGCTAAATGATTCGAAATTTATCTATTAAATAAATTACCTTATCCAAAATGGTAAAATTCCTAAAATTCACCTCGGGCCCACGTGATCAGATTCTAGAAATTTTCGGATGGAAACATTACTCATATACTCAAGAACTCAAATATATAATTTTCATCCAATTCCATAACTATTTTCGTGGTTAAAATCCCATTTTTATAAAAATCTCGGTTTTTCATCTAAAACCTTGATTTCTAAGATTTACTAGTTATAATTTACCCATAATCTATGTATTTAACTCAAAGGGTGTAGAATTAACTTACCTCCAAGTTGTTAGTTGAAATATCCTCACAAAAAGCTCAAAAAGCGCCCAAGAATGGAAGAAAATAAACTCAAAATGACTGAGCCCCGATTGTTAACACATTCTGCCCAACAATCATTTTTGCACCTGCGGACCGTGTACCACACCCATGGCTTTCGCACCTGCAAAAAATCCTCGCAGGTGCGAGTTTCACTTGCCTGGGCCAAGGTCGCTTCTGTGCACCCTTCTTCGCACCTGCGCGTTCGCAGGAGGGCAAATTCTCCGCTTCTGCGCTCGATTGCCCCCTTCTCATTTCCGCTTCTGCTCATCTGCGAGGTTCGCTCCTGCGAGCTACTGCTGCACCTGCGAGTGTCGCACCTGCGGCTGGCCAAGCGTAGGTGCAATTCTGACAGTAGCTGGAGGCTTTGATTTTGGCTCCCAACTTCCAATTGGTCCGAGCCTCGTCTGATTAACACTGAGGACCTCCGGGGCCCCGTCCGAACATACCAACAGGTTTGTAATCATAAAATGGACTCGCTCGAACTCTCGGAACACGTAAAACAACATCAAATCTAAGAATCATACCCTAAACCAAATTGATTCAAACTTAAGAATTTCAAGTTCTTTAATTTACTTCCAATGCGAAATATACTTTTGCGTGCAAGTCTTAAATCACTATACGGAATTGTTCCCAAACTCGGAATTCCAAACGGGCTTCAATTACTCGAAAACCTACCACAAACCAAATTTAAAAAAATTTAAACCTTCAAATAGTTGATGGTTTTACTATTAAGCGTCAAAATGCTCCCGGGTTATTTAAAACCCGATTCGGACATACGCCCAAGTCCAAAATCATCATACGAACCTATTGGAACCGTCAAATCCCGATTCCGTGGTCGTTTTCTCAAAATGTTGACCGAAGTCAAACTTGTCCACTTAACGCTAACTTAAGGAACCAAGTGTTCCGATTTCAACCCACACACTTCCAAATCCTGAACCAACCATCCCCGCGAGTCATAAATTAATAAAAACATGTTTGGGGAGTTTTATTTTAGGGAACATGTTTCTAAAAGTTAAAATGACCGGTTGGGTCATTACATTCTCCACCTCTTAAACAAACGTTCGTCCTCGAACGACTTTAGAATAATACCTAAAGTGCTAAATAAGTGTGGATATTTGCTCTGCATGTCCTCCTAGTCCTCCCAAGTCACTTCCTTAATTGGTTGGCCCCTCCACTAGACCTTTACTGTAGAAATCCTCTTGGACCTCAACTGGCAAACTTGTTTATCAACAATGGAAAATGGCTCTTCTTCATAACCCAAACTCTTATCTAGTTGAACTGTGCTGAAGTCCAACACATGTGATAGGTCAGCATGATACTTCTGGAGCATAGATATATGGAAAATCGGATGAACTCCTGATATACTGGGAGGCAATGCAAGCTCATAAGCGACCTCCCCAACTCGTCTCAACACCTAAAATGGGCCTATAAACCTTGGGCTCAACTTGCCCTTCTTCCCGAATCTCATAATTCCCTTCATCGGCGAACCCTTCAAGAGAACTTTTTCACCTACCATAAATGATAAATCACGCGTTTTTTGATCCGCGTAACTCTTCTATCTGGACTGTGTTGTACGAAGTCGCTCCTGAATCAACTTTACCTTTTCCAAGGCATCCTTTACCAAATCAGTACCATATAACTTAGACTCACCGGGCTCAAACCATCCGAAAGATGAATGGCATCGACGGCCATATAAAGCCTCAAATGGAGCCATCTCGATGCTGGATTGGTAACTGTTATTATAAGCAAACTCGGCCAAAGGAAGGAAACCATCCTAGTGACCTCCAAAGTCAATCACACATGCCCTGAGCATATCCTCCAAAATTTGAATTGTCCGCTCTGACTACCCATCGGTCTGCGAATGAAAGGTTGTGCTGAGCTCTACACGGGTCCCTAATTCACTCTGTACTGCTCTCTAGAAATGTGAAGTAAACTGAGTGCCTCTATCTGATATGATGGAAATTGGCACACCATGCAATCGAACTATCTCTTGAATATAAATATGGGCCAACATTTCTAAAGTATACGTAGTCACAACAGGAATAAAATGTGCCGACTTGGTCGACCCGTCAACAATCACCCAAACCGTATCAAACTTCCTCAACGTCCGCAACAATCCAACTACAAAGTTCATAGTAATTCGTTCCCATTTCCACTATGGTATGGTCATCTGCTGAAGTAGGCCACCTGGCCTCTACTGCTCATATTTAACCTGCTGGCAATTTAGACACCTAGCTACATACTCAACTATGTCCTTTTTCATTCGTCTCCACTATCAATGCTGCCTCAACTCACAATACATCTTTGTAGCACTTGGATGAATAGAATACCGGGAACTATGTGCCTCCTCCAGGATCTTTTTCCTCAGTTCATCCACATTAGGAACACACAGACGATCCTGGAGTCGCAGAACACCATGCGCACCAATAGTAGCTTCCTTGGCACCACCTCATAGTACTGTTTTTCAAAAAACCATTAAGTGTGGATCATCATACTGGCGAGCCTTGATATGCTTAAATAGTGAAGACTGAGCTACGACACATGCAAGAACTCGGCTGGGCTCTAAAATATCTAGCCGCACAAGTCTGTTGGCCAAGGACTGGATATCCAAAGCTAATGGCCTCTCTTCTGCTAAAATGAAAGCCATACATTTGCTTTACCTCCGCCTTTCTACTCAAGGCATCTGCAACAACATTTGCTTTACATGGACGATATATGATAGAAATATAATAATCTTTTAGTAATTCCATCCATCTATGCTGCCTCAAATTTAAGTCCTTCTACTTGAACAAATGCTGCAAATTGCGATGATCAATATAAACTTCACAAGACACCCCATAAAGATAATGCCTCCAAATCCTAAGAGCGTGAACAATCGCAGCTAACTCCAAATCATGTACCGGATAATTCTGCTTGTGGGGCTTCAACCGACGTGAAGCATATGTAATAACTCGCCCTTCCTGCATTAATACACAACCCAAACCAATGTGTGAAGCATCGCAATACATTGTATACATTCCCGAACTAGAAGGTAACACTAACACTGGTGCTGTAGTTAATGTTGTCTTGAGCTTTTGAAAGCTTGACTCACAATCATTGGACCATCGGAACTGAATACCCTTCTGGTTTAATTTGGTCAAAGGTGTTGCAATAGATGAAAAACCTTCCATAAACCAACGATAATAACCTGCTAAACCCAGAAAACTCCTGATCTCAATCACTGAAGTGGGTCGATGCCAATTCTGAACTGCCTCAATCTTTTTGGGATCAACTCTAATACCTTCACCCGATAAAATATGTCCCAAAAATGCTACAGACTCTAGCCATAACTCACATTTATAGAACTTAGCATATAGCTTTTGTTCCCGCAATGTCTGAAGCACTACACTCATATGTTGCTCATGTTCATCCTTACTGCGCGAGTAAATCAAAATGTCATCAATGAAGACAATGACAAACGAATCAATATATGGCCTGAATACCCTGTTCATCAGATCCAAAAATACTGCTGGGGCATTAGTTAAACCAGCGAACATTACCAGAAACTCATAATGACCATATCTAGTACGGAAAGCAATTTTCGGAAAATCCGAATCTCGAATCTTCAACTGATGATACCCTGACCTCAAGTCGATCTTAGAGAACACCCTAGCACCCTGCAATTGGTCAAATAGGTCATCAATACGCGGCAACGGGTACTTGTTCTTAATAGTAACTTTGTTCAATTAGCGATAGTCAATACACATTCTCATTGTGCCATATTTCTTCTTCACAAATAATACTGGTGCACCCCAAGGTGGTACACTCGGTCTGACGAACCCTTTGGCTAGTAACCCTTCAAGCTGTTCTTTCAACTCTTTTAATTCTTTCGGAGCCATACGATACGGTGGAATAGATATAGGCTGAGTATCTGAAGCCAAGTCAATACAGAAATCAATATCCCGATCAAGTGGCATACCTAAAAGATCTAAAGGAAATACATAGGAGAACTCCCGAACTACTGGCACTGAATCAGTAGCTGGAGTCTCTACAAAAGTATCTCGAACATAGGCTAGATAAGCCAAACAACCCTTCTCAACCATGTGTTGAGCCTTTATAAAAGAAATTACCCGATTAAATAAACTAACCGATGAACCATTCCACTCTAGCCTAGGCAAAGATGGAATAGCCAAGGTAACAGTTTTGGCATGACAATCTAGAATAGCATGATATGGAGATAACCAGTTCATACCCAGAATAATTTCAAAATCGGTCATCTCGAGCAATAAAAGATCTACTCTAGTTTCATAACCACAGAATGTAATAATACAAGACCAGTAGACCCGGTTCACAATAACAGAATCGCCTACATGAGTGGACACATAAACAGAAGTACTCAAGGACTCACGAGAAACACCCACGAATGGAGAAAATAGAGATGACACATATGAATACGTGGATCCTGGATCAAATAATACTGAGGCATCTTTGCCGAAAATAGAAATAATACCTGTAATCACAACATCTGAGGCCTCTGCATCTGGTCTAGCCGGAAAAGCATAGAACAAAACTGGAGCGCCAACTGGCTGGCCTCCGCCTGGCTGACCTCCACCTCTAGGACAGCCCCTAACCACCTGTCCTCCACCTCTTGGTGGTCAGACTACTGGTTGAGCAACTGGTCCGGTAAGCATAGGCTGCTGACCCTGCTATACTGGTCTACCCCGAAGCTTGGGGCAAAACCTCCACATGTGACTGGGATCCCCGCACTCATAACAACTCTTTGGTGCGATGGGCTGTTGACTAAGAGTCTGGCCCTGGGGACCTAAATACCCACTGGAAGGACCCTGAATAGCTGGTGGGCGGTAGGAACTCTCTGGTATAGCACTGAGATAAGGTCGCACTGGAGTACCTCGAGGAGGTGGTGGTGCTAGATATGGGGGTCTGCTGGACTGCCCCTCTCACGAACTGACCTCTGCCCCCAGACGGAGTACCGCTAAACTCTCCAGAGTACCTGAACCGCTTATCTCTCTTAATATGCTCTCGGCTCCGCTGACGCACACCCTCAATCCTCCGGGCTATCTCTACAACTAGCTCATAAGAAGTACCCATCTCAACCTCTCTAGCCATAGTGGCCTGAATACTAGTATGTAAACCAGCTACAAACCTCTGCACTCTATCCGCCTCAGTAGGGAGTATCATAAGTGCATGGCGAGATAATTCAGAAAACCTCGCCTCATAATCGGTCACTGACATCTGACCCTGCTGGAGCGGCTCAAACTGAAACCGCAACTCTTCCCTCTGGGAGGGTGGAATACACCTATCCAGGAAAATACGAGTGAACATGTCCCAAGTCATGGGAGGAGAATCTGCTGTTCTGCCAAGAACATAAGACTGCCACCATCTACGGGCTCTGCCCTCTAGCTGAAAAGTAGCAAAGTCTACCCCATGAGACTCCAATATCCTCATGTTATGCAGTTTTTCCTTGCAACGATCAATGAAGTCCTGTGGATCCTCATGTCGCTCACCCCCAAAGACAGGAGGATGTAGTCTAGTCCATCTGTCCAATAGATTCTGAGGATCAGCGACTACAGCTGGCTTGGGCTCAAGTGTAGCTGCTGTCACTGGCTGGGCTCCACCCATGGGTAGTGCACCCTAGGTATGATATACAGTAATTGCCTATCTATGAGCCTGCATGGTAAGGGTCTGTGTTCCCCCGCCCGCCTGAGATATGGTTAGGTCTGCCGGAAATAAATCGGCCTGAGTCATATTGTCCATGTACCACAGCATACGACCCATGACATCCTGAAATCCCGATGCAGATGTGAAATCCACTGGAGCTGGCTCTGCCATAGGCACCTCATCATGTTCTTCAACAATGGGGTTCTCTGGTGGACCCACTGGCGGCATAACTGGAAATGTCCTGGGACGTCCTCGCCCTCTACCACGGGTTGGAGCCCTCCCTCGGCCTATACCTCGGCCTCTAGCAACTGGGGGAGTAGCTCTTCCCTGGCCTGGAACCTAATTCGAGCGCGTTGTCACCATCTAAGAGAGAATAAGAGAAGGATATTTAGAACTACATCAATTGCACGATGGAATATGAAGAAAGGTAATTTCCTAACACCCTATAGCCTCTCGAAGATAAGTACAGACATCTCTGTACCGATCCGCAATACTCTATTAGGCCTGCTCATAACTTGTGAGACCTACGTGAACCTGACTCTGATACCATGTTGTCACAACCGAATTTCACTTAGAGGTCATGATGGCGGCCAACACTACAGCTAGGCAAGCCAACTTAATAAATTAAGCATACATTGACCAAATTTAAAACCAAGAAAATAATAAAATACCAAATTCTACCAATGTGTGTGCCAATACCTGGTGTCACAAGTGTATGAGCATCTAGTAGATTATACAAAACCTCAAATACTGTCTGAAATAAAAATAGACAGAATGAAAAATACAAGGAGAGACACTGAACGCGGAGCCCGTTCCGAATGCTTCTACGATCCGGAAGTTCTCGCGAAGAGAATAAGATGCTGCTCCCCTTCCCTCTTTCTTTTCCCGCTTTGCTAATCTTCCCCTCTAACGCAGGCCGGGCGGCGACGGGCGCGGGAGGAAGAAACCTAAGAGAAGACGAAGCAGTGATAGCTAACGCTTTGTATTCAGCTTCTGCACTAGCACGGGCAACTGTTGGTTTCTTTTTAGAGCCCCAAGAAATTAGATTGTCACCAAAGTAAATGCAGAATCCAGTGGTTGAGCGACGAATTGTTGGACAACCAGCCCCGCATAAGAGTAACAAAAAAAAGTGTTGAGATAGGGCGATGAGGAAATCTAAGACCATAATATAATGGAGAGTGCCTTTCAAATACCTTAAAATGCGTTTAAGACACTGATCATGAGTAGCTGCAGAACCGCTCAGAAAGGGAGCTTACCACTATGACCCTGGATAATGTAGGTGTAAGACGATAGGTCCCCCACTAGTACTTGCCTCAGATCCTGCACAAAAAGTGCTGCAAGTGTAGTATGAGTACGTAAACAACGTGTACCCAGTAAGTATCAAGCCTAATCTCGAAGTGGTAGAGACGAGATGACCGACTTTGACACTCACTATGGGTCAATAATAATAATTAAAATACAACTAGAATATTTAAATCAACATGATTCACAGAATTTACAATAATTTATTTAACCAGCGGGAATAATCAAATTCCTTCAAATGCAACAATTCTCAATATATTAATTAAATTCATTCAATTCAAATAATTTCTAATTTATCAATTAAATCTCATTTACATGAATAACAATTAATTCATTAACAAGTAGGAATAATAATTCATTAATTTTCAAGAATTTTCCAATTTATCAATTAGCTTCGCAAGCTGAAATAAACTATTAAAGTATCGTGTAAATATTATTATTAAGCACGATTTCTGTCGAGGACGTACGGCCCGATCCGGAGTGTCATGTACACTGTCGAGAGACGTGCGGCACGATCCATAGATACTTCTATCCTGCCGAGGCTTTCGGCCCGCTCCACAAGAAAGGAAGACATTTTCTTATGTACCTCCGGAAGGAGAGTATATTTATTATAAGATAAATTCGGGAGGAAGAACAATTTCTTTTAACAATTAAATAATTTAAACGTAAAATCCTTTTAACAATTAATTGATTTAAACAAAAATCAAGCATATGAGATTTCCATTCTTTAATATCTTTATCTAACAGTTCACAATATATTCATATAGATATCAATTAATATAAATAAATCAAAGAATATAATTTACACAATTAAGGCATGCTTTGAGTCCTAAACAACCCGGACTTTAGCATTAATAGTAGCTACGCACGGACTCTCGTCACCTCGTGCGTACGTAGCCCCCGAAATTAGCAACAATTATTCAATTTAATCCCTATGGGGTAATTTTCCCTTCACAAGATTAGACAAGAGACTTACCTCGTCTCAAAGTCCACTTTTCGATTATCGCATCGCGTAAAATTCTCGATTCGATGCCGAAAAATCCGAAACTATTCAAAAGTTATATAAAATAATTAATATATGCTAAATGATTCAAAATTTATCTATTAAATAAATTACCTTATCCAAAATGGTAAAATTCTTAAAATTCACCCCGGGCCCACGTGCTCGGATTCTGGAAATATTTGGATGGAAACGTTACCCATAATCTCAAGAACTCAAATATATAACTTCTATCCAATTCCATAACTATTTTCGTGGTTAAAATTTTATTTTTATAAAAATCTAGGTTTTTCATCTAAACTCTTGATTTCTAAGATTTACTAGTTATAATCTACCCATAATATATGTATTTAACTCAAAGGGTATAGAATTAACTTACCTCCAAGTTGTTAGTTGAAATATCCTCTCAAAAAGCTCCAAATTCGCCCAAGAATGGAAGAAAATGGGCTCAAAATGACTGAGCCCAAATTTTTAACACATTCTGCCCAACAGTCATTTTCGCACCTGCGGACCGTATACCGCACCTGCGGACCGTGCACCGCACCTGCAGAAAATCCTCGCAGGTGCGAGTTTCACTCGCCTGGGCCAAGGTCGCTTTTGCGCACCCTTCTTCGCACCTGCGCATTCGCAGGTGCGCAAATTCTCCGCATCTGCGGTCGATTGCCCCCTTCTCTTTTCCGCTTCTGCACACAAAAACTCGCATCTGCGAGGTTCTCTCCAGAGAGCTACTGCCGCACCTGCGAGTGTCGCACGTGCGGCTTGCCAAGCTCAAGTGTGATTCTGACAGTAACTGGGAGCTTCAGGTTTGGCTCCCAACTTTCAACTTGGTCCGAGCCTCGTCCGATTAACACTCGGGACCCCCGGGGCCCCGCCAGAACATACCAACAGGTTTGAAATCATAAAACGGACTCGCTCGAACTCTAGGAACGAGTAAAACAACATCAAATCTAAGAATCATACCCTAAACCAAATTGATTAAAACTTAAGAATTTCAAGTTCTTCAATTTACTTCCAATGCGCCGAAATATACTTAAACTACTCGGAATAACATGAAATTTTGCGTGCAAGTCTTAAATCACTATACGGAACTATTTCCAAACTCGAAATTTCAAACGGACTTCAATTACTCAAAAACCTACCCCAAACCAAATTTAAAGAATTTTAAACCTTCAAATAGTTGATTCTTTTACTATTAAGCGTCAAAACGCTCCCGAGTTATCCAAAACCCGATTCGGACATACGCCCAAGTCCAAAATCATTATACGAACCTATTGAAACCGTCAAATCCTAATTCCGTGGTTGTTTTCTCAAAATGTTGACCGAAGTCAAACTTGTATACTTAAAGCTAACTTAAGGAACCAAGTGTTTCGACTTCAACCTACACACTTCTAAATCCCGAACCAACCATCCCCGCGAGTCATAAATTAATAAAAACATGTTCGGGGAGTTTTATCTAAGGTAACGTGTTTCCAAAAGTTAAAATGACCGTTGGGTCATTACATCGAGTTGTTGTCGAATTTTGGTAAACTTAGTATGGTTAGACTCGTGGTTGAATGGGCTTCCAGATTTTGTAACTTTTGTCGGGTACTGAGACGTGGGCCTCATGGGCATGTTTTGAGCTAAATTTCAGATTTTTATGGAAAATTAGTATTTTCTTATGAAATTAATTCCAATAAATTTTATTGACTGAATCGAATGAATCGTGGATAGATTTAAGGCGTTTGGAGGCCAATTCACGAGGCAAAGGCATAGCGGAGTAAATAATTACACGGTTTGAGGTAAGTAACACTTCTAAACTTTGTTCTAAGGGTATGAATCCCTGAATTTGGTATGATATAAATTGTTGAAGGTGACTCACACGATAGGTGACGAAACGTAGACGTGCACCATAGAAATTGTGTCTTGAATAAATCCTGTGAAGTTGTAAAATTAAAGAATCATGTTATTATATGAACATGTGGCACGTGTTAGAGGAATTGAGCTGAGACTTGTGATAAATATCATGTTTAGGCTATGTGTCGATATTTTAGGACCCATGGGATCGTGTTGTCGTTGAATTAATTGTTCAAAAATATACATTTCACACTTAGTTATAATTGTCCATTGTGAGGATATTTATGGGATTGCGTTGCGCAACGCAGCAAGCCATAATGGCTTTATACATCATTATTATATGGATCGGGGTTGCCCGCCTGCAGCAGGCCTTATTGGCTTTACTATTATTTGGATTGGGGCTGCCCGCCTGCAGCAGGCCTTATTGGCTTTACTATTTTATGGATCGGGGTTGCCCGCCTGCAACAGGCCTTACGGCTTTATGATTATACGTATCGGGACTGCCCGCCTGAACTAGGCCAAATTGGCTTTGCATTACGCTTGGGCTGAAGGAGACCCTCCGGAGTCTGTACACACCCCCAATGAGCATAGATGATCATCGATATTCGGGATGGACTTCCCGGGGCATGGACTTGCCTTACTTAGGACTTGCCTTACTTACTGCTTATATATATATATTTGGGATGGATTTTCCTAGGGCATGGACTTGCCTTACTTATTTGTATTGTAATGAGTTATCTGGACATTGGATCTTGTCAGTATCATTTATATATAGGGATAAATTATCCCAGGGCTGGATTGGCCTTATACGGTACTGAGTGATTGACTGTCAGTCGATGTGTAATTATATACGGGTTGGAACACCCCTGGGCTGGATTGGCCATAAACGGTACCGAGTGACCGGATAATTTGTGACCAGTATTTACATGAGGTATTTCTACTGAGATGTCATATTCCTCATATCATGCAGTATTGATCTATTTCACTTGTACTGAGTTTAACTGTTGAACTTGAAAGCATGCCTACATTTCTGTACCATTACTTTTACTGGATTATAACTGCAGAGCTCATCATTTCTTCCAGCCTAGAGGTTAGTCTTGTTACTTATTGATTTAGTTGTACTCATACTAGACTCTGCACCTCGTGTGCAGATCCAGGTGCTTTCGGACACGGAGATTGTTTAGATTTCAGAGTACTATCAGTTGGAGACTTTCAAGGTAGTTGCTTGACATCCGCTGATCTTGTCTCTCTTTCCTTCAGTTATTGTACTGTTTTATATTTTCATACAGTGGTTTTTATTAGTCAATCATTGTACACATATTAAATATTCACATACTCAGTGACACCGGGTTTTGAGAGTGTTATATTTGAAATTTAAGATTTCTTCCGCTGAATTTAATAATTTGTTTTCAAATTTAAAAGATATGGTGGATTATTGAGATTTTCGGCTTGTCTAGTATTGAGATAGGTACCATCACGACATGTGAGATTTTGGGTGGTGACACCTTACGAACTCAAATATATGACTTATGTCCAATCCCAAGCTCAAATTCGTGGTAAAATCCAAATATACCAAATTCTAGGTTTTCTACCCAAACCTCACAATTTCTACTAATTTTCATGTCTAAATCCATATATTAACCATGTATTTAACTTGCAATAGGTGGGAATTAACTTATCTCCAAGTTGCTAGGTGAATTCTCCTCTCAAGAAGCTCCAAAGATCGTCCAAGAATGAAGTAATGAGCAAAAATGCTCAAATCCCCGCTTTATACACTCACTGCCCAGCGAGCATCGCGCCCGCGGCAAAATTCTTTGCGCCTGCGGCTTCACGCCCGTGATGAATGTTTCGCACCTGCGGCTTCGCACCCACAATGGCATTTTTCGCAACTACGGTTTCGTACCCGCGATGGCTTTTTCGCACCCGCGATGGATTTTTCGCACCTGCAGCTTCGCCCCCGCGATGGATTATCACACCAGATATCAGCTGCCTCAACTCTTCTTCAAATTCCAAATTCGATCTGTTAACCACCCGGGAGCCCTCGGGACCTTACTCAATTATACCAACACATCCCAAAATACATTACGAACTTAGTCGAGCCTTCAAATCACATCAAACAACGTCGAATTCATGAATCGCACCCCATTTCAAGCCTAATGAACTTTAGAATTTCAAACTTCTATATTCGATATCGAAACCTATCAAACCGCGTCCGATTCACCTCAAATTTTTCACACAAGTCATAATTGGCATTACAGACCTACTCCAACTTCCGGAATTAGATTCTGACCCCGATATTAAAAAGTCTACTTCCGGTCAAACTTCTCAAAAACCTCCAAATTTCTAAATTTCGCCGAACGACTCCAAAATGACCTACGGACCTCCGAATCCAGTTCCGGACGCGCTCCCAATACTGAAATCACCATACAGAGCTATTCACGGACTCAAAAATTCCAAACGGACATCGATAATATCGAAATGCACTTCAACCCAAATTTATGGAATTCTTTCAAAATGCTAACTTCTGCAATAGGTGCCAAAACGCTCCCGGGGCATCCAAAACCCGATCCGAACATACTCCCAAGTCTGAAATCATCATACGAACCTGCTGGAACCTTCAAATCCCAATTCTGAGGCCGTTTACTCTAAAATCCAATCTTAGTCAATTCTTTCAACTTAAGGATTTCGAAATAAAAATTTTCTTTCCAAATCAACTCCGAACTTTCCGAAATTAAATTCCGACCACGCGTACAAGTCATAAAACATGAAGTGAAGCTACTCTAGACCTCAAACCACCGAAAACGCGCTAGAGCTCAAAACAACCGGTCGGGTCGTTACATTTTGGGCAGCAAGGAAAGTATTTGAGCCTCAACAAGGACACTGCCGAATAATGCTGACAAAGATCAATGCTCTTGTTACAACCATTGATGATATTTATGGGACTTATCATGCGTTACAACTCTTCACTAATGCTATAGAAAGTTAATTTTATGAGAGCAACTACATCTCTAACTTCATTTATCTTGATTTACAGTTAACACAAACCATGCGTTACTCAACTCCCATGATTAAGAGACTAACATTTTCAAGATTTTTTTCTAATTAGCTTCTTCTTTTCACGTACGTTCAAATTTTTGTAGACTAGCTATGTTGGGTCTTGAAAAGATGTACTTGCTCTAATAATTAATTGACCCCTCTATTCACGTTCGGTTAGAATGTAAAAATATATTTTTCTGGTTATAATTAATACATTCAGATGGGAGCTAAAAGCAATGGAGCAGATTCCAGAATACATGAAAGTAATGTACCTTGCGTTGTTCTACACAATCAATGAAATGGCGTATGAAGTTCTTAAAGAGCAGGGTATCAACGTCCTACCCTACCTTACAAAATCAGTAAGAATTCATATCGTTGTATTTAGAATATATGTTTTGTCCCAGAGATTAAACATGCCTATTTTATTAATTTCCTATATATCTAATATGCTATTTGAAACGCATGCACGTTAATTAATTAGTGGGCAGACTTGTGCAAAGCTTACTTATGAGAAGCAAGATGGTACTATAATGGACATAGTCAACTCTGCATGAATACGTGGATAACGCATGGATCTCAATTGCAATTCCTATGATATTAATCCATGCATTCTTCTTAGTTACCAACCCAATTACCAAAGAGGAATTGGAATCACTAAGCAAGTACCCAGACATAATTCGCTGGTCTTCAACAATTGTTCGCTTCGCTGATAATTTAGGGACACCATCGGTATGCTTTTATACCTTTTCCTTCACATGAAATTTGTACGGCTCCTCATTCTAATCTATTTTATGGTCCAATTGAATATATGGAGATATATGTGACTAAAGAAAGATATTTCAAAATTTATAAATGTTATAGCGTTTTAAAAACTTTCATAATGACATATACATTCAAAATAAGAAATGAACGAATTGCGATGAGTTTGCATTTCGAATTCAAATTTGTTTAGGTCTATAGTAACAAGGGGCAACGAATACAAGGTTTCAAATCCGTCCAGAAAAATAAGCCCTTATTTTCTTTCGGATCAAAATAGTATGAAATATATGGCATTCAAAAATAATTAATAGACGTTTCAAATTCTCGATGTCTCATACTATAATTTTTCTTTTCCTATATTTATTTCAGTATGAATTGGAAAGGGGGAACGTTCCAAAGTCTATTTAGTGTTACATAAATGAAAAGGGTATTTCCGAAGAAGAGGCTAGAGAACGCATACAACATTTGATAAAGGAGACATGGGAAATGATGAACAAAGCTCAAAGGGAAAACTTGCTATTTTCTGGAACATTTGTTGAAATCGCAAAGAATATTGCAAGAACGGCACAGTGCATGTATCTGCATGGAGATGGGCATGGAATTCAAAACGCTGAAATTAAAAATAGCATATCCAAAATACTTTTTGAGCATATCACAGTTCCTAATCCATTGACTCCCAATCCATCCCTATAATTAGAGCTAGATACTAGTATAATTTATTTGTATCGAATAAGACTCTGAACTTGTGCTTGCGTAATATTGTTCGTGAAAGCAGCAATGAGTCACCTTATTAATTATGCAATATATAGCTTGTTTTGATGGTTGTTACCCATCATTTCAAGATGTACGTGTTGTATCATTTGATATACTTTAATAATATTTTAGTATTCGGTTGAACTGGTCGTGGTCGTATTGAATGATAACTGTTAAATTTACTAAAATACGTTGAATTATTATAAATATTAGATTTATCAACAATTACTATGAAAATAATTTAAGACAACTTCATTTTCAAATTTATCACCAATTACTCCTTGTAAATATTACAGCTATAAATTTATACAACTCCTAACAAAATTAATCAAATACAAAATGTCATCCAAAAAAAAAAAAAGCAAAAACAAAATATAGTCTTAGCAAAAATAGAAAAACGTGGATGGAGAATATATTTATAAAAGGGATATCAAAAAAGGGTAGCGTAAATGAACTTGAAATCTGAGGTGAAGATTCTAATACTGTAAGATGGAGTTAAATAGAAAAATAGAATAAAAGAACAAATAGATGGGAAAGCGATCAATAACATAATGCTCCAATCACTTCAAATAGGTAATAACATATAATGGATATTTTCGTGTTTGTTTATCCTTAAAATCGGATAACAATTGAATTTATACACGATTTTAAGGATTCATGATCCAATTTAATACAAAGTGGTAAATCAGATTAATTATGAAATAAAACACAAAAGATAAATGCAAACCACGCAAGTAGAGCAAACCTAGTCTTGTGAGATTAATTTCCCTCAAGCTAGAAATAATATTATCGATGTCGGAGTAAAATGAACTAGGACAAATCTAGAGATAACAGTTGCAAAGAATACTGCATGAACGGCACAGTGCATGTATCTGCATGGAGATCGGCATGGAATTTCAAACGCCGATATTAAAAATAGCATCTCCAAAGTACATTTTGAGCATATAACAATTCCAAATCCATTGACTCCCAATCCATCCCTATAATTAAAGTTAGATACTAGTATAATTTATTTGTATCAAATAAGACTCTTAACTTGTGCTTGCATAATACTACTGTTAGTGAAAGCAGTAGTGAGTAAGAGAAAGTAGTGAACTTATTAATTACGCGATATATAATTTATTTTGATGGTTGTTACCCATCATTTCACAATGTACGTGTAAATAGATTGTATCATTTGATATAGTTTAATAAAATATTTTTATTATTTAGTTTAACTGGTCATATTGAACGATAACTATTAAATTTATTACTAAAATACGTTTAGTTATTATAAATATCAGATTTATCAATAATTACTATAAAAATAATTTAAGACAACTTCATTTTTCAAATTTATCACCAATTATGCCTTGTAAATGTTTAAGCTAAATATGATACAACTCCTAACAAAATTAATCAAATACAAAATGTCATCTGAAACACAACAAAAACAAAAAATAGTCTTAGCAAAAATAGAAAATTTGTTATAAATAGAATTGTATTTAAGGTGAATGTCTATATTTAGAGAAACTTTAGGGTTTGTTACTTTGTGGTTAAGTCACTTTTCCCCTGTAAATAGAGGGATTCTATTCCATTGTAATTCATCCTAAAAAAACAATAGAATTCTCTCTCTTTTCTTTGCAATATTTTTATTTTCTTTTATCGTTTTATTTCACGTTATCATCACGAGACTCTACTGTCTCAAGAAGCCCTTTGAAAAGACTAAGGTATAATTTTTCTCCTTTTTCAGCAGATATAAACCATTGTGTTCTTTACTAATCCCCAGTACCTTCCCACTGTAAAGATCCTGAAATACACATAAATCAGGGAAGAATGCAGCACAACATGACAAATCCTTAGTCAATTTAGAGAGTGACATTAAATTAAATTTAAAGTTAGGAACATGCGGTAAATCGCTTAATATCAAATTGTCTAATATCTTCACATTTCTTGTATGCGCTACATGACATTTACCTCCTGTAGGCACGTTCACACCATTGTTATTTTGGTTTACAATCTTTTGTTTATCTAATAATTTTTTATAGGGTGTAACATGATGTGTGGCACATGTATCTATTATCTAATAATAGTTTAATGCTTTAGACAACAATGAAGTTATACCTGGTATCAGAGTATGACAGTCACCTGGATCAGGATATGGTTTATTCAAGAGTCCCAACAGTTGTTTGTATTGATCCTCTATGAAGTAATGCTCATGTGTCTGAGTAATAGTATTAGAACTCCTTCTTTCTTTAGCTGACACATTAGCATTACCCTTCACACCAGAATTTTGAGGTTTTTCTTGCTTTTAAAGCCTGGTGGATAGCCTATAATCTTGTAACAATTCTCTTTTAAGTGACCTTTGTAACCACAGTAATCACATATGAGACCTGGTTTCCTTTCTGCCTTAAAACCTTATCCTCTTCCAGCTAGCATAGTTAAAGGCTCTTTGTCTGAACTGACTACACTAAGTGTTCATTGACTCTCTTCTTGAACTGCTAATGCTTATGCTTAATTCGTAGTCAACACATGTGTTTTAAGTAGGATATCACTTCTCACGTGACTGTAGCTTTCATTTAAATCAACAAGGAATTGCAACAAGTACAAGTTTTTAAATTGATCTAGAAAAGGCATGGTTTCCCCACAATCACATCCAGGTCCTGGCACCATTAAATCCATCCCATCCTATAAATCCTTCATCTTAGTATAATAGGATGTTATAGAGTCGGTACTTTGACTTAGTGTTCCTATTGTCGTCCATAAGTGATAAAATCTAGTAAGGTTTGATTTGTTAAAACGTTCCATAAATTCATTCCATACCTTCCTCGCATCTGATGCGTAGATGATGTTTGGATACAATTCAATAGACACAATGCGACATATTCACGAAAGCACCCCAACATTACATTATTACCATTGATGCCTCAATTCTCCTTTATAAGAGCTTTTTAAAACGTTACATCTATGACCCTAGCTTGTTTTTCACTAACAAAGCCATTTTCATTGATCTGTTCCACAGGGCGTAGTTTTCTGGTCCTGTAAGCTTGATATCTATCAACGCCATTTCAGGAGTATCAGTTTATTGTAAAAATAGTGGGTGATTGTGATCGATTTATAGATTTCCAGTTTCTGCCAAGACTGACCAGCTTAAGCTTTGAAAATGGCAGCCAATTGGAATATTGAAATCTTTGATCCAATCTCAAATCGCCTGCTCTAATACCAAGATTGAATCTGTGTACAGATTTAGCGGGGAAGACAATTGCATGCGATCAAGAAGGAAGTTAGAGTAGAGAGAACAAAGCGAGAGAGGAAGAAGAAGGTTTCATTATGTGTCTAACTGCTATGTTAATACAGAGTGAGTTAGATATATACATGTGTTGACCCAAAAGAACATCTTTAAATTTAATCATTATTTTTGTATTCTGAGATATCAAATAGAACCATTCAACTTTTCTCGACTTGCGTGCATAGACGGTAAATTTTTACGAAAAGTTTTTATGTTAAAAATTGATTAAAATATAAAATGGAGCTTTAAAACTCAATTGGGTTGACTTTGGTCAATATTTTAAGTAAACGAACCCAGATCAGTATTTTGATAATTCCGGTAGGTCCGTATCGTGATTTAGGACTTGACCGTATGTGAAAAATAAAATTCGGAGGTCCCTAGCTCGATTTATCGCATGTTGTCGAAAGTTTTAAGTTTAAAGGTTTAATGACTTAAGAGATTTGACTAATGTTTGACTTTGTTAATACCGGGTCCGTATTTTAATTTTGGAACCTGGTATAGCTCCATTACTATATTTATGAATTGTCTGCCAAATTTGGTGAGAAACGGAGCTGGTTTGACGTGATTCTGACGTCCGGTTGTTAAAATAAAAATTCTAAAGTTTTCTTAAAAATGTTATTTGATTTGGTGTCTAATTCGTAGTGCTAGGCGTTATTTTGGTATTTTAATTATGCGAACGAGTTCGTATTAAGTTTTTGGACTGGTATGCATATATGGTTTGGAACCCCGAGGGCTCGAGTGTAATTCAGATCATGATCGACGCATTTCGGAACCATGAAACTGTTGAACCTGCTGCTACTGGTTTCTATCTATGCGATTGCGTGACTGTGTCCACAATCGCGAAGGCTTAATGGTCACAGATAAAATTTGTACTATGCGATCACATAGTGAGGTCCGCGATCGCACAGTTGCCGCAACTAAGTCAGCACGAACGCGAGGGCCAAGCCGCGTTCGCGGAGAAGGAATTAGGCAAAAGCTGAAGCACAAAATTTGTGCTACGCGATCGCCTAAAGTAGTCCGCGATCGCTGAAGGCTAAGAAGTTGTGCTTCACGTTTGCGTAGAGAAAATGCTGGGCAGTCTAAAAATGTGCTTCGCGATCGCGAAGCATTGTCCGCGATCGCATATGGGATAAACCTGGACAAACAGAACTTAAGTTCTATAAATGGGATTTCGTCCCATTTCCTACCATTTACGATTTTGAGCTCGGGTAAGGCAATTTTTGAGAGATTTTCACGGGAAAGCATTGGGGTAAGTGTTTCGTATCCTATATTGATTATATTTCATGATTCCATACTCATTTACATTATGAATCCGTGAATTTATGGAAGAAAAATTAGATTTTTATAAAATCTACCAAAAATGTAAAATGAAGATTTGAAGGTCAATCTGATGTCGGAATTCAATAATTTCTAAATGGTTAAACTCGTATCGGAACAAGTGTGTAGGTTTTGGGAGTTTTTCCGAAATTTGAGATGTGGGTTCCATTGTCAATATTTAAAATAAATTTTGGATTTTAATCCTGAAAATTAATAAATTTATATGGAATTAATTCCTACGATTCGTGTTAAGTATATTGAATTATTTATGACTAGATTTGAGGATTCTAGACATGAATTCGTGAGGCAAAGGTTTATTGGAATCTTGAATTTGGTTGCAAAGCGAGGTAAGTGTCGTGGTTAACCTTGACTTGAGGGAATAGAACCCTTGAATTATCTGTTATGTGATATTCATGTGAACGACGTATAGGCGAGGTGACGAGTGTCTATACGACATCAAATTAATTGTTTGCATAATTATTGGAAAATCATAAATTATTTTAAATCATCAATTAATTATTTCTCTCATATTCCTTGCTCAATATTATGCCTTGAATCCATGCTATAATTGCTATATGCTTATTTGATTTATGTAACTTAATTGCTACTTGACATTTAGCATACTAATTATTAAATTACCTAATTCGTCCTTATTCTCCATAATTAATTGCTACTTGTCATCACTTATTTCTAAATAGATCATAATTATTGTATGTTTGTTGTCTAATAGTATCTTATTGAATGTGGTATTTATTGGAGTATTTTTATTACCTTTAAGAGTTGTTAATTTATATTGTTGGAGCGGGTTGCTCGCCACAACGGAAATAAAAATGAATAAATTGGGGTATCGGATTGCACATCGCAATGGATTATATTTTAAGTTTATATTGTTGGAGCGGGTTGCACGCCACAACGAAAATTTATTAAAGAATTATATTGTTGGATCGGGTTGCACGCCGCAACAGAAATGGATTGAAATAATAGTTGGATATGACTGTCGAGTTGGCTTCAACTGTTGAAATGATTTACTTGTTTTATTTCTATTATTGTTGTTATTACCATTATTGCATATAAGTTAATGTAAGTGATATGCCTTAGCCTCGTCAATACTTCGTCGAGGTTAGGCTCAACAGTTACAGAGTACATGGGGTCGGTTGTACTCATACTACACTCTGCACTTCTTGTGCAGATTTTGGAGTTGGTCCCAGCGGCGTACCATAGACTTGTTCGGATTTCAGCTACCATAGGAGACTTGAGGTATAACTGCATGGCGTCCGCAGTTCTGAAGTCCCCGTCTATTTTAATTTGGCTAGGTGCTTTCTTTCAGACATCTTTATTTTGTTCAGACTCTTATTTGTATTATTCTAGAATCTCGTGCATTTATGACACCAGTTCTGGGATGGTATTCATACATCCCTAGTATTATGGAGTGTTCCCTTTATTTCAGACTTTATTTCTGCATTTGTTTCTTTGTTATTAATTAATTTAAAATTGTGTTAAAATGGCTAATTATATTCTAACGTTCGCTTGCCTAGAAGGTGAAATATTAGGCGCTATCACGATTCCAAAGGTGGGAAGTTCAGGTCGTGACAAGTTGGTATCAGAGCCTTAGGTACCTAGGTCTCATGAGTCACGAGCAAGCTTAGTAGAGTTTGAAGGATCGGTACTGAGATGTTTGTAATTATATTACAGAGGCTACAGAGTTTAGGAATAATTCCGCTTTTTTCATTCCTTATCATGTGACATTGATTTAGCTTGAAACATATATCTCATATTCCTTTGTATCCACTCGTGTATGACATTGCGCACTCACTATCAGTTGTGCGTCGACAATTCGTGATGCCGTAGATGGACTACGAGGGAGCCAGAGATGCTCAAACATTGCCTCAACGTGTGGTTCTGACTGAAGATGCCGACGTATTGAGAGACCACCCGGTGAATCATGTGGAGGGGGGGGGCAATGGACCTTGGTATCTAGTTGAATTATACGAGCTGTGAAGATTAATATTGTAGATCATCGGACGTTGTGACCTATGACTTCACGCCGAGTGGGGAGTCCACTATCAATGGGTAGATTGCGCGGTCATATGTTATATCAGTTTTGGCCTGAAATGTATATATGTGGTACTGAACGGTTCCCCAAAAATGTACACATGATTACGGACTGAGATTTTGTAAAGGATAAGGCTGGGACTTGTGGTATATCCTCCTCCTTGATAATCTTATACTTTAGTACCAAAGGAGTTAGACAAACAACTTTAAATTTACAGAAGGTCTACTCAGCGTGGACGTCACAGTTGTAGATTTTAGGGTGCTTCGAAGGAAGAACAGTGGTTGACAAGATTCTGGACTATATAGTTCGTGTCGAGATTTGTCTGTATGGAGCTCTACTTTTTTTATCGTTATATATAAATAGGGGTAAGGGTTACCCCAAAGAAGAATCGAAGAGTATGTTAAGAAATGGATCAACTTAACAGTGTTGAGTCAGTATAACAAAAGAATTAATTGGCCTTGGGAGAGATAATTCTCCATCGGTGTTCGTGGCAAGCCTGTGAAGAGGGAAGACCATCCAATGCCACACCGCCCACTTGGCTCAGTTCTCAGAAATGCTTTTGAAAGAGTTTGTTTCCCGGACTCTCCGTAATGTGTGGCGCATAGGTTTTGAACGGTTGCGACAGACCACCATGACGGTGTCAGAATATGCTTTTGGGTTCAATAAGTTAGCCCGTGATAACCTTACTTTTCTTCATACAACTAGATAGAGAGTCCATTGACTCATTAAAGGACTCAATTATGATCGTAAAATTTTGTACGACTCGGGAGCTACAGGTTGATACTTCATTTTCGCTAGTGGTAGAAATTGTCAAGATATTAAAACGTGTTCGGGGTGAGGAAAAAGGAAACTAAGGAGACCAAGAGGTCTCGAGGTTGTGTAGTATTCAGTGGATTCTACTCTGCAACTATAAATCATTATGGCGGAGGCTTAGGTAGTCGGTCAGCCCAGTCCGCACATCGGATTACTCGAGATGCTCCAGTAAGTTCTTTTAATGCACTACCGACATGAATTTCCTACGATAGTTATTCCAGTTATCTGGCACAGACTCAGTATGAGCAGCCAAACCCACAAAGGGGTTGTTATAAATGCGGTGATACTAGGCACATCATGAGAAAATTGACCCAGACTTGGGAGAGACATATTTCATCAAAGCACTCATGCTACGTGCCCCATTGCAGTTACTACACCACCTACACGACCAGTTAGGGGTGGAGGACGGGCTGGTAGAGGGCGTCCTAGAGCTGGAGGCCTAGCAGTTGATATATATATATATTTGTTTTATGGTATGGCGGAGGTCGCTACATCAGATGGTGTCGTTACAGGTACGACCTCGATTTAATATAAAGGAATAATTTTCGTAACTTGATTTGGTCAAGAGTATCATGACGAGTCCTCCTATTGTACTTCACTTATGAGTGAGCTTCGTAATTCTATAATCTACTTATGTGTTTACTCCTGTTGGAAGATTCTATGGAGAAAACTATTCCTATCATTCCATGTTGGTCAATAATAAGAGCTGCGAGGCTAAAGGTGACTTTCTGTTACTCATTTCGGTAGGTTTTGATGTAATTTCTATATAATTAATTACAAATTATGAATTATATGCGCTACTTGTGTGGGGTTCATTATGTGTTGTGATTTTATTTAATGAAAATTATTTAAAAGGAGAAAATGAAAAGTTTTGATTGGCACAATGTGCATATTACTTGTGATTTAGAACTAAGGACGAGATCCTCGTATTTTAATATAAATTGATATGTTTAAACCGGGCTATGAGCTAAGGTGGAAGTTATATAAAGACGAGATCCTTGTGATGAAAATTCTTGTATTTAAGTTCTCCCTTGCGAAATTAAATTTATACTATACTACTAATAGGGAGTCATGCCTGTTAGTCTTATTTGTAAATTCTTATACGGAATTCTCTGTGCATACTTGCCAAATTCGTGTTGTAATTATTGAGTTTTAACCAACGAGGTTGGTACCCGCCCAGGTGGCGTTAAATGTGACTCGTTAATTTGGGTAAATAATTATGAGGTCTTCATACCTCACATCTCGTTATCAGTATTGTGAAGGTTTGAAACGAGATTTTTGTTAACATGAAGTTAATTGACGATTCTGTAATTGATTATGAACAACTATTAAGACCAGATTGACCCATAAGGGTGCTCCATTCAGGTGGACCGAAGAGTGTGAGGAGATCTTCCAAAAGCTCAAGACAGTTTTGACTACATCCCCAGTATTGGTATTACTTATAGGTTCGGGGTCTTACACGGTGTATTGTGATGCATCTCATATTGGACTTGGTGCAGTATTAATGCAAGATGGTAGAGTGATTGCTCATGTGTCGTGGCAGTTGAAAGTCCATGAGAAGAATTATCATGTTCATGACTTAGAATTGGCAGCCATTGTTCATGCGCTGAAGATTTGGAGACAACCTCTACGGTGTGTCATGTGAAGTATTCATAGATCATCGTAGTCTACGGTATCAATTCAGACAAAAATATATTAATTTGAGGCAGAGAAGATGGTTGGAGCTGTTGAAAGACTACGATATTACCTTTTTGTATTACCCCAGAAAGGCCAATGTGGTGGCCGATGCTTTGAGTAGAAAGGTTGTGAGTATGGGCAGCCTTGCGTATATTCCGGTTGGTGAGAGGCCGTTAGCTGCAGATTTTCAAACTTTGGCCAATCAGTTTGTGAGGTTGAATGTTTCAGAGCCCAGCCGGGTTCTAGCTTATACAGTTGCTCGGTCTTCTTTATATGAGCATATCAA
This sequence comes from Nicotiana tabacum, assembly GCF_000715075.1. Lineage (NCBI taxonomy): Eukaryota > Viridiplantae > Streptophyta > Magnoliopsida > Solanales > Solanaceae > Nicotiana > Nicotiana tabacum. The sequence goes on from NC_134101.1 coordinate 42,288,436, forward strand.
AGAGCGACAGTATGATGATCCTCATTTTCTTATCCTTAAGGACATGTTGTGTCACGATGACGCCAAACAGGTTGATGCGGGGGAAGAAGGAGTTCTGCAGATGCAGGGTCGTATTTGTGTGCCTAATGTGGAAGGGCTTCGTGAATTAATTCTTGAATAGGCACACAGTTCCACGTATTCTATTCATCCAGGGGCTGCCAAAATGTATCAAGATTTGCGGCAACATAATTGGCGGAGGAGAATGAAAAAGGATATAGTGGCATATGTAGCTCGGTGTCTAAATTGTGAACAAGTCAAGTTCGAGCATCAGAGACCTGGTGGAAGTGGGAGCATATCACTATGGATTTTGTTGTTGGGCTCCCACAGACTCAGAGAATATTCGACGTAGTTTGGGTCATTATGGACAGGTTAACCAAATCAGCACATTTCATTCCAGTGGTAGTTACCTATTCTTCAGAGCGGTTAGCTGAAATTTACATTCGTGAGATTGTTCGCCTTCATGGTGTGCCCTTGTCTATTATTACGCAGTTCACTTCGCACTTATGGAGGGTTGTACAACGTGAGTTAGGTACACAGGCTGAGTTGAGTACATCATTTCATCCTCATACAGACAGACAGTCAAATCGCACTATTCAAATATTGGAAGAAGTGCTTCGCGCTTATGTTATAGACTTTGGAAGTTCTTGGGATCAGTTCTTGCCACTTGCGGAGTTTGCATATAATAACATCTATCATTCAAGCATTCAGATGGCTCTATACGAAGCATTATACGGTAGACGGTGTCGTTCGCTCGTTGCCTGTTTGAACCAGGAGAGGCTCGATTGTTGGGTACCGATTTGGTACAGGATGCCTTGGATAAGGTCAATATTATTCAGGATTGACTTCGCACATCTCAGTCTAGGCAAAAGAGTTATGCCGACCGTAAAGTTCGTGACGTTGCATTCATGGTTAGAGAAAGAGTATTGCTCCGGGTTTCACCTATGAAAGGTGTAATGAGATTCGGAAAGAAGGTCAAGTTGAGCCCTAGGTATATTAGACGCTTTGAAATTCTAGAAAAAGGTGGGTAAAGTAGCCTACAGGCTTGCACTACCACCTAGTTTATCAGCAGTTCATCCGGTGTTCCATGTGTATGCTCCGAAAATAGCATGGAGATCCGTCCCATATATTAGATTTCAGCTCAGTCCAATTGGACAAAGAATTAACTTATGCCGGTAGCTATTCTAGCCCGACAGGCCCGACAGTTGAGATCTAAGAGTTATCCTTCGGTTCGGGTGCAATGGAGAGGTCAGCCGGTAGAAGCATCTACCTGGGAGTCCGAGTCGGACATGTGGAGTAAATATCCATACCTTTTCACCAGCTCAGGTACCTTTCTAATTCCTTTCGAGGACGAACGTTTATTTTAGAGGTGGAGAATGTGATGACCCAAAAGGTCATCCTTAAATTTAATAATTATTTCTGTGTTATGAGAAATCAAATAGCACCATTCATTTTTCCTCGAGTTGCGTGCGCAGTCCATAATTTTATTCAGAATGTTTTTATGTGAAAAATTAATTAAAATGTGAAATAGAGTTTTAAAACTCAATTGGGTTGACTTTGGTCAACGTTTTGAGCAAACTGATCTAGATAAGTGTTTTGACAGTTTCGGTAGATTCTTATCGTGATGTGGGACTTGGGCGTATGCCCGGAATCGAATTCGGAGGTCCCTAACTAGAGTTATCGCATGTTGTCAAAATGTTTAAGTTTAAAGGTTTAATGACTTAAGAGATTTGACTAATGTTTGACTTTGTTGATAACAGATCCGTATTTTAGTTCCAGAACCCGGTATAGCTCCATTACTATATTTATGAATTGTCTGCCAAATTTGGTGAGAAACGGAGCTGGTTTGACGTGATTCGGACGTCCGATTGTTACAATAGAAATTCTAAAGTTTTCTTAAAATTTTCATTTGATTTGGTGTCTAATTCGGAGTTCTAGGCATTATTTTGGTGTTTTGATTGCGCGAGAGAGTTCGTATTAAGTTTATGAATTGGTGTACATATATTGTTTGGAACCCCGAGGGCTCGAGTGTAATTTGGATCATGATCGGCGCATTTCGGAGCCATGAAACTGCTGAACCTGCTGCTACTAGTTTCCTTCTATGCAATCGCGTGACTGTGACAGCGATCGCGAAGACTTAATGGTCACTGATGAAATTTGTACTATGCAATCGCACAACTGCAAAAACTAAGTCACCGCAAACGTGAGGGCCATGCCGCGTTCGCGAAGAAGGAATGAGGCAGAAGTTGAAGCACAAACTTTGTGCTACGCGATCGCATAAGGTAGTCTGCAATCACGGAAGGCTGAGAAGCTGTGCTTCGCGTTCGCAAGAGCGATGCCGCGTTCACTTAGAGCAAATGTTGGGCAGCCTATTTGCCCGTGATCGCATAAAGGATAAACCTGGGCAAATAGAACTTAAGTTCTATAAATGGGATATCGCCCCATTTCCTACCATTTACGATTTTGAGCTCGGGTAAGGCGATTTTTGGGCGATTTTTACGGGCAAGCATTGGGGTATGTATCTCGTATCCTATATTGATTATATTTCATCATTCCATATTCATTTACATCATGAATCCATGAATTTATGGAAGAAAAATCAGATTCTTATAAAATCTTCCAAAAATGTAAAATGAAGATATGAAGGTCAATCTGATGTCGGAATTCGATAATTGTTGTATGGTTGAACTCGTATTGGAACATGTGCTCATATTTTGTGAGTTTTTTGTGGATTCGAGACCTGGATCCCACTGTCAAATTTTATATTGAATTTCGGATTTTAATCTGAAAAAATTAGTAAATTCATATGGAAGTAATTCCTACGATTCGTGTTGAGTATATTGAATTGTTTATGACTAGATTTGAGGATTTCAGACACGAATTCGCGAGGCAAAGGTTTATTGAAATCTTGAATTTAGTTGCAAAGAAAGGTAAGTGTTATGATTAACTTTGACTTGAGGGAATAGAACGCTTGAATTATTTGTTATGTGAAATTCATGTGAACGACGTATAGGCGAGGTGAAGAGTGTCTATACGTCATCAAACTAATTGTTTGCATAATTATTTAAAAATCATAAATTATTTTAAATCATGAATTAATTATTATATTAATTATTTCTCTCATATTCCTTGCTCAATATTATGCCTTGAATCCATCCTATAATCGATACATGCTTATTTGATTTATGTGACTTAATTGCTACTTGACATTTAGCATAATAATTATTAAATTGCCCATTTCGTCCTTAATTTCTACAATTAATTGCTACTTGTCATCACTTATTTTTAAATAAATCATAATTATTGTATGCTTGTTGTCTAATAGTTTCTTATTGAATGTGGTATTTATTGGAGTATTTTTATTACCTTTAAGAGTTGTTAATTTATATTTTTGGAGCGGGTTGCATGTCGCAACGAAAATGAAAATGAATAAATTGGGGGATCGGGTTGCATGCTGCAACAGATTATATTTTAAGTTTATATTGTTGAAGCAGGTTGCACGCCACAACGAAAATTTATTGAAGAATTATATTGTTGGAGCGGGTTGCACGCCGCAATGGAAATGAATTGAAATAATAGTTAGATATGACTGTCGAGTTGGCTTCAACTGTTGAAATGACTTACTTATTTTATTTCTATTATTGTTGTTATTACTATTATTGCATACAGGTTAATGTAAGTGACCTGCCTTAGCCTCGTCACTACTTCGTCGAAGTTAGGCTCAGCACTTACAGAGTACATGGGGTCGGTTATACTCATACTACACTCTGCACTTCTTGTGCAGATTTCGGAGTTGGTCCTAGCGATGTACTGTAGATTGTGCTCGGATTCAGCTACCAGTGGAGACTTGAGGTATAGCTGTATGACGTTCGCAGTTCTGAAGTCTCCTTCTACTATATTTTAGTTATGTTCTTTCTTTCAGACAACTTTATTTTGTTTATACTCTTGTTTGTATTATTCTAGAATTTCGTGTACTTGTGACACCAGTTCTGGGATGGTATTCATACATCGCTAGTATTATGGATTATTAACTTTATTTCAGACTTTGTTTCTGTATTTGTTTCTTTGTTATTAATTAATTTACAATTGTATTAAAATGGCTAATTATATTCTAACGTTGGCTTGCCTAGCAAGTAAAATGTTAGGCGCCATCACAGCTCCGAAGGTGAAAATTTCTAGTCGTGACAATACAGCTCAGCTCACACGTGTCACGTGTGTAGAGTAAGTAAAAGGACTAAAATACCCCTAACGAACTAACATAACTACCACAACTAATACGACCCTTCTCTAATAGGGAAGTTTCCATGGACCTAGAGGCAACCTTATGTTTTCTAGATCTGTTTCTTCTCCATTGTGTAACTAGAATAACGAGGGAGGACAAAAAAAAGAAGCAATGAAACTAAGTAATTGGAAAGAGAGGATGATTGAAAAATCTCCATTGAACAGTAAGGAAAGAAATGGAAGCTTATGATGCATGGATATTGCTTTAATTAACTTTAGCTGCTTTTATAATGGTTCAATACTCAAATGTTCAGTTAATTAAAGAAACCATAACCTTCTTGACTCTTGACATTAATACTATGTGGAGTTTACTACGTAGTGCTATGTGGTCAAGGAACCCCATGTTTATCTACTTTAATTGAGTTTTAACTAATAATCTACCATATGAAATCGTGTTTACATGTTTGTAACAGTTAATTCATCTAATTTATAGAGTACAAGTTTTATGCACTATAGGATTAATAAAGATTTACACCATCAAATCACATAAAAAGAAATTGAGAGTAGTCTCTATACATATATTAAATGGAAACCAGTCTTCTATAATAAGTTAAAATACACTAATAGTGTAAAAAAATCTTTGCTTGTGCATATAACTTAGAATTTTATTTTAAAGATTATAAATAGCACTTTTTATGGAGGGTTACGTGTCTATATCTTTTGGTAACCCAATACTGAAAAAATCTTTAAAGCTATCTCCAATTATAATATATTGAAAACTTTTTATGGAGGGTTTTCAGCAACTTTTTTACCTACGTTTAAGTTCTATACACACAAATGCCATATTATTCTTTCTCTTGCTATTTCTTTCGGCTAATCTTTTCACTCAGACTTTGATGTGGGAAACTGGGTATGTGGGATGTGGCGACCATTTCTTTACTTCTCTTTATAGATAGTTTTGGTATTTCTTTTTGATAGGTTTAATACTCATATTAGACATTGGTAGATCTTAGGTAAGCAAATATATATGTGTTGGCATTGTTGCTGAGAATGTGGAAGACGACTATATATCCGATATGGTGGAGGGTTCATCTTTGACCCCTATTGTATATAACCTTGTAGATAAGATGAATACTTCAAATTGGCCGATGAAAGCATGACAAACACAAAGGGGGTGAGTGATTAGTAGTTTACACAGTGACAACTTTTAAGTATTTTAAAAAATAATTCAATTATGTCGTATGATGGCATGTCCCTATCATTAAATCAGAAAAAATACAAGAAAAAGAGGCAAACTCAACGTTGGATCCTCACTAGAAGACCTGAACTGGATTAGCACAAGTGATGGTTTTTAAGGTTGAAAACGATGACAAGGCAGAAAACCTTGGACCGGAGTAGATGCTAAAGTTGTGGATTTAATTGGACTCATTATTTTTTACTTGAATTATTATGTATAAGTTTGTAAAAAACATTTAAAATATATACTAGCAATAAGCTTAACTAACTTTGAATCCTGAATTTGTGTCTCAATAAAAACATGTGGCCTGAGAGTCAGACGTCACTCAAATTATACACGTCCCAGTTCATATATTAGAAAATATATAGATGGATAATTCAAAATTTGAGTCTTAATAAAACCATATAGCCTGACAGTGAGACTCAAACTCAAACTCAAATTACGGCTATTGTTTGTAATACATGCCTCGGTATGTACTCAAAAATACATGTCACACATTTTATTAGAGCAGGATGGATGAAAGCAGGCTCGCATCCGTATTATGTGTGATAAGAATATGGCACTAGAACATAAAGGTAAGTTCTACAGAGTGGTGGTTAGAACAACTATATTGTATGAGTCAGAGTGTTGGCCAGTCAAGAACTCTCATGTTCAGAAAATGAAAGTAGCAGAAATAAGGATGTTGAGATGGATGTGCGGCTATACTAGGATAGATAAGATTAGAAATGAAGATATTCTGGACAAGGTGGGAATAACTCCCGTGGAGGACAAGATGCAGGAAGCAAGCCCCACTAGGATGTGCCCCACTAGGATGTGCGAGAGCTTGGCCTTGGTGGGTCTGAGGAGAAGTAGAGGTAGACCAAAGAAGCATTGGAGAGAGATGATTAGGCAGGACATGATGCTGTTTCAACTTACCGAGAACATGATCCTTGTTAGGAGGGTATGGAGGTCATGAATTAGGGTAGAAAGTTAGTAGATAGTCGAGCATTTTTCTTTTCCATACCAATAGTATTAGCAGAAGCGGACCCGGGATTCGGCGGTCGCAAGTCACCATGACATTCAATATCACTATTCATAAAGATTGGTAAGAGGGCCTACACTAATATCTGACTATTTCTTAAAAATATTTACAAATATATATAGTGTTTTTGTCGAAGTTTCCAGGTGCCGGTGACCCCTCTACGTATAGTATGCAACTGCCTCTGATTATTAGTATTAGTCTTGTATTTTCTTATTAGACTATCTGTTGTTTATATCGTTTCGGTTCTTATTATTTTGTTGTTGTTACCGCTTGTTGCTACTACTTCTCTTTTTATCCTTTTCTGAGCTAAGTGTTTATCAGAAACAACCTATCTATTTTTCAAGATAGAGGTAAGGTCTGTGTTCTCACTACTTTCCCCAAACTCGACTTGTGGGATTATACTAGATTTATTATTGTTGTAATAAAAATATGTGTAGTATTGAAAATCGATTCACTGGTTAAACTTGGAGGACCCTAATTCTTGACTGGAGGGACACTTTCTCCTTATTCTTCTTTATTTCTTGCCCAGAAGTCTACAAAAAATATTATTGCTAATCGAGTAAAATGGCTTCTTTTTCATTTTCAGGAAGAACTAAAAAACAACTTACATTTTTAATTTATTTGATCATTTTATGGATCCAGTTATCATTTCTTAGATAAAAGTCAATCCATACGGAGAAAAAAATCAATTCGAGCTTGATTATCCCTCAGCCCTAACTAAAATTCAAACTAAAGCTATTGCTTATAATTCACGCCTAAGTGTACTCAAAAGCATATTGAAAGATAGACAACAACTTTTGAGTCTTGGTAAAATGTGTGGCCTAAAAATTTGATGTATTGTTTGTCATAAAGGTGTGGGCACTTGGATAGTTGGATTCATTCTTTTTTAGACTGAGGGAGTGGCGCACCTGGGATGGCCCAGCTTTTTCCAGGGTGACATTCAATCAATTTTAACACGTGAAAAAGTGTGGCTATTAGAATTTGGAAGTTCAATCAATCTTCGGTACACATTGAATTAACCTTACATTTTGTCGGACTTTTTTTTTTTTTTTCTTTTGTATTTTTTCTGCCAAAACAAATCTGCACGTGATTGGATTGGATGGCCTCCTAATTATAGTTTTTCATGATTGGTCCAAGTCACTAAACTCCAAAGCATTCTCCAGCTTACATTGCGTTCATTTGGGTTATTTTGAAATTTAAAACCCATTATTGCTACTGAGTAAGTGGAAAACATATAGTATTCTCTCAGTTTCAATTTAAAGGAGGTACATTAACTCTGCACATAGTTTTAAAAAAAAATTGAAATTTGTGGTTCTAAAAATTTAAGGGATAAAAGTTTTATGAGACCATGATATTTGTGTGATTATATATAAAAATTTCTCATTAAGGGTAAAATTAGTAAAAAAAATAGTTTAAAGTTGAATTATTTTCAAGTGTAAAAATGAGTTATTCTTTTTGAAACGAACTAATAAGGAAAGTGTGTCATCTAAATTGAAACAGGAGGAGTAATATATATTAGAAACCTCGTTTTCAGTAGATCTCTTAATGACTTAATGTATAAAGACATTAATATTTTGTAAAATATGATCCATTGTTTCTTATTGAAATAACTCAATACGATATCTTGATTGACTTTTTTTTATCCTTTAACACTATATTTCATGTTGGATAAAATTATACTATAATTAATTTTTTATTTTTTGGATATACAATACTTTGTTTAAATTTGACGAACTAATAGTTAAGACTTTGAGGTAAACTATAATTTTAACACTTTTTTTCATAAATCTGAATCATTAGGAAAGCTTCTGCTTGGAAGTCATCTCTGTTTTTCTTTTTTCCTTTTAAGTTTATGCTAGAAATGTTTAGACAATTTTGTAATTCCAAGTTTTTCTAATTACTATTTTTAATTTATTGTAAATGTAAAAACAAATAGTGCATATCATGAAGAATGTTATTTAAGTTAGAAAAACACATATATTAAAAACCTCTTTTGCAATTGTTGTCAGAAGTCTCTAGTTGATTCAAATAATATTTCTCTTGCAATGGCCAAATATACGGTAAAATATGATCCATAGTTTCCTAACGAGATAATTCATACTTGGTTTAGATAATCTTCACTAGGGACGAGATTATAAATATATCAAGCATAAAATAAACAGTCAAAAGTTCACCATTAATTTAATTACAAAAATCTGTCTTATAGCCTGTTTGGTCAAGCATAAAAAATCATCATATTTTGAGATTTTATTTTTCAAAAGTACTTTTGGTTAGAAGCAGTCTGTATTCGTTAATTAATTTGAAAAATACTTCTGAGTAGCAATTAGTGGTTGGCCAAACTTTTAAAAAATAATTTTAATTGTATTTTTTTCAAAAGTACTTTTCAAAAAAAGTGATATTGGGGAGAATAGTTTTTTCTGCTTTTTCAAAAATGCTTCTGCTTCTAATCAAAATCACTTTATTTTCTAAAAACTTAGTCAAACGCTTCAACTTTAAAAAAAAGGTTCTTTTAGCTTTGAAAAAGGTTTGCCAAACTGGTTACTAATCAACTTTATCAAAAAAAAAATGACGAAAAAAAGTAGTTGCATAATTGTTGCTTTGCTATTTGCAGTTTGACTGATATCCAACGTTCCAGCCCCACGTATCTATGTATTGTTTTAGCATATATTCTGTTGTGAACCAAGTTGACTCTATAAGGGCCTATAGGCTAGAAGAGATAAATGAGACTGGGGTAAATTGAAATTATTGGACCGCGTAAAATGTTGGACAATTATATTTGGGATCCAGGCCCAGTTAGCAAGTGGATAAAAAGGACTACGAGCTTAGAAAGAAGGATTATGCGAATTATGTTGAAGCTTCGGCTTAAGTGTGTACTTCTCATCTTCTCTTCTAAATATGTATCTCATCCCCTTTTTTCTTAGTTTCCTGTTGTAGTTTCTTTTCTCATCTTGTCACTATTTCCCTTAGTGTTGTTTTCTATTTTTCTGTGGACATTTGTTTATTGTAATTCCGTTTGGTGGGTTAATACAATCAGTTGTGTAACGATACGACCGGTCGTTTTGATCTTTAACACGTCGTTCGGTGGTTTGAGGCCATGAGTAGCTTTACTTCAGGTATCATGACTTGTACGCGTGGTCGGGATTGAATTTTGGGAAGTTCAGAATTGAATTAGAAAGAAAATTTTCATTTCGAAAGCTTTAAGTTGGAAGAATTGACTAAGATTGGATTTTAGAGAAAACGGCCAAGGAATCAGGATTTGAAGGTTTCAGTAGGTTCGTATGATGATTTCGGACTTGGGCGTATATTCGGATCGGGTTTTGGATGCCCCAGGAGCGTTTCGGCACCTATTGTGGAAGTTAGCACTTTGGAAGAATTTCATGAATTTGGGGTGGAGGTGAATTTTATGTTATCGATGTCCGTTTGGGATTTCGAGTCAGGGAATAGCTATATATGGTAATTATGGTGCTTGGAGCACGCCCGGAAGTGGATTTGGAGGTCTGTAAGTCATTTTTGAGTCATTTTGGCAAAAGTTAGAAATTTGAAGGTTTTTGAGAAGTTTGACAGGGAGTGGACCTTTTGATATCGGAGTCGGATTCCGATTCAGGAAGTTTAAGTAGGTCCGTAATGTTAAATAAGTATTGTATGCAAAATTTGAAGTCAATCAGACGTGATTTGATAGGGTTCGGCATCGAATGTAATAGTTTGAAGTTTTAGAGTTCATAAAGCTTCAATTGAGTTGCGATTCGTGATTTCGACGTTGTTTGATGTGATTTGAAGGCTCGACTAAGTTCGTAATGTGTTTTGAAACTGGTTGGTGTGATTGGATGGGGTCCCCGGGGGGAATGGATTCAGGGTGGTTAACGGATCGAATTTGGAATTTGAAGAAGAGTTGAGGCAGTGGATATCTAGTGTACCCGTGATAAGTGGTAATTTTACCACTTCTTTTAATCTGTTTTCTTTAAATTTTGCGTTCTTTAATTATAATATGAGGTTGTTTATGGTGTGTATTGCTAGATTTTCATGTAAATGATGCCATGTAGAGAGTTGAATTCAATTGAAGTGAAATTGAGCAAACGAGAGTAGAAACAATGCAAAAGCCTTCAGATATCTCGCATCTGCGAGATAGGACTACCCGCACCTGTGAGGTTTTGGCCGCAGGTGCGGCGGGTGCAGAAGCGACATTTAGAGTCACAGATGCGGAGCAGGCCAGATAGGTGAAGGACCGTAGGTGCGGAGCTTTTGGCCGCATCTGCGCAAGCGCAGAAGCAAACAATGCCTCGCAGGAGCGAAAGAAGGCGCAGAAGCGGAAGGTGTCTCGCACCTGCGAAGCCGCAAGTGCGGCTACTTCACCGCAGGTGCGAACGTCAGGGATGGGCAATGTGTTCTTTAAAAACGAGGGCTTGGCTCATTTTCACCTCATTTGCTCCATGAGAGCCGGTCTTGGAGCGCGTTTGAGCTCATTCTTCATCATCAATGCCAAGGTAAGTGATTCCAACTTATTATTAGTTAAATACATGGTTTGTATAAGGATTTAAACATGAAAATTAGTATAAATTGTGGGGGTTTTGGTAGAAGACCTAGAATTTGATATTTGTGGATTTTGACCACGAAATTGGGTATGGAATTGAGAATAAACTATATATTTGAGTTCGTGAGGTTATGGGTAAATTTTATCTTCGAAAAGTTTTGAAATCCGGGCACGTGGGCCCGAGGGTATTTTTATCGACTTTTCGATCGAGGTTAGAAATTTTTATAAATTGGATTATATTGAGTATTTGAGTATATATTAATGGGTTTGCATAATTATTGGCTAGTTTTGGAGCGTTGTGCATCGATACAAGTTGTTTGAAGGGCTTGAAAGCCAGTTATGGAACTACGGAGCGAGTTAAGTCTCCTTTCTAATCTTGTATGGGGGAATTAACCCCATAGGTGAACTAAATTATTGTGTGCTTCTATTTGTGGGGGCTACGTATGCACGAGGTGACGAGAGTCCGTACGTAGCTACTAGTTATGCCTACGTCCGGGTAGTTTTAGGCTCACATCATGCTTTGTTGACATTGTTATGAATTTATGTTTGTTGTTTGCCTTCAGAGGGAGCGAGATTGAGTCTACTTATTAAATATTTTGAAAGGAGTTGAAATTGAAGAACTTAAGATTTAAAAGGTTTCATTTGAACTTCATAATTTCGAAAACAATTGATGAATAATATAATAGCTGAATAAATCTATGTGTAACCGCGCCGCATGTATGTTTCACGAGCGGAATAATTTCCTTAAAAAGCTACAAGCTGAATATCCTTTATTTTGAAAAGAATCAAGAAAGAGATATGATTTTAAAGGTTAAATTTATATTTGACCGCGTCGCAAGTATGATCCGCGAGCGGGGTGATTCCTTAACTTTATGTTTGACTGTGTCGCACGTATGATTCGCGAGCGAGGTATTTCCTACTACTCTCATGGGAGTGGGCCGTTCGCCTTGGCAGATTAAATAGATGCATCTATGGTTCGCACAATTCGACCCTCTGGCAGTGCACAATTTAAATATTTGTTGGATCGGGCCATACGACCTCGACATAATTTGTGCATGCTTGTATTACTTGCCTTAAAATTTATAATTAATGATATTGCCTCCCTGGTCTGAGATGAATTGATAAATGATGAAATGTGAATTTGGAAACCTCTTATTAACAAAGGAATTGTTTACTTGATTCATGATTTTCTTGAGTTTACTGTCGTTTTTAATAAATCCACGACTAATTATATAATTGATGGCCACGGTAAGTGTCGGAGTCGATCTCTCATCACTACTTCTTCGAGGTTATACGGGATATTTACTTGGTACGTGTTGATTTATATACTCATACTACACTTGCCGCATGTTTTGTGCAGGTACAAATATGACTAGTGGCCTTGTGGGCGCAGAGGCGCGGTTATTATAGGGATTTAGGTGAGCTGCATCTTATGTATGACCCGCAACCAATAGAGTCTCCTGTAGAGTATTGTATTTTCTTTCCTGTCCAAATTTGTATTCCGGACAGTTATTGTATTTTATTTTAAATTCCTAGAAAATGCTAATGCACTTGTGACACCAGGTTCTGGGATGATTATGGGATGTTTAGCATTAAAATTGGAAAACATTATTTTTTATTCTGTAAATTCATCTTTTACTAGATAAATTGAAGTAAATTTACGATTTCAAAAATATTAAAATGAGAATTTAATTAACTATTTAGTGTTGACTTGCTTGACAGTGGTGTCCGTCTCCATCGCGACCTTTAACGGATTTTAGATCGTGACAATATGGTATCAGAGTATTGGGTTCACTTAGGTCTCACGAGTCATGAGCACGTCTAGTAGAGTCTTGCGGATCGGTATAGAGACGTTTGTACTTATCTTCGAGAGGCTACATGGCTTTTAGGAGCACTTCCCTTCTTGATTCCTCATCGTGCGATTTGATTCCTTTGAGGCTTATCCCTTCATTTCTTTCCCATTCAATCTTCTGCGACGTGAAGCGCTGGTTAGAAATCGGGAATTGAGGAATTGTAATGGTACTACAGATGTGGTGTGGGATGTTTCTCCTTGTGTAGTTGATTGGGCCATTGTCGTCGCCTTGTAGAAGGATATTCTATCATTTCAGCTCAGTAGCTGTACTTCTGAGAGCTTTGAGGCTATGCACAGGTTGCTATGATGCTCATGAGTTGTTATCGCACAGTATTGATGTGATGGTAGGATGCTTGCCTATGTCTCGGGGCAGTGAATGACTTGAAAGGAGGTTTACTCATTTCATGATTCAGAGATTCAGTATTTTACTTCCGACGAAGGAAAGGCAATCGAACTAAGAATGTTTAGACTTGGGTGGATGGAGTAGCAGGACTCGATATTTTCGAGCGTGGTAGAATCTTCGCATGTGATGTGACGTCATCGTCCTCGATTAGTTATGATGTGCTAAGTTCACCGGTGTTATGGTTTCCTTCAATTTCCTTGGGGCAGAGTATTATAAATGGTGCCAGGAAAGCGGCTGACTGAGGTCGTAATGTGTAGTTGTTCAGGATCGAAACGGCATTCCCGGTATTGATGGCTCGAGAAAGATGATTTACGAAAAGGTTTAAAGTTGGTAGCAATCTATCGGTTCAAGTGGTACAGAAGTAGATCTCAATTTAAGGCCATAACTGGGCAGCGAAGGATAAGGAAGGACATGTGGGAGGTGCCTTGCGTTGAAGAAACTTATAGAAGTCCAAGTGTGAGAAACAAGAGTCGGGTAGTTACTTAAAGGAGTGAGTTTAACCAAAGAGGGAGAGTGGCAGAGTAGCATGTGGGTTCTATGATAGGATAGCTATACGTCTTGAGGAAAGTTTAGAGTGATTTGGGATTTATGGTGGTTAGTGACTAGGTCTACGGACTTAATTTGAAATATTGGCTATTATGCGGTGGGAGATTGGATACCACATAAAAGAGTTGCATGATATCAAGAAGGATACCACATGACTTTGGATTGGAATGTATTGTCACACCTTTAGTTGACGTCCATGAGGAGTGAATGGACTGGTTCAGCTGGTGAATGAGCTCGGACTCAGAATTATCTACTAACTTCGTAGTAATTATACCCAGTGCAGCGACGTTGGAATATGCCAGCATGTAATTTCCATATGTGGGTTATCTCCTGTTAGCAGGTTAGCGGTCGTGTGGTGTTGACGAAGCTTTTGCAAAGAATTCTACTGGCTACCCGGTAAAAGATTTAATATGTAAATGTGGCTAGTGGTTCGGAGTGTTTATTAAAGTTTAATAGAAGGATTTCGAGGAATTTGGCGAGTTGATTGTGCGGGATCATGTCGATGAAGGAAGAATCTTGGTGGGTTTCAGGTTTATACAATAGTAGCTTCAAGCTAAGTGGGAGAGTCCCACCACCTACAGTTGGATTGCATGGTCATCTATTTGTAAGATTTTTGGGTATCACCATATTGATGGGTTGTTACGTCTAAGGAAAGAGAACATCAATGGTAATTTGAGCAAGAGATTTGAGGAATGTGTGCTATAGTTGGCCTTATCGATTCATGTTCAGGATTTGGGAAGACTCAGGATTTATGCTTCGTGTAGAGGCGAGTTACAATGAAGATGATTCGGCCAGTTACTTCTTTGAGAGGGTGCTCATGTGCTAGCAGAGCCTTGGAGTTGATTATATTCGGGACCAAGTCAGAGTGGGTGACTCTCAATAACGGTCCTAGTAGATTCAAAAGTTAAGGTGTGGTGTCTAAGGATTTTGACTCCATGGTATGTTTGAATATCGAGCTTTTGCAGCAGATTATGATAAAGGAGCTTGGAGTGTTTCGTGTTATCTTTGGTCTACAGGGTATCATGAGAGAAAGGGGAGCACGTAACTTTGGATTTATAGAAGAATCATCAGAATAGGTGTATCAGTTGAAGACGCGATTATGCGGACAAGGAGGGTATGAAATGGTTCGTGGGTTTTGGGGACAATGTGGTCTCGTGAAATGGGGTCACTCGGTATGAGTGCGGATTGAGTTCGTTATATTTATAAATGAGCTATTGTTATTTCTAAGGAATATCCAGAGTAAATTAGGAGAAGTCGGGTTTGGTTAGCAATGGTTGAATTGACATGATGATGGTAATGATCAGCTCCTTCAGCCTGTTGAGTTGCGCATGTGATTTGTGGCGGTACATGCGAGGTTTGACGGTCGCCGTAATTGATTCTATTTGGGGGAATTCGAGCATTATGGAATGTTATGTGTAGATGGTTCCGGGAAGGATTATGGTGGTTTAGACCACTACTTGAGGTTGGTATTTTCTGCAGATATGAGGATTCAGTCGCGTGTTGAGATGGTTCTCTTGGAACGAGTTAAGTAAAAGGTTTCTATGTGGTGAAGTGTTTACCCTATTAGTAGTTCAGAAGTTAAGATGAAATTCTTGTACTCTTGTGCATTGGAATGACTAAGTGCAGTGATCAGCATGGGATTCGGAAGTTGAGGATCAAGGTTGCAGTTTGGTGTCGACAAGAATGTCAAGAACTCGGATGAGCGGGAAAGGAATTAGATGCTTAGAGTAAGATGGTATTGTCTTTGGCATCACCTGAGATCAGTGCCTGGTGTGAAGGGGATTTGCATACTGAATGCAGATTCTTGAATTGCTTTACAACGTTGGTGTGGTCGGTAGTATAAATGTACAAACTTGTTACCTGGTGCGGATGATCATGGGATCATATCCCATGGGAAGATTGCATAAGTGTGACGTGTATTCACTTAATTGATTGAAGAATGGAAACCAAGTATGAAGATTTTGTTAATATCGCTAATTGGGAATTTATGCCTGGCGGGTGCTCGGTTCGTTTGGTTGTGGACTGTGGGTGTTTGTTTCGGTTATGATGGTTCTCGTGTGTTATGGGAAAAGGGTTATTATGGATCCTTGAAAGGTTATTAGCCTAGCATGGTGCGATCAGAATCGGCTTGAGGTCTGTGGATGGATTTAATAGTGAATATGGGCTCTTTGTCAGGCCGGATGTGTTCATTTCGGCATAGCGCTCCTTATGGAGGAGTATTCAGATGTTGGATGTTATTTCGTCGTCGGCTATTTCATGTAATACTATATTGTGCCGTGTGAGTTATGGAACGGCTTGATAGATTTCCTATGTGTTGAGGTTCCGCGTAGCGATGGTGTTATGTGAGCAGGATGGCTCTCAAGATTCAGATCATATATCGCACCTTAGTTGTGCTTGAGTTTTGTAGCATATGGCACTATCTGTCTCCCCGGGGATGGTATTATGTACTTAGCGTGCTTGTGGCTGATATTCGGGTATTTTGTAATAATGAGCATTCTAGCTCGGTAAGTATCTCCTTATATAGAGTTTATGTTTGGATTGGGTTGCGCGCCGCAACATTGTGATGTGGAGTACAATTCCCTATATCTATTCTTGTGTGTTTTGTTTCTCATTTTCTAGGGAAAGTTCATAACGCCTTTTTGGTTGTTTAATTAGTTACGTAGGTTGAGTAGTTCTTTCGAGAGTTCATTTTCCTTATGTATCACATTCACGTTTGTAGTTTGTCGGCACGTTGTGGCATCATATGAGATTTTGGCAGAGTCTGAAGTGGCTTATTGCCTGGGCAGCTTATACTGGGAGAGATGGGATTATTGGACATGGGGTCAATGTGATCAGATCGGTATGAGGCATAGTTAAAGAGTAAAGTATCGGTATTCAGTCCAGAATGAGGTAATGGTTCTTGTCAAGGGGAGAAACTCAATGAATGGTTGACTCGGCTGTTCGTTGTAAATTTCTACGCATCATTTCCGCTGCGGCAGCATTACAAGAGTTGGAGCAAGACATGTGTGTGGCATGAGGTGTGTTATGGACATCAGGTTCGTGGAATTTCGGCTATTGTTATCAGAGGATGTTATTATGGTCATGTGAATTATGTGGTGCATGGTGTGAATTCAACAAAGGTATGCAGTCATATTTTGGTACATCGTGTGGTGATTGATACGGTGATCGTACGTTGGAAACAGGCATGGCAGAACATTTCGGATGTTGGAATTTCACTCTAAGGCTAATTTGACGAAGCAAAAAGGGGAATCTTCCGATTTACTCAAGACAGTGTGCTCAACTGAGTTGTGGTAGCATGGGTAGGTGTACGGGGTGTTAAGCAGTGATTTCAGACAACTCCAGAGCAGTTCTTAGCACGTTCGAGGACGAACGTATGTTTAAGTGGGAGAGAATGTAACGACCCGACTGGTCGTTTTGAACTCTAGCGCATCGTTCAGCGGTTTGAGGCCATGAGCAGCTTCACTTTAGGTATCATGACTTGTACGCGTGGCCGGGATTGAATTT
Organism: Nicotiana tabacum; assembly: GCF_000715075.1. NCBI lineage: Eukaryota > Viridiplantae > Streptophyta > Magnoliopsida > Solanales > Solanaceae > Nicotiana > Nicotiana tabacum. Next base: position 42,305,784 of record NC_134101.1, read on the forward strand.
CGGGAAGTTCGGAGTTGAATTGGAAAGAAAATTCTCATTCTGAAAGCTTTAAGTTGGAATAATTGACTAAGATTGGATTTTAGAGTAAACGACCTCAGAATCAGGATTTGAATATTCCAATAGGTTCGTATGATGATTTCGAACTTGGGCGTATGTTCGGATCGGGTTTTGGATGCCACGGGTGCATTTCGGCACCTATTGTGGAAATTAGCACTTTGGCAGAATTTTATGAATTTGGAGTGGATGTGAATTTTATATTATCGATGTCCGTTTGGGATTTTGAGTCTAGGAATAGCTCCGTATGGTGATTCTGGTTTTGGGAGAGCATCCGGAAGTGGATTCGGATGTCCGTAGGTCATTTTAGAGTCATTTGGCTAAAGTTAGAAATTTGAAGGTTTTTGAGAAGTGTGATCGGGATTGGACCTTTTAATATCGGGGTCGGATTTCGATTCCGAAAGTTTGAGTAGGTCCGTAATGTCAAATAAGACTTGTGTGCAAAATTTGAGGTCAATCGGGCGTGATTTGATAGGTTTCAACATCGAATGTAGGAGTTTGAAGTTCTAGAGTTCTTAAAGCTTGAATGGAGTTGGATTCGTGATTTCGATGTTGTTTGATGTGATTTGAAGGCTCGACTAAGTTCGTAATGGGTTTTGGAACTAGTTGGTGTGATTGGATGGGTGTCCCGGGTGGATTCCGGGTGGTTAACGGATCGAATTTGAAATTTGATGAAGCATTGAGGCACCTGATATCTGGTGTACCCGCACCTGCGAGGTTTTATGCCGCAGGTGCGGAGGGTGCAGAAGCGACATTTGGAGTCGCAGATACGGAGCAGGCCGGCCAGGTGAAGGACTGCAGGTACGGAGCTTTTGGCTGCATCTACGCAAGCGCAGAAGCGAAAAATGCCTCACAGGGGCGGAAGAAGGCACAGAAGCAGAAGGTGTCCCGCACCTGCGAAGCTGCAGGTGCGGCTAGTTGACCGGTCTTGGAGCGAGTTTGGAGCTCATTCTTCGTCATCAATGCCAAGGTAAGTGATTCCCACTTAGTATGAGTAAAATACATGGTTTGTATAAGGATTTAAATATGGAAATTAGTATAAATTGTGAAATTTTTGGTAGAAGACCTAGAATTTGGTAATTTTGGATTTTGACAATGAAATTGGGCATGGAATTGAAAATAAACTATATATTTGAGTTCGTGAGGTTATGGGTAAAGTTTATCATTGAAAAGTTTTGGAATCCGGGCAAGTGGGCCCGGGGGTGATTTTTATCGACTTTTCGATCGGGGTTAGAAATTATTATAAATTGGATTATATTGAGTATTTGAGTATATATTAATGGGTTTGCATCATTATTGGGTAGTTTTGGAGCGTTGTTCATCAATTCAAGTTATTTGAAGGGCTTGGAAGCCGGTTATGGAACTACTGAGCGAGGTAAGTCTCCTTTCTAATCTTGTAAGGGGGAATTAACCCCATAGGTGAGCTAAATTATTGTGTGCTTCTATTTGTGGGGGCTACGTATGCATGAGGTGACGAGAGTCCGTACGTAGCTACTAGTTATGCCTACGTCCGGGTAGTTTTAGGCTTACATCTTGCCTTGTTGATATTGTTATTGATTTATGTTTATTGTTTGCCTTGAGAGGGAGCAAAATTGTGTTTGCTTATTAAATGTTTTGAAATGAGTTGAAATTGAAGAACTTAAGATTTAAAAGGTTTCATTTGAACTTCTTAATTTCGAAAACAATTGAAGAATAATATAATAGCTGAAGAAATCTATGTGTAACCGCGTCGCATATATGTTTCGCGAAAGGGGTAATTCCCTTAAAAAGCTACAAGCTAAATTTCCCCTATTTTGAAAACAATCAAGAAAGAGATATGATTTTAAATGTTAAATTTATATTTGACCGCGTCGCAAGTATGATCCGCGAGCGGGGTGATTCCTTAAATTTATGTTTGACCGCGTCACACATATGATTCGCTAGCGGGGTGTTTCCTACTACTCTCATGGGAGCGGGCTGTTCGCTTCGGTAGATTAAATATATGCATCTATGGTTCGCGCCATTCAACCCTCTTGCAATGCACAATTTAAATATTTGTTGGATCGGGCCGTACGACCTCGGCATGATTTACGCATGCTTGAATTACTTGCCTTGAAATTTATAAATAATGATATTGCCTCCCTGGTCTGAGATAAATCGATAAATGATGAAATGTGAATTTGGAAACCTCTTATTAACAAAGGAATTGTTTACTTGATTCATGATTTTCTTGAGTTTACTGTCATTTTTAATAAATCCATGACTAATTATATTATTGATGGCCACAGTAAGTGTCAGAGTCGACCTCTCGTCACTACTTTTTCGAGGTTAGGCGGGATACTTACTGGGTACGTGTTGATTTACATACTCATACTACACTTATTGCACGTTTTGTGCAGGTACATATATGACTAGTTGCCTTGTGGGCGCAGAGGCGCGGTTATTACGGGGAATTAAGTGAGCTGCATCTTATGTATGACCCGCAGCCAGCAGAGTCTCCTTTAGAGTATTGTATTTTCTTTCTTGTCCAAATTCGTATTCCAGACATTTATTGTATTTTATTTTAAATTCCTAGAAAATGCTCATGCACTTGTGACACCGGGTTCTGGGATGATTATGGGATGTTCAGTATTGAAATTGGAAAACAATGCTATTTATTCTGTAAATTCATCTTTTACTAGATAAATTGAAGTAAATTTACGATTTCAAAAATATTAAAATAAAAATTTAATTAACTTTTTAGTGTTGGCTTTCTTGACAGTGATGTTCGGCGCCATCACTACCTTTAACGGAGTTTGGATCGTGACAATTTGATTTGTTACATTGGTATTTTCATTGATTCGTATTCCAATGACAGTATTATTAGATCAATTCAGCGGTGGTGACCCAGCGGGTTGGAGTTTTTGGGACGAGTGTTACTTAAACTTTCATGGCTTCTCAGAGAAGGACCGGTTATCTCTGGCTTACCTCTACCTTGATGGCGCTGCAGTTTCTTGGTTTGATTGGTTTTATCTCTACCTTGATGGCACTGCACTTTTTTGGTTTGATTGGTTGTATCGGAAGAACCAGTTTTGGGATTGGAAGCATTTTATAGAGAAATTAATAATGCACTTCCAGAAACGGACCTTTGCCAATTCAGTGGAGCATCTAGCCTATCTTTCATAGACGCTTTTTCAATATGTACGTTTTGAGACTAGGGTTCCTCTTAAACAGCAAGGCCCTATCGTTGCTCCTTTACATAATAGCTTCAATTCTTCTTATTTGGACGATGGAGTAGATACAGATGCTTTGGAGGCCAAGTTGCAGGGGTCCTAGACAGATACATCTTTGGGATCGAAGGATGAGTTTGTAAGAAGGATAAGGAGGACTCTAAGTTGTCTGTAACAACCAAATCCTCTCATGTCTCTCAAGATGTCATTTCGGAGCCTGTCGAGTGTGTTAAGAGCTCGTCAGCAACTTTCGAGCATGAGGTGTTTGATAAACTTTCTCATGGAGATGAGATACATTTACTAGAGTTATCCCTTATAGAAAATGACTAGGAGAAAATTAGTCTGATTTTCAACAAAAATCTAGAGTCCGATACTGAATTATGTGTGAATCACAGTCTAATTATTAGTGACTATGGACTTTCTTTGGTCACTAAGGATGGAGAAGTTACAACATCACTTATGGAGATGAAGAGAACTCACAAACTGGTGTGTGCCAGGCGCTTGATAATTGTTCTCCAAAAGCCGGTCGAATATTTGGTTAACAGTGAAGTGCTCTACTCACTTTGCTCTTTTGGACACATCTCAAATTGTTACACTTCTTTGCCATGTTATCTGGATTACATTTATTGTTTTTCTGAAGCTAAGAAATAAAGATGAACCCAAGTCTAAACTCCAAGCTACCAACCAAATTATGATATTGTTCCTAAAAGTTGTTGCCTATTGTAGCCCATGTGTTTATAATACTCTAAATTTGTCACGACCCAAAATTCTGCCACAGGCGACGTGATGACACCTAGTCTCTAATACTAGGTAAGTCGATTTCAATAACATTTTTGAAGATATTTTTCTTTTCTTATTTATTTAAATAAGCAACCAAAACTAACAGCGGAACGAATAAGAACATACACCCCCCTCCCAAGACTGGTAGTACTAAGTCATAAATTCTAGGTGAATACATTGAATGATCACGAGGACCAAGTATACAATACTGTTTGATTTCAAAATAACAGTACAATGAAATGAAAAGACTCCAAGGGACTGCGACGACCAAACAACTCTACCTTGAATCCTTACGATCCCGCTTTAACTGTGCTCAAGTTCGATATCTCCAATACCTGGCTCTGCACAAAAATGTGCAGAAGTATAGTATGAGTACACCACGGTCGGTACCCAGTAAGTATCAAGACTAACCTCAGTGGAGTAGAGACGAGGTACAGTCAAGACACTCACTAGTCTAATAGCCTGTGCAATATAGTATACAAAATAATACTGGAAAATAACTAGCAATGATAACAACAAAATCAACCAGTGATATAACAACAATGCAATATGAACATCATAATTATTGCTCAGACGAATAAGGAACACAAGTACAACCAATTAATCAAGTCCTTCGAATATAAATTCTTTCGCCTATATGCTTTTCAAATAAAAATCTTCAAGATATAATACTTTCCAATAAATATATTTTCAAGTAAAAGTCGCCATGTGACACCTCATTTCACAATCATAAATATTACGGGTCGTAGCCCACTTTCATATTTTTTCACGGCACCTCATGCCCATATTTCTATCACCATCACACAGACAACTCACGTGTCAAAATATCAATGTACATAAGATCTACATGATCAATTTATTTTCACTAAAGTGAAGTTAAAATTTGTAAATCAAGTAAGAAATCAACAAAGGAATAAATTTATTTTAGAAATTATTTGGGTAAAGAAAATGATATTTCAATTAAAATGAAGCATCCAATGACTACTAATTTGGATATAAAATTTATTAAATTAAAACATAATAGCAATTTATTTTATCCGAAACAACTCAATTCTCGAAAACCAGTAAAAACCATAAACACAAATCTGTAGAGTCTTGTACAAAGAGCCAAAACCAACACGATACAACAAGGAATACAAAACACATAATAAAATCAAATAATACATCACGGAAGAATATAAAAATTTACATATCACGAAAAAATAATATAACCAAAGGCAAGTGCACCCATAGAAAAAAATCAACAAAAGGGCACTCTCGAGGTACCGCCTCGTAGTCCCAAAAGTAAATATGCAAGACAGGGGGGATCTCCTAGAATACCGTTCTGTAGTCCCAAAGTTAATATGCAAGGCAGGAGGATCTCCCAGAATACCGTTCCGTAGTCCTAAAGGTAATATGCAAGGCAGGAAGATCTCCCGAAATACCGTTCCGCAGTCCCAAAGTAACTATGTAGGGCAGGGGATCTCCCGGAATACCGTTCTGTAGTCCCAAAGTAAATATGCAGGGCAGGAGATCTCCCAGAATACCGTTCCGTAGTCCCAAAGAAAATATGCAGGGCAGGGGATCTCCCGGAATACCGTTCCATAGTCCCAAAGTAAATATGATTTCAACAACTACACATCAAGTACTCACATATCACAAATGGCTCATCAAGTGCGATTACACTAGCAGCCCAGCTGCTTCAGCTTCTCCTCCAAATCCAAATTCGATCCGTTAAGCATCTGAAACTCACCCGAGGTCCTCGGGACCCCGTCCGAATATACCAACAAGTTTTATAACATAACACGGACCTACTCGAGGCCTCAAATCATATCAAACAATATCAAAACGACGACTCACACCTCAAATCAAAATCTATGAACATTGAACTTTAAAATTCTATATCTTGTGCCGAAACATATCAAATCAATCCGGAATAACTTCAAATTTTGCACACAAGTCATAAATGGCATAACGAAGCTATTCAAATTTCAGAATAAGATTTTGACCCCGATATCAAAAAGTCAATCCCCCGGTCAAACTTTCCAAAATTCAATTTTTGCCATTTCAAGCTTGCTTCCACTACAGACCTCCAAATAATTTTCCGGACACGCTCCTAAGTCCAAAATTACCATGCGGAGCTATTGACATCATCAAAATTTAATTTCGGAGTCGTTTACTCAAAAGTCAACTCTCCAGTCAACTCTTTCCATTTAAGCTTCTAAATAAGGATTGTTCTTTTAATTAAATTATGAATCTTCAGTAAATCAAACTCGACCACACCCGCGGGTAATAATACATATTATGAAGCTTCTCGAGACCTTAAGTCATTGAATGAGGCGTAAATTTTTAAAACGACATGTCGGGTCGTTACTGGATCAATTAAGATTATTGGACTAAGTAAAATATTGGAGAATTATATTTGGGATCCAGGCCCAGTTAGCAAGTAGATAAAAAGGACTACGAGATTAGAAAGAAGGATTATGCGAATTATGTTGAAGCTTCGGCTCAAGTATGTACTTCTCAACTCCTCTTCTGAATCTGTATCTCATCCCCTTTCTTCTTAGTTTCCTGTTGCAGTTTCTTTTCTCATCTCGTCTCTATTTCCCCCAGTATTGTTTTCTATTGTTTTGTGGACATTTGGATATTGTAATTCCATTTGGTGAGTTAATACAATCAGTTGGTTCAGGTATAATCTCTGGTTTGTTTCATATTCCCTCTGTTTTAATTTAAATGACACACTTTATTTATTAGCCCGTTCCAAAAAGAATGGCATATTTTTATATTTAGAAATGATTTAGCTTTAAATTTATTTTTACCGTTTTACCATTAATGAGAAGCTTTTATAGTCACACAAATGTCATGGCCCAACAAAGCTTTTGCCCTTAAGCTTTTAGGACCACATATTTCAAAAATCTTCTTCTTTTTTCTTAAACTTTATATCAAATCAATCTACATCACCTAAATTGAAACGGAGAGAGTAGTATGTATCTTTAATCTTTTAGCTGATGGAATAGGAAAAGGGACAAAAAGCCTCAAATCAAAAATGTGAAGCTGTCAGGATTCGAATCCATCGCTCAAATGGGAAATCTTGGCCCTCAACCAGGAGAGTTGCAGAGCTCTTTTGCCAAGTAGCATCATTTTAACATTTATTTTAATTTTTTAAATTAATTACATTAACATATTTTAGTAAAGCATTAGCAGTATTGGTCCCTCATTTATTAATAAATTATGAATTTAGTTCATATGATATTTGACTACATTCATTTAATAGAATGAATATCCTAAAACCCGTTTAAACTATTATACTTTTGTTATTTATTTATTTAAGCTATCAGTGCTCCCAAAACCCCCGAACTATATCTCCCTATTAAACTTCGATTGATTATTTTTTTTGTCAACCTTCGATTTTCACGGGGATGGATTCACATCTACAAAAGATGAATAACTTCATTTCTCTGCGGTGTGTTGGATTTACTGAAAAATTTAAATGGATATTCTTTCAAGAAAGAAAAATTACGGAGAAATAGATAAAGAAGAAATGAAGAAGAAAGGGTAACACTAATTAGTCGTTATACACGGCTTGGTGGGGCCATTGTTATGCATAATTTCATCTCTCATGTGTGTTTTGATGAGTTCATTCACACATTCTGCCAAGAAATCAATGGTTTCATCTTTAAATAAGCAAGGGAATATAATTCAAGAGACTTTTTGGTGACACCATATAGTTTAAGTAGGTAATTGACAAAAGCATAATAGTTTAGATTTTAGAATATTCACTCTTTAATATGCCACGCACAGAATAGAAGCTAAGATTCGTCTATAGCTATGCAGGCAAGGTGACGACTTATTTCATGATATATAGCATTCTCTTTATATATAAGGAAAATACATAAGATATAATGTGTACTCGTACCAAAAAATTAATTTCACACTTAACCTTTACCGACGTCCTAATACCGCCTATCTTTTTTTTTAAATGTAACAAACACTTCCCTAACACACATATAACCAGCCACGTGGTGGGAAGTGTTCTACACTTGCCTTCACGTTATTGCCATGTCGCTGCCACGACAAATACTATGTCATATTTTAAAAAGATTATTTTCCATGTCATCCAATCCTTTCTTCTCCGTTATCCACCACCAAACCTGTCAAACCACCACCAGCAAAACCATCGCACACAACAACCACAATCACAACAAATGATTCATTCATAAAAAGTGACTATCTTCCATTGAACTTCTAACATTTAGATAGGATAAAAAGAAGCTAAATTGCAACGTGAAGAAGAAATAATGTCCTTATTCTGGCGGATCATCCTCTTACTCTGAAATGGGTAAAGGTTTCAAGCCAAAAATGAAAATTTTGCTAGTTAGTTATATAAAGAATTTAATTCTGATAAAAGGAAAACAAAAAACAAAAAAGAATTGAAAAGGTGAACCAACGAGAGCCAAGAGTTATCCGCAACAGATTTAACAAAAACAAAATTTTCAAAAAATATAAGAAGAAGAAGAACTTGGAAGGTAAATGGGTATGAGAAATTTAACATCATAATTGTTAGAGTGTGCATGACTTTTGATTTTGATTGGTCTTAGGAAGAAATTGGATTACACATTTAAACTGAGTATTAATTAAGGTTTTTTTTTTGGAAAGTTTTTAATTTTTAGTTTTTGGGCCTCTAGGGTTTCTATGTAGAAGTGTTTAAAGGATTAGAAGAAGGAAAATTTGTGAAAGGAGAAGAACAGCGTTGGGGGGGGGGGGGATGAAGATGAAGAATGGGAGGGGCTGGGGGCTGGTTTTTGGCTTTACTTTGGACTATTAGGCGCCCACTTTTTCTTTATATTTAATTTCATCAGCTTTTAGAGTAATATTTGTTAATTATACTAAAAATAAGAATAGTGTGGTATTATTCATAAAGGTTAATTGCGAAACTAATTTTTTTTATTTTTCCTTATATATATATGCCAACTGCTTGGGATCCAATTACCATATTAAAAAAATCTTTCCACTCATAAAATTTGATCAAATTTGAACAAAGTAGAGATGCTATTTATGGCCACCTCCATAAGACCTGCAACTCCTTCTCTTTCCTTTTTCAGTGGTAGAAAGGCATCACTTGTATCAAAAGCCAAAGCCTGCAGCATGTCTAAAGCTAATTCCACTAGTCCAAAAGCTGAACCACCATTGAGTCACAGCTCTATTCCCACAAATATGAATACCCATAGGCGTTCTGGGAATTACAAACCTCCTACATGGCATTTCGAATATATCCAATCCATTAACAATGATTATGTGGTACAGCCTGTTATTATTAAGTCTTTCTTGTTACTCAAAGATAATATATACTAATATCTCCGTGTACTATATTTGCATGGATCAGAATCACGCGAATATTTTATCAAATGATCATTTTATTAGTAAGTTAATGTTTTTTCTTAAAAAAATTGCGTACGTAGGGAGACAACTATACGAAGCGATTAAATAAACTGAAGGAGGAAATGCGGAAGAAGTTGAAGATGATGGACGATGTTGATGGAGAAGAATTAGACAAGCTGGAGCTGATTGACAACTTACAAAGACTTGGACTGAGTTACCACTTCAAGGAAGAAATCTTTCAAATTTTGAGAAGCATACACCAACAACATATATTACAGAAGAAGGGCAGAAACATAATCGCGGGAGAATATTCATTATTATACGCTACAGCTTTGAAATTTAAACTCTTGAGAGAACATGATTTTGATATTTCTCAAGGTATGTACGTACGTACTGTTCATTTGGGGAACATTTGGGGAATGTCCGACCTTATATACGTTTGAATGTTGACATGCGACATACACATATATACATGTAAACCTGCATTAATGGCTAGCTTTAATTGCACTAAACACCCCCTATTATATGATTCAATTCTAGATAAACCCATTTACATTCATAAAAGGCGTTAATAAGATTTTTTTAACAAAAATATTAATTCTTTTTTTTTTAAACTTCAAAAAAATCAATATATAAGAAATTTTTATTTACAAGTTTAATTTGTCTTTAAGTAATTATATTTTAATATACTTAGTAAAAGATTATACTTCATAAGAGGTGCAAGTGTAGGATTTTCATAGTATAGAGTAGGGGTGTTCAAAACCAAACCGAAACCGAAAACCGAATCGAAACCGAAGCTTAATGGCTTATTGGTATCGGTTTAACGGTTTAACGGACGGGGAACGGATTAAATTTTTTTTATTAACGGCTTATCGGTTTAGGGGCGGATTATTCAATTTTCTTAACGGATAATCCGTTAACCCGTTAAGAAAAAAAAAAAAAAAAAATATATATATATATATATATATATATATATATATATATATATATATATATATATATTAAAGATCAAAAACCCTTCCACTTCTTCCAGTACTCTATCTCTAAGTTCTAACGACTAATTCCTAAATAATCAGAATTCTTACGTACTATGCATCAGAAGATCCCAGGCTTGGCTTAGCTTAGCTTATTCTCCCACCCTACAACACGATTGTTTAAGTTGATGTCTATGGTTCACCTCTGCTTTTATTTTTTAAAACTAATGCATGTTGTCTATGTTTAATAGAAGAACAACAGTGTTGTGCCACATCTTTTTTCACTCTACAACACATGACACTACATCATTCTTATGTAGGCGTTAAAAGACATGTATGTCTGGACTCAATGTATAATTTTCTATTCTGAATTTGTATGTTAGGCGGTCAGCAAACAATTACACGCAATATAGATTGAATTAGGCCGATAAACCGCCCAATAACCGCCCGATAAGAGCTAAACCGATACCAATCTGCCCGATATCTTATCGGATGGCTAGCGGATTAATACATTTAAAAACCGATAACCGTTAAGCCAAACTGTTAAGAGTAATTAACCGCCCAATCCGCCCGAAAAGCAGCCCTAGTATAGAGGGTGTAAGTATTTGATAAGTTATAGGGAGTGTATCCGAAACGAAATCATACTATAAAGGTGTTTCGTATAATTACCCAAAATTAAGTTATTATAGTATTAGTTACACAGTTTAAGATTTACCAATGTAAGAAAAATAGAACTAAATCATAATCGATAGAGTTATCAATGTTTTGAAAAGAATATATAGTTAGACTTCTATATAACAATCTATATATAATAATATTTTAATATAAAATCAAAATCTTTTTGGCACCAAATTTTTTATATTATATTATATCTCTTACTAAAACAACATTTTACCAATTATTAACAACAATAACCATTTTTATTGCAGTACGTTTTTTTGTAAAATTATCTCTCTGTATATAACAATCATCTTTATAGATATATAGCCTCTACGATTACCAATAATCGGTCTCTATGATAGAATATTATGTGTGTGTATATATATATATAATTAAAGATCTCATTACGTGAAAGATTTGAACATATATTTAGATTTTTCCCCTTGTTTAGATATATTGAACAGTTTCAAGATTGAGAACGGTAATTTCAAGGAAAGTCTTGGTAAAGACCCAAAAGGAATGTTGCAATTGTACGAAGCTTCGTTTTTTGCTACAGAAACAGAAAACACTTTGAAATCCGCTACAAGAGTCACAAAGTCGGAGCTGAAGAATTATCTTGAAAATTATGAACACGGTGAGGAGAATATAACAGCAACATTAGTCCGCCATGCATTGGAACTCCCTTCGCATTGGATGATGTTGAGATTAGAGACAAGATGGTTCATAAACGTTTATGAGAAAATGCCAAACGCTAATCCTCTTCTGCTTGAGCTTGCCAAGTTGGACTTCAACATTGTTCAAGCAACACATCAAGAAGAATTAAGAGATGTATCAAGGTGAGTATCTATAAATATATGTCCATAGTCAATACATAAGTTTACCAAAAATCTGAAGGTTAATTAATTAGGAGGAACTAAAAAAGTATTTCTGCTTAATTATTTAGAACATGTTTTTGATAATTTCTCATGTATAGCATTAATGAGTAATTAATTATATTTAAAGGTGGTGGAAGACCACATGCCTGGCAGAGAAGTTGCCATTTTCAAGGGACAGACTAGCGGAGGCTTTCTTTTGGGGAGTAGGGATAGTATTTGAGCCTCAACAAGGACATTGCCGAGTAATGCTGACAAAGATCATTGCTTTTGTTACATCCATTGATGATATTTATGATATTTATGGGACTTATCCTGAGTTACTCTTCACTGATGCTGTAGAAAGGTAATTAAAGTAACTACATCTGTAACAATTCATTAATCTTGCGTAACACAAAACATTACTCAACTTATAGCTAATGATTAAGCGACAAGCATTTTCAAGAATTGTTTTTAATAATTAGCTTCTCCTTTTCACGTACGTTCAAATTTCACCTACTTACTCTAATTAATTTACTCCTCTATCAGTTCTCCTTTCTATTGATGTGAAAATATAAAATAATAATAAATTCAGATGGGAGCTAACAGCAATGGAGCAACTTCCGGAATACATGAAAGTAATGTACCTTGCGCTGTTCAACACAATCAATGAAATGGCATATGAAGTTCTAAAAGAGCAGGGTATCAACATCCTACCCTACCTTTCAAAATCAGTAAGAATTGATATCGTTGTATTTAGAATACATTCTTTTAGTCCCAGAGATTAAATATGCCTATTTTATTAATTTCCTATATATCTAATCTGCTAATTGAAACACATGCACGTTAATTAATTAGTGGGCAGATTTGTGCAAAGCTTATTTACGAGAAGCAAGATGGTACTATAATGGACATAAGCCAACTCTGCAAGAATACATGGATAACGCATGGATCTCAATTTCAATTCCTATGATATTAATCCACGCATTCTTCTTAGTTACCAACCCAATTACCAAAGAGGAATTGGAATCACTAAGCAAGTACCCAGACATAATTCGCTGGTCTTCAACAATTTTTCGCTTCGTCGATGATTTAGGGACATCATCTGTATGCTTTTATACCTTTCTTTTACATGAAATAGGCGTAGCAAATCTTGATGTCTCATTTAATTTATTTATTCATGTATTTATTTCAGGATGAATTGAAGAGGGGGGACGTTCCAAAATCTATACAGTGTTACATAAACGAAAAGGGTGTTTCCGAAGAAGAGGCAAGAGAACGCATACAACATTTGATAAAGGAGACATGGGAAATGATGAACAAAGCTCAGAGAGAAAACTTGCTATTTTCTAGAATATTTGTTGAAATCGCAAAGAATATTGCAAGAACGGCACAGTGCATGTATCTGCATGGAGATGGGCATGGAATTCAAAACGCTGAAATTAAAAATAGCATATCCAAAATACTTTTTGAGCATATCACAGTTCCTAATCCATTGACTCCCAATCCATCCCTATAATTAGAGCTAGATACTAGTATAATTTATTTGTATCGAATAAGACTCTGAACTTGTGCTTGCGTAATACTGTTCGTGAAAGCAGCAGCGAGTCAACTTCTTAATTATGTGATATATAGCTTGTTTTGATGGTTGTTACCCATCATTTCATGATGTACGTGTTGTATCATTTGATATAGTTTAATAATATTTTAGTAGTAGGTTTAACTGGTCGTATTAAATGATAACTGTTAAATTTACTAAAATATATTGAATTATTATAAATACTAGATTTATCAACAATTACTATGAAAATAATTTAAGACAACTTCATTTTCAAATTTATCACGAATTACTCCTTGTAAAACTTAAAGCTATAAATTTATACAACTCCTAACAAAATTAATCAAATACAAAATGTCATCCAAAAAAAAAAGCAAAAACAAAAAATAGTCTTAGCAAAAATAGAAAAACGTGGATGGAGAATATATTGATAAAAGGGATATAAAAAACAATAGCATAAATGAACTTGAAATCTGAGGTGAAGATTCTAATACTGTAAGATGGAGTTAAATAGAATAAAAGAACAAATAGATGGGAAAGCGAACAATAACATAATGCTCCAACCACTTCAAATAGGTAATTACATATAATGGATCCTTTTATGTTTGTTTACCCTCAAAATCGAATAATAATTGAATTTATATACGATTTTAAGGATACATGATCCAATTTGATACAAAGTGGTAAGTAAGATTAATTATAAAATAAAAGACAAAAGATAAATGCAAACCACGCAAGTTGAGCAAACCTAGCCTTGTGAAATTAATTTCCCTCAAGCTAGAAATAATATTATCGATGTCGGAGTAAAATGAACTATGACAAAGCTAGAAATAGCAGTATATTGCTTTTTGGTGTGTCTTACAATATCCCTTATGAATTGTCAAGTCCCTCCCTATATATTAGGGGAGATCTACCCTTTGAGATATTATTTTATTGTTCTATAAAAGGCAAAAGTCCTTGATTTGCTGGCCGTTGGTTCCCCTTTTGAGCCGTTACGTGATTTTCACAATAATGATTGGTTAATGGCGAGAATTACGGACCCTTGTCGGATGAGTTGGCAAAACTTTCTTCGAGACCGTTAGAAACAGGACCAGTTATGCCTTCGGCAAACTCGAGGGCAAATCTGATGGTTTCGATGGCTAATTTTGACAGTTCTTTGGGTTCGATCATAATCACCATGTGATGATCTTGGCTGATGGTGTTAGACATTAGATCGATCTTCTAGCTCGACTTCACCCGATCACAGATATTTTGACCCCGGCCTGATCATGACATAAGTGACAAAAATATGACGTCAAAATCCCTTTGTTTTTCAGAGAGTAAATGATAAGAAACGATTCGAGCTTTCGATTCTCACTTCGATAAATCACGACGATGAATTCATGACGTAAGTGATAAGAATAGTGAAAATGTCTAGTCGATCCAGTTTTCGAGGCATTAAATGTGTGTCAGTTAATGGTTGGCCATCTTGGGATGTGAACCGTCGTTTGGGAAACCTATAAATACCCTTCAATCTTTTCATTAGAACCTTTTCCATTCCAACTCTTGCTCTTCCTTGTTAGTTCTTTGAAATTTCTTCATATGTTACCTACGAGTTACAACTCCTCCTTTACCAACATCATCTTCTCTCTTTTATTTAGAAGAAATGTCAAAGACTTCAAAATCTGTTCCTAAAAAAGAAACCCTTTCTTCCTCGAAACCATCTGAAAATGTTTCGCATGCTACAACTGAGGAACCAACACCGGAACCCCCTCTAAAGTCATTTGTCCCTTTGGGATTCCCAACTGGGGCCGACTTCAAGGTCGAGAAAACCCCCTTGGTACCGAGTCGGTGCTAGCCACATATGTACTATTACTGTAAGTATCCTCACTAAAGTCAAAGAGGACTGCAACAGGGAAGATAAACTCATAGTGGTCCCTACCCCCGAGGAATCGATCACCACCTGCGTTGATGCTTTCTAAATGTTTACACTTACCCTTTTACGTTGGGTCCTTTAGACCTAGTTATCATAGCCTTGGGGTGATTGATCTCTCTGGGTCGCCTTCGTTTACCAATTCTCTGATAAACGAGGCTCAGACGTTGAAAGTTAACCTCGGCGAAGGGGCCCAAGGAGCAGCCGATTCTTTCCACAATTGCTTTGATGGACTAGATTCTACTGCTTCGGAGGATGTCACCGGGTTGGGTGACTTACTAGTACCAAAAAAGATACTGTCCCCGGGAGCTGGCGGGTCTTCTTCAAGCCCAAAATTAGTGAATCAGTTCCCAGCTCCGAGTGTTGATCCTACTCGGAGATGTGCATTTTTTATGCCCATTCTGGAGGACGCCCGGGTTCTCTATGCCCCGGTGGGGATTGCCAGTTACCTTTGGTGCTTGGTGACCGAAGAAGATCAAGCTAGAATGAACGAGGTGGAATCGCCCTGCTTGTTCAACCAAGCTCAACAATCATTGAATCGGGTAATTTTGAATGTCCTTTCATTATGTACTTAGATTTAATCATGAATAATCGTAACATTTTCCTTTGTGCTTCCAGGCCTCGGTACTTCATCACGAGGCCTTTCTCCGGTATCGGGAAGAGTTCAAGCGTCACGAGGCCGAGACTCGGGAGCTTGCTGAGAAGAAGGATGCTTACAAGCTTCTTAGTGAGAAGCTCTAGGCCGAGTTAGAAGCAGCTCGGAAGGAGCATGCCGATTTGGTCGAGCAGGTTATACGAATATTTGAACTTAGTGATGATGCTTCAGAGACATTGGATAATGACCCGAACCCACAGGTTCAAAAGAGACTTGACCAGATCGAGCAGCTCCAGGTGGAGGTGGATATGGTGAAGGCTGAGGCCGAAGAATGGAAAACAAATATGGACCACCTGGCCTCGGGAAAAGAGACTGCCTGGGCGTAGTTGGCTTCGGCTAAGGTTCAGCTTTGGGCTATAAAGGAGAAATATTCAGTGTAATTCAATATGATCTAGGGACTCCATTCTCAGTTGAACTTAGTTGTTTTTGTTCAAGAGGCCTTGGCCAAGGAGTTTGGGGCTGCCAAGTTAGAGGTCGTTGTGGCCAAGACCGAGGCCGATGATAAATTGTCCCAGTTCAAGGCCGACGTCGAGGTCATTCAGGAACAAGTGAGAAACATAGTGAAGCATGCGATGTGGTAATCCTGAAGGGAGGCCCTAAAGGGAGTCCATGCTCAGAATGTTTACATATTTGCTGAAATCGAGAATGCTAAGATATACGAAGCCAAGGCCCGGAAGTTGGCTTATGCCGAGGAGGATTCCGAGGGTTCTGGAGAGTCGGGTGGGTCTGATGGTGGTGACGACTCTGTAGGCGATGATGTAGCTCCCGATGAAGATTAGGCCATTTAGGATCTTTTTTACTTTTTGTACTATCTTTTGTTGAGGTCGTTCGGCCTTTTGTAAAGAATATGTATCGGGGCTATTCATCCCTTGTAAAGAAATTTTGATATATATATAAGGCTTTTCCTTTTCATAGCTTTTGAATCTTTCCTTTGCTTTTTAATTTGTATTCGCAAAGGTCGAAATGCCTTAGCATGAAATGATTAGGTTATGTTCAAAGGTTCGAATAAACCTTGCCTTTACTTTGTGTTAAGGCATTGTAGGGATCCGGTTTTACCAAAAACTTTTCCCCAAAATAATTTAGATTTATAGCTTGTCGAGGATAGCCTTTAAAACCAGTTATAAGAGATTTTTCGAAGGCCTTGTTTTTGTTAACGAGTCTCGACGCCTCCGAGCCATATTAGTATGGCCGTAGCCTTTTTAGTTCGAGCATTTCCCAGTGGGCTTGCTATCCCGAATTATCTGGGCATGCCTAAGATAACAGTCCTTGAGTAGGGGTGGTCGTGGCCTTTGAAATTTGGGTGTTGCCTAATGTGTATTGCGCCCCCATGATCTGATATCTCAGACTGTCCGAGATTGTTTTCGGTCGGTAGCCGCCGAGTGAATGTTCGAACTCGGATTAAGGTTGCTCTCACGCTCAATGCCTAGTCCCTGAGTCAATGTTCGAACTTGGATTAAGATTGCCCTTAGGCTCGATGCCTAATCCCCGAATGAATGTTCGAACTCAGATTAAGATTGCCCTTAGGCTCGATGCCTAGTCCCCGAGTGAATGTTCAAACTCAGGTTAAGATTGCCCTTAGGCTCGATGCCTAGTCCCCGAGTGAATATTTGAACTCGGGTTAAGATTTCCATTAGGCTCGATATCATTAGGTGTAGGAAGTTCCTTGAGAAATGCAAGAAACATTTTTGAGGACTAGATGTTTATATGCAAAGAAGACTCTTCTTTTTTATTCTTGTGCATAATAGTTGTACATGTATACATGTTTAGTGTCAGGGCTCGAGTGATTTTAGCGGGCACGGTTCATTTGACCGTTTGGCCCTTACAATAAATCCTATTGATCGAGTCCCTTCAATCACGAAGTTGAAATGCCTTGTTAAATTCGATATTCGACGATATTGCCCCCATATGTTCGAGGTTGACCGAAGAGAGGCCTCGAATGCTGTTGTGATCATTGCCACCGATTTATAGCCGGCCTTCTATTCTAATTTAGCACGATTTACTTGTTGCCTCGTTAAAAACCTTGCCGGAAAACCAATTTAGGATAAAACCGGTACAAGGGAAAAAGAGTGCAACGCGTGCTTTCAGACCTAGGATCTCGTATCATCCTTTGTTGGTTCCCTGCAAGTGTCAGTTTGAAATGTAAAAAGAAAAATAAAAGAAAGAATTAGGGTCGTACCTTAGAAATAATATCGCTTTAAGTGAGTTATATTCCAGTTGTTCGGTGATTTCTTGTCATTCATTGTTCCAAGCTTGTAGGATCCTTTTCCGGTGATCTCGATAATTTGGTACGGTCCTTCCCAGTTCGGGCCCAGTCTCCCTTCATTCGGGTTTCGGGGTGCTCAGTGTGACTTTTCTTAGTACCAAGTCCCCTGTATTGAAGTGTCGAAGGTTGGACATTCGATTGTGATAACTTTCAGTCCGCTATTTTTGGGCGGTCAATCAGACAAGGGCGGCTTCGCGCCTTTCATCTAATAGCTCCAGGCTCATACTCATATCTTCGCCCTTTGATTCCTTCATTACATATCGGAGTCTGATGCTTGGTTCTCCTACCTCTACTGGTATTAAAGCTTCGGTGCCATAAACCAAAGAAAACGGGATGGCCCCGGTACTGGATTTCGAGGTTGTACGGTATGCCCATTGGACCTCAGGCAGCATTTCCTTCCATTTTCCTTTGGTGCTTGAATGATTTCCACAAGTACCTTCGTGGATTTCCCTCAGAACGTACTTAGTATCCCCTGACCCTAGACATATTGGAAGTGGGCCATTGAATCTCTTCTGAACAGGGTTCCGTCTTCGGATAAGCTAAATCGGGTTGCCTTCGTACGCAGGGCTCTCCATTCTTTTGTGTTCGGGGGTAGTTAATCTCAGCGTGGCCTTCTTCTACTACCGATCTTATAAGTTGTACGACGTATCCCGAGTTGATCTCATTGTCTTGATCGACGATCCCAAATTAGTGAGGACATCAGCCTCGCTGTTTTGATCCCGAGGCACGTGTTACAAAGTCCATTCTTTGAACCGATGTAATGTCACCTGTAACTTGTTCAAGTATATCTGCATTCGTTCTTCCCTGACCTCGAATGTTCCACTAACTTGGTTTACTACAAGGAGCGAGTCGCATTTTGCTTCGATTACATCCGCCCCCAAGTTTTTGGCTAATTCAAGGCCTGCAATCATGGCCTCATATTCGGCCTCGTTGTTAGTCAATTTCATAGTCTTAATAGATTGTCTAATTATATTTAGTATTGGCGGCTTTGGTATGATACCAAGTCCGGACCCTTTTTCGTTTGAGGCACCGTTCGTAAAGAGGCTTTAGATTCCCGAGGAAGTCATCGAGTTAATCAATAACTCTCTTTCGACCTTGGGTATTAGGGCTGGCGTGAAGTCGGCCACAAAGTCTGCCAAAATTTGGGACTTAATGGCGGTCCAAGGTCGGTACTCAATATTGTACCCACTTATTTCCTCGGCAAATTTGGCCAATCGTCCCGAGAGTTCGGGTTTATGCATAACGTTCCTTAATAGATAAGTAGTTACGACACATATGGGGTGACATTAGAAGTATGGTTTTAGCTTCCTGGAGGCACTTAGCAAAGCGAGCGCTAGTTTTTCGAGGTAAGGGTACCTAGTTTCGGCCTCACCTAAGGTCCTGCTAATATAATAAATTAGGAATTGTCTACCTTGCTCTTCCCGAACCAAGACTCCACTTACCGCTATCTCCGAGACTGCTAAGTACAAGTACAGTTGTTTGTCTGTCCTTGGTGTGTGAAGAAGCGGTGGGCTCGATAAGTATCTTTTGAGCTCCTCCAGAGCTCGTTGACATTTCGGAGTCCATGAGAAGTTATTCTTCTTTTTCAACAGTGCAAAGAATCGGTGGCTCTTGTCGGACAACCTCAAAATAAATTGCCCTAGAGTGGCTATGCGCCCGGTTAGCCTTTGCACGGCCTTTACGTTGTCCACGACCGTGATATATTCCATGGCCTTGATCTTGTCGGGGTTGATCTCGATTCCTCGGTTAGATTCCATGAACCTGAGGAATTTATCCAATCAAACTCCAAACGCATATTTTTTCAGGTTCAGCTTCATATTGTACTTCTTCAATATGCTGAAGGTTCCCTGCAAATATTTTAAATGGTCCTCTGCTCGTAGGGACTTAACCAACATATCGTCAATGTAAACTTCCATCGATTTTCCTATTTGTTCTTCGAATATCCGATTTACTAGGCGTTGGTATGTGGAACCGATATTTTTTAATCCAAACGGTATCACATTATAACAGTATGTGCCATTTTTAGTGATGAAGGAGGTTTTTTCATGATCACCCGGATCCATCCGTATTTGGTTGTACCGGGAATAGGCATCAAGAAAACTGAGGATCTCATGGCCGACTGTGGCATCGAACATTCGATCGATATTAGGCAAAGGGAAAGAGTCTTTAGGGCATGCTTTATTCAAATCTTTGTAATCTACACACATTCTTAGTTTATTCCCTTTTTAGGGACTACCACTATGTTTGCTAACCAATCCGGGTATTTCACCTCCCGAATGGACCCTATTTTAAGGAGTTTAGATACCTCGTCCTTGATGAAATCATGTTTGACCTCGGACTGGGGCCTCTTCTTTTGCTTGACCGTATTGATTTTCGGGTCCAGTCTTAGTTTGTGAGTGGTTATCTCTGGTGGGATCCGTGTCATATCAAGATGGGACCAAGCAAAACGATCTATGTTAGTTATAAGAAATTGAATATGTTTTTTCCTGAGCTCGGGAGTTAACCCCGTGCTCAGGTATACCTTCCGATCGGGTAGATGCTCGACTAATATGACATATTCCAGCTCTTCGGCCGTCGATTTAGTTGCGTCGGAGTCATCGGGGATTATAAAAGACCGAGGAACCCCATAATCATTGTCTTCATAAGTCCCCTGCCTAATCGGTTGGGTCATGACCGGTATCGGTGACTGCTATTTTGCCTCTTGGTTTGCACCCAAATTTGGCTTCGATGTTGTGGATGTTGATATCGGAATCACTTCTTTGTCTGCAAACATCTCTTTTGCAGTCGGTTGTTCCCCGTAGACTGTCTTAATCCCTCCCGGAGTTGGGAATTTTAACACTTGATGAAGAGTTGAGGTCACTGCCCTCATGTTATGGATCCATTGCCATCCGAGAAGGGCGTTGTACCTCATGTCTCCTTTGATCACATAAAACTTGGTCTCTCATATGGTTTCGGTGGTATTTACCGGTAATGTTATCTCTCCCTTGGTGGTTTCACATGCCATGTTGAGCCCATTTAGGATTCAGACTGCAGGCATGATTTTGTATTGTACACCAAGCTGTTCTACGACCCTCAACCGAATTATGTTGGCCGAGCTACCTGGATCGATTAACATACATTTAATTCTAGTTTTACTTACGAGTATAGATATTACCAGTGCATCATTATGAGGTTGTATGATCCCTTTCTCATCTTTCTCGCTGAAAGATAAGATTTCTTCCTGTATGTAGTCTCGAGTTCGTTTCTCCCTAGTGATGGACACTCTGGTCCGTTTCAACATCGGCTCTTGTGGGATATCGACTCCACCGATGATCATATTAATGACGTACTGAGGTTCGGTATCTTCTTGTTCTCTTTGTTTGTTAGAATCCCTGTTCTTGAGATCCTTGGCACGGTCGCTCAAGAATTCTCGAAGGTTCCCATTATTGAATAGTCAGTCCTCTTCTTCTCTCAGTTGTCCATAATCTTCCATTCTATGATCGTGAGTTCCATGATATTTGCACATCTGGTTGGGATCCCTTTGAGTTGGATCAGATTGTAGAGGTTGAGGCCATTTGGTCTCCTTAATGCGCCCTATAGCTGATACGATGGTGGCAGTATCGATATTAAAGTTGTATTTAGATATCCTCTACGCTTCTTTAGGCTTGATGGACCTGTCGAATCTGTTTTTGGTCATGAGCTCCCGGTTGCTTCGACCTTACTCATTTCTCCTTTTGTTTCTTATAGGGTTCTACCCGGACCCACTGCTTATTCGATCACCATTATATCACCGATACTGATCCCTGTTCGATCCTGGTTCACGATTGATGTATCTCTTGACTCTGTCGAGGGTTCTAGCGGGATAAACGGACTCCGAAGGGGCCCCGAGTTGATTATCTTCGACCCTGATTTTTAATTGATACTCATTGTGTACATCGGCCCAAGTAACGACAGGGTACTCTATCAGATTCTGCTTTAATTATTGTAAAGCCACCAAGCTTCCAATATTGAGTCCCTGAGTGAAAGCTTGAACAACCCAATCATCAGTGACCGGCGGTATATCCATTTGTTCCATTTGAAAATGGGACACGAATTCCCTGACCATCTCTTTGTCCCTTTGTTTGACTTTGAAAAGGTCCGATTTCCTGGTTTCGACCTTGATGGCACCGACATGTGCTTTTACAAAAGAGTCTGCAAGCATAGAAAATGAGTCAATAGAATTAGGAGGTAAGTTGTGATACCATATCATGGCTCCCTTTGATAGGGTCTCCCCAATTGTTTAGTAGAACAAACTCGATCTCGTCATCTTCCAAGTCATTCCCTATGATGGCACATGTATAAGAGGCTACATGCTGGGATTTGGTCTATCCTGGAATTGTATGTTTCCACCTTTTTGTCGTTTGCTTCGATTTTCTTTTCCCTTGATTCTATCATCTTTGTCAGCTCCTCGAGCATCTTAGTAATCTCAGGGTAAGCTCCCAATTCTTGTTCATTCAACCTTACTACAACCGGTTCAATTTTACGGGTGGTTTCTCGGGGCAGATCGGGTTCAACCCTGCTTGGTGCCTGGCTTTGGCTCTGCAACTGAGCTATCGCCACCTGTTGAGCTTGTAGCATTTCGAAGATCATTTGTAGGATGGTTCCATCTTCTTCAATGTTTTGCGTGTTCCGAACTGTCGATCGGGCTGCACCACAGACGCTATTTTCAAGGTCGGTAGGCAAATTCGCGTCGATGGCCACATGTGAATTAACATCAATCGGATCCGCGGTCCGAATTCCAACGGATCAGCAGGTGGCCCAACGTTACCGGGCGCCATGTTGTTATTCTCACCCTGATGACCGGATTCGTTGTCGATATGTAGGGGTGCTAACTTAGAGTTTGTCATTTTTGCCTGAAATCAAAGATACTTCAAAGAGCAAGTGTAAAGTAGTGTGTGTTATAGAGATTTGCATCAAATAATCACTATTATCCTTAGCCCCACGGTGGGCGCCAAACTATTTACCCTCAAAATCGGATAACAATTGAATTTATACGCGATTTTAGGATACGTGATCCAATTTGATACAAAATGGTAAATCATATTAACTATGGAATGAAAGACAAAAGATAAATGCAAACCACGCAAGTTGAGCAAACCTAGCCTTGTGAGATTAATTTCCCTCAAGCTAGAAATAATATTATCGATGTCAGAGTAAAATGAACTATGACAAAGCTAGAGATAATATTGTATTTCTTTTTGATGTGTCTTACAATGTCCTTTATAAATTGTCAAGTCCCTCCTTATATAATAGGGGAGATGTACCATTTGAGATATTATTTTATTGTTCTATAAAAGGCAAAAGTCCTTGATTTACTGACTGTTGGCTCTTTTTTTGAGTCGTTCCGTGATTTCCGCTATATTGATTGGTTAATGGCGAGAATTACGGACCCCTGTCTGATGAGTTGGCAAAGCTTTCTACGAGACCGTTAGAAACATGACCGGTTACGCCTTCGGCAAACTCGAGGGCAAATCTGATGGTTTCGATGGCTAATTTTGAAAGTGCTTTGGGTTCGATCATAATCTCCATGTGCCGATCTTGGCCGGTGGTGTTAGACGTCAGATTAATTTTTGAGCTCGACTTTACCTGATCATAGATATTTCACCCCTGGCCTGATCAAGGAGTTCGGAAGCTCGATCGAATATGGAGCTCAATTTTACCCGTATACAGTGTTACGTAACAACGAATTGAATAATACAATATAATTAAATTTAAACAATAAGATCCAGAGTTTTATTGTTGTTCCGATTCGTAATAAAAGTACAATACAATGAGTAATAACCATCCAAATGAGCTACTTCATCTGTCTCAATTTGTTTGAACATAAGATTCCGTCAATTTTAAATGTCGTGTGAAAAGGAGATTCTGATTGGTGGTTACTACGTTCGCTTTGCTCGATCAAGTTCTCTTGTTCTTCTTGTTCCTCGTAACTAAGTATATCTTAATTTTCTAAAATGATAGGTATTTTGGACTCATTATTCTTAATAATCACGACAATTAAAATTGACCAGAGGGAGTATGAGCCAGGAGTCTAGTTAAAGCGTGCAGCCCCGATGTTGCAAATTATTTTAATAAAACATAATTCAAGTATATTGTTGCTTCTCTTATAAACGAGTTTTTAATTTTGGTTTAGAGATAATACAATATATTATATCTTATCTATATTTATCTATATATACACGATATTAAAAGCATGAAATCCAACAACAACAACAATAAACCCAGTATAGTCTCACAAAATAGGGTCTGGGGAGGGTGGAGGGGTAGAGTTTACGCTGACCTTACCCCTACCTTGTGAAGGTAAAGAGGCTATTTCTGATAGACCCCCGACTCTAGATAAACGTAAAAGAAGAAGACACAACACGTAGTACAATCGACATGATAATGCGGTAGGAAGACAGGATGATAGAATAATCGAGGCGAAAGCATCAACATAAGGAAAAAGAAACCTACAGATATGAAGGTAAGACAATAAAAGATTAATACTAATGCTACCGACATACAAGTGAGACATTTCCACCTAACAACTAACCTTCTACCTTAATTACCAACATCCACGCCTTCCTATTCAGGGTCTTGTCCTCAGTAAAGTGAAGGTGTGCCACGTCATACCTAATCATCTCTCCCCAATACTTCCTAGGCCTACCTCTATTTCTCCTTAACTCACCATGGTCAACATCTCATACCTCCTCACCGGGGCATCTATACTCCTCCTCTTCACATGCACATACCATATCAGCCTAGCTTCCCGAATCTTATCCTTCAAAGGGGCTACTACCACCTTGTCATGGATAACTTCATTCCCAAGCTTATCTCTCTTGATATGCCCACACATCCATCTCAACATCCTCATTTTTGCTACTTTCATCTGCTGTACATAGGTATTCTTAACTGGCTAACACTCCATCCTATATAACATAGTTGGTCTAACCACTACTCTGTAATACTTACTTGTGAGTCTTTGTGGTACCTTCTTATCACACAAAACTCCGAAAATGAGCCTCCATTTCATCCACCCTGCTCTGATCCGATGCGTTATATCCTCGTCTATCTGTCCATTACTAGGAATTATAGATCTTAGGTGCCTGAAACTCCCTTTCTTAGGAATTACTCTTGAATCTAACCTCAATTCCATGTCCTCTTCCCCAGTCACGTCGCTGAACTTACATTCCAAGTACTCTATTTTAGTCCTGCTTAACTTGAAACCTTTTGACTCCAAGGTTTGTCTCCAGACCTCTAGCCTCGCATTAACACTGAACCGTATCTCGTAAATCAGTACAATATCATTCGCGAATAACATGCACTATGTCACCTCCCCGTGAATGTGTCGCATTAGAACATCCATCGCCAAGGCAAATAAAAATGGGCTAAGAGCGGATCCTTGATGCAAATCCATCACTACTGGAAAATGTTTCAAGTCCCCTCCCAGCATCCTAACCCGGGTCTAAACACCATCATACATATCCCGGATCACCCCAGTATAAGCTACATGCACACCTCTAACATCCAAACATCTCCATACCACCTCCCTCAGGACTTTGTCGTAGGCGTTTTCTAGGTGAATGAATACCATGTGCATCCCCCTCTTCCTATACCTATACTGCTCCACCAGCCTCTCAATAAGGTGAGTGGCTTCAGTAGTCGATCGCCCGACATAAATCCGAATTGGTTCTCAAAAATAGATACAGTCCTCCTCATCCTTGTTTCCACCATCCTCTCCTAGACTTTCATCGCTTAGCGGCTTGATACACCTGTAGTTATTATAGTTTTGGATATCACCCTTATTCTTATATACTGGAACCACCGTACTCCACCTCCATTCTTCGGGCATCTTCGACGTCCTAAAAATAACATTAAATAACCTTGTAAGCCACGCCAAACCCGCCCTTAATAAAAATATTGTTCACATTTTTTATCCTTTAAAAATAGATTTCAAATAGGATAAAATCTTTATTTAAATTTACTTTCCTAGTCTCTAAGATTTTAAAATCAATTAAGATTTTGGTTATTAAACCTTATTGAATAAGACAGAAAATCCTAATTCTAGAATTTTAAATTAATTAATATTTTACATAATACAAATTCTTTTCTTATAACTATACGTATAACATATTTTGGTTGTTGAAATAATAATCCAAGTTTATTACCGCAACGCTTTTCAATGAGTTTTTAATTTTTGAATTCATTAGAAAGATTTTTTGTGCCTTCGCCAAATAAAAACGAAAGAAAGAAAGAAGCAATATACTTTGTTTAGTGCATCAGTGTCGGCACTAATCTTCCTAAATCGGTATTTTATTGTGCTACTATATATAATTAAAAAAAAAGTATGATTGACTTACAAAATATTTAACATTGTTATGTCAGAGGGAAAAATGTAACGACCCGATCAGTCATTTTGAGAATTAGCGTCCTGTTCGATGGCTTAAGGTCTTGAGCAATTTCGTATAATATATTATGACTTGTGTGTGTGGTCGAGTTCGATTTTCGGATGATTCAGGATGGGTTGGAAGAACAATTCTTGTTTTAGAAGCTTAGGTGACTAGAGTTGACCGGAGTTTGACTTTTAGGTAGACGACACCGGAATGATATTTTGATGATTTCAATAGTTTCGTATGGTAATTTTGGACTTAGGCGTATGTCCGGATTTGGATTTGAAGGTCCGTAGGTTGATTTGATGCATTTTGACGAAAATTAGAAAGTTGAAAGTTTGGAAGGTTGACATGTTTGACCGGGGATTGACTTTGTGTATATCGGGTTCGGATTGCGATTATGGGAGTTGGAATAGCTCTGTTATATCATTTAGGACTTGCATGGAAAATTTGAGGATTAATTCGAGTTGATTTGATATGATTCCGCGCGAGTTGTAGAAGTTAAAAGTTCATAAGTTCATTAAGTTCGATTTGTGGTGCGATTCGTAGTTTAATGTTGTTTGATGTGATTTCAGGTCTCGAGCAGGTCCAAATTATGTTATGAAACTTGTTGGTATGTTTCGATGAGGTCCTAGGGGCCTCGGGTGTATTTCGGATGGGCTACGGGCTACTTCTCCATGTTTTTGGACTGTTGATTTGCTGGTGTGCCTGTTGTTCTTCGCGATCGCGAAGATGAAGATGCGATCGCGAAAGGTTTCTTGGAGCTTAGGGATTTTATTCATCGCGAAAGCGATCGTGGGCACGCGTTAGCGATGCTTTAGCTGTCCATTGTCCGTGTTCCCGTGAGTTAGGCACACAAGTTGAGTTGGGAAAAATATTTCACCCCAGACGAACGGACAATCCGAGCGCACCATTCAGATATTGAAGGATATGATTCGCGCTTGCGTTATGAATTTTGGGGGTTCTTGGGATCAGGTTTTGCCGTTTGTGGAGTTTTCCTACAACAACAGCTACCAGTCGAGTATTCAGATGGCTCCCTATGATGAATTATACGGGAGGCGATGTCGTTCTCTAGTTGGTTGGTTCGAGCCGGGAGAGGCTCGGTTGTTGGGTACCTATTTGGTTCAGGATGCCTTGGAAAAGGTCAAGATGATTTAGGATAGACTTCGAACAGCTCAGTCTAGGCCGGAGAGTTATGCCGATTGGAGAGTTCGTGATGTTGCATTCATGGTTGAAGAGAGGGTATTGCTCCGGGTTTCACCCATAAAGGGTGTGATGAGTTTCGGGAAGAAGGGCAAGTTGAGCCCAAGGTATATCGGACCCTTTGAGATTCTTGAGAGAGAGGGTGAGGTGGCCTACAGGCTTGCCGTGCCACCTAGCTTATCAACAATTCATCCGGTGTTCCATGTCTCTATGCTTCAGAAGTATCACGGTGATCCGTCCCATGTGTTAGATTTCAACTCAGTCCAGTTGGACATGGATTTGACTTATGAGGAGGAGCCGATCGCTATTCTAGCCCGATAGGTCCGGAAGTTGAGGTCTAAGAGTTATCCTTCAGTTAGATTTCAGTGGAGAGGTCAGCCAATCGAGGCAGCCATGTGGGAGTTCGAGTCCGACATACGGAGTAGATACCCACACCTTTTCACCAGTCTAGGTACTTTTCTATGTATGTTCGAGGACGAACGTTTGTTTTAGAGGTGGAGAATGTGATGACCCGATAGGTCATTTTGAGATTTAACCTCTATTCCCATGTTCCGAGACCTCTAATAGCTCTATTTAGCATCCTCGATTTGCATACGCAGTCCGAGTCTTTTTTCGAAAAAAAGTTTATGTGAAAATTTTAAGAAAATGTGAATTTTGTCTTTAAAATGACTTGAGTTGACTACGGTCAATATTTTGTGCAAACGAACCCGAATCAGTATTTTGACGGTCCCGGTGGATCTATATCGTAATTTGGGACTTGGGCGTATGCCCGAAATTGAATTCGGAAGTCCCTAACTTGTTTTGACTTATTTTGCCGAAAACTAGCATTTTTGAAAGTGGAAGAATTACTAAGTTTGACCGTAAGTTAACTTCTTAGCTAACAGTTTTGGATTTTGATGTTAAAACTTGGAATAGTTCTGTATTGCTATTTGAAACTAGTCTGCAAAATTTGGTTCAATTCTGAACTGATTTGACATGATTCGGACGCTTAAACGTGATTCTAGTGTTCTTGAGTTTCACTTTGAAAGTTCATTCGTTTTGAGGATTAATTCGTAGATTTAGATATTATTTTGGTGATTTGATTGCGCGAGCAAGTTCGTATGATGTTATTACACTTGTGTGCATGTTTGATCTGGAGCCCAAGGAGCTCGGGTGAGTTTCGGATAGGCTGCAGATTGATTTTGGACTTGGGAGATAGCTGATGCCTTCTCTATTGCTGGTGTGGTCGCGCCGAATCATATCAATTCAACCCGAAATGACGTCAAATTTTGAATGCAAGTCTCAAATGACACAAAGGAGCTATTCCAACTCCCGACATCACAATCGGAACGCGATATCAACAAAATCAACTCCCGGTGAAACCTCTCAACCTTCCAAACCTTCAACTTTCCATCTTTCGCCAAAATGCATCAAATTAACCCATGGACCTCCAAATCCAAATCTTGACATGCGCCTAAGTCCAAAATCACCATACGAAACTATCGAAATCATCAAAATACCATTCCGGAGTCGTCAACACAAAAGTCAAACTCTAGTCAACTCTTATCGCTTAAGCTTCTAAAACAAGAATCATCCTTCCAAAATTTTGTATCATCTGAAAATCAAACCCGGCCACACACGCAAGTTATAATATGTAATACGAAGCTAGATTAAAAAGTTATTCTCCGAAAAAAGGGTGAAGTTGCAGAAGTTTCTATAAACCCTCAAAGGAAATAAACCCAAAGCAAGTTTTTATATTTTAATATGGGAGTCCAGAACCAAAATGTGGTTCTTTTGGACTCAAAGAACCAAAATGTGTGGAAAAGCAAACTGGAAACTAAAATATATATAACGCCTAAGCTTAAGACGCTATACCTTAACAGCCGTTTGCCCAGTTAAGTATAGCGCCCTAATATAAGGTGCTATACTTGAACGTAAAAATGAGCGGGAAGGTATATAGCGTCTTAATATAAGGCGCTATACCTAGATAAAAATGCGTCTACTCTCCTTCCCCACCAAACCAGTGAGCTTCCCCCCCCCCCTCCCCAATTAAAGAATGACAAACAGAGGTCCCCGCCCCCCATTTTTAAGTAAAAAAAACTCAGTTGGAGCCCACTGGTCCCACAAAAAGTTAGATTCTCGGTCCCACATCCTAGCTAAGGCGTTATCTCGTAGTGGGTTGCTCGTTTCGGCTCCAAATCACCAAATCTTCAAGTTTCCAAAAAACTAAAATCGAGGTATTCCGACTTAGCTTTTGTTAAAACTCATGTATAAAAAATGCCAATTAGTTATTTTTAATGTGCTCTATGTTATTTCGTGATTGTTTTATGATTTAATTATATTGTTATTTTTTATCCGGACTATATTATTAGTGTGCTAAAAAATTAGTAAAATAGAGAAATTGTTATTAGTTGTTAAAAAAATGTTAATTAGTTAATTTTTACTGTAGTATATATTTTTTCGTTATTGTTTTGTGATTAAATTAATTTGTTGTTTATATCCGATTTAGATTAATTATTTTCTAAAAGACTAGTAAAATAGATAAATTGTTACTTTAGTTTCTTGTAGTAGTATCTTGTGCCCTAATGTAGTGCTCATATTTGTAATGTAGTACCCTTTTAGCGTAGTAAAATGTAGTGCCCTTTAGCATAGTATCTTTGTAGTTATTGAAATTAATCATTTAAGTATCTGTTAATCCCAAAAATATCTCAAAAAAACTAATAGTTCAAACACAAACTCTCTCCAATTCTAGTCAACAAACGTAAAAAAATAACATGAGAAAACAACAATATTTGTAAAACTAAGTATTGTTATATGAATATTTAATAATTAAATCTTGTATAGTTATGAAAATTAATTATTTAATTTTATTATAGTAAAAAATAGGTGAGTAACAAACAAACATATAAAATAATAAAACTAACATATAAAATAATAAACTAACATATACAATAATAAACTAACATATAAAATAATAAACTAACATATAAAATAACAGACCTGTTGAGTGATAAATCGGCGAAATTTTCTCATCATGAACACAAGAACATTGGATATCTTGGTGCTACTGGGCCTCAAATATCGAGTCTGAAACCAAAATATGGTTCATTTGGACTCAAACTAAGTATTGTTATATGAATATTTAATAATTAAATCATATATAGTTATGAAAATTAATTATTTAATTTTATTATAGTCAAAATTAGGTGAGTAACAAACAAACATAAAAAATAATAAAACTAACATATAAAATAATAAACTAAACATATAAAATTATAAACTAACACATAAAATAAGAAAAAAACATATTAAACAATAAACAAACATATAAAATAGTAAAATAACATATGAAATATTAAAGTAACATATAAAATATAAAATTATAATATAGAAAATGTATCAACCTAATTAACAATATAGTAAAAATATAGAATAAAATTTAATATTAAAGGTATTGCAATATATTTAAAGATGTTAAGCAATGAAAAAGAAAAATACTTTAATTAATATTGTTCAATTTAGAGTAGTAGTCATGGAGGTTCCGCCGGTGCATCCCGAACCTGCCTCGCTAGAGCTACAATTGCTACAGGCCGAGCATAGGTCTTCGTACATATGGGAAGGGCAGTTATTGGCCCAGACGTTCCGTGCTAGAAGAGTAGACGATATGTGGGACTTTCTTAGGGCCCACCATGTCCATCCCCGTATAGTCAGACGCCTTCAAGATACCGGTTTCTATAGAATTATTGAGATCGACCGGTTGCAGCTGGATTGGTCATTGATCACGGCTTCGATAGAGCGGTGGCGATCAGAGACGCACACATTTCATTTACCCATTGGAAAGGCTACTATCACGCTTCAGGACGTGGAGAGTCTGTATGGGCTGCCGGTTGATGGACATCCTGTAGCTTTACCGCATGCTACCAGAGATTATACGGGATTGCAGTACCTGGAGATGTTGCAGCGGCTCACCGGTTTTCAGCCAGCGGATGAGGCTGCATTGGTTGGGGCTAGTCGTATGCAGTTGACACCCGTCCGGCTGCATCTGGAGGCGATGCATGCAGACATTACAAACGATACACCGGATCTTCATATTAACCGGTACATGAGGTTGTTTGATGCTGCTTATGTTTGGAGGGGTATTGTTCCTGAACACTTTTGAGATTTCTTCATCATCTTGAGCGGCTAGATGATTACCTGATTACAGCTGGGGTGCAGCTGTTCTTGGTTACTTATATAGGCAGATATGCAGGGCTAGCATGGGCACCCAACGAGACGTTGCCGGATTTTTTTCGCTGCTGCAGGTGAAAACATAGTCAATTATTTTCATGATTATAACATACATAGTAAAAATATACCTTAAATTTTACGTTCACATTGTATATTAGGATTTGGACCTGGAAGCGGTTCCTGCAGTTGCATCCACCTCTACCACCCTTCGCTCCGGATGCACCACCTCCACCGTTTTTCCCTTTAGCTAGGAGGTGGGTTGATAGGTGGGGATACAGATGCGAGTACGAGGCTCGACATAATCTCCCCTATTGTAGGAATTTGTTGGATTTGCTGGAGGGCGCACAGGTAAATGTACACTTAAGTTTACTCGACCTGGCTTTTTATGTGTTGCGTATACTCATGGTTCCTGTTTTTACTTAATAGTTCATTTGGAGGCCATACAACGACGAGATAATTGCTGATTTGCCCGATTATTGCTCGACCGGCCAAATTATGTGGAGTTCTTTCATCCCATTGATGTGTCTCGATATTGTCGAGCATCATGCCACCGAGCGATTCCTTCTCCAGTTTGGTCGACCGCAGCTTGTACCTCCACCCCCCGCTTGGCTTAGGATACATTACCAGCGGGATGATCGTTCCAGGGTTGACCAGACATATGTGGCATGGCTAGAGGCGCATATCGATATTTGGGACCAGCGGTATGACCTGATTCCGCATCCCTGCACTTGACCATACGGATAGTGAGCATGAGTATATGGGCTGGTACAACAGCGTTACCCGACTTTTCGTCGGGAATCCCTTTCATCGCGATGGCGGTCGATACGTTCTATATGCCGGGAGGCATGATGCACTGGTATGTTATTTGGTATACTTACTTATAACGTTAACCTAGCATTCCGTAATTAATATTTTTCATGTTGTGCAGGCTATTGGCATTCATCTGTTCTGCTAGTTGGGACTGCAGATGCAGCAACATACCGGTGAGGGAGCGGCCGCTTTGCACGAGGCAAGTTATAGATCTGGCTTCCCAAACATTGAGGTGAACCCGAGATGATGAGCGCTTAGGATACGAGGCTAATTATGTGCTGCCAGAGCAGTACCATCGTGGGCCACCAGTGGAGCCTGAACGTGGTCGATGTGGCAGGTGTGCCCAGAGAGGTAGGGGTGTCCCACGAGGTCGTGGGGGTCGGCGAGGACGTGGCCCCCAGCAAGGGGGTGTTGAGGCACCTGTTGAGGATGTTGGAGTTGATCAGCCGGGTGACCACCATGAGCCAGACCATGCTCCTAGAGATATGCCATCATTCAGCCTTCAGCGTAGTCCAGGGACTTTGCATATGACCTCGTCAGCTCTATTATTGATCGCGGGCACGGCCACTACGCGACAGTAGAGGGATCAGTATTTTCCTGGTCCTCCAGAGCCATCGACGGTTGCTGATGATCGTCCGACATGAGATGTTGATAGTGGGCGCCGACTGAGTTATGGCTATCATCGAGGGATGTTGCGTATCTTTCACAGGATTTGGTTAGTTTGTATTACTATTATTTATATTTGTTTTTATCTCATTGATTAGTCATAAATATCTAAAGCGTTGTTTTTTTGAAGGCATCATCCTCGCCCGTCACGGAGGCCACTTTGTGCGATGCTGACATGTCTGAGACGGATGATTGTATTCAGGAGCCCGCCGAGACCATGGTAAGACAATTTAAATTTTTTTAGCTAACACGTACATTACTAATATATATATTTCATATACTAAAATATCTTATTATTCTGTAGGTTACTGCTGGACCGATGGCCCATTCTTCCAAGCCTGCTAGCCTTACTGATGATCATGCTGCAGCGCATCCTCCGATAATGAGGCGACGTGATGAGGATAATCCTGATAGTATAGCCTGGCGGGATGGGATACGCCTCAGGCCAACCAATGCTTTAAAGCAAACAGGTTTTGGGACACATTGAAAATTTTTATTATCTGTACATATGACATTCACTATGTAATAGAAACATTATTTATGGTTTATATTACATGTGCATGTGTTTTTATTTCTCGGGTTATTTATTAGTTTAATACTACAACACAAAAACAAACATAGCAACTTAATATAATTTAAATTCGGTACAACTAATGAAAATACATGACATGGAAAACATAAAGATAAAATACTACACTCAACACATCCATGTGTTTGTTTAGTCACTATCGCCCATTATTCTCTGTTTCAACCACTTAAATTTCTCTTCCAACCTTTTTTTTTCTTCTTCCGCCTCTTTTAGTTTCTCTTGCACTGCCGCAAGTTGTCGTTGTAGTTTAAAGATCTGGAGTTCGTATTCATCGGTCATATTCCAAACATACTGCAAATATGATTTGTAGTATTCCTGGTTAATGGGTTCATCATACCATTCCTCAAACATACATTGATTTCCGTCATTGCGTCCAAACAATTGTTGATAACATTTTATATAAAAAATATTAACAAACATTTTTTCCAAAATAATAACTTACAAGTTGTTGACATATCCAGCGTCTGTGCCC
Source organism: Nicotiana tabacum (assembly GCF_000715075.1). Classification (NCBI taxonomy): domain Eukaryota; kingdom Viridiplantae; phylum Streptophyta; class Magnoliopsida; order Solanales; family Solanaceae; genus Nicotiana; species Nicotiana tabacum. Next base: position 42,340,370 of record NC_134101.1, read on the forward strand.
CACATTACTATTTGACCAACATGGCTTCAAATTCGCACGTTTGCCACAATAACACCTCGGTACGTCATTGCGTCCAGACATTTCTTAATACAAGAAAAATGAAAAATTCATGGAAAGTTTTTCTATTTGTTTTGGTTAAGCGCAAATAATAACTAAAATGCGCTAGGATTTTATAGGCAAGATAAAACACATAACGCATAATGGTGCCGCGCTATGCTTTGCGTGATAATGATTCTTTAGGGTACAAGATAGCTTTTCCAGAACGGCATCTTTTTGAGCTCGACAAGACAATACACATAACGCATATCGGTACCGCGCTATGCTGCGCGTGATACTGATTCTTTAAGGTACAAGACATCTTTTCTAGAACGACAGCTTTTTCAGGTCGACAAGACAATACACATAACGCATATTGGTTCTGCGCTATGCTGCACGTGATAATGAATCTTTAGGGTACAAGATAGCTTTTCTAGAACGACAGCTTTTTCAACTCGACAAGACAATACACATAACGCATATTGGTGTCGCGCTATGCTGCACGTGATAATGATTCTTTAGGGTACAAGACATCTTATTAAACTGGACCAAGACATCTGTATTCAAAGACCATTTGAAGAAATATTACAACATCCATTTAAAATATGCCACTAACATTTAATAAGTGGTTCAAAAAGAGGCATAAGAGTGAAGGTAGTTCAACATATCTCCATGGAATACGTTTTAACACTATTGATCCCTACCTTGAAAAAAATATGCTAGGTTGCTATACTATTAATATAGCGTCCCTTGAAAAATAAGCCTATTAATATACACACCGATCTCAAAGTTGCAGGGCACATTATTGAGGGCGAAGCACATTCTACAAAGCCTGAAGCTATGCGAATTTGGGACGAAAAACTATAGTGGGTTCCCCTTTATTCAAAATGATGTTATTATGAAGTACTATGTCACTGGCATGGACTTGTTGTGCCACAAGCACTGTCTATAACCTTCCTAAAAACACACACAAAGATGAACCGGAAGTGATTCGACATTTGATGAAGGAGATTCTAGAGATGAAAAAGGCACTAGATGTTCATCATGCAATGGATGATATTAACTTCCTGGGAGGAACGGAGGAACAGTACTGGATTTATTAGAAAATCAAAAATTGCATAGAGACGATGATTATCCTGTTTTCCCAACAATTGTCGAGTGGGAGGGACTACCTAAGTTTTTACCACATACGTTGGACGTTGGAGCCCCATATTGTTGTAGAAATCAAGCAAGTGGTCTTATTGATGATAGCGATGAAATATGAGAAATATGTGTCAATTGGGGTCTATATTACGATGCCCTCGATCTCGTAGGGTGCGTACACGATGTTGACAAAGAAGATGAAGACATCGACAATGAAATAGTGCCAGACACGATAATGGTGAATGACAATTTCTTTTCTTAGGGTGTATGTTAAATTATTATTGTAACGACCCAACATGTCGTTTTGAGTATTTGCACTTCGCTTGGTAGTTTACGGGCATGAGTAGCTCCATATGATGTATTAGGACTTATGTGAATCATCGGTTTTGATTTTCAGGTTATTTGGAATCGAAATGGAAGAATGGATTTCATTGTTGAAGCTATAAATTGGGAGAGTTGACCAAGTTTGACTTTTTGTGCATTTGAACTCGGAACGGAGTTTTGATGGTTCTGGTAGGTCCGTTGGGTGATTTTGGACTTAGGAGAGCGTCCGGATTGTGATTTGGAGGTCCGTAGTGGAATTTAGCTTGAAATAGCAGAATTTAGATTTTTTAAAAGTTTGACCGAGAGTGAACTTTTTGATATCGGATTAGGATTGTGATTCCAGGAATTGGAATAGCTTCGTTTTGTCATTTTGGACTTGTGTGCAAAATTTGGGTTCATTCTGGGTTGATTTGCTATCTTTCGGCACGAGTTATTGAAGTTGAAAAGTTCAAAGTTCATAGATTTCGATTTGAAGTGTAATTCGTCATTTTGATGTTGTTATGTGTGTTTGGAGACCTCGAGTAGGTCCGTATTGTGTTATAGAACTTGTTGGTATGTTCGGACAAGGTCTCGAGGAGCTCGGTTGAATTTCAAACGTAGTTCGGATCATTTCAAATGGCTTTGCATTGCTGGTTTTTCTGCTGAAACCTGTTGCTTCTGGCGTTCATCGCGACCGCGAAGGTGTAGCCGCGATCGCAAAAGGTGTTTGGTCAGTGGAGCTATTTGTTCTTCGTGTTCGAGCTTCTGAGGTCGCCTTCGCACTGGGTTGAAGATTCTTGTCTTTGTGTCTGCGTCCATTGCTATGTGTTCGCGTAGTGTTGAGGTTTGGTAGCTGGGAGTTGGAGAATTCTTCAACGTGATCGTGAAAGGTGAGTCGCGTTCGCGAAGCTTTGCATCAGTGGTCATCGCGTTCACATGGGGTGTATCACGAACGCGTAGTGCTTTTGGTGGCAGTGTATGTTTGTTCATCGCGAACGCGATGGACTTCCCGCGTTCGCTAAGAGGATACCTGGGCAGAAGTATAAAGGACTCTATTTTGGGGGTTTCGGCCATTTTTGCATTTTTGGAGCTATAGAGCTCGGATTGAGGCGATGCTTGAGGCAATTTTCACCATGTGGACTGGGGTAAGTGTTCTCTACTCATTTTTGGTTTTATATCATGAATCTATCTTCATTTTCGGCGTTAGATTATTGATTTTTCAAGAGAAATCAAAGGAATTTTCTACAATTTCATAAAATGAATTTCCAAGATTTGAACATCGATTCGGAGTCGGATTTGAGTGAAATTAGTATGGTGAAACTTGTATTTGGATGGGTTGTCGGATTTTGTGAGTTTCGCTGGATTCCGAGACGTGGGCCCCACAGGCGATTTTTGAGTGTAATTTTGGATTTTGTGGGAAAATTAGTATTTTAATATGGAATTAAGTCCTATGATTTGTGTGGACTGAATCAATTTAATTTTGACTAGATTTGAGCTGTTCAAAAGTTGATACGCGCAGAATGGAATTTCTGGAGCATTGTCCAGCTTGCTCGACATTGGATTCGTCTTGTTCGAGGTAAGTAACTTTTCTAATCTTGGAGCTGAGGGTATGAACCCTGAATATACGTATTATGTGAATTGTTTGGAGGTGACACACATGCTAGGTGACGGGCATGTGGGCGTGCACCATAGAAATTGTGACGTAATTGTTTATGTGGAATTCTGTAGTCAAATAATCTTGGCATTTTTCATGCAGTTTTTATGTGTTAAAGAAATTGAGCTGAGAATCATATTAAAATTCATGCTGAGGCTATGTGCCAGTATTATAGAGACCTACAGAGGTCATATTGCTGTGAATTATTTGTTTAAATTGAATTTTCATACTCAGTCATATTCATTTCATTGCATATAATATCTCAGTCTCTATTGTTATTTATTAATGCATCATATTATCATTTTGGGCTAGATTCATGACATTGTGAGCCCGAGAGACTGGAGAGATTGATGACTGAGTGAAGCCGAGGGCCTGTGTCACAGCCCAATTCTCCCTCCGTAAGATGTCGTGCCGACACCTAGTCTATACGAATAGGTAAGCCTAACAAAGATGCGAAAATAACAAAAATGGAAACAAAACTCAACAACTAACTGTAACAGATAACTAAATAACTGATAACAATGCCTCTTGGCATTTACAACAACCAACACTCTAATAATATACAGTATTCCCAAAACCCGGAACATCATAAGTCACAAGCTACAGGAGGAAAACTAGTATCTCTATACACTAGAGTCTAATAAAAGTAGTAAGGAAGGTAAATGACATATGAGGGAAATATAGGGGGACTCTAAGGTCTGCGGACGCGGTAGATATACCTTGAAGTCTCCATACAACAGCAAGCACTCTTAGCTAGTAGATTCTGCAAGTGGAAAGAACTGATCACATGACCCTCCAAACTCCAACACACACGCACGAAGCATATCTTCTAATATCTGAATAGTGCGTTCGAACTGTCCGTCCGTCTGAGGGTGAAATAATGTGCTCAGCTTCACTCTAGTACCCAACTCATGTTGTACGGCTCTCCAGAACCATGATGTAAACTGCGTACCCCATTCAGAGATAATAGATACCGGTACGCCATGAAGCCTGACGATCTCATGGATGTAGATTCGAGCTAGCTGCTCGGAAGAATATGTAGTCATCACAGGAATGAAATGAGCTGACTTGGTCAGCCTATCCATAATCTCCCAAACCGCATCAAACCTCCGCTGAGTCCGTGGGAGTCCAACAATGAAATCCATAAGGATCCGCTCCTATTTCCACTCCGGAATCTCTAACTTTTGAAGCAACCCACCCTATCGCTGATGCTCATACTTCACCTGCTAGAAATTTAGGCACCGAGCCACATACTCCACTATGCCCTTCTTCATTCTCCTCCACCAGTAATGCTGCCTCAAGTACTGATACATCTTCACGGCACCCGGATGAATGGATTACCGCGAGATATGAGCCTTCTGAAGAATCAACTCACGCAAACCATCTACATTAGGCACACACAGCCTACCCTGCATCCTCAATGCACCATCATCCCTAATAGTGATCCCCTTAGCATCACCGTGTTGGACCGTGTCCTTATGGACAGGCAGATGGGGGTCATCATATTGACGCTCCCTGATTCAATCATAAAGAGAAGACCGAGAGACCACACAAGCTAATACTCGACTCGGCTCAGAAATATTCAATCTAACAAACTGGCTGGATAAGGCCTTAACATCTAATTCTAAGGGTCTCTATGCTGCTGGAAGATATGCTAAACTCCCCAAATTCTCCGCCAGGCGACTCAAAGCATCGGCCAACATATTGGCCTTTCCCAGGTGGTACAAAATGGTGATATCATAATCTTTAAGTAGCTCCAAACACCTTCGCTAACAAAAATTAAGATCCTTTTGCTTGAACAGATGCAGCAAAACCCGATGATCAGTATAAATCTCACAAGGAACACAGTACAAATAGTGGTGCTAAATCTTCAGGGAATGAACAATAGCTGCTAACTCACGGTCGTGGACATGATAGTTCTTCTCATGCACCTTCAGCGGTCTGGATGCGTAGGCAATCACCCTACCGTCCTGCATCAACACCGCACGAAGACCAATCCACGACGAATCACAATATACAGTGTAGGACCCCGAACCTGTAGGCAATACCAAAATTGGGGCTGTAGTCAAAGCTGTCTTGAGCTTCTAAAAGCTCTCCTCACTCTCCTCTGTCCACCTGAACGGAGCACCCTTCTGGGTCAGCCTAGTCATAGGTGCTGCAATAAATGAGAATCTCTCTACAAAATGACGGTAATACCCTGCCAAACCAAGAAAACTACAGATCTCCGTAGCTGATGACGGTCTAGGCCAACTCTCCACTGCCTCCACCTTCTTCGTATCTACCTTGATCCCATCACTCGATACTACATGACCCAAGAATGCCACTGAGTCTAGCCAAAACTCACATTTCAAAAATTTTGCATACAACCTCTTTTCTCTCAGAGTCTGAAGCACAGTCCTCAGGTGCTGCTCATCATCCTCCCGAGTCCGGGAGTACACCAGAATGTCATCAATAAACAAGGAGTTAAGATAAGGCCAGAACACACTCTGTATCAAATGCATAAAGGATGCTGGGGCCTTGGTCAGCCCAAAAGACATAACAAGAAACTCATAATGACCATACGGAGTCCTGAAAGCAGTCTTCGGGATATCTGGTTCCCGAATCTTCAACTGATGATAGCCTGAACATAAGTCAATCTTGGAAAACACTCTGGCACCCTGTAACTGATCAAATAGGTCATCAATACAAGGCAAAGGATACATGTTCTTCACTGTGACCTTGTTCAACTGGCGGTAATAAATACACATCCGCTTAGAGCCATCTTTCTTCTTCATAAATAAGATAGGAGCACCCCAAGGTGATACACTGGGCCGAATGAAGCCCTTATCAAGCAATTTTTGTAACTGTTCCTTCAATTCCTTCAACTCAAGAGAAGCCATACGATACGGAGGAATAGAGATGGGCTGAGTGCCCGGCAACAAATCAATGCCAAAATCAATATCTCTGTCGAGCGATATGCCCAAAAGATCACCTGGAAACACATATGGAAAGTCCCTCACTACTGGAACTGACTCAACTATAGGGGTATCAATACTGACATCTCTCACATAAGCTAGATACACGTCACACCCCTTCTCAACCATTCGTTGAGCTTTAAGAAAGGAAATAAATCTGCTGAGAGTATACTCTAAGGTACCTCCCCACTCTAATCGCGGTAATCCTGGCATAGCCAGCATCACGGTCTTAGCGTGACAATCAAGAATAACATAATGGGGAGACAACCAGTCCATGCCCAAAATAACATCAAAGTATACCATGCTGAGCAATAACAAATCGACTTTGGTCTCAAAACCACTAAGAGCAAGCAAACATGACCGATACACGTGGTCCACAACAAGAGAATCTCCCACAGGAGTAGACACATAAACAGGGGAACTCAAAGAATCCCGAGATATGCCCAAATGTGGGGCAAAATAAGAGGACACATAGGAATACGTAGAGCCTGGGTCAAATAATACCGATGCATCTCTATGACAGACTGGAACAATACCTGTAATGACAGAGTCGGAAGCAAGTGTCTTTGCACGAGCCAGAAAAGCATAATACCTGGCATGGCCTCTCCCTCTAGGGCGACCTTGACCTCCCCGACCTACACCTCGAGCTAGCTAAGCAGGTGGGGCGGTAGATTGTGCTGGAATCATAGCCTGAGGACTCGGTGGAGCACGTGGTGGCTGAGAAGTCTGTGGAGTTGCACCCCTTCTAAGTCTGGGGAAATCCCTTACCATATGGCGAGTGTCGCCACACTCAAAACAACCCCTTGGAGGGCGTGGATTCTATGACTGACTCGGGCCAAGTCTGCTGGATTGGCCGTTAATAGCACCCCGAGCAGGAGGCACACTAGATACTAGCGGTGCATAATAAGGCTCCTGGGGTCTAGAAGGAACCAGAATACCACTGGTGGCAAGAAGTACGGAATGAACGGGGTGACTCACATAACCCCTACCATGGCGAGCTGCTGGGGCACGAGCACCAGAATAAGAACCAGTCTCTCGAGACCTCTTGGCCTCTCTCTCCTTTCTATCCCGGGAAAGAATGCCCTCCAATGTCCTGGCGATACTCATAACCTGCTGATAAGAAATATCCGTCTCCAACGCCCTGGCAATATTGATCCGGATACTAGGGTGGAGTCCCTCAATAAACCGATGAACCCTCTCTCGAACTGTGGCAACCAAGGCTAGTACATGTCGGGCCAAATCACTGAAGTGAACTGTATTCCTCTGATACAGTGATAGCTCCCTGGCGCAACTGCTCAAACTCCATGTGCCATGCGTCCCTGAGGCTCTGAGGGACATACTCTCTCAAAAACATGTCCTAGAACTGAGTCCATGTAAGTGAAGCTACCTCATCTAGACTACTCAACTCATAAGCACGCCACCACTGATAGGATGCTCCTCTAAGCAGAAAGGTGGTACAAGAAACCCCACTCGTCTCCGCCACACCCATAGTATGGAGAATACATCATCTGTAGCCAATCCGCTGAAGGTAGGTGGGTGGTACTTCTTATACCTCTCAAATCTGAATTGCTCCGCCTTAGAAGCGGCTATTCTAGTCTCGTGCTAAACCGGAGCTACCGACCGCATCGGTATAATATCTGGAACCTGGTTGGCCTGAACCCGCTGCTCTGGAGTACCGGTGATGGAAGTCTGTGCTCCTCCCCCGACCTGAGATGTGACAGGAGCAAGTGGAATCAATCCAGCCTGAGCTAAGGTGCTGAAACTGGTCTAGGGTCTCCTAGAGAGCTGGTGCTGCAACAGGTGCCTCAGGTGTCTGCCCTCCAGCTGAAGCTACTGGGGGCTCCTCTGTGGCAGCTCGTGAGGGTGCTCTGGCTGCACCGCATGGATGTCCTCGGCCTCTACCCCTGGCCCGGCCTCTCGCGGCTTTAGTAGGGGGCGCGGGTGCCTGGTCATCAGATCCTCATGTTTGTGTCCTCACCTTTTGTGAGAGAATAGAATACAGAAGTTTAGAATTTGGAGTTCAACAATTTCGCATGACAAGGAATCAAAGAAGTGTAATCTCATTCTTAATAGTTCCATATCCTCCCGAAGATAAATACAGACTTCTCTATACCGATCCGCGAGCCTCTAATAAACCGTCTTGTGACTCACGACACCTATGAACCTAGAGCTCTGATACCAACTTGTCACGACCCAATTCTCCCTCCGTAGATGTCGTGACGGCACCTAGTATCTACGACTAGATAAGCCTAACAAAGATGCGGAAATAACAAAAATGGAAATAAAACTCAACAACTAACTGTAATAGATAACTAAATAACTGATAACAATGCCGCTTGGCATTTACAACAACCAACACTCTAATAATACACAGTATTCCAAAACCCGTAACATCATAAGTCACAAGCTACAGGAGGAAAACAAGTATCTCTATACACCAGAGTCTAATAAAAGTAGTAAGGAAGGTAAATGACATATGAGGGAAATAGAGGGGGACTCCGAGGTGTACGGACGCGGCAGATATACTTTGAAGTCTCTGTATAGCAGCAAGCACTCTCAGCTAGTAGCGGGTGCTGATAAGAAGTACCTGGATCTGCACACAAAACATGTGCAGAAGAGTAGCATGAGTACACCACAACGGTCCCCAGTAAGTGCCAAGCCTAACCTCGGTAGAGTAGTGACGAGGTCAGGTCCGGGCCCTACTAGGATATAATAATAAAACATATGCTATAATAAAAACGAAATAAAACGGAGAAGACAACAAGTATTTACAAAGCAAAAACAACACCGCATAATGATATAGCAACACGGGCACTCCCGATATCTCTCGTAGTCCCAAAAGTAAATATAGAGGGAGAACTCCTGAGGTACCACCTCATAGTCTCAAAAGTAAATATACAGGGAGAACTCCCGAGGAACCGCCTCGTAGTCTCAAAAGTAAATGTGCATCGAGAACTCCCGAGGAACCGCCTCGTAGTCTCAAAAGTAAATGTGCAGGGAGAACTCCCAAGGAACCGCCTCGTAATCTCAAAGTAAACACACAGCTCAAATTGATAGATACAACAATTAACAACAAGCATTTTATAGTTGAGACTGATAAATATCAAGGGAAAAATAGGAAATCAATTAGGCATGCTATACAGAGTTCAAATAAGAAGTTAAAGCACGTAGACATGGGATATTAGACTGAACAGGGTAACTACACATATTGGAATAGCTCAATTAATACTGAAAAACAAACTAATACTCATTTAAATAGTATAACTTCCAATTTAAGAAAAAACAGGTTACTACTTAGTAAAATAAATCGGGTTTTACAACAAATAACCCATGCTCACATATCACAACAGTACCAAATCCTAAGGAAATTTCCCCCACACAAGGTTAGGCAAGCCACTTACCTCGAACCAAGCTCAATCAATCGGTGACAATGCCTTTTCCATAAATATCTGACTCCAAATGGCCCAAATCTAGCCAAAATGAATTACATAACATAAATATAACTACAAGGAACTAATCTAACTAATGAAATCAAAGCTAAAGAAAGAAATTAGAAAATCACCCGAAAAAGCCTCCCGGACCCACGTCTCGGAATCGGGTAAAAGTCACAAAATATGAACACTCATTCACTCACGAGTTCACTCATACAAATTTTACTCAAATCTGATTCCAAAATCTCGATCAAAATCACAAAATTCGGCCTAAGAACGTTTCTCAACTTTTCCCCAAATTGTCAACCCCAAATCCGAAGTTAAATGGAGAAAACAACTATAGATTAATGCAATACAACCAAAAATGAGTTAGAAATCATTACTCCAAAGCTTCCTCTGAAAATCTCTCAAAAAATCACCAAATTGTGAGCTCTCAAGTACAAAAATGAAGAATGAAATCAAACCCTTGCACTTAGCCCTTTTTCTGCCAGTCAAACCGCTTCTGCGGGCCTTCAACCGCATTTGCGGTTCTGCACCTGTGAAAATTTCATCGTCGGTGCAGTTTTCACTTAAAACTCATCGCCCGCTACTACGATCAAAAGGTCGCAACTGCGTGTGCGCACCTACGGACCTATGTCTGCTTCTGCGGTCCTCCACCGCTCCTGCGATCTCTCCAGCGCATCTGCGGGCATCGCAGATGTGGAATTTACCTCGCACCTGCGGCCCCTGACCACTCCCTCCAAATCCACTTTTGTGCTTAATCATCCGCACGTGCGGCCCTGCACCTGCGGTTCCCCTACCGCTGGTGCGAAACACCAGAAACCAGCAAACTTCAGAAATTTCCTAAGTCTAATATTGCCTCCGTTAAGCATTTGAAATACACCCGAGGCCCCCAGGATCTCAACCAAACATATCAACCAATCCTAAAACACCATACGAACTTAATCAAGCCCTCAAACCACATCAAACAACGCTAAAATCACGAATCACCCTCCAATTCAAACTTAATGAACTTGAAACTTTGAATTTCTACAACCGATGCCGAAATCTACCAAACCACGTCCGATTGACCTCATATTTTGTACACAAGTAATAATTGACATTATGGACCTATTTCAACTTCTAAAATCAGAATCCGATCCTGATATCAAAAAGTCCACTACCGGTCAAAATCTCCAAAAATTCGACTTTTGTCATTTCAAGCCTAAATGAGCTACAGATCCCCAAAACACAATCTGGACACGTTCCTAAGTCTAAAATACCTAACGGAGCTAACAGAACCGACAAAACTTCATTCCAGAGTCTTCTTCACTTAGTTCTGACTGAGATCTAAATCCTAAGGCTTAAGCTCCCGTTTAGGGACTAAGTATCCAAAACACTACAAAAACCAAAACGAAACCTCCCCGTAAGTCATAATAGCAGAAAAAGATACGGGGGAAGTAGTTAGTAGGAGATCAGGGGCTATAACTCTCAAAATGACCGGCTGGGTCGTCACAGCCTAATTGTAAGGATAATTTTGGGATCGGGGCTGCCCGCCTGCAGCAGGCCTTATAGGCTTTATATAGCACGTGATTTGTTCGTGCATCCCGTGAGTTGTCCATGCGGATCGATATATTTATACTATAGCACGTGAGTTGTCCGTGCGGTATATAGCGCTTGGGCTGAAGGAGCCCCTTCGGAGTCTGCACACCCCCAGTGAGCGCGGTTGATATTATTGAGGGATGGATCTTCCCTGGATATGGATCTTGTACGAAGCATTATATACCTAGAGATGGATCTTCTCCATGGGCTGGATTGGCCCTACTCGGTACTGAGTGACTGATGATCAGTTGATGTGTATATTCCAGGATGGATCTTCCCTAGGCTGGATTGACCATATACAGTACCAAGTGATTAAGCATGATGAGTGGAATGTGTGAGAAAGTGAAATTGAGTACTCTTAGAGTGTGCTTACATAAGTTCATCTCTAAGATACATTGCATTGACATACACACATGACATACAGGCGTAGAGATGTATTTTTTCTCATGTTATACGGTATCACGTCATTTATTACTTCTCACACATGTTGACATATGGGCATAGTTATGCATTGGTTTTACACTAGTTATCGGGAAATAAAATGAAACAACTTTATTATTATTGAAGGGATTTTTCGAAAAATTACTATTTTCAGAAATCATGATTTTATTGAGCATTTTATCTCTGAGTTACTTCGGGTATTACTTGTTTTATATTGTTATGAACTATTGTTGGTTATGGAAGTTGGACTCTAACCTTGGTACGAGGTCATCACTACTTTCAACCTAAGGTTAGGTTTGTTACTTATTGATTACATGGGGTCAGTTGTACTCATACTACACTTCTGCACCTTGCGTGCAGATATTGGCCGCTGATATTGCAACGTTCGTTGGGAGCTGGATCTGAAGATGCACCTGTGTTCCGGTTGTAGCTGCCTCTTTTTCATGGTAGCCTTATATTTATAAAACTCTGTTTATGTACTTTTCAAACAAATGATGTATTACGTCATATCAGCTTTGTATACTCTATTCTTAGAAGCTCATGATTTGTACTATCAGTTCTTGGGGAATGTATAAGATTAAGATTTTTCTTTACTTAAATTACCTTAATAATTGTTATTGGAATTGGATAGTTGATAATTGGTTACCAAGCAGTTTAAGTTAGGTGCCATCACGACTAGTTGGAATTTGAGTCGTGACAAGGTGGCATCAGAGCTCTTGGTTCACAGGTTCTACAAGTCATGATCAAGTGTCTAGTAGAGTCTTACGGATCGGTATGATGACGTCCATACCTATCTTCAAGAGGCTACAGGGCATTTAGGATATATACTTCCCATCTTTCTTTCCTTATCGTGCGGAATTGATTCAGCTTGAGACATAACTCATTGAATTCCTTCCACGCATTCGCATGCGCACATGAGTGCTTGGTATCAGTCGTGCATCACCGGCTTGTAATTCTATGATCGAGGTTTGATATGTGTATTCAGTGTTTTGGTGATGGCCGGTCTGGAGGACTTGAGGCCATGGTTAGACCGCAGCTTAAGCTCTGTCGCTTCAGTTGTAACTTTTACATTTGGACTCATACGTCCGGTAATATCCCTATGAGTGGAATTTGTGGCTCGATGAGTGGAAGAATGGCTTTGTGATGAGTATGATGTGAATGTGGGATGTGTCAAGATGATTTGAATGCGACGAGAAGTGTTTCCTTGAAATGTAAAGGAGGGGCCATTGGGTGCTTGATTTTCATTTTGATGTGACGTACAGTCTCGAGTATGAGCGCATTGAAGGATCCTTTCTGTTGCTTAATGCTGGAACAAAATAGTTTCTCATGTCTTATTGTCGAGATCAGACTCATGGAGATTAAGTGATTGCTTAGTCGTTGTGGCTGTGAAAGGGTATAAAGAGATGTCAGTTTGAGGCTAAGCAAGTGGGTTATAACATGTGAGGTAATCTACGAATGTGTGGCGACTTTCTTTTCTACCAGTGGGGTATATTTGTGCGATTTGAGTTTGGATCGATTGTAACAGTTGACCTGACTGTCACGAGGGTGAATGCGAGATTTGCAGATGATTTGAGGTATTATATGGTTTGTGTTACATGAGCTTACAAACGATTTAGTTGAATTTCAGTGCGGGATTTTGGTAGTAATAGAGTATGGGTATCGTGATGTTATCGACTATTTTGTTCTATGAATTTGAGCCAAGTGGGAGAGTCTGCTATCGACGAGTTGATTGAACGGTTATGTATTGTATTGGTTTCAGTTCAGGGTATACTGGTGAATCAGTTATGACTTGCAGAGGTCGAGATCGAGGATGACTCATGTAAAGGAAATTCGGGATACAGGTTGTATTACAATCTATAGGTATATAGGAATCATAAAATAATTGAGTGGTTATTCGTGAAGGGTGTAGTGTACATGGAGTAGGAATCTGCTCAGTTGCTTAGGAGTGTGGGTTACTTCCTTGGGTGTTGGTGTGCTAATGGGGCATAGGTAGTTCGGTTCGTTTGGTCGGTTTAATTGAGATTTGAGTAGAGTGGATGACTCTCGCTAATGGTTCTGGTAGATTCAAGATTTATATGTAGCGATTTGGAATTTTTAAGATTTGTATATGGCTAGAAACTGAGAGTTACATTTGATGGTGTCGAGACTTGTGGCATTTTTATACCGTTGTGGATTATGCATTTCAGCATTAAGAAGGTGAAGGAAATAGTTTTAGGTTCACATAATGTCTCCTTAGAGTGGGTGTCGCGGTTGTGGTGCTTTGGGGTGCTTAATAGGGAAGTCAGCGGCTTATGAGCCTTAGGGCATTGTGGTTTTATACTAGGGTCTTTTGTATGGTGAATTTTGGTTAAGGATCACGGTGTTCCAGCAAGGAGAAGTATCAATTTGAAGGCAATTTGGAAGGGACTTGGAGAAATAGGACAGTGTGGTAGTAGGTTGGATCAGCACAGTAATGGATATAATCGGTTCTTTAGGTACCTATGATGTGGCTAGTCTCCACAGGTGTTTCGTGTCAATGCTATTGGGTTTTGGCGACCTGCGTGACTGGGTTGAGTTAGAGAGATTCAGTTCTGATACCTTGGTTATGTGCAAATGGGTTTCAAAGAGTTCTCAATGGTTTTTACCACGGTTCAAGGAGTATATTTCCTACCTGCGTGAGGAATATGTTGCGTATTGGGACTTTCTCCGGAATGAGATCAAATGGAAGGTTTCTGACTGATCGGGTATGTATTCTTCCTGGGACTTAGAGTTGATTATGAGATTCTTGTACTCTTCACATGATGGCATGGTAGATGCGGTGTTGTGTGGGATTGAGATTTGCATGTGCAAGGTCACAAGTCAGTTTGGTAGGGAAGGGCATAGATTCGTAGGCAACATGGACAGTTTTAGATGACTAGGTAACTGATATTACTATTCGGTATGGCTTGATGAGAGTATACATTTCAGAAGGGGCAATGTGTTTTGATTAATGGATACTTCACGGGTACTGCGACACTCTCCTGGTTGATCGACTGCTGATATTCAAATTTTGCTAGGTGGCACGAAAGAATTTTAGAATTATTCCTCGTGGGATGATCGTGTATGAGAGATGTGTTAGATATTCGGGCGGTGGAGATGGAATCAGATATGGTGATTTGTGTATTTTATGGATTTGGAGGCTAGGAGTTTTCAGGAGCAGATTATTTCATGGTTATGGACTGTGAGGTTGTGGCCGAAGCTAGCCATATAATAGTATATGTTATGATTCAATCATTGTGGAATTTTGGAGGGTTATTTATCTATTTGTGGGTGACCAGAGTCGATTTGGGTGTCCATTGTTAGGACCAATTAGGATGTGTAATTCTACACTGAGCCAGATTGGTTGGTTCCATACTGCTATTATTGAGGGATGTTCCCTTCGGTTGTTGTTGAGCTTATTCGTGTTCTGAAATGATCTGTGAGTTACTCTTCTATGCTAAGAGGAGTTGTGATTCGTTGGTTATTAGCACACCTGGTGCAGTTCTATTTGGGCTTTATAGTGGAATTTGAGCAAGATGAGTAATTGGGTATTGCATGGTTGATGGCATATGGGTTATGTTCTTTCGGGTTTTGTGCTCATCTGCCTCTTCATGGTTATGGTAATGCACTTTGAGTATTTGATGTCGGATTGCACGTGGTTGTTGATTTTGAGCATGGGGGCTGAGGCATTTCATAGGTATCAGTGTTTGGATGGGGTCACGCATTGCAGCGGAGTTATGTTGAGATATGATCCCTTGTGTTAGATTCGTGTGTTTTGGTTCTACGGTGTGTGATAGGTTCTTAGCATTGCGTTGTGGTAGTACTTGTTGAGCTTGCGGGACAGTTCTCTCGTCTAAGTCATTTTTTTCCATGATTGAGTATATTTGGAATGTTGTTTATTGGTGCACGGATTGCACAGGTGACGGATTTAGATTGTATTGATATGGCATGTCACTAGAGGGGTCGTGTTGGATGAGATGAGGTCATTGGATCTAAGATGGATGCTATCGGATTTGATTACAGCATGTTTGGAAGGATAATATCAAAACTCGGCTTAGAATTGGCTATAGTTCTTGTCGAATGAGAGGGAGTTCCGTGACTGGTTGATCTGATGAATGGTTATGGGGGAAGTAGTTAGTAGGAGATCAGGGGCTATAACTCTCAAAATGACCGGCTGGGTCGTCACAGCCTAATTATAAGGATAATTATGGGATCGGGGCTGCCCGCCTGCAGCAGGCCTTATAGGCTTTATATAGCACGTGATTTGTTCGTGCATCCTGTGAGTTGTCCATGCGTGAGTTGTCGGTGCAACACGTGAGTTGTCCGCGCGGATTATAGCATTTAGGCTGTAGGAGCCCCTCCGGAGTTTGCACACCCCAGTGAGCGCGGTTGATATTATTGAGGGATGGATCTTCCCTGGACATGGATCTTGTCCGAACCATTATATACCTAGAGATGGATCTTCTCCACGTGCTGGATTGGCCCTACTCAGTACTGAGTGACTGATGATCAGTTGATGTGTATATTCCGGGATGGATCTTCCCTAGGCTAGATTGACCATATACAGTACCAAATGATTGAGCATGATGAGTGAAATGTGTGAGAAAGTGAAATTGAGTACTCTGAGAGTGTGATTATATAAGTTCATCTCTAAGATACATTGCATTGACATACACACATGACGTACAGGCGTAGAGATGTATTTTTTCTCATGTTGTACGGTATCACGTCATTTATTACTTCTCACACATGTTGACATATGGGCATAGTTATGCATTGGTTTTACACTGGTTATCTGGAAATAAAATGAAACAACTTTATTATTATTGAAGGGATTTTTCGGAAAATTACTATTTTCAAACTTACTCATATTTTTGGCAACTTCGGTAAACGATTTGGGTTTTCACTGATGTACGTGAAAGGTAGAACTATTTTCAGAAATCATGATTTTATTGAGCATTTTATCTCTGAGTTACTTTGGGTATTACTTGTTTTATATTGTTATGAACTATTTTTGGTTATGGAAGTTGGACTCTAACCTTGGTACGAGATCGTCACTACTTTCAACCTAAGGTTAGGTTTGTTACTTATTGATTACATGGGGTCAGTTGTACTCATACTACACTTCTGCACCTTGCGTGCAGATATTGGCCGCTGATGTTGCAACGTTTGCTGGGAGCTGGATCTGAAGATGCACCTGTGTTCCGGTTGTAGCTGCCTCTTGTTCATGGTAGCCTTATATTTATAAAACTCTGTTTATGTACTTTTCAAACAGATGATGTATTACTTCATATCAGCTTTGTATACTCTATTCTTAGAAGCTCATGATTTGTACTACTAGTTCTTGGGGAATGTATAAGATTAAGATTTTTCTTTACTTAAATTTCCTTAATAATTACTATTGGAATTGGATAGTTGATAATTGGCTTACCTAGCGGGTTGGGTTAGGTGCCATCACGACTAGTTGGATTTTGGGTCGTGACAGTTGTACTGAAGTATTAATGCTAAATATCAATAAGAATTAGCACCAATGGAAACATAATTGTATTTCATACATTCTGCAAGATGAACATGTACATACACTTATTACAACAAATTACAGAAACAAAATACTACGTGTACCCTTGATAACTGGGCACATTGGATGAACTTCCACCAGGAGTTGTATTATCACCTCTACCCAAACTAGCTGAAGGACATTTGCGGTGATTGTGTCTTATTTGCGAACATATGCCACATTTACGGGCATAAACGGTATCACCAATATCCATTTGGTTCCGTATATGCGTTCTTTTTTGCACTTATCATTGACGCAAATACTCCTTGTTACACACCATTTTAAATGGTTCCGGTGGCCTACAATGCTCAGCACCCACTGGTTGCAACTGTCCACTATAGGTGTTTAAGTATGCAGCAACACTATATTCTTTATCAACATACCTCATTGCCGTGAAACCTGTATATTAAAAGCACTTCATGGCATGTGAGCACGGCATATGATAGATGGACCATTTTCCACAGGAATATAACCTTCTAGATTCATTGACGGTGTGTGTATTATTCCCCCAGTTGTGATGGATAGCGGTGCAAACTTCAAAAATATTTTGCTCGTTGCAATACTGCAAAAATGAATGCCAATGTGCTCGCTTCCTGTATTTCTCAAATCTTTTAATTGGTATTGGCATATATTCAACACCCCTTTCCATCAATGATGATGCACCTTTAGCCCTTTCAATAAACCTCTCTGCCATCTACTTGAATGACATCTGCACCATGGCAGTGACAGGCAATCCATGGGCAGACTTCAATAACTCATTGAAAGACTATGACACATTTGTAGTCAGAATTCCCCATCTTCTGCCATCATCCGCATGCAAAGTCCACTTGTCAAGCTCATTTCGCATCAACCAATGATAGGCTCCTTCGTCTTCCTGCCTGATCAATTCCATTCGATTCCTGAATTTATACTCTTGGTGATCTGTTGTAGCCATCCACATTAAATCATGCAAATCCTTGTAGGGATGTGCCTTCTGGAAATTGGCCTTCAGGTGCCTCACACAGTAATGGTGGTAGGCATACGGTTCCTGCCATGCACGCAAATTCTGTACAGAACTTAAAATACCACCATGCCGATCAGATATTAGACAAATACCTGAACGTTGTCTGACAACGTGCTCCTTCAAGTGGTTCTAAAATAGTGTCCATGTCTCTTGGCTTTCATTGGCACAAATAGAAAAAGCTAGTGGAAATATACATCCATTAGCATCTACTGCAACGGCGATCAACAACTTAATATCATACTTTCAATAGACATGAGTGTCATCTATGGATATTACAGGCCGACAATGCACAAAACCATCAATTGTTGGTTTAAATGCCCAAAACACATATCTGAATACATGTTCTGGTATTCCCGAACTCCGCTCAAGCTTGCATTCAACAACAGTCCCAGGGTTAAATTGTTGCAATGCGTCCATGTACCTGGGCAGAGATGCAAAGGACTTATCCCAGTTACCATAAACAATTTCAAACGCACGTTTGTGCCCGAGAAATGCCTTTTTTTTGGTTATGGTACACCCATATTCCTGGTGGACAGATGTTATACACTCTTTGATCTTGTACCTTATGGACGCTTCAATGTGTGGAATCAAGACAAGAGAAATCAAGTCAACATTAAAGTTAAAATGATTCCCACTGAATGTGTCCATTTCACAATTGTGGGTTCCAATGTATTTACCCACAACCCACATCTTTATTTTCGTCTTCCTCGCACGCAGCATCCACTTACAACCCGTAAACCATCTACGACAAATAACCTTGTATACATCAGGAGATAACTCTGCTACCATGATCTCACGACACTCTTTTACGTTGTACATTCGCACCGCCCTGCTTAGGCATACTTTATCAGGAAAAATCATGCCCTTTTGATAGCACTGTTGCTCTAGATTCATCCCACATTGCTGTCCGAATTTTGTCAATATCTCTTGTGAGGGAATCCACATCCGGCATACTTGGCAAATGATCAAGGTAGGGAATCTCCCTTGGATAAAACGGCACATGGGGCTCGTATACTCTTGGTATAATGGAAGGTGGAGCATGCTCCCTCGTCAAATCAGGTTCAGCATTCTCTTCCTCCTCATCATCACCCTCATCAGGGAAGGGTGTGTCATCTCCAGACTCATCGGCATTGTTGTCATAATCACTATTCTCTTCCTGACACTGCGCATTTGAGTAAGGACAGGACCTTCAAGTTGCTCGTTTTCACTACACAATCAATAAAATAATGAGTTACTCAAATTGATCCAAACTTTACATATAGCTTTATCACTTCACTTACAAATCATAATGTGTTGATATCCCATGACGTATATTATCTTGTTGATGATGACTCCCGGATGGACCACCATGATCCAACACACCAAAACTAGTCATATTCGAACTGGGCATTGGTTCATAACTTGTAAAATTCATATCTGGCCGGTACCCCTTGTGGAATGTATGAGTGTTAATACAAATTCAATACATAAAAATAAACATCGTAACACAAACAAAAATTGAATTTTACCACTCGGCTTGTGGATTATGTAAACTAGGTGAGAAATTATTTCCCCGCTCGTCATTCGCCCGTGGAGATAAGTTTAGATCAGGCCAAACTCTTTCACCTGGAACCTGTTCGGCTAAAACTACTCCAAAATAACCACCTGGTGATTGAGGGATATTCCTACTTTGCGCAACCTCATTATTGCGAACGTCTTCAGCCTTGACGTACATTTCCAACAGTTTTATCACAAGAAATTCCCGGTGTTCATCCAGAGTCCTCAAAAAATCTCTCAGAGTTTCATCGTCTTAGATGTTAAACTCATCATAACAAGCAACCCCTTGCGGAGTCACAGAATAGGATATCTTCCGGTTACTTTAATATTTACCGAATGTTTGCTCACACTCATTTTTTTACATAACAACGATACCAATGTATCGTACTCCATTGTAAGTGGCAACATAAAATGACATTGTGGAGATAAACTATATCTTACTGAGTTATTCATCACCTCAACCTCCCCCCCCCCCCCGTGCCAATATAGTAAAACCCTAATTATTTGCTCTTCATACACTATGACAAAATGCAAAATAACTTAACGAAGAAATATTTTAGGAGACTTGAAAATATTTTTGAATGAATTTTTACAAAATCCTTAACCTCTTTAAATAAGGCAAAAACCAGTATGTGGGATACAATTATTTGAGGTATAGCGCCTTAAATATGGGCGTTATGCCCAGTTTAATTATTCTTATGTCAGTTAAGCCTAGAAGAATTATTGGTGGGCACACATAATATATATAGTGTGGTACGTTAGGGCTTTATATATATAGCGCCTTATATTAGGGCGCTATACTTAACTGGGCAAACGGCCATTAAGGTATAGCGCCTTAAGCTTGGGCGTTATATATATTTTGGTTCCCAATTTTGTTTTTCACACATTTTGATTCTTTGAGTCCAAAAGAACCACGTTTTAGTTCTGGACACTTTTAATATGCAGTCGGGGTAGGACAAGGACTTTGGTTGTACAACTAACGGTAATTACCATATATTATAAGTACTTTTTTTAGTCCTTTCATCAAAAAATAATAAAATGCCAAAAGAAGAAGGGTGAAGTTGTAGAAGTTTCTGTAAACCTTAGGGGCCATTTGGTAGAGGAACAAGTCATTTCGGGATTATAATCACGAGATTATAATACGAGGATTAAATAGTAATGGGATTATTTAGTGGATATAATTTTTATTAAGAGATATTTGGTTTATTGGACTAAATATGAGATATACTTAGTATAATATAAAATATATGTTTGGTGTTTACTATATAGGTGGAGATAAACTTTTATTTTAAATTTAACCTTGACTTTTATAAAGGACTGTGGGGGAAGAGCCTTAAAAATGGCATCTTTGTTGTTGTAGTATTTTATCCTGGAATTAAATAATTCAGAGATTATTATTCCACCCTCAATATAGGATAGAATAATACAATAATATGGTATAAATTAATCTCGGAATTACTAGGTGATGATACGATGATGGTAGGAACTTGCCCAAGTTACAAGTACATGAGAGGCCCATACTTTTGTACTAAACTTGTAAGAGACGGTATGGAACTTCTCTTCCCATCAAGTAATACAAACTTCAAAAATAGTAATGATAGAATCTGTATAGATCTAGCGAGGAAGAAAATTGCATGCGATCGAGAAGGAAGTTAGAGTAGAGAGAAGAAAATGAGAGAGGAAGAATAAGGTTTCATTATGTGTCTAACTGCTCTGTTAATATAGAGTGAGTTAGTTATATGCAGCTCAGCTCACACGAGTCACGTGTGTAGAGTAGGTAAAAGGACTAAAATACCCCTAACTAACTAACATAACTACCACAACTAATACGACCTTACTCTAATACTCCCCCTCAAGATGGAGGGTGGAAGAAATCCAACACTCCAAGGTTGGAAACTAGCGAGTTATGCTGAGTAATGACAGACCCTTTGTGAGTAGGTCTGCAAGTTGAAGAGCAGAGCTAACATGGTGTGGTGCAATGAGCCCATACTTGATTTTCTGTCACACAAAGTGGCAATCTATTTCTATGTGTTTGGTGTGTTCATGAAACATAGGATTCTTAGCTATTTGAATAGCTGCCTTGTTGTCACAAAACAACTGAACAAGTTTAGAGATTGGTATCCCCAGTTCTTCAAGAAGGCCTGATAGCCAAGTTACTTCTGCTGCCACACTTATCGTACTCCTATATTCTACTTCTGCTGAGCTCCTACTGACTGTTTGTTGTTCTTATATTTCCATGAAATGAGATAACTTTCCAATTTGACAATATATCCTATCACAGACCTCCTAGTACTAGGACAAACTGCCCAATCTGCATCATAATATGCAGTCAAGTTCTCAATTGGTTTTGCCTACAAAAGAACTCCTAGACCTGGTGCTCCTTTGATGTACTTAACCACCCTTAAGGATGAATCCATATGAGATTGCTTTGGGCTTTGCATGAACTGACTCAATGTTTGCACTGCAAAGCTAATGTCAGGTCGTGTGATTATTAAATATAGGAGTCTCCCAATCAACTTCTGATATGCAGTGATGTATGCTAATTCTAGATCTCCTAGTATCCCTACATGAGCATGATATTCTACTGTGGTAAGATTTTGATTCAACTCTAGAGGTGTTAAAATAGGCTTAGAACCACTCAAACCTACTTCTGAAATTAACTCAAGTGCATATTTTCTTTGATTCAGCAGGATTCCTTTTTGTTATCTGAGGACATCAATACCAAGAAAATATCTTAATTCTCCCAAATTCTTCACTTTGAACTGATTTTGTAATGTCTTCTTAGCATCGTTGACTAGTAGAAGATTGCTTCCAATGATCAATAAATCATCTACATAAACTAGTATGATGACCATATCTGAGCCTTGCCTTTTGCTGAAGAGAGAGTGATCAAATGTACTCTATGTGTAGCCATGTGTACTCAAGGCAGCTGTGAGCTTTATGTTCCATTGTCTTGATACTTGTTTCAATCCATAAAGTGCATTTAGTAGCCTGTAAACCTTCATCTCCCCCTGTATATGAAAACCTTGTGGTAAGGCCATGCAAACTTCTTCATATAAGTCACCTTATAAGAAGGCATTATTGACATCTATTTGATGCAAATTCTATCCTTTTGTTGCAGCAATACTGATAATGGTTCTAACAGTTACCATTTTTACCACTGGAGAGAAAGTGTCATGGTAGTCTAGGCCCTCCTTTTGGTTATAACCTTTAGCCACTAATCTGGCCTTAAACCTTTCTACTTCTCCATTTGCTTTATGCTTTATCTTATAGACATATTTTTATCCAATAGCATGTTTTCCTGGTGGTAGATCAACCAACTTCCATGTGTTGTTTTCTTCCAGTGCATTTATCTATTGCTGCATTACCTCAACCCATCTGCTATCTTGAGCAGCTTCCTTAAATAAACCAGGTTCAGTGTATACTGAGAAGGCTTTCAAATAAGACTGTTATTTCTACAGTGAGGTTTCCATATGATAGTCCTTGTGAGATTGGATATAGATTATTATCTGTGAACTTCCCTTTTGTCACATAATCTTTTAGCCATATAGGTGGTCTAGAGTGTCTTGTTGATTTTCTGGTATCAATCACAGCATCTCCTTCAGGTGAAATATTTTCCATTTCTACAACTGTATTTGAAGCTAAAGAATCCGGATTAGTGTTGTGTTAATCTTCCTCTTCATGGTTCTGTGATGATAAATAATCAACATTGTCTGTAGGTAATTCTTCAAGTGGTTGATTCTGTGGGGCAGGAATATTATGAGAATTGGGTTGAGAGGTGTTAGAATTAGAAGGTATCTCAATAGGCATCAGCTCATGAGGGTCTTATGGAAATATATCATCAAAGTATGAAATCATTCCTTTGAAAGGGAATATATGTTCTCTGAATATGACATCCCAGCTCACTAAGAATGTCCTGCTCTCCAAATCATAAAACCTATAGCCTTTTTGAGTCTCTGAATATCCTATCAGTACAGGTCTCCTAGCTCTTGGAGCAAACTTGTCTCATTTTGGTAGAGTGCTTGCAAAACACATGCAACCAAATACCTTCATATGCTCAATTTTAGCTGGTTTCTTATAAAGAACATCATAGGGTGATTGCCCTGATAGAACAGAAGTTGGCCACTTGTTTATCAAGTAAATTGTTGCTTTTACACAGTCTCCCCAGAATCTGTTTGGCAAGGCGGTTTGAAACTTCAAGGCTCTAGCCACCTCCAGTATATGCCTCTATTTTCTTTCCACCACCCCATTTTGTTGGGGTGTCTATGAACAACTACTTTGATGTACAATTCCTAATGAAATCAACAACTCGTTACATTTTGAATTGAAGAACTCAGTTCCATTATCTAATCTCAATATTTTGACATTCAAACAAAATTGATTATGCACCATGGTAAAGAAATCATTCAATATAACAACTACTTCATATTTGGATTGTAACAAACATAACCAAGTATATCTGCTAAAGTCATCCACCAGAGTTACAAAGTAGTATTTATTTTTTTCATATGTTGGTATCCTGTGAGGATCCCAAACATCTACATGGACAAGTTGAAAAATCTTATCTGTTTTACTAGTACTAAGTTGGAAAGGTAGTCTATTTTGCTTTGCAAAAGGACATATTTCACAGCCATGTTGTAACTTAGTATCCACCTTATTCCTTAATAGTGGAATATGTTGCATTGCAACAGTTGAGGGATGACCTAATCTCATGTGCCAAAGTGCTGAATCTTCCTGCATTTTCACAATACTTCCTGCTATAGCTGGGAATTCCTTATTGAGCTCCTTCTTTAGCAGATATAAACCATTGTGTTCTTTACCAATCCCAGTATCTTAACCACTGTAAAGACCCTAAAATATACAGAAATCAGGGAAGAATGCAACATAACATAATAGCTCCTTAGTCAATTTAGAGACAGACATTAAATTAAATTTAAAGTTAGGAACATGCAGTACATCCCCTAATGTCAAATCCTCTAATAACTTCACATTTCTTGTACGTGCTACATGACATATACCTCCTATAGGCACGTGCGCACGATTTTTATTTTGGTTTTTAATTTTTTGTACATTATCAAATAATTTTTTATAAGGTGTAACATGATGTGAGGCACTTGTAACCATTATCTAATGATAGTTAAATTCCTTGGACAACAATGAAGTTATACCTGCCATTAGAGCATGACAGTCACATGGATCAGGATCTGGTTTGTTCATGTCACGACCCAAAAGTTTCCACCGACGGGACCGTGATGACGCCTAATATTTCACTTGATAGGTAAGCCAACGTTAGAGAATCATTAAACCAATTCCTTATTCCCATTCAGTATTTAACAATAATTAACTAAGATGAAATATAATAAGTACGGAATATCATAAAACTGTATTAATTACTACCACCCGGATCTGGAGTCGCAATTCACGAGCATTCTAGAATTTACTACAAGTAATAGTCTGAAAAAAATATAACTATTTGAATGAAAGAAATAGTAGAACAGAAAAGATAGACGGGGACTTCAAGGTCTGTGAACGCCGACAAATTTACCTTGAGTCTCCGGACAGCGGACCAATAGCAAAATCTCGATTAACCTGAGCCGGTATCAAAATCTCCAGAGAAAGTTCAGAGTGCAGCATCAGTACAACCGACCCCATGTACTGGTAAGTGTTGAGCCTAACCTTGACGAAGTAGTGACGAGGCTAAGATAAGGCACCTACAAATCAACCTGTATAATTTAACAATGTATATACAAATAACAGAAATGAAGAATTAAACAGAAAATGTCGGGAGGGGAACATACTGAGGGGAATACAAGATAAAGAACTATAACAGAATGATCACCGGAGCAGTCAATATACCATGAATCGACAGGAATAGTGAATACAGTAAAGGAAAAATGCACGGCATCACCCTTCGTGCTTTTACTCTTAATCTCAACATAAAATTAATAGAAACGACACGGCATCACCCTTTGTGCATTAACTCCCATATCATGGCACGGCATTACCCTTCGTGCTTTTACACTCACAATATGGCACGGCATCACCCTTCGTGTATTAACACTCACAATATGGTACGGCATCACACTTCGTGCATTAACACTCACAATATGACACGGCATCACCCTTCGTGCATTAACACTCACAATATGGTACGACATCACCCTTCGTGCATTAACACTCACAATATGGCACGACATCACCCTTCGTGCATTAACACTCTCCCTTACCATAATGAAATGCATAAATAACGACAGGGAGATAGAATAACAAGTACAAACCTTACTTCAATATTTGGTTACACAATATAAATCTCAACTTTTAAATGAATACTCGATTACCAACAGAAAATCCGTAACCATGATAATGATGATCAATTTAACAACACTAGTATAAACATGTAGCAATCAGGCATAGGAAGGAGACAATATAAGATAAACGGAAGAAACATGGAATATAGGTAAATTGGCGGCGCATAAGTACTCGTCACCTCACATATACGCCGCTCACATGAATTTCACTTAGCAAATAATCTAAGGTTCATAATTCCCTCGAGTCAGGGTTAGACACAACACTTACCTCGCTCCGAAGGCCACTTAATTCTCAATCACAGCTTTTCTTTTGGAATTCACCTCCAAACCGCTCGTATCTATTAAAAAATGACTCAATAATATCAAATATTGCTAAAGGAATCAATTATATTACATAAATTAAATTTCCCAAATTTTCCTCCAAAAAGTCAAAAAATGACCCCGGGCCCGCTTGGTAAAAACCCGAGGTTCGGACCAAAATCCATTTACCCATTCACCCCCGAGCCCGAATATATAATTGATTTTGGAATCTGACCTCAAATTGAGGTCTAAATCCCCAAATTTTCGAAATTTCTAGTTTCTACCCTAACTCCTAATTCTACCATGAAAACTCTAGAGTTTAGGTTGATAATTCAAGAAATGTAATGGGTAACTGAAAGAAAATGGTTTAGAATCATTTACCAACACTTTGGAGAAGAAAATGACTCGTGAAAATCGCCTCTACCCGTTTGGTTCTTGAAAAAGGTTGAAGAAATGGCCTAAACCCGTGTTTGATTTTGTTTTATGCACTGGGCGACAATGTGCATCGCGTTCGCAAGGCCACTGTCGCGTTCGTGAAGGGTACTGGCTGCCAAGCCTTCGCGTTCGCGAGACCCTGCTCGCGTTCGCGATGGTTACTCCCCCCAGCCTTCGCGTTCGCGAGACATTGCTCGCGTTTGCGATGAAGGAACGACCAACCCTCCCCCAGGTGTGCCTAATACTACGCGTTCACGAGGAGCTGGTCGCGTTCGCGAAGGGTAACGCCCCCATCGCTTCACGTTAGCGAAGATGAATACTTCAGCAGCCCAGTTTACTCTTCGCGTTCGCGAGAGTACCTTCGCGAACGCGAAGAAGGACATGCCAGAACACCTGCTGCAGCAAAATACCATATTTTCATAGTCCAAAACATCCCGTGGCCTACCTGAAACTCACCCGAGCCGTCGGGGCTCCACACCAAACATGCACACAAGTTAAAAAAATATCATACAAACTTGCTCGCGCGATCAAATCTCCAAAATAACACCTAAAACTACGAATTTAGCAACAAATCAAATGAAATTCTCAAGAACACTTTTAAAATTCATATCTTCTCAACTGGACGTCCGAATCACGTCAAATAAACTTCGTTTCTCACCAAATTTCACAGATAAGTCTAAAATATCATAACGAACCTGTACCGGGCTCCGGAACAAAAATACAGACACGATAATCACAATGCCAAGCATCAATGAATTCTTAGAAATAATTAATTTTCAGACTTTTAATTTTCCTCAAAAATTTATAATTCGAGCTAGGGACTTCCGAATTTGATTCCGGACATACGCCCATGTCCCATAATTCGCTACGGACCCACTGAGATCGTCAAAATATGGATTCGGGCTCGTTTACCAAAAATATTTACCGAAATCAATAAAAATCAACTTTTAAGGCATAAATTCTTATTTTCATCAGTTTTCAACATAAAAGTTTTCTAGAAACATGCCCGGACTATGCACGTAAATCGAGGAGGGTAAAAAGAGATTTTTAAGGCTTAAGAATACAGATTCGAGTTTTAAAATATAAGATGACCTTTTGGGTCATCATAGTTCAAGAGTCCCAACAACTATTTGTATTGATCCTCTGTGAATTAATGCTCATGTGTCTAAGTAATAGTATTAGAACTCCCTCTTTCTCTAGCTGACACATTAGCATAACCCTTCACACCTGAATTTTGAGGTTTTTTCTTGCTTTTAAAGTCTGGTAGATAGCCTATAATCTTGTAACAATCCTCCTTTAAGTGACCTTTGTAACCACAGTAATCACATATGAGACCTCGTTTCCTTGATGCCTTGAAACCTTGTCCTCTTCCAGCTAGCATAGTTAAAGTCTCTTTGTCTAAATTGACTACACTAAGTATTCGTTGACTCTCTTCCTGAACTGCTAATGCATATGCTTGATTCACAGTCAATACAAGTGTTTTAAGTAGGATCACACTTTTTACATGACTGTAGCTTTCATTTAAACCAACAAGGAATTGCAACAAGCGCAAGTTTTTAAACTGATCTAGAAAAGGCCTAGTTTCCTCATAATCACATCCTGCTCCTTGCACCATTAAATCCATCTCATCCCACAAATCCTTCATCTTAGTATAATAGTATGTTATAGAGTCCGTACCTTGCCTCACTATTCCTATTGTCGTCCATAAGTGATAAAATATAGTAAGGTTTGATTTGTTAAAACGTTCCATAAATTCATTCCATACCTTCCTCGCATTTGATGCGTAGATGATGCTTGGCTGCAATTCAGTAGACACAGTGCGGCCTATCTACGAATGCGCAACAACATTACATCGTTTCCATTGATTCCCCAATTCTCCTATGTAAGAGCTTTTAAACAAGTTTCATCTATGAACCCTAGTTTGTTTTTCACTAACAAAGTCATTCTCATTGATCTTCTCCATAAGGCATAGTTTTCTGGTACTGTATGGTTGATATCTATCAATGTTATTCCAGGAGTATCAGTTTATTATAAAAATAATGGGTGATTATGACCGATTTGCAGATTTCTAGTTTTCGCCATGACTGACCAGCTTAAGCTTTGAAAATGGCCGCCAATTGGAATTTTGAAATCTTCGATCCAATCTCAAATCACCTGCTCTGATACCATGATAGAATATGTGTACAAATCTAGCGAGGAAGACAATTGCATGCGATCGAGAAGGAAGTTAGAGTAGAGAGAAGAAAATGGGAGAGGAAGAAGAAGCTTTCATTATGTGTCTAACTACTCTGTTAATACAGCGTGAGTTAGTTATATACAGCTCAGCTCACACGAGTCACATGTGTAGAGTAGGTAAAAGGACTAAAATACCCCTAACAAACTAACATAACTACCACAACTAGTACGACCCTACTCTAATAGGAAAGTTTCTATGGACCTGGAGGCAACCTTATATTTTCTAGATCTATTTCTACTCCATTGTGTAACTAGAATAACGAGGAAAGACAAAAAGAGAAGAAATAAAACTAAGTAATTGGAAAAAGAGGATGAGTGAAAAATCTCAATTGAACAGTAAGAAAAGAAATGGAAGATTATGATGCATGGATTTTGCTTTAATTAACTTTAGCTGCTTTTATAATGGTTCAATACTCAAATGTTCACCTAATTAAAGAAGCCATAATTCTTGACATTAATACCATGTGGAGTTTACTACGTAGTGCTATGTGGTCAAGGAACCACATGGTTATTTACTTTAAGTTGAGTTTTAACTAATAATCTACCATATGAAATTATTTTTACATATTTGTAACAGTTAATTCACCTAATTTATAGAGTAAAGATTTATGCACTATCGGTTTAAAAAAGATTTACACTACCAAATCACTTAAAAGAAAATTGAAAGTAGTCTCTATACAGATATTAAATGGAAATCAGTCTTCTATAATAAGTCAAAATATATTAATAGTGTAAAAAAATCTTTACTTGTGCATATAACTTAGATTTTTATTTTAAAAATTATAAAACGCACATTTTATGGAGGGTTAAGTGTCGATATCTTTTGGTAACCCAATATTGAAAAAATCTATAAAGCTATCTCCAATTATAATATTAAAGACTTTTTATGGAGGGTTTTCAGCAACTTTTTTACCTACGTTTAAGTTCTATACACACAAATGCCATATTATTCTTTCTCTTGCTATTTCTTTCGGCTAATCTTTTCACTCAAACTTTGATGTGGGAAACTGGGAATGTGGGTTGTGGCGACCACTTCTTTACTTCTCTTTCAACGAATTTTCTACCGTTTAGTCATTCAAAAATAGTTGGATTATAGATAGCTTTTGGTACTTCCTTTTGACAGGTTTTAATACTCATATTAGACATTGGTAGATCTTAGGGAAGCAAATACATATGAGGGTTCGTTTTTGTTGAAGTTTCCAGGTGCCGGTGACCCTTCAACGTATAGTATGCATCTACCTCTGAGTATTAGAATTAGTCTTATATTTTCTTATTAGACTACTTGTTGTTTATTTCGTTTTGGTTCTTATTATTTTGTTGTTGTTACCGCTTGTTGCTACTACTTCTCTTTTTATCTTTTCCTGTGCTAAGAGTTTATCAGAAATAACTTATATAGAGGTAAGGTATGTATACTCACTACTTTTCTCAAACTCGACTTGTGGGATTATACTAGATTTGTTGTTGTTATAATAAAAATATGTATAGTACTGAAAATCGACTAACTGGTTAAACTTGGAGGACCCTAATTCTTGACTAGAGGGGACACTTTCTCCTTATTCTTCTTTGTTACCTGCCCAGAAGTTTACAAAAAAAATTATTGCTAATTGAGTAAAATGGCTTCTTTTTCATTTTCAGGAAGAACGAGAAAACAACAACTTACATTTTTAATTTTTTTTTGATCATTTTATGGATCCAGTTATCATTTCTTATATAAAAATCAATCCATACGGAGAAAAAATATCAATTCGAGCTTGATTATCCCTAAGCCCTAACTAAAATTCAAACGGCTATTGTTTGTCTTAAAGGTGTGGGCCTTTGAACAGTTGGATTCATTCTTTTTGAGACGGAGGGAGTAGCGCACCTGGTATGGCCCAGCTCTTTTAAGGGTGACATTCAATCCATTATAACGTGTGAAAAAGTGTGGCTATTAAAATCTGCACGTGTCTGGATTGGATGGACACGTAATTATAGTTTTTCAAGATGGGTCCAAATCAATCATTTAATATAGGTATTCTTATCATTTTGTGTTTTAATACAGGTATTATTAATACATGTATAAGTTATTCCACCTTCTATCCTGCATAGATAATACATAAATTCTCTCATAACTTATATATGTATTAGTTATGCGGAAAAGAAAAACATGAACCAAACATTATATTAGCAATACTACATTTTATGTGGAAAAGAGAAAAAAACAACAATTGTATAACTTATGCTAGCTTCTATGTGGAGATTATTTTTTCCCTTCTTTTAACCAAACAATATATAAAGTTATCCTAGTTTTAATATATGGATAAGTTCTCTCTAACCGGCTACCAAACGATCCCTTCATGCAGGGGCGGAGCTAGAGTGCGGGGAACGAGTTCGGCCGAACCCAGTAGCTTTGGTTTAAACCCTGTATTTGTCTTAGAAAATCCATTGAATATGTATGAATTATTAATTTAGAACCCAGTAACTTAAAACGATCAGGATGCCGAACCCATAAGTTTGAAATCCTGGCTCCGCCTCTGCCTTAATGTATAAAGACATTAATATTTTATAAAATATGATCCATTGTTTCTTATTGAAATAACTCAATACGATATCTTGATTGACTTTTTTTATACTTTAATACTATATTTCATGTTGGATAAAAGTATACTATAATTAATGTTTTATATTTTGGATATACAATGCTTTGTTTAAATTTGACGAACTAATAGTTAAGACTTTGAGGTAAACTATAATTTTAACACTTCTTTTCATAAATCTGAATCATTAGGAAGGCTTCTGTTTGGAAGTCATCTCTGTTTTTCTTTTTCCTTTTAAGTTTATGCTAGAAATGTTTAGACAATTTTGTAATTCCAAGTTTTTCTAATTACTATTTTTAATTTATTGTAAATGTAAAAACAAATAATGCATATCATGAAGAATGTTATTTAAGTTAGAAAAACACATATATTAAAAACCTCTTTTGTAATAGTTGTCAGACTTCTCTAGTTGATTCAGATAGTTTTTCTCTTGCACTGGCCAAATATACGATAAAATATGATCCATAGTTTCGTAACGAGATAATTCATATTTGGTTTAGATAATCTTCACTAGGGAAGAGATTATAAATATATCAAGCATAAAATAATCAATCAAAAGCTCATGATTAATTTAATTACACAAATCTGTCTTATAGCCTGTTTGGTCAAACATATAAAATCAGCATATTTTGAGAAATATTTTTTTTTCAAAATTACTTTTGGTTAGAAGCAGTTTGTATTCGTTAATTAATTTGAAAAACACTTCTGCGCAATAATTAGTACTTGGCTAAACTTTTAAAAAATGCTTTAAACTGTATTTTTTTCAAAAGTACTTTTCAAAAAAATAATTTTGAAGAGAAGCTATTTTTTTTTGCTTTTTCAAAAACTGCTTCTGCTTCTAATCAAAAGTACTTTTTTTTCTTCTAAAAACTTAATTAAAGACTTCAACTTTGAAAAAAAAATATTTTTAGCTTTGAAAAAGATTGGCCAAACGGGTTACTAATCAACTTTATCAAAAAAGAAAATGACGAAAAAAAGTAGTTGCATAATTGTTGCTTTGCTATTTGCAGTTTGACCGAGGTCCAACGTTCCAGGCCCGCGTATCTATGTGTTTTTTAACATATATTCTGTTGTGAACCAAGTTGACTCCATAAGGGCCTATAGGCTAGAAGAGATAAATGAGACCGGGGTCCATTGAGATTATTGGATCGAGTAAAATGTTGGAGAATTATATTTGGGATCCAGGCCCAGTTAGCAATTGGATAAAAAGGACTACGAGGTTAGAAAGAAGGATTATGCGAATTATGTTGAAGCTTCGGCTCAAGTGTGTACTTCTCATCTCCTCTTCTGAATATGTATCTCATCCTTTTTTGTCACGACCCAAACCGATGGGCTGCGACGGGCACCCGGTACCTTACTCAACCGAGTACTAATGTAACGTATCTTTCTTATTATATCATCATATACATGTGACATACGGGCCTAATAGATGAACATGATCATTTATAAACTCAAAACATAGGCCGACAAGGCCGTACAACCTTTCAGGTACACGACATATGTCTATAAGTCTCTAAGAGTACATAAATATCATAAAGGTCGAGACAGGGCCCCGCCATACTAATCAGTACATATCCTAATCATACTGACCACATAAGCAACTCCGGAGCAAATGGAGTGCACCAATACCTTCCGCTGAGCTGATAGCCTACTTGGAGGACTCTCGACATGTCTATCAGGACCTGCAGTCATGAAACGCAGCGTCCCCAGGCAAAAGAAACGTCATTACGAATAATGTACCGAGTATGTAAGGCACATAAATAAGTACATAATAGACATGGATGAAATATAGAGTAAATAACTCAACCTTTAAGTCTGGATAACTCTGTAAATCATGAAATAATTATAGTGTCATGCATATGCGTATGAATGTCATGTCGTGCATAGGTACATGTTTCATAACATCATCAGGCCTCTGAGAGCATCCCATCATATCATCTTGGCATTTGTGGGCAAAATCATTAACGTATACTAGCTGATCAGGTGGTGGTGCGTATATAACTCTGTAACATTTTTTCATATTCCATATTCATATAATATACATATATACGCGTATATAACGCCATCTGGTCACGGGTCAATGTACATATATAAATGCATGAAATGCATAAGAAATACGTTAATAAGATTTTCTCGGAATGCCATAAAAATCAATATACCTTTCGGCTAAACTTTATCAAATACGTATTTTTCTGAGACCCATGAACAGAAGATATAATAATAATTCACATGGGGAATGAAAAATATAGACACCCCTAGTATTTCTATGAATAGAGTCATTTATGAAAGTTGTGTATTTTGCTTGTTTCATTTGTATTATTTGGATCATGCCAAAAATAAAGAAGGGATAGCCTTAACATACCTGGAGTAGGAAAAAATCCGTATGATATTCTTGGAAAAGGTTACACCGTACTCCTTTAGAACCGCAAAATTTTACGTTGCTACGGTTCTAACAATTCTCGTTGGAATTGTTTGGTTGCAAGAAGTTTGGTTGAAATCTCGTAAGAATTGCTTGAAAGAATCACATTGTTAAGGTAATGTTTTAGAATCTGATAGTAGAGTTTTGGTAAGGAATTTTGTAGGAATCTGATGTAGTATTTTGAGAATGAAAATGTTTTTTTCGTTATTCAAAATCCAAGAATGAAATGTGTCTTGAACTCAATGTATTAAGTTGCCACCTAATCCCAAATGACCAAGAGTCATTGCTTTGGTTAGGGTCTGGCTGCCACGTAGGGGTGGGGGTGAGGGTGGGGGAAGAAAATTTTAATCTTTATCCACTTATTAGATAATTAAGTAATGTCTCGTTACCCGATAATTAACCAATTACCCGCATAAGTAAGAATTGTCTCAAATTACTTAAAGTTCTACTTATTTTTAATATACTTTTATACATCATACTATCATGGTCATATGGTACCTTGTATGGTACTAGTCCATAAATACCAGGTATTTTAGCTCGGACCGTATTTTATTCCAAAATGTCGAACTTCGACGAAATTCAATTTCTTTGATTTACTTACCCTTTCTCCTTCCCGAACTTACTCATCATGTGTTTAAAATAGCATAATGCTTATAATCTCAAAATAATCTCATTCTCATACTTATGTTAATTAACTTACGATAAAACTTTAACGTACGAAAATGCAGGATGTAATATCTCATTTCCAAGCTTTCATCAATTTACTATGGCGTATTTTTACGTACGAAAATATGGGGTATAACATCATTTCCCCCCTTTGAAATATTCGTCCTCGAATGTTGAGTGATACACTTATCATTCTCATAACCCATAGCTCTTGCGAATACTTTAATATTCTTCTAGCCATGTAGGCAACTGTTCTTTGAATAAATCGAAAGCCTAGGTTATTCCCCCCTTTAGTCCTCTTTCTCATACCTCGACTTGTGGTCGAAATCTTTCCAATCTCAAAACTGTTGATACCTCCTTTCATGCAGCCTATATGACTCTGACTCCGTAAGTGCGCCTATGCGACTCTTTTCTTCTTTTCGTCGTCACCGTCCAGGGTAGCGTGGGGCACTATCCCTGGGGCTGGGACTGCTGGAGGCACTGGAAACGGCACCACAGGCAGCACACTAGGCCAC
The DNA here is from genome assembly GCF_000715075.1 of Nicotiana tabacum. Taxonomy (NCBI): domain Eukaryota; kingdom Viridiplantae; phylum Streptophyta; class Magnoliopsida; order Solanales; family Solanaceae; genus Nicotiana; species Nicotiana tabacum. The sequence goes on from NC_134101.1 coordinate 42,375,457, forward strand.
CTGTTGCACCATGGACATAAAAACCCCATAAAACAGGAAGTTTTGCTATTTTAACTCATTTTTGAGTTTGGGGAGCTCAGTTTAGGCGATTTTTGGGCGATTTTCATGGGAAAATATTGGAGTAAGTGTTCCTTATCCTATATTGATTATATTTTATTATTCCATACTCATTTACATCATGAATCCGTGAATTTATGGAAGAAAAATCAGATTTTTATAAAATCTTCCCAAAATGTAAAATGAAGATTTGAAGGTCAATCCGATGTCGGAATTCGATAATTTTTCTATGGTTGAACTCGTATCGGAATTGGTGTTCGGGTTTCATGAGTTTTTTCGCGATTCGAGACGTGGGTCCCACTATCAATTTTAAAATAAATTTCAGATTTTAACCCGAAAAATTAGTAAATTCATATGGAATTAATTCCTACGATTCGTGTTGAGTATATTGAATTGTTTGTGACTAGATTTGAAGCTTTCGTACACGAATTCGCGAGGCAAAGGTTTATTGGAATCTTGAAATTGTTTGCAAAATGAGGTAAGTATCGTGGTTAATCTTGACTTGAGGGAATAGAACCCTTGAATTAATTGTTATGTGACTTTCATATGAATGACGTATAGGCGAGGTGACGAGTGTCTATACGTTATCAAATTAATTATTTGTATAATTATTTAAAAATTATAAATTATTTTAAATCATGAACTAATTATTATATTAATTATTTCTCTCATATTCCTTGTCTCATATTATGTCTTGAATCCATGCTATAATTGTTATATGTTTATTTGAATTATGTGTCTTAATTTCTACTTGATATTTAGCACAGAAAATATTAAATTGCCTATTTTCTCCCTGATTTCTATAATTAATTGCTACTTGTCATTACTTGTTTTCCAAATAAATTATAATCATTGTATGTCTTGTTGCCTAACAATTTCTTATTTAATGTGATATTTATCGGAATATTTAATTTACATTTAAGAATTTTTAAATTATATTTTTGGAGCTGGTTGCACGCCGCAATAGATCTATTTTAAGTTTATATTATTGGAGCGGGTTGCACGCCGCAACGGATTTATTGAAAGTTTATATTGTTGGAGCGGGTTGCATGCCGCAATGGAATTTAATTGAAAGATTATATTATTGGATCAGGTTGTACGCTGCAACGGAATTTATGTTAAGTTTATATTATTGGAGCGGGTTACACGCCGCAACGGATTTATTGAAAGTTTATATTATTGGAGCGGGTTGCACGCCACAACGGAATTTAATTGAAAGATTATATTGTCGGATCGGGTTGCACACCGTAACGAAATTTATGTTAAGTTTATATTGTTGGAGCGGGTTGCACGCCGCAACTAATTTATTGAAAGTTTATATTGTTGGACCGGGTTGCACGCCGCAACGAAATTTAATTGAAAGATTATATTGTCGGATCGGGTTGCACGCCGCAACAAAATTTATTGAAAGTTTATATTGTTGGAGCGGGTTGCATGCCGCAACGAAATTTAATTGAAAGATTATATTGTCGGATCGGGTTGCACGCCGCAACAAAATTTATGTTACGTTTATATTGTTGGAGTAGGTTGCACGCTGCAACAGAAATTAACTGAGGGATTATGACTGCTGAATTGACTTTAATTATTGATATGATTTAACAGTCTTACTTCTATTCATGTTATTATTATTATTATTATTATTATTATTATTATTATTGCGTACAAGTTAATGTAAGTGACCTGCCTTAGTCTCGTCACTACTTCATCGAGGTTAGGCTCGACACTTACTGGGTACATGGGGTTGGTTGTACTCACACTGTACTCTGATATTATTCCTAAAGGTTTTTGCACGTACTCTGATATGAAGCTAAGCAATAAAGATGAACCCAAGCCTAAAATCCAAGCTACCAACCAAATTTTGATATTGTTCCTAAAGGTTTTTGCCTATCGTAGCCCGTGTGTTTATAATACTCTAAATTGCCCAACGAGATTTACTTTCTTGAACCTTGAGAACAAGGTTCTTTTTTAGGGCAGGAGTGTTGTTGTGAACCAAGTTGATTCCATAAGAGCCTATATGTCACGGCCCTAAATTTTCTCCGTAGGAGGTCGTGATGCCACATAATTTCTAAGACTAGGTAAGCCTATCAATGCGAAATAATCATAAATATTTGAAATAAATAAACTACAATTCAAATAATTACAACTTCCAAAACCCGGTAGAAATAAGTCACAAGCTTCTAAAAATTTATTCTCAATGTTTCTATGTATCAAGGTCTAAAGAAAAAAAAAGCAACATAAAAATGATAGAAGGGGACTCCGGAGTCTGCGGATGCTGGCAGATATACCTCGAAGTCTCTGTGCGCAGGTAACTCACTGACGTCTAGACTGGTAAGATGTACCTGGATCTGCACAAAATATGTGAAGAAGCGTAATATGAGTACACTACAGCGGTACCCAGTAAGTGCCAAGCCTAACCTCGGTAGAGTAGTGATGAGGTCAGGTTAGGCCCTACTAGAGAATAGATAATGAGATGGAAAAATGTTTAAACAATTTAATAAGATAAAACGACTATGGAAATGAATCAATAGTATGTCACATTTAATGACACCAAATAATTGCAAATAATATCTCGTGGAATCAAAACAGAATTCCTTTCAACTTTATGAAAATCACAACAATTAATCGAAGGAAACTATGGCCATAATCAATATCAACAAGGGTACTACCGAACTACAGCCTCGTAGTCCTAAATCATAAATAAATTCACAATATCTCATTTCCTTATCTCACCGCGGGAGCCTTCACAATTTATTTGAAAGAAAATATTTTTTTCGAAATAGCATCCCGCGTTTTAGCCATCCTTATCACACTGCATGACTTCTAGTAGTTCCTCCTACTAGCCATGCGTATCAAGTCACCCTTATCTAACCGCATGCGTTTCAATACCCAGACCTTATATCACCACATGCGTATCAATATCACAACATATCACAATTTGCACCTCAAGTGCTCAAATAATGTAACTTCCCAAAATAATTTAACAATAATATTTTTTCACAATAAAGAGCTCACGGTCATGCCAAAATAAATCATCAATAGTATTTTTTCACAATAAAGAGCTCACGACTCCATCACAATGAGTACAAAAATCTTACAAAATATTCAAGAATAAATAATTCAGGAAAATAATATTTCAAAATCTTTAATACATTGTATCAATATCAAATTTAAAATGTCAAATACTTCATATTAATAATGTTTACTTTAAAGAAAATCACCCTTCAAATAATGCACAGAATAAAAAAAACCAAGTTTTAACTAAACAAGCATACCAATTAGCAGGAAAAGGTCAAACAAATTTAAGGTATATATCTCAAATCAATGATGAAGAATATAATAAGATAAAATAATTTAATAAATGCACAACAATGATCTACACAATGTTTAAAAAATATAGTTTTTCACATTTAGCCCGTGTACACACTCGTTACCTCGTATTCAGGACTTTCAACATATTTCAATAATCATATTAATATCAATTCTAGGGGAAATTTTCCCCACACAAGGTTAGACAAGTCACTTACCTCGACTTGCTCCAATTTAACAAAGTAGTATGCTTTTTTCTCGATTTTCCAATTTCGACCGACTCGTATCTATTCATAATTAATTCGATACAGTCAACAAAAATTATAGAATCAATTCCATAAGAAAATACTATATTTTTCAATAAAATTCGAAATTAACTCAAAAATGACATGTGGGGCCCACGTCTCGGAATTCGGTGAAAGTTACAAAATATGAATGCCCATTCAACTACGAGTCCAACCATACCATTTTTACAAAAATGCGATATCAACTTGATCTCCAAATCTCAAATTCTCATTTTGAAATCCCTAGGCCCAAATCCTCAAATTTAACCTCAAAAACATGTAATCTATTCGAAATATTCAATGATAATCCAATATAATTGACTAACAATGATCATATGTGACTTATCTCAAGTTTTCCCGTGAATTCTCTCTGAAAAATCGCCCAAAACCGTGTTGAAAATGTCCAAATGACAAAAATATCGGAACCCCTCTGTTTTTGTAATCTGGTCAGTACTTTCGCACCTGCGGACAAAATTCTCGCACCTGCGATCCTGCATCTGCGGTGAAATACCGCATCTGCACAAATTGCTCAGCCCAGCTGCCTTCCCTTCTGCGAGCTTTGGACCGCATCTGCGCCTTCGCAGGTGCGGAAAATTCCATTGCACCTGCGGACCTGCCCGCACCTGCGCCCTTCCTCTCGCTGCTGTGCAAGCGCTTCTGTGCAACATGAGCCGCATCTGCGGCTCCAACTAGGCAGCCCTTCGTCCGTTTATGCGAGCCACAGCTCGCTTGTGCGAGTCCGCACCTGCGGTCAGTCCCTCTGCAGGTGCGATGACACCAGAAGCTGCAAATTTCAGAATTTGCCTAAGTCCAAATATTGATCCGATTTCGATCCGGATCGCACTCGGGGTACTCGGGACCCCGTCCAAAAATACCAACAAGTCCTAAATCATCATACGAACTTAGTCGAGTCTTCAAATCATATCCAGCAAAACTAAAACACGAATCACATATGGATTCAAGCCTAATGAACTTTGAAATTTCTAATTTCTACAAATGACTCCAGAACCTATCAATTTATGTCTGATTTACCTCGAATTTTGCACACAAGTCATAAATGACATAACGAAGGTGCTCAAATTTTCAGAATCGGATTTCGACCCCGATATCAAAAAGTCAACCCCTCGGTCAAACTTCCCAAAAATTCAACTTTCAGCATTTCAAGCCTAATTCAACTACGGACTTTCAAATAAAATTTCGATCACGCTCCTAAGTCCAAAATCACAATACGGAGCTGTTGGGATCATCAAAATTCTATCCCGGGGTCGTTTGCACATAATTCGACATCCGGTCACTATTTAAACTTAAACTTTTAATTTTTCATCAAAATTTCATATCTCGGGCTAGGGACCTCGGAATTTGATTCCGGGTATACGCCCAAGTCCCAATTCAAGATACGGACCTACCGGAACTGTCAAAATATTGATCCGAGTCCATTTGCTTAAAATGTTGACCAAAGTCAACTCAGTTGAGTTTTAAAGCTTTAATTCATATTTTAATCCATTTTTCAGATAATAACTTTCCAGAAAATTTTATGGACTGTGCACGCAAGTCGAGAAATGATAAACAGTGCTTTTTGAGGTCTTAGAGCACAGAATAAATTATTAAATTTAAATATAATATTTTGGGTCATCACATTCTCCACCACTAAAACAAACGTTCATCCTCGAACAAAGTTAGAAAAAGTACCTGAGTTGGTGAATAAGTGTGGGTAACAGCTGCGTATATCATGCTCGATCTCCCAAGTCACCTCCTCGACCGGATGACCCCTCCACTGAACCTTCATGGAAGCATTGTTCTTTGACCTCAGCTTTCGAACCTGCCTATCTAATATAGCCACTGGTTCCTCAACATAAGATAGATCCTTGTCCAACTGAATCGAACTGAAGTCTAACACATGAGATAGATCGCCGTGATATTTTCGAAGCATAGAAACATGGAATATCGGATGAACCGCAGAAATACTAAGTGGCAGTGCAAGTCTGTAAGCCACCTCTCCAACTCTCTCAAGAATCTCAAAAGGCCCAATATACCTAGGGCTCAACTTTTCCTTCTTCCTGAATCTCATCACACCCTTCATATGCGAAACCCAGAGCAATACCCGCTCACCAGCCATGAATGCAACATCACAAACCTTTCGATCCACATAACTCTTCTGTCTGGATTGGGCTGTACGAAGTCGATCCTGAATCAACTTAACCTTTTCCAAGGCATCCTGAACCAAGTCTATACCCAATAGCCTAGCCTCGCCTGGTTCGAACCAACCCACTGGAGACCGGCACCCCTACCATACAAGGCCTCATACGGAGCCATCTGAATGCTCGACTGATAACTGTTGTTGTAAGCAAACTCCGCAAGTGGTAAGAAATGATCCCAAGCACCCCCAAAATCTATCACACACGCACGAAGCATATCCTCCAGTATCTGAATAGTGCGTTCGGACTGCCTGTCCGTCTGAGGGTGAAATGATGTACTCAACTCTACCCGAGTACCCAACTCACGTTGTACTGCCCTCCCAAACCGTGAGGTAAAATGTGTACCCTGGTCAGAGATGATAGATACCGGTACACCGTGAAGTCTGACAATCTCGCGAATATATACCTGAGCTAGCTGCTCTAAAGAGTAAGTAGTAATCACAGGAATGAAATGAGCTGATTTGGTCAGCCTATCCAGAATCACCCAAACTGCATCAACCTTCCGCTAAGTCTGTGGGAGCCCAACAACGAAATCCATAGTGATCTGCTCCCATTTCCATTCTGGAATCTCTAACTTCTGAAGTAATCCACTCGGTCGCTGATGCTCATATTTCACCTGTTGACAATTTAGACACCGAGATACATACCTCACTATGTCTTTCTTCATCCGCCTCCACAAATAGTGTTGTCTCAAGTCCTGATACATATTTGCAGCACCCGGATGAATGGAGTACCGCTAACTGTGAGCCTCCTGGAGAATCAACTCACACAAACCGTCCACATTAGGCACACATAGCCTACCTTGCATCCATAATACATCGTCATCTCTAATAGTGACTTTCTTGGTATCACCGTGCTGAACGGTATCCTTAAGGACAAGCATATGGGGTTCATCATACTGACTTGCCCTGATACGATCATAAAGAGAAGACTGAGAAACCATGCAAGACAAAACTCGACTCAGCTCGAAAACATCTAATCTAACAAATTGGTTGGCCAAGGCCTGAACATCCAAGGCTAAAGGCCTCTCTGCTACCGGTAAATATGCTAAGCTGCCTAAACTCTCCGCCTTGTGACTCAAGGCATCGGCCATCACATTGGCCTTCCCAGGATGATAGAGAATGGTGATATCATAATCCTTAAGCAACTCCAACCATCTCCGCTGCCATAAATTAAGATCCTTCTATTTAAACAGATGTTGTAGACTCTGATGATCGGCGTAGACCTCACAATGGTCACCATACAAATAATGCCGCCAAATTTTTAAGGCATGAATAATAGCTGCTAACTCCAGGTCATGTACATGATAATTCTTCTCATGCACCTTTAACTGTCTGGACGCATAGGCAATCACCCTACCATCTTGCATCAACACTACGCCGAGACCAATACACGACGCATCACAATATACAGTATAAGATCTTGTACCTATAGGTAATACCAATATTGGGGTTGTAGTCAAAGTTGTCTTGAGCTTTTGGAAAATCTCCTCACATTCCTCGGTTCACCTGAACGGAGAACACTTCTGGGTCAATTTGGTCATAGATGCAGCAATAGAAGAGAAACCCTTTATAAATCAGTGATAATAACCAGCCAAACCAAGGAAACTCCGAATTTTCGGTTTGGACCAATTCTGGACTACTTCAATCTTCTTTGGATCTATCTTGATTCCCTCGCACGAAACTATATGACTCAAAAATCCCAGTGAATCAAGCAAGAATTCACACTTTGAAAATTTTGCATATAACTTCCTTTCTCTCAAAATCTGAAGCACAGTCCTCAGGTGTTGTTCATGATCTTCCCGACTTCGGGAATACACCAGAATGTCGTCAATAAACACAATGACGAAGGAATCAAGATAGGGCTGAAATACACTATTCATTAAGTGCATAAATGCTGCTGGGGCGTTGGTCAGCCCAAAAGACATCACAAGGAACTCGTAATGACCGTACCGAGTCTTGAAAGCAGTCTTCTGGATATCTGGCTCCCGAATCTTCAATTGATGATAGCTTGAACGTAAGTCGGTCTTAAAGAATACTCTGGCACACTGAAGTTGATCAAATAGGTCATCAATACGTGGCAATAGATACCTGTTCTTCACGGTAACCTTGTTCAGCTGGCGGTAATCAATACACATCCGCATAGAACAATCCTTCTTCTTTACAAATAAGATAGGAGCACCCCAAGGCGATACACTGGGCTGAATGAAACCCTTATCAAGCAACTCTTGTAACTGTTCTTTTAATTCTTTCAACTCTACTGGGGCCATACGGTATGGGGGAACAGAAATGGGCTGAGTGTCTGGTAACAAATCAATGCCAAAGTCAACATCCCTGTCGGGTGGCATAACCGAAAGATCCGTTGGAAATACATCAGGAAAATCCCTTACTACAGGAACTGACTCTATAGTAGGAGTATCAATACTAACATCTCTCACATAGGCCAGATACGCATCACACCCCTTCTCAACCATTCGTTGAGCTTTAAGAAATGAAATAACCCTGCTAGGAACATGATCCGAGGTACCTCTCCACTCTAGCCGCGGTAGACCTGGCATAGCCAATATCACCGTCTTGGCGCAACAATCAAGAATAGCGTGATAGGGCAACAACCAGTCCATGCCCAAAATAATATCTAAATCCAGATCAACGGCTGAGATCGTTATTAACGAAACGACGTCGTTTCGGTTAAGTGACGAGGCTGGGCCGGGTGAGGGAGTTTGTAGGTGTTGGGTTGGGCGGATTTCGGGTAATTGTTTGGGCTAAAATTGTTTTGGCCCAAATTTGAGACCAAAACAGGTTTTCTTTCTTTTCTTTTGTTTTTTTCTTGATTTTAAATCCTAATAAAATTAATTAAAACCTAAATTAAGTCTTAAATCAATCTAATTTGTAGAAATAAACCTAGTTATCTATTTTATCATAATTAATTAAATTAGACTAATGAAGGAAGAATTACTAATTTGCAATTTAAAGCTAAAAATGTAAAAATGACTCATATGTATATATATTTTTTGATTTTCGTTTAATAATGTTTAATAATGCAATTAATTCATGCAATTAAAGCCTAAATGCAACTAGACCTAAAATGTTATGCACGAAATACTTTAGACATTTGGTGTTTTTTTTTCTTATGATTTTAGCATGTTAAATATGCAACTAAATGCAAGCAACTTTTAACCAAAATTCCTACAAATTCTACAAAACTAAAAATAATTAAGAAAAAATCTATTTGTGAATTTCTATAGGAATATTTTAGTCGGGCAAAAATCACATGCTCACAACAAGTATGCTCTCATAAATGATCTATTAATGCATTACGAGGTGCAAAATGAGCATCTTTGTCCTTAATTATTTTGTATCGAGCTAAAAATTGCTCAAAACGGTGATTTTCATCTACTACCATTTCTACCATTGGAGGTGGAGATTTTCAATCGTCTTAAATTGGTGCATTAAGATCACGTTCATCCTCTATTATCATGTTGTGCAGTATAATACATGTAGTTATTTTCAATTTTCATGTATTTCCAATTTTAATGTATTTTCAATTTTCACTTTTCAATTTTAGCAACATCTAATATTTTATATTCGCACCTTTTAATTTTAGCAACATCTAATATTTTATATTTGCACCATTCATTTTTTGAGATGATTATATATTTTTGTACAATTATAACTTATAATAAAATTAACTTACAATTTTACATAAAAATAATAAATGCACGAAAATTAATTTATCAAAATTATACACCAAAGTTAAGATGTAAAATTAATATTATAAAAATATTACATAAACATAATTAGGTATATATAAAGAGATAAATTAAAAGAGTTATAATAAAAATAATAATAAAATAAGAATGAATAGTAATGGAGGTGATGAATAATGTCACTCCATATTTGAGGTAACACTATTCATCCCCATTTTGGGGGCAAAAATGGGGGAGCATTGGAGCCACATTATGACAAAAAATCCCCCATTATGGAGAAATGGGGGAGGGTTGGAGATGCCCTTAGTGTCTCCTTAAATCACTAAGTTTAGGTATGTCAATTTTTCAAGATCTTCTTCATCATAATTTTTCTTTCCTTAAAGACTTGTCTTGCTTCACTTCGAGCCTTGGCCATAATATTTGGGTTCTTAATCATTTCTGACAGTGCCCAAATAATAGCTGTTGATGACGTTTCACTTCCAGCAAGAAAAATGTCCTACATTGACGAACAAATAATATAAGTCAAATAAATTCTTACATAAGGTAACGTATAAGTTATTAAAATTTGGGTACCAAAATGTTTAAGGAGAAATCTTAAAAGGGGACTAAAACAATAAAATTCAACTTTGCGAATGCACTTAAATATTTGATTTAGCAACATACATTTGATGATTTAATTAACGAGCATCTTTGCATTTTTTTTTGTTGAGCATGCAAGAATAAACAATGGGCATGTAACAAGTAGTATTATAATTTTTTGTGTTTCTATTTAATTTTATTTTTGTGACTTATATTCTTATTTTATTAATTCATAAAATAATAAAATTAAAAATTTATGGCGGCTTGTGCATCTAGCCAGGGTGATTACTGATCGCTCCATGTCAAGTAAAACACTTTTTTTATGCTGGCACCTTTTACAATAGTAGTACTGACTCCGTTCCAATTTATGTAAACCTTTTTACTTTTCGCTCCGTTCCAAAAAGAATGACCCCTTTCTAAATTTGGAAACAATTTTGCTTAAACTTACAATTCTACCTTTAATGAGAAGCTTTTATAACAACACAATTACTTTGGCCCCTTTTTTGAATTTTTTAGGATCACAAATTCCAAAAAATTTTATTTTTTCTTAAACTCCGTGCTCAATCAAACAGGTTCACATAAATTGGAACGGAGGGAGTAACTAGTATTAATAAAAAGAAGAAAAGAATAGAAAGGCAGGGTGACCAAAGATGTCACGACCCAAACTCACCTATAGGTCGTGATGGCGCCCAATATCCCAGCTAGGCAAGCCAATTAATGATTTAAACATATATTCATTTCTTTAAAAATTATCCGAATAATCAAACTCCTCGAAATTTCAAAACTTAAGAAGATATGAGAAAATAAGATAAATTAAATCTCAAGTAAAATAATTAAATCCACAAATCTACTAGTGTGTGTGCCAAGACCTGGTGTCACAAGTGTATGAGCATCTAGTAGATTATACAAAATTCTAAATACTGTCTGAAATAAAATAGACAGAATACAAATACAAGAGGAAACTCAAGGGCTGCAGAACGACTCAAGAAGCAGCTTACCACTAAGTCTCAGGATATCCGGGGTATGCTCCGGTAGGTCCTCCGATAGTACCTGTCTCCGGTCATGCACAAAAAGTGCAGCAAGCGTAGCATGAGTACGTAAACAACGTGTACCCAGTAAGTATCAAGCCTACTCTCGAAGAAGTAGTGACGAGAGGTCGACTTTGACACTCACTAAGGGTAAATAATATCATAATAGAACATAATTAATTAAATATGATTTTTAGGTGAACAACAATAATTTTATTAACAAGCAGAAATAATTAAGTAGTTAAATGTCAATAATTTTTAATTTATCAATTAGCTTCACAAGCTGCAATTAAAATATCGAAACATCGTGTAATTATTATTATTAGGAACAAATTCTGCTGAGGTCGTACGGCTCGATCCAGAGTGTCATGTACACTGCCGAGGGATGTGCGGCGCGATCCATAGATGCATCTATACTGACGAGGCATTCGGCCCGCTCCACAAGAAAGGAGGACATTTTCTTATGAACCTCCGGAATAAGAAGTTATTATAATATTAACACGTAGGATGTTCAATCTCTATTAACAATTCAATAATTTAAACAAAATTTCGAGTATATGAAGTTTCGATCTTTTTACTATTTCCTCAAATAATTTGCAATATAATTCCAGTAATTTAATTAAATAAAAGGAGCAATTATCACAAGTAATTCATGCTTTGAGTCTTAAACTACCCGAACATTTAATATAATTAGTAACTACGCACGGACTCTCGTCACCTCGTGCATACTTAGCCCCCACAATTAGCAACAATTATTAATGTGAATCACCTATGGGGTAAACTCCCTCTTACAAGGTTAGACAAGAGACTTACCTTGTCTCAAAGTCCACTTTCCGATCAAAATATCGCGTAATAACCTCAATTCGATGCCGAAAAATTCGAAACTATCTAAAAGTTATATAAAATAATTAATACATATTCAATAATTCGAAATTGAATTATTAAATAAATTACCCTATCCAAAATGGTAAAAATTCCTAAAATTTACCTCAGGCCCACATGCCCGGATTCTGAAAATTTTCAGAGAAAAACGTTACCCATAATCTCAAGAACTCAAATATATAATTTTCATCCAATTCCATAACCATTTTCACGGTTAAAATCTCATTTTTATCAAAATCTAGGTTTTTCATCTAAACCCTTGATTTTCAAGATTTACAGGTTATAATCTACCCATAATATATGTATTTAACTCAAAGTTTGTAGAATTAACTTATCTTCAAGTTGCTAGTTAAAATGCCCTCTCAAAAAGCTCCAAAATCGCCCAAAAATAGAGAAAAAACGGACTAAAATGACTGAGCCTCGCCCCCTTTTTAACATTCTGTCCAACAGTCATTTCCGCACCTGCGGAGACTTGGTCAAAGGCTTTGCAATAGATGAAAAGCCCTTCACAAACTGACGATAATAACCTGCTAATTCTAGGAAACTCCTGATCTCAGTTGCCGAAGTGGGATGATGCCAATTCTGAACTGCCTCGATCTTTTTAGGATCAATTTTAATGCCCTCACCCGATACAATATGCCCCAAGAATGCTACAGAATTTAGCCAAAACTCGCATTTTGAGAACTTAGCATAAAGCTTTTGCTCCCGCAATATCTGAAGCACCATTCTCATATACTGCTCGTGTTCTTCCTTACTGCGTGAGTAAATCAAAATATCATCAATGAAGATAATAACAAACGAATCGATATATGGCTTGAATACCTTGTTCATCAAACCCATAAATGCCGCTGGGGGGTTAGTCAAACCAAAAGACATCACCAGAAATTTATAATGACCATATCTAGTCCGGAAAGCAGTCTTCGGAACATCCGAATCCCCAATCTTTAACTGATGGTACCCCGACCTCAAGTCGATCTTAGAAAATACCCTAGCACCCTGCAACTGGTCAAATAGATCATCAATACGCAGCAACGGGTACTTGTTCTTAGTGGTGACTTTGCTCAGTTGGCGATAGTCAATACACATTCGCATAGTTCCATCCTTTTTCTTCACAAATAACACTGGTGCACCCCAAGGAGATATACTGGTCTGACGAACCCTTTTGCTAATAACTCCTCAAGCTGTTCTTTCAATTCCTTTAATTCTTTCGGAGCCATGCGATACGATGGGACAGATATAGGCTGGGTATCTGGAGTCAAGTCAATACAATAATCAATATCACGATATGGTGGCAAGCCTGGAAGTTCTGAAGGAAATACATCGGAGAACTCCCGAACCATAGGCACTGAATCAATAGCCGGAGTCTCTGTAGTAGTATCTCGAACATAGTCTAGATAAGACAAACAACCCTTCTCGACCATATGTCGAGCTTTTAGAAAGGAAATAACATGATTAGATGCGCTGACAGATGAACCCTTCCACTCCAACCTAGGAAATTCCGGCATTTCCAAAGTAACAGTCTTAGCATGGAAATTTAGGGTGGCATGATATAGGGATAGCCAGGCCATGCCTAGGATAATCTCGAAGTCGGTCATATCAAGCAGCAGAAGATCTACTCTAGTCTCATAACCACAGAATGTAACAACATAGGACCGATAGATCTAATTCACAACAACAAAATTGCCCACAGGAGTGGACACATAAATAGGAGTACTCAAGGACTCTCGAGAAACACCCAAGAAATGAGCAAATAGAGAGGACACATAAGAATACGTAGATCCTGGATCAAATAATATGGAGGCATCTTTGCCGCAAACATAAATAATACCTGTAATCACAGCATCTGAGGCCTCTGCATCTGGTCTGGCCGGAAAAGCATAGAACCGAGCTGGAGCGCTAACTGGTTGGCCTCCACCTCTAGGACGGCCCCTACCCACCTGCCCTCCACCTCTGGGTGGTCGGACGACTAGTGGAGCAACTGGAATCATAGGCTGCTGACCTTGCTGCACTGGTCTACCCCGAAGCCTGGGGCAGAATCTCCGCATGGTACTGGGATCCCAGCACTCATAACAACTTTTCGGTGCGATGGGCTGCTGACTAGAAGTCTGACCCTAGGGACCTGAATACCCACTAGAAGAATCCTGAATAGCTGTTGGGCGATAAGAACTTTCCAACATAGCACTGAAATAAGGTCGCACTAGGGCACCCCGAGGAGGTGGTGGTGCTAGATATAAGGTCGCCCTGCCCTCTCACAAACTGACCTCTACTCCCAGACGGAGCACCTCTGAACTCTCCAGAATAAATCGCTTATCCCTCATAACCTGTTCTCGGCTGCACTGACGCACACCCTCAATCCTTCGGGCTATCTCCACAACTAACTCATAAGAAGTCCTCATCTCAACCTATCGAGCCATAGTGGCCTGAATGCCAGTATGTAAACCCGCAACAAACCTCTGTACTTCTCTCCGCCTCAATAGGGAGTATCATAAGTGCATGGCGAGATAACTCAAAGAACCTCGCCTTATAACCGGTCACTGACATCTGACCCTGCTGGAGCTGCTCAAACTGAAACTGCAACTCTTCCCTCTAGGAGGGTGGAATATACCTGTCCAGGAAATTACGGGTGAACATATCCCAAGTCATAGGAGGAGAATATGCTGGTCTGCCAAGAAGATAAGACTTTCACCGTCTACGGGCTCTGCCCTCCAGCTGAAAAGTAGCAAAGTCTACCCCATGAGACTCTTATATCCTCAAACCTGAAGATCTTCATTGTCACGCCCCAAACCTGAAGGGGCGTGGCCGACACCCGGTACCATACTCGGCCCGAGCGTACCACTCTGTAAATGTGAACTCTAGAGGAATAACCCTCAACCTAGGCCGATGAGGCCATATTCTGAATCATCTAGAAATATCATTTGTCTCATCTAAGGGGTAAACATACCCAAAAACTTATATAGTGTTATACAAACTATACATGACTTGTCTACAAGCCTCTAGAGATAGTTGAACTATATCATGGTCGGGACAGGGCCTCGACCTACCCATCAAACCTGTATATATATAAAACGGACTCCAAGGTCTAGACCTGGTAACTCCGGGGAAGTGGAGCTTACCAACCAAGCTGATATTTGGCTCTGTCTACTGGGAAGGTCTATCCAGCTGTCTATCAGGACCTGCAGGCTGAAATGCAGCGTCTCCAGCAAAGGGACGTCAGTACAAATAATGTACTGAGTATATAAGGCAACAAAATAACTGAAAGCTGAAACTGAATTGATGATATAATAACGGAATGTAACTGGGAGTCACAAATAATCTGAAGATATGCTTACCTGCTGATACTGACTCAACTCTCTCCATATAGTATGTAAAATAGTTGTCCGGCCCTATAAGGCTCGGTATGTGTAACTGCCCTGCCGTAGTAGGCTCGCTCATAGGCGCTCGGCCATACTAGGCTCTGTATCTCGGCCATTCTGGGCTCGCTCATAGGCGCTCGGCCACAGTAGGCTCGGTATATAACTTACCATCTGATCAGAGGTTGCCCAACAGGGGCCTGCCCACCGATTATAGCTCGATGGTGGTAAAAATACTGTAACACTGTATATATATACACTCTATGCTCTATTGGCTGAAATAAGCTAATACTAAACTGAATATGAAGTCCCGATAAGGGAGAATACTATAACTTTTAAGACTAGGATAATGTGAATAAATTCAGGAATACAAACTTCTCTTTATGCTTCGTTATCAAACTCATGTAGTTACGAGATTATGCCAAAATGAAGAAAGGTTTAGCCTTAACATACCTTATCACAATCTTTCCAATCACCAAGTTGAACTCACCTCTTTGCACCTTAATCTACAAGAATGATAATAATGCTATCGTTAAGTTACGAAAGGTACAACTATCGCACAACGAACGACAAGCTTATTTTGTATTAAAACGGACAGCATCTCCCCTATAATCCTTACTTCCTCCAAATTCAAGATAACACCACAACACCAAAAACAACAATAAAAAAATATATACATTAGTTTCCAACCTTATGCACACCACACAATACTACAAAACAGCCCAACACACCCCAATCTCTTCATACACAAAACGACCACCGTAGTAGTGTCAACAACCCGAATTTGTTATGATGAACAACCAGCCCAACATCCTGCATTTATGTGGTGTTTCTCCACACCCTTCCTCCTCCAAAACTCCACAAAACATTAGTAAAACACGCTGCCCAGCAGCACCACAAAACAGTCCACAAAACAGTCTGCTACAAGTGAATAACTCAAACTCACGGCTTCCGATCACCATCCCGTGAGTTCTTACAAATATAGAACGACTTACTATGCATATACAGCAGAAAAAATGGATGAAAGAGAGAAGTAAACTTACCTTATTTGTTGGATAACTCAGCTCCTATCTTGGTTCTTCAAACTCTAGGCTTTACCTTCAATTAGAACTTGAAATAGAGAGAAAATCAATTAGGGTTTGTGGGAAAGTTTTGGGAGAAATTTTGCAGAGCTTATATCTGGTTATTATGCTCTATTTTAAGTTTAATATATGAAGAAAATAGTCCTTTAAAAGGCCTCTTTGGACGACCCGAAATGGCCCATTTTTAGGCTCTCATTTAAGCAAGTAGGTGACACACCTACTTGTCACCTAGCAGCTTGCGCAGTATCGCAACAATGACCATATCTCTCTACTCCGATGTCGTATTGACAAACGGTTTAATGCGTTGGAAAATAGACTCATAGATCTTTAATTTGATGGGTATAACACCCCATAACTCTAAGTATATTGGGAGAAAATTGCAGTTACATTGGACCCAAAGTTTCAGTAAAACTTATGAATGTAACTTGTGATGACTTTCATCGACTTTTGTTCCACAACTCGCTTGACTTCAAAACATAACACACGGATGTCATACGAATAATATAAATCATAACATAATCTCCTTATCATGTTAAGCACCCTAGTCTCACCCCAAAGGTACATGTTATAACATTCCCAACTTGTCGACTTTCGACGAAATATTGTTTTCTTCAATTGCTTTAGCTTCTGAACCGTCCAACCCTCTTTGTACTTGTTGTTCATGATCTTAAATATTTGTAACCTCAGAGGTAACATGATTATCTTACTTTGTAAACTTTTCAAATATGATTTCATTTCTGAGCTTACATCAATTGACTTACGACGTACTCGTACTTTCGAAAACATGGGTTGTAACATTCATGTTGCTCACCCCCAAAGACGGGAGGATTTAGTCTAGTCCATCTATCCAATAACTTATGCGGCTCGACGGCCGCAGTAGGTCTAGGCTCAAGTGTAGCTGCTGCCACTGGCTGGACTCCACCTACGGAGCACCCTGGGTCTGATATACAGTAGCTGCCTGCCCATGAGCCTGCATGGTAGGGGTCAGTGCTCCCCCGCCCGCCTAAGATGTGGCTGGGTCTGCCGGAAATAAACTGGCCTGAGTCATAGTGTACATGAACTGCAGCATACGGCCCATGACCTCCTGAAAACCAGGTGCAGACTTGAAATCCACCGGAGCTGGCTTTGCTACGGGCACCTCGTCCTGTTCCTCAATAATAGGATCCTCTGATGGACCTACTGGTGGCATAACTGGAATAACTCTGGGCCGTCCTCGTCCCCTACCACGGGCTGGAGCCCTCCCTCGGCCTCTTCCTCGGCCTCTAACAATAGGGGGAGTAGCTCTTCCTTGGCCTGGAACCTCATTAGAGCGCGTTCTCACCATCTGTGAGAGAATACGAGAAAGATATTTAGTACTACATTATTTCAGGATGGGAGATGAAGAAAGGTAGTTTTCCTAACACCCCATAGCCTCTCGAAGATAAGTACAGACATCTCCGTACCGATCCGCAAAACTCTATTAAGCCTGCTCATAACTTGTAATACCTATATGAACCTAGTACTCTAATATCATGTTGTCACGACTCAAACTCACCTATATGTCGTGATGGTGCCCAACATCCCAGCTAGGCAAACCAACTAATGATTTAAACATATATTCATTTCTTTAAAAATTATCCGAATAATCAAACTCCTCGAAAATTCAAAACTTAAGAAGATATGAGAAAATAAGATAAATTCAATCCCAATTAAAATAATTAAATCCACAATTCTACTAGTGTGTGTGCCAAGACCTGGTGTCACAAGTGAATGAGCATCTAGTGGATTATACAAAATTCTAAATATTGTCTGAAATAAAATAGACAGAATACAAATACAAAAGGAGACTTAAGGGTTGCAAAACGACTCAAGAAGCAGCTCACCACTAAGTCTCGGGATATCTGGGGTATGCTCCGGTAGGTCCTCCGATAGTACCTGTCTCAGGTCCTGCACAAGTAACCAGTAAGTATCAAGCCTAATCTCAAAGAAGTAGTGACGAGAGGTTGACTTTGACACTCACTAAGGGTCAATAATATAATAATAGAATATAATTAATTAAACATTATTTTTAGGTGAACAACAATAATTTTATCAACAAGGAAAAATAATTAATTAATTAAATTTCAATAATTTCTAATTTATCAATTAGCTTAACAAGCTGCAATTAAAATATCAAAGTATCGTGTAATTATTATTATTAGGCACGAATTCTGTCAAGGTCGTACGGCCCGATCCAGAGTGTCGTGTACATTACCGAGGGACGTGCGACGCGATCCATAGATGCATCTATACTGCCGAGACGTTCGGCCCGCTCCGCAAGAAAGGAGGATATTTTTATGAACCTCTGGAATGAGAAGTTATTATAATATTAACACGCAGGGTGTTCAATCTCTATTAACAATTCAATAATTTACACAAAATTTTGAGTATATGAAGTTTCGATCTTTTTACTATTTCCTCAAACAATTTGCAATATAATTCCAGTAATTTAATTAAATAAAAGGAGCAATTATCACAAGCAATTCATGATTTGAGTCCTAAACTACCCGGACATTTAATACAATTAGTAGCGACACACGGACGCTCGTCACCTCGTGCGTACGTAGCCCCCACAATTAGCAACAATTATTAATGTGAATCACCTATGGGGTAAATTCCCTCTTACAAGGTTAGGCAAGAGACTTACCTTGTCTCAAAGCCCACTTTCCGATCAAAATGTCGCGTAATAACCTCAATTCGATGCCGAAAAATTCGAAACTGTCCAAAATTTATATAAAATAATTAATACATGTTCAATAAAATTCCTAAAATTCAATAATTAATACATGTTCAATACTCTATCCAAAATGGTAAATATTCCTAAAATTCACCTCGGGCCCACGTGCCCGTATTCTGGAAATATTTGAAGGAAAACATTACCTATAATCTCAAGAACTTAAATATAAAATTTTCATCCAATTCCATAATCATTTTTGCGGTTAAAATCTCATTTATGTCAAAATCTAGGTTTTTCATCTAAACCCTTGATTTTCAAGATTTACAGGTTTTAATCTACCCATAATCTATGTATTTAACTCAAAGTGTGTAGAATTAACTTATCTTCAAGTTGTTTGTTGAAATCCCCTCTCAAAAAGCTCCAAAATCGCCCAAAAATGGAGGAAAAACGGACTAAAATGACTGAGCCTCGCCCCCTTTTTAACATTCTGTCCAACAGTCATTTCCGCACCTACGGAGGCTTAGCCGCACCTGCGGAGAAAGCCTCACAGGTGCGCATTTCTCCATTTGGCCTGGCTTCGCACATGCGGTGAAGTGAGCCGCTTCTGCACGTCCGCAGGTGCGGCCAAGGCGCTCGCACCTGCGCTATTTCCGCTTTTGCGCCTGCTCCTTCGCACCTGCATTACTTGCACCTGCGGCTGGCCAAGCGCAGGTGCGATTCTGATAGCAGCTGGGAGCTTCAGCTTTGGCTCCCAATTTCTAACTTGGTCCGAGCCTCGTCTGATTAACCCCCGAGGCTCCTGGGGCCCCGCCCGAGCATACCAAAAAGTTTAAAATCATAAAACGGATTTGCTCGAACCCTCGGAATGTGTAAAACAACACCAGAACTAAGAATCATACCTCAAACTAAATTGATTCAACTTAGAAATATTCTTCAAACTTACTCCGAACGCGCTGAAACATAGTTAAACTACTCGGAATGATACCAAATTTTGCGTGAAAGTCTTAAATCACCATACGGAGCTTTTTCCAGGCTCGAAATTCTAAACGGATTTCAATTACTCCAAAACCTACTCCAAACCAAATTTAAAGAACATTAAACCTTCAAATAGTTATTTTTTTCACTATTAAGCTCTAAACGCCTCCAGGTTGTCCAAAACTCGATTCGAACATACGTTCAAGTCCAAAATCATCATACGAACCTATTGGAACCGTCAAATCCCGATTCCGAGGTTGTTTTCTCAAAATGTTGACCGAAGTCAAACTTGAGCTTTTAAAACCAAATTAAGGAACTAAGTATTCCGATTTCAACCCGAACACTTTCAAAACCCAAACCAACCATCCCAGCAAGTCATAAATTAGTAAAAGTATATACGGAGAATTTTATTTAGAGGAACGGGGTTCTAAAAGTCAAAATGACCGGTTGGGTCATTACAAAAGACATGAGAATATGGGAGCAAACTTACGAAAATCACTGCTTTTATGTTGTCATTTGTGATTGGAAATTGAAGTTCGGCATTCTCTTTAATTCTTAAGAAAACATCAACCAAATCTTCACCTCCGAACTCACCAATTCCCTTGTTCCCAACTGCTTTATTTTCAATATGCTCATTTAAGATGTCCTCCATAATTTCATCAACCTTCTGATGTGCATTCACCAATCTAGATTTCACACCGCTCATTTTGTGAAGTAACTTCCAAGAAGGAAACAAATCAGCCACATCAAATCCCCCTGCTAATTCGAGTACTTCCTTCATCAATTTCATAAATTCGTGTCGATCTTTGAATACATTACCGAAGGCTGCTCTACCAGTAATAGAGTTGGTAAACTGAAATATTTTTTCTGTTAAGTTGACCTACAGGAAAAGAGGTCTTTAACGACCACTTCTTTACGAAAGAAAATTAATACAGTCGTTATATGTATACTTATAGCGGCCAATATTTATTCCGGTCGTTAAAGTCATTTTTTACTTTATTTATTATGAGGGAACAATTTCTGGTCTTTTAAATTGTGTCAATCCCCTCGTTAAATCTGAATAAAATGAAAAATAAGCGCTTATTATTCCCTCCTTGTTTTCCTCAACCAACTGTCCGCCCATATCCCCCAAATTAATCAAAAACCCTACAATCTCTCACTCTAATGTTATCCCAAAACACGTACACCAAGTTCAGCAAAGAAGAGGCAAAGAATCACGAACAAATAGGGCGCTCGCTGCAACTGCCCGCTACTCGATCAGCGAAGTTCTCAAGTGATTAACACTATATATATACAGAGCAAAACTCAACAAATAATCACAAAAAGATTTGGTCTTCTTGCTGTACGTAGCTTATAATTTGTGTGCTTTGTGGTGAGAGAGAGAGCAAAACTCAACAAATAGTCACAAAAAGATTTGGTCTTCTTATTGTACGTAGCTTATAATTTGTGTGCTTTGTGGTGAATCTGTGTCAACGCTAATAGTTGGATTCCGTTCTCCTTTTCGTCAGAGGCGGATCTAGAATTTAAATTTTATGGGTTCAACTTTTAAAGTTATGAGTTCATATCTATTTTTTTACAATTTTAATAAATTTTTACACATAAATTTTTACTCAGTGTCAAAAGTTATGGGTTCAATTGAACCCGGTAGTAATATACTACATCCGCCCCTGCTTCTCGTCAAGGTAAACTCAAGTCGCTAAATTTGTAGTTGTAATTATTGTGAAATTGGGTCTTTTTGTTATCTCTCTGCTATTCAAATATTGGTTTTCTTCTTAGAATTACATGTATATTTTTCAGATATATAGTTACATCGACGCCTTTCAGATTTATATGATCATTGTTCTATTTCCAGTATATTTCTTGCAATTTTTCAATGCACAGAACCAACTGTTTTCCATCAAAGTTGTTGTTTTCCTCATCTTCTGCTTTCTCTGCTATTTTATGCTTCTTATTTCAATGCACGATAGGTAAACTTTTCGGATTCTTAATCTGTTATACTTTTGCGAGAGAGGTCCTATACACGTTGCAGCTAGAAATTCTTATAAGGGGATTCAGAATTTACACATAATTCAAACTTTTATATATGTACAAAAAATTTATCTCCTATTTGCACAGTATAATTTTTCGGCATAGCGAATTCAATTGAATCATTTGATTACATGTGGCTCTGCATTGCCTGTATGAAGAAGGAGTAAAATCATATTTGTTTTAGAACTCTATATAGTAGATGCTAAACTTACTAATTGACAAAATAATACTGGCTTGGATAAAATGCTAAAGAAGTGCAGTAATAAAAAAAACGTAGTGATGCTAAAGAAATGCAACATGAATTTCGTTAGAAGATAAGAAGATATCTACTTAGTTTATTTTTGGGTATACTTTCTTATTGGGGGCACTGCTTTGATCGATGAAACTGATGTATTTTGAGTAAGCACTTTGTCCAATAGAGACTTTTTGAGGTTTGAGGTTTGTTTGTGTGCTGAATTGTCACGACCCAAAATCCTAATCTGTTGTGATGGCGCCTATCTCAGTACTAGGCAAGCCGACAACATCAATAACCCATGATTTCCTTTAAATTTAGAAGGAAAAAAAACGTAATATTTAATACAATACCAAAAATCTAGCAATTTCCGATACAACACTCCCAAAACCTGATATCACCGAGTAAATGAGCATCTAATATGAGTATAAGTATGAAAAATACGGTCTATAATAGTCTGAGACCAAATATAGTAAATAAGGAGTTGATTTTCAAAATCTCCTAAAAATCAACTGCGCGAAATAATTAACATCCGCTATGTTCAGGAACACCTGGATCTGCACACGAAGTGTAGGGTATAGTATGAGTACAACCAACTCAGCAAGTAACAATAATAACTAAGGAACTAAAGATAATGACGAGCTACACAGTCATAGTTCACTTTCAGTAGTTCTAGCAAAGAATAGACATGCTTTCAAATCCGTCAGTTTAAGTCAAATCAATTTTTATACAGTTCAATTTCAAGTAATCCGAATATAAATTCTTTCAGAGATTTTACAACAATGACAGATAGCAACCAAGTGCAACAACAAATGCAAAGCAAGTATAACCTCTTAGGCAACAATCACTCAACTTATCACAACAGCTCAACCACTCGGCTCCCAGCCCTCAGCACTCACATTCAATGGATACCCGCGCTCACTGGGGGTGTGTACAGACTCCGGAGGGGCTCCTACAGCCCAAGCGCCATAATCTGCACGGACAACTCACGTGCTATAATATCCTGCACGGACAACTCAAGTGATATAATATCATGCACGGACAACTCACGTGCCATAATATCCTTATCTCACTGACAGGCCCTCGGCCTTACTCAGTCCTCAACCTCTCAAGTCTCTCGGGCTCTCAGAAATCACAAATATCAGCCCAAACAAAGATAACATAGTATATCAATAAATATCCAGAAAGCCTGAGGTATAATACGCAAGAAAAATCATGATTGAGTACACGACATCAATTAGCAAATAATTCAACAAGTACGCGACCTCTACGGGTCTCAACAGTACTATAACATAGCCTAAGCATGATTTATAGTCAAATGTCTTCAACACATAGAGGTCATATAGCTAACAATAAATTATTTATATTTACAGTTTTCCGAGACGGACCAAGTCAAAATCCCCTCGGTGCACGCCCACACGTCCGTCACTTAGCATGTGTGCCACCTCCAAAATAATCACATGATATCAAAATCCGGGATTTCATACCCTCGGGAGCAGATTTATAATTGTTACTTACCTCAACCCGTATAATTATTTATTCCGCTATGCCCTTGCCACGAAAATTGGTCTCCAAAAGCCTCGTATCTAGCCATAATTAATTCGATTCAGTCAATACAAATTATTGTAATTAATTCCATAAGGAAATACTAATGTTTTCCAATAAAATCCGAAATTAACTCAAAAATCGCTCGTAGGGCCCATGTCTCGGAACCCGACAAAAGTTACAGAATATGAACGCCCATCCAACCACAAGTCCAACCATATAAGTTTCACCAAAATCCAATATTAACTCGACGCTCAAATCTTCAATTAAAGTTTATGAAGATTTCTACCATTTTCAATCCAATCCTTACCCATTTTAACTTAACAATCCTTCCACAACCTTATTGGTATGTATACATAATACTCTTACACCCAAGAATCATACTATTAATCACGCATCTTTACTCCAAACCCGAAATTGAAGAATTGAGGAAAGAAATTCCTACCTCTTTGAAGCCCTAGCAAGATCCTGGTGAAATCTTCAAACCTTGAACAAGAATTGATGGATAAATGACTAAGTCTTTACTTTCTCTCTCTAAAATGCTTTCACCTCTCTCTAAAATATCAGATTTTGGCTAAAAAATGAGCTTCATGGGCTATAAATCGAAGTTAGGTCGGGTCAAAAATTAGAAAGAATGGAAGTTTCGACGCAGTTATGCAGTCGCATATGCGATCGCATAACAGGTATGCGGACTGCATACCGACCGCATAATTTGGCCTTCAAAGCTGGGCGTTACTAACTCAGTATGCGGTCATTATGCGGTCCGCATACTTGTTCTGCAGTCGCATAATGCACCACAAAACAGGTTTGCGGTCGCATAGTGGACTATAGATTTTTCTCAAACCTTGCCCCTCACCTGATCTACTTTGTGACCATTATGCGGTCCCCAGAGTGATTCTGTTACCTCATAATGGTCGCAGAAATGACTCTTTTCCGACAAAATTTTCTTTTACATATCGGTGCATTGTTCAACCCAAAAAGTCTGAGCCGCGAGAAATTTCTATAACCTTTGTGCTAATTGATCTACCTCGGCACCACCAAACCTTAATTTTCTTAGCAAAATTTCTCCGGGTCACTACACATATATCAACATCCGGTCAACCTTTTCAATTAAATTTCTAACATGAAAATTTATTCTTCCAAGCTAACTCCGACTTACCTTAAAAATTAAAACCGACAATTCACACAAGTTATAATACCTCGTAGAAAGTTATTCAAGACTTTAAATAGTTGAAAGGAGCGTGAATGCTCAAAACGATCGGTCGAGTCGTTACATGAATAGAAAAGACATTTCATTAAAGAGACGGGCCAAAACTTATCTTGTTTATGAAGAGTCCTCTCGAAACTGATACAGCAGGCTGGGGAAAAATTTCAGTTAATAAAAATGAACATTGATCTTCCTATTGTATACAGAAACTTAGTTTAGAAGTGCAAAGGTTGTGATGAATTAACGCCAAAATCATAGCGCATATTGCTCCCCAGTAGTGTCTCTTGCACTAATTACTTGCTTTTCTTCACTCCATATAGACCAATCCTAGAACATTCAGATAACTTGTAAAAGGAGATGGTCATCATTGAACGTAGTAATTCTAAGAATGGAGGAGAAGAAGAGACTCCGAGCCTGTCAATATCTTTTATTTCCTTACTATATAGAGTTTAAAATTACTTTTTATATGACTTACCATCACTAATCACAATAATAAGTAGTAATTATATATCCTTCAAGATTGCTTGAATCAATGTTACCCACGTAGTTCTGTTACTATTTCCATTTTCAATGCTCATATACGTTGCACATGAAAAGAAGTTTAGTAGCTTATAAATTTATTATGGTAGCATTTCGTTATAAACTATACAATGTTTTTGATTGAGGATAAAATGGGTATTCAATTTTTTATGGGCATTTTGGTAATTCAAGTTTGACGCTAGGAGCTTCCTACTTTTACTATAATATATATATATATATATATATATATATATATATATATATATATATATATATATATATATATATATATATATATATATATATATATATATATATATATATATATATATATATATATATATATATATATATATATATATATATATATATATATATATATATATATATATATATATATATATATATATATATATATATATAGATACGAGATTTTGCTTTAGTATACATTTGTACTACATACAAGTTGAAGTATTTGCTTATTTGTTGGCTTGTTGAATAAATGTTTACTTCTAGATAATACATATATTTTAATCATATATACATATTTATTACACATGCACCAGATTATGGCACCTGATAAGAAATGGATGAAACTTGTCCATGACCAACTTGGTAATACTTACAAGCTTGGGGTGGATAACTTTTTGGATTTTGCTTTTACAAGATTAAGTGATGCGCGTGTAATACGTTGTCCATGTATCAAATGTTGTAACACATCTTCGGGAACACATGAGATGGTTAAGTCACATTTAATAGTACATGGAATAATTCAAAATTATACTTTTTGGTATCACCACGGAAAAAGCTAGGTGAGCCACAATCAACTCCAGAAGATGTAGAAGATGATGACATTGAAGAACCTGATTGTGAGGATGAAATACATGGGATCCTAAGAGATTTATACCCTGATTTTGATGTAGACAATAGGAACACCGATGGTGATGATTTTCTTGAGGAGGAACCAAATCTTGAAGCAAAAAAATTCTATAGGCTTTTAAAGGATTTTGAGCAACCATTGTACCAACATTCAAAAGTTTTTAAACTTTCTACTATGGTTAAATTGCTTCATATCAAAAGTATTGGGCGTTGGAGTCATGAGTCATTTACAATGTTGTTGAAGATGTTGAAGGAAGATCTATTGCCTGACGAATCAAACTTGCCAGATTCATATTATGAGGCAAAGAAGATAATTCGGGATCTTGGACTATCTTACAGGAAGATTGAAGCGTGTAAGAATAATTGTATGTTATATTGGAAGGATAACAAGTTTCTTGAATCTTGCAAAGTTTGTGGAGCGTCTAGATGGAAAGAGGATAAACATAGTGGAGAAACTAAATTCAAGAGTGGGAAAAAGATAGCGCACAAGATTTTACGTTATTTTCCCTTAAAGCCAAGACTCCAAAGGTTATTTATGTCCTCAAAGATATCATCTTTAATGACATGGCATCATGACAAAAGAGTTGATGATAGAATAATGAGGCACCCAGCTGACTCAATGGCATGAAAAAAGTTTGATGAACTTCACCAATCTTTCGCCGATGAACCTCGTAATGTTCGACTTGGACTTGCTAGTGATGGTTTTCAACCATTTGGAAGTTCTAGAACTCTGTATATCATTTGACCTGTTGTACTTATTCTTTATAATTTACCACCTTGGCTATGTATGAAGCAAGAGAATTTTATTTTGTCGATGCTTATTCTTGGTCCTGAAAATCCGGGAGACGCAATTGATGTTTATCTTCAGCCTTTGATGGATGAATTAAAGGAATTATGGCAAACTGGATTGGAGACCTTTGATGCCTCAACTAGATAGAACTTTATGTTGCATGCAACTTTATTATGGACTATTAATGGCTTTCCGGCTTATGCAAACTTATCTGGATGGAGTACAAAAGAAAAATTGGCTTGCCCATATTTCAATAAAGAAACATCCTCAATTAGGTTAGAAAATGATAAAAAGCAGTGTTATATGGATCATAGACGCTTTCTTCCTCTTAATCACAAATTGAGGAATGATAAAGAGTCATTTGATGGTACTAAGGAGTGAAGACTACCACCCGAAATTTTATCCGATGAGGATATACTTGATCAAGTGGCTGATTTAGATGGTTTACCACTAACAAAGGATCTAAAGAAGAAGATTAAAATATCACATGAGAGTAGGGGCGATAATTGGAATAAGAAGAGTATTTTCTTTGATCTTCCCAATTGAAAAACTCTATTGTTGCGACATAATTTAGATGTGATGCATATTGAGAAAAATGTATGTGACAATATTTTGTGAAAAATCTTAAATGTCAAAGGAAAAACCAAAGATACCATAAAATCTCGATTGGATTTGCAAGCAATGAACATAAGGAAAGAATTGCATCCAATTAAAAATGGGGATAAATATGAGCTACCAACAGCATGTTACACGTTATCTCATGAAGAGAAGAACAAATTTTTCAGATTCCTAAAGAACTTAAAGGTACCGGATGGATATTCATCAAATATATCTCAGTGTGTCAACACTAAAGATCGTAAAATTTTAGGCCTAAAAAGTCATGATTGCCATGTACTTCTACAATATTTACTTCCACTTGCTATACGTGGTATGCTTTGCAAATCTGTATGTGAACCTCTTATTGAGTTGTCTTTATTTTTCAACTTGCTTGGAGCAAAATGTTTAAGAATGGATGAGTTAGAACAGATAGCAGCTCAAATTCCTATAACTCTGTGCAAGTTAGAAAAGGTATTCCCTCCTTCATTTTTTGATGTAATGGTGCACTTGCCGATTTATTTAGCTAATGAAACTATTATTGCTGGACCTATTCAATATCGATGGATGTATTCAGTAGAGCGATGGCTATACTTTTTGAAATATTTTAGTTGGTAATAGGGCAGAAGGTTCTATCGCGGAGGGATATTTGGAAACTGAATGTTTGACTTTACGCTCAAGGTATTTGCATACAATGGAAACAAAGTTTAATCGCCTTGAGCGGAATTATGATAGTGGTGTTATTGAATCTGATGGAGGTTTAATAATTTTTTGTCAACCTGGAAAAGAATTAAGAGCTGGAAAATTAGACAAACTTAATCCAGATGAATTAGAGCAAGCACATATTTATATTTTGAAGAACTGTGATGAAATTCAACCATTTCTCGAGTAAGTATTGATTCAACATAATAATTCACATATACTTTATCCATGATTTCAATGAAAATGACATTTTATTCTTTAATTTTTTGTAGAGAGTTTTCACAAATTCCAGGTGATACCTCTCAAAAACATTCAGATAGGGAGTTCATTAGTTGGTTAAAAAAAAGGTTAGTACTATTTATATACTATTGTTATTTTTTAAAATATAACTTTTTATATAGTATTTGCTAATTAAATTATATAATTGATTATGATAGGTTGTAGAATTGTACAAATGTGATAACAGTAAGAAAATGGAAGATTTGCTCACTTTGTCACGTGGTCCCCTGCCATATGTGAGACGTCTCAAAGGTTACATTACTAATGGATATAAGATTCTGATTTAGACCTCAAATTGAGGTCGGATTTCGAAACTAATCACATAATCGGGCTCGGGGATGAATGGGTAATCGGGTTTTGGTCGAAATTTCGAGTTTTGACCAAGCGGGCATGGGTTTGACTTTTGTTGAATTTTGAAAAAAGTGTAAAGATATGTATTGTAATTAATTTTCCTAACATTGTTTGTTGAGATTAAATCAATTTTGGTTAGATTCAGTTGGTTTGAAGGCAAATTTTAGAGTAAAGGCCCTGGTTGAGCTTTGATTTGCTTGCAGAACGAGGTAAGTGTTGGGTCTAACCTTGATTTGAGGTAATTAGGAACCCCTTAACCATATGTTATGTGAATTATATGTGTAACGACGTATATGCGAGGTGACGAGTGTATATACATCGTTAAAGTAATTGTTTTCATGCTTTCCCGTATTTCATTAATTATTTTATTATGTATCTTAACTGTTACATGCCTTAATTGCTTCCTATGCTTGAACTTGTTACTCGTCATTTATTACTCTTATATTGAAATGTTCGTTTCTTCCATGATTCCATGATTAATTGCTACTCGCCTTAATTGTCTTACTTGTACACTTTAACTGTCATATATTTGGCTTGTCTTGTTGCTTTGTATCAATCGTAGCATTCCTTGATTTGGTACGGAGTTCCTTATTGTTTTGCTTTCATATTCCTTAATCATAGAGAATCTTGTGAATTAAGTTGTTGAATTGATTACCATTATTGATTTTGTTTTCGGATCGAGTTGCACGCCGCAACAGGTGGAATAAGAGAGGATTGATATTGATATGTTGGGATCAGGTTGCACGCTGCAACAGATTTTATATGTGATTTTGATATGGTGAAATAATGGAGGATTATGATATAGATTCTGATTATATGGTGAGATCAAGTTGCGCACCGCAACGGATTTTACATGTTTTTCTTGATATTGATATGGTAAAATAAGGAAGAATTGTGTTTGTACGGTGGGATCGGATTGCACGTCGCAACAGATCGTGTGTGATGTATTCATTGTTGTATTGTGTTAGCTTCTAGTACTTTCATATGAGCTTTTGAGGGATGATATTTCTGGTTCATTGATTTCGAGGATTGAGTTATTTTCATTAGTTTACCGCTTCGCTGTTATTTTCTGTTTTCCTTTCCTATTATTATTATTATTATTATACTGCATATAGGTTATTATTGTTAGTGACTCACCTTAGCCTGGTCACTTCTTCGTCGAGGTTAGGCTCGGCAGTTATAGAGTACATGGGGTCGATTGTACTCATACTACACTCTGCGCTTTTGCATATTTTGGAGTCGGCCCTAACGACGGTTAGTAGATTGCTTGGATTGATTGCCTAACGGAGACTTGAGGTATAACTGCTTGGCGTTCGCAACCCTGAAGTTCCCTTTCATATCTCTCTAGATGTTTACTGTATTTCATATAGTTATGCTTTCATTCAGACTTTTATTTATAGTACTCTAGTCACTCGTGAACTTGTGAAACTAGTTCTGGGATTGTATCTAGACATCATTGGTATCTTGGTTTATTCAGTTTTATTTCAGTTTTATTCGATTTCTTTGTATCATTTAATTGGATTTGTTAAAATGGCTAGAAATTATTTCTAACGTTGGTTTACCTAGCAAGTGAAATGTTAGGTATCACGGTCCCGAGAGTGGGAATTCTGGGTCGTGACAAGTTGGTATCAGAGCACTAGGTTCCCAAGATCTCACGAGCAAGCTTAGTAGAGTCTGGAGGATCGGTTTAGAGACGTCTGTACTTATCTTCCAACTGCTGTGAAGTTTAGGAAAATTTTACTTCTTTTTTTCTCTATCGTGCGATTTTATTTTATCATTGATGATTGAACCATTCTATTCTTGTTTTCTCGCAGATGGAAAGAACACACATAACATCTACAGCCAGACATGAGTTGGAGCCCCCTGTGGCAGCTACTACCAGGGGCAGAGGCCGAGGTTGAGCCAGAGGCAGAGCTTAGCCAGGAGCTCGAGCAGCAACACCCGCAGTGGACCCTCAAACTGATCGTGAGGAGGAGGTTCCAGCTCAGACTGAACTTGTCAGACTAGCTCAGGTCCTGGAGGGGTTCATAGCCACTCTAGTACTTCAGGACGCTCTAGTCCGATTAGTGGGCCTTATGGAGAGTGTGGTCCAGACCGGTGCATTCCTAGTGGCACCAGCAGTCTCTCGGGCTGGGGGAAGAGCACATGATCCCGCTACTCACACCCTAGAGTAGGTGGCTCCCCAGAGCAGGCAGCTCCCCAGTATCATACTCTAGCAGCCCCACCAGTTGGGGTGGTTCAGCCGGTTGTTGCGGCACAGGCCGGTGATAGGCTTGCTATATCTTCTGAGGCTTTGTGGAGGTTGGATAAGTTTACCAAGCCCTTTCCTATTCATTTCAGTCGTGCATCTTCTGAGAACCAACAGGATTATCAGACCGCTGCTATGAGGTATTGCGGAACATGTGTATCTAATGGGGTCGATTTTGCAGCGTTTTAAATGACTGGTTCCGCAAGAGATAGTGGAGAGATTATATGTTGGCTAGACCAGCTGGGGCGCCTGCACTTACCTGGGATAAGTTTTTCACAATTATTTCTAGAGAAGTTCATCCCTGTCACTCTGAAAGAGGATTACCGCAGGCATTTTGAGCGTCTTCAGCAAGGTAGTATGACTGTTACCCAGTAGGAGACTCAATTTGTGAACCTAGCTTGCCATGCCATTATCTTTCTCCCTACTGAGAGGGAGAGAGTGGGGAGATTCATTGATGGGCTCACTTTCACTATCAGGTTACAGATGGCCAAGGAGACTGGAGATGATATTACTTTTTAGAGGGTTGTAGATATTTCTAGATGGATCGAGATGGTTCGTGCTCAGGAGAGGGGGCCGGTGCCTGCTAAGAGGCCCCATCATTCCGATAGTTTCATTGGTGCCTCATTTGGAGGCAGGGGTATTTTTGGTAGAGGCCATCCTCCCAGGCCATTTCAGTCAGCGCTTCAGGTATCTCATTGTGCTTCAGGGAGTTGTCGTCCTTATGTACCTCATTCTGGGCAGCCAGCCTATAGCGCACCATCAGCTCATATCAGCGCGCCTCCAATTCAGATCTATCAACGTGGTTATCCATCCCGTTCGAGTTATCTTCAGCTTCAGTAGCCACAACAACATGAAAGGTGTTTTGAATGTGGAGGTACTAGTCATATCAAGAGGTTCTATCCGAGATTGTTGGGCGGCATGCCACAATAGAGTTCTCATGCCATGGTTCCGGTACCGATTGCTCCACTGTCCGTTCAGCCAGCTAGAGGCAAGGGCCAGGCAGCCAGAGGTGGAGGTCAGACTATTAGAGGTGGAGGTCAGGCCGTTAAAGGTGTAGGCTAGCCAGCTAGAGGCCGTCCTAAAGACGTAGGTCAGAGTGGTGGGCCCAGCCCCGATTTTATGCTTTTCCAGCTAGGCTTGAGGCCGAGTCATCTAACGTCGTTATCATAGGTATTTTTCTAGTTTGTCATAGAGATGCTTTAGTTATATTTGATCTGGGCTCTATTTTTTCCTACGTGTCATACTATTTTGCTTCTTATTTGGTTGTGCCTCGTGATTCATTGAGTACTCTGTGTATAATTCTACACCTGTAGGAGATTCCATTATTCTAGATTGTGTCTATCACTCGTGTATGATAACTATTAGGAGTCTTGAGGCTAGCTTAAATCTTCTACTTCTTGATATGGTAGATTTTGATATTATCTTGGGTATGGATTGGCTGTCACATTATCATGCTATATTGAATTGTCACACCATGACGGTGACCTTAGCCATGCCGGGGTTGCCTTGATTAGAGTGGAGAGGGACTCCTGGCCATTCTACCGACATGGTTATTTCTTATGTGAAGGCTCGACGTATGGTCGAGAAGGGATATCTAGATTATTTGGCCTATGTTTGTGATTCGAGTGCGAAGGTTCCTTCCATGGATTCAGTACCTGTTGTGCGTGAGTTGCTAGAGGTGTTTCTTATAGATCTGTCGGGGATGCCACCCGACAGAGATATTGATTTCTGCAATGATTTGGCTTCGGGCACTCAACCCATTTCTATTCCACCATATTGTATGGCCCCACCGGAGTTGAAGAAATTGAAGGTGTAGTTGTGAAATTTGCTTGATAAGGGATTCATTAGACCTAGTGTCTCTCCCTGGGGTGCGCTCGTGTTGTTCGTGAAGAAGAAAGATAGGTCGATGAGGACATGTATAGATTATTGGTAGTTGAACAAGGTCACTGTCAAGAACAAGTATCTGTCGCCGAGGATTGATGATTTATTTGATCATCTCCAAGGTGCCAAAGTGTTTTCAAAGATTGATTTGAGGTTTGTCTACCATCAGTTGAAGATTAGGGTATTCGATGTCCCTAAGACAACTCTTCGGACTCGGTATGGGCATTATGAGCTCCTAGTGATGTCATTTGGGTTGACAAATGCCCAAGCAAAATTTATGGATTTGATGAACTGGGTATTCAAGCCCTATTTGGATTCTTTTGTGATTGTATTCATTGATGATATCTTGATCTACTCCCACATTCAGAAGGAGCATAAGCAGCATCTTCGGATTATACTTCAGACTATGAGAGATAGTCACTTATATGCCAAGTTTTCAAAGTGTGAGTTTTGGTTAGACTCGGTCACATTTGTGGGGCATGTTGTATCGATAGAGGGCATAAAAGTGGATCCTAAGAAGATTGAGGCAGTTCAGAACTGGACTAGACCTACTTCAGTTATAGAGATCCGGAGTTTCCTGGGTTTGGCGGGTTAATATCGCCGGTATGTAGAGGGGTTTTCAACGATAGCTGCCCCATTGACTAGATTGACCCAAAAGGGTGCCACATTCAAATGGTATGATGTGTGTGAGCTGAGCTTTTAGAAGCTCAAAACTGCTTTGACTACGGCGCTAGTGTTGGTGTTGCCTAAGTTCAGGATCTTATACTGTGTATTATGATGCATCTCGTATTAGGCTCGATGCAGTATTGATGCAGGATAGAAGGGTGATTGCATACGCGTCGCGGTAGTTGAAGGTTCATGAGAATACTTAACATGTTCATGACTTAGAGTTGGCAGCCATTGTTCATACACTGAAGATTTGGAGGCACTATCTTTACGGCGTGTCATGTGAGGTATTCATGGATCATCGGAGTCTGCAGTATTTGATCAAGCAAAAGGATCTTAACTTGAGGTAGAAGAGGTGGTTAGAGCTATTGAAAGACTATGATATCACCATTGTGTATCATCCCGGGAATGCCAATGTGGTGGACGATACCTTGAATAGAAAGGCTGTGAGTATGGGTAGCCTTGCGTACATTCCAGTTGGTGAGAGGCTGCTAGCATCAGATGTTCAGGCTTTGGTCAATAAGTTCATGAGGTTAGATGTTTCGGAGACCAGTCGTGTTCTAGCTTGTATAATCTATCGGTTTTCCTTGTATGAGCGCATCATAGAGCGTCAATATAATAACCCCCATTTGCTTGTCCTTAAGGACACAGTGCGGCATGGTGGTGCCAAGCAGGTTACTGTTGGATATGATGGGGTTTTGCGGATGCATGGTCATATTTGTGTGCCCAATGTGGATGGGCTTCGTGAGTTGATTCTTGAATAGGCCTACAGTTCCCGGTATTCTATTCATCCAGGTGCTGCCAAGATGTATCAGGACTTGCGGCATCATTATTGGTGGAGGAGGATGAATAAGGATATAGTTACATATGTAGCTCGGTGTCTCAATTGTCAGCAAGTAAAGTACGAGCTTCAGAGGCCTGGTGGTTTGCTTTAGGTACTAGAGATTCCTGTATCATTATGGATTTTGTTGTTGGACTCCCACGGACTCAGAAGAAGTTCGACACGATAAGGGTCATTATGGATAGGTTGACCAAGTCGGCACATTTCATTCCAGTGGCAGTTACCTATTCTTTAGAGTAGTTAGCTAAGATTTACACCTGCGAGATCGACCGTCTTCACGGTGTGCTCGTGTCTATCATTTCTGATTGATGCACATATTTCATCTTGTACTTTTGGAGGGCCGTACAATATGAGTTAGGCACGCAGGTTGAGTTGAGTATATCATTTCACCCAGACGGATAGACAATCCCAACACTCTATTCAGATATTGGAGAATATGCTCCGTGCTTGCGTTATGGATTTTAGGGGTACTTGAGATCAGTTCTTGCCGCTTGCGGAGTTTGCCTACAACAACAACTACCAGTCGAGCATTCAGATTTGGCGTACCGATTTAGTTGGATGGTTCGAGCCCGAAGAGGCTCAGTTGTTGGGTACCGATTTAGTTCAGGATGCCTTGGATAAGGTCAAGATTATTCAGGATCGACTTCGCACCTCTCAGTCTACGCAGAAGAGTAATACCGACAGTAGAGTTTGTGATGTTGCATTCATGGTTGGAGAGAGGGTATTGCTCTGGGTTTCACCCATGAAGGGTGTGATGAGGTTCGGAAAGAAGGGCAAGTTGAGCCCTAGGTATATCAGACCCTTTGAGATTCTTGAGAGAGTGGGGTGAGGTGGCCTACATGCTCACATTGCCACCTAGTTTATCAACAGTCTATCTAGTGTTCCATGTGTTCATGCTTCAAAAGTATCACGGTGATCTTTCCCATGTGTTAGATTTCAGCTCAGTCTAATTGGACAAGGTTTTGACTTATGAGGAGGAGTCGGTGGTTATTCTAGTTCGACAGGTCTGGTAGTTGAGGTCTAAGAGTTATCCTTCAGTTCGAGTGCAGTGGAGAGGTTAGCCGATCGAGGCAGCCTTGTGGGAGTCTGAGTCGAACATGCATAGTAGATATCCATACCTTTTCACCAGTCCATGTACCTTTCTGTGTCTGTTTGAGGACGAATATTTATTTTTGAGGTGGAGAATGTGATGACATGATAGGTCATTTATAGTTTTACCCTTCATTTATGTGTTCCAGAACCTCGAATAGCTCTGTTTAGCCTTTCTCAATTTGCATGCACAGTCTGTGTCCTTTTTCGGAAAATTTATATGTTAATAATTGATAAAAATGTAAAATCTTGCCTTAAAACTCATTTGAGTTGACTACGGTCAATATTTTGTATAAATGGACCCGGATCATTATTTTGACGGTCTCGGTGGATCTGTATCGTGATTTGGGACATGGGCATATGCCCGAAATCGAATTCGGAAGTCCCTACTTGATTTAACGTAATTTGGTTGAAAACTGGTAATTTGAAGGTTAAAAGAATTTCTAAGTTTGACCGTAGGTTGACTTTATTATAACCGAGTTCGGATTTCGCTTTCGGAATATGGAATCGGTTCATTTATGTATTTATGACTTGTCTGTAAAATTTGGTGCAAAACGGAGTTGATTTGACATGATTCGGACGTCCGGTTGTAAAGTTGCATGTTCTTGAGTTTCTTTGAAAACATCATTCATTTTGAATCCAGATTCGTAGTTCTAGGTGTTATTTTGATGTTTTGATTGCGTGACCAAGTTCGTATGCTGTTATTACACTTATGTTAATGTTTGGTTTGGAGCCCGAGGGGCTCGAATGAGTTTCAGATAGGCTACATAGTGGTTTTGGACATAGAAGAATAGTTGATGACCCTTTGTTGCTGGTGTGGTTTGCAGACCTCACAATTGCGAGGTGGGGGATCACATTTGCGACGTCTGGCCAAGTCTATCATGATCGCATTTGCAAACATTTTGTTCGCAATTGCAAATAGGGTCTGGGAACAGTAGAGATCGCAATTGCGATCAATTGATCGCTTTTTGCGAAGTTTAGTGTTCGCATTTGCGAACAAATCATCGCAATTGAGATGACAGCAGAGATGTGGGTTTCTTCGCATTTGCGAACCACAAGTCACATTTGCGATAAAGCTGAGAAGACGGGATTTAGCTCATTTCTCACAAACCCTCAACCCTAAACGCCCTAGAGGCGATTTTCTAAGAGCATTTTCTTCCCTAAAACATTGGTAAGCAACTTTAATCTATTTCTTTTCAATTACCCATTATTACTTTCCAAGTATTTTCAACATTAAATCTAGGATTTTCATGGTAGAAGTTAGGGATTTGGGTAGAATTGGTTTTTTTTATTTATATAATTGGGATTTAGACCTCAAATTGAGGCCGAATTTCAAAACTAATCGCATAATCGGGCTCGGGGGTGAATGGATAATCGGATTGTGCTACGAATCTCAAGTTTTGACCAAGCGGGCCAGGGATTGACTTTTGTTGATTTTTGGAAAAAGTGTAAAGATCTTAACTTTATGTATTGTAATTGATTTCCCTAGCATTGTTTTTTGTTATTAAGTCGATTTTGGTTGGCTTCGGTTGGTTCAGAGGCGAATTTTAGAGGAAAGGCCCTAGTTGAGCTTTGATTTGCTTGCGGAGCGAGGTAAGTATTAGGTCTAACCTTGATTTGAGAAAATTAGGAACCCGTGAACTACATGTTATGTGAAATACATGTGTAACGGCGTATATGCGAGGTGGCGAGAGTATATACACCGTCAAAATAATTATTTCCATGATTTCCTGTATTTCATTAATTATTTTATTCCATGTCTTATATATTACATGCTTTAATTGCTTCCTATGCCTTAACTTGTTACTTGTCACTTATTACTCTTGTATTGAAATATTCGTTTCTTCCATGATTCCATGATTAATTGCTACTTGCCTTAATTGTCTTACTTGTACGCTTTAACTATCATATATTTGGCTTGTCTTGTTACTTTGTATCAATCGTAATATTCGTTCATTTGGTACGGGTTCCTTATTATTTTGCTTTCATATTCCTTAATAGTAGAGATTCTTGTGAATTGAGTTGTTGAATTGATTGCCTTTATTGATTTTGTTTATGGATTGGGTTGCACGCCATAATGGGTGGAATAAGGGAGGATTGATATTGATATGGATCGGGTTGCCCACCGCAAGGGATGTTATATGTAATTTTGATATGGTGAAATAAGGGAGGATTATGATATTGATTCTGATTATATGGTGGGATCGGGTTGCACGCCACAACGGATTTTACATGTTATTCTTGATATTTATATGGTGAAATAAGGAAGGATTGTGTTTGTACGGTGGGATCGGGTTGCGCGCCGCAACAGATTATGTGTAATGTATTCGTTGTTGTATTATGTTAGCTTCGAGTACTTTCATATGAGCTTCTGAGGGATGATATTTCTGGATTCACTAATTTCAAGGATTGAGTTGTTTTCATTAGTTTGCGGCTTTGCCGTTATTTTCTGTTTTCTTTTCCTATTATTATTATTATTATTATTATTATTATAATTATAATGCGTACAGATTATTGTAAGTGACCCGCCTTAACCTCGTCACTACTTCGTCAAGGTTAGACTCGGTACTTACAGAACACATGGGGTCGGTTGTACTCATACTAGACTCTGCACTTCTTGTGCATATTTTGGAGTCGGTCTTAGCGACGGTCAGTAGATTGCTCGGATTGATTGCCTGACGGAAACTTAAGATACAACTTCTTGGCATTCGCAGCCCTGAAGTCACCTTTGATGTCTCTCTAGATGTTTATTGTATTTAAGACAGTTATGCTTTCATTCAGACTTTTATTTGTAATATTCTAGTCGCTCGTGAACTTGTGACACCAGTTCTGGGATTGTATTTAGACATCGCTGTTATCTTGGTTTATTCTATTTTATTTCAGTTTTATTAGGTTTCTTGGTATCAATTAATTAGATTTGTTAAAATGACTAGAAATTATTTCTAACGTTGGCTTGCGTATCAAGTGAAATGTTAGGCACCATCACGGCCCCGAGGGTGGAAATTTCGGGTTGTGATATTTTCAAGCTTATTCCTTTTTCTCTATATATTGTTCTTGGGACTAATTTTGATAGTCAACTAAGGGAGGATCAAAAAAGAATATTTATACGATGTATTAAATTTACTTACAATATTAAATATGGAGTATATGACTATATCACAATAGAAGCTAGTTATAAATGAGAAAATTACCCTCTATAGCCCATCAAAATTTTAATAGCCCATGTTTTTTCTCATTAACACGAAATGGCCCTTCGGTCCAAACATATTACATCTAGTAGCCTGAAATGTCTATTTTGTATATGTTTTGTATAGTGACAGTCTATTTTGTATATCTTTTGTATAGTAACAGTCTATTTTGTATATATTTTGTATAGTGACAGTCTATTGTATATAAATTGTATAGTGCCAGTCTATTTAGTAGTATATTTTTGTATAGTGACAGTATATTTTGTATATATTTTGTATAGTGACAGTCTATTTAATATATTTTTTTGTATAATGATATTCTATTTTTGTATACATTTTGTATAGTGACACTCTATTGTATATAAATTGTATAGTGACAGTCTATAATTTTTGTATAGTGACA
This sequence comes from Nicotiana tabacum, assembly GCF_000715075.1. NCBI lineage: Eukaryota > Viridiplantae > Streptophyta > Magnoliopsida > Solanales > Solanaceae > Nicotiana > Nicotiana tabacum. The sequence continues at coordinate 42,415,038 of NC_134101.1, forward strand.
GTCTATTTTGTATATATTTTAACTTTATGCATAGTTATCTCCTCTCATATTCCTCTCATTGAGAGACCAGCCACCGGGGTCCATGGCCTCACAGTCGCCGAAAATGGTAACAAGATCGCCGGAGTTTTAAATTTTCAGTCAAAGATCTTAAAAGTATTAACTTCATATTCACAAAACTATAAGAGAAAATCAGAGAAAAAAGACAAGGTCACGAGAGTCGTGGTTGGCGGAGTTGCTTCTTCTGTGGTCACCGGCGACTCTGTCGGATTCCGGCCACCGTCGTATAGGGACGAGGCTAACGTCAAGATCTATCGATTCATGTGGATATTGAATGGTGGTGATGGCTGAAACTCCGTGAAGTTCAAAAGAAATAAAAGGGCCTAAGCTTTCGGATTTGGAATTTTGAGAGATTGGTGAGGATTTGAAAGATTTGGATTGTAGATATGGAAAGAGGAGGAGCAAATGAGAACGGTGATATAATTTTTATGGGGTTTGGCGGTGGTCGATGGAAGCGGGTGATGGAGCTAAGGCGATGCTGCCGTGGGGGGAGAGGGTGGCGAGAGAGAGGGAGAGAGAGGAGAGAGGAGAGAGAAGAGATTAGGGTTTAGGGCTTGAGAAATGAAGGAAAATTCTATTTTTTTTTTGTTTTTATATTTAAAATCAGATTCAATTTGGACTATTCTGCCGCCGACGAAACAGATCTTGTGGCTAGCCACTAGAATTACTTTTGGGCTATAAAATGCATATTACAATTTTGGGATACCATGTGATATATGTTTGGGCCGATGGGCTATGAATGAATTTTTCGTTATAAATTTGAGTCAAAATTTTAAATCCTTTTAGAACTTCACTTTGATGGCACGACCCGATCGAAGAGTACTGAATATAAAAAGCTATAGCATGTATTTTAAGTTTTTCAGATTTTCAAAATATTAAACCATCAAAATGTCACTATGTATCAACGTATCAATCAAATCAGGTTCTATTATTCGACTTTTACTGAAACATTTATCTAAAATATTTTATTTTTGATAAGTTTACTTCATAGCTATATATTGTATATTTGATTATTTACTTCATTAAAAATGTCAACTATAAAATATATATGAAGTGTTTTTTTTTTTTTGTAACAAAAACTTAAGGCCTTTCGTTATGGTTTAGCTTTAGGCACCAATGATATTGAGTCGCCTCTGGTTGTAAATTGATAGTGTAGACAGCGTTTAGCAACATGCGCTATATCTTTGGCCTTTTTTTTTCTTCCATTAAATGGGTCCGGATTTAAGGTGGTATAAATATTCAATAGGAACAAATTCAAGTTGAAAAAAGTCGGACAAGTTTAATTTTGAGGACATGTCTTTGGCCTTTTTTTTTCTTCCCTTTAAAGGAGCCTTTTCAAATGTATTCATGGTTTGTCAAATACTTATTATTATTATTATTATTATTATTATTATTTTGAGTTACGGCATCAAACTCTTAGAAACTCACAAATTTCTTGCATTTGCATCTATAGTCTTGTCTAATTTGAGTCAGTTTTACCCTCTTTTTCTAATTCATTCTAAAATTTAAATGAAACTTTAGTAGTGTACTATTGTAGTTCCGATATTTAAAAAATACAAAGACTGTTACTGTCTTCCATCTTAAAAAAACAATGTGGATGAATGGAGATACATATACTTATTCAGGTAAGAAGAAATGAAGAGGGCAAGTTGGGGGGGGGGGGGGAAGTAAGGAAGATATAAATTTACGTATTTATTTTTTGGATTTTTCATTTTAACGAAGTTTGATTGATTAAATTTTTATTTACAATGACTAATATCACATGTTGGTCTTTCATGTAATTATTTATATTTTTGGCATTAGTCACGAAAATTGAAGGAGAGATCTTCTTTGTGATTTTATTGTTGACAATAAAACTTTTTATCTTTTAATATTTTATTTATGCTTTTGATACTATAGAGATCACAAGGTAATTTTTTTTTGGACCTTATCCAACTTTACTCCAAAGTGAAGTGATTGTTAAGTTAAATACAAAGGAAAAAAGAATGAAAATCCAAGGAAGATCGTAGTGAAATTTTAGACGATTTCTAAAAGCTTTATTATGCGGTTCAATAGTTAGAAACCAGCTTCTTTGAAATATATACATAGTTTGACCAATTTTCTAAAATCGGCTTATTTTGAGTATATTTTTTTTCAAAAATATTTTTGGTGAGAAATAATTTATGTTTGGCTAATTAATTCAAAAAATACTTATGAGTAGTAATTAGTGTTTGGCAAAAATATATTTTTGAGTAGTAATTAGTATTTGACAAAACTTTTTAAAAAAATTTAAGTGTATTTATCTCAAACGTGCTTTCAAAAAAGTAATTTTGGAAGAATCTACTTTTTTCTACTTCTACTCAAAAACACTTTTATTTTTTTTTAATTTTAAAAGTTTGATCAAACACTTCAACTTTAGGGAAAAAAAAATCTTTTTAGACAAAAAAAAGAAGTATTTTTGACCTTAGAAAAACTTGGCCAAAGCTATAAGACTACTGTATTCAAAAAATTGAGTCTTATAAAAACTAATGCTAGTGTTTATAATACATGCCTCTGTATAATCGGAAACATATTGGCGAATGCTTAAATTTTGAGACTTAATAAAAGCAAGTGGCTTGATAGTGAGAATCTAATTAAAACTTATACTAATAGTTGTTTGACTGTATTTCTAAAATTAGCTTACTTTGAATTTTTTTTTTTAATTGCTTTTCAATAAATATTTTTGGTGAGTAGGAGTTTATATTTGCCTAGTCAATAAATATTTTTACCATCAGAGGGGTTGCTCTGATGGTAAGCAACCTCCACTTCCAACCAAGAGGTTGTGAGTTCGAGTCACCCCAAGAGCAAGGTGGAGAGTTCTTGGAGGGAAGGATACCGAGGGTCTATTGGAAACAACATCTCTACCTCATGGTAGGGGTAAGGTTTGCGTACACACTACTCTCCCCATTATACTGGGTTGTTATTGTTGTTGTTGTAATTAGTGTTTGATCAAATTCTTAAAGTATATTTTTCTCAAAAGTACTATTAAAAAAGTTAATTTTGGTGCTTATAAAAAATTATTTCTTTTTCTATTCAAAAATATATATTTTTCCTTCTAAAGTTTCGTCAAATGACTTAACTTCGAAAAAATATATTTTTAGCAATAAAAAAGTACTTTTAACTATATTATTAAAATTTCGAGTCTTAATAAAAATATGTGTCCTTATAGTGATAGTGATAAGCTCTCAAAAGCTCACCATTAATTCAATTATGCAAACGGTCTAATCAACTTTATCGAAAAAGAAGTACAGTATTGTATAGCAAATTTACAGTTTGATTCTTAGCCTATTGGTTTAGAATACCTGTACAATCCAACAGGTCCACAAATTTAACAATACGTGTATTATCTTCGTTCGAGTGAACCTATTTTATTTTTATCCGTTCTAAAAAAATGATCTTCTTCTAAATTTAAAAAAGAGAAAACCCTCTCCGAAAAACAATGACCGCTTGGGATAGGACAAGTCACAGAAAAACTTTAAAACAAATCAAACCAGCTGTCGGTGTTCGAATCCATCGCCCAACTTGGAAATCTAAGGGCCCTTGACCAGGAGAGGAACAGAGCTCTTTTTGTCAAAGTAGCACTATCATTTTAACGTTGATATTTTGCTTTTGTAACATATTTGGTAAAAGGTTAATAGTATTTTTTGGTCCCTCAATTATTGCTAAATTCTGATTGTAGTCTTTGATATTTTTTGGTAATTTATTGTATTTTTGGTCCCTCAATTTAATATTTATTTAATTCAAACGTGAAATTTTACCTCTTCACGCATTTACCATCATTATTTCATTACTTTATTACCCATGTGGTATGTTAAAGCTATTGCCTCTTCCCTTTTTCCTTTCTGAACCGAGTGTATACCGAAAATAATCTCTTTGCCTTTTAAATACAGGGGTAAGGTCAACGTATACTTTATCTTCCCCACACCCCACTTGTGGAACTACACTAGGTCTGTTGTTGTTATGTTATGTTATGTTAAGCTTGTATTGTTACTTTATATTTGACGGTAATATAATTCTAAAAATAGTATAAATATAACGTATTTCCTACATAAAGTGATCAATTGGGCACGTGGCAACTACTTCTTTACTTCTCCTTTGCTCATAGAAAAATAGTTGGATTATGGATAGTTTTTGAAATATTCTTTTGACAGGTTTTAATACTCTTATAGGGGAGCATTGTTTGCATTGTGATGGTTTGCTAATTTTCCTTTAGATATTTATTATAAATTTTAATATTTTTCGAAATAGACTATATGGATAAAGAGATCAAGAACATAAAAGGAAAAAACAATTGTAAAGGTTAACTATTAACAATTTGGAGTTAAAAATTATAAGCTATAAATGAGGTACTTCACAACTTGGACCGGAGTAAAAAAGAAAAAAGAGCTCCTTAAGCTATTCTTAAAGCATGAAGCAAAGATTTTTTTCAAACGCTCACAATTGGTTTTGTCGACGAAGAGTACTCATTTAACTTAAGGAAAATAGAAGAAGAATATATCACATGGAAATTTCTCCGATGAACGCGCGTTGAACTTGGAGCTACAAGAATGGAATTCTCTCCTTAGTTGGAATTAGAGCCGCCAAAATGGGCTTGGCCCGCGAGGCCAGTCCCCCAGCCCGCTACTTGGATAGGGTTGGGTTTGGATTCTTTTAGCCCATTTAAAATTGAGGCTTATAAGACCAGCCCAAGCCACCCATTGCCCCTTGAGGCTTGGTCGAGGTTGGGCCTGGGCCGGCCTGTGGGCCAAAAATTAATTAAATTCAAATCTAAATATTTAATATTTTAAAAAGTAAAAACTAAAAAAAAACTATTAACTATAATCCTCATTCCCCAACCTTAGATTGCTCATTTACTCTTTCATATCAAATAGAATTAAGATTTTTGATATGCATGTAGTATGACAAGATTATTTTTTCGTTTGCTTAATTAACAATGAACTAGGAAAGTTTTAAGTGGCAAATAATAATTATTTTCTAAAAAAAAATATTACTTTGAGTGGTCAATGATCAATTTGGTTACTTTAATATATTACTAATAATTAAACTACACTTCAGTATAGAAAAGGTTCAAGTTTAACAACAACAAAAAAATTGACAATACTAGCAAATTTTATGAATTTTAAAATTTTATGGATTATAATGATGAAATCAGCAAATGATGTTAAACCTAAATTAAAAACCCTCAATACATAAACTTATTGAAGCAATTCCTAAACCTGATAAAAATGAAGGAAAAGTATTAAAAAATATTCATGTAACGTTAAAAAAGAAGAGCAAGAGATATAGAGAATTTGCATTTCAATTACGTGATTCCTTGTCAAGATTCTTGTACGCTCTAAACAAACAAAAGTCATTCAAATGATTAAGAGATTATGTCACGAATTTTTTTTTAAAGATTTAAAGAAATATTTTTCTAAAAAATTGAATGGTCGACCCGCCCTAGCCCGTGACCCTCTTAGGGTTGGGTTGGGTTGGCTATTTTAAGGCCCATTTTGATGGCGGCCCGGCCAACTGGGTCGATCAGGACATGGGAAGATATGACTAAAAATTTGTTGACAAGTACTTCTCAATTGCAAAAACAGTGAAATTCATAAGGAAAATTCACAACTTATGCCAGAAGGACACTGAAACAGTCTTCGAAGCTTGAGAAAGAATCAAGAAAATAATGAGAAAGTATCAGCATAATGGAATCGAATTGCGGATGCAACTCCAGAACTATTGGGATGGACTGAAACCTTCCTCACGATGACTCTAAATACTGCAGTTTGAGGTCCTTTAATGAAGAAAACTCCAGAGGAGATTGTTGTGATTCTTGATGAGCTCTCTGAAAATGCTAACCAATGGCCTACTGAGAGTAATGATATAAGAAAATCAAAAGAGACAAGATTTCCCATTTGATCTCAGGAAAAACAAAATAAATGTTAAAATGACGCTACTTGGCAAAAGAGTTCCGCAACTCTCCTGGTCGAGGGCCAAGATTTCCCATTTGAGCGATGGATTCGAATATTAACAACTTCACATGTTTGATTTGAGGATTTTTTGTCCATTTTTCTATCTCATAAACTAAAAGATTAAAGTTACATACTACTCCCTCCGTTTCAATTTAGGTGATGTAGTTTGACTTGACATAAAGTTTAAGAAAAAAAAATAATTTTTGAAATATGTGGTCCTAAATACTTAAAGGGCAAAAGCTTTGTTGGGTCATGATATTTGTGTGACTTTAAAAACTTCTCATTAAGGGTAAGATAGTAAAATAAAAAGTTTAAAGTTAAATCATTTCTAAATATAAAAATATGTCATTCTTTATGGAACAGGCTAATAAATAAAGTGTTTCATTTAAAGTAAAACACAGAAAATATGTAACGAACCAGAGATTACACCCGAACCAACTGATTGTATTAACTCACCAAACGGAATTACAATAACCAAATGTCCACAGAAGAATAGAAAAGAGCACTGAGGGAAATAGAGACGAGATGAGAAAAGAAACTGCTATAGGAAACTAAGAAGAAAAAGGATAAAATACAGATTCAGAAGAGGAGATGAGAAGTACACACTTGAGCCGAAGTTTCAACATAATTCGCATAATCCTTCTTTCTAACCTCGTAGTCCTTTTTATCCACTTGCTAACTGAGCCTGGATCCCAAATATAATTCTCCAACATTTTACTCGGTAAATAATCTCAATTAACCCAGTCTCATTTATCTCTTCTAGCCTCTAGTGTGATGACCCAAAATACCATCTTTAAATTTAATAATTAATTCTATATTTTAAGACCTCGAAAAGTACTATTTATCATTTTTCGACTTACGTGCGTAGTCCGTAAAATTTTCTAGAAAGTTATTATGTGAAAAATGGATTAAAATATGAATTAGAGCTTTAAAACTCAACTGAGTTGACTTTGGTCAATATTTTGAGCAAACGGACTCGGATCAGTATTTTGACAATTCCGGTAGGTCCGTATCCTGAATTGGGACTTGGGCGTATGCTCGGAATCAAATTCCGAGGTCCCTAACCCGAGATATGAAATTTTGATTAAAAATTAAAAGTTTAAGTTCAAATAGTGACCAGATATCGAATTATGTGCAAACGACCCCATAATAGAATTTTGATAATCCCAACAGCTCCGTATGGTAATTTTGGACTTAGGAGCGTGATCGAAATTTTATTTGGAAGTCCGTAGTTGAATTAGGCTTGAAATGCCGAGAGTTGAATTTTTGGGAAGTTTGACCGAGGGATTGACTTTTTGATATCGAGGTCGAAATCCGATTCTGAAAATTTAAGTACCTCCATTATGTTATTTATGATTTGTACGCAAAATTCGAGATAAATCGGATATGAATTGATAGGTTCCAGAGTCATTTGTAGAAATTAAAAATTTACAAGTTCATTAGGCTTGAATCCATGTGTGATTCGCGTTTTAGTATTGTTGGATGTGATTTGAAGACTCGACTAAGTTCGTATGATGATTTAGGACTTGTTGGTATTTTCGAACGGGGTCCCGAGTACCCTGAGTGCGATCCAGATCGACATCGGATTAATTTTTGGACTTAGGCAAATTCTGAAATTTGTAGCTTCTAGTGTCATCGCACCTGCGGAGGGACTGACCATAGGTGCGGACTCGCACAAGCGAGCTATGGATCGCAGAAGCGGACAAAGGGCTTCCCAGTTGGAGCTGCAGATGCGGCTCATGTTGCGCATAAGCGAGAGGAAGGGCGCAGATGCGGGCAGGTCCGTAGGTGCGATAGAATTTTCCGCACCTGCGAAGGCGCAGATGCGGTCCAAAGCTCGCAGAAGCGAAGGCAGGTGGGCTGAGCAATTTTCACATATACGGTATTTTACCGCAAATGCGGGACCGCAGGTGCGAGAATTTTGTCCGCAGGTACGAAAGCACTGACCAGATTACAAAAACAGAGGGGTTCCAATATTTTTGTCATTTGGACATTTTCAACACGGTTTTGGGCGATTTTTCAGAGAGAATTCACGGGAAAACTTGAGGTAAGTCACATGTGATCATTGTTAGTCAATTATATTGGATTATCATTGAATATTTCGAATAGATTACATATTTTTGAGGTGAAATTAGAGGATTTGGGCCTAGGGATTTCAAAATGAGAATTTGAGATTTGGAGGTCAAGCTGATGTCGAATTTTTGTAAAAATGGTATGGTTGGACTCGTAGTTGAATGGGCGTTCATATTTCATAACTTTCGTAGGATTCCGAGACGTGGACCATTTTTGAGTTAATTTCGAATTTTATTGAAAAATATAATATTTTCTTAAGGAATTGATTCTATAATTTTTGTTGATTGTATCGAATTAATTATGAATAGATACGAGTCGGTCGGAATCAGAAAATCGAGGAAAAAGCATACTACTTAGTTAAATTGGAGCAAGTCGAGGTAAGTGAATTGTCTAACCTTGTGTGGGAAAAATTTTCCCAATAATTGATATTAATGTGATTATTAAAATGTGTTGAAAGCCGTGTACATGAGGTGACGAGTGTGTATACGGGCTAAATGTGAAAGACTATATTTTTTAAAAATTGTGTAGATCGTTGTTGCGCATTTATTAAATTATTTTATCTTGTTATATTCTTCATAATTGATCTAAGATATATATCTTAAATTTGTTTGACCTTTTCCTGCTAATTGTTATACCCGTTTAGTTGGAACTTGGTTTCTTTTATTCTGTGCATTATTTGAAGGGTGATTTTCTTTAAATTAAACATTATTAATTTGAATTATTTGACATTTTAAATTTGATATTGAAACAACATATTAAAGATTTTGAAATATTATTTTTCTGAATTATTTATTCTTGAATATTTTGTAAGATTTTTGTACTGATTGTGATGGAGCCGTGAGCTCTTTATTGTGAAAAAATATTATTGATGATTTATTTTGGCATGAGCCGTGAGCTCTTTATTGTGAAAAATTATTATTGATGATTTATTTTGGCATGAGCCATGATCTCTTTATTATGGAAAAATATTGTTGTTGAATTATTTTGGCAAGTTACATTATTTGAGCACTTGAGGTGCAAATTGTGATATGTTGTGATATTGATACGCATGCGGTGGTATAAGGTCTGGGTATTGAAACACATGCGGTGAGATAAAGGTGGCTTGATACGCGTGGCTAGTAAGGGGAACTACTAAAATTCATGCGGTATGATAAGGATGGCTAAAACGCGGGATGCTATTTCGAGAAAAATATTTTCTTTCAAATAAATTGTGAAGGCTCCGCGATGAGATAAGGAAATGAGATATTGTGAATTTATTTATGATTTGGGACTACGAGGCGGTACCTCGGTAGTGCCCTTGTTGATATTGATTATGGCCATAGTTGCCTTCGATTAATTGTTGTGATTTTCATAAAGTTGAAAGAAATTCTGTTTTGATTCCACGAGATATTTTTTTGCAATTATTTGGTGTCATTAAATGTGACATACTATTTGATTCATTCCATAGTCATTTTATCTTATTAAATTGTTTAAACATTTTTTCATGTCATTATCTATTCTCCAGTAGGGCCTGGCCTGACCTCGTCACTACTCTACCGAGGTTAGGCTTGGCACTTACTGGGTACCGCTGTAGTGTACTCATACTACGCTTCTGCACATCTTTTATGCAGATCCAGGTACATCTTACCAGTCTAGACGTCAGTGAGTTACCTGCGCACGGAGACTTCGAGGTATATCTGCCAGCGTCCGCAGACTCCGGAGTCCCCTTCTATCATTTTTATATTGCTTCCTTATTTTTCTTTAGACCTTGATACATATAAACATTGAGAATAAATTTTTAGAAGCTTGTGACTTATTTCTACCGGGTTTTAGGAGTTGTAATTATTTGAATTGTAGTTTATTTATTTCAAATATTTATGATTATTCCGCTTTGATAGGCTTACCTAGTCTTAGAGATTAGGTGCCATCACGACCTCCTACAGAGGGAATTTAGGGTCGTGACAAGTTGGTATCAGAGCACTAGGTTCATAGGTGTTATGAGTCACAAGCAAGTTTAATAGCGTCTTGCGGATCGGTACGGAGACGTCTGTACTTATCTTCGAGAGGCTATGGAAGTGTTAGGAAATATTCACTTCTTTGATTCCTTATCATGCGCCTTTGTTGATTTCAAAGTTCCAAAACAATTGTCTTTCTATTCTCTCACAGATAGTGAGGACATGCACAACTGGATCTGTTGATCAGACACCCGCGCCCCCTGTTAGAGCCGCAAGAGGCCGGGGTCGGGGCAGAGGCCGAGGAAGACCATGTGGTACAGCCAGAGTACCTGCACGAGCTACTACACCAGGGCCACCAGTAGCTCCAGTTGGAGAACAGGCACTTGAGATGCCTGTTACTACTCCTGCACTTCAGGAGACTCTTGCCCAGTTTTTGAGCATGTTTGACACTCTAGCTCAGGCAGGGTTAATTTCACTTGCTCCTGTGTCGCGACCCAAAACTAACCCCTGTCGTGATGGCGCCTATCGTGGAACTAGGCAAGCCAACTCATTTCCAAAACAAACCGATATTTTCATTTCAAAGATAATTTCAAGATTATTTAACATAAAACCTCCATTTTAAGAGTTCAAATCAAAGAAAAACAGAAGTGCGGAAAAGAAAAGCCCGACATCGGGGTGTCACTAGTCATGAGCATCTGCTACAATCTATCTAACAATATCAAGGCTAACTCAGCCTGGAAAATAGCTAAATACAACTAGAGGAAGATAAGAGGGAGAAGAGCAGGGGCTGCGATCGCCAAACAGCTACCTTGCTATCTCCAAGAAAATCTGCTATCAGAACACTCAATAACCGCTACCATGTCCAGCTATACCTGAATCTGTACACAAGGTGCAGGGAATAACGTGAGTACGCCAACTCAGTAAGTAACAACAATAAATAAAGACTGAGCAATAGTGACGAGCAATAAAGCATATAACGTTCATATAAGGAAATCTCAGTAAAATACCACATGCTTTAAAAATCAGGATTTGAATCAAATTATCTAGTTTAAACCCAGTTCCCGTAAAAATCATTTAAAGATATTTTTTTCCAACAGTTTTTTTTCAAACGAAGGCTCAATGCAAAAGTGAAAAAATGATGAAATCATAAACAGCCCCTCGGGCAAAACATCACTCATATACAGCCCCTCGGGCAAACCTTACGGTCTCTCGTGCCATTCGGGCATACCTCACAATCACTCTTGCCACTCGGGCATACCTCACAATCACTCATTCCTCCCAGTCACTCAGTACTCGGCACTCGCACTCAGTAGGTACCTGCGCTCACTGGGGGTGTGTAAAGACTCCGGAGGGGCTCCTTCAGCCTAAGCACTATAATCTGCACGGGCAACTCACGTGCGATAATAATAAAGTATGCTGTAGGCGGGCAGCCCCGATCCATACTCATCCTCACAAATCTGGCCCTCGGCCTCACTCAGTCATAAAGTATGCTGCAGGCGGGCAGCCCCGATCCACACTCATCCACACAAATCAGGCCACTCGGGCATTTCAGTAAAACATGGCATTCGGCCCAAAACATTTATATGCATTAAAATAGAGTCAAACAACTGAGTTATGTGGTAAACAAGTATAAACATGACTGAGTATAGATTTTCAATCGAAAACAGTGAGAGGATGGTAAAAAACAGCCCCTAAGAGTCCAAAAAGCATTGGCGCAAGGTCTAAACATGGCATTCAGCCCAATTTACAAAAAATCATTCTAAAATATATAAGTATCAATGGTTTCAATAGAGTATGCAACTTTACAGTTGCTACGGGGCGGACCAAGTCACAAATCCCCAACAGTGCACGCCCGTCACCTAGTATGTGCGTCACTAAAAATAGTAGAATGATACAAAATCCGGGGTTTCATACCCTCAGGACTAGATTTACAATCGTTACTTACCTCAAATCGGTCAAATCTCTAACCCACAATGATCTTGCCTCTGGACTCGGCCTCCAAATGCTCCAAATCTATTCACAATCAGTATAATACCATCAATATACGTTAATGGAATGAATTCCACAAGAAAAGCTTCAAAATTAGACAAAATCCGAAATTGGCTCAAAAATCGCCTGTGAGGCCCACATTTCGGAACCCGACAAAAGTTATAAAATCCGAAATCCCATTCAACCACGAGTCTACCCATACCAATTTTACCAAAATTCGACCTCAACTCGACCCTCAAATCTACAAATCTTATTTTCAAATTTCTAAGTTCCAATCTCCGATTTACACCTCAAAATCATGTAATCTAGTCGGATTATTCGATGATAATTCAATATTATGGAGTAGAAATGATCACAAGGGACTTACCTCAAGTTTTCCTTGAAAATATATCAAAAATCGCCTCTCCTCAAGCTCCAATTTGTCAAAAATGGCAAATGGGACGAAGTCCCTGTTTTTATAATTCTGCCTAGACAACCTCGGTTCTGCCTTCGATCAAGGTCCTCGATCCTGGTCCTCGATCCTGGTCCTCGATCCTGGCCCTCGATCCGGGTTCTTTATCCTAGGCCTTCGATCATGGTTCTCGATCCTAGGCCTTCGATCATGTCTTCGACTCGGCCTTCGACCGTGCCTTCGATCGTGGCCCACGACTCTGGTCTCGATCATGGCTTCGATCGTGGCCCTCGATTCTGGGCTCGATCATGGCTTCGATCGTGGCCCTCGACCCTAAGCTCAATCTGGGCTTCGGTCGTGGCCCTCGACCCTAATCTAGATCTGGGCTTCGGTCGTGGCCCTCGACCCTGAGCTCGATCTGGGCTTACATCTGGGCAGAAGCAAATTCCAATAGAAGGAAATTGCAGCAGTTGTTCTAGTTCAATTTTTGATCCGTTAACCATCCGAAACTCACCCGAGGCCCTTGGGACCTCAACCAAATATACTAACAAGTCCTAAAACATCATACGAACTTAGTCGAATCCTCAATGCACCTCAAACAATGCTAAAATCATGAATTACACCCCAATTCAAGCCTAATGAACTTTGAAATTTCTAATTTCTACAAACAACTCCGGAACCTATCAAATCATGTCCGATAGACCTCAAATTTTGCACACAAGACCTAAATGACATAACAAAGGTATTCCAATTTTCTGAATTGGATTCCAACTTTGATATCAAAAAGTCAACCCCCCGGTCAAACTTCTCAAAAATAAAACTTTCGGCATTTCAAGCCTAATTCCTCTACGGACTTCCAAATAATATTCCGGACACGCTCCTAAGCCAAAAATCACCATATGGAGCTATTGGAATCATCAAATTCAAATCCGAGGTCGTTTACACATAGGTCCATATCCAGTCCACTTTTCTAACTTAAAATTTTCAATTATGAGACTAAGTGTCTCATTTCACTCCGAGTTCCTTCCGGACTCGAACCAACTAACCCGATATAACATAATATAGCTGAATAACACAAAAAGAAGTAGGAATGGGGAAAACGGGGTTATAACTCTCGAAATGACCGGCCGGGTCATTACATCCTCCCCCTCTTAAACATTCGTTCATCCTCGAACGGGTCTAGAAACCTACATGGAGACTCGAATAGACGTGGATATCTGCTCCGCATCTCCCGCTTGGTCTCCTAGGTGGCCTCCTCCACAGGCTGACCTCTCCATTGCACCTTCACTGAAGCTATATCCTTTGACCTCAACCTTCGAACCTGCCGATCCAAAATAGCCACCGGCTCCACATCATAAGTCATATCACCCTCCAACTGAACCGTGCTGAAATCCAAAACATGGGACGGATCTCCAATATACTTCCGGAGCATGGAAACATGAAACACTGGATGCACACTCGACAAGCTGGGTGGCAAGGCAAGCTTATAAGCCACCTCTCCTATCCTCTGAAGCACCTCAAAACGCCCAATGAACCGGGGGCTCAACTTGCCCCTCTTCCCAAACCTCATAGCACCCTTCACGGGTGATACCTTGAGCAAAACCTTCTTCCCAACCATAAAAGACACATCATAGACCTTCTTATCCGCGTAGCTCTTCTGCCTGGACTGCGCCGTGCGAAGCCGCTTCTGAATCAATTTCACCTTATCTAATGCATCCTGGACCAAGTCTGTACCTAAGAGCCTAGCCTCACCCGGCTCAAACCATCCAATCGGAGATCTACATCTCCTCCCATACAAAGCCTCGTACGGAGCCATCTAAATGCTCGATCGATAATTGTTGTTATATGCAAACTCCGTGAGTGGCAGAAACTGGTCCCATGAACCCCCAATGTCAATGACACAAGCACGCAACATGTCCTCCAATATCTGAATAGTGCGCTCGGACTGCCTGTCCATCTGAGGGGGAAAAGCTGTGCTTAACTCAACCTGAGTACCCAACTCTCGCTGCATGACCCTCCAAAACTGCGATGTGAACTGAGTACCCCCTCTCTAAAATGATGGAAACTGGGACACCATGCAAGCAAACGATCTCTCGGATGTAAATTTTAGCCAACCGCTCTGAAGAGTAAGTAGTACCAACTGGAATAAAGTGCGCGGGCTTGGTCAGCCGATCCACAATAACCCAAATAGCATCGAACTTCCTCAAAGTCCGTGGGAGCCCAACTACAAAGTCCATAGTGATCCGCTCCCACTTCCACTCTGGGATCTCTAACCTCTGAAGCAAGCCACCCGGTCTCTGATGCTCATACTTAACCTACTGACAGTTTAGACACCGAGCCACAAACCCAACTATATCCTTCTTCATCTGCCTCCACCAATAGTGCTGCCTCAAATCCTGGTACATCTTCGCGGCACCCGGATGGATGGAATACCGCGAGCTGTGGGCCTCCTCAAGAATCAGTTCTCGAAGCCCATCTACATTAGGCACATATATCCGGCCCTGCATTCTAAGCACGCCGTCATCACCAATAGTCACATCCCTAGCAACACCTCTCCGAACCCTGTCCTGAAGAACGAGCAAGTGAGGATCATCATACTGACGCTCCCTGATACGGTCATAAAGAGAAGACTTGGAGACCACACAAGCCAATACCCGACTAGGCTCCGAAATATCCAATCTGACAAGCTGGCCTGCTAAGGTCTAAACATCTAATGCCAAAGGTCTCTCTGCTGCTGGAAGATATGCTAAACTCCCCAAACTCTCTGCCCGGTGACTCAAAGCATCGGCCACCACATTGGCCTTCCCCGGATGGTACAAAATAGTGATATCATAGTCCTTAAGAAGCTCTAACCATCTCCGCTGACACAAATTAAGATCCTTCTGCTTTAACAGATACTGTAGACTCCGGTGATCAGTATAGATCTCACAATGAACCCCATACAAATAATGACGCCAAATCTTCAAGGCGTGAACAATGGCTGCTAGTTCAAGATCATGGACATGATAGTTATCCTCATGGGTCTTCAACTGGCGCGAGGCATAAGCAATCACCCTACCCTCCTATATCAAAACACAACCAATGCCTATCCTCGAGGCATCACAATACACAGTGTAAGAACCTGAAATTGATGGCAGAACTAACAATGGAGCTGTGGTCAAAGCAGTCTTGAGCTTCTGAAAGCTCTCCTCATTTTCATCCGACCACCGGAATAGAGCACCCTTTTGGGTTAATTTGGTCAAGGGCGATGCAATAGATGGAAATCCCTCCACAAAGCGACGGTAGTAACCCGCCAAACCAAGAAAGATCCTAATCTCCGTGGCTGAGGACAGTCTGGGCCAACTCTGCACCGCCTCTATCTTCTTCGGATACACCTAAATACCCTCACTGGACACCACGTGCCCCAAGCATGCTACTGAATTGAGCCAAAACTCGCATTTGGAGAACTTAAAGCTTCTCCTCCCTCAATCTCTATAATACAATCTTCAAATGCTGAGCGTACTCCTCCTGGCTATGAGAGTACACCAGGATGTCATCAATGAATACAACCACGAATGAGTCCAAATAGGGCTGGAATACACTATTCATCAAATGCATGAACGTTGTTGAGGCATTGGTCAGCCCAAAAGACATCATCAAGAACTCATAATGGCCATATCGGGTCCTGAAAGCTGTCTTGAGAATATCTGAATCCCGAATCTTGAGCTGGTGATAACCGGACCTCAAATCAATCTTAGAGAACACCCTCGCTCCCAGAAGCTGGTCGAATAAATCATCAATGCGAGGCAAAGGATACTTGTTCTTGACTGTGACCTTGTTCAACTGCCTGTAATCAATACACATTCTCATGGAACCATCCTTCTTCTTCACAAATAGAATTGGTGCACCCCAAGGTGACACACTAGGCCGAATAAACACCTTATGAAGGAGTTCCTGAAGCTGTTCTTTCAATTCCTTCAACTCCGCCGGTGCCATACGATACGGTGGAATAGAAATGGGCTGAGTGCCCGGCACCAAATCAATACCAAAGTCAATATCCCTATCTGGCGGCATGCCCGGCAGGTCTGCAGGAAACACATCCGGAAAATCACGTACCACCGGAACAAAATCAATGAAAGGAGTCTCTGCACTAACATCCCTCATAAAAGCCAAATAAGATAGGCAAACCTTCTCAACCATGCGCTGAGCCTTCAAATATGAAATCACTCTACTTGGTACATAATCTATAGAACCGCTCCACACAACCCTCAGAATTCTCGACATAGCCAACGTCACGGTCTTAGCGTGATAATCTAGAACAACATGACATGGAGATAACCAATCCATACCCAATATCACATCAAAGTTAACTATACTGAGCAACAATAGATCTACTCGGGTCTTCAGGCCCCTAATAGTCACCACATATGACTGATATACGCGGTCCACAATAATAGTATCGTCCACAGGAGTAGATACATGTACATATGAAACTAAGGACTCACGGGGCATATCCAGAAAATGGGCGAAATACGAGGAAACATATGAATATGTGGAACCAGGGTCAAATAATACTGAGGCATCTCTGTGGCAAACTGAGACAATACCTGTAATCATAGCATCTGAAGCAATAGCATCTGGTCTGGCAGGGAGAGCATAGAAACGGGCATGACCACCCCTTGATCTGCCTTCCCCTCTAGGGCGACCCCTAGCTGACTGGGCGGGTGGTGAGGTAGCTGGTGCTGTAGTCGGAGGCTGACTCCTCTGCTGAGGTAGACCACCTTGACGACGAGGACACTGCCTCCACATATGTCCAAGCTCCCCACACTCAAAACAACTCCCTGGTGCTGGCGGTGGAAACTGAAGGGAACCCCTAGCACCGGGATGACTGGTAGAAGAACCTGGCATGCAAGAGCCCTGAACAGGTGAAGCACGGGACAAACTCTGAACTGGAAGGGCACTAAGTGATGAGTGGCCCTGATGAGAACTATGAGAACTATGGCCAGATGATGCACCCCGATGAAATGGCCGAGCTGACTGAGCCTATCTGAAATGATGACCTCTACCGTGCTGGAACTGATCCCCAAAAGGAGCACCGCTGAATCCACCCTGACCACGAGGCCTCTTGGCCTCCCGCTCAACCCTCTCCTGACCGTGAACCATCTCAATCTGCCGAGCAATGTAGACAACCTCATCAAAGGTAGCACCCAAAACCCACTCCCTAGTCATAAGCAACTGTAGCTGATAAGTGAGGCCATCTATAAACCTCATGATCCTCTCTCTGTCCGTAGGAACCAACTAGATAGCATGACGGGCCAACTTAGAGAACCGCATCTCATACTGCATCACAGATATATCACCGTGGCATAGCCGATCAAACTATCTACGCAGCTCCTCTCTGCGAGATCGAGGCACGAACTTCTCCAAAAAGTCCACAGAGAACTGCTGCCAAGTAAGGGGTATTGAGCCAACAGGCCTACGCCTCTCGTAAGTCTCCTACCATCTGAGTGTAGCCCCAGAAAACTGAAAGGTAGTGAATGAGACCCCACAAGTCTCCAAAATACCAGTAGTATGGAGTATTCTCTGACACCTGTCCAAAAGGTCCTGAGCATCCTCTCACTCTATGCTACTGAAAAGTGGTGGCTGAAGTCTCCCAAACCTCTCCAACCTATGTTGATCATCCTCAGGCATAGCAGGAAACACATAATCCTGAGCAACAACAACCGGCTGGGCTGGTGGTAGCTCTGGTGTCTGAAGTCCCTGAATAACCTGCTCGGGTGTGCGAGCGACGGGAGTCTTAGTGCCACCCCTGGCATGAGAAGTGGTTACGACCGTCGAAATAGAGACCGCCTGGGCAAGGCCAGGTCACACTGTCAGAATCTGGGCTAGGGCCTCCTGAAGGCCTAGAATCACAATAGGCGCAGGTGGTGCCCGAGCTGGTGCATCAACAACTGAAACTTGGTCCTGATCTGGGACAACCGGTGGATCTGTAGGTACTACCCCAACTGCTGTACGGGCTGCACCTCTGCCCCTACCACGGCCTCTACCGCGGCCTCGGCCTCTCGCGGCCCTGGCTGGTGGTACTGGTAGCTGGCCCTCCTGACCGGTAGTACGAGTCCTCACCATCTGTGAGAGAATGAAACAACAGATGTTTAATTACTAGAATCAACAAATTCGCAAGACAAGAATCCAAGAATGTGAAGTTTCCTAAAGGTTCTGCAGCCTCCTGAAGATAAGTACAGACGTCTACGTACCGATCCACAAGACTCTACTAAACCCACTCATGACTCGTGAGACCTATGTAACCTAGGCTCTGATACTAATCTGTCACGACCCAAAACTAACCCCTGTCGTGATGGCGCCTATCATGGAACTAGGCAAGTCGACTCATTTCCAAAGAAAACCGATATTTTCATTTCAAAGATAATTTCAAGGTTATTTAACATAAAACCTCCATTTTAAGAGTCAAATCAAAGAAAAACAGAAGTGCGGAAAACAAAAGCCCGACATCGGGGTGTCACTAGTCATGAGCATCTGCTACAATCTGTCTAACAATATCAAGGCTAACTCAGCCTGGAAAATAGCTAAATACAACTAGAGGAAGATAAGAGGGAGAAGAGCAGGGGCTGCGATCGCCAAACAGCTACCTTGCTATCTCCAAGAAAATCTGCAACCAGAACACTCAATAACCGCTACCGTGTCCAGCTATACCTGAATCTGCACACAAGGTGCAAGGAGTAACGTGAGTATGCCAACTCAGTAAGTAACAACAATAAATAAAGACTGAGCAGTATTGACGAGCAACAAAGCATATAACGTTCATATCAGGAAATCTTAGTAAAATACCACATGCTTTAAAAATCAGGATTTGAATCAAATTATCTAGTTTAAACCTAGTTCCAGTAAAGATCATTTAAAGATATTTTTTTCCAACAGTTTTTTTTCAAACGAAGGGTCAATGCAAAAGTGAGCAAAAATGATGAAATCATAAACAACACCTCAGGCAAAACATCACTCATATACAGCCCCTCGAGCAAACCTCATAGTCACTCGTGCCACTCGGGCATACGTCACAATCACTCTTGCCACTCGGGCATACCTCACAATCACTCAAGCCTCCTAGTAACTCAGCACTCGACACTAGCACTCAGTAGGTACCTGCGCTCACTGGGGGTGTGTACAGACTCCGGAGGGACTCCTTCAGCCCAAGCGCTATAATCTGCACGGACAACTCACGTGCGATAATAATAAAGTATGCTGCAGGCGGGCAGCCCCGATCCACACTCATCCTCACAAATCAGGCCCTCGGCCTCACTCAGTCATAAAGTATACTGTCGACGGGCAGCCCCGATCCACACTCATCCTCACAAATTAGGCCACTCCAGCATTTCAGTAAAATAGGGCATTCGGCCCAAAACATTTATATGCATCAAAATAGATTCATAAAACTGAGTTATGCAGTAAACAAGTATAAACATGAATGAGTATAGATTTTCAATCGAAAATAGTGAGAGGATGGTAAGAAACAACCCCTAAGGGTCCAAACAGCATTGGCGCAAGGCCCAAACATGGCATTCAGCCCAATTTACAGAAAATCTTTCTAAAACATATAAGTATCAATGGTTTCAACAAAGTATGCAACTTTACAGTTGCTACGGGGCGGACCAAGTCACAAATCCCCAACATTGCACGCCTACACGCCCGTCACCTAGCATGTGCATCACTAAAAATAGTAGAACAAAATCTGGGGTTTCATACCCTCAGGACTAGATTTACAATCATTACTTATCTCAAACCGGTCAAATCTCTAACCCGCAATGATATTGCCTCTGTACTCGGCCTCCAAATTCTCCAAATCTATTCACAATCAGTATAATACCATCAATATACGTTAATGGAATGAATTCCAGAAGAAAAGCTTCAAAATTAGACCAAACCCGAAATTGGCTCAAATATTGCCTGTGGGGCCCACATCCCGGAACCCAACAAAAGTTATAAAATCCGAAAGCCCATTCAACCACGAGTCTACCCATACCAATTTTACCAAAATCCGACCTCAAATCGACCCTCAAATCTACAAATCATATTTCCAAATTTCTAAGTTCCAATCTCCGATTAACACCTCAAAATCATGTAATCTAGTCGGATTATTCGATGCTAATTCAATATTATGGAGTAGAAATGATCACAAGGGACTTACCTCAAGTTTTTCTTGAAAATATATCAAAAATCGCCTCTCCTCAAGCTCCAATTTGTCAAAAATGGCAAATAGGACGAAGTCCTCGTTTTTATAATTCTGCCCAGATATCCTCGGTTCTGCCTCGATCTTGGCCTTCGATCGAGGTCCTCGGTCCTGGTTCTCAGTCCTGGCCCTCGATTATGTCTTCGACCCGGCTTTCAACCGTGACCCTCGACCCTGGGCTCGATCATGCCTTCGATCGTGGACCTCGACTCAGGGCTCGATCATGCCTTCGATCGTGGCCCTCGACTCAGGGCTCGATCATGGCTTCGACTGTGGCCCTCGACCCTGAGCTCGATCTAGGTTTTGGTCGTGGCCCTCGACCCTGAGCTCGATCTAGGCTTACATCTCGGTAGAAGCAATTTCCAACAGAAGGAAATTGCAGCAGCTGTTCTAGTTCAATTTTTGATCCGTTAACCATCCAAAATTCACCCGAGGCCCTCGGGACCTCAACCAAATATACCAACAAGTCCTAAAACATTATACTAACTTAGTAGAATCCTCAATTCACCTCAAACAACGCTAAAACCATGAATTACGCCCCAATTCAAGCCTAATGAACTTTGAAATTTCTAATTTCTACAAACAACTCCGGAACCTATCAAATCACGTGCGATTGACCTCAAATTTTGCACACAAGTCCTAAATGACATAACAGAGGTATTCTAATTTTCAGAATCGGATTCTGACCCCTATATGAAAAAGTCAACCCCCCGGTCAAACTTCTCAAAAATAAAACTTTCGGCATGTCAAGCCTAATTCCTCTACGGACTTCCAAATAATATTTTGGACACACTCCTAAGCCCAAAATCACCATACAGAGCTATTGGAATCATCAAAATTCAAATCCGATGTTGTTTACACATAGGTCCATATCCGGTCCACTTTTCTAACTTAAAATTTTCTATTATGAGACTAAGTGTCTCATTTCACTCTGAGTTCCTTCGGGACTCGAACCAACTAACCCAATATAACATAATATAGCTGAATAACACAAAAAGAAGTAAGAATGGGGAAAACGGGGTAATAACTCTCGAAACGACCGGCCGGGTCGTTACATCCTACCACATCTCAGGCCGGGGGAGGAGCACAGACTCCCGTCGCCCACACTCCAGAACCATGGGCCCAAGTTGACCGTGCCCTAGAGGTAATACCAGTGTAGTCAGTTGTCCCAGTTCGGTCTGAGATTAGGACAACAGTTTCAGAGAGGGAGCAGCTCATCCTCGAGAGGTATAAAAAGTACCACCCTCCCACTTTCAGCGGTTTAGCTTTAGAGGATCCTCGGGGTTTTCTAGAGGAATGTCACCGTATCCTTCGTGCTATAGTATTGTGGATTCCAGTGGGGTTTCTTTCACGACATTCCAGTTTAGAGGAGCAGCCTACTAGTGGTGGCGGGCATATGAGTTGGATAGTCCGGCTGAGGTAGCTTCACTTACTTGGACTCAATTTTTAGATATGTTCTTAAGGGAGTATGTTCCTCAAAGTCTTAGAGATGCATGGCGCACAAAGTTTGAGCAGCTACTCCAGGGTTCTATGACCATGTCAGAATATGCGGTCTGATTCAGTGATTTGGCTAGGTATGCACTAGCCTTAGTTGCTACTGTTCGAGAGCGGGTTCGCAGATTTATTGAGGGTCTCCACCCTAGTATCAGATACAGTATAGCTCGAGAGCTAGAGATGGATATCACATACCAACAAGTGGTGTCAATTGCTAGGAGATTGGAAGGTATGCAGACTCGGGAGAGGGAAGAGATAGAAGCTAAGAGACCCCGAGATTCTGGCACATATAATAATTCTCGTGCCCCAGTTGCAGCCCATCATGGTAGGGGTTATGTGAGCCGTCCTATTCATTCAACACTTCCAGCTTCCAGTGGTATTTCGGCTACTCCCAAACCTCAGGTTCCATATTATGCACCACCAATGTCTTCTGTACCTCCGGTACGGGGTGCTTTCAGCGGGCAGTCTAGTTGATGAGGCCCGAGCCAGTCTCAGCAGCCACGTACTCCAAGGGCTTATTTTGAGTATGGTGACACTCGTAATATCATGAGGGATTTCCCCAGATTTAGGAGGGGTGCACCTCTATGGATTTCTCAGGCCCCACCTATTCCACAGGGTCCTCAGGCTTCTCAGGCCATGATTAATGCACCAGTTGCCACTCCACCTGCACATCGAGCTAGAGGTGGAGGTCGGGCAGGTAGAGGTCGCCCTAAAGGGGGAGGCCAGGCCAAATATTATTCCCTTCCTGCTAGGACAGATGTTGTGGCATCCAATTCTGTTATCACATGTATTATTCCGGTCTGTCATAGAGATGCGTCAGTCTTATTTGATCCAGGCTCCACTTATTCATATGTGTCATCTTATTTTGCCCCATATTTGGGTGTATCACGTGATGCCTTGAGTTCTTCTGTTTATGTATTTACACCCGTGGGTGAATCAATTATTGTGGACCATGTGTATCGGTCGTGTTTAATTGTTATCAATTTTTTTGAGACCAGAGCTGATTTATTATTGCTTAGTATGGTGGATTTCGATATTATTTTGGGCATGGACTGGTTGTCGCCCTATCATGCTATTCTTTATTGTTACGCCAAGACGGTGATGTTGGCTATGCCAGGTCTACCGTGACTAGAGTGGAGAGGTACCTCGGATCATGTTCCTAGCAGGGTTGTTTCATTTCTTAAAGCTCAATGAATAGTTGAGAAGGGGTGTGATGCGTATCTGGCCTATGTGAGAGATTTTAGTATTGATACTCCTACTGTAGAGTCAGTTCCTATAGTAAGGGATTTTCCTGATGTATTTCCAGTGGATCTTCCGGGTATGCCACCCGATAGGGATGTTGACTTTGGCATTGATTTGTTACCAGGCACTCAGCCCATTTCTGTTCCACCATACCGTATGGCCCCAACAGAGTTGAAAGAATTAAAAGAGCAATTACAGGAGTTGCTTGATAAAGGTTTCATTTGGCCCAGTGTATCGCCTTGGGGTGCTCCTATCTTATTTGTAAAGAAGAAGGATGGTTCTATGCGGATGTGTACTGATTACCGCCAGCTGAACAAGGTTACCGTGAAGAGGAGGTATCCATTGCCACGTATTGATGACCTATTTGATCAGCTTCAGGGTGACAGAGTATTCTTTAAGATCGACTTACGTTCAGGCTATCATCAATTGAAGATTCGGGAGCCAGATATCCCGAAGACTACTTTCAGGACTCGGAACGGTTATTACGAGTTCCTTGTGATGTCTTTTAGGATGACCAATGCCCCAGCAACATCTACGCAGTTAATGAATAGTGTATTTCAGTCATATCTTGATTCCTTCATTATTGTGTTTTTTATGACATTCTGGTGTATTTCCGGAGTCGGGAAGATCATGAACAACACCTGAGGACTGTGCTTCAGATTTTGAGAGAAAGGAAGTTATATGAAAAATTTTCAAAGTGTGAATTCTTGCTTGATTCAGTGGGATTTTTGAGTCATATAGTTTCGTGCGAGGGGATCAAGGTAGATCCAAAGAAGATTGAAGCAACGCAGAGTTGGTCCAGACCGGAAATTCGAGATTTTTGTTAACATGAGGTTAAATGACGATTTTGTAATTGATTATGAACAACTATTAAGACCAGATTGACCTAGAAGGGTGCTCCGTTCATATGGACTGAGGAATGTGAGGAAAGCTTCCAAAAGCTCAAGACAGCTTTGACTACAGCCCCCGTATTGGTATTACCTATAGGTACAGGATCTTATACTATGTATTGTGATGCGTCGCGTATTGATCTCGGCGCGATGTTGATGCAAGACGGTAGGGTGATTGCCTACGCGTCTAGACAGTTAAAGGTATTAAAAAAAAACGGTCCACGACCTTGAGTTAGCAGCTATTGTTCGTGCCTTGAAGAATTTGGCTTCAATATTTGTACGGTGTCCATTGTGAGGTCTACACCGATCACCAAAGTCTACAACATCTGTTTAAATAGAAGGATCTTAATTTGTGGCAGCGGAGATGGTTGGAGTTGCTTAAGGATTATAATATCACCATTCTCTATCATCTTGGGAAGGCCAATGTGATGGCCGATGCATTGAGTCATAAGGGGGAGAGTTTAGGTAGCTTAGCATATTTACCGGTAGCAGAGATGCCTTTAGCCTTAGATGTTCAGGCCTTGGCCAACCAATTTGTTAGATTGGATGTTTTCGAGCCGTCGAGTTTTGGCTTGCGTGGTTTCTCAGTCTTCTCTTTATGATCGTATCAGGGAACGTCAGTATGATGACCCCCATATGCTTGTCCTTAAGGATACAGTTCAGCACGGTGATACCAAGGAAGTCACTATTGGAGATAACGATGTATTACAGATGTAGGGTAGGATATGTGTGCCTAATGTGGACAGTTTGCGTGAGTTGATTCTCCAGGAGGCTCACAGTTCGCGGTACTCCATTCATCCTGGTGCTGCTATGATGTATCAGGACTTGAGACAGCACTATTGGTGGAGGCGGATGAAGAAAGACATAGTGAGGTATGTATCTCGGTGTCTAAATTGTCAACAGGTGAAATATGAGCATCAGTGACCGAGTGGATTACTTTAGAAGTTAGAGATTCCAGAATGAAAATGGGAACGGATCACTATGGATTTCGTTGTTAGGCTCCCACGGACTCAGCAGAAGGTTGATACAGTTTGGGTGATTCTGGATAGGCTGACCAAATCAACTCATTTCATTCCTGTGATTACTACTTACCTTTCAGTGCAGCTGGCTCAGGTATATATTCGCGAGATTGTCAGACTTCACAGTGTACCGGTATCTATCATCTCTGACCAGGGTACACAGTTTACCTCACGGTTTGGGAGGGCAGTACAACGTGAGTTGGGTACTCGGGTAGAGTTGAGTACAACATTTCACCCTCAGATGGACGGGCAGTCCGAATGCACTATTCAGATACTGGAGGATATGCTTCGTGTGTGTGTGTGTGATAGATTTTGGGGGTGCTTGGGATTAGTTCTTACCACTTGCGGAGTTTGCTTACAATAACAGTTATCAGTCGAGCATTTAGATGGCTCCGTATGAGGCCTTGTATGGTAGGCGGTGCCGGTTTCCAGTGGGTTGATTCGAACCAGGCGAGGCTAGGCTATTGGGTACAGACTTGGTTCAGGATGCCTTGGAAAATGTTAAGTTGATTCAGGATCAACTTTGTACAGCCCAATCCAGATAGAAGAGTTATGCGGATCGAAAGGTTCGTGATATTGCATTCATGGCTGGTGAGCGGGTATTGCTCCGGGTTTCGCCTATGAAGGGTGTGATGAGGTTCAGGAAGAAGGGCAAGTTGAGCCCTAGGTATATTGGGCCTTTTGAGATTCTTGAGAGAGTTGGAGAGGTGACTTACAGACTTGCACTGCCACCTAGTATTTCTGCGGTTCATCAGGTATTCCATGTTTCTATGCTTCAAAAATATCACGGCGATCTATCTCATGTGTTAGAATTCAGTTCGGTTCAGTTGGACAAGGATCTATCTTATGTTGAGGAACCAGTGGCTATTTTAGATAAGCAGGTTCGAAAGCTGAGGTCAAAGAACAATGCTTCCGTGAAGGTTCAGTGGAGGGGTCATCCGGTCGAGGAGGTGACTTGGGAGACCGAGCATGATATACGCAGCCGTTACCCACACTTATTCACCAGCTCAGGTACTTTTTTTAACTCCGTTCGAGGACGAACATTTGTTTTAGAGATGGAGAATATGATGACCCAAAATATCATCTTTAAATTTAATAATTAATTATGTGCTCTAAGACCTCGAAAAGTACTATTTATCATTCCTCAACTTGCGTGAGCAGTCCGTAAAATTTTATGGAAAGTTATTATGTGAAAAATGGATTAAAATA
The DNA here is from genome assembly GCF_000715075.1 of Nicotiana tabacum. Lineage (NCBI taxonomy): Eukaryota > Viridiplantae > Streptophyta > Magnoliopsida > Solanales > Solanaceae > Nicotiana > Nicotiana tabacum. The sequence goes on from NC_134101.1 coordinate 42,441,526, forward strand.
TGAATTAGAGCTTTAAAACTCAACTGAGTTGACTTTGGTCAACATTTGAGCAAACGGACTCGGATCAATATTTTGACAGTTTCGGTAGGTCCGTATTATGAATTGGGACTTGGGCATATGCCCGAAATCAAATTCCGAGGTCCCTAGCCCGAGATATGGAATTTTGATGAAAAATTAAAAGTTTAAGTTCAAATAGTGACCGGATGTCAAATTATGTGCAAACGACCCCGGAATAGAATTTTGATGATCCCAACAGCTCCGTATGGTGATTTTGGACTTAGGAGCGTGATCGGAATTGTATTTGGAAGTCCGTAGGTTAATTAGGCTGGAAATGCCGAAAGTTAAATTTTTGGGATGTTTGACCGAGGGGTTGACTTTTTGATATCGGGGTCAAAATCCGATTCTGAAAATTTGAGCACCTTCGTTATGTCATTTATGACTTGTGTGTAAAATTCGAGGTAAATCGGACATGAATTGATAGGTTCCGGAGTCATTTGTAGAAATTAGAAATTTCAAAGTTCATTAGGCTTGAATCCATGTGTGATTCGTGTTTTATTGTTGTTGGATATGATTTGAAGACTCGACTAAGTTCGTATGATAATTTAGGATTTGTTGGTATTTTCGGACGGGGTCCCGAGTACCCCGAGTGCGATCCGGATCGAAATCGGATCAATTTTTGGACTTAGGCAAATTCTGAAATTTGCAGCTTTTGGTGTTATCGCACCTGCGGAGGGACTGACCGCAGGTGCGGACTCACACAAGCGAGCTGTGGCTCGCAGAAACGGACAAAGGGCTGCCCAGTTGGAGCCACAGATGCGGCTCATGTTGCGCAGAAGCGAGAGGAAGGGCGCAGGTGCGGGCAGGTTCCGCAGGTGCGATGGAATTTTCCGCACCTGCGAAGGCGCAGATGCGGTCCAAAGCTCGCAGAAGCGAAGGCAGCTGGGCTGAGCAATTTCTGCAGATAAGGTATTTCACCGCTGATGCGGGACCGCAGGTGCGAGAATTTTGTCCGCAGGTGCGAAAGCACTGACCAGATTACAAAAACAGAGGGGTTCCGATATTTTTGTCATTTGGACAATTTCAACACGGTTTTGGGCAATTTTTCAGAGAGAATTCACGGGAAAACTTGAGATAAGTCACACGTGATCATTGTTAGTCAATTATATTGGATTATCATTGAATATTTCGAATAGATTACATGTTTTTGAGGTGAAATTTGAGGATTTGGGCCTAGGGATTTCAAAATGAGAATTTAAGATTTGGAGGTCAAGTTGATGTCGCATTTTTGTAAAAATGGTATGGTTGGACTCGTAGTTGAATGGGCGTTCATATTTCGTAACTTTCACCGGATTCCGAGACGTGGGCCCCACATGCCATTTTTGAGTTAATTTCAAATTTTATTGAAAAATATAGTATTTTCTTATGGAATTGATTGTATAATTTTTGTTGACTGTATCGAATTAATTATGAATAGATACGAGTCGGTCGGAATCGAAAAATCGAGGAAAAAGCATAATACTTGGTTAAATTGGAGCAAGTCGAGATAAGTGACTTGTCTAACCTTGTGGGGGGGGGGGGATTTCCCCTAGAATTGATATTAATGTGATTATTGAAATATGTTGAAAGTCATGTATACGAGGTGACGAGTGTGTACACGAGCTAAATGTGAAAGACTATATTTTTTAAATATTGTCTAGATCATTGTTGCGCATTTATTAAATTATTTTATCTTGTTATATTCTTCATCATTGATTTGAGATATATACCTTAAATTTGTTTGACCTTTTCCTACTAATTGTTATACCTGTTTAGTTGAAACTTGGTTTCTTTTATTCTGTGCATTATTTGAAGGGTGATTTTCTTTAAATTAAATATTATTAATATGAAGTATTTGACATTTTAAATTTGATATTGATACAATGTATTAAAGATTTTGAAATATTATTTTCCTGAATTATTTATTCTTGAATATTTTGTAAGATTTTTGTACTCATTGTGATGGAGCCGTGAGCTCTTTATTGTGGAAAACTATTATTGATGATTTATTTTGGCATGAGCCGAGGGCTCTTTATTGTGGAAAAATATTGTTATTGAATTATTTTGGCAAGTTACATTATTTGAGCACTTGAGGTGCAAATTGTGATATGTTGTGATATTGATACGCATGCGGTGGTATAAGGTCTGGGGTATTAAAACGCATGCGGTGAGATAAGGGTGGCTTGATACGCGTGGCTAGTAGGTGGAACTACTAGAAGTCATGCAGTATGATAAGGATGGCTAAAATGCGGGATGCTTTTTCGAGAAAAATATTTTCTTTCAAATAAATTGTGAAGGCTCCCGCGGTGAGATAAGGAAATGAGATATTGTGAATTTATTTATGATTTGGGACTACGAGGCGGTACTTCGGTAGTTCCCTTGTTGATATTGATTATGGCCATAGTTTCCTTCTATTAATTGTTGTGATTTTCATAAAGTTGAAAGGAATTCTGTTTTGATTCCACGAGATATTATTTTCAATTATTTGGTGTCATTAAATATGACATACTATTTGATTCATTTACATAGTCATTTTATCTTATTAAATTGTTTAAACATTTTTTCTATCTCATTATCTATTCTCTAGTAGGGCCTAACCTGACCTCGTCACTACTCTACCGATGTTAGGCTTGACACTTACTGGGTACCGCTGTGGTGTACTCATACTATGCTTCTGCACATATTTTGTGCAGATCCAGGTACATCTTACCAGTCTAGACGCCAGTGACTTACCTGCGCACAGAGGCTTCGAGGTATATATGCCAGCGTCCGCAGACTCCGGAGTCCCCTTCTATCATTTATATGTTGCTTCCTTTTTTTTTAGACCTTGATACATAGAAACATTGAGAATAAATTTTTAGAAGTTTAATGACTTATTTCTACCGGGTTTTGGAAGTTGTAATTATTTGAATTGTAGTTTATTTATTTCAAATATTTATGATTATTCCGCATTGATAGACTTACCTAGTCTTAGAGACTAGGTGCCATCACGACCTCCTACGGAGAAAATTTGGGGCAGTGACATATATGCTCTTATGGAATCAACTTGGTTCACAACAACACTCCTGCCCTCAAAAAGAACCTTGTCCTCAAGGTTCAAGAAAGTAAATCTCGTTGGGCAATTTAGAGTATTATAAACACACGGGCTCCGATAGGCAAAAACCTTTAGGAACAATATCAAAATTTGGTTGGTAGCTTGGATTTTAGGCTTGGGTTCATCTTTATTGCTTAGCTTCATATCAGAGTAAGTGCAAAACCTTTAGGAACAATATCAGAGTGTAGTATGAGTACAACCAACCCCATGTACCCAGTAAGTGCCGAGCCTAACCTCGACGAAGTAGTGACAAGACTAAGGCAATGTCACTTACATTAACCTGTACGCAATAATAATAATAATAATAATAATAATAATAATAATAATAATAATAATAATAATAATAATAATAATAATAATAATAATAATAATAATAACATGAATAGAAGTAAGACTGTTAAATCATATCAATAATTGAAGTCAATTCAGCAGTCATAGTTCCTCAGTTAATTCCCGTTGCAGCGTGCAATCCACTCTAACAATATAAACGTAACATAAATTCTGTTGCGGCATGCAACCCGATCCGACAATATAATCTTTCAATTTAATTTTGTTGCGGCGTGCAACCCGCTCCAACAATATAAACTTTCAATAAATTAGTTGTGGCGTGCAACCCGCTCCAACAATATAAACTTAACATAAATTCTGTTACGGCGTGCAACCCGATCCGACAATATAATCTTTCAATTAAATTCCGTTGCGGCGTGCAACCCGCTCCAATAATATAAACTTTCAATAAATCCGTTGCGGCGTGTAACCCGCTCCAATAATATAAACTTAACATAAATTCCGTTGCAGCGTGCAACCCGATCCAACAATATAATCTTTCAATTAAATTCCATTGCGGCGTGCAACCCGCTCCAACAATATAAACTTTCAATAAATCCGTTGCGGCGTGCAACCCGCTCCAACAATATAAACTTAAAATAGATCTATTGCGGCGTGCAACCAACTCCAAAAATATAATTTAAAAATTCTTAAATGTAAATTAAATATTCCGATAAATATCACATTAAATAAGAAATTATTAGGCAACAAGACATACAATGTTTATAATTTATTTGGGAAACAAGTAATGACAAGTAGCAATTAATTATCGAAATCAGGGAGAAAATAGGCAATTTAATATTTTTTGTGCTAAATATCAAGTAGCAATTAAGACACATAATTCAAATAAACATGTAACAATTATAGCATGGATTCAAGACATAATATGAGACAAGGAATATGAGAGAAATAATTAATATAATAATTAGTTCATGATTTAAAATAATTTATGATTTTTAAATAATTATGCAAATAATTAATTTGATAACGTATAGATACTCGTCACCTCGCCTATTCATCATTCACATGAAAGTCACATAACAATTAATTCAAGGGTTCTATTCCCTCAAGTCAAGGTTAACCACGATACTTACCTCATTTCGCAACCAATTTCAAGATTCCAATAAACCTTTGCCTCGCAAATTCGTGTATGAAAGCTTCAAATCTAGTCACAAACAATTCAATATACTCAACACGAATCGTAGGAATTAATTCCATATGAATTTACTAATTTTTCGGGTTAAAATATGAAATTTATTTTAAAATTTAACAGTGGGACCCATGTCTCGAATCACGGAAAAACTCATGAAATCCTAACACCCATTCCGATACGAGTTCAACCGTAGAAAAATTATCGAATTCCGACATTGGATTGACCTTCAAATCTTCATTTTACATTTTTGGAAGATTTTATAAGAATCTAATTTTTCTTCCATAAATTCACGGATTCATGATGTAAATGAGTATGGAATAATGAAATATAATCAATATAGGATAAGGAACACTTACCCCAATATTTTCCGTGAAAATCGCCCAAAAATTGCCTAAACCGAGCTCCCCAAACTCAAAAATGAGTAAAAATGGCAAAACTTCCTGTTTTATGGGGTTTTTATGTCCGTGGCACCACAGGTGGCCTAGTGTGCTGCCTGTGGTGCCGTTTCCAGTGCCTCCAGCAGTCCCAGCCCCAGGGATAGTGCCCCACGCTACCCTGGAACGCTGACGACGACGGAAAATATTTTCTGACACGGAAATGGGCATAACTCTCTCATACGATGTCCGAATTCGACTATTCTTTTTGCTATGGCTCCAAATTAGAATATCCCAACAAGTCCCTAACATAATACATACTTACTCAGGGTCTCAGATCATGTCAAATAACGTCAAAATTATAATTCACTCTTCGATTCAGACTTATGAGTTTCAAACTTTTCACATTACTAAACCCGTGCCGAAACGTATTAAATGAATCCGGAATGATTTCAAATTTGGCGCACAAGTCATAAATGACATAACGGAGCTATTCCAACTCTCAAAATCTCAACCCGAGTCCGATATTGATAAGGTCAAATTCACAGTCAAACTTTGGAAATCTTTAGCCTTTAGATTTCTAGTTTCCGTTAAATGGCGATAATTCGAGGTAGGGACCTCCGAATTTGATTTCGGGCATATACCCAAGTTCCAAATCACGATACGGACCTACCGAAAGTGTCAAAATACTGATCCGGGTGCGTTTGCGCAAAACATTGACCGAAGTCAACTCAAATGAGTTTTGAAGCTCCATTTCACATAAAAACTTTACCGAAAAATTTACGAACTGCGCCCATAAGTCGAGGAATCATAAATAGTACTTTTTGAGGTCTTAGAGCAAAAAAATGAATGTTTAATTAAAGATGACATTTTAGGTCATCACAAAAGTTACTGACGAGCTCTTAACAAACTCGTTAGACTCTGAAACGACATCTTGATAGATAGGAGCGGATTTGGCTGTTATAGACAACTTAGAGTCCTCTTTATCCTTCGCTAAAAACTCATCCTTCGATCCCAAAGATGTATCTGTCTGGGACCCCTGCAACTTGGCTTCCAAAGCATCCGTATCTACTCCATCGTCCAAATCAGAATAATTGAAGCTATTATGTATAGGAGCAATGATAGGGCCCTGAGGTGTAAGAGGAACCCTAGTCTCGAAACGTACATATTGCAAACGAGTCTGTGAAACATAGGCTAGACGCTCCACTGAATTGGCAATGGTCTATTTCTGGAAGCGCATTACTAATTTCTCTATAAAATGCTTCCAATCCCAAAACTAGTTGTTTCGATACAACCAATCAAACCAAAAAAGTGCAACGCCATCAAGGTAGAGGTAAGCTAGAGATAACCAATCCTTCTTTGAGAAGCAACAAAAATTGAAGTACCACTCGGCCCAATAAAACCAACCCGTTGGGTCACCACCGCTGAATCGATCTAATAATACTGTCATTGGAGTCTGAATCAATGAAAGCACCAATATAAGGAACTAAAGTTTACACCCGAACCAACTGATTGTATTAACTCACAAAACAGAATTACAATAACCAAATGTCCACAGAACAATAGCAAACAACACTGAGGGAAATAGAGATGAGATGAGAAAAGAAACTGCAACAAGAAACTAAGAAGAAAGGTGTTACACCCTATGTTTTCGTACGTAAAAATACGCCATAGTAAATTGATGAAAGCTTGGAAATGAGATATTACATCCCGCATTTTCGTACGTTAAAGTTTTGTCATAAGTTAATCAACATAAGTACGGGAATAAGATTATTTTGAGATTATAAGCATTATGCTATTTTAAACACATGATGAGTAAGTTCGTGAAGGAGAAAGGGTAAGCAAATCAAAGAAATTGAATTTCGTCGAAGTTCGATATTTTGGGATAAAATACGGCTTGAGCTAAAATACCTGGTATTTATGGACTAGTACCATATAAGGTAACATATGACCATGATAGTATGATGTATAAAAGTTTATTAAAAATAAGTAGAACTTTAAGTAATTTGAGATATTTCTTAATTATGCGGGTAATTAGTTAATTATCGGATAACGGGACATTACCTAATTATCTAATAAGTAGATAAAGATTAAAATTTCCCACCCCACCCACACGTGGCAGCAAGACCCTAACCAAACCAATGACTCTTGGTTATTTTGGATTAGGTGGCAACTTAATACATTGAGTTCAAGACACATTTCATTCTTGGATTTTGAATAACAAAAACAACATTTTCATTCTCAAAATACTACATCAGATTCCTACAAAATTCCTTGCCAAAACTCTAAAATCAGATTCTAAAACATTACCTTAACAAGGTAATTCTTTCAAGCAATTCTTACGAGATTTCAACCAAACTTCTTGCAACCAAACAATTCCAACGAGAATTGTTAGAACCGTAGCAACGTAAAATTTTACGGTTCTAAAGGAGTACGGTGCAACCTTTTTCAAGAATATCATACGGAATTTTCCCTACTCCAGGTATGTTAAGGCTATCCCTTCTTTTTTTTGGGCATGATCCAAATAATATAAATGAAATGAGCAAAATACGCAACTTTCATAAATCTATTCATAGAAATACTAGGGGTGTCTATATTTTTGATTCTATATGTGAATTATTATTATATCTTCTGTTTATGGGTCTTAGAAAAATACGTATTTGAAAAAGTTTAGCTGAAAGGTATATTGAATTATGGCATTCCAAGAAAATTTTATTAACGTATTTCTTATGCATTTATACATGTACATTAACCCATGACCAGATGGTGTTATATACGCATATATATGTATATTATGTGGATATGGGATATGGGAAAAGGTTACGGCCTTATATACGTACCACCACCTGATCAGCTGGTATACGTTGATAATTTTGCCCATAGTGGCCGAGATGATATGATGGGATGCCCTCAGAGGCCTGATGATGTTATGAAACATGTACCTCTGCACGACAAGACATTCATAAGCATATGCATGACACTATAATTATTTCATTATTTACAGAGTTATCCAGACTTATAGGTTGAGTCATTTACTCTATATTTCTTTCATGTCTATTATATAATTATTTATGTGCCTTACATACTCGTTACATTATTCGTACTAACGTCTCTTTTGCCTGGGGATGCTACGTTTCATGCCCGCAGGTCCTGATAGACAGATTGAGAGTCCTCCAAGTAGGCTATCAGCTCAGCGGAAGGTGTTGGTGCACTCCATTTGCTGCGAAGTTGCTTATGTGGTCAGTATGATTAGGACATGTACTGATTAGTATGGCGGGGCCCTGTCCCGACCTTTATGACATTTATGTACTCTTAGAGGCTTGTAGATACATGTCATGTACGTGCAAGGTTGTACGGCCTTATCGCCCTATGTTTTGAGTTTATAAATGATCATGTTGGCCTATTAGGCCCGTATGTCACATGTATATGATGATGTAATAAGAAAGATACGTTATGGTTGTACTCGGTTGAGTAAGGTACCAGGTGTCCGTCGTGGCCCATCGGTTTGGGTCATGAGAAAAGTGGTATCAGAGCAGTTCTGTCCTAGTGAGTCTACAAGCTGTGTCTAGTAGAGTCTTGTTTATTGGTGTGTCATGCACCACACTTAAAAGCAGGAGGCTACAGGGCATTTAGGATTGTCACCCTTTCTTCCTACTCTAGATCGTGTGGTAAAGCTCAGTTGTAAGAACTCAATTTCTTAAACTCTTATCTTATTCGTAATACAACGATGCCTACATCCAGAAAGACAGTTGGTAAGAGATATAGCTATGAAAGAGTCAGGTCAGAGGAACTCAATTTTTGCATCATTCTTATGATGGATAAATATGAGGTATTCAGCAGATCATGTGTACACTAAGATGTGTAAGCCTCTTCATAAGGAACCTTAAGGCAAGAACATTTATCCATCTTTATGGTGAAAGACAATGAGAGATTCAGAAGATAAATACAAAGCTTCAAGAAGTGAAAGAAGCAAGATGAAAAAGGGTACGAGGTATCCAGTTAATAAAGATTATTATTATTTACCATTCAGGAAGGGAGTTATAAGTATTTTGAGTTACCTTCAACAGTGACAAATGTATGTACAATTGGCCACACCGATCTCAGTTATGCCCTATGGGAGCTAACAGACATAGTTTAAGAGAAGGACGAGTTATCAGGATCTGGTTGGGGATAGTGTAAGGACCCATGAAAATTGTAACCAAAATACTCGGGTTTCGTGGTGCCAAGATAGATTACAGAAGAACGCATTTCTGCAGCCCATTATGTGGCCGCATAATCACTCTGCGGACCACATAATGGCCACAGAGTGAAGCAGTAAGTTTGGCCAACTTGAGGTCAGTTTTGCGGTCGATTATGTGACTGCATAATCGATATGTGGACCACATCTCGATCGCATAATCCCTCTTGAGTTTTTGCGGAGGGAGTTCTGCGGTGCATTATGCGATTGCAGAGCGCGTATGCAGACTGCATACTTGTCGCATACCTGGGCCGTAAGTCCAGGCCCCTGAGGGCCATTTCTGCAGCCACTTTGTGGACTGCATAACCATTATGCGGTCGCATTTGTCTGGGCACCATTTGTCTTAATTTAAAACCCGACCCCCATTCCGTTAAAACACCCATTTAGTCCATTTTGAAGCTCATTTCTAATATTTCTAATGTGAGAGAGAGAGGGTTCTAGAGGGAGGGCCTAATTTTCATCAATTGATCTTCAACCATCACTCAAGGCTTGGAAATACTCAAGTAGAGCACCAAATTCTTCATCCAAAAAGGTAAGATTTCATCACCGCAACTCTTAATTTCAAACGTAGCTATAATGGGGTACTAGGGCAATACTTCATGGGTATGAGAGTGGTTCATCTTGCATGCATGTGATAAAGAGTGTGGGAAAAATAAAGAGTGAACTAGAACTATGAATATTTTCCTAATTTTGGGTTCAATTTGTATATTGCTAAAATAGATTGTGGTTGCTAAAGGTTCCGGATAATTGTAGAGTCTAAAGAAGCACAATTGAGGTATGTATGGCTAACTCTTTTCTTCCTAGAATCGAACTCCTGGTGTCCGAATAATTGGTGCAATTTCTAACTTGATCTTACTAGAATTGTTTGCCTTAGTGTGTTGGGTTGAAAGATTCATGTTCCCTAATTGTTTTAGATATTTACCATGACATCATGCTATTTGAGAACGTAACTATGATTTTTCCAAGCTCCTTCCCTTATGTGTGCAATGCCTTATGTGATGGTGCTTATCGACATGAATGATGACGTTATTTGAACGAATAAAAAGGGAAAGACTTGAATTGTAAAATGTGCCCAAGTGTCAAGAACTATTTAATAAATGAGGCTGTTTGTGCCATGTAATAAAAGATGGGAAAGAGATGTTAATTGAGTGGACAGTTGAAAGAGGTTATGTCTCAAGTGAGATGGCTTAGCCGATCAGGCCGAGATCGGATGCCATGCTGTACACATGGTGGCATTTGTATTGGGATTATTGAATTACATTGTGGATATGGATATGTCTCACTTGAGATGGCTTAGCCGGTCGGGCCGAGACCGGACTTTGTGTAAAAACACAGTGGCATTGTGAGTTGTGGCTTTGGCACTAAAAATTATTAATCTAAGAAGATGGAAAGATTGAATTGGAAACTATGTGACCCTTACTTGGTGTTTTCTTTGTATTTCTATGAAACTCTTATTGATTATTATGACTGCCTTCTCTTTCTTTCACTGTTCATTCTGCTAAGATTGGTGTTTGCCATACATACTAGTACTATTCGACAGTACTAACATCCCTTTTGCCGGGGGCGCTACATCTTTGAATGGATATAGGTGGTTCCATTGCAAATATTGTCGATCGCAGATAGGTGGTGCTCTCCTTCTCTCCTCACAGCAGTCTTGGTGAGCCCCATTTCTCCCAGGGGTCATGTAGTCCTTCTTTTGTATAAGTTTTCATATTTTGAGGTTTAACCGGGGCCTTGTTGTCGGCATTGTCATGTTGCTCTTTTGTACTCTTAGAGGCTTTGTAGACGTTTATGTGGGTCATGTATGTATGTTGGGGTGGTCGTTGGATCGAGTTGTATTTTGGGAACTCAACTATGGCATAATGTATATAAGGAAAAATGAACTAGCAACGTTTATATATTTATATAACTGATCCCCCTGTTTTACAAATGGTGATGCGATCCCTTTTTGGATTATGAATGAGTCGGGTAGGAAAGGTTTAATAGGCTTGCTCGACCGGGTTTACTCGGTTGAGCACCGATCGCACTCCCCGAGGTTGGGGCGTGACAAACTTGGTATCAGAGCCTAAGATTTTAAAGTGTCCTAGGATGTCTCGGAGCCGTGTCTAGTAGAGCCCTTCTTATCGGTGTGTTGTCGACCACATCTATAATTAGGGGGCTACTTGGACATCTAAGAATGATACCCTTCATTGTTGTTCTATATCGTGCGATAGAGCGGAACATGAGGTTGTTTTCCCCTAACTCGTACATTGTTCTTACTTTCAGTAAATTGTACCTAAGAAGAGAGCGAGAGTTGGCCAAGAAGCCAATACCACCCCAAGAGTGGTTGTTGATCCCTTACTTGATAATGCGGGTGAGGATAATCCCCCTTCTATCACACTGCCTGATTCATCTATTCCAGAACATACTGCCGCAGTTCCTACACCCGCGGAGGGTGCCACAATCTCTCCCGCCATATATGTTCCACCTCCAGCCCCAGCTCCAGGTCCCGGTATTTCTGATGGGGATCATAGGGGAGCTATTCAGATGCTGACTCAATTAGTAGCTTCTCAGGCCCAGAGGTCAAATGTTGCACCCACCTTATTTAGCTCGCAAAAGGATTCTTTTGGTTCCTGGGTAAACAGGTTCCTTCAGTTAGACCCTCCAGTGTTCACAGGTACTGATCCCGAGGCAGACCCTCATGATTTTATTGATGAGATGCATAAGACTCTCCAAGTTATGCGTGCTACGGAGACAGAAGGAGTAGAGTTGGCCTCTTATCGTCTGAAAGGGGTGGCATATTCCTGGTTTGAGATGTGGGAAGATTCCCGTGAGGAGGGGAGCCCTCCGGCGAGATGGAGTGAGTTCGCGGATGCCTTCATAGACCATTTCTTGCCTGCCGAGACTAAGGCAGACCGTGCTGTGGAGTTTGAGACCCTTAAATAGGGTAGTAGGAATGTGTGGGAGTATCACATGGAGTTCATGCGCCTGTCGAAGTATGCTGTTCATATGATGTTGACTATGGAGGCAAGAGTGCATCGATTTGTGTAGGGCCTTAGCCCTTTGGTTATTAATGAGGCTGCCACAGCTGCTCTAAATTCTGACATGAACTATCGGAGTATGGTGGAATTTTCCCAAGCTACGGAGGCTTGAAATTTAAAGCTCAGGATGGAACAGGAAAGTAGTAGTAGGGCCTGATCAGCAGGCAACCTTGGGAATTCATTCAGAGGTGGGAGATCAGCTTTTCGGGGAGGATCATTAGGGCCGTTCCAGTCTTATGCTCAGTCTTCAGCTAGTGCCCCACCATCGGGGCACGGTCAGCAGCAGTAGAGTCGCTTTAGGCCCGGTCAGGGCAGCAGGGGGTCCCACCATCAGGCCCGATCAGGAGGGAGATTCCAGCAGCAGCAGAGGGCCCCATGCCCTAAGTATGGGAGGATACATTCGGGAGTCTGCTACCTAGACATGCCAGTATGTTACGGATGCAGAATGATAGGTCATATTCAGAGGGAGTGTCGTGCATCTCGCCAGGGTACAGGCAGGGGCACAACTCAGTCATCCAGTCCTACAGCTGCCACATCTTCAGCACACCCTCCAGCTCAAGGCTCTTCAGCACCCGCAGGGCGTGGTACAGCTAGGGGTGGTGAACAGAGTTCGGGAGGACCCAGCCGATTCTATGCTATGAGTGGTCGACAGAGTGCGGAGGCTTCCCCAGATGTCATCACAGGTATATTGACCGTTAAATCTCATGATGTGTATGCCCTTATTGATCCCGGATCTTCTTTGTCCTTTGTTACTCCTTATGTTGCTACGAGCTTCGAGGTAGAACCAGAACAACTTCATGACCCGTTCTCTGTATCTACCCTAAAATTACGGTCGCGCGGGTTTATAGAGATTGTGTTGTCACGGTGCATGGTCGGGATACCATGGCCGATCTTATTAAACTAGGGATGATTGATTTTGATGTAATAATGGTAATGGATTGGCTTTATTCATGTTTTGCCAAACTAGATTGCCGAGCCAGAATCATGAGACTTGAGTTTCCTAATGAGCCAGCTGTTGAGTGGGAGGGGAATAATGTTATTCCTAAAGGTAGGTTTATTTCTTACTTTAAGGCCACAGAGATGAGCATGAAGGGGTATATTTATCATTTGGTCCGAGTTACTGACACCACTGTTGAGGTGCCTACCCTTGAATCTGTACCAATTGTGAATGAATTCCCCGATGTCTTTCCGGATGAGCTCCCTGTAATTCCTCCAGATAGGGAGATTGATTTTGGGATTGATGTGATGCCAGGCATGCAACCTATATCCATTCCACCTTATAGAATGGCGTCGGTAGAATTAAAAGAGTTAAAGGAACGATTAAGGGATTTGCTAGAGAAAGGTTTCATCCAATTGAGTGTGTCACCTTGGGTCGCACTGGTTCTCTTTGTCAGAAAGATGGATCGCTGCGGATGTGTATTGATTACCGGCAACTCAACAAAGTCACAATCAAAAACAAGTACCCATTGCCTAGAATAGATGATTTGTTTGATCAATTACAAGGTGCTAAGTTCTTCTCCAAAATTGATTTGCAGTCTGGGTACCATCAATTCAAGGTGAGGGAACAGAATATTCCAAAAATAGTTTTTAGAACCCGGTATGGACACTTTGAATTTTTGGTAATATCTTTCGGGCTAACAAATGCCCCGGCAGCTTTCATGAATCTTATGAATCGAGTCTTCAAGCCATTCCTCGACTCCTTTGTGATAGTATTCATTGATGACATCCTTGTGTATTCACGAAGTCAAGAGGATCACGCCGATCACCTCAGGGGAGTTCTGCAAACTCTTCACCAACACCATTTGTATGCAAAGTTCTTGAAATGTAAATTTTGGCTTGAATCTATCACATTCCTGAGTCATGTCGTCTCCGGAGAAGGAATTAAGGTTGATCCTCAAAAGATTACAGCGGTGAAGGATTGGCCTAGACCTACTAGTCCAACAGAGATTCGCAGTTTCTTGGGTTTGGCCGGGTATTATAGGAGGTTCGTGGAGGGGTTCTCCACTCTTGCCTTTCCATTGACTAAATTAACGCAGAAGGAGGTTAAGTTCCAGTGGTCCGATGCTTGTGAAAGGAGTTTCCAGGAATTGAAATCAAGATTGACTTCGGCTCCGGTATTGACCCTACAAGAGGGTACCGAGGGGTTTGTGGTGTATTATGATGCTTCAAGGATCGGTCTTGGGTGTGTATTAATGCAACATGGTAAGGCAATAACATATGCTTCAAGGCAACTTAATAATCCTGAAAAGAACTATCCAACTCATGATTTAGAGCTTGCGGCGGTGGTTTTTGCATTAAAACTTTGGCGTCATTATTTGTATGGAGTTCATGTAGATGTATTCATGCACCATAAGAGTCTTCAATACATTTTCAAGCAGAAGGAATTGAACTTAAGGCAGAGAAGGTGGCTTGAGTTGCTCAAAGATTATGACATCAATATTTTGTATCATCCAGGGAAAGCTAATGTGGTGGCGGATGCTCTTTGTCAGAAATATATGGGTAGTTTGGCTCACTTGGAGGCATGTCAAAGGCCCTTGGCCCGGGAGGTTCACCAGTTGGCCGATTTGGGAGTTCGTCTTACGGACTCTAGTGAAGGGGGAGTGATTGTGCGGAATAGGGCAGAATCATCGCTTGTGACGGAGATCAAGGAGAAGCAATACATTGATCCAGTGTTGGTGTAGATGAAGGAAGGGATTCATAAGCATAAGACTACAGATTTTTCTCTTGGCATGGATGACGGTACATTACGGTACCAAGGACGACTATGTGTTCCAAACGTAGATGGTCTTCGGGAAAGAATCATGGAAGAAGCTCATACTTCTAGATATTCTATGCACCCAGGTTCTACAAAAATGTATCATGATATCAAGGAAGTTTACTGGTGGAATGACATGAAGAGGAGTGTGGCAGACTTTGTGGCAAAATGTTCAAATTGTTAACAAGTGAAGGCCGGGCATCAAAGGCCCGGTGGGTTAGCACAGAGTATAGAAATTCCAATGTGGAAATAGGAAATGATCAATATGGATTTTGTGGTAGGGTTACCATGCACTCCGCATAATTTTGACTCAATTTGGGTGATCGTGGATCGACTCACGAAATCAGCACACTTCTTGCCTGTTAAATCCACCGACACTGCAGACCAATATGCTCAATAGTATATCAAGGAAATAGTCAGGCTTCATGGCACTCCCGATTCTATCATTTCCGATCGAGGGGCCCAATTCACAACTAATTTCTGGAAGAAATTTTAGCAAGGTTTGGGTACGCAGGTAAATCTTAGCACAACCTTCCATCCACAAACTGACGGGCAAGCAGAGCAGACTATTCAGACGCTAGAGGACATGTTGCGTGGGTGTGTGCTTAACTTCAAAGGTAGCTGGGATGATCATTTGCACCTCATAGAATTTTCTTATAACAACAGCTTCCATGCTAGTATTCAGATGGCGCCGTTTGAGGCCTTGTATGGTAGAAGATGTAGATCGCCGGTTAGGTGGTTCGAGGTTGGAGAAGCTGACAGAGTCGTCAAAAATCCTACTCGGATGTTCGTCACAGAGACTTAGAGTTCAAAGAAGATGATTGGGTGTTCTTGAAGATATCTCCCATGAAGGGGATCGTGTGGTTTGGAAAGAAAAGGAAATTAAGTCCGAGGTATGTCGGGCCGTATAAAATCATTCAAATGATAGGTCAGGTGGCGTACAAGCTTGAACTACCACCTGAGATGTCATTAGTACACCCTGTATTCCATGTGTCCATGTTGAAGAAGGTAGTTGGAGATCCGTCCGCTATTGTGTCGGTTGAGACCATCGAGGTTAGTGAAGAATTGTCATATCAAGAAATTCCGGTTGCTATTCTTGATAGGCAGGTCCGAAAGTTAAGAAATAAAGAAATTGCATCCGTGAAGGTGTTATGGAGAAACCAACAAGTCGAAGAAGCTACTTGGGAAGCCGAGAATGAAATGAAAGAAAAGTACCCTTATTTGTTTGAAAAGCCGTGTAATAGTTCTATGAAGTTGTTTCCCCTAAAGTTTGTATTGCTTGTTCGGCTAATATAAAGACACTCCTTTCTAGCTATATGTCCCCCATGAGGCTTCGGTTGGTGTTATTTTGCATTTTTTTGTGTCATTTAATTCTATATATGTTGCTTAGGTGTGCTTTGGTGGCTCTCTGGCATGTGGATAGGCCTAAATACAAGGAAAACTCTGGCGAAATTTTTACGAAGTTAGGAAGTTAGGCAAATTTGGGGCTGATGGTATATGGCATAACTGAAACTGTGTTAAGTATACCTTGATCTTCATTCGAGGACGAATGATCTTAAGTGGGGGAGGATGTAAGGACCTGTAAAAGTTTTAACCAGAAGAACGCATATCTGCGGCCCATTATGCAGCCGCATAATCACTCTGCGAACCGTATAATGGCCGCAGAGTGAAGCAGTAAGTTTGGCCAACTTGAGGTCAGTTTTGCGGTCGATTATGTGACCCCATAATCGATATGCGGACCGCATCTCGATCGCATAATCCCTCTTGAGTTTTTGCGGAGGGAGTTCTGTGGTGCATTATGTGATCGCAGAACTAGTATGCGGACCGCATACTGGTCGCATACCTTGGCCGTAAGTCCAGGCCCCTAAGGGCCATTTCTGCGGTCACTTTGCGAACCGCATAACCTTTATGCGGTCGCATATGCGACCACATACCTGTGTCGGGGCACAATTTTTCTTAATTTAAAACCCGACCCCCATTCCGTTAAAACACCCATTTAGTCCATTTTGAAGCTCATTTCTCATATTTCTAGTGTGAGAGAGAGAGGGTTCAAGAGGGAGGGCCTAATTTTCATCAATTGATCTTCAACAATCACTCAAGGCTTGGAAATACTCAAGTAGAGTACCAAATTCTTCATCCAAAAAGGTGAGATTTCATCACCCCAGCTCTTAATTTCAAACATAGCTATAATGGGGTTACTAGGGCAATACTTCATGGGTATGAGAGTGGTTCATCTTGCATGCATGTGATAAAGAGTGTGGGAAAAATAAAGAGTGAACTAGAACTATGAACATTTTCCTAATTTTGGTTCAATTTGTATATTGCTAAAATAGATTGCAGTTGCTGAAGGTTCCGGATAATTGTAGAGTCTAAATAAGCGCAATTGAGGTATGTATGGATAACTCTTTTCTTCCTAGAATCGAACTCCTGGTGTCCGAATAATTGGTGTAAGTTCCGACTTGATCTTACTAGAATTGTTTGCCTTAGTGTGTTGGGTTGAAAGATTCATGTTCCCTAATTATTTTAGATATTTACCATGCCATCATGCAATTTGAGAACGTAACTATGATTTTTCCAAGCTCCTTCCATTATGTGTGCAACGCCTTATGTAATGGTGCTTATCAACATGAATGATGACGTTATTTGAACGAATAAAAAGGGAAAGACTAGAATTGTAAAATGTGCCCAAGTGTCAAGAACTATTTACTAAATGAGGCTGTTTGTGCCATGTAATGAAAGATGGGAAAGAGATGTGAATTGAGTGGACAGTTGAAAGAGGTTATGTCTCAAGTGAGATAGCTTAGCCGATCGGGCCGAGATCGGATGCCATGCTGTACACATGGTGGCATTTGTATTGGGATTATTGAATTACATTGTGGATATGGATATGTCTCACTTGAGATGGCTTAGCCGGTCGGGCCGAGACCGGACTTTGTGTAAAAACACAGTGGCATTGTGAGTTGTGGCTTTGGCACTAAAAATTATTAATCTAAGAAGATGGAAAGATTGAATTGGAAACTATGTGACCCTTACTTGGTGTTTTCTTTGTATTTCTATGAAACTCTTATTGATTATTATGACTGCCTTCTCTTTCTTTCACTGTTCATTCTGCTAAGATTGGTGTTTGCCATACATACTAGTACTATTCGACAGTACTAACATCCCTTTTGCCGGGGGCGCTACATCTTTGAATGGATATAGGTGGTTCCATTGCAAATATTGCCGATCACAGCTAGGTGGTGCTCTCCTTCTCTCCTCATAGCAGTCTTGGTGAGCCCCATTTCTCCCAGGGGTCATGTAGTCCTTCTTTTGTATAAGTTTTCATATTTTGAGGTATAGCCGGGGCCTTGTTGCCGGCATTATCATGTTGCTCTTTTGTACTCTTAGAGGCTCCGTAGACATTTATGTGGGTCATGTATGCATGTTGGGGTGGTCGTTGGATCGAGTTGTATTTTAGGAACTCAACTATGGCATAATGTATATAAGGAAAAATAAACTAGCAATGTTTGTATATTTATATAACTAATCCCCCCTGTTTTACAAATGGTGATGCGATCCCTTTTTGTATTATGAATGAGTTGGGTAGGAAAGGTTTAATAGACTTGCTCAACCGGTTTCACTCGGTTGAGCGCCGGTCGCGCTCCCCGAGGTTGGGGCGTGACAAATAGAGTAACCCAGAATTGTGGATGTATTGGTAGAGTTAGTTGACGTTTCCGAAGGATAGAGCAAACATGGTAATATATTTCCTTATGAGTCACCTCGATAGTACACCCTAAAATAGTTCAACTAGATATGAGTACTACAAAGATACGCACTGGAAGTCTGGAATGGATAAATATTACCTTAGTATGGCTCCCATCCCTAGTAGAAAGAGAATGTTAGGCAATTCGAGGAGCCAATGGATGGAGAAAGAGGGGATAAAAGCAAAAGAATGTTTTGTTCGAGTTTTTAGAATGAAGTGATAGACAGAAATATTAGCAGGAAAATAAGAAGAGAGTTAATAAAGCAGTATGAGTAAAATGTGGTACATGGATGACAACGGTAGATCAAAAAGATGACAATATTACACAGTCTATTGTCAAGTGAAGGGAAAAACGAGAGGTGACAGGCCTTGAGACAATAAAAGAGTACATGCCATAAAGTCATATCCTCACTTCGAAAAATAAGTTCATGATTCCAACTCAACTACCGGAAGGAAACGTTAGACCCTAGAATAATAGAAATCAGTATGGGCTGGTGAACAAGATAAACTAAACATAAATTAGGGACTGAGTGACTTGATAATAGTCAGCATCATGAGAATTTCAGATTTGCGTTCCGGCGATAATAGAATGGACAACAGAAGACGATTCATGAGAAATTCAGAAAATGGTCATTCAGGAAGATGCTTCCCTAAAGCAAGTAATATGAGCAAAGTTAATCTTAAGGGACTGTATGTGCCAGTTATGCTAAGTGTCACCCTCGTGAGTAAGGAATTTTATTATCTTTGATAAAGAAGGATTACCGCAAAGCGAGTAAGGGTCATCGATGATGTGAGAAGATGCCAAAGATGAAGAGGTAAAATATCTACAGGTAGATCCTCGTGGCTTCAGGTCTTAGTACTCCCCTAAAGGGGGGAATAATATGGAGTGATGTGGCATTAAGTCGGAATTAAGTGGTTCTAGTGACTATGGAATGGTAAAAGAAGAATGCGATAAAAATGAAAAAGGAATGACATGTCACTTATCCAAATCAGCTATATGCTACGATTCCAGAATATTGTGCAAGCATGACGTCAAGGAGAAGAAGTAAGGGTTCCTGCCCGAGCTGTTATTAATAAATAAGGAGCCAGTGCGAGACGTAAGTTAAGACAAAGGAAATAACCCGAGAAATATTATGCTAAATATTGAGATGAGAATGGGCCAATGAGTAGTTAGTAATTGATCAGGAAGAGCCTAGTTATGGCTAAACAGGAGGTTACAGACGAGTCAGCAGATCGTGTAAAATAAACATAGAAAAACCCAATATAGTGAATTCAGCCTCGCAGTTATGATATCGTGATCATTGAGAAATATTTAGATAGGAGTTGGTGTAGTTAAAGGTACCATATGAGTGTTACAGAGATAAAAGAGAGTGCCACTAGGAAGTCAGTCAAAATATCAAGTTCAGAAGCAACCAGAGCACAAGGGGGTGGAAGTAAATAACTACGGATAATTATAGGCAAGGAAGGACATCAAAAGGTCCGTCGAGTATGCAATGTAATAAGCTCACAGCTTTATAAGAGTCAGAGGATCCTCTCTAAATACTATAATGAAAGACTAGTTGAGGAAGTAAGGAAGAAGGCTTCAACCTAAGCTCAGATAAGCTAAGCATGCACGCAATAAGAGGGCAAAAAGACCAGGAAAATTAATTGCTTACATTTGAAGAAAGTTCAGATAGAACGAAAGGAATTATTTGATTAATGATCAGCCGTAAAAGACTCCGGTATGAGTTAAAAAAAAGGAATTGGGTCCAGGTCATAGACAAAGGATTGAATCATTACAAGATTGTATCATGGTTTTCCATAGCATCCATGAAAGGCTAAAGTAATAACTAAATTCCATGAGCCACAGATCGGAAGATAGCTTAAGCCTACATAAAGGCTGATCAGAAGGAAAAGGAAACTAAAGAGTTACATCAACCAAGTGAATCATGAGTCTGATTATTGGCCCCAAACAATTATAGAAATCATATTAAGAACATTGCAGAATCGCTCTTAATATTAGAGGTACAAGAGAGTACAACAACCATATTCTATAATAACCCCACGATAAAGCCAGTTAGAAGGGTACCAACCTCATAAGAAGTCAGTATGAAGCTCTCACCGGATTGTGTAAGGAGGTACAAGTATTATAATAGAGCTTCAAGTTGTGGATGTGAATCATACCTATGTGGAAGGGAGGTCATGAAAGAGGTAGAATATATAATGTAAGATTTTTAAGGCAAGTAAGGTAAAGGTGAACAACATACGAGATACTCAAATGCAGAAGGTTGTGAATAGTCCAGACTTTAGATAAAAGTCTAGAAACGCGGGGATTCAGTATCCAGTAATAAACTCGGGATCCTAAGAAGATTGAGGCAGTTCATAACTAGCCTAGACCTACTTCAACTACAGAGATCCGAAGTTTCCTGGGTTTGGCGAGTTAATATCGTCGATTTGTGGAGGGGTTTTCATCGATAGCTGCCCCATTGACTAGATTGACCCAGAAGGGTGCCACATTCAGATGGTCTGATGAGTGTGAGCTGAGCTTTTAGAAGCTCAAAACTGCTTTGACTATGTCGCCAGTGTTGGTGTTGCCTACAGGTTCAGGATCTTACACTGTGTATTATGATGCATCTCGTATTGGGCTCGGTGTAGTATTGATGCAGGATAGCAGGGTGATTGCATACGCATCGTGACAGTTGAAGGTTCATGAGAATATTTAACATGTTTATGACTTAGAGTTAGCAGCCATTGTTCATACACTGAAGATTTAGAGGCATTATCTTTACGGCGTGTCATGTGAGGTATTCACGGATCATCGGAGTCTACAGTACTTGTTCAAGCAGAAGGATCTTAACTTGAGGTAGAAGAGGTGGTTAGAGATGTTGAAATACTATGATATCACCATTGTGTATCATCCTGGGAATGCCAATGTGGTGGCCGATACATTGAATACAAAGGTTGTGTGTATGGGTAGCCTTGCGTACATTCCTGTTGGTGAGAGGCCGCTAGCATCAGATGTTCAGGCTTTGGTCAATAAGTTCATGAGATTAGATATTTCAGAGACCAGTCGTGTTCTAGCTTGCATAGTCTCTCGGTCTTCCTTGTATGAGCGCATCATAGAGCATCAGTATAATGACCCTCATTTGCTTTTCCTTAAGGACACAGTGCAGCATGGTGGTGCCAAGCAGGTTACTGTTGGATATGATGGGGTTTTGCAGATGCATGATCGTATTTGTGTGCCCAATGTGGATGTGCTTCGTGAGTTGATTCTTGAAGAGGCCTATAGTTCCCGATATTCTATTCATCTAGGTGTCGCCAGGATGTATCAGGACTTGCGGTATCATTATTAGTGGAGGAAGATGAATAAGGATATAGTTACATATGTAGCTCGGTGTCTCAATTGTCAGCAAGTAAAGTACGAGCTTTAGAGGCCTGATGGTTTGCTTTAGATGCTAGAGATTCCTGTATCACTATGGATTTTGTTGTTGGACTCCCACAAACTCAGAAGAAGTTCGACACAATAAGGGTTATTGTGGATAGGTTTACCAAGTCGGCACATTTCAACCTAGTGGCAGTTACTTATTCTTCAGAGCGGTTAGCTAAGATTTACACCTGCGAGATCGACTGTCTTCACGGTGTGCCCGTGTCTATCATTTCTGATCGATGTATGCATTTCACCCCGCACTTCTGGAGGGCCGTACAACATGAGTTAGGCATGTGGGTTGAGTTGAGTATATCATTTCACCCCAGACGGATAGACAGTCTGAACGCACTATTCAGATATTAGAGAATATGTTTCGTGCTTGCATTATGGATTCCAGGGGTACTTGGAATCAGTTCTTGCCGCTTGCGGAGTTTGCGTACAACAACAACTACCAGTCGAGCATTCAGATGGCTCCCTGTGAGGCATTATATGGGAGGCGGTGTTGTTCGCCAGTTGGATGGTTCGAGTCCGGAGAGGCTCGGTTGTTGGGTACCGATTTAGTTCAGGATGCCTTGGATAAGGTCAAGATTATTCAGGATCGACTTCGCACCTCTCAGTCTACGCAGAAGAGTTATGCCGACAGTAGAGTTTGTGATGTTGCATTCATGGTTAGAGAGAGGGCATTGCTCTGGGTTTCACCCATGAAGGGTGTGATGAGGTTCGGAAAGAAGGGCAAGTTGAGCCCTAGGTGTATCAGACCCTTTGAGATTCTTGAGAGAGTGGGGTGAGGTGGCCTACAGGATGGCATTGCCACCTAGTTTATCAACAGTCCATCTAGTGTTTCATGTGTCCATGCTTCGAAAGTATCACGGTGATCTGTCCCATGTGTTAGATTTCAGCTCAGTCCAATTGGACAAGGTTTTGACTTATGAGGAGGAGTCGGTGGTTATTCTAGTTCGACAGGTCTGGCAAATGAGGTCTAAGAGTTATCCTTCAGTTCGAGTGCAGTGGAGAGGTTAGCCGATCGAGGCATCCACATGGGAGACTGAGTCGAACATGCAGAGTAGATATCCATACCTTTTCACCAGTCCATGTACCTTTCTGTGTCTGTTTGAGGACGAACATTTATTTTTGAGGTGGAGAATGTGATGATATGATAGGTCATTTATAGTTTTACCCTTCATTTATGAGTTCCAAGACCTCGAATAGCTCTGTTTAGCCTTTCTCAATTTGCATGCACAGTTTGTGTCCTTTTTCGTAAAATTTATATGTGAATAATTTATAAAAATGTGAAATATTTCCTTAAAACTCATTTGAGTTGACTACGGTCAATATTTTGTATAAATGGACCCGGATCAATATTTTGACAGTTCCGGTGGATCCGTCTATGATTCGGGATATGGGCGTATACCCGGAATCTAATTCGGAAGTCCCTACTTGATTTAACGTAATTTGGTTAAAAACTGGTAATTTGAAGGTTAAAAGAATTTTTAAGTTTGACCGTAGGTTGAATTTATTATAACCGAGTTTGGATTTCGGTTCCGGAACATGGAATCGGTTCATTTCTGTATTTATGACTTGTCTGTAAATTTTGGTGCAAAACAGAGTTGATTTGACATGATTCGGATGTCCGGTTGTAAAGTTTCATGTTCTTGAGTTTCTTTGAAAACATCATTCATTTTGAATTCCGATTCGTAGTTCTAGGTGTTATTTTGATGTTTTGATCGCGTGACCAAGTTCGTATGATGTTATTACACTTGTGCTAATGTCTGGTTTGGAGCCCGAGGGGCTCGAGTGAGTTTCAGATATGCTACAGAGTAGTTTTAGATATAGAAGAATAGTTGATGACCCTTTGTTGCTGGTGTAGTTTGCAGACCTCACAATTGCGAGGTGGGGGATCACATTTGCGACGTCTGGCCAAGTCTATCATGATCGCATTTGCAAACATTTTGTTCACAATTGCGAATAGGGTCTAGGAACAACAGAGATCACAATTGCGATCAATTGATCGCTTTTGCGAAGTTTAGTGTTCGCATTTGCGAACAAATCATCGCAGTTGCGATGACAATAGATATATGGGTTTCTTCGTATTTGCGAACCACAGGTCACATTTGCGATAAAGCTGAGAAGACGGGATTTAGCTCATTTCTCACAAACCCTCAACCCTAAACGCCCTAGAGGCGATTTTCTAAGAGCATTTTCTTCCCTAAAACATTGGTAAGCAACTTTAATCTATTTATTTTCAATTACCCATTATTACTTTCCAAGTATTTTCAACATTAAATCTAGGATTTTCATGGTAGAAGTTAGGGATTTGGGTAGAATTGGGTTTTTTTTTTATATAATTGGGATTTAGACCTCAAATTGAGGTCGTATTTCGAAACTAATCACATAATCGGGCTCGGGGTGAATGGATAATCGGATTGTGGTACGAATCTCGAGTTTTGACCAAGCGACCGGGGTTGACTTTTGTTAATTTTTGGGGAAAAGGTAAAGATCTTAACTTTATGTATTGTAATTGATTTTTCTAGCATTGTTTGTTGTTATTAAGTCGATTTTGGTTGGCTTCGATTGGTTCAGAGGCGAATTTTAGAGGAAAGGCCCTAGTTGAGCTTTGATTTGCTTGCGGAGCGAGGTAAGTATTAGGTCTAACCTTGATTTGAGAAAATTAAGAACCCGTGAAGCACATGTTGTGTGAAATACATGTGTAACGGCGTATATGTGAGGTGACGAGTGTATATACACCGTCAAAGTAATTGTTTCCATGCTTTCCTGTATTTCATTAATTATTTTATTCTGTGTCTTATATATTACATGCTTTAATTGCTTTCTATGCCTTAACTTGTTACTTGTCACTTATTACTCTTGTATTAAAATGTTCATTTCTTCCATGATTAATTGCTACTTGCCTTAATTGTCTTACTTATACACTTTAACTGTCATATATTTGGCTTGTCTTGTTGCTTTGTATCAATCGTAATATTCGTTCATTTGGTACGTGGTTCCTTATTATTTTGCTTTCATATTCATTAATCGTAGAGATTCTTGTGAATTGAGTTGTTGAATTGATTACCTTTATTGATTTTGTTTATGGACTGGGTTGCACGCCACAATGGGTGGAATAAGGGAGGATTGATATTGATATGGTAGGATCGGGTTGTACACCGCAAGGGATGTTATATGTAGTTTTGATATGGTGAAATAAAGGAGGATTATGATATTAATTCTGATTATATGGTGGGATCGGGTTGCATGCCACAATGGATTTTATATGTTATTCTTGATATTTATATGGTAAAATAAGGGAGGATTGTATTTGTACGGTGAGATCAGGTTGCGCGCCGCAACGGATTGTGTGTAATGTATTCATTGTTGTATTATGTTAGCTTCGAGTACTTTCATATGAGCTTCTGAGGGATGATATTTCTGGATTAACTGATTTCAAGGATTGAGTTGTTTTCATTAGTTTGCGGCTTCGTCGTTATTTTCTGTTTTCTTTTCCTACTATTATTATTATTATTATTATTATTATTATTATTATTATTATTATTATTATTATTATTATTATTATTATTATTATTATTATTATTATTATTATTATTATTATTATTATTATTATTATTATTATTATTATACTGCGTACAGATTATTGTAAGTGACCCGCTTTAGCCTCGTCATTACTTCGTCACCGGCGACTTTGTCGGATTCCGACCAATGGCGTATAGGGTCGAGGCTAATGTCAAGATCTATCGATTCATGTGGATATTGAATGGTGGTGATGGCTGAAACTCCGTGAAGTTCAAAAGTAATAAAAGGGCCTAAGGTTTCAGATTTGGGATTTTGAGAGATTGGTGAGGATTTGAAAGATTTGGATTGTAAATATGGAAAGAGGAGGAGGAAATGAGAACGGTGATATAATTTTTGTGGGGTTTGGTGGTGGTCGATGGAAGCGGGTGATGGAGCAAAGGTGATGCTGCTGTGGGGAGAGAGGGCGGTGAGACAAAGGGAGGGAGGAGAGAGAAGAGATTAGAGTTTGGGGCTTGAGAAATGAAGAAAAATTCTATTTTTTTTTTGTTGTTTTTATATTTAAAATCAGATTCAATTTGGACTATTCTGTCGCCGACGAAACAGATCTTGTGGCTAGCCACTAGAATTATTTTTGGGTTATAAAATGCACATTGCAATTTTGGGATATCGGATGATATATGTTTGGGCCGATGGGCTATGAATGAATTTTTCGATATAAATTTGAGTCAAAATTTTAAATCCTTAGAACTTCACTTTGATGGCACGACCCGATCAAAGAGTACTGAATATAAAAAGCTATAGCATGTATTTTAAGTTTTAGATTTTCAAATATTGAACCATCAAAATGTCACTATGTGTCAACGTATCAATCAAATCAGGTTTTATTATTCGACTTTTACTCAAACATTTATCTAAAATATTTTATTTTTGATAAGTTTACTCCATAGCTATATATTGTATATTTGATTATTTACTACATTAAAAATGTCAACTATAAAATATATATGAAGTGTTTTCTTTTTTGTAACAAAAACTTAAGGCCTTTCGTTATGGTTTAGCTTTAGGCAGCAATGATATTGAGCCGCCTCTGGTTGTAAATTGATAGTGTAGACAGCGTTTAGCAACATGCGCTATATCTTTGGTGAAGGTTGAGTAAAATGGGTCCAGATTTAAGGTGGTGTAGATATTCAATAGGAACAAATTCAAGTTGAAAAAAGGCGGACTAGTTTAATTTTGAGGACATGTCTTTGGCCTTTTTTTTTCTTCCCTTTAAAGGAGCCTTTTCAAATGTATTCATGGTTTGTCAAATACTTATTATTATTATTATTATTATTATTATTATTATTATTATTATTATTATTATTATTATTATTATTATTATTATTATTATTATTATTATTATTATTATTATCTTAGAGTTACGGCATCAAACTCTTAGAAACTCACAAATTTCTTGCATTTGCATCTATAGTCTTATCTAATTTGAGTCAGTTTTACCCTCTTTTTCTGATTCATTCTAAAATTTAAATGAAACTTTAGTAGTGTATTATTGTAGTTCCGATATTTAAAAAATACAAAGACTGTTACTGTAAACTTCTTCCATCTTAAAGACAATGTGGATGAATGGAGATACATATACTTATTCAGGTAAGAAGAAATGAAGAGGGCAAGTTGGGGGGGGGGGGGGAAGTAAGGAAGATATAAATTTACGTATTTATTTTTTGGATTTTTCATTTTAACGAAGTTTGATTGATTAAATTTTTATGTACAATGACTAATATCACATGTTGGTCTTTCATGTAATTATTTATATTTTTGGCATTAGTCACGAAAATTGAAGGAGAGATCTTCTTTGTGATTTTATTGTTGACAATAAAACTTTTTATCTTTTAATATTTTATTTATGCTTTTGATACTATAGAGATCACAAGGTAATTTTTTTTTGGACCTTATCCAACTTTACTCCAAAGTGAAGTGATTGTTAAGTTAAATACAAAGGTAAAAATAATGAAAATCCAAGGAAGATCGTAGTGAAATTTTAGACGATTTCTAAAAGCTTTATTATGCGGTTCAATAGTTAGAAACCAGCTTCTTTGAAATATATACATAGTTTGACCAATTTTCTAAAATCGGCTTATTTTGAGTATATTTTTTTTCAAAAATATTTTTGGTGAGAAATAATTTATGTTTGGCTAATTAATTCAAAAAATACTTATGAGTAGTAATTAGTGTTTGGCAAAACTTTTAAAAAAAAATTTAAGTGTATTTTTCTCAAACGTACTTTCAAAAAAGTGCTTTTGGAAGAAGCTATTTTTTTCTATTTCTACTCAAAAATACTTTTTTTTGTTAATTTTAAAAGTTTGATCAAATACTTCAACTTAAAAAAAAAAAAACCTTTTTTGAAAGAAAAAAAAATATTTTTGACCTTAGAAAAAATTGGCGAAAGCTATAAGACTACTGTATTGTTTTTGACCTTAGAAAAAGTGATAGTGATAAGCTCTCAAAAGCTCATCATTAATTCAATTATGCAAACGGTCTAATCAAGTTTATCGAAAAAGAAGTACAGTATTGTATAGCACATTTACAGTTTGATTCTTAGCCTATTGGTTTAGCTAGCGTTTGGCCATAAATTTTCAAATTTGTTTTGAAAAATCTGATTTGGGTGAAGTTTGGTTTGAAGATGAAAATGTGTTTGGACATGATTTTTCAAAACATATTTCACTTTTTATTTGAAAAAACATGAAACATTACTTATATCCACAAGTTCTAAAAACTATCACAAATACCCAATAGTATCATTATCACAAACCATAGCCCTGAACTTAAATAAGTTTGGTACAGAATTATTATTTTTGTAATGAACTATATAAATCATTAATTACAGTGAAATCCTATTAGAAAATTACGACTCCTAATTAAGAAGAAAAAGTTAACTGATATGAGTGTTCAGAAAGTCATTTAGCCTTCAAATCAGAAGCAAAAGTAAGATGCACAAAGGATTGAGCTGATAAGGGAACATATTCATCAAATATTTAGTTGGTCATAATAAATGTGGGCTCTTTTATAAATTATAAAAGTTTGGGGTAATATTTAAAAAAATTTAAAAATGTAACAATCATGTTTTGGCCCAAAAATTGGTGATTTTGGGATTTGGGATTTGGGATTTTGCCAAAATATGAGCAAAATCTATGGCCAAACATGTGTTTGCCAAATAAATCCAAATTTATTTTGGCAAAACTCATGGCCAAACGGGTCCTTAGAATACCTGTACAATCCAACAGGTCCACAACTTCAAGCCCCGTTACCACGTGATTTTTAACAATACATAAATTATTTTTGTTCGAGTAAACCTATTTTATTTTTGTCCATTCTAAAAAGAGTAATCCCTTTTTAAATTTAAAAAGGAGAACCCTCTCCAAGAAAAAAAAAAAATACCACTTGGGATAGGAAAGGCACAGACAAACTTTTAATCAAATCAAACATATGAAGCAGCTGTCGGTGTTCGAATCCATCGCCCAACTTGGAAATCTAAGGGCCCTTGACCAGGAGAGGAACAGAGCTCTTTTTGTCAAGTAGCACTATCATTTTAACGTTGATATTTTGCTTTTGTAACATATTTGATAAAAGGTTAATAGTATTTTTTGGTCCCTCAATTATTGCTAAATTCTGATGGTAGTCTTTGATATTTTTTGGTAATTTATTGTATTTTTGGTCCCTCAATTTAATGTTTATTTAATTCAAAAATGAAATTTTACCTCTTCACGAATTTACCATTATTATTTCATTACTTAATTACCCATGTGTTATGTTAAGTTATTGCCTCTTTCCTTTTTCTTTTCTGAACCGAGTGTATACCGAAAACAGTTTCTTTGTCTTTTAAATGTAGGGGTAAGGTCAACGTACAATTTATCCTCCCCACACCTCACTTGTGGGACTACACTAGGTTTGTTGTTGTTATGTTATGTTATGTTAAGTTTGTATTGTTATTTTATATTTGACGGTAATATAATTCTAAAAATAGTATAAATATAACGTATTTCCTACATAAAGTGATCAATTGGGCACGTGGCAACTACTTCTTTACTTCTCCTTTGCTCATAGAAAAATAGTTGGATTATGGATAGTTTTTGAAATATTCTTTTGACAGGTTTTAATACTCTTATAGGGGAGCATTGTTTGCATTGTGATGGTTTGCTAATTTTCCTTTAGATATTTATTATAATTTTTAATATTTTTTGAAATAGACTATATGGATAAAGTGATCAAGAACATAAAAGGAAAAAACAATTGTAAAGGTTAACTATTAACAATTTGGAGTTAAAAATTATAAATTGTAAATGAGGTACTTCACAACTTGGACCGGAGTTAAAAAGAAAAACGAGCTCCTTAAGCTATTCTTAAAGCATGAAGCAAAGATTTTTTTCAAATGCTCACAAGAGTACTGCGATAGTAGGAAAATTACTACTGAGCACTTATTTGCCACTCTTTCTTATTGTATTATTTTCAACAACTGCACTCTTGGAAGAGGCCTAAGGTGCTTTCAAGTTATTTACGATGATAATATAATTAAAGAATATTTTTTATATTATTAGTTGATTTTAGTTAGTGATAGTATGTTAGTTACCCCTTTTACTGGATTTTTAATAATATTTATCAAAAGATTTACATATAATTACTCAATAAGTGACATGATTATATAAATATATATACACTCATTTAACTTAAGGAAAATAGAAGAAGAATATATCACATGAAAATTTCTCCGATGAACGCGCGTTGAACTTGGAGCTACAAGAATGGAATTCTCTCCTTAGTTGGAATTAGAGCCGCCAAAATGGGCTTGGCCCGCGAGGCCAATCCCCCAGCCCGCTACTTGGATAGGGTTGGGTTTGGATTCTTTTAGCCCATTTAAAATTGAGGCTTATAAGACCAGCCCAAGTCACCCATTGGCCCTTGAGGCTTGATCGAGGTTGGGCCTGGGCTGGCATGTGGGCCAAAAATTAATTAAATTCAAATCTAAATATTTAATATTTTAAAAAGTAAAAACTAAAAAAAAACTATTAACTATAATCCTCATTCCCCAACCTTAAATTGCTCATTTACTCTTCCACATCAATTAGAATTAAGATTTTTGATATGCATGTAGTATGACAAGATTATTTTTTCGTTTGCTTAATTAACAATGAACTAGGAAAGTTTTAAGTGGCAAATAATAATTATTTTCTAAAAAAATAATATTACTTTGAGTGGTCAATGATCAATTTGGTTACTTTAATATATTACTAATAATTAAACTGCACTTCAGTATAGAAAAGGGTCAAGTTTAACAACAAAAAAAATTGACAACTCTAGCAAATTTTATAAATTTTAAAATTTTATGGATTATAATGATGAAATCAGCAAATGATGTTAAACCTAAATTAAAAACCCTCAATACATAAACTTATTGAAGCAATTCCTGAACCTGAGAAAAGTGAAGGAAAAGTATTAAAAAATATTCATGTAACGTTAAAAAAGAAGAGCAAGAGATATAGAGAATTTGCATTTTAATTACGAGTTTCCTTGTAAGGATTCTTGTACGCTCTAAACAAACAGAAGTCATTCAAATGATTAAGAGATTATGTCACGAAATTATTTTTAAAGATTTAAAGAAATAGTTTTCTAAAGAAATTGAATGGTCGACCCGCCCTAGCCCGCGGCCCTCTTAGGGTTGGGTTGGGCTGGTTATTTTAAGGCCCATTTAGATGGAGGCCCGACCAACTGGGTCGATCAGGACATGGGAAGATATGACTAAACGTTTCTTGACAAGTACTTCTCAGTTGCAAAAACAGTGAAATTCATAAGGAAAATTCACAACTTCTGCCAGAAGGACACTGAAACAGTCTTCGAAGCTTGGGAAAGATTCAAGAAATTAGTGAGAAAGTGTCAGCATAATGGAATCGAATTGCGGATACAACTCCAGAACTTTTTGGATGGACTGAAACCTTCCTCACGATGACTCTGAATACTGCAGTTTGAGGTCCTTTAATGAAGAAAACTCCAGAGGAGATTGTTGCGATTCTTGATGAGCTCTCTGAAGATGCTAACCAATGGCCTACTGAGAGTAATGATATAAGAAAATCAAAAGAGCCAATATTTCCCATTTGATCTCAGCAAAAACAAAATAAATGTTAAAATGATGCTACTTGGCAAAAGAGCTCCGCAGCTCTCCTGGTCGAGGGCCAAGATTTCCCATTTGAGCGATGGATTCGAATATTGACAACTTAACATGTTTGATTTGAGGATTTTTTGTCCATTTTTCTATCTCATAAGCTAAAAGATTAAAGATACATACTACTCCCTTCGTTTCAATTTAGGTGATGTAGTTTGACTTGACATAAAGTTTAAGAAAAAAAAGATAATTTTTGAAATATGTGGTCCTAAATGCTCAAGGGGCAAAAGCTTTGTTGGGTCATGATATTTGTGTGACTATAAAAACTTCTCATTAAGGATAAGATGGTAAAATAAAAAGTTTAAAGTTAAATCATTTCTAAATATAAAAATATGTCATTCTTTATGGAACGGGCTAATAAATAAAGTGTGTCAGTTAAACTAAAATAGAGAGAATATGTAACGAACCAGAGATTACACCCGAACCAACTGATTGTATTAACTCACCAAACAGAATTACAATAACCAAATGTCCACAGAAGAATAGAAAAGAGCATTGAGGGAAATAGAGACGAGATGAGAAAAGAAACTGCAATAGGAAACTAAGAAGAAAAAGGATAAAATACAGATTCAGAAGAGGAGATGAGAAGTACACACTTGAGCCGAAACTTCAACATAATTCGCATAATCCTTCTTTCTAACCTCGTAGTCCTTTTTATCCACTTGCTAACTCGGCCTGGATCCCAAATATAATTCTCCAACATTTTACTCAGCAAAATAATCTCAATTAACCCAGTCTCATTTATCTCTTCTAGCCTATAGTGTGATGACCTAAAATGTCATCTTTAAATTTAATTATTAATTTTATATTCTAAGACCTCGAAAAGCACTATTTATCATTTCTCGACTTGCGTCCGTAAAATTTTCTAAAAAGTTATTATGTGAAAAATGGATTAAAATATGATTAGAGCTTTAAAACTCAACTGAGTTGACTTTGGTCAACATTTTGATAAACGGACCCGGATCAGTATTTTGACAGTTCCAGTAGGTCCGTATCGTGAATTGGGACTTGGGCGTATGCTCGGAATCAAATTCCGAGGTCACTAGCCCGAGATATGAAATTTTGATGAAAAATTAAAAGTTTAAGTTCAAATAGTGACCGAATGTCGAATTATGTGCAAACGACCCCGGAATAGAATTTTGATGAACCCAACGGTGCCGTATGGTGATTTTGGACTTAGGAGCGTGATCGGAATTTTATTTGGAAGTCCGTAGTTGAATTAGGCTTGAAATGCCGAAAGTTAAATTTTTGGGAAGTTTGACCGAGGGGTTGACTTTTTGATATCGGGGTCGAAATCCGATTCTGAAAATTTGAGTACCTCCGTTATGTCATTTATGACTTGTGCGCAAAATTCGAGATAAATCGGACATGAATTGATAGGTTCCAGAGTCATTTGTAGAAATTAGAAATTTCAAAGTTCATTAGGCTTGAATCCATGTGTGATTCGTGTTTTATTATTTTTGGATGTGATTTGAAGACTCGACTAAGTTCGTATGATGATTTAGGACTTGTTAGTATTTTCGGACGGGGTCCCGAGTATCCTGAGTGCGATCCGGATCGACATCGGATTAATTTTTGGACTTAGGCAAATTATGAAATTTGCAGCTTCTGGTGTCATCGCACCTGCGGAGGGACTGACCGTAGGTGCGGACTCGCACAAGCGAGCTATGGCTCATATAAGCGGAGCAATTTCCGCAGATACGGTATTTTATTACAGGTGCAGGACCGCAGGTGCGAGAATTTTGTCCGCAGGTATGAAAGCACTGACCAGATTACAAAAACATAGGGGTTCCGATATTTTTGTCTTTGGACATTTTCAACACAGTTTTGGGCGATTTTTCAGAAAGAATTCATGGGAAAACTTGAGGTAAGTCACATGTGATCATTGTTAGTCAATTATATTGGATTATCATTGAATATTTTCGAATAGATTACATGTTTTTGAGGTGAAATTAGAGGATTTGGGCCTAGGGATTTCAAAATGAGAATTTGAGATTTGGAGGTCAAGCTGATGTCGAATTTTTGTAAAAATGGTATGGTTGGACTCGTAGTTGAATGGGCGTTCATATTTCATAACTTTCGTCGGATTCCGAGACGTGGGCCATTTTTGAGTTAATTTCGGATTTTATTGAAAAATATAGTATTTTCTTAAGGAATTGATTCTATAATTTTTGTTGACTGTATCAAATTAATTATGAATAGATACGAGTCGGTCGGAATCGGAAAATCAAGGAAAAAGCATACTACTTGGTTAAATTGGAGCAAGTCGAGGTAAGTGACTTGTCTAACCTTGTGTGGGGGAAATTTCCCCAAGAATTGATATTAATATGATTATTAAAATGTGTTAAAAGCCGTGTACACGAGGTGACGAGTGTGTATACGGGCTAAATGTGAAAGATTATATTTTTTAAAAATTGTGTAGATCATTGTTGCGCATTTATTAAATTATTTTATCTTGTTATATTCTTCATCATTGATCTGAGATATATACCTTAAATTTGTTTGACCTTTTCCTACTAATTGTTATACTCGTTTAGTTGGAACTTGGTTTCTTTTATTCTTTGCATTATTTGAAGGGTGATTTTATTTAAATTAAACATTATTAATATGAAGTATTTGACATTTTAAATTTGATATTGAAACAACGTATTAAATATTTTGAAATATTATTTTTCTGAATTATTTATTCTTGAATATTTTGTAAGATTTTTGTACTCATTGTGATGGAGCCGTGAGCTCTTTATTGTGAAAAAATATTATTGATGATTTATTTTGGCATGAGCCGTGAGCTCTTTATTGTGGAAAATTATTATTAATGATTTATTTTGGCATGAGCCATGAGCTCTTTATTGTGGAAAAATATTGTTGTTGAATTATTTTGGCAAGTTACATTATTTGAGCACTTGAGATGCAAATTGTGATATATTGTGATATTGATACATATGCGGTGGTATAAGGTCTGGGTATTGAAACACATGCGGTGAGATAAGGGTGGCTTGATACGCGTGGCTAGTAGGAGGAACTACTAAAAGTCATGCGGTATGATAAGGATGGCTAAAACGCGGGATGCTATTTCGAGAAAAATATTTTCTTTCAAATAAATTGTGAAGGCTCCGCAGTGAGATAAGGAAATGAGATATTGTGAATTTATTTATGATTTGGGACTACGATGCTGTACCTCGGTAGTGCCCTTGTTGATATTGATTATGGCCATAGTTGCCTTCGATTAATTATTGTGATTTTCATAAAGTTGAAAGGAATTCTGTTTTGATTCCACGAGATATTTTTTTGCAATTATTTGGTGTCATTAAATGTGACATACTATTTGATTCATTCCATAGTCATTTTATCTTATTAAATTGTTTAAACATTTTTCCATGTCATTATCTATTCTCCAGTAGGGCTTGACCTGACCTCGTCACTACTCTACCGAGGTTAGGCTTGGCACTTACTGAGTACCACTGTAGTGTACTCATACTACGCTTCTGCACATCTTTTGTGTAGATCCAGGTACATCTTACCAATTTAGACGTCAGTGAGTTACCTGCGCACGGAGACTTCGAGGTATATCTGCCAGCGTCCGCAGACTCTGGAGTCCCGTTCTATCATTTTTATGTTGCTTCCTTATTTTTCTTACCTTGATACATAGAAACATTGAGAATAAATTTTTAGAAGCTTGTGATTTATTTCTACCAGGTTTTGGGAGTTGTTATTATTTGAATTGTAGTTTATTTATTTCAAATATTTATGATTATTCCGTTTTGATAGGCTTACCTAGTCTTAGAGACTATGTGCCATCACGACCTCCTACAGAGGGAATTTGGGATCGTGACAAGTTGGTATTAGAGCACTAGGTTCATAGGTGTTATGAGTCACAAGCAGGTTTAATAGAGTCTTGCGGATCGGTACGGAGACGTCTGTACTTATTTTTGAGAGGCTATGGAAGTGTTAGGAAATATTCACTTCTTTGATTCCTTATCATGCACCTTTGTTGATTTTCAAAGTTCTAAACAATTGTCTTTCTATTCTTTCACAGATGGTGAGGACATGCACAACTGGATCTGATGATCAGACACCCACGCCATCTGTTAGAGCTGCAAGAGGCAGAGGCCGAGGAAGACCACGTGGTACAGCCCGAGTACCTGAGACGCCTGTACCAGAGCCACCAGTAGCTCCAGTTGGAGAAAAGGCACCTGAGACTCCTGTTACTACTCCTGCACTTCAGGAGACTCTTGCCCAGTTTTTGAGCATGTTTGACACTCTAGCTCAGGCAGGGTTAATTCCACTTGCTCCTGTGTCACGACCCAAAACTAACCCCTGTCATGATGGCGCCTATCGTGGAACTAGGCAAGCCAACTCATTTCCAAAACAAACCGATATTTTCATTTCAAAGATAATTTCAAGGTTATTTAACATAAAACCTCCATTTTAAGAGTTCAAATCAAAGAAAAACAGAAGTGCGGAAAAGAAAAGCCCGACATCGGGGTGTTACTAGTCATGAGCATTTGCTATAATCTGTCTAACAATATCAAGGCTAACTCAGCCTGGAAAATAGCTAAATACAACTAGAGGAAGATAAGAGGGAGAAGAACAGGGGCTGCGATTGCCAAACTACTACCTTGCTATCTTCAAGAAAATCTGCAACCGGAACACTCAATAACCGCTACCGTGTCCAGCTATACCTGAATCTGCACACAAGGTGTAGGGAATAACGTGAGTATGCCAACTCAGTAAGTAACAATAATAAATAAAGATTGAGCAGTAGTGACGAGCAATAAAGCATATAACGTTCATATCAGGAAATCTCAGTAAAATACCACATGCTTTAAAAATCAGGATTTGAATCAAATTATCTAGTTTAAACCCAGTTCTAGTAAAAATCATTTAAAGATATTTTTTTCCAACAATTTTTTTTTTCAAACGAAGGCTCAATGCAAAAGTGAGCAAAAATGATGAAATCATAAACAACCCCTCGGGCAAAACATCACTCATATACAGCCCCTCGGGCAAACCTCACAGTATCTCGTGCTACTCGGGCATACCTCACGATCATCTTGCCACTCGGGCATACCTCACGATCACTCTTGCCACTCAGGCATACCTCACAATCACTCATGCCTCCCAGTCACTCAGCACTCGGCACTCGCACTCAGTAGGTACCTGCGCTCACTAGGGGTGTGTACAAACTCCGGAGGGGCTCCTTCAGCCCAAGCGCTATAATCTACACGGACAACTCATGTGCGATAATAATAAAGTATGCTGCAGACGGGCAACCCTGATCCACACTCATCCTCACAAATCTGGCCCTCGGCCTCACTCAGTCATAAAGTATGCTGCAGGCGGGCAACCTCGATCCACACTCATCCTCACAAATCAGGCCACTCTGGCATTTCAGTAAAATAGGGCATTCGACCCAAAATATTAATATGCATTAAAATAGAGTCATAAAACTGAGTTATGCGAAAAACAAGTATAAACATAACTGAGTATAGATTTTCAATCGAAAACAGTGAGAGGATGGTAAGAAACAGCCCCTAAGGGTCCAAACAGCATTGGCGCAAGGCCCAAACATGGCATTCAGCCCAATTTACAAAAAAACTTTCTAAAACATATAAGTATCAATGGTTTCAACAGAGTATGCAACTTTACAGTTGCTACGGGACGGACCAAGTCACAAATCCCCAACAGTGCACGCCCACACGCCCGTCACCTAGCATGTGCATCACTAAAATTAGTAGAATGATACAAAATCCGGGTTTCATACCCTCAGGACTAGATTTACAATCGTTACTTACCTCAAATCGGTCAAATCTCTAACCCGTAATGATCTTGCCTCTGGACTCGGCCTCCAAATGCTCCAAATCTATTCACAATCAGTATAATACCATCAATATACGTTAATGGAATGAATTCCACAAGAAAAGCTTCAAAATTAGACCAAACCCGAAATTGGCTCAAAAATTGCATGTGGGGCCCACGTCTCGGAACCCGACAAAAGTTACAAAATCCGAAAACCCATTCAACCACGAGTCTACCCATACCAATTTTACCAAAATCTGACCTTAACTCGACCCTCAAATCTACAAATCTTATTTCTAAATTTCTAAGTTCCATTCTCCGATTTACACCTCAAAATCATGTAATCTAGTCGGATTATTCAATGATAATTCAATATTATGGAGTAGAAATGATCACAAGGGACTTACCTCAAGTTTTCCTTGAAAATATATCAAAAATCGCCTCTCCTCAAGCTCCAATTTGTCAAAAATGGCAAATGGGACGAAGTCCCCATTTTTATAATTCTGCCTAGACATCCTCGGTTCTGCCTCGATATTGGCCTTCGATCGAGGTCCTCGATCCTCGTTCTCGGTCCTGGCCCTCAATTATTTCTTCGACCCGGCCTTCGATCGTGACCCTCGACCTTGGGCTCGATTATGTCTTCGATCGTGGCCTTCGACTTTGGGCTCGATCATGCCTTCGATCGTGGCCCTCGACTCTAGGCTCGATCATGGCTTCGATCGTGGCCCTTGGCTCTGGGCTCGATCATGGCTTCGATCGTGGTCCTCGACCCTGAGCTCAATCTCGGCTTCGGTCGTGGCCCTCGAGCCTGAGCTCGATCTAGGCTACGGTCGTGGCCCTCGACCCTGAGCTTGATCTGGGCTTACATCTGGGTAGAAGCAATTTCCAATAGAAGGAAATTGCAGCAGTTGTTCTAGTTCAATTTTTGATCCGTTAACCATCTGAAACTCACCCGAGGCCCTCGGGACCTCAACCAAATAAACCAACAAGTCCTAAAACATCATACGAACCTAGTTGAATCCTCAATTAACCTCAAACAACGCTAAAACCATGAATTACACCCCAATTCAAGCCTAATAAACTTTGAAATTTCTAATTTCTACAAACAACTCCAGAACCTATCAAATCACGTCTGATTATCCTCAAATTTTGCACACAAGTCCTAAATGACATAACAGAGGTATTCCAATTTTCAGAATTGGATTCCGATCCCGATATCAAAAAGTCAACCCCCCGGTTAAACTTCTCAAAAATAAAACTTTCGGCATTTCAAGCCTAATTCCTCTACGGACTTCCAAAAAATATTCCGGACATGCTCCTAAGCCCAAAATCACCATACGGAGCTATTGGAATAATCAAAATTCAAATTCGAGGTCATTTACACATAGGTCCATATCCGGTCCACTTTTCTAACTTAAAATTTTCAATTATGTGACTAAGTGTCTCATTTCACTCCTAGTTCCTTCCGGACTCGAACCAACTAACCCGATATAACATAATATAGCTGAATAACACAAAAAGAAGTAGGAATGGGGAAAACGGGATTATAACTCTCGAAACGACCGGTCGGGTCATTACATCCTCCCCCTCTTAAACATCCGTTCGTCC
Source organism: Nicotiana tabacum (assembly GCF_000715075.1). Taxonomy (NCBI): domain Eukaryota; kingdom Viridiplantae; phylum Streptophyta; class Magnoliopsida; order Solanales; family Solanaceae; genus Nicotiana; species Nicotiana tabacum. Next base: position 42,480,816 of record NC_134101.1, read on the forward strand.
TCGAACAGGTCTAGAAACATACCTGTAGACTCGAATAGGCGTGGATATCTACTCCGCATATCCCGCTTGGTCTCCCAGGTGGCCTCCTCCACAGGTTGACCTCTCCATTGCACCTTCACTGAAGCTATATCCGTTGACCTCAACCTTCGAACCTGCCGATCCAAAATAGCCACCGGCTCCACATCATAAGTCATATCACCCTCCAACTGAACCGTGCTGAAATCCAAAACATGGGATGGATCTCCAATATACTTCCGGAGCATGGAAACATGAAACACTGGATGCAAAGCCGGGAGGCAAGGCAAGCTTATAAGCCACCTCTCCTATCCTCTGAAGCACCTCAAGAGGCCCAATGAACCGGGGGCTCAACTTGCCCCTCTTCCCAAACCTCATAACACCCTTCACGGGTGATACCTTCAGCAAAACCTTCTCCCCAACCATAAAAGACACATCACAGACCTTCCTATCCGCGTAGCTCTTCTGCCTGGACTGCATCGTGCGAAGCCGCTTCTGAATCAATTTCACCTTATCTAATGCGTCCTGGACCAAGTCTGTACCTAAGAGCCTAGCCTCACCCGGCTCAAACCATCCAATCAGAGATCTACATCTCCTCTTATACAAAGCCTCGTACAGATCCATCTGAATGCTCGATTGATAACTGTTGTTATATGCAAACTCCGCGAGTGGCAGAAACTGGTCCCATGTACCCCCAAAGTCAATGACACAAGCACGCAACATGTCCTCCAATATCTGAATAGTGCGCTCGGAGTGCCCGTCCGTCTGAGCGGGAAAAGCTATGCTTAACTCAACCTGAGTACCCAACTCACGCTGCATGACCCTCCAAAACTGCGATGTGAACTGAGTACCCCTATCTGAAATGATGGAAATTGGGACACCATGCAGGCGAACGATCTCTCGGATGTAAATTTCAGCCAACCGCTCTAAAGAGTAAGTAGTACCAACTGGAATGAAGTGCACGGGGACTTGGTCAGCCGATCCACAATAACCCAAATAGCGTCGAACTTCCTCAAAGTCCGTGGGAGCTCAACTACAAAGTCCATAGTAATCCGCTTCCACTTCCACTCTAGGATCTCTATCCTCTGAAGCAAGCCACCCGGTCTCTGATGCTCATACTTAACCTACTGATAGTTTAGACACCGAGCCACAAACCAACTATATCCTTCTTTATCCGCCTCCACCAATAGTGCTGCCTCAAATCCTGGTACATCTTCGCGGCACCCGGATGGATGGAATACCGCGAGCTGTGGGCCTCCTTCAAGAATCAACTCTCCAAGCCCATCTACATTAGGCACATATATCCGGCCCTACATTCTCAGCACGCCGTCATCACCAATAGTCACATCCTTAGCATCACTTCTCCAAACCCTATCCTGAAGAACGAGCAAGTGAGGGTCATCATACTGAAGCTCCCTGATACAGTCATAAAGAGAAGACCTAGAGACCATACAAGCCAATACCCAATTAGGCTCTGAATTATCCAATCTGACAAGCTGGCCTGCTAAGGTCTGAACATCTAATGCCAAAGGTCTCTCTGCTACTGGAAGATATGCTAAACTCCCCAAACTCTCTGCTCGGCGACTCAAAGCATCGGCCACCACATTGGCCTTCCCCCGATGGTACAAAATAGTTATATCATAGTCCTTAAGAAGCTCCAACCATCTCCGCTGATGTAAATTAAGATCCTTCTGCTTTAACAGATACTGCAGACTCTGGTGATCAGTATAGATCTCATAATGAACTCCATACAAATAATGACGCCAAATCTTCAAGGCGTGAACAATGGCTGCTTGCTCAAGATCATGGACAGGATAGTTATCCTCATGGGTCTTCAACTGGCGCGAGGCATAGGCAATCACCCTACCCTCCTGTATCAAAACAAAACCAATGCCTATCCTCGAGGCATCACAATACACGGTATAAGAACTTGAAGCTGATGGCAGAACAAACCTTGGAGCTGTGGTCAAAGTAGTTTTGAGCTTCTGAAAGATCTCCTCACATTCATCCGACCACCTGAATGGAGCACCCTTTTGGGTCAATTTGGTCAAGGGCGATGCAATAGATGAAAATCCCTCTACAAAGCGACGGTAGTAACTCGCCAAACCAAGAAAGCTCCTAATCTCCGTGGCTGAGGATGGTCTGGGCCAACTCTGCACCGCCTCTATCTTCTTCGGATCCACCTGAATACCCTCACTGGACACCACGTGCCCCAAGAATGCTACTGAACTGAGCCAAAACTCACATTTGGAGAACTTTGCATAAAGCTTCTCCTCCCTCAATCTCTGTAATACAATCTTCAAATGCAGAGCGTACTCCTCCTGGCTACGAGAGTACACCAGGATGTCATCAATGAATACAACGATGTATGAGTCCAAATAGGGCTGGAATACACTGTTCATCAAATGCATGAACGCTGCTGGGGCATTGGTCAGCCCAAAAGACATAACCAAGAACTCATAATGGACATATCGGGTCCTAAAAGCTGTCTTGAGAATATCTGAATCCCGAATCTTCAGCTGGTGATAACCGGACCTCAAATCAATCTTGGAGAACACCCTCGCTCCCTGAACCTGGTCGAATAAATCATCAATGCGAGGCAAAGGATACTTGTTCTTGACTGTGACCTTGTTCAACTGCTTGTAATCAATACACATTCTCATGGAACCATCTTTCTTCTTCACAAATAGAATCGGTGCACCCCCAAGGTGACATACTAGGCCGAATAAACACCTTATCAAGGAGTTCCTGAAGCTGTTCTTTCAATTCCTTCAACTCCGCCGGTGCCATATGATACGATGGAATAGAAATGGGCTGAGTGCCCGGCACCAAATCAATACCAAAGTCAATATCCCTGTCAGGCGGCATGCCCGGCAGGTCTGCAGGAAACACATCCGAAAAATCACATACCACCGGAACAGAATCAATGACAGGAGTCTCTGCACTAACATCCCTCACAAAAGCCAAATAAGATAGGCAACCCTTCTCAACCATGCGCTGAGCCTTCAAATATGAAATTACCCTACTTGGTACATAATCTACAGAACCGCTCCACACAACCCTCGGAATTCCTGGCATAGCCAACATCACTATCTTAGCGTGACAATCTAGAATAGCATGACATGGAGATAACCAATCCATACCCAATATCACATCAAAGTCAACCATACTGAGCAACAATAGATCTACTCGGGTCTCCAGACCCCCAATAGTCACCACACATGACCGATATATGCGGTCCACAATAATAGTATCGCCCACAAGAGTTTATACATTTACATATGAAACTAAGGACTCACAGGGCATATCCAAAAAATGGGCGAAATACGAGAAAATATATGAATACGTGGAACCAAGTTCAAATAATACTGAGGCATCTCTATGGAAAACAGAGACAGTACCTGTAATCACAACATCTGAAGCAATAGCATCTGGTCTAGCAGGGAGATCATAGAAACAGGCCTGACCACCCCCTGATATGCCTCTCCCTCTAGGGCGACCCCTAGCTGACTGACCTCCACCCCGAGCTGACTGGGCGGGTGGTGAGGTAGCTGGTGCTGTAGTCGGAGGCTGACTCCTTTGCTGAGATACACCTCCATGACGACGAGGATACTGCCTCCACATATGCCCAGGATCCCCACACTCAAAACAACTCCCTGGTGCTGGCGGCAGAAACTGAAGGGAGCCCCTAGAACCGGGATGACTAGTAGAAGAACCTGGCATGCAAGAGCCCTGAACAGGTGGGGCACAGGACGGACTCTGAATTGGAAGGGAGCTAAGTGATGAGTGGCCGTGTTGAGAATTGTGAGGACTATGGCTAGATGATGCACCCCGATGAAATGGCCGAGCTGACTGAGCCTTTCTGAAATGACGACCTCTACCGTGCTGGAACTGACCCCCAAAAGGAGCACCGCTGAATCCACCCTGACCACAAGGCCTCTTGGCCTCCCGCTCAACCCTCTCCTGACCGCGAACCATCTCAATCTGCCGAGCAATGTCGACAACCTCATCAAAGGTAGCACCCGAAACCCGCTCCCAGGTCATAAGCAACTGTAGCTGATAAGTGAGGCCATCAATAAACCTCATGATCCTCTCTCTGTCCATAGAAACCAACCAGATAGCATGACGGGTCAACTCAGAGAACCACATCTCATACTGTGTCATAGATATATCACCGTGGCGTAGCCACTCAAACTGTCTACGTAGCTCCTCTCTGCGAGATTAAGGCACAAACTTCTCCAAAAAGTCCATGGAGAACTGCTGCCAAGTAAGGGGTGTTGTGCCAATAGGCATACGCCTCTTGTAAGTCTCCCACCATCTGAGTGCAGCCCCAGAAAACTGAAAGGTAGTGAATGAGACCCCACAAGTCTCCAAAATACCAGCAGTATGGAGTATCCTGTGACACCTGTCCAAAAAGTCCTGAGCATCATCTCTCTCTGTGCCACTGAAAGGTGGTGGCTGAAGTCTCCCAAACCTCTCCAACTTGCACTGATCATCCTCAGGCATAGCAGGAAACACATAATCCTGAGCAACAGTAACCAGCTGGGCTGGTGGTAGCGCTGTCAGAATCTAGGCTAGGGCCTCCTGAAGGCCTAGAATCACAATAGGCACAGGTGGTGCCTAAGCTGGTGCATCAACAATTGGAACTTGGTCCTGATCTGGGACAATCGGTGGATTTATAGGTATTGTCCCAACTGTTGTACGGGCTGCACCTCTGCCCCTACCACGCCCTCTACCGCGGCCTCGGCCTCTCACGGCGCTGGCTGGTGGTACTGGTAGCTGGCCCTCCTGACCGGTAGTATGAGTCCTCACCATCTATGAGAGAGTGAAACAACAGATGTTTAATTACTAGAATCAACAAATTCGCACGACAAGAATCCAAGAATGTGAAGTTTCCTAAAGGTTCTACAGCCTCCTAAAGATAAGTATAGATGTCTCTGTACCGATCCGCAAGACTCTACTAAATCAGCTCGTGACTCGTGAGACCTATATAACCTAGGCTCTGATACCATTCTGTCACGACCCAAAACTAACCCCTGTCGTAATGGCACATATCGTGGAACTAGACAAGCCGACTCATTTCCAAAACAAATCGATATTTTTATTTCAAAGATAATTTCAAGGTTATTTAACATAAAACCTCCATTTTAAGAGTCAAATCAAAGAAAAACAGAAGTGCGGAAAAGAAAAAAGCCCGACATCGGGGTGTTACTAGTCATGAGCATCTGCTACAATATGTCTAAAAATATCAAGGCTAACTCAGCCTAGAAAATATATAAATACAACTAGAGGAAGATAAGAGGGAGAAGAGCAAGGGCTGCGATTGCCAAACAGCTACCTTGCTATCTCCAAGAAAATCTACAACCAGAACACTCAATAACCGCTACCGTGTCCAGCTATACCTGAATCTGCACACAAGGTGCATGGAGTAATGTGAGTACGCCAACTCAGTAAGTAACAACAATAAATAAAGACAGAGTTGTAGTGATGAGCAATAAAGCATATAACGTTCATATTAGGAAATCTCAGTAAAATACCACATGCTTTAAAAATCAGGATTTGAATCAAATTATCTAGGTTAAACCCAGTTCCAGTAAAAATCATTTAAAGATATTTTTTTCCAACAGTTTTTTTTTCAAACGAAGGCTCAATGCAAAAGTGAGCAAAAATGATGAAATCATAAACAGCCCCTCGGGCAAAACATCACTCATATACAGCCCCTCGGGAAAACCTCACAGTCACTCGTGCCACTCGGGCATACCTCAATATCACTCTTGCCACTCGGGCATACCTCACAATCACTCATGCCTCCCAGTCACTCAGCACTCGGCACTCGCACTCAGTAGGTACTTGCGCTTACTGGGGGTGTGTACAGAATCCGGATGGTCTCCTTCAGCCAAGCGCTAAAATCTGCACGGACAACTCACGTGCGATAATAATAAAGTATGCTGTAGGCGAGCAGCCCCGATCCACACTTATCCTCCGAGATCAGGCCCTCGACCTCACTTAGTCATAAATTATGCTGCAGGTGGACAGCCCCGATCCACACTCATCATCACAAATCAGGCCACTCGAGCATTTCAGTAAAACAGGGCATTCGGCCCAAAATATTTATATGCATCAAAATAGAGTCATAAAACTGAGTTATGCGGTAAACAAGTATAAACATGACTGAGTATAGATTTTCAATCAAAAATAGTGAGAGGATGGTAAGAAACAGTCCCTAAGGGTCCAAACAGCATTGGCGCAAGGCCCAAACATGGCATTCAGCCCAATTTACAGAAAATCTTTCTGAAACATATAAGTATCAATGGTTTCAACAAAGTATGCAACTTTACAGTTGCTACGGGGCGGACCAAGTCATAAATCCCCAACATTGTACACCCATACGCCCATCACCTAGCATGTGCATCATTAAAAATAGTAGAATGATACAAAATCTGGGGTTTCATACCCTGAGGACTAGATTTACAACCGTTACTTACCTCAAACCGGTCAAATATCTAACCTGCAATGATCTTGCCTCTGGACTCGGCCTCCAAATGCTCCAAATCTATTCACATTCAATATAATACAATCAATATAGGTTAATGGAATGAATTCCACAAGAAAAGCTTCAAAATTAGACCAAACCCGGAATTGGCTCAAAACTCGCCTGTGGGGCCCACGTCTCGAAACCCGACAAAAGTTACAAAATCCGAAATTCCATTCATCCACGAGTCTACCCATACAAATTTTACCAAAATCCTACCTCAACTCGACCCTCAAATCTACAAATCATATTTCCAAATTTCTAAGTTCCAATCTTTGATTAACACCTCAAAATGATGTAATCTAGTCGGATTATTCGATGATAATTCAATATTATGGAGTAGAAATGATCACAAGGGACTTACCTCAAGTTTTCCTTGAAAATATATTAAAAATCGCCTCTCCTCAAGCTCCAATTTGTCAAAATGGCAAATGGGACGAAGTCCCCATTTTTATAATTCTGCCCAGACATCCTCGGTTCTGCCTTGATCTTGGCCTTCGATCGAGGTCCTCGATCCTGGTTCTCGGTCCTAGCCCTCGATTATGTCTTTGACCCGGATTTCAACCGTGACCCTCGACCCTAGGCTCGATCATGCCTTCGATCGTGGCCCTTGACTCTGGGCTCGATCATGCCTTCGATCGTGGCCCTCGACTCTGGGCTCGATCATGCCTTCGATTATGGCCCTCGACTCTGGGCTCGATCATGGCTTCAATCATGGCCCTCAACCCTGAGCTCGATATGGGGTTCGGTCGTGGCCCTCGACCCTGAGCTCGATCTGAGCTTACATCTGGGTAAAAGCAATTTCTAACAGAAGGAAATTGCAGCAACTGTTCTAGTTCAATTTTTGATCCATTAACCATCCGAAACTCACCCGAGGCCCTCGAGACCTCAACCAAATATACCAACAAGTCCTAAATTATCATACGAACTTAGTCAAATCCTCAATTCACCTCAAACAACGCTAAAACCACGAATTACGCCCCAATTCAAGCCTAATGAATTTTGAAATTTCTAATTTCTACAAACAACTCCGAAACCTATCAAATCATGTCCGATTGACCTCAAATTTTGCACACAAGTCCTAAATGACATAACAGAGGTATTCTAATTTTCAGAATTGGATTCCGACCCCTATATCAAAAAGTCAAACCCCCGGTCAAACTTCTCAAAAATAAAACTTTCGGCATTTCAAGCCTAATTCCTCTACGGACTTTCAAATAATATTCCGGACACGCTCCTAAGCCCAAAATCACCATACGGGGCTATTGGAATCATCAAAATTCAAATCCGAGGTCGTTTACACATAGGTACATATCCGGTCCATTTTTCTAACTTAAAACTTTCAATTATGAGACTAAGTGTCTCATTTCACTCCGAGTTCCTTCCAGACTCAAACAAACTAACCCGATATAACATAATATAGCTGAATAACACAAAAAGAAGTAGGAATGGATAAAATAGGGTTATAACTCTCGAAACGACCGACCGGGTCGTTACATCCTGCCACATCTCAGGCCGGGGGAGGAGCACAGACTCCCGCCGCCCGTACTCCAGAACCACAGGCCCAAGTTGACCGTGCCCTAAAGGTTATACCAGTGTAGACAGTTGTCCTAGTTTGGCCTGAGATTAGGACAACAGTTTCAGAGAGGGAGCAGCTCATCCTCGAGAGGTATAAAAAGTACCACCCTCCCACTTTCAGCGGTTTAGCTTTAGAGGATCCTCAGTGTTTTCTAGAGGAATGTCACCGTATCCTTTGTACTATAGGTATTGTGGATTCCAGTAGGGTTTCTTTCACGGCATTCCAGTTTAGAGGAGCAGCCTACCAGTGGTGGCGGGCATACGAGTTGGATAGTCCGGCTGAGGCAGCTTCACTTACTTGGACTCAATTTTCAGATATGTTCTTAAGGGAGTATGTTCCTCAGAGTCTTAGAGATGCATGGTGCACAGAGTTTGAGCAGCTGCGCCAGGGTTCTATGACCGTGTTAGAATATGCGGTCCGATTAGTGATTTGGTTAGTTATGCACCAGCCTTAGTTGCTACTGTTCGAGAGCGGGTTCGCAGATTTATTGAGGATCTCCACCCTAGTATCAGATACAATATAGCCTGAGAGCTAGATATGGATATCACATACCAACAAGTGGTGTCAATTTCTAGGAGATTGGAAGGTATGCAGATTCGGGAGAGGGAAGAGATAGAAGCTAAGAGACCCCGAGATTCTGGCACATATAATAGATCTCGTGCCCCAGTTGCAGCCCGTCATGGTAGAGGTTATGTGATCCATCCTATTCATTCAACACTTCCAGCTTCCAGTGGTATTCCGGCTACTCCCAGACATCAGGTTCCATATTATGCACCACCAATGTCTTCTATACCCCCGGTACGGGGTGCTTTCAACGGGCAGTCTAGTCGATCAGACCCGAACCAGTCCCAGCAGCCACGTACTCCGAGGGCTTGTTTTGAGTGTGGTGACACTCGGAATATCATGAGGGATTGCCCCAGACTTAGGAGGGTACACCTCCACATATTTCTCAGGCCCCACCTATTCCACAGGGTCCTCAGGCTTCTCAAGCCATGATTAATGCACCAGTTGCCACTCCACCTGCACATCAAGCTAGAGGTGGAGGTCGGGCAGGTAGAGGTCGCCCTAGAGGGGGAGGTCAGGCCAGATATTATGCCCCTCCTTCTAGGACAGATGTTGTGTCATCCAATTTTGTTATCACATGTATTATTCCGGTCTGTCATAGAGATGCGTCAGTCTTATTTGATCCAGGCTCCACTTATTCTTATGTGTCATCATACTGTATAGCCCCAAGAGAGTTGAAAGAATTAAAAGAACAGTTACAGGAGTTGCTTGATAAGGGTTTCATTCGGCCTAGTGTATTGCTGTGCTCCTATCTTATTTGTAAAGAAGAAGGATGGCTCTATGCGGATGTGTATTGATTACCGCCAGCTGAACAAGGTTACCGTGAAGAACAGGTATCCATTTCCACGTATTGATGACCTATTTGATTAGCTTTAGGGTGCCAGAGTATTCTTTAAGATCGACTTATGTTCAGGCTATCATCAATTGAAGATTCGGGAGTCAGGTATCCCAAAGACTGCTCTCAGGACTCGGTACGGTTATTATGAGTTCCTTGTGATGTCTTTTGGGATGACCAATGCCCCAGCAACATCTATGCAGTTAATGAATAGTGTATTTCAGTCCTATCTTGATTTCTTCATCATTGTGTTTTTTGACGACATTCTGGTGTATTCCCGGAGTCGGGAAGATCATGAACAACACATGAGGATTGTGCTTCAGATTTTGAGAGAAAGGAAGTTATATGCAAAATTTTCAAAGTGTGAATTCTTGCTTGATTCAGTGGGATTTTTGAGTCATATAGTTTTGTGCGAGGGGATCAAGGTAGATCCAAAGAAGATTGAAGCAGTGCAGAGTTGGTCCAGACCGTCCATTCGGAGTTTCCTTGGTTTGGTTAGTTATTATCGCCGATTTGTAAAGGGTTTCTCTTCTATTGCTGCATCTATGACCAAATTGACCCAGAAGTGTGCTCCGTTCAAGTGAACCAAGAAATGTGAGGAGATCTTCCAAAAGCTCAAGAAAACTTTGACTACAGCACCAATATTGGTATTACCTACAGGTACAGGATCTTATACTATGTATTGTAATGCGTCGCGTATTGGTCTCAGCGTAGTGTTGATGCAAGATGGTAGGGTGATTGCCTATGCGTCCAGGCAGTTAAAGGTGCATGAGAAGAATTATCTTGTACATGACCTGGAGTTAGCAGTTATTATTCATGCCTTAAAAATTTGGCGGCATTATTTGTGCGGTGTCCATTGTGAGGTCTACACCAATCACCGGAGTCTACAACATTTGTTTAAATAGAAGGATCTTAATTTGTGGCAGCGGAGATGGTTGGAGTGGCTTAAGGATTATGATATCACCATTCTCTATCATCCTGGGAAGGCCAATGTGATGGCTGATGCCTTGAGTCGTAAGGCAGAGAGTTTAGGCAGCTTAGCATATTTACCGGTAAGCAGAGAGGCCTTTAGCCTTGGATGTTCAGGACTTGGCCAACCAATTTGTTAGATTGGATATTTTCGAGCCGAGTCGAGTTTTGTCTTGCGTGATTTCTCAGTCTTCTCTTTATGATCGTATCAAGGAACGTCAGTATGATGACCCCCATATGCTTGTCCTTAAGGATACAGTTCTGCACGGTGATACCAAGGAAGTCACTATTGGAGATGACGATGTATTACAGATGCAAGGTAGGCTATGTGTGCCTAATGTGGACGGTTTGTGTGAGTTGATTCTCCAGGAGGCTCACAGTTAGCGGTACTCCATTCATCTGGGTGTTGCAAAGATGTATCAAGACTTGAGACAGCACTATTGGTGGAGGCAGATGAAGAAAAACATAGTGAGGTATGTATCTCGGTGTCTAAATTGTCAACAAGTGAAATATGAGCATCAGCGACCGAGTGGATTACTTCAGAAGTTAGAGATTCCAGAATGGAAATGGGAGCAGATCACTATGGATTTCGTTGTTGGGCTCCCACGGACTCAACGGAAGGTTGATGCAGTTTGGGTGATTCTGGATAGGCTGACCAAATCAGCTCATTTCATTCCTGTGATTACTACTTACTCTTCAGAGCAGCTGGCTCATGTATATATTCACGAGATTGTCAGACTTCATGGTGTACTAGTATCTATCATATCTGACCAGGGTACACAGTTTACCTCACGGTTTGGGAGGGCAGTACAACGTGAGTTAGGTACTCGGGTAGAGTTGAGTACAACATTTCACCCTCAGACGGACGGGCAGTCCGAACGCACTATTCAGATACTGGAGGATATGCTTCGTGCGTGTGTGATAGATTTTGGGGGTGCTTGGGATCGGTTCTTACCACTTCAAGAGTTTGCTTACAACAACAGTTATTAGTCGAGCATTCAGATGGCTCCGTATGAGGCCTTGTATGGTAGGCGGTGCCGGTCTCCAGTGGGTTGGTTCGAACCAGGAGAGGCTAGGCCATTGGGTACAGACTTGGTTCAGGATGCCTTGGAAAAGGTTAAGTTGATTCAGGATCGACTTCGTACAGCCCAATCCAGACAGAAGAGTTATGCGGATCGAAAGGTTCATGATGTTGCATTCATGGCTGGTGAGCGGGTATTGCTCTAGGTTTTGCCTATGAAGGGTGTGATGAGGTTCAGGAAGAAGGGCAAGTTGAGCCCTAGGTATATTGGGCCTTTTAAGATTTTTGAGAGAGTTGGAGAGGTGGCTTACAGACTTGCACTGCCACCTAGTATTTCTGCGGTTCATCCGGTATTCCATGTTTCTATGCTTCGAAAATATCACAGCGATCTATCTCATGTGTTAGACTTCAGTTCGGTTCCGTTGGACAAGGATCTATCTTATGTTGAGGAACCAGTGGCTATTTTAGATAGGCAGGTTCGAAAGCTGAGGTCAAAGAACAATGCTTCTGTGACGGTTCAGTAGAGGGGTCATCCGGTCGAGGAGGTGACTTGGGAGACCGAGCATGATATACGCAGCCGTCACCCACACTTATTCACCAGCTCAGGTACTTTTTGTAACTCCGTTCGAGGACGAACGTTTGTTTTAGAGGTGGAGAATGTGATGATCCAAAATATCATCTTTAAATTTAATAATTAATTCTGTGCTCTAAGACCTCAAAAAGCACTATTTATCATCCCTCGACTTGCGTGCGCAGTCAGTAAAATTTTTTGGAAAGTTATTATGAGAAAAATGGATTGAAATATGAGTTAGAGTTTTAAATTCAACTGAGTTGACTTTGGTCAATATTTTGAGCAAACAGACTCGGATCAATATTTTGACAGTTCCGATAGGTCTGTATCGTGAATTGGGACTTGGCGTATGCCCAGAATCAAATTCCGAGGTCACTAGCCCGAGATATGAAATTTTGATGAAAAAATAAAAGTTTAAGTTCAAATAGTGACCGAATGTCGAATTATGTGCAAACGACCCCGGAATAGAATTTCGATGATCCCAATAGCTCCGTATGGTGATTTTGGACTTAGGAGCATGATCGGAATTTTATTTGGATGTCCGTAGTTGAATTAGGCTTTAAATGCCGAAAGTTAAATTTTTGGGAAGTTTGACCGAGGGGTTGACTTTTTGATATCTGGATCGAAATCCGATTCTGAAAATTTGAGTACCTCCGTTATGTCATTTATGACTTGTGCGCAAAATTCGAGATAAATCGGAGATGAATTGATAGGTTCCAGAGTCATTTGTAGAAATTAAAAATTTCAAAGTTCATTAGGCTTGAATCCATGTGTGATTCGTGTTTTAGTATTTTTGGATGTGATTTGAAGACTCGACTAAGTTCGTATGATGATTTAGGACTTGTTGGTATTTTCGGACGGGGTCCCGAGTATCCTGAGTGCGATCCGGATCGACATCGGATTAATTTTTGGACTTAGGAAAATTATGAAATTTGCAGCTTCTGGTGTCATCGCACCTGCGGAGGGACTGACCGCAAGTGCGGACTCGCACAAGCGAGCTGTAGCTCGCAGAAGCGGACGAAGGGCTACCCAGTTGGATCCGTAGATGCGGCTCATGTTGCGCAGAAGCGAGAGGAAGGGCACAGGTGCGGGCAGGTCCGCAGGTGCGATTGAATTTTTCGCACCTGCGAAGGTGCAGATGCGGTCCAAAGCTCGCAGAATTGAAGGCAGCTGGGCTGAGCAATTTCTGCAGATGCGGTATTTCACCGCAGATGCAGGACCGCAGGTGCGAGAATTTTGTCTGCAGGTGCAAAAGCATTGACCAGATTACAAAAACAGAGGGGTTCCGATATTTTTGTTATTTGGACATTTTCAACGCCGGTTTTGGACGATTTTTCTGAGAGAATTCACAGGGAAACTTGAGATAAGTCACATGTGATCATTGTTAGTCAATTATATTGGATTATCATTGAATATTTCGAATAGATTACATGTTTTTGAGGTGAAATTTGAGGATTTGGGCGTAGGGATTTCAAAATGAGAATTTGAGATTTGGAGGTCAAGTTGATGTCGCATTTTTGTAAAAATGGTATGGTTGGACTCGTAGTTGAATGGGCCTTCATATTTCGTAACTTTCACCGGATTCCGAGACGTGGGCCCCACATGCCTTTTTGAGTTAATTTCGAATTTTATTGAAAAAGATAGTATTTTCCTATGGAATTGATTCTATAATTTTTGTTGACTGTATCGAATTAATTATGAATAGATACAAGTCGGTCGGAATCGGAAAATTGAGGAAAAAGCATACTACTTGGTTAAATTGGAGCAAGTCGAGGTAAGTGACTTATCTAACCTTGTGTGGGGGAAATTTCCCCTAGAATTGATATTAATGTGATTATTGAAATATGTTGAAAGTCGTATATATGAGGTGACGAGTATGTACACGGGCTAAATATGAAAGACTATATTTTTTAAATATTGTGTAGATCATTGTTGCACATTTATTAAATTATTTTATCTTGTTATAATCTTCGTCATTGATTTGAGATATATACCTTAAATTTGTTTGACCTTTTCCTGCTAATTGTTATACCTGTTTAGTTGAAACTTAGTTTCTTTTATTCTGTGCATTATTTGAAGGGTGATTTTCTTTAAATTAAACATTATTAATATGAAGTATTTGACATTTTAAATTTGATATTGATACAATGTATTAAAGATTTTAAAATATTATTTTTCTGAATTATTTATTCTTGAATATTTTGTAAGATTTTTGTACTCATTGTGGTGGAGCCGTGAGCTCTTTATTGTGGAAAAATATTATTGATGATTTATTTTGGCATGAGACGTGAGCTCTTTATTGTGGAAAAATATTGTTGTTGAATTATTTTGGCTAGTTATATTATTTGAGCACTTGAGGTGCAAATTGTGATATATTGTGATATTTATACGCATGCGGTGGTATAAGGTCTGGGTATTGAAATGCATGCGGTGAGATAAGGGTGGCTTGATACGTGTGGCTAGTAGGGGGAACTACTAGAAGTCATGCAGTGTGATAAGGATGGCTAAAACGCGGGATGCTATTTCGGAAAAAATATTTTCTTTCAAATAAATTGTGAAGGCTCCCGCGGTGAGATAAGGAAATGAGATATTGTGAATTTATTTATGATTTGGGACTACGAGGCGGTACTTCGGTAGTGCCCTTGTTGATATTGATTATGGCCACGAGATATTATTTGCAATTATTTGGTGTCATTAAATGTGACATACTATTTGATTCATTTCCATAGTCGTTTTATCTTATTAAATTATTTAAACATTTTTCCATCTCATTATCTATTCTCTAGTAGGGCCTAACCTGACCTCGTCACTACTCTACCGAGGTTAGGCTTGGCACTTACTGGGTACCGCTGTGGTGTACTCATACTACGCTTCTTCATATATTTTGTGCAGATCCAAGTACATCTTACCAGTCTAGACATCAGTGAGTTACCTGCGCACAAAGACTTCAAGGTATATCTGCCAGCGTCCGTAGACTCTGGAGTCCCCTTCTATCATTTTTATGTTGCTTTCTTTTTTTTCTTTAGACTTTGATACATAGAAACATTGAGAATAAATTTTTAGAAGCTTGTGACTTATTTCTACCGGGTTTTGGGAGTTGTAATTATTTGAATTGTAGTTTATTTATTTCAAATATTTATGATTATTCCTCATTGATAGGCTTACCTAATCTTAGAGACTAGGTGCCATCACGACCTCCTACGGAGGAAATTTGGGGCCGTGACATATAGGCTCTTATGGAATCAACTTGGTTCACAACAACACTCCTGCCCTAAAAAAGAACCTTGTTCTCAAGGTTCAAGAAAGTAAATCTCGTTGGGCAATTTAGAGTATTATAAACACACGGGCTACGATATGCAAAAACCTTTAGGAACAATATCAAAATTTGGTTGGTAGCTTGGATTTTGGGCTTGGGTTCATCTTTATTGCTTAGCTTCATATCAGAGTACGTGCAAAAACCTTTAGGAACAATATGAGAGTATAGTATGAGTACAACCGACCCCATGTACCCAGTAAGTGCCGAGCCTAACCTCGACGAAGTAGTGACGAGACTAAGGCGATTCACTTATATTAACTTGTACGCAATAATAATAATAATAATAATAATAACATGAATAGAAGTAAGACTGTTAAATCATATCAATAATTAAAGTCAATTCAACAGTCATAATCCCTCAGTTAATTTCTGTTGCAGCGTGCAACCCACTCCAACAATATAAAAGTAACATAAATTTCGTTGCGGCGTGCAACCCGATCCGACAATATAATCTTTCAATTAAATTTCTTTGCGGCGTGCAACCCGCTCCAACAATATAAACTTAACATAAATTCCGTTACGGCGTGCAACCCGATCCGACAATATAATCTTTCAATTAAATTCCGTTGCAGCGTGCAACCCGCTCCAATAATATAAACTTTCAATAAATCCGTTGCGGTGTGTAACCCGCTCCAATAATATAAACTTAACATAAATTTCGTTGCAGCGTGCAACCCGATCCAACAATATAATCTTTCAATTAAATTCCTTTGCGGCGTGCAATCCGCTCCAACAATATAAACTTTTAATAAATCCGTTGCGGCGTGCAACCCGCTCCAACAATATAAACTTAAAATAGATCTATTGCGGCGTGCAACCGGCTCCAAAAATATAATTTAAAAATTCTTAAATGTAAATTAAATATTCCGATAAATATCACATTAAATAAGAAATTATTAGGCAACAAGACATACAATGATTATAATTTATTTGGGAAACATAATGACAAGTAGCAATAATTATAGAAATCAGGGAGAAAATAGGCAATTTAATATTTTCTGTGCTAAATATCAAGTAGCAATTAAGACACATAATTCAAATAAACATGTAACAATTATAGCATGGATTCAAGACATAATATGAGACAAGGAATATGAGAGAAATAATTAATATAATAATTAGTTCATGATTTAAAAAAATTTATAATTTTTAAATAATTATGCAAATAATTAATTTGATAACATATAGACACTCGTCACCTCGCCTATACGTCATTCACATGAAAGTCACATAACAATTAATTCAAGGGTTCTATTCCCTCAAGTCAAGATTAACCACGATACTTACCTCATTTTGCAAACAATTTCAAGATTCCAATAAACCTTTGCCTCGCGAATTCGTGTACGAAAGCTTCAAATCTAGTCACAAACAATTCAATATACTCAACATGAATCGTAGGAATTAATTCCATATGAACTTACTAATATTTCGGGTTAAAATCTGAAATTCAATTTAAAAATTGACAGTGGGACCCACATCTCGAATCTCGGAAAAACTCATGAAATCCGAACACCCATTCCGATACGAGTTCAACCATAGAAAAATTATCGAATTCTGACATCGGATTGACCTTCAAATCTTCATTTATATTTTTGGAAAATTTTATAAAAATCTGATTTTTCTTCCATAAATTCACGGATTCATGATGTAAATGAGTATGGAATAATGAAATATAATCAATATAGGATAAGGAACACTTACCCCAATATTTTTCCGTGAAAATCGCCCAAAAATCGCCTAAACCGAGCTCCCCAAACTCAAAAATGAGTAAAAATGGCAAAACTTCCTGTTTTATGGGGTTTTTATGTCTGTGGCACCACATGTGGCCTAGTGTGCTACCTGTAGTGCCGTTTCCAGTACCTCCAGAAGTCCCAGCCCCAGGGATAGTTCCCCACGCTACCCTGGACGGTGACTGAAAATATTTCCCGACACGGAAATGGGCATAACTCTCTCATACGATGTCCGAATTCGACTATTCTTTTTGCTATGGCTCCAAATTAGATACGGATCTATTGCTTCAATAAAAACTAAATTTAGAGCTCATTTGATTAATGGTATACCACTTATTCTTGAAGAAATGACGTCGAAACATTCTAGAATATCCAAATTAAACTCTGTTAACCATCCAAAATTCACACGAGGCCCTCAGGACCTCAACCAAATATCCCAACAAGTCCCTAACATAATACAGACTTACTCGAGGTCTCAAATCATGTCAAATAACATCAAAATTATAATTCACTTCTCGATTCAGACTTATGAGTTTCAAACTTTTCACATTACTAAACCCGTGCCGAAACGTATTAAATGAATCCGGAATGATTTCAAATTTGGCGCACAAGTCATAAATGACATAACAGAGCTATTCCAACTCTCGAAATCTCAACCCGAGTCCGATATCGATAAGGTCAAATTCATGGTCAAACTTTGGAAATCTTTAGCCTTTAAATTTCTAGTTTCCGTTAAATGGCGATAATTCGAGGTAGGGACCTCCGAATTCGATTTCGGGCATATACCTAAGTCCCAAATCACGATACGGACCTACCGAGAGTGTCAAAATACTGATCCGGGTGCATTTTCTTAAAACATTGACCGAAGTCAACTTAAATGAGTTTTGAAGCTCCATTTCACATTTTAATCAATATTTCACATAAACACTTTCCGGAAAAATTTGCGAACTGCGCCCGTAAGTCGAGGAATCATAAATAGTACTTTTCAAGGTCTTAGAGCACAAAAATGAATGTTTAATTAAAGATGACATTTTGGGTCATCACAAAAGTTGCTGACGAGCTCTTAACAAACTCGTCAGACTCCGAAATGACATCTTGATAGATAGGAACGGATTTGGCTGTTATAGACAACTTAGAGTCCTCTTTATCCTTCGCTACAAACTCATCCTTCGATCCCAAAGATGTATCTATCTGGGACCCCTGCAACTTGGCCTCCAAAGCATCCGTATCTACTCCAACGTCCAAATCAAAATAATTGAAGCTATTATGTATAGGAGCAACGATAGGGCCCTGAGGTGTAAGAGTAACCCTAGTCTCGAAACGTACATATTGAAAACGAGTCTGTGAAAGATAGGCTAGACGCTCCACTGAATTGGCAATGGTCTGTTTCTGGAAGCGCATTACTAATTTCTCTGTAAAATGCTTCCAATCCCAAAACTAGTTGTTTCGATACAACCAATCAAACCAAGAAAGTGCAGCGCCATCAAGGTAGAGGTAAGCTAGAGATAACCAATCCTTCTTTGAGAAGCAACGAAAATTGAAGTACCACTCGGCCCAATAAAACCAACCCGTTGGGTCACCACCGCTGAATTGATCTAATAATACTGTCATTGGAGTCCGAATCAATGAAAGCACCAATATAAGGAACCAAAGATTACACCCGAACCAACTGATTGTATTAACTCACAAAATGGAATTACAATGACCAAATGTTCACAGAACAATAGTAAACAACTTGAGGGAAATAGAGACGAGATGAGAAAAGAAACTGCAACAAGAAACTAAGAAGAAAGGTGTTACACCCTATGTTTTCGTACGTAAAAATACGCCATAGTAAATTGATGAAAGCTTGGAAATGAGATATTACATCCCGCATTTTCGTACGTTAAAGTTTTGTCATAAGTTAATCAACATAAGTACGTGAATGGGATTATTTTGAGATTATAAGCATTATGCTATTTTAAACACATGATGAGTAAGTTCGTGAAGGAGAAAGGGTAAGCAAATTAAAGAAATTAAATTTCGTCGAAGTTTGACATTTTGGGATAAAATACGGCTTGAGCTAAAATACCTGATATTTATGGACTAGTATCATATAAGGTACCATATGACCATGATAATATGATGTATAAAAGTTTATTAAAAATAAGTAGAATTTTAAGTAATTTGAGACAATTCTTAATTATGCGGGTAATTGGTTAATTACCGGGTAACGGGATATTACCTAATTATCTAATAAATGGATAAAGATAAACTTTTTCCACCCATCCCACCCCCACCCCCACGTGGCAGCAAGACCCTAACCAAACCAATGACTCTTGGTCATTTGGGATTAGGTGGCAACTTAATACATTGAGTTCAAGACACATTTCATTCTTGGATTTTGAATAACAAAAACAACATTTTCATTCTCAAAATACTACATCAGATTCCTACAAAATTCCTTACCAAAACTCTACAATCAGATTCTAAAACATTACCTTAACAACGTGATTCTTTCAAGCAATTCTTATGAGATTTCAACCAAACTTCTTGCAACCAAACAATTCCAACGAGAATTGTTGGAACCGTAGCAACGTAAAATTTTATGGTTCTAAAGGAGTACGGTGCAATCTTTTCCAACAATATCATACAGAATTTTCCCTACTCCAGGTATGTTAAGGCTATCCCTTCTTTTTTTTTTTGGCATGATCCAAATAATACAAATGAAACGAGTAAAATACGCAACTTTCATAAATGACTCTATTCATAGAAATACTAGGGGTGTCTATATTTTTGATTCTATATGTGAATTATTATTATATCTTTTGTTCATGGGTCTTAGAAAAATACGTATTTGATAAAGTTTAGCCGAAAGGTATATTGAATTATGGCATTCCAAGAAAATCTTATTAACGTATTTCTTATGTATTTATACATGTACATTGACCCATGACCAGATGGCGTTATATACGCGTATATATGTATATTATATGGATATGGGATATGGGAAAAGGTTACGGCGTTATATACGCACCACCACCTGATCAGCTGATATACGTTGATGATTTTGCCCATAGTGGCCGAGATGATATGATGGGATGCCCTCAGAGGCCTGATGATGTTATGAAACATGTACCTATGCACGACATGACATTCATACGCATATGCATGACATTATAATTATTTCATGATTTACAGAGTTATCCAGACTTATAGGTTGAGTCATTTACTCTATATTTCTTCCATGTCTATTATATAATCATTTATGTGCCTTACACACTCTTTACATTATTTGTACTGACGTCCCTTTTGCCTGGGGATGCTACGTTTCATGCCCGCAGGTCCTGATAGACAGGTCGAGAGTCCTCCAAGTAGGCTATCAGCTCAGCGGAAGGTGTTGGTGTGCTCCATTTCCTGCGAAGTTGCTTATGTGGTCAGTATGATTAGGACATGTCCTGATTAGTATGGCGGGGCCCTGTCCCGACATTTATGACATTTATGTATTCTTTGAGACTTGTAGACACATGTCGTGTACGTGCAAGGTTGTACGGCCTTGTCGACCTATGTTTTGAATTTATAAATGATCATATTGGCCTATTAGGCCCATATGTCACATGTATATAATTATGTAATAAGAAAGATACGTTATGTTTGTACTCGGTTGAGTAAGGTACCGGGTGCCCATCGCGGCCCATCGGTTTGGGTCGTGACAAAAGTGGTATCAGAGCAGTTCTGTCCTAGGGAGTCTACAAGCTGTGTCTAGTAGAGTCTTGTTTATTGGTGTGTTATGCACCACACTTATAAGCAGGAGACTACAGGGCATTTAGGATTGTCACTCTTTCTTCCTACTCTAGATCGTGTGATAGAGCTGAGTTGTAAGAACTCAATTTCCTAAACTCTATCTTATTCGTAATACAACGATGCCTATATCCAGAAAGACGGTTGGTAAGAGATATAGCTGTGAAAGAGTCGAGTCAGAGGAACTCAATTTTTGCATCATTCTTATGATGGATAAATATGAGGTATTCAGCAGATCATATGTACAGTAAGACGTGTAAGCCTCTTGATAAGGAACCTTAAGGCAAGAATATTTATCCAACTTTATGGTGAAAGGCAATGAGAGATTCAGAAGATAAATACAAGCTTCAAGAAGTGAAAGAAGCAAGATGAAAAAGGGTACGAGGTATCCAGTTAATAAAGATTATTATTATTTACCATTCAGGAAGGGAGATATAAGCATTTTGAGTTACCTTCGACACTGACAGATGTATGTAAAATCGGCCACACCGGTCTCAGTTATGCCCTATGGGAGCTAACAGACATAGTTTAAGAGAAGGACGAGTTATCAGGATCCAGTTGGGGATAGTGTAAGGACCCATGAAAATTGTAACCAAAATACTCGGGGTTTCGTGGTGCCAATATAGATTACATAAGAATGCATTTCTGCGGCCCATTATGCAGCCGCATAATCACTCTGCGGACCGCATAATGGCCGCAGAGTGAAGCAGTAAGTTTGGCCAACTTGAGGTCAGTTTTGCGGTCGATTATACGACCGCATAATCGATATGCGGACCGCATCTTGATCGCATAATCCCTCTTGAGTTTTTGCGGAGGGAGTTCTGCGGTACATTATGCGATCGCAGAACGAGTATGTGGACCGCATACTGGTCACATACCTGGGCCGTAAGTCCAGGCCCCTGAGGGCCATTTCTGCGGTCACATTGCGTACCGCATAACCATTATGCGGTCGCATATGCGACCGTAGACCTGTGTCGGGGCACCATTTTTCTTAATTTAAAACCCGACCCCCATTCCGTTAAAACACCCATTTAGTCCATTTTGAAGCTCATTTATCATATTTCTAATGTGAGAGAGAGAGGGTTCTAGAGGGAGGGCCTAATTTTCATCAATTGATCTTCAACCATCACTCAAGGCTTGGAAATACTCAAGTAGAGCACCAAATTCTTCATCACAAAAGGTAAGATTTCATCACCCCAGCTCTTAATTTCAAACATAGCTATAATGGGGTACTAGGGAAATACTTCATGGGTATGAGAATGGTTCATCTTGCATGCATGTGATAAAGAGTGTGGGGAAAATAAAGAGTGAACTAGAACTATGAACATTTTCCTAATTTTGGGTTCAATTTGTATATTGCTAAAATAGATTGAGGTTGCTAAAGGTTCCGGATAATTGTAGAGTCTAAAGAAGCACAATTGAGGTATGTATGGCTAACTCTTTTCTTCCTAGAATCGAACTCCTGGTGTCCGAATAATTGTTATAAGTTCCGACTTGATCTTACTAGAATAGTTTGCCTTAGTGTGTTGGGTTGAAAGATTCATGTTACCTAATTGTTTTAGATACTTACCATGCCATTATGCTATTTGAGAACGTAACTATGATTTTTCCAAGCTCCTTCCCTTATGTGTGCAATGCCTTATGTGATGGTGCTTATCGACATGAATGATGACGTTATTTGAACGAATTAAAAGGGAAAGACTTGAATTGTAAAATGTGCCCAAGTGTCAAGAACTATTTAATAAATGAGGTTGTTTGTGCCATATAATGAAAGATGGGAAAGATATGTGAATTGAGTGGACAGTTGAAAGAGGTTATGTCTCAAGTGAGATGGCTTAGCCGATCGGGCCGAGATCGGACGCCATGCTGTACACGTGGTGGCATTTGTATTGGGATTATTGAATTACGTTGTGGATATGGATATGTCTCACTTGAGATGGCTTAGCCGGCCGGGCCGAGACCGAACTCCATGAAAAAATACGGTGGCATTGTGAGTTGTGGCTTTGGCACTAAAGATTATTAATCTAAGAAGATGGAAAGATTGAATTGGAAACTATATGACACTTACTTGGTGTTTTCTTTGTATTTCTATGAAACTCTTATTGATTATTATGACTTCCTTCTCTTTGTTTCATTATTCATTTTGCTAAGATTGGTGTTTGCTTTACATACTAGTACTATTCGACAGTACTAACGTCCCTTTTGCCGGGGGCGCTATATCTTTGAATGGATGTAGGTGGTTCCATCGTAGAGAGTGCCGATTCCAGATAGGTGGTGCTCTCTTTCTCTCCTCACAGCAGTCTTGGTGAGACTCATTTCTCCCAGGGGTCATGTAGTCCTTTTTTTGTATAAGTTTTCATATGTTGAGGTGTATTTGGAGCCTTGTTGCCGGCATTGTCATGTTGCTCTTTTGTACTCTTAGAGGCTCCATAGACGTTTATGTGTGTCATGTATGTAGGTTGGGGTGGTCGTTGGATCGAGTTGTATTTTGGGAACTCAACTATAGCATAATGTATATAAGAAAAAATAAACTAGCAATGTTTATATATTTATATAACTGATCCCCCCTGTTTTACAAATAGTGATGCGATCCCTTTTTGGATTATTAATACGTCGGGTAGGAAAAGTTTAATAGGCTTGCTCGACCGGGTTTACTCGGTTGAGCACTGATCGCGCTCCCCGAGGTTGGGGCGTGACAAACTTGGTATCAGAGCCTAAGGTTTTAAAGTGTCCTATGATGTCTCGGAGCCGTGTCTAGTAGAGCCCTTCTTATCAGTGTGTTGTCGACCACATCTATAATTAGGGGGCTACTTGGACATTTAAGAATGATACCCTTCATTGTTGTTCTATATCGTGCGATAGAGCGGAACGTGAGGTTGTTTTTCCCTAACTCGTGCATTGTTCTAACTTTCAGTAAATGGCACCTAAGAAGAGAGCGAGAATTGGCCAAGAAGCCAATACCACCCCATGAGTGGTTGTTGATCCCTTACTTGATAATGCGGGTGAGGATAATCCTCCTTCTATCACACTACCTGATTCGTGTATTCCAGAATATACTGCCGTGGTTCCTACACCCGCGGAGTATGCCACAATCCCTCCCGCCGATATACCTGTTCCACCTACAGCCCCAGCCCCAGGTCCCTGTATTTCTGATGGGGAGCTATGCAGATGCTGACTCAATTAGTAGCTTCTCAGGACCAGAGGTCAAATGTTTCACCCACCTTATTTAGCTCACAAGAGGATTCTTCTTATTCCTGGGTAAACAGGTTCCTTCAGTTAGACCCTCCAGTGTTCACAGGTACTGATCCCGGGGCAGACCCTCATGATTTTATTGATGAGATGCATAAGACTCTCCGAGTTATGTGTGCTACGGAGACAGATGGAGTAGAGTTGGCCTCTTATCGTCTGAAAGGGGTGGCATATTCCTAGTTTGAGATGTGGGAAGATTCCCGTGAGGAGGGGAGCCCTCCGGCGAGATGGAGTGAGTTCGCAGATGCCTTCATAGACCATTTCTTGCCTGCCGAGACTAAGGCAGACCGTGCTGTGGAGTTTGAGACCCTTAAATAGGGTAGTAGGAATGTATGAGAGTATCACATGGAGTTCATGTGCCTGTCGAAGTATGTTGTTCATATGATGCCGACTATGGAGGCAAGAGTGCGTCGATTTGTGCAGGGCCTTAGCCCTTTGGTTATTAATGAGGCTGCCACAACTGCTCTAAATTTTGACATGAACTATGGGAGTATGGTGGCATTTTCCCAAGCTATGGAGGCTTGAAATTTAAAGCTCAGGATGGAACGGGAAAGTAGTAGTAGGGCCCGATCATCATACAACCTTGGGGATTCATTCAGAGGTGGGAGATCAGCTTTTTGGGGAGGATCATTAGGGTCGTCCCAGTCTTATGCTTAGTCTTCTGCTAGTGCCCCGCCATCGGGGCACGGTCAGCAGCAGTGGAGTTGCTTTAGGCCCGGTCAGGGCAGCAGGGGGTTCCACCATCAGGGCCGATCGGGAGGGAGATTCCAGCAGCAGCAGAGGGCCCCATGACCTAAGTGTGGGAGGATATATTCGGGAGTCTGCTACCTGGACATGCCAGTATGTTACGGATACGGAATGAGAGGTCATATTTAGAGGGAGTGTCGTGCATTTCGTCAGGGTGCAGGCAGGGGCACAACTCAGTCATCCAGTCCTACATCTGCTACATCTTCAGCACACCCTCCAGCTCAAGGCTCTTTAGCACCCGCAGGGCGTGGTACAGCTAGGGGTGGTGCACAGAGTTCGGGAGGACCCAGCCGACTCTATGCTATGAGTGGTCGACAGAGTGCGGAGGCTTCCCCAGATGTCGTCACAGGTATATTGACCGTTCAATCTCATGATGTGTATGCCCTTATTGATCCCGGATCTTCTTTGGACTATGTTACTCCTTATGTTCCTACGAGCTTCTGGGTAGAACCAGAACAACTTCATGACTCGTTCTCTGTATCTACCCCAATTGGTGAGTCTATTACGGCTGCGCGGGTTTATCGAGATTGTGTTGTCACGGTGCGTGGTCGGGATACCATGGCTGATCTTATTGAACTAGGGATGATTGATTTTGATGTAATAATGGTAATGGATTGGCTTTATTCATGTTTTGCCAAACTCGATTGCCGAGCCAGAATCATGAGACTTGAGTTTCCTAACGAGCCAACTGTTGAGTGGGAGGGGAATAATGTAATGCCAAAAGGTAGGTTTATTTCTTACTTTAAGGCCACAAAGATAAGCAAGAAGGGGTATATTTATCATTTGGTCCGAGTTACGGACACCACTGCTGAGGTGCCTACCCTTGAATTTGTACCAATTGTGAATGAATTCCCCGATGTCTTTCCGGATGAGCTCCCTGGAATTCCTCCAGATAGGGAGATTGATTTTGGGATTGATGTGATGCCAGGCACATAGCCTATATCCATTCCACCTTATAGAATGGCACCGACAGAATTAAAAGAGTTAAAGGAACAACTAAGGGATTTGCTAGAGAAAGGTTTCATCCAACCGAGTGTGTCACCTTGGGACGCACTGGTTCTCTTTGTCAGAAAGATGGATCGCTGCGGATGTGTATTGATTACCGGCAACTCAACAAAGTCACAATCAAAAACAAGTACCCATTGCCTAGAATAGATGATTTGTTTGATCAATTACAAGGTGCTAAGTTCTTCTCCAAAATTGATTTGCGGTCTGGGTACCATCAATTGAAGGTGAGGGAGCAGGATATTCCGAAAATAGCTTTTAGAACCCGGTATGGGCACTTTGAATTTTTGGTAATGTCTTTCGGGCTAACAAATACCCCGGCGGCTTTCATGAATCTTATGAATCGAGTCTTCAAGCCGTTCCTCAACTCCTTTGTGATAGTATTCATTGATGAAATCCTTGTGTATTCACGAAGTCAAGAGGATCACGCCGATCACATCAGGGGAGTTCTGCAAACTCTTCACCAACACCAATTGTATGAAAAGTTCTTGAAATGTGAATTTTGGCTTGAATCTGTCACATTCCTGGGTCATGTCGTCTCCGGAGAAGGAATTAAGGTTGATCCTCAAAAGATTACAGCGGTGAAGGATTGGCCTAGACCTACTACTCCAACAGAGATTCACAGTTTATTGGGTTTGGCCGGGTATTATAGGAGGTTCGTGGAGGGGTTCTCCACTCTTGCCTCTCCATTAACTAAATTGACGCAGAAGGCGGTTAAGTTCCAGTGGTCCAATGCTTGTGAAAGGAGTTTCCAGGAATTAAAATCAAGATTGACTTCGGCGCCGGTATTGACCCTACAAGAGGGTACCGAGGGGTTTGTGGTGTATTGCGATGCTTCAAGGATCGGTCTTGGGTGTGTATTAATGCAAAATGGTAAGGTAATAACATATGCTTCAAGGCAACTTAAGAATCATGAAAAGAACTATCCAACTCATGATTTAGAGCTTGCACTGGTGGTTTTTGCATTAAAACTTTGGCGTCATTATTTGTATGGAGTTCATGTAGATATATTCACGGACCACAAGATTCTTCAATACATTTTTAAGCAGAAGGAATTGAACTTAAGGCAGAGAAGGTGGCTTGAGTTTCTCAAAGATTATGACAATATTTTGTATCATCCAGGGAAAGCTAATGTGGTGGCGGATGCTCTTAGTCGGAAATCTATGGGTAGTTTGGCTCACTTGGAGGCATGTCAAAGGCCCTTGGTCCGGGAGGTTCACCAGTTGGCCGGTTTGGGAGTTCGTCTTACGAACTCTAGTGAAGGGGGAGTGATTGTGCGGAATAGGGCTGAATCATCGCTTGTGGCGAAGGACAAGGAGAAGCAATACAGTGATCCAGTATTGTTGCAGCTGAAGGAAGGGATTCATAAACATAAGACTATGTGTTTTTCTCTTGGCATAGATGACGGTACATTACGGTACCAAGGACGACTATGTGTTCCAAACGTAGATGGTCTTCAGGAAAGAATCATGGAAGAAGCTCATACTTCTAGATATTCTGTGCACCCAGGTTCTACAAAAATGTATCATGATCTCAAGGAAGTTTACTGGTGGAATGACATGAAGAGGAGTGTGGCGGACTTTGTGGAAAAATGTTCAAACTGTTAACAAGTGAAGGCCGAGCATCAAAGGCCCGGTGGGTTAGCATAGAGTATAGAAATTCCAATGTAGAAATAGGAAATTATCAATATGGATTTTATGGTAGGGTTACCATGCACTCCGCATAAGTTTGACTCAATTTGGGTGATCGTGGATCGACTCACGAAATCAGCACACTTCTTGCCAGTTAAATCCACCGACACTGCAGAACAATATGCTCAATTGTATATAAAGGAAATAGTCAGGCTTCATGGCACTCCTGATTCTATCATTTCCGATCGAGGGGCCCAATTCACAGCTAATTTCTGGAAGATATTTTAACAAGGTTTGGGTACGCAGGTAAATCTTAGCATGACCTTCCACCCACAAACTGACGGGCAAGCAGAGCGGACTATTCAGACGCTATAGGACATGTTGCGTGCGTGTGTGCTTGACTTCAAAGATAGCTGGGATGATCATTTGCTCCTCATAGAATTTGCTTATAGCAACAGCTTCCATGCTAGTATTCAAATGGCACGTTTGAGGCCTTGTATGGTAGAAGATGTAGATCGCCGGTTGGGTGCTTCGAGGTTGGAGAAGCTGAACTAATAGGACCAGACCCTGTGCATAGAGCTATGGAAAATGTTAAGATCATAAAAGAGTGGTTGAAAATTGCTCAGAGTCGTCAAAGATCCTACTCGGATATTCGTCGCAGAGACTTAGAGTTCAAAGAAGATGATTGGGTATTCTTAAAGATATCTCCCATGAAGGGGATCGTGCGGTTTGGAAAAAAAGGGAAATTAAGTCCGAGGTATGTCGGGCCGTATAAAATCATTCAAAGGATAGGTTAGGTGGCGTACAAGCTTGAACTACCACCTGAGATGTCATTAGTACACCCGGTATTCCATGTGTCCATGTTGAAGAAGGTAGTTGGAGATCCGTCCGCTATTGTGTCGGTTGAGACCATCGAGGTTAGTGAAGAATTGTCATATCAAAAAATTCCGGTTGCTATTCTTGATAGGCAGGTCCGAAAGTTAAGAAATAAAGAAATTGCATCCGTGAAGGTGTTATGGAGAAACCAACAAGTCGAAGAAGCTACTTGGGAAGCCGAGAATGAAATGAAAGAAAAGTACCCTCATTTGTTTGAATAGCCATGTAATAGTTCTATGAAGTTGTTTACCTTAAAGTTTGTATCGCTTGTTCGGCTAATATAAAGACACTCCTTTCTAGCTATATGTCCACCATGAGGCTTTGGTTGGTGTTATTTTGCATTTTTTGTGTCATTTAATTCTATATATGTTGCTTAGATGTGCTTCGGAGGCTCTCTGGCAGGTGGATAGGCCTAAATACAAGGGAAACTCTAGCGAAATTTTCAGGAAGTTAGGCAAATTTGGGGTTGATGGTATATGGCATAACTGAAACTGTGTTAAGTGAACCTTGATCTTCATTCGAGGATGAATGATCTTAAGTGGGGGAGGATGTAAGGACCCGTAAAAGTTTTAACCAGAAGAATGCATATTTGCGGCCCATTATGCGGCCGCATAATCACTCTGCGGACCGCATAATGGTCGCAGAGTGAAGCAGTAAGTTTGGCCAACTTAAGGTCAGTTTTGCGGTCGATTATGTGACCCCATAATCGATATGCGGACTGCATCTCGATCGCATAATCCCTCTTGAGTTTTTGTGGAGGGAGTTCTGTGGTGCATTATGCGACCGCAGAACGAGTATGCGGACCGCATACTGGTCGCATACCAGGGCCGTAAGTCCAGGCCCCTGAGGGCCATTTTTGCGGTCACTTTGTGGACCGCATAACCTTTATGCGGTCGCATATGCGACCGCAGACCCGTGTCGGGGCACCATTTTGAAGCTCATTTCTCATATTTCTAATGTGAGAGAGAGAGGGTTCTAGAGGGAGGGCCTAATTTTCATTAATTGATCTTCAACCATCACTCAAGGCTTGGAAATACTCAAGTAGAGTACCAAATTCTTCATCCAAAAAGGTAAGATTTCATCACCCCAGCTCTTAATTTCAAACATAGCTATAATGGGGGTACTAGGGCAATACTTCATGGGTATGAGAGTGGTTCATCTTGCATGCATGTGATAAAGAGTGTGGGAAAAATAAAGAGTGAACTAGAACTATGAACATTTTCCTAATTTTGGTTCAATTTGTATATTGCTAAAATAGATTGCGGTTGCTAAAGGTTACGGATAATTGTAGAGTCTAAATAAGCGCAATTGAGGTATGTATGGCTAACTCTTTTCTTCCTAGAATCGAACTCCTGGTGTCCGAATAATTGGTGTAAGTTCCGACTTTATCTTACTAGAATTGTTTGCCTTAGTGTGTTGGGTTGAAAGATTCATGTTCCCTAATTGTTTTAGATATTTACCATGCCATCATGCAATTTGAGAACGTAACTATGATTTTTCCAAGCTCCTTCCCTTATGCGTGCAAGGCCTTATGTGATGGTGCTTATCGACATGAATGATGACGTTATTTGAAAAATGTGCCCAAGTGTCAATAACTATTTAATAAATGAGGCTGTTTGTGCCATGCAATGAAATATGGGAAAGAGATGTGAATTGAGTGGACAGTTGAAAGAGGTTATGTCTTAAGTGAGATGGCTTAGCCGATTGGGCCGAGATCGGACGCCATGCTATACACATGGTGGCATTTGTATTAGGATTATTGAATTTCATTGTAGATATAGATATGTCTCACTTGAGATGACGTAGCCTGTTGGGCCGAGACCGGACTCCATGTAAAAACATAGTGGCATTGTGAGTTGTGGCTTTGGCACTAAAGATTATTAATCTAAAAAGATGGAAAGATTGAATTGGAAACTATGTGACCCTTACTTGGTGTTTTCTTTGTATTTCTATGAAACTCTTATTGATTATTATGACTGCCTTCTCTTTGTTTCACTGTTCATTCTGCTAAGATTGGTGTTTGCCTTACATACTAGTACTATTCGACAGAACTAACGTCCCTTTTGCCGGGGGCACTAAATCTTTGAATGGATATAGGTGGTTCCATCGCAGATAGGTGTTGCTCTCCTTCTCTCCTCACAGCAGTCTTGGTGAGCCCCATTTCTCCCAGGGGTCATGTAGTCCTTCTTTAGTATAAGTTTTCACATTTTGAGGTATAGCCGGGGCCTTGTTGCCGGCATTGTCATGTTGCTCTTTTGTACTCTTAGAGGCTCCGTAGACATTTATGTGGGTCATGTATTTATGTTGGGGTGGTCGTTGGATCGAGTTGTATTTTGGGAACTCAACTATGGCATAATGTATATAAGGAAAAATAAACTAGCAATGTTTATATATTTATATAACTGATCCCCCCAGTTTTACAAATGGTGTTCCGATCCCTTTTTGTATTATGAATGAGTTGGGTAGGAAAGGTTTAATAGACTTGCTCAACCAGTGCACTCGGTTGAGCACCGGTCGCGCTCCCCGAGGTTGGGGCGTGACAGATAGAGTAACCCAAAATAGTGGATGGATTGGTAGAGTTAGTTGACGTTTTCGAAGGATAGAGCAAACGTGGTAATGGATCTCCTTATGAGTCACCTCGATAGTGCACCCTAAAATAGTACAACTAGATATGAGTACTACAAAGATACGCACTGGAAGTCTGGAATGGATAAATATTACCTTAGTGTGGCTCCCATCCCTAGTAGAAAGAGAATGTTAGGCAATTCGAGGAGCCAATGGATGGAGCAAGAGGGGCTAAAAGCAAAAGAATGTTTTGTTCGAGTTTTTAGAATAAAGTGATAGACAGAAATATTAGCAGGAGAATAAGAAGAGAGTTAATAAAGCAATATGAGTAAAATGTGGTACATAGATGACAACGATAGATCAAAAAGATGACAGTATTACAGAGTCTATTGTCAAGTGAAGGGAAAAACGAGAGGTGACAGGCCTTGAGACAACAAAAGAGTACATGCCATAAAGTCATATCCTCACTTCGAAAAATAAGTTTGTGATTCCAACACAACTACCGGAAGGAAACGTTAGACCCTAGAATAATAGAAATCAGTATGTGTCGGTGAACAAGATAAACTAAACATGAATTAGGGACTGAGTGACTTGATAATAGTCAGTATCATGAGAATTTCAGATTTGCGTTCCGGCGATAATAGAATGGACAACAGAAGACGATTCATGAGAAATTCAGAAAATGGTCATTCAGGAAGACGCTTCCCTAAAGCAAGTAATATGAGCAAAGTTAATCTTAAGGGACTGTATGTGCCAGTTATGCTAAGTGTCACCCTCGTGAGTAAGGAATTTTATTATCTTTGATAAAGAAGGATTACCGCAAGGCGAGTAAGGGTCATCGATGATGTGAGAAGATGCCAAAAATGAATAGGTAAAATATCTACAGGTAGATCCTCGTGGTTTCAGGTCTTAGTACTCCCCTAAAAGGGGGAATAATATGGAGTGATGTGGCATTAAGTCGGAATTAAGTGGTTCTAGTGACTATGGAATGGTAAAGGAAGAATGCGATAAAAATGAAAAAGGAATGAGATGGCACTTACCCAAATCCTACAGATATGCTACGATTCCAGAATATTGTGCAAGCACGACGTCAAGGAGAAGAAGTAAGGGTTCCTGCCCGAGCTGTTATTAATAAATAAGGACCCAGTGCGAGACGTAAGTTAAGACAAAGGAAATAACCCGATAAATATTATGCGAAATATTGAGATGAGAATGGGCCAACGAGTAGTTAGTAATTGATCAGGAAGAGCCTAGTTATGGCTAAACAGGAGGTTACAGATGAGTCAGCAGATCGTGTAAAATAAAAATAGAAAAACCCAATATAGTGAATTCAGCCTCGCAGTTATGATATCGTGATCATTGAGAAATATTTAGATAGGAGTTGGTGTAGTTAAAGGTACCATATGAGTGTTACAGAGATAAAAGAGAGTGCCACTAGGAAGTCAGTCAAAATATCAAGTCCAGAAGCAACCAAAGCACAAGGGGGTGGAAGTAAGTAACTACGAATAATTATAGGCAAGGAAGGACATCAAAAGGTCCGTCGAGTATGCAATGGAATAAGCTCACAGCTTTATAAGAGTCAGAGGATCCTCTCTAAATACTACAATGAAAGACTAGTTGAGGAAGTAAGGAAGAAGGCTTCAACCTAAGCTCAGATAAGCTAAGTATGCACGCAACAAGGGGGCAAAAAGACCAGGAAAAGCAATTGCTTACATTTAAAGAAAGTTCAAATAGAACGAAATGAATTATTCGATTAATGATCAACCATAAAAGACTCTGGTATGAGTTTAAAAAAAAAGGAATTGGGTCCAAGTCATAGACAAAGGATTGAATCATTACAAGATTGTATCATGGTTTTCCATAGCATCCATGAAAGGCTACAGTAATAACTAAATTCCATGAGCCGCATATCGGAAGATAGCTTAAGCCTACATAAAGGCTGATCAAAAGGAAGAGGAAACTAAAGAGTTACATCAACCAAGTGAATCATAAGTCTGATTATTGGCCCCAAACAGTTATAGAAATCGTATTAAGAACATTGCAGAATCGCTCTTAATATTATAGGTACAAGAGAGAACAACAACCATATTCTATAATGACCCCACGATAAAGCCAGTTAGAAGGGTACCAACCTCATAAGAAGTCAGTATGAAGCTCTTACCGGATTGTGTAAGGAGGTACAAGTATTATAATAGAGCTTCAAGTTGTGGATGTGAATCATACCTCTGTGGAAGGGAGGTCATGAAAGAGGTAGAAGATATAATGTAAGATTTTTAAGGCAAGTAAGGTAAAGGTGAACAACGTACGAGATACTCAAATGCAGAAGGTTGTGAATAGTCCAGACTTCAGATAGAAGGCTAGAAATGCGGAGATTCAGTATCCAGGAATAAACGCGGGATCCTAAGAAGATTGAGCCAGTTCAGAACTGGCCTAGACCTACTTCAGCTACAGAGATCCGGAGTTTCCTAGGTTTGGCGAGTTAATATCGCCGATTCGTGAAGGGGTTTTCATCGATAGCTGCCCCATTGACTAGATTGACCATGAAGGGTGCCATATTCAGATGGTCTGATGAGTGTGAGCTGAGCTTTTAGAAGCTCAAAACTGCTTTGACTATGTCGCTAGTGTTGGTGTTGCCTACAGGTTCAAGATCTTACACTGTGTATTATGATGCATCTCGTATTGGGCTCGGTGTAGTATTGATGCAGGATAGCAGGGTGATTGCATACGCATCGTGACAGTTGAAGGTTCATGAGAATATTTAACATGTTCATGACTTAGAGTTAGCAACCATTGTTCATACACTGAAGATTTGGAGGCACTATCTTTACGGCGTGTCATGTGAGGTATTCACGGATCATCGGAGTCTGCAGTACTTGTTCAAGAAGAAGGATCTTAACTTGAGGTAGAAGAGGTGGTTAGAGATGTTGAAAGACTATGATATCACCATTGTGTATCATCCCAGGAATGCCAATGTGGTTGCCAATACCTTGAATAGAAAGGTTATGTGTATGGGTAGCCTTGCGTACATTCCAGTTGTGAGAGGCCACTAGCATCAGATGTTCAGGCTTTTGTCAATAAGTTCATGAGATTAGATATTTCGAAGACCAATCGTGTTCTAGCTTGCATAGTCTCTCGGTCTTCCTTGTATGAGCGCATCATAGAGTGTCAGTATAATGACCCCCATTTGCTTGTCCTTAAGGACACAGTGCGGCATGGTGGTTCCAAGTAGGTTACTGTTGGATATGAAGGGGTTTTGCGGATGCATGATCGTATTTGTGTGCCCAATGTGGATGGGCTTCGTGAGTTGATTCTTGAAGAGGCCTACAGTTCCCGGTATTCTATTCATCCAGGTGCCGCCAAGATGTATCAGGACTTACGGCATCATTATTGGTAGAGGAAGATGAATAAGGATATAGTTGCATATGTAGCTCAGTGTCTCAATTGTCAGCAAGTAAAGTACGAGCTTTAGAGGCCTGGTGGTTTGCTTTAGATGCTAGAGATTCCTGTATCACTATGGATTTTGTTGTTGGACTCCCACGGACTCAGAAGAAGTTCGACACAATAAGGGTCATTGTGGATAGATTGACCAAGTCGGCACATTTCATCCTAGTGGAAGTTACCTATTCTTTAGAGCGGTTAGCTAAGATTTACACCTGCGAGATCGACTGTCTTCACGGTGTGCCCGTGTCTATCATTTCTGATCGATGTGCGCATTTCACCCCGCACTTCTGGAGGGCCGTACAATATAAGTTAGGCATGTCGGTTGCGTTAAGTATATCTTAAGTATATCTTGCCGCTTGCAGAGTTTGCGTATAACAACAACTACCAGTCGAGCATTCAGGTGGCTCCTATGAGGCATTATATGGGAAGCGGTGTTGTTCGCCAGTTGGATGGTTCGAGCCCGGAGAGGCTCGGTTGTTGGGTACCGATTTAGTTCAGGATGCCTTGGATAAGGTCAAGATTATTCAGGATCGACTTCGCACCTCTAAGTCTACGTAGAAGAGTTATGCCGATAGTAGAGTTTGTGATGTTGTATTCATGGTTGGAGAGAGGGTATTGCTCTAGGTTACACCCATGAAGGGTGTGATGAGGTTCGGAAAGAAGGGCAAGTTGAGCCCTAGGTATATCAGACCCTTTGAGATTCTTGAGAGAGTGGGGTGAGGTGGCCTACAGGATGGCATTGCCACCTAGTTTATCAACAGTCCATCTAGTGTTTCATGTGTCCATGCTTCGAAAGTATCACGGTGATCTGTCCCATGTGTTAGATTTCAGCTCAGTCCAATTGGACAAGGTTTTGACTTATGAGGAGGAGTCGGTGGTTATTCTAGTTCGACAGGTCTGGCAAATGAGGTCTAAGAGTTATCCTTCAGTTCGAGTGCAGTGGAGAGGTTAGCCGATCGAGATAGCCACGTGGGAGTCTGAGTCGAACATGCATAGTAGATATCCATACCTTTTCACCAGTCCATGTACCTTTCTGTGTCTGTTTGAGGACGAACATTTATTTTTGAGGTGGAGAATGTGATGATATGATAGGTCATTTATAGTTTTACCCTTCATTTATGTGTTCCAAAACCTCGAATAGCTCTGTTTAGCCTTTCTCAATTTGCATGCACAGTCTGTGTCCTTTTTCGGAAAATTTATAAGTGAATAATTTATAAAAATGTGAAATATTGCCTTAAAACACATTTGAGTTGACTACGGTCAATATTTTATATAAATGGACCCGGATCGGTATTTTGACGGTCCCGGTGGGTCCGAATCGTGATTTGGGACATGGGCTTATGCCCTAAATCAAATTCGGAAGTCCCTACTTGATTTAACGTAATTTGGTTGAAAACTGGTAATTTGAAGGTTAAAAGAATTTCTAAGTTTTACCGTAGATTGACTTTATTATAACCGAGTTTGGATTTCAGTTTCGGAATATGGAATTGGTTCATTTATGTATTTATGACTTGTCTGTAAATTTTGGTGCAAAACGGAGTTGATTTGACATGATTCGGACGTCCGGTTGTAAAGTTACATGTTCTTGAGTTTCTTTGAAAACATCATTCATTTTGAATTCCGATTCATAGTTCTAGGTGTTATTTTGATGTTTTGATCGCGTGACCAAGTTCGTATGATGTTATTACACTTGTGTTAATGTCTAGTTTGGAGCCCGAGGGGCTCGAGTGAGTTTCAGATAGGCTACATAGTTGTTTTAGATATAGAAGAATAGTTGATGACCCTTTGTTGCTGGTGTAGTTTGTAGACCTCACAATTGCGAGGTGGGGGATCACATTTGCGACGTCAGGCCAAGTCTATCATGATCGCATTTGCAAACATTTTGTTCGCAATTGCGAATAGGGTCTGGGAACAACAGAGATCACAATTGCGATCAATTGATCGCTTTTGCGAAGTTTAGTGTTCGCATTTGCGAACAAATCATCGCTATTGCGATGACAACAAAGATGTGGGTTTCTTCGTATTTGCGAACCATAGGTCACATTTGCGATAAAGCTGAGAAGACGGGATTTAGCTCATTTCTCACAAACCCTCAACCCTAAACGCCCTAGAGGCGATTTTCTAAGAGCATTTTCTTCCCTAAAACATTGGTAAGCAACTTTAATCTATTTCTTTTCAATTACCCATTATTACTTTCCAAGTATTTTCAACATTAAATCTAGGATTTTCATGGTAGAAGTTAGGGATTTGGGTAGAATTGGTTTTTTTTATTTATATATAATTGGGATTTAGACCTCAAATTGAGGCCGAATTTCGAAACTAATCACATAATCGGGCTTGGGGGTGAATGGATAATCGGATTGTGGTACGAATCTCGAGTTTTGACCAAGCGGGCCCGGGGTTGACTTTTGTTGATTTTTGAGAAAAATGTAAAGATCTTAACTTTATGTATTGTAATTGATTTTTCTAGCATTTTTTGTTGTTATTAAGTCGATTTTGGTTAGATTCGGTTGGTTCAGAGGCGAATTTTAGAGGAAAGGCCCTAGTTGAGCTTTGATTTACTTGTAGAGCGAGGTAAGTATTAGGTCTAACCTTGATTTGAGGAAATTAGGAACCCGTGAACTACATGTTGTGTGAAATATGTGTGTAACGACGTATATGCGAGGTGACGAGTGTATATACACCGTCAAAGTAATTGTTTCCATGCTTTCCTGTATTTCATTAATTATTTTATTCCGTGTCTTATATATTACATGCTTTAATTGCTTCCTATGCCTTAACTTGTTACTTGTCACTTATTACTCTTGTATTAAAATGTTCATTTCTTCCATGATTCCATGATTAATTGCTACTTGCCTTAATTGTCTTACTTGTACACTTTAACTGTCATATATTTGGCTTGTCTTGTTGCTTTGTATCAATCGTAATATTCGTTCATTTAGTATGTGGTTCCTTATTATTTTGCTTTCATATTCCTTAATCGTAGAGATTCTTGTGAATTGAGTTGTTGAATTGATTACCTTTATTGATTTTGTTTATGGACTGGGTTGCACGCCACAATGGGGGGAATAAGGGAGGATTGATATTGATATGGTGGGATCGGGTTGCACACCGCAATGGATGTTATATGTAATTTTGATATGGTGAAATAAGGGAGGATTATGATATTAATTCTGATTATATGGTGGGATCGGGTTGCATGCCACAACGGATTTTACCTGTTATTCTTGATATTTATATGGTGAAATAAGGGAGGATTGTGTTTGTACGGTGGGATCGGGTTGCGCGCCGCAACGGATTGTGTGTAATGTATTCATTGTTGTATTATGTTAGCTTTGAGTACTTTCATATGAGCTTATGAGGGATGATATTTCTGGATTCACTGATTTCAAGGATTGAGTTGTTTTCATTAGTTTGCGGCTTCGCCGTTATTTTTTGTTTTCTTTTCCTATTATTATTATTATTATACTGCATACAGATTATTGTAAGTGACCCGCCTTAACCTCGTCACTACTTCGTCAAGGTTAGGCTCGTAACTTACAGAGCACATGGGTTCGGTTGTACTCATACTAGACTTTGTACTTCTTGTGCATATTTTGGAGTCGGTCTTAGCGACAGTCAGTAGATTGATCGGATTGATTGCCTGACGGAAACTTAAGGTACAGCTTCTCGGCATTCGCAGCCCTGAAGTCACCTTTGATGTCTCTCTAGCTTTTTATTGTATTTAAGATAGTTATGCTTTCATTCAGACTATTATTTGTAATACTCTAGTCGCTCGTGAACTTGTGACACCAGTTCTGGGATTGTATCTAGACATCGCTGTTATCTTGTTTTATTCTGTTTTATTCGGTTTCTTGGTATCAATTAATTGGATTTGTTAAAATGACTAAAAACTATTTCTAACGTTGGCTTGCGTAGCAAGTGAAATGTTAGGCACCATCACGGCCCCGAGGGTGGAAATTCCGAGTCGTAATATTTTCAAGCTTATTCCTTTTTCTCTATATATTGTTCTTGGGACTAATTTTGATAGTCAGCTAAGGGAGGATCAAAAAAGAATATTTATACGACGTATTAAATTTACTTACAATATTAAATATGGAGTATATGACTATATCACAATAGAAGCTAGTTATAAATGAGAAAACTACCCTCTATAGCCCCTCAAAATTTTAATAGCCCATATTTTTTCTCATTGACACGAAATGGCCCTTCGGCCCAAACATATTGCATCTAGTAGCCTGAAATGTCTATTTTGTATATTTTTTGTATAGTGACAGTCTATTTTGTATATTTTATGTATAGTAATAGTCTATTTTGTATATCTTTTGTATAGTAATAGTCTATTTTGTATAGTGACAGTCTATTTTATATATATATTTTATATACTGACAGTCTATTATATATAAATTGTATAGTGACAGTCTATTTAGTAGTATATTTTTGTATAGTGACAATGTATTTTGTATATATTTTGTATAGTGACAGTCTATTTAGTATATTTTTTTGTATAATGACATTTTATTTTTGTATATATTTTGTATAGTGACACTCTATTGTATATAAATTGTATAGTGACACTCTATTGTATATAAATTGTATAGTGACACTCTATAATTTTTGTATAGTGACAGTCTATTTTGTATATATTTCAACTTTATGCATATTTATCTCCTCTCATCTTCCTCTCATTGAGAGACCAACCACCGGGGTCCATGGCCTCACAATCGCCAAAAATGGTAACAAGATCGCCGAAATTTTAAATTTTCAGCCAAAGATCTTCAAAATATTAACTTCATATTCACATAAACTATAAGAGAAAATCAGAGAAAAAAGACAAGGTCACGAGAGTCGTGGTTGGCGGAGTTGCTTCTTCTGTGGTCACCGGCGACTTTGTCGGATTCCGGCCAATGGCATATAGGGTCGAGGCTAACGTCAACATCTATCGATTCATGTGGATATTGAATGGTGGTGATGGCTGAAACTCCGTGAAGTTCAAAAGTAATAAAAGGGCCTAAGTTTTCAGATTTGGGATTTTGAGAGATTGGTGAGGATTTGAAAGATTTGGATTGTAAATATGGAAAGAGAAGGAGGAAATGAGAATTGTGATATAATTTTTATGGGGTTTGGCGGTGGTCGATGGAAGCGGGTGATGGAGCTAAGGTGATGCTGCCGTAGGGAGAGAGGACGGCGAGAGAGAGGGAGGGAGGAGAGAGAAGAGATTAGAGTTTGGGGCTTGAGAAATGAAGGAAAATTCAATTTTTTTTTTTATATTTAAAATCAGATTCAATTTGGACTATTCTGTCGCCGACGAAACAGATCTTGTGGCTAGCCACTAGAATTACTTTTGGGTTATAAAATGCACATTGCAATTTTGGGATATCGGATGATATATGTTTGGGCCGATGGGCCATGAATGAATTTTTCGTTATAAATTTGAGTCAAAATTTTAAATCCTTTCAGAACTTCACTTTGATGGCACGACCCGATCGAAGAGTACTGAATATAAAAAGCTATAGCATGTATTTTAAGTTTTTCAGATTTTCAAATATTGAACCATCAAAATGTCACTATGTATCAACGTATCAATCAAATCAGGTTCTATTATTCGACTTTTACTCAAACATTTATCTAAAATATTTTATTTTTGATAAGTTTACTTCATAGCTATATATTGTATATTTGATTATTTACTACATTAAAAATGTCAATTATAAAATATATATGAAGTGTTTTCTTTTTTGTAACAAAAACTTAAGGCCTTTCTTTATGGTTTAGCTTTAGGTAGCAATGATATTGAGCCGCCTCTGGTTGTAAATTGATAGTGTAGACAGCGTTTAGCAACATGCGCTATATCTTTGGTGAAGGTTGAGTAAAATGGGTCCAGATTTAAGGTGGTGTAGATATTCAATAGGAACAAATTCAAGTTGAAAAAAGGCGGACTAGTTTAATTTTGAGGACATGTCTTTGGCCTTCTTTTTTTCTTCCCTTTAAATGAGCCTTTTCAAATGTATTCATGGTTTGTCAAATACTTATTATTATTATTATTATTATTATTATTATTATTATTATTATGAGTTACGGCATCAAACTCTTAGAAACTCACAAATTTCTTGCATTTGCATCTATAGTCTTGTCTAATTTGAGTCAGTTTTACCCTCTTTTTCTGATTCATTCTAAAATTTAAATGAAACTTTAGTAGTGTACTATTGTAGTTCCGATATTTAAAAAATACAAAGACTGTTACTGTCTTCCATCTTAAAAAAACAATGTGGATGAATGGAGATACATATACTTATTCAGGTAAGAAGAAATGAAGAGGGCAACCCGGGGGGGGGGGGGGTAA
This sequence comes from Nicotiana tabacum, assembly GCF_000715075.1. Lineage (NCBI taxonomy): Eukaryota > Viridiplantae > Streptophyta > Magnoliopsida > Solanales > Solanaceae > Nicotiana > Nicotiana tabacum. The sequence continues at coordinate 42,521,585 of NC_134101.1, forward strand.
GGAAGATATAAATTTACGTATTTATTTTTTGGATTTTTCATTTTAACGAAGTTTGATTGATTAAATTTTTATTTACAATGACTAATATCACATGTTGGTCTTTCATGTAATTATTTATATTTTTGGCATTAGTCACGAAAATTGAAGGAGAGATCTTCTTTTGTGATTTTATTGTTGACAATAAAACTTTTTATTTTTTAATATTTTATTTATGCTTTTGATACTATAGAGATCACAAGGTAATTTTTTTGGGGGGGGGGGGGAGATTTGGACATTATCCAACTTTACTCCAAAGTGAAGTGATTGTTAAGTTAAATACAAAGGAAAAAAGAATGAAAATCCAAGGAAGATCGTAGTGAAATTTTAGACGATTTCTAAAAGCTTTATTATGCGGTTCAATAGTTAGAAACCAGCTTCTTTGAAATATAGACCAAGTTTCTAAAATCGGCTTATTTTGAGTAGTATTTTTTTTCAAAAATATTTTTTGTGAGAAATAGTTTGTGTTTGGCTAATTAATTCAAAATATATTTTTGAGTAGTAATTAGTATTTGACAAAACTTTTTAAAAAAATTTAAGTGTATTTATCTCAAACGTGCTTTCAAAAAAGTAATTTTGGAAGAATCTACTTTTTTCTACTTCTACTCAAAAACACTTTTATTTTTTTTTAATTTTAAAAGTTTGATCAAACACTTCAACTTTAGGGAAAAAAAAATCTTTTTAGACAAAAAAAAGAAGTATTTTTGACCTTAGAAAAACTTGGCCAAAGCTATAAGACTACTGTATTCAAAAAATTGAGTCTTATAAAAATGATGCAGCCTGACAGTGAGGGTCTAAACTCAAACTAATGCTATTGTTTATAATACATGCCTCGGTATAATCGGAAACATATTGGCGAATACTTAAATTTTGAGACTTAATAAAAGCAAGTGGCTTGATAGTGAGAATCTAATTAAAACTTATACTAATAGTTGTTTGACTGTATTTCTAAAATTAGCTTACTTTGATTTATTTTTTTTAATTGCTTTTCAATAAATATTTTTGGTGAGTAGGAGTTTATGTTTGCCTAGTCAATAAATATTTTTACCATCAGAGGGGTTGCTCTGATGGTAAGCAACCTCCACTTCCAACCAAGAGGTTGTGAGTTCGAGTCACCCCAAGAGCAAGGTGGAGAGTTCTTGGAGGGAAGGATACCGATGGTCTATTGGAAACAGCATCTCTACCTCATGGTAGGGGTAAGGTCTGCGTATACACTACTCTCCCCAAACTACACTAGTGGGATTATACTGGGTTGTTATTGTTATTGTTGTAATTAGTGTTTGATCAAATTCTTAAAGTATATTTTTCTCAAAAGTACTATAAAAAAAGTTACTTTTGGTACTTCTAAAAAATTATTTCTGTTTCTATTCAAAAATATATATTTTTCCTTCTAAAGTTTCGTCAAACCACTTAACTTCGAAAAAATATATTTTTAGCAATAAAAAAGTACTTTTAACTATATTATTAAAATTTCGAGTCTTAATAAAAATATGTGTCCTTATAGTGATAGTGATAAGCTCTCAAAAGCTCACCATTAATTCAATTATGCAAACGGTCTAATCAACTTTATCGAAAAAGAAGTACAGTATTGTATAGCAAATTTACAGTTTGATTCTTAGCCTATTGGTTTAGAATACCTGTACAATCCAACAGGTCCACAAATTTAACAATACGTGTATTATCTTCGTTCGAGTGAACCTATTTTATTTTTATCCGTTCTAAAAAAATGATCTTCTTCTAAATTTAAAAAAGAGAAAACCCTCTCCGAAAAACAATGACCGCTTGGGATAGGACAAGTCACAGAAAAACTTTAAAACAAATCAAACCAGCTGTCGGTGTTCGAATCCATCGCCCAACTTGGAAATCTAAGGGCCCTTGACCAGGAGAGGAACAGAGCTCTTTTTGTCAAAGTAGCACTATCATTTTAACGTTGATATTTTGCTTTTGTAACATATTTGGTAAAAGGTTAATAGTATTTTTTGGTCCCTCAATTATTGCTAAATTCTGATTGTAGTCTTTGATATTTTTTGGTAATTTATTGTATTTTTGGTCCCTCAATTTAATATTTATTTAATTCAAACGTGAAATTTTACCTCTTCACGCATTTACCATCATTATTTCATTACTTTATTACCCATGTGGTATGTTAAAGCTATTGCCTCTTCCCTTTTTCCTTTCTGAACCGAGTGTATACCGAAAATAATCTCTTTGCCTTTTAAATACAGGGGTAAGGTCAACGTATACTTTATCTTCCCCACACCCCACTTGTGGAACTACACTAGGTCTGTTGTTGTTATGTTATGTTATGTTAAGCTTGTATTGTTATTTTATATTTGACCGTAATATAATTCTAAAAATAATATAAATATAACGTATTTCCTACATAAAGTGATCAATTGGGCATGTGGCAACTACTTCTTTACTTCTCCTTTGCTCATAGAAAAATAGTTGGATTATGGATAGTTTTTGAAATATTCTTTTGACAGGTTTTAATACTCCTATAGGGGAGCATTGTTTGCATTGTGATGGTTTGCTAATTTTCCTTTAGATATTTATTATAATTTTTAATATTTTTCGAAATAGACTATATGGATAAAGAGATCAAGAACATAAAAGGAAAAAACAATTGTAAAGGTTAACTATTAACAATTTGGAGTTAAAAATTATAAGTTGTAAATGAGGTACTTCACAACTTGGACTGGAGTTAAAAAGAAAAAAGAGCTCCTTAAGCTATTCTTAAAGCATGAAGCAAAGAGTTTTTTCAAATGCTCACAATTGGTTTTGTCGACGAAGAGTACTGTGATAGTAGGAAAAATACTACTGAGCACTTATTTGCCACTCTTTCCTGTTGTATTATTTTCAACAACTGCACTCTTGGAAGAGGCCTAAGGTGCTTTCATGTTATTTACGATGATAATATAAATAAAGAATGTTTTTTATATTATTAGTTGATTTTAGTTAGTGATAGTATGTTAGTTACCCCTTTTACTGGATTTTTAATAATATTTATCAAGAGATTTACATATAATTACTCAATAAGTGACATGATTATATAAATATATATACACTTATTTAACTTAAGGAAAATAGAAGAAGAATATATCACATGGAAATTTCTCCAATGAACGCGTGTTGAACTTGGAGCTACAAGAATGGAATTCTCTCCTTAGTTGGAATTAGAGCCGCCAAAATGGGCTTGGCCCGCGAGGCCAATCCCCTAGCCCGCTACTTGGATAGGGTTGGGTTTGGATTCTTTTAGCCCATTTAAAATTGAGGCTTATAAGACCAGCCCAAGTCACTCATTGGCTCTTGAGGCTTGATCGAGGTTGGGCCTGGGCCGGCCTGTGGGCCAAAAATTAATTAAATTCAAATCTAAATATTTAATATTTTAAAAAGTAAAAACTAAAAAAACTATTAACTATAATCCTCATTCCCCAACCTTAGATCGCTCATTTACTCTTCCATATCAATTAGAATTAAGATTTTTAATATGCATGTAGTATGACAAGATTATTTTTTCGTTTGCTTAATTAACAATGAACTAGGAAAGTTTTAAGTGGCAAATAATAATTATTTTCTAAAAAAAAAATATTACTTTGAGTGGTCAATGATCAATTTGGTTACTTTAATATATTACTAATAATTAACTGCACTTCAGTATAGAAAAGGGTCAAGTTTAACAACAACAAAAAAATTGACAACACTAGCAAATTTCATGAATTTTAAAATTTTATGGATTATAATGATGAAATCAGCAAATGATGTTAAACCTAAATTAAAAACCCTCAATACATAAACTTAAAGCAATTCCTGAACCTGAGAAAAGTGAAGGAAAAGTATTAAAAAATATTCATGTAACGTTAAAAAAAGAGAGCAAGAGATATAGAGAATTTGCATTTCAATTACGAGATTCCTTGTCAAGATTCTTGTACGCTCTAAACAAACAGAAGTCATTCAAATGATTAAGAGATTATGTCACGATTTTTTTTTAAAAGATTTAAAGAAATATTTTTCTAAAATAATTGAATGGTCGACCCGCCCTAGCCCGCGACGCTCTTAGGGTTGGGTTGGGCTGGCTATTTTAAGGCCCATTTAGATGGCAGCCCGGCCAACTGGGTCGATCAGGACATGGGAAGATATGACTAAAAGTTTCTTGACAAGTACTTCTCAGTTGCAAAAACAGTGAAATTCATAACGGAAATTCACAACTTCTGCCAGAAGGACACTGAAATAGTCTTCGAAGCTTGGGAAAGATTCAAGAAAATAGTGAGAAAGTGTCAGCATAATGGAATCGAATTGCGGATACAACTTCAGAACTTTTGGGATGGAGTGAAACCTTCCTCACGATGACTCTGAATACTGCAGTTTGAGGTCCTTTAATAAAGAAAACTCCAGAAGAGATTGTTGCGATTTTTGATGAGCTCTCTGAAGATGCTAACCAATGACTTACTGAGAGTAATGATATAAGAAAATCAAAAGAGCCAAGATTTCCCATTTGATCTCGGCAAAAACAAAATAAATGTTAAAATGACACTACTTGGCAAAAGAGCTCCGCAGCTCTCCTGGTCGAGGACCAAGATTTCCCATTTGAGCGATGGATTCGAATATTGACAACTTCACATGTTTGATTTGAGGATTTTTTTGTCCATTTTCCTATCTCATAAGCTAAAAGATTAAAGATACATACTACTCCCTCCGTTTCAATTTAGGTGATGTAGTTTGACTTGACATAAAGTTTAAGAAAAAAAAGATGATTTTTGAAATATGTGGTCCTAAATGCTAAATGGGCAAAAGCTTTGTTGGGTCATGATATTTGTGTGACTATAAAAACTTCTCATTAAGGGTAAGATGGTAAAATAAAAAGTTTAAAGTTAAATCATTTTTAAATATAAAAATATGTCATTCTTTATGGAACGGACTAATAAATAAAGTGTATTATTTAAACTAAAACAGATGGAATATGTAACGAACCAGAGATTATACCCGAACCAACTGCTTGTATTAACTCACCAAACGGAATTACAATAACCAAATGTCCACAGAAGAATATAAAAGAGCACTGAGGGAAATAGAGATGAGATGAGAAAAGAAACTGCAATAGGAAACTAAGAAGAAAAAGGATAAAATACAGATTCAGAAGAGGAGATGAGAAGTACACACTTGAGCCGAAGTTTTAACATAATTCGCATAATCCTTCTTTCAAACCTCATATTCCTTTTTATCCACTTGGTAACTGGGCCTGGATCCCAAATATAATTCTCCAACATTTTACTGAGTAAAATAATTTCAATTAACACAGTCTCATTTATCTCTTCTAGCCTATAGTGTGATGACCCAAAATGTTATCTTTAAATTTAATAATTAATTCTATGATCTAAGACCTCGAAAAGTACTATTTATTATTTCTCGACTTGCGTGCACAGTCCGTAAAATTTTCTAGAAAGTTATTATGTGAAAAATGGATTAAAATATGAATTAGAGCTTTAAAACTAAACTGAGTTGACTTTGGTCAACATTTTGAGCAAACAGACTCGGATTAGTATTTTGACAGTTTCGGTAGGTCCGTATCATAAATTGGGACTTGGGCGTATGTTCGGAATCAAATTACGAGGTCCCTAGCCCGAGATATGAAATTTTGATAAAAAATTAAAAGTTTAAGTTCAAATAGTGACCAGATGTCGAATTATGTACAAACGACCCCGGAATAAAATTTTGATGATCCCAACAGCTCCGTATGGTAATTTTGGACTTAGGAGCATAATCGAAATTTATTTGGAAGTCCGTAGTTGAATTAGGCTTGAAATGCCGAAAGTTGAATTTTTGGAAAGTTTGACCGAGGGGTGGACTTTTTGATATCGGGGTCGAAATCCGATTCTGAAAATTTGAGTGCCTCCGTTATGTCATTTATAACTTATGCGCAAAATTTGAGATAAATCGGACATGAATTGGTAGGTTCCAGAGTCATTTGTAGAAATTAGAAATTTGAAAGTTCATTAGGCTTGAATCCATGTGTGATTCGTATTTTAGTGTTGTTGGATGCGATTTGAAGACTCGACTAAGTTCGTATGATGATTTAGGACTTGTTGGTATTTTCGGACGGGGTCCCGAGTACCCTGAGTGCGATCCGGATCGACATCGGATCAATTTTTGGACTTAGGCAAATTCTGAAATTTGCAGCTTCTGGTATCATCGCACCTGCGGAGGGACTGACCGTAGATGCGGACTCGCACAAGCGAGTTGTGGCTCGCAGAAGCGGACAAAGGGCTGCCCAGTTGGAGCCGCAGATACGGCTCATGTTTCGCAGAAGCGAGAGGAAGGGCACAGATGCGGGCAGGTCTGCAGGTGCGATGGAATTTTCCGCACCTACATAGGCGCAGATGCTGTCCAAAGCTCGCAGAAGCGAAGGCAGGTGGGTTGATCAATTTTCGTAGATACGGTATTTTACCACAGATGCGAGACCGCATGTGAGAGAATTTTGTCCGCAGGTACGAAAGCACTGACCAGATTACAAAAACATAGGGGTTCCAATATTTTTGTCATTTGGACATTTTCAACACGGTTTTGGGCGATTTTTCAGAAAGAATTCATGGGAAAACTTGAGGTAAATCACATGTGATCATTGTTAGTCAATTATATTGGATTATCATTGAATATTTCGAATAGATTACATGTTTTTGAGGTGAAATTAGAGGATTTGGGCCTAGGAATTTTAAAATGAGAATCTGAGATTTGGAGGTCAAGCTGATGTCGAATTTTTGTAAAAATGGTATAGTTGGACTCGTAGTTGAATGGGCGTTCATATTTCATAACTTTCATCGGATTCTGAGACGCGGGCCAGTTTTGAGTTAATTTCGGTTTTTGTTGAAAAATATAGTATTTTCATAAGGAGTTGATTCTATAATTTTTGTTAACTGTATCGAATTAATTATAAATAGATACGAGTCGGTCGGAATCGGAAAATCGAGAAAAAAATATAATACTTGGTTAAATTGGAGCAAGTCGAGATAAGAGACTTGTCTAACCTTGTGTGGGAAAACTTTCCCCAAGAATTGATATTAATGTGATTATTAAAATATGTTGAAAGTCATGTACACGAGGTGACGAGTGTGTAAATGTGAAAGACTATATTTTTTAAAAATTGTGTAGATCATTGTTGCACATTTATTAAATTATTTTATCTTGTTATATTCTTCATCATTGATCTGAGATATATACCTTAAATTTGTTTGACCTTTTCCTGCTAATTGTTATACCCGTTTAGTTGGAACTTAGTTTCTTTTATTCTGTGCATTATTTGAAGGGTGATTTTCTTTAAATTAAACATTATTAATATGAAGTATTTGATATTTTAAATTTGATATTGAAACAACGTATTAAAGATTTTGAAATATTATTTTTCTGAATTATTTATTCTTGAATATTTTGTAAGATTTTTGTACTCATTGTGATGGAGCCGCGAGCTCTTTATTGTGGAAAAATATTATTGATGATTTATTTTGGCATGAGCCGTGAGCTCTTTATTGTGGAAACTTATTATTGATGATTTATTTTAGCATGAGCCGTGAGCTCTTTATTGTGGAAAAATATTATTGTTGAATTATTTTGGCAAGTTACATTATTTGAGCACTTGAGGTGTAAATTGTGATATGTTGTGATATTGATACGCATGCAGTGGTATAAGGTCTGGGTATTGAAACACATGCGGTGAGATAAGGGTGGCTTGATACGTGTGGCTAGTAGGGCGAACTACTAAAAGTCATGCGGTATGATAAGGATGGCTAAAACGCGGGATGCTATTTCGAGAAAAATATTTTCTTTCAAATAAATTGTGAAGGCTCCGCGGTGAGATAAGAAAATGAGATATTGTGAATTTATTTATGATTTGGAACTACGAGGTGGTACCTCGATAATGCCCTTGTTGATATTGATTATGGTCATAGTTGCCTTTGATTAATTGTTGTAATTTTCATAAAGTTGAAAGGAATTTTGTTTTGATTCCACGAGATATTGTTTTGCAATTATTTGGTGTCATTAAATGTGACATACTAGTTAACTCATTACATAGTCATTTTATCTTATTAAATTATTTAAACATTTTTCCATGTCATTATCTATTCTCCAGTAGGGCCTGACCTGACCTCGTCACTATTCTACCGAGGTTAGGCTTGGCACTTACTGGGTACCGCTGTGGTGTACTCATACTACGCTTCTGCACATCTTTTGTACAGATCCAAGTACATCTTACCAGTCTAGACGTTAGTGAGTTACCTGCGCACGGAGACTTCGAGGTATATCTACCAGCGTCCGCAGACTCCGGAGTCCCCTTCTATCATTTTTATGTTGCTTCCTTATTTTTCTTTAGACCTTGATACATAGAAATATTGAGAATAAAATTTTAGAAGCTTGTGACTTATTTCTACCAGGTTTTGGGAGTTGTAATTATTTGAATTGTAGTTTATTTATTTTAAATATTTATGATTATTCCGCTTTGATAGGCTTACCTAGTCTTAGAGACTAGGTGCCATCACGAACTCATACGGAGGGAATTTGGGGTCGTGACAAGTTGGTATCAGAGCACTAGGTTCATAGGTGTTATGAGTCACAAGCAGGTTTAATAGAGTCTTGCGGATCGGTACAGAGACGTCTGTACTTATCTTCGAGAGGCTATGGAAGTGTTAGGAAATATTCACTTCTTTGATTCCTTATCATGCGCCTTTGTTGATTTCAAAGTTCTAAACAATTGTCTTTCTATTCTCTCACAGATGGTAAGGACACGCATAACTGGATCTGATGATCAGACACCCGCGCCCCCTGTTAGAGCTGCAAGAGGCCGTGGTCGGGGCAGAGGCCGAGCCAGAGGTCGAGGAAGACCACGTGGTACAGCCAGAGCACTTGCATGAGCTGCTGCACCAGAGCCACCAGTAGCTCTAGTTGGAGAACAGGCACATGAGGCGCCTGTTACTACTCCTGCACTTCAGGAGACTCTTGCCCAGTTTTTTAGCATGTTTGACACTCGAGCTCAGGCAGGGTTAATTCCACTTGCTCCTGTGTCACGACCCAAAACTAACCCCTGTCGTGATGGCACCTATCGTGGAACTAGGCAAGCCGACTCATTTCCAAAACAAATCGATATTTTCATTTCAAAGATAATTTCAAGGTTATTTAACATAAAACCTCCATTTTAAGAGTTCAAATCAAAGAAAAATAGAAGTGCGGAAAAGAAAAGCCCGACATCGGGGTGTCACTAGTCATGAGCATCTGCTACAATCTGTCTAACAATATCAAGGCTAATTCAGCCTGGAAAAGAGCTAAATACAACTAGAGGAAGATAAGAGGGAGAAGAGCAGGGGCTGTGATTGCCAAACAGCTACCTTGCTATCTCCAAGAAAATCTGCAACCAGAACACTCAATAACCGATACCGTGTCCAGCTATATCTGAATCTGTACACAAGGTGCAGGGAATAATGTGAGTACGCCAACTCAGTAAGTAACAACAATAAATAAAGACTGAGCAGTAGTGACGAGCAATAAAGCATATAACGTTCATATAAGGAAATCTCAGTAAAATACCACATGCTTTAAAAATCAGGATTTGAATCAAATTATCTAGTTTAAACCCAGTTCTAGTAAAAATCATTTAAAGATATTTTTTTCCAACAGTTGTTTTTTCAAACAAAGGCTCAATGCAAAAGTGAGCAAAAATGATGAAATCATAAATAGCCCCTCGGGCAAAACATCACTCATATACAGCCCCTTGGGCAAACCTCACAGTCTCTCGTGCCACTCGGGCATACCTCACAATCACTCTTGCCACTCGGGCATACCTCACAATCATTCATACCTCCCAGTCACTCATCACTCGGCACTTGCACTCAGTAGGTACCTGCGCTCACTGAGGGTGTGTACAGACACTGGAGGGGCTCCTTCAGCCCAAGCGCTATAATCTGCACGGACAACTCACGTGCGATAATAATAAAGTATGCTGCAGGCGGGAAGCCCCGATCCACACTCATCCTCACAAATCTAGCCCTCGGCCTCACTCAGTCATAAAGTATGCTGCAGGCGGGCAGCCCCGATCCACACTCATCCTCACAAATCAGGCCACTCAGGCATTTCAGTAAAACATGGCATTCGGCCCAAAATATTTATATGCATTAAAATAAAGTGATAAAACTAAGTTAAGCGGTAAACAAGTATAAATATGACTGAGTATAGATTTTCAATCGAAAACAGTGAGAGGATGGTTAGAAACAACCCCTAAGGGTCCAAACAGCATTGGCGCAAGGCCCAAACATGGCATTCAGCCCAATTTACAAAAAATCTTTCTAAAACATATAAGTATCAATGGTTTCAACAGAGTATGCAACTTTACAATTTCTATGGGGCGGACCAAGTCACAAATCCCCAACAGTGCATGCCCACACGCTTGTCACCTAGCATGTGCATCACTAAAAATAGTAGAATGATACAAAATCCGGGGTTTCATACCCTCAGGACTAGATTTACAATCGTTACTTACCTCAAACCGGTCAAATCTCTAACCCGCAATGATCTTGCCTCTGGACTCGGCCTCCAAATGCTCCAAATCTATTCACAATCAGTATAATACGATCAATATACGTTAATGGAATGAATTCCACAAGAAAAGCTTCAAAATTAGACCAAACCCGAAATTGGCTCAAAAATTACTTGTGGGGCCCATGTCTCGGAACTCGACAAAAGTTACAAAATCCGAAAGCCCATTCAACCACGAGTCTACCCATACCAATTTTACCAAAATCCGACCTCAACTCAACCCTCAAATCTACAAATCTTATTTCCAAATTTCTAAGTTCCAATCTCCGATTTACACCTCAAAATTATGTAATCTAGTGGGATTATTCGATAATAATTCAATATTATGGAGTAGAAAGGATCACAAGGGACTTACCTCAAGTTTTTCTTGAAAATATATCAAAAATCGCCTTTTCTCAAGCTCCAATTTGTCAAAAATGGGAAATAGGACGAAGTCCCTATTTTTATAATTCTGCCTAGACATCCTCGGTTCTGCCTCGATCTTGGCCTTCGATCGAGGTCCTCGATCCTGGTTCTTGGTCCTGGCCCTCGATTATGTCTTTGACCCAGCCTTCAACCGTGACCCTCGACTCTGGGCTCGATCATGCCTTCGTTCGTGGCCCTCGATTCTGGGCTCGATCATGCCTTCGATCGTGGCCCTCGACTCTGGGCTCGATCATGGCTTTGATCGTGGCCCTTGACTCTGGGCTCGATCATGGCCCTCGACCTTGAGCTCAATCTGGGCTCCGATCGTGGCCCTCGACCCTGAGCTCGATCTGGGCTTCGGTCGTGGCCCTCGACCCTGAGCTCGATCTGGGTAGAAGCAATTTCCAACAGAAGGACATTGCAGCAGCTGTTCTAGTTCAATTTTTGATCCGTTAACCATCCGAACTCACCCGAGGCCCTCGAGACCTCAACCAAATATACCAACAAGTCCTAAAACATCATACGAACTTAGTAAAATCCTCAATTCACCTCAAACAATGCTAAAACCATGAATTACGCCCCAATTCAAGCCTAATGAACTTTGAAATTTCTAATTTCTACAAACAACTCCGGAACCTATCAAATCACGTCTGATTGACCTCAAATTTTGCAGACAAGTCCTAAATTACATAACAGAGGTATTCTAATTTTCAGAATCGGATTCTGACCCCTATATCAAAAAGTCAACCCCCGGTCAAACTTCTCAAAAATAAAACTTTCGGCATTTCAAGTCTAATTCCTCTACGGACTTCCAAATAATATTCCAGACACGCTCCTAAGTCCAAAATCACCATACGGAGCTATTAGAATAATCAAAATTCAAATCCGAGGTAGTTTACATATAGGTCCATATCCGGTCCACTTTTCTAACTTAAAATTTTCAATTATAAGACTAAGTGTCTCATTTTACTCCGAGTTCCTTCCGGACTCGAACCAAATAACCCCATATAACTTAATATAGCTGAATAACACAAAAAAAAAGTAGGAATGGGGAAAATGGGGTTATAACTCTCGAAAAGACTGGCCAGGTCGTTACATACTGCCACATCTCAAGCCGGGGGAGGAGCACAGACTCCCGCCGCTCGTACTCCAGAACCACGGGCCTAAGTTGACCGTGCCCTAGAGGTTATACCAGTGTAGCCAGTTGTCCCAGTTCGTCCTGAGATTAGGACAACAGTTTTAGAGAGGGAGCAGCTCATCCTTGAGAGGTATAAGAAATACCACCCTCCCACTTTTAGCGGTTTAGCTTTAGAGGATCCTCAGGATTTTCTAGAGAAATGTCACCGTATCCTTCATACTATAGGTATTGTGGATTCCAATGGGGTTTCTTTCACGGCATTCCAGTTTAGAGGAGCAGCCTACTAGTGGTGGCGGGCATACGAGTTGGATAGTCCGGCTGAGGCAGCTTCACTTACTTGGACTCAATTTTCTGATATGTTCTTAAGGGAGTATGTTCCTCAAAGTCTTAGAGATACATGGCGCACAGAGTTTGAGCAGCTGCGCCAGGGTTCTATGACCGTGTCAGAATATGCGGTCCGATTGAGTGATTTGGCTAGGTATGCACCAGCCTTAGTTGCTACTGTTCGAGAGCGGGTTCGCAGATTTATTGAGGGTCTCCACCCTAGTATCAGATACAGTATAGCCCGAGAGCTAGAGATAGGGTTGTTCAAAACCAAACCGAAACCGAAAACCGAACCGAAACCGAAGCTTAATGGCTTATTGGTATCGGGTTAACGGTTTAACGGACGGGGAACAGATTGAAATTTTTTTATTAACGGCTTATCGGTTTGGGGGCGGATTATTCAATTTTCTTAACGGATAATCCGTTAACCCGTTAAGAATATATATATATATATATATATATATATATATATATATATATATATAATATTTGTTTTTATCCATATATATATATTAAATATCAAAAACTCTTCCACTTCTTCTAGCTATTTGCTTAGTTTATTCTCCCACCCTACTGTAAGATTGTTTAAGCTGCTGTCTATGGTTCACCTCTGCTTTTGTTTTTTAAAACTAATATCTGTTGTCTATGTTTAATAGAAGAACAACAGTGTTGTTGCCACAACTTTTATCCCACAATATTGACGATAGTACTGTCTTGACTTATGTTCTGGGGAAATAGTGCATCTGCGTTTCCTGTAAATTGTTTACTACTTATAATCCATACCTATTTCTATACATAACTGCCTTTTGCTCGGTGCTGTTTGTATGGTTAATGATATAGCGTGAAATGCTTGGTTGAGAGTTTAAGTTAGAAATTTGAAGTTGTTGTTTGAACTTTGAAGCTACATAAATTCAAGCTCTGTTAGGCGTTAGTTGCAGGCCAAACATTTCTGTGTATTCTGCTCACTTATGGATTAATCATTTTGAAATATGTATCCTGGACTCACTTTGAATATAGACTGGAATTTCCTATTCTGAATTTGTATGCTAGGCGTTAACAAACATATGTATGTCTGGACTCATGTAATGTAGTCTGCTTGGGGATTTAATGGTAGGCGTTAACATACATGTATGTCTGGACTCATATGTAGTCTGCTTTGGGATGTAATCTAGTCTACAATGTGTTCTACTTTTTTCAATCTATAACACATGACACACTACATTATTCTTATGTAGGCGTTGGCAGACATATTTGTCGGGACTCAATGTGTAATTTCCTATTATGAATTTGTATGCTAGGCGGTCAACAAACAATTAATGCACGCAATATAGATTTAATTAGGCCGATAAACCGCCCAATAACCGCCCGATAAGAGCTAAACCGATACCAATCCGCCCGATATCTTATCGGGTGGCTAGCGGATTAATATATTTAATAGCCGATAACCGTTAAGCCAAATCGTTAAGACTAATTAACCGCCCAATCCGCTCGATAAGCAGCCCTAGCTAGAGATGGATATCACATACCAACAGGTGGTGTCAATTGCTAGGAGATTGGAAGGTATGCAGACTCGGGAGAGGGAAGAGATAGAAGCTAAGAGACCCCGAGATTCTGGCACATATAATAATTCTCGTGCCCCAGTTACATCCCGTTATGGTAGAGGTTATGTGAGCTGTCCTATTCATTCAACACTTCTAGCTTCCAGTGGTATTTCGGCTACTCCCAGACCTCAGGTTCCATATTATGCACAACCAATGTCTTCTGTACCTCCGGTACGGGGTGCTTTCAGCGGGCAGTCTAGTCGATCAGGCCCGAGCCAGTCCCAGAAGCCACGTACTCCGAGGGCTTATTTTGAGTGTGGTGACACTCGTAATATCATGAGGTATTGCCCCAGATTTAGGAGGGGTGCACCTCCACGGATTTCTCAGGCCCCACCTATTCCACAGGGTCCTCAGGCTTCTCAAGCCATGATTAATGCACCAGTTGCCACTCCACCTGCACATCGAGCTAGAGGTGGAGGTCGGGCAGGTAGAGGTCACCCTAGAGGGGGAGGCCAGGCCAGATATTATGCCCTTCCTGCTAGGACAGATGCTATGGCATCCAATTCTGTTATCACATGTATTATTCTGGTCTTTCATAGAGATGCGTCAGTCTTATTTGATCCAGGATCCACTTATTCTTATGTGTCATCTTATTTTGCCCCGTATTTGGGCGTATCACGTGATGCCTTGAGTTCTTCTGTTTATATATCTACACCCGTCGGTGAATCTATTGTTGTGGACCGTGTGTATTCCTGTAATTTTGCACATTTCATTAGTTTTGGGAGCACAATTCGATGCTTTTAGACTAAAACAAAAGATAAAATGAGCTAATAAGTAGTGAAAATTCCCACTTATCAATCTCTTCACCTAAGGTGTTCCTTCATGAGCCACTTGCAATGTGTCCCAAATTTTCTTAGCAGTGGTACAACTTTGGATTCTGCTGTACTCATCTGGACCAAGTAAACAAACAAGCCATTTCTTGGCTTTAGCATTCTTCTCCTATTTCTTCAAGTCCTCAGCAATGCAATCCGCTCTTGTGTTTGGCACGTTTACTCCTTCAGCATTTATCTTCAAGGTAGCCAGTGGACCATCGGTGACAATCTCCCATAGCTCATAGTCCTCTCCTATAATGTGATCTCTGATATTATTTTTTCACCAAGAGTAGTACTGGCCATTAAAGAGTGGTGGCCTAGCAATGGATTGCCCTTCCTAGTTTTCAGGCGGTGCACTCATCTTGATCTTCTCCTAAGGTGTTAGCCTCTTTAAGGATAATCTAGCTCTAATACCCTCAGATCCCACTTTGTGGGATTATAATAAGTATGTTGTTGTTGTATACTCACTTCCTTAAATTAGTAATATATAGTTTCATTTCCATTTAAATTAGTAATAAGTCTGTATACGCGTAAAATCGAGCTCATGGTGCATCCTAGCCTTCGACAAGATAAGTCAGGCTCGAGATATGGCAATAAGGGACCGTAACTGAGCCTAAGTTCCACCGGGTTAGAACCCGGGGGGCATGATGCCTGCCTTCGAAGATATCAAGGCCGTAATCTTAGAATCTATCCTAGCCTCGAACGACTTCAAAGAATATTGTCAGACGATCCAACATAGACAACAGAAGGCCGAAATATCAGTGATCGGCTAAATATTACGGCGGGAATCTCGACACGTATCGATAAGGAATCGGCGATCAGCGAATCAGAAGATTCTTTTTACCTTTTATAGAGTTGTACCTAAAATAAGACTCCCCTACTATATAAAGGAGGTCTAACAAATTATTTGACATACTGTAACACGCACTAAAAAGCAATACATTAATATTTTCTCTGTCTTTAAGCTCTTATTCTTTTTGATCGGCACCGGTTGTGGTGAGCCCGACTCGAAAGCTATTATTCCAGCAAAGCTGAAACTATCCAACGCGTGTGGTTTGAATTTATTTTATCTTTATTTATGCAATAGCAACATAATTTATCGCTTCATGTCAAGTTAATCCGCGTATCCTTAAAGCCACTTACAAATTTAATTGTTATCCGATTTGTAAGTGACTTTGGTGTTTGGTTTTTAATTTAGTCTAAATGACTTTGGTGTTTCTGTTTATTTTAGTTCAAGACTCATATGCATCGAGTAATCTTGTTGAGAGCATTTATTCTAGGCTAGTCTCGACCCGTTTTGAAGTTACCGGAGTCCGGTCCTTTCATCGATTCGTGGCTAGAGTTCATCGTTCCCGTTGCCCGTCGGATTGTTTCGTTTACTCATTTCTTTAGCGTTTAAATTAGTATTCTTTTTCCTCATTTGTTCTGGCTCTGTGTTTTTCTTGTTTTGTTGTTTTTCCTTTTTTTTCTTTTTTTCCAGTTGGTTGATTAAGCTTCGTCGTTAATTGCATGTTCAATTTGTTCAACTAATAAACTGATTAATCAAAGGTTAAGTACTTAGTCAAATCTCTGATTTTATTTGAAATATGGCATTTGTTGTTTTATTTCTTTTGTGGGTTGTTTTCTTTAATGTCGGATCTAGGCTTGGTCTTGGGCCATTTAGGTCATAACATTTGGCCCAAGCCTAAGCAGATAGTCTGTTTCTAGAAGGGACAGTTGGCATTTTTCAGTTAGAAAAAGATTCCCTCCCCTTGTCTATTCTTCCCTGAATTCACGCTGACATATTCCTTCCCCCAACAGACCTTCTCTGGTTTTAGATAGCCTATATATACACCCTTCACACAGAGACGAAGGGTGGATTTTTTTAGACTGAGTTTTATTCCTCTCAAATACAATCGGGAATAGACAGATTTTAGGGAGAATTCTTTGAAATTGAATCTTCTTCTCATTTTCTGAGATGGATTTCTTCTAGAGAATACTGGAAATTCCCAGATTTAAGGCTGTTTTTCTTTTGTTTGCTGCTGCTGTTGACTAGCTGTTTTTGAGGCTCAGCTTTAAGGCTAGGATTGTTGCTTGGTTTTCTTGGTTGCTACTCAGTTCTGCTGGTTGTTTATTTCTCTCTTGGCCTTTATTTGGCTCTTCAGCTGGTCTATTTGTTGTTAGGTATTTATCACAATTCTATACATTGGTTATGCTTCAAAAGGGATTGCTAATTTTCTCTTTGTTGACTTATCACTGTGTTTTCGATGTATTGACTTAAATCCTAATGTATTTAAATAGTTTCTTATTGCTGATATTTTTTTTTGAGAGCAAATTTAGTTCGTTCATAGTGACATGTTGCGTGTTTCAGCCTTGTATGTCTGGTTTGTTAGTTCTAAATGTTGTTTAAGTTGTTTTGCTTGGATTGACCATTTGTATTGCCTTTTCTTTTCTTCCTATTGCTGTTAATATACATTCTCAAGAAAAAATGACTTTTGACTTTGTTTGGATGAGACTGCCAGCAGTACCTTAGTCAAACCTGAACATGTGGGCCATTTGATTCGCCAAACAGTTTATGAAGAATAGCCCAATGGCTATATCTTCGTAAGTTTGGGAGAGTAATTGGAAGCAGAAGTCCTCAGGTAGGAAGCTTAGGGTCACGTTAGGCATTATGTTGTGTAATAAAGGGCTTCATAAGCAAAGTGCCCTTGATAGCAATAGTTAAGTCTTCTGTAATGTTAAGTTTGAGGGTTGCCTGCTGATGAATGATTTGTACAAGATTTGTTTTGAAAAGGTTTGTAATAATTCATGAATTCAGCTACTGTAATCAGTAGCTATGGAGTAGGTTATCTTTGTAAATTTAACCTCTAATTTAGCTTTACACATGGTTTCGAAATTTGGGTGAATGATGTTCTTCTCCAGATTTCGTCTTAACAGGGACTTCATAAATGGGCCAGACTTGTAACTTGGGCCAGTTGGGAGTCCTTTGAACGAGTTTGGACCTTAGGCCGTTGGGCCTGGGGTATGGAGCCCAGTAATAGGGCCTGATCGTGTATTTGTTCAGAGCTGGTGTAGCCGAAGCGTTATTATACTAGTGTTGCAAATTCAGAATGAACTTGTGTTGTAAATTTGAATCAAGTTCGATTATTCTCTTGGTTGGCTGTCGATTATCTCATAAATTAAATTGAGTTGATAACATGTTAGTTTATAATTCCATATAATGTTTGCTTCTGGAAATTAAATGTCATTTTGAATAGTCTAAAACCCTAGGAAAGAATGATCTGGCTCCTACAGCATATCTCCATAACGTTTGTACCTCACATGCAATCTCGAACTTTAGGATAATCAAACCATGAATATGCGTAGTTTTGCTTTAGGCGCGATTAATAATAAATCATCGTGACTATGGGTACGGTTCCCGTGGCATAGTTATGATACGTAACCCCAATTCGAGTGTGCGTTTCACGTGACTCGACCACAACTTCAAACAATAATAAAAACAAGCATGTCGTAAATCGCGAGTACATTTCATGTGGCGCAGTTTGCAACGTGTGCCAAAATGACAAGTGTACGACATCGTGACTTGTTCCAAAAATAATTCCGTAAACAATTAAAAGCGGTTAGAAGATAAACAATGTACCGTAAGTTTCAAATATGTAATAAATCAGATAATTAGGCCAAATTATTAATAGTTGAGCGACCGTGCTAAAACCACGGAACTCGGGAGTGCCTCACACCTTCTCCCGGGTTAACAGAATTCCTTACCCGGTTTTCTGTGTTCGCGGACCATAAATAGAGTCAAATTTCCTCGATTTGGGATTTAAAATAAACCGGTGACTTGGGACACCATAAATTATTCCAAGTGGCGACTATGATAAATAAATAATCCCATTTCGATTAATGTCACTTAAATTGGAAAAACTCCCCTATCCCCCCCCGGGAAAAAGGAGGTGTGACAGCTCTGGAGACTCTGTTGGGGAATCGAACCCAGAATCTCTGGTTCAGGGTTCAGAATTCGAGCTTAGAATAACTGTTATATTTGGATTTTGTCTATTATCTGATTTTTACGTGCTTGAACCTGATGTGCTAAATATCGCATTTTACCGCTTTGATATTGTTTGAACTGTATATAAATTGCTACGAAACCCTCCTTCTCTCTGAGTCTTCTAAATCTTCTGGGGAGCGTGCTCTTCGCGTGGCTTCTTTTCTGTTAGAGTCATATCCTAATTTTAGAACGAGGTTCGGACAAGTTGCAAAGCCGGTGAAGCTTCTGTATTCCCGGTACGCTGCCCCCCTCGGCTCGAGTTGTCTGCTTGGGTAAGCCAGGTCTAGAACAATACATCCAGGATTTAAAACTTAGAATAACACAGCCTTATGCCGGATTCCTAGTAGGTACGTTTGCTTGCATCACGTGCATTTGACTTAGGGGGCTCAACACAGGGGTTGGGTCCGTCTAGGATAGGTGCACCCGAAAAATAAAAGACCATCCTGATGCATTCTTTACGTGCTACTTGTGCATTAATTTGCTTGGCTTTTATGTTGACCGGTTTCTAGAGTAAGGAAAAAAAAAGAAAAAAAAGAAAAAAAAAGAAAAAAAAACCAAGAGTGAGGTAGGATAGAAAAATGCCCGATTTTGATAATCCCGATATTCAAAAATCCCGTTACTCTCCCAAAGTTTCAAAAAAAAAGGGAAAAAAAAAGAGAAAAAAAATCATTTCAAAACAAATCATATCTTTCTGTGCATCAAGATGGTCCGAACTACGCGGGTTTGATTCTCACCGGATGTGAGATACGTAGGCAACCCTCATCGGGTTCGGCCCCGTTTTTGCAAACAATAACCAGAAAATTTGAAAATGCATCATTTTGTCATAAATAAATTTAGGGGATGTCACTTTCTGTCCAAATAGCCAGAAACGTCCCGACGGGACGCAGGAAGTTTGTTTTACCAGAATAGCCACCTATGACTCTTTTCCTAATTTTAGCTACTTAGCAAGCATAGCTTTAAAATCTTCATTTCTGAAGGGCTGAAGGGCCGTTATTTGCAAAGGTGGCCTTGAGTTGTTTGAGTTTTATTTTGCACAAATAATCTTTCTTTTGGGGTCAAAAATAAAAATAAAATAAAAAATCACTTGTTTTTAACCAGTCGCCTTAAATAAAATGTGCAGGATGAGCATTGTTGAAAATATACCTTTTCGAGTCATAGACGAGATTCCACTAGGACTCCATATGTGGTGGAACGACCTGGGGGAGGTCAGTAAGCATTCTATGACAAAGGCTTTAGGTGGGCTCACTGGTCTTCTGGAAATTAAACCAAGGGTTGATATAATCGAAGCTTTGATACCGTTTTGGGACCCGACACACAATGTTTTTCACTTCTCTAATTTTGAGTTAACCCCTACACTAGAGGAGATAGCAGGTTATGTTGGTTTCGAAGGGAAGTTAAGGTATCAATATCCAGTAGCACCAAGAACTGTAACCCCTCATAAGTTTTTGGACCTCCTCAGTATTAGCCGGTAGGTTAAAGATGAAAATTTAGCCGGAGGATTCTGCACATTCCGTTTCTTATACAGTCGGTACGGGGAACCCCACGGATTTGAGGCTCCGGACACTGGTTTGAATCATCAGGGAAATAAAGACAAATGGGAAGCACGCAGGGGTTTGGCCTTTGTGGTGGCATTTTTAGGCACTCTGATATGCCCAAGGAGTGACAAACATATAGAATTGGGGCTCACAGGAGTGGCCGACTTTATGGTCAAAAAGGCCAATGGCACTATCATACCGATGATTCTCGCAGAAATTTACCGAGCTTTAACCACTTGTCGAGCCGGGACAAAGTTTTTTGAGGGTTGCAATGTGCTTTTACAAATGTGGTTGGTAGAACATCTTTGTCATCGCCCAGGTTACATGAACTACGGTCTGACCGGACTCAATTGCATCGAAGAATATGAAAACCGAGTAAACGGTCATGAGTTTCCAGAAGGTATTGAGGCATGGTTCGCATATTTGGGTTCTTTAAACGCAAATCGAATTGAGTGGACTTTCGGTTGGCTCCCGGTCGACGAAGTTATCTACATGTTCGCCGGAGTGTGCTTTCTTTTATTAATGGGTCTTCGGAGTATTCAGCCATATGCCCCACATCGGGTCCTACGCCAGTTGGGCAGATACCAAACAATCCCCTATGACGAAGATTTGAGTCCACAGGTTATTGAAATATGCCCGAAAGCCACGTTTCCAGAAGAAAGGGTTCGCCAGATTTGGCACCAATATAGGTTCCTGGAACCACAGACTCAAGTACGAAATCTGTCCATAGGTGAAGTAGGATCCAACTACACCACGTGGTACAGGAAAAGAAGTTGGGTCGGTCAAGAGCCAGAACAGCCCGCCAAAAGGCCCGATGTCCAACAATTCACCGATGGAGCACGAGAGCAATGGGTTTGGTTGGCTAAAGAAAAGGAATACCGAACTACTATAAACAAGCTAGAAGAACAAATTGAAAAAATCAAATTTGATAGTAGTTTGCAGGCAGCTGAAGATGAAGGGGAAAAGAAGAGGTTGGCCAAGGAAAATGAAGCCCTTCGAGCCCAGATCCAGAGAATGAAAATAGCCGCCGAGACACCAGCAAGAAGTGAGAGAGATGAAAAAATTATAACCAACCTGAGGCGGAAAGTGCATGATTACGGTTTTGACTTGACAAAGGCCGAAAGGGACTTGTTCAATGCTCAAGCAAGGCTGGCCAAAGGTGTGGAAGAACACGCTAGATTAGCCCACCAGTTGAAGCAGAAATATGACAAAGAAGTAGCAATATTACAAAAAATGCTGGTTGCCCTGGAAAATGAAATGATCAAGCAAACAAAGGATTTCAAGACAGAAAGAGAGCATTGCTATGCACTGATTTACCAACTACAAGAAAGCCTGAAGCAGTTACAAGACCAAAGCAACACAGATACACAAGTGTTAGAGGCTCGGGCCTAGCAGATTGGACATTTGCTTCAAGAAAAGGGTGTCATCAGAATGAGGATTAAAGAGATAACTGATTATGTTGTAATGAAATGCCATGAATGTAAAGACATGACCAAGTCTATGTTTTTTGCTTCTGTAATGACATTCGTCCGACAGGTGATGGTTGACCTAGACCGCTTTCAAGAAGATATTGCCCGCAGGCCCGTGCGGAGACCGGCTGATGTCCCGCAAGCCTCCGGAGTACCAGTGGAGGCTCTTATGTATTTTTGATTTCTTTTAGTAGTTTGTATTTTACTTTCTCCGAGTCGCGTTTGTCTTTGTCAAGGTTGTCTATTACTTTATTTCGAGTCTGTAGATTTTCCTTTTGCAGTCATCGCTACTTTTAGTCCTTGTAATAGAAAATCCAAAAAGATGTCTTTTATTGATGAAATAAATTATTTCGTATCTATTTCTCTGAACTACGTAATGATCTGATTCATGCAGTGTCATGATACGTAGGCAATCCCCATAGGATTCGATCATATTCTTAAAAGAAAATAGAAAAGAAGAGAGAGAAAAAGAGAGAAAATGAGGGAAGAAAGAAAAGAGGGGCCAAACTAAAGAAAAGAGGAAAGAATAAGTATTAAAAGAGCGAAACATAGCAAAGGAGAGAGGGAAAATCAGGATTGGAGAATTTGGAAAAGCTGGGATGAAACATATGAGCCGTCGCAAAGCATTTAGAAACGTTTAACTGCTCAGGTGCATTGCATCCCCAATATGCGATTACCTATCTGTAAATTGCTTTAAAACTGACCAAGTTGTTGTGTGTGCATAAAGACAGGTTCTGTTTTAGGTGGTTAGTTTGATGGCATCCTGGCAAGTCACCCCTATAACACCAGATCAAAGTGCAAGGCAGTCATGACTAGCAAAGAATCGGACACGGGTGTTGTCGACCCGCCAAGGGAGATTGTAGAATCGGAGTCTGAATTAAAAGAGGAGGTCTACAGGTTGAAGCATCAAATGGCAGAAATGTATCAAGCCTGGATCAGGGGGCATCCTCCACCTTCATTCCCCGCTAACTACCCAGAAAATCCCGCTTCCATCCCACCACTGTCACAAGCCCAAGATCCCATTACCATTGACCTTTCCCCTCAGCACGCACCAGGCTTTACCCCTTATCATCATTATCCTGGCACCTCGTCCCAAACCTTTCATGCCCCACCAGCCAAAACAACCGCATACTATGCTCCGACATCTGCTCCTATTTTCGTAGCCCCTCCGTGAGCCACTCTTCACAGATCTTCTAGTGAACCCACGTTTCAAGCTCCAGATACCCAATATCATGTCCCAGAACCAACTTTCAAAGTCGCGGATCCTCATTCCCACACCCCTCACTTTGAACCTCCTATCGAAACTGAGAAACCATCCCGGAACATGGAGCAGGACGAGATGTTCAGGAAAGTGAAGAGTCTAGAGCAATCTTTGAAGAACATGCAAGGGATAGGAAGCCAAGTAAGCGTGGCTTACAAGGATTTATGCTTATTTCCGGATGTCCAACTGCCCGCTGGGTTGAAGATGCCCAAGTTTGACCCGTACGATGGACATGGAGATCCCGTGGCCCATTTGAGAGGCTTCTGCAGCAATATGAGAGGCGCCGGTGGGAAAGATGAATTATTAATGGCATATTTCAGTCAGAGTCTGAGTGGGGCAGCTTTAGAATGGTACACCCGCCAAGACACTAGCAGGTGGTACACATGGGATGACTTGGCTCAGGCCTTTGCTCGGCACTTTCAGTACAATATAGACATTGTCCCGGATCGCCTATCTTTGACCAAGGTAGAGAAGAGGCCCAATGAAAGCTTTAGGGAATATGGTTTCAGATGGAGAGAACAAGCTGCACGAGTCTACCCTCCAATGGAGGAAGATGAGATGGTCGAGTACTTTCTTCAAGCCCTAGAGCCCACTTACTTTGGCCATTTGATCTCAGCCATAGGTAAGTCCTTCAACGATGTGGTAAAGATGGGAGGAATGGTGGAAGAGGGACTCAAGTCAAGCAAGAGCATGAGCTACTCTTCCATAAAAGCAACCACACAGGCAATTCAAAGTGGCACCGGAAGCCTGTTAGGCAAAAAGAAGAAAGAAGATGTCGCTATGTTTGTCTCCGGATCGTGGCATGGCCCAAGGGGTCTGCCTCACTAGTACACCCAAACTCAACCCCGGCCTCAAACCTACACCCAAGCTCCATATAATCCATCTCAGCATTATTTCCCACCACAAGACCCTCGATATTCTGTTGGGCTACCCTAATACCATGTTCACCACGCACAGTCATATGCTCAACCCCCTCCTTACCCGCAATGGCGTGCTCCAACCCAACAAAATCTTTATACACCCCCACATACATACCAAAACCCTACTGGTCCAAGTTTTCGACCAAGGCCAGATTACAGAAAAGAGAGGCAGCAGCGGAAAGAAACCTTCACCCATCTTGGAGAGTCCTATACAAGTTTGTTTCAGAGGTTGAGGCAGTTGGACGTTTTGAGGCCGATTGAGCCAAAGATACCAAATCCGCCTCCAAGGAACCTTGATTACTCCCTTAGATGTGCGTATTGTTCTGATGCCCCGGGGCACGACACGGAGAAGTGCTGGCATTTGAAGAGGGCGATCTAAAAACTTATTGATACAAATCAAATTATGGTCCAGAGCCCAGAAGTGCCAAACATCAACCAAAATCCTTTGCCGGCCCATGCAGAGACACATATAATCGAGATAGTTCATAAGGATGGGGAGCCCAAGAATTCTTCCAAGTCTGTCATGATGATCCGGGCTAGCGAAAGTGGTCCAATTAAAGCTCTAGATTCTGCAAAGGCAACGCCTTTGACAGTTGAAGGGATGTCGGAGAAGCCAAGCACGCTCAACGTGAAGCCATCTGTATGGGTTGTGAAAGGGCCTCCGGTTGATGTTGAAGCGAACAAGGAAAAGCAAAAAGTGGTCGTGCCAAGGGTCCCGGGCAAGCCTGTCATAATCGTGGAAGGGGCTCGTGTTACCCCCGTTATTATTAAGCCAGTGACCCAGTTACCAATAGTTGACACAAAGGCCGTCCCGCGGAATTACAAACAGGTGATAGTAACATACAAAGGGAAAGAAGTAGAGGAAGAAGTCAATGAAACCGGAGGACTGACTCGTTCTGGGAGATGTTTTACCCCAGAAGAACTTAGGAAAACCAAGCCATTCAGGGACGGCCACATCCCAGTAAAAAAAGCCGGTCACCGAAGAAGAGGCTGAGGAATTCCTAAAAAGGATGAAAATGCAAGACTATTCCATTGTAGAACAGTTGAGGAAAACACCAGCTCAGATCTCTCTTTTGTCTTTGCTGATACATTCAGATGAACACCGCAAAGCCCTGATGAAGATTTTGAACGAGGCTCATGTTCCTGATAAGATCACGGTGAACCACTTGGAAAAGATTGCTAACAAGATTTTCGAAGCAAACAGGATCACTTTCTCAGATGATGAACTCCCTATAGAGGGTACAGAACACAATCGAGCTCTTTATCTCACAGTGAATTGCGAGGATTCTGCTATCTCAAGGGTACTGGTGGATAACGGTTCTAGTGCAAATATTTGCCCTCTTTCCACTTTGAAAAAGTTGAAGATTGGCACTGAAAGGATCCACACTAATAATGTATGCGTTCGAGGCTTCGATGGAGGAGGGAAAGATTCTGTCGGTGATATAATGCTCAATTTGTCAATAGGGCCAGTAGAGTTCACTATGGAGTTCCAAGTGCTAGATGTGGTTGTCTCCTATAACCTGTTGTTGGGCAGGCCCTGGATCCATGCTACCAAGGCAATCCCGTCTTCTCTGCATCAAATGGTAAAGTTTGAATGGGACAGGCAGGAAATAGTTGTGCACGGTGATGAGAACTCATCTGCTTACAATGACACAATCATTCCATTTATTGAAGTTGAAGATGATAAAGGGCCTTGGGTTTACCAAATATTCAAAACAGTGTCTGTCGGGAAAATTCCCGAAGGAGAATGCATCTTAGGTCCGAAGATACCATCCGCGTCTGTCATGGTAGCAAATGAAATGTTGAAGAATGGTTTTCTGCCGGGCAAAGGTTTGGGTTCATCTCTGTAGGGTATTGTGCATCCGGTGTGTCCACGTAAAAGTTTCGGTACATTTGGTTTGGGATTCACATTCATAGGGAAGGACGTGAAAAAGGCTAAAAGTTTGAAAGGAAAGGCATGGTCACTCCCTAAACCTGTTCCATATATCTCCAAGTCTTTCGTCAAGTCAGGGGTCGCCAAACGCCCAATATCAGTGGTCCCAAAACCTGTGGTCAACTTTGATAAAGAGCTGATCAAGAGGTTCCAGAGTCTGTTTGATGAGGTTAATATGGTCGAAATCGGGGAAGGTTCCACTAATGCCGATGCGCAGCTTGTTGGGCCAAATGTGAAGCTTAGCAATTGGAAAGCTACTCCTCTCCCCATCCGGAAGGAGTTTTGGTAGTTTGCTTTGTTTTCCTTTCTATCATCTGGGTTATTCTAGGGTTGTAATCCAGATTTTTCTTAGTTTTTGCTTGTTCAATGTACAAACCCTTCTATCCTCTTATTTTCAATAAAATACAATTTCCAGTTTTCCATTAATCCTGATAGCGTTTCATTTTTGTTTTTTTGCTTTTTCTCTCTGTACAATTCTTTTTATGCTGGTTTCAATGACATGACATGCATGAGGAATTTTCAGCCAAATCTTAAAAGCCAATCTAATTCTGAAATAACGATCCAAGAAGTAGAGGGTGATGATGAAACAGAATACGATGAAGAAGCAACATTTGAAGAAGTCAGTAGAGAACTAAAACACTTCGAAGAAAAACCCAAGCCTAATTTGAATGAAACCGAAGCAATAAATTTAGGGGATCAAAATAATGTCAGGGAAACCAAGATAAGTGTGCATCTGGAACCACAAATCAAGGAAGAAATAATCAAAACACTGTTTGCATACAAAGATGTCTTTACATGGTCGTATGATGACATGCCAGGTTTGAGCACTGATTTGGTAGCTCATAAATTGCCAACTGACCCTACTTTCCCTCCTGTCAAGCAAAAGTTAAGGAAGTTCAAGACTGACATGAGTGTGAAGATTAAAGAAGAAATCACAAAGCAACTGGAGGCAAAAGTCATTCGGGTCACTCAATATCCCACTTGGTTAGCTAATGTGGTACCAGTACCAAAGAAGGATGGTAAGATGAGGGTGTGTGTTGATTATCGTGATCTCAACAAGGCAAGTCCAAAGGATAACTTTCCATTGCCGAACATCCACATTCTGATTGATAATTGTGCCAAGCATGAGATCGGGTCTTTCGTGGATTGTTATGCAGGATATCATCAGATCCTGATGGACGAGGAAGACGCAGAAAAGACAACATTCATTACGCCATGGGGGACGTATTGCTACCGGGTAATGCCATTCGGTTTAAAGAATGCTGGGGCAACTTACATGAGGGCAATGACTAACATATTCCATGATATGATACACAAGGAAATTGAGGTTTATGTAGATTATGTGATCATAAAGTCAAAGAAACAGTCCGACCATGTTGGGGATTTGAGAAAGTTTTTCCAAAGGCTCCGTAGGTACAACCTCAAGCTCAATCCGGCGAAATGTGCATTTGGTGTCCCGTCGGGGAAACTGTTGGGATTCATAGTCAGTCAACGCGGTATCGAGTTGGACCCATCAAAGATTAAGGCCATCCAAGAATTACCACCACCAAAGAATAAAACTGAGGTGATGAGCCTGCTCGGGAGGTTAAACTACATCAGCAGGTTTATTGCTCAACTCACGACAACTTATGAGCCCATCTTTAAGTTGCTAAAGAAGAATGTTGCGGTTAAGTGGACTGATGAGTGTCAGCAGGCATTTGATAAGATCAATAATTACCTGTTAAACCCCCCTGTGTTGGTCCCGCCAGAACCTGGGAGACCTTTAATTCTCTATTTGACGGTCACGGATAATTCTTTTGGTTGTGTGCTGGGTCAACACGACATCACAGGCAAGAAAGAGCAAGCCATTTATTATCTCAGCAAGAAGTTCACTCCTTATGAGGTTAAGTATACTCTTCTTGAAAGGACATGTTGTGCACTGACTTGGGTGGCACAAAAGTTGAAGCATTATCTGTCATCCTACACAACTTACCTCATTTCTCGCATGGATCCTCTAAGGTATATCTTTCAGAAGCCTATGCCCACAGGGAGATTAGCAAAGTGGCAGATTTTACTCACAGAATTTGACATCATCTATGTGACTCGGACCGCGATGAAAGACCAAGCCCTAGCCGATCACTTGGCCGAGAATCCGGTGGACGAAGTATATGAGCCACTGAAGACTTATTTTCCTGATGAAGAAGTGATATATGTTGACGATGCTGATCATGATGAAAAGCCAGGTTGGAAACTTTTCTTTGATGGAGCTGCTAATATGAAAGGTGTCGGAATAGGGGCTGTACTCATTTTTGAAACAAGGCATCACTACCCCATAACAGCTCAGCTTCGATTTTATTGTACTAACAACATGGCTGAATACGAGGCATGCATTCTGGGTTTGAGGCTAGCTATAGACATGGGAGTTCAAGAAATATTGGGTTTGGGAGACTCAGATTTGTTGGTTCACCAGATTCAGGGAGAATGGGAGACCTGTGATTTGAAGCTCATACCGTATCGACAATGTCTGCATAACTTTTGCCAACGATTCAGGTCGATAGAATTCAGGCATATTCCCAGGAGTCATAATGAGATTGCCGACGCCTTGGCTACTCTGGCGTCAATGTTACACCATCCAGATAAGACTTACGTCGACCCTCTGCAAATCCAAATCCGTGATCAGCATGCCTATTGCAATGTGGTTGAGGAGGAACTTGATGGCGAGCCTTGGTTCCATGATGTCAAGGAATACATCAAATCAGGGGTATATCCGGCACATGCCACAGGCGATCAAAAGAGAACCATTCGACGTCTGGCTAGCAGATTTTTCTTAAATGGGGGAATATTGTACAAGAGAACTCCAATTTTTCTTCAAATAGTCATCTCAGTTTTTTTTTTATTCCTAATTCTCGAAGTCACTTCGCTTCGTTTCTTTTGGGTCTATTTTTCTAAGTCTCTGTCAAATTAGTCTTTTGTTAAGCAGGCAAGAAAGGACTTCAAAGCTCATTACCGGCTTTTTATTTGCACCAAGCGATTTGGCCAGGCACATTCCAAGTGACATGGTTTAGAATGAGCAATGCGATGGTAACTGAATTTCAGTTGGTCAAGTGATTCGTGAATTTGTAGGAAATGTAAAGGTTCCACAGTTGTCAGAATGAAAGTGTTATATGACGAGTTGAGTGTAAGGGATTCAAGTCATTCAGAGGTTTTGTGTTCGAGGTCCGATTGAAAGGTTAAACAATTCTTCGTAGCCCGAAGCAGCTAATCAGAATGAAGCAGGATAGTGGCAGAAGCAGACACCTTCAGCAAGGATGCCACAAACTAACCGCCAAAGTTTCAAACTGACAAAATTTTCTTTGTTTTAAGCAGGGGAAAGAAATCTTGTTTGCTGTGCTAGGAATTCCCCATGAGGAAAATATGTTCCAGATAAGTTCAGTCTTAAGTTTTTAGGACCCTCCTGGATAATGGGATCTAGTTTTAAGTTTTCAGGACCCTCCTGGATAATGGGATGCAAGTAACAATCAATGAATGTTCCTGGTACAAACTGGGGCAGAAAATTTTCTCTGTTTTGTCTATGTTGTCATATTGCAGGCGCCCACCTGGAAAACGAGGGAATTCATTTCAAGTTTTAAGTCAACATCAGGCGCCCACCTGGAGAACGAGGTAATTTATTTAAAGTTTTAAGTCATCAGGCACCCACCTGGAGAACGAGGGAATTCATTTCAGTTTTAAGTAATCAGGCGCCCACCTGGAAAACGAGGGAATTCATTTCAAGTTTTAAGTCAACATCAGGCACCCACTTGGAGAACGAGGGAATTTATTTCAAGTTTTTAAGTCACAAGGCGCCCACCTGGAGAACGAGGGAATTAATTTCAAGTTTTAAGTCAGCAGGCGCCCACATGGAAAACGAGGGAATTTATTTCAAGTTTTTAAGTCATCAGGCGCCCACCTGGAGAACGAGGGAATTCATTTCGGTTTTAAGTAGTCAGGCGCGCACCTGGAGAATGAGGGAAGTCATTTCAAGTGTAAGTCGTCAGGCGCCCACCTAGAGAACGAGGGAATTCATTTTAAGTTCAAGTCAGTCATCAGGCACCCACCTAGAGAACGAGGGAATTCATTTCAGTTTTAAGTAATCAGGTGCCCACCTGGAGAACGAGGGAATTCATTTTAGGTTTTAAGTCAACATCAGGCTCCCACCTGGAGAATGAGGGAATTTATTTTAAGTTTTAAGTCATCAGGCGCTCACCTGGAGAACGAGGGAATTTATTTTCAGTTTTAAGTAATCAGGCGCCCACCTGGAGAATGAGGGAATTTATTCAAGTTCTAAGTCATCAGGCACCCACCTGGAAAATGAGGGAATTCATTTCTGTTTTAAGTCAGCACATGCACCCACCTGGAGAATGAGGGAATTTATTTCAAGTTTTTAAGTAAGCAGGCACCCACCTGGAGAATAAGGGAATTTATTTTAAGTTCAAGTCAATCATCAGGCACCCACCTGGAGAATGAGGGAATTTGTTTTAATTTTCAAGTTATTATCAGGCGCCCACCTGGAGAACGAGGGAATTTATTTCAAGTTTTTAAGTCATCAGGCGCACACCTGGAAAACGAGGGAATTCATTTCTATTTTAAGTCAGCACAGGCGCCCACCTAGAGAATGAGGGAATTTATTTCAAGTTTTTAAGTCAGCAGGCGCCCACCTGGAGAATGAGGGAGTTTATTTCGAGTTTTAAGTCATCAGGCGCCCACCTGGAGAACGAGGGAAGCCATTTGAGGATTAAATTCAAGTTAGAAGTAGCAGAAGCTCGCCTCAAGAATGCGAGCTGACAGTCCGAGATGACCAAAGGAAGAAGTCTCAATCCAGAAAAAAAAGAAAAAAAAAGAAGAAAAAAAAGAAGTGAATCCAAAATGTAGAAGTAGATGAAAAGATATGGGCTGCTCAAGACATGATTGAAGTCGCAAGCTTTGCATGTCCCATCTTGATCCGAAAAGCTGAAGAAGAAAGAACTAGCACCTGCAGTTAGCAAGCATCAAGGTTCAAGTCAAAAGTCCGCATGAAGAACAATTCAAGACTCAAGATCAAGCTTCAGAAGACTCATAGATAGGAATCTTGTAACTCGTAGCTGATAGGCTTAGTTAGTTTCTTTTTCATTTTGACTTTGGTGTAATAGGGAGCTCAGCAAGAAAGAGCAGCAGCAGCAGCAACAGTGAAATCATAGCTTCTCGGTAGTTCTAACTACCAAAACTTTCAGAACTACACTGACCTGATTCCTCCATAGCCGAGGATATGTAGGCAACCTCGGAAGCAAGGTTCGGTCAAACGTTTTCAAAATGCTTCCATGGAGTATACAAACGGTCAAAAATCGCTCGTATTTGCTCAAGGTATCTTTGCCCGAAAACTCTTCGTGTTTCCAAGCAAAGACGGGCAGCTGTGAGCACGTGATTTTTGCCCGACTAAAATATTCCTATAGAAATTCACAAATAGATTTTTTCTTAATTGTTTTTAGTTTTGTAGAATTTGTAGGAATTTTGGTTAAAAGTTGCTTGCATTTAGTTGCATATTTAACATGCTAAAATCATAAGAAAAATACCAAAATGGCTAAAGTATTTCGTGCATAACATTTTAGGTCTAGTTGCATTTAGGATTTAATTGCATGAGTTAATTGCATTATTAA
Organism: Nicotiana tabacum; assembly: GCF_000715075.1. NCBI lineage: Eukaryota > Viridiplantae > Streptophyta > Magnoliopsida > Solanales > Solanaceae > Nicotiana > Nicotiana tabacum. Next base: position 42,553,266 of record NC_134101.1, read on the forward strand.
ACGAAAATCAAAAAATATATATACATATGAGTCATTTTTACATTTTTAGCTTTAAATTGCAAATTAGTAATTCTTCTATATATATATATGAGAGTCATTTTTACATTTTTAGCTTTAAATTGCAAATTAGTAATTCTTCCTTCATTAGTCTAATTTAATTAATTATGGTAAAATAGATAACTAGGTTTATTTCTACAAATTAGATTGATTTAAGACTTAATTTAGGTTTTAATTAATTTTATTAGGATTTAAAATCAAGAAAAAAGAAAAGAAAAAAAAGAAAACCCGTTTTGGTCTCAAATTTGGGCCAAAACAATTTTGGCCCAAACAATTACCTGAAATCCGCCCAACCCAACACCTACAAACCCCCTCACCCGGCCCAGCCTCGTCACTTAACCGAAACGACGTCGTTTCGTTAACAGCGATCTCAGCCGTTGATCTCCTCTGATCGAACGGCCCGTAACTCCCCCCCCCAACCCTTATATCTGTCGGATTCCCCCCCAAACCCTGGAGACCCCTCCCATTTCCCTCCCTTTTCTTTTTCTCACCCAAACCCTAGCCGCCCCCCAAACCCCTCGTCTCTCTCTCTCAAACTCACTCCAAACCCTAGCCGCCCAGAATCCCATGCCGGCGGCACCACTCCAAATTCTCTCAAACTCGCACCCTATAACCCTCATACCCTCCTAATCCCTAATCCCCCATCAATTTCATCAAAAAACCCCACCAAAATTAGCGAATCTTAGAACTAAAATTTCAGAAAAACCCTAGTCCGGTTTATTTCTAAATGACTTTGGTGTTTCTGTTTATTTTAGTTCAAGACTCACATGCATCGAGTAATCTTGTTGAGAGCATTTATTCTAGGCTAGTCTCGACCCGTTTCGAAGTTACCGGAGTCCGGTCCTTTCATCAATTCGCGGCTAGAGTTCATCGTTCCCATTGCTCGTCGGGTTGTTTCGTTTACTCATTTCTTTAGCGTTTAAATTAGTATTCTTTTTCTTCATTTGTTCCGGCTCTGTGTTTTTCTTGTTTTGTTGTTTTTCCTTCTTTTTCTTTTTTTCCAGTTGGTTGATGAAGCTTCGTTGTTAATTGCATGTTCAATTTGTTCAACTAATAAACTGATTAATTAAAGGTTAAGTACTTAGTCAAATCTCTGATTTTATTTGAAATATGGCATTTGTTGTTTCATTTCTTTTGTTGGCTATTTTCTTTAATGTCGGATCTGGGCTTGGTCTTGGGCCATTTAGGTCATAACATTTGGCCCAAGCCTAAGCAGATAGTCTGTTTCTAGAAGGGACAATTGGCATTTTTCAGTTGGAAAAAGATTCCCTCCGGTCGTCTATTCTTCCCTGAATTCACGCTGACATATTCCTCCCCCCCAACATACCTTCTCTGATTTTAGATAGCCTATATATACACCCTTCACACAGAGACAAAGGGTGGATTTTTTTAGACTGAGTTTTATTCCTCTCAAATACAATCGGGAATAGACAGATTTTAGGGAGAATTCTTTGAAATTGAATCTTCTTCTCATTTTCTGAGATGGATTTCTTCTAGAGAATACTGGAAATTCCAAGATTTAAGGCTGTTTTTCTATGGTTTGCTGCTGCTGTTGACTAGCTGTGTTTGAGGCTCAGCTTTAAGGCTAGGATTGTTGCTTGGTTTTCTTGGTTGCTACTCAGTTCTGCTGGTTGTTTATTTCTCTCTTGGCCTTTATTTGGCTCTTCAGCTGGTCTATCTGTTGTTAGGTATTTATCACAATTCTGTACATTGGTTATGCTTCAAAAGGGATTGCTAATTTTCTCTTTGTTGACTTATCACTGTGTTTTCGATATATTGACTTAAATCCTAATGTATTTAAATAGTTTCTTATTGCTGATATTTTTTTTTAGGGCAGATTTAGTTCGTTCATAGTGACATGTTGCGTGTTTCAGCCTTGTATGTCTGGTTTGTTAGTTCTAAATGTTGTTTAAGTTGTTTTGCTTGGATTGACCATTTGTATTGCTTTTTCTTTTCTTCCTATTGCTGTTAATATACATTCTCAAGAAAAAATGACTTTGTTTGGATGAGACTGCCAGCAGTACCTTAGTCAAACCTGAACATGTGGGCCATTTGATTCGCCAAACAGTTTATGAAGAATAGCCCAATGGCTATATCTTCGTAAGTTTGGGAGAGTAATTGGAAGCAGAAGTCCTTAGGTAGGAAGCTCAGGGTCACGTTAGGCATTATGTTGTGTAATAAAGGGCTTCATAAGCAAATTGCCCTTGATAGCAATAGTTAAGTCTTCTGTAATGTTAAGTTTGAGGGTTGCCTGCTGATAAATGATTTGTACAAGATTTGTTTTGAAAAGGTTTGTAATAATTCATGAATTCAGCTACTGTAATCAGTAGCTATGGAGTAGGTTATCTTTGTAAATTTAACCTCTAATTTAGCTTTACACATGGTTTCGAAATTTGGGTGAATGATGTTCTTCTCCAGATTTCATCTTAACAGGGACTTCATAACTGGGCCAGACTTGTAACTTGGGTCAGTTGGGAGTCCTTTGAACGAGTCTGGACTTTAGGCCGTTGGGCCTAGGGTATGAAGCCCAGTAATAGGGCCTGATCGTGTATTTGTTCAGAGCTGGTGTAGCCGAAGTTTTATTATACTAGTGCTGCAAATTTAGAATGTACTTGTGCTGTAAATTTGAATCAAGTTCGATTATTCTCTTGGTTGGCTGTCGATTATCTCATAAATTAAATTGAGTTGATAACATGTTAGTTTATAATTCCATATAATGTTTGCTTCTGGAAATTAAATGTCATCTTGAATAGTCTAAAACCCTCAGGAAAGAATGATCTGGCTCCTACAGTATATCTCCATAACGTTTGTACCTCACATGCAATCTCGAACTTTAGGATAATCAAACCATGAATATGCATAGTTTTGCTTTAGGCGCAATTAATAATAAATCATCGTGACTATGGGTACGGTTCCTGTGGCATAGTTATGATACGTAACCCCAATTCGAGTGTGCGTTTCATGTGACTCGACCACAACTTCAAACAATAATAAAAACAAGCATGTCGTAAATCGCGGGTACATTTCATGTGGTGCAGTTTGCAACGTGTGCCAAAATGACAAGTGTACGACATCGTGACTTGTTCCAAAAATAATTCCATAAACAATTAAAAGGGGTTAGAAAATAAACAATGTACCGTAAGTTTCAAATATGTAATAAATTAGATAATTAGGCCAAATTATTAATGGTTGAGCGACCGTGCTAAAACCACGGAACTAGGGAGTGCCTCACACCTTCTCCCGGGTTAACAGAATTCCTTACCCGATTTTCTATGTTCGCGGACCATAAATAGAGTCAAATTTCCTCGATTTGGGATTTAAAATAAACCGGTGACTTGGGACACCATAAATTATTCCAAGTGGTGACTCTGATAAATAAATAATCCCATTTCGATTAATGTCACTTAAATTGGAAAAACTCCCCTATCCCCCCCTTCGGGAAAAAGGAGGTGTGACACTTGTGATGACCAAAAAGGTCATCTTATGTTTTAGAACTCGAATCTACGCTCTTAAGCCTTAAAAATCTCATTTTTACCCTCCTCGAATTACGTGCATAGTCCGGGCATGTTTCCGGAAAGCTTTTATGTTGAAAATTGATGAAAATAAGAATTTATACCTTAAAAGTTGGTTTTAGTTGACTTCGGTCAATATTTTTGGTAAACGGGTCCGGATCTGTGTTTTGACGGTCTCGCTGGCTCCGTATCGAATTATGGGACCTGGGCATATGCCCGGAATCGAATTCGAAGGTCCCTAGCACAAGTTATGAATTTTTGATGAAAATTAAAAGTCTGAAAATTAATTATTTTTAAGAATTGATTGATGCTTGACATTGTTAATGCCGGGTCTATATTCTGGTTCCGTAGCCCGGCACAGGTTCATTATGATATTTAAGACTTGTCTGTGAAATTTTGTGAGAAACGGAGTTGATTGTCGTGATTCGGATGTCCAGTTGAGAAGATATGAATTTTAAAGTGTTCTTGAGAATTTCATTTGATTTGATGCTAAATTTGTAGTTCTAGGTGTTATTTTTGCGATTTGATCGCGCGAGCAAGTTCGTATGATGTTTTTAGACTTGGGTGCATGTTTGGTTTGGAGCCCCGATGGCTCGGGTGAGTTTCGGGTAGGTCACGGGATGTTTTGGACTTTAAAAATCTAGTATTTTGCTGCAGAAGGTGTTCTGGCAGGTCCTTCTTCGCGTTCGCTACGGTACTCTCGCGAACGCGAAGAGTAAACTGGGCAGCTGAAGTTTTCTTCTTCGTGAACGCGAAGGCTTAGTCACGAACGTGAAGCGATGGGGGCGTGCGAACGCGACCAGTCCTCGTGAACACATAGTGTTAGGCACACCTAGCGGAGGGTTGGTCATTCCTTCATCGCGAACGTGAGCAATGTCTCGCGAACGCGAAAGCCAGGTGGGAGTAATCATCATGAACGCGAGCAGGGTCTCGCGAACGCGAGCAGTGTCTCACAAACGCGAAGGCTTGGCAGCCAGTACCCTTCGCGAACGCGACAGTGGCCTCGCGAATGTGATGCACACTGTCGCCCAGTGCATAAAACAGAATCAAACACGGGTTTAAGCCATTTCTTCAACATGTTTCAAGAACCAAATGGCTATAGGCAATTTTCAAGAGTCATTTTCTTCCCCAAAGTGTTGGTAAGTGATTCTAAACCATTTTCTTTCAATTACCCATTACATTTCTTGAATTATCAACCTAAAATCTAGAGTTTTCACGGTAGAATTAGGGGTTAGGGTAGAAACCAGGAATTTCGAAAATTTGGGGATTTAGACCTCAATTTGAGGTTTGATTCCAAAACCAATTATATATTCGGGCTCGGGGGTGAATGGGTAAATGGATTTTGGTCCGAACCTCGGGTTTTGGCCAAGCGAGCCAGGGGTCGATTTCTTTAGCAATATTTGATATTATTGAGTCATTTTTGAATAGATACGAGTGGTTTGGAGGTGAATTCCAAAGAAAAAGTTGTGATTGAGAATTAAGTGTCCTACAGAGCGAGGTAAGTGTCGTGTCTAACTTTGGCTTCAGGGAATAGGTATTATGTTTTTATTTGCTACGTGTTTGGTTATTAAATACGATGTATAGGTGAGGTGACGAGCATCTATACGTCGTTGTCGAGTCATTGCATGCGAGTGAAATTCTATTCTTGTCTATTTTGTAGCCTTAAATTCTACTATCCATGCTTAGCGGGTTATTTGAAGTATTGGGTGACTTATATATGGTTTTACCGAGATTTGCTAGCTTTCGAATATTGATTCAAGGTTGAGGTTACATTGTGCTATTGATTATGGGTAAAATACTGGTTTCTTTGTGATACTCCTATCTATCCGTTGTTATTGATTCTGTGATTTGTGAGGAGGAGTGTAAATCACGACGGGTAATGCCGTGCATGCATTATTTATATTGTGAGGAAGAGTGTAAAAAACGAAGGGTGATGCCATGTATATTATGAAAGGTTTAATGCACGAAGGGTGATGCCGTGCCGTTTTATATATTTGTTTGGTGAGATTGGGAGTAAAAGCATGAAGGGTGATGCCGTGCCGTTCTATTTATTTATTTGGTGAGGTTGAGAGTAAAAGCACGAAGGGTGATGCCATGCAGTTTTCCTTTGCTGTTTTATTTGCTCAATTCGTTTAAGGATTTTCGGTTTAATTTTGTCTTCTCATTATTCTCACTCTTTATATTGTATTTCCCCCACTGTATGTCCCCTTCCCTTTATTTCTGTGTTATTTCTTTATTTACTGTTGTTTCCACTAGCATGATTATACTGTTCAGGTTCTATGTGGGTATCTTGTCCTAGCCTCGTCACTACTTCGCCTAGGTTAGGCTCGACACTTACCAGTACATGGGGTCGGTTGTACTGATGCTGCACTCTGCACTTTCAATGCAGATTTTGGTACCGGCTCAGGTTGATCGAGATTTTGCTATTGGTCCGCTGTCCGAAGACTCAAGGTTGATCTATCGGCGTTCACAGTCCTTGAAGTCCCATCTATCTTTTCTGTTCTACTTTTTCTTTCATTCATACAGTTGTATTTCTTCCAGATTATTGCTTGAAGTAAATTCTATAATGCTCGTGAATTATGACTCCATATCCGGGTGGTAGTAATTAATACAGTTTTATGATATTTCGTACTTTATTATATTTCTCTTAGTTAATTATTGTTAATTACTAAGTGGAAATAAGGAATTGGTTTAAAGATTTTCTAATGCTGGCTTGCCTAGCAAGTGAAATGTTGGGCGCCATCACGGTCCCGTCAATAGAAAATTTTGGGTCGTGACAGTTGGTATCAGAGCACTATGTTGCCTAGGTCTCACGATTCACAAGCAAGCTTAGTAGAGTCTGGAGGATCGGTACAGAGACATTTGTGCTTATCTTCCAGAGGCTATGAAGTTTAGGAACAAGTTTCACTTCTATTCTTCTCTGTCGTGCGTTTTTGATTTCTCAATACTGATTGAACTCTTCTACTCTTATTCTCTCGCAGATGGTGAGAACACGTACCGCTTCCTCAGCTGAGCAGCAGCCAGAGCCTCTAGTGGTAGCTCTTACGCGGGGCAGAGGTCGAGGCTGAGGCCGAGGCAGGGGCAGGGCTCAGCCTAGAGCCCGAGCAGCAGCCCCAGCAGTTGAGCCTCAGATAGAGCTTGACGAGGAGGTTCCAGCCAAAACTGTTCCTACCGGACCAGCTCAGGTTTCGGGGGGGTTCGTTGCCACCCTAGTACTTCAGGATGCCTTGGTCCGTTTGTTTGGGCCTTATGGAGAGTGTGGCCCACACTAGCGCATTTCCCATGGCACCAGCAGTCTCTCAGGATGGAGGAGGAGCCCGGACTCCCACCACTCCTGCTCCGGAGCAGATAGCTCCCAAGTATCAGGCTCCAGTAGCTCACCCAGTCGGATTAGTTCAGCCGGTTATTGCGGTACAGGTCGGAGATGGGCCAGCTATGTCTTCTGACGATTTATGGAGATTGGACAGGTTTATCAAGATCTTTCCTGTTCACTTCAGTGGTGCTCCTTCAGAGGATCCCCAGGAGTATCTTGACAGATGTCACGAGGTTCTCAGAACATGGGTATAGTGTAGACCAATGGGGTTGAGTTTGGTGCATTTCAGATGACTGGTTCTGCCAAGAAATGATGGAGAGATTACTTGTTTACCCGACCAGCTGGGTCGCCTGCTCTTACTTGGGACCAGTTCTCTCAGCTCTTCATAGAGAAGTTTCTGCCTATCACATTGAGAGAGGAGCATCGCCGTTAGTTTGAGCGTCTCCAGCAGGGCGGTATGACTGTTACTCAGTATTAGACCCGTTTTGTAGATTTGGCCCATCATGCTATTCTTCTGTTTCCCACCGAGAGAGAGAGAGAGAGAGAGAGAGAGAGAGAGAGAGAGAGAGAGAGAGAGAGAGGGTGAGGAGGTTTATTGATGGACTTGCTCAGCTTATCAGATTGCAAATGGCTAAGGATACAGGGAGTGAGATTTCTTTTCAGGCGGCTGCTAATGTCGCCAGACGAGTCAAAATGGTTCTTACTCAGGGAGGTCAAGGGTTTGACAAGAGACCTCATCATTCCGGTGAGTTCAGCGGTGCCTCTCCTAGAGGCAGGAGTACTTTTTGTAGAGGCCATCCTCGTAGGCCGTTTCATTCAGCGCTCCAGGCATCCCACGGTGCCTCAAGTGGTCTTGGCCCTCAGATGTATTATTCCGACTAGCTAGCCTACAGTGCACCACCAGCTCCTATTAGTGCACCTCCACTCTAGAGTTATCAGGGTGGTTATTCAGGTCGACAGGGTCAGTTTCAGGGTCAACAGTCACAATAGCCGAGGTTATGTTATACTTGTGGTGATCCGAGGCACATTACTAGATTTTGCCCTCGGGCAACGGGCAGCTCACAACATCAGAGTTCTCGTGCCATGGTTCCGGCACCGGTTGCTACACCACCTGCTCAGCCAGCCAGAGGCAGGGGTCAGGCAGCCAAAAGTAGAGGACAGACTGTTAGAGGTGGAGGTCAGGCCGTTAGAGGTGGAGACCAGCTAGTTTGAGGCCGTCCCAGGGACGTAGTTCAGGGTGGTGGGCCCCAGCCCTGGTGTTATGCTTTCCCAGCCAAGCTTGAGGCTGAGTCATCTGACGCTGTTATCACAGGTACTGTTTTAGTTTGCAGTAGAGGTGCTTCAGTTCTATTTGACCCGGGATCTACTTACTCCTATGTGTCATCCTATTTTGCTCCCTATTTGGTTGTTCCCCGTGATTCTTTGAATGCTCCTGTGTATGTTTCCACACCAGTGGGAGATGCTATTATTGTAGATCGTGTTTATCGTTCGTGTGTGGTCACCATTGGGAGTCTTGAGACTCGTGTAGATCTTCTACTTCTTGACATGGTTGATTTTGATGTCATACTGGGTATGGATTGGCTGTCACCTTATCATGCTATATTAGATTATCACGCCAAGACGATGACCTTAGCCTTGTAGGGGTTGCCTCGATAAGAGTGGAGAGGGAATCTTGGCCATTCTGCCAGCAGTATTATCTCTTATGTGAAGGCCCGGTATATGGTTGAGAAGGGGTGTCTAGCTTATTTGGCTTATATCCGCGATTCTAGTGCGGAGGTTCCTTCCATGGATTCAGTGCCGGTTGTTCTTGAGTATCCAGAGGTGTTTCCTGCAGACCTGTCGGGGATTCCACCCGATAGGGATATTGATTTCTGCATTGATTTGGCTCCAGGCACCCAACCCATTTCCATTCCTACATACCACAAGGCCCCGCCAGAGTTGAAAGAATTGAAGAAGCAGTTGCAAGATTTAAAATTAAGGGCTTCATTAGACCTAGTGTCTCGCCTTGGGGTGCACCTGTGTTGTTTGTGAGGAAGAAAGATGGATCGATGAGGATATATATAGATTATCGGCAGTTGCGCAAAGTCACTATAAAAAACAAGTATCCATTGCCGAGGATTGATGATTTATTTGATCAGCTTCAGGGTTCCAAGGTGTTTTCAAAGATTTATTTGAGATCTGGCTACCATCAGTTGAGGATTAGGGCATCCAATGTTCCTAAGACAGCTTTTCGGACTCGGTACAGGCATTATGAGTTTCTAGTGATGTCATTTGGGCTGACAAATGCCCCAGCAACATTCATGGATTTGATGAACCTGGTGTTCAAACCCTACTTGGATTCCTTTATGGTTGTGTTTATTGATGATATCTTGATCTACTCCCACAGTCGAGAGGAGCATGAGCAGCACCTTCAGATCGTTCTTCAGACTTTGAAAGACAGCTAGTTATATGCTAAGTTCTCAAAATGCGAGTTTTGGTTGAGTTCAGTTGCTTTCTTGGGTCACGTTGTATCAGTAAATGGTATTCAGGTGGATCCTAAGAAGATTGAGGCAGTTCAGAACTGGCCTAGACCCACATCAGCTACAGAGATCCGTAGTTTCCTGGGTTTGGCAGGCTATTACTGTCAATTTATGGAGGGGTTTTCATCCATACAGCCCCGTTAACCAGATTGACCTAGAAGGGTGCCCCGTTTTTGGTCAGACGAGTGTGAAGCAAGCTTTCAGAAGCTTAAGACTGCTTTGACTATGACACCGGTATTGGTGTTACCCATAGGTTTAGGATCATATACAGTATATTGTGATGCACCCCGTATTGGTCCGGGTGCAGTATTGATGCAGGGTGGCAAGGTTATTGCATATGCTTCGCGGCAGCTGAAGGTTCACGAGAAGAATTACCATGTTCATGATCTAGAGCTGGCAGCCATTGTTCACGCGCTGAAGATTTGGAGGCACTATATTTACGGCGTGCCATGTGAGGTATTCACTGATCATCAGAGCTTGCAGTATTTGTTCAAGCAGAAGGAACTCAATTTGAGGCAGAGAAGGTGGTTGGAGCTATTGAAAGACTATGATATCACCATATTGTATCATCCCGGGAAGGCCAATATGGTGGTCGATGCTTTGAGTACAAAATCAGCTAGTATGGGTAGCCTTGCATATATTCCAGTTGGTGAGAGACCGCTTGCATTGGATGTTCAGGCCTTGGCCAACCAGTTCATGAGGTTGGATGTTTCTGAGCCCAATCGTGTTCTAGATTGTACAGTTGCTCGGTCTTCTTTGTTTGAGCGCATCAGAGATCGACAGGATGATGATCCTCATTTACTTTTCCTTAGAGACACAGTGCGACACGGTGGTGCCAAGCAGGTTACTGTTGGAGATGATGGAGTTTTGAGGATGCAGGGCCGTATTTGTGTGCCTAATATGGATGGACTTCGTGAGTTGATTCTTGAGGAGGCCCACAGTTCCCGGTATTCTATTCATCCGAGCGTCACCAAGATGTATCAGGACTTGCGACAACATTATTGGTGGAGGAGGATGAAGAAAGATATAGTTTCTTATGTGGCTCGGTGCTTGAATTGTCAGCAGGTGAAATATGAGCATCAGAGACCTGGTGGTTTGCTTCAGCAAATGGAGATTCCTGAGTGGAAGTAGAAGCGTATCACTATGGACTTTGTTGTTGGACACCCAGGGACTCAGAGGAAGTTCGACGCCGTGTGGATTATTATGGATAGGCTGACTAAGTCAGCGCACTTCATTCCTGTGGCAGTTACCTATTCCTCGGAGCGATTAGCAGAGATTTATACTAGGGAGATCGTCCGTCTTCACGGTGTGCCCGTGTCTATCATTTCTGATCGAGGTACACAATTCACCTCGCATTTCTGGAGGGCAGTACAACATGAGTTGGGTACGCGGGGTTGAGTTGAGCACAACATTCTATCCTCAGATGGACGGGCAGTCCGAGCGTACTATTCAGATCTTGGAGGATATGCTCCACGCTTGTGTTATAGACTTCGGAGGATCGTGGGATCAGTTCTTGCCCCTTGCAGAGTTTGCCTACAACAACAGCTACCAGTCGAGCATTCAGATGGCTCCCTATGAGGCATTATATGGTAGGCGGTGCCGGTCGCCAGTTGGGTGGTTCGAGCCGGGAGAGGCTAGGTTGTTGGGCACAGACTTAGTACAAGATGCCTTGGATAAGGTCAAGATTATTCAGGATCGACTTCGCATAGCTCAGTCCAGGAAGAAGAGTTATGCTGACCATAAAGTTCGTGATGCTGCATTCATGGTCGGAGAGAGAGTGTTACTTCGGGTATCACCCATGAAGGGTGTAATGAGGTTTGAAAAGAAGGGCAAGTTGAGCCCTAGGTATATTAGACCTTTTAAGATTCTGGAGAGAGTGGGAGTTGTGGCTCACAGGCTTGCGTTGCCACCTTGTTTAGCAGCTGTTCATCTGGTATTCCATGTGTCCATGCTTCAAAAGTATCACGGCGATCCGTCCCATGCGTTAGATTTCAGCTCTGTCCAGTTGGACAAGGATTTGACTTATGAGGAGGAGCCGGTGGCAATTCTAGCCCGGCAAGTTCTCCAGTTGAGATCAAAGAGTTACCCTTCAGTTCGAGTGCAGGGGAGAGGTCAGCCTATTGAGGCAGCTACTTGGGAGTCCGAGTCCGATATGCGGAGTAGATATCCCCACTTTTTCACCAGCCTAGGTACTTTTCTATATCCGTTCGAGGACGAATGATTGTTTTAGAGGTGGAGAATGTGATGACCCAAAAGGTCATCTTATGTTTTAGAACTCGAATCTGCGCTCTTAAGCCTTAAAAATCTCATTTTTACCCTCCTCGATTTGTGTGTGCAGTCGGCATGTTTCCAGAAAGCTTTTATGTTGTAAATTGATGAAAATAAGAATTTATGCCTTAAAGGTTGATTTTAGTTGACTTCGGCCAACATTTTTGATAAACGGGCCTCGCGAACATGTTGCACACTGTCGCCCAATGCATAAAGCAGAATCAAACACAGGCTTAAGCCATTTCTTCAACAATTTTCAAGAACCAAACAGGTAGAGGTGATTTTCAAGAGTCGTTTTCTTCCTCAAAGTGTTGGTAAGTGATTCTAAACTATTTTCTTTCAATTACCCATTACATTTCTTGAATTATCAACCCAAAATCTAGAGTTTTCATGGTAGAATTAGGGGTTAGGGTAGAAACTAGGAATTTCAGAAATTTTGGGATTTAGACCTCAATTTGAGGCCGGATTCAAAAACTAATTATATATTCGGGCTCGGGGGTGAATGGGTAAATGCATTTTGGTCCGAACCTCGGGTTTTGGCTAAGCGGGCCCGGGGTCAATTTTTCGAATTTTTGGAGGAAATTTGGGAATATTTAATTTATGCAATATATTTGATTTCTTTTGCAATATTTGATATTATTGAGTCATTTTTGAATAGATACGAGTGGTTTGGAGGTGAATTCCAAAGGAAAAGCTGTGATTGAGAATTAAGTGGCTTTCGGAGCAAGGTAAGTATCGTGTCTAACTTTGGCTTGAGGGAATAGGTATTATGTGTTTATTTGCTACTGGTTTGGTTGTTAAATACGATGTATAGGTGAGGTGACGAGCATCTATGCGTCGTTGTCGAGTCATTTCATGCGAGTGAAATTCTATTCTTGTCTATTTTGTAGCCTTAAATTCTACTATCCATGCTTAGCGGGTTATTTGAAATGTTGGGTGACTTATATATGGTTTTACCGAGATTTGGTAACTTTCGAATATTGATTCAAGGTTGAGGTTACATTATGCTATTGATTATGGGTAAAATAATGGTTTCTTTGTAATACTCCTATCTATCCGTTGTTATTGATTCTGTGATTTGTGAGCAAGCACGAAGGGTGATGCCGTGCATGCATTATTTATATTGTGAGGAAGAGTGTAAAGCACGAAGGGTGATGCCGTGTATATTATGAGAGATTTAAGGCACGAAGGGTGATGCCGTGCCGTTTTATTTATTTATTTGGTGAGGTTGAGAGTAAAAGCACGAAGGGTGATGCCGTGCCATTCTATTTATTTATTTGGTGAGGTTGAGAGTAAAAGCACGAAGGGTGATGCCGTACAGTTTTCCTTTGCTGTTTTATTTGCTCAATTCATTTAAGAATTTTCGGTTTAATTCTGTCTTCTAATTATTCTCACTCTTTATATTGTATTTCCCCCATTGTATGTCCCCTTCTCATTATTTATGCGTTATTTCTTTATTTACTGTTGTTGCCACTAGCATGATTATACTGTTCAGGTTATATGTGAGTGTTTTGTCCTAGCCTCGTCACTACTTCGCCGAGGTTAGGCTCGACACTTACCAGTATATGGGGTCGATTGTAGTGATGCTGCACTCTGCACTTTCTGTGCAGATTTTGGTATAGCTCAGGTTAGATTTTGCTATTGGTCCGTTGTCCGGAGACTCAAGGTAGATCTGTCGGCGTTCACATACCTTGAAGTCCCCGTCTATCTTTTCTGTTCCACTGTTTCTTACATTCAGACAGTTGTATTTCTTCCAGACTATTGCTTGTAATAAATTCTAGAATGCTCGTGAATTGTGACTCCAGATCCCGGTGGTAGTAATTAATACAGTTTTATGATATTCTGCACTTATTATATTTCTCTTAGTTAATTATTGTTAATTACTGAATGGAAATAAGGAATTGGTTTAATGATTTTCTAACGTTGGCTTGCCTAGCAAGTGAAATATTAGGCGCCATCACTGTCCCGTCGGTGAGAAATTTCGGGTCGTGACAATACTAGAGATGGAAGTTGAATATTTATGTAATATTTAATATAAATTTTACCATAATATAATATGTATTTAATTATCTTGTATCTCAATGATTTCACTTTTATTTGAATTATCCGTTAATATATATAATCTATAATATTTGCTAATAATTTATATTATTTAAAAATTTATGGTATAAAATAATTTTATATTAAATTATATGTGATGACATACCTAAATTTAGTGATTAAGGAGACACTAAGGCTACATCCTTCGGTTTCTCTTCTACCACCAAGGGAATGTAAGGAGCAAACAGATATTGATGGATACACTATACCACTTAAGACAAGAATAATTGTCAATGCATGGGCACTTGGGAGAGATCCTGAAAGTTGGCATGATCCTGAAAGTTTTATACCAGAGAGATTTAAGAACTCTTCTATCAAATTTATGGGAAATCACTTTGAGTTTATTCCATTTGGTGCAGGAAGAAGGATTTGTCCAGGAATACTATTTGGTTTAGTTAATGTTGGACTTTCACTGGCCCAATTACTCCAACACTTTGAATGGGAACTTCCACATGAAACTAATTCACAAGATCTGGATATGACCGAAGCACATGGATTAAGTGCAGCAAAACAGAAAGACTTATATTTAGTTGCCACAAATTATAAAAATGATGCAGAATTTTAGTGTTTTGATTGGAACGGTGAAATGTCAGCATGGCCTCCGCAATTCTTCATGTCCTTTTCGCTAGATTTATGTATGTGTATCCATTTGTATCTTCGAAGAACGCCCTAAAAATTGTTGGATATTAAATCAAAATTAATTAATATTCTTATATTATTTAGGATTTAATATTTACTAGTTTATTTAATTCATGTTTAATTAGGATTTGCAGTCAAAAATCATATAGGAATAAGTTTTCTAATTCTAGTCAATTTTGGTTTATAGTATTATAAATAGCGGTGCTGCTACATATTTTCTAATGTTGAAAGGTAGCTATTATGTAGAGAGATAAGAGCGTTTATGAGTGAATAAATAAGCCTCCTATCACATCCTCTCTCTAGTTTGATAAAATTTTTCTGTATAGTCTTTTGAAATTTTTAATTGTGCCTAAATTATTCTTGTGGTATTAAAATCGCTCAAATTGATATCAGATCTTGTGTGAGATTCTATCAGAGCCTGTGTGAGATCCTATAAAATATTTAAAAAATATGGGTACTCCATATTTACTTAATTGTCTTGTCTTTATGTTTGATGGCAAGAATTTGAAGCTTGGTATCTAACATATGATTACTTTCTTTAAAGCTGTTGGATTGTGGATATTATTGATATAGGATTTGTGGAATCCCTCGAGTGTATTGCATTGACAGTTAAAGCGTTTAAAGAATTGAAGAAAAATAGGAAATTAGATCTCAGGGTATGTCATTATCTCAACATCAAGGTGAATTGCATGTATATTATAGATTTTTGCATGCACATTGTGATGACCCCAATTTTCCTCCATAGGATTTCGTGATGACACCTAATCTCTAAGACTAGGTAAGCCTAACATTCATGCAGAAATAACTGAAATAATATTTAGAGTCTCAGAACGAAACAACTAATAATAAGAAAATCTCCACAACTCAATATATATATGATTGCCCAAAACCCGACGAAATACAAGTTACAAGCTCTACGAAGTGATACTGAATATCTCTATACATCAGTGGCTAATAAAGGATAAGAAAATAAAATAACTAGGCAGAGGGGGACTCCGAGGCCTGCGGACGCCGGCAAGTATACCTTGAAGTCTCCAAAATTGAGTTCTCGCTAGTGCCTGGTCTAGTAAGAGGTACCTGGATCTACACAAAAAGATGTACAGAAATGTAGCATGAGTACACCACAACGGTATCCAGTAAGTGCCAAGCCTAACCTCGGTAGAGTAGTGGCGAGGTCAGGTCAAGCCCCTACTGGAGATAATATGAAACAAGATGAAAGATATAACGATATAATGCTAATGACAATGGAAATGAAACAATAAGAAATTTACGAAAAGTTAACAATACGGAATCAAGACAGTTAATACAAACAGAAGGAAACAAGGATTTACATGATAAGGAAACAAACAACCAAGGCAAATACAACAAATAGAGGAAGATTAACAAGGGCCACTACTAAGATACCGCCTCGTAGTCCCAAATCATAAAAGTAACTCACTATCTTTCCTTATATCACCGCGAGAGACTTTACAATTAGTTTTGTAAATCATTTTTTTCGAAATAGAACTCCGCGTTTTAGCCCACCTTATCAGACCCCATGGTTTCTAATAGTTCCTCTACTAGCCACGCATATCAAGCCCACCTTATCTCACCTCATGGTACATGCTTTGCTCGTGTATTTTATATTAACTAGTTTTGTGATGACCCAAAATGTCATCTTATGTTTTAGAACTCGAATCTGCACTCTTAAGCCTTAAAAATCTTATTTTTACCCTTTTCAATTTGCGTGCACAGTCCGGGCAGGTTTCTGAAAAGCTTTTATGTTGAAAACAAATAAAAATAAGAATATTTACTTTAAAAGTTGATTTTAGTTGATTTCGGTTAATATTTTTGGTAAACAGGCCCGGATCCGTGCTTTGACGGTCCCGGTAGGCCCGTATCAAATTATGGGACTTGGGCGTATGCCCGGAATCGAATTCGGAGGTCCCTAGCTTGTGTTATGAATTTTTGATGAAAATTAAAAGTTTAAAAATTATTTATTTTTAAGAATTGATTGATATTTGGCATTGTTAGTATCGGGTTCGTATTTTAGTTTCGGAGCCCGGTACAGGTTCATTATGATATTTAAGACTTATCTGTGAAATTTGGTGAGAAACAGAGTTGATTTGACGTGATTTGGATGTCCAGTTGAGAAAATAGAAATTTTAAAGTGTTCTTGAGAATTTCATTTGATTTGGTGCTAAATTGGTAGTTCTAGGCATTGTTTTGGCGATTTGATCGCGCGAGCAAGTCCGTATAATCTTTTTAGACTTGAGTCCATGCTTGGTTTGGAGCCCTGAGGCGTCGGGTGCCATTCGAGCGATGTGCGAGTTGAGTTCAAACCTCAACAAGGCTGCTGGTGCACCAAATCTGGTATTCCCGCACCTGCGAGCCTTTGGTCGCAGGTGCGAGCGATAGCCCTGCAGGTGCGACCCAGGCCTGGACTTTATTTTTTCGCAGATACGGACTTCTCTCCGCAGGAGCGGAGCCCTGTCCGTAGGTGCGGCCCCAGCTGGCCCAGTCTTTTTCCGCAGAAGCGCACGTCCTGTCCGCATGTACGGATGCGCAGGTGAGACCAAAGCACCGCAGGTGCAAAGATCGCTGGGCAGTGAGTTCTTTTAATTCGGTCTCCAACTATTTTTCTTCTAGTTTCAAAAGGATAGGAGGCCTAGGACGATTTTTCAACGACATTTTCTTCCCCAAATCATAGGTAAGTGTTCCTTAGCTCGATTCTTTCTTTTACTTCATTTTAAAAGAATTCAATATTTTTAGGGCATTTCTTATAATTACATTTGCATTTTTAGGGTCAAATTGCACATTTTACAATAATAGCCCATATGCAAGTATAATTATATTATTTATGCATAAAATAACTTTTTATATTTTTATAATGTTAAATAATTATTTTTAATCATTTTCATGTACAAATGATGTTTTTGATATTTATTAATTACTTTTATAACTTGTTTATTGATAAAAATAATGGGTATTTAAATAATAGCCTAATTTTAACCTATTTTCGGACCTAAAACTACCCAATCCCAGCCCAATAACCTTTGAGCCCAAACCAAATTAACCCCGACCCGACCAATTAACCAACCCGACCCAGAACCGCCGACTAATCGTGGCCGTTAATCTCCGAGATCAACGGCCCAAAGTACCCCGTCCCTTTTTAATTAACCTAACACCCCCTAACCGTAAATCACTCCTCACCGCCCGCCTCCCGCCGCCCGCCTCCCACCGCCCTTGAATCTTCTCATCTCTCATCTCTCAAACCCTAGCCATCTCCCCCCCAAATTTCCCTCCTAATCCCACCGGACATGGGATTATATGATCATTTCTTGCCATATTCGACTCCCCCTTGGTACTGGAACCTTCTATATACCGCTTGCCTAAGCATGGCAAGCGTATCTCATCAACTTCGAACCAAAGCTTGTTCAGTTCCTTGACCTATTTCCGTCTATGTTCATTCTTGTTCTTTTATGGTATGAATCTCTGTGTATTTCTGTGATTCCTACTCATCCTAAAATTAGGGTTTCAGATTCTTTTAAATTGGACCAAATCGGGTCCGATTCTTTATTTTTTAAAAGGTATTTCTATCTATGTTCATCTTATTCTATGCAACATGTGATTTTTACTTCTTATTTATTTTAGATTTCTGCCGATTTTACACTTTCCCTAAAATTAGGGTTTGAGATTTTTCTTTTTTCCTTACTGATTTGATTGCATATGATGATTCTTTCCTTTCTCGTGCTTGATTGATGATTTTCCTAGTTTATATATTAATTTCTACTACTATATAAACCCTTCACCCTTTGGGGGGATGATGGGAATCGTTAATGTTTTACTAAAAAAATAAAGTTATCGCTCTTTGTTATTTAAATACTCTTGTTCTATATTCTGGTTCCTGGCCGGCTGAAAGCCAAAGCTAGAAATTCTTGGTTCTTGATAGTGTGAACTTTGTTCTTTCTTGTTTTTTTTCGCTTAACTGCTCTCTAAATTGTTGAACAACCTCCTCCGGTGCAAGCACTGCTTGGAGCCTATTCTCCCGAAAAATCGCACTTCTCGAGGTTTTTTGAAAATGAAGGGTTTCAAGAAAAATGATGAGTTAGTCTGTCTGAAGAAATCCTACATACCATTTGACTTCCTTTACGAGCGTTATGGGCACAACAACTCCTATCGTCTTTATCATGATGAATTTTCTATCACCTCTCTAGGTTGGACTCATCGCCGGGTTTTTGGGTTCATTGTCTGTTTTCTAGGGATGCTGGTACTCCCAATACAAGGAGAAAGGATTCACACTCACTTATCTATGGTTACTAAGACCCTAATGGAAGGAATCGAGGGACAGACTTACACTATTGTCCCAATGATCGTAGCGGAGATATACCGAGCCTCGTACCGTTGGAAGAAAAGATATAGGCATTTTGAGGGTTGCAATCTGTTACTGCAAATATGGCTGTTGGAGCATCTTCAAAGGGGACAATACCATCAAGAATTTCTGCGGCGACCATGGAATGACCACATAACTTTTCACCATCCGAAAAGAATGACTTTTATCCCAGATAGGTTTGCACAACCAGGAAATGTTGTGGGCTGGGTACACTTCTTTAGCAATTTGACTGACGACAAGGTCCATTAGATGTTTGAATGGTTCCCCACTATCAAATTCATCATCAGGTCAAGATATGTTCCTCATCTAATGCTAATCGGATTAAGCGGAATCTATCTTTATGCTCCTATCAGGGTCATGAGGCAAGCTGGGAGAAAACATGTCATACCACGAGTCTCCAAGATGGTTCATTACAAAACAGATTTCCAAGGAAATGTCATTCCATTCAAGTTCAAGGCACAACACATGTGTCATCAAAAGATTATTGTGGAGAAAGATACCATCGAGCCAGACAGGTATCATGCTGGCCATGTGTACTTCTACCCATCATGATTGGTCGATGACATAGCAGGAGAGGTCAAGCCAGGGGTTGATTTGAGGAATAGGGTCATAGACGATGCTGTTGAAGCACAAGTCAAATACAGGAGGTTGCGCAAAAGGGTCTTTGAATTCGAGTCCAGGCATTTGGAACAATATAAAATGGACATGGAAGCAATCAATAAATGGAGGGGAATCTCTACTAAATCAATAAAAAGGTTGGAATATTTGGAGCAGGGTTTGATGGAACTTGAGGGACAGATGAGGAAAAGAGTCTCGGATTGTCAGAATGCAGAGGGCAATGAAGGAGGACATTTAGCAAGGACGTATCTGCTATTGGACATACGCGACCTGGGGAATCTGATTGACTGGGCTAAGAAGGCCAAGCTTGGGAAGGTCCCTCTGGGACCACGTAGATTAGGGGTGATGTTTTCTAGATTCGTTTTAGAATTTGATTGTAATAAGGCAAATGCCACTAGTGACTCTTTATAATTATTGTCGTTTTAGTAGAGATTTGGACTATTTATCATATTAATGAAATGATACAGTTATCGGCATTGAGTTTTCTCCAAAGCTATATGTCGCTAGGCCTACCTCGGGCACGATGAGGTCCCCAAATTAGGATGTGAATTATTGCATGACTTTGTGAAACATGTTTAATATCGCAAACACTCTTTTAATATTCCTTACTAACTTGGTTACCTTTTGCTTTTTCTTTCTTTTGATTATTCCCATCCCCTAAGGTTGGTTTGTGCATATTGGCATCATCGGCATATCATACCAGATCTAGAGGTGCCCCACCTCCTCTTCCTCCAAGTGATCCTAAGAACAAAGGAAAGGTTAAGATGGATGATCTGAGCGGTATCAGGAAAGACAACGCTACACATGTAGAGAATGTTGAGACTTCGGATGGTCGGAGTACTCCGGCACAGAAAGACTTGGTTTTACGATTAGAGCAAAAGATACTGGAGTTATAAGGGGAACTTGAATAGGTCCGTAACTTGGCAAACCTTTCCCTTACCCTGAATGTTCCTGACATCAACCAACAAAACGCCCAAAACTCAACACCTCCTAAAAACACACAAAACCAGCCCCCGCAAAATCCTCCCATATCTCATTAATACGTCATGCCTCCCCAAAATCCTAATCCTTCACCAGCACCAACTCCTCCACAACATCATCATCATCCGACCAAGTACCCACAAACTACCACATACCATACTCCTTAGAATGCACCACAGCCTACTCCTGACCTACAAAACTCAACCAATGACCACCATTACGCCCAGATTCCCGGAGTCCACCAAAGCATCCTATATATGTGGAAACCTTGCCCCACACCCCACAACAGACCCTATACATACCCGAATCCACCGAGAAGGACCTGCTCATCAAGAACATAGCAGAGGAACTCAAGAAACTTACCAGAAGGGTTCAAAATGTCGAAGGGGGCAAAGGCGTTGAGGGTTTGAATTATGAAGATTTGTGTATTCAGCCGGACGTAGAACTTCTAGAGGGTTATAAACCTCCCAAGTTTGAAATCTTTGATGGAACAGGTGATCCGAAGGTGCACTTGAGAACATATTGTGACAAGCTTATAGGAGTGGGCAAGGATGAAAGAATCCACATGAAGCTGTTCATGAGAACCCTCACTGGAGACGCGTGTCTTGGTACATCAGTCAGAACTCAAAGAAATGGGTTAATTGGATAAGCATGGCATCAGATTTCATGGATCGGTTCAAGTTTAACACAGAAAACACACCAGACATTTTCTATATTCAAAATTGCAAGAAGAAGCCAACAGAAACTTTTCGTAGTATGCTACTCGGTGAAGGTCTGAAGATGCAAAAGTAAGGCCAGCGCTGGAAGAAGAACAGATGAATAAGTTCTTCGTTAGAACTCAGGATCCGCAATACTACGAAAGATTGATGGTTATTGAGAACCATAAATTTTCTGATATCATTAAGTTGGGAGAGAGAATAGAAGAAGAGATCAAAAGCGAAATGGTGACAAATTTTGAAGCACTCCAAGCTACAAATAAGGCCCTGCAGTCAGGAGGTATCTCCAAGAAGAAAGAAGTAGGTGCAGTAATGGTAGCCCAAGGTCCGAAGTCTCCTCTCACATACCAAACACCTCCACCCATATATAAGCCTTCACCTCCCAGATACCGACAACCTGCCACCACTTACCATACCTATAACACCCAAACCGCATACTACCACTCATCATCAGCCCGCCAAAACTACCAAAAACCAAGACCAAATTTCGACCGCAGACCACCCAGACAATACACCCCAATTGTTGAACCTATAGACCAACTGTACGAGAGACTGAAGGTTGCCGATTATATCACTCCCATTCCCGCTGTCGCCATGGAAAATTCCTCTAAATTGGTCATTCCAAAAAAGACATGTGCCTATCACTCAAGCATGAAAGGTCATACCATTGATGAGTGTCATACTTTGAAGGATAAGATTTAGACATTAATCGACCCCAAAGTCATACAGACAAATAAGGTTGCACCCAATGTCCGTAACAATCCTCTCCCGAATCACAGGGGAGGAGGGGTAAACATGATAGAGACCGATGAAGAATGGGATTCAGAGGGGTCAATTGGACTCATTTGAGAAGGGGATAATCCTGAAACATCTCCAGTCACTCTCACACCTATCATGGTACAAACTCAGGCACCAATTGAAGTTGAGGTAGCTGCACCAACTCCGTTTGAGGTTGAAGTAACAACACCCTTCACCGTGATGGTAGCACCTACACCGTCTTATAAGTCTAATGCTATACCATGGGATTATGTTGCAGAAGCAAGAAGGAAAGGAAAGGGGAAAATGGAAGAAACTGGTGCAACAAAAGGTATGACCAGAACTGATAGGGTTTACACGCCCGAGCATTTAGGGGGAACAAGTAAAGAAGCCGCTTCCAGGTACCCCATCATTGAAACCGGCCTGGATGATCTTTAGAGAAAGGTGCAAGCAAGGGAGTATTCTGTGGTTGTTCATTTGAATAAAACCACCGCTCAAATATCCATTCTATCACTACTACAGAATTTTGAGGCACACAGGAATGCGTTGATGAAAGTGTTGAATGAGGCTTATGTACCCAACAACATTACCAGTGGAGAAATGGCCAATATGATAGTACAAGTGTTGGAAAGCCACAAGATCATTTTTCATGAAGACGAGCTACCACCAGAAGGACTAGGTCAAAATAGGGCACTGCATATCATAGTGCAGTTTGAGGATAAGTTCATTGCCAGAGTCCTGATAGATGGGGGTTCGAGGCTTAACATATGTCCACTAACTACTCTGAAAGGATTGGGTAAAGGCTTGCACGAGATACGAGCAGGAAGTATGAATGTGAAAGCATTTGATGGGTCTCAAAGGGCCACAATTGGGGAAACCAACCTCATCCTACAGATGGACCCAACCTGGTTTGATGTTGAGTTTCAAGTGTTGGACATATCTACTACCTACAACCTATTGTTGGGACGACCTTGGATACATGCCACTGGGGCCGTAGCTTCTACTTTACATTAGGTCGTGAAGTTTGAGTGGAACCATCAGGAAGTGATCATCCATGGGGACGGAAGTAATCCCATTTACACCAGTCAAACCTTTCCAGTCATCGAGAATAGAAGGAAGTTGGGTGGAGAAACATACCATCGCATCGAGCGCGTCAACGTAATTGAAAAGGACAAATGGTGGAGCGGTAAGATAGAAGGCATATTGGATGGACAGGGTATGACCCTGGCAAAGGTCGTGGTAAGGATCTCCAGGGGATCACCAAACCAATATAGCTAAAGCGTCACAACACAACGTTTGGGCTTGGGTATGAATACACCTAGCACGGGTATCAGAATTTGTCACCACCATGGCGTGGTCCTTATTACCTGCTAGAGCAACCAGTACCACATTTGAGCCAGTCATTTCACCAAGCTAACATGATGTGGGAGTCCAAAGAAGATGAAGTTCTAGCTAGTATAAGGATTCTGTTTTTAGATGATGAAGACACAGATTGCAGTACGATAGTTGAGGAGGAGGAGGAGGAAGGCCTCATTATTTAGACCATGGAGAAGGGAACTGTTCTCAAGAACTTGACTGGTGCACCATCAAGGCCCCGTCGAGTTCCTAGCATTATTATTACCTATCCCGATGAACTTACGACTGTGACATGTAATGAGACAACACAACATAAGGGTAATGATTCAGAGGATCTGGAAGAAGATATAATACCCGAGGAAATTGTCAGAAGAGTGGAAAACCTTGCAAAAAAACCTAAGTCCAATTTGGATGAGACTGAAACAATTAATCTAGGAGACTCCAAATCAGTCAAGAAAACAACCATCAGAGAAAGAAGAATACACTCATTTCCTGAAGGAATATGAGGATATCTTTTCATGGTCCTATGATGATATGACCGGTTTGAGCACGTCCATAGAGGCTCATAAACTACCTACCAATCCAATGTGTCCACTGGTAAAGCAGAAGCTCAAAATGTTCAAGCCAGATATGAGTTTGAAAATCAAAGAAGAAGTCACCAAGCAGATCAAAGCTAAGGTTCTCAGAGTGGTTGAATATCCAACTTGGTTAGCTAACATCGTGCCAGTTTCAAAGAAGGATGGGAAAGTCAGAGTATGCGTTGATTATCGGGACCTAAACAAAACAAGTCCCAAAGATGATTTCCCGTTACCCAACATACACATACTGATCGACAACTGTGCAAAGCATGAATTCCAATCCTTTGTGGATTTCTTCGCGGGATATCATCAGATCTAGATGGATGAAGAGGATGCCGAAAAGATAGCTTTTATTACACCGTGAAGGGTGTACTGCTATAAAATGATGTTGTTTGGTCTGAAGAATGTTGGGGCCACTTATATGAGGGCCATGACAACTATTTTCCACGACATGATACATAAGGAGATAGAGGTATATGTGGATGACGTCATCATGAAATAAAAGAAAAGTACATATCACATAACAGAGTTGAGGAAATTCTTTGATCGGCTTCGGAGGTACAATTTGAAATTGAATCCCGCAAAATGTGCCTTCGGGGTCCCTACAGGAAAATTATTAGGATTCATCGTCAGCCGCCGAGGAATTGAGCTAGACCCATCAAAGGTCAAGGCTATCGAGGATTTGCCACCTCTAAGGAACAAGAAAGATGTGATGAGCTTCTTGGGACGTCTTAATTACGTCAGTCGCTTCATAGCACAATCAACTATGATCTGTGAGCCGATTTTCAAAATGCCAAAGAAGGATGCCGCAACCAATTGGACTATAGATTGTCAGAACGCTTTTGACAAAATCAAAGAATATTTGTCCACACCGCCAGTCCTGGTCCCACCAGAACCTGGTAGACCACTGCTACTCTATCTCTCCGTATTAGATGGGGCTTTCGGTTGTGTCTTGGGACAACACGATGAGACAGGAAGAAAAGAACAAGCCATATACTATCTGAGTAAGAAGTTCACACCATACAAAGCACGGTATTCTTTGCTGGAATGCACCTGCTGTGCTTTGACCTGGATAGCCCAGAATTAAGGCATTACTTCTGTGCCTATACAACATATCTTATACCAAGGATGGATCCTCTGAAGTACATCTCCAGAAACCTATACCTACAGGGAAGCTGACAAAATGGCAGATATTGTTGAGTGAATTCGATATCGTCTATGTGGCTCAGAAGGCGGTTAAGGGACAAGAATTAGCGGATCATCTTGCGGATAATCCTGTAGGAGGAGAATAAGAACCACTAAAAATGTATTTTCCTGATGAGGAAGTATCATTCATAGGAGAAGATATCGCCGAAGCCTACGACGGGTGGAGAATGTTTTTCTATGGAGCTGCAAACTTCAAAGGAGTGGGTACTAGAGCTGTTTTGGTGTCAGAAACAGGTCAACATTATCCGGTATCCGCGAAACTCAGATTTCCATGCACCAATAATATGGTAGAATATGAGGCTTGCATATTGGGGCTCAATTTGGCCGTTGACATGAATATCTAGGAATTACTAGTAATTGGTGATTCAGATCTTCTAGTAAATTAGGTGCAGGGAGAATGGGCTACAAAGAATACCAAGATATTACCATATCTATATCATGTGCAAGAGATGATGATGAGGTTCACAAAGATAGAGTTTATACATGTCCCGAGAATCCAGAATGAGTTCGAAGACGCATTGGCTACTTTGTCCTCCATGATACAACATCCGGAAAAGAATTTCATCGACCCCATTCCGGTAAGAATTCCTAATCAGCCAGCTTACTGCGCTCATGTTGAAGAAGAAGCAGACGGGAACCCATGGTTCCATGATATCAAGGAGTACTTGGCAAAAAGAGAGTACCCGGAGCATGCAAATCATACTAAAAAATGCATGCTCCAAAGATTGTCCAACCATTTCTTCCAAAATGGAGGAATTATGTACAGAAGGACTCCAGACTTAGGATTATTACGGTGTGTTGACGCGAAGGAAGCTTCCAAACTGCTCGAAGAGATACACTCTGGAACTTGCGGACCATACATGAATGGTTTCGTTTTAGCCAAGAAGATACTGAGGGTAGGTTATTTTTGGATGACTATGGAAACAGAGTGCATCGGGTATGTCTAGAAATGTCATCAGTTCCAAATAAACGCAGATATGATACGGGTGCCACCAAATGAACTCAATGCAACGAGTGCACCTTGGCCTTTTGCCGCTTGGGGAATGGACATCATTGGACCAATCGAGCCCGCCGCTTAAAACGGGCACAAATTCATTTTAGTAGCCATAGAATACTTCACAAAATAGGTCAAAGCTGCATCCTACAAAGCTGTAACCAAGAAAGTCATCGCAGATTTTGTCAGAAATCGTATTGTTTTCTGATTCGGGGTTCCAGAGTGCATCATCACCGATAATGCCGCCAATCTCAACAGTGACCTAATGAAAGCTATGTGCGAGACCTTCAAAATCAAGCACAAGAATTAAACAGCATACATGTCTCACATGAATGGAGCCGTGAAGTCCACAAACAAGAATATCAAGAAAATACTGAGGAAGATGGTAGACAATAATAAGCAATGGCACGAGAGTTTTCCATTTGCCTTATTTGGATACCGGACTACAGTCCACACGTCGAGCGAGGCAACTCCTTACCTATTGGTCTACGGTACTGAAGCTGCCATTCCCGCCGAGGTAGAAATTCCCTCCCTGAGAATTATACAGGAAGCTGAACTCAGTGATGCAGAGTGGGTAAGAGTCGCTATGAACAATTAGCTCTCATTGACGGGAAAAGAATGAATACAGTGTGTCATGGTCAACTTTGTTAGAACAGAATGTCCAGAGCTTTCAACAAAAGGGTCAAACCTAGATAGTTCGCACCAGGGCAACTGGTGCTGAAATGAATCTTTTCACATCAGGATGAAGCCAAAGAAAAATTCTTACCCAACTGGCAAGGACCCTATATGGTTCATAGAGTACTAACAGGAGGAGCACTCATACTCGTAGAAATAGATGTAGAGATTTGGCCAAAGCCTATCAACTTAGATGCAGTCAAAAGATAATATGTTTAAAGCTGTTTACATTTATTCAATTGATGTAAATGAACTACGCTTGACCTGATTCTCGTTTAAGAGGGGATACGTAGGCAACCCTGTGGGTTCGGTCACAATTCAAGAAAATTCTCATTTTCCCCACAATCGGAAACTGGGGCAGAATTTTGAGGATGACCCTCAAAATTTCGGGGCAAGCTCAGCCAATGGCATCGCGTGCGGAATATCTAGAGAATCGTCTGAATAACTGGGGCAGAATTTTGAGGAGGACCCTCAAAATTCTATGGCTAGAAGGTCGCAATGTCTCTGATAATGTCACAGTTATTGGTTCATCTAATTTATCCAATATTGCATACTAATGTATTTTAAATAACTACATTCATCATATGCACGCACATTTTTGAAAACATTATTTTTAAGAAACAGCCAGATGCTACCCGTGGTAACTCAAGCAGGACTTTGATACAGAGTAAAACAAAGCAGGCAGGTGGAGGCACGAACCAATCTTCCATCGTAAAACTCACGATTCTCTTTTGGATGCAGGAACAAGAAGCATTCTCAAATTCGGGCACACTCGGAATCACTATCTTCATATTAACAAAGTTGCCAAACGCAAACATATCTCCAGCTAAGAAATACTCTGCTATCACTCATTTCCTTTTCCTGATTAAGGCTAAGCATTGCCTTTTCCTTGCATAAGGCTAAGCTCCGCCTTTCCTATTGTAGGAGACTAAGCATTGTCTCCATCTTCCTTGAGGCTAAGCCCTTCCTCCTTAATCGCGTGAGACTAAGCATTGTCTCCTATTTTGCATGAGGCTAAGCCCTGCCTCCTCAACTACATGAGACTAAGCACTGTCTCCTATTGCATGAGACTTAACATTGTCTCCCATCTTGTATGAGGCTAAGCCCTGCCTCCTCAATCGTACAAGGCCAATCTCTGCCTTTCATATTGCACGAGACTAAGCATTGTCTCCATCTTGCACGAG
This sequence comes from Nicotiana tabacum, assembly GCF_000715075.1. Lineage (NCBI taxonomy): Eukaryota > Viridiplantae > Streptophyta > Magnoliopsida > Solanales > Solanaceae > Nicotiana > Nicotiana tabacum. Next base: position 42,581,110 of record NC_134101.1, read on the forward strand.
GCTAAGCCCTGCCTCCTTAATCACATGAGACTAAGAATTGTGTCCTATTTTGTATGAGGTTAAGCCCTGCCTCCTCAACTGCATGAGACTAAGCATTGTCTCCTATTGCATGAGACTAAGCATTGTCTCCCATCTTGCATGAGGCTAATACTTTCCTCCTCAATTGCACAAGGCCAAGCTCTGCCTTTCCTACTGCATGAGACTAAGCATTGTCTCCATTTTGCATGAGGCTAAGATCTGCCTCCTTAATTGCACAAGGCTAAGCTCTGCCTTTCCAATTGCATGAGACTAAGCACTGTCTCCATCTTTGCATGAGGCTAAGCCCTACCTCCTTAATTGCATAAGGCTAAGCATTGCCTTCCCCCGCACGAGACTAGGCATTGTCTCCATTCTTTCACGAGACTAAGCATTGTCTCTCCTTACCTAACTACAAATGCTAGGCTATTTGAAACCTTGCACTATTCTCTACCTCGGGGCTAAGCTCTGCCACCGATCCTACACGAGACTAAGCTCTGTCTTGTTTCATGTCAAGCATCATGTCTTTGCATCTCGTGGGATGAAGCATAGCCAAATTTTCCGAAGGCGTCATAGTCCAAAGGCATCATCCTCATAACCGGAAGACACCATGCCATGGCATGGGGATCTCTCAATATTGCACATCATTATTCAAAGGCATCATAGTTCAGAGGCACCATCTTTATAGCCCGAGAACATTATTTCATGGCCTGCGAATCCCTTATCATGCAATTCATAGCCCAGGACATCATGGTCTAAGGGCACCATCCTCATCGTCCAAAGATAGCTTTCATGGTCCCAAGGGAATTTGCATCATGTTTAATTTCTCGCAATAATCCATATATACTTGCATGCATTGTGTTTTAAGTTTGCAGGTAATCCAGTAAGTAATCGTTCTCCTAACGGGAGCAATCTTTGCTCCGATTTCCGTTCAACGTTCACATCTTGCAATTATTTCAAAGGTAACCAACCACCGTCTGTTACCCATTTCCATCTGATAGCCGTTCAAATACCCATAACCATTCCCGGAATATCTTGTCCGTTCTTACAATAACTCCATCGGCTTATTCCAGAACTACACATAGCCTGATTCCTGTAAAACCATGGATATGTAGGCAGCTCAGAAACTAGGGTCCGACCTATATTTTCAAAATTACCCCTTTCGGTCAAAATCGATCATCATTTCTTTACCCGACAACTCTTTTATCCTTCCCGGGTAAAGAGGGGCAGCTGTTGATACCCGATTTTTCCCTCATATTTTCCATATATATATATATATATATATATATATATATATATATATATATATATACCTTTAAAATAGCGCATATGCATCATCATTTGATTTACAAGCACTGCTCGGAGCCCATTCTCAAGGCTCTTGTGAAATCCGAAGCATCGGAGATTTTGGGTTTTTGCTACTACACTCTGTACTCTTTTAATTCTGCTACTGGTTAGTGTTTAAACCTTCATAATGTTTAGTTTCTTTCCTTCTTTCTGTACATGTATCTGAACTTTGGTCCAATTATTATTGTGTTCATCTTTGATATCATTCTGTGTTAATTGATGCCTGAGAATAGTCTATTGTTCATGTCATGCTTTACCATAATTCTGCACCCTGTGATCTCTTATCTCCTAGGATTAGTTCTATACCCATGTAGCATCTTAATATGTTAATTTGGACTTTAGTATTGCGGTTGTATGTTGTTTTGCATGTTATGCTTAGATAATGCCCTAGCTCTATGAGAACCCCTTTACTTGAATAAACTTTCAATGAATCCTGTGTATATTGGAGTGTTTTAAGACCTGTTCAAACTCGTTTCATGCTGTCCTGGATTTCCAATTCTATTTTCTAAAACTCTTGTGATAACATGTTTCCTAGTATGTCTTGGTCTATCTACTGTTCTGTCCTTTCTGTGGTTATCAACATGTGTATCCCTCTATTGTGTTCAAGTGTTGATTAATGTGGCATTAGGTTAGACTAAGTTTAATTTAGACCCTTAGATGTCCACCAGTGCAACCTATGTATGCTTGCAAACTTGTCTCTTCTCCTAATTCCTATGATGTTTGCTTATGTGATACTTTGCTATGTGCACCTTGCTAAACCTACTGGCTTGCTTGATTATTTGTGCTGTATGGTCAGTTCAGTGATTTCTATCTACCCTTATTACTTGTTACTTTGACATTCAAATTCCTATTCCTAGCCGGCTGAAAGCCAAGGCTATCTAGGCTCTGTTGTTAGCCTCCCTAGTGTGAGCACTCCTTGGGGTCCAATTGAGGCCCTTGTGAACTTTGACACACTGGGGTTAGGCTCTAGTCATTCTTCAACTTCTAAAAAAAAACTGTCCCTAATACCCTACCTCCCTATCATGTATTGTGTTGATTCCAAGTGATGCAATAGTTGGTGTTGTGGCTCACTAAAGGCGAAAATATTGAAGGCCCAGCAAGGCTGGGTATTTAGTTGTTTATTTGGGAATGTTATAGGCCTGTCTATTGCCATGTAATATTACTTTTTTACTTGATAATCTGGGCCTGTAATAATACTCTGTATAAACAATCGGGGTGTTAATGAAAAGGGAATGGGTAGAATTCTCTTTCTATATGCTATGGGTAGATAACATGCCTATAGGACTTGACAATGTGTTTGCTACATGTGTTGTTCGATTACATGAGCCCTATAGAAATTATGATATTAGGAGAAACACACACACACCGTACTTGTTTACTATTCAGACGCTATGTCTACTGTTGCGTGGTTATAGACAGCATATCCATATGAAGTGAGCACTTTGCATGACTACTCAGTTATTCACTAGAAAGAATTCATATAGGAGTTTAATATGTATAAAATCAGCGCAAACTGTTAACCTTTAGAAAGCATGCCTATAGGAGCTAAATATATGAGAATCTGTCCCAATCACCAGTCTCTAGAAATTATGTCTATAAGACCTCACTACTCGCTCTTCAAACGCTGTCAACCACATGATTATTAGGAGGCATAAGTAATTTTGAGCATTTCCAATAGGTTTAATGTCCCTATTGCGTAAATCACCTAGAGATAATGTTTATAGTTTTATTAACTTATAACATCCGCATGTAATACCAAATACTCCTAAACTATACAATCGCTTAGAAATCATGTCTATAGGTTTCACGACCCCCCTATAATCTGCAAATCAGTTAACTTGGGACAACATCACCACATATACGATATTGAATTCAGCATCACCTAGAATCCATGCATATAGGACTCTAAGTCTCAAATTCTGAAACTATGTATTGCTTAAACTACCCGCGTGCATTTGTTTGTTTATGTGTGGAGGCTAACTTAAGCCCTTAATTTCCTTTTTATGAAGTCCAACTTGTTTTTGTATGTCGCCTAGTTTTACCATTTTTGAGAAGCCTAAGTAAAGTATAGAACTACCCAAATAGAGGTCCAAAGCCTCCTGGACCGTAGGCATGGGACGGATAGTGCACGCATAGGGTACGACTTAGAATTGACTAGTACGTTTTAGGTAAAAAAAACTTAAAGATAGTAATCGGGTAGCAGGAGATGATAGTTTGTGCCTGCTGAATAATATGAGTAACACCCTATCTTGAGGGAGTTACGAAGTATTATTTATGTTGCACGGGTTGATCATTTAGGCTAAAAAACCTAGGACCCCCTACCTTTTTCTAAAGTCAATCATTTTATTTGACCGAATTGCGTCCCTTCTCTTGGACTAATTCATATAATTCGAGTTCGGCTGGGACCCACCATTGTAGACCTCGAGGAGTACTTAACACCTTCTCCTCAAGGTAATTTGAGCCCTTACCCGATCTTTGGTGACACAACTGGTTAATCCAGAGTTATTTGCAAAATAGGTGCCCTAACGCACCTTAATCAGTTAAGTTGTGACTCTCTCTTTTCACACCCTTCCTTTTAAAAGAGTTGTCACGACGTCGAAGCGTGACTTTCGCAATAAAATGGGGCACGACAGTATTGATCCTCCATCCTTTGTTTGTTTCAGCAACTCAATGGATCCTTTCGCGCCCCTGTTTTCTCGCGAAAAACGGGTTTCGACATGTGACAACTCTTTTAAAGTAAGGTAATTAAAAGAGAAGAGTCGCCAACTAACAATTTTTAAGGTGTGTTAGGGCACCTATTTGTGAATAACTCTGTTTGACTAATCTACGTCACCAAAGATCGGGTAAGGGCTCAAGTTACCTCAAAGAGAAGGTGTTAGGTACTCCTCGAGGTCCACAACTGTGGGTCCCGGACGAATTTAAATTATATGGATTAGTTTATGCTAGGTGATCAAATAAACCAAGGATTTCAAAAGTCACAGAGCTTTATTAAAGCATGATTAATACAGATCCTAGTGCGAATATAGGGATACGACTATTTAGATCTAATAACGACATACAAAGAAGAGGGGGTCCTAAGTCTTTTAGCCTAAAGGATCACCCCGTGTAACATAAATAATACTTCGTAACTCCCTCAAGATGGGGTGTTACTCATATTATTCAGCGGGCATAGACTATCATCTCCTGCTACCCTATTACTATGTTAAAGTTGTTACCTAAAAGCGTTCTAATTCAATTATAGGTCGTACCCTATGCGTGCACTATCCGTCCCATACCTATGGTCCAGGAGGTTTTGGACCTCTATTTGGGTGGTTCTAGACCTTATTTAGGCTGCTCAGAAATGTCAAAACTAGTCGACATACAAAAACACATTGGAAGTCAAGTATGGACAATTAATGGCTCAAGTTCGCCTCCACACTTAAGCAACAAATGCACGCAAGACAAGTTTTCATGTTAGGCAATTCCGAATTAAGAACCTTAAGCCCTATAGACATGATTTCTATGTGACAAGGCATCGAAGCACACAAGCAGCTTCAGAGGCCAGGCACTGCTCATAGACAGGATCATACACGCTGATTATTAAGAATACAGGTTTCCAGTTATTAACCCTGTGGAGTCATAATTCATGAGCATTCTAGGATTTACTACAAGTAATAGTCTGAAAGGAATACAAATGTTTGAATGAAAGAAACAGTAAAACAGAATGATAGACGGGGACTTCAAGGTCTGTGAACGACGACAAATCTACCTTGAGTCTCCGGATAGCCGGTCCTACAGCTAAAAATCTCGATCAACCCGAGCCGGTACCAAAATCTACACAGAAAGTGCATAGTGCAGTATCATTACAACCGACCCCATGTAATGGTAAGTGTCGAGCCTAACCTCGACGAAGTAGTGACGAGGCTAAGGCAAGGCACCTACAAATCAACCTATACAATTTAACAGTGTATATACAAATAATAGAAATAAAGAGCTAGACAACAATTATCGGGAGTGGGAAACATGCTGAGGGAAATACGAGATAAAGAATTATAGCAGAATAATAGCTGGTACAACCAATATACTATGAATTAACAGAAACACCGAATACAGTAAAGGAATAATGCACGTCATCACCCTTCGTGCTTTTACTCTCAATCTCACCATAAAATAAATATAAACGGCACAGCATCACCCTTCGTGCATTAACTCTCATATCATGGCATGACATCACCCTTCGTGCATTAACTCTCATATCATGGCATGACATCACCCTTCGTGCATTAACGCTCACAATATGGAATGGCATCACCCTTCGTGCTTTTACACTCACAATATGGCACGGCATTACCCTTCGTGCTTTTACACTCACAATATGGCATGGCATCACTCTTCATGCATTAACACTCACAAAAGGGCACGACATCACCCTTCGTGCATTAACACACTCCCTTACTATAACGCAATGCATAAATAACAACAGGGAGATAAAATAACAAGTACAAGCCTTACTTCAACATTTGGTTCCAAAATATCAATCTCAACTTTGAAATAAATACTCAATTATCACCAGGAAATACATAAACATGATAAGAACGATCAATTTAATAACACTAGTATAAATACGTAGTAATTAGGCATAGGAAAGAGACTGTATACGAAAAATGGAAGAAACAAGGAAAACAGGTAAATTGGCGGCGCATAAGTACTCGTCACCTCACATATACACCGCTCACATGAATTTCACATAGTAAATAGACTAACGTTCCTAATTCTCTCAAGTCAGGGTTAGACACAACACTTACCTTGTTCCGAAGGCCACTTAATTCTCAAACACAGCTTTTCCTCTACAATTCACCTCCAAATCACTCGTATCTATTAAAAAATGACTCAATAAGATCAAATATTGCTAAAGGAATCAATTATATTGCATAAATTAAATTTCCTAAGTTTTCCTCTAAAAAAGTCGAAACATCTACCCCGGGCCCGCTTGGTCAAAACCCGAGGTTCGGACCAAAATCCATTTACCCATTCACCTCCGAGCCCGAATATGTAATTGGTTTTGAAATCCGACCTCAAATTGAGGTCTAAATCCCCAAATTTCTGAAATCCCTAGTTTCTACCCTAACCCCTAATTCTACCATGAAAACTCTAGATTTTAGGTTGATAATTCATGAAATGTAATGAGTAATTGAAAGAAAATGGTTTGGAATCACTTACCAACACTTTGGGGAAGAAATGGCTCTTGAAAAATCGCCTCTCACCATTTGGTTTTTGAGAAAAATGATTTTTTTGGCTAAATCCCGTGTTTGGATTCTGTTAAGTGCTGGGTGATAGTGTGCATCGCGTTCGCAAAGAGCATTAGCTGCCAAGCCTTCGCGTTCGCAAGACCGGGCTCGCTTTCGCGATGGTTACCCCCCTGTCATTCGCGTTCACGATAAAGGAACGACCAACCAGGTCCCCAAGTGCTTCGCATTCGCGATAAGCCGGTCGCGTTTGCGAAAGGTAATTCCCCCATCACTTCGCGTTCGCGTAGAAGAAATTTCGGCCTCACCAGTTTACTCTTCGAGTTCGCGAGAGTACCTTCGCGAACGCGAAGAAGGACATGCCAGAAAACCTGCTACAGCAAAATACCAAATTTTCTAAGTCCAAAACATCCCGTGGCCTATCCGAAACTCACCCGAGCCCTAGGGGCTCCAAACCAAACATGTACACAAGTCTAAAAACATCATACGAACTTGCTCGCGCGATCAAATCACCAAATTAACACCTAGAACTACGAATTTAGGATCAAATCAAATGAAGTTCTCAAGAAAACAACCTGACGCCTGAATCATGTCAAACCAACTCCGTTTCTAACCAAATTGCACATATAAGTCGTAAATATTATAATGAACCTGTACCGGGCTCCGGAACCAAAACACGGACCCGGTACTAACAATGCCAAACATCAATCAATTCTTTAAAACAAATAATTTTCAGACTTTTAATTTTCATCAAAAATTAATAACTCGAGCTAGGGACCTCCGAATTCGATTCCGGGCATACGCCCAGGTCCCATAATTTGATACGGAACCACCAGGACCGTCAAAATACGGATCTTGGCCCGTTTACAAAAAAGGTTGACCCAAGTCAACTAAAATTAATTTTTAAGACATAAATTCTTATTTTCATCAATTTTTAACATAAACGCTTTCTGAAAACATGCCCGGACTGCGCACGCAAATCTAGAAGGGTAAAAATAAGATTTTTAGTGCTTAAGTGCGCATAATCGAGTTCTAAAACATAAGATGACCTTTTGGGTCATCACATTCTCCAACTCTAAAAAATCCGTTCGCCCTCGAACGAACATAGAAAAGTACCTGGGCTGGTGAAAAGGTGGGGATATCTACTCTGCATATCGGACTCGGACTCCCAAGTGGCTGCCTCAACAGGCTGACCTCTCTACTGCACTCGAACTGAAGGGTAACTCTTTGATCTCAACTTGCGAACTTTCCCGGCTAGGATAGCCACCGGCTCCTCCTCGTAAGTCACATCCTTGTCCAACTGGACTGAGCTGAAATCTAACACATGGGACGGATCATCGTGATACTTTCGAAGCATGCACACATGGAATATCGGATGAACAACTGCTAAACTAGGTGGCAACGCAAGCCTCTAAGCCACCTCTCCCACTCTCTCTAGAATCTCAAAAGGTCTGATATACCTAGGTCTCAACTTGCCCTTCTTTCCGAACCTCATTACACCCTTCATGGGTGATACCTGAAGTAACACTCTCTCTCCGACCATGAATACAACATCACGAACTCTGCGGTCGGCATAACTCTTCTGCCTGGACTGAGCTGTGTGAAGTCGATCTTGAATAATCTTGACCTTATCCAAGGAATCCTGTACTAAGTCTGTGTCCAACAATCGAGCCTCTCCCGGCTCGAACCACCCAACTGGCGACTGGCACCGCCTACCATATAATGCCTCATAGGGAGCCATCTGAATGCTCGACTGGTAGCTGTTGTTGTAGGCGAACTCTGCAAGGGGAAAGAACTGATCCCACGATCCCCCGAAGTCTATAACACATGCGCGGAGCATATCTTCCAAGATCTAAATAGTGTGCTCAGACTGCCCGTCCGTCTGAGGATGAAATGTTGTGCTCAACTTAACCCGCACACCCAACTCACGCTGTACTGCCCTCCAGAAGTGCGAGGTGAAGTACATACCTCCATTATATATGATAGACACGGGCACACCGTGAAGACGGACGATCTCGCGAATGTAAATCTCGGCCAACCGCTCTGAAGAATAGGTAACCGCCACAGGAATGAAGTGCGCTGACTCGGGTTTTCTCTAATATATATATATATATATATATATATATATATATATATATATATATATATATATATATACATTCTAAAATAGTACGTATGCATCATCATTTAGTTTATAAGCATATACAAGCATTTTTCATTAAATCTTTTTTTTTTAAATAATTTTTTAAGGCTTTAAATCAATTTATTTCTGTATTTTATTATATAAATATCCAATAATTACCATACAAATTATTTTTATGATGATTTAATCTTCTAAACTTATCATTTATACCAATATGAGGTTTTAAGTATTTTCAACGCATTTATCATAATTACATTTGCATTTTTAAGGCCAAATTGCATATTTTGCAATAATAGCCCATATGCATGTATAATTACCTTATTTATGCAAAAAATGATTTTTTATATTTGTATAATATTAAGAAATTATTTTAAATCATCTAAGTACATAAATGATATTTTTTTATATTTATTAATTACTTTTATAAATTATTTATTTATTAAACATTGGGTATTTAAAATCTAGCCCCAAATTTACCTTAATTTCAGACCTAAACTACCCAATCCCAGCCCAATTACCCCTGGCCCAAGACCAATTAACCCAATCCCATATCCGGTCGCGACCCGTTTAACCACCCGACCCAAAACCTTTTTAAATCATGGTCGTTGATCTCTGAGATTAACGACCCACATTACACCCTCCCTTTTTAATTATACCCAAACCCCTTAACCCTAAATCATTCCTCACTGCCCGCCGCCCTTTAATCCTCTTATCTCTCATCGCTCAAACCCTAGCCGGCTTTCCCCTAATTTTCTCTCCTAATCCCACCGGACATGGGATTACATAGCTGTTTCTTGCCATATTCTACTTCCCCATGGTACTGGAACCTTTTATATACCGCTTTCCTAAACATGGCAAGCAGATCTCATCAACTTTAAACTAAAACTGGTTCAGTTCCTTGACTTTTCCGTCTATGTTCATTCTTGTTCTTTTATGGTATGAATCTCTGCGTATTTCTGTGATTCCTACTCACCCTAAAATTAAGGTTTCAGATTCTTTTAAATGGAACCAAGTCTGGTTCAATTCTTTGATTTTAAAAGGTATTTCTGTCTATGTTCATCTTATTCTATCAGCATATGATTTTTACCTTTTATTTATTTTAGATTTCTGCCAATTTGTGTACTTTACCTAAAATTAGGGTTTTGAAATTTTCTCTTTTCCTTACTGATTTCGATTTCTTTCCTTTCTCGTGTTTGATTGATGATTTTTCTTGTTTGGATGTTTCTACTACTATATACACCCCTCCCTATTCCCCTTTGAGAGAGGCTTGAATCGTTAATGTTTACTAAAAAAAACTGAATTTTTTGCTCTTTGTTCTCTAAATACTCTTGTTCTATATTCTGGTTCCTGGCCGGCTGAAAGCCAAGGCCAGAAATTCTGGGTTCTTGCGACTGTGGACTTTGTTCTTTCTTTGTTTTTGCTTAACTGGTGAGTTGCTGAACTTTTGTCACTTCATTCCTATTTACCTGTCATTTTCATATGTTTTCGCTTCTGAAGATTATAGTTTAATGTGTTTTCTGGGCTATTCCTGTATGCAATCCAGATTGCATTACTTTAGTTTTTGGTCTCTCTAATCTTCACTTCATTATGTTGGTAATCTGAAAAATGCCTAAGCCTAATTCGAGTAATCAACATTCTCTTAATTTCATTTAGCCAATGTGTTACTACTTGACATCTCTTTGGTGTTTAATCCTGCTTAAGGTTGTCCATTCTATTATTCGAATATGCTCCATATGCATAATTAGAACTTCCTTTAGATTAACTAGTCTATTAGTTCAGATTTGAATGCTTACACTTACTGTATGACATGAGTTTATCTTCCCTTTCTGTTCTCAATCTCTATAATGGCAATCCTGCATAGGTAGTATGTTTTAATTCTGTGTCAAGATCCTGTTCTATCAATCATGACTAGTTCTCAGTTAATATACCCCTTAGCATGTTTTGGCTCACTTGATCCACCAGTATGTTGTCATAATTTGTGCTTCCCCACTTTGTCTAAATGCTGTTCTGCTACCTGATGTGAAGTTAACATGGCTATCCTGTGACACTAGCATCTGTACTTAACATAATTTGGACCTTTTCCCTATTATGAGTTTGTGTACTCCAATCCTGCAAATCTGTTTGTTAATGCGTAACTACTTATGCACTAGGTGTTGAACTTGTTCTTCTAAATCTTGCTAAAGGTGTTCTTAAAACCTAAAGCCTGTTTGATTATTTGCTTTATGAGCCCAACTTGACTATTTTTGTACCCTTCAGTTCTATCCCTCAGCTATTGTCCACTCTCCCTCATTATCATTTATGTTATTCTAAACTCCTTATTCCTAGCCGGCTGAAAGCCAAGGCTATCAAGGCTCTTGCCACTGACCTCACTAGTGTGAACACTGCTCAGGTTTCATTTAAGACCCTTGTGAACTCTGACACACTAGGATTTGGTCCCTAATCTTTCCTCTAAGCTGTCTCTATTAACCTCCCTAGTGTGAGCACTGCCCTGGGATCTTGAAGACCTTGGGAACTCTGACACACTAGGGCCTTGGTTCTATATGCTCAAATCTGTTTTGTGCTCACTAGGCAAATCACTCAATTCCTGGCTGCCTTATGTTCATGAATATGTAATTTTGAGATGTTATGAACTATGAGAATGAAGGCCCGGCCTAGCCAGGTGTATCTTTGGGCCTGCTGTAGGCTCCCTATAGCTATTCTACTTTGTAATTTATTCTATTCATTCCGGGTCTGTAATAATTCTTGTAATGACATTTTAGTGTATTAGTAAAAGTGGGAAAGGGGTTTTATCTTACACTTGCATTAAAACGGGTAGAAATCCTGCCTATAGGTTTGTTACTTAGCTAAAATGTGTTATTATGCTCAAACATGTTCAGTTGTCATGTGTTAGAAATCATGCCTATAGGTATTCTATTTTGCTCAAAACGTGTCACTTTTCAATTATTATAGAAATCTTGCCTATAGGTATCCTATTATGCTCAAACATGTTCTATTATTATGTGTTAGAAATCTTGCCTATAGGTTCTTCATTTGGTTCAAATGTGTTCTACTTCTGCTTGCTAGAAACCATGCCTATAGGATATTGAATGATGAATGTCTCAATGTGAGCATAGGACTCTGTTTACATGCGGCTTAATCTACAGATTTAGATGCCATGCCTATAGGATCTAAAAATTAGTCTTAATTATAGAAATCATGTCTGTCGGGTCTGAATCAGTCTTAATTACTGCCTTGCTCGTTACTTCAACACTGTGCTAATTATCACTATTAGATACCATACCTATAGGACTCGATTAAGCAGTTCTGAACATATTCTTGTGATTGTCATTATCAGTTGTTGTGAGAATCATTTAGGCATCATGACTATAGATTTAATCTCTTATGCTTGTAATCAGTAGGCAACTATGTAGGCTGTAAAAAATTGTATTAAAAGGAAAAGACTTGTAAAACTGCTTGCTTATGAAATCCGAAATCACATAGAGATCCTTCCTATAGGATTCTGCAAACTTATTAAAATCGGGAACTGTCAAAATGAATCAGTTTGCATGCGTTTGTTGTTTTAGTGCGGAGGCTAACTTGAGCCCTTATTTGCTTATACATGAAAGTCCAAATTATTTTGCATGTCGTCTAGTCTTTTCTCCTTTTGAGCAACCTAAGTTAAAGTCTAGAACCACTCCGAGATAGAGGTCCAAATGCCTCCTGGACCATAGGCATGGGACGGGTAATGCACGCATAGGGCATGCTTTAGAATGAACTAGTGCGCTTTAGGTAAACAAATTAAAGATAGTAATCGGGTAGCAGAAGATGATAGTCTGTGCCCGCTGAATAATACGAGTAAATCCCCACCTCGAGGGAGTTACGAAGTATTATTTATGTTGCACGGGGTGATCTTTTAGGCTAAAACACTTAGGACCCCCTTCTCACCCCTTTGTTTAAAAGTCAATCATTTTTATTTGCCCAATTTTTGTCTCTTCTCCCTATTTAGACTAATTCATATAATTCGTGTTTGGCCGGGACCCACCGTTGTGGACCTCGAGGAGTGCCTAACACCTTCTCCTCGAGGTAATTTGAGCCCTTACCCGATCTTTGGTGACGCAACTGGTTAATCCAGAGTTATATGCAAATAGGTGCCCTAACGCACCTTGACACGTTAGGTGGCGACTCTCTGTTTTAATACCCCTTCCTTTAAAAGAAGTTTTCATGTGTCGAAGCCCGATTTCTCGAGAAAAAAAGGGGCGCGACAACATGGCAACTCTGCTGGGGAAACTTTTAGGCTCTTACCATAAAGAACTTGGTTTATATGAATTTGTCTTCTTTGATGAATGTGTTTCCTTGTTCTTTATCATTACATGAATATCCCGCTCCCGTTTCCCTTTTATTGCTACATGTACATCCTTTTCCCTATTTTTCCTTTATGTGAATTCATATTAATATGCAAATCTTTGCCTAATTTGGTTACAATATGCATTTCCCCTTTATTTTCCAGTTATGTTCACTTGCTCCGAATCCCTTTTTTAAAATTTTGCTATATCATGTCTTTCCCCATCCCTACCCTTTTGTTTGCTTTATTGCAATTCTTTCACATTGCGCGAACTAACTTCTTCCTTGTTTTCCTTTCTTTTTATGTCTTTACGCTCCATTTAATACTGTGTTTATTGTCTTTATCATGCAAAATACTTGACAAAGTGTTGTTTTATCTTTAGATAAAGTATGATCCACATCATATTCCACTCGTGCATAACTAATACCATAGCGGTGCTTGATGAGTGTGCGCGCTCTTCCTAAATCACCCTTTTCAATTTGAAAAGGCTTATTTGCGGTAAAACTAGAGGATCAACGGTGTAATCCACGGTTCCATGCCTTCCCCTCTCAAGTTGTCTACTTGAGGGTACCGGTCTAGACTCTTCTAGAAACTCCCAGTCTTATATTAACTGTGCATGCATCATGTCTAAACATAGTATGGATTAGAACGCTGTCCGCGTAATAACTCTTTAAGGCAAGCCTTTTCCAAAGACCACCGGGATTTCCTTAAATCCCAATGGGTACGATCATGATACGTGCATTATTTGGAGAAAACGTGCCGATATGCTAATCATTAATGTGTAAATAGTCGAATCCGGAGGGGAAAAGGACTAACTTTATTTATTTTGCAGAAATGAGGCTCGAGGTCCCCAGGTTCGGCATGGTTTGAAGTATCCCACCCTTATTGCTAGATTGGTGGGAAAATCTCTCGCCAAGTGACAAAAACCATGTGAAAAGAGCTCTCGGGAATTTACCTTCTTTGCTAGACATTTAATCAAACAATATACTAATTGAGGCCGCTGCTATTTCTGGGATGAGAAGAGGGCTGTTTTCCGTTTCGGTGACATAGAAATGACTCCCCTTCTAGAGGAAATAGGAGGCTTTGCTGGGCTTTCCTGGGATAGCCCTGGTCTGTTGGTACCGAAAAATCGCACTTCTCGAGGTTTTCTAAAAATGATGGGTTTTAGAAGGGATGATGAGTTAGTCTGCCTGAAGAAGTATTACATACCATTCGACTTCCTTTACGAGTGTTATGGGCACAGCAAGTCCTACCGTCTTTATCATGATGAATTTGCTATCACCTCTCTAGGTTGGACTCATCGCCGGGTTTTTGTGTTCATTGTTTATTTTCTGGGGATGCTGGTATTCCCAATACAAGGACAAAGGATTCACACTAGCTTAGCTGTGGTTACTAAGACCCTAATGGAAGGAATTGAGGGACAAACTTACACTATTGTCCCAATGATCGTAGCAGAGATATACCGAGCCTTGGGCAGTTGCAAGAAAGGGTATAGGCATTTTGAGGGTTGTAATCTGTTACTGCAAATATGGCTGTTGGAACATCTTCAAAGGGGACAATACTGTCAAGAATTTCCACGGCGACCATGGAATGACCACATAGCTTTTCACCATCCGAAAAGAATGACTTTTATCCTAGATAAGTTTGCACAACCAGGAAACGCTATGGGCCGGGTACACTTCTTTAGCAATTTGACTGACGACAAGGTCCATTGGATGTTCGAGTGGTTCCCTACTAGATAATTCATCATCAGGTCAAGAGAAGTTCCTCATCTAGTGCTAATCGGATTATGGGGTATCTATCCTTATACTCCTATCAGAGTCATGAGGCAAGCTGGGAGAAAACAGGTTAGACCATGAGTTTCCAAAATGGTTCATTACAAAGAAGATTTCCAAGGGAATATCATTCCATTAATGTTCGAGGCACAACACATGTGGCATCAAAAGATTATTGTGGATAAAGATACCATAGAGCCAGACATGTATCATGCCGACCATGTGTACTTCTACACATCATGGTTGGTCGATGACATAGCAGGAGAGGTCAAGCCAGGCATCGAATTTCATGGATCGGTTAAGGTTTAACATAGAAAACACACCAGACGTTTTCTACATCCAAAATCTCAAGAAGAAGCCAACGGAAACTTTCCGCGAGTATGCTACTCGGTGGAGGTCTGAAGCTGCAAAAGTAAGGCCATCGCTGGAAGAAGAACATATGAATAAGTTCTTTGTCAGAGCTCAGGATCCGCAATACTATGAAAGATTGATGGTTATTGAAAACCATAAATTTTATGATATCATCAAGTTGGGAGAGAGAATAGAAGAAGGGATCAAAAGCGGAATGGTGACAAATTTTGAAGCACTCCAAGCCACAAATAAGGCCCTGTAGTTAGGAGGTATCTCCAAGAATAAAGAAGTAGGTGCAGTAATGGTAGCCCAAGGTCCGAAGTCTCCTTTCACAAACCAAAAACCTCCACCCACATATCATCCTGCACCTCCCAGATACCGACAACCTGCCACCACTTACCATACCTATAACACCGAGCCCACATACTACCACTCACCACCAACCTGCCAAAACCACCAAAAACCGAGACCAAATTTTGACCGCAGACCACCCAGACAATACACCTCAATTGCTGAACCTATAGACTAACTGTACGAGAGACTGAAGGTTGTAGGTTATATCACTCCCATTCCCGTTGTCGCCATGGAAAATTCCTCTCAATGGATCAATCCAAATAAGACACGTGCCTATCATTTAGGCATGAAAGGTCATACTATTGATGAGTGTCGTACTTTGAAGGATAAGACTCAGATATTAATTGACACCAAAGTCATACAGGCAAAGGAGGCTGCGCCCAATGTCCGTAACAATTCTCTCGCGGATCACAGGGGCGGAGGGGTAAACATGATAGAGACCGATGAAGAATGGGACTCAGAGGGCTCAGTTGGAATCATTCGAGAAGGGGATAATCCTGAAACATCTTCAGTCACTCTCACACCTATCATGGTACAAACTCAGGCACCAATTGAAGTTGAGGTAGCCGCACCAACTCTGTTTGAGGTTGAAGTAACAACACCCTTCACCGTGATGGTAGCACCTACACCGTCTTATAAGTCTAATGATATACCATAGGATTAAGTTGCAGAAGCAAAAGGAAAGGAAAGGGGAAAATGGAAAAAAATGGTACAACATAAGGTATGACCAGAATTGGTAGGGTTTAAACGCTCGAGAATTTGGGGGGAACAAGTAAAGAAGCTGCTTCCAGGCACCCCATCGTTGAAACCGGCCCGGATGATCTTTGGAGAAAGGTGCAAGTAAGGGAGTATTCTGTGGTTGATCATTTGAACAAAACCCCTGCTCAAATATCCATTCTATCACTACTACAGAATTCTGAGGCACAAAGGAATGCGTTGATGAAAGTGTTGAATGAGACTTATGTACCCAACAACATTACCAGTGGAGAGATGGACAATATGATAGGACAAGTGTTGGAAAGCCACAAGATCACTTTTCATGAAGATGTGCTACCACCAGAAGGACTAGGTAACAACAGGGCATTACATATCACAGTGCAGTTTGAGGATAAGTTCATTGCCAGAGTCCTGATAGATGGGGGTTCGAGTCATAACATATGTCCACTAGCTACTCTGAAAAGATTGGGTAAAGGCCTGCACGAGATACTAGCAGGAAGTATGAATATGAAAGCTCTCAAACGGCCACAATTGGGGAAACCAACCTCAGCCTACAGATGGGCCCAACCTGGTTTGATGTTTAATTTCAAGTGTTGGACATATCTGCTACCTACAACCTATTGTTGGGACGACCTTGGATACATGCCGCTGGGGCCGTAACTTCTACTCTATATCAGGTCGTGAAGTTTGAGTGGAACAATCAGGAAGTGATGATCCATAGAGACAGAAGTAATCCCATTTACACCAGTAAAACTGTTCCGGTCATCGAGAATATAAGGAAGTTGGGTGAAGAAACATACCATCGCATCGAGCGCGTCAACGCAATTGAAAAGGACAAATGGTGGAGCAGTAAGATAGAAGGCATATTAGCATGTATAGGGTATGAGCCTGGCAAAGGTCTCGGTAAGAATCTCCAGGGGATCACCAAACCAATACAGCTAAAGCGTCACGTCACAACTTTTGGGCTTGGGTATGAATACAGCTGGCATGAGTATCAGAATTGGTCGCCACCATGGTGTGGTCCTTATTACCCTCTAGAGCAACCAGTACCATATTTGAGCCAGTCATATCACCAAGCTGACATGATGTGGGAGTTCGAAGAAGATGAAGTTCTAGCCGGTATAAGGAATCTGTTTCTGGATAATGAAGACATGGATTCCAGTGCGATAGTTGGGGGGGGGGGGAGGAGGAAGGCCTCATTATTCAGACCGTGGAGAAGGGAGCTATTCTCAAGAACTGGACTGCTACACCATCAAGGGCCCATCGAGTTCCTGGGTAGCCTGGCAATTGGCATCATTTATTTAAAAGCAATTTTTATGAGAATTTAAGACATTTTCAGTATTTTGTTTTAAACATGTTTTGGTTTGAAATAATTGCTCGGGTCATCGAGCCATATCAGTTTGACGTTTTCAAGATTTATCTAAATGCATTGTTATTTTTAGTATTTATTATTATTCTTTACGTTTTTTCTCTACAGCATTATTATTACCTATCCCGATGAACTTACATTTTGTGACATGTAATGAGACAACGGAACATAAGGATAATGATTCAGAGGATCTGGAAGAGGATATAATACATGAGGATATTGTCAGAGAAGTGGAAAACTTTGAAAATATGCCTTAAGTCCAATTTGGATGAGACTGAAATAGTTAATCTAGGAGACTCCAAAACAGTCAAGGAAACACGTGTAAGCATTCACCTGTCACCATCAGAGAATGAAGAATACACTCGTTTCCTAAAGGAATATGAGGATATCTTTGCATGGTCCTATGATGATATGACCTGTTTGAGCACGTCCATAGTGGCTCATAAACTACCTACCAACCTAATGTGTCCGCCAGTAAAGCAGAAGCTCAGAAAGTTCAAGCCAGATATTAGTTTGAAAATCAAAGAAGAAGTCACCAAGCAGATCAAAGCTAAGGTTCTCAGAGTGGTTGAATATCCAACTTGGTTGGCTAACATCGTGCCAGTTCCGAAGAAGGATGGGAAAGTTAGAGTATGCGTCGATTATCGGCACCTAAACAAAGAAAGTCCCAAAGATGATTTCCCATTACCCAACATACACATACTGATCGACAACTGCACCAAGCATGAATTCCAATCCTTTGTAGTTTTCTTCGCGGGATGTCATCTGATCTGGATGGATGAAGAGGATGCCGAAAAGACAGCTTTTATCACACCATGGGGGGTGTACTGCTATTAAATGATGCCGTTTGGTCTGAAGAATGTTGAGGCTACTTATATGAGGGCACGACAAATATTTTCCACGACATGATACATAAAGAGATAAAGGTATATGTGGATGACGTCGTCATCAAATGCAAGAAAAGTACAGATCATATAGCAGACTTGAGGAAATTCTTTGATCAGCTTCGGAGGTACAATTTGAAATTGAATCCCGCAAAATGTGCCTTCGGGGTCCCCGCAGGAAAATTATTAGGATCCATCGTCAGCCGCCGAGGAATTGAGCTAGACCCATCAAAGGTCAAGGCTATCCAGGATTTTCCACCTCCAAAGAACAAGAAAGACGTGATGAGCTTCTTGGGACATCTTAATTACATCAGCCGCTTCATAGCACAATCAACCGTGATCTGTGAGCCGATTTGCAAAATGTTAAAGAAGCATACCGCAACCAATTGGACTAAAGACTGCCAAAATTTTTTTGACATAATCAAAGAATACTTGTCCACACCGCCAGTCCCAGTCCTGCCAGAACCTGGTAGACCACTGCTACTCTATCTCTCGTATTAGATGGGGTTTTTGGTTGTGTATTGGGACAACACGATGGGAAGGAAAGAACAGACCATATACTATCTGAGTAACAAGTTCACACCCTACGAAACATAGTATTCTTTGTTGGAATGCACTTGCTGTGCTTTGACCTAGATAGCCCAGAAATTGAGGCACTACTTCTGTGCCTATACGACATATCTCATATCAAGAATGGATCCTCTGAAGTACATCTTCCAGAAACCCATGCCTACATGGAAGCTGTCAAGGGACAGGCATTAGAGGATCATCTTGCGGAAAATCTTGTAGGAGGAGAATACTAACCACTAAAAACCTATTTTCCTTATGAAGAAGTATCATTCGTAGGATAAGATATCGCCGAAGCCTACGACGGGTGTAGAATGTTTTTTGATGCAGCCGCAAACTTCAAAGGAGTGGGTATTGGAGCCGTTTTGGTGTGAGAAACTTGTCAACATTATCCGGTATCCGCAAAACTCAAATTTATGTGCACCAATAATATGGAAGAATATGAGGCTTGCATACTGGAGCTCAATTTGGCCGTTGACATGAATATCCAGGAATTACTAGTAATTGGTGATTCAAATCTTCTGGTACATCAGGTGCAGGAAGAATGGGCTAGAAAGAATACCAACATATTACCATATCTATATCATGTGCAAGAGATGATGATGAGGTTTACAAAGATAGAGTTTAGACATGTCCCGAGAATCCAGAATGAGTTCGCAGATGCATTAGCCACTTTGTCCTCCATGATACAACATCCAGATAAGAATTTCATCGACCCCATTCCGGTAAGGATTCATAATCAGCCAGCTTACTGCGCTCATGTTGAAGAAGAAGCAGACGGGAATCCATGGTTCCATGATATCAAGGAGTACTTGGCAAAAAGAGAGTACCCGGAGCATGCAAACCATAATAAAAAACACATGCTCCGAAGATTGTCCAACCATTTCTTCCAAAGTGGAGTAATTGTGTACAGAAAGACTCCAGACTTAGGATTATTACGGTGTGTTGACGCCAAGGAAGCTTCCAAACTGCTCGAAGAGATACACTCTGGAACTTGCGGACCACACATGAATGGTTTCGTTTTAGCCAAGAAGATACTGAGGGCAGGTTATTTTTGGATAACTATGGAGACATACTACATCAGGTATGTCCATAAATGTCATCAGTGCCAAATACACGTAGATATGATACATGTGCCGCCAAATGAACTCAATGCAACAAGTGCACCTTGGCCTTTTGCCGCTTGGGGAATGGACGTTATTGGACCAACCGAGCCCGCCGCTTCAAACGGGCACAGGTTCATTTTTGTGGCCATAGACTACTTAACAAAATGGGTCAAAGCTGCATCGTACAAAGCTGTAACCAAGAAAGTCGTGGCAGATTTTGTCAGAGATCATATTGTTTGCCGATTCGGGGTTCCAGAGTCCATCATCACCGACAACGCCACCAATCTCAACATTGACCTAATGAATGCTATGTGTGAGACCCTCAAAATAAAGCACAAGAATTCCACAGCATACAAGCCTCTGATAAGGTCGCAATGTCTCTGATAATGTCACAGTTACTGGTTCATCTAATTTATTTAATATTACTTTGTTTTAAATAACTATGCACACATAATTTTTGGAAAGCTTTATTTTTAGGCAGATGCTAACCATGGTAACTCGAGCAGGATTTCAATACAGAACAAAGCAAAGCAAGAAGGAGGAAGTACAAACCGACCTCCCCATAAAACTCACAATTTTCCTTTGGATATAGGAACAAGGAATAGCCGCGAGTACGTACGCACCTTAGAATCACTATCTTCATAACAACAAAGCTACAAAACGCAAACATATCTCTAGCTAAGAAATACTCTGCTATCACTTATTATCTATTCATTGAGTGAGACTAAGCAATGTCTCCATTTTGCATGAGGCTAAGATCTGCCTCCTTAATTGCTCAAGGCTAAGCTCTGCCTTTCCTATTGCACGAGACTAAGCATAGTCTCCCATCTTGCATGAGGCTAAGCCCTGCCTCCTCAATTGCACAAGGCTAAGCTCTGCCTTTCCTATTGCATGAGACTAAGCATTATCTCCATTTTTCATGAGGCTAAGCTCTGACTCCTTAATTGCACAAGGCTAAGCTATGCCTTTCCTATTGCATGTGACTAAGCATTGTCTCCCATCTTGCATGAGGCTGAGCCCTGTCTCCATAATTGCATAAGGCTAAGCTCTACCTTTCCTATTGCACGAGACTAAGCATTGTCTCCATTTTGCATGAGGCTAAGCCTTGCCTCCTTAATTGCATAAAGCTAAGCTCTGCCTTCCCAATGCACGAGACTAAGCATTGTCTCCAAGCTTGCACGAGATTAAGCATTGTCTCCCATCTTGCATGAGGCTAAGCCCTGCCTCCTTGATTGCATAAGGCTAAGTTCTGCCTTCCCAATGCACGAGACTAAGCATTGTCTCCAATCCTGCATGAGACTAAGCATTGTCTCCAACCTTGCACAAGACTAAGCATTGTCTCCAATCTTGCACAAG
Organism: Nicotiana tabacum; assembly: GCF_000715075.1. NCBI lineage: Eukaryota > Viridiplantae > Streptophyta > Magnoliopsida > Solanales > Solanaceae > Nicotiana > Nicotiana tabacum. Next base: position 42,602,640 of record NC_134101.1, read on the forward strand.
ACTAAGCTTTGTCTCTCCTTGCATAACCACAAATGCTGCGCTGTCCAAAACCTTGCATTATTCTCTTCTCTAGCGGCTAAGCTATTCCTCTGGTTCTACACAAGACTAAGCTATGTCTTGTTTCATCTCAAGCATCATGTCTTTGCATCTCATGGGCTAAAGCATAGCCAAATTTTTGAAGACGTCAAGTCCGAAAGCATCATCCTCATAGCCGGAAGACACCATGCCATGGCCTGAGGATCTCTCAATATCGCACACCATTATTCAAAGGCATCATAGTTCGGAGGCACCATCTTCATAGCTCGAGAACATCATTTCATGGCTTGCGAATCCCATCACGGTCTAAGGACATCATCCTCACCGTCCAAAGACGATCTCCATAGTCCAGAGGGAATTTGCATCATGCTTAAATTTATGCAAAAATCTATATGTATTTGTATGCATCGTATTTTGAGTTTGCAGGTGATCCAAGAAATAACCGTTCTCTTAACTGGAGCAATCTTCGCTCCGGTTTCCATTCAACGTTCATGTCCAACAACTAACCACCGTCTGTTACCCATTTCCATCTGATAACCATTCAAATATCCCTAACCACTCCCAGATACATCCGTTACAATCTCGATATTGTCCTATCTAGAATATCTTGTTCATTCTTACAATAACTCCATCTGTTTATTCCACCGTTGGATCCAGGACTACATATGGTCTCATTCCTGTAAAACCATGGATATGTAGGTAGCTCAGAAACCAGGGTTCAGCCTATGTTTTTCAAAATCACCTCATTCGGTCAAAATCGGTCATCATTTCTTTACCCGACAACTCTTTCATCCTTCCCGGGTAAAGAGGGGCAGCTGTTGATACCCAATTTCTCTCTCTCTCTCTCTATATATATATATATATATATATATATATATATATATATATATATATATATATATATATATATATATATATATATATATATACACACACAGTGCATATGCACCATCACTTGATTTATAAACATATACAAGCATTTTTCATAATTTTCTATAATTTTTAAAAGGTTTTAAATCAATTTATTTCTGTATTTTTTATTATATAAATACTCATTAATTACCTTACAAATTATTTTACAATAATTTTATCATCTGATTTCACCATTATACCCATATTAGGTTTTACATATTTTCAGTGCATTTATCGTACTTACATTTGCATTTTTAGGGTCAAATTGCACATTTTGCAAAATTAGCCCATATGCACGTATAATTACTTTATTTATGCAGAAAGTAATTTTTTATATTTTTATAATATTAAGAAATTATTTTAAATAATCTTAGTGGACAAATGATATTTGTTTATATTTATTAATTACTTTTATAAATTATTTACTTATTAAACATTGGGTATTTAAAATCTGGCCCAAACTTTACCTTAATTTCGGACCTAAACTACCCGATCCCAGCCCAATTACCCCCGGACCAAGACCAATTAACCCAACCCGATACCCGGTCGCGACCCGTTTAACCACCCGACCCAAAACCCTTTTAAATCGTGGTCGTTGATCTCTGAGATCAACGATCCACATTACACCCTCCTTTTTAATTATACCCAAACCCCCTAACCCTAAATCATTCTTCACCGCCCGCCGCCCTTGAATCCTCTCATCTCTCATCTCTCAAACCCTAGCCGGCATTTCCCCAATTTTATTTCTTAATCCCACCGGACATGGGATTACATAGCTGTTTGTTGCCATATTCTACTTCCCCCCTGGTAATGGACCCTTCTATATACCGTTTGCCTAAACATGGCAAGTGGATCTCATCAACTTCGAACCAAAGCTGGTTCAGTTCCTTGACCTTTTCCGTCTATGTTCATTCTTGTTCTTTTATGGTATAAATCTCTGTGTATTTCTGTGATTTCTACTCACCCTAAAATTAGGGTTTTAGATTCTTTTAAATCGAACCAAGTCAGGTTCGATTCTTTGATTTTAAAAGGTATTTCTGTCTATGTTCATCTTATTCTATGCAGCATGTGATTTTTACCTTTTATTTATTTTAGATTTCTGCCGATTTCCGTACTTTACCTAAAATTAGGGTTTTGAAATGTTCTCTTTTCCTTACTAATTTTGATTTCTTTCCTTTCTTGTGTTTGATTGATGATTTTCCTTGTTTGGATGTTAATTTCTACTACTACATAAACCCCTCCCCATTCTCCTTTGAGAGAGGCTTGAATCGTTAATGTTTACTTAAAAAAAACTGAATTTATCGCTCTTTGTTTTCTAAATACTCTTATTCTATATTCTAGTTCCTGGCCGGCTGAAAGCCAAGGCCAGCAATTCTGGGTTCTTGCGACTGTGGACTTTGTTCTTTCTTGGTTTTCGCTTAACTGGTGAGTTGCTGAACTTTTGTCACTTCATTCCTATTTACCTGTCATTTGCATATGTTTTCGCTTTTGAAGATTGTAGTTTAATGTATTTTCTGGGCTATTCCTGTATGAAATCCTGATTGCTTTACTTTAATTTTTGGTCTCTCTAATATTCACTTCATTATGTTGGTAATATGAAATATGCCTAAGCTTAATTCGAGTAATCAAGATTTTCTTAATTTCGTTTAGCCAATGTGTTACTGCTTGACATCTCTTTAGTGTTTAATCCTGCTTAAGGTTGTCCATTCTGTTATTCGAATATGCTCCATATGCATAATTTTAACTTCCTTTAGATTAACTGGTCTATTAGGTCACATTTGAATGCTTACAGTTACTGAATGGCATGCATTTATCTTCCCTTTCTGTTCTGAATATCTATAATGGCAATCTTTAATAAGTAGTATGTTTTAATTCTGTGTCAAGATCCTGTTCTATCAATCTTGACTAGTTCTCAGTTAATATACCCCTTAGCATGTTTTGGCTCACTTGATCAACCAGTATGTTGTCATAATTTGTGCTTCCCTACTATGTCTAAATGATGTTCTGCTACCTGATGTGAAGTGAACATGCCTATCTTGTGACACTAGTGTATGGACTTAACATAATTTGGACCGTTTTCCTGTTATGAGTCTATGTACTCCGATCCTGCAAACCTGTTTATTAATGTGTAACTACTTATGCACTAGGTGTTGAACCTGTTCTTCTAAATCTTGCTAAAGGTGTTCTTAAAACCTAGAGCATGTTTGATTATTTGCTTTATGTGCCCAACTTGACTATTTTTGTACCCTTCAGTTATGTCCCTCAGCTATTGTCCACTCTCCCTTATTATCATTTATGTTATTCTGAACTCCTTATTCCTAGCCGGCTGAAAGCCAAGGCTATCAAGGCTCTTGCCACTCACCTTCCTAGTGTGAACACTGCTCAGGGTTCATTTGAGACCCCTGTGAACTCTGACACACTAGGATTTGGTCCCTAATCTTTCTTCTGAACTGTCTCTATAAACCTCCCTAGTGTAAGCACTGCCCTGGGTTCTTGAAGCCCTTGGGAACTCTGACACGTTAGTGCCTTGGTTCTCTATGCTCAACTCTATTTTGTGCCCACTGGGTGAATCACTCAATTCCTGACTGCCTTATGTCCATGAAGATGTAATTTTGGGCTGTTATGAATTAGGAGAATGAAGGCCCGGCCTGGCCAGGTGTATTTTTGGGCCTGCTGTAGGCTCCCTATAGCTATTCTACTTTGTAATTTATTCTATTCATTCTAGGTCTGTAATAATTCTTGTAATGACACTTTGGGATATTAGTAAAAGTGGGAAAGGGGTTTTATCTTACACTTGCATTAAAACTGGTAGAAATCCTGCCTATAGGTTTGTTACTTAGCTAAAATGTGTTATTATACTCAAACATGTTCAGTTGTCATGTGTTAGAAATCATGCCTATAGGTATTCAATTTTTCTCAAAACGTGTCACTTTTCAGTTATTATAGAAATCTTGCCTATAGGTATCCTATTATGCTCAAACATGTTCTATTATTATGTGTTAGCAATCTTTCCTATAGTTTCTTCATTTGGTTCAAATGTGTTCTACTTCTGCTTGTTAGAAACCATGCCTATAGGATATTGAATGATGAATGTCTCAATGTGCGCATAAGACTCTGTTTACATACGTCTTAATCTACAGATTTAGATTCCATTCCTATAGGATCTAAAAATTAGTTTTAATTATAGAAATCATGTCTATCGGGCCTGAATCAGTCTTAATTACCGCCTTGCTCGTTTCTTAAACACTGTGCTAATCATCACTATTAGATACCATGCCTATAGGACTTGATTAAGCAGTTCTGAACATATTCTTTTGATTGTCATTGTCAGTTGCTGCGAGAATCACTGAGGCATCATGACTATAGATTTAATCTCTTATGCTTGTAATCAGTAGGCAACTATGTAGGCTATAAAAAATTGTATTAAAAGGAAAAGACTTGTAAAACTGCTTGCTTATGAAATCCGAAATCACATAGAGATCCTGCCTATAGGATTCTGCAAACTTATTAAAATCTGCAACTGTCAAAATGAATCAGTTTGCGTGCATTTGTTGTTTAAGTGCGGAGGCTAACTTGAGCCCTTATTTGCTTATACGTGAAAGTCCAAATTGTTTTTCATGTCGTCTAGTCTTTTCTCCTTTTGAGAAACCTAAGTTAATGTCTAGAACCACTCCGAGATAGAGGTCCAAATGCCTCCTGGACCATAGGCATGGGACGGGTAGTGCACGCATATGGCACGATTTAGAATCAACTAGTGCATTTTAGGTAAACAAATTAAAGATAGTAATCGGGTAGCAGGAGATGATAGTCTGTGCCCGCTGAATAATACGAGTAACACCCCACCTCGAGGGAGTTACGAAGTATTATTTATGTTGCACGGGGTGATCCTTTAGGCTAAAAAACTTAGGACCCCCCATCCCCCCACTTTTGTTTAAAAGTCAATCATTTTTATTTGCCTAATTTTTGTCTCTTCTACTTGTTTAGACTAATTCATATAATTCGAGTTCGGTCGGGACCCACCGTTGTGGACCTCGAGCAGTGCCTAACACCTTCTCCTCGAGGTAATTTGAGCCCTTACCCGATCTATGTTGACGTAACTGGTTAATCCAGAGTTATCTGCAAATAGGTGCCCTAACGCACCTTAATCCGTTAGGTGGTGACTCTCTCTTTTAACACCCCTTCCTTAAAAGAGTTGTCACGTGTCGAAGCCCGGTCTTGTGAGAAAAAGGGGAGTGACAATGAAGTGCGCTGACTTGGTCAGCCTGTCCACAATGACCCAAACTACATCGAATTTCCTATGAGTCTGTGGGAGTCTAACAACAAAATTCATAGTGATACGCTCCTACTTCCACTCAGGAATTTCTATCTTATCAAGCAAACCACCAGGTCTCTGATGCTCGTACTTTACCTACTGGCAATTTAGGCACCGAGCTACATATGCAACTATGTCGTTCTTCATTCTCCTCAACCAATATGGTGCCACAAGTTCTGATACATCTTGGCGGTGCCCGGATGAATAGAATACCGGGAACTGTGGGCCTCCTCAAGAATCAACACACGAAGTCCATCCATATTAGGCACACAAATACGACCCTGCATCCTCAAAACTCCATCATCTCCAACAGTAACCTGCTTGGCACCACCGTTCTGTACTGTGTCTCTAAGGATAAGTAAATGAGAGTCATCTCTGATGCGCTCAAACAAAGAATACTGACCAACTGTACAAGCTAGAACATGGTAGGCTCAGATACATCCAACCTGATGAACTGATTGGCCAGGGCCTGAACATCCAATGCAAGCGGTCTCTCGCCAATTGTAATATAAGCAAGACTACCCATACTAGCTGACTTTCTACTCAAAGCATCGGCCACCACATTGGCCTTCCCGGGATGATACAATATGGTGATATCGTAGTCTTTCAATAGCTCCAACCACCTACTCTGCCTCAAATTGAGTTCATTCTGCTTGAACAAATACTGCAAGCTCCGATGATCCGTGAATACCTCACATGGCACGCCGTAAAGGTAGTGCCTCCAAATATTCAGCGCGTGAACAATGGCTGCCAGCTCTAGATCATGAACATGGTAATTCTTTTCGTGAACCTTCAGCTGCCACGAACCATATGCAATAACCTTGCCACCCTGCATCTATACCGCACCCAGACCAATACGAGATGCGTCATAATATACTGTATAAGATCCTGAACCTGTGGGTAACACCAATACCGGTGTTGTAGTCAAAGCTGTCTTGAGCTTCTGAAAGCTCACTTCACACTCGTCTGACCACCTGAACGGGGCACCCTTCTGGGTCAACCTGGTCAACGGGGCTGCTATGGATGAAAACACCTCCACAAATCATCAGTAGTAACCTGCCAATCCCAAGAAACGACGGATCTCTGTAGCTGATGTGGGTCTAGGCCAGTTCTGAACTGCCTCAATCTTCTTAGGATCTACTTGAATACCCTCTGCCGATATAACGTGACCTAAGAAAGCAACTGACCTCAACTAAAACTCGCATTTTAAGAACTTAGCATATAACTGGCTATCTTTCAGAGTCTGAAGAACGATCCGAAGGTGCTGCTCATGCTACTATCAGCTGTAGGAGTAGATCAAGATATCATCAATAAACACAATCACAAAGGAATCCAAGTAGGGCTTGAACACTCAGTTCATCAAATCCATGAATGCTGCTGGGGCATTGGTCAGCCAAATTGACATCACTAGAAACTCATAATGCCCATATCGAGTCCGAAAAGCTGTCTCAGGAACATTAGATGCCCTAATCCTCAACTAATGGTAGCCAGATCTCAAATCAATCTTTAAAACTACCTTGGCACCCTGAAGCTGATCAAATAAATCATCAATCCTCGGCAATGGATACTTGTTCTTGATGGTGACTTTGTTCAACTGCCAATAATCTATACACATCCTAATCGATCCATCTTTCTTCTTTACAAACAATACATGTACACCCTAGGGCGAGACACTAGATCTAATGAAGCCCTTATCAAGCAAATCTTGCAATTGTTCTTTCAATTCTTTCAACTATGGCGGGACCATACGGTATGGCGGAATTGAAATGGGCTGAGTGCCCGGCGCTAAATCAATGCAGCAATCAATATCCCTGTCGGGTGGCATCCCGGCAGGTCTGCAGGAAACACCTCTGGAAACTCACGAACAACTGGCACTGAATCCATGGGAAGAACCTCTGCACTAGAATCATGGACATAAGCCAAATAAGCTAGACACCCCTTCTCGACTATATGCCGAGTCTTCACATAAGAAATAATCCTACTGGAAGAATGACCCAAAGTCCCTTTTCACTCGAATAGAGGCAACCCCTACAAGGCTAAGGTTACTGTCTTGGTATGACAATCTAATACAGCATGATAAGGTGACATCCAATCCATACCCAGTATGACATCAAAATTAACCATATTGAGAAGTAGAAGATCTATACGAGTCTCAAAACTCCCGATGGTGACCACGCACGAACGATAAACACGATCTACCATAATAGCATCCCCCACTGGCGTGGACACATACACAGGAGCACTCAAAGAATCACGGGGCACAACCAAATATGAAGTAAAATAGGATGACATATAGGAGTAAGTAGACCCCGGATCAAATAGAACTGAAGCATTTTTACTGCAAACTGAAATAGTACCTGTGATAACAACGTCAGATGACTCAGCTACAGGCCTGGCTGGGAAAGCATAACACCGGGGCTGGGCCCCACCACTCTAAACTACATCCCTGGGACAACCTCTAACTGGCTGGTCTCTACCTCTAACGGCCTGGCCTACACCTCCAATAGTCTGGCCCCTACCTCAAGCTGTCTGACCCCTGCGTCTGGCTGGCTGAGCAGGTGGTGCAGCAACTGGTGCCAGAATCATGGCACGAGAACTATGATGCTGTGAGCTGCCCGTTGCCCGAGGGCAAAATCTAGCAATATGCCTCGGATCACCATAAGTAAAACATAACCTCGGCTGCTGTGACTGTTGACCCTAAAACTGACCCTGTCGACCTGAATAACCACCCTGATAACTCTGAAGTAGAGGTGCACTAATAGAAGTTGATGGTGCATCGTAGGCTAGCTGGTCGGAATAATGCATCTGAGGGCCACGACCACCTGAGGCACTGTGGGATGCCTGGAGTGCTGAATGAAACGGCTTGGGAGGATGCCCCCTACCAAAAGTACCCCTGCCTCTAGACAAGGCACCGCTGAACTCACCGGAATAATGAGGTTTCTTGTCAGACCCTTGACCTCCCTGAGTAAGAACCATCTCGACTCGTCTGGCGACATTAGCAGTTGCCTGAAAAGAAATCTCACTCCCTGTCTCCTTAGCCATATGCAATCTGATAGGCTGAGCAAGTCCATCAATAAACCTCCTCACCCTCTCTCTCTCTTGGTGGCAAGCAGAAGAATAGCATGACGGGCCAAATCCACAAAACGAGTCTCGTACTGAGTAACAGTCGTACTGCCCTGCTCGAGACGCTCAAACTGGCGGTGATGCTTCTCTCTCAATGTGATAGGCAGAAACTTCTCTATGAAGAGTTGAGAGAACTGGTCCCAAGTAAGAACAGGCAACTCAGCTACTCTGGTCAACAAATAATCTCTCCACCACTTCTTGGTGGAACCAGTCATCTGAAATGCAGCAAAATCGACCCCATTGGTCTCCACTATACCCATGTTCCGTATAATCTCGTGACAACTGTCAAGATATTCCTAGGTATTCTCTAAAGTAGCACCACCGAAATGAACCGGGAAGAGCTTGGTAAACCTGTCCAATCTCCACAAAGCCTCAGAAGACATAGTTGACCCATCACCAGTCTGCGCCGCAATAACCGGCTGAACTACTCCAACTGGCTGAGCTTCCGGAGCCTGATACTGGGGAGTTATCAGCTCCGGAGCAGGAGTAGTGGGAGTCTAGGCTCCTCTTCCAGCCTGAGAGACTGCTGGTGCTATGGGAAATATGCCAGTCTGGGCCACACTCTCCATAAGGCCTACCAAATGGACCAAAGCATCCTGAAGTACTAGGGTGGCAATGAATCCCTCTGGAACCTGAGCTAGCCCGGCAGGAACAGTCTGGGCTGGAACCTCCTCGTCAAGATCTTTCTGAGACTCCACTGCTGGGGCTGCTGCTCGGGCTCTAGGCTGAGCCCTACCCCTGCCTCGGCCTCTGGCACGACGTCGGCCTCGACCCCTGCCCCACGTATGAGGTGCCATTGGAGGCTCTGGCTGCTGCTCAGTTGAGGAAGTGGTACGTGTTCTCACCATCTGCGAGAGAATAAGAGTAGAAGAGTTCACTCAGTATTGAGAAAGCAAAATTGCACGACAAAGAAGAATATAAGTGAAACTTGTTCCTAAACTTCATAGCCTCTGGAAGATAAGCACAGACGTCTCCGTACCGATCCTCCAGTCTCTACTAAGCTTGCTCGTGACTCGTGAGACCTATGTAACCTAGTGCTCTGAAACCAATTTGTCACGACCCGGAATTCCCACAGACGGGACCGTGATGGCGCCTAACATTTCACTTGCTAGGCAAGCCAATGTTAGATAATCATTAAACCAATTCCTTATTTCTATTCAGTAAATAACAATAATTAACTAAGATGGAATATGATAAGTGCGGAATAATATAAAAATAATGTATTAATTACTACCACTCGGATTTAGAGTTACAATTCACGAGCATTCTAAGATTTACTACAAGTAATAGTATCAAAGGAATACAACTATTTGAATGAAAGAAACAGTAAAACAGAAGGATAGACGGGGACTTCAAGGTCTATGAACGCAGACATATCTACCTTGAGTCTCCGGATAGCGGGTCCCACAGCTAAAATTCTCGATCAACCCAAGCCGGTACCAAAATCTGTACAGAAAGTGTAGAGTGCAGTATCAGTACAACTGACCCCATGTACTGGTAAGAGTCGATCCTAACCTCGACGAAGTAGTGACGAGGCTAAGGTAAGGCACCTACAAATCAACCTGTACAATTTAACAGTGTATATACAAATAACAGAAATAAAGAGCTAGACAACAATTATCCGAAGGGGGAAACATGCTGAGGGAAATATGAGATAATGAATTACAGCAGAATAATAACTGGTACAACCAATATACTATGAATCAATAGAAACAAGGAATGCAGTACTCGTCACCTCACATATATGCCGCTCACATGAATTTCACATAGTAAATAGTCTAAGGTTCCTAATTCCCTCAAGTCAGGGTTAGACACAACACTTACCTTGTTCCGAAGGCCACTTAATTCTCAATCACAACTTTTCCTCTAGAATTCACCTCCAAATCACTCGTATCTATTAAAAAATGACTCAATAATATCAAATATTGCTAAAGGAATCAATTATATTGCATAAATTAAATTTCCCAAATTTTCCTCCACAAAAGTCAAAAAATCGACCCCGGGCCCGCTTATGTAATTGGTTTTGGAATCCAACCTCAAATTGAGGTCTAAATCCCAAAATTTCCGAAATCCCTAGGTTCTACCCTAACCCCTAATTCTACCATGAAAATTCCGGATTTTAGGTTGATAATTCATGAAATGTAATGGGTAATTGAAAGAAAATGGTTTAGAATCACTTACAAACACTTTGGGGAAGAAATGACTCTTGCAAAATCGCCTCTCACCGTTTGGTTTTTGAAAAAAATAATTTTTTTGGCTAAATCCCGTGTTTGGATTCTGTTAAGTGTTGGGCGACAATGTGCATCACGTTCGCGAGTCCACTGTCGCATTCGCAAAGAGCATTAGCTGCCAAGCTTTCGCGTTCGTGAGACCGGGCTTGCATTCGTAATGGTTACCTCCCTGGCCTTCGCGTTCGCAATGAAGGAACGACCCACCCTCCCCCAGGTCCCAAGTGCTTCACGTTCGCGATGAGCCGGTCGCGTTCGCGAAGGGTAATTCCCCCATCACTTCGCGTTCGCGACCAGGCCTTCGCAAATGAAGAAAGACATGCCAGAACACCTGCTGCAGCAAAAGATCAGATTTTTTAAGTCCAAAACCTCCCGTGGCCTATCCGAAACTCACCCGAGCCCTCGGGGCTCCAAACCAAACATGCACACAAGTCTAAAAGCATTATATGGACTTGCTCGCATGATCAAATCGCCAAAATAACACCTAGAACTACGAATTTACCAATAAATCAAATGAAATTTTCAAGAACACTTTAAAATTTCTATCTTCACAACCGGACGTCCGAATCACGTCAAACCAATTCTGGTTCTCACCAAATTTCACAGATAAGTCATAAATATTATAATGAACCTTTACCGGGCTCCGAAACCAAAATACAGACCCGGTACTAACAATTCCAAACATCAATCAATTCTTAAAAACAAATAATTTTTAGATTTTTTAATTTTCATCAAAAAATCATAACTCGAGCTAGGGACCTTCGAATTAGATTCTGGGCATACACCTAGGTCCCATAATTCGATATGGACCCACCGGGACCGTCAAAATACGGATCCGGGTCCGTTTACCAAAAAAGTTGACCGAAGTCAACTATAATTAATTTTTAAGGCATAAATTCTTATTTTCATCAATTTTCAACATAAAGCTTTTATGCGCTCTTAAGAGATTTCTAGGGCTTAAGAGCGCATAATCGAGCCCGGAAACTAAGACTGGTTTCTCTGCCATTGTGTCACTCAGCATGCTCGCTTGATCTCATACCCCTTTAATGATGGGCTTTCAATCTTAACAGTTACCTCAACTTGTTTTCCCTGTCCTGTTTGAACCATTTTTTTTATGGCATAACTTAGATCTTCCTTAGTTAATTAGTCTATCGTGTCAATCCCAGAATCCCTACATGTGCTATTTGGTATGAACTTGCTACCTCACTGCTCTGAATCTCTGCAATGTTTGTCTTGCATGTACAATGTGTTTCAATTTGTATTAAGGCAATTCTCTATTATCTTGCTTCTGTGCCAATATGTTCCCCAACATGTCTATGGTTCATCTGATATCCTATTCTTTCAGTGATTATTTTTCTTGTCACAATGTGCATCCCCCATCATGTTTAAATACTGGTTAGCATGACACTAGGATGTGTTTAGCATCATCTCTTAGGTTTTAACTTGGTTGTATTGTGCATCTGTGACTGCAAACTTGTTTCTCCCCTGACCCTTCCCACATGTGGTTTTGTGATAAGTTGTGCTCCCTATCATGTCTCAATGCAGCCCTGTTTCCTGATGAGAGTTAACATGTCTATCTTCTTTGTGCTAAGATATATACTTAACCTAAATTGGACTTCTTAGGTCTCAACCGGTTTGTGTTAACTTTTGTCAAGTTTTACAAACTTGTTCTTCCCTCTAATTTCCCCAATATGGGTTTGTTATATGCTACTTTGCTAAATGTTGAAGTTCTTCTGAACAATGTCTTGTGATCTGCTTGATTAGTTGTTTCGTATGCTCAACTTGCCTATGTCTGTTTTAAGTATAAATGTATCACCAACTTCTGTCCCTCCATCACTATCCACCTTCCTGACTTGCTACTTACGCTATTCTGAATCCTTCATTCTTAGCCGGCTGAAAGAAAAGGCTACCTAGGTTTTATTGTTGGCCTCCCTAGTGTGAGCACTGCTTGGGGTCCAATTGAGACCCTTGTGAACTCTGACACACTAGGGCTTAGTCCTTAGTCACTCCCTCAATCTCAAACTGTTCCTATTCACTCTACTTTCCCTTTTTATATGCTTTGTTCATGAATTGGCTGATTTAAATGATGCAACACTTGGTGCCATGGTTGATTAAACTCATTCTGGACTCCTCTATGGATCCTTGAGTCGTGTATCGAATGTGGCTCTTTGTTGAAGGCCTGAGTATGATGTGTAAGAGCTATTGAAGGCCCAGGCAATGCTGGGTATTTATTTTATTTGGGCATGTTGTGGGCCTCTTATCACTGTTATGTAATATTTGTTAATTTACTCATTATTGGGCCAGTAATAATCTTTGTATAAACAATTGGGGCTGTTAGTAAAAGGGTAGATTTTAATATTCACATGCGATGGGTCGATAACATGCCTATAGGACTTAATGATGTATTTGCTATATGTGTCGTTCACTCTCTATGTACACTATAGAAATAATGCCATTAGGAGAAGCACACACTCACACTACTTGAAAGCTTTTATGCGCTCGATTATGCGCTCTTATTATGCGCTCTTAAGCCCTAGAAATCTCTTAAGAGCTTTCAGAAGCGAGAGTACAAGCAAATAAGAGACACATAAAAAAAATTCCACAAGAACCCAGAATCTCGATGCGTCAAAGTTCCTAAGAGCTTCAGAAGAATTCCAGGCAGTGCTAGCACCAAAAGAAAGTTCGAATAATAAAATCTCAGTGGCCTTGGCTTTCAGCGGGCCAAAATCAAATACGGAACAAGAGAATGAGGGAATCACAGAACAAAGCTCCAATTTTTAGTGAAAGTATCCATCCTTTTCTCCTTTCTTTCAAAGGGGAAAGGGGAGGAGTTTATATAGTAGTAGGAATCAAGCGAACAAACAAGGAAAACAATCAATCAAACACAAGAAAGGAAAGAATATTACAGTCAATCAAAGATTAGTAAGGAAAAAGGAAAATCCCAAACCCTAGCCGGGTCCAACGTCCTTGAATCGAACCAATAACGCAAGGTTCATTCATTGTAGCATGTATATAGACGAGAGATCATCCAGGTCTTCACGAAATAAAGGTAAATCAGTCCGGTTCTTGAGAGGTAGTTCTTGCCAAAAATGGGGCAAAAACTAAGTAATACCATAAACGCACATATAATAGAAGAGTAACACAAAATATCCAAGTAAATCATGGATTGATTCCATGTTCGGGTTGGGATTTGAAAGGGTTGGATATGGTGGCTAGGTTTTCTTTACAGGAAAGGGGGGAGAAGGAGAGATGAGAGGATTTAGAGACGGCGGGTTAAGAGAGAATGTTAGGGTTTGGGCGGGTTTAGTTAATTAAAGGGGGGAGGGTGAACGAAGGTCGTTGATCTTGAGATATCAACGGCTGGGATTCAAAAACGAACGTGTCCGGTCATAAAAATGGGTACCGACCGGATTAATTTCAAGGGTTGTTTGGATTGGGCTTTGGGGGGTTAGGCCAGATCTGCTGGGTTAATTTGGGTCCAAAAAATAGGTAAGAAATTGAGCTATTAATTAAATACCCCAAATTTTATCAAAATGATTTTTGGAAAATGCTTAATAAATGAATACAAATATTATTTATGCACTGAAATACTTAAAATAATAACTTTGTATTATAAAAATATAAATTTGCTAGTTTGACATATATAATATAGAGTAAAGAGCCTTTATGTATGAATACAGGCCATTAATTCAAAAATTAGATAAATAGCGTAAAAATACTAATGTAATTATATGAAATGAAATAAAATATTTGAAACATATATTATATGTGCAAAAATAATAATTTTAGGTAACTAAGTCATCAAAAAATAATTTAAAGGGATAATTACTAAATATTCATATAATTTAAATGCAAGAAAATTAATTTAAAGCTCTAAAATATTATGGAAAATTATAGAAATTACTTATATAGGTTTGTAAGCTAAATAATGACGCAAAAATGCTATTTTGAAAGTATATATGTATTTTGAAAAATATGAGGGCAAAATTGGGTATCAACAGCTGCCCCTCTTTACTCGGGAATGGTGAAAGAGTTGTCCGATAAAAAATATGATGACCAATTTTGGCTGAATTGAGTGAGGGATGGTGTGATTTGAAAAATGGGGGCCGATCCCTATTTCCTGAGTTGCTTACATATCCCTGGTGTTACGGGAATCAGGCCGTGTATAGTTCTGGATCCAATGGTGAACTGAACTAATGGAGTTGTTATAGGAATGGTCGTATGCTTCGGAAAGGGTTCTTTTGGGTAGGACAATATCAGATGAATTTGTGCGAAATCATGAATGTGAATCTAAAATGTTATGGTTGTATCTCAAGACGAATATCTGAACGGTTATCAAGTAAAAGTGGGTAGCTAATGGTAGTTGGTCGCGTTTGAAATAATTGCAGGATGTGAACATTGAACGGAAACCGGAGTGAAGATTGCTCCTGTTTGTAGAACGGTTACTTCCTGGATTACCTTCAAAACTTAAAACACGATGCATGCAAATATATAGATTATTGCGAGAATTTAGACATGATGCAAATTCCCTTTGGACCATGAAAGTTGTCTTTGGACGGTGAGGATAATGTACTTAGACCATGATGTCCTGGGCCATGAATCCTGTGATAAGGGATTCGCAGGCCATGAAATGATGTCATCGGGCCATGAAAATGGTGCCTCTGAACCATGACGCCTTTGAATAATGATGTGCAATATTGAGAGATCCTCAGGCCATGGAATGGTGTCTTCTGGCTATGAGGATGATGCCTTCAGACTATGATGCCTTTGGACAAAGATGGCGATGTTTCAGCCTATGAGATGCAAAGATATGATGCTAGGTCGTATGTAAAACGAAACAGACTTAGGCAATGCTTAGCCGCAGGAGAATAGAAGATAGTGCTAGGTCTTAAATAATATAATGGAGATAGTATTTAATCTTGAGGAAAGGCAGTGCTTAGCCATATGCAAAATAGGAGACAGTGCTTAGTCTCATGAAAGTAAAGGAAGCGGTGATTAGCTTCATGCAAAATAAGAGATAATGCTTCATCGCATGCAAAGAAAGAAGACAATGCTTAGTCTCATGCAAGAAAGGCAATGCTTAGCCTTATGCAATTATGGAGGCAGGGCCGAGCCTCATGCAAAATAGGAGACAATGCTTAGTCTCGATGTAAGGAAAGGGAGTTCTTAACCTTTATGCAATTAGGGAGGCAAGGCTTAGCCTCGTGCAAAATAGGAGACAATGCTTAGTCTCGTGCAAGGAAATGAGACAATGCTTAGTCTCATGCAAGGAAAGGCAATGCTCAGCCTTATGTAATTGGGGAAGCAGTGCTTAGCCTCATGCAGGAAGAGGAGACAATGCTTAGTCTCGTGCAAATAAAGGAGACAATGCTTAGTCTTATGCAATTAGGGAGGCAGTGCTTAGCCTCATACAAAATAGGAGACAACGCTTAGTCTCAATGTAAGGAAAGGCAGTGCTTAGCCTTTATGCAATTAGGGAGGATGGGCTTAGCCTTATGTAGTTAAGGAGGCAATGCTTAGCTTCGTGCAAAATAGGAGACAATGCTTAGTCTCGTGCAAAGAAAGGAGACAATGCTTAGTCTCATACAAGGAAAGGCAATGCTCGACCTTATGCAATTAAGGAGGCAGTGCTTAGCCTCATACAGGAAGAAGAGACAATGCTTAGTCTCATGCAAAGAAAGGAGACAACGCTTAGTCTTATGCAAGGAAAGGCATAGCTTAGCCTTATGCAAAGAAAATGATGAGTGATAGTAGAGTGCTTCTTAATTGGAGATGCTTGGGATAGATAATCTGCTATCTTGAAGGTAGTGACCTGATGTGTCTGTAGATAATATTGTCTTACTATGCCTGCATCCAAAGAAAAATTGTGAGTTTTTTAGGGGAAGGTTGGTTCGCGCTTTTGTCTTTTGCATTGCCTGTGCTCCTGTCTTGAGATCCTGTTTGAGTCACACTGGGTAACATCTGGCTGTTTATAGAAATAAAGTTTTACGAAAGAAATGCGTGCATTTGATGAATTCTGTTATTTAAAATATAGTAGTATGCAATATCGATTGAGTTAGATGAACCAATGACTGTGACATATTTTAGAGACGTTGCGACCTCCTAGCTTTAGAATTTTGAGTGTTCCCCTAAAAATTCTACCCCACTTTAAGTACAATACTTTGGTTGTTCCGTGTATGACGATGTTGGCTGGACTTGCTCTGGAACTTTGAGGATCCTTCTTAAAATTCTGCCCCAGTTTTTAACAATGGTAAAAATGAAGGCTTTATTGAGTTGTGACCGAACCTACAGGGCTGCCTACGTATCCCCTCTTAAACGGGAATCAGGTCAAGCGTAGTTCAGTTACATGAAGAAATGTAAACAATGTAAACATATTATCTCTTAACTGCATCTGAGCTGATAGGTTTTGGTCAAACTTCTCCGTCCATCTCTGCGAGTATGAGTGCTCCTCCTATTAGTACTCTATGAACCATATAGGGCCCTTGCCAATTGGGTGAAAATTTTCCTTTGGCTTCATCTTGATGCGGGAAGATCCCCTTCAGCACCAGCTTCCCCAGTGTGAATTATCTAGGCCTGACCCTTTTGTTGAAAGCTCTGGACATTTTTTTATAGTAAAGTTGACTGTGACATACTGCATTCATTCTTTTCCCATCAATGAGAGACAGTAGCTCATAATGACTTCGTATCCATTCTGCATCACTGAGTTCAGCTTCTTGTATGATTCTCAAAGAAGGAATTTCTACTACGACGGGAATAGACCATTGAATAAGGAGTTGCCCCGGTTGATGTGCGAACCGTGGTACGATATCCAAGTAGGGCAAATGGTAACTTCTCGTGCCGTTGTTTGTGATTATCTACCATCTTCCTTAATATCTTCTTGATGTTCTTATTGGCAGCTTCCACAGCTCCATTCATTTGTGGCCTGTATGATGTGGAATTCTTATGCTTGATCCTGAAGGTTTCACACATGGATTTCATCATATCTTCTTTGTGCTAAGATATATACTTAACCTAAATTGGACTTCTTAGGTCTCAACCGGTTTGTGTTAACTTTTGTCAAGTTTTACAAACTTGTTCTTCCCTCTAATTTCCCCAATATGGGTTTGTTATGTGCTACTTTGCTAAATGTTGAAGTTCTTCTGAACAATGTCTTGTGATCTGCTTGATTAGTTGTTTCGTATGCTCAACTTGCCTATGTCTGTTTTAAGTATAAATGTATCACCAACTTCTGTCCCTCCATCACTATCCACCTTCCTGACTTGCTACTTACGCTATTCTGAATCCTTCATTCTTAGCCGGCTGAAAGAAAAGGCTACCTAGGTTTTATTGTTGGCCTCCCTAGTGTGAGCACTGCTTGGGGTCCAATTGAGACCCTTGTGAACTCTGACACACTAGGGCTTAGTCCTTAGTCACTCCCTCAATCTCAAACTGTTCCTATTCACTCTACTTTCCCTTTTTATATGCTTTGTTCATGAATTGGCTGATTTAAATGATGCAACACTTGGTGCCATGGTTGATTAAACTCATTCTGGACTCCTCTATGGATCCTTGAGTCGTGTATCGAATGTGGCTCTTTGTTGAAGGCCTGAGTATGATGTGTAAGAGCTATTGAAGGCCCAGGCAATGCTGGGTATTTATTTTATTTGGGCATGTTGTGGGCCTCTTATCACTGTTATGTAATATTTGTTAATTTACTCATTATTGGGCCAGTAATAATCTTTGTATAAACAATTGGGGCTGTTAGTAAAAGGGTAGATTTTAATATTCACATGCGATGGGTCGATAACATGCCTATAGGACTTAATGATGTATTTGCTATATGTGTCGTTCACTCTCTATGTACACTATAGAAATAATGCCATTAGGAGAAGCACACACTCACACTACTTGAAAGCTTTTATGCGCTCGATTATGCGCTCTTATTATGCGCTCTTAAGCCCTAGAAATCTCTTAAGAGCTTTCAGAAGCGAGAGTACAAGCAAATAAGAGACACATAAAAAAAATTCCACAAGAACCCAGAATCTCGATGCGTCAAAGTTCCTAAGAGCTTCAGAAGAATTCCAGGCAGTGCTAGCACCAAAAGAAAGTTCGAATAATAAAATCTCAGTGGCCTTGGCTTTCAGCGGGCCAAAATCAAATACGGAACAAGAGAATGAGGGAATCACAGAACAAAGCTCCAATTTTTAGTGAAAGTATCCATCCTTTTCTCCTTTCTTTCAAAGGGGAAAGGGGAGGAGTTTATATAGTAGTAGGAATCAAGCGAACAAACAAGGAAAACAATCAATCAAACACAAGAAAGGAAAGAATATTACAGTCAATCAAAGATTAGTAAGGAAAAAGGAAAATCCCAAACCCTAGCCGGGTCCAACGTCCTTGAATCGAACCAATAACGCAAGGTTCATTCATTGTAGCATGTATATAGACGAGAGATCATCCAGGTCTTCACGAAATAAAGGTAAATCAGTCCGGTTCTTGAGAGGTAGTTCTTGCCAAAAATGGGGCAAAAACTAAGTAATACCATAAACGCACATATAATAGAAGAGTAACACAAAATATCCAAGTAAATCATGGATTGATTCCATGTTCGGGTTGGGATTTGAAAGGGTTGGATATGGTGGCTAGGTTTTCTTTACAGGAAAGGGGGGAGAAGGAGAGATGAGAGGATTTAGAGACGGCGGGTTAAGAGAGAATGTTAGGGTTTGGGCGGGTTTAGTTAATTAAAGGGGGGAGGGTGAACGAAGGTCGTTGATCTTGAGATATCAACGGCTGGGATTCAAAAACGAACGTGTCCGGTCATAAAAATGGGTACCGACCGGATTAATTTCAAGGGTTGTTTGGATTGGGCTTTGGGGGGTTAGGCCAGATCTGCTGGGTTAATTTGGGTCCAAAAAATAGGTAAGAAATTGAGCTATTAATTAAATACCCCAAATTTTATCAAAATGATTTTTGGAAAATGCTTAATAAATGAATACAAATATTATTTATGCACTGAAATACTTAAAATAATAACTTTGTATTATAAAAATATAAATTTGCTAGTTTGACATATATAATATAGAGTAAAGAGCCTTTATGTATGAATACAGGCCATTAATTCAAAAATTAGATAAATAGCGTAAAAATACTAATGTAATTATATGAAATGAAATAAAATATTTGAAACATATATTATATGTGCAAAAATAATAATTTTAGGTAACTAAGTCATCAAAAAATAATTTAAAGGGATAATTACTAAATATTCATATAATTTAAATGCAAGAAAATTAATTTAAAGCTCTAAAATATTATGGAAAATTATAGAAATTACTTATATAGGTTTGTAAGCTAAATAATGACGCAAAAATGCTATTTTGAAAGTATATATGTATTTTGAAAAATATGAGGGCAAAATTGGGTATCAACAGCTGCCCCTCTTTACTCGGGAATGGTGAAAGAGTTGTCCGATAAAAAATATGATGACCAATTTTGGCTGAATTGAGTGAGGGATGGTGTGATTTGAAAAATGGGGGCCGATCCCTATTTCCTGAGTTGCTTACATATCCCTGGTGTTACGGGAATCAGGCCGTGTATAGTTCTGGATCCAATGGTGAACTGAACTAATGGAGTTGTTATAGGAATGGTCGTATGCTTCGGAAAGGGTTCTTTTGGGTAGGACAATATCAGATGAATTTGTGCGAAATCATGAATGTGAATCTAAAATGTTATGGTTGTATCTCAAGACGAATATCTGAACGGTTATCAAGTAAAAGTGGGTAGCTAATGGTAGTTGGTCGCGTTTGAAATAATTGCAGGATGTGAACATTGAACGGAAACCGGAGCGAAGATTGCTCCTGTTTGTAGAACGGTTACTTCCTGGATTACCTTCAAAACTTAAAACACGATGCATGCAAATATATAGATTATTGCGAGAATTTAGACATGATGCAAATTCCCTTTGGACCATGAAAGTTGTCTTTGGACGGTGAGGATAATGTACTTAGACCATGATGTCCTGGGCCATGAATCCTGTGATAAGGGATTCGCAGGCCATGAAATGATGTCATCGGGCCATGAAAATGGTGCCTCTGAACCATGACGCCTTTGAATAATGATGTGCAATATTGAGAGATCCTCAGGCCATGGAATGGTGTCTTCTGGCTATGAGGATGATGCCTTCAGACTATGATGCCTTTGGACAAAGATGGCGATGTTTCAGCCTATGAGATGCAAAGATATGATGCTAGGTCGTATGTAAAACGAAACAGACTTAGGCAATGCTTAGCCGCAGGAGAATAGAAGATAGTGCTAGGTCTTAAATAATATAATGGAGATAGTATTTAATCTTGAGGAAAGGCAATGCTTAGCCATATGCAAAATAGGAGACAGTGCTTAGTCTCATGAAAGTAAAGGAAGCGGTGATTAGCTTCATGCAAAATAAGAGATAATGCTTCATCGCATGCAAAGAAAGAAGACAATGCTTAGTCTCATGCAAGAAAGGCAATGCTTAGCCTTATGCAATTATGGAGGCAGGGCTGAGCCTCATGCAAAATAGGAGACAATGCTTAGTCTCAATGTAAGGAAAGGGAGTTCTTAACC
This sequence comes from Nicotiana tabacum, assembly GCF_000715075.1. Taxonomy (NCBI): domain Eukaryota; kingdom Viridiplantae; phylum Streptophyta; class Magnoliopsida; order Solanales; family Solanaceae; genus Nicotiana; species Nicotiana tabacum. Next base: position 42,623,829 of record NC_134101.1, read on the forward strand.
TTTATGCAATTAGGGAGGCAAGGCTTAGCCTCGTGCAAAATAGGAGACAATGCTTAGTCTCGTGCAAGGAAATGAGACAATGCTTAGTCTCATGCAAGGAAAGGCAATGCTCAGCCTTATGTAATTGGGGAAGCAGTGCTTAGCCTCATGCAGGAAGAGGAGACAATGCTTAGTCTCGTGCAAATAAAGGAGACAATGCTTAGTCTTATGCAATTAGGGAGGCAGTGCTTAGCCTCATACAAAATAGGAGACAACGCTTAGTCTCAATGTAAGGAAAGGCAGTGCTTAGCCTTTATGCAATTAGGGAGGATGGGCTTAGCCTTATGTAGTTAAGGAGGCAATGCTTAGCTTCGTGCAAAATAGGAGACAATGCTTAGTCTCGTGCAAAGAAAGGAGACAATGCTTAGTCTCATACAAGGAAAGGCAATGCTCGACCTTATGCAATTAAGGAGGCAGTGCTTAGCCTCATACAGGAAGAAGAGACAATGCTTAGTCTCATGCAAAGAAAGGAGACAACGCTTAGTCTTATGCAAGGAAAGGCATAGCTTAGCCTTATGCAAAGAAAATGATGAGTGATAGTAGAGTGCTTCTTAATTGGAGATGCTTGGGATAGATAATCTGCTATCTTGAAGGTAGTGACCTGATGTGTCTGTAGATAATATTGTCTTACTATGCCTGCATCCAAAGAAAAATTGTGAGTTTTTTAGGGGAAGGTTGGTTCGCGCTTTTGTCTTTTGCATTGCCTGTGCTCCTGTCTTGAGATCCTGTTTGAGTCACACTGGGTAACATCTGGCTGTTTATAGAAATAAAGTTTTACGAAAGAAATGCGTGCATTTGATGAATTCTGTTATTTAAAATATAGTAGTATGCAATATCGATTGAGTTAGATGAACCAATGACTGTGACATATTTTAGAGACGTTGCGACCTCCTAGCTTTAGAATTTTGAGTGTTCCCCTAAAAATTCTACCCCACTTTAAGTACAATACTTTGGTTGTTCCGTGTATGACGATGTTGGCTGGACTTGCTCTGGAACTTTGAGGATCCTTCTTAAAATTCTGCCCCAGTTTTTAACAATGGTAAAAATGAAGGCTTTATTGAGCTGTGACCGAACCTACAGGGCTGCCTACGTATCCCCTCTTAAACGGGAATCAGGTCAAGCGTAGTTCAGTTACATGAAGAAATGTAAACAATGTAAACATATTATCTCTTAACTGCATCTGAGCTGATAGGTTTTGGTCAAACTTCTCCGTCCATCTCTGCGAGTATGAGTGCTCCTCCTATTAGTACTCTATGAACCATATAGGGCCCTTGCCAATTGGGTGAAAATTTTCCTTTGGCTTCATCTTGATGCGGGAAGATCCCCTTCAGCACCAGCTTCCCCAGTGTGAATTGTCTAGGCCTGACCCTTTTGTTGAAAGCTCTGGACATTTTTTTATAGTAAAGTTGACTGTGACATACTGCATTCATTCTTTTCCCATCAATGAGAGACAGTAGCTCATAATGACTTCGTATCCATTCTGCATCACTGAGTTCAGCTTCTTGTATGATTCTCAAAGAAGGAATTTCTACTACGACGGGAATAGACCATTGAATAAGGAGTTGCCCCGGTTGATGTGCGAACCGTGGTACGATATCCAAGTAGGGCAAATGGTAACTTCTCGTGCCGTTGTTTGTGATTATCTACCATCTTCCTTAATATCTTCTTGATGTTCTTATTGGCAGCTTCCACAGCTCCATTCATTTGTGGCCTGTATGATGTGGAATTCTTATGCTTGATCCTGAAGGTTTCACACATGGATTTCATCAAATCACTGTTAAGGTTGGCGGGGTTGTTGGTGATGATTGATTCTGGTGCCCCGAATCGACAGACAATACGATCCCTAACGAAATCTGTGACGACCTTTTTAGTTATAGCCTTATAAGATGCGGCTTCAACCCATTTTGTGAAATAGTCTATGGCCACTAGAATGAATCTGTGCCCATTTGAAGCGGCAGGTTCGATTAGACCGATGACATCCATCCCCCAATTGGAGAAAGTCCAAGGTGCACTTGTTGCATTGAGTTCATTGGGTGGCACTCGTATCATATCCGCATGTACTTGGCATTGATGACACTTTTGGACATACCTGATGCAGTCAGTTTCCATAGTCATCCAGAAATATCCTGGTCTTAATATCTTCTTAGCTAAAACAAAGTCATTCATGTGTGGTCCGCAAGTTCCGGCATGTATCTCTTCGAGCAATTTGGATGCTTCCTTGGCATCGACACACCGTAATAATCCTAGATCTGGAGTCCTTCTGTACAGAATTCCTCCACTTTGGAAGAAATGGTTGGACAATCTTCGCAGTTTGCGTTTCTGAGTATGATTTGTGTGCTCCTTGTACTCTCCTTTTGCCAAGTATTCTTTGATATCATGAAACCATAGATTCCCATCAGTTTCTTCTTCAACATGAGCACAATAAGCTGGCTGATTATGGATTCCAACTGGAATAGGATCGATGAAATTCATGTCTAGGTGTTGTATCATGGAAGATAGAGTGGCCAACGCATCTGCGAACTCATTCTGAATTCTCGGAACATGTTTGAACTCTATTTTTGTGAACCTCTTCATCAACTCTTATACGTAGTACAAATATGGCAATATTTTGGTATTCTTTGTAGCCCATTCTCCTAGAACCTAATGTACCAAAAGGTCTGAATCTCTAATTACCAGCAATTCCTGAACGTTCATGTCAATAGCCAAATTGAGCCCTAAGATTCATGCCTCATATTCTGCCATATAAACATGGAAACCTGAGCTTTGCGGATACTGGATAGTGTTGACCTGTTTCTGACACTAAAACTGCTCCAATTCCTACTCCTTTGAAGTTTGCAGCTCCATCGAAGACCATTCTCCAACCGTCATAGGTTTCGGTGATATCTTCTCTAACGAATGATACCTTTTCATCGGGAAAATACGTTTTCAGTGGTTCGTATTCTCCACCCATGGGAGTTTTTGCCAGATGATCTGCCAACGATTGCCCCTTGACCGCCTTTTGAGTTACATAAATGATGTAGAAATCACTTAGTAGTATCTGCCATTTTGCCAACTTTCCCATAGGCATGGGTTTATGGAAGATGTATTTTAACGAATCCATTCTTGATATGAGATACGTGGTGTACGCACAGAAGTAGTGCCTCAACTTCTGAGCTATCCATGTTAAAGCGCAGCAGGTGCGCTCCAGTAAAGAATACCGTGCTTCATAGGGTGTGAACTTCTTACTTAGATAGTATATGGCATGTTCCTTTCTTCCCGTCTCATCGTGTTGTCCCAAGACACAGCCGAAAGCCCCATCCAGTACAGATAAATAGTGTAGCAGAGGTCTCCTAGGTTCCGGTGGGACCATAATGGATGGTTTGGATAAATATTCCTTGATCTTGTTAGAGGCTTTTTGTCACTCTTCAGTCCAACTTGTTTCAGCGTCTTTCTTCAAAATTTTGAAAATCAGTTCACAGATCGCAGTTGATTGTGCTATGAAACGACTGATGTAATTGAGACGCCCCAAGAAACTCATCACATCTTTCTTGTTCTTCGGAGATGACAAATCTTGGATAGCCTTGACCTTTGACGTGTCTAGATCAATTCCTCAGCGGCTGACGATGAACCCTAACAAATTCCCAGTAGGGACTCCAAAGGCACATTTTGCGGGATTCAGTTTCAGGTTGTACCTTCAAAGTCGATCAAAGAATTTCCTCAAATCTGCTATATAATATGTGCTTCTCTTGGATTTGATGATGACTTCATCCACGTACACCTCTATCTCCTTGTATATCATGTCATGAAAAATGGTTGTCATTGCCCTCATATAGGTGGCTCCAGCATTCTTTAGGCCAAACAATATTATTTTGTAACAATATACTCCACAATGTGTAATAAAGTCTGTCTTTTCGGCATCCCCTTCATCCATCCAGGTCTGATGATATCCCGCGAAGAAATCCACAAAGGATTGAAGTTCATGCTTGGCACAGTTGTCAATCAGTATGTGTATATTGGGCAAAGGGAAATCATCTTTCGGACTTGCTCTGTTTAAATCTCGATAGTCGACACAGACTCTGACCTTCCCGTCTTTCTTTGGAATCAGCACAATGCTAGCCAACCAGGTTGGATATTCAACTACTCTGAGAACCTTGGCTTTGATCTGCTTGGTGACTTCCTCCTTTATTTTACGACTCATATCTGGTTTGAACTTTTTGAGCTTCTTCTTTACAGGCAGACAAATAGGGTTCGTAGGTAGTTTATGAGACACTATGGACATGCTCAAACCGATCATATCATCATAGGACCATGCAAAAACATCCTCATATTCCTTTAATAACCGGACGTACTCTGCCTTTTCTGACAGTGATAGGTGAATGCTTACAGGGGTTTCCTTGACTGTTTCGGAGACTCCTAGATTAACTATTTCAGTCTCATCCAGATTGGACTTCGGCTTGTTTTCAAAGTTTTTCACTTCTCTGACAATTTCCTCGGGTATTATATCCTCTTTCAGATCCTCTGAATCATTATCCTTATGTTGCATTATTTCATTACATGTCACAGTCGTAAGTTCATCGGGATAGGTAATAATAATGTTGTAGAGAAAAAATGTAAAGAATAATGATAAATACTAAAAATAACAATGCATTAGATAAATCTTGAAAATGTCAAACAAGTACGGCTCGATGACTCGAGCAATTATTTCAAAACAAAACATGCTTAAAACAAAATACTGAAAATGTCTTAAATGCTCATAAAATTGCTTTTAAAATAAATGATGCTAATTGCCAGGCTACCCAGGAACTCGACGGGCCCTTGATGGTGCAGCAGTCCAGTTCTTGAGAACAGTTCCATTCTCCACGGTCTGAATAATAAGGCCTTCCTTCTCCTCCTCCTCAACTATCGCACTACAATCCATGTCTTCATTATCCAAAAACAGATTCTTTATGCCAGCTAGAACTTCATCTTCTTCGGATTCCCACATCATGTCAACTTGATGAAATGACTGGCTCAAATGTGGTACTGGTTGCTCTAGAGGGTAATAAGGACCACACCATGGTGGTGAGCAATTCTGATACTCGTACCAGATGTATTCATACCCAAGCCCAAAGGTTGTGTCGTGACGCTTTAGATGTATCGGTTTGGTGATCCCCTGGAGATTCTTACCAAGACCCTTGCCAGGTTCATACCCTGTCCATGCCAATATGCCTTCTATCTTATTTCTCCACTATTTGTCCTTTTCAATTGTGTTGATGCGCTCGATGCGATGGTATGTTTCTCCACCCAACTTCCTTCTATTCTCGAATGACCGGAATAGTTTGGCTGGTGTAAATGGGATTACTTCCGTCCCCATGGATGATTACTTCCTGATGGTTCCACTCAAACTTCATGACCTGATGTAGAGTAGAAGCTACGACCCCAACGGCATGTATCCAAGGTCGTCCCAACAATAAGTTGTAGGTAGCAAATATATCCAACACTTGAAACGCAACATCAAACCAGGTTGGGCCCATCTATAGGATGAGGTTGGCCTCCCCAGTTGTGGCCCGTTGAGACCCATCAAATGCTTTTACATTCATACTTCCCGCTCGTATCTCATGCAGGCCTTTACCCAATCTTTTCAGAGTAGATAGTGGACATATGTTGAGACTCGAACCCCCATCTATCAGGACTCTGGCAATGAACTTGTCTTCAAACTGCACTGTGATATGTAGTACCCTATTGTGACTTAGTCCTTCTAGTGGCATCTCGTCTTAATGAAAAAGTGATCTTATGGCTTTCCAATATTTGCCCTACCATGCTGGCCATCTCCCCACTAGTGATGTTGTTGGGTACGTGGGCTTCATTCAATACCTTTATCAGGGCATTCCTATGCGCCTCAGAGTCTTGCAGCAGTGATAAAATGAATATTTGAGCAGGGGTTTTGTTCAGATGATCAATTATAGAATACTCTCTTGCTAGCACCTTTCTCCAAAGATCATCTGGACCAGTCTCAATGACAGGCGGTTAGAGGCCGCTTCTTTGCTCGTTCCTCCCAAATGCTCGGGTGTATAAATTCTACCACTTCTGGTCATGCCTTGCACTGCACCTGTTTCTTCTATTTTTGCCTTTCCTTTCCTTCTTGCCTCCGCAACATAATCCCATGGTATATCATTAGACTTATAAGACAGTGCAAGTGCCACAATCACGGTGAAGGGTGTTGTTACTTCAACCTCAAACGGAGTTGGTGCAGCTACCTCAACTTCAATTGGTGCCCGAGTTTGTACTATGATAGGTGTAAGAGTGACTGGAGATGTTTCAGGATTATCCCCTTCTCGAATAAGTCTAATTGACCCCTCTGAGTCCCATTCTTCATCGGTCTCTATCACGTTTACCCCTCCACCCCTGTGATCCGGGAGAGGATTGTTACAGACATTGGGTGCAACCTCTTTTCCCTGTATAAATTTGGTGTCAATTAATGTCTGAATCATATCCTTCAAAGTACGACACTCATCAATGGTATGACCCTTCATGCTTGAGTAATAGGCACATGTCTTATTTGGATTAATCCACTGTGAGGAATTTTCCATAGCAACAGCGGGAATGGGAATGATATAACCGGCAGCCTTCAGTCTCTCGTGCAGTTTGTCTATGGGTTCAGAAAATGGGGTGTACTGTTTGGGTGGTCTGCGGCCGAAATTTGGTCTAGGTTTTTGGTAGTTTTGGCAGGCTGGTGGTGAGTGGTAGTATGCTAGTTGGGTGTTATAGGTATGGAAAGTGGCAGCAGGTTGTTGGTATCTGGGAGGTAAAGGCTGATATGTGGGTGGGGATGTTTGGTATGTAAGAGGAGACTTTGGACCTTGGGCTACCATCACCGTTCCTACTTCTTTCTTCTTGGAGATACCTCCTGACTGCAAAGCATTATTTTTCGCTTCGTGTGCTTCAAAATTTGTCACCATTCCACTTTTGATCCCTTCTTCTATTCTTTCTCCCAATTTGATGATGTCAGAATATTTATGGTTTTCAATAACCATTAGTCTTTCGTAGTATTACGGATCCTGAGCCCTGACGAAGAACTTATTCATTTGTTCTTCTTCCAGTGCTAGCCTTACCTTTACAGCTTCCGACCTCCACCGACTAGCATACTCGCAGAAAGTTTTCGTTGGCTTCTTCTTGAGATTCTGAATGTAGAAAACGTCTGGTGCATTTTCTGTGTTAAACCTGAACTGATCTATGAAATCCGATGCCATGCTCACCTAATTAACCCATTTCTTTGGGTTCTGACTTATGTACCAAGATAGGGCATCTCCAGTGAGGCTCCTCATGAACAACTTCATGTGGATTCTTTCATCCTTGCCAACCCCTACAAGCTTGTCACAATACGTTCTCAAATGCACCTTCGGATCACCAATCCCGTCTAGTATTTCCAACTTAGGAGTTTTGTAACCCTCTCGCAATTTAATATCTGGCTTAATACACAAATCTTCATAATTTAAACCCTCAATGCCTTTCCCCCCTTCGATACTTTGAACTCTGCCAGTAAGTTTCTTGAGTTCCCCCACCATGTTCTTGATGAGCAGGTCCTTCTCGACGGATTCGGGTATGTATAGGGTCTGTTGTGGGTGTGGGGTAAGGTTTTCATATATATGGGATTACTTTGGTGGACTCCGGAAATCTGGGTGTAATGGTGGTCATTGGTTGAGTTTTGCGGGTCAGGAGTAGGTTGTGGTGCATTTTGAGGGGTGTGGTATGTGGCTGTTTGTGGGTATTGAGTTGGGTGGTGATGGTGTTGTTGAGGAGTAGGTATAGGCGGAGTGTTATGGTTTTTGAGGAGGTGTGGCGTATTGATGTGGTGCGGGAGGATTTTGCAGATTTTGTGTGTTTTGGGGAGGTACCGGGTTTTGGGTATTTGTGTTTTGTTGGTTAAGGTCGGGGACGTTTAGGGTGAGGGAAAGGTTTGCTAAATTTTGGACTTGCTTAAGTTCCCCTTGTAGCTCTAATATTTTATGTTCCAGATGTAGGACCAATTCATTTTGTGCTGGAGTATTCCGACCGTCCGAGGTTTCAACGTTCTTTGCATTATCCTTTCTGATACCACTTAAATCATCCATTTTTTCTTTCTCTTTGCTTTTGAGATCACTTGGAGGAGTAGGAGGTGGAGGACCTCTAGATCTGGTATGATGCTGATGATGCCAGTATGCACGAACCAACCTTTGGGGAATGAGAATAAACAAAAGAAATGAAAAACAAAAAAAGGTAACCAAGTCAGTAAGGGATATTGAAAGGATGTTTGAGATATTGAACATGTGTTGCTGAATCAGTAAATAAATTCGCATCCTAATTTGGGGGACCTCGTTGTGCCTGAGGTAGGCCTAAGCAACACAGAGACTTGGAGAAAATTGATGCCAATAATTGTGTCATTTCATTAATGCGAAAATGAATCATATCCATACTAAAACGACAATAGTAAGAAAATTACTAATGGCATTTGCCTTATTACAATCGAAATCTTAAACCAAGCTAAAAAGTAGGAAAGAACATTATTTTCTAATCTATTTTGACCCAGAGGGACCTTCTCCATGCTTGGCCTTCCTGGATCCATCAATCAAGTTCCCCAGGTCGCGCATGTCCAATAGTAGGTAAGCCCTTGCTAGGTGCCCTCCCTCATTGCCTTCCGTATTCTGACAATCCGAGAGCCTCTTCCTCATCTTCCCCTCAAGTTCCATTAACCCTTCCTCCAAATATTCAAATCTTTCTGTTGAGTTAGTAGCAATTTCTTTCCATTCGCTGATGGCTTCCATATCCACTTTGTGTTGTTCCAAATGTCTAGCTTCAGACTCGAAAAAGCTCTTGTGCAACATCCTATACTTGACTTGTGCTTCAGCAGCGTCATCTATAACCCTATTTTTCAGATTAATCCCTGGCTTGACATCTCCCGCTATATCATCTACCAACCATGATGGGTAGAAGTATACATGGCCGACATGGTACCTATCTTGCTCGATAGTGTCTTTCTCTACAATGAACTTTTGATTCCACATATGATGTACCTTGAAGTTGAATGGAATAATGTTCCCTTTAAAGTCTGCTTTATATTGGACCATGTTGGAAACCCCGATATAATCTTCTTTCTTCCTGCTTGCCTCAATACTCTTATAGGAGCATAAGGATAGATTCCTCTTAACCAGATCAACATTAAATGATTGGTTTCTCTTGATCTGATGATGAACTCACTATTAGGGAACCATTCAAACATCCAACGTACCATTTCATTAGTTAAATTGCTGAAGAAACGCACCCAGCTCACAGTATTTCTAGGTTGCATGAACCTATCTGGGATAAATGTCTTTCTTTTTGGATGATGGTAGGCTATGTAGTCATTCAATGGTCGTCACAGAAGTGCCTGACGATATTCACCTCTTTGGAAATGTTCTAATAACCAAACCTGTAGCAACAGATTGTAGCCCTCGAAATGCCCATACCCCTGCTCACATCGATCTAGAGATCGGTACATTTTGGCCAAGATTATAGGGATGATAGTGTAAGTTTGTCCTTAAATTCCTTCCATTAGAGTCCTAGCGTTCATGGCTAAGCGGGTGTGGATCCTCCCCCCCCCCTTCATCGGAAATATCAGCAACCCCAAGAAACAGACAATCAACACAAAAACTCGGCGGTGTGTCCAACCCAAAGAAGTAATGGAAAATTCTTTACGGTGAAGGCGATATGACTTGCTATGCCCATAACATTCATAAAGGAATTCAAATGGTATGCATGACTCCTTCAGATAGAGTAATTCATCATTTTTCTTGAAAACCATCATTTTTAAAAAACTGCGGGGATTGCGATTTTCTGGCACTAATAAACCCGGACTATCCCATGGCATCCTAGCGAAGCCTCTTATTTCTTCTAAGAGAGGGGTCATCTCTACATTACCAATGTGAAAGACAGCTCTTTTCTCATCCAAAAACATAGTGGCGGCCTCAATCAATGCGTTATTTGGCCGAATGGCCAATAAGGAAGGTAAATTTCCGAGGACCCTTTTCACATGATTGTGGTCACTAGGTAAAACAAATAGAGTTAGCCTTTTCCCCCTCCGGGGCCAACTATTTATATATTAATGATCATATATTGGCATGTTTTCTCCAAGTAATGCACATAACGTGATGGTGTCCATTGAGATTATGGAAATCCCGTCGGACCTTGGACAAGGCTTATGTTAGTGGATTATCACATGGACAACGTTCTAATCTGTACTAGGTTTGACATGATGCATGCACAATTGATATTGGAGTGAGGTTTCTAGAAGGGTCTAGACCGGTACCCTCAAGTGGACAACTTAAGAGGGAAAGGCACGGAACCGTCGACTGCACCGCTAATCGACTAGTTTTGCCGCAAATAAGCCTTTTCAAATTAAAAGGATAATTTTTGGAAGAGTGCGGACACTCATCAAGTGCCGCTATGGTATTAGTTGGGCACGAGTGGAATATGATGTGGAGCATGCTTTATGCAAAGATAATAACACATTGCCAATTATTTGCATGATAAATATGTGAAAGCAATAAATGCAGTATTAAAATAAAACATAAAGAACGTAAAAACAAAGACAAAAGAAGAAGTTAGTTCATGGAATATAGGGAATATAATAGAGTAAGCAAGGGAGTAGAGGTGGGAGAGACATGATATAGCTAATAAATAGAAGTTAGAGCAACTAAGGGCGAATATGGAAAGGGATGTGCATGCTATAACAAATTTAAGCACATAAAGATGGAGAAGGGAAGGGACGTGCATGTTAAAACGGGTTTAAACAAGTAAAGGCGGACGGGGAAGGGATGTGCATGTAGTAACAAAATTTAACAAATAAAGATGGAAAAGGAATGTGCGTTTATAAAAACTAATCCACATAAGCCAAGTTCATTATGGCAAGAGCCTAAATGTATATCCCTAACAGAGTCATCATGCTGTCGCGCCCATCATTCCTAGAAGTCTTATTACCACAAAAGATTTCAAAGAGAAATTCCCTACTGCTAATTCTTGTACATGGGCCATTAGTAGGTATCCTTCTTCTATACGTCCTTCGAGCATTCCTTTTGTGAAGGAAGACTGCCACTGCCATGACTTAGAAATTATCGCTCCTGATCTATCGGAGTGAGTCACCTTACCCAAGGAGTGTTTTACGTATATTTACACGTATCCCTTTACTTTGGGTGCATTTTCTTTGAGCAGAGATCTTGACTCCGTGATTACGGAGTTCCCAGGTGTGTTTGGCACAAGTAAGTCCTTCTGTGTGGAGGACGTTTGCTTGCCTTTGGCATTTATGCCAGGAAACTGGAGAGGAGATAACCTTAGCTCACATGATGAATCTTTATTCTCCCAAAATATTCCGTGGGGGAATGATAAACCTCTGCAAGCATGGACACCATGCTTTGTTGTCTAGCATGGATGATGACAACAACTGTGGGTGGATGGAACAGTTCGTTGCAATTTCCACCGACGACATCATTCCGGCAACGGCTTCATCCTTTCCGGCCACTTGGAACCGCACTCTTAAGCTCTTTGTTTAGTATTTCCTTTTACTAAAAAAATTTTAATAGCCGTGTTGATCCTCCATCCTTCGTATGTTTCAGCAACTCGATGGATCCTGTCGCACCCCCATTTTCTCGCGAAAAGCAGGTTTCGACATATGACAACTCTTTTAAATGAAGTTAATTAAAAGAGAAGAGTCACCACCTAACGATTTTTAAGGTGAGTTAGGAACCTATTTACGAATAACTTTGCTTGACTAATCTACGTCACCAAAGATCGGGTAAGGGCTCAAGTTACCTCAAAGAGAAGGTGTTAGGCACTCTTCGAGGTCCACGATTATGGGTCCTGGCTGAACTTAAGATTATGTGGATTATGATTAAGCTAGGTGATCAAATAAACCAAGGAGTTCAGAAGTCACAAAACCTTATTACCACATGATTAATACAGATCCTAGTGCGAATATAGGGATACGACTATTTAGATCTAATAATGACATACAAAGAAGAGGGGGTCCTAAGTCTTTTAGCATAAAGGATCACCCCGTGCAACATAAATAATACTTCGTAACTCCCTCAAGATGGGGCGTTACTCGTATTATTCAGCGGGCACAGACTCTCATCTCCTGCTACCAGATTACTATGTTATAGTTGTTACCTAAAACCGTTCTAATTCAATTATAGGTCGTACCCTATGCGTGCACTACCCGTTCCATACCTATGGTCCAGAAGGTTTTGGACCTCTATTTGGGTGGTTCTAGACCTTACTTAGGCTGCTCAGAAATGTCAAAACTAGGCGACATACAAAAACACATTGGACTTCAAGTATGGACAATTAAAGGCTCAAGTTCGCCTCCACACTTAAGCAACAAATGCACGCAAGACAAGTTATCATGTTAGGCAATTCCGAATTAAGAACCTTAATACCTATAGACATGATTTCTATGTGACAAGGCATCGAAGCACACAAGCAGCTTCAGAGGCCAGGCACTGCTCATAGACAGGATCATACACACTGATTATTAAGAATACAGGTTTCCAGTTATTAACCCTGTTGAGTCTAGGTGACTTACGCAGTAAGGAGTAATGAAGATATGCTTGATGATAGTGGCATAAACAAGCAGTAAACAGTTTTTAGAGGTCCATCATTAATATAGAACGAGTAACTATACCCTATGGGTAGGTTCTCTAACAGCTGACGCTTGGAACTCATTTTATTGTACTTAGTCCTATGGGCATGGTTTCTAGTGAACAGTGCAATACAATAGCAAAGGCATGATTTCTAGTGATCAGTGCGATACAGTAGCAAATGAAGTGATCTAAATCCTATAGGCATGATTTCCAGTATATATGCTGCAGCAATGCAAATTGAAGGAAAGTTCAACGACATTTATTTCCTATCGGCATGTTCCCTAATAACATGTAACAACGAGGATAATTGAAGCATTTGAGCTCATGCTTTGCTAGTAGGCAAGTAGTGTGAGTGTGTGCTTCTTCTAATGGCATGATTTCTATAGTGTACATAGAGAGTAAACGGCACATATAGCAAACACACCATTAAGTCCTATAGGCATGTTATCTACCCATCGCATGTGAATATTAAAATCTACCCCATTCTCTTTTACTAACAACCCTAATTGTTTATACAAATATTATTACAGGCCCAATAAGGGGTAAATTATCAAATATTACATAATAGTGATAAGAGACCCACAACATGCCCAAATAAAATAAATACCCAGCATTGCCTGGGTCTTCAATAGCTCTTACACAGCATACTCGGGCCTTCACCAAAGAGCCAAATTCGGTACACGACTCAGGGATTCATAGAGGAGTCTAGAACTAGTTTACTCAACCATGGCACCAAGTGTTGCACCATTTAAATCAGCCAATTCAAGCACACAACACATAACAAGGGGAAGTAGAATGAATAGGACCAGTTTGAGATTGAGGGAGTGACTAAGGACCAAGCCCTAGTGTGTCAGAGTTCACAAAGGTCTCAATTGGACCCCGAGAAGTTCTCACACTAGGGAGGCCAATAATAGAACCTAGGTAGCCTTGGCTTTAATCTGGCTAAGAATGAAGGATTCAGAATAGCGTAAGTAGCAAGTAAGGAAGGTAGATAGTGATGGAGAAACAGAAGTTAGGTGATACACCTATACTTAAAACAGACATAGCCAAGTTGAGCATACGAAATAACTAATCAAAAAGATCACAAGACTTTGTTCAGTAGAACTTCAACATTTAGCAAAGTAGCACATAACAAACCCATATTGGGGAAATTAGAGGAAGGAACAGGTTTGTAAAACTTCACAAAAGTTAACACAAACAGGTTGAGACCTAAGAAGTCCAATTTAGGTTAAGTATACATCTTAGAATCAATAAGATAGACAAATTAACTCTCATCAGGAAATAGGGCTGCATTGAGACATGATAGGGAGCACAACTTATGACAAAATTACATGTGGGAAGGGTCAGGGGAGAAACAAGTTTGCAGTCACAGATGCACAATACAAACAAGTTAAAACCTAAGAGATGATACTAAACACATCCTAGTGTCATGCTAATCAATATTTAGACATGATAGGGGATGCACATTGTGACAAGCAAAATAATCACTGAAAGAACAGGATATCAGATGAACCATAGACATGCTGGGGAACATATTGGCACATAAGCTAGATCATAGAGAATGGCCTTAATACAAATTGATACACATTGTACATGCAAGACAAACATTGCAGAGATTCAGAGCAGTGAGCTAGCAAGTTCATACCAAATAGCACATGTAGGGATTCTGGATTGACACAATAGACTAATTAACTAAGAAAGATCTAAGTTATGCCATAAACCAAAATTGTTCAAACAGGAAATGGAAAACAAGTTGAGGTAACTGTTAAGATTGAAAGCCCATCATTAAAGGGGTATAAGATCAAGCGAGCATGTTGAGTGACACAATAGCAGAGAAACCAGTCATAGTTAACAGTGAAGGTCTTAACACATGTTATTACAAATGTGAGGCATTCATTACAGAGATTCAGGAGGAAGCAGATAAGCATATTCACGAACATTCAGACACCAATACACTAGCTAAACGAGCTTAAGAGAGTTCAGATTATCCAAGTTAGACATAGAAAATCTCATAACCAGCAACATTAGAAGGAGTTAAATGCTAGAGAGGTTTAAAACGAGTGTAAGGCTAACAGAGTTGTGCATAAAAAGTAGCCCAGAAACATGTTAAGCCATAGCTTTCAGAAGCGAGAGTACATGAAAATCAGAGACACATAAAAAATAAAATTGCAAAAGATCAAGCGACTTACCAGTTAAACAGACAACAACAAAGAACAAAAATTCAACAAGAACCTAGAATCTCGATGCATCAAAGTTCCCAAGAGCTTTAGAAGAACTCCGGGCAGTGCTAGCACCAAGAGAAAGTTTGAATAACAGAATCTCAGTGGCCTTGGCTTTCAGCCGGCCAAAATGAAATACAGAATAAGAGAATGAGGGAATCACAGAACAAAGCTCCAATTTTTAGTGAAAGTATCCATCCCTTTCTCCATTCTTTCAAAGGGGAAAGGGGAGGGGTTTATATATTAGTAGGAATCAAGCGAACAAACAAGGAAAACAATCAATCAAACACAAGAAATGAAAGAATATTACAGTCAATCGAAGATTAGTAAGGAAAAAGAAAAATCCCAAACCCTAGCCGGGTCCAACGTCCTTGAATGGAACCAATAACGCAAGGTTCATTCATTGTAGCATGTATATAGATGAGAGATCGTCCGGGTCTTCACGAAATAAAGGTAAATTTATTCCGGTTCTTGAGAGGTAGTTCTTGCCAAAAATGAGGCAAGAACTAAGTAACACCATAAACACGCATATAATAGCATAGTAACACAAAATAGGTAAGTAAATCATGGATTGATTCCATGTTCGGGTTGGGATTGGAGAGGGTTGGATATGGTGGCTAGGGTTTCTTTACAGGAAAGGGGGGAGAAGGAGAGATGAGAGGATTTAGGGGCAGCGGGTTAAGAGAGAATGTTAGGGTTTGGGTGGGTTTGGTTAATTAAAGAAGGGGGGTGAACGAAGGTCGTTGATCTTGAGGTATCAACGGCCGGAATTCAAAAATGAATTCGGGTCATAAAAATGGGTACCGACCGGGTTAATTTCAGGGTTCGTTTGGATTGGTATTTGGGGGTTGGGCCAGATCTGCCGGGTTAATTTGGATCCAAAAAATAGGTAAGAAATTGGGCTATTAATTAAATACCCCAAAGTTTATCAAAATAATTTATGGGAAGTGCTTAATAAATGAATGCAAATTTTATTTATGCACTGAAATGCTTAAAATAATAACTTTGTATTATAAAAATATAAATTTTCTATTTTGACATAAATAATATAGAATAAAAAGCCTTTATGTTTGAATACATGCCATTATTGCAAAAATAAGATAAATAGATTAAAAATGCTAATGTAATTATATGAAATAAAATAAAATATTTGAAACATATATTATATGTGCAAAAATAATAATTTTAGGTAACTAAGTCATCACAAAATAATTTAAAGAGATAATTACTAAATTTTCATATAATTTAAATGCAAGAAAATTAATTTAAAGCTCTAAAATATTATGGAAAATTATAGAAAATGCTTGTATAGGTTTGTAAGCTAAATAATGATGCAAAAATGCTATTTTGAAAAATATGAGGGCAAAATTGAGTATCAACAGATCCCACCAGTGATTGAAGGTTTGGACTGGTAGGTACAAAAGATCTTGGATGTTACGACGCCCGAGACTCGCTTGTGGAAAGAACTGGCCCCTAAATACGGGTGGAAGGCCAAGAATCATGGTAATTCAAGCTCATATTGTTTCAATTTTTCATGTGAATAACTTGATTGACCTCTTCTAACCTGTCTATGAAATTAGGTCCTCGCGGGCTTTGTTGCTATTCCCGATGAGGATGTCTTGACTGATCCTGCTGATGCGGTAAGGCTACTTCAGGAGGCGCTTACTCGAATAGGTGGCTCCAGGCCTGCTTCGAGAGCAAATGCTTCTTTAAGGAGTCCCCGTCTGGAGGACAAACAACCAAAGAGAAGACGCTCCTCTATAGCCGGGGATAAGAATTAAAGGGCGAGGACCGATGCCGCTGAGTCATCTCCAGTAGCGATGGTGACTGGCCCTCTTTCTAGGCCGGTCATAGACACCATGATGATCGATGATGATGAAGAATCTAGCAATGAGGGAGCTTCTCTACATAGAAGACGACGATCCTCATCATCTCAACACGATGCTCAACCTGTTGAGAGAGTTACACCAACCGGGGACGATGCCTCGGCACTTTGGGTAGAATTTGATTTGGTAGATAATGTCAAATCCCATTTTCGGGCCCTAATTGCTGTGTCTGGTACTGCGAGAATGAGTATCAGACCCTTGCTATCTTTGGCCGGCGAGTATCCAACAACCAGCACTGCATTTGATGTAGTTGCTTCTCACCCTTCAACTCCATCAGCTCCATCTCCATCTTCACCAACACCAACAACTGCTACATCACTTCCATCTTCATCCATCTTTCTACCAGTAACTGCTACACCATCTCCGCCGGCCGTACCTGACCACGAAGAAAGTGTTCATCTTCCATAGTCCCCAGTTCATGGGAATTTGGGGCAAAATGATGCTGCCCCTTCTGAAGATCCACAAAGGAGGAGGAACGTTACTCTTTCGGTCTCCACCGGATGCAACCTGTTATCCCGACCAGTGGAGCTCGCTAATTATCTGAAGCCTTTGGCTTCAGAGAAAGACTGGGAAAAGATCCAAGCATTTTCGAGAGAGTGTTTGTTGAACAATGCCACGCACAAATCCGCAGCGGTACGTTCCTTTATTCCTTTATTACTTTTTCTATTTTTGGGTGTGAACATCTCCTAAAGTTTACCCTTCTTACTTTATTACTTCTTCTATTTTTGGGTGTGAAAATCTCCTGAATTTTACCCTTCTTACTTTATAGGCCAACATTCTTGGTTCCGAGGGCCTTCAGCGGTTGATTCATGAAAAGGAAGAGATTTCCTCTGCACGAGATCAGTTTTTGGCATAGCAAGAGCAACATTTTGCTCTCCTTTCGGAACTGGAAGCCAAAGCCGCTGAGGCTATTGTACTAGAAGCTCGTTTGCGGCAAAGTGAGCTAGAAGTAGTAACCTTTATCAAAGAAATTGGCCCTCTGAGGGTTAGATTTGACGAAGCCAGGGCCAAATGGGTTGAAGTCCATAACGCCATTCTTGCTGCAACCAAATGTGAGGCTGCCTCTACGGAAAGAGTGATTAACTTAGAGGCGGCCTTGAACTCCAAAATTGTAGAGCTTGTTGTTGTGGGGGCGAAACGCGCTCAACTGGAAGAGAAGTATAGGAAAACTATCGAGCATAGGCTTTTTAGTTCAATTGTTCGCAACCTTGATGTCAGCCTCAAATATGCTAGGTCCGCCCGGGTAAACCTTTCTGTTGAGGTAACCCAACTCAAGGAAGAACTCAAGCGCCGAGCGGCTTCCCTCGTTGTTGAATGAACTTACACCATGCACAGTATGAGGAGAAAAACCTTGAAAGAGGCCAAAGTTGATGCCATTAATATTGATGCCGAAATTTCTAAGGCCCGCGAGCTTGAGTTAGCGGCTAAAAGTGGACTACTAGCGAGGTCTGATGTACCTGGTCCTTCTGATTCAGGTTCTGGGTTTTCGAGAACTGAAGAGGAATTGGAGGATGATGATGCTGAAGGCCAAACTAGTGAAAATGTTAAGCCATCGGTGGGTCTTTCTACTTCTCTCGGGGGCGCGGACACTTTTTATCCTCCTTGTTCCGGAGATACTGCAGTTTAAATTTTCTTTTCTTTTTCTAGTTCTCGTACCTGTACCATTTTGACATGTTTTTGTAAATAAAACATCTTTTGTTCAAGTATTGTTTGAGTCTTCTTTTCGTTAGAATATTCATGCAAGTCTTAAATCTTTGCATTTTCTTTAAGAATTTTGCGCAAACGTTTTTCCGTCTTTTCGTATACGGCTTCTAGTGTATTTTTCCCTGATGGCATTTTTGATTCCAGGCATAAATTCTTCTGTAACCAACCCTTTAATGTGAGGGTTTTTATAAGAGAGGGCCCTCTTATGTTTACGATGCTTTTAAAGACGACATCTCCTATTCATTACGACACTATCATTTGAAGTACTTGTTTAACTTTCAAATGACAAAGTTAATTCATCGTTCAGACAAGAAACAAGATAAAGATAAAAAGATTTCCTTTTATTCCTTCTATTTTCAAAAAATACATAAGCATTTGCTATGATGAAAAGAAATTGCCATTACTTGTGGATAACTTGTACAACTTCTTTCTACACAGCTGGCCACGCAGTCCCTGGTCCCGATGATGCAATTATATATCCGATTTTTTGTTTCTTGGTCAATGAGTTAGTCATTGTTGCCATATCCTCATATCATTCCCCCAGTGTTCGAATGCGAAGAGTGCGAATTGGAACACTAGAAATCTTGTATCTTCGCAGATTCCACTAATGCATCGCTAGATAATCCTTAACTTAGTAACACACTTTACTTCCCCTTAGGAATTTATGCTATCGAGCGAAGGACTATCCAACAACCCTCTAGTGGTTTGTGCTCATGTACGATCGGATAACCTTTGCTCAATAGCAAACTTAACTTCCCGATGGGAATTTGCTATAGAGCAAAAGATTATCTAACCATCCCCGAGTGGATATTTGATTGTGTGCCTTGCTATTAAAGGTCTTATTACTGCTGTCTTTGTAGTATGCTTCTGTTTCTGGCTCGCTAAAAACCTTGCCAGAAAAACCTAATTGTGACAAAAACTGAATGAAGGGAAAAGAAGTGCAGCACAAACTTTCTGATTGGATAATGTTCATCAGCAATAATATCTTTTGAGGTGTGCCATATTCCATTTACTGGGCAACTTTTCTCCATTTTTGTTTTCCAACACGTATAAACCTTTTTCGGTGATAGTTGAAACCTGGTAGGGGCCTTTCCACGTTGGACCTAGCTTCCCCGCATTGAACTCCCGGGTATTGTGAGTTACTTTCCTTAGGATCAAGTCTCCTACTTTGAAATAACAGAGGTTGGCTCTTCGATTATAACACCCCTCCATTCTCTGTTTTTCAGCTACCATTCTTACATGCGCCAATTCCCTGCATTCATCGAGCAGTTCCAAGTTGACTAGCATTGCTTCATTATTCGATTCTTCATCATCTTGGAATTATCTCAAGGTCGGTTCCCCTCCTTCCATCGGGATTAAAGCTTCTGCACCGTACACGAGGGGAAAAAAGGGCTTTCCCCTATGATTGACTTGACCATATTTCAGAATTGCCATAGAACTCCGGGTAATTCCTCGGGCCAATTTCCATTAGCCACTTCCAGCCTTTTGTTGAGGCTTTGAATAATCACTTTGTTCGTTGACTCCGCTTGACCGTTTGCACTCGGATGATAAGGTGAAGATGTGATCCTCTTTATTTTCAAATCTTGGAGGAACTTTATAATTTTTGCACTGATAAACTATTGCCTAGTGTCGCATGGTATCTCTTTTGGTATTCCGAACCTGCAAATTATATTTTTCCACAATAAGTCCACCACTTCGCGTTCTCCAATTTTCTTATAATGACCTTCTTCCACCAACTTAGAAAAATAGTAAGTTAAAATTAAAAGAAATCTTACCTTTTCGGGAGCCAGTAGTAATGGTCCGACGATGCCCATTCCCCATTTCATGAACATCCATGGAGATATGACCGAATGTAAGGGTTCTGCCGGTTGATGCACCAGTGCCTGAGGCACCTCGATTCCTAGGGCGGCTATGTTATCATTTTCCCCTTCCATGCGGGGCCAGTAATATCCTTCCCGTACCAACTTCAACACCAAGGAATCTATGCCCGAGTGGTTGCCGCATATCCCTTCGTGAACCTCTCTCATGACATAGTTAGCTTCGGACCCTCCTAAGGATTAGGCCAGTGGGCCTTGAAAAGATTTTCTATACAATTGGTATCGCTTGAAGCTATATCGTGCTGCTTTGGTGCACAACGCCCATGACATTTTTGGGTCTTCAGGTAGTTTCCCATGTTCGAGATAATCAATAATATTATTCTTCCAGTCCCAGACAATACTAGTTGAATTTACCTCGTAGTAGCCATTTGTATCCAGGACTGAGTTCATCAATTATACTACCGACCCGAACTCCAATCCCTTTATTTATGTTGATGATCCTAGGTTTGCCAATGCGTCTGCTATTACATTTTATTCCCTTGGGATATGAGTAATTGACCACTCTCGGAATCGCGCCAGCAGAGCTTGAACCTTTACCATGTATTGTTGCATGCGCTCCTCTTTGGTATCGAAGATCCCGTAGACCTAATTTACCACTAGTTGTGAGTCACATGTGATTTCGATGAGATCAGAGTCAAGTCCCCGAGCCAACTCGAGTCCTGCAATCAAAGCTTCATACTCTGCTTTATTGTTAGTTAAATGGACCGTCCTGATGGCTTGCCTCAGGGTTTACCTGAAGGCATGATTAAGACTATACCGAGCCTGGACCTTTTCACATTGGAAGCTCCATCCGTAAATAAGGTCCAACCCCCTGATGTTGATTCTGACATCAATATTGCTTCCTTGGTTGCCTGAGGCAATAATCCCGAACAGAAATTGGCCACAAAGTCAGCCAATACTTGCGACTTAATTGCAGTCCACGACTTATATTCTATGTCGAACTCACTCATTTTGACGACCCATCTGGCCAATCTACCCAAGAGCTCGTGTTTATGGTAGAAGTTCCGCAAAGGGAAAGTAGACAACATGGCTATCGGGTGGCATTGGAAATAGGGCCTCAGCTTCCGAGCGGCGACTACGAGAGCTGAGGACAATTTTTCCAAATGTGGGTAACGAGTTTCTGCTCCTGTTAAAACTTTACTAACATAATAAATGGGAGATTGCGTACCTTCACCCTCTCAGACTAAAACCGCACTTACCGCAACTTTCGAGACCGCGAGGTAAACAACAACGTTTTTCCTTCTTTTGGTTTTGAAAGCAATGGAGGTCTTGACAAGTACTTCTTTAAATCCATCAAAGCCTGCTGGCACTCCGGGGTCCATTCAAAATTATTTTTCTTTTTGAGTAGTTGAAGAAACGATGACACTTTTGTGACGATCGGGAAATGAATTTCCTCAAAGCTTCCAATCTCCCCGTAAGCCTTTGGACTTTCTTTACATTTGACAGTTGGTCTGGGATATCCTCTATGGCCTTTATCTTATCGGGGTTTACTTCAATCCCCTTTTGTGATACCAGAAATCCTAGAAACTTATCTGAACTGACCCCAAATGCGCATTTCTCTGGATTAAGCTTCATATTATGTTTCCTTAGGATGTGGAAAGTCTGTTGCAAATGTTTAAGGTGATCACTTACATTTGAAGACTTAACGAGCATATCGTATATATAAACTTTCATATTTTATCCTATTTGATTTTCAAACATCCCGTTCACGAGTCGTCGATAAGTGGCTCCGACATTTTTCCACCCGAAGGGCATCACATTGTAATAATATATACCGAAATTCGTTATAAAAGAAGTTTTTTCTTGATCTTCCAGGTTCATCTTAATTTGGTTGTACCCGAAATAAGCATCGAGGAAACTTATTAGCTCGTGCCCGGCCATGGCATCAATCATTTGATCGATGTTTTGTAGTGGGAACGAGTCTTTCGGGCATGCTTTGTTACGATCTTTATAATCTACACGCATGCAAAACTTATTGTTTTTCTTAGGAACTACTACTACATTAGCTAGTCAGTCTAGATATCTTACCTCTCGAATCGAACCGATATTAAGTAAGTGTGTTACCTCTTCTTTGACGAATTTATTCCTGGTATCGGCGATCGGGCGCTTCTTTTGTCTTACCGGAGGTATGTTAGGACCCAAGCTTAACTTTCTTACGACTACCTCTGTAGGGATACCTGTCATATCCTCATGCGACCATGCAATACAATCGGCGTTAGATTTAAGGAATTTAATGAAGTCGGACCTGAGTTCTGGATGCAGTCCTGTCCCCAAGTGGAATTTCCTCTCTTGGAATTCCTAGAACAATGCCACTTGCTCCAGCTCTTCCGCTTTGGACTTCGTCGCATCGATTTCTTCTAGAACTTGAAAATATCTCAGTACCTGATAAAACTTTCGACGCCTGGCTAACTTTATCTACTTCAGGAGTAGGTGATGGGCCGTGTAATTTCTATGTCACATGCCACATCTCTCTTGCTGCTGGGTGGTCACCCCTTATATGCTTAATTCCCTCGGGTGTTGGAAACTTCAGCAATTGATGGTATGTTGATGGTACAACTTTCATCTCGTGCAACCATGGCCTTCCCATATCACCAACTACCACTTCTAAAAGAGTTGTTTTCATTACTCCTTCAGCATTTGTGAGTAATAAAATCTCTCCCCGCGTTGTCACACTAGCGAGGTTGAACCCGGCGAGAAGCTTCGTGGCAGGAATAATGCTTCCGGTGAGTTTATCTTGCTCCAATACTCTCCATTGTATGATATTAGCCGAACTCCCTAGATCCACTAGAACATGTTTAATCTTAAAATCTAACACATTTAAAGAAGTTACCAGTGCGTCGTTGTGTGGTAGCGACAATCCGTCTGTGTCCTCCTCTATAAAAGTGATATCATCTTCCAGAAGCCTTTCGCTATGCATTATTGATACTTTCGTCTTCTTTACTGCTGAAAAGGTGACCCCGTTAATCTCGTTCCCTCCGAAGATTATGTTGATTGTTCGACGTGGTGGATCTTTTCCTTCTTTCAACGGTTCCGCATGGTCTCAGTTATGACCATAATTGTTCTTAGCTCGGTCACTCCAGAATTCTCTGAGGTGAGCATTCTTTAGTAATGTTTCCACTTCTTTCCGGAGATGTCGACAGTCCCCTGTCTGGTGGCCATTCATCCCGTGGTATTCACACCACAAATTGGGATCTCTCTAGTTAGAATTAGATCTCATCGGTCTTGGTAATCGTGCTTATTTGATATTTTGCATGACCGATACCAATTCCACTATACTGACATTGAAGTTGTATTCTTATAATTTGGGGTAGGAAGGATCCCGTGATCCTACCACTTCTTTGTCCTGCAGTGATCGTTTATTCCGACCGCGATTGCTCCTCCTGTCAGTCGTGAACCTGTCCGCTGTCCGGAAACCTCTGCTGCGGCCTTCGGTTTGTTCATAAGGCAAAAATCGGCTACTCAAAGTCTACCTGTCCACGTCATAATCATACTTTGATTTTTCCTTGTTCTTTTCTCGTCCTTTGGTTGACGATGGAAAACCATCTTGATCATCTTCGATCATTATTGTTGATTCATACCGGTTGTGGACATCCACCCAGGTCATTTCTTGAAACTTGAGTAGGCTTTCCTTCAATTTTCGGGTAGCGTATGAACACCTTGGATTCAATCCTTTGGTGAACGCCTCAACAGCCCATTCATCCGAGACAGTTGGTAGCAACATTCTCTCTTCTGTAATTGGGTAACAAACTATCGTAGCAGCTCAGACTCTCCTTGCTATATCCTGAATATATCGGCCTTTCGGGCATGTACTTTCCTTACCCCGACATGAGCCTTGATGATAGAATTTGCAAGCATTTCAAAGGCATCTATAGAATGCTCGGGTAACAGAGAATACCATGTCAAGGCCCCCTCGTGAGGGTTTCTCCAAATTTCTTCAGCAGCATAGATTCAATTTCGTGAGGAGCTAAATCATTCACCTTTATTGCTGTTGTGTAGGTGGTAATATGCTCTTGGGGGTCTGAAGTTCCGTCATACTTTGACATTTCAGGCATTTTGAATCGCTTTGGGATTAACTCTGGTGCCGCACTTGGCTTGTACAATAATTGAGTATACCTCTTCGAGTCAGGGCCTTACAGCACTGGTGGCGCACCAAGGATCTAGTCCATGCATGCGTTTACTTACCTCATGAATGGTAAGAGTTCATTCTTGAAAGAATCATTCTTATTATTGAGACCGGATTCGTTCCCCCCGCTCCATCGGAGCTAATTTCACCCATTAGAGTGTTTTTGTCGATCCTCCGCGTCGTTTGACTTGTGGGAATCGCGGGAGGAATCAGATCTCGTCTGTTTGCATTATTTGAAGCTCCCGACAACGCTTGCTTCAATTCCGTCATAACTTTATCATGTCGCGTGAGGTGGCCTAGAATGATCGTTTATTGTTCTTGCAAGACCCTTACCGCATCGACGACATGCTCCTCATTAGCGTTATCGGGATTTGTCTCCACGAACATGTCGAGGATACTATCTGTCATGCACTGGTGTAGCGTCACTCCCTTCGTTATGGGTATTGCTGATTGAGTCCTCGGAATGAGGCTGATCCCCTCAAATCTCGGGGTTGTGCATGTTGTTAACATTGTTATCTACCATTTTTATGATGTTTTATAAGACAAAAACAATCAAAACATGTTAGTAAAAAAGGCAAGGATCAATTTAATTACACAGCTATCTAGGCCCCACGGTGGGCACCAAACTGTTTAACCGTAAAATGGTACTGCTGAATTTATACATGATTTCTAGATAAGTGAATTAATTTGATCCTGAAATAAATAAATAATTGAAGAGTTACACAATATTAACATTAGGACATAGACGAAACAACATAAGCAACAATTCCGAGAACAGGGTTTCCGGGCACACCAACAAAGAAATCAATAAATAAGAAGATAAGATTGGATTGAGCTTTGTATAAAATATAGTATAAGTTTGCCAGAAAATTCGTGTTATTTACAATGACAACTGAGCTCGCGATTTATAGCTATGAAAAAGGTCCTAGGGTTGTGCCCTTATTTAACGTCAATTATGAGGGGCATTGATGAAGATATAACTGTGAACATAAACGCCAAATTCCTTGTAATGGGCAACTTATCTTAATGCTATGAGTATTATTTATTGAATGCTACCGGGAGAAGAGCATTTATTACATCTTTATGAGCATTATTCTTCTCGGTGACAAACAAAATAGTTGTCTTCAGTCTTCAGCCATTCCCCTGTCTTGGGTTCCACATGTCCCTTTCTCGGACGACCACGTGTCATAACATAATTTTGGACTTGGGCCTATGCCCATAATTGAATTTGGAAGTCTCCAACTTGATTTGACGTGATTTGTTGAGAACTAGTAATTTGAAGGTTTAAAGAATTCCTCAATTTGATCGTAGGTTGACTTTATTGCTACCGGGTTTGGATTTCGGTTCCGGAACTTGATGTAGGTTTATTTGACTATTTAAAATTTATCTGTAAAATTTGGTGCAAAACGGAGTTGATTGGTTATGATTCGGACGCTCGGTTGTAAATTTGGAAGTTCTTGAGTTTCTTTGAAAATTTCATGCATTTTGATGTTCGATTCGTAGTTCTAGGCATTATTTTGATGTTTTGATCATGTAAGCGAGTTATTATGATGTTATTACATTTGTGTGCATGTTTGGTTTGGAGCACGAGGGGCTCGAAAGAGTTTCGGATAGGCTACGCGTCATTTTTTTACTTAGAGTTGCGGGTTTCAGCTGTTATTGCGAATGCGAAGTAGTGTGGGGTTTACCCTTCATGAAAGCGACCTTCCTCTCGCAAACGCATAGGATTATGGGGCCTGGAAAAGGAGTTGTGTGATGTTCTATGCGAACGTGATCCTAGGACCGCGAACGGGAATACCAGGGGAAGAGGCCATCGCGAGCATGAAGGCCTGTTATGCCACAGTGTTATTGCGTCAGGTCCTTCGCAAACGCGAAGAAGACCTGACGCCAGTGATATAAAACATCCCAAAACCGGGATTTATCCCATTTCTCACCATTTTCAAGTTTGAGCTCTGCCTAGAGGCAATTTTGAAGAGGTTTTTCATCCCAACTTCATAGGTTAGTAGATTTTAACTTGTTTCCATACATTTCCATAAACACCCATTGATTTTAACATTTAGTCTATGCTTTTTCATGTAGAAATTAGGATTTAGGTAAAAATTGAGATTTTGAGAAATTGAGATTCAGACCTCAAATTGAGGTCAGATTTTGAAAGTAATCACATAACCGGGCTCAGGAGTGAATGGGTAATTTGGTTTTGGTCCGAATCTCGGGTTTTGAACAAGCTAGCCCGGGGTTGACTTTTGTTGACTTTTTCCAAAATCATTAAAGATTGAATTTTTTTCACTCGAGGGTAGTTTCTAAATCTTATTTTGTATTGTTTGACCTATATTTGGTTAGTTTTGATTGGTTTGTAGGCTAATTCTAGAGGAAAAGCCGCGGTTGAGCATTGATTTGGTTGCAGAGTGAGGTAAGTGTCATGGTTAACCTTGACATGAGGGATTAGGAATTGTTGGTCTATTTTCTACATGTTTTATGTGTTGGGACAACGTATATGTGAGGTGACGAGTGCCTATGCATTTTCTTTGTGTTAAAGGATGCGGTGGAAATTGTTTCTTGTATTATATTGTTTTGTTAATTATGTTATCCATGCTTAGGTTAGATTATTATTTCCTTACTTATGCGTTTCGTATTTATTGTTTATTTTAAAGATGTTGAATATTTTGAAAGTTGAGGTTTGATATCATGGAACCATATTTGAAGTTAATTTATTCCTCGCATTATTTATTAATAGGATTTATATTATTGCATGGTGAGGACAAGAGTAAAAGCATGAAGGGTGATGTCGTGCCATTTCATTTATATTATTACATGGTGAGGAAGAGAGTAAAAGTATGAAGGTCGTGTCATGCCATTTCATTCATATTATTACATGGTGAGGACGAGAGTAAAAAAGCATGAAGGGTAATGTCTTTCCATTTCATTCATATTATTACATAGTGAGGACGCGAGTAAAAGCACGAAGAGTGATTTTGTGCCATTATATTCATGATATTGCATGGTGAGGAGGAGAGTAATAGCACGAAGGGTGATACCGTACCATTGATTTATTTGATTTCCGATTTTGGTGATTTACTTGGTTATATTGTTACTTAATTCGAAAGAGGTTATTTTGTGATTTCTTACTTACCGTGTTTATGATATTTTCACCTTCCGCATGCCCCCTCCCAGTTAGTACTTAACTTTTGATTATTATTTTGTTGCTTTATATATACTTGTATAGGTATTATTACGTAGGTGTCTTGTCATAGCCTTGTCACTACCTAGTCAAGGATAGGCTCGACACTTACAGAGTACATTGGGTCGGTTGTACTCATACTACACTTCTGCATTTCTTGTGCAAATATTGGTATTGATCCAGTGGTGCTTGAGGTCTGTCAGCTCAGATCACTTTCATACGGAGACTTGAGGTTGATCTACTAGGGTTCGTAGACCTTGAAGTCCCCTTCCATTGCCCACTTTTACTATTTATCTCTTTCAAATAGTTGTATTTATTTCAGACCATATTTGTAAACTTCTAGTTGCTCATGTACTCATGACTCCATATTTCTTTGAGTAGTTATTATCACGTGGTTTTATAGTAGCACTGTGCTAGATTTGGCATTTGTTTCTCATTCAATATCATTATCTTGTTTTTAACTATTAAAATTGGTTAATTAATAATTTCACATCAGCTTACCTAGCAAGTAGATGTTAGGCGCTATCACGACCCCGAGGTTGGGATTTTGGGTCGTGACAAGTTGGTATCAGCGCACTAGATTGCTTAGGTCTCATGAGTCATCGGCAAGCTTAGTAGAGTCTGGAGGATCGGTATAGAGACATTTGTACTCATCTTCTAGAGACTATGGGGTTATAGGAAAATTTTCATTTCTTTCTTTCCCTATCATGCGATTTTATTCTATCATTGATGTCTAAATAATTCTATTCTTGTTCTCTCACAGATTGTGCGACTGCACACAACATCTATAGCTGGACAAGAGCTAGAGCCCGCTGTTGCAGCCACTACCAGGGGTAGAGGCCAAGGCCGAGGTCGAGGTCGAGCCAAAGGCAGAGCTCAGCCTAGAGCTCGAGCAGCACCACCCACAATGGAGCCTTAGATCTTTCAGGAGGAGGAGATCCTAGCTGAGACTGCACTAGTCGGACACGTTCAGGTTCTGGAGGGATTTATTGCCACTCCCGCGCTTTAAGACGCTCTAGTCCGTTTAGTGGGCCTTATGGAGAGTGTGGCCCAGATCGGTGCATAGACTCACATATAGGAGGAGCACAGACTTCCTGTACTCACACTCCGGAGCAGATAACTCACATATATCAGACTCCAACAGTCCAACCAGTTGGGGTAGTTCAGTCGGTTGTTGTTGCACAAACCGAGGAGAGTTCCGTGATGTCTACTGAGGGATGGAAGACATTCGACATGTTCACAAAGCTCTTCCCTATTCACTTCAGTGGTGCACCTTCGGACGACCCATATGATTACTAGGCCAGCCACGAGGTATTGCGCAACATGGGTATTGTTGAGATCAATGGGGTCGACTTTGCAATGTTCTAGATGACCGGTTCTGCCAAGAGATAATGGCGGGATTATGTGATGACCAGACCAGCTGGTTCACCATCACTTACATGAGATCAGTTTTTGCAGCTATTTTTTGAGATGTTTATTCCTTTCACTTTGAGAGAGGAGTACTGCAGGCAGTTTTAGCACATTTAGTAGAGTAGCATGACTGTTACCTAGTGTGAGACCCGATTTGTGGACCTAGCTCATCATGTTGTCATCTTACTCCCTACTGAGAGGGAGAGAGTGAGGAGATTCATTGATGGACTTACTTTCAGTATTAGGCTACAGATGGAAAATGAGACCGGAGATGATATTTCTTTTCCATGGGTTGTAGAGATTGCTAAACAGATCGAGATAGTTTGTGGTCATGAGAGGGGGCGGTATTTGATAAGTGGCCTCGTCATTTTGGAGGTATCAGTGGTGCCTCATCTGTAGGCAGTGGTACTTTTGGTAGAGTCCATCCTCCTAGGCCATTTCAGTCAGTGCTTCAGGTATCACACAGTTCTTCGGGTAGTCGTGGTCCTTATGTACCTCATCCTAAGCAGCTAGCCTACAATACACCATCATCTCCT
This sequence comes from Nicotiana tabacum, assembly GCF_000715075.1. Classification (NCBI taxonomy): domain Eukaryota; kingdom Viridiplantae; phylum Streptophyta; class Magnoliopsida; order Solanales; family Solanaceae; genus Nicotiana; species Nicotiana tabacum. The sequence continues at coordinate 42,653,409 of NC_134101.1, forward strand.
ATTAGTGCACCTCTAATCCAGAGTTATCAGGGTGGTTATCCAGGTCAATAGGGCCAGTTCCAGGGTTAGCAGTCATAGCAGCCGAGGGCTTGTTATACTTGTGGAGATCCGAGGCATCTTTCTAGATTTTGCCTTAGGTCACAGGGAGGCATGCCACAATAGAGTTCTCATGCCATGGTTCCGGCACCGGTTGCTTCACCGCCCACTCAGCCAGCTAGAGGCAGGGGTCAAGCTGCCAGAAATGGAGGTCAGGCCATTAAAGGTGGAGGCCAGCTATCTAGAGGCCGTCCGAGAGGCGGATGTTAGATTGGTCGGGCCCAACCGCATTTTTATGCATTCCCAGCTAGACCCGAGGCAGAGTCATCAAACACCGTCATCACAAGAGATGCTTCGGTTCTATTTGATCCTGACTCTACCTATACCTAAGTGTCATCCTATTTTGCTTTATATCTGGTTATGCCTCGTGATTCTTTGAATGCTCCTGTAAATGTGTCAACCCCTGCAGGAGATTCTATTATTGTATATCGTGTTTATCGCTCATGTGTGATTTCTATTGGGTGTCTTGAGAGTAGTGTAGATATCTTACTTCTTGATATGGTGGACTTTGATGTTATTTTGGGCATGTATTGGTTGTCACTGTATCACGCTATATTGGACTGTCACGCCAAGACGGTGACCTTCACCATGCCGGGGTTGTCCCAGTTAGAGTGGAATGGGAATCATGGCCATTCTACTAGGAGGGTGATTTCTTATGTGAAGGCTCGGTTCATGGTCAGAAGGGATGTATAGTATATTTGGCCTATATTCGTGCTTCTTGTGCGGAGGTTCCTTCCATGAATTAAGTACCAATTGTGCATGCATTTCTAGAGGTGTTACCTACAGATCTGCTGAGGATGACTCCCGACAAAGATATCGTCTTCTGTATTGACTTGCTTCAGGCACTCAGCCCATTTCTATTCCACCATACCTTATGGCCCCGCATGAGTTGACGGAACTAAAGGAGTAGTTTCATGATTTGCTTGATAAGGGATTTATTAGACCTAGTGTCTTGCCCTAGGGTGCACCAGTTGTCGCGCCCCTCTTTCTCTCGAAATCGGGTTTCGACATATGACAACTCTTTTAAAGGAAGGGGTTAAAAGAGAGAGTCGCCACCTAATGGGTTTGAGGTGCATTAGGGCACCTATTTTCAAGTAACTATGGTTTAACCGGTTTGTGTCACCAAATATCGGGTAAGGTCTCAAATTACCTTGAGGAGAAGGTTTTAGGCATTCCTTGAGGTCCACAACTGTGGGTCCCGGCCGAACTCGAATTATATGAATTAGTCCAGAATGAAGAGAAAAGACAAGAAGTTGGGCAATTATTATCAGAAATCTACTAATAAACAAAATAATTGATTTTAAGACAAGGTGGGGGGTCCTATGTTTTTTAGCCTAAAGGATCACCCCGTGCAACATAAATAATACTTCGTAACTCCCTCGAGATGGGGTGTTACTCATATTATTCAGCGGGCACAGACTATCATCTCCTGCTACCCGATTACTATCTTTGAGTTGTTACCTAAGGCGCGCTAATTGATTCTAAGCCGTACCTTATGCGTGCACTACCCGTCCCATGCCTATGGTCCAGGAGGCGTTTGGACCTCTATTTTGGGTGGTTCTAGACCTAACTTAGGTTTCTCAAAATGAGAAAAATTAGGCGACATACAAAATAAGTTGGACTTCATGTAGAAGCAAATAAGGGCTCAAGTTAGCCTCCACACTTTAGACAACAAATGCACGCAAACAAATTAGGCGTTTGACAGTTTCAACATTGAGACGAGTTAAAGTCATTAAGCCCTATAAACAAGATTTCCACGTGACATGGGAATTCAAAAGCGTAGGCAGTTTTAGATGAGAGGTACCATTTTAGATATAATTCCTAAGTGACAACACAGTTGCCCACTTATTACAAGTTATAAGCGATTAAACCCATAGACATGATATCTAGGTGATTTTCGCAGTAGATGGCAGTGATAACTATGAGAGATATTCAGAATTACTCAGTTTGATCCTATAGACGTGCTCTCTAATAGTGGCAACGAAACAGTGTTGAAAGTTCAGTTTCACACTTAAAAGCGAGTGGGATTACCCTATAGGCATGATTTCTACGGTTAGCGGTTGAAACTGGTCTTAGCTCCTATAAGCATGTTTCCTAAGTGAGCAATTATAACAACAACACATTAATCAATCAAAACCCTAAAGACATGATTTCTAAAAGTGCAGATTTGTAGAGCATAAAGATAAGATGACCCTATGGACACAGACTAAAACATTGATCACTTTATTCCCTATAGGCATGATATCTAGCAAGACATATAGAAGCATAATGCATTAAGCGAATGAAACATTTAGGACCTATAGGCAGGTTATCTAACATCACATAGGAGCAGAACATGTTTGAGCAAATTAACCCCTACAGGCAGGATTTCTACTCGTTCATGCAAAGTGTGAATAAACTCATTTTTCCAATTTTACTAACACCCCAATTGTTATTACAACATTATTACAGGCCCAATGAATGAAATAAATTACAAAGTTGTAAAATAACTATAGTGAGCCTAAGGCAGGCCCAAAAATATGCGCAGCCAGTCCAGGCCTCAACCGTAAATCAACATAGTTTTACAACACTCCAAAAGTCATATCTTCATTTACATAAAGCAGCCAGAAACCAGCTGATTCAGCTAGTAGGTAAAAAGGCAAAGTTGAGCAATTAGGAAGGTGGCAAAGAACCAGGACCCTAGTGTGTCAGAGCTCCCAAGGGCTTCAAGAACCCAGGGCAGTGCTCATACTAGGGAGGTTAATAAAGGACATTCAAGGAATGACTAAGGACCAAATCCTAGTATGTTAGCGTTCACAAGGGTCTCAATTGGACCCCGAGCAGTGCTCACACTAGGGAGGTTAATGATAGAACCTAGGTAGCCTTGGCTTTCAGCCTGTCAAAGAATGAGAGCTAAAAAGATCCAGGTAACAAGTGAAGTAAATCAAGGTTGAGAGACATTACTAAGGGATACAGACATAGTCAAGTTGCATATGTAGCAGATAGTTGAACAAGTCATAGAGTTTAAGAACAAACTTAGCAAAGATTTAGAAAACAGGTTCAACACTTGGTGCATAAACAGTCCAATATTAGCAAAGTCAAGGGAAGAACATGTTTGCAGGATTGATGAAAATTATCATACACAGCTCATAATACAAAAGAAAAGGTTCAAATTATACTAAGTATAAGTCCTAGTGTTATGAAATAGTCACACTAATTTGGTGGCAGAACTACATTTAGATATGATGGGGAAACAGATTACTACAACTACTGGTGAATCAGTGGAGCAAAAACATGCTAAAAGGGACATATTGATAGAGAACTAGTCGTGAATGACATAATTAAAACATGCTATATAAGCAAGATATAACCACAAAAATTCAGAATAGACTTGTGCCATAGAATAGATGTAAACATTCATGTTTTGAACACAATTGACTAGTCGACTAAAGGGGATACAAATTATGCAAGTAAAGCATGTTCACACAATAGGATTGATAGCCTAAAGCAAAATAAGACACCACAGAGATGCTTACAAGTGCAAAGATCCCAAACAGTAGTAACACATTGAGAAGAATCTAATTTACTCGAATCAAGTTTAGGCATGCTTTGAGCAGTTAAACAAAAATACAACAAAGAAAAAAAGTCCACAGTGTTCTGAACATCAACGAGAAGCAAGAGCTCAGAATTTAGTGGCCTTGGCTTTCTGCCGGCCAAGAGCCAACGTATAAAATGAGATAATGATGAAATAACAGAATAAAGCTTTAAATTTACTGAGATTATAGCGACTCAAAGTCTGTCCTAAAAGGGGAAAGTGGGAGGGGTTTATATAGTGACAAAAATCAAACCAGTAAACAAGGAAAGAAAATTATTTGGATGCAAATAAGAGAGAAAAAAATATTCCGGAATCAAATAGAAACGGTTTTAGGGCATAAATCAAAGGGGTTCAGTAAATCAACAAGGAAACACACAAATAATACCAAAAATACCAAAAATCATTTAGAGTCAAATTTAAGGTAAAGAATAAAGTAGAAAATAGGGAAACAGAAGGAAAAAAGAGTAGTAAAATACAGAAAAGAAAAAGTATTTAGCTAAGAATCAGTAAGAAACAAAGGGGAATTCAAACCCTAGTTGACAGAAGTCGAAGATTGGCCGAAATCTCGGCTAATCAGACCCATATAGCCATGGTCGTGCTGTATATGAGCTAAATACTGTCTAGATTCAAATGGTCAAAGCTAATCTCCATTGATTCAGAGATTTACGCTTGCCAAAATAGAGCAAGTACACATGTAATACCAAAATCGGGTAAGAAAAGATGAGACAGAGCAAAAAGGGAAAGGGAATCATAGAGTGATTACATGTTGAAGTTGGATTTTGGATATAATAAGAGAGACGGCTGCTATGGTTTGTCAAGAGAGGAGAGAAGAAGAGTATTTAGGGGTGGCGGCTGGTGAGAATGATTAGGGTTAGGGGGTGCTTAGGGTAACTAAAAATGAGGGAGTAATATGGGTCATTGATCTCAGAGATCAACGACCATGATTAGAAAGGGTCTTGGGTCGGGTTGGTTTAGATAGGTCGCGACTGGGTTGTGGGGTTGGGTTAATTGATTGAGTTGGGGGTTATTTGGGCTAGGGTGTTAGATTTTTGGCCAGTAATTGGTCCGAAAATAGGTAGGATTTTAGGCTAGTTTTTAAATACTCAATATTGAATAAAACCATAATTTATAAAAGTAATTAATAAATAACAAAATATTATTTGTGCACTAAAATGATTAAAATAATTACTTAATATTATAAAAATATAAAAAGTTATTTTTTGCATAAATAATATAATTATACATGAATATAGGCTATTATTGCAAAAATGTGCAATTAGCCTAAAAATGCAGTAAAATATTTAAAAACTAAGTTTGGATGATTAAATCATCATAGAAAAACTAAGTTGAAGGATAATTACTGGGTATAAAAATGCGGAAATAAATCAATTTAAAGCCTTTAAAAATTTTGAAATATTATGAAAAATACTTGTACATGCTTATAAATTAAATGATTCTGCTTATGATTGAAAGTAAGATATATATATATATATATATATATATATATATATATATATATACACATGAGGAAAAAATTGGGTATCAACAGCTGCCCTCTTTAGCCGGGAATGATGAAAGAGTTGTCGGGTAAAGAAATGATGACCTATTTTGACCGAATGGGGTGATTTGGAAAAACATAGGCCGAACTCCGGTTTCTGAGTTGACTACATATCCCTGGTTTTACGGGAATCAGGCCGTGTGTAGTTCTGGATCCAACGGTGGAATAAGCCGATGGAGTTGTTAGAGGAACGGACAAGCTCTTCTCGATAGGACGATATCGGAATTGTGAATGGATGTACCTTGGAATGGTTATGGATATTTGAACGGTTATCAGATGGGAATGGGTAGCGGACGGTGGTTGGTTACGTTTGAAATAATTGGAAGATGTGAACGTTGAACGGAAACCGGAGCGAAGATTGCTCCCATAAGGAGAATGCTTACTTTCTGGATTACCTGCAAAACTTAAAACACAATACATACAAGTATATATGGATTATTACGAGAATTTAAACATGATGCAAATTCCCTTTGGACCATGAGAGTTATCTTTGGACGATGGGGATGGTGTCCTTAGACCATAATGTCCTGGGCCATGAATTGCATGATGGGGGATTTGCAGGCCATGAAATGATGTTCTCGGATCATGAAAATAGTGCCTCTGAACTATGACGCCTTTGAATAATGATGTGCGATATTGAGAGATCCTCAGGCTATGGCATAGTGTCTTCCGGCTATGAGGATAATGCCGCCGGACTATGATGCCTTCGGACAAAATAGCGGTATTTCAGCCCATGAGATGCAAAGACATGACGTTTGGTTATGCGAAGCGAAACAAGACAGAGCTTAGTCTTGTGTAAGATCGGGGGCATAGCTTAGCCGTGAGGTGGAGAATAGTGCTATATTTCAAGTACCATAGCATTTGGGGTTACGCAAGGAAAGGCGGAGCTTAGCCTTATGGGACTAGGGAGGCAATGTTTAGCCTCATGTGAAGTGGGAGACGATGATTAGTCTTATGCAATTGAGGAGGCAGGGCTTAGACTCATGCGGGATGGGAGAAAATGCTTAGTCTCGTCCAAGGAAAGGCAGTGCTTAGCCTTGTGCAAGATGGAGGCAGGTCTTAGCCTCATACAAAATGGAGACAATGCATAGTCTCATGCAGGGGAAGGCTGTGCTTAGGCTTATGCAATTAAGGAGGCATGGCTTAGCCTCATGCAAAATAGAGACAATGCTTAGTCTCATGCAGGGGAAGGTAGTTCTTAGACTTATGCAATTAAGGAGGCAAGGCTTAGCCTCATGCAAAAATGGAGACAATGCCCAGTCTCATGCAGGGGAAGACAGTGCTTAGCCTTATGCGATTAAGGAGGCAAAGGCTTAGCCTCATGCAAAAATGGAGACAATGCTTAGTCCCATGCAAGGGAAGGCAGTGCTTAGCCTTATGCAATTGAGGAGGAAAGGCTTAACTTCATGCAAAGGTGGAGACAATGCTTAGTCTCATGCAGGGGAAGGCAATGCTTAGCCTTATACAATTAAGGAGGCAGGGCTTAGCCGCATGCAAAAAAGAGACAATGCTTAGTCTCATGCAGGGGAAGGCAGTTCTTAGACTTATGTAATTAAAGAGGTGGGGCTTAGCCTCATGCAAGATAGATACAATGCTTAGTCTCATGCAATGAACAGATAATAAGTAGTGGCAGAGTATTTCTTAGCAAGAAATGTGTTTGCGCTTGGCAGCTTTGTCGTTATGAAGACAGTGATTCTGCGGTGTGCCCGAATTTGAGAATATTTCTTGTTCCTGCATCCAAAGGACAATCGTGAGTTTTACGGGGGAAGGTTGGTTCATGCCTCTGCCTGCCTGCTTTTATTTGCTTTGTATCAAAGTCCTTCTTGAGTTACCACGGGTAGCATCTGGCTGTTTCTTAAAAATAAAGTTTTCAAAAATGTGCGTGCATATGATGAATGTAGTTATTTAAAATACATTAGTATGCAATATCGGATAAATTATATGAACCAATGAATTTGACACTTTAGAGACACTGCGACTTCTTTAGAATTTTGAGGGTCCTCCTCAAAATTCTGCCCCAGTTTACTTAGGCGATTCTCTGACTATTCTGCATATGATGACGTTGGCTGGACTTGCTCCGGAATTTTGAGGGTCCTCCTCAAAATTCTGCCCCAGTTTCTGGTTGTGGGGAAAATGAAAATTTTATTGAATTGTGACCAAACCCACAGGGCTGCCTACGTATCCCCTCTTAAACAGGAATCACGTCGAGCGTAGTTCAATTACATCAGATGAAGAAATGCGAACATTCTAAACATAATATCTTTTGACTGCATCTGAGTTAATAGGCTTTGACCAAATCTCTCCATCCATTTCTGCGAGTATGAGTGCTCATCCCGTTAGTACTCTGTGAACCATGTAGGGTCCTAGCCAATTGGGTGAAAATTTTCCTTTGGCTTCATCCTAATGCGTGAAGATCCGCTTCAGCACCAGCTGCCCCGGTGCGAACTGTCTAGGTTTAACCCTTTTGTTGAAAGCTCTGGACATCCTATTCTGATAGAGTTGATGATGACACACTGCATTCATTCTTTTTCCGTCAATGAGAGCTATTTTTTCATAACGGCTTCTTATCCATTCTGCATCACTGAGTTCAGCTTCTTGTATAATTCTTAACGAAGGAATTTTAACCTCGACATGAATGGCAGCTTCGGTACCGTAGACCAAAAAATAGGGAGTTGCCCTGGTTGATGTGCGAACTGTGGTACGGTACCGCAATAAGGCAAATGGTAACTTCTTGTGCCATTGCTTGTGTTTGTCTACCATCTTCCTCAGTATTTTCTTGATATTCTTGTTTGCTGCCTCCACGGCTCCATTCATTTGAGGCCTGTATGCTGTGGAATTCTTGTGCTTGATTTTAAAGGTCTCGCACATAGCTTTCATTAGGTCACCGTTGAGATTGGCAGCATTGTCGCTGATGATGGACTCTGGAACCCCGAATCGGCAAACAATATGATCTCTGACGAAATCTGCGACGACTTTCTTGGTTACAGCATTGTAGGATGCAACTTTGGCCCATTTTGTGAAGTAGTCTATGGCCACTAAAATAAACTTGTGCCCATTTGAAGCGGCGAGCTTGATTTGTACAATGACGTCCATTCTCCAAGCGGCAAAAAGGTCAAGGTGCACTCATTGTATTGAGTTCATTTGGCGGCACCCGTATCATATCTGCATGTATTTGGCACTGATGACATTTCTGGACATACCTGATGCAGCCTGTTTCCATAGTCATCCAAAAATAACCTACCCTCAGTATCTTCTTGGCTAAAACGAAACCATTCTTATGTGGTCCGCAAGTTCTAGAGTGTATCTCTTCGAGCAGTTTGGAAGCTTCCTTGACGTCAACACACCATAATAACCCTAGGTCTGGAGTCCTTCTATATAGAATTCCTCTACTTTGGAAGAAATGGTTGGACAATCTTCGGAGCGTGCGTTGTGTATTATGATTTGCATGCTCAGGGTACTCTCCTTCTGCCAAGTACTCCTTGATATCATGGAACCATGGATTCCCGTCGGCTTCTTCTTCAACATGAGCGCAGTAAGCTGCTGATTATGAATCCTTACCGGAATGGGGTCGATGAAATTCTTGTCTGGATGCTGTATCATGGAGGACAAATTAGCCAATGTGTCTGCAAACTTATTCTTGATTCTCGGGACATGTCTAAACTCTATATTTGTGAACCTCTTTATCATCTCTTGCACATGATATAGTTATGGTAATATCTTGGTGTTCTTTGTAGCCCATTCTCACTACACCTGATGCACCAGAAGATCTGAATCACCAATTACCAGTAATTCCTGGATATTCATGTCAACGGCCAAATTGAGCCCCAATATGCAAGCCTCATATTCTGTCATGTTATTGGTGCACGAAAATCTGAGTTTCGCGGATACCGGATAATGTTGACCTGTTTCTGACACCAAAACGGCTCCAATACCCACTCCTTTGAATTTTGCGACTCTGTCAAAAAACATTCTTCATCCGTCGTAGGCTTCAGCGATATCTTCTCCTACGAATGATATTTCTTCATCAGGAAAATACATTTTTAGTTGTGCGTATTCTCCTCCTACAGGATTTTCCGCAAGATGACCCACTAATGCTTGTCCCTTAACCGCCTTCTGAGTCATATAGACGATGTCGAATTCACTCAACAATATCTGCCATTTTTCCAGCTTCCCTGTAGGCATGGGTTTCTAGAAGATGTAGTTCAGAGGATCCATCCTTGATATGAGATATGTGGTATATGCACAAAAGTAGTGCCTCAGTTTCTGGGCTATCCAGATCAAAGCACAGCAGGTGCGTTCCAGCAAATAATACTGTGCTTCGTAGGGTGTGAACTTCTTACTCAGATAGTATATGGCATTTTCTTTCCTTACTGTCTCATCGTGTTGTCCCAAGACATAACCAAAAGCCCCATCTAATACGGAGAGATAGAGTAGCAGTGGTCTACCAGGTTCTGGTGGGACCTGGACTGGCGGTGTGGACAAATATTCTTTGATTCTATCAAAAGCTTTCTGGCAGTCTTCAGTCCAACTGGTTGCAGCATCCTTCTTTAACATTTTGAAAATCGGCTCACAGATCACGGTTGATTGTGCTATGAAGCGGCTGATGTAATTAAGACGTCCCAATAAGCTCATCACGTCTTTCTTGTTCTAGGGAGGTGGCAAATCCTGGATAGCCTTGACTATTTCGCGGGATTCAATTTCAAATTATACCTCCGAAGCCGATCAAAATATTTCTTCAAATCTACTATGTGATATGTACTCTTGTTGGATTTGATGATGACGTCATCCACATATACCTCTATCTCCTTGTGTATCATGTCATGGAAAATAGTTGTCATGGCCCTTATATAAGTGGCCCCAGCATTATTCAGACTAAACGGCATCATTTTATAGCAGTACACCCCCCACAATGTAATAAAATCTATCTTTTCGGCATCCTGTTCATCCATCAGATATGATGATATCATACAAATCAATCCACAAAGGACTGGAATTCATGCTTGGCGCAGTTGTCGATCAGTATGTGTATGTTGGGTAACGTGAAATAATCTTTGGGACTTGCTCTATTTCGGTCCCGATAATCGACGCATACTCTGACTTTCCCATCCTTCATCAGAACTGGCACGATGTTAGCCAACCAAGTTGGATATTCAACCACTCTAAGAACCTTAGCTTTGATCTGCTTGGTGACTTCTTCTTTGATTTTAAAACTCATAGCTAGCTTGAACTTTCTAAGCTTCTGCTTTACCGATGGACACATTGGATTGGTATGTAGCTTATGAGCCACTATAGATGTGCCCAAACCAGTCATATCATCGTAAGACCATGCAATAATATCCTCATATTCTTTCAGGAAACAGGTCTATTCTTCTTTTTCTGATGGTAACAAGTGAATGCTTATGCGAGTTTCTTTGACTGTTTCTGAATCTATCTCCCAAATTGACTATCTCAGTTTCGTTTAGCTTGGACTTAGGCTTGTTCTCAAAATCTTCAACTTCTCTAACAATTTCCTCGAGTATAATATCCTCTTCTTCTATCTCTTTCGAGTCACTATCCTTATGTTGCGTTGTCTCATTACATGTCACAGTTGTTGGTTCATCACAATAAGAAATAGTAATGTTGTAGAGAGAAAAATGTAGAGAATAGTAATAAATAATAAAATAGAAAAACCATTGATAATTATCAAGATGTCAAACAAAAGCTATTTTTAATGACTCAAACAAATGTTTCAAAAACAAAATACTGAAAATGTTTTTAAAATGCTCATAAGAATTGTTTTCAAAATAAATGACATTAGCAGCCAGGCTACCCCGGAACTCGGCGCGCCCTTGATGGTGTGGCAGTCCAGTTCCTGAGAATAGCTCCATTCTCTACTGTCTGGATGATGAGGCCTTCTTCCTCCTCCTCCTCAACTATTACACTGCAGTCTATGTCTTCATCTTCCAGGAATAGATTCCTTTAACCAACTAGCGCTTCATCTTCTTCGGATCCCCACATCATATCAGCTTGATGGAAGGATTGGCTCAAATGTAGTATCGGCTGCTCGAGAGGGTAATAAGAACCACGCCATGGTGGTGACCAATTCTGATACTCGTGCCAGGTGTATTGGTATCCCAGTCCAAAGGTCGTGTCGTGACGTTTTAACTGTATTAATTTGGTGATCCCTTGGAGATTCTTGCCAAAACACTTGTTGGGTTCATACCCTGTCCATGCCAATATGCTTTCTATTTTGCTCTCCACCATTTGTCCTTCTCGATCGCATTAGCACGCTCAATGCAATGGTAAGACTCTCCCCCTAACTTCCTTCTATTCTCCATAACCGGGGCAGTCTGGTTGGTGTAAATAGGGTTACTCCCGTCTCCATGAATGATCACCTCCTGATGATTCCATTCGAACTTCATAGCCTGATGCATGGTAGACGCTACAGCCCCAGCGGCATGTATCTAAGGTCATCCCAATAGCATATTGTATGAAGCGGATATGTCGAGCACTTGGAATTCAACATCAAACCAAGTTGGACCCATTTGTAAGCAGAGGTTGGTTTCTTCGATTGGGTCCCTTTGAGACCCATCGAATGCTTTTACGTTCATAGTTCCTGCTCCTATCTCATGCAAACATTTACCTAACCTCTTCAAAGTAGTCAACGGGCAGATGTTGAGACTTGAACCCCCATCTATAAAGACCCTGGCAATGAATTTGTCTTCGCACTATACTGTGATATGCAATGCCCTGTTATGGCTTAACCCATCCGGTGGCAATTCATCATCGTGGAAAGTGATCTTATGGCTTTCCAATACTTGTCCTACCATGTTGGCCATCTCTCCACTGGTAATGTTGTTGGGTGCATAAGCCTCATTCAACAATTTCATCAACGCGTTCCTATGTGCCTCAGAATTCTGCAGTAGTGATAGAATGGATATCTGAGCAGGGGTTTTGTTCAAATGATCAACCATAGAATACTCCCTTGCTTGCAACTTTCTCTAAAGATCATCTGGGCCCGATTTCAATGATAGGCTGCCTGGAAGCGGCTTCTTTACTTGTTCCCCCCAAATGCCCGGGCGTGTAAACCCTATCGGTTCTACTCATACCTTGTGCTGCACCAGCTTCTTCCATTTCCCCATTTCCTTTCCTTCTCGCTTCTGTAGTATAGTCCCAAGGCACATCATTGGAATTAAAGGATGGTGTGGATGCTACCGTTACGGTGAATGGTGTGGTCACTTCTACTTCGAACAGAATTGGCGTGGCTGAGGGCGTTTTTACTTCAACCTCAAACGGAGTCGGTTCGGCTACCTCAACTTCAATCGGTGACTGTATCTATACCAAAATAGGCGTGAGAGTGACTGGAGGCATTTTGTGATCATCCTCTACTCGAATGAGCTCAATTGACCCCTCCGGGTCCCGTTCTTCATCAGTTTCTATAACATTTACCCCCTCGCCCCTATGATCCAGGAGGGGATTGTTGCGGATGTTAGGTGCAGTCTCCTTTTCATGTATAACTTTGGTATCAATCAGTGTCTGGATCTTATCCTTCAGAGTGCAGCATTCATCAATAGTGTGACCCTTCATGCCCGAATGGTAGGCACGTGTCTTATTCGGATTGACCCATTGAGAGGAATTTTCCATGGCGACAACGGGAATGGGAGTGACATAACTGGCAGCTTTCAATCTCTCATACAACTGGTCAATAGGTTTGGCAATAGGAGTGTATTGTCTGGGCAGCCTACGGTCAAAATCTGGCCTGGGTTTTTGGTAGGTTTGGCGGGCTGGTTGTGAGTGGTAATATGTTGGCTGAGTGTGGTAAGTGTGGTAGGCGGTAGCAGGTTGTTGATATCTAGAAGGTGAAGGCTGATATGTGGGTGGAGGTGTTTGGTATGTGATAGGAGACTTCGGACCTTGGGCTACCATCACAGTCCCTACTTCCTTCTTTTTAGATATACCCCCCGACTGCAAGGCTTTGTTCGTAGCCTGGGGTGCCTCGAAATTTGTTACCATCCCGCTTTTGATTCTCTCTTCTATTCTTTCTCCCAATTTGAGGATGTCGGAGAATTTATGATTTTCAATAACCATCAACCTCCTATAATATTGCGGATCCTGGGCCCGAACAAAGAATTTGTTCATTTGTTCTTCTTCCAATGCCGGCCTCACTTTTGTAGCCTTTGATCTCCACCGAGTAGCATACTCACGGAAAGTTTCTGTCAGCTTCTTCTTAAGATTCTGGATATAGAAGATGCCTGGTGCATTCTCTGTGTTGAATCTGAACCGATCTATAAAATCTGACATCAACTTACCCAATTAATCCACTTCTTTGGATTTTGACTGATGTACCAGGATAGGGCGTCTCTAGTGAGTCTCCTCATGAACAACTTCATGCGGATTATTTCATCTTTACCAACCCATATGAGTTTGTTGCAATACGTCCTTAGATGTACCTTTGGATCACCTGTCCCATCGAACATTTCTCACTTAGGAGGTTTTAACCCTCTGGCAATTCTATGTCCAATTGAATACATAAATCCTCATAGTTCAAACCTTCGATGACTTTACCACCTTCGACACCTTGGACTCGACTTGTAAGCTTCTTAAGTTCCTCCGCCATGTTCTTGATGAACAGGTCCTTCTCGGAGGATTCTGGTGTGTACGGGGTTTATTGTGAAATGTGGGGTAAGGTTTCTACGTATTTGGGGTTACTTTGGTGGAATCCAAGGATTTGGGTAGAGTGGTGATCATTGGTTGAGTTCTGGGGATCAGGAGTAGGTTGTGGGGCATTTTGAGGAGTGTGGTAGGTGATAGTTTGTGGGTACTGGGTCGGATGATGATGATGCTGTGGAGGATTAGGATTTTGGGGAGGCATGGCATATTGATGAGGTGCGAGAGGATCTTGCGGGTGTTGGTTCTGTGTGTTTTGAGGAGGTGTTGGGTTTTGCGCATTTTGTTCGTTGATGTCGGGAACATTCAGGGTAAGGGAAATGTTTGCCAAGTTACGGACCTGCACAAGTTCCCTTTGTAACTCCAGTATCTTTTGCTCTAACCGTAAAACCAAGTCATTCTGCGCTAGAGTATTTCGACCATCTGAAGTTTCGACATTCTCGGCATGCGCAGCATTGTCTTTCATGATACCACTCATATCGTCCATCTTAGCGTTTCCTTTGTTCTTGGGATAACTTGGAGGAGGAGGAGGTGGAGGACCTCTAGATCTGGTATGATATGCTGATGATGCCAGTATGCACGAACCAACCTTAGGGGATGGGAATAAATAAAGAAACGAAGAAAAATAAAAGGTAAATAAGTCAGTAAAGAGTATTAAAAGGATATTTATGATATTTAAACACGTATTGCGGAATTCGCGTCCTAATTTGGGGACCTCATCGTGCCCGAGGTAGGCCTAGCGACATATAGCTTTGGAGAAAACTCAATGCCGATAACTGCATCATTTCATTAATATGATAAATAGACCAAATCTCTACTAAAACGACAATAATTATAAAGAGTCACTAGTGGCATTTGCCTTATTACAATAAAATTCTAAAACGAATCTAGAAAACATCATTCCTAATCTACTCGGTCCCAGAGGGACCTTCTCCAAGCTTGGCCTTCTTAGCCCCGTCAATCAGATTCCCCAGGTCGCGCATGTCCAACAGCAGATACGCCCTTGCTAGATGTCCTCCTTTGTTGCGCTCTGCGTTCTGACAATCCGAGACCCTTTTCCTCATCTTTCCGTCAAGTTCCATCAAACCCTGCTCCAAATACTCCAACCTTTTTGTTGATTTAGTAGCGATTCCCCTCCATTCATTGATTGCTTCCATGTCCACTTTATGTTGTTCCAAATGCCAAACGCCTGGCCTCATATTCAATGACCCTTTTGCGCAACCTCATGTATTTGACTTGTGCTTCCGCAACGTCGTCTATGACCCTATTTCTCAAATCAACCCTTGGCTTGACCTCTCCTACTATGTCATCGACCAACCAGGATGGGTAGAAGTACACATGGCCGACATGATACCTGTCTGGCTCGATGGTATCTTTCTGCACAATAATCTTTTGATGCCACATGTGTTGTGCCTCAAAATTGAATGGAATGGCATTCCCTTGGAAGTCTGCTTTGTAATGAACCATTTTGGAAACTCGTGGTATACCCTGTTTTCTCCCAGCTTGCCTTATGACTCTGATAGCAGCATAAGGATAAATTCCCCTTAATCCGATTAGCACTAGATGAGGAACATCTCTAGACCTGATGATGCATTCACTACTAGGGAACCACTTGAACATCCAATGTACCTTATCATCAGTCAAATTGCTAAAGAAATGTACCCAGCTCACAGCGTTTCCCAGATGTGCAAACCTGTCTGGGATAAAAGTCATTCTCTTCGGATTGTGATAAGCTATGTGGTCATTCCATGGTCGTCGTGGAAATTCTTGACGGTATTGTCCTCTCTGAAGGTGTTCCAACAACCATATTTGCTGCAATAGATTGCAACCCTCGAAATGCCTATATCTCTTTTTGCAATGGTCTAAAGCTCGGTACATCTCATCCACGATCATTGGGACAATAGTGTAAGTTTGCCCCTCAATTCCTCTTGTTAGGGTCTTAGTGACCATAGCTAGGCGAGTGCGGATCCTTTCTCCTTGTATCGGAAATATCAGCATCCCCAGAAAATAGACAATGAATATAAAAACCCGGCGGTAAGTCCAACCCAAAGAAGTGATGGCAATTCATCATGGTAAAGACGATATGTCTTGCTGTGACCATAACGCTCATAAAGGAAGTCGAATGGTATGTAAGATTTCTTTAGACATACTAACTCATCATTTTTCCTGAAACCCATCATTTTTACAAAACCCCGAGAAGTACGGTTTTTCGGTACCAACAAGCTAGGACTATCCCATGGGAGCCCAGCGAAGCCTCCTATTTCCTCTAGAAGGGGAGTCATTTCTATATCACCAAAATAGCAGACGGCCCTCTTCTCATCCCAGAACATGGTGGCAGCCTCAATTAACACATTGTTCGGCTGAATATCTAACAAAGAAGGTAAATTCCCGAGAACTCTTTTCACATGGTTTTTGTCACTTCGCGAGAGATTTTCCCACCAATCTAGCAACAAAGGTGGGATACTTCGAACCATGCCGAACCTGGGGACTTTGTGCCCCATTTCTGCAAAACAAATAAAGTTAGCCCTTTTCCTCTCCGGATTTGACTATTTACACATTAATGATTAGCATATCGGAACGTTTTTCTCCAAATAATACACATATCATGATTGTACCCATTGGAATTTAAGGCAATCCTGGCGGGCTTTGGACAAGGCTTGCCTTAGAGAGTTATTACACGGACACTGTTCTAACCCATACTAGGTTTATACATGATGCATGCATAGTTAATATTAGAGTGAGGGTTTCTAGAAGAGTCTAGACCGGTACCCTCAAGTGGATAACTTGAGAGGGGAAGGCACAGAACCGTCGATTGCACCGATGATCGACTAGTTTTACCGCAAATAAGCCTTTCCAAATTTAAAAGGGTGATTTAGGAAGAGCGCGGACACTCATCAAGCACCGCTATGGTATTAATTATGCACGAGTGGAATATGATGTGGATCATGCTTTATGTAAAAATAAAACATCACGTTGTCAAGTATTTTGCATGATAAAGACAATAAACGCAGTATTAAATGAAGCGTAAAGACATAAAAAGAACGGAAAATAAGGAAGAAGTTAGTTCGCGCAATGTGAAAGAATTGCAATAAAGCAAGCAAGGGGGTAGGGGTAAGGAGAGACATGATATAGCAAATTCAAAAAAAGATTCGGAGCAGGTGAACATGACTAGAAAATAAAGGAAAACGCACATTGTAACCAAATTAAGCAAATATTTGCATATTAATACAAATTCAAAATAGAGGGAAATAGGGGAAAGGGTGTGCATGTAGCAATAAAAGGGAAACGGGAGCGGGATATTCATGTAACAGCAAAATAACAAAGACACGCTTATCAGAGAAGACTAATTCATATAGATCAAGTTCGTTATGGTAAGAGCATAAAATATCCCCAGCAGAGTCGCAAATCAGGTTTCGACACATGACAACTCTTTTAAAGGAAGGGGTTAAAATAGTGAGTCACCACCTAATGGGGTTGAGGTGCGTTAGGGCACCTATTTGCAAGTAAATATGGTTTAACCAGTTTGCATCACCAAAGATCGGGTAAGGGCTCAAATTACCTCGAGGAGAAGGTGTTAGGCATTCCTTGAGGTCCACAACTGTGGGTCCCGGCCGAAACTCAATTTATATGAATTAGTCCAAAATAAAGAGAAAAATACAAGAAGTTGGCCAATTATTATCAGAAACCTACTAATAAACAAAATAATTGATTTTAAGACAACATGGGGGGTCCTAAGTGTTTTTAGCCTAAAGGATCACCCCGTGCAACATAAATAATACATCGTAATTCCCTCGAGATGGGGTGTTACTCGTATTATTCTGCGGGAACAGGCTATCATCTCCTGCTACCCGTGTACTACCCGTCCCATGCCTATGGTCCAGGAGGCGTTTGGACCTCTATTTTGGGTGGTTCTAGACCTAACTTAGGTTGCTCAAAATGAGATAAACTAGGTGACATACAAAACAAGTTGGACTTCATGTAAAAGCAAATAAGGGCTCAAGTTAGCCTCCATGCTTTAGACAACAAATGCACGTAAATAAATTAGGCGTTTGATAGTTTCAGCATTGAGACTAGTTAAAGTCATTAAGCCCTATAGACATGTTTTCTATGTGACCTAGGAATTCAAACACGTAGGCAGTTTCAGATGAGAAGTACCATTTTAGATATAATTCCTAAGTGACTACACAGTTGCCCACTTATTACAAGTTATAAGCGACTAAACCAATAGACATGATATTTAGGTGATTTTCGCAATAGTTGGCAGTGATAACTACGGGAGATATTCAGAATTACTTAGTTTGATCCTATAGACGTGCTCTCTAATAGTGGCAACGAAACACTGTTGAAAGTTCAGTTTCACACTTAAAAGGGAGTTGGGTTACCCTATAGGCATGATTTCTACAATTAGCGATTGAAACTGGTTTTAGCTCCTATAGGCATGTTTCCTAAGTGAGCAATTATAACAACAACACATTAATCAATTAAAACCTTATAGGCATGATTTCTAAAAGTGCAGATTTGTAGAGCATAAAGCTAACATGACCCTATGGTCATAGACTGAAACATTGATCACTTTATTCCCTATAGGCATGATATCTAGCAAGACATATAGAAGCAAAATACATTAAGTGAATGAAACACTTAGGACCAATAGGCAAGTTATCTAACAGCATATAGGAGCAGAACATGTTTGAGCAAGTTAACCCCTATAGGCAGGATTTCTACCCGTTCATGCAAAGTGAGAATAAACCCATTTTCTTAATTTTACTAACACCACAATTGTTATTACAACATTATTACAGTTCCAATGAATGAAATAAATTACAAAGTTACAAAATAATTATAGTGAGCCTAAGGCAGGCCCAAAAATATACCCATCCAGGCCAGGCCTCAACCTCAAGTCCACATAGTTTTATGACACTTTAGAAGTAAAATCTTCATTTACATAAAGCAGCCAGAAACCAGTTGATTCAGCTAGTAGGTAAAAAGGCAAAGTTGAGCAATTAGGAAGGTGGCAAAGAACCAGGACCCTAGTGTGTCAAAGTTCCCAAGGGCTTCAAGAACCCAGGGCAGTGCTCACACTAGGGAGGTTAATAGAGGACATTCAAGGAATGACTAAGGACCAAATCTTAGTGTGTCAGCGTTCACAAGGATCTCAATTGGACCTGAGCAGTGCTCACACAAGGAAGGTTGATGATAGAACCTAGGTAGCCTTGGCTTTCAGCCTGGCTAAGAATGAGAGCTAAAAAAAGTCCAAGTAATAAGTGAAGTAAACCAAGGTTGAGAGACAAAACTAAGGGATACAGACATAGTCAAGTTGCATATATAGCAGATAGTTGAACAAGTCATAGAGTTTAAGAACAAACTTAGCAAAGATTTAGAAAATAGGTTCAACACTTAGTGCATAAACAGTCCTACATTAGCAAAGTCAAGGGAAGAACAGGTTTGCAGGATCGATGAAAAGTATCATACACAACTCATAATACAAAAGAAACTAAGTATAAGTCCGAGTGTTATGAAACAGTCACACTAATTTGGTGGCAGAACTACATTTAGGCATGATGGGGAAACAGATTACTACGACTACTAGTGAATCGGGAGAGCAAAAACATGATAAAGGGGCATATTGATAGAGAACTAGTCGTGATTGACAGGATTAAAACATGCTACATAAGCAAGATATAACCACAGAAATTCAGAATAAACTTGTTCCATAAAATAGATGTAAACATTCATGTTTTGAACACAATTGACTAGTCGACTAAAGGGGATACAAATTATGCAACTAAAGCATGTGCACACAATAGAGTTGATAGCCTAAACCAAAATAAGACACCACAGAGATGCTTACAAGTGCAAAGATCCCAAACAGTAGTAACACATTGAGAAGAATCTAATTTACTCGAATCAAGTTTAGGCATGCTTTGAGCAGTTAAACGAAAATACAAGAAAGAACAAAAGTCCACAGTGTTCTGAACATCAATGAGAAGCAAGAGCCCAGAATTTAGTGTCCTTGGCTTTCAGCCGGCCAAGAACCAAAGTATAGAACGAGATAATGAAGAAATAACATAATAAAGCTTTAAATTTAGTGAGATTATAGCGACTCAAAGTGTGTCCTAAAAGGGAAATGGGGGAGGGGTTTATATAGTGACAAAAATCGAACGAGTAAACAAGGAAAACAAATTATTTGGACGCAAATAAAAGAGAGAGAAAATATTCCGGAATCAATTAGAAACAGTTTTAGGGCATAAATCAAAGGGGTTTAGTAAATCAATAGGGAAAAACACAAATAATACCAAAAATACCAAAAATCATTTAGAGTCAAATTTAAGCAAATGAATAAAGTAGAAAATAGGGAAACATAAGGAAAAAGAGTAGTCAAACACAGAAAAGGAAAAGTATCAGTTAAGAATCGGTAAGAAACAAAGGAGAATTCAAACCCTAGTTGACAGAAGTCGAAGATTGGCCGAATTCTCGGCTAATAGGAACCATATAGCCATGGTCGTGCTGTATATGGACTAAATATTATCCAGATTCAAACGGTTGAAGCTAATATCCCTTAATTCGGAGATTTACACTTGCCAAAATAGAGCAAGTACTTATGTAATACCAAAATCGGGTAAGAAACGATGAGACAGAGCATGAATTGAATGGGAATCATAGAGTGATTCCATATTGAAGTTGGACTTTGGATATAATAAGAGAGACAACTGCTAGGGTTTGACAGGAGAGGAGAGAAGAGAGGATTTAGGGGCGGCGGCTGGTGATAATGATTAGGGTAAGGGGGTGCTTAGGGTAATTAAAAAGGAGGGAGTAATGTGGGTCGTTGATCTCTGAGATCAACGGCCACGATTAGAAGGGGTCTTGGGTCGGGTTGGGTTAGATCGGTCGCGACTGGGTTGTGGGGTTGGGTTAATTGATTGGGTTGGGGGTTATTTGGGCTAGGGTGTTAGATTTTGGGCCAGTAATTGGTCCGAAAATAGGTAGGATTTTAGGCTAGTTTTTAAATACACAATATTTAATAAATAAATAATTTATAAAAGTAATTAATAAATAACAAAATATTATTTGTGCACTAAAATGATTAAAGTAATTACTTAACATTATAAAAATATAACAATTTATTTTTTGCATAAATAATGTAATTATACATGAATATGGGCTATTATTGCAAAAATATGCAATTAGCCTAAAAATGCAGTAAAATATTTAAAAACATACATGTTGGTGTAAATGATAAGTTTGGATGATTAAATCATCATAAAAAAAATAATTTGAAGGATAATTACTGGGTATAAAAATGCGGAAATAAATTGATTTAAAGCCTTTAAAAATTATGGAAAATTATGAAAAATACTTGTATATGCTTATAAACTAAATGATGATGCATATGTACTATTTTGAAAGTGTGTGTATATATATATATATAAAATATGAGGGAAAAATTGGGTATCAATATCAGTGTTGTTCATGAAGAAGAAGGAACGTTCGATGAGGATATGTATAGATTATCAAGAACAAGTATCCGTTGCCGAGGATTAATGACTTATTTGATCAACTTCAGGGTGCTAAAGTAAGTTTCTATTGGAGATGATGGGGCGTTGAGGATGCAGGGTTGTATTTGTGCGCCCAATGTGGATAGGCTTCATGAGTTGATTCTTGAGGAGGCCCACAATTCGCGGTATTCCATTCATCTGGGTGCTGCAAAGATGTATCGAGATTTGAGGCAGCATTATTGGTGGAGAAGAATAAAGAAAGATATAGTTGCGTATGTTGCTTGGTGTTTGAATTGCTAACAGGTGAAGTACGAGCATCAGAGGCTTGGCGGTTTTCTTCAGAGACTTGAGATTCCCGAGTGAAAGTGGGAGCGTATTACCATGGATTTCGTTGTTGGGCTCCCATAGACTTTGATGAAATTTGACGCAGTATGGGTCATTGTGGATAGGTTGACCAAGTTGGCGCACTTCATTCCGTTGGCATCTACTTATTCTTCAGAGCAGTTGGCTGAGATCTATATCCGCGAGATTGTTTGTCTTCACGGTGTACCTGTGTCCATTATTTCTAATCAGGGCACGCAGTTTACATCGCACTTCTGGAGGGCCGTACAACGCGAATTAGGCACACGAGTTGAATTGAGTACAACATTTCACCCTTAGACAGACGGATAGTCCGAGCGCGCCATTTAGATATTAGAGGATATGCTTCGCGCCAGTGTTATAGATTTTGGGGGTTCTTGGGATTAGTTCTTGTCGCTTACGGAGTTTGCCTACAACAACAACTACCAATCGAGTATTCAGATGGCTCCTTTTGAGGCCTTATATGGGAGGCGGTGTTGTTCTCTAGTTGGTTGGTTTGAGCCGGGAGAGGCTCGGTTGTTGGGTACCGATTTGGTCTAGGATGCTTTAGAAAAGGTCAAGATGATTCAGGATCGACTTCATACAACTCAGTCTAGGTTGAAGAGTTATGCCGACTGGAGAGTCTGTGATGTTGCACTCATGGGTGGAGAGAGGGTTTTGCTCCGGGTTTCACCCATGAAGGGTGTGATGAGATTCGAGAAGAAAGGAAAGTTGAGCCTTAGGTATATCAGACCCTTTGATATTCTTCAGAGAGTTGGTGAGGTGGCCTACAATCTTGCATTGCCACCTAGCATATCACCAGTTCATCTGGTGTTCCATATCTCCATGCTCCGGAAGTATCACGATGATCCATCCCATGTATTAGATTTCAGCTCTGTCCAATTGGACAAGAATTTAACTTGCGAGGAGGAGCCGGTGGCCATTCTAGCATGGCAGTCCAGAAGGTGAGGTCTAAGAGTTATCCTTCTATTAGAGTTCAGTGGAGAGGTCAGCCGATCGAGGCAGCTACGTGGGAGTCCGAGTCCGATATGCGGAGTAGATACCTACACCTATTCACCAGTCCAGATACCTTTCTATGTTCGTTCAAAGACGAACGTTTGTTTTAGAGGTGGAGAATGTGATGACCCGATTGGTCATTTTGAGTGGAGAGGTCAGCCGATCTAGCCCTTATTTCCGTATTCCGAGATATCAATTAGATCCATTTAATATTTTTCGATTTGCGTGCACAGTCCGTGTCCTTTTCCGGAAAGTTTTTATGTAAAAAATTGAAGAAAATATAAATTTTAGCTTTAAAATAATTTGAGTTGACTACGGTAAATATTTTGTATAAACGACCCCGGATCGATATTTTAACGATCCCGGTGGGTCCGTATCGTGATTTTGGACTTGGGCGTATGCCCGTAATTGAATTTGAAAGTCCCTAACTTGATTTGATGCGTCAGGTCCTTCACGATCGCGTTAGGTCCTTTGCAAACGCGAAGAAGATCTGACGCCAGCGATTTAAAACATCCCAAAATTGGGATTTAACCCATTTCTCACCATTTTCAAGTTTGAGCTCGGCCTGGAGGCGATTTTGTAAAGGTTTTTTAACTTAACTTCATAGGTTAGTAGATTTTAACTTGTTTCCTTACATTTCCATGAACACCTATTGATTTTAACCTTTTAATCTATGTTTTTTTATGGTAGAAATTAGGGATTTAGGTAAAAATTAGGGATTGTGAGAAATTGAAATTTAGACCTCAAATTGAGGTAGAATTTTAAAACTAATCACATAACCGGGCTCAGGGGTGAATGGGTAATTGGATTTTTGTCTGAATCCCGGGTTTTGACCAAGTGGGCACGGGGTTAATATTTTTTCAAAAATCATTAAAGATTGAATCACTCGCGGGTAGTTTCTAAAACTTATTTTGAATTGTTTGAACTATATTTGGTTAAATTTGATTGGTTTGGAGGCTAATTCTATAGGAAAAGTCGTGGTTGAGTATTGATTTGGTTCCGGAGTGAGGTAAGTGTTGTGGTTAACCTTTACATGAGGGATTAGGACTTGTAGGTCTATTTGCTGTGTATTTTATGTGTGGGGACGACGTATATGTGAGGTGACGAGTACCAATGCGCTGTCATTGGGTTAAAGCATGCGGGTGGAAATTTTTTCTTTGTATTATATTGTTTCATTAATTATGTTATCCATGCTTAGGTTAGATTATTACTTCCTTAATTATGTTATCCATTTTATTCATATTATTACATGGTGATGACGAGAGCAAAAGCACGAAGGGTGTTGACGTGCCATTTCATTCATATTATTATATAGTGAGGACAAGAGTAAAAGCATGAAGGGCGATGTCATGCCATTATATTCATGATATTTTCATGGTGAGGACGAAAGTAAAAGCACGAAGGGTGATGCCGTGTCATTTTCATAAAATTGATTAATTGATTCTCGGTTTTGGTGATTTACTTGGTTATATTGTTGCTTAATTCGAAAGATGTTATTTTGTGATTTCGTACTTGCCGTGTTTATGATATTTTCCCTTTTTGCATGTACCCTCCCAGTTAGAATTATCATTTTGTTGTTATTTTGCTGCTTTATATATACTTGTACAGATTTTATTACGTAGGTGACTTGTCATAGTCTTTTCACTACCTCATTCAGGTTAGGCTCGACACTTACAAAGTATTGGGTCGGTTGTACTCATACTACACTTCTGCACTTCTTATGCAGATACTGGTATTGGTCCCAGTGGTGCTTGATGTGCGTCGGCTCGGATCACTTTCATACGGAGACTCGAGGTAGATCTGCTGGTGTTCGTAGACCTTGAAGTCCCCTTCCATTGCCCACTTTTACTGTATATCTCTTTCAAACAGTTGTATTTATTTCAGACCATATTTGTAGACTTCTAGCTGCTCGTGTACTCGTGACTCCTGATTTCTAAGAGTAGTTATTATCACGTTCACTGTATTAGATTTGGCATTTTTTTCTCGTTGAATATCATTTTCTTGTTTTTAACTGTTAAAATTGGTTAATTAATTATTTCATGTCGGCTTGCCTAGGAAGTGGATATAGGCACCATTACGACCCCGAGGTTGGGATTTCGGGTCGTGACAAGAAAGCACTCACTACTTATCACAAGCTCCCAACACTACTTATTTATTAAAGCAATATGTTGTTGTTTCCTAGTCTAACCTAAAAGACAAGTAGAAAAAAGATAACCTAATTAAGAAGAAAACACACTATTAGAAAGGCTTTTTATATCTATATGATAAAACATCTTAGGATATCCCTGATCATGTCACAACTTAAATCTCACATGTTGTGATAGCGCCTATCGCAATACTAGGCAAGCCGACAATCACGATAAACCATGCATCCTTTAAGTTTGAAAACATAATAAAATAAGTTAAAGAGTTAAATCTCATAAATACAAATACGAAAATACCGCGACTCAATACAATATTCCCCAAAAATCCAGGTGTCACTAAGTACATGAGCATCTAAATAACAACATAGTCTCACTGCTAAATACACTGTCTAGGAAGGTAGAGCAGTATTAACAAAACTAAAAGGTAAAGGAGGAGAGTCAAGGTCTGCGGGAGCCAAAGCAGCTACCTCAAGAATCTCCGAACTGATAAAGCACCAAAATCAGCAACCACCGTACCCAGAAGTACCTAGATCTGCACACGAAGTGCAGAGTATAGTATGAGTACAACTGACCCAATATACTCAATAAGTAACAAGACTAACCTTGGGCTGAAATCAGTAACGAGTTGAACAAGTACAGTCCAAATATTGAAATAACAGTAAAGAAATGTAGGCATGCTTTCAAGTTCAACAGTTAAAGCTCAAGCAGGTAAAATATGCCAAGTGTAACTGAAATGAGGAATGATACATCTCGATATCTACATGTCAATTATGTATGCCATTGTAATGCAAAACAGTGATGAAATCATAAGCATACTCTCAGAGAATCAAATCACTCAGTCCTCCCATTCACTTAATCCTCACAGTCACTCAGTCCTCCTAATCGCTCGTCACTCGCTCTCAGCACACGCACTCACACTCAGTAGGTACCTGTGCTCACTGTTGATAAGTCAGACTGCGAAGGGGCGGATCCTGCCCAAGTGCTATATTAAGCGAATCATGGCATGAATCAACACAGCCTGCTGCGGCGTGCAGCCCGATCCCATAAATATCCTCAACATCAAGTTCCCGGCCTCACTCAGTCATCAATCTCTACAGTCTCTCGGGCTCACAAGTATCCTGATAATCAACTCAAATAATGATGATATGATGCATCAATAAATGGCAATAGAGACTGAGATATGATATTCAAATGATAGCTATGACTGAATACATAATTGCAATTTAAGCAAGTAATTTAACAGCAACACGAACTCTGTGGGTCCCAACAGTACCACCAAATAGCCTAAGCATGATTTCTAACATGAATCACAACCATAGGTCAAATCACATCCAACTGAACCATGCTGAAGTCCAAAACATGAGACGGATCCGTCGATATACTTCTAGAGCATGGAAACATAAAACACTGGATGGACACTCGACAAACTAGGAAGCAAGGCAAGCATGTAAGCCACCTCCCCAATCCTCTCAAGCACATCAAAAGGCTCAATATACCGAGGGCTCAACTTGCCCTTCTTCCCGAACCTTATAACACCCTTCATGGGTGAATCTCTAAGTAGTACCTTCTCCTCCACCATGTAAGCAACATCATGAATCTTCCGATCAACGTAGCTCTTCTGTCTAGACTGCGCCGTGTGAAGCTGATCCTGAATCAACTTAACCTTATCCAAAGCATCCTGAACTAATTTAGTATCCAATAGCCTAGCCTCGCCCAGATCAAACCATCCCACCAGAGACCAACACCGTCTCCCATACAAAGCCTCACACGGAGCAATTTGAATGCTCGATTGGTATCTGTTGTTGTAAGCAAACTCGGCAAGCGGCGGAAACTAATCGCAAGAGCCCCTTAATTCTATGACACAAGCACGTAGCATATCCTCCAATATCTGAATAGTGCACTCGGATTGTCCTCCGTCTGAGGGTGGAATGTTGTACTCAACTCAACCCGTGTGCCTAACTCTTACTGCACTGCTCTCCAAAAATGCAATGTAAACTGCGTGCCCTGATCTGAAATGATGGACATCGGCACACCGTGAAGGCGAACAATCTCGCGAATGTAAATCTCAGCCAACCGCTCTGAATAATAAGTAGTTCCAACTAGAATGAAATACGCGGAATTGGTCAACAGATCCACAATCACCCAAACAGCATCAAACTTCCTCGAAGTCCATGGGAGACCAACTATGAAATCCATGGTGATACACTCCCATTTCCACTCCAGAATCTCAAGCCATTGAAATAATCTGCCCAAACTCTGATGCTAGTACTTCACCTGCTGACAATTTAGGCACCGAGATACAAATGCCACTACGTCTTTCTTCATCTTCCTCCACCAATTGTGCTGCCTTAAGTCCTGATACATCTTTGCGACACCCGGATTAATGGAATACCATGAACTGTGGGCCTCCTCAAGAATCAACTCACGTAGCCCATCCATATTGGGCACACCAATCCTACCCTGCATCCACAACACCCATCATCTCTAATAGTAACATCACTAGCATCACCGTGCTGATCCGTTTCCTTAAAGACAAGCAAATGGGGGTCATCATACTAACACTCTCTAATGCGATCATATAAGGAAGACCGAGAAACCACACAACCTAGAACTCGATTGGGCTCCAAAATATCAAATCCCATGAACTGGTTGGCCAAGGCCTTTCTACCCAAGGCAATGGCCATCACATTGGCCTTCCCGGGATGATATACAATGGTAATATTATAGTCCTTTAGCAGCTCCAACTATCTTCGTTGCCTTAAATTTAGATCCTTTTGTTTGAAAAAGTGCTGGAGACTCCAATGATATGTAAATACCTCACAAGACACACCATAGAGGTAATACCTCTAAATCTTCAATGCATGAACGATGGCTGCCAGCTCCAAATCATGGACAGGGTAGTTCTTCTCATGGGGCTTCAACTAGCGCGAAGCATAAGCAATCACTCTACCCTAATACATCAAGACACACCCAATACCAATCCGAGAAGCATCATAATACACTGTATAATAGCCTGATGCTGATGGCAAAACTAGAACTGGAGTTGTGGTTAAGGAAATCTTGAGCTTTTGAAAGCTCTCCTCACACTCATCTGACCACCTAAATGGAGCACCCTTTTGGGTCAACCTAGTCAAAGGTGCTGTAATGGAAGAGAAACCCTCCACAAAGTGACTATAATATCCGGCCAAACCGAGAAAGCTTCGAATCTCCGTAGCTGAAGACGGTCTGGGCCAACTCTGAATCGCCTCTATCTTCTTTGGATCTACCTTAATCCCCATACTAGACACCACAGCCCAAGAACGTCAGCGAACTGAGCCTAAACTCACACTTGGAGAACATGGCATAAAGCTTCTCCTCCCTCAACCTCTGTAGTACAATCCTCAAATGTTGTACATGCTCTTCCTGGCTACGTAAGTACACTAGGATATAATCAATAAATACTATGACAAATGAATCAAAATATGACTGGAATGCATTGTTCATCAGATGCATGAATGATGCTAGGGTGTTGGTCATCCTAAAAAACATCATAAGGAAATCATAGTGACCATAGCGGGTCCTGAATACTGTCTTTAGAATATCCGAGTCCCGAATCTTCAACTGGCGATACCCAAACCTCAAGTAAATCTTAGAGAACACCCTCGCTCCCTGAAGCTGTTCAAATAGATCTTCATTGCGTGGAAAAGGATACTTGTTCTTGATTATAACTTTGTTCAAAATAGTACCATCCTTCGTCTTCATAAACAGAACCGGTGTACCCCAATGCGACACGCTAGGCCTAATAAACCCCTTATCAAGAAGCTCTTGAAGCTGCTCTTTCAATTCCTTTAGCTCTGTTAGTGCCATATGATACAGAGGGATAGAAATAGGCTGCGTGCCCAGCACCAAGTCAATAACAAAATCAATATCCCTGTCGGGAGCCATGCCCGACAGGTCTATAGGAAACATATCCAAAAGGCCAATAGTAGGAGTATCAACACCAACATCTCTCACAAAGACCAAATAAGACAAACACCCCTTCCTAATCATCCGTTGGGCCTTCAAATATGAAATCACCCTGCTAAAAACATAATCCAGAGAACCTCTCCACTAGATCATTGGTAACCTCGGCATCGCCAACGTCACAATTTTAGTGTGACAATCCAGAATAGCATGACATAGAGACAACCAATCCATACCCAAGATCACGTCGAAATCAACTATACTAAGCAATAAGAGATCAACTCTAGTCTCCAATCCACCAATAGTCACAACACACGACCGATGCACACAGTCCACAACAATGGTATCGCCCACCGACGTAGATACATGAACCGTTGAGACTAAGAACTCACGGGGAATATCTAAATAATGTTTAAAATAGGATGATACACAAGAATAAGTACAACTAGGGTCAAATAATATGGAAAAATCTCTATGGCACACTGAAACAATACACGTGATCACTGCATCTGAAGCAACGACCTCTCGCTTGGTAGGAATAGCATAGAATCGAGCATGACCGCTACCTGATCGGCCTACCCCTCTAGGGCGACCTCTAGCTGCTTGAGCCCCACCCCGAGCTGGATGGGCAAGTTGTGAAGTAACTGGTGCGGAAGTCGCCGCCTGACCCCTCTGTTGATTTGTACCTCCAAAGAGACGAGGACGTTGTCTCCACACGTGCCCAAACTCCCTTCACTCGAAGTAACTCCCTATTGGTGGTGGGGACTGAATCGAGCCCCGAGGACCATAATAACTGTTGGAAGGACCTGGCACTGATGAACCCTGAACCGATGGAGTACGGGATGAACTTTGAGCTGGGAGAGCACGAAGAGATAACTGACCCAGACGAGCACTGTATGAGCGATGGCTAGTTGATGCACCCTGATCACGCCCAACTATAGTCCTAAAATGGATAAGCGGTCACTACAAATATAATTCGGTCTAAGATTCCGAAGTCGACTCCCACAGAGAACTAAGGTCTAACTATAACTGTTCACTATCACTATGATGACAAGCTCGAACAATTGCTAAGTTAGAAATGTTAAGATTTTTATGTTTAACTAATTAACTATCAAATAAAAGTAATAAATTAATAACTAAAGATACTAAGGGTTGAAGACAAGATTAAGGAGGTCTAGAGTTATGATTTCCCCAATTGTCGGAATCCTTCCCGCTACATTCTATAAATTCTCCTAATTATTATCTACTGATCATGAGCACTCGACTCATTGTAATTCTCTCTCGAGTAACTACAATAATGTACTAGTCATATTCTTTCGAATTATGCTAGCTCGCACTTTTTCACCGCTCACTATGATCACGTCAAAGTTCCGTTATCTCTAATCCCCCTTTTAAACCCGTCGTATTGATATCTCATATATGTTAGGGGTGACGTTGTTCAACAACTACCTAAATATGTACTCTTTTTTAAGTAATACATAATAAATAGGCACATATAATTGAGAGATCTTCAATTAACTAAAAGAAGCACGTAATTAAGCAAAAAGAAAAATTCAAAGACTTAATTATATCAAAACGTATTAAGAATTCATACTACAAAAGGTTCCATCAAAATCCTAGATAACAGAATTAGCTACTCATAAAAGTATGTAAAACTACAATACTAAAATTCATAACCAATAATGGAAATAGGACAAAGAAAGTTAAAAACTCGTAGAAGAATTCTCCGCCTAGCTCCTTGTGTGTTCTAGCCTCCTTAGGTCGAATTCCCTCCTTAGGTCGAATTTTCTCCTTAGGTCGAATTCCCCAGGTCGAATCTACCTTTCAAAAGTGAGTTTAAAGACTATTTATATGGAATAGGGTTAGCATGGGGCGAAATAATACGAGCCATATTGGAAAAGACTTTTCAGGTTAGCTCGTTCACTTACTCGTACGCATGTCAGAGTGAACGAGTGAAGTTCTTCTTTTGTCTTTTGGTCCCGAATCAACTTCTTTTGCATACTTTTCGTCCAACTTGTTCCTACACATAAGAATGCACGTAATGAACATAATTCACTACAAAAACTCATGTAACCTACTGTAACCACGCAAGTTATGAGATGAAAGTACACCGAAAATATGCATTTTTAGCCGTTTATCAACACCCCACACTTAAACTCTTGCTCGTCCTCGAGAAACATTCATAATTAAGCACAATGGCAAGAAACACATTTTCAAAATATACTCAAGCATCATACCAATGACAATGGCTTATACCAACACTTAGAACTCAACATAAGAACTATTGATATCTTTCTTCAAAAGTAGACCCATGCCAAGACTATTTAAAATATTTGTGCGACTTCATCTAACATCCTAAACTCAAGAGATGATTCCAATATATTCCTTATTGTGACTCACTTCTTGTGTCAACTCAAAATGTGTGGACTTTACCAATCCTTTGTAAATCATGTACTCTCACCACAATCAAAGAGAGAAATTTGTCCACACACTTAAATATGCATTTAAGTATAATTTAAGGACTTGAAAATCGAAAGAATTCATTCATTCTCACAAAGAAATTCATGTGCATCCCGAGGTTGATCCATAAGCTTGCCCGTAGTGTATGTCTCTACTTATCTAAGCTTGTGATGTCTAGTATCAATTAGGTCTTTATGGGTTGTAATGTAGGCTAAGGGGTGGGTAGGATATATGTGGGTATAGTTACTAACCCTCCTAAGCACTTTAATACACTACACTTAACTTTCGAATACATATTCGTTGTGACCAATTCAAGTAATGCCACGAAACCATATACAATTTGGCCCTTCTTCTTTAAGCACTATGCACTCACTAGCCCGGATTAAGAGGAATATGAGGTGTATTTTCTAGTTTTCTCATTTTTCTTTTCTTTTTGTATTTTCTTTGATTGTTTTTCTTCTTTTCTATTTTTTTTTCAACACTCTCCAAACTTAGGTTACCCGGCTAATGATCTTTCAAAATATATTTGCACCTTTTGACCTTTCTGTTGTTTCACTCAAAAGCTACCCCAACTCTCACCTTACTCTTCTTGCGACTTAAGTGCTTTCGGAGGTAATGGTTCCAAAAGATCTAATTAAGAACAAAAAGCAAATCGGCTTGTAATGTGGATGCCAAAGAAAAAGTTTATAGGCTCAAATGGGCTATCTAAGGATAATTTTATTTATGGTGGCATACTATCTCAATGGACAATCAAAGAAACACCTACTTCATCTCCTAGACTCACAAAGCTTACTTATTTTGCTTCGACTAACACATGGGGCAAGTTCTAGACTAATACAGAATAGCACAAAATGTAATCAAGACCTCACATCACACAATGCACAAGATTCACTCCAGATGGCTCAAATCCGACACTCAAGTTAAACAACTAAGCACAATCATCTAATTAATTAAACACATGGAAAGTAATTACACGAGTCAACAAATGATCTTAAGCGTCAAAGGAAAGTCACATATATTCTCAAGGCATGTGGGCACATAGAATACGAAGAAGATAATCAGCTCAAATATTACAGCTCTAAGTCTCGGCATAAAGCATGTCAAAAAGTATTGATTCTCAAGTTCTTCCATTCCATTATCAATTCTACCGAATAAAGAAAAAGGAAAATCTTTTTGCATTTTTCTTTAGACTTTAATCCCTCAAGAAAACTGTCAAAGAAGTCCATCGTCGGAAAAAGTCCAAAATTTTTATGAAAGTTCTACCTAAAACAAAACTACTACCCGGTTCAAAGAGTCATCCCTTGGAAAAGAACCGCGACCATAAGAAAAACTAAGAGGGATTATTTCTACCTAATAATGTTTTTTATATTTCTTTTTAACATACATAACATAGCACAAGAAATCACTCAGACAGTCTTCTCCCACCCCACAAATAAAATTGTGCATTGTCCCCAATGCATAGCATAAATAATAAGAGGGTAAAAAAAACTCTCTAGTAGACCAAAGGATAAAGCACTAATAGCTCATGCGGTACTCATACTTCTCCCTGGTATTTTTCTTTGTGCGGACACCCCATACATAGTTCTAACCATCTGGTTTGCTGTTGCATTCTTCCAATAGTTTTGCTTCCCATTCTCCTAAAAAATAAAAAACGATACTACAAAAATAACACAAAAAAATAATTTAAAATACTAAACATAAAAGAAAGCAGTAAAGTTGGGTTGTCTCCCAACAAGCGCCTGATTTAACATCGCGGCACGATGTGAACCACTTTCTGCCTCCACCTCTAGCTTATGAATTGGATCCCCAATTTGGATTCAAGCTTATGAATATGCTAATTCTTGCAAGCCAAAAATTAAATAAATTCTCATGCACTTTTTGGCACTCGATCGAGGAGTATCACCTTGCCTATATGGACTTGAAAATTTCAAAATATAAGGCTCATCTACCTCTTTCCTTGACTCATTTTTATGCTCATAAGAATCAATTTTCATTTCACTATCTAAACATAATGTAGATAAGTGTTTGGAATGAGGTACAACGCACTCAAATACCTGAACTTCAAGATTTTCAGCCTTCTCGACATAAATTATACTAGAGACAGCTAAATTTATATCCTGAGTGTCTTTGCATATCTCTAGTATCATTTCTTCAACATTGACATCATTAAATTCTAGCTGGTTATAGTGTTGGTGTTCTACTATGGACTCTTCCATTAGAACCTCAAATTTTGTCTCTAATGCACACTGCTCCTAGCTACTATCCATAATATTAACTTGTTGAGCATTAAAAGCTTCAACTAGTTGACTCACTTGAGCCTCCAAGTTGCGAATAGTTGCCTCTTGCCTTTGCATCTGCAGTTGTGTCTCCTTATTATTTCCCACAAGGTACCTTAGCATTTCCTTGATCTCTTTCAGGTCATCATTCTCGGGTTCTTTTTTCCTATTAACATTGCAATAAAAAGTAGAACCATCATAGTAAGGGGTTGGGGGAGCATAAGAAATATAAGCACAACCATGAAAGTGATTATTTTGACCACCTGTAATGACCCGACAGGTCGTTTCGAGAGTTATAGCCCCATTCTCTCCATTTCTACTTCTTTTTGTGTTATTCAACTATATTATGTTATATCTGATTAGTTGGTTTGAGCCCAGAGTGGTTTCGGAGTGGAATGAGACACTTAGTCTCTTATTTAGAAGTTTAAGTTGGAAAAGTCAACCGGATGTTGATTTATGAGTAAACGACCTCGTATGTGGATTTTTATGGTTCCATTGGCTTTGTTAGGTGATTTTGGACTTAGGAGCGCATCCGGAATGTAATTTGGAGGTCCGTGGTAGAATTAGCCTTGAATAGGCAAAAGTTGGAAATTCAGCAATTTCAGTCGGCAGTGGAAAATTTGATATCGGTGTCGGAATGGAATTTCGGAAGTTGGAATAGGTTTGTAGTGTCATATGTGATGTGTGTTCAAAATTTGAGGTCATTGGTTTGGTTGGTTTCGGCATCGGTTGTCGAATTTGTAAGTTTAGAACTTCTTAGGCTTGAATCCGAGGGTAATTTGGTGTTTTGATATTGTTTTGAGTGATTCGAAGGTTCGACTAAGTTCGTATGGTGTTTTAGGATTAGTTGGTATGTTTGATTGAGGTCCCGGGTGCCTCGGGTGTGTTTCGGGGTGAGATTTGAGCGAGTTCATGCATTTTCGGAACTCAGGAATGGTTCTGGTGCTTTGAATTTCGCGGACCTCAGCAGAATTTTGCGGCAGCGATTGGAATTTCGCGGACCGCATAATTCTGACGCGGTCGCACTCCGGGGAAAAGTTCTGCAGATCCGCTAGTCCGACTTCGGAAACCTATATCTTTTGATATACAAGGAATTTTTAGATGATTCAAAAATGAAAGTTGTAGCTCTTCGTGTCTAGTTTCCAGAAGATAAAGAAGACATCATTTGGCCATTTGTAGAGAAAGTTATGACCAAAATACTAAGTCCTGGCAGTGCAGCCACAAAGAATTTCACGGACAGCAGCAGAATTTTGTGGACGCAAGACATAGGAGGCGCGGCCACGCTTGGAATTTCGCGGACCGCGAAGTGGGAGTTCAGAGGGTGCACTATATAAACGGGGTTTAGGGTATTATTTCACATTTTGGACCTAGGGAGCTCGTTTGTGGCGATTTTTCATGGGTCTTTCAAGAAATTCTTCGGGGTAAGTGATTATAACTCGAATTTTGTTAATATACATGAATATATCAATGATTTCATCATCTGATTAGTACTTTGAGGTGGAAATTTGGGGGAATATTATAGAAACTTCATAAAATAAATTTTTCGGATTTGAATGTTAATTTGAAGTCGGATTTGAGTGAAACTAGTATGATTGGACTCATGAGTGAATGGGTGTTCGTAATTTGTGATTTTTACCCGATTTCAAGTCGTGGGCCCGGGGGCGGGTTTGAGCCAATTTCGGGTTTTTGGTATGAATTGGTAGTTTTTCTTGTGGAATTTATTCCATTAGCTTATATTGATCGTATTGTATTGCTTGTGGCTAGAATCGGGACGTTTGGAGGCTGATTGGAGAGGCAAAAGCATCGCGGAATAGGATTTTTCGTTGGTTTTAGGTAAGTAACAGTTTGAAATCTGGTCTTGAGGGTATGAAACCCCGAGAAACTCATATGATGTTGATATTTAGAGGTGACACACACGTTGGGTGACGGGCGTGTGAGCCTGCACCGAGAGGAATTGAGACTTGGTCCGTCCCGGTAGACTGTAAAGAAAAATACACATTTGTTATTACCTGTTCATTCTTGTATTCGAGTTATTGCCTGTCTGACATGTTAGAAACCATGCTTAGGTTATATGGAAACCCTATTGGGACCCGCAGTGGTCTTGAACTTGTTGCATTGACCGTTAAGTTTCTGTCTTGTACTCAGTCATTGTTTGATTATGCATTATGTCCTGACTCTCTCCCATGATTTGATTTGTACTTGCTATAGTCTTTGTTTGGGTTGTTGTTGTGTTAATTATGAGGCTGGAAAGGCTAGTGACTGATATAGGGCCCGAGTGCCGAGTTGAGAGCCGTGTGAGATATGTTGGATCGGGCTGCGCGCCGCAGTAAATGTTGGATCGGGTTGCACGCTGTAACAAGCCTTCGGGCCATGATATTGGATCGGGTTGCACGCCGCAGCAGTGCTTGGATCGGGTTGCATGCCGCAGTAATATATGGATCGGGCTACACGCCGCAACAGTATTGGGTCGGGCTGCACACCGCAGCAATATAGCGCCTGGGCTATAAGAGCCCCTCCGGAGTCTGTACACACCCCCAGTGAGCGCAGGTACCTTGAGTGTGAGTATTGAGGCTGAGAGCCAAGCGATTTAGCTGTCGAGATAGACGAATGACAGTAGCCCCTGTGAGGTTGTGTATTGCTTTTATTTATTGATGCACATTGTTGCTAATCATTTTTGTTGTGATGTTTTGAAGGACTTATACTGTTTCGCATGAGCTTAAACATTTTTATTTTTAAAACACCGGTTTGAAAGCATGCCTAAATTCCTTTACTGAATTTTCTAAAAAGAATTGTATTATGTGTAGCTCGACTTTGTTTTCTCAGTTCCTTATTTATTGTTGTTACTTGCTGAGGTGGTTGTACTCATTCTACACCTTGCACTTCGTGTGCAGATCCAGGCATGTTTGATCATGGAGGTCACTGAGTTCGGGTACGATCGAGTACCGGAGACTACGAGGTAGCTGCCGGCATCTGCCTTGTCTCTCCTTCTACATATCTTTCTGTCTTGTATTGATACTTAGACACTGGTTGTATTAGTTTGGTTATCTAGATGCTCATGACTTAGTGACACCCCGATGTTTGGGGCTAGTTCCGCATTTTGATTCTATATTGAGTTCAACTTTGGTTTTTATGAAAATTCTTGATATGAAAAAGTTTTAAACTACATTTTTATTGAATTACGGGAGTATTTTGGGAAAGTCGGCTTGCCTAGTACCATCGATAGGCGCCATCACGACAGGTTAGATTTTGGGTCGTGACAGATTAGTATCAAAGCTCTAGGTTACATATGTCTCACGAGTCATGGCAAGTTTAGTAGAGTCTTGCGGATCGGTACAGAGATGTTTGTACTTATCTTCGAAAGGTTGCGGAACCTTTAGAAAAATTCCACATTCTTGAATTCTTGTCATTCGAATCTGTTGATTCTGGTAACTAAACATCTGCTGTTTCATTCTCTCACATATGGTGAGGACTCGTACTACTAGGCAAAATGGACAGCCACCACTACCATACGCTAGGGCCGCAAGAGGCGGAGGTCGCGGTAGAGGCCGCAGTAGGGGTAGAGGTGCAGCCCGCACATCAGTTGGGGTAGTTCCTACAGATCCACCAGTTGTCCCAGATCAGGACCAGATTCCAGTTGTTGACGCACCCTTTCAGGCACCACTTGTACCTATTGTGATTCTAGGCCTCCAGGAGGCCCTAGCTTAGATTTTTACAGCGTGTACCGGCTTTGCTGAGGAGGTCTCTATCTCAACGGCCGCAGCCACTTCTCAGGCCGGGGAGGCACAGGCACTGAGACTCCCGTCGCTCGTGCACCCGAGTAGGTTGTTTAGGGACTCCAGACACCGGGGGAACCACTAGCCCAACCGATTGCAGCTGCTCAGTATTTTGTGGTTCCTGCTATGCCTGAGGATGATCAACGTAGGTTGGAGAGGTTTGGGAGCCTCCAGCCTCCACTTTTTAGTGGCACAGAGAGAGAGGATGCTCAGGACTTCTTGGACAGGTGTCAGAGGATACTCCATACAGCTGGTATCCTAGAGACTTGTGGGGTCTCATTCACTACCTTTCAGTTTTCTGGGGCTGCACTAAGTTGGTGGGAGACTTACGAGAGGCATAGGCTGATTGGAGCAACACTCCTTACTTGGCAGCAACTCTCCGTGGTCATTTTGGAGAAGTTCGTGCCTCAGTCCTGCAGAGAGGAGCTGCGCAGACAGTTTGAGCGGCTTCGCCATGGTGATATGTCTGTGATGCAGTATGAGATGCGATTCTCAGAGTTGGCCCGTCATGCTATCTGGTTTGTTCCCACAAACTGGGAGAGGATCACGAGGTTTATTGATGGTCTCACTTATCAGCTACAGTTGCTCATGACCAGAGATAGGGTGTCGGGTACTACCTTTGATGAGGTTTTCGACATTGCTCGGCAGATTGAGATGTTTTGCGGTCAGGAGAGTGTTAAGAGGGAGGCCAAGAGGCCTCTTGGTCAGGGTGGATTCAGCGGTGCACCTTCTGGGGGTCAATTCCAGCACGGTAGAGGTCGTCATTTCAGTCTGGCTTAGCCAAATCGGCCATTTCACCATGATGCATCATTTGGCCTTGGTTCTCACAGTCATCAGCAGGGCCAATCATAATTCAGTGCACTACTAGCACAGAGTTCTTCACGTGCTCTATCGGGTCAGAGTTCGTCTATGCCGTGTCCTTCGGCTAGTCATCCCGGTGCTCGGGGCTGCCTTCACTCCCCAGCACCAGCATCAGAGTGTTGCTATGAGTGTGGGGAGTTTGGTCACCTTAGGAGAGAGTGTCCCCATCTAGTGGGAGGTTACGCTCTGCAGAGAAGCCAATCAGCTAGGGGAGGAGCCTAGTTAGCTAAGAGTCGCTCGAGAGGGGGAGGCAGATCAGGGGGTGGCAAGGCCCGTTTCTATGTTCTTCCTGCCAGACAAGATGTTATTGCTTCAGATGCTCTAATTACAGGAATTATCTGAGTTTGCCACAGAGATGCCTCTGTATTATTTGACCCTGGTTCCACTTATTAATATGTTTCCTCATACTTTTCTCAATGTCTGGATAGGCCCCGTGAGTCTTTAGTTTCATCTGTTTATGTATCTACTCCTATGGGCGATACTATTGTTGTGGACCGCGTATATCGGTCATGTGTCGTGACTATTGGGGGTCTGGAGATCTGAGTAGACCTTTTACTGCTCAGTATGGTTGACTTTGATGTGATATTGGGTATGGATTGGCTATATCCATGTCATGTTGTTCTAGATTCTCATGCAAAAACCGTGACATTGGCGATGCCGGGATTTTCGAGGGTTGAGTGGAGCAGTTCTATAGACTATGTACCTAGTAGGGTGATTTCGTACTTGAAGGCTCGGCATATGGTTGAGAAGGGATGTCTATCCTATTTGGCTTTTGTGAGGGATGTTAGTGCAGAGACTCCTGCCATTGATTCTATTCCGGTGGTGCATACTTTTTCGGATGTGTTTCCTGCAGACTTGCAGGGCATGTCGCCTGACAGGGATATTGACTTTAGTATTGATTTGGTGCCGGGTACTCAGCCCATTTTTATTCCACCGTATCGTATAGCACCAGCGGAGTTGAAGGAACAACTTCAGGAACTCCTTGATAGGGGTTTATTCGGCCTAGTATGTCACCTTGGGGTGCACCAGTTCTATTTGTAAAGAAGAAGGATGGTTCAATGAGGATGTGTATTGATTACAGGCAGTTGAACAAGGTCACAGTAAAGAACAAGTATCCTTTACCACGTATTGATGATTTATTTGACCAGCTTCAGGGAGCGAGGGTGTTTTCCAAGATTGATTTGAGATCCGATTATCACCAGCTGAAGATTCGGAATTCGGATATTCTTAAGACAACCTTCAGGACCCGATACAACCATTATGAGTTCTTGGTGATGTCTTCTGGGCTAACCAATGCCCCAGCAGCGTTCATGCATTTGATGAACAGTGTATTCCAGCCTTATTTGGATTCATTCGTTATTGTATTCATTGATGATATCTTGGTGTACTCTCGTTGCCAGGAGGAGCATGCCCAGCATCTGAGGATTGTATTACAGAGATTGAGGGAGGAGAAGCTTTATGAAAAGTTCTCC
Source organism: Nicotiana tabacum (assembly GCF_000715075.1). Taxonomy (NCBI): domain Eukaryota; kingdom Viridiplantae; phylum Streptophyta; class Magnoliopsida; order Solanales; family Solanaceae; genus Nicotiana; species Nicotiana tabacum. The sequence goes on from NC_134101.1 coordinate 42,693,063, forward strand.
AAGTGTGAGTTCTGTCTCGGTTCAGTAGCATTCTTGGGGCACGTGGTGTCCAGTGAGGGTATTCAGGTTGATCCGAAGAAGATAGAGGCAGTTCAGAGTTGGCCCACAATATCCTCAGCTACAGAGATTTGGAGCTTTCTGGATTTAGCTGTTATTACCATCGGTTCGTTCATAGTTTCTTGTCTATTGCATCGCCCTTGACCAAATTGACCCAAAAGGGTGCTCCATTCAGGTCCTTAACACATCGGTGTATTGTTCAACCCAAAAATGTTCAACCCAAAAAATTTTCTTAACATATCTTTGTACAAATTGATCTACCTCAGCACCACCAAACCATAATTTCCTTAGTAAAATTTTTTCGGGGTCGTTACACATAAGTTAACATCCAGTCAACTTTTTCAACTTAAATTCAAAACCTTGAAACAAAGTGCTCCAAATCATTTCAAAACCTCACCGGACCCAAACCAATTACCCCGGCAAGCCAAATAATAACTGTAATTCACAATTTGTGCAGTAAATGGGGGAACAGGATTGCAATAGTCAAAATGACCGGTCGGGTCGTTACAACTGATGTACTTGAAAGGCAGAACTATTTTCAGAAGTCATGATTTAGCTGAGCATTTATTCTTTGAGTTACTTCTGGTATTACTTATTTTATATTGTTATAAACTATTGTTGGTTATGGAAGTTGGACTCTGACCTTGGTACAAGCTCGTCACTACTTTCAACCTAAGGCTAGGATTGTTACTTACTCAGTACATGGGGTCAGTTGTACTGATATTACACTTCTACACATTGCGTGCAGATATTGGCTGTCGTTGTTGCTGTGTTCGATGGTTGCCGGATTTGAAGATGTACTTGTGTTCCTGTTGTAGCTGTCTCTTGTTCATGGTAGCCTTAGATTTATAAAAGCTCTGTTTATGTACTATTCAAACAGACAACAGACTATATTTATTTCATTACCGCTTGTAAATTCTATTCTTAGAAGCTCATGATTTGTATTACCAGTTCTAGGGGAATGTATAGGATTTGGATCTTTATTTACTTAAATTGCTTAAATAATTATTATTAGAATGGGATAGTTAGTAATTGGCTTACCTAACGGGTTGGGTTAGGTGCCATCACGACTAGTTGGATTTTGGGACGTGACAACTAGCTTCGAACGCGTCGAATCATACTTAGAAAACCCGGAATGACACTAAATTTTGTGTACATGACATAAATCACCATATGAACCTATTCTCAGGCTTGGAATCCCAAACAGACCTCGATTTCACCAAAGTCTACTTCAACTCAAGCGCCGAAACGCTCCCTCATCATACAAAACTCGATCCGAACACACGCCAAAGTCCAAAATCATCATACAAACCTATTGGAACCATCAAATCTCAATTCTGAGTTCATTTACTCAAAATATTGACTCAAGTCAAACTTGGACATCTTAGGCCACTATTAAGGAAATAAGTGTCCTGGTTTTAACCCGAACTCTTCAGAACACGAACTAACCATCCCCAGAAGTCATAAAACAGTAAAAGCACATACGAAAAGTTTGAATTAGGAGAATAGGGGTCTAGAAAGTAAAACAACATGTCGGGTCGCTACATATATAGTAGCCTTAGTTTGAATTTTAATTAGGCTCTCATTACTATCAAGCCACATTTGTTTGTTAAGACTCAAAGTTTGAAATCATAGTTTATATGTCTTTTAATACATATTGACGCGTGTATTATAAACAATAGCATTAATTTGAGTTTTAAAATATACAATTGAAGAAAGAAAAGGGACAGAGGAAAGAAACATGCAAAAGAAAGAAAGAAAAACTCGGACAAAATATAAGGTTAATGTAGTGCGTAATAAAGATTGATTGACTTTTAAATTCTAGTAATCACACATTGTCACACACGCTAAAATGGATTGCTTGTCACTCTTGAAGAGCTAGGCCAAGTGCCAACCTACCTTTCTAGCTTTCAATAAAAGTATCTTTCACTAGGGAACCAAAAACTCTTTGAAGAAATAAGAAGCTGAAAGTTTTATTAAGATTCAAAAGTTGAAGTGTCTTTCATTTTATTATGGCTCAAATTTAAGATTCAAAATTAGTCTAAGATTATTACTAGTATATATTTTAAATATTTGCTTACAAATTTATGCATAATAATTCAAGTAAAAAATAATGTGTCTTGTTAACTTCACAACTCTAGCTTCTAGTCCGGTCTATACTTTTCTTTATGGTCATTGTTTTGATAATTATAAATTGCCACTGTATGAACCACACTCTTTGTATTTGTCTTGCTTTCATCTTCCCAACTCCTAGGCCAATTTTAAGTACTCATTTTCTATATAAATTTATATACAGTCGTCTTACATTCTCAGCAACAATGCCAACACAAACATGTCCATAAACATAATACGAACCTGCTTGAAACCTCGGTACATATAAATCAATAATGAAACTAAGAATCACACCCCAAAATAAAATTGATCAACTTACGAACGTCAAACTTCTTTAACTAGCTGCGAACGTGTTGAATCATACTTAGAAACCCGGAATGACACCAAATTGTGAACATGTCATAAATCACCATGTGGACCTATTTACAGGATCTTAATCCCAAACAGGCCTCGATTACACAAAAGTCTACTTCAAATCAAATTTAAAGAACTTGAAAATCTTTGATGCGCCCATTTCAACACTAAGCGCCGAAATGCTCCCGGATCACACAAAACTCGATGTGAACACATGCCAAAGTCCAATATCATCATAAAAACATATTGGAACCATCAAATCCCGGTTCTCATGTCATTTACTAAAAATATTGACTCAAGTCAAACTTGGTCATCTTAGGCCACTATTAAGGAATTAAATATTCTGATTTCAACTCGAACTCTTCAGAACACGAACTAACCATCCCCGCAAGTCATAAAATAGTAAAAGCACATACAAGAAGTCTTAATTAAGGGATTAGGGATCTAAAAAGCAAAACTACCGATCGGGACGTTACATTAATTATAGCCTTAGTTTGAATTTTAGTTAGGCTCTCATTACTAACAAGCCATGTGTTTTTTGGTAAAACTCAAAGTTTGAAATCATAGTTCATATGTCTTTTAGTACACATTGAGGCGTGTATTATAAACAGTAGCCTGAATTTGATTTTTAAAAGATACAATTCAAGAAAGAAAAAGGACAAAGGAAAGAAACATACAAAAGAATGAAAGAAAAACGCTGGACAAAATATAAGGTTAATGTAGTGCGTATTGAAGATTGATTGACTTCTAAACTCTAGTAATCACATGTTCTCACACACACGCTAAGATGGATTGCATTGCCAGTCTTGAAGAGATGGGCCAAGTCCCAACCCACTTTTATAGCTTTCAATAAAAGTATCTTTCACTGGGGAACAAAAAACTCTTGGAAAAAATAAGAAGCTGAAAGTTTTATTAACATTTAAAAGTTGAAGTCTAAATATAAGGTTAATGTAGTGCGTATTGAAGATTGATTGACTTCTAAATTCTAGTAATCACACATTCTCACACATGCTAAAATGGATTGCTTGTCAGCCTTGAAGAATTGGGCTAAGTGCAAACCCACTTTTCTAGAATTCAATAAAAGTATCTTTTACCGGGGAACTAAAAACTCTTGGAAGAAATAAGAAACTCAAAGTTTTATTAAGATTCAAAACTTGAAGTCTCTTTCATTTTATTATGGCTCAAATTTAAGATTCAAAATTAGTATAAGATTATTACTAGTATATATTTTAAATATTTATTTACAAATTTATACATAATAATTCAAGTAAAAAATAACGTGACTAGTTAAATCCACAACTTTAGCTTCATGTCCGGTCTATGCTTTTTTGCTGGTCATTATTCTCAACCTTAAAAATTGCCACTGTATGAACCACACTCTCTTTGTATTTGAATTGCTTTCATCGTCCCAACTCCTCGGCCAATTTTAAGTATTCATTTTCTATATAAAGTTATATACAGTCGCCTTCCACATTCTCAGCAACATTGCCAATACAAACAAGTCCATACATATAATACGGACCTGCTCGAAATCTAGGTATACTTAAAACAACATTGAAACAAAGAATCGCATCCCAAAACTAAATTGATCAACTTATGAACTTCAAACTTCTTTAACTAACTCCGAACGCATCGAATCATAATTAGAAATCATAGAATGACTCCAAATTTTGTACATGTCATAAATCACCATATGGACCTATTTACATGCTCTTAATCTCAAACAGACCTCGATTACACGAAAGTCTACTTCATATCAAATTTAAAGAGTTTGAAAATCTTTAATGTGCCAATTTCAACATTAAGCGCCGAAATGATCCCGGAGCAAACGAAACTCGATCCGAACACACGCCAAAGTTCAAAATTATCATACAAACCTATTGGAACCATCAAATCCCCGTTCTCAGGTCATTTATGCAAAATATTGATTCATGTCAAACATGGCCATCTTAGGTTACTATTAAGTAACTAATTGATCTGATTTCAACTAGAACTCTTCAGAATATGAACTAACCATCCCCTCAAGTCATAAAATAGTAAAAGCACATATGGGAAGCCTTAATTAGGGGATTAGGAATTTAGAAAGCAAATCTACCGGTCGGGTCGTTACATTAATTGTAGCCTTAGTTTGAATTTTAGTTAGGTTCTCATTACTATCAAGCCACGTGTTTTATGTTAAAACTCAAAGTATGAAATCATAGTTCATATGTCTTTTAATAAATACACATTGAGGCGTGTATTATAAACAGTAGTGTCATGACCCAAAATTCTAACATGTCGTGATGGTGCCTATCTTAGTACTAGGCAAGCTGATAACATCAATAATTCACGATTTTCTTTCAATTTAAAAACGTAACGTTTAATACAATACTAAAATCATAGCAAAAATCCGATATAACACTCCAAAAACCTGGTGTCACTGAGTACATGAGTATCTAACATGAATAAAAATCTGGGAAAGTACAGTCTACAATAGTCTAAAACCAAAATACAGTAATATAGAGATAGGGAAGGAGAGACAAGGTCTGCGAAACACGGAAGCTACCTCTGAATCTCCAAAAAATCAGTTGTATGGAAGAATCAATACCCACTATGTCCGGGAATACCTGAATCTGCACACAAAGTGTAGGGTGTAGTATGAGTACAACCAACTCAGCAAGTAATAATAATAACTAAGGCACTGAAGATAATGACGAGCTACACATTCATAGTTCAATTTCAGTAGTTCCAGTAAAGAATAGACATGCTTTCAAATCCGGCAGTTTAAGTCAATCAATTTTATATAGTTCAATTTCAAGTAATCTGGATATAAATTCTTTCAGAGATTTCACAACAATGACAGATAGCAACCAAGTGCAATAACAAATGTAAGGCAAGTACAGCCTCTTAGGCAACAGTCACTCAGCTCATCACAACAGCTCAACCACTCGGCTCTCAGCCCTCAGCACTCACACTCAATGGGTACCCGTGCTCACTGGGGGTGTGTACAGACTCCGGAGGGGCTCCTACAGCCCAAGTGCCATAATCTGCACGGACAACTCACGTGCTGTACGGACAACTCACGTGCTATAATATCTTGCACGGACAACTCACATGCCATAATATCCTTACCTCACCAACAGGCCCTCGGCCTTACTCAGTCCTCAACCTCTCAAGTCTCTCGAACTCTCAGAAATCACAAAGATCAGCCCAAACAAGAATAACATAGTATATCAACAAATATCAAGAAAGACTGAGGTATAATACGCAAAGAAAAATCGTGACCGAGTACAACACAACAATTAACAATTAATTCAATAGGTACGCGACATCTGTGGGTTCCAACTGTACTATCACATAGCCTAGGCATGATTTTTAATATGATTTACAGTCAAATTTCTTCAACACAAAGAGAGCTTAAAGCTAACAACAGGTTATTCAACTTTATAGTTTCATGGGACGGACCAATTCACAATCCCTTCAGTGCACGCCCACACGCCCGTCACCTAGCATGCACGTCACCTCCAAAATAATCACAAGACACAAAATTCGGGGTTTCATATCCTTAGGACCAGATTTATAACTGTTACTTAGCTCAAACCGTGCAATTCCTTATTCTTCTAAGCCCTTTCCATGAGAATTGGTATCTAAAATCCTCATATCTAGCCACAATTAATTCGATTAAGTCAATACCAATTATTGTAATTAATTCCATAAGGAAATACTAATTTTCCCAATAAAATTCGAAATTAACTCAAAAATCACCCGTAGGGCCCACGTCTCGGAACCCGACAAAAGTTATAGAATATGAATGCTCATCTAACTACGAGTCCAACCATATAAATTTCACCAAAATCCGGTTCCAACTCAACCCTCAAATCTTTAATTAAAGTCTATAAAGATTTCTACCATTTTCAACCCAATCCTTACCCATTTGAACTTAACAATCTTTTCACAACCTTATTGGTATGTATACATAATACTCTACACCCAAGAATCATACTAAATCACCCATCTTTACTCCAAACCCGAAATTGAAGAATTAGGGAAAGAAATTCTTACCTCTTTGAAGCCCTAACAAGATCCTTGTGAAATCATCAAACCTTGAACAAGAATTGATGGATAAATGACCAAGTCTTCACTTTCTCTCTCTAAAATGCTCTCACTTCTCTCTAAAATATCAGATTTTGGCTCAAAAATGAGCTTCAAGGGCTATAAATCTAAGTTGGGTCGGGTCAAAAATTAGAAAGAAAAGAAGTTCCGACGCAATTACGCGGTCCGCATACCGGCCGCATAATTTGGCCTCCAAAGCTGGGCGTTACTGGCCTGTTCTGTGGTCATTATGCGGTCCGCATACTTGTTCTGCGGTCGCATAATGCACCGCAAAACAGGTCTGCGGTCGCATAGTTCACCGCAGATTTTTCTCAAATCTTGCCCCTCTACTGATCCACTTTGCGACCATTATGCGGTCCGCAGAGTGATTCTGCGACTGCATAGTGGTCGCAGAAATGACCAATTTCCGACAAATTTTTCCTTTACACTTCGGTGCATTTTTCCGACCATTTGTACTAATTGATCTACCTCGGCACCACTAAACCTTAATTTTCTTAGCAAAATTTCTTCCGGGTCGTTACACCTAAGTTAATATCTGGTCAACCTTTTCAACTTAAATTCTAAACCTTGGAGCTAAGCGCTCCAAATCATTTCAAAACCTCACCGAACCCAAACCAATTATCCCAGCAAGCCAAATAATAACTGTAATTCACAATTTGAGCAGTAAATGGGGGAACGGGATTGCTATAGTCAAAATGACCGGCCGGGTCGTTACATTCTCCCCCTCTTAAACAAACATTCATCCTCAAACGGGTTTAGAATCATACCTGGAGTCTCAAATAGGTGTGGATATATGCTCTGCATCTCCTGCTCAATCTCCCAAGTAGCTTCTCCGGCTGGTTATCCTCTCCACTGCACCTTCACCGATGCTATGTTCTTTGATCTCAACTTTCGAACCTGCCGGTCTAAAATGGCCACCGGCTCCACATCATAAGTCAAATTACCGTCCAACTGCATTGTACTGAAATCCAAAATATGAGACGGATCCCCGACATACTTTTGGAGCATGGATATATGGAACACTGGATGAACACCTGATAGGCTGGGTGGCAAGGCAAGTTCATAAGCCACATCTCCAATTTTCTTAAGTATCTCAAAAGGCCCAATATACTGAGGGCTCAACTTGCCCTTCTTCCCGAACCTCATTACACCCTTTATTGGTGAAATTTTGAGTAGAACCTTCTCCCCACCCATGTAAGCAACATCACGGGCCTTCCTGTCGGCATAACTCTATGTACTAATTGATCTACCTCGGCACCACTAAACCTTAATTTTTTTAGCAAAATTTCTCCGGGGTCGTTACACCTAAGTTAACATCTGGTCAACATTTTCAACTTAAATTCTAAACCTTGGAGCTAAGCGCTCCGAATCATTTTAAAACCTCACCGAACCCAAACCAATTACCCCGGCAAGTCAAATAACAACTGTAATTCACAATTTGAGTAGTAAATGGGGGAACGGAATTACAATAGTCAAAACGACCGGCTGGGTCGTTACAAGTAGCCTTAATTGGAGTTTCAAAAGATGCAATTGAATAAAGAAAAAGGACAAAGGAAAGAAACATACAAAAGAAAGAAAGGAAAACTCGGACAAAATATAAGGTTAATGTTGTAAGTATTGAAGATTGATTGACTTATATATTCTAGTAATCACACATTCTCACACATGCAAAAATGGATTGCTTATCAGTCTTGAAGAGCTGAGCCAAGTGCCAACCCACTTTTCTAGCATTCAATAAAAGTAGCTTTCACTAGGGAACAAAAAACGCTTGCAAGAAATAAGAAGCTCAAAGTTTTATTAAGATTCAAAAGTTGAAGTCTCTTTCATTTTATTATAGCTCATATTTAAGATTCACAATTAGTATAAGATTATTACTAGTATATATTTTAAATATTGTTTTACAAATTTATACATAATAATTCAAGTAAAAAACAACGTGACTAGTTAAATCCACAACTTTAGCTTCAAGTCCGGTCTATGCTTTTTTGCATTGTCATTGTTCTTAACTTTAAAAATTGCCACTGTATGAACCACACTATCTTTGTATTTGTCTTGCTTTCATCTTCCCAACTCCTCGGTCAATTTTAAGTATTCATTTTCTATATAAAGTTATATACAGTCGCCTTCCACATTCTCAGCAACAATACCAACATAAGCAAGTCCATACATATAATACGGACCTGCTCGAAATCTTGGTACACATAAAACAATATTGAAACAAAGAATTGCATCCCAAAACCAAATTGATCAACTTATGAACTTCAAACTTCTTAGCTAACTCCGAACGCATCGAATCATACTTAGAAATCCCAGAATGATTTCAAATTTTGTACATGTCATAAATCACCATATGACCTATTTACAGTCTCTTAATCCCAAACATACCTCGATTACACGAAAGTCTACTTCAAATTAAATTTAAAGAATTTTAAAATCTTTAATGCGCCAATTGCAACATTAAGCGCCGAAACGCTCCCGAATCAAACGAAACTCGATCCGAACACACGCCAAAGTCCAAAATCATCATACAAACCTATTGGAACCTTCAAATCCTGGTTCTCAGGTCATTTACTCAAAATGTTAACTCAATTCAAGCTTGGCCATCTTAGGCCACTATTAAGTAACTAATTGTTCTGATTTCAACTAGGATTCTTCAGAATACGAACTAACCATCCCCGCAAGTCATAAAACAGTAAAAGCACATACGTGAAGTCTTTATTAAAGGATTAGGGATCTAGAAAGTAAAACTATCGGTCGGGTCATTACATTAATTATAGCTTAGTTTGAATTTTAGTTAGGTTCTCATTACTATCAAGCCACGTGTTTTTTGTTAAAACTCAAAGTATGAAATCATAGTTCATAGGTATTTTAATAAATTCACATTGAGGCGTGTATTATAAACAATAGCCTCAATTGGAGTTTTCAAAGATACAATTGAAGAAAGAAAAAGAACAAAAGAAAGAAAGAAAAACTCGGACAAAATATAAGGTTAATGTTGTTCGTATTGAAGATTGATTGACTTATAAATTCTAGTAATTACACATTCTCACACATGCTAAAATGGATTCCTTGTCAGTCTTGAAGAGTTGGTCCAAGTGCCAACCCACTTTTCTAGCATTCAACAAAAGTAGTTTTCACTAGGGAACAAAATATTCTTGCAAGAAATAAGAAGCTCAAAGTTTTATTAAGATTCAAAAGTTGAAGTCCCTTTCATTTTATTATGGCTCATATTTAAGATTCACAATTAGTATAAGATTATTACTAGTATATATTTTAAATATTTATTTACAAATTTATACATAATAATTCAAGTAAAAAATAACGTGACTAGTTAAATCCACAACTTTAGCTTCATGTCCGGTCTATGCTTTTTTGCTGGTCATTATTCTCAACCTTAAAAATTGCCACTGTATGAACCACACTCTCTTTGTATTTGTCTTGCTTTCATCTTCCCAACTCCTCAGTCAATTGTAAGTATTCATTTTCTATATAAAGTTATATACAGTCTCCTTCCACATTCTCAGCAACAATGCCAACACAAACAAGTCCATACATATAATATGGACCTGCTCGAAATCTCGGTTCACATAAATAATATTGTCACAACCCGAAATTTTCACCTTCAAAATTATGATGGCGCCTAATATTTTACTTGCTAGACAAGTCAACCTTAGAATAATATTAGTTATTTTTAAATAATTTTTAAATTAATTAATAACAAGGAAACCAATATGCAAGTAAAGTCTGAAACGTAGTGAATAATCCATAATAATAGCGATGTCTAAATACCTTCCCAGAATTAGTGTAACAAGTGCACGAGCTTCTAGAATAATACAAATAAAGGTCTGAATAAAATAAAGATTTCTGAAAGCAAACACACAGTTAAAATAAGGTAGACGGGGACATCAAAACTGCGGACGTTGTGCAGTTATACCTCAAGTCTCCTCTGAGTAGCTGAAATTCGAGCAAGTCTACGGTACGCCGCCGGGACCATCTCTGAAATGCACACAAGAAGTGCAGAGTATAGTATCATTACAACAGACCCTATGTACTGGTAAGTGACGAGCCTAACCTCGACGAAGTTGTGACGAGGTTAAGGCAGGTCACTTACATTAACTTGTATGCAATAATAGTAATAACCACAATAATAGAAATAAATCAAGTAGCTTATTTTAATAATTGAAGCCAACTCAACAGTCATAACCAATTTTTATTTCAATCAATTTCCGTTACAGCGTGCATCCCGCTCCCACAATATATTCATATTTAATTTTATTGCGGCGTACAACCCGATCCCCCAATATAGACTTTTAAATAAGTCTGTTGCGGCGTGCAACCCGATCCCCCAATATATTTTAACAACTCATAAATGTAACAAAGATTACTCCAATAAGTACCACGTTCAAGGAGAAATTATTAAGCATCGAGGCATACAATAATTATAATTCATTTATGAAATAAACAATGATAAGTAGCCATTAATTATTGAAATCAGGGAGAAAATAGGCAGTTTAATATTTAATATGCTAAATGTAAAGTAGCAATTAAGACACATAAATCAAATAAGCATGTAACAATTATTGCAGGAATTCAAGAATTAATATTTGACAAGGAATATAGTGAAACAATTATAATAACGATTAATTCGTGTCTTAAAATGATTTAAGATATTTAAATAATTAAGAAAATAATTAATTTGACAAAGTATAGGCACCTGCTACCTTGCCTATACATCGTTACACATGAAATTTACATAGCAAATAATTCAAGGGTTCTATTCCCTCAAGTCAAGCTTAACCATGACACTTACCCCGCTTTGCAACCAATATTCAAGAATTCAATCAATTACTCAACCATAACTATTCCTTTTGAATTTGTCTCCAAAAGCATCAAATCTATTCACAAACAATTCGATATACTCAATACGAATCATAGGAATTAATTCCATATGAATTTACAATTTTCCGAATAAAAATCCAAAATTTATTTTAAAAATCGACAGTAGGGCCCACGTCTCAAATCTCGAAAAAACTTACGAAATGGGCGTATGCCCGACAGTGGGGCCCTCTCTTCTGTGCAAGAACCATCTCGGTTCTCCTCGCGACATTAGTAGCCGCCTGAAAGGAAATCTCACTTCCTGTCTCCTTGGCCACTTGAAGTGTCACGACCCAATTTCCCCTCCGTTGGGTATCGTGATGGCACCTAGTCTTAGGGACTAGGTAAGCCTAACATTTACTGAGTAACAACAATAACAAAGGAGTCTAACAGTCTCGATATAGAAATCTTTACAAAATTTACAATTTTCCAAAACCGGTAGTACAAGTCATAAGCTCTACAGAGTTTACTATCACTTCTAAATACAACTGTTCGGAAGTAAGTAAAAACAGTGTGAATACAAAATAGGAAGGTGACTCCGAAGCCCGCGAACGCAGCGGCAGGTTTACCTTGATTCTCCTCAGCAAGGATCTGCATAGCTACTAACGATCGATACCTGGATCTACACAAAAATATACAGAAAAGTAGCATGAGCACACACCACATCGGTGCCCAGTAAGTATTAAGACTAACCTCGGTGAAGTAGTGACGAGGACTAGTCAAGACACCCACTGGTCTAATAAACTAAACAAGTATAAGTATAGGGATGACCGAACATGACATCTATCTAAGGACCCCGCGATATGGCTAACGACATAACAACTGCAATAAGGAAGCAAAAACAGCAAGTAACAGCAGAACACCAGAATAAGACACAGAAGAATGAACGGAAACACAACCCAAATCCGAAAATCACAATACAGTAAAGGCAAGTAGTAACTCAGCAACTGCAGTAGTTTTCACATCAGGTCTCAGCTAACAAACCCCAATAAATTAGTCAAATCTCACCCATAAGTTTTTAAATTGAGGACTTTAGAATATAATCCTTTCCAATAAGAAATTTATTTTTGAAATATTCTCCCTTCAAATAAATATCTTTCAAATATAGTTCTTTCAAGATAAAAATCTTTCAAATATAAACTTTTCCAATAATATCCTTTGAGTATAAGTCACCCTGTGACACCTAAGCATGGAAGATTAGCAGTTCCGAACACAGATATAACCACAGGGGAATCTACCAGGATACCGTTTCGTAGTCCCGAATTAATTATGCAGTACGGGTGATCTCCCGGAATACGTCTGTAGTCCAAAAATAAATATGCAGCACTGGGGGATCTCCCGGAATACGTCTGTAGTCCCAAAGTAAATATGCAAGACAGGGGGATCTCCCAGAATATGTCCGTAGTCCCAATTTAAATATATAGTGCTAGGAGATCTCCCGGAATACGTTTGTAGTCCCAAAGTAAATATGCAAGACAGGGGAATCTCCCGAAATACGTCCGTAGTCCCAAATTAAATATGCAATGCTGGGGGATCTCCTGGAATACGTCTGTAGTCCCAAAGTAAATATGCAAGATAGGAGAATCTCCCGGAATACGTATGTAGTCCCAATTTAAATATGCAGCGCAAACAACAGAGATAACAATTATAACACGACAGAAACCTCGTACATTACCACAAGAAGTACAAAAGCAACAATGACAGAGATATAAGGTACGGCGAGCAAATCAACTAAAGAACTTAAATCACAAGAACGGTAGAACTCGTTCACAAGTAATAACCATAGTAAAGAATGCTAGGCACAAGGAGAACAACTTAACAAGGAAAAAAAACAAAATGTAGCAATGATTCCACAATATTCAAGTCAATAATAAGAAGCCAACACGAGTCAAATAGTTCCAAATAATGGCAAGTCAACTAAGATATAGGTTATCTAAAATCCTTTTGAGGTTGAAAAATTACGAGAAATATTAAACAATTTAAGTAAGGATAAGCAGCGGAAGATAATCATAACTCCAATTAAGACTAAACAATTATATGATGAGAAAATAATGATTTCAATTAAAGATAAGCAGTTATGAAAAATATAGCACGACAATATAAGAGGTAAAATCTTTGGTTAAATAGACAGTAAGAGTGAATCCTAAAGCAATTATCTCTAATCAAAGCATGTAAAGGTTAAACTAGCAAATAGGAATTCAAGCGTATCAAGAACAACATCATACACGGTGAATATAAGGACATAAGAACCCTAAAAGGCCAACTTTTCACAAATAATTTTGAGCACGCACTCGCCACCTCGCGTACACAGCCTACAATCAGCATAGACGACCCAAATCCTAAGGGGTAGTTCCCCCCCACACAGTTAGGCAAGATACTTACCTTTTTGAAGTTATGCCAATATTCCATAATCGCCTTCTTGCTTGAATTGACCTCCAAACGCCTCGAATCTAGACACAAATAATTCGATTCAGTCAATAAAATTTATTGAAATTAATTCCATAAGAAAATACTAATTTTTCAACAAAAATCCGAAATTATCTCAAAAATTATCTGTGGGGCCCATATCTCAGAACCCGACAAAAGTTAAAAAATCCGAAAGCTAATTCAACCACGAGTCTAACCATATAAATTTTACCAAAATCCGACCTCAACTCGACCTCCAAATCTTCAAATCTGATTTTCAAATCTCTAAGTTCAAACCCCCGATTTACACCTCAAAAATATGTAATCTAGTTGGATTATTCGATGATAATTCAATATTATGGAGTAGAAATGATCACAAGGGACTTACCTCAAATTTCCCTTGAATTCTCTCTCAGAATCGCCCCAAAACCCGCGCTTGAAGGTCCAAAAATGGCAAAACTCGGAACCCCCTCTGTTTTTAACATTCTGTCCAGGATTTTCGCACCCGCGATGATATTTTCGCGCTTGCAGTCTTCGCACCCGCGGTGATTTCATCGCTCCTGCAGTCTTCGCAGCTGCGGTGATTTCATCGCATCTGTAGTCTTCGCACCCGCAGTGATTTCTTTGCGCCTGCGGTACCTGGCCAGCCCATGCATTTTCTGTTTCTGCGACTAATTCCTCGCATCCGCAAGCTCGCACCTGCGGCCCTTTTTCGTGCAGGTGCGATCACACCAGCAGCCCAGCTACTTCAGCTCCTCCTCCAAATCCAAGTTCGATCCATCAAGCATCCGAAACTTACCCGAGGCCCTCGGGACCCCGTCCGAACATACCAACACGTTCCATAACATAACACGGACCTACTCGAGGCGTCAAATCATATCAAACAATATCAAAACGACGAATCGCACCTCAAATCAAAATCTATGAACTTTGAACTTTCAAATTCTATATCTTGTGCCGAAACATATCAAATCAATCCGGAATGACTTCAAATTTTGCACACAAGTCATAAATGACATAACGAAGCTATTCAAATTACCAGAATCAGATTTCGACCCCGATATCGAAAAGTCAACCCCCCGGTCAAACTTTCCAAAATTCAACTTTTGCCATTTCAAGCTTACTTCCACTACGGACCTCCAAATAATTTACCGGACACGCTCCTAAGTCTAAAATCACCATACAGAGTTATTAACAGCATCAAAATTCCATTCCGAAGTCGTTTACTCAAAAAATTAATTCTCCGGTCAACTCTTTCCATTTATGCTTCCAAACAAGGATTGTTCTTTTAATTAAATTCTGAATCTTCATTAAATCAAACTCGACTACACCCGCGGGTCATAAATACATGTTGCAAAGCTACTCGAGACCTTAAGTCCCTGAACGGAGCGTTGAATCTTAAAATGACAAGTCGGGTCGTTACATTCTCTACCTCTTAAACAAACGTTCGTCCTCGAACGTTCTAAGAATTATTCTGAGGTTACCAAATTGATGATTTTTACTTTTACCCATATACTCACAGTTGATTCCACGCTACCGCATTTGAGATAAGCCTGACAACATTATCTTTTTTGAGTTTATTTCTTTTATCCATATTTGTAAACTTTAAGATCAATTTCTTACACTTTAAACATTTCAAAAGGTCTGATTTTCACAAAAATGCACTGTATTAGTCTCAACTGGCTATAGCAACTCGTGCCTACGCACACATCCGCAACCCAACAAAACACCACAAGGTATATTTCAATAACACAAATCTCAGCATTGCATTATCATAATGATATCAGGACATGAAGCACATCATGTGTATGCTCATCTCCACATCTCTGGTCTTAAAAGTAGTTCATAATTAATTCTTGCATCATCAATTAATCTCATATTAACCACCACCTCGTTTCGAATTTTTACAACACTGATAACAGAATGCGAGGCATGAAGACCTCATGATTACTTACTCGGATTAATGAGTCACATTTAATGTCACCTGGGCACTCACCTCACAGGGTAAAACTCGATGTTTACAACACAAAAATGGCTGAATATGAACATAAAATATACAAAAATTATCAAATAAGCCTAACAGGCATGACTCCCTATTAATATTATTGCACAAGTTAAATTTCACAAAGGAAAAATTTTAAACTCATAAATATTTCACCACAAGGACCTCGTCCTTAACTCCGAATCACAAGTATTTTGCATATTGTGCCAACTGAAATTTCAATTTCCTTTCTTTCTTCGTTTCAATAAATTTCGTAAATATTTTTTTTTTGTAACACATAACGAACCCTCATACCAGTAGGGCATATAATTCATAAAATTGGAATCGATTATTCCGAGATATATTAAACCCACTGTAATGAATAATAAAAATTACTTTTGGACTTATAGCGTCAATGGTACACAACAATAAAAATGACAAACACGGGCTCACATCTTCAAATCTCCCAACAGGGATAAACATATAAGTGGGTCACAAAATTACAAAGCTCACCCATAAGTGGAGCATAATAGGAAGACTCACCTCAATATTCAGAACCGAATCAAATTAAGGAAAAATATCCTTTTATAACAAAATCAGGATCGTACCTGTAACGACACCATCTGGTGAATCGGCCTCAGCCAAATCATAGTGATTATATCAACGGGTCGGGCCTCTACCTCTTAGGTGCCCACTACCTGCCCGTCCTCCATTTCTAGCTGACTGTGCACATGGAGTATTAACTAGAATAAAGCTTGTAACTGGAGTACTCTAATGAAATCCGTCTCTTCTAAGTCTGAGACATTCCTCTTGATATGTCTGGTACAATCACACTGATAACAACCCCTCTGAGACATTCCTTGACGTGCAACCCTATCCCCCAATATAGACTTTTAAATAAGTCTGTTGCGGCGTGCAACCCGATCCCCCAGTATATTTTAACAACTCATAAATGTAACAAAGATTACTCCAATAAGTACCACATTCAATGAGAAATTTTTAAGCATCAAGGCATACAATAATTATAATTCATTTATGAAACAAACAATGACAAGTAGCCATTAATTGTTGAAATCAGGGAGAAAATAGGCAGTTTAATATTTAATATGCTAAATATAAAGTAGCAATTAAGACACATAAATCAAATAAGCATGTAACAATTATTGCAGGAATTCAAGAATTAGCATTTGACAAGGAATATGAGTGAAACAATTATAATAACGATTAATTCGTGTCTTAAAACGATTTAAGATATTTAAATAATTAACCAAACAATTAATTTGATAAAGTATAGGCACCCGCCACCTTGCCTATACATCGTTACACATGAAATTTACATAGCAAATAATTCAAGGGTTCTATTCCCTCAAGTCAAGGTTAACCACGACACTTACCACGCTTTGCAACCAATATTCAAGAATCCAATCAATTACTCGACCACAGCTTTTCCTTTTGAATTTGTCTCCAAAAGTGTCAAATCTATTCACAAACAATTCGATATACTCAATACGAATCATAGGAATTAATTCCATATGAATTTACTAATTTTCTAAATAAAAATCAAAAATACATTTTAAAAATTGACAATGGGGCCCATGTCTCAAATCTTGAAAAAACTTACGAAATGGGCGTATGCCCGAAATTTAATTTGGAGGTCCCTAGCTCAAGTTATGGCAATTTAACGTAAATTAGAAATTTAAAGGTTAAATATTTCCAAGTTTGACTACAAATTGACTTGTATTGATATCGGGGTCAGATTCGAGTTCTGGAAATTTTCATAAGTCCGTTATATCATTTATGACTTGTCTGTCAAATTTGGTGAGAAACGGAGTTGATTTGACGTGATTCGGATGTTCGGTTGTGAAAATAGAAGTTTTAAAGTTTTCTTAAAATTTTTATTTGATTTGTTGTCCGTTTCGTAATTCTAGTTGTTATATTTATGTTTTGATCGTGCGAGCGAATTCGTATGAGATTTTTGGACTTGTGTGCATGTTTGGTTGGGATCCCCGAGGGCTCGGGTGAGTTTCGGAAGGTTAACGGATCAAATTCGGACTTAAGACCACTGCTGGAAATTTCGCTTCTGGTATTTTCGCACAGTTCAGCTAGATGATAGCTTGGGTTATGAAAGGAGCCAATTGCCATTGTTGATAAACAGGTTCGCCAGTTGAGGTCCAAGAGGATTTCTGCAATAAAAGTCCAGTGGAGGGGCCAACCAGTCGAGGAAGCGACTTGGGAGGCCGAGGAAGACATGCGGAGCAGATATCCCCACTATTCAGCACTCCAGGTACAATTCTAAACCCGTTCGAGGACGAACGTTTGTTTAAGAGGTGGAGAATGTAATGACCCAACCGGTCATTTTAACTTTTAGAACTCCGTTCCCTAAAATAAAACTTTTCGTAGGTGCTTGTAATAATTTATGACTTGCGGGGATGGTTGGTTCGGGATTTGGAAGTGTTTGAGGTGAAACCGGAACACTTGGTTCCTTAAGTTGGCCTTAAAGTGCTAAGTTTGACTTCGGTCAACATTTTGAGAAAAACGACTCCGGAATAGAATTTTGATGATTCCAACAGCTCCGTATGGTGATTTTTGACTTAGGAGCGTGATCGGAATTTTATTTGGAAGTCCGTAGTGAAATTAGGCTTGAAATGGCTAAACAAGGAATTTAAAATTTGAAAGTTTGACCGGGGGGTTGACTTTTTGATATCGGAGTCGGAATCCAATTCCAAAATTTTTTATAGCTCCGTTATGTAATTTATGACTTGTGTGTAAAATTTGAGGTCATTCGGAGTTGATTTGATAGGTTCCGACATTGAACGTAGAAGTTGAAAACTCTTAGTTTCATTAAGCTTGAATTGGGGTATGATTCATGATTTTAGCATTGTTTGATGTGATTTAGAGGTTCGACTAAGTTCGTATGATGCTTTAGGACTTGTTGGTATATTTGGTTGAGGTCCCGAGGGCCTCGGGTGAGTTTCGGATAGTTAACGGATCAGAATTTTGACTTAAAAAGCTGCTGCAATTTTTCCTCTTCTGTTGGGCATTCTGGACTGTCATCGAGCCCAGACCTCGAGCCCAGGCATCGAACCCAGGCATCAAGCCAGAGTTGACGAGGCTCAGGCTCGAGCTTAGGTATCGAAGCCACGATCGAAGGCCCATCTCGAGGGCCATGAACGAAGGCAAAGCTCGAGGGATAGGATCGAGACCCAAGATCGAGGGTCGCAACCTTAGACTCAACTCGATGCCATGATCGAGGCCATGACCGAGGTTCAGGCTCGAGCTGGTTGATCGAAGTCCAGTATGAGGGCCAGGATCGAAGGTCCAGTTCGATTCCATGATCGAGAGCAAGGCTCGAGGGACAGGATCGAGAGCAAGGCTCGAGGGTCGCTATCGAAGGACCATGCTCGAGCCTGAGATCGAAGACAAACCTCGACGGCCTGATCGAAGGCACAAGCCCGATGCCGCGATCGAGGCCCAGTTCGAGGCCCAGTTCCGAACGGCTGGGCAGTTATAAAAACTGAGGACTTTCGTCCCATTTGCTATTTTTGGCGAACTTGAGCTTGAGCAGAGGCGATTTTTGGCAGATTTTCAAGGGAGAAACGTTGGGGTAAGTGATTCTAACTTGGATTTGGCTTATGAACATAAATATATCATTGTTTTCACGATTTAATTAGTGTTTTGAGATTGAAATTTGGAAAAGTTTAGAAATCTCATAGAAACAAAATTTTGAGATTTCGGTATCGATTCGGAGTCGGATTTGAGTGAAACTGGTATGGTTGGACTCGTAATTGAATGGGTTGTCGGATTTCATAACTTTTGCCGGATTCCGAGATGTGGGCCCGCGGGCAAATTTTTAATTAATTTCGGATCTTTTCTTTAAAATGTAGTATTTTCTTATAGAATTGATTCCTGTAATATTTAGTGATTGTATCGAATTATTTTGGCTAGATTCGAGCCAGACGGAGTTGGATAATCGTGGAAAAGGCAAAATAGTGGATTGAATTGGAGCAAGACAGGGTAAGTCTCTTGTCTAATCTTGTGAGGGGAAAATTACCTCATAGGTGATTAAGATTAAATAATTGTTGCTAATTGTGGGGGCTATGTACGCACGAGGTGACGAGAGTCCGTGCGTAGCTACTATTAATACTAAAGTCCGGATAGTTTTGGACTCAAAGCATGTATTACTTGTGTAAATTGTATTTTTTGATTAATTAATATTAATTGATATCTATATGAATATATATTGTGAATTGTTAGATAAAGATATTAAAGGATGGAAATCTCACAGGCTTGTTTGTCTGTTTTAATCAATTAATTGTCAAAAGAAATTGTTCTCCTCCCAAATTTATCTTATAACAAATATACTGTACTTCCGGAGGCACATAAGAAAATGTCCTCCTTTCTTGTGGAGCGGGCCGAACGCCTCGGCAGGATAGATGCATCTATGGAGCGCGCCGCACGTCCCTCGGCACTGTACACGACACTCTGGATCGGGCCGTACGTCCTCGACAGAAATCGTGCTTAATAATAATAATAATAATTACACGATACTTTAATAATTTATTTCAGCTTGTAAAGCTAATTAGTAAATTGGAGAATCTTTGGAATCTAATGAATTATTATTCTTGCTTGTTAAGGAATTAATTGTTACTCCTGTAAATGAGATTTAATTGATGAATTGGAATTTATCGGAATTAAAGGAATTTAATTAATATATTAAAAATTGATACATTTGAAGGAATTTGATTATTTCCGCTGATTAAATAAATTCTGTAAATCACATTGATTTAAATATCCTAGTTTTATTTCAATTGTTATTGACCTATAGTGAGTGTCAAAGTCGGCCATCTCGTCTTTACCACTTTGAGATTAGGCTTGATACTTACTGGGTACACGTTGTTTACGTACTCATACTATACTTGTTGTACTTTTTGTGCAGGATCTGAGATAGGTACTAGTGGAGGACCTATCATCACATACCCACGTCATCCAGAGGCATAGTGGTGGGTTGCCTTTCTGAGCCGTTCTGCAACTACCCGTGTCTCTTCTGATATTCATATTCTGTCTATTTTATTTCAGACAGTATTTGGAGTTTTGTATAATCTACTAGATGCTCATTCACTTGTGACACCGGGTTTTGGCACACACATTGGTAGAAGTTGGTATTTTATTATTTTCTTGGAATAAAAGTTTAATCAATGTATGCTTAATTTATTAGTTGGCTTGCCTAGCTGTAGTGTTGGGCGCCATCACGACCTACAGGTGAAATTGGGTCGTGACACTTATGTACTTGCAACTCGGGCAAGTTCCTACAATAGTCATATCATCACCTAGTATCGCGAAACAAGTTCTAAAAACTCACGATCCCGCCTTTGCTAATAGGGCATAACTTACATCCACAAACATCATATTTTACAACAATAAAGACATTGCATTTAGCCAATATGGTGACTACTGGAGACAAATACGTAAAATTTGCATTGTAGAACTTCTTAGTACAAAGATGGTCAAGTCATTTAGAGCAATTCGACAAGATGAGCTTTCAAGCCTGATTTCATCAATTCATTCAATGAAGGGATCTCCAGTCAACTTGACAGAAAAAACATTTTGGTTTACTAACTCTATCACTTGTAGAGCAGCCTTCGGAAATATGTTCAAAGATCGAGATGAGTTTATGAAATTGATGAAGGAAGTAAACAAATAAGTAGAAGGATTTGATGTGGCTGATTTGTTCCCTTCTTGGAAGTTACTTAAAAAAATGACCAGTGTGAGATCTAGATTGGTGAATGCACATCAGAAGGTTGATGAAATTATGGAGGATATCTTAAACAAGCATATTGAAAATAAATCTGCAGGGAACAAGGGAAATGGTGAGTTTGGAGGTGAAGATTTGGTTGATGTTTTCCTAAGAATTAAAGAGAACGCCGAACTACAATTTCCAATCACAAATGACCATATTAAAGCAGTGGTTTTTGTAAGTTTCCTCCCATCTCATAATCTCTGTTCCTTTCCATTTACTCTTTCTTAGTAGTCCTTACTAAGAGTCATTCCTAATAATATAATAATGTTTGATCTCTTCTAATTCTTACTAATAATTCCTAACAACACAAGATAGTTGCAGTAAATTACTTGTCTGAGGGAAAAATATAAAGTTGTATAGGCCGCGACCCACTAATTCTTACATACTCAAAGTTGGAAGTTTATATAGCTCTAGACCCCTTTAAGATTTCTCTTTAATATTTTAGTACCCAATTTTTATTGAGTTGTGTTTTATTGACTTTATTTTATTTGTTTGTTGATTGTAGGACATCTTTATTGCTGGAAGTGAAACTTCATCTACTACAATTATTTGGGCATTGTCGGAAATGATGAAGAACCCAAATATTATGGCTAAGGCTCAAAGTGAAGTGAGACAAGTCTTTAAGGGAAAAAGTAATGATGAAGAAGATCTTGAAAAGTTGACATATCTAGACTTAGTGATTAAGGAGACATTAAGGCTTCATACTCCATTTCCTCTTCTGCCCAGGGAATGTAGGGAGCAAACAGATATTGATGGATACACCATACCTCTTAGGACTAGAGTGCTAGTCAATGCATGGGCACTTGCGAGAGATCCAGAAAGTTGGAATGATCCTGAATGTTTTATACCAGAGAGATTTGAGAATTCTCTTATTGACTATATGGGAAATTTCTTTGAGTTTATTCCATTTGGTGCAGGAAGAAGGGCTTGTCCGGGAATGCAATTTGGTTTAGCTAATGTTCGACATGCATTGGCGCAGTTACTCCACCATTTTGAATGGGAACTCCCATATGGAACTAATCCAAAAGATTTGGATATGACTGAATCACATGGATTAAGTGCAGCGAAACAACAAGATTTATATTTAGTTCCAATAAATCATAGAAACGATGAAGAACTTTGATGTTTTGCTTGAAATGGTGAAATGTCGTTAGCTCGGCCTACACAATTGTATTCTTCATCTTCTTCTCGCTTGGTTTATGTATGTGTATTCATTTGGATCATTGAAGAATGCCAAGAAAATGCCCGAAGAATAAGATCATCCATAGTTGATTACATGGTTTTGCTTCAATCCGGTCGAACCAAATAAATAATTTGTTCCCCAATGTATTGTAAGACATGTTGAGAGCTTTGGTTTTATTTTCTCAAAGACATGTTTATGCTCTACAACCCAGTTCTAGTTAAAAATATTAAATGATATCCCTTTACCAAAATAAATATCTAAAATAGATTTAAAACTAATTGAAGAATTAAGAAGTAAATAGTAATCTAATTGTCATGACCCAAAGTCCTTACCCGTCGCGATGACGCTTAACACACCGGCTAGGCAAACCAAAACATGATAACGAAGGCAACAAAATAACAAAATTTAAAGAAATAGCATAAGTGTGAGTTCTAAATACAATAAAACTGCTAATACAAAGTAAATCCCCAGAAACTGGTAAGTACGGAGTCACGAGCTTCTACAATGGAATACAAGTCTGAAACTGAACAATCAATATACTGTCTGGACTATAACAAAATTATGAAAGGAAAGGACAAGTCAAACTGCGACCAAGGATGCAGCTCTACCCCGCCTTTAGTAGATAGTCCAACAAGCAAGCCTACGGCTGATAACTGGTCCCCACACCTGGACCTGCACAATTAAATGCAGAGTGTAGTACGAGTACAACCAATCCAATGTACTCAATAAATATCGTAAATAAATACAGCAAGGTAAGAGATGCACGAATTATTAATGATACTAGTTATCACATGTGTAGTTTCATCTTTTGACCCGGTACAAAACAATATTTGAATCAAGTCATAAAGTTCACTAAGAAAACATATGTGTGTGTATGTGTACAGATTCTCAAATACCTTGCTTAGTCAATATCTTGACATATAGAGATGATATGCAGTTAAATCAGATAAATGATCAAAGAAATTACAAGTAAAGATGAAATGAAAAATCCAACAAAATATTGGCCAGATTTCCTCAACTTTTTCATATCCGTTCCAAACCACTGATCAGTATTCTCAATAACTACGTGTATACCATCAAGAGAGAAACATGAGAGGGTGACCCTAGGGGTATAAATCCATATCCACACGCAAGCATGACCAATTCACCATGATACCACCCCGACGTAGTCATAAGCTCAATATCATAATCCGCCCTGCGTGGCAACATGCATTACAGTATAATCCGCCCGACGAGATCACATGCATAACAATATTTATCGCCCAATGTGGTCACAGGAATAATAATACAATTCGCTCGACATGGTCACATGCATAACAACACAATCCGCCAGGCGTGGTCACATGCGTAACACACACAATCTGCCCGGCGCGGTCACATGCACCCAGTCCAATCATATTATACAGGAGCAAATAAATAAGTATACATGTATGAAACGAGTGAATAACAAATTTCATGCTCCTGAACTGGTATAAACGATATGCTAAAGTGTAGGCATGTGCTAGTGTACTATCATAGCTCAAACCGAAAATTTCATCAAAGAATAACATTTATCAGTTCATTCAGGGATTAAACCCCTATGTAGCCTCAACATGGACAAAATAGTTCACAATATTATCACAAATGTACGAATCATCATAGCTTAAGGTTTAACAGTCAAATTCTAGGCCTATAAGAGCCCGAGACCAATCCGAACATGAATAAATAACTCTGGTGTCCGCAAATGGTTTCAACCCCACACATGTGCGCACCCAATAGCATGTAGCCATCACAATAATTCAGGAAACTAGTGCCTAAACTGAGTTTAAATAAGATACTTACCTCAACAAAATTATATCACTCTGCTAGCAAGCCCTTCCCATGAATATCAATCTCCGGAAGGCTCGAATCTAGCCAAAAATAATGTAATACTATAAATATAAGCTATAGGAATTGATTTCAAATGATAAACCTAAGATCTTTAATAAAATTCAAAAAGTTGATCCCAGACCCACGCCTCGGAACCCGACATAACTCACAAAATCCAACAACCCATTCAATTACGAATCCAACCATACTAGTTTCACTCAAATCCGACTCCAAATGGATGTTCAAAATCTCATAAATTCACTTTATGAAAGTTTAGACAACCCCCCCCCCCAAATATCTCTTTCAAAATCATCAATCAAATGCCGAAATCAAAGATGGATTCATGAATATAATTAAAAACGAGTAAAAAATACTTACCCCAATCCATGCGGTAAAAATCGCCTCAATCCGAACTCCTTAGCTCAAAATATGCAAAATTGTTCGAAACCATCAAAATAGAGTACTTTATATATTGTTCCAGAGGTACCCTTCGCGATCACGGTCACAAACCTCGCTATCGCGATTAAAAAATTTTCGAGGACAATTTTTACCCTATGCGATCGCGACCATTTATCCGTCAAACAACCAGTAGTTTATCAGTCATAACTTTTTGTACGTAACTTCAAATGACAAACAGTTTGAATTTCTGAATACTAGACACAAATGACATTTTTCGATCATCTCCAAATACCTTATATTGCAAGATATAAGCTTCCAAAGTCGAGTCAGTGATAATAGAATTTTCCTCTACGCGATCGCGAAAAGGCTTCTGCGATTGCGATTCACCGTGCCCAAATAGCAAATTTGCTCTTCGCGAACGCGACCCAAAGTCCGCGATCACGATGCTCACCCATGTGGCCAAAAACCAACAACTAAAAATGGTCTAGAAATGGTCCGAAACAATCCCAAAACTCACCTGAGCCCCTCGGACCTCGTCTGAACATACCAACAAGTCCCAAAATATAACACGGACCTATTCGAGGCCTCAAATCACACATAACATCATCAATACCATGAATTGTCAATCAAGATCAATCTCCCAAGTTCATAAACTTCAAACTTCGAACCAAACGTCCGATTCAAGCCTAACCAATCTGGAATGAACCCAAATTTTTCATACAAGCTTCAAATGACATAATGAACATATTCCACCTCCCAAAACAACAATTTGAACCCGATATCATGAAAGTTAACTCTCGGTCAAACTTATGAATATTCCAAACCTTCATATTTCCAACATTCGCCAATTAGTGCCGAAACCTTCTAGAAATATGCAAATGAAAATCCGAGCATACAGTCAAGTCCAAGATCACCATATGGACCTAACGGAACAATCAGAACAACGATCCGAGGTCAAATACTAAAAAGTCAAATTTGGTCAACTCTTCCAACTTAAAGCTTTCTAGTTGAGAATCATTCTTCCAAATCAATTCCGAATCACCTGAAAACCAAAATCGATGATTCACACAAGTCATATTACAAAAGCTACTCAAGACTTCAAATAGCTGAATGGAATGAAAATGCTCAAAACGACTTGTCGGGTCGTTATATTCTCCCTCACTTAAACATACGTTCGTCCTCGAACGTTCCCAAAGTCATTCCAAAGCCATCAAATCGCTGTGTAACCTTACCATGCACATACCCGGGGGTGATCCCATGTCACCCCAATCCATGTAATCCTGACAAAACACTATAACTGAAGATCATTACTTTAACCTTAGTCCGTAAGCCTTAGAACCTAATTTCCAACATCTGGAATTCCTTAAAAGACACGAATCTGGCATCTATACAATATATAAGTCTGAATAAGCTGTATCAAGCCATAACCATAACTCAAGATGTAATCACATGATATACCACACAACTCGCATACTCATAGCAATAATTCCCGATCACAGTAGCTACTCAAAACAAACCCGATACCAGTAGTAAACCTCATATCAAATAAAACCTCATTCAAAACCTTCGTACACTACCAATGATGAAAGAAACACGCAGAAACTCATAACCACTGACCCGATCAATAAATCATGGAGCTCTCTCTCGTCCCACAAGAACCAAAGCCAAATCCTAAGCTGACCTCCCATATTATTCTTTCAAACATACTGTAATCAAATACGATAGTATCCATTCTAGGTCCAATGACCTTATCTCATCAAACACAACTATTCTATTGACATGCCACACCAATAAAACCTAAAGACACAACCATGCAATCTGTGCACCAATAAGGAATAATTGAAATGTACTCGAACTTAGAAATGGACTCAAATGAGAGAACCGTCATGCAAGCTCAACAAGTGCCACCACAACCGCAATGCTACAAACCCATCACACATAGTAGAATCGAAACACACAAATCTAACTCAAAATATCATATCTCAACATAACTCAACTGCAACGCGTGACCCCATCCAAACACCGGTCCTATGAAATACCTCAAGCCAGAATGCTTAAAATCAATAACCACACGCAATTCGACATCAAGTACACGAAGTGCATGACCTTAACCATGGAGAAGCGAATTTCACAATATACCGCATCCCGGAATAACCATAGCCAAAGCGCAATAAACCATTCAACACCCCAATAACCATCTCGCTCGAATGCCTTTAGATGGCCAAAACCGAACCACATCAGATGTGGATATAACTAATAAATCACAACCCCTCGTAGCATAGAAGAGTAACACATAAAATATATCAGAACACAAACAAACTCAACTCTAACTGAATGACACACCTTTCAGCAATAACGATGGTGAGTTAACAAATATGATCTAGTGTAGAATACACATGCTCATTAGGCCTACCAATGGGCCCCCAAATCAACTCCAGTCATACCCAAATGGATAAATGTCTGTAACGACCCGACCGATCGTTTCGAGAGTTATAGCCCCATTTCCCCTATTTCTACTTTTTTTTTGTGTTATTCAGCTATATTATGATGTATCAGGTTGGTTGGTTCAAGTCCGGAGTGATTTGGAGTGGAATGAGACACTTAGTCTCTACAGTAGAAGCTTAAGTTGGAAAAGTCAATTGGATGTTGACCTATATGTAAACGACCTCGGATTTGAATTCCGATGATTGCATTAGTTCCATTAGGTGATTTTGGACTTAGAAGTGCGCCCGGAATGTGATTTGGTATTCCGTGGTAGAATTAGACTATGTTGATAGTAGTATTCTGATTTTTAATAGATTTGGAGGCCGATTCGAGAGGCAAGGGCATTGCAGAGTAAAGATTTGCTCGGATTGAGGTAAGTAACGATTGTAAATCTAGTCCTGAGGGTATGAAACCCCGAATTTTGTATCATTCTACTATTTCAAGTGACGAACATGCTAGGTGACAGGCATATGGGCGTGCACTATAGGGGATTGTGACTTGGTCCGTCCCGTAGCAACTGTGAAGTTGCATATTTTGTTGAAACTATATTGTACTTATATGTTTTAGAAAAAATTTATGTAAATTGGGCTGAATTCCATGTTTTGGGCCTTGTGCCAGTGCTGTGTGGACCCTTAGGGGCTTTTTCTTACTATCCTCTCTCTTTTTTCCGATTACAAAATCTATACTCAGTCATGGTTATACTTGCTTACTGCATAACTCAATTTTATTACTCAATTTTCATGCATATAAATGTTGTTTTGGGCTGATTGCCATGTTTTTGCTAAAATGCCCAAGTGGCTTGAGAGGTTTATGATTGAGTGAGGCCGAGGGCCATATTGTGAGGATGAGTGTGGATCGGGGCTGCCCGCTTGCAACATACTTTATTATTGTAGCACATGAGTTGTCCGTGCAGCACGTGAGTTGTCCGTGTAGATTATAGCACTTGGGCTGAAGGAGCCCCTCCGGAGTCTGTACACACCCCCAGTGAGCACAGGTACCTACTGAGTGCGAGTGCCGAGTTCCAAGTGCCGAATGACTGGGAGGTATGAGTGATTGTGAGGTATGCCCGAGTGGGAAGAGTGATTGTGAGGTATGCCCGAGTGGCAGGAGTGACTGTGAGGTTTGCCCGAGAGGCTACATATGAGTGATGTTTTGCCCGAGGGGTTATTTATGATTTCATCATTTTTGCTCAGTTTTGCATTTTTCCTCTGTTTGAAAGCTGTTGAAAATATCTTTAAATGATTTTTACCGGAACTGGATTTAAACGAGATGTTTTGATTCAAATCCTGATTTTAAAAGCATGTGGTATTTTACTGAGATTTTCTAATATGAACATTATATGCTTTATTGCTCGTCATTACTGCTTGGTCTTTATTTATTGTTGTTACTTACTGAGTTGGCGTACTCACGTTACTCCCTACACCTTGTGTGCAGATCCAGGTGTAGCTGGACACGGTAGCGGTTGTTGATTATTCTGGTTGTAGATTTTTTTCTCGAGGATAGCAAGGTAGCTTCTTGGCGACTGCAGCCCCTGCTTTTCTCCCTCTTATCTTCCTCTAGTTGTATTTAGCTATTTTCCAGGCTGAGTTAGCCTTGATATTGTTAGACAGATTGTAGTAGATGCTCATGATTAGTGACACCCCGATGTCGGGCTTTTCTTTTCTGCACCTTTGTTTTGATTTGAACACCTTTACACAGGTTTTTATGTTAAATAACATTGGAATTATCCTTGAAATGAAAATATCAGTATGTTTTTGGAAGTGAGTTGGCTTGCCTAGTTCCACGATAGGCGCCATCACGACAGGGGTTAGTTTGGGTCGTGACAAATTGGTATAAGAGCCTAAGTTACATAGGTCTCATGAGTCATGAGCGGGTTTAGTAGAGTCTTGCGGATCGGTACGGAGACGTCTGTACTTATCTTCGAGAGGCTGCAGAACCTTCAAGAAACTCCACATTCTTGAATTCTTGTCGTGCGGATCTGTTGATTCTAGTAACTAAACATCTGCTGTTTCATTCTCTCACAGATGGTGAGGACTCGTGCTACCGGTCAGGAGGGCCAGCCACCAGTACCACCAGCCAGGGCCACGAGAGGCCGAGGCTGCAGTAGAGGCCATGGTAGGGGCAGAGGTGTAGCCCGTACAGCAGCTGGAGCAGTACCTTCAGATCCACTAGTTGTCCAGGTCAGGACCAGGTTCCAGTTGTTGATGCACCAGCTCAAGCACCACCTGTGCCTATTGTGATTCCAGGCCTTCAGGAGGCCCTAGCTCAGATTGTTACAGTGTGTACTGGCCTTGCTCAGGCGATCTCTATCTCGACGGTCGCAGCCACTTCTCAGGTCGGGGGAGGCACAGGCACTCAGACTCCCGTTGCTCGCACACCCGAGCAGGTTGTTCAGGGACTCCAGACACCGGGGGCACCACCAGCCCAGCCCGTTGCAGCTGCTCAGGATCATATGGTTCCTTCTATGCACGAGGATGATTATCGTAGGTTAGAAGGGTTTGGGAGACTCCAGCCACCACCTTTCAGTGGCACAGAGAGAGAGGATGCTCATAACTTCTTGGACAAATGTCAGAGGATACTCCATACAGCTGGTATTCTGGAGACTTGTGGTGTCTCATTCAATACTTTTTAGTTTTCCAGGGCTGCAATCAGATGGTGGGAGACTTACGAGAGGCGCAAGCCTGTTGGCGTATCACCCCTTACTTGGCAGCAGTTCTCCGTGGTCTTTTTGGAGAAGTTCGTGCCTCGATCCTGCAGAGAGGAGCTGCGCAGACAGTTTGAGCGGCTTCGCCAGGGTAATATGTCTGTGACACAGTATGATATGTGGTTCTCTGAGTTGGTCCGTCATGCTATCTGGTTGGTTCCCAAAGACAGAGAGAGGATCATGAGGTTTATTGATGGCCTTACTTATCAGCTACAGTTGCTCATGACCAGAGAGCGGGTTTCGGGTGCTACCTTTGATGAGGTTGTCAACATTGCTCGACAGATTGAGATGGTTTGCGGTCAGGAGAGGGTTGAGAAGGAGGCCAAGAGGCCTCGTGGTCAGGGTGGATTCTGCGGTGCTCCTTTTGGGGGTCAGTTCTAGCACGGTGGAGGTCGTTATTTCAGACAGGCTCAGTCAGCTCGGCCATTTCACCGTGGTGCATCATCTGGCCATAGTTCTCACAGTCAATAACAGGGCCAATCATCATTCAGTACAATACCAGCGCAGAGTTCTTCATGTGCTCCATCGGGTCAGAGTTCGTCTATGTTGGGTCCTCCTGCTAGTTATCCCGGTGCTAGGGGTTCCCTTCAGTTCCCGCCACCAGCACCATGGAGTTGTTTGAGTGTGGGGAGCTTGGGCGTATGTGGAGGCAGTGTCCTCGTCGTCATGGAGGTCTATCTCAGCAGAGGAGTTAGCCTCCGACTTCAACACCAGTTACCTCACCACCTGCCCAGTCAGCTTGGGGTGGAGGTCAGTTAGCTAGGGGTCGCCCTAGAGAGGGAGGCAAATCAAGGGGTGGCCAGACCCGTTTCTATGCTCTTCCTGCCAGACCAGATGATATTGCTTCAGATGTTGTGATTATAGGTATTGTCTCAGTTTGTCACAGAGATGCCTCAGTATTATTTGACCCTAGTTCCATATATTCATATGTTTCCTCATATTTTGCTCATTTTATGGATATGCCCCGTGAGTCTTTAGTTTCATATATTCATGTATCTACTCCTGTGGGCGATACTATTGTCGTGGATAGCGTATATCGGTCGTGTGTGGTGACTATTGGGGGTCTGAAGACCCAAGTGGACCTTTTGTTGCGTAGTATGGTTGACTTTGATGTGATATTGGGTATGGATTGGTTATCTCCATGCCATGTTGTTCTAGATTTTCATGCTAAGATGGTGACGTTGGCTATGCCGGGATTTTCGAGGGTTGAGTGGAGCGGTTCTGTAGATTATGTACCAAGTAGGGTGATTTCATATTTGAAGGCCCAGCGTATGGTTGAGAAGGGTTGCCAATCTTATTTGGCATTGGTGAGGGATGTTAGTGCAGAGACTCCTGCCATTGATTCTGTTCCAGTAGTACGTGATTTTTCGGATGTGTTTCCTGCAGACCTGCCGGGCATGCCGCCTGACAGGGATATTAACTTTGGTATCGATTTGGTGCCGGGCACTCAGCCCATTTCTATTCCACCGTATCGTATGGCACCGGCGGAGTTGAAGGAATTGAAAGAACATCTTCAGGAACTCCTTAATAAGGGGTTTATTCTGCCTAGTGTTTCACCTTGGGGTACACCGGTTCTATTTGTAAAGAAGAACGATGGTTCTATGAGAATGTGCATTGATTACAGGCAGTTGAACCAGGTCACAGTCAAGAACAAGTATCCTTTGCCTTGTATTGATGATTTATTTGATCAGCTTCAGGGAGCGAGGGTGTTCTCCAAGATTGATTTGAGGTTCGGTTATCACCAGCTGAAGATTCGGGATTCGGATATTCTTAAGACAGCTTCCACGACCCGATATGGCCTTTATGAGTTCTTAGTGATGTCTTTTGGGCTGACCAATGCCCCAGCAATGTTCATGCATTTGATGAACAGTCTATTCCAGCACTATTTGGATTCATTCATGGCTGTATTCATTGATGACATCCTAGTGTACTCTCGTAGCTAGGAGGAGCACGATCAGCATCTGAGGATTGTATTACAGAGATTGAGGGAGGAGAAGCTTTATGCAAAGTTCTCCAAGTGTGAGTTTTGGCTCAGTTCAGTAGCATTCTTGGGACACGTGGTGTCCAGTGAGGGTATTCAGGTTGATCCGAAGAAGATAGAGGCGGTTTGGAGTTGGCCCAGACCGTCCTCAGCTAGAGAGATTCGGAGCTTTCTTGGTTTGGCTGGTTATTACCGTCGGTTCGTTCAGGGCTTCTCATCTATTGCATTGCCCTTGACCAAATTGACCTAAAAGGGTGCTCCATTCAGGTGGTCGGATGAATGTGAGAGAGCTTTCAGAAGCTCAAGACTGCTTTGACCATATCTCCAGTGTTAGTTTTTCCATCAGCTTCTGGTTCTTACACCGTGTATTGTGATGCCTCGAGGATAGGCATTGGTTGTGTTCTGATGCAGGAGGGTAGGGTGATTGCCTATGTCTCGCGCCAGCTGAAAACCCATGAGAAGAACTATCATGTCCATGATATTGAGTTAGTAGCCATCGTTCACGCCTTGAAGATTTAGCGTCATTATTTGTTTGGGGTTCATTGTTAGATTTATACTGATCATCGGAGTTTGCAGTACCTGTTGAAACAGAAGGATCTTAATTTGTGTCAACGAAGATGGTTGGAACTTCTTAAGGACTATGATATCACTATTTTGTACCATCCGGGGAAGGCCAATGTGGTGGCCGATGCTTTGAGTCGCCGAGCGAAGAGTTTGGGGAGTTTAGCATATATTCCAGTAGCAATGAGACCCTTGGCATTGGATGTTTAGGCTTTAGTAGGCCAGCCTGTCAGATTGGATATTTCGGAGCCGAGTCGGGTATTGGCTTGTGTGATCTCCATGTCATCTCTTTATGATCGTATCAGGCAGCGTCAGTATGATAACCGCTCACTTACTCGTTCTACAGGACAGGGTTCAGAGATGTGATGCCAGGGATGTGACTATTGGTGATGCCGGTGTGTTGAGGATGCAGGGCCGGATTTGTGTGCCTAATGTAGATGGGCTCAGGGAGTTGATTCTTGAGGAGTCCCACAACTCGCGGTATTCCATCCATTCGGGTGTCGCGAAGATGTACCAGGATTTGAGACAGCACTATTGGTTAAGGCAGATGAAGAAGGATATAGTTGGGTTTGCAGCTCGGTGTCTCAACTGTCAGTAGGTTAAGTATGAACATCAGAGACCGGGTGGCTTGCTTCAGAAATTAGAGATCCTAGAGTGGAACTGGGAGAGGATCACCATGGACTTTGTAGTTGGGCTCCCACGGACTTCGAGGAAGTTCGATGCTATTTGGGTTATTGTTGATCGGCTGACTAAGTCCGCGCACTTCATTCCAGTTGGTACTACTTACACTTCAGAGCGGTTGGCCGAGATTTACATCCGAGAGATTGTTCGCCTGCATGGCATCCCCGTTTCCATCATTTCAGATAGGGGCACTCAGTTTACATCGCAGTTTTAGAGGGCAGTGCAATGAGAGTTAGGTACTCAGTTTGAGTTGAGCATAACTTTTCACCCTCAGACGGACGCGCAGTCCGAGCGCACTATTCAGATATTGGAGGACATGTTGCACGCTTGTGTCATTGACTTTAGGGGTTCATGGGACCAGTTTCTGCCACTCACGGAGTTTGAATATGACAACAGTTATCAGTTGAGTAGTCAGATGGCTCCGTACGAGGCTTTATATGGGAGGAGGTGTAGATCTCCGGTGGGATGGTTTGAGCCAGGTGAGGCTAGGCTCTTAGGTACAGACTTGGTCCAGGATGCATTAGATAAGGTGAAATTGATTCAGGAGCGGCTTCGCACGGCGCAGTCTAGGCAGAAGAGCTACGCGGATAGGAAGGTCCGTGATGTGTCTTTTATGGTTGGGGAGAAGGTTTTGCTGAAGGTATCACCCATGAAGGGTGTTATGAGGTTTGGGAAGAGGGGCAAGTTGAGCCCCCGGTTCATTGGGCCTTTTGAGGTGCTTCAGAGGATAGGAGAGGTGGCTTATAAGCTTGCCTTGCCACCCAGCTTGTCGAGTGTGCATCCAGTGTTTCATGTTTCCATGCTCCGAAAGTATATCGGATATCCGTCCCATATTTTGGATTTCAGCACGGTTCGGTTGGAGGGAGATATGACATATGATGTAGAGCCGGTGGCCATTCTGGATCGGCAGGTTCGAAGATTGAGGTCAAAGGACATAGCTTCAGTAAAGGTGCAGTGGAGAGGGCAACCTGTGGAGGAGGCCACCTGGGAGACCGAGCGGGAGATACGGAGCAGATATCCACGCCTATTTGAGACTCCAGGTATGTTTCTAGACCCGTTCGAGGACAAATGGTTGTTTAAGAGGGGGAGGATGTAACGACCTGGCCGGTTGTTTCGAGAGTTATAGTCCTGTTTCCCCCATTTCTACTTTTTTTGTGTTATTCAGCTATATTATGATGTATCAGGTTGGTTGATTCCACTCTGGAGTGGTTTTGGAGTGGAATGAGACAGTCTCTAAAGTAGAAGCTTAAGTTGGAAAAGTCAACTGGATGTTGACCTATGTTTAAACGACCTCAGATTTGAATTCTGATGGTTCCATTATCACCGTTAGGTGATTTTGGTCTTAGGAGTGCATCCGAAATGTGATTTGGAGGTCCGTGGTAGAATAATACAATGTTGGTAGTAGTATTCTGATTTTGAATAGATTCGGAGCATTTGGAGGCAATTCGAGAGGCAAGGGCATTGCAGAGTAAAGATTTGCTCGGATTGAGGTAAGTAACGATTGTAAATCTAGTCCTGAAGGTATGAAACCCCAGATTTTGTATCATTCTACTATATCAAGTGACGCACATGCTAGGTGACGGGCGTGTGGGCATGCAGTGTTGGGGATTGTGACTTGGTCCGTCCCGTAGCAACTGTGAAGTTGCATATTTTGTTGAAACTATATGGTACTTATATGTTTTAGAAAGAATTTCTGTAAATTGGGCTGAATTCCATGTTTTGGTCCTTGTGCCAGTGCTGTGTGGACCCTTAGGGGCCTTTTCTTACTATCCTCTCACTGTTTCTGATTGAAAATCTATACTCAGTCATGGTTATACTTGTTTACTGCATAACTCAGTTTTATTACTCTATTTTGATGCATATAAATATTTTTTTGGGCCGAATGCCCTGTTTTTGCTAAAATGCCCGAGTGGCTTGAGAGGTTTATGACTGAGTGAGGTCGAGGGCCTGATTGTGAGGATGAGTATGGATCGGGGTTGCCCGCCTGCCGCATACTTTATTATTATAGCACGTGAGTTGTCCATGCAGATTATAGCGCTTGGGCTGAAGGAGCCCCTCCGGAGTCTGTACATACCCCCACTGAGCGCAGGTACCTACTGAGTGTGAGTGCCGAGTGCCGAGTGACTGGGAGGCATGAGTGATTGTGAGGTATGCCCGAGTGGCAAGAGTGATTGTGAGGTTTACTCTAGTGGCAAAGAGTGATTGTGAGGTATGCCCGTATGGCACGAGTGACTGTGAGGTTTGCCCGAGGGGATGTATATGAGTGATGTTTTGCTCGAGGGGCTGTATATGATTTCATCATTTTTGCTCACCTTTGCATTTTTCCTCTGTTTGAAAGCTGTTGAAAAATATCTTTAAATGATTTTTACTGGAACTAGGTTTAAACGAGATATTTTGATTCAAATCCTGATTTTAAAAGCATGTGGTATTTTACTGATATTTGCTGATATGAATGTTATATGGTTTATTGCTCATCACTACTGCTCAATATTTATTTATTGTTGTTACTTACTGAGTTGGCGTACTCACGTTACTCCCCGCACCTTGTGTGCAGATCCAGGTATAGCTGGACACGGTAGCGGTTGTTGATTATTATGGTTGCAGATTGTTTTCTCGGGGATAGCAAGGTAGCTGCTTGGCGACTGCAGCCCCTGCTCTTCTCCCTCTTATCTTCCTCTAGTTGTATTTAGCTATTTTCCAGGCTGAGTTAGCCTTGATATTGTTAGACAGATTATAGTAGATGATCATGACTAGTGACACCCCGATGTCGGGCTTTTCTTTTCCGTACCTTTGTTTTGATTTGAACAACTTTACGAAGGTGTTTATGTTAAATATCATTGGAATTATCTTTGAAATGAAAATATCGGTTTGTTTTTGGAAATGAGTCGGCTTGCCTAGTTCCACGATAGGCACCATCACGACAGGGGTTAGTTTGGGTCGTGAAAATGCCCCCTCCCCCCAAAAATCCATAATGACTTAACCATAGCACGTACTGCCATCTAGATAACTTTGGCCACATCTTCACAGTCCGCAACCCTAAAACAATCTGCTTCTAAGAACTCCCAATCTCTAAATCCATAGAACACATGAATCACCATAGTTGATCCCAACTCCACCACTCGAATGACTAACACATATCTCATACATAATCATCTCACGAGTAATACTTCTATAATTCTTTTTTGCCACAAGGAAAAATCTGAACATCAACAGTCGATCAACCAGCGAGTATCGCAATACCAATGAAGTGTTCGAAAGTCAAAACACAATACGCCTTCTGAAATGCGCATCCTTCTCAGGCAATACCAAGTAGCAATAACATTAATCTAATCTTCTGAAACCGTCCATACTGTCTAAGAATTCATGACCTTCCTTTTGAAATTGAACCGTATACTTGCACATGTAAATCCAATCTCATACCATGCACCGCCTCTATTAGGCCATCATATAAAAACCCGTAAAATCTCACTATCGATCTTGAGTCACAAGCCGAATAGATACTCATTTAGCTAGAAATCTTCTGCTTGATCCCATCTAGGAGAAAATCACAGTACATAACATACCCCTCATGCTGGTAGAAAATATCCATCCTAACCCGTGGTAGGAATCATCGAGAACTCTACGAAACCCATTTGCACATAACTAAGTATTTAGGACTGAACCCCTCTAACTTAGCCACGTCACGCTGGTCACTAAAACCCAAGAGTATTGACACAAAACGCCTGTAGAGACTCACCACATCATAAGTTCCCAAAGAGTCGATCATATCCATTACCGTGCTGACCCAACCTACTACTAAGATGTCCTATTTCTCCGAGTTCCTTCCGAATTGCCTTCAAGTTGACACTTCTCCTTGCCAGAATAGCACGATCCTTACCCAAAGCTCACTACAAGAGATCCTAAAATAAAACCACACCGCCCTAAGACCCATAAGCAATTGTATTCCCTCTTAAGCACCCCAAAAGTTCCACAACCCAGACACCCACACTGAATAGACCTTCTGTGAATATAAAGTTGTTCCCTTTACCTTTCAAATACTGAAATGTAGAATCTATAGTGATACAAAAATAATGCGAGTCCCAACACCATCCGATGCTAATATTAGATCTTGGCTATTTACAAATTCAAAATTTATTCAAATACCACATATGAATATTGAACCCATTAGAACCTTCTTGGGAGTCATCCACTCTATTTAGATATCATATACACCGCCAAAATGAGCTGAACGACATGTGTTATATTAGCACACCAATGCCCCAAATTAGTAATCAACACCTCTAAGCAACCGAGTGAATCTCTTTTCTTAGTACATTACATCTATCACGCATAACAAACCCAAATCATTCCAAGATTTCCATATATCCATATGGTATAATACATCATGCATCAAGAAATTTCCTTGCTTATGCCATCCTCAAAACCAGCCTCTGCAAGTCATAACCGATCCACAAGTATGCCTCAGACCAAAACCAATACAACACATAACCATGCAATCAAATTGCCGATGGTAGACTCCCCCACTTAGCTCAAAGCCATAGAATAAACATATGATAACTCATAATACCCATACTCTATTACTGCTATAATCCCGCAATGGGATTCAACTAAATCCTTCATAAGCCCATGTAACACAAACCATATAATACATCAAATCATCTGCTAAGCTCGCATTCATCCTCGTGACAGTCAGATCAACTTTCTCAACAAATCCAAACTCAAATCGCAACATCTATAACCCACTGGTAGAAAGGAAACCCTCCACACAACATCATAAGGATCACACATCCGTAGATTACCCCACAGCTGATAACCTACCTGCTTAGCCTCAAACTGACATCTCTCTATACCCTTTCACAGCCACAACTACTACGCAATCACTTAATCTTCCTGAGTCTGAACTCATCAACAAGACATAAGAATCTACTTCATTCCACAAATGAAATAACATGAAAGAATCCCCCCAAAACCTCATAACTCCAGACCGTATAACACATTCACATAAATCGAGCACCTAATAGTCCTTTTCACATCTCAAGCAAACACTTCTCGCCACATTCAACCATCTAAACACATCCCGCAGTCATATCCTACTCATCATATAGCCATCCAACCACTCACCGAGCCACCGGTCCCGCTCATAGGGACACCACTGAACATAGAATTCCAAAAGCACATACTCACATAACTGAACACCATGCCTAGGCTGCGGTCAAAACCCGTCCTCAAGTCCTCTAGACTAGCCCATCACCAAAACACAGAAAAAATATCTCACACTTCATCCATGGAACTATGAGTCATCGATGAACAGCTGATACCGAGCGATCACATAACATACAAGTGAGTGGAAGAAATTCAATGAGATACGCTTTAAGCTGAATCAATGTTGCACGATAAGGAAAGAAAGATGGAAAGTTTATCCTAAATGCCCTATAGCCCCTCGAAGATAGTTATGGACGTTATCATACCGATCCACAAGACACTACAAGACATTTGCACATAACTCGTAGAACCTATGAACCTATAGCTCTTATACCAACTTGTCATGTTCCAAAATCCCTACCCGTAGCATGTCGAAAGCTGATAACGAAGGCAACAAAATAATGAAATTAATAGAAGTAGCATAAGTCTGAGGTCTCAATACAATAAAACTGCTAATACGTAAATCCCCAGAAACTGGTAAGTGTCATGAGCTTCTACAATGGAATACAAGTCTGAAACTGAACAACAAATACTATTTTTGAAGTATAACAACAATATGAAAGGAAAGGACAAATCAAACTGTGACCAAGGATGCAACTCTATCTCGCCTCTAGCAGATAGTCTATCAAGGAAGAATACTGTCGATAACTGGTCCCCACACCTGGATCTTCACAATTAAGTGCAGAGTGTAGTCACCCAACGTACTCAATAAGTATCGTAAATAAACACAAGGTAAGAGAATCATAAATTATTAATGATACTAGCTATCACCTGTGTAGTTTCATCCTTTAACCTAGTACTGAACAATATTGAAATCAAGTCATAATGTTCCATAAGAAAATATTTGTGTGTATGTGTACAGATTCTCAAATACCTTACTTAGTCAAAATCATGCTCTCCAACCATGAATGCAACATCGCGAACCTTTCGGTCCGAAGAACTCTTCTGTCTGGACTGTGCGAAGTGAATCCTGAATCACCTTAACCTTTTCCAAGGCATCTGAACCAAGTCCATACCAAATAATCTGGCCTCACCCGGCTCGAACCAACCCACTAGGGACCGACACTGCCTACCATACAGAGCCTCATACGGTGC
The DNA here is from genome assembly GCF_000715075.1 of Nicotiana tabacum. Classification (NCBI taxonomy): domain Eukaryota; kingdom Viridiplantae; phylum Streptophyta; class Magnoliopsida; order Solanales; family Solanaceae; genus Nicotiana; species Nicotiana tabacum. The sequence goes on from NC_134101.1 coordinate 42,732,875, forward strand.
CATCTGAATGCTGGACTGATAACTGTTGTCGTAAGAAAACTCCGCAAGTGACAAAAACTGGTCCCAAGCACCCCCAAAATCTATCACACAAGCGCGGAGCATATCCTCTAATATCTGAATAGTGTGCTAGGACTGTCCGTCCATTTGAGGGTGAAATGCTGTGCCTATCCACAATGACCCAAACTGCATCAAACCTCCGCTGAGTCTGTGGGAGACCAACAACGAAATGCATAGTGATTCGCTCCCATTTCCACTCTAGAATCTCCAACTTCTGAAGCAACCCAACTGGCCGCTGATGCTCATACTTCACCTGCTGGCAATTTAGACATCGGGCCACATAATCCACAATGTCTTTCTTCATCCTCCTCTGCCAGTAATGCTGCCTCAAGTCCGGATACATCTTTGCGGTCCCCAGATGAATAGAATACCGCGAACTGTGAGCCTCCTAGAGAATCAACTCATGCAAACCATCTACATTGGGAACACATAGCCTGCCCTGTATCCTCAATGCACCATCATCTCCAATTGTGACCTCTTTGGCATCATCGTGCTGGACCGTGTCCTTAAGGACAAGAAGATGTGGGTCATCATACTGACGCTCCCTGATACGATCATAAAGAGAAGATCGAGAGACCACACAAGCCAATACTAGACTCGGCTCAGAAATATCCAATATCACAAACTGGCTGGCTAAGGTCTGAAAATCCAACGCCAATGGCCTCTCTACTGCTGGTAGATATGCTAAACTCCCCAAACTCTCTGCCCGGCGACTCAAAACATCGGCCACCACATTGGCCTTCCTAGGATGGTAAAAAATGGTGTTATCATAATCCTTAAGCAGCTCCAACCACCTCCTATGACACAAATTAAGATCCTTCTGCTTGAACAGATGCTGCAAACTCCGGTGATCAGTGTAAATATCACAAGGAACACCGTACAAATAATGCCGCCAAATATTCAAGGCATGAACAATAGCTGCCAACTCAAGGTCGTGGACAAGATAGTTCTTTTCACGCACCTTCGGTTGTCTGGACGTATAGGCAATCACTCTACCGTCCTGCATCAACACCGCACCGAGACCAATCCGTGATGCATCACAATATACAGTATAAGACCCCGAACCTATAGGCAATACCAATACTGGGGCTGTAGTCAAAGCTGTCTTGAGCTTCTGAAAGCTCTCCTCACATTCCTCTGTCCACCTGAACGGAGCACCCTTCTGGGTCGGCCTAGTTATAGGTGTTGCAATAGATGAGAAACCATCTATAAATCGACGGTAATACCCAGCCAAACCAAGAAAACTTCGGATCTCCGTAGCTGAGGATGGTCTGGGCCAACTCTGCACTGCTTCAATCATCTTCGGATCTACCTGGATCTCATCACTCGATACTATATGACCCAAGAATGCCACTAAGTCTTGCCAAAACTCACACTTTGAAAATTTCGCATATAACTCCTTTTCTCTCAAGGTCTGAAGCGTAGTCCTCAGGTGCTGCTCATGATCCTCCCTACTCCGAGAGTACACCAGAATGTTGTCAATAAACACAATGACGAATGAGTCAAGATAAGGCTGGAACACACAGTGCATCAAGTGTATAAAATCTGCTGGGCCATTGGTAAGCTCAAAATACATAACAAGAAACTCATAGTGACCATATTTGGTCCTAAAAGCAGACTTCGGGATATCTGGCTCCCGAATCTTCAACTGATGATATCCTGAACGTAAGTCAATCTTGGAAAATACTCTGGCACCCTGTAACTGATCAAATAAGTCATTAATATGAGGCAATGGATACCTGTTCTTCATTGTGACTTTGTTCAACTAGCGGTAATCAATACACATCTGCATAGAACCATCCTTCTTCTTCACAAATAAGACAGGAGCACCCCAAGGCGACACACTGGGTCGAATGAAGACCTTATCCAGCAACTCCTGTAACTGCTCCTTTAACTCCTTCAACTCAAGAGGAGCCATATGGTATGGAAGAATAGAGATGGGCTGAGTGTCCGGCAACAAATCAATGCCAAAATCAATAACTCTGTCGGGCGACATGCCCGAAAGATCAGCTGGAAACACATTTGGAAAGTCCCTCACTACTGGAACTGACTAAACCATAGGGGTATCAATACTGACATTCTCATATAAGCTAGATACGCATCACACCCCTTCTCAACCATTCGTTGAGCTTTAAGAAATGAAATAACTCTACTGGGAGTATACTCTAAGGTACATCTCCACTCTAATCGCGGAAAACCTGGCATATCTAGTGTCACGGTCTTAGCGTGACATTCAAGAATAGCATAATGGGGCGACAACCAGTCCATGCCCAAAAAAATATCAAAGTCCACCATGCTGAGCAATAATAAATCAGCTCTGGTCTCAAAACCACTAAGAGCAATCAAACACGACCGATACACGCGGTCCAGAACAAGAGAATCTCCCACATGAGTAGACACATAAATTGGGGAACTCAAAGAATCTCGAGATATACCCAAATACGGAGAAAAATAAGAGGACACATAAGAATATGTAGAGCAAGCGTCAAATAATACCGACTTATCTCTATGACGTACCAGAACAATACCTATAATGACAAAATCAGAAGCAATTGCCTCTGTACGAGTAGGAAGGGAATAATATCTGGCCTGACCTCCCCATCTAGGGTGACCTTTACCTCCCCGACCTCCACCTCGAGCTGGCTGAGCAGGTGGGGTGGCAGCTGGTGCTGAAATCATAGCCTGAGGACTCGGTGGAGCACGTTGTGGTTGAGAAGTCTGTGGGGTGCACCCTCCTAACTCTGGGGTAATCCCTCACTATATGGCGAGTGTCCCCACACTCAAAACAAGCTTTAGGAGGGTGTGGCTGCTGTAACTGGCTCGGGCCAGTTCTACTGGACTGGCAGCTAGGAACACCCTGTGCAGGAGGCACACTAGATACTGGCGGTGCATAATAAGGCTCCTGGGGTCTAGAACAAGCTGGAACACCGTTGGCGACTAGAAGAGCTGAATGAACGAGGCGGCTCACATAACCCCTACCATGGCGAGCTGCTGGGGCACGAGTTCCAGAATAATAACCAGTCTCTCGAGACCTCTTGGCCTCCCTCTCCTCTCTATCCCAGGGAAACATACCCTCAAATCTCCTGGCTATACTCACAACATATTGATAAGAAATATACATCACCATCTCCTTGGCCATACTACTCTGGATGATAGGGTGGAGTCGCTCAATAAACCGTTGAACCCTCTCTCGGACTGTGGCAACTAAGGCCGGTGCATGTCGGGCCAAGTCATTGAAATGGACTGCATACTCTAACACAGTCATAGTAACCTGACGTAGTTGCTCAAACTCTACGCGCCATGAGTCCCTAAGGCTCTGAGAGACATACTCTCTCGAAAATATGTCTGAGAACTGAGTCCATGTAAGTGAAACTGCCTCATCCGGACTACTCAACTCATAAGCACGCCACCACTGATAGGCTGCTCCTCTAAGCTAGAATGTAGTAAAAGAAACACCACTCGTCTCCGCTATGCCCATAGTACGGAGAATATGATGTAACTCCTCAGGAAAACCTTGAGCATCATCTGTAGCCAATCCGTTGAAGGTAGGTGGGTAGTACTTCTTGTACCTCTCAAGTGTGAGCTGCTCCACCTCTGAAGCTGCTGCCCTAACTTCGGGCTGAGCTGGAGCTACAGGCTGCATTGGTACAATCTCTGAAACCTGGTCGACCTGAACCCGCTGCTCTGTAGTACCAGCGACGGTAGTTTGTGCCCCTCCCCCAGCCTAAGATGTGGTAGGAGCAAGTGGAATCAATCCAGCCTGAGCTAAGGTGATGAACATGCTCAGAAACTGGGCTAGAGTCTCCTGGAGGGCTGGTGTAGAAACAGGTACCTCAGGTATCTGCCCTCTAGTTGGAGCTACTGGGGCTCCTTTGTAGAAGCTCGTGCGGGTGCTCTGGCTGCACCACGTGGACGTCCTCGGCCTCTACCCCGGCCTTAGCCTCTCGCAGTTCTAATAGGGGGCGCGGGTGCCTGGTCATCAGATTCGCTGGTACGTGTCCTCCCCATCTGTGAGAGAATGGAATACAGAAGTTTAGAATTATTTTGAAGTCAACAATTTTCGCACGATAAGGAATCAAAGTAGTGAAATTTTTCTATCAGTTCCATAGCCTCCCAAAGATAAGTACAGACGTCTCCGTACTGATCCGCGAGACTCTAATAAAATGTTTTGTGACTCACGACACCTATGAACCTAGAGCTCTGATACCAACTTTCACAACCCAATTTCACCTCTGTGTGACGTCGTGATGGCACCTAGTCTCTGTGATCTCGGCAAGCCTAACATTTGCGTAATAGTGAGATAAAAACATAAATTCAACAACTAACGGTAGCAATAACACCATAACTGAATACCATGCCGCTTGGCATGTACAATAACCAACTCCGTAGTATACTATATAACATTCCAAAAACTCGGAACATCATGAATCACAAACTACAGAAGGAAACTCTAGTGTCTCTATACATCTGAGACTATCAAAAGTAAATACCGAAGATAATGGATAAGGGGAAGAGTACAAGGGGACTTCGAGGTCTGTGAACTTGGCAGATATACCTTGAAGTCTCCAAAGCTATCCCGTCTCACTGATAGTGTGACTGATAAGGAGTACCTGGATCTGCACATGAAAACATGTGCAAAAGAGTAGCATGAGTACACCACAATCGGTACCCAATAAGTGCCAAGCATAACCTCGGTCGAGTAGTGACGAGATCAGGTCAGGGCCCTACTGGTATATATATAATAAACTAAGAAAGAATGAAATATTGTAGTAAAAATAATTACTGAAATTTAACAAGAATGAAATCATAGCAAGTCAACAGCTCAGTACATAGAAATACAACAGGGGATCTACCGAAATACCATTTCGTAGTCCCAAAGTAAATATGCAGAGCAGGGGGATCTACCGGAATACCGTTCTGTAGTCCGAAAGTAAATACGCAGAGCAGGGGAATCTACCGGAATACCGTTTCGTAGTCCCAAAGTAAATATGCAGAGCAGGGGGATCTACCGAAATACCATTCCGTAGTCCCAAAGTAAATATGCAGAGTAGGGGGATCTATCGGAATACCGTTCCGTAGTCCTAAAGTAAATATGCAGCACAAACAATAGAAATACAACTACATCACGAAATCTTACGATTTAGACTAAGTACCATTCAAGGAAGAAGCAAGGAAATCACTAAGCATGCTGCACAAAGTTCACATAATCAATTAAGACACGTAGACATACTGTTCTAGACTAAAAAGGATAAATTCATATACTAGTGTAGCTCAGTTAAAGGAAGACAGGTATTTTACTTAATGAAAACGGAGCTTTGCAACAATAGCCCATGTACGCACTCGTTACCTCACATATACGACAGTCATATATCAAAAGCAGTACCAAATTCTAAGGGGAGTTCCCTCACACAAGGTTAGGCAAGCCACTTACCTCGAACCAAGCTCAATCAATCAGTCACAATGCCTTTCCCACGAATATCAGGCTCCGAGTGGCCCAAATCTAGCCAAATCAATTACATAACGTAAATATAGCTACAAGAACTAATCTAACTAATGAAATCAAAGCTAAAACAAGAAATTAGAAAATCTCCCCAAAACGTCTCCTCGGGCCAATGTCTCGGAATCGGGTAAAACTCACAAAAATATGAACACCCATTCACTCACAAGTCCAACTATACAAAAATTAGCCAATTCCGATCACAACTCGACCTTCAAATCCTCAATTTGTGGTTTATGAAGTTTCTACAATTCTTTTCCAAATTTCCATCTCAAAGTACTAATTAAATGATAAAAGCAGTGATATATTCATGTATATTAACCAAATCCGAGTTAGAATCACTTACCCCGATGAATTTCTTGAAAAACCCACGAAATATCTTCTCAAACCGAGCTCACAAGGTCCAAAAATGAAATAAGAACCTAAGCTTCAGTTATATAGTACATTCTCTAAAGTCACCATGTGCGGTCTGCACAATTCCAAGTGTGGCCGCACAATTCCAAGTGCGGCCGCACATCCCTGTTCCTGCGGTCACACAAAAATTGTGTGGCCGCACTCTCTTGGTGACTGCACTGCCAGGCTTTAGTATTTTGGCCATAACATTCTCTACAGATGTCCAAATGATGACTTCTGTACCTTTTTGGAAACTAGAAACGAAGGCCTACAACTTTGGTTTTTGAATCATCTTACAATTACTTGTGGATCAAAAGATATAAGCTTTCAAAATTGGACAATCGAATATGAGAGTTCCTGAGTGCCGCCGCACACAAAATTGTGCGGCCCGCACACTCCTCTGTGGACTGAAGTGCGGCCGCACACAAAATTGTGCGGTTCAAACAATTCCCCTGAGGTCCGCACTTCCCTTTTGCCTCAACATTCCCAAAATATGCGGTCCGCACTTCCAATGACCCCCAAAACAATATTAGAGTGTTGAAAAGCCCGTACTCGCTCAAAACTACCCCAAAACTCACCCGAGGCCCCCGGGACTACGCAAGTCGAGGAATGATGAATAGTACTTTTTGAGGTCTCGGAATATAGAAAAAATTATTAAATTTAAAGATGAAATTCTGGGTCATCACATTCTCCACCTCTAAAATAAACGTTCGTCCTCCAATGAAATTAGAGAAGTACCTGAACTGGTTAAAAGGTGTGGATATTAGAGAAGTACCTGAACGAAATTAGAGAAGTACCAAATCGGTACCCAACAACCGAGCCTCTCCCGGTTCAAACTAGCCAATTGGCGAACGACATCGCCTTCCGTATAATGCCTCATATGGAGCCATCTGAATGCTTGACTGGTAGCTTTTATTATAAGCAAACTCCGCAAGTGGCAAGAACTGATTCCAAGAACCTCCAAAGTCTATAACACAAGCGCGAAGCATATCTTCCAATATCTGAATAGTGCGCTCTGACTGTCCGTCTGTCTGTGGATGAAATGTTGTACTCAACTCAACCCGTATGCCTAACTCACGCAGTACAGCACTCCAGAAATGCGAAGTGAACTACGTACCTCGATCATAAATGATAGGCACGGGCACACCGTGAAGGCGGACAATCTCACGAATGTAAATTTCAGCTAACCGCTCAGAAGAATAGGTAACTTCCACTGGAATGAAAGGTGCTGACTTGGTCAACCTATCCACAATGACCCAAACTACATCGAATTTTCACTGAATCCGTGGAAGTCCAACAACAAAATCCATAGTGATATGCTCCTACTTCCACTCAGGAATTTCTAACTTCTGAAGCAAACCACCAGGTCTCTGATGCTCGTACTTGACTTGTTGACAATTTAGACACCGAGCTACATATGCAATAATATCCTTCTTCATTCTCCTCCACCAATAATGTTGTTGTAAATCTTGATATATTTTGGCGGCACCTGGATAAATGGAATACCTAAAACTATGGGTCTCTTACAGAATTAATTTACGAAGCCCATCCACATTAGGCATACAAATACGACCTTGCATTCACAGAACTCCATCTTCCTCCATAGCAACCTGTTTGGCATCACTGTGCTGCACCGTGTCCTTTAGGATAAGTAAATGAGGATCATCATACTGCTGCTCTCTAATGCGCTCATATAAAGAAGACCGAGTGACTGTGCAAGTTAGAACTCGACTGGTTTCCGAAACATCTACCCTCACGAACTGATTAGCCAATGTATGAACATCTGCAGCTAACGCTCTCTCACTAACCGGAATATATGCAAGACTGCCCATACTCACAGCCTTTCTACTCAAAGCATCAGCCACCACACTGGCCTTTCTGGGGTGATACAAAATAGTGATATCATAATTGTTCAACATCTCCAACCATCTTCTCTGCCTCAAATAGAGATCTTTTTGCTTGAACAGATACTGCAGGCTATGATGATTAGTAAACACCTCACACGAGACACTGTAAAGGTAATGTCTCCAAATCTTCAAAGCATGGACAATGGATACCAATTCTAAGTCTATGAACATAATAATTCTTATCATGAACTTTCAACTGCCGCGACGCATATGCGATCACCCTGCTATCTTACATCAACACTGCACCAAGGCCAACGCGAGATGCATCACAATATACTGTATAAGATCCTGAACCAGTGGGTAATACCAATATTGGCACCGTAGTCAAAGTAGTCTTGAGCTTGTGAAAGCTCAACTCACACTCGTCTAACCATCTGAATGGGACACCTTTCTGGGTCAGTATGGTCAATGGGCTTGCTATAGATAAAAACCCCTCCACTAACTGATGATAATAACCTGCCAAACCCAGGAAACTCCGGATCTCTGTAACTGAAGTAGGTCTAGGCCAATTCTGAACAGCCTCAATCTTCTTAGGATCCACTTTGATGCCTTCTGCCGATACAACATGCCCCCAAAAGGCAACTGAGTCTAACAAAAATTCACATTTTGAACATTTGGCATATAAATTATTATTCTTCAAAGTCTGAAGCACACTCCGAAGATGTTCCTCATGCTCCTCTCGACTGCTGGAGTAAATCAAGATATCATCAATGAATACAACCACAAAATAATCCAAATAGGGTTTGAACACCCGATTCATCAAATCGATAAATACTGTTGGGGCAGTTGTCAACCCAGATGACATCAATAGGAATTCGTAATGCTCATATCAAATCCGAAAAGTTGTCCCAGGGACATCAGATGCCCTAATCTTCAACTGATGGTATCCAGACCTCAAGTCGATCTTTGAAAAAACCTTGGCAGCCTGAAGCTGATAGAATAAGTCATCAATTCTTGGTAGTGGATACTTGTTCTTGATAGTAGCATTGTTCAACTGCCAATAATCTATATACATTTGCATTTAACCATCTTTCTTCTTTACAAATATTACTTGTGCACCCCAGGGAGAGACACTGGGTCTAATGAATCCCTGATTAAGCAAGTCTTGTAACTGCTCCTTCAATTCTTTCAACTATGGCGGGGCCATACGGTATGGTGGGATAGAAATGGGCTGAGTGCCCGGAGCTAAATCTATACATAAGTCAATATCTCTGTCGGGTGGCATTTCCAACAAATCTGCAGGAAATACTTCTTGAAATTCACGAATAACTGGTACTGAGTCCATAGAAGGAACATCCACATTGGGCAGCGGTCAAGATAATCCTGTTGGTCCTCATAAGGCGTACCACTGAAGTGAACTGGAAAGAGCTTAGTAAACTTATCCAGTATCAATAAGGCCTCAGAAGACATGGCGAGCCTGTTACCGGCTTGTGTCGCAACAACTTGCTGAATTACCCCAATTGGTAAGGATGCTGGAGCCTGATACTGTGGAGCCATCTGCTCCGGAGCTGGGGTAGTGGGAGTCTATGCTCCTCCCCCAGCCTGTGATATGGCTGGTGCCACTGGAAATGTACCATTCTGGGCCACGCCCTCCATAAGACTCACCAAACAGGCTAGAGCGTCCTCAAGCACTAGAGTATCTATAAATCCTTTTGGGACCTGAATCGGTCCAACCGGAATATTCTGAACGGGAACCTCCTCTTGAAGATCCATCTGAGGTTCTACAACAGGTGATGTTGCTCGAGCTCTAGACTGAACTCTACCTCTGCCTCTTCCTAGGCCCCTAGCACAACCTCGCCCTCCACCTCTACCCCTGGTAATAGTTGCCACCGGCGGCTCTTGTCCCTGTCTATCGGTTGATGTATTACATGTTCTCACCATCTGCGAGAGAATAAGAATAGAATGGTTCAATCATCGATGATAGAATAAAATCGCATGATAGAATATGAAATAAGGTATATTGTTCCTAAATTTCATAGCCTCTGAAAGATAAGTACAGACGTCTCCGTACCAATCCTTCAGACTCTACTAAGCTTGCCCCGTGACTCGTGAGACCTATATAACCTAATGCTTTGATACCAACTGTCATGACCCGAAGTTTCCCACCTTCAGGATCGTGATGGCACCTATCATTTCACTTGCTAGGAAAGCCAACATTAAAATAATCTTAACTATTTTAAAGAAAATTTAATAAAATAGAAATCAATTACTAAGATAAAGTGCGGAAGACCATAAATACCGAATTATCAAAATACATCCCCGAATCTGGTGTCACAAGTGCACGAGCTACTAGGATAATACAAATAAAGGTCTAAATAAAGTTCAAGCTGCTTGAAAGATAATACACAACTGAGATAAAATAGAAGGGGACTTCAGATTTGCGAACAATGTGCAGTTATACCTCAAGTCTCCACTGATAGCTATATCCGGGCAAATCTAATGTACGCCATTGGGACCAACTCCGAAATCTGCACAAGAAGTGCAAAGTGTAGTATCAGTACAATCGACCCCATGTACTGGTAGGTGTCGAGCCTAACCTCGACGAAGTAGTGACAAGGCTATAACAAGACAAGTATGTAATCAACTTGTACAAGTATATAAAAATACAAAGTAACAATAATACAATAAATAACAATTTCTAAATTGGAAGGGAACATGCGAATGGGAAGGATATAATAATTTCAGCAGGAGAAGTGTCACTTTGCAGCCAATTAATTTATCAACAATATAATGAGCAAATAATAATATAAAAATGGCATGGCACCACCCTTCGTTCTTTTACTCTCATTTGACACGACAACACCCTTCGTGCTTTTCAATCACAAATGGCACGACAACACCCTTCGTGCTTTTACACTCACAAATAGCACGGCAACACCCTCCGTGCTTTTACACTCTTCCTTACCATGAAAATAATAATATAAATTTGGAAGAGTATTTAAATGCGGGGATATACACTCGTGAATCAATTCAATACCAAAATACCGACTTTACCTTCCAAAATATTCAACAATAATTAAATGTATAATAATTTCACGAATAATGATCAAATAACCAATAATAAACTTAACCAGGAATATCTTAATTAAATAGACAATTATTCAAAATAAACAAATTCCACTAGCCTGCTTTGACTCAACTACAATGCATAAGTACTCGTCACCTCACATATACATTGTACCCGCACATTAAATCATGTAGCAAATAAAAAAATAATTCATACTCCCTCAAGTCAATGTTTACCACGACACTTACCTCGCTTTGCAACCAAATTCAAGAATTCAATAAACCTTTACCTCCCGAATTCGTGTCCGTAATCCTCAACTCTAGTCATAAACAATTCAATATATTCAATACAAATTATAGGAATTAATTACGTATGAAATTATAAATTTTTCAGATTAAAATTCGAAATTCATCTCAATAATCATCAGTGGGGACCACGTCCCGAAATCTGACGAAACTCACAAAATCTGACAATCCATCCAATTACAAGTTCAACCATACTAATTTCACTCAAATCTGACTCCGAATCGGTGTTCAAATCTCCAAAAATTATTTTTATGAAATTGTAGAAAATTCCTCCGATTTCTCTAGAAAAATCAATAATCTAATGCCAAAAACGAGGATTAATTCATGGAATATAATCACAAGGGATTCAAGAACACTTACCCAAAGTTGTGTGGAAACATTTCTCCCCAAAATCGCCCAAACCAAGCTCCAAAATACGAAAATGGAGAAAAATAGCAAAACCCCGAACTTAAAGGGTTCTGCCCAGCACCTTCGCAGATGCGGCCAAGAGGTCGCACCTGCGACCCCCGCTACTGCAGAAATGATGGCGCATTTGCGAGCCAGGCTGCTTCTGCGGTAAGCCAAGTGTAGATGCGACTCTGCATCTGCGGAACAATTTGCGCACTCGCGAGCACTGCCCAGCCCGCACTCCCTCACTTATGTGGCCTCGTCATCGCACCTGCGACATCGCACCTGCAACATCGCACCTGCGAGTCTAATTCTGGAGGTGCGAAAATACTAGAACCAACAGTCTTCAACAATGCAACATGCGACAAAATTGATTTGAACCTCGTCCGAAATTCACTTGAGGCCCCCGGGAACTCAACCAAATATACCAACAAGTCCTAAAACATAACATGGACTTACTCGGGGTCTCAAATCACATCAAATAACATCGAAATTATAATTCACACCTCAATTCAAACTTTTGAGTTTCAAATTTTTCATTTTAAAAGACTTGTTCCGAAACATGTTAAATTAATCCGGAATGACTTCAAATTTGGCACACAAGTCATAAATGACATAATAGAGCAATTCAAATTTTCGGAATCGGATTCCGACCCCGATATCCAAAAGTCAAATCCGTGGTCAAACGTTTTGGAAATCTTTAGCCTTTAAATTACTAGTTTTCGTTAAATGGTCATAACTTGAGCTAGGGACCTCTAAATTAAATTTCGGGGATACGCCCAAGTCCCAAATCACGAAATGGACCTACCGTCAAAACACTAATCCTGATCCGTTTGCTCAAAATGTTGACCAAAGTCAACTCAGTTGAGTTTTAAGGCTCTATTTCACATTTTAATTAATTTTTCATATAAAAACTTTCCGGAAAATGTTGACCGAAATCAAACTTAGCCTTTTTAGCCAACCTTAAGGAGCCAAGTGTTTCGATTTCAACCCAAACTAACCATACCACAAGATGAATCGCGCCTCGAATCAAAATTGGTACCCATGACATTATGAACTCAAATATATGATTTTTGCTAGATTCCATAACAAATTTCGTGGTTAAATCTCCTATTTATCAAAACCTAGCTTTTCACCTAAACCCCAAGATTTTCACTAATTTACATGTTATAAGCTACCCATAGATGTTTCGAACGGCTTGAACCATAGATGTATTTATCTACTACCGAGGAGCTCGGCCCGCTCCACAAAAACAAATACTTTAAAGAAACACAAATACTCAATAACAGTCAAGTATCCCATCCACAACTTCAAGGAAGTGAAATTTAACCATTCACAATCTTTTGCATATTTTCAAAAATGGCTCAAGTAATTAGACCAACCAGTGGGGTGCAAATATTTTAAGTATAGCATGATATGGGTCATAGACTACCTGGACAATAGCATGATTAGTAGCTACGTACGGACCCTTGTCACCATGTGCTTACGTAGCCCCCCACAGTTAGGAGTACATATTAATTAATTCAGCTATGGGGTAAATTCCCTCTTACAAGGTTAGAAAAGAGAGTCTCAAAGCCTACTTTCCGGTCCAAGATGGTGCTCAAACCATCAATTCGGTGCTGAACAATCCAAAACTAGTCAAATGGTTTAATAATAAATCAATACATGTTCAAAAGTTCATATTCCAACTATTGAAGGGATTACCCAACCCCAAATACATGATTCTTAAAATTCACCCACGGGCCCACTTGCCCGGATTCCGGAGATTTTAGAAGAAAGTTGTTACCCATGACATTATGAACTCAAATATATGATTTTCACTAATGCACATATTATAATCTACCCATAAACTATGTATTTAACTCATATTTGATAGGAATTACTTACCACAATTAGTTGATTAAAATCCCCTCTCTAACCAGCTCCAAAATTGGCCCCAAAAAGTGTATGAAATGAGCAAAAATGCTCAAACCCAGATTTAAAACACACATTGCCTTCAGCGATGTTTTTCACATGCGGTGCCGTGGCCGTATTTGTGGTACGGCATCTGTGGCACTTAGGCCACTTCTGCGAAGTTCCTCAGGCCATCGAACATTGCTTCTGCGGAGGGGAGACCCGCACCTACGGATTTCGCTTCTGCGGCAAGGGGGCCGCTCTAGCGGAGATATCTGCTTCTCCGCTCCTCAAACTCGCACCTGCGGTCCACTGCCACACATCCCTATCCGCTTCTTCGACGCAACCAACGCACCTGCGGCCCAAGGCTCGTAGGTGTAGTTACACCAGAACTAGTACAACCAGCAGTCCTCTTTGATTCAAACTCCATTCGCGCATCGTCCGAACGACATCCGGGCCCCTCGAGGACCTGTCCAAACATACCAACAAGTTTGGAATCATAAAATGCACTCGTTCCAACTCTCGGAACACCAAAACAACATCAAAACTAAGAATCAAACCCCAACCCAATTGAATCAATTTACTCCCCATGCGCCAAAACGTACTTAAACTACTCGGAATGACACAAAATTTTGCAAGCAAGTCTTAAATAACACTACAGAACTGTTCTCGGTCTCAAAATTTTGTTTGGACCTCGATAACACTAAAACCTACCACAAACCAAATTTAAAGAACTTCAAAAACCTTCAACGAACCAACTCTTACTATTAGGCGCCGAAACACTCTCGGATTATCCAAACCCCGATCCGAACATACGCCCAAATCTGAAATTATCATACTAACCTATTGGGATAGTCAAATTCCGATTCCGAGGTCGTTTACTCAAAACGTTGACCGAAGTCAAACTTATCCTTTTTAGCCAACCTTAAGGAGCCAAGTATTCTGATTTCAACCCGAACCATCCCAAATCCCGAACTAACCATCCCCGCAAGCCATAAAATAGTAGAAGCACTATGATGACCCAAAAGGTCATATTTAAATTTAATAATTATTTCTATGTTCTGAGACCTCAATCAACACTATTTATCATTCTTCAACTTGCGTGTCCAGTCTGAATAATTTTTCGGAAAGTTTTTATATGAAAATTTGATTAAAATGTGAAATAGAGCCTTAAAACTCAACTGAATTGACTTTGGTTAGTATTTTAAGCAAACAGACTCGGATCAGTATTTTGATAGCTCCAGTAGGTCCGTATCGTGATTTGGGACTTGGTCGTGTGCCCGAAATTTAATTTGGAGGTCCCTAGCTCATGTTATGGCCATTTAATAAAAACTAGTAATTTAAAGGCTTAAGATTTCCAAAGTTTGACCAAGGATTTCACTTTTTGATATCGGACTTGGATTGAGATTCCGGGAATTGGAATAGTTCTGCGAAGCCTTGGCCGCAGAATCGAGAAATCCCTCACAGAAGCGGTCTGGGTAAGCTGGGCAAAGAGCCACAGGTGCGGAACCTTGAACACACCCGCGCGTCCGCAGAAGCGAACTCTTCGATCGCAGAAGCGGATGGCAGCGCTGATGCACATTTGGTTCCACATAAACGAGACCACATGTGCGGTCAAGTCCACCGCAGAAGCGAAAATCCCTGGGCAGTGTGTAAATCGAAGAGTCCGAGATTTTTCTCATTTTGAGACATTTCAAACACATATTTAGGCGATTTCAAAAGGGGGTTTTCGCGATTTTAACTTGGGTAACTATTCTATATCTGAAAGTGATTACATTTCAAAAATTCACGTCAATATTTATCATTTATTTCGGATTTAGATTGAAGAAATAGGAATTTTTGTAAAACGCTCCAAGAAAGGAAAAATTAAGATTTGAAGGTCCATTTGACATCGGAATTTGATAACTTTTTTATGGATGGACTCGTCTCGGAAAGGGTGTTCGGATTTCGTATGTTTTTCCGAGATTCGATATGTGGGCCCCACTGTTAATTTTTGCGATGAATTTTGGATTTTAATCATGAAAATTAGTAAATTCATATGGAATTAATCCCTACGATTTGTATTGAGTATATTGAATTGTTTATGACTTGATTTTAGGATTTCGGACATGAATTCACGATACAAAAGTTTATTGGATTCTTGAATTTTGTTGCAAAGCGAGGTAAGTGTCGTGGTTAACCTTGACTTGAGGAAGTAGGACTTATTTGTCTATTTGCTACGTGATTGAATGTGCGGGTACAACGTATGTGTGAGGTGACGAGTACTTGTGCATTGTTGTTGAGTCAAAGCATGCGGGTGAAATTTATTTATCGAGAATAATTGCCTATTTAATTAAGATATTCCTGTTTGGGTTTATTATTGATTATTTGATCATTATTCATAAAATTATTATTCATTTAATAATTGTTGAATATTTTGGAAGGTGAAGTCGGTACTCTGGTACTGAATTGATTGATGAGTGTATATCCCCACATTTAAATACTCTTCCGAATTTATATTATTATTTTCATGGTAAGGAAGAGTGTAAAAGCACGAAGGGTGATGCACTGCCAATTATTATTATTTATTTATTGGTTTATGGGAGGAATGAGAGTAAAAGCACGAAGGGCGGTGCCGTGCCATTTCCATATTATCAGTTGCTCATTTTAGTGTTGATGAATTAATTGGCTGTTACGTGACACTCCTCCTATTGAAATTTCTATGTCATTTCCCTTCGCATGTTCCCTCCCAAATTTATAAATTAATATTTATTGTGTTATTGTTGCTTCGTATTTGTATATACTTGTACATGTTATTTACGTACGTGTCTTGTCATAGCCTAGTCACTACTTCGTCGAGGTTAGGCTCGACACTTACGGAGTACATAGGGTCAGTTGTACTAATACTACACTCTGCACTTCTTGTGCATATTTTGGAGTTGGTCCCAGCGGCGTACCATAGACGTGCTCGGATTTAGCTACCTAGAGGAGATTTGAGGTATAACTACACTATCTTTCAAATAGCTTGAAATTTATTTAGACCTTTATTTGTATTATCCTAGTAGCTCGTGCACTTATGATACTAGATTCGGGGATGTATTTTGATGATTCGGTTGTTGTGGTCTTCCCCACTTTATTTTAGTAAATGACTCTGCTTAATTTAAATTGCTTAAAAATGGTTAAGATTATTTTAACATTGGCTTGACTAGCAAGTGAAATGTTAGGCGCCATCACGACCGCGATGGTGGGAATTTTGGGTCATGATAGTTGGTATTAGAGCACTAGGTTACTTAGGTCTCATGAGTCACGAGCAAGCTTAGTAGAGTCTGAAGGATCAGTACGGAGATGTATGTACTTATCTTTCAGAGGCTATGATGTTTAGGAACAATATCACTTCTTTCTTATTCTGTCGTGTGATTTTATTCTATAATCGATGATTGAACCACTCTATTCTTATTCTCTCGCAGATGGTGAGAACACGTAATACATCTACCGATGGACAAGGACCAGAGCCCCCGGTGGAAACAATGACCAGGGATAGAGGCCTAGGTAGATCTCGGGTAGCAGCACATGTTGTAGAACCTCAGGTGGATCTTCAGGAGGAGATTCCAGTTCAGACTGTACCAGTTGGACCAGTTCAGGTCCCGGAAGCATTCATATCTTCTTCGATGCTTCAGGACGCTCTAGTCCGTTTGGTCAGTCTTATGGAGGCCGTGGCCCATAATGCTACATTTCCAGTGGCACCAGCCATCACACAAGGTAGGGGAGGAGTACAAACTCCCACTACTCCCGCTTCGGAGCATATGGCTCCCCAGTATCAGGCTCCAGCAGCCCTTCCAGTTGGGGTAGTTCAGCCATTTGTTGCGGCACATGCCGGTGATAGGCATGCCATGTCTTCTGAGGCCTTATTGAGACTGGATACATTTACTAAGCTCTTTCCAGTTCACTTAAGTGGTAGACCTTCTGAGGACCCACATGATTATCTTGACCGCTGCCATGAGGTGCTGCGAAACATGGGTTTAGTTGAGACCAATGCGGTCGATTTTGCTGTATTTTAGATGACGGGTTCTGCCAAGAGGTGGTAGAGAGATTATATGTTGACCAAACTATATGGGTCACCTACACTGACTTAGGAGCAATTCTCATGGTTATTTCTACAGAAGTTCCTCCCTATCACTTTGAGAGAGGATTTCCGGAGATAGTTTGAGCGTCTCCAGCAGGGCAGTATGACTATTACTCAGTACGAGACCCCTTTTTGTGGATCTAGCACGCCATGCTCTCCTTTTACTTTCTACTGAGGGAGAGAGAGAGAGAGAGTGAGGAGGTTTATTGAAGGAGTTACTCAACCTATCATGCTTTAGATGGCCAAGGAGACCGGAAGTGAGATTTCCTTTCAGGCGGCTGCTAATGTTGCTAGAAGGATCTAGATGTTTCTTGCACAAGAAAGAAGGCAGGGGTCTGATAAGAGGCCTCGGAAGTTCGGTGGTTTCAGTGGTGCCTCATCTGGAGGCAGGGGTAATTTTGGTAGGTTTCATCCTTCCAGACTGTTTCATTCAGCGCTCCACGCATCCTACAGTGCACCACCGGCTCCTATTAGTGTACCTCTGATCCAGGGTTTCCAAGGTGGTTACTCAGGTTGACAGGGATAATTTCAGGGTTAGCAGTCACAGCAGCCAAGGTCCTGTTATACTTGTGGTGACTTGAGGCACATTGCTAGATTCTGCACCAGGTCTCAGGGCAGCATGCAACAACAGGGTTCTCGTGCTATGATTCCAGCACTGGTTGCTTTACCACCTGCTCAACCTGCTAAAGGTAGGGGTCGGGCAGCTAGAGGTGGAGGTCTGACCATTAGAGGTGGAGGTCAGGCAGTTAGAGGTGGAGGCCAACCAGTTAGAGGTCGTCCCAAGGACGCAGTTCATAGTGGTAGGGTCCAGCCCCGATTTTATGCTTTTCCAGCTAAGCCTGAGGATAAGTCATCTGATGTCATGATTACAGGTATCGTTCCCATTTGCCATATAGATGCTTTAGTTCTATTTAATCCAGGATATACTTATTCCTATGTGTCCTCTTATTTTTCTTCATATCTGGTGATGCCTCGTGATTCTCGAAGTGCTCTTGTGTGTGTGTCCACTCTGGTGGGAGATTCTATCATGTTAGATCATGTCTATCATTCGTGTGTGGTTACTATTAAGAGTCTTGAGACTAGTGTAGATTTTTTACTTCTCGATATGGTAGATTTTGATATCATCTTGTGTATGGATTAGATATCACCTTATCGTGCTATATTGGATTATCATGCCAAGACGGTGACCCTAGCCATGCCGGGGTTACCCCGATTAGAGTGGAAAAACCCTCTAGTCATTCTACCAGCAGGGTTATTTCTTATATGAAGGTCCGGCGTATGGTCAAAAAGGGGTGTCTAGCCTATTTGGCTTATATTCACGATCCCAGTGTGGATGTTTCTTCTATGGAGTCAGTACCATCTGTTCGTGAATTTCTAGAAGTATTTCCTGCAGATTTGTCGGGGATGCCACCCGATAGATATATTTATTCACAGAACGGTTGTGTTACACCCTATATTTTCGTATGTAAAAATGCGTCGTAAGCAAACTAATGTAGGACAAAAAAATGAGATAATATTTAAAAGTATATAAAGTAAGTTAATCATGTTACCTCTGAGGTTACAAATATTGAAGATCATGAACAACAAGTACAAAGAGGGTTGGACAGTTCAGAAGCTAAAGCAATTAAATAAAATAATGTTTCATCGAAAGTCGACAAGTTGGGAATGTTATAACATGTACCTTTGGGGTGAGACTAGGGTGATTAACATGATAAAGAGATTATGTTATGATTTATATTAGTCGTATTACATCCGTGTGTTATGTTTTTAAGTCAAGCGAGTTGTGGAACAAAAGTCGATGAAAGTCATCACAAGTTACATTCATAAGTTTTACTGAAACTTTGGGTCAAATGTAACTGCAATTTTCTCCCAATATACTTAGAGTTATGGTGTGTTCCACCCATCAAATTAAAGATCTATGAGTCTATTTTCCAACGCATTAAACCATTTGTCAATACGACATCGGAGTAGAGAGATATGTGCATTTTTGCGATACTGCGCAAGCTGCTAGGTGACAAGTAGGTGTGTCACCTACTTGCTTAAATGAAAGCCCAAAAATGGGCCATTTCGGGTCGTCCAAAGAGGCCTTTTAAGGGCCTATTTTCTTCATATATTAGACTTAAAATAGAGCATAATAACCAGACATAAGCTCTGCAAAGAATCCTCCCAAAAATTTCCCAAAAACCCTAATTGATTTTCTCTCCCTTTCAAGTTCCAATTGGAGGTAAAACTTAGAGTTTGAAGAACCAAGATAGGAGCTGAGTTATCCAACAAATAAGGTGAGTTTACTGCTCTCTTTCATCCATTTTTTCTTCTGTAAATTCATGGTAAGTCGTTCTATACATGTAAGAACTCACGGGATGGTGATCGGAAGCCGTGAGTTCGAGTTATTCACTTGTAGCGGACTGTTTTGTGGACTGTTTTGTGTTGCTGTTGGGCTGCGTGTTTTATTACTATTTTGTGGAGTTTTGGAGGAGGAAGGGGTTTTATAAACACCATATAAATGTAGGGTGGTTGGCTGGTCGTTCGTCATAACATTTTTGGGTCGTTTGACACTACTACGGTGGTCGTTTTGTGTACGAAGAGATTGGGGTGTGTTGGGCTGTTTTGTAGTATTTGATGGTGTATATAGGGCTGGAAAATGATGTATATATGTTGTTATTGTTCTGTCCTTGTATTGTTGGTGTTATCTTGAAGTTGGAGGAAGGGCATATTATAGGGGAGATGCTGCCCGTTTTAATACAAAATAGGTTTGTCGTTCGTTGTGCGATAGTTGTACCTTTCGTAACTTAACGATAGTATTATTATCATTCTTGTAGATTAAGGTGCGAAGAGGTGAGTTCAACTTGGTGATTGAAAAGATTGTGATAAGGTATGTTAAGTCTAAGCCTTCCTTCATTTTGGCATGATCTCGTAGCTACATGTGTTAGTAATGAGACAAAAAGAGAAGTTCATATTCATGAATTTATTCACACTATTCTAGTCTCATAAGTTACAATATTATTCCTTATCGAGACTCTATATTCAATTTTAGTATTGTCTTCTTTCAGTCAAGAGAGCAGCAAGCCTATATATACAGTATTACAGTATTTTCATTACCATCGAGCTATAATCGATGGGCAGGCCCCTATTGGGCAACTTCTGATCAGATGGAAAGTTATATACCGAGCCTACTATGGCCGAGCGCCTATGAGCGAGCCCAGCATGGTCGAGATACATAGCCTAGTATGGCCGAGCGCCTATAAGCGAGCCTACTATGGCAGAGCAGTTATATATACCGAGCCTTATAAGGCCGTACAATTATTTTACTTACTATATTGAAGGAGTTGAGTCAGTATCAGCAGGTAAGTATATCTCCAGATCATCTTTGACTCCCAGTTAATTTCAGTTACCATATTATCAGTTCAGTTTCAGATTTCAGTTATTTTATTGCCTTACATACTCGGTACATTATTTCGTACTGACGTCCCTTTTTTGGGGCGCTGCATTTCATGCGTGCAGGTTCAGACAGACAGACGGGTAGACCTCCTCAGTAGGTGTTTTCCGAGTTCCGCCTGATCGGTAAGCTCCACGTCTTTCGGAGTTGCCAGGACTAGAGTTTTGTGTACATCTTATGTATATCTGTATATATGTTATGGGTAGGTCGGGGCCCTGTTCCGATCACAGTACATCTATCAGTAGAGGCTTGTAGGCATATCCTGTTGGTTAGTGCATTATGTTGGGTTTGTATAAATTGGTGGTTTGTCAGCTGTAGTAGCTATGACGGCCTTGTCGGCCTAGCTTTATATTGATATTTAGTTAGTGCTAGTTTTCATTCAGTTTTATATTTTGCTTCGCAAATTGTCTTGCAAGGTGGCCCCATGGCCAAAGTATGACATTATGTGTTCAGAGTCCCTTAGTCGCAATTTGGTACGCCAGGTTAGGTGAGGCACGGGGTGCTTGTCTCGCTCCTAGGTTCGGGGCGTGACAAACTTGGTATCAGAGCAGTTCTGTCCTAGGGAGTCTACAAGCCGTGTCTAGTAGGGTCTTGTTTATAGATGTGTTGTGCACCACATTATATAAGCAAGGAACTACAGGGCATTTAGGAGTTGGTTACACTTCTTTGAAATCTAAATCGTGCTATAGAATTGAGTTATAGGAAATTTGAATTAAACTTATGTGTTGGTGTTTGCATGCACAGATGACGGTGACTAGGAAGACTACGGCTAGCCAGAGGAGAGATACAGTAGTAGGTGAGGGGACCAACAGGGTACCCCCAGTAGATGGGGCCCAGTCTGAGGCTCAAGGGGAGACCCCTACTCAGCCATTACCGGCTCCTCCACCAACTACGGAGATTCCTAGGGAAACCGCACATCCAGTTCCCCCTCCACTTCCATCAGATCAGGACTTAAGGAGTGCGGTGCATTTGTTGACACAGTTGGTAGCTACCCAGCAACATGCTAGGGCATCAGCTAGTGCAGGAACTTCTGAGGGGTCTGGGAGTTCAAGGGTCCGAGAGTTTATTGCTTTGAGTCCCCCAGAGTTCACGGGGACAGATCAGAGGGAGGACCCGCAGGATTTCATAGATCAGCTTCACAGGATCTTTCGTGTTATGCATGCCACGGAGAAAGAGGCAGTTGAGCTAGCAGCTTTTCGACTCCGAGATATAGCCATCCTTTGGTATGAGGGATGGGAGAGGTCCAGGGGACGTGATACACCTCCAGCTATTTGGGAGAATTTTTCAGATGCTTTCCTTGACCAGTACTTACCGCGGGAGATCCGACAGGCTCGAGTCGATCAGTTTCTAGCCCTCAAGCAGGGTAATATGAGTGTTCGAGAGTATAGTCTCCGTTTTGACTCATTGGCCAGATATGCACCATCCATAGTTTCTACTATGCGGGACAGGATTCACAGGTTTATAGCAGGGTTAGCCCCAGAGTTAACCGAGGCATGTGCCACCGCTGCATTGCAGGATAGTATGGATATCTCCCGGATTCAGGCATTCGCCCAGAATATAGAAAGGGGTAGGCGTCGGCAGCAGGGTACAGAGAGGGCTGAGCAAGGGCAACGTAAGGGGATGAGATTTCCCAGGTCTCAGGAGCAATCTCAGGGTAGTTATAGGACCCAGTACTTCGGACGGCCACCTAGGCCTCCGCCACCTCAGTTACAGGGTTACGGGTATGATCGCTATACTCAGTCAGGACCAGGTGAGAGCTCACGGGCGTCGGGTTTGCAGCGACAACGAGGTTCTGCGCAGACATGGTCATTTCCTCCGCGGTGTGACATCTGTGGTGGAGGACACTTGGGTCAATGCCGAGCAGGTTCTGATGCTTGTTATACATGTGGGCGTCCGGGGCATATGATGCGAGATTGCCCAAATAGAGATTCTGGGGGAATGGCACAACCAGCGAGTTCAGCAACAAGATCGTCTATGTCCGTGCATCCTTCAAGGCGTGAGTCTCAGTCTTCGGTTGGTAGAGGTCGAGGCAGAGGTAGAGGTTCCAGTTCAAGTGGTAATCAGAACCGTATCTATGCTTTAGCGGGTCGACAGGACCAGGAGTCTTCACCAGACGTTGTGACAGGTATATTAACCATTTGCTCTCACGATGCTTATGCTTTGATAGACCCAGGATCTACTTTATCGTATATTACCCCATTTGTCGCGAGGAAGTTTGGTATAGTGCCTGAAATACTAAGTGATCCTTTTACGGTATCTACACCGGTCGGAGAATCGATTATTGCTAGACGGGTTTACCGAGGTTGTACGGTGACAATTTGTAGTCGTCAGACCTCAGCTGACCTAGTTGAGCTAGAGATGATGGACTTTGATGCTATCATGGGCATAGACTGGTTGGCAGCTTGCTATGCCACAGTTGATTGCCGAGCAAAGGTAGCCAAATTTCATTTTCCGGGTGAGCCAGTCCTTGAATGGGTAGGTAATACACCAACACCCAGAGGTAGGTTTATTTCCTACCTGAAGGCGAGGAAAATGATCGCAAAAGGGTGCATTTATCATATTGTGCGAGTTAGAGATGCAGATGCTGAGATACCTACACTTCAGTCTATTCCCATAGTCAAAGAGTATGCAGATGTGTTTCCAGATGAGCTTCCAGGTATTCCTCCAGAGCGAGAGATTGATTTTAGCATCGATTTGCTTCCAGGAACTCAACCAATATCCGTCCCTCCGTATAGAATGGCACCTGCCGAATTGAAGGAGTTGAAGGAGCAGTTAAAAGATTTGCTGGAGAAAGGTTACATTAGGCCCAGTACCTCACCTTGGGGTGCACCGGTACTATTTGTGCGGAAGAAAGACGGCTCGCTGAGGATGTGTATCGATTATAGGCAGTTGAACAAGGTAACTATTAAGAATAAGTATCCACTTCCAAGGATCGATGACTTGTTTGATCAGTTGCAGGGAGCTAGATGCTTTTCCAAGATTGATTTGAGGTCGGGGTACCACCAGGTCAGAGTTCGGGAAAAAGATATTCCGAAGATAGCCTTCAGGACCCGATATGGCCACTTCGAGTTCCTTGTCATGTCCTTCGGGTTGACTAATGCACCCGCTGTATTTATGGACTTGATGAATAGCCTATTCCGGCCATTTTTAGATCTGTTCGTGATAGTATTTATTGATGATATTCTGGTTTATTCCCGTTCAGAGGATGAGCATGCGGACCACCTGCGAGCGGTACTCCAAACCCTCCGTGATCGTAAGTTGTATGCTAAGTTTTCTAAATGTGAGTTCTGGTTGAAGTCTGTAGCATTCTTGGGGCATATTGTATCAGATGAAGGGATAAAGGTGGACACTCAGAAGATTGAGGCCGTGAAATCTTGGCCTAGACCTACCACTCCGACAGAGGTTCGTAGCTTTCTAGGCTTAGCAGGATACTATCGGAGGTTCGTAGAGGGTTTTTCTTCCCTTTCGGCACCATTGACGAAGTTGACACAGAAAGAAACTAAGTTTCAATGGACAGAGGCTTGTGAGCGGAGTTTCCAAGAGCTTAAGAACAAGTTGACCTCAGCTCCAGTTCTAACACTTCCAGAGGGTCTAGAGGGTTATGCCGTGTATTGTGATGCATCAGGTGTCGGGTTAGGATGTGTCCTGATGCAACATGGGAAGGTAATTGCATATGCTTCAAGGCAGTTGAGGAAGCACGAGAGGAATTATCCGACCCACGACCTCGAGTTAGCTGCGGTTGTCCATGCACTTAAGATATGGCGGCATTATTTATATGGTGTTCATGTTGATATATTTACTGATCATAAAAGCCTACAATATATTTTCAAGCAGAAAGAGTTGAATTTGCGACAGAGGCGATGGCTTGAGTTATTGAAAGATTACGATGTTAACATTCTCTACCATCCAGGGAAAGCTAATGTTGTAGCAGATGCCTTAAGTCGCCGATCTATGGGTAGCTTAGCACATGTAGAGCCCGAGAAAAGACAATTAGCTAGAGATATTCATCAATTGGCTTCGTTGGGGGTTCGGTTAGTAGATTCTAAGGATGGTGGAGTTGTAATCCAAAACACTGCAAAATCATCCCTCATAGCTGAAGTCAAGGAAAGGCAGTACGAGGACCCAGAGTTGGTCGAGTTGAGAGAGCGAGTTCCGCAGCAGAAGAAGCCATTGTTAGAGCTCAAGGGAGATGGGGTTCTCAGATACAAGGGTCGTTTGTGTGTTCCAGATGTAGTAGGGCTACGAGACAGGATTATGTCAGAGGCACATTATTCATGGTATTCCATCCACCCTGGATCGACGAAGATGTATCATGACATTAAGGATATGTACTGGTGGAATGATATGAAGAAGAACATTGCTGAGTTTGTCGCCCAATGTACTAGTTGCCAGCAAGTGAAGGTAGAACACCAGAAGCCCGGAGGGCTAATGCAGACTATAGAGATCCCGACATGGAAATGGGAGGCGATAAACATGGACTTTATCATGGGTTTACCTCGTTCTAATCGTAAGTTCGATTCCATATGGGTGATAGTCGATAGGCTCACGAAATCAGCTCACTTCCTACCGGTCAGATCTACATATACAGTAGAAGATTATGCAAAGTTATATATTAAGGAGATAGTGCGGCTACACGGAGTACCAGTTTCTATTATATCTGACCGTGGGGCTCAGTTTACAGCACATTTTTGGAGGTCATTTCAGAGAGGTCTAGGGACTCAGGTGAATCTCAGCACAGCTTTTCATCCACAGACTGATGGACAAGCCGAGCGCACAATTCAGACGCTCGAGGATATGTTACGAGTATGTGTGTTGGATTTTAAAAGAAGTTGGGATGAACATCTACCTCTTATCGAGTTTGCATATAATAACAGTTACCACTCCAGTATCCAGATGGCTCCGTACGAGGCTTTGTATGGGCGTAAGTGCAGATCTCCTATAGGGTGGTTTGATGTTGGAGAATCTGGGTTACATGGGCCAGACCTGGTTCAGCAGGCCATAGAGAAAGTAAAGGTTATCCGGGAGCGACTGTTGACAGCTCAGAGTCATCAGAAGTCATATTTTGACGTGCGGCGACGAGACTTAGAGTTCAGGATTAATGACTGGGTATTCTTAAAGGTATCACCTATGAAGGGCGTGATGAGGTTTGGCAAGAAAGGAAAGCTTAGCCCACGGTATATTGGGCCTTATAGGATCATTCGGAGAGTGGGCCAACTAGCTTATGAGTTAGAGTTGCCCTCAGAATTGGAGTCTGTCCATCCGGTTTTTCACGTATCTATGCTACGGAAGTGCATTGGCGATCCTACCCGAGTGGTGCCCACGGATGATGTACAGATTACAGAGGACTTGTCATACGAGGAAATTCCAGTTGCCATCCTAGACCGACAAATCCGAAATCTACGAAATAAGGAGGTAGCTTCCGTAAAGGTTTTATGGAGGAGCAAGAATGTAGAAGAGATGACGTGGGAATCGGAGGAAGAAATGAAGTCTAAATACCCCCACCTATTTCAAAATGAAGATATGGTTCGAGATGGGACGCTACAACATAGCTCTATGTAGGCTAGCAGGTCATCAGGTAAGCTTTTATTTTTCACTTTCAATATTTATGATTTACGGTCGGTGAGGCAAATTGCTGCTATTTATAAAGATTGGCCATGTGTGGCATGCATAGTATATTTCTGGCTACGTGCAGGTTGGTTTTAACCTAGTGTACGAAGGATACTCTGGAAAAAGTTTCCAAAGTCTCCAAGAGTAAACATTCGAGGACGAATGTTCCCAAGGGGGAGTGATGTTACACCCTATATTTTCGTATGTAAAAATGCGTCGTAAGCAAACTAATGTAGGACAAAAAAATGAGATAATATTTAAAAGTATATAAAGTAAGTTAATCATGTTACCTCTGAGGTTACAAATATTGAAGATCATGAACAACAAGTACAAAGAGGGTTGGACAGTTCAGAAGCTAAAGCAATTAAATAAAACAATGTTTCATCGAAAGTCGACAAGTTGGGAATGTTATAACATGTACCTTTGGGGTGAGACTAGGGTGATTAACATGATAAAGAGATTATGTTATGATTTATATTAGTCGTATTACATCCGTGTGTTATGTTTTTAAGTCAAGCGAGTTGTGGAACAAAAGTCGATGAAAGTCATCACAAGTTACATTCATAAGTTTTACTGAAACTTTGGGTCAAATGTAACTGCAATTTTCTCCCAATATACTTAGAGTTATGGTGTGTTCCACCCATCAAATTAAAGATCTATGAGTCTATTTTCCAACGCATTAAACCATTTGTCAATACGACATCGGAGTAGAGAGATATGTGCATTTTTGCGATACTGCGCAAGCTGCTAGGTGACAAGTAGGTGTGTCACCTACTTGCTTAAATGAAAGCCCAAAAATGGGCCATTTCGGGTTGTCCAAAGAGGCCTTTTAAGGGCCTATTTTCTTCATATATTAGACTTAAAATAGAGCATAATAACCAGACATAAGCTCTGCAAAGAATCCTCCCAAAAATTTCCCACAAACCCTAATTGATTTTCTCTCCCTTTCAAGTTCCAATTGGAGGTAAAACTTAGAGTTTGAAGAACCAAGATAGGAGCTGAGTTATCCAACAAATAAGGTGAGTTTACTGCTCTCTTTCATCCATTTTTTCTTCTGTAAATTCATGGTAAGTCGTTCTATACATGTAAGAACTCACGGGATGGTGATCGGAAGCCGTGAGTTCGAGTTATTCACTTGTAGCGGACTGTTTTGTGGACTGTTTTGTGTTGCTGTTGGGCTGCGTGTTTTATTACTATTTTGTGGAGTTTTGGAGGAGGAAGGGGGTTTATAAACACCATATAAATGTAGGGTGGTTGGCTGGTCGTTCGTCATAACATTTTCGGGACGTTTGACACTACTACGGTGGTCGTTTTGTGTACGAAGAGATTGGGGTGTGTTGGGCTGTTTTGTAGTATTTGATGGTGTATATAGGGCTGGAAAATGATGTATATATGTTGTTATTGTTCTGTCCTTGTATTGTTGGTGTTATCTTGAAGTTGGAGGAAGGGCATATTATAGGGGAGATGCTGCCCGTTTTAATACAAAATAGGTTTGTCGTTCGTTGTGCGATAGTTGTACCTTTCGTAACTTAACGATAGTATTATTATCATTCTTGTAGATTAAGGTGCGAAGAGGTGAGTTCAACTTGGTGATTGAAAAGATTGTGATAAGGTATGTTAAGGCTAAGCCTTCCTTCATTTTGGCATGATCTCGTAGCTACATGTGTTAGTAATGAGACAAAAAGAGAAGTTCATATTCATGAATTTATTCACACTATTCTAGTCTCATAAGTTACAATATTATTCCTTATCGAGACTCTATATTCAATTTTAGTATTGTCTTCTTTCAGTCAAGAGAGCAGCAAGCCTATATATACAGTATTACAGTATTTTCATTACCATCGAGCTATAATCGATGGGCAGGCCCCTATTGGGCAACTTCTGATCAGATGGAAAGTTATATACCGAGCCTACTGTGGCCGAGCGCCTATGAGCGAGCCCAGCATGGTCGAGATACATAGCCTAGTATGGCCGAGCGCCTATAAGCGAGCCTACTATGGCAGAGCAGTTATATATACCGAGCCTTATAAGGCCGTACAATTATTTTACTTACTATATTGAAGGAGTTGAGTCAGTATCAGCAGGTAAGTATATCTCCAGATCATCTTTGACTCCCAGTTAATTTCAGTTACCATATTATCAGTTCAGTTTCAGATTTCAGTTATTTTATTGCCTTACATACTCGGTACATTATTTCGTACTGACGTCCCTTTTTTGGGGGCGCTGCATTTCATGTGTGCAGGTTCAGACAGACAGACGGGTAGACCTCCTCAGTAGGTGTTTTCCGAGTTCCGCCTGATCGGTAAGCTCCACGTCTTTCGGAGTTGCCAGGACTAGAGTTTTGTGTACATCTTATGTATATCTGTATATATGTTATGGGTAGGTCGGGGCCCTGTTCCGATCACAGTACATCTATCAGTAGAGGCTTGTAGGCATATCCTGTTGGTTAGTGCATTATGTTGGGTTTGTATAAATTGGTGGTTTGTCAGCTGTAGTAGCTATGACGGCCTTGTCGGCCTAGCTTTATATTGATATTTAGTTAGTGCTAGTTTCCATTCAGTTTTATATTTTGCTTCGCAAATTGTCTTGCAAGGTGGCCCCATGGCCAAAGTATGACATTATGTGTTCAGAGTCCCTTAGTCGCAATTTGGTACGCCAGGTTAGGTGAGGCACGGGGTGCTTGTCTCGCTCCTAGGTTCGGGGCGTGACAATTTGGCTCTGGGCATTTAGCCCATTTCTATTCCACCATATCGTATAGCCCCGCTGGAACTGGAAGAACTGAAGGATCAGTTACAAGACTTGCTTGATCAGGGATTTATTAGACCTAGTGTCTCACCCTGGGGTGCACCAGTTTTATTTGTAAAGAAGAAATATAGTTCAATGCAAATGTGTATCGATTATCGGCAGTTGAACAAGGCCACTATCAAAGTATCCACAACCAAGAAGTGATGACTTATTTGATCAGTTTTAGGGTGCCAAAGTATTTTCAAATATCGACTTGAGGTCTGGTTACCATCAGTTGAAGATTAGGCATCTGATGTCCCTAAGACCGCTTTTCGGACTAGGTATGGGCATTAGGAATTCCTAGTGATGTCATTTAGGTTGACAAATGCCCCAGCATCATTTATGGATTTGATTCAAGCCTTATTTGGATTCTTTTGTGGTTGTATTCATTGATGATATCTTGATTTACTCCAGCAGTCGAGAGGAGCATAAGCATCATCTTCGTATTGTGCTTCAGATTTTGAAGAATAATTAGTTATATGCCAATTTTTCAAAATTTGAATTTTGTTAGACTCAGTTTCCTTTTTTGGGCATGTTGTATCGGCAGAAGGTATAAAAGTGGATACTAAGAAGATTGATGTTGTTCATAATTGGCGATGTTTGAAGGGTGATTCAAGGGCTATTAATGAGGGCTTGGGATTTGTGGAGAAGTAAGTTAAGGATTTGAAGGACCAAACGATGTCGGATTTTGATGAATTTGGTATGGTTAGACTCGTGAGTGAATGTGCTTTCTAGTTTTGTACAATTTGTCAGATTTCGAGATGCGGGCCCGGGGGCCGGGTTTGAGCCAATTTCGAAATTTGGTCTAATTTTGTAGCTTTTCTTGTGCAATTTATTCCATTAGCATATATGGATGGTATTGTACTGATTGTGAATAGATTTGGAGCATTTGGAGTCCGAATCCAGAGGCAAGAGCATTGCGGGGTAGAGATTTGACTGGTTTGAGGTAAGTAACGATTGTAAATCTAGTCTTGAGGGTTTGAAACCCTAGATATCATATCATTCTACTATTTTGAAGTGACGCACATGCTAGGTGCACTGTTGGGGATTGTGACTTGGTCCATCTCGTAGCGACACAAAATTTGCGTATTTTGTGGAAATTATATGATACTTATGTGTTTTTAGAAAGAGTTTCTGTTAATTGGGCTGGATGCCATGTTTGGGCCTTGTGCTAGTGCTATTTGGACCCTTAGGGGTTTTATTTTATTTTTATTTTTATTATCCTCTCACTGTTTTCGATTGAAAATCTATACACAATCATGGTTATACATGTTTACTGCATAACTCGGTTTTATTACTCGATATTGATGCATATAAATGTTGTTTTGGGTTGAGCACCCTATTTTTACTGAAATGCCTGAATGGCTTGACAAGTTTATGACTGAGTGAGGCCGAGGTCCTGATTTGTGAGGATATTTATGGGATCGGGCTGCACACCGCAACATGTCACATATTTATGGGATCGGGATGCACGCCGCAACATGTTGCATATTTATGGGATCGGCCTGCACGCCGCAACATGTTTGTTATAGGCCGAGGGCCTGAGTGATTATGCTATGATTTGGCTTGATATAACGCTTGGGCTGAAGGAGCCCCTCCGGAGCCTGTACATACCCCCAGTGAGCGCAGGTACCTATTGAATGCAAGTGCCGAGTGCCGAGTGCTGAGTAACTGGAAGGCGCATGAGCGATTGTGAGGTATGCCTGAGTGGCAAGAGTGATTGTGAGTTTTGCTCACGTTTGCATTTTTCCTCTATTTGAAAACTGTTGAAAAATATCTTTAAATGATTTTTACTGGAACTGGGTTTAAACGAGATGTTTTGATTCAAATCCTGATTTTAAAAGCATGTGGTATTTTACTGAGATTTCCTGATATGAAAGTTATATGCTTTATTGCTCGTCACTATTGTTCAGTCTTTATTTATTGTTGTTACTTACTGAGTTGGCGTACTCACGTTACTCCCTGCACCTTGTGTGCAGATCCAAGTGTAGCTGGACACGGTAGCGGTTGTTGATTGTTCTGATTGCAGATTTTTCTGAGGATAGCAAGGTAGCTGCCTGACGATAGCAGCCCTGCTCTTCTCCCTCTTATCTTCCTCTACTTGTATTTAGATATTTTTCAGGCTAAGTTAGCCTTGATATTGTTAGACAGATTGTAGTAGATGCTCATGACTAGTGACACCTCGATGTTGGTATTTTCCTTCCGCACTTTTATTTTGATTGGAACTCCTTTATGAGGGTTTTATGTTATATAGCATTGAAATTATCTTTGAAATGAAAATATTAGTTTGTCTGGAAATGAGTCGGCTTGCCTAGTTCCATGATAGGCGCCATCACGACAGGTTAGGTTTTTGGGTCGTGACACCATCCTTATCACACCGCATGACTTCTAGTAGTTTTCCCTACTAGCCACGCATATCAAGCCACCCTTATCTCACTGCATGTGTTTCAACACTCAAACCTTATACCACCGCATGCGTATCAATATCACAATATATCACAATTTGCACCTCAAGTGCCAAAATATTTCAATTTGCCAAAATAAATCAACAACAATATATTTTTCCATAATAAAGAGCTCACGACTCATGCCAAAATAATTCATGATAATATTTTTCCACAATAAAGAGCTCACAGCTCCATCACAATTAGTAAGAAAAACTCACAAAATATTCAGCAAATATAATAAATTCACAAATTTACTACCTTATTTTGAATATCAAAATTTTAAATGTAAAATACTTCATTTTAATAATATTTGAAATTAAAGAAATTCCACATTTAATTAATACACTGAATAAAAGAATCCAAGTTTCAGCTAACATGTAAAAACAATTAGCAGGAGAAGGTCAAGCAAATTTAAAGTATATAAATCAAATCAATGATGGAGAATATAACAAGATTTAATAATTTAATTAATATGCAACAGTGATCTACACAATTTAAAAACAAAATCCTTCACATTTAACTCGTGTATACACTCGTCACCTCGTGTACACGACTTTTATCACATTACAATTAATACCAATCCTAGGGAAATTTTCTCCCACACAAGGTTATACAAGTCACTTACCTGGACTTGCTCCAATTTAATCACGTAATATGCCTTTTTCTCAATTTTCCGATTCCGATCGACTCGTATCTAGTCATAATTAATTCGATACAGTCAACAAAAATTATAGAATCAATTCCAAAAGAAAATACTATATTTTCCAAATAAAATCCGAAATTAACTAAAACATTGTTTGTGGGGCCCACGTCTCGGAATCTGGTGAAACTTACAAAATACGATAACCCATTCAATTACGAGTCCAACCATACAAGTTTCACTCAAATCCACCTCTGAATCGACACTAGAGTCTCAAAAATTCGTTTTTATGAGATTTCTAAAATTTTCCCAAATTTCCATCTCAATACACTAATTAAATGGTGAAAACAATGATATATTCGTGCATATTGACCAAATCCGAGTTAGAATCACTTACCCAAATATTTTTCTTTGAAAATATATCAAAAATCACTTATGCTCAAGCTCAAGTTCGTCAAAATGGCAAATGGGACAAAATCCCCGGTTTTATAAAGTGCCGAGGCAACTATCGATCCTCTGTATCTATCATGACTTCGATCTTTAAGGCCCTCAATCCGGGCTTTAGTCATAGCCCTTGATCCTGGGCCTTGATCTTGGGTCTTCGATCACTGTCCTTGGTCATAACCCTCGATCCTGGGCATTCGATCATGGCCCTCGAGCCTGCTTTCGATCATGGCTCGTTTTATGGGCAGAAGAAAATTTGCAGTAGCTCTTTAAGTCCCATTTCTTATCCGTTAACCATCTAAAGCTCACCCGAGTCCCTTGGGAGCTCAACCAAATAAACCAACAAGTCCTAAAATATCATACGAAATTATTTGAAACCTCAATTCACATTAAACAACGCTAAAATCGCAATTCACACTCCAATTCTAGCTTAATGAAACTTAAGAATTTCCAACTTCTACATTCGATGCCGAAACCTATCAAATCAAGTCTGATTGACCTTAAATTTTGCACACAAGTCATAAATTAGATAACAGAGCTATGAAAATTTTCAGAACTAGATTCCGACCCTGAAATCAAAAAGTCAACTCCCCGGTCAAACTTCCAAACTTAAATTCCTATTTTAGCCATTTCAAACCTAATTTCACTACAGACTTCCAAATAAAATTCCTAATACGCTCCTAAGCCCAAAATCACCATACAGAGCTGTTGAAATTATCAAAATTCTATTCCAGGGTCATTTTTTCAAAATGTTGACCAAAGTCAAACTTAACATTTTAAGGCCAACTTAAGGAATTAAGTGTTCCGATTTCAACCCGTACACTTCCAAATACCGAACCAATCATCCCCGCAAGTCATAAATTTATAAAGAACATAAGGGGAGTTTTATTTAGGGGAACGGGGTTCTAAAAGTCAAAATGACATGTTGGGTCATACATTCTCCACCTCTTAAACAAACGTTCGTCCTCGAACGGGTTTAGAATTATACCTGGAGTGGTAAAAAGATGAGGATAACAGTTGCGCATCTCATGCTCGGTCTCCCAAGTCGCCTCCTCGAGCGGATGACCCCTTCACTGAACCTTCACGGAAGTAATGTTCTTTGACCTCAACTTTCGAACATGCCTGTCAAAAATAGCTACTGGTTCCTCAACATAAAATAGATCCTTGTCCAACTGAACTGAACTGAAGTCTAACACATAAGACGGATCACCATGATACTTCCGGAGCATAGAAACATGGAATACCGGATGAACTGCAGAGAGACTAGGTGGTAGTGCAAGTCTGTAAACCATCTCTCCAACTCTTTCAAGAATCTAAAAAGGCCCAATATACCTAGGGCTCAACTTGCCCTTCTTTCCGAACCTCATCACACCCTTCATAGGAGAAACCCGGAGCAGGATCCGCTCACCAACCATGAATGCAACATCACAAACCTTCCGATCCGCATAACTCTTCTGTCTAGATCGGGCTGTACGAAGTCGATCCTGAATCAATTTAACCTTTTCCAAGGCATCCTGAACCAAGTGTGTACCCAATAGCCTAGCCTCGCCTGGTTCGAACCAACCCACTGGAGACCGGCACTGCCTACCATACAAGGCCTCATACGGAGCCATATGAATGCTCGACTGATAACTGTTGTTGTAAGCAAACTTTGCAAGTGGTAAGAACTGATCCCAAGCACCCCCAAAATCTATCACACACGCACGAAGCATATCCTCCAATATATGAATAGTGAGTTCGGACTACCTGTCTGTCTGGGGTGAAATGTTGTACTCAACTCCACACGAGTACCCAACTCTCACTGTACAGCCCTCCAAAATCATGATGTAAATTGTGTACCCCGGTCAAAGATGATAGATACCGGTATGCCATGAAGTCTGACAATCTCGCAAATATAGACTTGAGACAACTGCTCGGAAGAATAGGTAGTCATCACAGGAATGAAATGAGCTGACTTGGTCAACCTATAAATAATCACCCAAACTGCATCGAACTTTCTCTGAGTTAGTGGGAGACCAATAATAGTGATCCGCTCCCATTTCCATTCTGGAAACTCTAACTTCTGAAGCAATCCACCCGGTAGCTGATGCGCATATTTCACCTGTTGACAATTTAGACACCGAGCTACGTACTCCACTATGTCTTTATTCATCCTTATCCACCAATTGTGTTGTCTCAAGTCCTGATACATCTTTGCAGCACCCGGATGAATGGAGTACCGCAAAATGTGAGCCTCCTGGAGAATCAACTCACGGAAACCATCTACATTAGGCACACATAGCCTGCCTTGCATATGTAATACATCGTCATCTCCAATAGTGACTTCCTTAGAATCACTATGTTGAACAATATCCTTAAGGACAAGTAGATAGGGGTCATCGTACGGACGCTCTCTCATACGATCATAAAGAGAAGACTGAGAAACCACAGAAGCCAAAACTCAGCTCGGTTCAGAAAAATCCAACTTGAAAAATGGGTTGGCTAAGGCCTGAACATCCAAGGCTAAATGCCTCTCTACTACTGGTAAATATGCTAAGCTGCCCAAACTCTCCTCCTTATGACTCAAGGTATCGGCCACTACATTGGCCTTCCCGAGAAGCTAGAGAATGGTGATATCATAATCCTTAAGCAACTCCAACCATCTCCGCTGCCGCAAATTAAGATCATTCTTTCTAAACAGATGTTGTAGACTCCGGTGATCGGTGTAGACCTCATAATGGACATTGTATAAATAATGCCGCCAAATCTTCAAGGCATGAACAATAGCTTCTAACTCAAGGTCGTGGACCGGATAATTCTTCTCATGTACCTTTAACTGTCTGGACGCGTAAGAAATCGCCCTACTGTCTTGCATCAACACTACGCCGATACTAATACGCGACGCATCACAATACATGGTATGAGACCCTAAACCCGTAGGTAATACCAACACTGGGGCTGTAATTAAAGATGTCTTGCGCATTTAGAAGCTCTCCTCACATTCCTCGCTCCACCTGAATGGAGCACCCTTTTGGGAAAATTTGGTCATATATGCAGCAATAGAAGAGAAACCCTCTACAAATCGGGGATAATACCCTGCCAAACCAAGGAAACTCCGGATTTCCATAGCTGAGGACGGTCTGGACCAACTTTGCACTGCTTTTATCTTCTTCGGATCCACCTTGATCCCCTCGCACGAGACTATATGGCCCAAAAATCCCACTAAATCAAGCCAGAATTCACACCTTGAAAATTTTGCATATAACTTCTTTTCTCTCAAAGTGTGAAGCATAGTCCTCAGGTGTTGTTCATGATCTTCCAGACTCCGGGAATACACTAGAATGTCGTCAATAAACACAATGACGAAAGAATCAAGATAGGGCTGAACTACACTATTCATTAAGTGCATAAAAGTTGCTGGGGCATTGGTCAGCCCAAAAGACATCACATGGAACTCGTAATGACTATACCGAGTCCTGAGAGCAGTCTTCGGAATATCATGTTCCCGAATCTTCAACTCATGATACCCTGAACGCAAGTCAATTTTAGAGAATACCTTGAAGCTGATCAAATAGGTCATCAATACGTGTCAATGGATACCTGTTCTTTAATGTGACAAGGAACGCGTAATGACCATACCGAGTCTTGAAAGCAGACTTTGGAATATCGAGATCTCGAATCTTCAACTGATGATAGCCTGAACGCAAGTCAATTTTAGAGAATATCCTGGCACCCTAAAGCTGATCAAATAGGACATCAATACATGGCAATGGATACCTGTTCTTTAATGTGACCTTGTTCAGCTGACTGTAATCAATACATGTCCGCATAGAACCATCCTTCTTCATCACAAATAAGACAGGAGCACCACAAGGCGATACACTCGGCCGAATGAAGCCCTTATCAAGAAACTCATGTAAATGTTCTTTTAATTCTTTCAACTTTGCTGGTGCCATACGATATGGTGGAATAAAAATGGGCGGAGTGCGCGATAACAAATTAATGCCAAAGTCAATATCCCTATCGGGTGGCATACCCAGAAGATCCGCTAGAAATACATCAGGAAAATCCCTTACTATAAGAACTGACTCCACGGTAGGAGTATCAATACTAACATCTCTCACATAGGCCAGATACGTATCACACCCCTTCTCAACCATTCGTTGAGCTTTAAGAAATGAAATAACCCTGCTAGGAACATGATCCGAGGTACCTCTCCACTCTAGCTGTGGTAGACCTGGCATAGCCAACGTCACCGTCTTGGCGTAACAATCAAGAATAGCGTGATAGGGCGACAACCAGTCCATGCCTAAAATAATATCGAAATCCACCATACTGAGCAATAATAAATCAGCTCTGGTCTCAAAACCACTAATAACAATTAAACACGACTGATACACACGGTCCACAATAATAGATTCACCCACGGGTGTAGATACATAAATAGAAGAATTCAAGGAATCACGTGATACGCCCAAATACAGGGCAAAATAATATGACAAAAAAGAATAATTCTAGCCTTGATCAAATAAGACCGATGCATCTCTATGACAGACCAGAATAATACCCGTGATAACAGAATCAGATTCAACCTCTGTCCTAGCATGAAGGGTATAATATATGGCATGGCCTCCCCCTCTAGGGCGACCTCTACCTGTCCAACCTCCACCTCTAGTTGGCTGTGCAGGTGGAGTGGCAACTGGTGTAGTAATTATGGCTTGAGAAGCCTGAGGGCCCTATGGAATAGGTGGGGCCTGAGAAATCTATGGAGGTGCACCCCTCATAAGTCTAGGGAAATCTCTCATAATATGATGAGTGTCACCACACTCAAAACAAGCCCTCGGAGGACGTGGCTTCTGGGACTGGCTCGGGCCTGATCGACTAGACTTCCTGCTAAACGTACCCCGTCCATGAGGTATAGTAGACAGTGGCGATGCATAATATGGAACCTGAGGTC
This sequence comes from Nicotiana tabacum, assembly GCF_000715075.1. NCBI lineage: Eukaryota > Viridiplantae > Streptophyta > Magnoliopsida > Solanales > Solanaceae > Nicotiana > Nicotiana tabacum. The sequence goes on from NC_134101.1 coordinate 42,770,717, forward strand.
TAGGAGTAGTTGGAATACCGCTGGAAGCTGTAAGTGCTGAATGAATAGGATGACTCACATAACCTTTACCATGACGGGCTGCAACTAGGGCACGAGACTTATTATATATGCCAGAATCCTGGGGTGGGTCTCTTTGCTTCCCTCACTTTCCTCTCCTCAGTCTGCATACTTTCCAATCTCCTCGAAATGGACACCACATGTTGGTATGTGATGTCCATCTCTAGCTCTCGGGCGATACTAAATCTGATACTAGGGTGGAGACCCTTAATAAATTTGCGAACCCGCTCTCGAACAGTAGCAACTAAGGCTGGTGTATGCCTAGCCAACTCACTAAATTGGACCGCATACTATGACACGGTCATAGAACCCTACCGCAGCTGCTCAAACTCTGTGCGCCATGCATCTCTAAGACTCTGAGGAACATACTCCCTTAAGAACATATCTGAAAATTGAGTCCAAGTGTGTGAAGATGCCTCAGCGGGACTATCCAATTCATATGCCATCCACCACTAGTAGGTTGCTACTCTAAACAGGAATGTCGTGAAAGAAATCCTACTAGAATCCACAATACCCATAGTATGAAGGATATGGTGACATTCCTCTAGAAAACCCTGAGCATCCTCTGAAGCCAAACCGCTGAAAGTGGGAGGGTAGTACTTCTTGTACCTCTCGAGCCTGAGCTGCTCCCCCTCTAAAACTGTTATCCTAACCTCAGGCCGAACTGGACAATTGGCTGCACTTGTATAACCTCTAGGGCATGGTCAACTTGGGCCCGTGGCTCTGGAGTACGGGCGGCGGGAGTCTGTGCTCCTCCCCCGGCCTGAGATGTGGGAGGGGCGAGTGGAATTAACCCTGCCTGGGTTAGAGTGCCAAACCTTATCAAAACTTGGGCAAGCGTCTCCCGAAGTGCAGGAGTAGTAACAGGCATCTCAGGTTCCTGCTGTCTAACTGGAACTACTGGTGGCTCTAGTGCAGCAGCTCATGCAGGTGCTCTGGCTGCAGCGCGTGCTCTTACTCGGGCTCTGGCTCGGCCTCTTACGACTCCAACAGGGGGCGAGGGTGTCTGATCATCAGATCCAGTTGTGCGTGTCTTCACCATCTGTGAGAGAATAGAAAGATAATGGTTTAGAAATTTGAAGTCAGCAGTGCGCACGATAAGGAATCAAAGAAGTGAATATTTTCCTAACAGTTCCATAGCCTCCCGAAGATAAGTACAGACGTCTCAATGTCTCTACAATTCAAACAATTACAACTCCCAAAACCCGGTAGAAATAAGTCACAAGCTTCTAAGAATTTGTCCTCAATGTTTCTATATATCAAGGTTTAAGAAAAAATAAAGAAGCAGCACGATAATGATAGAATAGGATTGCGGAGTCTGCGGACGCCGACAGATATACCTCGAAGTCTCAGTAGACAAATAACTCATTGATGTCTGGGCTGGTAAAATGTACCTGGATCTGCACCAAAAGATGTGCAGAAGCATAGTATGAGTACACCGCAACGGTACTCAGTAAGTGCCAAGCCTAGCCTCGGTAGAGTAGTGACGAGGTCAGGTTAGGCCCTACTGGAAAATTAAAAAATGACAAGGTAAAATGTTTAACAATATAATAAGATAAAATGACAATGAAAATGAATCAAGTAGTATGTCACTATTTAGTTACACCAAATAATGACAATTAATACCTCACGGAAATAAAACAGAATTTTTTTCAACTTTAAGAAAATCACAACAATAATCAAAGGCAACTGCGGCCATAAATCAATATCAACTAGGGCACTCCCAAGGTACCACCTCGTAGTCCCAAATAATAAATAAATTCACAATATCTCATTTTCTTATATCACCGTGGGACCTTTCACAATTTATTTTAAAGAAAATAGTTTTTCCGAAATAGCGTCCCGAGTTTTTGCCATCCTTATCACACCGCATGACTTCTAGTAGTTTCCCTAATAGCCACGCTTTTCAAGCCACCCTTATCTCACCTCATGTGTTTCAACACCCAAACCTTATACCACCGCATGCGTATCAATATCACAATATATCACAATTTGCACCTCAAGTGCCCAAATATTTCAATTTGTCAAAATAAATCAACAACAATATTTTTTTTCCATAATAAAGAGCTCACGTCTCATGCCAAAATAAGATGACACATAAGATTAAGTGGAGCCTGGATCAAATAAGACTGATGCATCTCTATGACAGACCAGAATAATACATGTGATAACAGAATCGGATGCAATGACCTCTGTCCTAGCAGGAAGGGCATAATATCTGGCATGGCCTCCCCCTCTAGGGAGACCTCTACCTGTCCGACCTCCATCTCTAGCGGGCTGTGGAGGTGGAGTGGTAACTGGTGCAGTAATCATCGCCTGAGAAGCCTGAGGGCCCTGTGGAATAGGTGGGGCTTGATAAATCTGTGGAGGTGCACCCATCCTAAATCTGGGGCAATATCTCATAATATGACGAGTGTAACCACACTCAAAACAAGTCCTCGGTGGACGTGGCTGCTGGGACTGGCTCGGGCCTGATCGACTGGACTGCCCACTGAAAGCACCCCGTATAGGAGGTATATTAGACACTGGCGATGCATAATATAGAACCTGAGGTCTGGGAGTAGCCGGAATACCACTGGAAGTTGGAAGTGCTGAATGAATAGGACGGCTCACATAACCTCTACCATGAGAATTATTATATGTGCCAGAATCTCGGGGTCTCTTAGCTTCCCTCTATTCTCTCTCCCGAGTCTGCATACCTTCCAATCTCCTAGAAATTGACACCACCTGTTGGTATGTGATGTCCATCTCTAGCTCTCGGGAAATACTGAATCTGATACTAGGGTGGAGACCTTTAATAAATCTGCGGACCAGCTCTCGAACAGTAGCAACTAAGGCTGGTGTATGCCTATCCAACTCACTAAATCAGAACGCATACTCTAACACGGTCATAGAACCCTGGTTGGACTATCCAATTCATATGCCCGCCACCACTGGTAGGCTGCTCCACTAAACTGGAATGTCGTGAAAGAAACCCCACTAAAATCCACAAAACCCATAGTACGAATGATACAGTGACATTCCTCCAGAAAACCCTGAGCATCCTCTGAAGCCAAATCGCTGAAAGTGGGAGGGTGGCAATTCTTGTACCTCTCGAGCCTGAGCCGCTACCCCTCTGAAACTGCTATCCTAATCTCAGGCCGAACTGGGACAACTGGCTGCACTGGTATAACCTCTGGGGCATTTTCAACTTGGGCTCGTGGCTCTGGAGTACGGGCGATAGGAGTTTGTGCTCCTCCCCCAGCCTGAGATGTGGCAGGGGCTAGTGGAATTAGCCCTGCCTGAGCTAGAGTGACAAACATGCTCAAAAATCGGGCAAGCGTCTCTTGAAGTGATGGGGTAGTAATAGGCGTCTAAGGTGCTTGTTCTTCAACTGGAGCTACTGGTGTCTCTGGTGCAGCGTCTCGTGCAGGTGCTCTGGCTGCACTGCGTGGTCTTCCTCATCCTCTGGCTCGGCCTCTTGCAACTCCAACAGGGGGCGCAGGTGTCTGATCATAGGATCTAGTTGTGCGTGTCCTTACCATCTATGAGAGAATAGAAAGATAATGGTTTAGAAATTTGAAGTCAACAGTACGCACGGTAAGGAATCAAAGAAGTGAATATTTTCCTAACAGTTCCATAGCCTCCCGAAGATAAGTACAAACGTCTCCGTACCGATCCGTAAGTCTCTACTAAACCTTCTTGTGACTCACGAACACTCATTCTGAGACGAGTCCAACCAGGTAAAAATTATCAAATGCCGATGTCAAATGGACGTTCAAATCTTAAATTTTCGTTTTTGGAAGATTTTATAAAAAACTGATTTTTCTCCCATAATTTCATGGATTCATGATATAAATGAGTATGGAATCATGAGATATAATCAATATAGGATAATCAACACTTACCCCAGTGTTTTCCCGTGAAAATCGCCCAACAATCATCCAATCCGAGCTTCAAATGCTCAAAAATGGCAAAAGCTCGGAACTCCTCCAATTTTATTCTGTCTAGGGCCTGTCGTACCTAAGTCCAGATTAGCCGCATCTGTGGTCTCGCAAGTGCGACGAAATGTCTGCATCTACGATCGCCCAAAGTTCTCCCTCCGCTTCTGCGCGTCCTTTTTCGCATCTGCGACCTCGCAGGTGCAGAAATTACTTCACACCTGCGACTACTGCCCCTTTTCATGTTTGGTCGCTTCTGCGATGGCAGGTGCACACATGCGGTTCGCACCTATGATCAGACCTCCGCAGGTGCGAAAATACCAGAAGCAAAATTTCTAGCAGTGGTCTTAAGTTCGAATATGATCCGCTAACCATCCGAAACTCACCTGAGCCCTCGGGGATCCCAACCAAACATACGCACATGTCCAAAAACCTCATACGAACTCGCTCGCGCGATCAAAACACAAATTTAACAACTAGAATTACGAATCGGACAACAAATTAAATGAAATATTTAAGAAAACTTTAAAACTTCTATTTTCACAACCGAATATCAGAATCACGTCAAATCAACCCTGTTTCTCACCAAATTGGACAGAAAATTCATAAATGATATAACAGACGTATGAAAATTTCCAGAACTCGAATCCGACCCCGATATCAATAAAAGTCAATTTATAGTCAAACTTGGAAATCTTTAACCTTTAAATTTCTAGTTTCCGTTAAATTGCCATAACTTGAGCTATGGACCTCCAAATTAAATTCCGGGCATACGCCCATTTCGTATGTTTTTTCGAGAATTGAGACATTGGTCCCACTATCGATTTTTAAAATGCATTTTGGATTTTTATTCGGAACATTAATAAATTCATATGGAAGTAATTCCTATGATTCGTATTGAGTATATCGAATTGCTTGTGAATAGATTTGACGCTTTTGGAGAAAAATTCAAAAGGAAAATTTGTGGTCGAGTAATTGATTGGATTCTTGAATATTAGTTACAAAGCGAGGTAAGTGTCGTGGTTAACCTTGACTTGAGTGAATAGAACCCTTGAATTATTTGCTATGTGAATTTCATGTGTAACGATGTATAGGCAAGGTGACAAATGCCTATACTTTGTCAAATTAATTGTTTGCTTAATTATTTAAATATCTTAAGTCGTTTTAAGACACAAATTAATCGTTATTATAATTGTTTCACTCATATTCCTTGTCAAATATTAATTGTTGAATTCCTGCAATAATTGTTACATGCTTATTTGATTTGTGTGTCTTAATTGCTACTTTACATTTAGCATATTAAATATTAAACTACCTATTTTCTCCCTGATTTCCACAATTAATTGATACTTGTCATTGTTTGTTTCATAAATTAATTATAATTATTGTATGCCTTGATGCTTAATTATTTCTCATTGAACGTGGTATTTATTGGAGTAAACTTTGTTACATTTATGAGTTGTTAAAATATATTGGGGGATCGGGTTACACGCCGCAACAGACTTATTTAAAAGTCTATGTTCGGGGATCGGGTTGCACGCCGCAACAGAATTAAATATGAATATATTGTGGGAGCGGGTTGCACGTTGCATTGGAAATTGATTGAAAAAGAATTGGTTATGATTGTTGAGTTGGCTTCAACTATTAAAATAAGCAACATGATTTATTTCTATTATTGTGGTTATTACTATTATTGCGTACAGGTTAATGTAAGTAATATGCCTTAGCCTCGTCACTACTTCGTCGAGGTTAGGCTCGATACTTACTAGTACATGGGGTCAGTTGTACTGATACTACACTCTGCACTTCTTGTGTAGATTTCGGAGTTGGTCCCAATAGTGTACCATAAAGTTGCTCGGATTTCAGCTACTCAGAAGAGACTTGAGGTATAACTGCACAACGTCCGCAGTTCTAAAGTCCCCGTCTACCTTATTTTAGCTGTGTGTTTGCTTTTAGAAAGCTTTATTTTATTCAGACCTTTATTTGTATTATTCTAGAAGCGCGTGCACTTGTGACACCAATTATGGGATGGTATTTAGACATTGCTATTATTATGGAATATTCACTACATTTCAGACTTTACTTCCGCATTGGTTTCCTTGTTATTCATTAATTTAACAATTGTTTAAAATGGCTAATATTATTCTAATGTTGGCTTGCCTAGCAAATGAAATATTAGGCGCCATCACGGCCCCAAAGGTGGGAATTTTGGTTCATGACAGTTGGTAATAGAGTACTAGGTTACACAGGTCTCACGAGTAACGTGCAAGCTTAGTAGAGTCTGAAGGATCATTACAGAGACTATGAAGTTTAGGAACAATATCACTCATTTCTTATTCTGTCGTGCGGTTTTATTCTATCATCGATGATTGAACCATTCTATACTTATTCTCTCGTAGATGGTGAGAACACGTAATACATCTACCGATGGACAAGGACCAAAGCCCCCAGTGGAAACTATATCCAGGGGTAGAGGTCGAGGCCGAGGTCGTGCTAGAGGCCAAGGTCGAGGGCGAGGTAGAGGTAGAGCTCAGTCTAGAGCTCGAGCAGCATCACTCGTTGTAGAACCTCAGGTAGATCTTCAGGAGGAGGTTCCAATTCAGAATGTACTAGTTGAACTAGTTCAGATCCGGAAGGATTCATAGCTACTCCAATGCTTCAGGATGCTCTAGTCCGATTGGTGAGTCTTAAAGAGGGTGAGGCCCATAATGGTACATTTGTAGTAGAACCAACTATCTCACAGGATTGGGGAGGAGCACAAACTTCCATACTGCCACTCCGGAGTAGATGGCTCCCCGGAATCAGGCTTCCACAGCCCCGCCAGTTGTTGCGGCAAAGACCGGTGATAGGCCCGCCATGTCTTTTGAGGCCTTATTGAGACTGGATAAGTTTACTAAGCTCTTTCTAGTTTACTTCGATGGTACACAATCTGAGGACCCACATGATTATCTTGACCATTTCCATGAGGTGCTGCGTAACATGGGTATAGTTGAGACGAATGGGGTCGATTTTGCTGTATTTCAGATAACAAGTTTCGCTAAGAGATGGAGGAGAGATTATACATTGGCCAGACCAGTTGGATCGCCTGCACTTACCTGGGAGCAGTTCTCTCAGCTTTTGCTAGATAAGTTCCTTTCTATCATACCGAGAGAGGATTACCGCAAGCAATTTGAGCATCTATAATCGGGCAGTATGACAGTTACTCAGTATGAGTCCTGTTTTGTGGATTTAGGCCATCATGCTTTCCTTTTAGAAGATACTGAGGGAAAGAGAGTGAGGAGGTTTATTGAAGGTATCACTTACCCTATCAGGATTCAAGTGGCCAAGGAGACCGGAAGTGCAATTTCCTTTCAGACGGCTGCTAATGGCGCGAGGAGGATCGAGATAGTTCTTACATATAAGAGAGGGCAGAGGTCTGATAAGAGATCTAGTCAGTTCGGTGGTTTCAGTGGTGCCTCGTCTGGAGGCAGGGGTAATTTTGGTAGGGGTCATCCTCCAAGACCGTTTCATTCAGCACTTCAAGCATCTCCCGGTGCTTCTAGGAGTCACGGTCCTATTATGCCTTACTCTAGGCAGCCAACATTTAGTGCACATTCAACTCCTATCAGTGCCATTCCAAAGTCATTACGGCAGTTATCCGGCCCGTTTGGGTCAGCTTCGGCTTTAGAAGCCATAGCATCAGGATGGGTGTTATGAGTATGGGAACATTAGTCATATCAAGAGATATTGCCCTAGGTTGTTGAGTAACAGATATCAGCAGGATTCCCATTCCATCATACCGGCACCAGCTGCTTCACCGGCTGATCAGCCAGTTAGAGGTAGGGGTCAGGCAGCTAGAGGTGGAGGTCAGACAATTAGAGGTGGAGGCCAGCCAGTTAGAGGCCTTCCCATAGACACAGTTGAGAGTAGTGGGGCCAACCACCGATTTTATGCTTTTCCAGCTAGGCCTAAAGCCGAGTCATCTGATGTTGTGATCACAGGTATTATTCCAGTTTGCCATAGAGATGCTTAAGTTCTATTTGATCCAGGATCTACTTATTCCTATGTGTCCTCCTATTTTGCTTCATATTTGGTTGTACCTTGTGATTCTCTTAGTGCTTCTTTGTGTGTATCTACACCGGTGGGAGACTCTGTTATGGTAGAACATGTCTATCATTCATGTATGGTTACTACTGGTAGTCTTGAGACTTGTGTGGATCTTCTACTTCTTGATATGGTAGATTTTATTGTCATCTTGGGTATAAATTGGCTATCACCTTATCATGCTATATTGTATTGTCATGCCAAGACAATGACCCTAGCCATGCCTGGGTTACCTCGGTTAGAGTGGAAAGGAACTCCTGGTCATTCTACCAACAAGGTTATTTCTTATATGAAACTCGGCATATGGTCGAGAAAGGGTGTCTAGCCTATTTGGCATATATTTTCGATCCTAGTGCAGATGTTCCTTCTATGGATTTAGTACTAGTTGTTCTTGAATTTCCAGAAGTATTTCCTACAGATTTTTCGGGGATGCCACCCGACAGTGATATTGACTTATGTATTGATTTAGATCCGGGCACTCAGACCATTTCTATCCCACCATTCCGTATGGCCCCGCCAGAGTTGAAAGAATTGAAGGAACAATTACAAGACTTGCTTGATCAGGGATTCATTAGACCCAGTGTCTCGCCCTAGGGTGCACCAGTATTATTTGTAAAGAAGAAAGATGGTTCAATGAGAATGTGTATAGATTATTGGCAGTTGAACAATGCTACTATCAATAACAAGTATTCACTAGAATCGATGACGTATTTGATCAGCTTCAAGGTACCAAGGTATTTTCGAAGATCGATTTGAGGTCTGGTTACCATCAGTTGAAGATTGGGGCATCTGATGTTCCTATAATAACTTTTCGGACTCGGTATGGGCATTACAGATTCCTAGTGACGTCATTTGGGCTGACAAATGCCCCAACAGCATTTATGGATTTGATGAATCGAGTGTTCAAGCCTTATTTGGATTCCTTTGTGGTTTTGTTCATTGATGATATCTTGATTTACTCTAGCAGTCGAGAGGAGCATGAACAACATCTTCGGAGTGTGCTTCAGACTTTGAAGAATAATCAATTATATGCCAAATTTTCAAAATGTGAATTTTGGTTAGACTTAGTTGCCTTTTTGGGGCATGTTGTATCAGTAGAAGGCATAAAGGTGGATCCTAAGAAGATTAATGTTGTTCAGAATTGTCCTAGACCTACTTCTGGTACCGAGATCCGAAGTTTCCTTGGTTTGGCAGGTTATTGTCGTCGAGTCGTGGAAGGGTTTTTATCTATAGCAATCCCATTAACTAGACTGACCTAGAAAGGTGTCCCATTCAGATGGTCAGGCGAGTGTGAATTAAGCTTTCAGAAGCTCAAGACTACTTTGACTTCGGCACCAGTGTTGGTATTACCCACAAGTTCAGGATCTTATACGGTGTATTGTGATGCATCTCGCATTGGTCTTGGTGTAGTATTTATGCAAGATGGCAAGGTGATGGCATATGCGTCGTGACATTTGAAAGTTCTCGAGAAGAATTATCCTGTCCAGATTTTGAGGCATTACCTCTACGGTGTCTCGTGTGAGGTATTTACTGATCATTGTAGCCTTCAGTATCTGTTCAAACAAAATGATCTCAATTTGAGGCAGAGAAGACGGTTGGAGTTGTTGAAAGACTATGATATCACCATTTTGTATTACCTCGGAAAGGCTAATGTGGTGGATGATGCTTTGAGTAGAAAGGTTGTGAGTATGGGCAGCCTTGCTTATATTCCGATTGGTGAGAGGCCGTTAGCTTTAGATGTCCAGACTTTGACAAATCAGTTCGTGAGGTTAGATTTTGCAGAACCCAGTCAGGTTCTAGCTTGCGCAGTCGCTCGATCTTCTTTATATAAGAGTATCAGAGAGCGGCAATATGATGATCCTCATTTGCTTGTCCTTAGGGAAACGGTGCGGCACGGTGATGCCAAATAGGTTGCTGTGGGGGAAGATGGAGTTCTGCGAATGCAGGGTCGTATTTGTGTGCCTAATGTTGACGGGCTTCGTGAATTGATTCTTGAAGAGGCACACAGTTCCAAGTATTCTATTCATCCAGGTGTAGCCAAAATGTATCAAGATTTACGGTAACACTACTGTTGGAGAAGAATGAATAAGGATATAGTTTCATACATAGCTCGGTGTCTAAATTGTCAGCAAGTCAAGTACGAGCATCAGAGACCTGGCGGTTTGCTTCAGAAGTTAGAAATTCCTGAGTAGAAGTGGGAGCGTATCACTATGGATTTTGTTGTTGGGCTCCCACGGACACAGAGAAAATTTGACGCAGTTTGGGTCATTGTGGACAGGTTGACCAAGTCACCCCATTTCATTCCAATGGTAGTTACCTATTCTTCAGAGAGGTTAGCTGAAATTTACATTCGTCAGATTGTCTGCCTACATGGTGTGCCCGTGTATATTATATCAGATCAAGGTACTCAATTTACCTTACACTTCTAGAGGGCTGTACAGCGTGAGTTATGCATACGGGTTGAGTTGAGTACAACATTTCATCCACATACAAATGGACAGTCAGAGCGTACTATTAATATATTGGAAGATATGCTTCGCGCTTGTGTTATAGACTTTGGAGGTTCTTGGGATTAGTTCTTGCCACATGCAGAGTTTTCTTATAATAATAGCTACCAGTCGAGCATTCAGATGGCTCCATATGTGGCATTATACAAAAGGCGATGCCGTTCGCCAGTTGGCTGGTTTGAACTGGGAGAGGCTCGGTTGTTGGGTACTTATTTGGTACAAGATTCCTTGGATATGGTCAAGGTTATTCAGGATTGACTTCGCACAGCTCGGTCTAGGAAAAAGAGTTATGCTGGCCATAAAGTTCGTGATATTGCATTGATGGTTAGAGAAAGAATATTGCTTCGCGTTTCACCTATGAAAGGTGTAATGAGGTTTGGAAATAAGAGCAAGTTGAGCCCTAGGTATATTGGACACTTTGAAATTCTTGAAAGGGTGGGTGAAATAGCCTATAAGCTTGCATTACCACCTAGTTTATCAACGGTTCATCCGGTGTTCCATGTGTCTATGCTCCGAAAATATTATGATGATCCGCCCATGTGTTAGATTTCAGCTCAGTCCAATTGGACAATGATTTGACTTTTGAGGAGGGGACGATAGTTATCTTACCCCGGCAGGTATGGCAGTTCATGTCTAAGAGTTATCCTTTAGTTCAGGTGCACTGGAGAGGTCAGCCGGTAGAGGCATCTACCTGGGAGTCCGAGTCGGACATGCGGAGTAAATATCCACACTTATTCACCAGCTCAGGTACTTTTTCTAACTCCGTTCGAGGACGAACGTTTGTTTTAGAGGTGGAGAATGTGATGACCCAAAATTTCATATTTAAATTTAATAATTATCTCTGTGTCCTAAGACCTTGAAAAGCACTATTTATCATTTCTCTACATGCATGCGCAGTACATATAAATTCATGAAAATTTTTAAAGTAAAAAATGGATTAAAATGTGGAATAGAGCCTTACAACTCAACTGAGTTTTGAGCAAACGGACCGAGATCAGTATTTTGACAGTTCTGGTAAGTCCGTATCGTGATTTGGGACTTGGGTGTATGTCCGAAATTTAATTTGGAGGTCTCTATCTCAAGTTATGGCAATTTAACGGAAACTAGAAATGTAAAGGTTAAAGATTTCCATGTTTGACTACAAATTGACTTTTATTGATATCGGGGAAGGATTTGAGTTGTGGAAATTTTCATAAGTCTGTTATCTCATTTATGACTTGTCTGTCGAATTTGGTGAGAAACGGAGTTGATTTGACGTGATTCAGACGTTCTGTTGTCAAAATAGAAGTTTTAAAGTTTTCTTAAAATTTTTATTTGATTTGTTGTCTGATTCGTAATTCTAGGTGTTAAATTGGTGTTTTGATCACGCGAGCGAGTTCGTATAAGGCTTTTGGACTTGTGTGCATGTTTGGATGGGTCCCCCGAGGGGTCGGGTGAGTTTCAGATGGTTAACGGATCAAATTCGGACTTAAGACCACTGCTGAAAATTTTGCTTCTACTATTTTCGCACCTCAGAGGTTTGATCGCAGGTGCGAAGCCACATATGCGCACTAGCCATCGCAGTAGCGACCAAATGTGAAGAGGGGTAGTAGTCGCAGGTGTGAAGTAATATCCGCACCTGCGAGGTCACAGGTGCGAAAAGGGACGTGTAGAAGCGGAGTGAGCATTTTGGGCGATCAGAGATGCGGCTAATCTGGTCGCAGGGGCGATAGGCCCTGGACAGAATAAAATTGGAGGACTTTCGAGCTTTTGCCATTTTTTGGCATATCAAGCTCGGAATAGATGATTGTTGGGCGATTTTCAGGAAAAAATATTGGGGTAAGTGTTCCTTATCCTATATTGATTATGTCTCATGATTCCATACTCATTTAAATCATGAATCCGTGATATTATGGGAGAAAAATAAGATTTTTATAAAATCTTCCAAAAATGAAAATTTATGATTTGAAGGTCCATTTGCCATCGGTATTTGATAATCTTTTTATGGTTGGACTCGTCTCGGAATGGGTGTTCAGATTTCGTTAGTTTTTCCGAGATTTGAGATGTGGGCCCCACTGTCAAGTTTAAAAATGAACTTCGGAATTTTATCCGGAAAATTAGTAAATTTATATGGAATTAATTCATATAATTCCTATTGAGTATATCAAATTGTTTGTGAATAGATTTGACATTTTTGGAGACAAATTCAAAAGGAATAGTTGTGGTTGAGTAATTGATTGAATTCTTGAATATTGGTTGCAAAGAGGGGTAAGTGTCGTGGTTAACCTTGACTTGAGGGAATAGAACCCTTGAATTATTTGCTATGTAAATTTCATGTGTAACGATGTATAGGCAAGGTGACGGGTGCCTATACTTTGTCAAATTAATTGTTTGCTTAATTATTTAAATATCTTAAATCGTTTTACGACACGAATTAATCGTTATTATAATTGTTTCACTCATATTCCTTGTAAAATATTAATTCTTGAATTCCTGCAATAATTGTTACATGCTTATTTGATTTATGTGTCTTAATTGCTACTTTACATTTAGCATATTAAATATTAAACTGCCTATTTTCTCCCTGATTTCAACAATTAATTGCTACTTGTCATTGTTTATTTCATAAATGAATTATAATTATTGTATGCCTCAATGCTTATTAATTTCTCATTGAACGTGGTATTTATTAGAGTAATCTTTGTTACATTTATGAGTTGTTAAAATATATTGGGGAATCGGATTGCACGCCGCAACAGACTTATTTAAAAGTCTATATTGGGAGATCGGGTTGCACGCCGCAACAGACTTATTTAAAAGTCTATATTGGGGGATAGGATTGCACGTCGGAACAGACTTATTTAAAAGTCTATATTGGGGGATCGGGTTGTACGCCCTAACAAAATTGAATATGAATATATTGTGGGAGCGGGTTTGTAAGGACCCGGCCGGTCGTTTTCACTATTGCAATCTCGTTCCCCCATTTACTGCTCAAAATGTGAATTACAGTTGTTATTTGTCTTGCCGGGGTAATTGGTTTTGGTTCGGTGAGGTTTTCAAATGATTTGGAGCACTTAGTTCAAAGGTTTAGAATTTAAGTTGAAAAGGTTGACCGGATGTTAACATATGTATAACGACCCCAGAGAAATGTTCCTAAGGAAATTAAGGTTTGCTAAGGAATCTCATAGTTTGCGGTACTCTATTCATCCTAGGAGCCGCGAAGATGTATCAGGATTTTAGACAGCACTATTGGTGGAGGCGGATGAAGAAAGATATAGTTGGGTTTGTATCTCGGTGTTTAAATTGTCAACAGGTAAAGTACGAGCATCAGAGACCGGGCGGATTGCTACAGAGACTTGAAATTCCGGAGTGGAAGTGGGAGCGTATTACCATGGACTTTGTAGTTGGACTCCCACGGACCTTGAGAAAGTTTGAGGTTGTTAGGATGATAGTAGATCGGTTGACAAAATCTGCGCATTTTATTCCAGTCGGTACTAATTATTCTTCGGAGCGGTTGGCTAGGATTTATATTCGCGAGATTGTTCACCTACACGGTGTGCCGGTGTCCATTATTTCAGTTGAGTACAACATTTCACCATCAGACAGATGGACAGTGCGAGCGCACTATTCAGATATTCTAGGATATGCTATGCGCTTGTGTCATTGATTTTGGGGGTTCTTGGGATCAATTTCTGCCACTCGCAGAATTTGCTAACAATAATATCTACCAGTCAAGCATTCAGATGGCTCCGTATGAAGCTTTATATGGGAGACGGTGTCGGTCTTCGGTGGGTTGGTTTGATCCTTGTGAGGTTAGACTATTGGGTACTAACTTGGTTCAGGATGCTTTAGAGAAGGTCAAAGTAATTCAGGAACGGCTTCGCACGGCATATCCTAGACAGAAGAGTTATGCCGACAGGAAGGTTCGTGATGTTGTTCACATGGTTGGGGAGAAGGTTCTGCACAAGATTTCACCCATGAAGGGTGTGTTGAGGTTTGGGAAAAAGGGCAAGTTGAGCCCTCGGTATATTGGGCCTTTTGAGATACATAAGAAAATTGGGGAGGTGGTTTATGAACTTGCTTTGCCACCGAATCTATGAGGTGTTCATCCAGTGTTCCATGTATCCATGCTCCGAAAGTAAGTCGGGGATCCGTCTCATATTTTGGATTTTAGTACAGTGCAGCTGGACGGTAATTTGACTTATGATGTGGAGCCAGTGGCCATTTTAGACAGGCGGGTTCGAAAGTTGAGATCAAAGAATATAGCTTCGGTGAAGGTGCAGTGGAGAGGCTAGCCAGTCGGAGAAGCTACTTGGGAGATTGAGAAGGAGATGCGGAGAAAATATCAACATCTATTTGAGACTCCAGGTATAATTCTAAGCCCGTTCGAGGACGAACGTTTTTTTAAGACCAGGAGAATGTAACGACCAGGCCGGTCATTTTGACTATTGCAATCACGTTCCCCCATTTACTACTCAAATTGTGATATACAACCGTTATTTGGCTTGCCGGGGTAAATGGTTTGGGTTCGGTGAGGTTTTGAAATGATTTGGAGCACTTAGTTCCAAGGTTTAGAATTTAAGTTGAAAAGGTTGACCGGATGTTAACTTACGTGTAACGACCCCGGAGAAATTTTGCTAATGAAATTAAGGTTTGGTGGTGCCTTAATTGGGTTGAACAATGCACCGATGTGTAAAGGAAAATTTTGTCGGAAAAGGGTCATTTCTGCGACCACTATGCGGTCGTATAATCACTCTGCGGACCGCATAATAGTTGCAAAGTGGATCAGGAGAGGGGCAAGATTTGAGGAAAATCTGCGGTGCACTATGCGACCGTAGACTTGTTTTGCGGTGCATTATCCGACCGCAGAACAAGTATGCGGGCCGCATAATGACCGTAGACCGGGTCAGTAACGCCCAGCTGTAGAGGCCAAATTATGCGGCGGATATGGGGACCGCATAACTGCCTCGGAGCTTCTATTCTTTCTAATTTTTGACCAGACCCAATTTCGATTTATAGCCCTTGAAGTTCATTTTTGAGCCAAAATCTGATATTTTAGAGAGAGGTGAGAGAATTTTAGAGAGAGAAAGTGAAGACTTAGTCATTTATCCATCAATTCTTGTTCAAGGTTTGAAGATTTCACAAGGATCTTGCTAGGGCTTCAAATAGGTAAGAATTTCTTTCCTCAATCCTTCAATTTCGGGTTTGGAGTAAAAATGAGTGATTTATAGTATAATTCTTGGGTGTAAGAGTATTATGTATATACCAATAAGGTTGTGAAAAGATTGTTAAGTTCAAATGGGTAAGGATTGAGTTGAAAATGGTAGAAATCTTCATAAGCTTTAATTGAAGATTTGAGGGTCGAGTTGGTGTCGGATTTTGGTAAAATTTCTAGGGTTGGACTCGTAGTTGGAGGAGCGTTCATATTATGTAATTTTTGTCGGGTTCTGATACGTGGGTCCCACGGACAATTTTCGAGTTAATTTCAGATTTTATTGGAAAAACTAGTATCTCCTTATGGAATTAATTACAATAATTGGTATTGACTGAATTAAATTAATTGTGGTTAGATACGAAGCTTTCGGAGACCAATTCTCTTGAAAAGGGCATAGCGGAATAAAGAATTACACGGGTTGAGGTAAGTAACAATTATAAATCTAATCCTGAAGGTAAGAAACTCCGGATTTTGGTATCATGTGATTATTTTGGAGGTGGCGCACATGCTAGGTGACGAGCCTATGGGCATGCACCGAGGGTATTGTGACTTGGTCCGTCCCGAAAAACTGTAAAGTTGAATAATTTATTGTTAGCTATATGATCTCTATGTGTTGAAGAAATTTGACTATAAATCATGTTAGAAATAATGCTTAGGCTATGTTATAGTACTGTTGAGACCTGTAGAGGTCGCGCACTTGTTGAATTATTTGCTAATTGATGTATTGTACTCAGTTATGATATTTCTTGCGTATTATACCTCAGTCTTTCTAGATATTTGTTGATATACTATGTTATCTTTGTTTGGGCTGATCTTTGTGATTCCTGAGAGCCCGAGAGACTTGAGAGGTTGAGGACTGAGTAAGGCCGAGGCCTGTCGGTGAGGTAAGGATATTATGGTACGTGAGTTGTCCGTGCAGGATATTATAGCACATGAGTTATCCGTGCAGCAAGTGAGTTGCCCATGCAGATTATGACGTTTGGATTGTAGGAGCCCCTTTGGAGTCTGTACACACCCCTAGTGAGCGCGGGTACCCATTGAGTGTGAGTGTTGTGGGCTGAGAGCCGAGTGGTTGAGCTGTTGTGATGAGCTGAGTGACTGTTGCCTGAGAGGTTGTACTTGCTTTGCATTTGTTGTTGCACTTAGTTGCTATCTGTCATTGTTGTGAAATCTCTGAAAGAATTTATATCTGGATTACTTGAAATTGAACTGTGTAAAATTGATTTGACTTAAACTGCCGGATTTGAAAGCATGTCTATTCTTTACTGGAACTACTGAAAATGAACGATGACTTTGTAGCTCATCATTATCTTCAGTTACTTAGTTATTATTGTTACTTGTTGAGTTGGTTGTACTCATACTACACCCTGCACTTCGTGTGCAGATCCAGGTGTTCCTGAACATAGCGAGTGTTGATCATTTCGTGCAGTTGATTTTAAGGAGATTTTGAGGTAGCTGCCGTGTTCCGCAGACCTTGTCTCTCCTTCTTTATCCCCTTGTTTACTGTATTTGGTCTCAGACTATTATAGACCGTATTTTTCAGACTTATACTCATATTAGATGCTCATGTACTCAGTGACACCAGGTTTTGGGAGAGTTGTAACGGAAATTGCTAGATCTTTGGTATTGTATTAAACGTTACCGTTTTAAATTTAAAGGAAATCGTGGGTTATTGGTGTTGTCGGCTTGCCTAGTATTGAGATAGGCGCCATCATGACATGTTAGGATTTTGGGTCATGACAGGGTTGCATGCTGTAACGGAAATTGATTGAAATAATAATTGGTTATGACTGCTGAGTTGGCTTCAACTATTAAAATAAGCTAACTAATTTATTTCTATTATTGTGGTTATTACTATTATTGCGTACAAGTTAATGTAAGTGACCTGCCTTACATCTTCACTACTTCGTCGAGGTTAGGCTCGTCATTTACCAGTACAT
The DNA here is from genome assembly GCF_000715075.1 of Nicotiana tabacum. NCBI lineage: Eukaryota > Viridiplantae > Streptophyta > Magnoliopsida > Solanales > Solanaceae > Nicotiana > Nicotiana tabacum. The sequence goes on from NC_134101.1 coordinate 42,788,418, forward strand.
GGGGTCGGTTGTACTGATACTACACTCTGCACTTCTTGTGTAGATTTTGGAGATGGTCCCAGCAGCGTACCGTAGACTTGCTCAGATTTCAGCTACTCAGAGGAGACTTAGGTATAACTGCACATTGTCCGCAGTTCTGAAGTCCCTGTCTACCTTATTTTAGCTATGTGTTTTCCTTTCAGAAAGCTTTATTTTATTCAGACCTTTATTTGTATTATTTTAGAAACTCATGCACTTGTGACACCAATTCTGGGAAGGTATTTAGACATCGCTATTATTATGGATTATACACTACGTTTCAGACTTGACTTGCGCATTGGTTTCCTTGTTATTAATTAATTTAAAAATTATAATAAAATGACTAATATTATTCTAAGGCTAGCTTGCCTAGCAAGTAAAATATTAGGCGCCATCATGGTTTCGAAGGTGGGAATTTCGGGTCGTGACAATGTTATTTTATGTGTACCGAGATTTCGAGTAGGTCCGTATTATATATATGGACTTGTTTGTGTTGGCATTGTTGCTGAGAATGTCGAAGGCGACTATGTAAAACTTTATATAAAAAATAAATACTTAAAATTGATCGAGGATTTGGGAAGATGAAAGCAAGACAAATACAAATAGAGTGGTTCATACAATGGCAATTTAACTAGAGTGTGGTTGAGAACAATGACCAGACAAAAAAGCATAGACCGGACTTGAAGTTCAAGTTGTGGATTTAACTAGTCACGTTATTTTTACTTGAATTATTATGTATAAATTTGTAAATAAATATTTAAAATATATACTAGTAATAATCTTATACTAATTGTGAATCTTAAATATGAGCCATAATAAAATGAAAGAGACTTCAACTTTTGAATCTTAATTAAACTTTGAGCTTCTTATTTCTTGCAAGAGTTTTTTGTTCCCGAGTGAAAACTACTTTTATTGAATGCTAGAAAAGTGGGTTGGCACTTGGCCCAGCTCTTCAAGACTGACAAGCAATCCATTTTTGCAATTGTGAGAATGTGTGATTACTAGAATTTATAAGTCAATCAATTTTCAATACGCTCAACATTAACCTTATATTTTGTCCGAGTTTTTCTTTCTTTCTTTTGTCCTTTTTCTTTCTTCAATTGTATCTTTTAAAACTCTAATTAAGGCTACTGTTTATAATACACGCCTCAATATGTATTTATTAAAATACATATGAACTATGTTTTCATACTTTGAGTTTTACCAAAAAACACGTGCCTTGATAGTAATGAGAGGCTAACTAAAATTCAAACTAACGCTACAATTAATGTAACGACCCGATCGGTAGTTTTGCTTTCTAAATCTCTAATCCCCGAATTAAGACTTCACGTATGTACTTTTACTGTTTTATGACTCGCAGGGATGGTTAGTTTGTATTCTGAAGAGTTCTAGTTGAATTCAGAACAATTAGTTACTTAATAGTGGCCTAAGATGGCCAACTTTCACTTGAATTAACATTTTGAGTAAATGACCTGAGAACCGGGATTTGATGGTTCCAATAGGTTTGTATATTGATTTTGGACTTTGGCGTGTATTCGGATCGAGTTTCGTTTGATCCGGGAGTGTTTCAGCGCTTAATGTTGAAATTGGCGCATTAAAGATTTTCAAGCTCTTTAAATTTGATTTGAAGTAGACTTTCATGTAATCGAGTTCTGTTTGGGATTAAGAGCCTGTAAATAGGTCTATATAGTGATTTATGACATGTACAAAATTTGGAGTCATTCTGGAATTTCTAAGTATGATTCGACGTGTTCGGAGTTAGTTAAAGAAGTTTGAAGTTCATAAGTTGATCAATTTGGTTTTGGGATGTGATTCTTTGTTTCAATGTTGTTTTATGTGGATCGAGATTTCGAGCAGGTCCGTATTATATGTATGGACTTGTTTGTGTTGGCATTGTTGCTGAGAATATGGAAGGCGACTCTATATAACTTTATATAGAAAATGAATACTTAAAATTGGCCGAGGAGTTGGGAAGATGAAAGCAAGACAAATTGGTTATGAATTCGGTATGTTTCTTTTATCATCGGCAGTGTACGAAGGTTTTAGAATGAGGTTTTGTCTGATATGAGGTTTATTACCAGCACTTGTTGATTTGAGTCGATACTGTGATTTGAAATCATTGCTTCAAGCATTCGAGCGATGCGGTATTTGAATTTGAGTATTTGAGTTATGGTTACGGCTTTTGGTACAGCTTGTTCAGACTTATACGGTATGTAGATGTGAACTTCTAATCTTATAAGAAATTTCGGATGTCGGAAATTTGATTCGAAGGCTTGTGGGCTAGGTTGAATTGAGGAATTTCAGTTATGCTATGCTATCGGACCTGTATGGGTTAGGGTGACGTGGGATCACCCCCGGGTATGTGCATGGGAAAGTGACACAGTGATTTGATGGCTTTTGGAACAACTCTGGGCACGTTCGAGGACGAACGTATGTTTAAGTGGGGGAGGATGTAATGATCCGGTCATTCGTTCTGAGAGTTATAGCCCCGTTTCCCCCATCTATCCTTATTTATGTGTTGTTCAGCTGTGTTGAGTTGTATCGGGTTAGTTGGTTCGGGTCCGAAAGAAACTCGGAGTGAAATAAGACACTTAGTCTCATAATTGAGAAATTTAAGTTAGAAAAGTGGACGGGATATGGATCTATGTGTAAACGACCTCGGAATTTAATTTTGATGATTCCAATAGCTCCGTATGATATTTTAGGACTTGTTGGTATATTTGGTTAAGGTCCCGCGGGGCTCGGGATGATTTCGGATGGTTAATGAGAAGTTTGGAAGTTGAAAATTTCATAAGATTAAAGTTTCAAGTGAGTTCGCATAAGACCTAAATTCCATTTAGCATAACTATCATTATACGAAGTGTTATATGGTTTATTACCTATCAAATGAAAGATCTTTGAGTCTAGTTTCTAACGCTTCAAACCGTTCATCATTTGGACATTCCTACAAGAAGTTATGACCAAATTACCAAAGGCTGGCGGAGGAGCCTGCGGATACGAAGCATCCGAGACCGCGTCCGAAAGAGAGGCTGGCAGTGAAGTGCTGCCATAGCGTCCAGGTCCGCATCCGACCTTCAAAGAGGAGTGAAGTGGGGATGCGAAGCATCTAGGGCCGCATCCGAAACCCATAAATCTGGGCCTATAAATACAAGGTCGGGGAAGGGGGATATTTTGAGTATTTGGGGGTTAGGGTTCTTGAGGTGAAAGGATGATTTTGAGCTCAAATCAAGTCCAATCAACCAAGGTAAGCTGTTAATGATATTTTAGGTTGATTATTACTCAATATACATGATTTCTAACATCATTCTTACATCCAAATACAAGATTTCATCATCAAATCCTCAAGAACACAAAAATCACCAAAGTTGTGATTTTTCAAGATTGATCTACTAGAGGTAATTTCAATGCTTCAAACTCGTTTATTATGAGTAGTTAGAAGTATTTGAAGCATTTGTTACAAGTTTTAATGGTTGAAAGATTGGATTATAAAACTCTAGTTCATGGCATGAATAGTACTTTTGAGAAAATAAGAGAGAAGGTGAATGGTAATCTTGGTGATGAAATTTATGAATACAATGAAACTATGGAATGGGTTACTAATGTTGGTCCCAATGGATGTTGATATTGTAGATTGAAGTTGCTTAGTATAGTAGATCGTTGTATTATCATTAAGGGGTGAATTTCAGTTTCGGATCGTTGGCATTGAATTGAGGAGACAAGAAGGCATTCAGAGGTGGATACGCACGGAGTGGAAATTTCCTGAGTATTGATTAGCTTGCTCTACGTTGGGTTCATCTTGTTGAGGTAAGTAACGATTGTAAATCTAGTCCTGAGGGTATGAAACCCTGGATTTTATATCATTCTATTATTTTGAAGTGACGCACATGCTAGGTGACGGGCGTGTGGGCGTGTACTGTTGGGGATTTGCGACTTGGTCCGTCCCGTGGCAACTATAAAGTTGCATACTTTGTTGAAACCATTTGATACTTATATGTTTTAGAAAGAATTTGTGTAAATTGGGCTGAATGCCATGTTTGGGCCATGCGCCTATGTTGTTTGGCCCCTTAGGGGCTATTTCTTACCATCCTCTCATTGGTTTCGATTGCAAAATCTATGCTCGGTCATGTTTATGCTTGTTTGCCGCATAAATCAGTTTTATGACTCTATTTTTATGCATATAAATGTTTTGGGCTGAATGCCCTATTTTACTGAAATGCCCGAGTGGCTTGAAATACTTGTGACTGAGTGAGGCCGAGAGCCTGATTTGTGAGGATGAGTGTGGATCGGGGCTGCCCGCCTGCAGCATACTTGTGACTGAGTGAGGCCGAGGGCTTGATTTGTGAGGATGAGTGTGGATCGGGGATGCCCGCCTGCAGCATACTTTATTATTATCGCACGTGAGTTATCCGTGCAGATTATAGCGCTTGGGATGAAGGATCCCCTCTGGAGTCTGTACACACCGCCAGTGAGCGCAGGTACCTACTGAGTGCGAGTGCCGAGTGCTGAGTGACTGGGAGGCAAGAGTGATTGTGAGGTATGCCCGAGTGGCAAGAGTGATTGTGAGGTATGCCCGAGTGGCAAGAGTGATTGTGAGGTATGCCCGAGTGGCACGAGTGACTGTGAGGTCTGCCCGAGTGGCACGAGTGACTGTGAGATCTGCCCGAGCGGCTGTTTATGATTTAATCATTTTTACTCACATTTGCTAAGCCTTTGTTTGAAAAACTGTTGGAAAAATATCTTTAGATGATTTTTACTAGAACCGGGTTTAAACGAGACGATTTGATTCAAACACTGATTTTTAAGCATGTTGTACTTTATTGAGATTTCATGATATGCGCGTTATATGCTTTATTGCTCGTCACTACTGCTCAGTCTTTATTTATTGTTGTTACTTACTGAGTTGGCATACTCACGTTACTCCCTGCACCTTGTGTGCAGATTCAGGTGTAGCTGGACACGGTAGCGGTTATTGAGTGTTCTGGTTGCAGGTTTTCTCGGAGATAGTAAGATAGCTGTTTGGCGATCGCAACCCCTGATCTTCTCCGTCTTATCTTCCTTTAGTTTTATTTAGCTATTTTCCAGGCTGAGTTAGCCTTGATATTGTTAGATAGATTGTAGTATATGCTCATGACTAGTGACATCCCGATGTCGGGCTTTTCTTTTCCGCACTTCTGTTTTTCTTTGATTTGAACTCTTTAAATGGAGGTTTTCTGTTAAATAACCTTGAAATTATTTTCAAAATAAAAATATCGGTTTGTTTTGGAAATAGGTCGGCTTGCCTAGAGGTTTTTACCTTGAAATTATCTTTGAAATGAATATATCGGTTTGTTTTGGAAATGAGTCGGCTTGCCTAGTTCCACGATAGGCGCCATCACGACAGGGTTAGTTTTGGGTCGTGACAGATTGGTATCAGAGCCTAGGTTACATAGGTCTCACGAGTCATGAGCGGGTTTAGTAGAGTCTTTCGGATCGGTACGGAGACGTCTATACTTATCTTCAAGAGGATGCAGAACCCTTAGGAAAATTTCACTTTCTTGTATTCTATCGTGCGAAATTGATTCATCTTGAGACATAACTCTTTGAATTCCTTCCACGCATCTCGTATACGCACATGAGCGCTTGATATCAGTTGTGCATCGCCAGCCCGTGATTCTATGAATGAGGTTTGAGGTGTGTATTATGTGTTTTGGTGATGGGCTAGTCTGGAGGACTTGAGGCCAGGTTTAAACCGTAGTTTTGGCTCATTGATATCGGAGTCGGAATCCAATTCCAAAAATTTTTATAGCTCCGTTATGTAATTTATGACTTGTGTGTAAAATATGAGGTCATTCGGAGTTGATTTGATAGGTTCCGACATTGAACGTAGAAGTTGAAAACTCTTAGTTTCATTAAGCTTGAATTGGGGTATGATTCATGGTTTTAGCATTGGTTGATGTGATTTAGAGGTTCGACTAAGTTCGTATGATGCTTTAGGACTTGTTGGTATATTTGGTTGAGGTCCCGAGGGCCTCGGGTGAGTTTCAGATAGTTAACGGATCAGAATTTTGACTTAAAAAGCTGCTGCAATTTTTCCTCTTCTGTTGGGCATTCTGGACTGTCATCGAGCCCAGACCTCGAGCCCAGACCTCGAGCCCAGGCCTCGAGCCCAGGCATCGAACCCAGGCATCAAGCCAGAGTTGACGAGGCTCAGGCTCGAGCTTAGGTATCGAAGCCATGATCGAAGGCCCATCTCGAGGGCCATGAACGAAGGCAAAGCTCGAGGGATAGGATCGAGACCCAAGATCGAGGGTCGCAACCTTAGACTCAACTCGATGCCATGATCGAGGCCATGACCGAGGTTCAGGCTCGAGCTGGTTGATCGAAGTCCAGTACGAGGGCCAGGATCGAAGGTCCAGTTCGATTCCATGATCGAGAGCAAGGCTCGAGGGACAGGATCGAGAGCAAGGCTCGAGGGACAGGATCGAGAGCAAGGCTCGAGGGTCGCTATCGAAGGACCATGCTCGAGCCTGAGATCGAAGACAAACCTCGACGGCCTGATCGAAGGCACAAGCCCGATGCCGCGATCGAGGCCCAGTTCGAGGCCCAGTTCCGAACGGCTGGGCAGTTATAAAAACTGAGGACTTTCGTCCCATTTGCTATTTTTGGCGAACTTGAGCTTGAGCAGAGGCGATTTTTGGCAGATTTTCAAGGGAGAAACATTGGGGTAAGTGATTCTAACTTGGATTTGGCTTATGAACATAAATATATCATTGTTTTCACGATTTAATTAGTGTTTTGAGATTGAAATTTGAAAAAGTTTAGAAATCTCATAGAAACAAAATTTTGAGATTTCGGTATCGATTCGGAGTCGAATTTGAGTGAAACTGGTATGGTTGGACTCGTAATTGAATGGGTTATCGTATTTCATAACTTTCGCCGGATTCCGAGATGTGAGCTCCGCGGGTAAATTTTTAATTAATTTCGGATCTTTTCTTTAAAATGTAGTATTTTCTTATAGAATTGATTCCTGTAATATTTAGTGATTGTATCGAATTATTTTGGCTAGATTCGAGCCAGACGGAGTTGGATAATCGTGGAAAAGGCAAAATAGTGGATTGAATTGGAGCAAGACGGGGTAAGTCTCTTGTCTAATCTTGTGAGGGGGAAATTACCTCATAGGTGATTAAGATTAAATAATTATTGCTAATTGTGGGGGCTATGTACGCACGAGGTGACGAGAGTCCGTGCGTAGCTACTATTAATGCTAAAGTCCGGGTAGTTTTGGACTCAAAGCATGTATTACTTGTGTAAATTGTATTCTTTGATTAATTAATATTAATTGATATCTATATGAATATATATTGTGAATTGTTAGATAAAGATATTAAAGGATGGAAATCTCACAGGCTTGATTGTCTGTTTTAATCAATTAATTGTCAAAAGAAATTGTTCTCCTCCCAAATTTATCTTATAACAAATATACTGTACTTCCGGAGGCACATAAGAAAATGTCCTCCTTTCTTGTGGAGCGGGCCGAACGCCTCGGCAGGATAGATGCATCTATGGAGCGCGCCGCACGTCCCTCGGCACTGTACACGACACTCTGGATCGGGCCGTACGTCCTCGACAGAAATCGTGCTTAATAATAATAATAATAATTACACGATGCTTTAATAATTTATTTCAGCTTGTAAAGCTAATTAGTAAATTGGAGAATCTTTGGAATCTAATGAATTATTATTCTTGCTTGTTAAGGAATTAATTGTTACTCCTGTAAATGAGATTTAATTGATGAATTGGAATTTATCGGAATTAAAGGAATTTAATTAATATATTGAAAATTGATACATTTGAAGGAATTTGATTATTTCCGCTGATTAAATAAATTCTGTAAATCACATTGATTTAAATATCCTAGTTTTATTTCAATTGTTATTGACCTATAGTGAGTGTCAAAGTCGGCCATCTCGTCTCTACCACTTTGAGATTAGGCTTGATACTTACTGGGTACACGTTGTTTACGTACTCATACTACACTTGTTGTACTTTTTGTGCAGGATCTGAGATAGGTACTAGTGGAGGACCTATCATTACATACCCACGTCATCCAAAGGCATAGTGGTGGGTTGCCTTTTTGAGCCGTTCTGCAGCTACCCGTGTCTCTTCTGATATTTATATTCTGTCTATTTTATTTCAGACAGTATTTGGAGTTTTGTATAATCTACTAGATGCTCATTCACTTGTGACACCGGGTCTTGGCACACACATTGGTAGAAGTTGGTATTTTATTATTTTCTTGGAATAAAAGTTTAATCAATGTATGCTTAATTTATTAGTTGGCTTACCTAGCTGTAGTGTTGGGCGCCATCACGACCTACAGGTGAAATTGGGTCGTGACACTTATGTACTCGCAACTCGGGCAAGTTCCTACAATAGTCATATCATCACCTAGTATCGCGAAACAAGTTCTAAAAACTCACGATCCCGCCTTTGCTAATAGGGCACAACTTACATCCACAAACATCATATTTTACAACAATAAAGACATTGCATTTAGCCAATATGGTGACTACTGGAGACAAATACTTAAAATTTGCATTGTAGAACTTCTTAGTACAAAGATGGTCAAGTCATTTAGAGCAATTCGACAAGATGAGCTTTCAAGCCTGATTTCATCAATTCATTCAATGAAGGGATCTCCAGTCAACTTGACAGAAAAAACATTTTGGTTTACTAACTCTATCACTTGTAGAGCAGCCTTCGGAAATATGTTCAAAGATCGAGATGAGTTTATGAAATTGATGAAGGAAGTAAACAAATAAGTAGAAGGATTTGATGTGGCTGATTTGTTCCCTTCTTGGAAGTTACTTAAAAAAATGACCAGTGTGAGATCTAGATTGGTGAATGCACATCAGAAGGTTGATGAAATTATGGAGGATATCTTAAACAAGCATATTGAAAATAAATCTGCAGGGAACAAGGGAAATGGTGAGTTTGGAGGTGAAGATTTGGTTGATGTTTTCCTAAGAATTAAAGAGAACGCCGAACTACAATTTCCAATCACAAATGACCATATTAAAGCAGTGGTTTTTGTAAGTTTCCTCCCATCTCATAATCTCTGTTCCTTTCCATTTACTCTTTCTTAGTAGTCCTTACTAAGAGTCATTCCTAATAATATAATAATGTTTGATCTCTTCTAATTCTTACTAATAATTCCTAACAACACAAGATAGTTGCAGTAAATTACTTGTCTGAGGGAAAAATATAAAGTTGTATAGGCCGCGACCCACTAATTCTTACATACTCAAAGTTGGAAGTTTATATAGCTCTAGACCCCTTTAAGATTTCTCTTTAATATTTTAGTACCCAATTTTTATTGAGTTGTGTTTTATTGACTTTATTTTATTTGTTTGTTGATTGTAGGACATCTTTATTGCTGGAAGTGAAACTTCATCTACTACAATTATTTGGGCATTGTCGGAAATGATGAAGAACCCAAATATTATGGCTAAGGCTCAAAGTGAAGTGAGACAAGTCTTTAAGGGAAAAAGTAATGATGAAGAAGATCTTGAAAAGTTGACATATCTAGACTTAGTGATTAAGGAGACATTAAGGCTTCATACTCCATTTCCTCTTCTGCCCAGGGAATGTAGGGAGCAAACAGATATTGATGGATACACCATACCTCTTAGGACTAGAGTGCTAGTCAATGCATGGGCACTTGCGAGAGATCCAGAAAGTTGGAATGATCCTGAATGTTTTATACCAGAGAGATTTGAGAATTCTCTTATTGACTATATGGGAAATTTCTTTGAGTTTATTCCATTTGGTGCAGGAAGAAGGGCTTGTCCGGGAATGCAATTTGGTTTAGCTAATGTTCGACATGCATTGGCGCAGTTACTCCACCATTTTGAATGGGAACTCCCATATGGAACTAATCCAAAAGATTTGGATATGACTGAATCACATGGATTAAGTGCAGCGAAACAACAAGATTTATATTTAGTTCCAATAAATCATAGAAACGATGAAGAACTTTGATGTTTTGCTTGAAATGGTGAAATGTCGTTAGCTCGGCCTACACAATTGTATTCTTCATCTTCTTCTCGCTTGGTTTATGTATGTGTATTCATTTGGATCATTGAAGAATGCCAAGAAAATGCCCGAAGAATAAGATCATCCATAGTTGATTACATGGTTTTGCTTCAATCCGGTCGAACCAAATAAATAATTTGTTCCCCAATGTATTGTAAGACATGTTGAGAGCTTTGGTTTTATTTTCTCAAAGACATGTTTATGCTCTACAACCCAGTTCTAGTTAAAAATATTAAATGATATCCCTTTACCAAAATAAATATCTAAAATAGATTTAAAACTAATTGAAGAATTAAGAAGTAAATAGTAATCTAATTGTCATGACCTAAAGTCCTTACCCGTCGCGATGACGCTTAACACACCGGCTAGGCAAATCAAAACATGATAACGAAGGCAACAAAATAACAAAATTTATAGAAATAGCATAAGTGTGAGTTCTAAATACAATAAAACTGCTAATACAAAGTAAATCCCCAGAAACTGGTAAGTACGGAGTCACGAGCTTCTACAATGGAATACAAGTCTGAAACTGAACAATCAATATACTGTCTGGACTATAACAAAATTATGAAAGGAAAGGACAAGTCAAACTGCGACCAAGGATGCAGCTCTACCCCGCCTTTAGTAGATAGTCCAACAAGCAAGCCTACGGCTGATAACTGGTCCCCACACCTGGACCTGCACAATTAAATGCAGAGTGTAGTACGAGTACAACCAATCCAATGTACTCAATAAATATCGTAAATAAATACAGCAAGGTAAGAGATGCACGAATTATTAATGATACTAGTTATCACATGTGTAGTTTCATCTTTTGACCCGGTACAAAACAATATTTGAATCAAGTCATAAAGTTCACTAAGAAAACATATGTGTGTGTATGTGTACAGATTCTCAAATACCTTGCTTAGTCAATATCTTGACATATAGAGATGATATGCAGTTAAATCAGATAAATGATCAAAGAAATTACAAGTAAAGATGAAATGAAAAATCCAACAAAATATTGGCCAGATTTCCTCAACTTTTTCATATCCGTTCCAAACCACTGATCAGTATTCTCAATAACTACGTGTATACCATCAAGAGAGAAACATGAGAGGGTGACCCTAGGGGTATAAATCCATATCCACACGCAAGCATGACCAATTCACCATGATACCACCCCGACGTAGTCATAAGCTCAATATCATAATCCGCCCTGCGTGGCAACATGCATTACAGTATAATCCGCCCGACGAGATCACATGCATAACAATATTTATCGCCCAATGTGGTCACAGGAATAACAATACAATTCGCTCGACATGGTCACATGCATAACAACACAATCCGCCAGGCGTGGTCACATGCGTAACACACACAATCTGCCCGGCGCGGTCACATGCACCCAGTCCAATCATATTATACAGGAGCAAATAAATAAGTATACATGTATGAAACGAGTGAATAACAAATTTCATGCTCCTGAACTGGTATAAACGATATGCTAAAGTGTAGGCATGTGCTAGTGTACTATCATAGCTCAAACCGAAAATTTCATCAAAGAATAACATTTATCAGTTCATTCAGGGATTAAACCCCTATGTAGCCTCAACATGGACAAAATAGTTCACAATATTATCACAAATGTACGAATCATCATAGCTTAAGGTTTAACAGTCAAATTCTAGGCCTATAAGAGCCCGAGACCAATCCGAACATGAATAAATAACTCTGGTGTCCGCAAATGGTTTCAACCCCACACATGTGCGCACCCAATAGCATGTAGCCATCACAATAATTCAGGAAACTAGTGCCTAAACTGAGTTTAAATAAGATACTTACCTCAACAAAATTATATCACTCTGCTAGCAAGCCCTTCCCATGAATATCAATCTCCGGAAGGCTCGAATCTAGCTAAAAATAATGTAATACTATAAATATAAGCTATAGGAATTGATTTCAAATGATAAACCTAAGATCTTTAATAAAATTCAAAAAGTTGATCCCAGACCCAGCCTCGGAACCCGACATAACTCACAAAATCCAACAACCCATTCAATTACGAATCCAACCATACTAGTTTCACTCAAAATGGATGTTCAAAATCTCATAAATTCACTTTATGAAAGTTTAGACACCCCCCCCCCCAAATATCTCTTTCAAAATCATCAATCAAATGCCGAAATCAAAGATGGATTCATGAATATAATTAAAAACGAGTAGAAAATACTTACCCCAATCCATGCGGTAAAAATCGCCTCAATCCGAACTCCTTAGCTCAAAATATGCAAAATTGTTCGAAACCATCAAAATAGAGTACTTTATATATTGTTCCAGAGGTACCCTTCGCGATCACGGTCACAAACCTCGCTATCGCGATTAAAAAATTTTCGAGGACAATTTTTACCCTATGCGATCGCGACCATTTATCCGTCAAACAACCAGTAGTTTATCAGTCATAAATTTTTGTACGTAACTTCAAATGACAAACAGTTTGAATTTCTGAATACTAGACACAAATGACATTTTTCGATCATCTCCAAATTCCTTATATATTGCAAGATATAAGCTTCCAAAGTCGAGTCAGTGATAATAGAATTTTCCTCTACGCGATCGCGAAAAGGCTTCTGCGATTGCGATTCACCGTGCCCAAATAGCAAATTTGCTCTTCGCGAACGCGACCCAAAGTCCGCGATCACGATGCACACCCATGTGGCCAAAAACCAACAACTAAAAATGGTCTAGAAATGGTCCGAAATAATCCCAAAACTCACCCGAGCCCCTCGGACCTCGTCTGAACATACCAACAAGTCCCAAAATATAACACGGACCTATTCGAGGCCTCAAATCACACATAACATCATCAATACCACGAATTGTCAATCAAGATCAATCTCCCAAGTTCATAAACTTCAAACTTCGAACCAAACGTCCGATTCAAGCCTAACCAATCTAGAATGAACCCAAATTTTTCATACAAGCTTCAAATGACATAATGAACATATTCCACCTCCCAAAACAACAATTTGAACCCGATATCATGAAAGTTAACTCTCGGTCAAAGTTATGAATATTCCAAACCTTCATATTTCCAACATTCGCCAATTAGTGCCGAAACCTTCTAGAAATATGCAAATGAAAATCCGAGCATACAGTCAAGTCCAAGATCACCATATGGACCTAACGGAACAATCAGAACAACGATCCGAGGTCAAATACTAAAAAGTCAAATTTGGTCAACTCTTCCAACTTAAAGCTTTCTAGTTGAGAATCATTCTTCCAAATCAATTCCGAATCACCTGAAAACCAAAATCGATGATTCACACAAGTCATATTACAAAAGCTACTCAAGACTTCAAATAGTTGAATGGAATGAAAATGCTCAAAACGACTTGTCGGGTCGTTATATTCTCCCTCACTTAAACATACGTTCGTCCTCGAACGTTCCCAAAGTCATTCCAAAGCCATCAAATCGCTGTGTAACCTTACCATGCATATACCCGGGGTGATCCCATGTCACCCCAATCCATGTAATCCTGACAAAACACCATAACTGAAGATCATTACTTTAACCTTAGTCCGTAAGCCTTAGAACCTAATTTCCAACATCTGGAATTCCTTAAAAGACACGAATCTAGCATCTATACAATATATAAGTCTGAATAAGCTGTATCAAGCCATAACCATAACTCAAGATGTAATCACATGATATACCACACAACTCGCATACTCATAGCAATAATTCCTGATCACAGTAGCTACTCAAAACAAACCCGATACCAGTAGTAAACCTCATATCAAATAAAACCTCGTTCAAAACCTTCGTACACTACCAATGATGAAAGAAACACGCAGAAACTCATAACCACTGACCCGATCAATAAATCATGGAGCTCTCTCTCGTCCTACAAGAACCAAAGCCAAATCCTAAGCTGACCTCCCATATTATTCTTTCAAACATACCGTAATCAAATACGATAGTATCCATTCTAGGTCCAATGACCTTATCTCATCAAACACAACTATTCTATTGACATGCCACACCAATAAAACCTAAAGACACAACCATGCAATCTGTGCACTATTAAGGAATAATTCAAATGTACTCGAACTTAGAAATGGACTCAAATGAGAGAACCGTCATGCAAGCTCAACAAGTGCCACCACAACCGCAATGCTACAAACCCATCACACATAGTAGAATCGAAACACACAAATCTAACTCAAAATATCATATCTCAACATAACTCAACTGCAACGCGTGACCCCATCCAAACACCGGTCCTATGAAATACCTTAAGCCAGAATGCTTAAAATCAATAACCACACGCAATTCGACATCAAGTACACGAAGTGCATGACCTTAACCATGGAGAAGCGAATTTCACAATATACAGCATCCCGGAATGACCATAGCCAAAGCGCAATAAACCATTCAACACCCCAATAACCATCTCGCTCGAATGCCTTTAGATGGCCAAAACCGAACCACATCAGATGTGGATATAACTAACAAATCACAACCCCTCGTAGCATAGAAGAGTAACACATAAAATATATCAGAACACAAACAAACTCAACTCTAACTGAATGACACACCTTTCAGCAATAACGATGGTGAGTTAACAAATATGATCTAGTGTAGAATACACATGCTCATTAGGCCTACCAATGGGCCCCCAAATCAACTCCAGTCATACCCAAATGGATAAATGTCTGTAACGACCCGACCGATCGTTTCGAGAGTTATAGCCCCATTTCCCCTATTTCTACTTTTTTTTTGTGTTATTCAGCTATATTATGATGTATCAGGTTGGTTGGTTCAAGTCCGGAGTGATTTTGGAGTGGAATGAGACACTTAGTCTCTACAGTAGAAGCTTAAGTTGGAAAAGTCAATTGGATGTTGACCTATATGTAAACGACCTCGGATTTGAATTCCGATGATTGCATTAGCTCCGTTAGGTGATTTTGGACATAGAAGTGCGCCCGGAATGTGATTTGGTATTCCGTGGTAGAATTAGACTATGTTGATAGTAGTATTCTGATTTTTAATAGATTTGGAGGCCGATTCGAGAGGCAAGGGCATTGCGGAGTAAAGATTTGCTCGGATTGAGGTAAGTAACGATTGTAAATCTAGTCCTGAGGGTATGAAACCCCGAATTTTGTATCATTCTACTATTTCAAGTAACGAACATGCTAGGTGACAGGCATATGGGCGTGCACTATAGGGGATTGTGACTTGGTCCGTCCCGTAGCAACTGTGAAGTTGCATATTTTGTTGAAACTATATTGTACTTATATGTTTTAGAAAAAATTTATGTAAATTGGGCTGAATTCCATGTTTTGGGCCTTGTGCCAGTGCTGTGTGGACCCTTAGGGGCCTTTTCTTACTATCCTCTCTCTTTTTTCCGATTGCAAAATCTATACTCAGTCATGGTTATACTTGCTTACTGCATAACTCAATTTTATTACTCAATTTTCATGCATATAAATGTTGTTTTGGGCTGAATGCCATGTTTTTGCTAAAATGCCCAAGTGGCTTGAGAGGTTTATGACTGAGTGAGGCCGAGGGCCATATTGTGAGGATGAGTGTGGATCGGGGCTGCCCGCCTGCAACATACTTTATTATTGTAGCACATGAGTTGTCCGTGCAACACGTGAGTTGTCCGTGTAGATTATAGCACTTGGGCTGAAGGAGCCCCTCCGGAGTCTGTACACACCCCCAGTGAGCGCAGGTACCTACTGAGTGCGAGTGTCGAGTTCCAAGTGCCGAATGACTGGGAGGTATGAGTGATTGTGAGGTATGCCCGAGTGGGAAGAATGATTGTGAGGTATACCCGAGTGGCAGGAGTGACTGTGAGGTTTGCCCGAGAGGCTACATATGAGTGATGTTTTGCCCGAGGGGTTATTTATGATTTCATCATTTTTGCTCAGTTTTGCATTTTTCCTCTGTTTGAAAGCTGTTGAAAATATCTTTAAATGATTTTTACCGGAACTGGATTTAAACGAGATTGTTTTGATTCAAATCCTGATTTTAAAAGCATGTGGTATTTTACTGAGATTTTCTAATATGAACATTATATGCTTTATTGCTCGTCATTACTGCTTGGTCTTTATTTATTGTTGTTACTTACTGAGTTGGCGTACTCACGTTACTGCCTACACCTTGTGTGTAGATCCAGGTGTAGCTGGACACGGTAGCGGTTGTTGATTATTCTGGTTGTAGATTTTTTTCTCGAGGATAGCAAGGTAGCTTCTTGGCGACTGCAGCCCCTGCTTTTCTCCCTCTTATCTTCCTCTAGTTGTATTTAGCTATTTTCCAGGCTGAGTTAGCCTTGATATTGTTAGACAGATTGTAGTAGATGCTCATGATTAGTGACACCCCGATGTCGGGCTTTTCTTTTCTGCACCTTTGTTTTGATTTGAACACCTTTACACAGGTTTTTATGTTAAATAACATTGGAATTATCCTTGAAATGAAAATATCTGTTTGTTTTTGGAAGTGAGTTGGCTTGCCTAGTTCCACGATAGGCGCCATCACGACAGGGGTTAGTTTGGGTCGTGACAAATTGGTATAAGAGCCTAAGTTACATAGGTCTCATGAGTCATGAGCGGGTTTAGTAGAGTCTTGCGGATCGGTACGGAGACGTCTGTACTTATCTTCGAGAGGCTGCAGAACCTTCAAGAAACTCCACATTCTTGAATTCTTGTCGTGCGGATCTGTTGATTTTAGTAACTAAACATCTGCTGTTTCATTCTCTCACAGATGGTGAGGACTCGTGCTACCGGTCAGGAGGGCCAGCCACCAGTACCACCAGCCAGGGCCACGAGAGGCCGAGGCTGCAATAGAGGCCATGGTAGGGGCAGAGGTGCAGCCCGTACAGTAGCTGGAGCAGTACCTTCAGATCCACTAGTTGTCCAGGTCAGGACCAGGTTCCAGTTGTTGATGCACCAGCTCAAGCACCACCTGTGCCTATTGTGATTCCAGGCCTTCAGGAGGCCCTAGCTCAGATTGTTACAGTGTGTACTGGCCTTGCTCAGGCGATCTCTATCTCGACGGTCGCAGCCACTTCTCAGGTCGGGGGAGGCACAGGCACTCAGACTCCCGTTGCTCGCACACCCGAGCAGGTTGTTCAGGGACTCCAGACACCGGGGGCACCACCAGCCCAGCCCGTTGCAGCTGCTCAGGATCATATGGTTCCTTCTATGCACAAGGATGATTAGCGTAGGTTAGAAGGGTTTGGGAGACTCCAGCCACCACCTTTCAGTGGCACAGAGAGAGAGGATGCTCATGACTTCTTGGACAAATGTCAGAGGATACTCCATACAGCTGGTATTCTGGAGACTTGTGGTGTCTCATTCAATACTTTTTAGTTTTCCAGGGCTGTAATCAGATGGTGGGAGACTTACGAGAGGCGCAAGCCTGTTGGCATATCACCCCTTACTTGGCAGCAGTTCTCCGTGGTCTTTTTGGAGAAGTTCGTGCCTCGATCCTGCAGAGAGGAGCTGCGCAGACAGTTTGAGCGGCTTCGCCAGGGTGATATGTCTATGACACAGTATGATATGTGGTTCTCTGAGTTGGTCCATCATGCTATCTGGTTGGTTCCCATAGACAGAGAGAGGATCATGAGGTTTATTGATGGCCTTACTTATCAGCTACAGTTGCTCATGACCAGAGAGCGGGTTTCGGGTGCTACCTTTGATGAGGTTGTCAACATTGCTCGACAGATTGAGATGGTTTGCGGTCAGGAGAGGGTTGAGAAGGAGGCCAAGAGGCCTCGTGGTCAGGGTGGATTCTGCGGTGCTCCTTTTGGGGGTCAGTTCTAGCACGGTGGAGGTCGTTATTTCAGACAGGCTCAGTCAGCTCGGCCATTTCACCGTGGTGCATCATCTGGCCATAGTTCTCACAGTCAATAACAGGGCCAATCATCATTCAGTACAATACCAGCGCAGAGTTCTTCATGTGCTCCATCGGGTCAGAGTTCGTCTATGTTGGGTCCTCCTGCTAGTTATCCCGGTGCTAGGGGTTCCCTTCAGTTCCCGCCACCAGCACCATGGAGTTGTTTGAGTGTGGGGAGCTTGGGCGTATGTGGAGGCAGTGTCCTCGTCGTCATGGAGGTCTATCTCAGCAGAGGAGTTAGCCTCCGACTTCAACACCAGTTACCTCACCACCTGCCCAGTCAGCTTGGGGTGGAGGTCAGTTAGCTAGGGGTCGCCCTAGAGAGGGAGGCAAATCAAGGGGTGGCCAGACCCATTTCTATGCTCTTCCTGCCAGACCAGATGATATTGCTTCAGATGTTGTGATTACAGGTATTGTCTCAGTTTGTCACAGAGATGCCTCAGTATTATTTGACCCTAGTTCCACATATTCATATGTTTCCTCATATTTTGCTCATTTTATGGATATGCCCCGTGAGTCTTTAGTTTCATATGTTCATGTATCTACTCCTGTGGGCGATACTATTGTTGTGGATCGCGTATATCGGTCATGTGTGGTGACTATTGGGGGTCTGAAGACCCAAGTGGACCTTTTGTTGCGTAGTATGGTTGACTTTGATGTGATATTGGGTATGAATTGGTTATCTCCATGCCATGTTGTTCTAGATTTTTCATGCTAAGACGGTGACGTTGGCTATGCCGGGATTTTCGAGGGTTGAGTGGAGCGGTTCTGTAGATTATGTACCAAGTAGGGTGATTTCATATTTGAAGGCCCAGCGTATGGTTGAGAAGGGTTGCCTATATTATTTGGCATTGGTGAGGGATGTTAGTGCAGAGACTCCTGCCATTGATTCTGTTCCAGTAGTACGTGATTTTTCGGATGTGTTTCCTGCAGACCTGCCGGGCATGCCGCCTGACAGGGATATTGACTTTGGTATCGATTTGGTGCCGGGCACTCAGCCCATTTCTATTCCACCGTATCGTATGGCACCGGCGGAGTTGAAGGAATTGAAAGAACATCTTCAGGAACTCCTTAATAAGGGGTTTATTCGGCCTAGTGTTTCACCTTGGGGTGCACCGGTTCTATTTGTAAAGAAGAAAGATGGTTCTATGAGAATGTGCATTGATTACAGGCAGTTGAACCAGGTCACAGTCAAGAACAAGTATCCTTTGCCTTGTATTGATGATTTATTTGATCAGCTTCAGGGAGCGAGGGTGTTCTCCAAGATTGATTTGAGGTCCGGTTATCACCAGCTGAAGATTCGGGATTCGGATATTCTTAAGACAGCTTCCACGACCCGATATGGCCTTTATGAGTTCTTAGTGATGTCTTTTGGGCTGACCAATGCCCCAGCAATGTTCATGTATTTGATGAACAGTCTATTCCAGCCCTATTTGGATTCATTCATGGCTGTATTCATTGATGACATCCTAGTGTACTCTCGTAGCTAGGAGGAGCACGATCAGCATTTGAGGATTGTATTACAGAGATTGAGGAGGAGAAGCTTTATGCAAAGTTCTCCAAGTGTGAGTTTTGGCTCAGTTCAGTAGCATTCTTGGGACACGTGGTGTCCAGTGAGGGTATTCAGGTTGATCCGAAGAAGATAGAGGCGGTTTGGAGTTGGCCCAGACCGTCCTCAGCTACAGAGATTCGGAGCTTTCTTGGTTTGGCTGGTTATTACCGTCGGTTCGTTCAGGGCTTCTCATCTATTGCATTGCCCTTGACCAAATTGACCCAAAAGGGTGCTCCATTCAGGTGGTCGGACGAGTGTGAGGAGAGCTTTCAGAAGCTCAAGACTACTTTGACCACAGCTCTAGTGTTAGTTCTTCTATCAGCTTCAGGTTCTTACACCGTGTATTGTGATGCCTCGAGGATAGGCATTGGTTGTGTTTTGATGCAGGAGGATAGGGTGATTGCCTATGTCTCGCGCCAGCTGAAAACCCAGGAGAAGAACTATCATGTCCATGATCTTGAGTTAGTAGCCATCGTTCACGCCTTGAAGATTTAGCGTCATTATTTGTTTGGGGTTCATTGTTAGATTTATACTGATCATCGGAGTTTGCAGTACCTGTTGAAACAAAGGATCTTAATTTGTGTCAACGAAGATGGTTGGAACTTCTTAAGGACTATGATATCACTATTTTGTACCATCCGGGGAAGGCCAATGTGGTGGCCGATGCTTTGAGTCGCCGAGCAGAGAGTTTGGGGAGTTTAGCATATATTCCAGTAGCAGAGAGACCCTTGGCATTGGATGTTTAGGCTTTAGTAGGCCAGCTTGTCAGATTGGATATTTCGGAGCCGAGTCGGGTATTGGCTTGTGTGATCTCCATGTCCTCTCTTTATGATCGTATCAGGCAGCGTCAGTATGATAACCCCTCACTTACTCGTTCTACAGGACAGGGTTCAGAGATGTGATGCCAGGGATGTGACTATTGGTGATGCCGGTGTGTTGAGGATGCAGGGCCGGATTTGTGTGCCTAATGTAGATGGGCTCAGGGAGTTGATTCTTGAGGAGTCCCACAACTCGCTGTATTCCATCCATTCGGGTGTCGCGAAGATGTACCAGGATTTGAGACAGCACTATTGGTTAAGGCAGATGAAGAAGGATATAGTTGGGTTTGCAGCTCGGTGTCTCAACTGTCAGTAGGTTAAGTATGAACATCAGAGACCGGGTGGCTTGCTTCAGAAATTAGAGATCCCAGAGTGGAACTGGGAGAGGATCACCATGGACTTTGTAGTTGGGCTCCCACGGACTTCGAGGAAGTTCGATGCTATTTGGGTTATTGTGGATCGGCTGACTAAGTCCGCGCACTTCATTCCAGTTGGTACTACTTACACTTCAGAGCGGTTGGCCGAGATTTACATCCGAGAGATTGTTCGCCTGCATGGCATCCCCGTTTCCATCATTACAGATAGGGGCACTCAGTTTACATCGCAGTTTTAGAGGGCAGTGCAATGAGAGTTAGGTACTCAGTTTGAGTTGAGCATAACTTTTCACCCTCAGACGGACGCGCAGTCCGAGCGCACTATTCAGATATTGGAGGACATGTTGCACGCTTGTGTCATTGACTTTAGGGGTTCATGGGACCAGTTTCTGCCACTCACGGAGTTTGAATATGACAACAGTTATCAGTTGAGTAGTCAGATGGCTCCGTACGAGGCTTTATATGGGAGGAGGTGTAGATCTCCGGTGGGATGGTTTGAGCCAGGTGAGGCTAGGCTCTTAGGTACAGACTTGGTCCAGGATGCATTAGATAAGGTGAAATTGATTCAGGAGCGGCTTCGCACGGCGCAGTCTAGGCAGAAGAGCTACGCAGATAGGAAGGTCCGTGATGTGTCTTTTATGGTTGGGGAGAAGGTTTTGCTGAAGGTATCACCCATGAAGGGTGTTATGAGGTTTGGGAAGAGGGGCAAGTTGAGCCCCTGGTTCATTGGGCCTTTTGAGGTGCTTCAGAGGATAGGGGAGGTGGCGTATAAGCTTGCCTTGCCACCCAGCTTGTCGAGTGTGCACCCAGTAGTTCATGTTTCCATGCTCCGAAAGTATATCGGATATCCGTCCCATATTTTGGATTTCAGCACGGTTCGGTTGGAGGGAGATATGACATATGATGTAGAGCCGGTGGCCATTCTGGATCGGCAGGTTCGAAGGTTGAGGTCAAAGGACATAGCCTCAGTAAAGGTGCAGTGGAGAGGGCAACCTGTGGAGGAGGCCACCTGGGAGACCGAGCGGGAGATACGGAGCAGATATCCACGCCTATTTGAGACTCCAGGTATGTTTCTAGACCCGTTCGAGGACAAATGGTTGTTTAAGAGGGGGAGGATGTAACGACCTGGCCGGTTGTTTCGAGAGTTATAGTCCTGTTTCCCCCATTTCTACTTTTTTTGTGTTATTCAGCTATATTATGATGTATCAGGTTGGTTGATTCCACTCTGGAGTGGTTTTGGAGGGGAATGCGACAGTCTCTAAAGTAGAAGCTTAAGTTGGAAAAGTCAACTGGATGTTGACCTATATTTAAACGACCTCAGATTTGAATTCTGATGGTTCCATTATCACCGTTAGGTGATTTTGGTCTTAGGAGTGTATCCGAAATGTGATTTGGAGGTCCGTGGTAGAATAATACAATGTTGGTAGTAGTATTCTGATTTTGAATAGATTCGGAGCATTTGGAGGCGATTCGAGAGGCAAGGGCATTGCAGAGTAAAGATTTGCTCGGATTGAGGTAAGTAACAATTGTAAATCTAGTCCTGAAGGTATGAAACCCCAGATTTTGTATCATTCTACTACATCAAGTGACGCACATGCTAGGTGACGGGCGTGTGGGCATGCAGTGTTGGGGATTGTGACTTGGTCCGTCCCGTAGCAACTGTGAAGTTGCATATTTTGTTGAAACTATATGGTACTTATATGATTTAGAAAGAATTTCTGTAAATTGGGCTGAATTCCATGTTTTGGTCCTTCTGCCAGTGCTGTGTGGACCCTTAGGGGCCTTTTCTTACTATCCTCTCACTGTTTCTGATTGAAAATCTATACTCAGTCATGGTTATACTTGTTTACTGCATAACTCAGTTTTATTACTCTATTTTGATGCATATAAATATTTTTTTGGGCCGAATGCCCTGTTTTTGCTAAAATGCCCGAGTGGCTTGAGAGGTTTATGACTGAGTGAGGTCGAGGGCCTGATTGTGAGGATGAGTATGGATCGGGGTTGCCCGCCTGCCGCATACTTTATTATTATAGCACGTGAGTTGTCCATGCAGATTATAGCGCTTGGGCTGAAGGAGCCCCTCCGGAGTCTGTACATACCCCCACTGAGCGCAGGTACCTACTGAGTGTGAGTGCCGAGTGCCGAGTGACTGGGAGGCATGAGTGATTGTGAGGTATGCCCGAGTGGCAAGAGTGATTGTGAGGTTTACTCTAGTGGCAAAGAGTGATTGTGAGGTATGCCCGTATGGCACGAGTGACTGTGAGGTTTGCCCGAGGGGATGTATATGAGTGATGTTTTGCCCGAGGGGCTGTATATGATTTCATCATTTTTGCTCACCTTTGCATTTTTCCTCTGTTTGAAAGCTGTTGAAAAATATCTTTAAATGATTTTTACTGGAACTAGGTTTAAACGAGATATTTTGATTCAAATCCTGATTTTAAAAGCATGTGGTATTTTACTGATATTTGCTGATATGAACGTTATATGGTTTATTGCTCATCACTACTGCTCAATATTTATTTATTGTTGTTACTTACTGAGTTGGCATACTCACGTTACTCCCTGCACCTTGTGTGCAGATCCAGGTATAGCTGGACACGGTAGCGGTTGTTGATTATTATGGTTGCAGATTGTTTTCTCGGGGATAACAAGGTAGCTGCTTGGCGACCGCAGCCCCTGCTCTTATCCCTCTTATCTTCCTCTAGTTGTATTTAGCTATTTTCCAGGCTGAGTTAGCCTTGATATTGTTAGACAGATTATAGTAGATGATCATGACTAGTGACACCCCGATGTCGGGCTTTTCTTTTCCGTACCTTTGTTTTGATTTGAACAACTTTACGAAGGTGTTTATGTTAAATATCATTGGAATTATCTTTGAAATGAAAATATCGGTTTGTTTTTGGAAATGAGTCGGCTTGCCTAGTTCCACGATAGGCACCATCACGACAGGGGTTAGTTTGGGTCGTGAAAATGCCCCCTCCCCCCAAAAGTCCATAATGACTTAACCATAGCACGTACTGCCATCTAGATAACTTTGGCCACATCTTCACAGTCCGCAACCCTAAAACAATCTGCTTCTAAGAACTCCCAATCTCTAAATCCATAGAACACATGAATCACCATAGTTGATCCCAACTCCACCACTCGAATGACTAACACATATCTCATACATAATCATCTCACGAGTAATACTTCTATAATTCTTTTTTGCCACAAGGAAAAATCTGAACATCAACAGTCGATCAACCAGCGAGTATCGCAATACCAATGAAGTGTTCGAAAGTCAAAACACAATACGCCTTCTGAAATGCGCATCCTTCTCAGGCAATACCAAGTAGCAATAACATTAATCTAATCTTCTGAAACCGTCCATACTGTCTAAGAATTCATGACCTTCCTTTTGAAATTGAACCGTATACTTGCACATGTAAATCCAATCTCATACCATGCACCGCCTCTATCAGGCCATCATATAAAAACCCGTAAAATCTCACTATCGATCTTGAGTCACAAGCCGAATAGATACTCATTTAGCTAGAAATCTTCTGCTTGATCCCATCTAGGAGAAAATCACAGTACATAACATACCCCTCATGCTGGTAGAAAATATCCATCCTAACCCGTGGTAGGAATCATCAAGAACTCTACGAAACCCATTTGCTTTGTGTTGAGTATGATGTAACTGCGGGATATGTTAAGAGTATTTGAATGTGACAAGAAGTGTTTCCTTGAAATGTAAAGGAAGGCCACTGGGCGCTTGATTTTTGTTTTGATGTGACGTACGGTCTCGTGTGTGAATGTTTGAAGGATCTTTCACGTTGTTAAATATTGGGGAAAATTAAATTCTCACGTCTTGTTAATGAGTTTGGACTCAAGAAGAGTGAGTGATTGTGTATTGTGGTTTCGAATGGGTATTTTTGATGTTGATGGCTCGAGAAAGATGATCTTTGAAGAGACTTAGAGTCGGTAACATTTTATTGGTTCAGGTGCGACAGAGATACATTTCGATTTGATACGGCAGTTGGGTGGCAAATTATGACAGAAGACATGACGGGAAGTATTTCGCGGTGGTTGAAGTACTAACAGGTCAAGTAGGAGAAGTAGAGGTTGAGAAGTTTCTTAAAAGAGATGATTTAACTAAAGTAAGAGTGGAAAATTAGCATATGAATTCACTAGTAGGGTAGTCGTGCGCCTTGAGGAAGTGTAGAATGGCTTGGAATCGTGTTAGTATGTGAATAGGCATGCAGACTCTATTTGGAGTGATGGTTAGTGTACAAAGGTAAATTGAATATGGCAGAAAGGAGTGTGTTTGAAATGAATAGAGGCGTGAAGATCTGATTTTCGTGTCAGGTGCAATATGACTTGAGTTCGGAAGGTATTGTTGACGTACAGTTGATGTCAATAGGGAAAGTGCAGACTTATACAGATGGTGGGCGAGCATGAACTCAGGAGAATTTACGGATTTATTGGTCGTTGCACTCAGTGCAGTGTCATTGGAAGATGTCGGTAAGGAATTCCACATGTGGGTTATCTCCTGTGTGCAGCTAGCGGTGGCGTGATGTTGATGAAGCGTTTGTGAGGAATATTACTCGCTACCCGGTAGGAGTTCGCGTATGTGATTTTGGTTGGGGATTCAGAATGTTCATGAAAGGCTTAATAAAAGACTTTGAGAAGTCTGGCAGGTTAACAGTGCGAGACCTTGCTAATTGAGAAGGAGAAATCCTTACGGATTCTAATTTTATATAATTGCAGCTTAAGGCTAAGTGGGGGAGTCTGCTATCGACGAGTTGATTGCGCGGTTATGAGTCGTATTAGTTTCGGTTGAGTTGCAGAGGTCGAGATCGAGGATGACTCGGGTAAAGGAATTTTTGGACACAAGTCGTATTACACTTTATGGTTATAGGAGGACCATAAAATAATTGAGTGGTTATTCACAGAGAATGCAGTGTACATGGAGTGGGAATTTTCTCGGTTGCGTAGGAGTGTGGGTTACTCTTTATTCCCTTAGGTGTTGGTGTGCTAATGTGGCACAGGTCGTTTCGGTCCGTTTGGTCGGTTAATTCGAGAAAGGTTACAATGGATTAAAGATTTATAAATATGGCTAGAAAACTGGGAGTTGCATTAAACGGTGTTGAGACTCGTGGCATCTTATATCATTGTGAATTATGCATTTCAGTATCAAGAAGGTGAAGGAAACAATTTTAGATTCACATAAAGTCTCTTCGGAGTAAGCATTTTTGGTTATGTAACCTTTGGAATACATAAAAAGGGAATTCGGCGGCTTATAGCAAATCAACTATGGTCGGCCACCAATAGATAAACAACCTCCGAAAGTCCACAATGACGGAATCATAATACCTTCTATCATCTAGCTAGCTCCGTCCACAACTTCACAATCCACAACGCTGAAACAATCTGCCCCTTCTAAAATGTACACTCTCATCAAGCTATACCAGATAGTAATATCATTTACCTAGTCATCGGAAACCGTTCATGCTGCCTAAGAATTTATGTCCTTCCCTTCAAAACTGAACTTTGACCTGGTACATGTAAATCCTATTCCCGCACAACACACCACATCTATTATGCCATCATGTGACAAGCATAAGAATTCCATTATCAACTCTGAGTCACTAGCAATTACATACCTTATTAGTCAGAAACCTCTTTCTTGCTTCTTTCTAGGAGAAAATAATAACACACAACCCGCTCTGTACATCGGTAGAAATTATCCGGCTTAAACCATGGTAGAACCCATCATGAACACTTTGAAATCCATTTGCACATAATCAGGCTATCTGAACCGAATTCTTCTAACTTCACCAAGCCACACAGGTTGCCAAATCCGGGAGCATTGCCATGAAGCACCTGTAGATACTAGCCACGTCATAAGTACACAAATAACCGATCATACCCATTACTGTGCTACCCCAACCTACTTCCAAACTGTCTTATTTCCCCAAGTCCTTTCCAAATTGCCTTCAAATTGCTATTTTATTTCCTTATTAGAAAACTACTATCCTTAACTAAAACTTGCCCCGCGAACTCTAGCATAGAAGCGCCGTAAAAATATGAAAAATGGGTTGAGACCCGTGTTTTATGAAAAATATGAAAATGGGATGAGAATCGTATTTTTATGATTATGAAATGAGGTGTCATATGGTGACTTTTTAATTGAATGAATTATATTCAAAATATACATTTGGAAGGATTTTTATTCAAAAAGAATTATATGAAAGAATTATATTTGAAAAGATTTAGTGAAATAATTTTATATGCGAAAAATGTTTATTTGAGGAAATGATATTTAAAAAAGAGTTTTATTCGTAAGAATTAAATGCGAAAGATATTTAATTGAAGAACTTGATTTAACTGGTGTAATTTTATTTATCAATTGTTGAGCGATATTAGTGGAGATTTTATTGTCTTACTGTGCACATCATTGGTTGTTTTATGTTGCCCTTATTGTTATTTGCTTCCTATTATTTTGTATATCATATTGCACAGGTTATTAGACTAGTGAGTGTCTTGACTGTACCTCGTCTCTACTCAATTGAGGTTAGTCTTCATACTTACTAGGTACCGACTGTGGTGTACTCATACTACACTTCTGCACATTTTTGTGCTGAGCCAAGTATTGGAGATATCATACTTGAGCAGAGTTAAAACGAGATCGTATGGATTCAAGATAGAGATGCTTGGTCGTCGCAGTACCTTAGAGTCTTTTCATTTCATTGTACTGTTAATTTTAATCAAACAGTACTGTATATTCTGTCCTCGTGATCATCACATGTATTCAGTTAGAGTTCGAGACTCAGTACTACCGGTATTGGGAGGTTGTATTCATACTTGTTTCCGCTGTTAGTCTTGATTACTTATTTAATTTTTTAAAAAATGGCTTAAAATGTAATGGAAATCGGCTTACCTAGTCCTAGAGACTAGGTGACATCACGACGCCTGTGGTGGGATTTTTGGTCTTGACAAGTTGGTATCAGAGCTCTTGGTTCATAGGTTCTATGAGTCACGAACGAGTCTAGTAGAGTCTTGCGGATCGGTACGAAGACGTCTGTACTTATCTTCGAGAGGCTACAAAACTGTTAGGAAAATTTCCACTTCTTTCATTCCTGTCGTGCGGATTTGTTGATTGTAGAATTTGAGCCTTTGTATCTCTATTCTCTCACAAATGGTGAGAACACGTGCTACCGGATTAGCTGAGCAGGCATCCGCACATACTGCTAGGGCTGCAAGAGGCCGGGGCCGAGGTAGAGGCCAAGGCAGAGGTCGAGGAAGGGAACGTACTGTGACTAGAGCACCTGTTAGAACAATAGTGGAGGAGCCACCAGTAGCTCCAGTTGGGGGACAGGTACCAGAAGCACCTGTTGTTACCCCCGGACTTCAAGAGACTTTGGCACAGTTCCTGAGTATGTTTGGTACATTAACCTAGGAGGAATTGATCTCTGTTCCACCAAATATTCTGCAGATTGGGATAGCAGCTCCGACACCTACCACAACTCCAGAGCAGTAGGTTCACGTTGGTCAGGTTTCGGGTGTAGTATCGGTACAACATGTTATTCCGGTTCGGCCTGAGGTCAGGCTAGAGGCATCAGAAGAAGAACAAAAGAGACTTGAAATGTTTAAATGCTATAGTCCACCTACTTTCAGTGGCACAGCTACAGAGGCTGCCCAAGGATTTCTAGAAAATTGTCATCGTATTCTCCGCACCATGTGTATTGTGGCAATGAGCGGAGTTGCCTTTACTACAATTCAACTATCAGGTGCAGCGTATCAGTGGTGGCAAATCTATGAAGAATGTAGACCAGCCGATGCAACACCACCAATTTGGGCTCCATTTTCGGAAATGTTCTTGAAAGAGTTTGTTCCCCAGACTCTTCATGATGCGTGGCACGTAGAGTTTGAACGGTTGTGTCAGGGCACTATGACAATGTCAGAATATGCTATCAGGTTCAGTGAGTTAGCCCGTCGTGCACCTATCTTAGTTCATATAATCAGAGAACGGGTACGCAGATTCATTAAGGGGCTCGATTATGATGTTAAAATATGCATGGCTCGAGAATTGCAAACTGATGCTCCATTTCAACAAGTAGTGGAGATTGCAAGGAAGATTGAGGGTGTGATAGGCGAGGAAAGGGAGTCTAAGGAGGCAAAAGGTCTCGGAGATCTGTAGGATTCAGTGGATTTTACTCTTCAACTATGACCCATTATAGCAGAGGCTCGAGCAGTCGGCCAGCTCAATCCGCACATCGAATTACTCAGAGTGATCCAGTAAGTTTTTATAATGCACCACCGGCATGAGATTTCTATAATCATTATTTTAGTTATCCGGCACAGACTTAGTTCGAGCATCCACGACCTCATAGGGGTTGTTATGAGTGTGGTGATACTAGGCATATAATGAGAGATTTTTCGAGACTTGGGAGGGATAGATGCCATCAGAACACTCCAGCTACAAGCTTTATTCCAGTTGATACTCCACGTGCACATTCAGCTAGAGGTGGAGGACAGGCGAGTAGTGGACGCCTATGAGGTGGAGACCCGACCGTTGATATAATCGCTATGATTTGGCCGAGGCCAGTACACCATATGGTGACATTACATGTACGATCCTGATTTTGTTATAGAAGGATATTTTCCCCTAAATTTGATTCGGTTCTGAATATTGCGGTGAGTCCTTCTATTATGCTCCGCTTATGGGTGAACTCCATAATTTTGTGACCCACTTATATGTTTATCCCTATTGAGATATTTGAAGATGTGAACCCGTGTCTGTCATTTTAGTTTTGTATACCATTGAGGGCTATAAGTCCAAAAGTAATTTTTATTATTCATTACAGTGGGTTTAATGTGTTTCAGAATAATTAATTCCAATTTTCATGAATTTTATGCCCTACCGGTATGAGGGTTCATTATGTGTTGTGAAAAATGTTTATGAAATATATGGAAAAGAAGAAAGAAAGGAAATTGAAAATTTTGAGTTGGCACAATGTGCAAAATACTAATGATTCGGAGTTGAGGACGAGATCCTCGCAATTTTATATGAGGTGAAATATTTAAACCGGGCTATAAGCCGCGATGGAAGTTATATAACGACGAGGTCCTTGTGGTGAAATATTTATGAGTTTAAAATTCTCCCTTTGTGAAATTTAATTTGTTTAATAATATTAATAAGGGTCATGCCTGTTAGACTTATTTGATAATTCTTGTATATTTTCTGTGCATATTTAGCCATTTTCGTGTTGTAAACAATGAGTTATAGCCTAGGAGATGAGTGCCCAGGTGGCGTTAAATGTGACTCACATATCCGAGTAAGTAATCATGAGGTCTTCATGCCTTATATTCTGTTATCAGTGTTGTAAAAATTTGAAATGAGGTGGTGGTTAATATGAGATTAATTGATGATGCTGGAATTAATTATGGATGACTTTTAAGACACGAGATGTGCCGATGGGCATACATACGATGTGTTTCATGTCCTGATATCATTATGATAATGCAGTGCTTGTAATGCTGAGATTAGTGTTATTGATATATACATTGTGGTGTTTGTTGGGTTGTGGATGTGTTGTTAGGAGTTGTTTTGGTATTACTCTGGTAGGTGGTTAGGCCCAATTACAGGGGAGACTCTGCCAAAATTTCTAAAAACTTTGGGAGTTAGAAAAATATTTGGGAGATTGATATGTGCAAAAGAAGATATAAATTATGTTATGTGTTGGAGGGCGAATGATCCTAAGCGGGGAAAAATGTAACACCCCAGAAAATTTTTGAAGTACTTCAACACTATCAAGAAAGTTGATGTGTGTGTAGGCATGAGTTGCTATAGACGGTTGTGACAAATACCGTGCGTTGTTGTGAAAATCAAGCCTTTTAAAAGGTTTAGAATGTAAGAAATTAGTCTTAAAGGTTACAAATATGGATAAAACAAATAATCTCAAATGATATGGTGTTGTCGGGCTTATCTCAAATACGGTAACGTGGGAGCAACCGTGAGTATATATGTAAAAGTAAAATCATCAATTTGGTAACCTCAGAATAATTCTTAGCAAGCTCGAGTACGAACATTTGTTTAAGAGGTGGAGAATGTAATGACCCGATAGGTCGTTTTGAGAATTTAAGTCTCGTTCGGCGGCATAAAGCCCTGAGCATCTTGGTATTATGTGTATTGACTTGCGTGTGCGGTTGAATTCAGTTACTGGATGATTCGGAGTGATTTGGGACAATTAGTCCCTAAAAACGGAAGCTTAAGTCTTAGGATTTTGACCGTAGTCAGAACTGTGTGAACACGAATCCGAAATGGAGTTCCGTCAGTTCTGTTAGCTCCGTTGGGTCATTTTGGACTTAGGAGCATGTACGGACTGTGAATCTGAGGTCTGTAGCTGATTTAGGCTTGAAATGACTAAAGTCGAATTTTTGGAGCTTTGGACCGGAAGTTGAATTTTTGATATCGGGTTCGTAATGCGATTCCGAGAGTTGTAACAACTCCGATATGTTATTTGGGACTTGCCTGCAAAATTTGACGTCATTCCGGATTGGTTTGATAGGTTTCGGCACGAGTTTTAGAAGTTGGAAGTTTCGGATGTTCATAAGTTCGATTCGTAGTGGGATTTGTATTTTCAGCGTTATTTGATGTGATTTAAGACCTCGAGCGAGTCTGTGTTAGGTTATGGAACTTGCTGGTATGTTTAGATGGGGTCCCGTGGGCCTCGGGTGTGTTTCGGATGGGCTACGGGCCATTTCCTTCTATTTTTGAACTGCTGGTTCTGGCGTCTGATGTCCTTCTTCGCGATCGCGAAGATCCTTTCGCATTCGCGAAGTGTCTGTACTGATCGCCTCAATTTCCTTCATCGCGTTCGCGTAATATGCCTCACGATCGCGTAGCTCTGCACACTCCTTCACCTCGTTCGCGTTCTTCAGTTCGCGTTTGCGTAGTGTTATTTTGGAATGGGAATTATTTGTCCTACGCGTTCGCGAGCTTACTTCCGCGATCGCGTACTTCTGCCTTTCCATTCTTCGCGTTCGCAGCTCTCTCTTCGTGTTCGCGTAGAAGAAACTAGGAGCTGTGGATTGTTGGCTATTTCTTCTTCGCGTTCGCATTAATTGCCCCGCGTTCGCGTAAGCTCCAGCCTATTGTGCATCGCGTTCGCGTCCCTTCACTCGTGATCGCGAAAGGTCATTCTTGGCAACCTCAATTCTCTTCTACGCGATCGCGATCCAATCTCCGCGATTGCGATGCATAGTCATCTGGGCAGAATTAAAAGTCTCAAAAACGGGGATTTGAGTTCATAACTCAAAATCAAATTGGGAGCTCGGTAAAAGGCGAGTTTTGGAGAGATGCGGGTGTTTGGGGTAAGTGATTCTTATCCAGTTTTGATTAATTTCCATGATTATGTCTTTGAATCCATCATTTAATTCAGATTTAAATGGAGGAAAATCAAGATTTTTGTAAAATCTTCCAAAAACGAAAATTTAAGATTTGGAGGTCGAGTTGTTATTGGAATTCGATAAAATTTGTATGGTTGAACTCGTATCAGAATGTGTATTCAGATTTCATGAAAATTATGTCGGATTCCGAGAGGAGGGCCGTGCGTTGACTTTTGTTGATTTTTTGGAATAAAGTTTTAAGTCACCGTATTATTATCTAGAATACTAGATAAATCACGAGGTGTCGCGCGTATTATTTAGTCATATGTCCGTGAAGCTATGATATGAAAAGTAGGAACGAGGTTTCGGGGACATATGATGATTTATTTATGGGCACGAAGTACCGTGAAATTATGAAAAATGGGTTGAGACCTATGTTTATGAAAAATAAGAAAATGGGCTGAGACCCGTATTTTTATAATTATGAAATGAGGTATCACATTGTGACTTTTTAATTAAAAGAATTATATTCAAAATATTTATTTGGAAGGATTTTTATTCAAAAGGAATTATATTTGAAGAGATTTAGTAAAAGAATTTTATATGCGAAATATGTTTATTTGAGGAAATTATATTTGAAAAAAGAGTTTTATTCGTAAGAATTATATGCGAAAGATATTTAATTGAAGAACTTGATTTAACTGGGTGTTTTTGTATTTATCAATTGTTGAGCGATATTAATGGTGATTTTATTGTCTTACTATGCATATCACTAGCTGTTTTATGTTGCCTTTATTGTTATTTGTTTCCTATTATTGTGTATATCGTATTGCACAAGTTATTAGACTAGTGAGTGTATTGACCGTACCTCCTCTCTACTCAATTGAGGTTAGCCTTCATACTTACTGGGTACTGACTATGGTGTACTCATACTACACTTCTGCACATTTTTGTGCTGAGCAAAGTATTGGAGATATCAAACTTCAGCAGTGTTAAAGTGAGATCGTAAGGATTCAAGGTAGAGTTGCTTGGTTGTCGCAGTCCCTTGGAGTCTTTTCATTTCATTGTACTGTTTATTTTAATCAAACAGTATTGTATATTCATTTCTCGTGATCATCCCATGTATTTAGTTAGAGTTCGTGACTCAGTACTACCAGTCTTGGGAGGTTGTATTCATACTTTATCCGCAGTTAGTCTTGATTACTTATTTAATTGTAAAAAAAATAACTTCAAAATGTAATGGAAATCGGCTTACATGGTCTTAGAGACTAGGTTCCATCACGACGCCTGTGGTGGGATTTTGGGTTGTGACATATGGCCTGTTAAGGGAAACTAGGAATTTAAAGGTTAAAGATTTTCAAGTTTGACCATGGATTTGACTTTCTGATATCGGGGTCGGAATCTAATTCTGAAAATTAGAATAGCTCTGTTATGTCATTTATGATTTGTGTGCCAAATTTAAAGTCCTTCTGGATTCATTTAACATGTTTTGGCACGAATTTTGTAAATTAAAATGTTTGAAACTCAAAAGTTCGAATCGTGGTGTGAATTGTAACTTCGATGTTGTTTTATGTGATGTGAGACCCTGAGTAAGTCCGTGTTATGATACAGGACTGGTTGGTATAATTGGGCGAGGTCTCGAGGGGTTCGGGTGAGTTTCGGACGAGTTTCAGACCATTTTTGTAAGACTTGCAGGTCTGGTTCTGGTGTGTCGCAATTTTGGCCGCAGGTGCGAGCTCGCTTGTGCGAAGGAAATTTCGCTTCAGCGATGTTGAGGCTGGGACGGAAGCTTCGCTTCTGCGAACATAGATCGCTGGTGTAATACCGCTTCTGCGGCCAACCGATCGCAAATGCGCAATTCGTCGCTTATCCGGCTCCTTCTTGCGCTTCTGCGCAGCCGCAAATGTGGCCTATTTTCCGTAGATGCGAAACTCGGCAGAACATTAAGGGCTCGAAAATGGCCATTTTTCTTCATTTCGTTTGGGTTTTAAAATCTCGATTTTTGGGCAATTTGAAGGAGTTTTTCACGACTTTGAATTGAGTAAGTGTTCTATAACAAAAAGTGATTATATTTCATAAATCCATGTCTATATTCATTACTTATTTCAGATTTAGATGGAAGAAATTAGAATTTTCGTGAAACTTTCCAAAAACGAAAAATTAGGATTTGAATGTCCATTTGACATCGGAATTTGATAATTTTTGTATGGTTGGACTCGTCTCGGAACGGGTGTTGGGATCTCATAAGTTTTTCCGAGATTCGAGAGGTGGGCCCCACTGATATTTTTTAGATGAATTTCGGATTTTAATTCGGAAAATTAGTAAATGCATATGGAATTAATTCCTACGATTGGTATTGAGTATATTGAATTGTTTATGACTAGATTTGTGGATTTTAGACACGAATTCGCGAGGCAAAGGTTTATTGGATTGTTGAATTTGGTTGCAAAGCGAGGTAAGTATTGTGGTTAACCTTGACTTGAGGGAGTATGGCTTATTTGTCTATTTGCTACGTGATTTAATGTGCGGGTACAACGTATATGTGAGGTGACGAGTACTTATGTATTGTGGTTGAGTCAAAGCGTTCGAGTGGAATTTGTTTATCAAGAATAATGTCCTATTTAATTAAGATATTTATGCTTGAGTTTATTATTGATGAAATTATTATTCATTTAATTATTGTTGAATATTTTGGAAGGTGAAGTCGGTATTCTGGTACTGAATTCATTGATGAGTGTATATCTCCGCATTTAAATACTCTTCTGAATTTATATTATTATTTTTATGGTAAGGAAGTGTGTAAAAGCACAAAGGGTGATGACGTGCCATTTTTATTATTTATACTATCACTGTCATTGTGAGAAAGAGTGTAAAAGAAAGAAGGGTGTTGTCGTGTCATTTGTGAGTGTAAAAGCACGAATGGTGATGCCGTGTCATTTTTTCAGAGAGTGTAAAAGCACGAAGGGTGATGCCGTGCCAAAAGAGAGTTAAAGCACGAAGGGTGATGTCGTGCCAATTATTGTTATTTATTTATTTATGAGTTTATGGGATGAATGAGAGTAAAAGCACGAAGGGCAGTGCTGTGCCATTTTCATATTATCAGTTGCTCATTTTATTGTTGATGTATTAATTGGCTGTTATGTGACCCTCCTCCTGCTGAAATTTCTATATCATCCCCCTTCGCATGTTCCCTCCCAAATTTATAATTTGTTATTTATTGTGTTATTATTGCTTCGTATTTGTATATACTTCTATAGGTTATTTACGCACGTGTCTTGTCATAGCCTCGTCACTACTTCATCGAGGTTAGGATCGACACTTACGGAATACATGAGGTCGGTTGTACTCATACTACACTCTGCGCTTCTTGAGTGTGGGAATATTGGTCAGCAGCCACGACAACAGGATGAGTGTTTTGAGTGTGGGAACATTGGTCACATCAGGAGGTAATGTCCTAGGTTGTCGAGCAACATATCTCAATAGGATTCTCGTGCCATCATACTGGTACCGGTTGCTCCACCACCCATCCAGCTAGCTAGGGGCAGGGGTCAGACAACTAGAGGTGGAGGTCCCAGTGACGTACCATATACGTGCTCGGATTCAGCTACTCATAGGAGACTTGAGGTATAACGGCACAAAGTTCGCAGTTCTGAAGTCCCCTTCTATCTTATCTTAGCTGTGTATTATCTTTCAAACAACTTGAATTTTTTTCAGACCTTTATTTGTATTATTCTAGTAGCTCGTGCACTTGTGACACCAGATTCGGGAATGTATTTTGATAATTCGGTATTTATGGTCTTCCGCACTTTATTTCAGTAATTGACTTCTATTTAACTTAATTTGCTTAATATCGGTTAAGATTATTTTAATATTAGCTTATCTAACAAGTGAAATGTTAGGCGCAATCACGGTCCTGAAGGTGAAAAATTCCAGTCGTGACACTTTGTGATTTAAGCAATGTGGTCCAACACATAAGATATTTCCCCTTCTAAACTACAGACGAATACACATAAAAATGCAAATACAAGATAGTAACCTATGCTACTCTGCTTTACCATCATTAACAATGAAGTTAATCAAATAAAAATCTGTTTTTGTCCTCCAATCATATTAGGTAATCTTCTATTGATTCTAGTTAATTGAATCTGCACATTACCGATTGAGTTCTGTTAAATTTTAGTATATATCATCATAAAAGTGTACTGCATGACTCGGTATACACGTGCAACGCACATGCCGAAAAACTAGTACCATATTAAAAACACGAATGCCCTTAGCGAAATGTTGTCCGCCTTTTTTACCGCTTCAAAGTATATTTTATATTAAATAAAATTATCATTTAATTAATTTTTTAATATTTTAAACTTTAAAATCAACTAAAATTTTATTTATCAAATCTTTCCTCATTTCATCTACGTAGGAAGTTCTAAAATTTAGGAATTTAGAGTCAAATAAGATTTTATTATAGGTAAATTCTTTTTTTTTTGTAGAGATCAAGTAAATTAACACTTTAAAGCCAATACTGTGTTACATACTTTTAGAGTCCGAATTTGGATCTATTATCAAAATTTAAGAGACCTACTATATTTACACATACTTTTAGAGTCCGAATTAGCATTTAATAGCAAAATTTAAGAGACCTACTATATTTACAAATCTTTCTGATACTATTTAAGGGGTCAAATTGTACTTTTCGGCCTCCAACAGAAACATTATTTTTGGTTTATACATTTTTCTTGCCTTTCATATGCAAGTAATGGGTCTGCCTTTTAATACTATTCATACCGCATACTAATGATTTTTCTTCCGCTTTGATATAATGAAATTTTGGAATTTACGAATCATTAGAAATCTCGATTCATGTTATCTTTTAAAGGTTAACAAGGTAAGCGATAATTTTAAGTTAAGAGTTTATTTTATCTTTAAGTTGTTGATTCATCTTATGTTTTGCGTGTTAACACGATAAAGGATGATGTTTTACGCTAGATTACGGGTTTATGTCACCAGTTGTGATGACTCGATAGGTTATCTTTCAATTTAACATTCAATTTTGTGCTCTGAGACATCGAATAGCACCATTCACCATTTCTCGACTTGCGCGCGCAGTCCGTATATTTTCCGGAAAGCTTTTATGTGAAAAATTAATATAAATGTGAAATAATGCTTTAAAACTCACTTAAGTTGATTTCGTTCAACATTTGAGCAAACGGACCTGGATCGGTGTTTTGATGGTCCCGATGGGTCTGTATCGTGATTTAGGACTTGGCACTTGGGCGTATGCCCGAAATCAAATCCGGAAGTCCATACCTCGAATTATCACCATTTGACGAAAACTAGAAACTTAAAGGTTAAACATTTCCAAAGTTTGACCGTAGATTTGACTTTGACGATATCAGACTCAGGTTGAGATTCCAAGAGTTGGAATAGCTCCATTATGTCATTTGGGACTTACTTGCAAACTTTGAGGTGATTCGTATTGATTTGACACGTTTCGGCGCGAGTTATAGAATTGAAATTTTCACAAACTCATAAGTCTGAATCGAGGTATGATTTGTAGTTTCGACGATGTTTGACGTGATTTGAGTCCTCGAGTAGGTCCGCGTTATATTACGGGACATGTTGGAATATTTGGATGGGGTCCCAGGTGGCTCGGGTGTGTTTCGGGGTGAGTTTTGACGAGTTTGGGCATTTCGGCACTTTGATGATGTCTTGGAGCAATTGAAGTGTGGCCGCAAACTCCCAAAGTGCGTAGGCAGTGAAAAATGTGCGGAATGCAGAAATCCTCCTGCGGCCGCAGAAAGGGGAATCTGCAGGTTTGCTTGTTTGACTTTGGAAGCCAATACCTTTTAATCTACAAGGAATTTGGAGATGGTCCAAAAGCAAGGGTTGTAGCCCTTTGAGTTTAGTTTTCAGAAACGTAAATTATTCATCATTTGGACATTTGTACCGGAAGTTATGGAAAATTTACTAAATCCTGGTAGTGCAATCACCGCG
Source organism: Nicotiana tabacum (assembly GCF_000715075.1). NCBI lineage: Eukaryota > Viridiplantae > Streptophyta > Magnoliopsida > Solanales > Solanaceae > Nicotiana > Nicotiana tabacum. The sequence continues at coordinate 42,826,509 of NC_134101.1, forward strand.
GAAGGGCAACCGCACAATTTGGATTACGGCCGCGGAACTTGGAGTTTGCGGACCGCACAAAAAATGTGTGGTCAGCACATTGGGAGATCAGATTGGTACTATATAAAAGAAGGTTTCATCTCATTGTTCATTTTTGGACTTTGGGAGCTCGGTTTGTGGCGATTGTTCCTGGATGTTTCAATAAATTCATCTGGGTAAGTGATTCTAACTCGAATTTGGTTATATCATTGTTTCTAACTCGGATTTGATACATGAATATATCATTGTTTTCATCATCTAATTAGTATTTTGAGATAAAAATTTAGGAAAAATTGTAGAAATTTCATAAAATAAATTTTTGGGATTTGAATGTCGATTCAGAGTAGGATTTGACTGAAACTAGTGTGGTTGGACTCGTATCGGAATGAGTGTTCAGATTTCATAAAAAGTTTATCGGGTTCTGAGATGTGGGCCCCATGTTGACTTTTCCGAAAATGACTTAAATTAAGCCTCTTTCGAATTATGAATAATTTCTAAACCTCCAAATGAATTGTTGGCCAATAATTTGATAGGTTTAGAGACTAATTCGAAAGGAAAAGTTCTGGTCGAGTGATCACTTGAAATTGAAAAACAAGGTAAGTGTTGTAGTTAACCTTGAGTTGAGGCAATAGAACCTTGAATTATTTGTTACGTGAATTTCATGTATAATGACGTGTAGGCTAGGTGACAAGACATAATACGCATAAGCGAGGTGATGAATCGCTCGAGATCTTAAATCGTCGGACGGGATGCTAATTCTCAAAATGACAAGTCGGGTGGTTAAACTTACATAGTACACGGGATCGGTTATACTCATACAACACTCTTCACTTCTTGTGCAGAAACCAGAGTTGGTCCCAACGATGTACTGTAGATTTGCTCGGATTCAGCTATGAGAGGAGACTTGAGGTATAGTTGTACAATGTTCGCAACTCTAAAATCCCTTTCTACTTTATATTAGTTGTGTGCTTTCTTTCAGACAGCTTTATTTTATTCAGACCCTTATTTGTATTATTCTAGAAGCTCGTGCACTTGTGACTCTAGTTCTGGGATGATATCATTATTATTTTGGTTTGTTAATTTAAAATTCAGATATTATTCCGGTTGTTGGTTTTTTTAATATTTAATTAAGATGAATTTTTTAAAATGGTTAAAAATATTCTAACGTTGGCTTGCCTAAAATGTCACGGTCCCGAAGGTGGGAATTTTGGGTCATTACAAGTTGGTATCAGAGCACTAGGTTACTTAGGTCTCACGAGTCACGAGCAAGCATAGTAGAGTCTGAAGGATCGGTTTGGAGACATCTGTACTTATCTATCAGAGGCTATGAAGTTTAGGAACAATATCACTTCTTTCTTATTGGTCCCATCATCGATGATTGAACCATTCTATTCTTGTTCTATCACAGATGGCGAGAACAGGTACTACATCTACCGCCGGACAGTGGGAACTATGAATAAGGGCTGAGCCCAGCCTCGAGATCGAGCAGCAACACCTATTGTGGAGCCTCACGTGGATTTCGAAGAGCATGTTCCAACTTAGACTATACTTGTTAGACCAGTTTAGGTCCCAGAAAGATTCATAGCTACTTTGGTAGTTCAGGACGTTGTAGTCCATTTAGTGAGCCTAATAAAGGGTGTGGCCCAGAATGGCACATTTCCAGTGGAACAAGCCGTCACACAGGCTGGGGAAGGAGCACAAACTCTCACTACTCCTGCTCCGGAGCAGATAGCTCCCCAGTATCAGGCTCTAGCAGTCCCGTCAGTTGGGATAGTTCATCCAGTTATTGCGGCATAGGCTGGTGATAGGTCCTCCATGTCTTCTGAGGCCTTATTGAGTCTGGACAAGCTCACTAAGCTTTTTATAATTCACTTCAGTGCTACACCTACTGAGGACCCATAGAATTATGTTGACCGCTGCCATGAGGTGTTACGGAACATGGGAATAGTTGAAAGCAACGGGGTCGATTTTGCTGTGTTTCAGATGACTGGTCCCGCCTAGGGCTATGCATGGATCGAATCAGATCGAATTTAGCACATTTCAGATTTAAGATTCTACAAAATGCAATCCGAATCTGATTCAAATTAATATCGAATCGAATCGGATCGGATTTTAAAGTTCGGACCCGATAAATATTTCGAATTTTCGGATCGGATTGTACGTATTATTAAGGCTATTGCTAATCTAATCGACTAATGCATTTTCTTTATATTCTTCTGTGTTTTATGCCTCTAAGTTGCAAAACTCATATTCAAACGAAAAACCACAATGGCACACACCATACCCCTTCCCTTTTATCCTTTTTTGTGTTTTCCATTCGTGGTATTGGTAGTAATGGCAAAAAGATTTTCCTTGTAAATCCCCCAACTCTAACGTGGGTGGCTTGTCTTTGTCCAAATCATATTTGGTACAGAAATGTTAATACGCGGCCATCAATTGCTAATCTAGGGAAAAAAAGGACAAAGAGAAAGGCGAAAAATAGTAGTAGCAGTAAAAAGGCCCTAATAATTTCGGATTCCGAATCGGATTGGATTAAAATTATACCAATCTGAATCCAATTAGAATATCCAAAATATTAATAAACATAATGCAAAATTCGATCCAAATATTCGAAATCCGAAATTAAGCGGATCAGTTCGGATTTCGGATATCCGATCCAAATGCACAACCCTGGTTCTTCCAAGAAGTGGTGGAGAGGTTATGTATTTGCTAGACCAGTGAATTCACATGAACTTACCTGGGAGCAGGTCTCATAACTATTTATAGAGTAGTTTGTTCTTATTACATCGAGAGAGGAATACCGCATGCAGTTTGAGCGTCACCAGTAGGGTACTATGATTGTGACCTAGTATGAGACTCGATTTTTGAACTTAGCACGTCATGTCATCGTCTTTCTTCTAACTTAAAAGGATAGAGTGAGGACATTCATGGACGGACTCACTTATACTATCACGTTTCAAATGGCCAAAGAGACAGAGAGTGATATTTCCTTCCAGACAATTATTAATATTGCTTGGCGGATCGAGTTAGTTCGTGCTCAGGAGAGAGGGCCAGTGTCAGATAGGAGTCCCCGTCATTCCGATAATTTCAGAGGCTCCTCATCTGGAGGCAGTGATACTTATGGTAGGGGTCATCCTCCCAGCCAATTCTATTCAGCACTTCAGACATCTCACGGTGCTTCAGGGAGTTATGGTCCTATTATGCCTTACTCTGGGCAGCCAATATTTACTGCACATTCAGCTCTTATCCGTGCACCACCACTCCAGATTCATTACAGCAATTATCCAGCCCGTTTGGGTCAGCTTCAACTTCAGCAGCCACGATAGCAGGATGGGTGTTTTGAGTGTAGGAACATTGGTCACATCAGGAGGTATTGCCCTAGGTTGGTGAGCAACAGCTCTCAGCAAGATTCTCGTGCCATCATATTGGTACCGGTTGCTCCACCACCCGCCCAACCAACGAGGGGTAGGGACTAGAGGTGGAGGTCACGTTATTAGAAGTGAAGGCTAGACAGTTAGAGGCCGTCCCTGGGATATATCTCCGAGTGTGGGGCCCAGCCCTGATTTTATGCTTTTCCATCTAGGCATGAGGACGATTCATCTGATATCGTGATCACGTGTATTATTCCAGTTTTCCATAGAGATGCTTCAGTTCTATTTGATCCAGGATCTACTTATTCCTATGTGTCTTCCTACTTTGCTTCATATTTGGTTGTGCCTCGTGATTCTTTGAGTGCTTCTATGCACGTGTCCATGAAGGTGGGGGATTATATCACTATAGATCATGTCTATCGTTTGTGTGTGGTTACTATTGAGAGTCTTGAGACTACCGTGGATCTTCTACTTCTTGATATGGTATATTTTGATGTCATCTTGGGTATGGATTGGTTGTCACCCTATCATGCTATATTGGATTATCACGTCAAAATGGTGACCTAAGCCATGTCGGAGTTACCTCGAATAGAGTGGAAATGGACCCCCGACCATTCCACCAGCAGAATTTTCTCTTACGTGAAAGCTCGACATATGGCCGAGAAGGGGTGTTTAGCTTATTTGGATTATATCCGCGATCCCAGTGCTAATGTTCATTCTATGGATTCAGTCCCAATTGTCCGTGAATTTCTAGATCTATTTCATGTAGATTTGCTCGGGATGGCACCCGACATAGATATTAACTTTTGTATTGATTTGGCTCCAAGCACCCAAACCATTTCTATTCCATCATACTATATGGCCCCGCTGGAGCTAAAGGAATTGAAGGAGCAGTTACAAGACTTGCTTGACCAGGGATTCATTAGACTTAGTGTCTCGCCCTAGGGTGCACCAGTGTTATCTGTAAAGAAGAAAGATGGTTCAATGCGGATGTGTATATATTATCGGCAGTTGACCAAGGCAACTATCAAGAACAAGTATCTGTCGCCAGGAATTGTTGAGTTATTCGATCATCTTCAGGGTTCCAAGGTGTTTTCAAAGATTGATTTGAGGTCTGGTTACCATCAGTTAAAGATTAGGGCATTCGATGTCCCTAAGACAACTTTTTGGACTCGATATGGGCATTATGAATTCCTAGTGATGTCATTTGGGATAACAAATGCCCTAGCAACATTTATGGATTTGATGAACCGGGTGTTCAAGACATATTTGGATTCTTTTGTGGTTGTATTCATTGATGATATCTTGATTTATTCCAGCAGTCGAGAGGAGCATGAGCAACATCTTCAGATTGTGCTTCAGACTTCGAAGAATAATCAGTTATATGCCAAATTTTAAAAATGTGATTCTTGGTTTGAGTCAGTTTCCTTTTTGGGGTATGTTGTATTGACATAAGGTATAAACGTGTATGCTAAGAAGATTGAGGAAGTTCAGAATTGGCCTAGACCTACTTCAACTATAGAGATCCAGAGTTTCCTAGGTTTAGCAGGTTATTATTGCCGTTTGTGGAGGGATTTTCATCCATAGCATCCCCATTGACCAAATTGACCCGGAAGGGTGTCCCATTCAGATGGTCAGATGAGTGTGAGTTGAGCTTTCAGAAGCTCAAGACTGCTTTGGCTACGGCGCCAGTGTTGGTATTACCCACAGGTTCAGGATCTTATACGGTGTCTAGTGATGCATCTCGTATTGGGCTTGGTCAATATTAATGCAAGATGGCAGGCTGATTGCCTATGCGTCATGGCAGTAGAAAGGTGATGAGAAAAATTGCCCTGTTCGTGACTTAGAATTGGAAGCCATTGTTCATGCGTTGAAGATTTGGAGGCATTACTTTTACAGTGTCTCGTGTGAGGTATTTACTGATCATCGTAGTCTACAGTACCTGTTCAAACAAAAATACCTCAATTTGAAGCAGAGAAGATGGTTGGAGCTGTTGAAAGACTATGATATCACCATTTTGTATCACTCCGGAAAGGCCAATGTGGTGGTCGACGCTTTGCGTAAGAAGGCTGTGAGTATGGTCAGCCTTGCGTATATTCCGGTTAGTGAGAGGCCGTATGCTGTAGATGTTCAAACTTTGGCTAATCAGTTAGTGAGGTTAGATATTTTAGAGTCTAGTTGGATTCTAGCTTGCAGAATCACTCGGTATTCCTTGTATGAGTATATTAGAGAGCGACAATATGACAATCCTCATTTGCGTGTCCTTAAGGACATGGTGCGACACGGTGATTCCAAGCAGGTTGATGTAGGGGAAGATGGAGTTATGAAGATGTAGAGTCGTATTTGTCTGCCAAATGTGGATGGATTTCGTGAATTAATTCTTGAAGAGGCCCATAGTTCATGGTATTAAATTTATCTGGGTACCACCAAAATGTATCAAGATATGCGTCAACATTATTGGTGGGGGAGAATGAAAAATGATATAGTTGCATATGTAGCTCGATGTCTTAATTGTCAGCAAGTCAAGTACGAGCATCAAAGACGTGCTGGTTTGCTTCAGAAGTTAGAAATTCCTGAGTAGAAGTAGGAGCGTCTTACTATGGATTTTATTGTTGGACTCCCGCAGACACAGAGGAATTCGATGCAGTATGGGTCATTGTGGACAAGTTTACCAAGTCAACATATTTCATTCTAGTAGCAATCACCTATTAGTTAGAGCGGTTAGTAGAGATTTACATCTACGAGATTGTCCGCCTTCACGGTGTGCCTATGTTTATTATTTCAGATCAAGGTACGCAGTTCACCTGGCACTTCTGGAGGGATGTACATCGTGATTAGGTACGCAGGTTGAGTTGAGAACAATATTTCATTCACAGACAGATGAACAGTTAGAGAGTATTATTCATATATTGGAAGATATGCTTCGCGCTTGTGTTATAGAGTCGAGCATTCAAATGGCTCAGTATGAAGCATTATATAGGAGGCGATGTCGTTCGCCAGTTAGCTGTATTGAACCGGGAGAGGCTCGGTTGTTGGGTACCAATTTGGTACAGGATGCATTGGATAAGGTCAAGATTATTCAGGATCGATTTCGCACAACTCAATCTAAGAAAAAGATTTATGCCGACCGTAAAGTTCTTGACGTTGCATTCATGGCAGGAGAAATAGTATTGCTTCGGGTTTTACCTATGAAAGGTGTAATGAGATTCGGAAAGAAGGGCAAGTTGAGACCTAGGTATATTGGATCCTTTGAAATTGTTGAAAGAGTGGGTGAAGTAGCCTACAAGATTGCACTACCACCTAGTGTATCGGCAGTTTATCCGCTGTTCCATATGTCTATGCTCCGAAAATATCATGGTGATCCATCCCATGTATTAGATTTTAGCTCAGTCCAACTGGACAAAGATTTGACTTATGAGGAAAAGACGGTAGCTAGTCTAGCCTGACAGGTCTGATAGTTGAGATCTAAGAGTTATCCATCAGTTCCAGTACAACGGAGAGATCAGCCGGTTGAAGCATCTACTCGGGAGTCTGAGTCGGACAGGCGGAGTAGATATCGACACCTTTTCACCAGCCAAGGTACTTTTCTAATTCCGTTCGAGGTCGAATGTTTATTTTAGAGGTGAAGAACGTGATGAACTGATAGGTCATCTTTAAATTTAACATTCAATTCTGTACTCCGAGACCTCGAATAGCACCATTCATCATTGCTCGACTTGCGTGCACATTCTGTATAGTTTTTCGGAGAGCTTTTATGTGAAAAATGGATATAAATATGAAATAGTGCTTTAAAACTCATTTAAGTTGACTTCGGTCAACGGTTTGAAAATTTTGACTTGGATCAGTGTTCTAACGGTCCAGATGGGTCCGTATAGTGATTTCGTACTTGGGCGTATGCCCGGAATCAAATTCGGAAGTCCCTAGCTCGAATCATTGCCATTTGACGAAAAGCTAAAAACATAAAGGTTAAAGATTTCCAAAGTTTAACCGTAGATTTGACTTTGATGATATCGGACTCGAATTGAGATTCCAAGAGTTAGAATAGATCCGTTATGTCATTTTGGACTTACCTGCAAAATTTGAGGTGATTCCGTATTGATTTTACACGTTTGGGTGCGAGTTATAGAATTAAAAATTTCACAAACTAATAAGTCCGAATCGAGGTGCAATTTGTAGTTTCCACGTTGTTTGACGTGATTTGAGACCTCGAGTAGGTCCGCATTATGTTACGGGACTTGTTGGTATATTTGGACGGTGCCCCAAGTGGTTCGTGTGTGTTTTAGGGTGAGTTTTTAATGAGTTTGGGCATTTCGGCACTTTGATGTTGTCCTGGAGACGTTGTAGTGCGTAGGGCACATTTTTGGAGTGTGGATGTGCTCCCGCAAACTCCAAAAGTGTGGAGGTAGTGAAAAATGTATGGACCGCAAAAATCCTCTTGCGGCCGCAGAAAGGGGAATCTGTAGGTTTGCTAGTTTGACTTCGAAAGCTTATATCGTTTAATATACGGAGAATTTGGAGATGATCCCAAAACAAAAGTTGTAGGCCATTGAATCTAGTTTTCACAAAGGTAAACCATTCATCATTTGGACATTTGTACCGAAAGTTTTGGCCAATTTACTGAAGCCTGGTAGTGCAGTCACCGTCGAAGTGCGAATGCACAATTTGGATTGCGGTCGCGAAACATGGAATGTGCGGACTGCACAAAAAATGTGCAGTCAACACATTGGGAGATACGAACGGTACCATATAAATGATGCTTTCATCTCATTTTCGTTTTTGGACTTAAGGAGCTCGGTTTGTGGCTATTTTTCGTGGATATTGTTTAATAAATTCATCAAGATAAGTGATTCTAACTCGGATTTGGTTAATATACATGAATATATCATTGTTTTTATCATTTAATTAGTTTTGAGATGAAAATTTATGGTAAATTGTAGAAATTTCATAAAATGAATTTTTGGGATTTGAATGTCGATGCAGAGTCGGATTTGAGTCAAACTAGTATGGTTGGACTCGTATCGGAATGGGTGTTCGGATTTCGTGAAAATTCTATCGGGTTCCGAGAGGCGGGCCCCATATTGATTTTTGGTTGACTTTTCCGAAACGACTTAAATTAAGTCTCTTTCGAATTATGAATAATATCTAAAGCTCTAACTGAATTGCTGGCCAATAATTTGATATGTTTGATTGGTTTGGAAATTAATTCGAAAGGAAACATTGTGGCCGAGTGATCACCTTAAATTGAAAAATAAAGTAAGTGTCGTGGTTAACCATGACTTGAGGGAATAGAACGTTGAATTATTTGTACGTAAATTTCCTGTATAACGACGTATAGGTGAGGTGATGAGTGCCTATACGTCGTCAAATTGATTGTTTGCATATTTATCTAAAATTGATAAATTATTTTAAATCATTAATTTATTATTATATTAATTATTTCTCTCATATTCCTTGTCCAATACTATGTCTTGAATTCATACTATAATTGCTACATGCTTATTTGACTTGTGTGTTTTAATTGCTACTTGATATTTAGCATATTAAATATTAAATTGCCTATCTTTCTCCCTGATTTCCACAATTTATCGCTACTTGTCATTACTTATTTTCTGAATAAACCATAATAATTGTATGCTTTGTTGCCTAATAATTTCTTATTAAATATGGTATTTATTGGAGTATTTTTACATTTAAGAGTGTTAACTTTATATTGCTGGAGCGGGTTGCACGCCGCAATGGAATTTATTCAAAATATAATATTGTTGGAGCGGGTTGCACGCTGCAACCGAATTTATTTGAAAGATTATATTGTTGGATCAGGTTGCACGCCGCAACAGATTTTATGTTAAGTTTATATTGATGGAGCGGGTTGTACGTCGCAATGAAAATAAATTTAAGGATTATGACCGTTGAATTAACTTCAATTATTGATATGATTTACATGTATTACCTTTATTCCTGTTATTATTATTATTATTATTGCGTGCAGGTTAATGTACGAGGTTTTCATTAACCTCGTCACTACTTCGTCGAGGTTAGGCTCGACACTTACTGTCACGACCCAAATTTTCCTCCATACGTTGTCATGATGGTACCTAGTCTTATGGACTATGTAAGCCTAACACTTACTGAATTCGTGGTAACTCAACCAACAATTATTAAATATGAAATACAAATTGCCTACAATCCTAAGTACAAGTCACAAGCTCTACAGAGTTTACTATAAAAATGTCTCAATACAACTGTTCCAGACTAGAATCAACAGTGCAGGAAAAATATCAGAAGGTGACTCTGGGCATACGAACGCGACATTAGGTATACCTTAAGTCTCCACATCAATGTCCAATCAATTAGTAAGATTATCAACAACATTGAGGTACCTGGATCTGCACAAATATTTGCAGAATATTAGTATGATTACACCACAGTGGTACACAGTAAGTATCAAGCCTAACCTCGGTAGAGTAGTGACGAGGCCAGGTCAAGACATCTATCAGACATATAAACCTATACAAAATGCTACATAAAGCTAACAAGGAAGGAATATCAATGTAAGTCCATTAACTGAATAATTTCCAATTCAAATAAACAATGAGAACATGGAATAACAATGAGAAAACAATCAAGTAATTACGCAACAATATAGTAAGAGTACAAATGACATATGAGTAGGTTGAATTAAGGAATCATATGACAAATCAATTAATTAAATTATTTATGATGCATGTAATTCAACATAAATTACCCGAGGTATCACTCGTCGAAATCTCAATTCATTATTCACAAACTTTCAAATTCTTACAAAGGTGGCATCTTGTGCCCGCATCTTCCAAATCACTTTTTGCACGATAAAATCCTCATGCTACCATGTGTATAATTTACGTATCAGTATCAACCAAGATGACCAATGAATAATTTAAACACAATTAAATGCAATTTCCAAATTAAATGCAGTGAAACATCAAATGAGTCATTAAACTAATTTAGGATTTAAATAAGGTAAAATAGCGGAGAGGTTGTACAAATAGAATATCAATTGAGTTTAGTTTAGAAGTATACGATATCCGATAAAATGTTGTATTTATACAAAATAAAACATTCAATCAAGTTTTAACGAAATAAATATGGGATTTGTTAACGTAAAACGAAATAACAAATTTTCACGCAGTTCGTTTTGATAATTTATGTCCCGTTCGGCGACATAAGGTCCTGAGCAGCTTCGTATTAGGTGAATTGACTTGCGAGCATGGTTTAATTCAATTACCTGATGATTCGGAGTGATTTGGGACACATAGTCCGTAAAACAGAAGATTAAGTCTTAGGGTTTTGACCGTAATCGGACTGTGAATTTGAGGTCTTAGTCTTAGTCTTAGGACTGTGAATTGGACTTAGGAGCATATCCGGACTGTCAATTTGAGGTATGTAGCTGATTTAGGCTTGAAATGGCGAAAGTTAAATATTTGGAGATTTTAACCGGAAGTGGACTTTTTGATATCGGGAATAGATTCCGATTCCGGATGTTGGAGTAGGTCCGAAATATTTAATATGACTTGCCTGCAAAATTTGACGTCATTCCGAGTCGATTTGATAGGTTTCAGAACATAATTGTTGCCTCGTTAAAAATCTCGCCAGAAATACCCACATGGGAAAAAAACAGATCTAAGAAAAAAAGAGTGCAATGCGTGCTTTAAGACCTGAGGTCTCGATGTCTTTGATCGATCACCTGCAGTGAGTTAGTGTTGAATATTTAAATGCAAAAGGGAATAAAGTCATACCTTAGAAATAATACCGTTTGAGAAGCGATATGTTCCAATTATTTGGCAGTTGTTCGCCGTCCATCGTGCCGAGCTTATAAAATCCCTTTCCGACGATGTCGAGGACTTGGTAGGGTCCCTCCCAATTTGGGCCGAGCTTCTCTTCATTAGGATCTCGAGTGTTGATGGTGACTTTCCTCAGGACTAAGTTCTCGACTCTGAAGTGGCGAATGTTGCTTTTCCTATTGTAGTATCTTTCGATTCGTTGCTTTTGTACAACCATTCGAATGAGTGTGGCTTCTACTTTTTCATCCAATAGTTCGAGGCTAGTATTCATAGCCTTGTGATTTGACTCTTCTGTTGTATGTCGAAACCTGGCACTGGGTTCCCTGACTTCGATTGGAATCAAGGCTTCGGAGCCATATACTAAGGAGAATGGGGTTTCCCCCGTACTAGATTTTGACGTTGTTCGATATGCCCAAAGGATTTCGGGTAGAATTTCTCTCCATTTCCCCTTAGCGCCGTTCAACCATTTCTTTAGGTTTTGAATGATAGTCTTGTTCGTCGATTCGGCATGTCCATTTCCACTAGGGTCATACGGCGTAGCTAATATCCTTTTTATTTTATGGTCTTCAAGGAATCTCATCACTTCACTGCCGATAAATATTTTTCCATTGTCACACGCTATTTCGGCAGGTATCCCAAATCGACATACGATGTGATCCCGGATGAAGTCTATAACCTCTTTCTCTCTCACTTTCTCGAACGCCTGTGCTTCAACCCATTTAGAGAAAAAGTCAGTCATAAATAAAATAAACTTGGCTTTACTTGGGGCCAATGGCAGAGGGCCGACGATATACATCCCCCATTTAATAAATGGCCATGGGGATAGGACTGAATGAAGTTGTTCTCCGGGCTGATGGATCATCGGTGCAAACCTTTGACATTTATCACATTTTCGAACAAACTCCTTAATGTTTTTTTCCATGCTATCCTAGTAGTATCCTGTTCTAATGATTTTGTGAGTCAGTGATTAGGTGCCAAAGTGGTTCCCACAAGTGCCTTCATGGACCTCTCGTAGAACAAAATCGGTGTCTCCTGGGCCTAAGCATACTGCCAATGGTCTATCGAATGTCCTTCTGTATAATGTTCCATCTTCAGCCAATGTGAATCGAGCAACTCTAGTTTGTTGGGCCCTCGACTTTTTAGGGTCCGATGGGAGCTTTCCATTCTTCAAGTATTCAATATATTTGTTCCTCCAATCCCAGGTTAAGCTTGTAGAGTTTATCTCGGTATGACCTTCCTCGATCACGTATCTCGAGAGTTGGATGACAGTCCCAGAACTAATTTCATCTTCCTCGACCGATGACCCCAAATTTACAAGTGCATCGGCCTCACTGTTTTGTTCTCGGGGTACATGTTGTAATGTCCATTCCTTAAAACGGTGAAAAGATACCTATAGTTTGTCCAAATACCTTTGCATTCTATCCTCTTGAAATTCAAAGGTTTTGTTTACTTGGTTCACCACCAGTAAAGAGTCACACTTGGCTTCAATGACTTCTGCTCACAAGTTTTTAGCTAGCTCGAGACCTGCAATCATGGCCTCGTACTCGCCCTCATTATTAGTCAACCTAGAAGTTTTGATAGATTGCCTAATAGTAGTACCCGTGGGCGGATTCAAAACGATGCCTAGCCCATACCCTTTCGCATTTGAATCCCCGTCTGTGAAGAGGGTCCATACCCCCGATGATGTACCTGATTTTAACAAGAGTTCCCTTTCAACTTCGGGTACGAGGGTTGGCATGAAATTGGCCACGAAGTCCGCTAAAATTTGAGACTTGATGGCCGTCCGGGGTTAATATTCGATAACGTACCCACTGAGTTTGACGGCCCATTTAGCCAATCGACTCGACAGTTCTGGTTTGTGCAAAATATTACGAAGTGGGTAAGTGGTTAATGCGCATATGAGGTGATATTGAAAGTAATGTCTTAACTTTCTAGAGGCGCTTATTAGTGCAAGTGCTAATTTCTCCAAGTGTGGATATCTAGTTTCTGCTTCTCCTAAGGTTCGACTTACATAATAAACGGGAAATTGTGTACCTTGCTCTTCTCGGACTAGAACACCACTTACCGCGATTTTTGATACTGCCAAGTACAAGTAGACTTTCTCATCTGCCTTTGGAGTGTGCAGCGGTGGTGGGCTTGATAGGCATCGCTTCAATTCCTCTAATGCCTGTTGGCATTCTGGGGTCCAGGAGAAATCGTTCTTCTTTTTGAGTAGAGAGAAAAATCTGTGGCTTCGATTCCACGACTTCGAAATGAATCGGCCTAAGGAAGCTATCCATCCAGTTAGCCTCTGCATGGCTTTTACATTGTCCACGACTGTGATGTATTCGATGGCCTTGATTTTATCGGGGTTGATCTCGATCCCCCGATTCGATACCATAAATCGAAGGAACTTGCCCGGACCGACCCCAAAAGCACATTTCTCGGGGTTGAGCTTCATGTTGTATTTCCATCAAATCTCGAACGTTTCCTGCAAATGAGCCAAATGGTCCTCTGCGTGCAGGGACTGAACTAGCATGACATCAATATAAACTTCCATTGATTTACCTATTTGTTTTTCGAACATTTTATTTACTAGGTGTTGGTAAGTAGCTCTTGTACTTTTTAGCCCAAAGGGCATTACATTATAACAATATGTTCCCTACTTAGTGATAAAGGAAGTCTCTTCTTGGTCTTCCGGGTTCATTTGGATTTGATTGTACCCGGAATAGGTATCGAGAATAGTAAGGATCTTGTGGCTGCCCGTGGCATCGATCATGCGATCGATGTTAGGCAGTTGAAAAGAATCTTCGGGGAATGCCTTGTTTATATCCTTATAATCTACACACATCCTAAGTTTGTTCACTTTTTTAGGGACTACAACTAAATTGGCTACCCATTTGGGACATTTCACCTCCCGAATGGACCTTATTTTGAGAAGTTTAGTTACCTCGTCCTTTATGAATGCATGCTTTTGCCCAGACTGGGGTCTCCTCTTTTGATTCACCGGTTTGAACCTAGGTTCCACACATAGCCGATGCGTTGTTATTTCCGGTGGATCCTTGTCATGGCTAAATGGGACCAAGCAAAAAAATCTATGCTATCAATAAGAAATTTAATAAGCTTTTTCCTGAGTTCGGGGGTTAATCCCGTTCCCAGGTATACCTTTCACTCGGGAAGGTACTCGATCAATATAACTTATTCCAGCTCTTCGACCATTATTTTGATGGCGTTAGAATCTTCGGGAACAATAAAAGTTTGAAGGATCAAAAAATCCTCCTCTTCTTCTGCTATATCCTGCTTCCCTGACTCGGTCGAGGCTGGTGGCTGTGATTGCTATTTGACTTCTTGTTTATCTTTGATGCTCGACCTTTCTGAGGTTGATAGTGTCGATATCAGCGTTACCTCATTGACCGCAAACATTTTCTTTGTAGCATGCTGCTCCACGTATACTGTTTTTACACCGGCCGACAACGGGAATTTCATAATTTGGTGGAAAGTTGAAAAGACTACCCTCATATTGTGGATTCAAAGCTTTCTGAGTAGGGCATTGTACCTCATGTCGCCCTCGATTACGTGGAACTTGGTATCTTGAATGCTTCGAGCCACATTCACTGGTAGAATAATCTCCCCTTTAGTTGTTTAACCAGCAATATTGAATTCGTTTAAGACCCGAGCTGCGGGCACGATTTGATTTTGTAGGCCGAGCTACTCCACAACCCTCGATCATATGATATTCACCGATCTACCTGGATCCACTAAAACACGCTTAACTTGAACTTTATTTAATAAGATAGAAATTACCAGAGCGTCGTTGTGGGGCTGAGAAATGCCTTCTAATTTTTCGTCGTTGAATGATAAAGTGCCTTTGAGCACATAATCTAGGGTTCATTTTCTCCTAGTGATTTATCATTAGTGCGTTTGAATATGGGTCCCTTTGGGAGGTCGACCCCACCGACGATCATATGAATGACATGTTGGGGTTCCTCATGTTCATTTTTCATATTGGTGTCCCTTTCTCTGAAATGATTCTTGGCTCGATTGCTCATGAACACTCGAAGGTGTCCCTAATTGAATAGACGGGCTACCTCGTCCCTTTTTTGCCTATAATCCTCGGTCTTGTGACCATGCGTGCCATTATACTTGCACATCAAATTTGGGTATCTTTGGGAAGGATCGGTTTATATGGGTCTGGGCCACCTAGTATCTTTGATCCTTCTGATTGTCAATACAATGCCTAATGCATCGATGCTAAAGTTATATTTCGATAACCGAGGTGCCTCTGTGGGATCGCCATACTTGTCAAAACCACTTTTGCTCATAATTCCCCGAGAATTCTGTCCTCGATCACTTTTTCGATCGTTCCGGGCGGTATTGCATCCTGAACCATTATTCCTTCGATCTACGATATATGGTTGATATCAGACTTTGTTTGATCTAGGCTCCCTGTCAACGTCCTTTTGATGTTTTACTACCGACAAATTTGGATGTACTGAACCGGAAGGGGTTCCTAATTGGTTGTCCTCGACCCTGATCTTCGATTGATATCGATTGTGTACATCTGCCAAAGTTACAGTTGGATACTCGATCAAATTTTGTTTCAATTGACGTGATGCTATCGAACTTTGCTCGTTCAACCCTTGGGTGAAAGATGGAATGGCCCAATCATCTGTGACCGGTGGAAACTCCATGCGTTCCATTTGACATCGGGATACGAACTCCCTTAGCATTTCATTATCCCTTTGTCTTACCTTGAAAAGGTCTGATTTTCTCGTTGCGACCTTTATGGCCCCGGCGTGCGCCTTTATGAAAGAATCTGCTAACATGGCCAATGAGTCAATGGAATTTGGTAGTAGGTTGTGATACTAAATCATTGTTCCTTTCGAAAGGGTCTCTCTGAACTTTTTCAACAGCACAAATTCGAATTCATCATCTTTTAAATCATTACCCTTGATAGCGCATGTATATGAAGTTACATGCTCTTTGGTATTAGTGGTCCCATTATATTTGGGTATGTCTGGCATACGAAACTTCTTTGGAATAGTCTTCAGAGCCGCACTTGGAGGAAATGGCTTTTGTACAAACTTCTTCTAATCCATCCCTTTCAAGATTGGTGGTGCCCCCGGTATCTGGTCAACTCGAGAGTTGTATGTCTCTACATTTTTATCGTTGGCTTCGATTCTCTTCTCCCCTGATTCAATTCCTTTGGTGAGCTCCTCGAGCATTTTCATTACCGCAGGATCAGTCCTCGATTCGTTACCATTCGACCTTTCTGGTACGTCGAGTAATTTCTGTCTCAACCCTATTCGGAGCTCTATGTTGATTTTGTAACTGAGCAATAGCGTCTTGCTGAGCCTGAAGCATCTCGAATATCACTTGGCGACTGACTGCTTCATCTCCTCTGCCCTGTGTTCCTTGGTCACTAGATCGGCCTTCTCTGCATACGCTTCCATCGAAACCTGCGCCTAGGTCCGCAATTAGAGAAACGTGTGAACTGACATCAACTGGGATTTCAACGGGTGCTTCCCCGAGATTAGCCTGTGGCACCTCGACTCCTGGAGCAATCACATTTTCATTTTCACCATGGAATCCGAGGCCATTATCACCGTGCGTGGATGCATTTTGTGAGTTTGACATGTTTTAACCTGAAAGTAAAGATACTTGACAAGAATAAGCGTGAAATAATATGTTTTACTAGAATCAGTACTGAACAATCACTATTATCCTCAGCCTCACAGTGGGGGCCAAACTGTTTACCCTAAAAATTGAGTAACAATTAAACTTATAGTGTAGTTTTAAGGATATGTTATTTAATCTAGTATCAATTGATAAACAACAAATTGAATAAATAAATTGGACAATGAAATGAATCAAACCGGTCTGCAAATAATACCTCGACCTCGACTCGAGACAGTCTCGACGCTAGTTAATAAGAACAATAGAGGATGGAACAAACAACGATGAACAACGAAAATTGCGTATATGTATATTCTTCTCAGTGAATAATAATTGCCTCACAAGTGAATGGGATCCCTCTTTATATAATAGAGGAATCCTAAATAAGGTACAACTCTAATAACTGAAGTAGATCTCATGATTGGCACTAATAACCGCTTTGATTTGATCGGTTTCGTAATTTTCGCCGTGATCTTCGATCGGTTACTGATATCTCGCCATTCCATTATTACGCCTTACTCGACGTCAGTCATGCTTGATCTCGATTGTTGCTGGCCTCGATCTCATAGAACACTTCGATCTCCAGGCTCGATGTTCTATCTTCGAGCTCGATCTATTATGAGGTTACCCTCAGCGCAACCCCCCTGCCAACAAAATTGGGTATGCCCGATTTCGATCGTATACAGTAATATAAGTAGTAACATCGGCATAAATTTTAAAAAGCTTATATAATCCCAAGTTTTATCAAAATATGAGTAGGAAAAAAAGATTACTGCTATTGACTAATATATATTTCAAAAGTACTTCCTAAATTTGAATTTCCTTGTATGTTGTATTAACTAAATAATTGAAAACATCCTTGATTCAGTCTCTGAAATCAAATTTTCTACCAAATAGAATTGTGTGTATATATATTAAAGAATTGAATCAGCATATCTACTTACTCGTTTCAGTTTTAAGAAAATTACTATTCCATTAAGATATGCTAAAGCAAATTACAAGTAAAATAATTCAATATCTAAAGCCTTTCTACCACTTGTTACTTAACAAATCAAAGTATTACAACTTCTTGAAGGTCCCGTATATACATAGTAGAGAGGTTCTAGAGCAGACACCTTTCGACAAGGTGTCGATTTTGATGTTTTTAAACGTGTATCCAGTATACAAAGATGGTATCTATTTTTTTCTTGTAAAGTCTCCAATATATTTTCTCAATCGTTAAAAAGTATATTATCTAAAAAAATGAACAATTATAAAATAGTCAATATTTTCACTGATATTACCAAGATGGTGTCAATTGTAAGCTATATAGGTAATAAACGGTTATGTTCTGCTTTGGCCAAACATACACTAAATATTTCTTCGTAAATTAAAATTGGAGACAAAAAAATTAACGTTTTCCATTCCTCACAACTTTAAGATGTCATACACTTAAAGAATCAAAGATAGTGAGTATTGTTAATTCAATCTATATTGAGGCTCTTATTATAACAAGACCAATTTCATCTATTGACAATGAATATACATAACCGAGGTTATACATCTTTTGCTGGAAAATGTTGAACTATATACTCATAAGCACATAAGAAATTAGGAGATATGTCATAACCGTTGGACTTTATCCTTGGAATTAATTTTTGCCTGCAACAACAAGGTAATTACGAAAATTATTATTAGCATTAGGATTCTGGTGATAAGAAAATCAATAGATAAAATAACAACCAAAAAGTCAAAAAAATAAGAAAAAGTACACGAGATAAGAGAAAGTGAAAGATTGAACCCGTTGATTTATCAAAGCCATAGGAAGGTGAAAACAAAGATTATAAAAACAATTATAAAGAGAAATAGCTCCTGATCACGATATTTGTGAACAAGTAGTTTGCGTCGCACGATTTTTCCATTAAAGAGACAGGAAAGGTGAAAATAAAAACAATTTCAAAAATAATTGTAAAGATAAATTAACAAAATAACAGCATTCACGTGTAAAAAAATTTCAAAAATGTAATTTACCATAACTTCGCCTTCTCTACCCCTTGTTAGGCTCCTGCAGCGTAGACATATCGAGAAAACAATTTGCACCACGTATATTATATGTATAGCATAAACAAGTACTTGAATCTCTACCCACGACTGTTAGGTCCTCGGTTCAAGTCATACTGGAGGGGAAGTATGGAAACACTATATGTCCTCCAAATTTGGGAGGAATTTTTTTTTAAAAAAAGTACTTGAGTCTAGTCATAGACAATAACACGGGTGTCACGACCAGAAATTCCCACCTTCGGAACCGTGATAGCGACTAACATTTCACTTCCTAATCAAGCCAATGTTAGAATAATTTTAACCATTTTTAACAATTCATCTTAATTAAATAGTAAAGAAACCAACAGCCGGAATAATATCTGAATTTTAAATTAACAAACCAAAATAATAACGATGTCTAAATACCATCCCATAACTGGAGTCATAAGTGCACGAGCTTCTAGATTAATACAAACAAGAGTTTGAATAAAATAAAGTTGTCTGAAAGAAAGCACATAGCTAAGATAAAGTAGAAGGGGATTTCAGAGCTGCGAATGTTGTGCAGATATACCTCAAGTCTCCTCTCATCTCTGAATCCGAGCAAATCTACAGTACGCCGTTGGGACCAACTCTAGTGTAGTATGAGTACAACCGATCCCATATACTCTGTAAGTGTAACGACCCAACTTGTCGTTTGTGAATTAGAATCTCGTTCGACGGTTTAAGATCTCGAGCAGCTTAGTAATACGTATTATGATTTGCGTGTGCGGTCGAGTTTGGGTTTTGAAAAGTTCGGAATTAAATTTGAAGAACAATCCTTATTTTTGAAGCTTAAATGAAAATAGTTGACCGGAGTTTGACTTTTGAGAAAATGACTCTGGGATAGGATTTTGATGATGTCAATAGCTTCATATGGTAATTTTGGACTTAGGCGTATGTCCGTATTTGGATTTGGAAGTCCGTGGGACAATTTGACACATTTTGGCGAAAGTTGAAAAATGAAAGATTTTTAGAAAGTTTGACCGGGAGTTGACTTTATTGATACCGGAGTCGAAATTTAATTCCGGAAATTGGAACATCTCCAATATGTCATTTAAGACTCGTGTGCAAATTTTGAAGTCAATCCGGATTGATTTGATACGTTTCGACATAAATTATGGAATTTGGAAAATTCATAAACTCATGATTCATTTCGAGGCGCTATCTGCAATTTAGACGTTGTTTGATGTGATTTGAGGCCTCGAGCAGGTCCGCGTTATGTTATGGGACTTGTTGGTATATTAAGACGGGGTCCCGAGGGTTCGGGTGAGTTTTAGGGCGGTTCCAGACCATTTCTAGACCATTTTTAGTTGCTAGTTTTTGGCCACATAGGTATGAATCGCGATCGCAGAAATATGGCCGCGATCGCGAAGAGCACTTTTGTTGTTTGGACACTGTGAATCGCGATCGCATAAGTCTTTTCGTGATCACGTAGAGGAAACTTTTGCTGCACTCACGTGATTTTAGAAGCTTATATCTTGCAATCTATAAGGAATTTGGAGATGATCAAAAAATAAAAGTTGTAGCCCTTTGTGTATAGTTTTGAGAAAAGTAAAATATATGGCATTTGGAGTTGTGTACAAAATGTTATGATGGATATACTACAGGCTGTCTGGGAAGAGTTTGGAAATCGCGAAGAAGCAATTGCTGCTGCACAGGGGTGACTTTGGAATCTTATATCTCAAAATCTATAAGGAATTGGCAGATGAACAAAACATGTATGTTTTATCTCTTGATGTCTAGTTTTCAAAAAGTCAAACCATTTATCATTTGGAGTTTTGTAAAAAATGTTATGACCATTATACTAGAGGCTGTCAGGAAGAGTTGGTGAGTTTGTGCTTCGCGATCGCGATTTGTTTTCCGCGATCGTGAAGAGCAAATTTTGTGTTGAAAAATTTTGTGCTCCATGATCGCGAAGAGTAAATGCCTGGACAGAAGCTATATTTCGAGATTTCGGCTATTTTATAATATTTGGATTTATGAAGCTCGGATTAAAGTGATTTTTAGGCGATTTTCGGAAAATTTCAAGGGAAACATCGGGGTAAGTGTTCTTAACTCAATTTTGGTCAAATTACCCGAATATATAGCTATTTTTAGCATTTAATTGGTGATTTAAGTTGCAAAAATTGTGAAAATCCTTAAGTTTAGATTGAAGATTTGAGGGTCGAGTTGATGTCGAAATTTGGTAAAATTGGTATGGTTAGACTTGTGGTTGAGTGGGCGTTCATATTTTGTAACTTTTGTTGGGTTCCTATTTAAGTGCAAATTTCGGATTTTATTTGAAAAATTAGTATTTTCATATGAAAATTATTTCTATATATTGTATTGGCTGAATCGAACTAACTGTGACTAGATTTGAGGCGTTCAGGGGCCGATTCGCGAGGCAAAGGCATATTGGAACAAAGAATTACACGATTTGAGGTAAGTGTCGTGTCTAACTTTGTGTAGGGGAAACCATCCCTTAGGATTTGAGATGATTGTGTCATTTGTGTTACATGAAGGTCGTGTACGCGAGGTGACGAGTGGGTACTCCACCTATATGTGGTATTTGATCGGTTTGGACTGTTAGGCTCCCTTCATATAACTAATTGTAACCATTGTTTCATGACTACATCTTTTGTGTTATAGTTGTTTGTACGTGCTTTACTTGAAATTGTTAGCACATGTTCCATATGTCACGACCCAAAGTTTCCTTCCGTTGGATATCGTGATGGCACCTAGTATTAGGGACTAGGTAAGCCTAACATTTACTGAATAACAACAATAATTAAATAACATCTAATAATTTTTTGAAATAGAAATCTCTATAAAATTTATAACTCCCAAAACCTGTAGTACAAGTCATAAGCTCTTTAGAGTTTGCTCTGAATTTATAAATACAATTGTCTGGAAATAGGTAAAACAGTGTGAATACAAAATAAGAAGGTGACGCCGAAGCCTGCTAACATGGCCGCAGGTTTACCTTGAGCCTCCATAGCAACAATCTGCACAGCTATCTAATGATCAACTCACTTCGAAATACCTGGATCTGCACAAAAATGTACAAAACTGTAGTATGAGTACACCACGACGGTACCCAGCAAGTATCAAAAATAACCTCACTGACGACTCACGTGCCAAATAGAGCCATTCTCACATAGAAGGCAAGTAACAAGGGTGCGCATCTATAATCAGCAGTATCAAGAAAACCTCTTAACCGATAAGAGTGCTCAACTTCGTATATGCTTGTGCAAGTGTCCTAACATGGTTCATGCCAGCTAGTAAGTATAGGAAGGGAAATGGACAGCACGTAGAATGTTTTCTCACAACTTTCCTCAAGATAAAACGCACACTGGTAAGTGTACCACTACGCAAACATCAACAACAAGAATGCCCCCAGGCCATCACAAGTGATCACAAATCAATCCCTGACATAGCTCACCTAGTTTTGCCACGTGTGCAATAGTAAAGTGAATGCCCTCCTTGTTTTGCCACATGTGCATAATAATGTTTCCACCTTGTCTAACCACATGCGCAACCCATATATATATATCCCGCTTTGTCACGATGCATGTGAAAATATTAATAGTAATAATAGCACGACAGTAACCTCGTGCAACCCAATAAGACTCGCACGGCAGAAACCGCGTGCATCACAATAACAACAACCGCATGGCAGAGACATCGTGTATCACAACAACAACTACAACAGCAATGATGACAATAATACAATGGTACGACAAATAAGTCAACTCGGAGATTCTAGAACTCAAAGATACTGAGGAACTAATCCCCAAGGAGTAACCACAATCGGGGAATGCTAGACATAATAAGAACATCTCAACAAGAAAGGAAATACTATGTAACAAATGATCCACAATATACAGTTCGACAACGAGGGAGCTAACACAAGTCGAATAATTCAAAATAAGGACAAGTCAACCAAAGTATAGGATATCTAACTTCTTTAAAGTTGGGAAATTACGAAAAAGACACAACAACTTCAATTAAGGATGAGCAGTATAAAGGTAATCATAGCCTCAATTAAGGATGAACAATCACATAAGAGATAATTATAACTTCAAATAAAGATAAGCAATTAGGAAAGGATAACATGTCAATAGAAAAGATAACAATTTCAGTCAAGGCACAAATGAATCAAATAAGCAACAAGAGTGGATCATGAAGCAATTAACTTCTAATTAAAGCAGGTAGAGGTAAAACTAGAAATTAAAAAACGTAAGCATAACAAGAACAATTGCATATTCAGTGAATACAAGGACCTAAGAACCCAAAAAAGCCAATTTTCCACAAATAATTCTGAGCACGTACTCGTTACCTCATTTACACAGTCTACAATTAACATAGAAGACTCAAATTCTAAGGGGTAGCTCCCCCACACGAAGTTAGATAAGATATTTACCTCGAAGAAGATAGCCTGATAGTTTAAAATAAACTTATCGGGTGAAATGGCCTCCAGATGGCTCAAATCTAACCAAAATAACTTCAAAGCACAAATAAAACTCATAAGAAACTATTCCGGATTATAAAGCCTCAATCTTTATCAAAATCTAAAAATCGACCCCTAACCCGCACCTCGGAACCCGACAAATTTCACAAAAACCCGAACACCCATTCCAATTCGAGTTCAACCATACTAAAAGCATCAAATTTCGAAACCATTTCGTCCCTCAAATCATGATTTTTCATTTTGAAATTTTTCTTCAAACACCTCCATTTTCCTCAACTCAAAATACAAATTACATGATAAGAATACAGATAAAATTATGGAATATAATAAATTATAAGTGAAGAACACTTACCCAATCGATTTGCTTGATATAGTTAAAACATAGGCTGACAATGCCATACAAGTATCCGTATACATGACATCTATCTACAAGCCTCTAAGAGTACATAAATATCACAAAGGTCGGGACAGAGCCTCGTCATACCAATCAATACATGTCTTAATTATATTGACCAAATAGCAACTCCGGAGCAGATGGAGCGCACCAACACCTTCCGCTAAGTTGATAGCCTACTTGGAGGACACTTGACCTGTATATCGGGACCTGCAGGCATGAAACACAGCACCCCCAGGCAATAGGGGCATCATTACAAATAATGTACCGAGTATGTAAGGAATGTAATCAGTAAATAATAGACATAAGAGAAACATGGAGTAAAAGACTCAACATGTATATCTGAATAGCTTTGTGAATCATTTAATATTATAATGTCATGCATATGCGTATAAATGTAATACCATGCATGGATATATGAGTTCATAACATCATCAAGCCTCTGAGGGCATCCCATCATATCTTTTTGGCCACTGTGGGCAACATCATCAACAGTGTCTAAAGCTTCTTTACAATCAACCTCGAATACTGGAAAACTTTGTAATGGGCCAAACGGTCGAATGAACCGTGTCCGTATAGATTTGTCGAGCCCCTATGGCAAAATATGTACGCTTGTATAAATTACACAAAGAATCATTCTTTTTATATCAAACATTTTGTGTCTCAAAGAACATTTTCTACTATACAAGCTTCATACTTATGATTTTGTGAGAGATAGCTCAAGGGTCAAGTGCAAATATACCTCATACACTCGGGGACTACCGTCGACAATCGACATATTCGAGTAATCTAAACTCAAATTTATATGACCTCAAAGAGGTACCCCTCGATCTACAGGACAAGGCCATCATTCCAGGGGACTAACACTTCAAACAAGTTCGAAGTGTTATTGGAAAATAAGCCCAAGAGACATAACCAAAGGCTATGGCCAAATTAAGGCGGCTTGGAGACATCCGAATACCGCAATACAAATAGGCCTTCGAATTCTTTGAAAAACCGATTAAAAAAGGCTACCCTTGGTAAGTAATCAAAAGGTCTTCGATAAAATCAGCCCTCGAAAAACCATAAGAGGTATCAAATTATCTTAACACAAATGTGCTAAGGCAAAAAAGGCAAAGGGGTTTCAATTGACATCGAACCCTCAAAAAGCCCGAGGGGTAAAGAATACGTGTTAAGGCATAAAGAATGTTTTTACTAAGTCATCTATGCCGAAAAAGGGAAACAATAAACATCTTTTAGAGGCCATATCGGCCCAATCTAAAGAGCCTAAGGGCTGATACACTTAGAGTTCAAGATTTTGTTCTCACTCAATTCGGACCTAAGGGTTCCACTATTCCGAGCTCAAATAAAACTGACTTGAATATAGATCGAGGATTCATCATTATTTGGTATAAAACTTTAAGGTATCTGTTACTGTGAGTTCAAAACTTACTCGAACTCGGCTTTAAAAATAGTACAATTACGGCTTCGATCAAGCCGTCCGAAATCAAAATCCCGAACATATTGTTAAGCTCGGGGGCTCGCCCGCGCTTAACTAAAACACCTAAGGGTTTGTTCTACTCTGAGTTCGAGCTATTGCTCACTCGATTATACAGGCCACAACAACCTAATTGTGAAAAAGTTTTCACAAGGCAAAGGCAAAATAGAATTTATCATAAATCAGAAATCGAAGACGAAATGGAAAGAAAAGGAATCTTTCATATTTGCAAAGTTTTTACAAAGACCACACAGGGTCTTACATAAAAACCAAAAGGAGAAAAAATCCTAAATGCCTAGTCCGCTTCGGGAGCTTCATCTTCATCTCCTCCACTCTCGGATCCACTCACAGAGTCTTCTTCATCGGAAAGCAAAGCTCCGCCCTCGTCATCCAAAACCTTCGCATTCTTGATATCAGCCTTGAGGTCAAAGCCACGAGTATGTATGTTCTCAAAAGTTTCTCTTCGAGACTGGCGCCTAGCATGCTCAGCAACACGGGACAATATAATCTCAGTAACATCAAAGATTTCCTTTGCCCGAGTGTTAGCGGCTTCGGCGTCAGCTTGGTAGGAGGCCACAAGCACCTCTACCTCGGATGTGGCACTTGCAAGCTCAGCGTCCAACCGAATCTCAAGCTCTTCAACCTTCTAGGCTCGGGCCAAGTTCTCCTCCTTCACACTTTGGAGTTGACGCTCAACTCGGCTTGAATACTCATGATCTCCTCTTCTATGTTCACAATGAGGAGTTTAAGGGAGTTTCTCTCCTCTATAAGTTTTTTGAGATTGGCCTCGCATCGGGACAGCTCAGGTCGATATTTGGAGGACATTTCTGGATGGAGCGTCGTAGCATGTACAAAAAGGAAGGAAGTTAGACTTAGAGAAATAAGAACAAGCACAAGCATGGTAAAATAGGCTAAAACTCACTTGCTTAAGAAGCTGTTGAGCCTCATCAAAAATGAGTGATGCGTCCAGTTCGGGAACATCTTCGAACCCCGTGAAGCAGTCGTGAAATATATCATCCCCTTGGGGGCCGTCCCCATATTAGGGGTCCCCAAGGATCGGGCATTCTGAAACTACCCTTTAGAGAACGTGGGGCCGTGCGGCGAATCATCGATGTTAATTGCCCTGAGCGAGTCATTTGGGGCATTCTCTTCTCTTTGAAAGGCCTCAGAACTAGACCCTTCGGGCACACCCGCCGGTTTCTCATCAAGGCAGGAGGCATCATCAACACCCGATGACTCGGGGACCTTACTCAATCCTTCCCCCGAGATCACCTCGATCTGCGACTGAACCTCCTTGATCATCACTGGTTCAGCAGATTTCGAAGCTTAGGTGTCTTCCCTCTTTCGAGCCACCAATAGGCAGTCGACATCTTCTCCCTCCTCGTTTTGATCTCGTAGCATTTGGACTACATCGGCAGACAGAACGGAGGGATCAGTCTTCGACTTTCGAGCCCTACTTTTCTTGGGATTTGGGGTATCTGGAGTCGAGGCCCTTCTCATTTTCTTGACGAAATTATCTCCAAGGCCTATATAAGAAGAAACCAAGTTAAAAAGAAGTATTTCACAGGAAAGAATCAAACACGGCCAGGGGAACTGACCATGATTTTTGTCCTCCGATCGGCCCTTGGCCAAATCACACCACGAGCGCTCAGCATACGAAGAGGTTGAAACCAGTAGTCGAACCCAACTTGCAAGATTCGGGACTGCACCAGGAAACGAGGGGGAAGTTGCACCATAAATAAGAATATAGATGAGAAGAGGTAAAGGAAACATAACAAGTAATCAAACGTTATCAGTGAGGTTCTACTTACACTTCATGTTCCATTCTTTGGTAAATGGCATCTTCTTGGCGGGGATTAAGTTGGAGGTCCGGATTTGGAAAAACCGGCCCATCCACCCTCAGTCATTGTCCTCGTTTATGCTAGAGAACAACACCTTCGTGGCCCGATGCTTAAGCCTTATCAGTCCGCCCCGATAAAGACGGGGCTGTATAGCCTAATGAGATGGTCGATGGTGAAAGACATACCATCGACCTTGCTCGAGAAGAATCTGAGCAAAATGACAATGCGCCAAAAAAAGGGGTATATCTGGCCTAAGGTTACCCAGTATTGGCGGCAGAAGTCGATTATGACAGGATCGACGGAACCTAGTGTGAAAGTGTAAGTATACACACTCAAGAACCCTTTCACATGAGTGGTGATGTCCTCCTCGGGGGTAGGAATCACCACATATTTATTCTCCCAGTGGCAGTCTTCGAGATAGCCTTCGGATATGGAACAAATATATCTAGACATGGGCTTGCATCGGCCAGGAACCGAAGAGGGTTTTTCAACTTTAAAGTCGGAATTGAGTTCACATTGGAAACTGGAAAATTTGATAAACTTGAAGAGAATAGAAGAGCTTTGGATGATTAGACTAAGTTTGAAAGTAAAGTTTGAGAATATTTGTAAGGCAGTCTATTTATAATAGTCACTTTGATGGTTTGAAAGCACTGGTGGCCGACCATCAACTGGCGCTAATTAATGACCTTGGGAACTGTGTAGTCATGACGCTTCAATCGCTTTTGTTGCTTTCGTCATGATGTTGACGTCATAATTGATCGAAATATTAAATCTAAGTCTCAAAATTTGTTTATTCTCATTACACTCCAAAAAATGAGGGGACTATCTGTATACAGTCGAAATCGAGCATACCTGTTTTCGTTGGCAGGGGGGTTGCCCCGAGGTAACCTCATAATAGGTCGAGCTCGAAGATAGAACATCGAGCTTGAAGATCGAAGTGTTCTATGAGATTGAGGCCAGCAACAATCGAGATCAAGCATGACTGATGTCGAGTAAGGCATAATAATGGAATGATGAGATATAAGTAACCGGCCGCAGATCACAACGGAAATCCTAGAACCGATCAAATCAACGCGGTTGTTAGTGCCAATCATGGGATCTACTTCCGTTATTATAGTTGTACCTTATTTAAGATTCCTCTATTATATAAACACGGATCCCATTCACTTGTGAGGCAATTAATATTCATAGAGAAGAATATACATATCCATAGTTTTCGTTGTTCATCACTGTTCATCGTTGTTTGTTCCATTCTCTATTGTTTTTATTAACTAGCCTCGAGACTGTCTCAAATCGAGGTCGAGGTGTTATTTGCAGATCGGTTTGATTCATTTCATTGTCCAATTTATTTATTCAATTCGTTGTTTATCAATTGATACTAGATTAAATCACATATCCTTAAAACCACAGTATAAGTTTAATTGTTACTCAATTTTTAGGGTAAACAATTATGTTTGGTGAATCATGTAATGTTCTTTTAATTCTATAACTAGAGAAAATAAATACTTGGGATAATGCATGTTGGGGATCCACCTTGGTTGAGCAAGGTTGACCAAGCCAACCAATTGGGGAATGAAAAGAATAGAACTATAACCTATGTGTTGAGTTTAAAAACTAAAATGCATGTGTTCAAGAATAATTTCAAAAGAAAATCATAACGTTCTTCGTAGATAATCATTTTCTGTAATTTCATATTTTTTTATTAATATAATTAGTTTAGCCTAATTAATATTCATAGTTACTGCAAGATACTACGTATGGCAACATGTTTTATAGTAAATTTGGAAATATTACAAAATTGATATTGTAATCATTATATTTATTAAAAATACATATTTCAAGAGACTCGATTTGCATCTATAATTACTTCCACTAAGAAAAATCTTATTACCTGTTTCACTGTAACGAACCCAAAATCTGACTTGTCGTGATGGCGCCTATATCAATATTAGGCAAGCCGATAACATCAGTAACCCCCGTTTTTCTTTAAGTTTGAAAACATAATGATTAAATTCAGCGGAAGAAATCTCACAAGTACAAATATAAATACTCCCTAAACCCGGTATCACTGAGTACATGGGCATCTAATCTGAATACAAGTCTGGAAAATACGGTCAATAATAGTCCGAGACCAAATACAGTAAACAAGGAGATATGGAAGGAGAGACAAGGTCTGCGAAACACGGCAGCTACCTGTGAATCTCCGAAAAGTCAACTGTACGAGAGAATCAACACCAGCTATGGCCGGAACACCTGGATCTGCATACGAAGTGCATGGTGTAGCATAAATACAACCAACTCAGAAGGTAACAATAATAAATAAAGAACTAAAGATAGTGATGACCTATACAGTTATAGTTCATTTTCAGTAATTCCAGCAAGAACAGACATGCTTTCAAATCCAGCAGTTTAATTCAAATCAATTCTATACAATTCAAGTTCGTGTATTCCGGATATAAAATCTTTTAGAAAATTTTACAATAACGACAGATAGCAACTAAGTGTTACAACAAATGAAAAGCAAGTACATCCTCTCTGGACAACAATCACTCTCTCAGATCCCAGCCCTTAACACCCACACTGAATGGGTACCCGTGCTCACTGGGGGTGTACAGACTCCGGAGGGGCTCCTACAGCCCAAGCGCTATAATCCGCACGGATAACTCACGTGCTGCACTGACAACTCAAGTGCTATTGTATCAATATCTGGATCCGCACGGGAAACTCACGTGCTACACGGACAAATCACGTATTATAGTATAATATCTCACAATCGGGCCCTCGACCTCGCTCAGTCATAAATCTCTCCAGTGTCTCGAGCTCTCGAAAATCATGAAATCAGTCCAAACAATATGATGCATCAATAATGAACAATAGAGACTGAGATAAAATAATCAAGTAAACTGTGACTGAGTACAAAAGAGCAATTAAGCAGATAGTTCAACATGTAAATGACCTCTGTGGGTCCCAACAGTACCAACATTTAGCCTAAACAAAGTTTCTAACATGGCTTACATTCAAATTTCAACAACACATAGAGAGCACATAGCTAACAACAAGTTATTCAACTTTACAGTTTCCACGGGACGGACCAAGTCACTATCTCCTCAGTGCACGCCCGTCACCAAGCATGTGCGTCACCTCCAAAATAATCACATGATACAAAGTTCGGGGAATCATACCCCGAGGATCAGATTTATAATTGTTACTTACCTCAAAACGTGAAATACTTTACTCTGCTATGCCCTTGCCTCGCAAATCTCCTCTGAATGCCTCGAATATAGTAAAACATAATTCATTTCAGTCAATAAAATTTATTGGAATTAATTCCATATGAAAATACATGTTTTCCATAAAAATCCGAAATTACACCCCAATCTCGGAATCCGGCAAAACTCAAACAATCCGATAAAACATCCAATTACAAGTTCAACCATACTAATTTCACTCAAATCCGACTTCGAATCGGTGTTCAAATATCGAAAATTCATTTTATGAAATTGTTCAAATGTTCTCCGATTTCTCTTGAAAAATCAATAATCTAACGCTGAAAACGAAGATTCATTCGTGGAATATAATCAAAAGGGAGTTAAGAACACTTACCCCAAACCGTGCTCCAAAATCCAAAAATGGTGAAAAATCACAAACCCTCGAGCTTAAAGGGTTTTGTCCAGTCAATCCGCACCTGCGGACAAAAGGTCGCATCTACGACCTTCGCTTCTGCGGGAAACATTTCGCTTATGCGAAAATAGCTTGGCCAGCCATGATCGCTTCTGCGATGCCTAGGACTGCACTTGCGGTCACGCTTCTGCGCTCAATGATCCACACCTGCGGTTATGCCTCTCCCTCAACTCCGCATCTGCGGCACCACACTTGCGGCCAATTCCTCGCAGGTGCGATCCAACCAGTAGACAGAAATTTTCAAGATTTATTCTAAGTCCAAATTTGATTTGTTAACCATCCGAAACTCACCCGAGCCCCTCGGGACCCCGTCCGAACATACCAACAAGTTCCATAACCTAACAAGGACCTACTCGATGCCTTAAATCATATCAAACAACATCATACCAACGAATCGCACCTCAAATCAAAATCTATGAACTTTAAACTTTCAAATTCTATATCATGTGCCAAAACACATAAAATCAATCCGGAATGACTTCAAATTTTGCACACAAGTCATAAATGACATAACGAAGCTATTCAAATTACAAGAATCGGATTCTTACCCCGATATCAAAATGTCAACTCCCGGGTCAAACTTCCCAAAAATTCGACCTTCGCCATTTCAAGCCTAATTACACTACGGACCTCCAAATAATATTCCGGACACGCTCCTAAGTCCAAAATCACCATACAGAATTATTGGAATCATCAAAATTCGAATCCGAGGTCATTTTCACATAAATCCATATTCAGTCAACTTTTTCAACTTATGTTTTCAATTATGAGACTAAGTGTCTCATTTCACTCTGAATTCCTTCCGATAAGTCATAAATCAACTGTAAGGCATAAATTGAGTAGTAAATGGGGGAACGAGGCTATAATACTCAAAATGACCAGTCGGGTCGTTACATTCTCCCCCCACATAAACATGCGTTCGTCCTCGAACGTGCGAAGACCTCACATCTTACCACACACGTACCCGGGGGCGATCTCACGTCATCATATTCTATATAGGCCTGAACACACAACATAACTGAAAATCATTAATTTAACCTTAGCCCAAAAACCTTGGAGCCAAATTTCTAACATCCAAAATTACTTTCAAGACCCGAATCTCACATCTACACACTGTATATCCAACCATATCCATAATCCCAGATATAATCGCATAACATACTACACAATGCGCATACACGTAACACCATTTTTTATCATAGTAACTACTCAAAACCAACCAAGTACTAGTATAAAACCTCATATCAAGCCAAACCTCATTCCAAAATCTTCGTACACTTCTAATAATAAAAGAAACATGCAGAAATCTAATGACCCCTTACCAGAGCAACTAGTCATGGAGCTCTCTCGCCCCAACCAGAATCATTATCACTTTCTAAGCCGACTTTAAATATTATCCTTCCGAATATACCGTAATCAAACCTGATAGTACCCATTCTAGGTCCAATGACCTTATTTTATTAAACACAACTATCCCACAGACACGCCACATAAATATAACTCAAGCCAAAACTGCGCAATTTGTGTACCCAAATATGGAAGATGTCTCAAGGAAGAGAACCGTATTGCAAGTTCAACAAGCACCAACACAACCGCAATGTTACAACCAACTCCTCAAATTTCGTGAAGAAGATAACCATAGGCACATGTGCAAAATTGTAGAGGAAGGAAATTAATGAATCAGATAAATTATCAAAGAAATAAAATTCTCACACATGGCACAGAGAACTCATGTGTTAATAATATGAATCGCCCGGCATGGTCACAGGCCTCCAGTCCCAGCATATCATACATGAGCAATTAAACAAGTACACTTGTATATGATAATGAAATAAGATTCTCATGCTCCTGGACTGGTATAAATAGCACGCCATAGTGTAAGCATGTGCAAAGTCTGCTATCACACTTCAAATCGGCAATTTAACGCAGAATTAGTAACTACCCCATTTATTTAGGGAATCATCTTCTTTGTAACCTTAAGTATAGCCCATATAGTTCTACACAAAGGTACGAACACGAGAAACGTTGTAACTTTATTCTTAACAGTCAACTATTGGAATATCATAGCCTAAGCATTCTTTTGAGTATGAATACTTGCCCCGATGCCCGCACATTGGCTCAAACCTCACATATATACACACATATAGTGTGTAGCTATCACAAATAATTAACGCAACTAGTGCCTTCACTGAGTTAAAATAAAATACTCACCTCAAACAGGTCGCAACTCGAAACAATATACTTTTGAGAACTCCCAGTCTCCAAATTCATCAAACACATGAACCAGTGTAACTGATCCCAACTCCAGCGCTAGAGTGACTAATACATCTTCCATTCATGATCTTCCCATAAGGAATACTTTCATAATTCTTCCGTGCTACATAGAAATAATTTGAATATCAGCAGTCTATCAACCAGGTGAGTATTGCAATACCAATGAACATCCGTAAGTCAAAACACAATGCGCCTTTTGAAATGCGCACCCTTCTCAGGGAGTACTGAACAGTTATAACATTCATCTAATTATCTGAAATTGACCATTATGTCCAAAATTCGTGATCTTCCTTTCAATAATGAACTTCCACCTTGTACCTGCAAATCTTAATCCTGCACACCACACCACACCACACCTATCAAGTCATCATGTGACAAGCACAATAATTTCATTATCAACCTTGAGTCACCAGTAATTTACTTACCCGGTTAGTTAGAAACGTTCATCTTGCTCCCAAACAAGAGAAAATCTTAATACACAACATGTTCCTCATGCTGGTAAGACATATCCGGCGCAAGCCATGGTAGAAACCATCAGGAACACTTTGAAATCCATTTGCACACAACCAAGATATCAAAACTAAATTCCTTTGACTCGACCAAGTCACGCAGGTCACCAATCCAAGAATATTTCCACTAAAACATCCGTAGAGTCTCAACACATATGATCATACCATTACCTAATATGGTCCAGCCTACTACCCAGTCGTCCTATTTTCTTTGAATTTCTTCTGAACCAACCTCAATTTGACACTTCTCCTTGTCAGAACTCCTCGATCCTTACCCAAAGCACACTACAAGACATCCTAACATACAACTACACTGCCCTAAGGCCCATAAGCCACTGTATTTTTCTTAAGAACCTCCATAAATACCACAACCATAACACTCACTCTGAAAATACCTTATGCGAATTTAAAATTGTTCCTCTTTCCTTCCTTATACTGAAATGTAGAATCCATAGTCATACAAAATTACCGCAAGTCCCGACACCTTCAAATGCAAATCTCAAATTTTATCCATGCACAAGTCCGGACACATTCTTAATTGCTATATATAATTCTCAAACCCATTAGAATTTTCTCGGGAGTCACCTACTTTACTCATATCTAAATTACACCGCCCAAACGAGCCGAAAGGAACAAGCCCCATTAGCACAACAACCCCCTAAGAAGTAACCCTGCTTTAACACCACCAATCAAATTCATACTTCGTGCGCACTACGTTATTAAAAATAACAATTTAATCATTCCAAGATTTTAGCATTTCTATAAAGTGCCATATAACCCGTATTCAGGAATTTTCTTACTTGAGTCATCCTCGATCTCCATCTCTGCATGTCATAACTGATCCACAAGTATGTTTCCGACCAACTAAAATTATATCACATAACCATTAAATCAAATTGTCAATAGCAGGCTCCCCCACTTAGCTTTAAGCTGCAATTATATAAACTTAGAACCCGCAAGGATTTATCCTTCTCAATTACCATGATCTCGCACCGTTAACCCGCCAAACTTCTCGAAGTCCTTTGTTAAGATTTTCATGAACATTTTGAATCACCAGCCACATTCACACACCCGACCTCTTACAGGGTAGCAAGTAATATTCCTCACAGAAGCTTCATCAACATCACACCAACGCTAACTGCTTACAGGAGATAACCCACCTGTGGAACTCCTTACCGACATCTTCCAAAGATGCTGCACTGGGTGCAACGACCACGTAATCAGTAAATTCTCCCGAATTCATGCTCACCCACCATTTGTATAAGTCTGCACTTTCCCTATCGACATCAACTGAAAGTTTAACAATACCTTCCGAAATCAAGTCATATTATGCCTGAAACGATAATCAGATCTTCACATCCCTCTTCATTTCAAACAACTCCTTTCTGCCGTATTCAATCATTCTTCGTACAGTGACCATTTCTCTAAATAAATTCTGTTGTCCAAATCACATTCTATCACGATTCTAAATAGTTCTACACTTTCTCAAAGCGCGCAACCACCCTACCACAGAATTCATATGATAATCTGCCACTCTTAATTCGGTTAAATTATCTCCTTTAAGAAACTTCTCAACCTCTACTTCTCCTACTTGACCTGCTAGTACTTCAATAACCGTGAAACACTTCCCGTCAAGTCTTCCCTTATACTTTGCTTCTCGACTATTGCATCAAATCAAAATGCATCTTTGCCGCACATGAACCCATAAAATGTTATCGACTCTTCGAATATCATCTTTCTTGAGCCATCAACATTAGAAATGCCCATTCTCAACCACAATTACTACACAATCACTTACTCTTTTTTAGTCCAAACTCATTATCAAGACATAATAATTTAATTTTCCCCACAATTTAACAATGTGAACGATCCTTCAATACACTCACAACTCAAGACTATACGTCAAATCGAGTCAGAATTAAAGTAACCAATAGCATGCTCTTGAGTCATAAGCAAACTTTATTCTTCACATTAAACCCATCTGAGCACATCCCGTAGTCACATCATACATATCATATAGACATTCAATCGCTCATCGAGCCACAAATTCCACTCGTAGGGACATTACCGGACATATGAGTCCAAATGTACAGGTTACAATTGAATCTACCAAACCTAAGTTGCGGTCCAAACTTGGCCTCAAGTCCTCCGGACTGGCCCATCACCAAACATAAAATACACTTCTTGAACCTCATTCATAGAATCCCAAGCCGGCGATGCACAGCTGATACTGAGCGTTCATATGTGCATACAAAATACATGGAAGGAATTCAAAGAGTTATGTTTCAAGCTGAATCAATTTCGCATGATAGAATACAAAAAAGTAAAATTTTCCTAAGGGTTCGTCAGCCTCTCGAAGATAAGTACAGACGTCTCCGTACCAATCCGCAAGACTCCACTAAACTTGCTCATGACTCATGAGACTTATGTAACCTAGAGCTCGGATACCAACTTGTCACGACAAAATATTTGACCTGTCGTGATGCCGCCTATCTCAATACTAGGCAAGGTGATAACATCAATAACCACCAATGTCCTTTTTAAGTTTGAAAACATAATGATTAAATTCAGCGGAATAAATCTCACAAGTACAAATACAAATACTCCCAAACCCGGTGTCATTGAGTACATGAGCATCTAATCTGAATACAATTCTGGAAAATACGGTCTATAATAGTACGAGACAAAATACAGTAAATAAGGAGATAGGGAATGGGAGAGACAAGGTCTTTGAAACACGACAGCTACCGTTGAATCTCTGAAAAGTCAACTATACGAGAGAATCAACACCCAATGGCCGGAACACCTAGATCTGCACACGAAGTACGGTGTGTAGCATGAGTACAACCAACTCAGAAAGTAACAATAATAAATAAAGAACTAAAGATAGTGAAGAGCTACACAGTTATAGTTCATGTTCAGTAATTCCAGCAAAAATAGACATGCTTTTAAATCCAGAAGTTTAAGTCAAATCAATTCTATACAGTTCAAGTTCATGTATTCCAGATATAAAATCTTTCAGAAAATTTCACAAAAATGATAGATAGCAACTAAGTGCTACAACAAATTAAAAGCAAGTATAGCCTCTCAGAACAACAATCATTCACTGGGCTCCTAGCCCTCAACACTCATACTTAATGGGTACCCGCGCTCACTGGGGGTGTACAGACTCCGGAGGGGCTCCCACAGCCCAAGCGCTACAATCTGCACGGACAACTCACGTGCTGCACGAACAATTCACGTGCTATAGTATCAATATATGGATCCGCACGGACAACTCACGTGTTTCACAGGAAATTCACGTGCTATAGTATAATATCTCTCAATCACGCCCTCGGCCTCGCTCAACCATAAATCTCTCTAGACTCTCGGGCTCTCAAAAATCATGAAATCAGCCCAAACAATAATGATATGATGCATCAATAATGAACAATAGAGACTGGGATAAAATAAACAAGTAAACTGTGACTGAGAAAAAAACAACAATTAAGCAGATAGTTCAACATTTACACGACCTATGTGGGTCCCAACAGTACCAACATATAGCCTAAACATCGTTTCTAACATGGCTTACAGTCAAATTTCCACAACACATAGAGAGCACATAGCTAAAAACAAGTTATTCAACTTTACAGTTTCCACGGGACGGACCAAGTCACAATCCCCTCGGTGCACTCCCACACGCCCGTCACCAAGCATGTGCGTCACATCCATAATAATCACATGATACAAAATCTGGGGTTTCATACCCTAAGGACCAGATATATAACTGTTACTTACCTCAAAACGTGAAATTCTTTACTCTGCTATGCCCTTGGCTTACAAATCGGCCTCCGAATGCCACGAATATAGTCACAAATAATTCGTTTCAGTCATTAAAAGTTATTAGAATTAGTTCCACATGAAAATATAATTTCCATAAAAATCCGAAATTACACTCCAAAAATCGCCCGTGGAGCCCACGTATCAGAATCCGACGAAACTCACAAAATCTGACAACCCATCCAATTAAAGTTCAACCATACTAATTTCACTCAAATCCGACTTCGAATCGGTGTTCAAATCCCGAAAATTCATTTTATGAAAATGTAGAAATTTCTTCTGATTTCTCTTGAAAAATCAATAATCTAACACTGAAAACGAAGATTAATTTGTGGAATATAATCACAAGTGAGTTAAGAATACTTACCCCAAGTTGTGTGGAAAACTTCGTCTCCCAAATCGCCCAAACCGTGTTCCAAAATCTGAAAATGGTGAAAAATCACGAACCCTCGAACTTAAAGGGTTATGTCAAGTCATTCTGCACCTGCGGACAAGAGGTCGCATCTGCGACCTTTGCTTTTGTGGAAAAAAGCTCGCTTCTGCGATAACAGCTTGGCCAGCCATGATCGTTTCTGTGATACCTAGGACCTCATTTGTGGTCGCGCTTCTGCGCTCAATGGTCCGCACCTGCGGTTATGCCTCTCCATCAACTTTGCATCTGCGGCACCACACCTGCGGCCAATTCCTCGCAGGTGCGATCACATCAGAAGATAAAAAATTTCCAGATTTTCTTTAAGTCCGAATTTGATTCGTTAACCATCTGAAACACACACGAGCCCCTCGGGACCCCATATGAACATACCAAAAAGTTCCATAACATAACACGGACCTAATCGAGGCCTCAAATCATATCAAACAACATCAAAATGACGAATCGCACCTCAAATTAAAATCTATAAACTTTGAACTTTCAAATTCTTTATCTTGTGCCGAAACACATCAAATCAATCCGGAATGAATTCAAATTGTGCACACAAGTCATAAATCACATAACGAAGCTACTCGAATTTTCAGAATTGGATTACGACCCAGATATCAAAAAGACAACTCCCCGGTCAAAATTTTCAAAAATTCGACCTTTTCCATTTCAAGCCTAATTCCACTACGGACCTCAAAATAATATTCTGGACTCGCTCCTTATTCCAAAATTACCATAGGGAGCTATTGGAATTATCAAAATTTGAATCCGAGGTCATTTTCACATAAGTCCATATCCAGTCAACCTTTCCAACTTAAGTTTTCAATTATGAGACTAAGTGTCTCATTTTACTCTGAATTCCTTCCGGGCCCATACCAACTAATCTGATAAGTCATAAATCAACTGTAAGACATAAATTGAGTAGTAAATGGGGGAACGGGGCTGCAATACTCAAAACGACCGGCCGGGTCATTTAAATAGTCATTTAAATTATTTTCCTAATACTTTGGACTTTGAAATAAACTAAATATTAATCATTATAACTTTTCTTATTGAATTAGATACTTTAATTTAGGAGTTTAAATTCATTTGATAATTTACCTCAATTAAGGAAAAGAACCCCTTTGTATTACAATAGTATTATTCATATATTCTTCGTTAGTCTATGTATATGTAACGACCCGACCAGTCATTTTGGGTATTACAACCCCGTTTCCCCATTTATGGCTCAATGTTTGCTTTACATTTGTTATGAGACTTGCTGGGGGTAATTGGTTCAGGTCCGATGAGTTTTTGGAATGATTTGGAACACCTAGTTCCAAAGTTTAGAAATTAAGTTGAAACGGTTGACCAGATGTTGATTTATGTGTAATGACCCCGGAGAATGTTTGCTACAGAAATTAAGGTTTTGTGGTGCCGAGGTAGATCAATTAGTACAAAGGTTATAGAAATTTCTCGCGGCTCGGACTTTTGGGGTTCAACAATGCACTGAGGAGTAAAGGGAAATTTTTGGCAAAAGAGGGCATTTCTGCGGCCCACTATGCGGTTGCAGAATCACTCTGCGGACCGCATAATGGCAGCAGAGTGAAGCAGAAATGAGCCAAGTTTGAGGGCCATTGTGCGGTCAATTATGCTACTGCATAATCGTTTCGCTGTCCACAAAACCTATCACAGAATCAACTTGGGATTTCCAGAGAGAAGTTATGCGGTGCATTATACGATCGCATATCAAGTCTGCGATGCATTTTGTGATCGCATAACGGGTTTGCAGGCCGCATAACTACCGCAGACCCAGGCAGGTGACCCCCAGATTTAGGCACCAATTTCTGCGGCCGATATGCGAACCGCATATCAATTCTGCGATCGCATATGCGACCGCAGAGTGTGTTTCTGAGCTTTATTTTTCTGATTTTATAAACCTGGCCCCATTTTGATAAAACACTATTGGGGTCATTTTGAAGGGTTTCATCTGATATTTTAAAGAGTGGTGAGAGCATCTTAGAGAGAGAAAGTGAAGACTTAGTCAATTGATCATCAATTCTTGTTCAAGGCTAGAAGAGTTCACAAGTATCTTGCTAGGGCTTCAAAGAGGTAAGGATTTCTTCCCCCAATTCTTCAATTTTGATATTGGGGTAAATGTTGGGATATTAAGAGTATCAATTATACATACACATATCAATAAGGTTGTAGAAAGATTGTGGAGTTCAAATGGGTAAAGATTGGGTTGAAAATGGTAAAAATCTTCAAAGACTTTAATTGAAGATTTGAGGGTCGAGTTGATGTCGGAATTTGGTGAAACTTGTATGGTTGGACTCATGGTTGGATGAGCGTTCA
The DNA here is from genome assembly GCF_000715075.1 of Nicotiana tabacum. Taxonomy (NCBI): domain Eukaryota; kingdom Viridiplantae; phylum Streptophyta; class Magnoliopsida; order Solanales; family Solanaceae; genus Nicotiana; species Nicotiana tabacum. Next base: position 42,866,631 of record NC_134101.1, read on the forward strand.
TATTTTGTAACTTTTGTCGGGTTCCTATTGGAAAAATTGGTATTTCCTTATGGAATTAATTACAATAATTGGTATTGACTGAATCGAATTAATTATGGCTAGATACGAGACTTTCGGAGACCAATTCGCGAGGCAAGGGCATAGCGGAGTAAGAAATTATGCGGTTTGAGGTAAGTAACACTTCTAAACTTGGTTATGAGGGTATGAATCCCTGAATTACATGTTGTATGAATTATTTGGAGATGATACACATGCTAGGTGACGGTCGTGTGAGCGTGCATCATAGGAAATGTGCCTTAATTGATTCCGTGGAGTTGCATTATTAAATAAATGTCATTATCCGCACATCCTCCATGTGTTAGAGAAATTGAGTTGAGACTCATGTTAAAGATCACGATTTGGCTCTATGCCGATATATTTTGGGACACACATGGGTCGTATTGTTGTTGGACTATTTGTTTAAATTTACAATTTTGTACTCAGTCATATCTATCACTTGCATATCGTATCTCAGTGTCTGTTGTCAGTCATTGATACTTCATATCATCATGTCGGGTTGATTCTTCATGTTATTGAGAGCCCGAGAGACTGGAGATTTTGAGTGATAGTTATTTTTATTTATTTATGCCTTGGAACTGGCTATTATAGCGCTTGGGCTGAAGGGGTCCCTCCGGAGTCAGCACCCCCACAGTGAGCGCAGTTGATATATATATATATATATATATATATATATATATATATATATATATATATATATATATATATATATATATATATATATATATTGAGGGATGGATCTTCCCTAGGCATGGACGCGGTTGATTTATATTGAGGGATGAATCTTTCCTGGACATGGATCTTGTCCGAATCATTGATATTTGGGGATGGATCTTCCCCTGGGCTGGATTGGCCTTATACAGTACTGAGTGACTGACTATCAGTTGATGGATATACATATATATATTTGGGATGGATCTTCCCTGGGCTGGATTGGCCATATATAATACTGAGTGATTGAGTATTTTAGATTGTGAGTACACGGAGTTTTCATTAAAGTGCATCACATACAGTATGTACATTGACATGTAGATACAGAGATGTCATATTCCTCGTATTGTTTAGAATTGATCTGTTTTATTTGTACTGAAAGTAACTGTTGAACTTGAAAGCATGCCTACATTTATGTATTGTTATTATTTATACTGGACTGTACCTGAGGAGCTCGTCACTACATTCATCCCAGAGGTTAGTTTTGTTACTTATTACGTTGGTTGTACTCACACTACACATTGCACCTTGTGTACAGATCCAGGTACTTCCGGATACGGCGGTTGCCAGATTTGAGGATTTATCTGTTGAAGACTATCAAGGTAGTTGCTTGGTGCCCGGTAACCTTGTCTCTCTTTCCTTCAGTTATTGTACTGTTCTATACATTTCAGACCTTCGCGATGCACAATGGCCCTCACCATTCATGAACGTGTCCCTTGCTTAGCGAACGTGAAGATCAAATTCTCGCCTGCCCCGGTTCCCCTTTAAGAATGCGAGACCTCTCTCGCGAACGCAAAGAAGGAAACCAGAGCTGGACCATAAATTCTTCAGTTGTTCTCCAAATCCAGAATTAATCTGTTAACCTTGCGAAACTCACTCGAGTCCCCCGGGACCTCAACCAAATACTCTAAAAATTTGTAATACATCATACGAACTTAGTCGAAACCTCAAAACAGATCAAACAACGCTAAAACCACGAATCATATCCCAATTCAAGCTAAACAAAACTAACGAATTCTAACTTCTACTCTCGATGCCGAAACATATCAATTCAATTTCGATTGACCTCAAATTTTGCACACAAGTCATAAATGACATAACGGAGCTATGAAAATTTTCAGAATCGGATTCCGACTCTGATATCAAAAAGTCAACTCTCTGGTCAAACTTCCAAACTTAAATTTTTATTTTAGCTATTTCAAGCCTAATTTAGCTACTGACTTCCAAATAATTTTACGGACACACTCCTAAGTCGAAAATCACCATACACAGCTATTGGATTAATAAAAACTCTATTCCGTGTTCGTTTACACATAAGTCAATATACGGTTAACCTTTTCAAATTAAGTTTTCACCTTTGAGACTAAATATCTCAATTCATTCCGAAATCTCTCCGGACTCGAATGGACTGTTCCGGCATGTCATAACATAGCTATAAAGTACATAAAGAGTAGTAAATGGGGGAATGGGGCTACAACTCTTAAAATGACCGGTTGGGTCATTACACAACATAGTATCAAAGCACTACATTCATGTAGGTCTCATAAGTTATGAGCATGCCTAATAGAGTATTGAGAATTGGTATGGAGACGTATGTACTTATCTTCGAGAGGCTTTAGGGATTTAGGAAACTTACTTTATTCATCTCCTATCGTGTCGTTGATGTAGTACTAAGTATCTTTCTCTTATTCTCTTATAAATGATGAGAACGCGCTCTACGGAGGTTCCAAACCAGGGAAGAGTTGCTCTCCTTATTGTTAGTGGCCGAGGAAAAGGTCGAGGGAGGGATCCTGCCCTTGGTAGGGTGCGAGGTGCCTGCCGCAGAGCCAGCTCTTATGAATTTCAAGTCCGCACTAGGATTCAAGGAGGTCATAGGCCGTATGATGTGGTTCATGGATACCATGACTCATGCCGATTTATTCCCGGCAGACCCAACCATATCTCAGGCGGGAGGGGGAGCACAGATCCTTATCGCGTAGGCTCATGGGAATGCAGCAGTGGTATATCAAACCCATGGTGCACTACCTGTGGGTGGAGTCCAACCAGTGGCAACAGCTACACCTGAGCCAAAACAAGTTGCGGCCGGCAAGCCGCAGAAGCTATTGGTTAAATGGACCAGGTTACATCCTCCTATCATTGTGGGAGAGCGACATGAGGATCCCAAGGACTTCATTGATCGATGCAGGGATAGACTGCACAACATGACGATATTGGAGTCCCATGGGGTAGACTTTGCTACCTTTCGGCTAAAGGGTAGGGCCCGTAGATGGTGGCAGTCCTATCATCTTGGCAGACCAATAGATTATCCTCCCATGACTTAGGACTGTTTCACCCGTATCTTCCTGGATAGGTATATTCCACCATCCTAGAGGGAAGAGTTGGGGTTCCAGTTCGAGCAACTCCAATAGGGTTAGATATTAGTGACAGATTGTGAGGCAAGGTTCTATAAGTTTTCTTGCCATGCAATTATGATATTACCTACTGATCTAGAGAGAGTGTGGAGGTTTGTTGCCGATTCGCACACTGGTATTCAGGCCACTATGGCCCAAGAGGTTGAGATGGTGACTTCTTTTGAGCTGGTTGTAGAGATAGCCCGGAGGATTGAGGGTGTGCGTCAGCGTAGCCGAGAGCAGGTTATGAGAGATAAGTGGTTTAGATATTCTAGAGAGTTTAGAGTTGCCCCGTGTGGGGGTAGAGGTCAATTCATGAGAGGCCAGTCTAGCAGACCCCCATACCCAGCACCACCACTTCCTCGGGGTGCTCTAGTGTGACCTTAATTCAGTGTTATGCCAGATAGTTCTTACCGCCCACCAACTATTCAGGGTTCTTCCAGTGGGTATTCAGGTCATCAGGGCCAGACTTCAGGTCAGCAATCCATCATACCGAGGGTTGTTTCAAGTGCGAAGATTTTAGTCATATGCAGAGATTTTTCCCCAGGCTATAGGGTAGGCAAGTGCAGCAGGGTCAGCTGCCCATGATTACTGCACTAGTTGTTCCACCGACCGTCCGACCGCCCAGAGGTGGAGGGCAGATGGGAAGGGGCCGTCCTAGAGGTGGAGGCCAGTAAGGTGGCGCTCCAACTCGGTTCTATGCTTTTCTAGACATACCAGATGTAGAGGACTCAAATGCCGTGATCACAAGTATTATTTATGTCTACGGCAAAGATGCCTCTGCATTATTTGATCCAGGGTATACATATTCCTATGTGTCATCTCTATTTGCTCATTTCCTGGGTGTTTCTTGTGCACCCTTGGGTACTCTTGTTTATGTGTCCACTCCTGTGGGCGATTCTGTTGTTGTGGATCGAATCTACCAGTCCTACATTGGTTACAAAACTAGAGCAGATCTTTTGCTGCTTGATATGACCGACTTTGAGATCATCCTGGGCATGGATTGGTTATCTCCGTATCACGCCATCATAGATTGCCATGCCAAGACTGTTACCTTGGCGATGCCAGAGTTGCCTAGATTAGAATGGAACAGTTCGTTTGCGAGTGCATCTAGTCAGGTTGTTTCCTTTCTGAAGGCCCGACACATGGTCGAGAAGTATTTTTTGGCTTATTTTACCTACGTTCGGGACACTACTGCGGAGACTCTGGTGATTGATTCAGTGCCCGTAGTCCAAAAGTTTTCCGATGTGTTGCCTTTTAATCTTCTAGGTATGTCACCCGATCATGATATTATTTTCTATATTGACTTGGCTCCAGGTACCCAGCCTATATCTATCCCACTGTATCACATGGCTCCGAAAGAGTTAAAGGAGTTAAAAGTGCAGCTTGAGGAACTACTAGCCTAAGGGTTCATCAGACCCAGTGTGTCGCCTTGGGGCGCACCTGTATTATTTGTGAAGAAGAAGGATGGGACAATGCAGATGTGTATTGATTATCGCCAATTAAACAAAGTTACATTTAAGAACAACTAGTTGTTGTCGTGTATTGATGATCTATTTGACCAGTTGTAGGGTGCTAGGGTGTTCTCTAAGCTCGTCTTGAGATCGGGGTACCATCAATTGAAGATTCAGGGTTCGGATGTTCCGATGACTGCTTTGCTGACTAGATATGGTCATTATGAGTTTCTAGTAATGTCCTTCGATTTGACTAATGCCCCGGCGGCATTTATAGATTTGATGAACAGGGTGTTCAGGTTATATATTGATTCGTTTGTCATTGTCTTCATTGATGACATTTTGATCTACTCGCTCAGTAAGGAGGAGTACGAGCAGCATATGAGAGTGGTGCTTCAGACCTTGCGGGAACAAAACCTATATGCTAAGTTCTCTAAGTGTGAGTGTTTTCTAGACTCTATAATTATTTTGTGAATTATTGTATCAGGCGAGGGTATTAAAGTTGAACCCAAAAAGATCGACATAGTTTAGAGCTCATACATGTATACTTGTTTATTTGCTCGTGTATGTTATGATTGGACTGGGTGCATCTGACCGCGCCAGACAGATTGTGTGTGTTACGCATGTGACCACGCCGGGCGGATTGTGTTGTTATGCATGTGACCATGTCGGGCGAATTGTATTGTTATGCCTGTGACCACATTGGGCGATAAATATTGTTATGCTTGTGATCTCGTCGGGCGGATTATACTATAATGCATGTTGCCACGCAGGGCAGATTATGATATTGAGCTTGTGACTACGTCGGGGTGGTAGCATGGTGAATTGGTCGTGCTTGCGTGTGAATATGGATCTATACCCCTAGGGTCACCCTATCATATTTCTCTCTTGATGGTGTACACGTAGTTATTGAGAATACTGATCAGTGGTTTGGAACGGACATGAAAAAGTTGAGGAAATCTGGCCAATATTTTGTTGGATTTTTCATTTCATCTTTACTTGCAATTTCTTTGATCATTTATCTGATTTAACTGCATATCATCTCTATATGTCAAGATATTGACTAAGCAAGGTATTTGATAATTTGTACACATACACACACATATGTTTTCTTACTGAACTTTATGACTTGATTCAAATATTGTTCTGTACCAGGTCAAAAGATGAAACTACACATGTGATAACTAGTATCATTAATAATTTGTGCATCTCTTACCTTGCCGTATTTATTTACGATATTTATTGAGTACATTGGGTTGGTTGTACTCGTACTACACTCTGCATTTAATTGTGCAGGTCCAGGTGTGGGGACCAGTTATCAGCCGTAGGCTTGCTTGTTGGACTATCTGCTAAAGGCGGGGTAGAGCTGCATCCTTGGTCGCAGTTTGACTTGTCCTTTCCTTTCATAATTTTGTTATAGTCCAGACAGTGTATTGATTGTTCAGTTTCAGACTTGTATTCCATTGTAGAAAGTCGTGACTCCGTACTTACCAGTTTCAGGGGATTTACTTTGTATTAGCAGTTTTATTGTATTTTGAACTCACACATATGCTATTTCTATAAATTTTGTTATTTTGTTGCCTTTATTATCATGTTTTGGCTTGCCTAGCCGGTGTGTTAGGCGTCATCGCGACGGGTAAGGATTTTGGGTCATGACAATTAGATTACTATTTACTTCTTAATTCTTCAATTAGTTTTAAATCTATTTTAGATATTTATTTTGGTAAAGGGATATCATTTAATATTTTTAACTAGAACTGGGTTGTAGAGCATAAACATGTCTTTGAGAAAATAAAACCAAAGCTCTCAACATGTCTTACAATACATTGGGGAACAAATTATTTATTTGGTTCGACCGGATTGAAGCAAAACCATATAATCAACTATGGATGATCTTATTCTTTGGGCATTTTCTTGGCATTCTTCAATGATCCAAATGAATACACATACATAAACCAAGCGAGAAGCAGATGAAGAATACAATTGTGTAGGCCGAGCTAACGACATTTCACCATTTCAAGCAAAACATCAAAGTTCTTCATCGTTTCTATGATTTATTGGAACTAAATATAAATCTTGTTGTTTCGCTGCACTTAATCCATGTGATTCAGTCATATCCAAATCTTTTGGATTAGTTCCATATGGGAGTTCCCATTCAAAATGGTGGAGTAACTGCGCCAATGCATGTCGAACATTAGCTAAACCAAATTGCATTCCCGGACAAGCCCTTCTTCCTGCACCAAATGGAATAAACTCAAAGAACTTTCCCATATAGTCAATAAGAGAATTCTCAAATCTCTCTGGTATAAAACATTCAGGATCATTCCAACTTTCTGGATCTCTCGCAAGTGCCCATGCATTGACTAGCACTCTAGTCCTAAGAGGTATGGTGTATCCATCAATATCTGTTTGCTCCCTACATTCCCTGGGCAGAAGAGGAACTGGAGTATGAAGCCTTAATGTCTCCTTAATCACTAAGTCTAGATATGTCAACTTTTCAAGATCTTCTTCATCATTTCTTTTTCCCTTAAAGACTTGTCTCACTTCACTTTGAGCCTTAGCCATAATATTTGGGTTCTTCATCATTTCCGACAATGCCCAAATAATTGTAGTAGATGAAGTTTCACTTCCAGCAATAAAGATGTCCTACAATCAACAAACAAATAAAATAAAGTCAATAAAACACAACTCAATAAAATTTGGGTACTAAAATATTGAAGAGAAATCTTAAAGGGGTTTAGAGCTATATAAACTTCCAACTTTGAGTATGTAAGAATTAGTGGGTCGCGACCTATACAACTTTATATTTTTCCCTCAGACAAGTAATTTACTGCAACTATCTTGTGTTGTTAGGAATTATTAGTAAGAATTAGAAGAGATCAAACAGGCATAACTAACAGTTACTAATACCACTCGGGCATACCTCACAATCACCCGTGCCACTCGTGCATTCCTCACAATCACTCATGCATCCCAGTCACTCAGCACTCGGGACTCGCACTCAGTAGGTACTTGCGCTCACTAGGGGTGTGTACAGACTCCGGCGGGGCTCCTTCAGCCCAAGCGCTATATCAACCCAAATCATGGCATAAATCACTCAGGCCCTCAGCCTATATCAAACATGCTGCGGCGTGTAGCCCGATCTCATAAATATCCTCACAAATCAGGCCTTCGGCCTCACTCAGTCATAAACCTCTCAAGCCACTCGGGCATTTTAGTGAAAACAGGGTATTCAACCCAAAACAACATTTATATGCATTAAATCAAAACATTTATATGCATCAAATAGACTATCAATCGAAAACAGTGAGAGGATAGTAAGAAAAGGCCCAAGGTCCACACAACACTGGCACAAGGCCCAAAACATGGCATTCAACCCAATTTACATTAACTCTTTCTAAAACATATAAGTATCATATAGTTTCAACAAAAAATATGTAACTTTACAGTTGCTACGGGACGGACCAAGTCACAATCTCCAACAGTGCACACCTACACGCCCGTCATCTAGCCCGTGCGTCACCTCGAAATAGTAGAATGATGCAAAAATCTGAGGTTTCATACCCTCAGGACTGGATTTACGATCATTACTTACCTTAAACCGATCAAGTCCCTACTCCGCAGTGCTCTTGCCCGAATCTATTCACAATCAGTACAATACCATCCATATATGCTAATGGAATGAATTCCACAAGAAAAACTATCAAATTAGCCCAAAACCCGAAATTGGCTCAAACCCGGCTCCTCGGCCCACATCTCAGAATCGGGTAAAAGTCACAAATTACGAATACCCATTCACTCACGAGTCCAACCATACTAGTTTCACTCAAATCCGACTTCGAATCGACATTCAAATCCCAAAATTTTATTTTATGAAGTTTCTACAATTTTTCCCAAATTTCACCTCAAAGTACTAATCAGATGATGACATCATTGATATATTCATGTATATTCCAAGCACCAGAACAATACCTGAGTTTCGGAAATGCCCGGACTCGCTCAAACTCACCCCGAAACACACCCGAGGCCCTCGGGACCTAAACCAAACCTACCAACCAATCCTAAAACACCATACGAACTTAGTCGAACCTTCGAATCACTCAAAACAACATAAAAATCACCAAATTACCCTCGGATTCAAGCCTAAGAACTTCTAAACTTACGAATTTCACACCCGATGCCGAAACCCAGCAAACCACGTCTGAATGACCTCAAATTTAGCACACATGTCACAAATGACACTACAAACCTACTCCAACTTCCAGAATTCCATTCCGACCCCGATATCAAAATTTTCCATTGCCGACCGAAATCGCCGAATTTCCAACTTTCGCCAATTCAAGCTTAATTCCACTACGGACCACCAAATCACATTCCGGACGCGCTCCTAAGTCCAAAATACCTAACGAAGCTAATGGAACCATCAGAATTCCAATCCGAGGTCAAATGCTAAAAATCCAAACTTGGTCAACTCACACAATTTAAAGCTTCAACAATGAAATTCTTTCTTCCAATTTGATTCTGAAATACCTGCAAAACCAAAAACGATGATTCACACAAGTCAAAGTATATCATACGGAGCTACTCATGCCATCAAACAACCAAGCGAAGTGCAAATGTTCAAAACGACCTGTCGGGTCGTTACATCCTCCCCCACTTAAATATACGTTCGTCCTCGAACGTGCCCAAAGTTGTTCCAAAAGCCATCAAATCACTGTGTAACATTCCCATGCACATACCCAGGGGTGATCCCACGTCACCCTATCCCATACAGGTCCGATCGCACATCATAACTGAAATTTCTCTCGAATTAACTTTCCAACATCCGAAATTTCCAATAAGATCAGAAGTTCGCATCTACATAACGCATAAGTCTGAACAAGCTGTACCAAAAGCCGTAACCATAACTTAAATAATCAAATTCATGTTTCTCTGTTTTTCTTATATTGTCCCATTCCTATGCCAAATTGCTACGTGTTATACTAGTGTTGTTCAATTTATCGCTCTTATCATGTTTACGGATTTTCTGGTGATAATTGAGTTTTTATTTCAAAGTTAAGATTAATATTATGGAACCAAATGTTGAAATAAGTTTTGTACTTGTTATTCTATCTCCCTGTTATTATTTATGCATTGCATTATGGTAAGGGAGAGTGCTAATGCACGAAGGGTGATGCCGTGCTATATTGTGAGTGTTAATGCACGAAGGGTGATGTCGTGCCATATTGTGAGTGTTAATGCACGAAGGGTCATGCCGTGCCATATTGTGAGTGTTAATGCACGAAGGGTGATGCCGTGTCATATTGTGAGTGTTAATGCACGAAGGGTGATGCCGTGCCATGATATGAGAATTAATGCACAAAGGGTGATGTCGTGCCGTTTCTATTAATTTTATGGTGAGATTGAGAGTAAAAGCACGAAGGGTGATGCCGTGTATTTTTCCTTACTGTATTCACTATTCCTGTTGATTCATGGTATATTGACTGCTCCGGTGATCATTCTGTTATAGTTCTTTATCTGGTATTCCCCTCAGTATGTTCCCCTCCTGACATTTCCTGTTTAGTTCTTCATTTCTGTTATTTGCAAATACACTGTTAAATTCTACAGGTTGATTTGTATGTGCCTTGCCTTATCCTCGTCACTACTTCATCGAGGTTAGGCTCGACACTTACCAGTATATGGGGTCGGTTTTACTGATACTGCACTCTGCACTTTTTGTGTAGATTTTGATACCGGTTCGGGTTGATCGAGATTATGCTATTGGTCCGCTGTCCGGAGACTCAAGGTAGATCTGTCGGCGTTCACAGACCTTGAAGTCGCTGTCTATCTTTTTTGTTCTACTGTTTCTTTCATTCAGACAATTATATTTCTTTCATTCAGAATATTGTATTTCTTTCAGACTATTACTTGTAGTAAATTCTAGAATGCTCGTGGATTGTGACTCCAGATCCAAGTGGTAGTAATTAAGGCAGTTTTTATATTATTCCACACTTATTATATTTTATCTTAGCTAATTATTGTTATTGACTGAATGGAAAATATGGATTTGGTCTAATGATTCTCTAACGTTGGCTTGCCTAGCAAGTGAAATGTTAGGCGCCATCACGGTCCCGACGGTGGGAATTTCCGGTCGTGAAAACAACCTAGTTTGTCCTTTTTCATCATCAAATCTGAGTCACAATACGACACAGTGATACTGTCCAGAATTTCTGTTTCAAACATTTTCGGTAATTTTCACCAATATCATGTTTAGTTTGACATGTTAAATCACTGAACTTATATAGATATTTGATTATGTATTTAAGGTATATATACCCTTGTAAAATCTAAGGGGAAGTATTTAAGGAAGTGGACACATTTGGTTTGTCTATGGCATAGACAATTAGAACGTCCTCAAGTTGTGGTTGAAGTGTATTGTGGTAAAACACCAAGGTTTGTGTATAAACTTTGTACTCTTTTTACTTGCTGGAATATTTTGAAATAACCTGATATTTTGTTTTTCATGTCTTCAATTAATAGCATTATATTCGTGTTATATTAAGTATTGCAAGATATTTTCTAAATCGCCCACTCGTACGGATTGTTTGATCATTTTGCATTCTTGTTGGGACATTATCCTTCTTGTGGCAGTGACCTTGTCACTCATCTTGGCATGCTTCTTGATTTGGATCTTTTGCCATCGTGACTTTGGATTTGTACTTCGTCTTAAATAATGGAACTTGTCCATGTTAAGTACGAATTAGGAAGCCATTTTTAATATGGTTCTTGATTCTTTTGACTATTGGGTTTTGACCCTACTTGATTTGGGGTTTCGGCCCATTTTGATATCTAATTTTGCTTAGTGTGATGGCATGACGTACACATTGTGCGAAAAATGGATATTTGATAAACTCTCTTGGATTGATAGTATATGCTTTCTCAACTCTTGAATCTTGAACATTGTTATTGATATTTGGAAACACTTCAAGAGTTGATATTTGATACTTTTGATATATTTGTTCACTTGTGTTAAATTATGTTTCATTTGAACTACCTATGATTGAAAATGGGAATTGGAGAAGTTAATGGCTCCAAGCCTAAAGTTTATACGACACTAAGGTTTATGATTAGCGATAGTTGTTTTCTATCGTAGGTAATGTACGGGATAACATTTGAATACGGCCTTATGAAGTAGTCTTTTTGGGAGCACTTATGGAGATCACATTTGCATATGCACCATGATTTTGTACAGTTTTGGGACATGTACATGATATATATGTCACACTTATGTATGTTATTAGGAGGCTTGTTGACCAAAATCTTGTAACTTGAATTTGGTAACTTATTTTGCTGTTTTAGGGTCTGTTAATAACTCAAGTCTTGTAATATGCTGAATTTACACTTTGTCTTGTAAATATGTACAAAGGAGAAAACTAATTTTCCTTTTTATACCCGACAGTTTGAAATTTATGTACAATATAAACGTGCAGTGATGTTGAATGAAATTATAATTTTGTTAGAAAGTTGCTTTAAAGTGTTGACTATTCAAAAAAAAGGGTTATATCATCTTATGCTGATATTTTGACATTGTATTTCATTTTAAGAAAAAATGAAATGAAGAGTATTTTCAAAAATAAAAATATTGCACTTTGAACCTCACCACATGGACCTATTTCTGCTACTAAATTATTCTGAATATTTTTTGTAATTAATATCTTTTTTATGTTGTAAGTAGTAAATTATATTTGTTTCGTAAGTAGCACCCTCCCAAAGGGGTTGCTACAAGTTTTGGTATCAGAGCCTAGGTTTGTGATTCTAGGATTTTTGTTGTCATCGTACCTAATATTTTTGATATTTTCTTTCTGAAAAATGACTTGGAGATTATAAATTTTTTCATACTTGTTTAATTTAATTTGATGTATTCCTTACGCATATGCATCATGTACATGTCCCTAATGCAGTGTGATCTTATCTTTTATAGGAATTTAATATGGTCTCTTCTTCAAATTGAGCTATAGAATCCGTTGATGAAAGTCAGGCCCATTATAATGCTCCACCTCAGCTCCAGGAAGGAGATGAGGTATCTTTGCCAAACCTAAATTATTTTCGTGTTAGTAAAAATGAAGTGGTCAATAATCCAAGAGCAATGAGTCATAATACTCCTATTATGACTCCTCCATTTTAGCAGATGGCTGAGTTCTTTCGTCACTTGGCTAGGACAATGTCAGAACCTAGTGAAATGAATTTTGGAAGATGATGAAAATGGGTGGAGTTGAATTTGAAGGAATTACTGATCCCATGGTAGCTGAATAATGGCTCGAGCGCATGGAGAGGGTCTTTGAACAACTAAAGTGTACTAATGTTGACAAATTTAAGTATGATATCTCTCTTTTACAAAAAAGATGCCTATGATTGGTGGGTAAGTGTACCAAATGCAAAAGCAAAATCTCCGGTGCTGACTTGGGATGACTTTGTGAAAGCATTTGGGGCGAAATATGCCTCCCCCCCCCCCGTCTATTGTGATGCTAAGAAAAAAGAGTTTCTAAATTTAGGACAAGGGAGTATGTCCATTGTAGAGTATCAACAAAAATTTCTCAGTCTTTCTCACTATGCTGGAGGTATTATTGATGGTGAAAGAGACAAGTGCAGAAGATTTGAGGAAGGTTTGAATGGTTACATTCTAAAATCTGTGGCAATCTTGCAACTTGAGGTTTTTTCCAAACTAATTTCAGCTGCTCTTACTTGGGAAAGAATTGACAGGGAAGAAGCTAGTAGGAGAGAATATAGGTTTAGGAAGGGTAATTCAGATTATGGCGGTCCATCCAAGAAGGGAAAGTTTGATTATTCAAAGACTGAAAGTTCAGAGAAGTCATCATATCATAAGCAGAATAATCCAAATTTCTCTGCTGCTAGTACTCCAAGTTATGGCCAAGGCAAAACTTATACACCTAGTTGTGCACAGTGCGGAAGGAATCACTATGGTGCCTGCAGAAGAGCTTCTAGTGCTTGTTTTAATTGTGGAAGTATGGATCATAAAGTGAAGTATTGGCCTAATACTAATCCTCTTTCTTATACACATACAGAGGGCTCAGTTTAAAAGCCTATCATTACTCATTCTCAAGCTAATATCGATGCAAGACCTAGAAATATGAAAGCAGCGGGTTCGGGTGGAGCTAACCAGGCTAGTGGGTCGAGATCTACTGCACGAGTCTATTCTATGAGACAGAAGAATGACCCAGATGGCCCGGACATGGTTGTTGGTAAATTTCACTTATTTGGCATATCTGTTGTTACATTATTTGATTCTGGATCTTCACTCTTATGTTTGCTCATCACTTGCATTTTCTGATACTGTTAAATCTGTGAGACTTGACTTTGACGCGCTGGTCACGAGTCCATTAGGTCATCAGGCTGTTGTTAACAGGATTTACCGAGATTGTCCATTCATGATTCAAAATCTGGTCTTCCCTGCAGACTTGCTTGAAATGCCCTTCCAAGACTATAATGTTATTGTTGGTATGGATTGGCTCTATAGGCACCATGCATTGGTTGATTGTAGGTTGAAGCAAGTGACTTTTAGAACTCTTTCATACTCACACATAGTAGTTCAATGAGAAAGATCATTGACATCTAGTATTATTTCTGCGGTCTTGGCAAGGAAGATGATTTGTCAAGGTTGTGCTACCTATGTTTCTCATATAGTCGATTCACGACTGGGGAGTCCAAGTCTTAAGGACATACCAACCGTGTGCAACTTTCCTGATGTATTTCTTGATGATCTTCCTGGGTTGCCTCCAAAAAGGGAGATTGAATTTCCTATAGCGCTTGTCCCTGGAACTACTCCTATTTCTATCACTCCTTATAGAATGGCTCCAACTCAATTAAAAGAGTTGAAGGCTCAATTGCAAAAACTTCTTGAGAAATGTTTTATCTGTCTCAGTATTTCGCCTTGGGGAGCTCTTGTTTTATTTGTGAAAAAGAAAGATGGCACTCTTAGGCTTGCATTAATTACTGATAGCTGAACAAGGTAACAATCAAGAACAAATACCCACTGCCTAGAATCGATGACTTGTTTGACCAACTGAAGGGTGCCAGCTTGTTCTCAAAAATTAACTTGAGGATATTATCAGTTGCGTGTGAGGGAGCAAGATATTCCTAAAACTGCTTTTAGGACTAGGTATGGCCATTATGAATTTTTGGTAATGCCATTTGGTTTGACAAATGCTCCTGCTTCATTTATAGATCTAATGAACCGTGTATTCAAGACTTACCTTGATCAATTTATGGTGGTCTTTATTGATGACATTTTAGTCTATTCCAAGAATAGAGGAGATCATGATAAGCATCTCCGGATTGTCATGCAAATTCTGAAAGAGAGGCAACTCTACGCGAAGCTTTCCAAATGTGAATTTTGGCTGAGTGAAGTGGCATTTTTGGGGTATATTGTATCAGTTGAAGGTGTGAAGGTTGATCCTAGTAAGATTCAAGCTATTGTTGATTGGAAAAACTCCTAAAACTCCAACTGAGGTCAGAAGTTTCTTGGGTTTAGCAGGATACTATAGGAGGTTCGTGAAGGGCTTCTCTATTATAGCTTCTCATGTGACCAAACTTTTGGGGAAAGACGCCAAATTTGTGTGGGATGACAAGTGTCAAGAGAGCTTTGAAAATCTCAAATCCTTGTTGACACAAGTTCCAATACTTTATTTTCCAGATGAAGGGAAAGATTATATGGTATACAGTGATGCATCTCACCGTGGCTTGGGTTGTGTTTTGATGCAAGAAGGGAAAGTAATTGCGTATGCCTCTCGAAAGTTGAAATCTCTTAAGTTGAATTATCCCACTCACGATCTTGAACTTGATGCCATTGTTTTTGCCTTAAATATTTGTCACGACCCAACTGGAGGGTCATGACTAGCACCCGGGCCATACTTGCCGAGCACCAACGTACATTTTATCTAACCTTCCTTATTATCTTTAAGGGCCGACAAGACCAATATAAATGAAAGACATGGATCATGAACATCCAACAATGAAAGATAATGTCATGAACATACGTAACATGGGACGACAAGACTGTCAAGAAACTATATATAAGGTACGAGCTACCATGGTGCCATGAAAGACTATACAACAAAAATCAGCCGACAAGGCATTCCAAACCATACATGAGTCGACACCTGTCTATGAGCCTCTAAAAGAACATAAGTGCTACAACATTGCCGGAACAGGGCCCCGACATACCCATAATGTCTATAACAAAAATGCATACCAAGACCACGGCAAGTCCGGAGAAAGGATCTTGCCAATAACGCTGAACCGGATAGCCTACTGTGATGGGGGAGCTGCGTCTACCCGTCTATCAGGACCTGCAGCACGACATGCAGCATCCACAAATAAAAAGGACGTTAGTACGAATAAAGTACTGAGTATGTAAGGCAGAATAGCATAAGTAAGAACAATAATGTAAACAGTGATAGGGAATATACAACCTATGACATCTGGGTACCTCTGAGGGCTACTGACATGAAATACATGATACATACATATATATATACATAAACGTTTAAAACATATGCCTTTGTGGGCATCATCATCATCATATCGTACCCGGCCATAATAGGCTCGGTAAAACGTACCCGGCCATCATAGGGCTCGGTAGAATCGTACCCGGCCACGTGGAGCTCGGTAAAACCCAACTGATCAGTGGTTGCACAATAGGTGCCATACCCGGCCAACTATAGCGTGGCTCGGTAGAGTAAAATAGATACATATATATGATGCATGCTGGACTCATTGGAATCACATTTTGAACCTTTCAGAGTGACGTAAGGTCGGTATCCTTCGTACACGTTATTAGGATTAACTCTTCATCAAGAATCTTATAAGAATCAGGAACTACCAACAACATTGATAATATAAGAATAAGAGAAGTAACATCAATATCAATCGTTTCATAAGAAGGGCAGCAATGTAAGTACTGCTAGCTTCTAAGAGTAGAGTATCTTTGGGAGCTCGTTCATTACATTATGTACAATTGGAGTCGTGCAAAAGAATGAAGGGGATAGACTCACATACCTTGTATATACTGCCCAACCTCAAGCTATGCAAATATCACGACTCCTTAGTCTACAATAAGACAAATGACACTATCATTATCGTTTAAGCGTCGTAACTATTATGTATCGACCACAACCTATTTTACGATGAAACGGACAGCACCTCCCCTATTTATATGACTTCCCACAAGTCAATACAATCACCAAACAGCCCAAACAACATCATTAATAATCATATTGAGCCTCCAAAACAGTCCACCAACCAACAACATTACTACCAAGCTTTTCGATATATATTTCACAAGTTCTAGCTTCAACGACTTAGCTGCAACTTGGATAATCTTAAATATATATAAGTAAGAGGTTCCTCACCTTTAAACAGAAAGAACAACTCCAATTTGACCTTAATTTTCCACGAAATATCCCTTCAATTCTGCCACAAGAACAAGGAAGCGAAACTAGCAATTACTTCGGGTTTTTCGGCACTAGAATTACTTTAGAAGACTTGAAATCACCTAGGGTTGATATTAAAAACTTAAAGGTGTATTTACAGAACATAAAGCACTTAAAACAACCTCCCACACGAGCTGGAACAACACAAAAATCAGCAACAACAAGAAAAACAAGAAACTTACTAGCACCACGGGATTCCCGACATTTGATTTGTGTTGTTTGCCCTTTGTTTGGGTCTTGGATCATGAGAGAACCTTGAGAGAATGTTTTTAGGGTTATAAGGTCTGAATATACTGAAAAATAATGACTTAAAACGGGGTTGAGTTATCTTATATATGTCCAAATGTCTTAAACCGCCTTTGTGGGCCCCATAGAGAGCAGCTTGGCGCAGTCTCGCGAAAACGCGAATATCTCTCTATTCCGAGATCGTATCGACGAACGGTTTAATGCGTTGGAAACTAGACTCATAGATCTTCAATTTGATAGGTAGATCACCCCATAATTCCAAGGACATTGGGAGTAAAATGCAGTAACATTTGACCTAAAGTTTAAGTAAAATTATAAACCTAAGTTGCGACAACTTTTATCGACTTTTATTTCATAACTCGCTTGACTTCAAGACTTATGATGCGGATATTATATGATTCAAATACATTAAAACAAGACCTCTTGGGACAGTTAATCACCTCTAGTGTTATCCGAAAATACGGGTTACAACATCCTTGATTAGCTTAACTTCAAATACTTGTTAACCACTCTTATACACCCTTGTATCGTTTAAGACCAATAGGATTAACTTATTATCATCTCAAAGATAATCTCTTCTTGGATTTACGTCGACTACCTTACGGCGTGATCTATGATATGCGAATTTGGGTTGTAACATCCTCTCCCCCTTAGGAACATTCGTCCTCGAATGTAAGGGTTTATGGGGTGTCTAACTCATCGTGGATTCCGACGGAGATTTCCGGCTGAGTTTCCCCCATAAAATGGACACTAGCCAAACTTGCAAGCAGTTAAACCCAACCTATGGCCATACAAGACTATACAAAGCATTATGGATATGTACATTATCTGCATATCACCATTTTGTATTTAAAAAAAGAGTATTCACAAGCTATTGCTTACCTCATAGAGCCGTTTCACCTTATAATGCGTCCTTCTTTCCCCCGGTATCCTCGTTATTTTCACTCTGGAATAGGTAAGGGTATTTAGACTTCATCTTCTCTTCTGCTTCCCATGTCATTTCTTCTATATTCTTGTTCCTCCATAATACTTTCACGGAAGCTACATCCTTTGTTCTCAGCTTGCGGACTTGTCGATCTAATATAGCCACTGGCAGTTCATCATATGATAGATCCTTTGTAACTTGTACATCTTTGATAGGGATGACCCGAGAAGGGTCTCCAATACATTTCCTCAACATAGATACATGGAATACCGGGTGGACAAATTCCAATTCAGATGGCAATTCTAACTCGTAAGCAACCTGTCCAATTCGTCGAAGAATTTTGTACGGCCCAATATACCGTGGACTCAACTTACCCTTCTTCCCAAAAACACCCTTCATCGGCGAGATCTTCAGGAAAACCCAATCACCAACCTCAAATTCCAGATCACGACGTCGGACGTCGGAATAAGACTTTTTCCTGCTTTGTGCCGTCCTCAGTCGCTCTTGTATCACTTTCAACTTCTCAATGGCTTGGTGAATCAAATCTGGCCCATATAATTCTGTCTCACCGACTTCGAACCATCCAACTGGTGATCTACATTTCCTCCCGTACAGTGCCTCATACGGGGCCATTTTAATACTGTAATGATAGCTATTATTGTAGGCAAATTCTATAAGTGCCCGATAGTCATCCCAATTCCCCTTGAAATCTAGAACACATGCTCGTAGCATATCTTCAAGCATCTGGATGGTACGTTCAGCCTGTCCGTTAGTCTGCGGATGGAATGCAGTGCTGAGATTTACTTGTGTGCCTAAACCCTTCTGAAAAGACCTCCAAAAGTTAGCCGTAAATTGAGCTCCTCGGTCTGATATAATAGATACCGGCACACCATGAAGCCTAACAATCTCCTTGATATACAACTTCGCATAATCTTCAGCCGTGTAAGTTGTCTTAACAGGTAGAAAATGGGCAGATTTTGTAAGTCGATCGACTATCACCCAGATGGAGTCAAACTTATGATAAGAGCGAGGTAATCCAATAATGAAGTCCATATTAATCACCTCCCATTTGTAGGTCGGAATCTCTATATTCTGAATCAATCCACTGGGTTTCTGATGCTCGATCTTTACTTGTTGATAATTAGGACACTGGGCTACAAATTCTGAAATAGATTTCTTCATGTTATCCCACCAATACTGCTCCTTAACGTCATGATACATCTTTGTCGAGCCAGGATGGATAGAATATCGGGACTGGTGAATCTCAATCATAATCTTCTCTCGCAACCCTGCCACACTAGGCACACATAATCGGCCCTGGTATCTCAGTGTCCCATCTCCTCCGATCTTGAAAGCTGTAATCTTACACTGCTGAATTCCCTCTCTCAATCTTACTAAGGTAGGATCTTCATATTGCCGTGCTTTTACCTCGGCTACCAAAGATGATTCTGCTGTATTCTGTACAGTAACACCTCCGTCATCAGAGTCCAACAATCTGATTCTCATATTGGCCAGCTGGTGAAGCTCTTTGGTCAACCCTTGTCTACCTGCCTCAATATGTATTAAGCTTCCCATTGACTTACGGCTGAGAGCGTCTGCCACAACATTGGCTTTACCAGGATGGTACAATATCTCGACGTCATAGTCTTTCAGTAATTCAAGCCACCTACGCTGCCTCAAATTCAACTCCTTCTGCTTGAAGATGTATTGTAAACTTTTGTGATCTGTGTAGATGTCAATATGGACGCCGTATAAGTAGTGCCGCCATATCTTCAAAGCATATATTACTGCAGCCAATTCCAAATCATGAGTCGGGTAATTCTTTTCATGCTTCTTCAATTGTCGTGATGCATAAGCAATCACCTTCCCACGTTGCATCAATACGCACCCCAAACCTATACCTGAGGCATCACAATATACCACATAACCTTCTGTTCCTTCTGGGAGAGTGAGCACTGGCACAGATGTCAATCGATTCTTTAGCTCCTGAAAACTATGTTCACAAGAATCAGACCACTGGAACTTGGTAGCTTTCTGTGTTAACTTAGTCAATGGTGCTGATATAGAGGAAAACCCTTCTACAAACCGCCTATAATATCCTGCTAGCCCCAGGAAGCTGCGGACTTCTGACGGTGTTGTAGGTCTCGGCCAATTCTTCACTGCATCGATCTTCTGAGTGTCGACACTAATACCCTCATCAGATATCACATGGCCAAGGAATGCTACTGAGTTCAGCCAGAATTCACATTTAGAGAGCTTAGCATATAACTTATGATCCTGAAGGGTCTGTAATACTATCCGCAAGTGGCCCGCATGTTCCGCCTCCGAACGAGAATACACCAGAATGTCATCAATGAATACGATCACGAACACATCAAGATAGGGCCTGAATACACTATTCATGAGATCCATAAAAGCTGCTGGGGCATTTGTTAGCCCGAACGACATCACCAAGAACTCAAAATGCCCATATCTTGTCCGGAAGGCCGTCTTTGGAATATCCTTCTCCTTAACCCTCACCTGATGATACCCTGAACGCAAGTCAATCTTGGAGAAATACTTGGCACCCTGGAGTTGGTCAAATAGGTCATCAATTCTTGGAAGTGGATACTTGTTCTTTATTGTAAACTTATTCAACTGTCGATAATCGATACACATCCTTAACGACCCATCTTTCTTCCGCACGAACAAGACTGGTGCACCCCAAGGTGAAGTGCTAGGCCTAATGAAACCCTTATCCAGCAAGTCCTTCAACTGAACCTTCAACTCTCGCAACTCTGCCGGGGCCATCCTGTATGGAGGGATAGAGATCGGTTGAGTGTCAGGCAACGCATCAATGCTAAACTCAATCTCCCTTTCAGGAGGAAGGCCTGGGAGTTCATCTGGGAAAACATCTGGAAATTCATTGACCACGGGGATGGATTGTAGAGTAGGCGGCTTCGCCTCCACATCCCTAACACGAACAAGATGATAAATGTAACCTTTTGAGATCATCTTCCTTGCCTTAAGATAGGAAATAAACCTACCTTTCGGCATAGCAATGTTCCCCTTCCATTCAATGGTGGGTTCACCCGGAAACTGAAACCTAACCATCTTCGTACGACAGTCAACAGTTGCATAGCATGAGGCCAACCAGTCCATTCCCATTATCACATCGAAATCAACCATTTCTAACTCAAATAAATTTGCCGAGGTTTGACGACTACAAATCATCACAGTGCAACCTTTATATACCATTCTAGCAATCACAGAATCTCCTAACGGAGTGGATACCGCAAGTGGTTTACTTATCAATTCAGGTTCAATGCCAAACTTATTAGCCACAAAGGGTGTAACATATGATAAGGTAGATCCTGGATCAATTAGCGCATATACATCATAAGAAAACACAGACAATATACCTGTAACAACATCCGGAGACGATTCGAGATCTTGTCGACCTACTAGAGCATAGGTTCGATTTTGAGCACCACTCGAACTCGGCACTGAACCTCTACCTCTACCACGACCTGTCGACTGTTGAAAACCTTGTGCTGGAGGTCGAACTGATGAGGAAGAACCAGACACAGATCCAGTCGGTTGAGCCATACCACCACCTCCTCTGTTAGGACAATCCCGCATCATATGGCCACGCTGTCCGCAAGAATAGCACGCATCGGAACCTCGACGGCAAAGTCCAAAGTGGGCCTTGCCGCACTGATCACAACGAGGTGTTGGGGGTCTCGTCTGACTAGTATCTCTATGAAATTGTGAGCCTGATGCCCTCGAACTCTGACCTGAACCAAAATAGGTAAATCGATCATACCGAGGCCTCTGAAACTGTGGAGGAGCACTAGCTACAGGTGGCGCCGAACTCCTCGAAGATTGGGGCCTGATACTGCCTCTGAACTCATCAGAATACCCTGCAAATCTTGCCCTCTTATGCTGGCCCCTATCCTGCTCCCTATCTGCCCTTTGCTGGCGCTTACGATCCTCTAGGGTCTGGGCATAAGCCTGAATACGGGAAATATCCATGCCCTCTACCAAGGAGGCTGTTGTGCACTCATTTATCAGATGTGGTCCCAACCCGTTCACGAACAGATGCACCCTATCACTCATCTCTGACACCATATGGGGAGCATACCTTGCTAAAGAATCAAACTGTATACTATACTCTCGTACACTCATATTACCCTGTCGAAGGTTCAAGAACTTATCAGCTCTTGCTCGTCGTATCTCAACTGGTAAGTAGTGACGAAGAAAGGCCTCAGAAAATTCCTTCCACACGGCTAGAGGAGCGTTCGGACCCCTAGATCTCTCCCAACTATCATACCAGAAAACCGCTAAATCCCGTAACCGATAAGAAGCCAACTCTACTGCCTCCGTATCACTAGCATGCATAACCCGCAATGTACGATGAACCTGATCAATAAATGTTTGCGGGTCCTCCTTGGGGCTTGATCCGGTAAACACTGGAGGGTCTAGATTAATAAAATCACGAACTCCTGCACTAACCGGTTTATCAGCAGCACCGGTATTTTGCCTCTGAGCCTGAGCAGCTACTAAGCTACTCAACAACTGCACTGCACTGCGCATATCGTGGTCTGTAGTGCCAGACGGAGGAACTGGATGTACTGGGTGCCTCCTAATATCCTCTGGAGGAGACAGAGAGGTATGAGACGGCATCTCACTCTGAGGCTCACTTTGGCCTGCTATGGCTGGAGGCACCTGAATGTTACCCTCTCCTACAGCTGTATCAAGCCGTTTACTAATCGCTTGCTTCCTAGTCGAAGGCATCGTTAAAAGAAAACAAGGTGAATATTAGATATGAACACTTATGACTCAACTCTACGCACGATCTAGATTCAGGAAGAAGGTAACAACCCTAGATGTCACGTAGCCTCCTGATTATAAATGTGGCGCGCTACACATCCATAATCAAAACTCTACTAGACACGGCTCATAGACAACCCCTAGGATAGACTTGCTCTGATACCAAGTTTGTCACGACCCAACTGGAGGGTCATGACTAGCACCCGGGCCATACTTGCCGAGCACCAACGTACATTTTATCTAACCTTCCTTATTATCTTTAAGGGCCGACAAGACCAATATAAATGAAAGACATGGATCATGAACATCCAACAATGAAAGATAATGTCATGAACATACGTAACATGGGACGACAAGACTGTCAAGAAACTATATATAAGGTACGAGCTACCATGGTGCCATGAAAGACTATACAACAAAAATCAGCCGACAAGGCATTCCAAACCATACATGAGTCGACACCTGTCTATGAGCCTCTAAAAGAACATAAGTGCTACAACATTGCCGGAACAGGGCCCCGACATACCCATAATGTCTATAACAAAAATGCATACCAAGACCACGGCAAGTCCGGAGAAAGGATCTTGCCAATAACGCTGAACCGGATAGCCTACTGTGATGGGGGAGCTGCGTCTACCCGTCTATCAGGACCTGCAGCACGACATGCAGCATCCACAAATAAAAAGGACGTCAGTACGAATAAAGTACTGAGTATGTAAGGCAGAATAGCATAAGTAAGAACAATAATGTAAACAGTGATAGGGAATATACAACCTATGACATCTGGGTACCTCTGAGGGCTACTGACATGAAATACATGATACATACATATATATATATACATAAACGTTTAAAACATATGCCTTTGTGGGCATCATCATCATCATATCGTACCCGGCCATAATAGGCTCGGTAAAACGTACCCGGCCATCATAGGGCTCGGTAGAATCGTACCCGGCCACGTGGAGCTCGGTAAAACCCAACTGATCAGTGGTTGCACAATAGGTGCCATACCCGGCCAACTATAGCGCGGCTCGGTAGAGTAAAATAGATACATATATATGATGCATGCTGGACTCATTGGAATCACATTTTGAACCTTTCAGAGTGACGTAAGGTCGGTATCCTTCGTACACGTTATTAGGATTAACTCTTCATCAAGAATCTTATAAGAATCAGGAACTACCAACAACATTGATAATATAAGAATAAGAGAAGTAACATCAATATCAATCGTTTCATAAGAAGGGCAGCAATGTAAGTACTGCTAGCTTCTAAGAGTAGAGTATCTTTGGGAGCTCGTTCATTACATTATGTACAATTGGAGTCGTGCAAAATAATGAAGGGGATAGACTCACATACCTTGTATATACTGCCCAACCTCAAGCTATGCAAATATCACGACTCCTTAGTCTACAATAAGACAAATGACACTATCATTATCGTTTAAGCGTCGTAACTATTATGTATCGACCACAACCTATTTTACGATGAAACGGACAGCACCTCCCCTATTTATATGACTTCCCACAAGTCAATACAATCACAAAACAGCCCAAACAACATCATTAATAATCATATTGAGCCTCCAAAACAGTCCACCAACCAACAACATTACTACCAAGCTTTTCGATATATATTTCACAAGTTCTAGCTTCAACGACTTAGCTGCAACTTGGATAATCTTAAATATATATAAGTAAGAGGTTCCTCACCTTTAAACAGAAAGAACAACTCCAATTTGACCTTAATTTTCCACGAAATATCCCTTCAATTCTGCCACAAGAACAAGGAAGCGAAACTAGCAATTACTTCGGGTTTTTCGGCACTAGAATTACTTTAGAAGACTTGAAATCACCTAGGGTTGATATTAAAAACTTAAAGGTGTATTTACAGAACATAAAGCACTTAAAACAACCTCCCACACGAACTGGAACAACACAAAAATCAGCAACAACAAGAAAAACAAGAAACTTACTAGCACCACGGGATTCCCGACATTTAATTTGTGTTGTTTGCCCTTTGTTTGGGTCTTGGATCATGAGAGAACCTTGAGAGAATGTTTTTAGGGTTATAAGGTCTGAATATACTGAAAAATAATGACTTAAAACGGGGTTGAGTTATCTTATATATGTCCAAATGTCTTAAACCGCCTTTGTGGGCCCCATAGAGAGCAGCTTGGCGCACTCTCGCGAAAACGCGAATATCTCTCTATTCCGAGATCGTATCGACGAACGGTTTAATGCGTTGGAAACTAGACTCATAGATCTTCAATTTGATAGGTAGATCACCCCATAATTCCAAGGACATTGGGAGTAAAATGCAGTAACATTTGACCTAAAGTTTAAGTAAAATTATAAACCTAAGTTGCGACAACTTTTATCGACTTTTATTTCATAACTCGCTTGACTTCAAGACTTATGATGCGGATATTATATGATTCAAATACATTAAAACAAGACCTCTTGGGACAGTTAATCACCTCTAGTGTTATCCGAAAATACGGGTTACAACATCCTTGATTAGCTTAACTTCAAATACTTGTTAACCACTCTTATACACCCTTGTATCGTTTAAGACCAATAGGATTAACTTATTATCATCTCAAAGATAATCTCTTCTTGGATTTACGTCGACTACCTTACGGCGTGATCTATGATATGCGAATTTGGGTTGTAACAATATTTGGAGGCATTATTTGTACGGGGAGAAGTGTTATATATTTACTGATCACAAGAGTTGAAATACATGGCCACACAAAAAGAGTTAAACATGAGACAACGTAGACGGCTTGAACTAATCAAAGATTATGATTGCATGATTGATTATCATCTTGGTAAAGCCAATGTGGTTGCAGGTGCGTTGAGTCGAAATTCCGTTGTAAGTTTAACTCTAAGTCCTTTGCCTTTGCTTCTTGAATTAAGAGCCATGAATGATTGTCTTTCATTTAATTCTAATGGTTCTATCATTGCTAATTTTCAAGTCAAGCCAGTCTTACTTGAGCAGGTCCAATAAGCACAGAAGTTAGATGAGAAGGTTGTGAAACGGGTTGAAGAAGTCCAAAATGGAAGAGAATCAGATTTTACATTGAAGAAAGATGATACCTTATTTTATAAAAAATAGGTTGTGTGTTCCTAATGATGATGAATTAAGGAAGCAGATCTCGATTGAAGCATATAGTTCACCTTATGCAATGCATCATGGAGGTACTAAAATGTATCGGACCATCAAGGAGCACTACTGGTGGAGTGGTATGAAGAAATACATTGCAAAATTTATTTCTAAATGCTTGGTATGTCAACAAATAAATGCTGAACATCAAGCCCTAGCTGGTCAACTGCAACCTTTGTCAATACCTAAGTGGAAATGGGAAAGGATAATGATGGACTTTGTTTCTGGACTTCCACGCACTCAAAGGAATCATGATGAAATTTGGGTCATTGTAGATAGACTAACTAAGAGTGCTCATTTCTTGGCAATCAGAATGGACTACTCACTAGAACGTTTGGCAGAATTATACATCAATGAGATTGTGAGGCTAAATGGAATCCCTAATTTTATTGTATTTGACAGAGATCCAAGGTTTACATCCAGATTTTGGTCTAGCTTGCAAGAAACTTTGGTTTCCAAGTTAAATTTTAGTACTGCTTTCCATCCACAAACAGACGGCTAGTCTGAGAGGGCAATACAAATCTTGGATGATATGCTTCGAGCCTGCATTATTGAGTTTGAGGATAGTTGGAACAAACACTTAGCCCTGATAGAATTTGCTTACAATAATAGCTACCAATCAAGAATAGGCATGCCTCCTTATGAAGCTTTATATGGGAGAAAATGTAGAACGCCTAGGTAAGCCTAACAAATAATAATAACTTGACAATAACAATTATCAAATTACTAAACAAAACTAAATACTGATATAACTTTCCGATACAAACATAATCTCAATAATATGCTCCCCAAACCAGTGGAACTGAGTCATAAGCTCTATAGAATAAAACTAGAATATCTAATACATCATTGTCTGAAAGAAATACAACAGGAAGTGAAATAGGGAAGGTGACTCCGAGACCTGGGGACGCCGAGAAGGCATACCTTAAAGTCTCCATAAAGCAGCTACAAATGATCTCTAATGACTGGCACGAGCAGACGTACCTGGATCTGCACAAAATATGCAGAAGCGTAGTATGAGTACACCACAACGGTACCCAGTAAGTATCAAGACTAACCTCAGTAGAGTATTGACGAAGCCAGGTCAAGAAACCTACTAGGATATAAATAAGAAGTATGAAAACGTAATACGAATATATAAAAATAAGAAATTGGAGAAATAACTGATAAACAACAAGATAGTAACATGAACTAATACCGAAATTCAAACATAGAAGTAGCAAAAAAGAAGAAACTAAAGAGAACTAAAATGATCATATACGGACAACAACTGCTAGAACAATAAAGAATGAAACAACAAGAAGTCTTCCCACCAAAACTCTTTTCAATATGAAATAAACAGCAAGAATCACACCGAGGTACAACCTTGTGTATAATGAAATCACAACTGAGGTACCGCCTCATATAATCAAGAATCACAACCGATGTACTGCCTTATATTCACATTTTTCAATTTCAATACCATTGCGTGAGCCTTATATTTGAAATAGCTACACGCACTTTAGCCCACCTTATGACGCTGAGTGGCTTTACGTAGTTCCCCTAGTAGCAACACGCACATAAGTACCACCATATACCGCCACACGCACATCAACCCCAAGCCTTATACCGCTGTATGCTCATCAATAACATATTACAATAACAACTCGCACCACATGTGCCCATATATCATAATTTGCCAAGAATTTACAATATCAAAGTTAAAGTTTTGGAATGTGAGAGGTTTGACCGAGAGTTCACTTTGGTGATATCGGGGGCGGAATATGATTCCGAGAGTTGGATTAGCTCTGTTATATCATTTGGAACTTTCATGCAAAATTTGGCATCATTCATGGTTGATTTGATATGTTTCGGCGCGAGTTTTAGAAGTTAGAAGATTTGGAAATTTATAAGTTCGATTCGTGATGCAATTAGTAGTTTCGACATTGTTTGATGTGATATGAGACCTCGAGCGGATCCGTGTTATGTTACAGAACTTTTTGATATGTTTCGACGGGGTACCGGGGGCGTCGGGCGTGTTTCAGATGGGTTACAGGTCATTTCTTCATGCTTTAAAGTTGCGGATTTCTGGTGTTGTTGTTGCTCTTCACGATCGCAAAGATGAAGCTGCGATTGCGAATTGATTCTAGGAAAATCAGCATTTTTGCTCATCACGAATGCGATAGTGGGCATGCGTTCGCGAAGGTTCATTTGGTTGTTGTTCGCATTCGCATAGGGTGTTCCGCGTTCGCATAAAGGAATTGGAGATTGGTGAAATGTTACTCGTCGCATTCGCGAGATTCGGTATGCATTCGCGAAGGTTAGCCAATCTGTTCATCGCGTTCGCGAGGTGTTTTCCACGAGCGCATAGCTTATTTCCTTGAGAAGTGATTTTTGTGTTCCACGATCGCGTAAGAGGAAAGCCTCGACAGAGTTATAAGAACTCTATTTCGAGGGTTTGGCCATTTTTATCATATTTTGAGTTGTAGGCCTCAGAATTTAGCATTTTTTTAGGGGTTCTTCACGTCTTGGTTTGGGGTAAATCTTCTCTACCCAGATTTTAATATACTTCATGATTTCATCTTTATTTTGACCATTAAATTAATATTTTTAGTTGAGGAAACATTGGATATTTTTAAGAAATCTTTCAAAATGTAAAATGAGTTTTTTGAAGGGCGAATTGATATCGGAATTTGATAATTCTTGTATGGTTGCACTCGTTATCGAATGGGTGTTCAAATTTTATAATTTTGGTCAGGTTCTGAGATGCGGGGCCGGGGGTTGACTTTTAGTTCTTGTTAAAGATTGAATCTTTATTATCCGGAATTGTTCCCTATAAGTTTTATTTATGATTTGAAGTTATTTTGGATAGATTTGAGTCATCCGGAGGTTGTTTCTCTCGAGAAGGTCATTTTAGATTATCGGTCTAGCTTCTTTGAGGTACGTATCTTGCCTAACTTTGTATGTGGGGGGGAGGGGGACTACCCCTTAGGATTTGAGTCATTGTGTTAATTGTGTCATGTGAAGGCCGTGCATGCGAGGTGACGAGTACGTGCTCGGGCTTATTTGTAGAAATTTGACCATTTAGGGCTCTTAGGTTCTTATGTTCATTAGATATGAAGTAGTTTTGTCATATTAAATTCCCCATCTACTAAATTCACCCTTACATGTCTTATTTGGAATTAATTCCTTCATGTTTTACCCTTATTGCCGATTAAACTCTTATGTGCCTTAACTGAAGTTGTTTCCTCTTTTATCGCCATGCTATCATTTCCGTAATTGCTTAACCTTAATTGAAATCATTATTATCTCTTCTGCAAATGCTTAACCTTTATTGAAATCAGTATTATCTCTTCCGTAATTGCTTAGCCTTAATTGAAGTTTGCTATCCCTTTCATTGTTGACATATTCTTATTTGGGGTCATTGATTCATGTTATCTCTCTTGTTGTTGAATTGTACCTTCATGGAATCATTGTTACACATTACCTCACCCTTGTTGAACTATTCTTGTTGAGACTATTATTTCCCTGTTGTGTTTTCCTTTGTGAGTTCGTTCTTCCATTTCTTTATTTTCTTAAGTTCTTGTGTTGATTTATTTTTCGTATTCTCGTGTTATTATTTTTGTTGTTGTTGTTGTATTCAATGTTGTTTAGCCGAGGGCTATGTGTGGTTGTGATATTGAAACTGTTTTGAGGAAATATTGTGGCATATGGGCATATATTGTGAAATTCATTTTTGTTGAGTTGTTATATTTTGACACACATGTTATTGTTGAAAGGATTGTTAATGTGTTTGCACGAGGTTTTAGCCGTGCCATTGTTATTATGTTTGCACAAGGTTTCTGTTGTGCGGTTGTTATTATGTTTGAACGAGGTTTCTACCATGCGGTTGTTATTGTGTTGCATGAGAATTCTGTCGTGCTATTATTATTATTGATGCGCATGCAGTGGTAAAAGTTCTGGGTCTTTGAAACGCATGCGGTGAGATAATGTGGGCTTGAAACACGTGACTAGTGAGGGAACTACTAGAAGCCATGTGGTGTGGTAAGGTGGGCTAAAACAGGGGATGCTATTTCGGGAAAATAATTTTCAAAACTAAATATAAAGGCCCTCGCAGTGATATAAGAAAAGTTGTGATTCATTTTACTATTTGAGACTACGAGGTGGTACCTCGGGAGGGATCTTGTTGTCATTTTCCCTTTTCTTTGCACTTGTCTTTGATTGTTGTTTTCCTTAGCATACTACTAATTGTTTTCCTCCGTGATGCTCTTTTTTCTCAGTTCTATGTAGCTAAACTTGTTGTGTTGGTCGTTGCTTCAAAATTCATTGATGCTTTTGTTACACTATACATTTCATTGTGATCATTTCTTATGTACCATTTATTGTCTCTACTCCTATTTGTTGACTGGAATTGTGGTAGAACACTTGCACAAACATATACATAGTTAAATCACCCATATCAGTTTCAAAAGGTGAATCTTGCCGTAATTAATCATTATATGTACTCTTGTCTATTTGCCTTCTGTGTGAGAAATATTCTATTGGCATGTGAGTCGTCCGTGCGGATATGAGTTATAATGTGGGCAGAAGATGCCAAGTGATTAAGGTTCAAGAATTGGGACCCGTGAGCTATGATTATGAGGTTCAGTACCTCGTGGAAATGCTTGAACAGATCTGGTGTGACAGTGGTTGTTCTTATTGATTTGTTGTTGGCTTTTCTTTTATTTTGATTCACCGGACTTAGACTGTGTCCATCCTACTATACAAAATTCTTACCTGACTGCCTCCTATTAAATATTGTTGTTATTGGTGTCTCGTTGCAAGTATTGTTTGGTATTCCTTATCCTGCTTAGTTGTATATTAATATTGTTTTATTCTCTGTTATTTCACCTTCATACTTGTTTAGGTTATTTAGTCTAGTAGGTGTCTTGACTGTCCCTCGTCACTACTCCACCGAGGTTTATCCCGATATTTAGTGGGTACCGTTGTGGTGTACTCATACTACACATCTGTACATTTTTGTGCAAATCCAGGTGCCACGGTTGTTGATTATTATCTGGCTGGTCGACCTGTGGAGACTCAAGGTAAACCTGTTGTCACGTTCGCAAGCCTCAGAGTCACCTTATGATATTTTCATTGTAATGTTTACTTCCATTCCGAACAGTTGTATTTAGGGATTTTCTAGCAAACTCAGTAGAGCTTATGTCTTGTACTACCGATTTTGGGAATTATAATTTGTATAAGATTTTTATCTCATATGTTTTCATTTGATGGTTGGATTCTTCTATTTGTTTAGTAAGTGTTAGGCTTACCTAGTCTTCATAGTAAGTGTTAGCCAAATCTGAAAATCTCATTTCGTACTGGGTCACAGACATGACCTCCTAGCATAGCTGCTCAAACTACCTACGCAACTCCTCCCTACGGGTCGGTGGCACAAACGTCTCCAAGAAGTGAACTGAGAACTCGTACCATGAAAGTGGTGCAACATTAGCTGGCATGCTGCTTTCATAGGCCTCCCACTATCTAAAGGTTGCCCCTTTCAGCTGAATAGTAGTAAATGAGACACCACTAGTCTCCAGAATACCCGCCGTGCGAAGAATCCGTTGGCACCTATCCAAGAAGTCTCGATCATCCTCATACTTAGCCCCATTGAATGTTGGAGGCTTGAGCCTCCCAAACCTCTCTAGTCTCTTCTGCTCCTCATCACTCAAAATGGGACCCACCTAGACCTAAGCATTTGCAACCAGATGGGCTGGTAGTACCCCCGATGTCTGAAGTCCCAGCATCACCTTCTCTGGAGTACGGGCGGCAGGAGTCTGAGAACCTCCCTCGGCCTGAGAAGTGGTTGTTGTGGTAGAAACCTAAACGGCCTGAGCAAGGCTAGTGCAAACAGTCATTATCTGGGCCAGAGCCTCCTGAGCTAAAGCAATTGGTGGCTGCGGTAGAAACTGAAGCCACATTTGGAATCTTCTCCTGAGCTAGAGCAATTGGGGGATCTGAAGGTATTGCTCTAGCTACTGTATGAGCTGCACCTCGGCCCCTATTGTGGCGCCGGCCTCTCGTGGCCCTAGCTGGTGGAACTGGTGGATGTCCGCCCCATCCGATAGCATGTTTCCTTACCATCTATGAGAGAATTGAATAATAGAAGTTTAGTTTCCAGAATCAACAATTTCGCACAACAAAAACACAATAAAGTGAAGTTTTTCTAACGGTTCGGCAGCCTTTCGAAGATAAGTACAGGCATCTCCGTACCGATCCGCAAGACTCTACTAAACCTGCTCATGACTCGTGAGACCTATGTAACCTAGGCTATGATACCAACTTATCATGACCCAAATCTCATATGTCGTGATGGCACCTATCGCAATACTAGGCAAGTCGACAACTATGATAAAACACGCATTATTTGAGTTTGAAAACATAATAAAATAAGTTTAAGAGTTAAATCTCATAAATACAGATACAAAAATATCGCTACTCAATACAATATTTCCCCAAAATTTGGGTGTCACTGAGTATATGAGCATCTAAATAACAACATAGTCTGACTGCTAGATACACTCTCTAGGAAGGTGGAACAGTATAAACAAAACTAAAAGATAAAGGAGGAGAGTGAAGGTCAGTGGGCGCCAAAGAAGCTACCTCGAGAATCTCCAAACTAATAAAGCTGCAAAATCAACAACAATCGTACCCGGAATTACCTAGATCCACACACAAAGTGCAGAGTGTAGTATGAGTACAACCGACCCAATATACTCAATAAGTAAAAAGTTTAACCTTAGGATGAAAGTAATGACGAGCTTAACAAGTATAGTCCAAATATAGAAATAACAATACAAAAATATAGGCATGCTTTAAAGTTCAACAGTTAAAGCTCAAATGGGTAAAATATGCCAAGTGTAACAGAAATGAGGAATGATACATCTCGATATCTACATGTCAATTATGTATGCAAACTGTAATGCAAAATAGTGATGAAATCATAAGCATACTCTCAGAGTATCAAATCACTCAGTTCTCCCATTCACTCAATCCTCACACTCACTTATTCCTCACAATCACTCAATTATCACAATCACTCAATCCTCCCAATCGCTCGGTACTCGCACTCGCACTCAGTAAGTACCTGTGCTCACTACTGATAAGTCAAACTCCGGAGAGGAGGATCTTGCCCAAGCGCTATAATAAGCTAATCATGTCATGAATCAATAAAGCATGCTACGACATGCAGCTCGATCCCATAAATATCCTCACTATTAGGCCCTCGGCCTCACTCAATCATGAATCTCTCCAGTCTCTCAGGCTCATGAGTAGCAAGATAATCATCCCAAACAATGATGATATGATACATCAATAAATGGAAACAGAGACTGAGGTATGATATGCATAATAGTTGTGACTGAGTACATAATTGCAAATTAATAAAGTAATTTAACAGCAATACGACCTCTGTGGGTATCAATAGTACCAGCATATAGCATAAGCATGATTTATAACATGAATCGCAACTCAATTTCTCTAACACATGGAGAATATACGGATAACAACAAGATTATTCAACTACATAGTTTCACGGAATCGACCAAGTCACAATAAATACGATGCACGCCCACACGCCAGTCACCAACCTCAACACCAACCATATAACATGTAATTCAGAGATTCATACATTCAGAACCAAGTTTTGAAGTGTTACTTACCTCAAACCGTGCAAATCACTACTCTAATAAGCCATTGCCTCGTGAATCGGCTTTCGAACGACTCGAATCTAGCCACAAACAACTCGATACAAACAACACAAGCTATAGGAATCAATTCCATATGAAAAACCTAAGTTCTTAAGAAAATGTTAAAAAGTCAACTCAAAAGGTCAACCCTGGGCACATGTCTCAGAATCCGACAAAATTAACAAATTCCGAACATACATTCAACCATGAGTCCAACCATACCAAAATTACTCAAATTTGATCACAACTCGACATTCAAATCCTCAAATTAAAGCCTAGGAAGTTTCTACAATGTTTTCCCAAATTTTCAACCCCAAATCACTAATTAAATAATGAAATCAATGATATATTCATGTAATTTAACCTAAACCGAGTTAGAATATCTTACCCCAATCACTCCTTGAAAATATCTCAAAATATCGCCACAATCTGAGCTCCCAAAAGCAAATTGTAAAATATAACTCAAACCCTCCAAAAATCCCCTCTTCGCGAATGCGGAAAGTGCCTCACATTCGCGAAGCACAAAACAGAGTTGCCCAGAAATTTACTCTACGCGAACACATAAACGCCCATGCGAACGCGATGCTTCGCATAAGTTGGCCTACGCGAACGCGTCTCCCTGATCGCGAACGCGAAGGCTAAGGGTCTGGTGCCCAAGCTGCTTGCACCTTCTACGCGAACGCGCGTTCCTCATCGCGATCGCGATGCATATCATCCCCAAACCATCACGAACGCTGTTAACAAATTTTCACCTGGCCCAAAATGCTCTTCGCAAATTAGCAGTCCTCAAGTTCCAAAATACGTCGAACATGGTCCAAATCACACCCGAGGCCCCCAGGACCTCAA
Organism: Nicotiana tabacum; assembly: GCF_000715075.1. Classification (NCBI taxonomy): domain Eukaryota; kingdom Viridiplantae; phylum Streptophyta; class Magnoliopsida; order Solanales; family Solanaceae; genus Nicotiana; species Nicotiana tabacum. Next base: position 42,901,437 of record NC_134101.1, read on the forward strand.
CAAAACATACCAACAAGTCCTAAAGTACCATATGAACTCTCATGAGGTGTCAAATCACATCAAACAACAATAACACCTCAAATAGCGTATCAATTCAAGCCTAATGAACTTATGAACTTCTAACTTTTACATACGATGATGAAACCTATCAAATCAACTTCGATTGACCTAAAATTTAGCACACAAGTCATAAATGATACAACGGACTTATTCCAACTTGCGAAAACAAAATCCGAGCCTAGTAACCACAAAGTGAACTCTCGATCAAACTTCGCAACTCTCCAAACTTCTAATTATCCAACTTTCGCCATTTCAAGATAAAATCACCTATGGACCTCCAAATTAATATCCGAGCACACTCCTAAGTCTAAAATCACCATACGAAGCAATCAGAACCATCAAAACTCCATTATGGAGTCGTTTGGATTTAAGTCAATATCCAGTCAACTGTTTAAACTTAAGCTTCCAACCTTGGGACTAAGTGTCCCATTTCATTCCGAATCATCCTCGGAACCAAACCAACTACCACGGCAAATCACATAACAATAACTGAACACAGAAAAAATAGTAAATAGGGGAACGAGGCTACAACACGCAAAACGACCGACCGGGTCGTTACAGCTCAATTGAAGTGGTTTTCGCGAGATGATGTTTCCTAATTAAACAAGCCTCAAAGAGAATTGATATATATATCTCCTAATTATTGATGACAAAGTTAAAGAAGGCAGCATAAAAGTAAACAAAACCAACAAATACCAACTGAATGATACTACAACATAAAATAAAGTAATAAAATTTAAAGAATAAAGCGGTTATAATTATATAACAACGAAAAAACTCCTAAATCTAAAAGTGTTTTGAGTCAAAGAAATTTTCCTACTTTGATTTTTTGTAGTTAATTGTTTCTATAACTTATTGCGTTATATAGTTCAAATAAGGAAGGATTTGATAAATAAAATTTAGTTGATTTAAAGTATTGGAGTTCCTACATAAGTAAAATATGGAAAGCTTTAATAAAAAATTTATTTGAACTCAAAGTTATAGATATTAATGAAATAATTGACTTTTTAAAATTTATTTAAGGTAAAATCTTAATCGATTTTGAAGTACTAAATTTTAAGTATCTAGTTTAAATAAGAAATTATTTAATAACCAAAATTTTCAAGTCATAAATACTTGGAAAATAATTAAATGAATATTTTATTTGGTGTAATCTCTATTTTTAAAGGGTAAAAGGGAGGAATGACATTATGTTTGTTTACCCGTAAAATGGTACAGTTGAATTTATATGTGGTTTCTATATGAGTGAATTAATTGATCCTGAAATAAATAAATAATTGAAGAGTTACGCAATGCTTAGCCTTAAGATATAGACGAAGCAGCAGAAGCTACACTTCCGGGAATAGGGTTTCAGGGCACAACAATAAAGTAATCAAGAAATAAGAAGATAAGATTGGATTGAGCTTTGTATAAATTATAGTACTCCCTCTATTTTAATTTATGTGAACCCATTTGGCTGGGCACGAAATTTATGAAAAGAGAGAAAACTTTTGAACTTGTGGTGTAAAATGAGACAAAAATATTTTGTGTAGCTATAAATTATTTCATAAATATAAATTGTTTCCAAATAAGGAAAGGGGTCATTCTTTTTGGTACAGAGTCAAAAGGAAATAGGTTCACATAAATTAAAACGGAGGGAGTATAAGTTTGCCAGAAAATTCATTCCCTTTATAATGACAACTGAGCTCACTATTTATAGATATGAAGAAGGTCCTAGGGTTGTTCCTTTATTTAATGTGAATTAGGAGGAACATTGATGAAGATATAACGGTGAATATAAATGCCAAATTCCTTATAACGGGTAACTGCTCTTAATGCGATGAATATTCTTTATTAAATGCTACCGGGAGAAGAGCATTTATCACACCATTTTGAGCATTATTCTTCTCGATGACAAACGAAACAGTTTTCTTCAGTATTCAGCCATCCCCTTGCCTGGGGTTCCACATGGCCCTTTCTCGGACGGCCATGTGTCATAACATATTTTACCCTATATAGATAGTCCCCCTGCTTCAAGATGCGCTTACTCGAACAGGTGGCTTTGGGCCTGCTTCGAGAGCAAATGCTTCAATACGGAGTCCCCGGTTGGAAGACAAACAACCAAAGAGAAGACGCTCATCTGCAACCGGGGAAAAGAATAAAAGGGTGAGGACCGATGCCCCAGAGTCATCTCCGATAGCGATGATGACTATCCCTTCTTCTGGGCCGGTCATAGACATCGTGATGATGGATGATGATGATGATGAAGAAGCTAGTGATGAGGCTTCTCTACATAGAGGACGACGATCCTTATTATCTCTACAGGATGCTCAACCTATTGAGAGAGTTACACCAACCGAGGACGATGCCTCGGCACTTTGGGAAGAATTTGATTTTGTAGATAATGTCAACTCCCATTTTTGGGCCCCAATTGTTGTGTCTGGTACTGCGAGAGTGAGTATCGGACACTTGCCATTTGTGGTTGGCGAGCATCCAACAACCAGCACTGCATTTGATGCAGCTGCTTCTCACCCTTCAACTCCATCAGCTTCATCTCCATCTTCACCAACACCAGCAACTGCTACATTACTTTCATCTTCATCTATCCTTCTACCAACAATTGCTACACCATCTCCGCCGGCCACACCTGACCATAAAGAAGGTGTTCCTCTTCCAAAGTCCCCAGTTCATGGAAAAGTTAGGGAAAAATTATGCTGCCCCTTCTGAAGATCTACAAAGGAGGAGGAACGTTACTCTTTCGGTCTCTACCGGATGCAACTTGTTGCCCCGGCTGGTGGAGCTTGCTAATTATCTGAAGCCTTTGGATTTAGAGAAAGGATGGGAAAAGATTCAAGCACTCTCGGGAGAGTGCTGTTAAATAATGCCATGCACAACGCTGTAGCGGTACATTCCTTTCCTTCTTCCGAGGGTCTTCAGAGGTTGATTCGTGAAAAGGAAGCGATTACCTCCACATGGAATCGGCTTTTGGCATAGTAGGAGCAACATGTCGCTCGTTTTTCGGAACTTGAAGCCAAAGTCGCGGAGGTTGTTGTATGGGAGGCTCGTTTGTGGCAAATGGAGCAATAAGTAGTAACCTTTAGCCAAGAAGTTGGCCCTTTGAGGGTTAGATTTGATGAATCCAAGACCAAGTGGATTGAAGTCCATAACATCGTTCTTGCTGCAACCGAACATGAGGCTGCCTCAGCTGAAAGAATGATTAACTTAGAGGCAACCTTGAATTCGAAAATTGAAGATCTTGCTGTTGTGGGGGCGAAACAAGCCCAACTAGTAGAGAAGTACAGGAAAACTATCGAGTATAATAGGCTTTTTAGTTCAACTGTCTACAACCTTGATGTCAGTCTCAAATCTGCTAGGTTCGCCTGGAAAAACCTTTCTGCCTAGGTAACCCAACTCAAGGAAGAACGTAAGCGTCGAGCGGCATCCCTCATTGTTGAAAAAACTTACGCCATGTACAGTATGAGGAGAAAAACCTTGGAAGAGGCCAAAGCTGATGTCATTGATTTTGATGCCAAAATTGCTAAGGCCCGCGAGCTTGAGTTGGATGCTAAAAGTGGACTCCCATCGATGTTTGATGTACCTGGTCCTTTTGGTTCTGGTTTTGATTTTTCGAGAACTGAAGAGGAATCAGAGGATGATGAAGCCGAAGGCCACATTAGTGAAAATGTTGAGCCATCGGTGGGTCTGTATACTTCTCCCGGGGGCGCGGACACTTCTCTTCCTCCTAGTTCCGGAGATACTACAGTTTAGCTTCTTTTGTTTTTCCAGTTCTCATACCTGTGCCATTTTGACATGTTTTGTAAACAAAACATCTTTTACTCAAGTATTGTTTGAGTCTTCTTTTCGTTAAAATATTCATGCAAGTCTTTAATCTTTGAATTTTATTTAAGAATTTGGTGCAAACTGTTTTGCATCTTTTCATATACGGCTTCGGGTGTATTTTTCCCCGATCGCATTTTTGATTCCGGGCATAAAGTTTTCTAGAACCAACCCTTTAACGTGAGGGTTTTTATAATAGAGGGCCCTTTAATGATTACGGTGCTCTTGAAGAGAATGTCTTATGTTCATTACGGTACTAGCATTTGAAGTACTTGTTTAACTTTCTAATGACAAAGTTAATTAATCGTTCAGACAAGAAACAAGATAAATACAAAAGGATTTCATTTTATTCATTCTATTTTCAAAAAATACATAAGCATTTGCTATGCTGAAAAGAAATTGTCATTACTTGTGGCTAACTTGTACAACTTATTTCTACGGGGCTGGCCGCAGTCCCCGCTCCCGATGATGCAATTATATTTTCGGTTTTGCATTTCCCGGTCGACGTGGCAGTCATTGTTGTCGTATTCTCATATCATCCCCCCCCCCCTTCCCCCCCCATGTCCGAATGCAAAGAGTGTAAATCGGAACACTGGAAGTCTTGTATCTTCGAAGATTCCACTAATGCATTGCTAGATAATGATTAACTTGGTAACACACTTTACTTCCCATTAGGAATTTATGCTATCGAGCGCTCATGTGTGCATACGAATGCGTGGAAGGAATTCAAAGGGTTAAGCTTCAAGCTGAATAAATGCTGCACGTTAAGGAAAGAAAGATGGGCAGTATATCCTAAATGTCTTGTAGCCTCTCGAAGATAGGTATGGACGTCATCATACCGATCCGCAAGACTCTACTAGACACTTGCTCATGACTTGAAGAACCTATGAACCTAGAGCTCTGATACCACCTTGTCACGATCCAAAATTCAATAAGTCGTGATGGTACCTAACCCAACCCGCTAGGTAAGCCAATTAACAACTATCCAAGTTCCAATGATATTAACAAGACAAATAAATGATAGTAATTTACTGAATTTTATACATTTTCCAAGGACTGGTAGTACAAATCATGAGCTTCTAATCCAGGACGCAGGTACATCTTTAATCCAGCTCCCATCGAACACAGCAATATCAACAGCCAACATCTGCACACAAGGTGTAGAAGTGTAGTATGAGTTCAACCGACCCCATGTACTCAGTAAGTAACAAACCTAACCTTAGGTTGAAAGTAGTGATGAGCTAACACAAGGTCGGGTACAATACCAATATTCCACAACAGCAAAATACAAGTAATAAAAGAGGTATCTCAATGAAAACTCAAATCGTTTACCGAATATGCCAAAATACGAGTAAGTTTGAAAATTGTGACCCCGTGTACTCAGATAGCATGAGGAAAGTACGTCGCTATGCCTACATGTCAAGATACCGACAAAATCATAAATGTCCCAAAACTGGCTAGCAGAAGGAAATGCATCTTGATGCATGTATCTCAAGTACGCATATCAAATGCAATGCATCTCGATGATGAGCTCGTATACTCACTCTCATAGTACCTAATCTCATTATCTCGCATCCTCTCTCACTATGCTCAATGCTTAGCACACTCAATCACTCACCCCTGTACAATACCCATTGCGGCGTGGAGCCCGGTCCACATATATATAGTTGATTGCGCTCACTGGGAGAGTGCAGACTTCGGTGGGGCTCCATCAGCCCAAGCGCTATATCGCTATGGCATGCAACCCGATCCCATAAAATGTAATCAATATATAGCTGCGAAGTGCAGCGCGATCCCATAAACAATATATCGCTGCGGTGTGCAGTCTGATCCCATAAAATATAATCAATATAATATGTTGTGGCGTGCATCCCGATCCCAAAATGTCACTCTCACTCAGGCCCTCGACCTCACTCATTCATCAATCTCTCCAGTCTCACTCACGGGCTCACAATGTCATGAAACTAGGCCGACAACAATGATATGATGTATCAATAAATAATATCTGAGACTGAGTATGGTATGAATGCATGGATATGACTGAGTACGAAATATCAATGAAATCAGTGAGACGATAGTAAGAAACGACCATTATGGGTCCAAGCAGTATCAGCATAATTCCAAAACATGATATCTAGTATGATTGACTGCTTAACTACTTTATCACATGGTGGAAACATGGATATCAATAAAGTAGGACCACTTTACAGTACCATAGAAGCAACAGAGTCCCAATTCACATGGTGAACGCCCACACGCCCGTCACCTAGCATGTGCGTCACCTCACTACTGATCACGTAACACGTATTACGAGACCTCGTACCCTCAGCACTAAGTTTAGAAGAGTTACTTACCTCGAACAAGCAAATTCCAATACCGAGCAATCCAAGCGATGCTCCAAAAATTCCCTCACGCGCGTAGCGACCTCCGAGCATCTCAAAACTAGCCAAAAGAAACTTAAATACATCAAATAAGGCCTAAGGAAATAATTCCAAATGATAATGATTGAATCCTTAATTTAGACCCAAAACCGACCAAAATTCACACCCGGGCCCACGCCTCGGAACCCGATAAAACTCACAAACAAACCGACAACCCATTCAATTATGAGACCAACCATACTAGTTTCACTATATTCTGACTCCAAGTCGATGTTCAAAACTCAAAAATTCATATTATTAAACTTTAGGCCAAAATCCCCAATTTCCTCTTTAAAATTCATCTACCAAACGCTAAAATCAAAGATAAATTTATGAAATATAACCAAAACCGAATAGAGAACACTTACCCCAATTCATAAGGTAAAAATTGCTTCAAGAATCGCCTCAGTCCGAGCTCCATATGTCCCAAAATGCAAATATGGTCGAAACCAATAGAGTACTTTATAATCACTAAGCGAATCAATGAATCGCGATAACGAAAATACCCTCGCGATCGCGAAGAAGAAAATGCATTGCCCCTGAAAATACACTACATGATCACATAATAAGCTATGTGATCGCGAAGCACCAACTGCTCAGTCTCGAAAAGAACATACGCGAACGCGGCCCCAGGCTTGCGAACGCGATGAAGAAGCCATGAAGACCTGCCCAGCTCAGCTCTACAATGAGAACGCGTGCAAACCTATGTGAACGCGATGCTCAATTTACAGTAACCTATGTGATAAAGAAACATTCAGCCTCAATTTTTCCCTTACGTGATCGCATCCCTTAGTCCGCGATCGCGAAGAACACTAGGTGCACCAGGCATTAGCAGAACCAGCAGTGAAGAATGAAGGAAAAAATAGCCCGAAACTCACCCGGTCCTGTCGTGACCACGTCCAAACATACCAACAAGTCCCATAACATAACCGACCTACTCGAGGCCTCAAAACACAACATAACAACATTGGAACAAGGAATCACACCTCAATTCGAATTCAATGAACTTTGAAACTTCAAACTTCCACAACAAATGCCAAAACTTATCAAATCACATTCAGCTGATCTCAAATTTTGCACACAAATCACATTTGACATTACGGGCCTACTCCCACTTCCGAAATCAAAATCCGACCCCGATATCAAAAAGTCTACCCCCTGTCAAACTTTCCAAAATTCCAACTTTCTCCATTTCAAGCCAAATTCTACTACGGACCTCCATATCACAATCCAGACGCGCTCCAAAGTCCAAAATAACCCAACGGAGCTAACAGAACCATCAAAAATCCAATCCGAGATCAAATACTAAAAAGTCAAAATTAGTCAACCCTTTCAAATTTAAAGCTTCTAGCTGAGAATCATTCTTCCAAATCAATTCTGAATAACCTGAAAAACCAAAACCGACGAGTCACATAAGACATAATACATGATATGGAGCTACCCATGCCCTCAAACAACCGAGCTATGTGTAAATGCTCAAAACTACCGGTCAGGTCGTTACATCCTCCCCCACTTAAACATATGTTTCCCCTCGAACGTGCCAAGAGTTGTTCCAAAAGCCTTCAAATCGCCATGTAACCTTACCATGCCCATACCCGGGGGTGATCTCACGTCACCCTATCCCATATAGGCCCGACAACACAACATACTATAGTTTCTTAATTCAACCTAGCCCATAAACCATAGAATCCAATTTTCAACATCCAAAATTTGTTACGGTCAGAATCTCGCATCTACACACTGTATAAGTCTGAACAAGTTGTATCAAGCCTTCACCATAACCCAAGATGTAATCACATGATGTACCACATAACTCAAATACTCATAGCAATAATTTCAAATCACAGTAGCTGCTCCAAACAACCCAATACCGGTAATAAACCTCATATCAAACAAAGCCTTGTTCTAAAACCTTCGTACACTGCTGACGATGAAAGAAACATGCAGAATTCATAACCATTCATCAGATTAATAGGTCATGTAGCTCCCTCTCCTTCTACAAGAACTATAGCCAATTTCTAAGCCGACTTCCGATATTATCCTTCCAAATATACCACAATGAAATCTGATAGTATCCAGTCTAGGTCCAATGACCTCATCTCATCCAACACGACCACTCTAGTGACATGACACATCGTCATCAATACAATCTAAAGCCACAACCCGTGCAATCCGTGCACCAAATAGCAACATTCCAAATGTATTCAATCATGGAAAAATGACTCAACGAGAGAATCGTCCTACAAGCTTAACAAGTACCACCACAACGAAATGCTTAAAACCCATCACACACCATAGAACCATAACACACGAATCTAAAACAAAGGATCATATCTCCACATAACTCTGCTATAATGCGCGACCCTATCCAAATACGGGTCCATATGAAATACCTCAAGCTACCTTGCTAAAAATCAATAACCATGCGCAATTCGACATCAAGTACTCAAGGTGCATTACCATAACCACAGAGAAGAAAATGACACAATGACACATAAAAACCGAAAGAATATAACCAATACGATATCAACCAAGCAATACCCAATACTCTTCTCGCTCAAATTCCGCTATAAGGCCCCAATAGAACCACACCATATGTTCATATAACCAGTGAATCACAACTCCTCGTAGCATAGAACAGTAACTCACAGATCATTTCAAAACACGAATAAGCTCAACAACAACCGAATGGAACATCCCTCAACAATAGTTGTATGGAGCCAACCAATCCAGCTCGGTGTAGAATACACATCCTTATATGGCCTACCAATGAACTCCCAAAACAGATCTAGTCACCCACATATAGATAAATAACCTCCGAAAGTCCACAATGACTGAATCATAACACATTTTATCATCTGGCTAGCTTCGGCCACAATTTCACAGTCCACAACCATGAAACAATCTGCTCCTGACAACTCCCAATCTCCAAATCCATAGAATACATGAATCACCATATTTGATCCCAACTCCACCGCCTGAATGTCTAACACATCCCCTATACACGATCATCCCACGAGGAATACATCTATAATTCTTCCGTGCCACAAAGCAAAATTTGAATATCAGCAGTCAATCAACTAGGAGAGTGCCGCAATACCAATGAAGTATCCATAAATCAAAACACAATGACCTTCTGAAATGTATGCTCTCATTAAGCCATACCAAATAGTAATATCATTTACCTAATCATCTGAAACTGTCCATGCTGCCTAAAACTTTTATGACCTTCCCTTCAAAACTTACCTGTGACCTCGCTCATGCAAATCTCAATCCCACACAACACACCGCATATACCATGCCATCATATAAAAAATACGAGAACTTCATAATCCACTCCGAGTCACAAGCAACTACATAATCAATTAGCTAAGGACCTTTCATTTGATTTCATCCAGGAGAAATTCACTATACACCACATACTCCTCATGCCAGCAGGAAAAATACCCCTCGAATCCTTGGTAAAAACCATTGAGAACTTTTCGAACCCATTTCCACATAACCAAGCTATCAGAACCGAATCTCATTAACTCAACCCAGCCACGCAGGTTGCCAAAACCTAAGAGAATTTCAACGAAATACCTGTAGAGACTAGCCACATCGTGAGTACCTAAAGAACCTATTATATCCATTAATGTGCTAACCCAACCTACTACCAAGTTGTCCTATTTCTCCAAGTCCTTTCCAAATTGGCTTCAAATTGATACTTCTCCTTGCTAGAACACCGTGATCCTTAACCAAAATTCGCCACACAAGAGACCCTAGTATAAAATCACAACGCCCTAAGGCCCACAAGTCGCTGACTTCCCTCTTAAGCACCCCGAAGCACCACAACCGAGACACTCACTCTAAAGAGTTCTTATGTGAACCTAAAATTATTTCCTTCACCTTCTTGATATTGAAATGCATATCCCCAATGATATAAAAATGCCACAAGTCTCGACACCGTCCAATGTAACTCTCAGTTCCTAGCCATATACCAATCTTGAAAATTCCAAATCGCTATATTTAAATCTTTAATCCATTAGAACTATTCTCGAGAGTCATCCACTCTTCTCAAATCTCAATTAAACCGACCAAACGAACCGAATGGCATGTGCCCCATTAGCACACCAACACCCAAGGTAGTAACCCACACTCCTAAGCAATCGAGCAAATTCCTACTCCATGTACACTACGTCCTTCACGAATAACCACTCAATTATTTATAATTCATATATACCCATAGAGTGTAGTACAACATGTATTCAGAAATTCCTTTACCCGAGTCATCCTCTATTTCTAACTCTGCGAGTCATAATTGATTCACCAGTATACGTCAAACTGAAACCAATACAACACATAATCGTACAATCAACTCATCAATAGCAGACTCCCCCACTTGGCTCAAAGCCATAGAACAAAATAGTCAATAGCATCATGATACCCATACTCTATTACTGCCAAAATTCCACACTGAAATTCAACTAAATCCTTCATAAGATCATGTAACACATACCATATAATACCTCAAATCGTCTGCAAATCTCACATTCATCCTCGTGATAGTCAGGTTAACTGTTACAACCGATCCAAACTCAAATTGCACAAATATACCCCGCTGGTAGAAAAACAATCCTCCACACAACATTATAAAAATCACACATATGTAGATTACCTCGCAGGTTATAACCCACCTGCCTAGCCTCAAACTGACATCTCTTGATACCCTTTCATAGCCACAACTACTAAGCAATCATTTAATCTCCCTGAGTCTGATCTCGACAATAAAACATGAGAACCTATTTCGTTCCACCATTAAGCAATAGAAATGATCCTTCAATACACTCATACTCAAGAATACACGTCACAACAAAACGAAAATCAAGTACCCAATGGCCCCTCCTTTAAATTTCAAGGAAACACTTCTCGTCGCATTCGAACAATCTGAGCACATCTCGCAGTCACATCATACTTACCACGTAGTCATCTAATAATAAATTCTACTAATAGGGACACCAACGGACATATAAATCCAAAAAGTGCGTGCTCACTCAATCAAAATCTTTGTGCTAAGGCTACCATCACAACCCTACCTCAAGTGCTCCTGACTAGACCATCGTCAGTATGACAAAATCACATCTCGCACCTGAACCATGGAATCACAAGCCGTCATTGCACAGCTAATACCGAGCACTTATATGTGCATACGAATGCGTGGAAGGAATTCAAAGGGTTATGCTTCAAACTGAATCAATGCCGCACAATAAGGAAAGAAAGATGGGAAGTATATCCTAAATGTCCAGTAGCCTCTCGAAGATAGGTATAGACGTCATCATACCGATCCACAAGACTCTACTAGACACTTGCTCATGACTTGTCGAACATATGAACCTAGAGCTCTGATACCAACTTGTCACGACCCCAAATCCACTAGTCGTGATGGCACCTAACCCAACCCGCTAGGTAAGCCAACTAGTAACTATCCAATTCCAATGATATTAACAAGACAAATAAACAATAGTAATTTACTAAATTTTATACATTTCCCAAGGACTGGCAGTACAAATCATGAGATTTTAGGAATAGAGTTTACAAAGCTAAAATGAAATAAATTCATAGTCTATTTGAAAAGTACATAAACAGGGTTTTATAGATCTAAGGCTACCACGAACAAAAGGCAGATACAACCGGGACGCAGGTACATTTTCAATCCAGCTCCCATGGAACACAGCAATATCAGTATCCAACATCTGCACACAAGGTGCATAAGTGTAGTATGAGTATAACCGACCCCATATACTCAGTAAGTACCAAACCTAACATTATGTTGAAAGTAGTGACGAGCTAACACAAGGTCGGGTACAATACCAATATTCCACAACAGTTCATAACAACATAATACAGGTAATAAAAGAAGTATCTCAGTGAAAACTCAAATCTTTTACCAAATATGCCAAAATACGAGTTAGTTTGAAAACTGTGATTTTTCCTAAAAGTCCTTTCAACAATAAGTAAGATGTTTCATTTTCAGATAGCATGAGAAAAGTACGTCTCTATGCCTACAAGTCAAGATATCGGTAAAATCATAAATGTCCCAACACTGGGTAGTAGAAGGAAATACATCTCTATGCATGTATCTCAAGTACGCATATCAAATGCAAAGCATCTCGATGATGAGCTCATATACACACACTCTCATAGTACCCAATCTCACTATCTCGCATCCTCTCTCACTATGCTCAATGCTTAGCACACTCAATCACTCAGCGTTGTACAATACCCGTTGCGGTGTGGAGCCCGATCCACATATATATAGTCGACTGTGCTCACTGGGGGTGTGCAGACTCCGAAGGGGCTCCTTCAGCCCAAGTGCTATATCGCTATGGCGTGCAGCCCGATCCCATAAAATGTAATCAATATATAGCTGTGACGTGCAGCCCAATCCCATAAACAATATATCGCTGCGGTGTGCAGCCCGATCCCATAAAATATAATCAATATAATATGTTGTGGCGTGCATCCCGATCCCAAAATGTCACTCTCACTCAGGCCCTCGACCTCACTCAGTCATCAATCTCTCCAGTCTCACTCACGGGCTCACAATGACATGAAACTAGGCCGACAACAATGATATGATGTATCAATAAATAATATCTGAGACTGAGTATGGTATGAATGCATGGATATGACTGAGTACCAAATATCAATAAAATCAGTGAGATGACAGTAAGAAATGACCACAATGGGTCCAAACAGTATCAGCATAATACCTAAACATGATATATAGTATGGTTGACATCTTAACTACTTTTTCTCATGGTGAAAACACGGATATCAACAAAGTAGGACCAGTATACTGTGTTGTAGAAGCAATAGAGTCCCAATTCACACGGTGCACGCCCACACGCCTATCACCTAGCATGTGCGTCACCTTAATACCGATCACATAACATGTATTACGGGGTTTCATACCCTCAACACTAAGTTTAGAAGAGTTAATTACTTCGAACAAGCAAATTCCAACATCGAGCAATCCAAGCGATGCTCCAAAAATGCCCTCACATGCGAAGCGACCTCCGAACGGCTCAAAACTAGCCGAAAATAACTCAAATACATCAAATAAGGCCTAAGGAAACAATTCCCAAATAATAATGATCGAATCCTTAAGTCAAATGCAAAACCGGCCAAAAATCACACCCGGGCCTACGCCTCGGAACTCAATAAAACTCACAAAAAATACGACAATCCATTTAATTACGAGTCCAACCATACTAGTTTCACTAAATTCTGACTCAAAGTCGATGTTCAAAACTCAAAAATTCATATTATGAAACTTTAGGCCAAAATCCCCAATTTCCTCTTTAACATTCATCAACCAAGCGCTAAAATTGAAGATAGATTCATAAAATATAGCCAAAACCGAGTAGAGAACACTTACCCCAATTCATAAGGTGAAAATTGCTTCAAGCATCGCCTCAATCCGAGCTCCATAGCTCCCAAAATGCAAAAATGGTCTAAACCAATAGAGTACTTTATAATCACTAAGCGAATCAATGAATCGCGATAACGAAAATACCCTCGCGATCGCGAAGAAGAAAATGCATTGCCCCTGAAAATACACTACGTGATCGTGTAATAAGCTATGCGATCGTGAAGCACCAACTGCTCAGTCTCGAAAAGAACCTACGCGAACACGGCCCTAGGCTCGCGAACGCGATGAAGAAGCCATGAAGACCTGCCCAACTCAGATACACAATGTGAACGTGTGCACACCTATGCGAACGCGATGCCCGATCTGCAATAACCTATGCAAATATGGACCCATATTCGCGAACGCGATGATGAAACACTCAGCCTCAATTTTTCCCTTACATGATCGCATCCCTCAGTCCGCGATCGCGAAGAACACTGGGTGCACCAGACATCAGTAGAACTAGCAGTGAAGAATGAAGGAAAAAATAGCCCGAAACCCATCTGAAACTCACCCGGACCTCTCGGGACCACGTCCAAACATACCAACAAATCCCATAACATAACATGGACCTACTCGAGGTCTCAAAATACACATAACAACATCGGATCGATGAATCACACCTCAATTCAAATTCAATGAACTTTGAAACTTCAAACTTCCACAACCGATGCCGAAACCTATCAAATCACGTCCGATTGACCTCAAATTTTGCACACAAGTCACATTTGACATTAAAGACCTATTCCCGCTTTCGAAATCAAAATCTGACCTCGATATCAAAAAGTCGACTAGCGATCAAACTTTTTAAAATTCCAACTTTCGTCATTTCAAGCCAAATTCTACTGTGGACCTCTAAATCACAATCCGAACCCGCTTCTAAATCCAAAATAACCCAACGGAGCTAACGGAATCATAAAAAATCCAATCCGAGCTTTCAAATTTAATGCTTCTAGCTGAGAATTATTCTTCCAAACAATTTTGAATAACCTGAAAAACTAAAACAGACGATTCACTTAAGTCATAATATATTATACGGAGCTACGTATGCCCTCAAACAACCGAGCTAAGTGTAAATGCTCAAAACAATCGGTCGGGTCTTTACAAGATAACCTTTGCTCAATAGCAAACTTAACTTCTCGGTGGGAATTTGCTATAGAGCAAAAGATTATCTAACCATCCCCGATTGGATCTTTTCTTGGATGCCTCGCTATTAAAGGTCTTATTGATATTGTCTTCGTAGTATGCTTTATGTTGCTGCCTCGTTAAAAACCTTGCCAGAAAAACCCAATTGGGACAAAAAGTGAACGAAGGGAAAAAATGTGCAGTGCATACTTTCTGATCGGATAATGTTCATCAACTATAATATCTTTTGAGGTGTGCCAAGTTCCAATTGCTATGAAACTTTTCTCCATTTTGGTTTTCCAACTCGTATGAACATTTTCTGGTGATAGATGAAGAGGTTCCCACGTTGGACCTAGCTTCCTCGCGTTGAGCTCCCGGGTATTGTGAGTTACTTTCCTTAGGACCAAGTCTCCTAATTTGAAATAGTTGTCACGCCCCGAACATGGGGAGGAGTGGCTGGTACCCGTTGCCGAGCTGGCCCAAGCGAACCACTCTGTAACTCATGATCGTTCGACCAAAACTAGAACATACATAGGTCGAGTTAGCTGGACACAAACTCGTAGTGCATAATTATAAGTAGGAAACACTATATCAATAAACTATCGTTCTTTAAACATGAATACATATGGGCCGGCAAGGCCTCTGACATACTGTACAAAATGAACCTTTGTCTACAAAGCCTCTAAGATTATTTGACATCAAATGCACCAGGTTCTGACTCTACGCGGTCGTGTAGCACAAACACGTGGCCCAGGTTCCTCTCAAATTTCCCTTACGCGATCGCAAACAATGACACGTGATCGCGATACACACACTGGCCAATCCTACGTGATCGCGAACGTATCCACGCGATTGTAGTGAACACATTTCCAGCTGCCTAAATTAACCCTACGCGATCGCGTAGAACAAATCCACCTCTCCCTAAATTACTCTACGCGATCGCAGACCAATTTACGCGATCGCGTATAAGGATACTAGAAGAAATTACCAGCAACTATCAGCAGCGTTCCAAAGGCCAAAAGTGTTCTTTTAGTTGTCCGAAATTCACCCGAACCCCTCGGGACCTCAACCAATTATACCAACAAGTCCCAAAATATTATACGAACTTAGTTGAACCCTCAAATCATACCAAGCAACGCTAAAACCACGAATCATCCCTCAATTCAAGCTTAATGAAACTTAAGATTTCTAACTTCTACATTATGTACCGAAACCTATCAATTCAAGTTCGATTGACCTCAAATTTTGCACACAAGTCATAAATAACATAACGGGAACATTATCAGAACTGGATTACAACTCCGATATCAAAAAGTTAACTCCCCGGTCAAACTTCCAAACTTAAATTTCTATTTTAGTCATTTCAAGCCTAATTTAACTACGGACTTCCAAATAAAATTTAGAACACACTCTTAAGTCCAAAATAACCATACAGAGCTGTTGGAATCGTCAAAATTATATTCCGGGGTCGTTTTCTCAAAATGTTGACCGAAGTCAAATTTAGCACTTTAAGGCCAACTTAAGGAACCAAGTATTCTGGTTTCAACCCAAACACTTCCAAATCCCGAACCAACCATCCCCGCAAGTCATAAATCATTAAAAGTACATACAGAAAGTTTTATTTTGGGGAACGGGGTTCTAAATATGAAAATGACCGGTTGGTCATTACAGGTACACTTCTTACTGCTTTATCGTAGAGCCGTTATAAAATATGGCTATTGTATTGTCTCCTTTGTACCTCTAATATTAAGAGTGATCCTGCAATGTTCTCAATCACTATGTACATAATTTTCTGGGTTTAATAATCAAACTCCTAATTTACTTAGTTGATGTAACTCTTTAGATTCCTCTTTTCTCTGATCAACATTTATGTAGGCTTAAGCTATCTTCTGATCTGCGGATCATGGTGTTAGTTATTACTTTTAGCCTTTCATGGGCGCTATGGAATATCCATGATACAATCATTTGACAATTTAATCCTTTGTCTATGACCTGGGCTCAATTCTTTCTTTAAGTGTGTTCGTAACTAACTCTGGATCATTGATCAAATAATTCCTTTCGTTTTATCTCAGCTTTCTTTAAACATAAGCTATTACTTTTCCTGGTCTTTATGCCCCTTGTTGTGTGCATACTTAGCTTATCTTAGTTCCCACGCATGCTGGAATTTTCGCACAACTCATATAATCTCGAATTTTACTTCTGATTTTTACTTCCCATTCATTAGCCACGTAGGTGACACTTTCTTATGGAGTGTGTACAATGTTGTTATGAGAGTGTTGTTACAAGACCATTTCCTTTTCAGGTCACTCTGCTTAGTTTGAAGCCTTCTTCCTTATTTCCTCAGCTTAGTCTTTCATTGTAGTACATAGGGAGGACCCTCTGATTCTTGTAAGGCTGCGAGCATATTACATCGTTTATCCGGCGGAATTTTTGTTGTTCTTTCTTACTTGTAATTATCCTTACTTGCTTACCTTCATGCCTTTGTGCTCGTAGGGTTGCTTCTGAGCTGATATCTTGATTGTCTTCCAATGGCACTCTTTTTTATCTCTGTAACCCTCTTACGGTACCTTTACTATCCCAACATTTATCTTAATATTTCTCAAGGTTACAGTGTCATATCTGCAGAGATTGAATGCCTCATGTTGGGGTTCACTATGTTTATCTTGCACAATCTGTTGATTTGTTTGTATCCTCTTGTCTAGCCATAACTAGGCTTTTTTTCTGAATTAATTACTGACTACTCGTTGGCCCATTCTCAATGCAATATTCTGCGTAATCATTCTTGAGTTATTTCTTTTGTCTTACCGTACCTCTCGCAGTGGCTCCTTATTTATTAATAATATCTCAGGCAGGGACCCTTACTTCCTTTCCTTGATGTCGTGTTTGCATAATGTTCTGGAATCGTAGCATATCTGTAGGCTTTGAATAAGTGCAATCTCATCCCTTTTCATTTTTATCGCATTCTTCCTTTACCGTTCAATAATTACTAGAACCACTTAATTCTTACTTAATGCCACATCACTTCATATTCCCCTCTTTAGGGGAGTACTAAGAGTTGGAGCCACGAGGACCTACCTATAGATGTTTTACCTCATCATCTTTGGCGTCTTTTCACATCATCGATGACCCTTACTCGCCTTGCGGCAATCCTTATGTACCAAGGATAACAAAATTCATTACTCACGAGGGTGACACTTAGTGTAACTAGCACATATAGCCCTTTAAGCTTAACTTTGCTCACATTGCTTGCTTTAGGGAAGCGTCTTCCTGA
Organism: Nicotiana tabacum; assembly: GCF_000715075.1. NCBI lineage: Eukaryota > Viridiplantae > Streptophyta > Magnoliopsida > Solanales > Solanaceae > Nicotiana > Nicotiana tabacum. The sequence continues at coordinate 42,919,582 of NC_134101.1, forward strand.
ATGACCTTTAAAGGTTATTCTTCTGTCGTCCATTCTATTATTGCCTGAACGCAATATCTGAATTCTCATGATGCCGACTATTATCAAATCACTCAATCACTAATTCATGTTTAGTTTATCTTGTTCACCAGCCCATACTGACTTCTATTATTCTGGGTCTAACGTTTCCTTCTGGTAATCACGTTAGAGTCACAAACGTATTTCTCAAAATGAGGATATGACTTTATGGTCTATACTCTTTTGTTTTCTTAAGGCCTATCACCTCTCGTCTCCTTCACCTAACTATGGACCCTATAATACCGTCATCATTTTGATCTACCGTTTGTCATTCATGTATCATATCCTACTCATAATGCTTCCTTATCTCTCTTCTCACTTCCCTGCTAATATTTATGCCTATCCCTTTCTTGTGAAGACTTCAACAAGACATTATTTTCCTTTTAGCACCCCTTGCTTCATTCATTGGCTCTTCGAGTTGCTCAACGTCCTCGCTTTAATAGGGACGGGAGCCACACTAAGGTAATATTTATCCCTTCCAGGCTTTCAGTGCCTATCTTCTGAATATTTTTGGTCATGCTAGTATTCACATCTAATTGTAATATTCTAAAGTACACCATCTGGGTGTCTCACAAGGAGATCTATTAGCACATTTGTAATATCCTTCGAAAATGTCAACTAACACAAACAATCCATTCACCATTTTGGATTACTCTAACCCCAGCCGGATCCTGATATCTTATCATTTTCTTAAACTACACCTGTTAGCCCCCATAAGGCATAACTGAGATGGATGTGGACAATTAAACATACCTCTATTACTGTTGAAGGTAACTCACAAAGCTTATATTTTTTTGCCGGAGTTGAAAATACCGATAATCTTCATTAACTGGGTACCTCATACCCTTCTCATCTTGCTCATTTTACTTGTTGAAGCTTGTATCTATCTTCTGAATCTCTCATTGCCTTTCACCATAGGGGTGGATAGACATTCTTTGCCTTAAGGCTCCTTATCGAGAGGCTTATCAAGAAGTTTTACACATGATCTGCTGAAGACCATACATTTACTCATCATAAGCATCATGAAAAATTGAGTTCCTCTGACTCAACTCTTCCACAGCTATATCTCTTACCAACCGTCTTTCTAGATGTAGGCATCGTCGTATTATGAATAAGATAGAGTTTAGGAAATTGAGTTCTTACAACTGAGCTCTACCACACGATCTAGAGTAAGAAGAAAGAGTGACAGTCCTAAATGCCCTGTAGCCTCCTGCTTATAAGTGTGGTGCATGACACACCCATAAACAAGACTCTACTAGACACGGCTTGTAGACTCCCTAGGACAGAACTGCTCTGATACCACTTTTGTCAAGTCCCCGAACCTGGGGAGGCGTGGCTGGCACCCGGTGCCGAGCTGGCCCGAGAGAACCACTCTGTAACTCATGATCGTTCGACCAAAACTAGAACATACATAGGTCGAGTTAGCTGGACTCATTCCTTTTATAACTATCATTGGCCAACATGGCCACAAACTCGTAGTGCATAACTATAACTGGGCAACACTGTATCATTAAACTATCATTCTTAAAACATGAATGCATATGGGCCGGCAAGGCCTCTGACATACTGTACAAAATGAACCTTTGTCTACAAAGCCTCTAAGATTATTTGACATCAAATGGGACAGGGTACCGGCCTACCCATAAGTCTGAAGCAAAACTCTGACACCCAAAAACTGGCCCCCGAGCCTACATCTCTGAATCCAATAAAAGTCACAAAATTTGGAAGCACATTCAACCACGAGTCCAACCATACCAAATTTACCAAAATCCAATACCAAATCGACACCCAAATTCCCAATTTAAACTCTCTAAATCCCTAGGCTAAACTCCTAAATTTACACCACAAAACCACACAATCTAGGTGGAGAGTTCAATGGGGAAATAAAATTATTGAATAACTTTAACCACAAGTGACTTACCTCAAGAAAACCCTCGAAAATCCTCTCAAACATCGCCCAATCCCAAGCTTGAAATGTCCAAAATGAAGAAAAACTCAGAAAACCTCGAATTTAAACATTACCTAGTGATTTCGCACCTGCTGGCCAAATTTCCGCACTTGCGGAATGGCTTTTGCGATAGAATTTCCTCTTCTGTGGAAGCCACTTAAGTCCACAAGGTTCGCACTTGCACTCCAGGTTCCGCACCTACGGAAGCGCTTCTGCGGCCCATGCTTTGGTTCTGCGAAGACAGCATGCGCCCCGCTTCTCCGCATCTATGGAGCCTTGCTCGCACTTATGGGCTCGCAGATGCGGATGACCCCTTGAGGAATGTCGAGATATTGGCAACCGACCGGAGATCTCGACAGAAATCCCAGAACAGATCGAATCAAGCGGTTATTGACACCAGTCATGGGATTTATTTCCGTTATTAGAATTGTACCTTATTTAGGATTTCTCTACTATATAAAAAGGGACCTTATTGATTTGTAAGGAGGATTGAGTGAGAAGAATATACACAAACAGTGTTCTCTATTTCACTTACTATCCATTATTATTCATCATTGTTTATTTTTTGTTCTTTACTGTTCTTGTTACCCAACCTCGAGACCATCTCGAATCGAGGTCGAAAGCACTGCTAGAACACTAGTTTGATTTAGTTTACTATTCAGATTATCTATTCAATTCCTTGTTCATAAATTGGTATTGGATTAAATCACGTATCTTTAAAACCACTAAATAAGTTTAATTGTTACTCGAATTTTAGGGTAAATAGTTTGGCGCCCACCGTGGGGCTAAGGATAATAGTGATTTTTCAGTACTGATTCTGGTGAAACACACTATTTTACGCTTGTTCTTGTCAAGTATCTTTCCTTTCAGGTTAAAACATGTCAAACACACAAAACGCATCTACACACGGTGATAATGGCCTCGGATTCCATGGTGAAATCGAAAATGTGATTCCTCGAGGAATCGTAGTGCTACAGGTTAATCACAGGGGAGCACTGGTTTCCAACCCCGTCGATGCCAGTTCGCACGTTGCTCTAAATGCGAACCTAGGCGCAGATCTCAATGGGAATATACGCATGGAAGGCCGATCTAGTGGCCAAGGAACACAGGGCAGAGGAGACGAGGGAGTCAGTCTCCAAGTAATATTCGAGATGCTTTAGGCTCAGCAAGCCGCTATTGCTCAGTTACCAATTCAACATAGAGCTCCGAATAGGGTCGATCCAGAAATTACTCGTCGTACCGAGCCAGTACTGGAGAGGCCGAATGGTAACAAATCTGGGACTGATCCTGTGATAATTAAAATGCTTGAGGAGCTCACCAAAAGAATTGAATCAGGGGAGAAGAGAATCAAAGCCAGTGATAAAAAACTGGAGACATACAACTCTTGAGTTGAACAGAAATCGGGGGCACCGCCAAATTAAAAGAATTTTGTACAAAATCCCTTTCCTCCAAGTGCGGCTCCGAAGCCTATTCCAAAGAAGTTTCGTATGCCAGACACACCCAAATATAATGGTACAACCAATCCCAACGAGCATGTTACTTCATATACAAGAGCCATCAAGGGTAACTATTTAAAGGATGATGAAATCGAATATGTGCTATTGAAAATTTTCGGAGAGACCCTTTCAAAGGGAGCAATGATTTAGTATCACAACCTACCACCAAAGTTCATCGACTCATTTTCAATGTTAGCAGATTCTTTCGTAAAGGCACACGTCGAGGCCATAAAAGTCGCAACGAGGAAATCAGACGTTTTCAAGGTAAGACAAAGGGATAATGAAATGCTGAGGGAGTTCGTGTCCAGATTTCAAATAGAACGCATGGAGTTGCCACCAGTCACGAATGATTGGGTTGTTCAAGCTTTCATCCAAGGGTTGAACGAGCGGAATTTGATAGAGTCACGTCAGTTAAAACAAAATTTGATCGAATATCCAGCTGTAACTTGGGCAGATCTGCACAATCGATACCAATCGAAGATAAGGGTTGAGGACGATCAATTGGGAGCCCCTTCTGGTTCAGCACATCCAAACAGGTCGGTAGTTAAAACCCAGAGGGACATCGAAAGGGGGAGCCAAGGTCGAACAGAGACCGATATCAACCATATACCGTAGATCAAAGGAACAATAAGGATAATGATTCAGGACGTAATTCCGCCCGGAACAATCGGAGAAGTGATCGAGGACAGAATTCTCAGGGACTTATGAGCAAAAGTGGTTTTGACAAGTACGCCAATCCAACAGAAGCACCTCGGTTATCGGAATATAACTTTAGCATTAATGCATCAGGAATTGTATCAACAATCGAAAGGATCAAAGATACTAGGTGGCCCAGACCCATACAAACTGATCCTTCTCAAAGAAACCCAAATTTGATATGCAAGTATCATGGCACGCATGGTCACAAAACCGAGGATTGTAGGCAATTAAGGGAGGAGGTAGCCCGTCTATTTAATGAGGGCCACCTTCGAGAGTTCCTCAGCGATCGAGCCAAGAATGATTTTAGAGAAAGAGATGCCAACAGGAAAAATGAACAGGAGGAACCCCAACATGTCATTCATATGATCGTCGGTGGGGTCGACATTCCATAGGGACCCATATTCAAATGCACTAAGTTATAAATCACTAGAGAAAAATGAACCCGAGATTATGTGCCCGAAAGAACTTTATCATTCAATGACGAAGAAGTGGAAGGCGTTTCTCAGCCTCCCAACGACGCTCTGGTAATTTCTATCTTATTAAATAAAGTTCAAGTTAAGTGTATTTTAGTGGATCCAGGTAGCTCATCGAATATCATCCGATCGAGGGTCGTGGAGCAGCTCGGCCTACAAAATCAAATCATGCCCGCAGCTCGGGTCCTAAACGACTTCAATATGGCCAGTGAAACAACTAAATAGGAGATTATTCTACTGGTGAACATGGTCAAAACCATTCAAGATACTAAGTTCCACGTGATCGAGGGCGACATGAGGTACAATGCCCTACTCGGAAGGCCTTGGATCTACAATATGAAAGCAGTCCCTTCGACTCTCCACCAAATGATAAAATATTTGACATCAAATGGTGTAAAAATAGTATACGGGAAGCAGCATGCTACAAAGGAAATGTTTGCGGTCGATGAGGTAACACCGATATCGACACTAGCAACCTAGAAAAGGTCCAGCATCAAAGATAAATAGGAAGTCAAATAGCAATCATAGCCATTAGCCTCGACCGAATCGGGGAAGCGGGATATAGAAGAAGAAGATGAGGATTTTCTGACCCCTCGAACTTTTGTTGTTCCCGAATATACTGACGCCACCAAATCAACGGTCAAAGAGCTAGAACAGGTTATATTGATCAAGTACCTGCCCGAGCTAAAGGTATACCTGGGAACGGGATTAACCCCCAAACTCAGGAAAAAACTTATTCAATTTCTTGTTGATAACATAGATTGTTTTGCTTGGTCCCAATTAGACATGACAGGGATTCCATCGGAGGTAATGAAAAAACAACTAAGACTGGACCCTAGATTTAAACTGGTGAAGCAAAATAGAAGACCCCAGTCCGAAGTAAAGCACGCATTCATAAAGGGCGAGGTAACTAAAATTCTCAAAATAGGATCCATTCGAGAGGTGAAATATCCCGAATGGTTAGCCAATGTAGTTGTAGTCCCTAAAAAGGGGAATAAACTTAGAATGTGTGTTGATTATAAGGATTTAAATAAGGCATGCCCCAAAGATTCTTTTCCACTGCCTAACATCGATCTCATGATCAATGCCACGGCCGACCACGAGATCCTTACTTTTCTCGATGCTTATTCCGGGTCCAATCAAATCCAAATGAACCCGGAAAACCAAGTAAAGACTTCATTTATCACCAAGTATGGAATATATTGTTATAATGTAATGCCCTTCGGGTTAAAACATGCAGGAGCTACTTACCAACGCCTAGTGAATAAAATGTTCGAAGAAAAAATAGGTAAATCAATGGAGGTTTATATTGATGACATGCTAGTTAAGTCCCTACGCACAGAGGACCATTTGTCTCATTTGCAGGAAACGTTCGAGATTTTAAGGAAATACAATATGAAGCTCAACCCCGAGAAATGTACTTTTATGGTTGGTTCGGGCAAGTTCCTTGGCTTCATTGTATCGAATCGGGGGATCGAGATCAACCCCGATAAAATCAAGGCCATAGAAGACATCACCGTCGTGGATAGTGTAAAAGTTGTACAGGGGCTAACTGGACGGATAACTGCCTTAGGCCGATTCATTTCGAGGTCATCGGATCGAAGCCATAGATATTTCTGTTTACTCAAAAAGAAGAACGATTTCGTCTGGACCTGGAATGCCAACAGGCATTGGAAGAGTTGAAGTGATACCTATCGAGCCCCCTGCTACTTCACACTCCAAAGGCATATGACAAACTTTATTTGTACTTGGCCGTATCGAAAATCGCGGTAAGTGGTGTCCTAGTTCGAGAAGAGCAAGGTATGCAATTTCCCGTTTATTATGTAAGTCGAACCTTAGGAGAAGCAGAAACTAGATATCCATACTTAGAAAAATTGGCACTTGCACTGATAAGCGCCTCTAGAAAGTTAAGACCATATTTTCAATGTCACCCTGTATGCGTATTAACCACTTACCAACTTCATAATTGTTTGCACAAGCCCGAACTGTCGGGCCAATTGGCCAAATGGGCCATCGAATTCAATGGGTACAACATCGAATATCAACCTCGTACAACCATCAAGTCTCAAATTTTAGCGGACTTCATGGCCGATTTCACGCCAACCTTCGTACCCAAAGTTGAAAAGGAACTCTTTTAAAAATCGGGTACGTCATCTGGGGTATGGACCCTATTCACAGATGGTGCTTCAAATGTGAATGGGTCCGGGCTAGGCATCGTTTTGAAGCCGCCCACGGGTAGCACTACTAGGCAATCTATCAAAACTTCTTGGTTGACTTACAATGAGGACGAGTACGAGGCCATGATTGCAATTCTCGAGCTAGCTAAAAGCTTTGGGGCAGAACTCATTGAAGACAAGTGTGACTCTTTGCTGGTGGTGAACCAGGTAAACAAAACCTTCGAAGTTCGAGAGGATAGAATGCAAAGGTATTTGGACAAGTTGCAAGTTACTTTGCACCGTTTCAACGAATGGACTTTACAATATGTACCTCGAGAACAAAACAGTTAGGCCGATGCACTTGCAAACTAGGGGTCATCAGTCGAGGAAGATGAGATCAGCTCGGGGACTATCGTTCAAATCTCGAGATCTGTGATTGAGGAAGGTCATGCCGAGATAAACTCTACAAGCTTAACCTGGGATTGGCGGAACAAATATATTGAATACTTGAAGAATGGAAAGCTCCCATCGGACCCTAAAGAGTCGAGGACCCTACGAACCAAAACTGCTCGATTCACAATGGCTGTAGATAGAACATTATACAGAAGAACATGCGAAGGACCATTGGCAGTGTGCTTACGACCAGGAGGCACCGATTATGTTTTACGAGAGGTCCATAAAGGCACTTGTGGGAACCACTCTGGCATCGAATCACCAATTCACAAAATCATTAGAGCATGATAGTACTGGGATAGCATGGAAACAGATACTAAGGAGTTTGTTTGAAAATGTGATAAATGTCAAAGGTTTGCACCGATGATCCATAATCTCGGAGAACAACTTCATTCAGTCATATCCTTATGGCCATTAGGCTTAGTATTCGAGTGAGTGCTTGCATGAACTCGAAGTGATGTAGCCCGTAGACTTAGTGGTCGAGTGAGTGATTTCTCGAACTCAAAGCAATGTAGCCCGTATGCTTAGTGGTCGAGTGAGTGATTGATCGAACTCGAAACAAGAGTTTCCCGTAGGCTTAGTGGACGAGTGAGTGATTACTCGAACTCGAAATGATGTAGTCTGTAGGCTTAGTGGTCGAGTGAGTGATTGCTCGAACTCGAAATAAGTGTAGCCCGTAGTCTTAGTAGTCGAGTGAGTGCTTGCTCGAACTCGAAGTGATGTAGCCTGTAGGCTTAGTGGTCGAGTGAGTGATTGCTCGAACTCAAAGTAATATAGCCTGTAGGGTTAGTGGTCGAGTGAGTGATTGCACGAACTTGAGGTAATGTAGCCCGTAGGCTTAGTAGATGATGGATTCTGAGATATGAGATATCGGTAAAGAATTCCCTTCATGTCATTATACATGTGTTTATGTTTTGTACCAGCGATCGAGCAAACTACATTAGCATGGTTCGTTTTGACCATTTGGCTCTTACAATATTTCTATTGAAACCCTGTTGTCATGAAGTAACTTTCTTGCTTAGAACTTGATAATCAAACTTGATATATTCAAGGGTAATGGCCCCCAGTATTCGAGGTTGATTGCAAAGAGGCCCCAGATAGTGTTGAATTGTTCTAAGTTAGCATGATCAATGGTCGCCTCATTAAAAACCTTGCCGAAAAACCCATTTGGGACAAAATCGGTCTAAGGAAAAAAGAGTGCAATGCGTGCTTTCAGGCCTAAAGGCTTCGAGTTGAATAACCCATCCCTGTTTCTGATCGAACACCTGCAAGGGTTAATTTCGAGAAATAAATGAACATAGGAGGGTCGTACCTTAACAGTAGTATTGTTTTAGGTATGACACATTCCAATTACTTCGTAGTGGTTTGCCATTTATTATACCGAGCTTATAGGATCATTTACCGATGATTTAGAGGACCTGATATGGTCCTTCCCAGTTCTGACCCAATTTTCCTTCGTTCGGATTTTGAGTGTTGAGGGTAAATCTCCTCAGCACTAAGTCTCCAATTTTAAAATGGTGAAGATTAGTTCTTCGATTATAGTATCTTTCTATCCGTTGCTTTTGGGCGGCCAATCGGATGGGGGCGGCTTCTCGTTTTTCATCCAATAATTCAAGGCTAGTATTCATAGCCTCGTGAGTTGACTCTTCTATTGTATGTAAAAACCTGGCACTGTGTTCCCCGACTTCGACCGAAATCAAGGCTTCGGAGCCATATACTAAGGAGAACGGGGTTGCCCCCGTACAGGACTTTGATGTTGTTCGATATGCCCAAAGAACTTCGGGTAGAATTTCTCTCCATTTTCCCTTAGCGTCGTTCAACCTTTTCTTTAGGTTTTGAATGATAGTCTTGTTCGTCGATTCGGCCTGTCCGTTCCCCCTAGGGTGATACGGTGTTGATAATATCCTTTTTATTTTACAGTCTTTGAGGAATTTCGTCACTTTGTTGCTGATAAATTATTTTCCATTGTCACACACTATTTTGGCGGCTATCCCAAATCGACATACGATATGATCCCAGATGAAGTCTATAACCTCTTTCTCTCTTACTTTCTCGAACGCATGTGATTTAACCCATTTAGAGAAATAGTCAGTCATAAATAAAATGAACTTAGCTTTATCTGGGGCCGATGGCAGAGGGCCGACAATATCCATTCCCCATTTCATGAATGGCCATGGGGATTGGACTGAATGAAGTTGCTCTCCGAGCTGATGGATCATCGGTGCAAACCTTTGACATTTATCACATTTTCGAACATACTCCTTTGCATCTTTATCCATATCGATCCAATAGTATCTTGCTCTGATTATTTTTGGACTAAGGATTAGGCACCAGAATGATTTCCACAAGTGCCATCGTGAATCCCACATGGGATGTAGTCGGTATCTCCCGGTCCCAAATATATTGCCAATGGACCATCGAACATCCTTCTAAACAGCGCTCCATCATTGGATAAGGTGAACCGTGCAGCTTTTGTGCATAGAGCTCTTGACTTCTTTGGGTCTGATGGAAGTTTCCCGTTCTTGAATTATTTTATATATTTGTTTCTCCAATCCCAGGTTAGACTTGTGGAGTTTATCTCAGCGTAACCTTCCTGGATTATGGATCTCGAGAGTTGAACGATAGTCCCCGAGACCCTTGACCTCGATCACTTCTTTTATTACTTTGTCTGGGGTTACGTCTCGATTCATTCCCCCTATGGTCTCCACTATATGGTCTGTATCGGTCCCTAACCGACCCTTATTCTCGATTGATATCCCTTCTAACAACGGGTCCAGAACCCAACTGATCATCTTCTACTCTAATTTTTTATTGATACTGATTATGCACGTCGGCCTAAGTAATAGCTGGATACTCGATCAGGTTATGCTTCAACCTCCGTGAAGCCATCAATCTTCGTTCGTTCAAACCTTGAGTGAAAGCCTGAATAGCCCAATCGTCTGTGACTGGTGGTAGATACATTCGTTCCATTTGGAAACGAGATACGAACTCCTTTAGCATCTCATTATCTTTTTGTCTTACCTTGAACAGGTCTGACTTCCTGGTCTCAACTTTTATGGCCCCAGCTTGTGCTTTTACAAAACAGTCTGCAAGCATGGCAAAAGAATGGATAGAATTAAATGGTAAATTATGATACCATATCATTACTCCAATTGACAGGGTTTCACCAAATTTCATCACTAATACGGATTCGATTTCATCGTCCTCTAGATCGTTCCCTTTAATGGCACATGTGTAAGAGGTGACATGTTCGTTGGGGTCGGTAGTTCCAAAATATTTAGGAATCTCGGGCATGCGGAACTTCTTTGGGATCAGTTTAGGAGCCGCGCTTGGGGGGAAAGTCTTTTGTACGAATTTTTTAGAATCTAAGCCCTTCAATATTAGTGGTGCCCCCGGGATCTGATCAACCTTGGAGTTATATGTTTCCACTTTTTTGTCGTTTGCCTCAATCCCCCTTTTTCCTGATTCTATTTGTTTGGTCAGTTCTTCGAACATCTTAGTAATTTCGGGATTAGTCCCCGACTCTTGCTGATTTGACCTTCCGTTCTGTGGGTGAGTTCTCGGGGTGGACTGGGCTCCGGCCTACTCGGTATCTGGTTTTGACTCTGCAACTGAGCTATTGCTGCATGTTGAGCTTGCAACATTTCGAAATCATACGCAAGGGGATTCCGTTTTCCTTAACGTTATGGGTATCTCGAGTTGTAGATCGAGTACCTCCGTGAATGCTATTTTCAGGTTCAGAATGTAGGTTTGTCTCAATGGCCATATGTGAATTAATGTCTAATGGCACTTCGACTTGAGCTCCGACGGCGTCGACAAGCGGCCTTTTGGCCCTGGGCGTCAAGTTGTTGTTCTTACCTTGAAGGCCAGCTTCGTTGTTGATTGGTAAGGCCATTTAATTGAGAGTTCGTTGCTACTAATCCGAAATCAAAGACACTCCCGAAAACAAGCATAAAATGGTGTGTTTTGCAAATTCGTATCAAATAACCATTGTTATCCTTAGCCCCACAGTGGGCGCCAAACTGTTTACCCGAAAAATGGATAGAGTTGAATTTGTACATAGTTCTAAGTGTATATGGTATAACTTGACACAAATCGTAAAGAGTAAGTAGAAATATCGAATATTGACTATAAAGAAAAGATACAAACCGAGTTCAAAGGAAGATGATTTATGAACAAGCAAAAATGGAATTATCTATGAAGCTAAAAACGATAATCTCTCAATATGAAAATGTCTCAAAAGTATTTGAGTTACATTGTATTGATGACCTTCCCTCTTCAGAAATAATAGTCATCCCTCTTATAGTGGAGAGATCTTACTTTAGATATCATAAAAAATACATAGTGGGAAACTCATGATAACTCAGATTTTCCCTAATTTCCGTCGAGATTCTCTCTCTTACTGCAGCTCTAACAGCTCTTGTCTCTTGGCTCAATCTTGATTGGACTCGGTAATGGTCGGTTTTCAGGTTTAGAGCTCGATGTGGGCTAGAGCTCGATGCCGACTCGAGGCCCGGTATTGATTCGAGCTAGGTGTCGGTTGGTCTCTGGCTCTGAAGCTTGATACCATCGCTTCTCATCATAGCTCGATTTGGACTCGAGCTCGATAATGATGTCAAGATCGGTATTTAATATGACCCCAAAACTCGAAGCTCGTTCGTGCCTTCTTAAAATCTCACCTCGATATTATGAAGACGCTCTTCGATCCGTCTTCACCGATCGTACGAAGGTCGAAAACGGTTTTGACCGTATACAGGCATCCTTGGTCAGGCATGCATAGGAGAAAATTAGTGATGAATAAAGTACAAAATGTGTTTCAGAACATGAAAAGGAGATCTTTACCGTGGTTCTTGGCCTCCCATCTACCCCTTGCCAAATCACGCCATGCACGTTCGGCATAAGTAGAAGTTGAGGCTAACTTCTGAACCTAATCTTCGAGGTCAGGCACCGCTTAAGGAATCCAAGGAATAGCTGCATGTCGAAAGGGGATATTAGGCGAAGTCGAATAAGGTACGAAGAACAAAGTTTAAAAGATCACTTACGGTCTAAGTTCCACTCCTCAGGGAACGACTTCTTCTCCTCCGGGATAATAACGCAGGTCCTCACCCGTATAAAACGGCTCATCCAACCCCGATCCTTGTCATCGTCGATGCTCGAGAATAAGTCCTTCGTTTCCCGGTGTTGGAGCCTGATTAGTCCTCGATAGATTTAAGGTTGGTACAACCGCATGAGGTGATTTAAAGTAAACTCCAGCCCCTCGGCCTTGCTAGAAAAAAAGCACAACATCATTACTATCCGCTATAGATAAGGGTGGATTTGGCCGAGGGTGACCTGATATCTTTTAGAGAGATCAATAATCATTGGGTCGAGGGGACCCTATGTGGAAGGGGTAAGTGTAAACACTTAGGAACCCCTCCACATATGCGGTGAAGCTCTCTTCGGGAGTAGGAATTTGCACCATGACCTCGGGACCCCAGTGGCAGTCCCTCTTCATTGCCTCGATATGGAGCACATGTACATCTTTGAAGTCAGATTTTAGAGTACACAGGCCGGGAACGTACTCCACCGGCGCCTTGTCGCCGGACGGCCGAGAAGATTATCAAGAAGCTTTCTCTTTCTGCGGTACGGTTTTTGAGGTTTTTGCCATTGGTATAAGTAAAGAAGGAAGTAAGATGAAATACTGGTGGTTTCGGTACTAACGACGGTGGCTCTACAGATGGCGAAAAGTAAGAGACGAAAAGAGTGAGAGGACTTAGAGCTTTGATTAGAGAAAAAGTAAATTTTGATTCAATGAAGAAGCGGGTATTTATAGGCTCACGGCAACGGTTCGGTAGCGCTAGTGGTCGACCGCTAACTAACAGGCATTAATGATTTGGGAAACTGAATCGATGGGACGTTTCGGTCACATCCATCGCTTACGTCATGGGGACGACGTCCTGATCGAGGTTTCAGAAAATCAAGGCTCAAACCGTTTCTTATCATTTTATTCCAAGAAATACGTGGACTGTCTGTATACGGTCAAAATCGGGCATGTCCGATTTCATAAGCACAAGGAGCTGCCTCGAGAGTAAGCTCGTAATAGACCAAGCTCGAGCTCAATGGCAGAGTATGGAGTATGAAGATCTAAGTGCTCACTGAAAATCGAGACCGAGCATAATAATGGAATGGCGAGAAATCCCGGAACAGATCGAATCAAGCAGTTATTGACATCAATCATGGGATTTATTTCCGTTATTAGAATTGTATCTTATTTAGGATTTCTCTACTATATAAAGAGGGACCCCATTCATTTGTAAGGAGGATTGACTGTGAAGAATATACACAAACGTTGTTCTCTATTTCACTTACTATCCACTACTATTCATCATTGTTTATTTTCTGTTCTTTACTGTTCTTGTTACCCAACCTCGAGACCATCTCAAATCGAGGTCAAAAGCACTACTAGAACACTGGTTTGATTTATTTTACTATTCAGATTATCTATTCAATTCCTTGTTTATCAATTGGTATTGGATTAAATCACGTATCCTTAAAACCACTAAATAAGTTTAATTGTTACTCGAATTTTAGGGTAAATAGATGAAAATATAATCTACACTCTATTAAAAGCACGAAGACCCTTAGCGACATGTCGTTTCTCTTTTTTACCCTTTTAAAATAGAGTTCCCACTAGACAAAATAGTCATTTAATTATTTTTCCTAATATTTAAGACATCAACTAAACTTTACTTATTCATTTTCCCTTATTTGAGTGACTACAAAAGAAATCCTAATATTTAGGAAATCAAATTTAATTATGTTTACCTTATACAATTTAAATAATCTATATATCTATATAATCTAGGGACATTAGCCAGTGACGTGGCACATTTCTTTAACAAGGAATGCTATTTATCTTTTTTTGTCATTTTTTTCCTTTTTTTCAATTTGAGTATATAATGTAAATACATAAAAACAACAAACAGTTGTGAGGGCAAATCAAGAGTTGCAATGGATGGCTAAATGACGGGTTCTTAAAAAATAAAAAATTGAAGCCAATTAATGTCCGGTTTCTGTAAATCTATATAATGTGGACGACTAATTCTTCGGCTCATTCATATATTTTCGATCTCCACAAAGAAGCTTCGTGTGGTCTCTTTGCCTGCGTATTCAAAATACGATATTCTGTCCATTATTTTTCAGTTTTATTTTTTACTTTAAACCTTTTTACTAAATTAAAGTTATTTTACAGTAGAATAATAGATTCATGAGGCGATGCTAAATCTGTGGCGAAAGGTCGAGCACCACCAAATATTACTGGTATCATGAAGTTATTCTTTGCATTAGTTTATTTTTAAAATTGATATTTTTTTCCTGGTTAAAGCGATTTGAAATGTTTAGCGTATGCGTGCAATCAATTCGTCGTTTTTCTTTGTGTTATGTTTATGAATTCCTATGTTTATTCTCTTACTTAATTTTTTCCTTTCCGGGTTATCATTTTCGCCTTGCTTAAATGACAAAATATGCTTAGTGAACTTGAAAATAACAACGAGATTGAAGAACTCAGTTTTTGGTAAAATAATGGTAAACTCACCTTCTCGTAATCATGCTATTTCTTATGCGTTCCTTTGATCTTTGAGCTGTAAACCACAGTAACCTGTAGGTATTTATTCTTAATTTATTAATATATTAAACAATGGAAATTATGGTATAGGACATGAACAATATATACCGTACAGTGATTTACTTCACTTTTTTGACCCAAGTTATTTGTGAACTGAAATACTTTTTTCACCCGACTTTTGATACTTTTAACATTAAAAAGACACTCGAAACTGCCCTAATGTTTGATACAAGTTTAGAAAAATCATAAAGAATACATATTTGAAAATTTGAGTCTATCGTTGAATTGATATCGGTAGCCGAACACGTACCGTGGCAAAATTTAATTTTGAGTTGTGTTGTTTAATTTTTCCCTTTGTGAATAATTTCTCTCTTTTATTTGTTTGTTCTACTTTTAATTGTTTTTTGCAAAAGCAGAACATACATACCCTTTTTTAAAATTACCTTGTACAAAATACATATCCTTTTTAAAATATATTTTCGTTGTAAAATTTTCGATAATTTCAGTTTACATCTTTCATTTATATAACTTTGGGTCTTCCTACTGTACCAATTTTTCGTATTATTGTTAGAAAAGTATCAGTTGATCAGAATGTACGAAGGGCTTGCAGGGTGAACGACATTTTGTTGTACTACTAACACTAGATGTACTAGAGTAGTTTAGTAGCGCCTTTTGAATCGCGTTTCTATTATTTAAAATAATATAATTTGTTAATTTGAAATTTTGGGTTAAAAAAAAATTAAACCTTAATTTTACGTTTGATTTTAGGAACTCGGGAACTAGAGCTAATGATAATGACTGAATTATGTATGCAAACAAATTTTAATATGAATAAACTCATTTGGTACAGGCTGAATTCATAATTTGAAGGGGTAGTTTGAATATATGTTCACCGTATAATTTAATAAAGAATATAATATTCAATTTATGTGATGGTGTTTGAATTTAGAGAGTGAAATGAGTAAAATGAGTTCTCTTTTTCCATGATTATTTCATATTCTTTTTAAAGATTTTGAATGGTTAATTATTGTGACATATAATACTTTATATAATTATCAAGTATGCAAATTGTATTCCAAAAATCTTAAAAACTTCTATGTCTAAATTCTTGGTTGAGTTAAGGAGATTGACTCTCAAAAATTATAAAACATAAATTGATATAGATGAAGTATAAAATATAAATCTGTGTAAAACGGATAAGAGAATGTGAAGAACGGAAGTAAAGGAGAAGCGTAACCTCTTTCCCAATCAGAAATAGAAAAAAAATATAACGAGATAGTATGTCTTGAATATAGAACAAATTACGTCTATTTATCAAAGACTAAATGGTCCAAAAACAATCTACGATTCAAGGGTTATAGTATTTTATATATAGTATATATTTATGAGTTCATCAATATAAAGAATTATCTTGAATTACACTAATACGAATATATAAGTAAGATTATTTTTATATGCATATACATGAATGGATTAATCTCTTCTATCTCGACCAAATTCACTAATATCTTTAACAATCGCGCGCGAAGCGCGAAATTTCACTAGTTCATTTATAATTTTGTTTCCCTTATTCTACGATACATAAAAGTTAGGAACCTCAGCAACCTCCAAAATATCTTCATTATCGACGCTATTAAGATCCCTCGATAAGGTTATTTACTGAAACTTAAAACGATAAGAATGAAATAGTATAAGACAATATATGTTCTAAATAAGTTATTGTTATTTATTTTTCTTTCTTTTTTACAAATATTCTAACAAAATGACAGCTCCCATATTTTTTATATTAATTTATTATTATAAATTATTGACTCAATGTTAGTCATTTATAAAGTTTATGTTTCCACTTATATATATTAATTATTTTTGTGGAAGCTACAGGTCAACCTTACCGTTATAAAAGTTATTTTTTTTACTTGTTTGTTTGGTATTAAGGCATAAAAATAACAATAATTTTCATAAGACATTCTTATAAAACTCTAAGGATTGGAGTAGATTGGGATTAACATATATATGTTTAGAAAGTTATGCATTTTATTTTTATTATTAGTTAAAGATATTGTTTAATACTACTTATGTGATTTTATTTTTACAAATTATTTCTTACTGACACGGGGAACACACGCAAAGCGCGTTCCCTAAAACTAGTAATTAAATAAAAATACGAATAATTACATGTTTAAAGTGCAAGAAAGTTATTACTAATTGTTCGTATATCTTACTAAGTAATTATATTCATTTCTTATTCATGAGTTTCGAAAGATACATGTTTCAAAACTAATTTTTTCTGTTTTTTAATCAAAGGCGCGAATAAAAAATTTCAACAAAATATGTTCCATCTTCTTTTAAAAATTTCATAAAAATATGTACGCAAAAACGTTTTAATTGTATTTAATTTACTTCTAATAATTATATTGTAGTATACTTAATTATGAATATATATCTCATAGAGGGTATAAGCGTAGGCTTTTTATAGTATAAGGGGGTAAGTATTTAATTTTAAAGGGGGTCTTTCTTTAACTGATCATATAATATAGGGGTGTTTAGTGTAATTAAAGCTAATCATTAATGCAGGTACGTCTTCACATTGTGTGTACGTGGATGTCCCATGTCAACATTTTATTTAAACGTATACAAGGTTGACTTCCCCCATTTCTTTTATCTTTTTATAAAATCGCACAAAATTTGAGACTATTGCCTTACAGATGAAAAAGTACGTGCATACCTTCAGAGATATCAAAACCATGTTCTCTCGAGAGCTTAAGCTTAAATTTCAAAATGGCTATTGGAATTAGATGTAGTGAGGCTTTGGCTTTGGCTTTTGCTACAAGTACTGATGCCTTTCAACTGCTGAAAAAGGAAAGACTAGCAGCTTCAGGTCTTATGAAGGGGGACATGATCAATAGCATCATGACTCTGATGAAAATTGATCAAATTTAGTGAGCGGAGAGATTTTTTAACATGGTAATTCGTTCCCTAAGCAGTTGGCATATATATAAAGAGTATATTACTATGATCTAAGCCATCACCTTGCCTGCATAGCTATAAACCAATCTTAGCTCCTATTCTAGCCTGGCATAATAAAGAGTGAATGCTTTTGTCAGTTATTTATATAAACTATTTTGTGTGTCCAAAAATCCTCTAAATTATCACATACATATTTTATTTTTTAAAAACCGTTGTTTTTTTGGCAAAATATGTGAGAGAACTCGTCAAAATGCATGTAGGAGCTGAAAGAATCCGTGAAAATGGCCCCACCAAGTCGCTAATTAGTGTTACTCTCTTTATAAAATTCTCTTTTTTTTCATTTCCTTTCTATTTTTGTGATGATACAAAATGTCATCTTTAAATTTAATAAGTAATTCGGTGTTCTAAGACCTCAAAAAATACCATTTATCATTCATCGACTTGCGTGCATTGTCCGTACAATTTTTTGGAAAGTTTTTATGTGAAAAATGGATTAAAAGGTAAAAATTTTCCCACTTTTCACAAACCCTCAATTATAATTCGGCTTAGGGGAGATTTCAAAGGAGTTTTTCACGATTTCGAACTGGGTAAGTGTTCTTTATCATATAGTGATTGTATTTCATAAATCTAAGCATGTATTCATCATTTATTTCGGATTTAGATAAAAGAAATTGAAATTTTTGTAAAACTTTCCAAAAACGAAAAATTTAGATTTGAATGTCCATTTGACATCGGAATTGGATAATTTCTATATGGTTGAACTCGTCTCAAAATGGATGTTCGGATATCGTAAATTATTTTGGAGATTTGAGACGTGGGTCCCACTACCAAATATTTTAATTAATTTCGGATTTTTATCCGAAAAATTAGTAAATTCATATGGAATTAATTCCTATTATTCGTATTGAATATATCGAATTGTTTGTGAATAGATTTGAAACTTTTGGAGATAAATTTAAAAGGAAAAGTTGTGCTTGAGTAATTGATTGAAATTTGCAAAGCGAGGTAAGTGTCGTGGTTAACCTTGACTTGAGGGAATAGAACCCTTAAATTATTGGCTATGTGAAATTCATGCGAACGATGTATAGGCGAGGTGTCGAGTGTCTATACGTCGTCAAATTAATTGTTTGCATAATTACTTGAAACAAATCATAAATTATTTTAAATCATGAACTAATTATTATAATAATTGTTTCTCTCCTATTCTTTGCCAAATTTTAATTCTTGAACTCCTGCATTAATTGTTACATGCTACTTGAATTATGTGTCTTAATTGTTATTTGACATTTAGCATATTAAATATTAAAATACCTATTTTTTCCTTGATTTCTATAATAATTTTCTATTTGACATTGTCTGTTTTATGATTAAATCATAATTATTGTATGTTTGTTGTCTTATAATTTCATATTAATTGTTGTATTTATTGGGGAAATTCCTTCTATAAGAATTGGTAAATGAATATACTGGAGGAGCGGGTTCCACGCCGCAACATAAGTGATTAAAATGAATATATTGGAGGATCGGTTTGCACGCCGCACAGACTTATTAAAAAGTCCATATTGGAAGATCGGGTTGCACGCCGCAACAGAATTATTAAAAGTCTATATTGGAGGATTGGGTTGCACGCCGAAACAGACTTGATTAAAATGAATATATTGGAGGAGCGGGTTGCACGCCGCAACAGAACTGAATGTGAATATATTGTGAGAGCGGGTTGTACGCTGCAACAGAATTAAGTGTGAATATATTGTGAGAGCGGGTTGCACGTGCAACAAAATTGATAGAAATGATAATTGGTTATGACTGCAGAGTTGGCTTCAATTATTATAAATGAGTGACCTGATTTATTTCTATTATTGTTGTTGTTACTAATATTGCGTACAGGTAATGTAAGTGACCCTCCTTAGCCTCGTCACTACTTCGTCGAGGTTAGGCTCGGCACTTACCAGTACATGGGGTCGGTTGTACTGATACTACACTCTGAACTTCTTGTGCAGATTTCGGAGTTGGTCCAAGTGGCGTACCATAGACTTTCTCGGATTTTAGCTAACAGAGGAGACTTGAGGTATAACTGTATGGTGTACGCAGTTCTGAAGTCCCCGTCTATTTTACTTTAGTTGTGTGTTTATTTTCAAACAGTTTTATTTTATTCAGACCTTTAATTGTATTTATTCTAGAAGCTCGTACACTTGTGACACCAATTCTGGGATGGTATTTAGACATAGTTGTTTTTATGGGTTATTTTACTATATTTCAAACTTTGCTTCCGTATTTGTTTCTTTGATTATTAATAATTTAAGGATTGTTTAAAAATTGATTAATATTATTCTAACGTTGGCTTGCCTAGCAAGTAAAATATTAGGCGCCATCACAGTCCGAAGGTGGGAATTTCAGATTGAGGTATGCAGTTTACCTCACAATTCTGGAGGGTTGTACAGCGTGAGTTAGGCACGCGGGTGGAGTTGAGTACAGCATTTCATCCACAGACAGACGGACAGTCAGAGCGCACTATTCAAGTATTGGAAGCTATGCTTCGCGCTTGTGTTATAGACTTTGGAGGTTCTTGGGATCATTTTGTTGCCATTGAGTTTGCTTATAATAATAGCTACCAGTCGAACATTCAGATGTCTCCATATGAGGAATTATAAGGAAGGCGATGTCGATCGCCAGTTGGTTGGTTTGAACCGGGAGAGGCTCGGTTGTTGGGTACCGATTTGGTACAGGATGCCTTGGATAAGGTCAAGATTATTCAGGATCGACTTCGCATAGCTCAGTCTAGACAAAAGAGTTATGCCGACCGAAAAGTTCGTGATATTGCTTTCATGGTTGGAGAAAAAATATTGCTTCGGGTTTCACCTATGAAAGGTGTAATGAGGTTCGGAAATAAGGACAAGTTGAGCCCTAGATATATCGGACTCTTTGAAATTCTTGAAAGGGTGGGTGAAGTAGCCTACAGGCTTGCATTACCACCTAATTTATCATCGGTTCATCCGGTGTTTCATGTGTCTATGCTCCGAAAATATCATGGTGATCCGTCCCATGTGTTAGACTTCAGCTCAGTCCAATTGGACAAAGATTTGATTTACGAGGAGGAGCCGGTGGCTATTCTAGCCTGGCAGGTCCGACAATTGAGGTCTAGGAGTTATCCTTCAGCTCGGGTGCAATGGAGTGGTCAGCCGGTAGAGGCATCTACCTGGGAGTCCGAGTCGGACATGCGGGGTAAATGTCCACACTTTTTCTCCAGCTCAGGTACTTTTTCTAACTCCGTTCGAGGACGAACGGTTATTTTAGAGGTGGAGAATGTGTTGACCCAAAATATCATCTTTAAATTTAATTAGTAATTCTGTGTTCTAACATCTCGAAAAGTACCATTTTATCATTTCTCGACTTGCGTGTGTTGTCCGTACAATTTTTCGAAAAGTTTTTAAAACTCAACTAGGTTGACTTTGGTTAACATTTTGAGCAAACGGACCCGGATCAGTGTTTTAACAATTTTGGTAGGTCCGTATCGTGATTTGGGACTTGGGCGTATGCCCGAAATTGAATTTCGAGGTCCCTGGTCCGTATTTTTAATTCTGGAGCCTAGTATAGGTCCACTATAATTTTTATGACTTGTCTACCGAATTTGGTGAGAATCGAAGTTGATTTGACGTGATTCGGACGTCCGGTTATAAAAATATAAGTTTTAAACTTTTCTTGAAAACTTCCTTTGATTTGGTATCAGATTCATTGTTCTAGGTGTTATTTATGCGATTTGATCATGCGGGCAAGTTCGTATGATATTTTAGGACTTGTGTGCATGTTTGGTTTGGAGCCCCGAGGGCTCGGGTGAGTTTCGGATAGGCTACGAGATGATTTCGGACTTAGGAAATCTGATTTTCTGCAGACTTTGGGCTTCTCGTATTTCCTTCATCGCGTTCGCGAATGTACTCACGCAAACGCGAAGAGCAAACTGAGCTAGCCGAATATTTCTTCTTCACGAACGCGAAGATTGGACCGCGAACGCGAAGCTATGGAGACTTTACCCTTAGCGAATGCGACCGGCTCAACGCTAACACGAAGCTTTAGAGGCCTGGGGGAGGGGTCAGTTGTCCTCATACGCGAACGCGAGCACTGGCACACGAACGCGAAGTCCAAGGGGGAAAAAGCCGTTGCAAACGCGAAGGAAGACTCGCGAACGTAAAATCCATGGGCTGCTACTCATGGCGAACGCGACAGGCCCTTCGCGAACGCGAAGAAGGCCTGACCCCTGAGACATAAAACAGAACCAAAACGGGACTTTTCCCATTTTTCACAAAACCCTCAATTATAACTCGGCTTAGGGGATATTTCAAAGGAGATTTTCACGATTTCGAACTAGTTAAGTGTTCTTTATCATATAGTGATTGTATTTCATAAATCTAAGCCTATATTCATCATTTATTTCGGATTTAGATGGAAGAAATTGGAATTTTTGTAAGACTTTCCAAAAACAAAAAATTTAGATTTGAAGGTCCATTTGACATCGGAATTGGATAATTTCTGTATGGTTGGACTCGTCTCGGAATGGGTGTTCGGATCTCGTAAGTTTTTCTTAGATTTGACACGTGAGACCCACTGCCAAATATTTTAATGAATTTCGGATTTTTATCCGGAAAATTAGTAAATTCATATGGAATTAATTCCTATTATTCGTATTGTATATATTGAATTGTTTGTGAATAGATTTGAAGCTTTTTGAGACAAATTTAAAAGGAAAAGTTGTGGTTGAGTAATTGATTGAAATTTGCAAAGCGAGGTAAGTGTTGTGGTTAACCTTGACTTGAGGGAATAGAACCCTTAAATTATTTGCTATGTGAAATTCATGCGAACGAAGTATAGGCGAGGTGTCGAGTGTCTATACGTCGTCAAATTAATTGTTTGCATAATTACTTGAAACAAATCATAAATTATTTTAAATCATGAACTAATTATTATAATAATTGTTTCTCTCCTATTCTTTGCCAAATATTAATTCTTGAACTCCTGCATTAATTGTTACATGCTACTTGAATTATGTGTCTTAATTGTTATTTTATATTTAGTATATTAAATATTAAACTGCCTATTTTCTCCCTGATTTCTATAATAATTTGCTATTTGACATTGTCTGTTTCATGATTAAATCATAATTATTGTATGTTTGTTGTCTTATAATTTCATATTAATTGTTGCATTTATTGGGGAAATTCCTTCTATAAGAATTGGTAAATGAATATGCTAGAGGAGCGGGTTGCACGCCGCAACAGAAGTGATTAAAATGAATATATTGGAGGATCGAGTTGCACGCCGCAACAGACTTATTAAAAATTCCATATTGAAAGATCGGGTTGCACGCCGCAACAGACTTATTAAAAGTTCATACTGGAGGATCGGGTTGCACGCCGCAACAGACTTATTTAAAAGTCGACATACATATATATATATATATATATATATATATATATATATATATATATATATATATATATATATATATATATATATAATATTGGGGGATCGGGTTGCACGCCGCAACAGACTTGATTAAAATGAATATATTGGAGGAGCGAGTTGCACGCCGCAACAGAACCGAATGTGAATATATTGTGAGAGCGGGTTGCACGCTGCAACAGAATTGAATGTGAATATATTGTGAGAGCGGGTTACACGTTACAACAGAATTGATGGAAATGATAATTGGTTATGACTACTGAGTTGGCTTCAATTATTATAAATGAGTTACCTGATTTATTTCTATTATTGTTGTTGTTACTAATATTGTGTACAGGTAATTTAAGTGACCCGCCTTAGCCTCGTCACTACTTCGTCGAAGTTAGGCTCAGCACTTACTAGTACATGGGGTCGGTTGTACTGATACTACATTCTGCACCTCTTGTGCAGATTTCGGAGTTGGTCCCAGTGACGTACCATAGACTTACTCGGATTTCAACTATCAAAGGAACTTGAGGTATAATTGCATGGCGTACGCAGTTCTGAAGTCCCCGTCTATTTTACTTTAGTTGTGTGTTTATTTTCAGACAGTTTTATTTTATTCAGACCTTTAATTGTATTTATTCTAGAAGCTCGTGCATTTGTGACACCAATGCTGAGATGGTATTTAGACATCGTTGTTTTTATAGGTTATTTCACTATATTTCAAACTTTGCTTTCGCATTTGTTTCTTTGATTATTAATAATTTAAAGATTATTTAAAAATTAGTTAATATTATTCTAACGTTGGCTTGCCTTGCAAGTGAAATGTTATGCGTCATCACGGTCTGAAGGTGGAAATTTCGGGTCGTGACAATTTTCCCCTTCTTTATTTTTTTTACCTTTCTTCTTCATTTGTCCATGTGGTTTCCATCTAA
This sequence comes from Nicotiana tabacum, assembly GCF_000715075.1. Classification (NCBI taxonomy): domain Eukaryota; kingdom Viridiplantae; phylum Streptophyta; class Magnoliopsida; order Solanales; family Solanaceae; genus Nicotiana; species Nicotiana tabacum. The sequence goes on from NC_134101.1 coordinate 42,943,805, forward strand.
AAATTTTCCCTTCTATTGTTTCTTATGAAACTACTTTTGTTTTTCATTTTCTCTTTATTCATATCTCCATAATTTTTCATTCTTGAAAGAATACCCATTAATATCTTCTTAGTAAATCCAACACATTATAAAGAAATAAAGTTGAATATCTTTTGTATATGCAAATCCCAAAAGAAATCGAAGATTAATAAAAAACAATGTTCAATTGAAGTTTATGGTGAAAATCACAATTGAGACATGGTGAAGTCACTATCAGAGAAGATGGGAGAGAAGGAATTTTTTTGCAAAAGGAAAATGTCCAAATACTCTTGTACTATGAGAAAAGGTATAAATATACCCCTCGTTATATTTTTAGTCTAAATATATCCATATTGTTATACTATTGGTTCAAATATACCCCTCTTCCATTAAGTTTGTCTAAGGTGGACATCCAATCCACGTGGCACTGACATTTGATGAGGTGGATGCCATATGGCATGCCACCTGTCACGACCCGGAATTCCCACCGTCGGGACCGTGATGGCGCCTAACATTCCACTTTCTAAGCAAGCCGACGTTAGAGAATTATTAAGCCAATCCTTATTCAATTCAGTAAATAACAGCAAATAAGTTAAAATAAAATACAGCGAGTGCAGAATAATATAAAACCTTCATTAATTACTACCACCCGGATCTGGAGTCATAACTCATGAGCTACTATGATTTACTACAAACAGAGTTTGAAAAGGAAAAATACACTATTTTGAAGTAAAGAAAGAGTAAATGATAAAACTAGGAAGAGACTCTAGGGTCTGCGGACGCCAACAGATCTACCTCGGGTCTCCTGACAGCAAATTCAAGCTGCTAAGCCTCATGATCAGCTAGGGCAGATACCAAAATCTGCACAAGAAGTGCAGAGTGCAGTATCAGTACAACCGACCCCATGTACTGGTAAGTGTCGAGCCTAACCTCGACGAAGTAGTGACGAGGCTATGACAAGACACCTACATAACAAACCTGTGCAATTTAATAGTATATGTACAAATAACAGCTAAACATGTACTATTGGGAGGGAAAAACATGTTGAGATGAATACGAGATAGAGAACTGCAGCAGAATGGTAACTTGAACAGTCAATGTACTATAAATCAATAAGAACAAGTAAACACAGTATAGGAAAAATGCATGACATCACCTTTCGTGCTTTTTCTCTCAACCTCACCATAAAATCAATAGAAACGACACGACATCACCCTTCGTGCATTAACACTCTCCCTTACCATAATGCAATGAACAAATAACAACAGGGAGATAGAATAACAAGTTCAAGCCTAAGTTCAACATTTGGTTCCACAATATCACCCTCAACTTCGGAATCAATACTCAATTATGACCAGAAGATCCATAAATATGATAAGAATGATCAATTTAACAATACTAGTCTAAACATGGATAACATGAACAAAAGAAGGTATGATTGCAAGAAACCAAGCCCTGCCTGCATGCTTTAACCCGACTATAACGCATAAGTACTCGTCACCTCACATATACATTGTTCCCCAACATTTAAACATATAGAAAATAGACAAACAAATCATATTCCCTCAAGTCAAGGTTAACCACGATATTTATCTCGCTTCAAAGGCCACTCAAAGCACAACCACGATTTTTTCTTTAGAATCCACCTCCAAACCACTCGTATCTATCCACAAACGACTCAATAATATCAAATATTGCTAAAGAAGTCAATAATAATATCAAGTAGATTTCCCAAACTTTTTCCCAAAAAGTCAAAAATCGACCCCTGACCCGCTTGGTCAAAACCCGAGTTTCGGACCAAAATCCATTTACCCATTCACCCCCGAGCCCGATTATATAATTAGTTTCGGAATTCGACCCCAAATTGAGGTCTAAATCCTCATTTTGCAAAACCCCCTAATTCTTCCTAAATTCCTAGTTTTATACCATGAAAGAACAAAGATTAGGGCTAGGAATTTAATGGGTGATGATAGAAATGGAAGAAAATTAGTTAAAGAGTACAAACATATGAATTGATGTTGAGTTTTCTCTTCAAAATCGCACCTAGGCCGAGCTCTAATGGAGAGTTTATGAAAAATGGGTAAAATCCCGTTCTGGTTATGTTTTAAGGTCTGGGCGTCAGGCCTTCTTCGCGTTCGCGAAGGGCCTTCCGCGTTCCCGATGAGCAGCAGCCCGAGTGGCTTTTGCGTTCGTGAGTCCTCCTTCACGTTCGTGAAGGCCGCTCCCCCTGGCCTTTGCGTTCGCGAGCCCATGCTCGCGTTCGCGTAGACGAATGACTGACCCCTCCCCCAGGTCCCTAAAGCTTTGCGTTCCCGAGAAGCTGGTCTCGCTCGTGAAGGGTAAGGCCCCCATTGCCTCGCGTTCGTGATTAAGAAAAAATCACCCTGTCCTAGTTTACACTTCGCGTTCGTGAGAGTACCTTCGCGAACGCGAAGAAGAACACACCAGATATCAGTTGAAACACAAAAAATCAGATTTTCTAAGTTTAAAAACACCCGTAACCTATCCGAAACTCACCCGAGCCCTTGGGGCTCCTAACCAAACATGCACGCAAGTCCAAAAATACCATACTAACTCTCTCGCGCGACCAAAATACCAAAATAATGCCTAGAACTACGAATCAGACACCAAATCGAATGAATTTTCAAGAAAATTTTAAAACTTATATTTTCACAACCGAACGTCCGAATCACGGCAAATCAACTCCGTTTCTCATCAAATGTGACATACAAGTTATATATATAATAATGGACCTGTACCGTACTCCGAAACCAAAATACGGACTTGTACGTTCATGTCCCAAATTACGATACAGATCTACCGGGACCGTCAAAATACGGATCTGGGTCCGTTTACTCAAAACGTTGACCGAAGTCAATTCAAATTAATTTTTAAGGCAAAAATTCTTATGTTTCTCAGTTTTTAACACAAAAACTTTCTGGAATAACACCAGGACTGCGCACGTAAATCGAGGAAGGCCAAAATGAGGTTTTTGAGACCTCGAAACATAAAATTTGGTTCTAAAATATTAGATGACCTATCGGGTCATCACACCACCTCAGCGCCCCTAGCCCATTTTACCCCTTCGTTTTTCTTTTTTTCACCACTAAAATTTCCTTCCCTTCGATCACCATTACCACCACCATGAACAATTCACCTCGATGTGCATTATGCACCATAAACATGGAATCAAACTTATTATGACTATATAATCCCTTCTCATAAATTGTACCCTAATTTCGCTCTCAAACCACGAGGCACTTTTATCTCATCAAATGTTTCTTGGAAGGATTCAACTGTTTTCTCCACTTCAGTACTTTTTATCACTGATTTGTCTCTTTATTGTGATTGTGAATCTCGTATAATTGGCTTGAGCTTTCAAAGATGACTTACGTCTGTTGCTTCTCTGTATTAATCTCCACATTTCCTACTTTGCTCTTTTCAGCCTGCTATTTAGGAACATCTTTAGACGTTTGATGATTCATTTGTTTTGTGTTCTGAGCTTGGTGAAAAAAAGAAAGAAAGAAGGGAGGGGTAAAATGGGTTAGGGGCGTTGAGGTGGCATGCCACGTGGCATTCACCTCATCAAATTTCAATGCCGCATGGATTGGATGTCTACCTTAGACAAATTTAACGGAAGAAGGGTATATTTGAACCAATAGCATAACGATAGGGGTATATTTGGATAAAAATATAACGAGGGGTACATTGAAATATTTTCTCATAGTACATAGGTATATTTGGACCTTTTCCGTTTTGCAAATGATTGCGTGTTTACCCTTCTCCTCTTATTCTGATTTTTTAACCCCCTGAATATTTACCTATTTAATTAATTTTAATTATTTGTTAAATCCTTATTTAAATTGGTATTTAGATAAAGCTGAATTAATTGGCCATATGTCGTGCCACTGGATCAGCGGAAAATTTTAAATATATAGGGAGTTATAGTTCAGATGGATTTTGGAAACATTGGATAACTTAAGTACGATAAATAATTGGCAAAAGCGTAATAGTTAAGGCAAATTTTAGGGTATTCACTCCATATTAAATGAATATATAAGGACTAAAATCAAAATTAAGTAATAACTGAGGGCCAAAAATACTGCTTAGCTTTACCAAATGTGTTATATCTAATTAATACAAAAAAAAATACATGTTAAAATGGCAGTACTTCACAAAAGAAGCTCTGTAGTTCTCCTGGTCGAGGGCCAAGATTTTCCAGTTTAGCGATGGTTCGAATAACTGACATGTGTCTGCTAAAAGACATACACATGTGCAAAAAAATTGCAGATGTTGATATCAATGCACATCATTGTGGACCTCTGTCAAACTGCAAATAGCAATAGCAATAATTATGCAGCTATTATTTTCCTTCATTTTCTTTTTTGATAAAGTTAATTAAGACAGATTTGTATAACTTAATTAATGATGAGCTTGTGAGTGATATTTGATGTTTATTATATCTATGAACTCTTCCCTGGGGAAGACTATCTAAACCAAATATGAATTATCTCGTTGCGAAACTATAGATCATATTTTACTGTATATTTGGCTAGTGCAAGAGAAAAAACTATTCGAATCAACTAAAGAACTCTGACAACTATTGCAAAGGAGGTTTTTATAAATATGTGTTTTTCTAACTTAAACAAATGATATGCAGTATTTGCTTTTACTTTTACAATAAATTTGTTGTTATTTGAAAAAAGTAGTAATTAGAAAAACCTGGAAATACAAAATTGTCTAAATTCTAGCACAAATTATTAAAAATAACACATAGATGACTTCGAAACAGAAGCTTTCCCAATGATTCAAATTTATGAAAAGAAGTGTTAAAATTATAGTTTACTTCAACGTCCTAGATATTAGTTTGTCAAAATCCAAATAAAGTATTGTATATCCAAAATATAAAAAAAATAATTACAGTTATAATTTTATCCAACATAAAATATAGTATTATGAGATAAAACCAATGATCAGAATTTCGTGTAGAGTTATCTCATTAAGAAACTATGGATCAAATGTTACAAAATATTTGATTGGTGCATGTAAACTTTACTCGAATTAATTTGGAAGCGTCTTTTTACATTAAGACAGCTACTGAGAGGTTTTCTAATATATAATAATGTATTTGCTAACTCAAGTAGGAATAATAGGATTCACACTTCAAAGTCACCCAGATGAGACAATGTAATCTTGAGGAGTTTTAATGATTTGGACCAATCATGAAAAACAGTAATTACGAGGCCATCCAATCCCGACAAGTGCGGATATGTTCGGTCAATACTGTTAAGGTTGCATAGCCACAATCTCAGCTGGTCATAAATTTTGAAATTTGTTTTAAAAATTAAATTTGGATGAAACTTGGTTTGAAGATAAAAATTTGTTTGGACATCATTTTTTAAAATATATTTCACTTTTATTTTTGATAAAACATGAAACGTGACTTATACTTATAAGTTCTAAAAACTATCAAAAATATCCAACAATACCAAACAAACAAACTTGTTAATTATGTATATGCAGAACCTTCATCGATGTCATTCACTATGACTATCACAAATCATAATCCTCAACATAGATAAGTTTGGCACAAAATTATCATTTCTATAATGAACTACATAATACACTATCCTAAAATCATAACCTGATATTTTAATATCAACTGCTAATAACACAATCACTAGCTACTACAATTCGTCAAATTACAATAATATTACCAGATCCATCAGTCCCAAAAAAAAAAGATAGTAACTAGCTGGTGGATTAGTTGTGTCACGACCCAATTTCTCCTATATGCCATGATGGAGCCCAACGTTACCGCTAGGCAAGCCAACAGTGAACTAACTCTGTGATCCTTTCTTTTAAAGATTGAAATAGTTGATTTTTAGTTTGTGCATAAATAAAAAGTAAGAATTTAATAAAAATGTGAGATCAAAATTTTTGAAAGCAAGTGAGATAAGTAAAATAACCCAATACCATCAAGTGTCTACTAGCATAAATCTCCAAGACCTGGTGTCACAAGTGTATGAGCTACTAGTAGAATATACAAAAGAATACTACACTACTGTCTGAAATGAAATAGACAAAAAATAAGACAAAAGAAAGACTTTGGCTGCAGCAGAATGGGCTCAGAAGGCAGTTCACAGCAAAGTCTAGTAGTAGTCAAGGATGCGCGCCGGACTGATATCCAGATGCACCTGCCTCAGATCCTGCACATTTAGTGCAGAAGTGTAGCGTGAGTACATAAACAACATGTACCCAGTAAGTATCCAGTCTAACCTAGAAGAAGTAGTGGCGAGGGGTCGACTTCGACACTTACTATGGGTCAACAATAAAATATATATATAATTCTAATTAAGCATGCGATATATACATGACAATAGAACTCGGCAGCAAAAAAAGGTCCATTCATCGATAGTAAGTACCATATCAATTCCCCTCATTTAACCATTTAACCTGTCAAGCCAATGAAACAATATCAATTATAGTTGGGATTCCAATATTATTACGCACGAATTATGTCGAGGACGTACGGCCCTGTAACGACCCGACCGATCGTTTTGAGAATTTAAGTCTCGTTCGGCGGCATAAGGTCTTGATCAGCTTCATATTATGTGTATTGAATTGCGTGCGTGGTCGAGTTCAGTTACCGGATGATTCGTAGTCAAATCGGAAGAAGGATTCTAGTTTTGGAAGTTTAAGCGGTAATAGTTGACCGAAATTTGACTTTTGTATAAACGACTATGGAATGGATTTTGGATGATTTCAACAGCTTCGTACGGTGGTTTTGGACTTAGGCGTGCGTCCGAATTTGGATTTGGAGGTTCGTAGGATGATTTGAAGCATTTCGGCGAAAGTTGAAGTTTGGAAGGTGGAGAGGTTTGATCAATAGTTGACTTTGGTGATATTGGGATCGAAATGCGATTTCGAGAGTTGGAACAACTCTGTTATGTCATTTGGGACATGCCTGCAAAATTTGATGTCATTTCAGGTTGATTTGATAGGTTTTGGCACGAGTTTTAGAAGTTGGAAGATTTGAAAGTTCATAAGTTCGATTCTTGGTGCGATTCATAATTTTGACATTATTTTATGTGATTTGAGGCCTAGAGTAGGTTCGTGTTGTGTTACGGGACTTGTTGGTATGTTCGGACGAGGTCCCGAGGGGTTTGGGTGAGTTTCGGATAGGTTTAGGTTGTGTTGCGCTTGTTTTTGATGTTTCGTCATCGTTTATTCAAGCTTAAATGGTACCACATTAAGCAAATGAGCTCAAAATTCAGTTTTTATTGAACCATTAGATCTATATCGTAATTATAGAGCCATAGAAAAAAGAATCGTCGAATTTGGACATCGTATGAAGGAGTTATACTCATTTCCGTGTCGTGGTGTTGTCGCAATTGCGAACATTTATATTGCAATTGCGATGCCCAATTCGCAATTGCATATTTTTCGTCGCAAATGCGACCTTTTCCAGCCCTGTTCTTGTTCGCAATTGCGAAGGCTTCTTCGCTTTTTCGAGGGTTCGCAATTGCGAACCCTGGATCGCAAATGTGACATCTGCAGCTTGTTTCCAGATGTTTTATTCAGATTTTTGCTTCATTTTGTGATATTTTTGAACCCTAGATCCGAGTGTGGGCGATTTTGAGAGAGGAATTTCATCTACAATCGTTGGGTAAGTTCCCTTGATCAATTTCTAAGTATACTTTATGATTTTATTTGAGTTATAACATCAAAATGGTGAGAATCAAAGTGAAAAGTTTGGGAAAAATTGTAAAAACTTTCAAAAGGAAAAATGATGATTTGAGGGACCAAATGGTATCAGAATTTGTTAATTTTTGTATGGTTGAGCTCGTATCAGAATGGGTGTTCGAGTTTTGTGAAATTTGCCGTGTTCCGAGGTGCGGGCCGGGGGTCGACTTTTGGGTTGATTTTTAGTTTTTGATAAAGATTGATGCTTTATGATTCAGAATAGTTTCTTATGAGTTTTATTTATGCTTTGAAATTATTTTTTCTATATTTGGGCCATTCAGCGGTTATTTCACCCGAGAAGTTCATTTTTGGGTATCGGTTTGTCTTCTTTGAGTTACGTATCTTGCCTAACCTTGTGTGGGGGAACTACTCCTTAGGATTTGAGTCTTCTATGCTAATTTTATCTTGTGAAATCCGTGTACGCGAGGTGACGAGTATGTGCTCGGGCTTATTTGTGAAAAGTTGGCCTTTTAGGGTTCTTAGGTCATTGTATTCACTGAGTATGAAGTTATTTTGTATTGTTTAAGTTTTCTTAATTACTAGTCTCACTTATACCTGCTTTAATTAGAATTAATTGCTTCATGATCCACTCTTATTGCCTATTTGACTTTTATATAACTTAACTGAAGATTTTTACCTCTCCTATTGCCATGCTATCTTTTCCTAACTACTTATCTTTACTTGAAATTATTATTATCTCTTATTTAATTGTTCATCCTTAATTGAGGTTATGATTATCTTCCCGCTGCCTATCCTTAATTGAATTTGTAGTATTTCTTTCGTGATTACTCAACCTTAAAAGAAGTTTAGGTATCCTCTATCTTACTTGACTTATCCTTATTGGAATTATTGAGTCGTGTTATCTCCCTTGTTGTTGAAGTGTACTTTGTGGGACCGTTGTTACATATTATTTTCTCTCTCGTTGAGCTGTTCTTATTATGACTAGCATTCTCTATTGTGGCTATTCCTGGTGAACTAATTCTTCTGTTCTTTGAGTTCTAGAATTTATGAGTTGATTTAATTGCCATACTCATGTATTATTGTCATAGTTGCTGTTGTACTTGTTTTTGTGATGCACGAGGTTTCTACCGTGCGTTTGTTATTGTGATACACGAGGTTTTTGCCCTGCAGTTGTTATTGTAATGCACGAGATTTCTATCGTGCAGTGTTATCGGGTTGCACGAGGTTTCTGCCATGCTATTATTACTATTGATATTTGCACATGCAGCGTGACAAGGCGGGACATATATATATATATATATGTGGGTTGCGCATGTGGTGAGACAAGGTGGGCACATTATTATGCACGTGTGGCGAGACAAGGCAGACATTACTTTACTAATTGCACAAGTGGCGAGACAAGGTGGACTATGTCATAGATTGATTTGTGGTACTTGCGATGGCCTAGGGGCATTCCTTTTGTTGATATTTGTGTAGTGGTGCATTTACCTGTGCGAGTTTTAGTCTTGATACTTGCTGGGTACCGCTGTAGTGTACTCATACTACACTTCTGCATATTTTTGTACAGATCCAAGTATTGCGGAGTCAGTCGATCGCTAGCTAGTTGTTCAGATATTGCGGTTGAGACTCAAGGTAGACTTGTTGCTGCGTTCGCAGGCTTCGGAGTCACCTTCTAGTTTTTTGTATTTACATTGTTTACTCTTATTTCGGAATAGATGTATTTAGATATTTTCTAGAAAACTCTGTAGAGCTTATAACTTGTACTACTGGTTTTGGGATTGTAGTACTTGTATAGAGAATTCTAAATTTTGAATTTCTAATCTTTATTTATTTTGTAATTATTTTCAGAAGTTGTTATGCTTACCTAGTCCCTAAGACTAAGTGTCATCACGACACCCAACGAAGGGAAATTTGGGTCGTTACAAGTTAGTATCAGAGCTCTAGGTTCATAGGTGCTACGAGTCATAAGGAGTTTAGAAGAGTCTTGCGAATCGATGTGGAGACGTCTGTACTTATCTTCGAGAGGCTACAAAACTATTAGGACAATATCACTTCCTTCATTCCTATCGTGCAAGTTTATTGATCTCGAAGTTTGAGCTTTTATCATTCCATTCTCTCACAGATGGTGAGGACACGAGCCGCAGTTACCGATTACACTACTCCCAGAGCAAGTGTCACTAGAGGAAGAGGTAGACGCCGACGAAGTGCACATGCCACAGTTAGAGCATCTACCAGAGCAGCAGTTGAGGAGCCGCCAGTAGCTCTAGTTGGGGGGTAGGTACCGGAGATGCCTGCCATTACCCTTGGACTTCAGGAGACCTTAGCACAGTTCCTACGTATGTTTGGTACATTGGATCAAGCGAGGTTGATTCCGGTTGCACGAACTACTTCACAGACCGAGGGAGGAATTCAGACTCTCGCCGCCCACATTCTAGAGAAGCGAGTTCACGTTGGTCAGGTTCCAGGCGCATAGAAACACAGCCTGTGGTTTCAATACAACCCGTGGTTAGGGCAACAATATATGAGGATGAACAACTTAGACTTGAGAGGTACAAGAAGTACCACCCTCCTACCTTCAGTGGATTGGCGACAGATGATGCCCAGGGTTTTCTGGAGGAGTGTCACCGCATTCTTCATACTATGGGTATCATGGACATGAGCTGGGTTGCTTTTACTACGAGCTCGGGGGAGCAGCTTATCAGTGGTGGCGGGCGTATGAGTTGGGTAGCCCGGCCGAGACAGCTTCACTTACATGGGTTTAATTTTCGGAGATGTTCCTGAGAGATTTTGTACCTCAGTCCCTTCGGGATGCATGGCTCGCGGAGTTTGAGCAGCTGCGCCAGGGCACTATGTCAGTATCAGAGTATGCCATTAGATTCAGTGATTTGGCCAGACATGCACCTGCTTTGGTGCTACAGTTAGAGAGCGTGTCTGTATATTCATTGAGGGCCTCAGGAACGATATTCGGTTCAGCATGGCTCGTGAGTTGGAGTCAGATGTTTCGTTTTAGCAGGTGGTAGGGATTGCTCGTCGATTGGAGGGCATCTGGGACCAGGAGAAAGAGGACAGGTGGGGCCAGGAGAGAGAGGTCGGGAGAGGTCAGGAGAGAGAGGACATGGAGGCTAGGAGGCCTCGTAGACCGGAGAGATCTACTTGTCCTTATTTTCGAGGCAAGGTACGACAAGGTAGAGGTTTTGTGGGTCAACCAGTTCAGTTTGCACTTCAGGCTTCGCATGGTGTTTCAGGTACTCATGGGTCTCAGAGTACCCGTACCGTACAGTTCCCACAGCCACGTCAGCAAAGGGGATACTTTTATTGCGGAGATACCATCCACATGGTGAGATATTGTCCCAGACTCCGGACAGATTTGTCACAACGGGTATTCAGGCAAGTAGAGGGCTCCCAAAGGGGGGAGGCCCAACCCGTTGATGTGTTTCATATATTAGGATTTAGGACACTACGCCAGATGATGTCATACATATATGATTTGGATTTGTCACAGAGAGGCACCCTTCATATTTTATTTCGGTTCTGTTTATCGGGGCGATCTCCCTTATTTGTTGCTTCATTTATGGGTAAGTTTCATGATTAGTACTCTGATTATGTGTTTACCCCTGTTCGGAGATTCTATGAGTGGTAGCCCATGGTCTATCGTTTGTTTTTATTCATTATTGAGAGTTACAAGCTAGAAGTGAATTCTTGTTGTCCATTATGGTAGGTTTTGATATGACTCCTGAGTAATTTGGTTACGATTTTTAATTTGGATGCTCTACCGGGGTGAGGGTTTAGTAAGTATTGTGATTTTATTGGCAGAATTGAGTTAGTGGAAGGTTTCAATTGGTATAATGTGTAGTCGACTTGTGATTCAGAGTTGAGGGTGAGACCCACGCGATTCCATGTGATTTGACATGTTTGAGCCGGGCTGCGTGCTGCGGTGGAAGTTATATCAGGATAAGATCCTTGTGATTTGTTAATATACTTTAATTTTTCCTTTTAAATTGATTTGTAGGATGGTATTGATAGAGAGTTGTGCATGTTGGGCTTGTTTGATATTTCTCTTATGTGTTTCTCCTTACATGTTCAGTCATTTTCGTTCTGTGCTTCCTAACTTTTTGCTTGCGAGGTGTGTGTCCAGAGGCGTTAGTTGTGACTTGTTGATCTGAGCGTATAATTATGAGGTCTTCGTGTTTCTTGCATCATTGTCAGCATTGTAGAAGTTTGAAATAGGGTTTTTCCGGATATGAGGCTAATTTTTGGTGATGTATTTGATTACGAGCGGCTATTATGATCAGAACTGTTATTATGGGCCTATGTTTGATGTGTCATGTTGTGTGGTTGTACTCTATGGCTGTAGGCATAAGTGATTGCAGCTAGTCGAGACTGATACCAGGTGTGGATTTAGAATCGGGTCTTTTGAAGACGAGCGGATGGTGGAAATTTTGACTCTAAGGCTTATTGATGTTGGTGGAAGGCATAAATTATAGTTGAGATGGTGTTGTCAGGATTATGTGGATTGGGCTGATGTGGGGCCACTCGCGGGTGTATGTTGGATGTGTGCATTCACTGATTGGACGGCTTCGAGGCGATTCTTGGCACGTTCGAGGACAAACATTTGTTTAAGAGGGGAGGATGTAATAACTCGGCCGATCGTTTTGAGAATTTAAGTCCCGTTCGGTGGCATTTGGTCTTGAGCATCTTCATATTATGTGTATTAACTTACGTGCGTGGTCGAGTTCAGTTACCGAATGATTCGAAGTCAAATCGGAAGAAGGATTCTATTTTTGGAAGCTTAAGCAGTAAGAGTTGACCGGAATTTGACTTTTGCGTAAACGGCTCTGGAATGGGTTTTGGATGCTTTCAACAACTTCGTATGGTGATTTTGGACTTAGACGTGCGTCCGTATTTGGATTTGGAGGTCCGTAGGGTGATTTGAAGCATTTCAACGAAAGAATGAAAAGTTGAAGTTTGGAAGATGGAAAGGTTTGACCAATAGTTGACTTCGGTGATACCGGGGTCAGAATGCGATTACGAACTTGGAACATCTCCGTTATGTCATTTGGGATGTGCCTGCAAAATTTGACGTCATTCCGGGTTGATATTATAGGTTTCGGCACGCGTTTTAGAAGTTGGAAGATTTGTAAGTTCATAAGTTCGATTCTTGGTGCGATTCATAATTTCGACATTATTTGATGTGATTTGAGGCCTCGAGTAGGTTTGTGCTGTGTTACGGGACTTGTTGGTATGTTCGTACGAGGTATCACGTGGCTTGGGTGAGTTTCGGATAGGTTTAGATTGTGCGCTTGTTTTTGATGCTTCGTCGTTGTTTCTTCAAGCATTAATGGTACCACATTAAGAAAATGAGCTCCAAATTCAGTTTTTATTGAACCATTAGATCCGTATCGTAATTACGTAGCCATAGCAAAACGAATCGGCAAATGTGGACATTGTATGAGGGAGTTATGCTCATTTCTGTGTCGTGGAGACTGCTGGTTTCTGGTGTGGTCGCAATTGCGAACATTTCTATCACAATTGCGATGCCCAGTTCGCAATTGCGAACTTTTTGTCGCAAATGCGACCTTTTCCAGCCCTGTTCTTGTTCACAATTGCGAAGGCTTTTTCGCTTTTGCGAGGGATCGCAAATGCGACATCTGCAACTTGTTTGTAGCTATTTTATTCGGGTTTTTGCTTTATTTTGTGATATTCGGGTAAGCTTGATCAATTTCTAAGTATACTTCATGTTTTATTTGAGTTTTAACATAAAAATGGTGAGAATCAAAGTGAAATATTTGGGAAAATTGTAAAAATTTCAAAATGAAAAATGAAGATTTGAGGGACCAAATGGTAACGGAATTTGTTAATTTTTATATGGTTGAGCTCGTATCGGAATGGATGTTCGAGTTTTGTGAAATTTGTCGGGTTCCAAGGTGCGGGCCAAGGATCGACTTTTGGGTTGAATTTTAGTTTTTGATAAATATTGAGGCTTTATGATCCGAAAGAGTTTCTTATGAGTTTTATTTATGCTCTAAAGTTATTTTGTCTAGATTTGAGCCGTCCGGAGGTTATTTCACCCGAGAAGCTCATTTTTTAGTATCGATTTGTCTTCTTTGAGGTAAGTATCTTACCTAACCTTGTGTGGGGGAACTATCCCTTAGGATTTGAGTCTTCTATACTAATTGTATTTTGTGAAGTCCGTGTACGCGACTCGGGCTTATTTGTGGAAAGTTGGCCTTTTAGGGTTCTTACGTCCTTGTATTCACTAAGTATGAAGTTGTTTTTGTATTAATTATGTTTTCTTAATTACTAGTCTCACTTATACCTGCTTTAATTGGAATTAATTGCTTCTTGATCCACTCTTATTTCCTATTTGACTTTTATATAACTTAACTGAAGATTTTTACCTGTCCTATTGCCATGCTATCTTTTCCAAACTGCTTATCTTTACTTGAAATTATTATTATCTCTTATGTAATTGTTCATCCTTAATTGAGGTCATGATTATCTTCTCGCTGCCTATCTTTAATTAAATTTGCAGTATTTCTTTCGTGATTGCTATCCTTAAAAGAAGTTTAGGTATCCTATATCTTAGTTGACTTATCCTTATTGGAATTATTGACTCGTGATATCTCCCTTGTTGTTGAAGTGTAATTTGTGGGACCATTGTTACATATTATTTTCTCCCTTGTTGAGCTGTTCTTATTATGACTAGCTTTCTCTATTGTGGCTATTCCTTGTGAACTAGTTCTTCCGTTTCTTTGAAATCTAGAATTTCAGAGTTGATTTAATTGCCATACTCCTGTATTATTGTCATTGTTGCTGGTATACTTGTTGTTGTGATGCACGAGGTTTTTTTCGTGTGGTTGTTATTGTGATGCACGAGGTTTCTGCCGTGCAGTTGTTATTGTGATGCACGAGGTTTCTGCCATACGGTGTTATCGGGTTGCACGAGATTTTTGCCGTACTATTGTTACTATATATATATATATATATATATATATATATATATATATATATATATATATATATATATATATATATATATATGTGTGTGTGTGTGTGTGTGTGTGTGTGTGTGTGTGTGTGTGTGTATGTCTGTGTGTGAGTTGCGCATGTGGAGAGACAAGATGGAAATATTATTATGCACGAGTGGCGAGACAAGGCGGGCATTTACTTTACTAATTGCACACGTGGTGAGACAAGGTGGGTATATATATATATATATGCACGTATGGAGAGACAAGTCGGGCATTTAGTTTACTAATTGCACACATGGAGAGACAAGGTGGGCTATGTCAGGGATTGATTTATGGTGACTTGCGATGGCCTGGGGGTATTCTTGTTGTTGATATTTGTGTAGTGGTGCACTTACCTGTGCGAGTTTTATCTTGTGGAAAATTGTGGGAAAATATTTTCCGTGCTGTCCATTTTCTCTATACTTACTAGCTGGCATGAACTATGGAAGAACACTTACACAAGCATACACGTAGTTAATCACTCTTATCTGTTAATAGGATGTATCTTGATATTGTTGAGTATTGATACACACCCTTGTCTGGTTCTATTGGCATGTGAGTCGTCCCTGCAACTATTGTTTGTAGCAAAGGCATATGATGCTTAGTGTTTAGGATTCACAAATTGGAACCCGTGAATTATTAATATTTTGAGGTTCGGTGCCTCGTGGTGATTATGGGTTAAAACCTGATGTGAAAGCGGTTATTTTCATCTAGTTGATACATATCCTTCTTTTAGTTGTATTCTCCGGGTTTAGATTGTGCCCAGCTTACCCTACTGTGTTGTTATTTATTGTGTTCCGCTGCTAATTGTTGTTTCTATTTCTTATTGCAAGTACCATATTATCGTTGTCATAATGCATAGCTTTGTAGAGATATCGTATTCCTATTAGTCATACACTTATACTTGTTCAGGTTATTTAGTCCAGTAGGTGTCTTGGCTATACTTCGTCACTACTCCACTGAGGTTAGTCTTGATACTTGCTGGGAACCGCTGTGGTGTACTCATACTACACATCTGCATAATTTTGTGCATATCCAGGTATTGCAGAGTCAGTCAATCGTTAGCTAGTTGTTCAGATCGTGCGATGGAGACTCAAGCTAAACTTGCTACTGCGTTCGCAGGCTTCAGAGTCACCTTCTAGTTATTTTGTATTTACACTGTTTACTCATATTTCGGAACAGATGTATTTAGAGTTTTTCTAGCAAACTCTGTAGAGCTTATGACTTGTACTACCCGTTTTGGGATTGTAATACTTGTATACATAATTCTAAATTTTGAATTGCTAATCTTTGTTTATTTTGTTATTATTTTCAGAAGTTGTTAGGCTTACATAGTCCCTAAGACTAGGTGTCATCACGACACCCAACGGAGGAAAATTTGGGTCGTGATAAAGACTAAAATAAATAAATATATACTGTGTGCACTCCCGAGGGTCGAACGACACGAACCATAGATGCATCTATTAACCTGCCGAGGCGAACGACCTGTCCCATGAGAGTAGTGGAAATTTACCCCGCTCGCAAGATATACTTGAGACGCGGTTGAACATAGATTTCTCAAGTTATCATAATATCCCTCAATTCTTTCCAAAACAAGAAATTCAACTAGAAACTTTTAAAATCTTGAAACCCTCAATCTCAGCTCTATTCAAGGCAATTAATAAGCACAATCAAATAACGATGTCAACAAAGCATGGTGTAAACCTAAAACTACCCGAACATAAGCATAATTAGTAGCTACGTACGGACTCTCGTCACCTCGTGCATACGTAGCTCCCACAAATAGAAGCACATCTTAATTAAATCCACCTATGGGGTTAATTCCCTCTTACAAGGTTAGAAAAGAGACTTACCTCGTCTCAAATCCTACTTTCCGGTCCAAAATTGTGCTTAAACCCTCAATTCGGTGCCAACGACTCGAAACTAGTCAAATATTATATAAAATAGTCAATACATGTTCAAAAGTTCATATCCTAATTAATAAAGTGATTACCCAACCCCAATTGAGAAATTCCTAAAATTCACCCCCGGGCCCACGTGCCTGGATTCGGAAAATTTTCGAAAAACGTTGTTACCCATAACCTCTTGAACCCAAATATATGATTTTCACTAAATTCCATAACCATTTTTTGTGGTTGAATTCTATTTTTATCAAAAACTTACGTTTTCACCTAAAATCATGATTTTTGCTAATTTACATGTTAAATCTACCCATAAACTATGTATTTAACTCACATTGTGTAGAAATTACATACCTCTAAATGATAGGTGAAAACCCCTCTCAAGAAGCTCCAAAAATCGCCCAAGGAATGAAATAAATGAACCCAAAATGGTTGAGTCCCGAAAATAAATGAGGGTTCTGCCCAGCAGAACTTCCGCATCTGCGGTCATTGGGCGGCATTTGCGGCACCTCTTCTGCGGCACTAGGCATGGTTCTGCGGAAATCCACAGGCCCAGTGTAGGCTACATTTGCTAGGGCTGCTTATCGGGCAGATTGGACGGTTAATTACTCTTAACAGTTTGGCTTAACAGTTATCGTCGTTTAAATGTATTAATCCGCTAGCCACCCGATAAGATATCGGGCGGATTGGTATCGGTTTAGCTCTTATCGGGAAGTTACCAGGTGATTTAATGGCCTAATTCAATCTATATTGCGTGCATTAATTATTTAATGACCGCCTATCATACAAATTCAGAATAGGAAATTACACATTGAGTCCAGCCATACATGTCTGTTAACGCCTACATAAGAATGATGTAGTGTGTCATGTGTTCTAGAGTGAAAAAAGTTGTGGCACAACACTGTTGTTCTTCTATTAAACATAGACAGCATGCGTTAGTTTAAAAAAAATAAAAGCAGAGGTGAACCATAGACAACATCTTAAACAATCTTGTTATAGGATGGGAGAATAAGCAAAGCTAAGCCAAGCCTGAGATCTTCTGATGCATAGTACGTAAGGGTTCTGATTATTTAGGAATTAGGCATTAGAACTTAGAGATAGAGTACTAGAAGAAGTGGAAGGGTTTTTGATATTTCATATATATATATATATATATATATATATGGATAAAAATAAATTATATATATATATATATATATATATATATATATATATTCTTAACGGGTTAACGGATTATCCGTTAAGAAAATTGAATAATCCGCCCCCAAACCGATAAGTCGTTAATAAAAAAATTTCAATTTGTTCCCCATCCGTTAAACCGTTAACCCGATACCAATAAGCCATTAAGCTTCGATTTCGGTTCGGTTTTCGGTTTCGGTTCGGTTTTGAACACCCCTAGCATCTGCGGATGGGATCCCGCTTCTACATTGAGCGTGCCGCTCCTGCGGCTCAGGCCGCTTCTGCGTTTTCCCCAATCGCACCTGAGCGTTCTTAGGTGCGCATAATCTCCCGCATCTTCGGTCCATGGAAAAACTCTCCCAAACCGCTTCTGCTATAAAATTGACGCACCTGCGGCCAAAAGCTTGCAGGTACGGGCACACCAGAACTGGTGCACCAGCAGCCCTTTTGAGTCTTAACTCAATCCGCGCATCATCCGAATGGCATCCGGGGCCTCCAAGGCCCCGTCCAAATATACCAACAAGTTTGAAATCATAAAACGGACTCGCTCGAACTCTCGGGATGCACAAAACAACATTAAAACTAAGAATCACACCCCAAATCAATTGAATCAAAAATATGAACTTCAAGTTCTTCAATTCACTCCTAACGCGCCTAAACGTACTTAAACTACTCGAAATGACGTCAAATTTTGCGGGCAAGTCTTAAATGACCATACGAGTCCATTCCCAAACTCTAAATTCCAATTGGACCTCAATAACACCAAATCCTACTCCAAACCAAATTTAAATAACTTTAAAACCTTCAAAGAGCCAACTTTCACTATTAGGAGCCGAAACGTTCCTGGGTTATCGAAGACCCGATCTGAACATACTCCTAAGGCCGAAATCATCATACGAACCTATTAGAATAGTCAAATTCCAATTTCGAGGTCGTTTAATCAAAATATTGACCGAAGTCAAACTTAGCCTTTTAAAGCCAAACCATGGAACCAAATGTTCCGATTTCAACCCGAACTCTTCCAAATCCCAAAATTACCATCTCCGCAAGTCATAAAATAGTAAAAGCACATACGAGGAGTCTTATTTAGGGGAATATGGTTCTTTTGCGGGCAAGTCTTAAATCACCATACGAGACTATTATCAAACTCGGAATCCCAATTGGACCTCGATAACACCAAATCCTACTCCAACCCAAATTTAAACAACCTTAAAACCTTCAAAGAGCTAACTTTTACTATTAGGCGCCGAAATGCTCCTGGGTTATCCAAGACCTGATCCGAACATGTGCCCAAGTCCGAAATCATCATACAAACCTATTGGAACAGTTAATTCCAGATTCCGAGGTCGTTTACTCAAAATGTTGACCGAAGTTAAACTTAGCCTTTTAAAGCCAAACCATGGAATCAAATGTTCCGATTTCAACCTGAACTCTTCCAAATCCCGAACTAACCATTCCCGCAAGTTATAAAACAGTAAAAGCACATACAGAGAGTTTTATTTAGGGGAACGAGGTTCTAGAAAGCAAAACGCCCGGTTAGGTCGTTACAAGTTGGGCCATAATAGATTGGGCATTTGTTTATAAAATATAAAAGTTTGGGGTAATTTTTGAAATTGTTAAAAATTTTAAAGGTAATATTTTGGACCAAAAACAAGTGTAGAGCTAGTTTTGAGATTTGGAAATTTTATTTTTAAAATCTGCCAAAATATGGATAAAATCTATAAACAAACAGGTCTTGCCAAAAAATATTTAGAAAAAACTTGGCAAAATCTATGGTCAAACAGGGACTCAATATCTGGATGTCGATGGGGAACAAACTCATGTGAATAATAAAAAGAAAATAAAATAAATGATACAATTGAAGAAAGATAAAGGACAACGGGAAGAAAAATACAAAAGAAGGAAAGAAAAAGTGAGACAAACTATAAGGTTAATGCATTGCGTATTGATGATTGATTGGACTTCTAAATTTCAGTAACCACACTTTTTCACACATGCTAAAATGGATTGCATGTCACTGTTTGAAGAGCTGGGCCAACTTACTTTTTCTAGCTTTGAGTAGAAGTTTCTTTCACTAGTAATAAAAGAAAAGAACAAATAAATAAGAGGCTGAAGATTTTATTAAGATTCAATAGCTGAAGTCTCTTTCAATATATTTTTGAGTACATTGTAGCGTGTATTATAAATAGTAGCCTTAGTTTGCAGTGGCGGAATCAGAATTTTTATTAAGGGGTGTCAAAATATATAAAAGTAAACATAGCAAAAAATTAAAGGGAGTCAATACATAGTATATATACATATAATTTATTTTTTTACCTAGCTACACAATATATTATCCCCGCGAAGGGATGTCATTTGACACCCCTTCCTATAAGGTGGCTCTGTCACTGTTAGCTTGAATTTTGGTTAGACTCTTATTACTATCAAGCTATGTGTTTTTGTTAAGACTCAAAATTTGAAGTCTTAGTCAATATATTTTCGACTACACACTGAAGCGTGTATTTTAAACAGTAGCATTAGTTTGAGTTTTAAAAGATACAATTGAAGAAATAAAAAGGACAAAGGGAAAAAGATAAAAAAGAAAGAAAGAAAAAGTCAAACAAAATATAAGGTTAACGCAATGCGTATTGAACATTGATTGAACTTCTATATTCTAGTAATCACAGTTTCTCGCACATGCTAAAATGGATTGCATGTCACCCTCGGAAGAGCTGGGCCAACCCACTTTTCTAGATTTCAATAATAGTATCTTTCACTAGGAAAAAGAAAAGCTCTTGAAGAAATAAGAAGCTGAAGGTTTTATTAAGATCGGAGAAGGGTCGGATAAACCACTTTACTATCGAATAGTTTTCAATCCTATCCCGTTATACTTTTTGGCTATTTATAATAATCCTCGTCCATTAAAGTTCTATATTTTCCCCTACCTTAACGTACATGGCACGTGGTATACTTTGAATGAAAGACGACCCAATCCACCACTTGAAAATTATGCATACGCTCCCGACCCATTTCCCTTTCTTTAATTTTTACTCAAATCCCTCTTAGCCGTAAAATCGGCTCATCGCCGCTCCTTCTTCCTCATCATGTGTACACACTTCTATCTTTCTGGTGGTATAATATACTCCCTCTATTTTAATTTAGATGACGCAATTTTCTTATTAGTCCGTTGCAAAAAAATCACATATTTTTATATTTGGAAATAATTCAACTTTAAAGTTTTTATTTTACCAATTTTACCCTTAATGAGAAGTTTTTATAACCACACAAATGTCATGCTCTACAAAGCTTTTACCCTTTAAGCTTTTAAGACCAAAAAATTCAAAAGTCTCCCCCTTTTCTCTAAACTCTATGCCCAGTCAAAGTATTTCATCTAAATTAAAATGGAGGAAATATATTTTATATTTTTTGATAAACCCCATGCCTGCAGCCAACTTGTATTTCAACAACTTAATATTTTTTCTTAGTAATTGGTATGTTGATTCTGCTGGGGAGGAAGAAAAAGTGCAGCTATATTTACTTCGTAGCGTCTGAAAAGGACCCTATCATGCTTTGGCTCACCGAAGGTCCTGGTTGCTGTGGTCTCTCTTCCTTTGTTTATGAGATCGCTATGTTTTAATTTAATTTCTCCTTGATATTCTCAGATAAAAAATACCCATAACTATTTCTTGAACAATTTTGATATTTTTTAATTTTGGGTGTCCGGTAATTTCACCCATTTTTCTTTCTTGAATAATTCACAATTTTCAATTTTGGGAGTATTGTCAATTTCAAAAGTTTGTTGAGCCCGTTGGCATGTCCATAGTAGGAGAAAGTATTTTGGTCATATTTATATTTCGGCAATGAGGAAAATGTTGAATCTATTTGAATTAATTTTAATCAATTGCTAGATTAGAGGAATTTAGTTTTTTTTTTCTTTTCTTAAAGTTTTTATTTGACCGAGGAATTAAGATATTTTCCAGTGGCAGCGAACGAGAAAGAACAAGCCCAAACATGTCATTTTTAAGGTCTGTTAGGGCGGTTTTGAAGGTGGGTGGCCTTATAAGTAGCGGTGTTTGAGGTTTTATTCGGGTAAAAAATTAAAAGGGGTTTGAGTAAAATTTAAAGAATAGGAAACGGGTCGGACGGGTATGGGTTAATTTCAAGTGGTGGGGTCTTTAATTTAGAGTGTGCCACGTGTCATGCCCGTTAAAGTAGGGGAAGATTTAGAACTTTGATGGACGACATGGATATAAATATCCAAAAAGTATAACAAAGGGTAGAATCGAACAATATTAGATAGTAGAGAGGTATATCTGACCCTTTTCAGTATTAAGATTCAAAAGCTAAAGTCTCTTTCAATATATTTTTTTGTTCAATATGTTTTTGAGTACAATGATAATATAGTATTACATATAATATGCAGTTTTTAGTTCCGATTTAGCCAAATTTCTAGGCCCCACATCTCACTATGACTCGAAACTTGTTGTTGCTTGCGCGTAGGGCCAACCCCTACTCCCATACCGGGCCGTTAAGGGCTTTTGCTTTTGAAATAGACGACGATGTTTTACTGACACTTCGAATCAAACTTTTATTACAACTCGAAAGTTGTTTTCTATATCTTTCAATATGGTTTTGAGTACATTGAGGCGTGTATTATAAACAATAGCCTTAGATTGAATTTTAGTTAGACTCTCATTACTATCATGCAACGTACTTTTTTTTTTAATAATAATCCATTTTAAGGTGACGAGGGGTTTGACTCAGACCCCTACCTAGGAATACATTAAGAAGGGTGACATAAAGTCATACCTACTCAAAAGTAATATTGGGTACGGACATGCTCATATCCCTACCCTCATACACTACTAGAAATTCGGCAAAAACCGACCAAGATCGACCGACCAATTTTGGTCGGTCAAAAAACCGATCAAAGTTGGTCGGTTTTTCAAAAAAAAAAACAAAATTATTTTTTTTACGAAACCGACCAACTTTGGTCGGTTTTCTTTGGCGTAAAAATGCGGGAAACTATTTTTGTGTCCCGTGAAATTTATGTTTCAAGAAACTAACCAACCTTGGTCATTTTTTTAATTAAAATAAATAAAAATTAATATTAAAAAAACCGACCAAAATTGGTCGGTTAATTCGGCCGGTCATTTAAAAAAACCGACCAACATTGGTCGGTATTTTTACTTTTTAATAAAACCGACCAACTTTGGTCGGTTATTTTCGTGCGAAAATTCAATTAAAGAGTATAAATCAAATAAAAGACAGTCTTAAAACAAAATGTATCAATGGTCTAGTGGTAGAATAGTATTCTGCTACAGTACAGACCCCAATTCGATTCCCAGATGGTGAATCTTTTTATTACATAATTAAAATACCGACCAACTTTGGTCGAAAAAAACCGACCAACTTTGGTCGGTTTTTCTTGCAATATTTTGTTTTTAATTTAATTGACCGACCAAAGTTGGTCGGTAATTTCCAACCAACTTTGGTCGGTATGCCTTTCCGACCACAAAAATCCCGTTCACACATAAATGGTCGTGTTTGTCGGTTTTTGACCATTACCGACCAACGTTGGTCGGTTATTTTGGTTGGTTTTTATGAATTTCTAGTAGTGATAGCCACATGTTTTTGTTAAGACTCAAAATTTGAAATCTCAGTTAGTATACTGAGACGTGTATAAAAATACTAGCCTTAGTTTGTGTCACGACCCAAAACCCAACTAGCCGTGATGGCACCTAACCCAACCCGCTAGGTAAGCCAATTAACAACTATCCAATTCAAATGAGATTTATGAAGAGAAATAATGAAAATATAACTGACTTTTTTATACAAACGATTCCCAAGGGCTGGTAGTACAAGTGATGAGCCACTAAGATTTAGATTTTTACAAAACTGAATTAAAATAATTACAACATTTGTTTGAAATATAAATGAACAGAATTCGAATCTAACACTAGCAAGGACAAGCGATAGCCACAACTGAAATGCAGGAACATCTTCAAATCTAGCTCCCGTCATATACATCAACATCAACACCCAACATCTACACGTAGGGTGCAGAAGTGTAGTATGACAACCGATCTCATGTACTCAATAAGTGACAAACCTAACCTTAAGTTGAAAGTAGTGACGAGCTGGGACAAGGGTCAGAGTCCAACTCCAATAACAAACAACAGTTCATAACAATATAATAACAATGGTACAATAAATAACTCTGAAATATAATGCCCAGCTTGTTCACAATTACGGAAAATAAGCATGCTTTAAGAGTATAATAGTAAATCCCAAATCTTTCACCGGAATCACCAAAATATGAGTAAGTTTGAAAACTGTGATTTTTCCCAAAAACTTTCAACAACAGTTAAAAAGTCTCATTATCAGATGGCATGAGGAAAGTACATATCTATGCCTACATGTCAATATGCACGTGAAATCACGAATGTCACCAAAACTGTGTAGCATGAGAAAATGCATCTCTATGCATGTAGGTCAAGTATGCATGTCAAATGCAATGCTTCACAGTGATGAACTCATGTACTCACACTCTCAGAGTACTCGATCCCACTGTCACACTCTTTCCACTCATCACTCTCAATCACTCGACGCACTCAGTCACTTAGCACTGAACAGGGAAGATCCAATCCAAATAAATCAATAACAATTGCGTTCACTATGGGTGTGCAGACTCTTGAGGGGCAGATCCAGCCCAAGCGCTATCATAAGCCAATCATGGCATGAATCAATAATACCTGCTGAGAGGAGCAGTGTTATCAATCGCACGAACAACTCACGTGCTGCACGAACAACTCACGTGCTATAGTATCAATATCCTTAGAATCAGGCCCTCAGTCTCACTCAGTCATCAATCTCCACAATCTCCCGGGCTCACAATGACATGTAAATCAACCCAAAATGATGATGGGATGTACCAATAAATAGAATTAGAGATTGAGATATGTTATGCGAAGGAATGCGTATGACTAAGTGTGTAATTGCAATGTAAACAAATAACTCAACAGCAGGGATGGCCTCAGTGGGTCCCCATAGTACCAGCATATAGCCTAAACATGATTTCTGGCGTAAATTACAGCTCAAGTACGCTAACACATAGAGTACAGTAACAATGTTAAGATAAGATAGCTACACAGTTCCATGAAATCGACAAAATCATAATTCACATGGTGCACGCCCACACGGCCGTCACCGAGCATGCCATGATGCTTCAACATAATTTAGAGGTATGCTTCGACGTCATACCCTCAGCACCAAGTTTAGAAGTGTTACTTACCTCGAACAGACCAAATCTAACACCCTCAGTTTAGAAATGATGCTTCAACAAAATTCCATCCCGCGCGTACCCACCTTCGAACTGCTCAAAACTAGCCAAAAGCAACTCGAATACTTCAAATAATGCCAAAGGAAATAAACCCAATCGATAAAAGTCGAATGTTTAATAAGAAGCCCAAATCGACCAAAAGGTCAAACCCGGGCTCGCACCTCACAACCCGATAAAACTCACAAACCCAATAATCCATTCAATTACGAGTCCAACCATACTAGTTTCACTCAAATCCGATTTTGAATCAGCGTTCAAAACTCAAAATTGCATTGTATGAAACTTTAGGAAAAAACCCCAATTACTCTTTTGAAATCAACAACCAAATGCCAAAAATGATTATAGATTGATGAAATATATTCAAAAGCGAGACAAGAATGCTTATCCCAATTCACATGGTGAAATTCCTCTCCCAAGTCGCCCAAACCGAGCTCCAAAATCCGAAACTGATGAAAATGAATCAAGACTTCGAAAATATAGTCCTGCCCAGCAATTCTGCATATGCGTTCACACTATCGCATTTGCAACCCCCACTTTTGCGGTACAATTCTTCGCTTCTGTGAAAATAGCTTGGCCCAGTACCCCTCGCACCTGCGGTAGCAAAACTCCCCTTCTGCGAAGACCTTCGTGCTTGCGCTCAAATTCATCGCACCTGCGCATCCGCACATACGCCAAAATCTTCTCGCTTCTGCGATGGACAACCCGCATCTGCAAAGTCGCTTCTATGACCAAGATTCCGTAGATGCGGAACAACAATACCAAAAATTGTTTCAGCAATGCAACAAGAGGAAAAATAATCCGAACCACGTCCATAACTCACCCGAGCCACTCGGGACCCCATCCAAATATACCAAGTCCCATAACATAATACGGACCTATTCAAGGCCTCACATCACACATAACAACATTGAAACGATGAATCGTACTCAATTCAAACTTGAATGAACTTTGAACTTCCAAATTCCAAAAAGTGTGCCGAAACTTATCAAATCAACTCGGAATGAACTCAAATTTTGTACACAAGTCCCAAATGACATAACAAAGCTATTCCAATTCCTGGAACCATAATCCTAACCTGATATCATCAAAGTCAACTCCCGGTCAAACTTATGAACTTTCCAAACCTTCAAATTTTCGACTTTCGCCAATTAGCGCCGAATCCTTCCAGAAATATCAAAATGCAAATTTGGGCATACGCCCAAGCTCAAAATCCCCATCCAGACCTAACAGAACCATCAAAACTCTTTTTCGGGGTCATATTTAGAAAGGTCAAACTTGATCAACTATTTCAACTTAAAGATTCAAAAATGTAATTCTTTCTTCCAAATCACTTTCGAATAACCCGAAGACCAAAACCGACGATTCACACAAGGAATAATACATCATATGGAGCTACTCATCCCCGCAAACTACCGAGCGTAATGCAAATGCTCAAAATGATCATGTCGTTACATTCTCCCCCACTTAAACATACGTTCGTCCTCGAACGTGCCAAGAATTGTTCCAAATCCGTCAATCATTTATAACCTTACCATGCACATACCCGGGGGTGATCCCATGTCACCCTAATCTATATAAGCCGGATGACACAACCTAACATAAGATCTTCAATTCAACCTTAGCCCATAAACCTTGAGATCTAATTTTCAACATCCGAAATTACCTATAAGACCCGAATCTCGCATCCACATGCTGTATAAGTCCGAACAAGCTATATCAAGCCATAACCATAACACAAGACAAAATCACATGACATACCATATAACTCAAATACTCATAGCAATAACTTGTGACCGCAATAGCTGCTCGACAACCAACTCGACACCGGTAACAAACCTTATATCAACTAAAATCTTGTTCTGAACCTTTGTACACTGCCAATGATGAGAGAAACATGCAGAAACTCTTAACCACTCATCAGATCAACAAGTCACGACGCCCTCTCGCCTAAATAGAACCATAGCCCAAATTCTAAGCTAACTTTTGATATTACTCTCCCGAATACACCGTAATCAAATTTGATAGTAATCACTTCACGCCCAAAGACTTCATCTCATCAAATACAAGCTACTCTACTGGCATACCACACTAATACTACCTAGAGCCAAAACTGTGCAATTCGTGCATCGATAAGGAAGAATTAAAATGTGTTCAAACATGGAAAATGACTCAAGTGATAGAACCGTCCTGCAAGTTCAACAGATACCACCACAGGAGCAATGCTACGAACCCATCACACATAGTAGAATCAAGACACATAAATCTATCACAAAGGATCATATCCCAACATAACCCAGCTGCAATGCGTGACCCCATCCAAACAAAGATCCATATGAAATACCTCATGCCACCATGCTCAAAATCAACAACTACACGCAATTCGACATCAAATACATGAAGTGTATGACCATAACCACGTTGAAGCAAATAACATAATATACCACAACCCGGAGAGAACATAACTAAGGTGCAATCAACCATTCGACACCCCAATAACCATTTCGCTCAAATTTCGCTACTAGGGCCATATGTGCATATACCCAACAAATCACAGCCCCTCGTAGCATATAAGAATAGCACACGGCACATATCATAACATGAACAAGCTCAAATCTAAACGAATGACACACCTCCCAACACAAATAGTTATGAGTCAACAAATCCGACTCAGTGTAGAATACACATCCTCATTGGGCGTACCAATGGACCCCCAAATCAACCCTAGTCGTCCACAAATAGATAAATAATCCTCTGAAAATCCACAATGACCTATCCATAACACATACTAACATCTGGCCAGCTTTGGCCACATCTTCACAGTACACAGTCCCGAAACAATTTGCTTCAGAGAACTCTCTCAGTCTCCAAATCATAGAACACACGAATCATCACATCTAATCCCAACTCCACCGCCCGAATGTGTAACACATCTCTCACACACGATCCTCCCACGAGGAATACTTCTATAATTATTTCGTGGCCTATAGCAAAATCTGAATATCAACAGTCGATCAATTAGGCGAGTACCGCAATACCAATGAAGCGTCTGTAAGTCAAAACACAATGCGCCTTCTAAAACACGCACTCTTCTCAGGAAATACTAAGTAGTAATAGCATTTATCTAGACATTTGAAACTGTCCATGTTGTCTAAGAATTCATGACCTTCCCTTCCAAACTAACCTGTGACCTTGCACATACAAATCTTAATCCCACACAGCATATCGCATCTATCATGCCATCATATTAATAGTACGAGAATCTCATAATCAACTCTGAGTCACCAGCAGAACACATACCCAATCAGTCAAAAACCTTCCATTGATCCCATCCAAGAGAAAATCACGATACGCAACATGCTTCATACGCCAGTAGGAAATATCCATCTCAAACCGTGGTAGAAACCATCAAAACTCTTCGAAACCCATTTGCACATAACCAAGCCATAATAACTGAATCTCTGTAACTCAACCAAGCCACGCAGGTCAACAAAAACCCAAGAGAATTACCACAAAACACCTGTAGAAACTCACCACATCATAAGTACTCAAAGAACCGATCATATCCATTACTGTGTTGATCCAACCTACTACTAAATTATCCTATTTCTCCGAGCTCCTTCCAAATTACCCTCAAATTGATACTTCTCCTTGAGAGAACACCACGATCCTTACCCAAAAGCTCACCATATGAGATCATAGCATAAAACCACACCGCCCTAAAGGCCCATAAGCTGTTGTATCCCCTCTTAAGAACCTCAAAAGTAACACAACCGAGACACCCACTCTGAAGAGACCTTTTGTGAATCCAAAACCGTTTCCTTCACCTTCCTGATGCTGAAATGTAGAATCCATAATGATATAGAAATTCCACAAGTCTCAACACCATCCAACTTAAATCTTAGATTCTAGCCATATACAAATCCACAAAATTCTCAATTGCTACGTATAAATCTTGAATCCATTAGAACCTTCTCGAGAGTCATCCACTCTGCTCAAATCTCAATTGCACGGACCAAACATGCTGAACGACCTATGCCCCATTAGCACGACAACACCCAAAGAAGTAATCCACGCCTTTAAGCAACCGAGAAATTTCCTACTCCACGCGCA
This sequence comes from Nicotiana tabacum, assembly GCF_000715075.1. Classification (NCBI taxonomy): domain Eukaryota; kingdom Viridiplantae; phylum Streptophyta; class Magnoliopsida; order Solanales; family Solanaceae; genus Nicotiana; species Nicotiana tabacum. The sequence continues at coordinate 42,973,051 of NC_134101.1, forward strand.
CTACCTCCTTCACGAATAACAACTCAATCATCCCATAATTCCCATATACCTGTAAAGCATAACATAACCCGTATCCACAAATTCCTTTACTCGAGTCATCTTCGATCTCAACCTCTGCAAGTCACATCTGATTCACAAGTATGCCTCAATCCGAAAACAGCACAACATATAACCATGCAATCAAATCGGGGATAGCAGACTCCCCCACTCGATAAATCACAATACTCATTCTCTATTACTACCATAATTCCGCAGGGAGAGTCAACTAAATCCTTCATAAGCTCGCATAACACAAACCATATAGTACCTCAAATAATCTACTAAGCTTGTATACATCCACGTGACGCTCAGGTCAACTATTACAACCGATCCAAACTCAAATCGCACAAATATAACCCACTGGTTGAAAAGAAAGCCTCCACATAACACCATAAGGATCCCACATCCGTAATTTACCCCGCAGGTGATAACCCACCTGCTTAGCGTCAAACTGACATCTCTTTATAACCATTCATAGCCACAAATACTACGCCATCACTTAATCTTCCTGAGTTTGAACTCATAACAAGACATGAAAATCCACTTCGTTCCACAATTAAACAACTTAAAAAATCTTTCAAACGCCCTCATAACTCAAGACTATACGTCACATCAAGACAGAAATCAAGCACCCAATAGTCTTTTTCACATCCCAAGCAAACTCTTCCTGTCACATTCAAACCATCTGAACATATCCCACAGTCACATCATACTCATAATATAGCCATCCAACCACTTATCGAGCCACAAATTCCACTAATAGGGACACTACCGGACTTATAAGTCCAAAAGAACGTGCTCACACAACCGAAATCCCCGTGTTCAAGCTACAACCAAAACCCGTCCTCAAGTCCTCCAGACTAGCCCATCATCATCATGCCAAAATCACATCTCGCACCTCATACATGGAATCATAAGCCGTCGATGTATAGCAGATACCGAGCGCTCACATGCGCATATGAATGCATGGAATAAATTCAAAGAGTTACGCTTCAAGCTGAATCTATGTCGTACAATAAGGAAAGAAATATGGGAAGTTTATCCTAAATGCCCTGTAGCCTCTCGAAGATAGGTACAAACGTCAGCATACCGATCCACAAGACTCTACTAGACACTTGCTCATGACTCGTAGAACCTATGAACCTAGAGTTCTGACACCAACTTGTCAAGACCCAAAACCCAACTAGCCGTGATGGCACCTAACCCAACCCGCTAGGTAAGCCAATTAACAACTATCCAATTCAAATGAGATTTACAGAGAGAAATAATGAAAATATAAGTGACTTCTTTATATAAAAAATTCCCAAGGACTGATAGTACAAGTCATGAGCCACTAAGACTTTGATTTTATCAAAACTGAATTGAAATAATTACAACATCTGTTTGAAATGTAAATGAATAGAATTCGAATCTAAAGCTACCAAGGACAAACAATAGCCATAATTAGAACATAGGTACATCTTCAAATCTAGCTCCCATCATACACAACAACATCAACATCCAACGTCGGCATGCAGGGTGCAGAAGTGTAGTATGGGTACTTAATAAGTAACAAACCTAACCTTAGGTTAAAAGCAGTGACGAGCTGGGACAAGGGCCAGACTCCAACTCCAATAACAAGCAACAATTCATAACAATATAATAACAATGGTACAAGAAATAACTCAGAAATATGATGCTCAACTCGTTCACAATTACGGAAAATCGACATGCTTTACAAGTATAATAATAAATCCCAAATCTTTCACCGGAATCACCAAAGTAAGTTTGAAAACGTCAATTTTTCCCAAAAATATTCAACAACAATTAAGAGGTCTCATTATTAGATGTCAAGAGGAAAGTACATCTCTATTCCTACATGTCAATGTGCACATGAAATCATGAATGTCACCAAAACCATGTAGCATGAGGAAATGCATCTCTATGCCTGTTGTTCAAATATGCATGTTAAATGCAATGTTTCACAGTGATGAACTCATGTACTCAAACTCTGAGAGTACTCGATCCCACAGTCTCGCACTTTTCACTCATCACGCATAGTCACTCGACGCACTCAGTCACTCAGTACTGAATAGGGCAGATCCATCCCAAGCGCTATAATAAGAAAATTATGGCATGACTCAATAATACCTGCTGCGGTGAGCAGCCCGATCAACCGCACAGACAACTCACGTGCTGCATGGACAACTCATGTGCTATAGTATCAATATCTGGATCCGCACGGATAACTCACATGATGCACGGACAACTCACGTGCTATAGTATCAATATCCTCACAATCAGGCCCCTGGCCTCACTCAGTCATCAATCTCTCCAGTCTCACTCACGGGCTCACAATGTCATGAAACTAGCCCGATAATGATGATGTGATGTATCAATAAATAGTATCAGAGACTGAAATATGTTATGCAAAGGAATGTATATGACTGAGCATGTAATTACAATGTAAAGAAATAACTCAACAGCAGGGAAGACCTCAGTGGGTCCCAATAGTACCAACATATAACCTAAACATAATTTCTGGCGTAAATTACAGCTCAAGTGCACTAATACATATAGTACAGTAATGATGTTCAGATAAGATAGCTACATAGTTCCATGGAATCGACTAAATCACAATTCACACGGTGCACACCCATACGCCCATTACCTAGCATGTGCGCCACCTCAACATCAATCACATAATACGTAATTCAGGGTTTCAAATCCTCAGCACCAAGTTTAGAAGTATTACTTACCTCGAACAAGCCAAATCCAACACCGAGAAGCCAAATGATGCTTAACAAAAATGCCATCTCGCGCGTACCGACCTACGAACGACTCAAAACTAGCCAAAAGCAACTCTAATACATCAAGTAATTCCCAAGGGAACAAACCCAATCGATAAAAGTCAAATTTTTAATCAAAAGCCCAAAATCGACCAAAAAAACAAACATGGGCTCACACCTCGGAATCTGACAAAAATCATAAAATCCGACAACCCATTCAATTACGAGTCCAACGATACTAGTTTTAATCAAATCCGATTCTGAATCGACGTTCAGAACTCAAAAATTCATTCTATGAAACTTTAGGCAAAACCCCCCAATTTCTCTTTTGAAATCATCAACCAAATGCTAAAAACGTGGGTAGATTCATGAAATATATTCAAAAGTGAGTCAAGAATGCTTACTCCAATTCACATGAGAAATTCCTCTCCCAAGTCGTCCAAACTGAGCTCCAAAATCCTAAAAAGATGAAAAAGAACCAAGACTTCAAAAATATAATTTTGCCCAGCAATTCCGTATATGCGGTCACACTGTAGCATCTTGTCACGACCCAAAACTAACCCTATCGTGATGGTGCCTATCGTGGAACTAGGCAAGCCAACTCATTTCCAAAACAAACCGATATTTCATTTCAAAGATAATTCCAAGGTTAATTAAAATAAAACCTTTATTTAAAAGAGTTCAAATCAAGAAAAAAGAGAATTTGCGGAAAAGAAAAGCCTGACATCGGGGTGTCACTAGTCATGAGCATCCACTATAATCTGTCTAACAATATCAAGGCTAACTTAGCCTGGAAAGTAGCTAAATACAACTAGAGGGAGATAAGAGGGAGAAGAGCACGAGCTGCAATCGCCAACAAATACCTTACTGTCTCCGAGAAAACCTGCAACCAGAACACTCAATAACCGCTACCGTGTCCAGCTACACCTGAATCTGCACACAAGGTGCAGGGAGTAACGTGAGTACGCCAACTCAGTAAGTAACAATAATAAATAAAGACTGAGCAGTAGTGACGAGCAATAAAGCATATAACGTTCATATCATGAAATCTCAGTAAAGTACAACATGCTTAAAAATCAGTGTTTGAATCAAATCGTCTCGTTTAAACCCGATTAAGGGGATCCTTCATCCCAAGTGCTATAATCTGCACGGACAACTCACGTGCGATAATAATAAAGTATGCTGCAGGCGGGCAACCCCGATCCACACTCATCCTCACAAATCAGGCCCTCGGCCTCACTCAGTCACAAGTATGCTGCAGGCGGGCAGCCCCGATCCACACTCATCCTCACCAATCAGGCCCTCGGCCACACTCAGTCATAAATATTTCAAGCCACTCGGGAATTTCAGTAAAACAGGGCATTCGGCCCAAAATATTTATATGCATCAAAATAGAGTCATAAAACTGAGTTACGCAGTAAACAAGTACAAACATGACTGAGCATAGATTTTCAATCGAAAACAATGAGAGGATGATAAGAAACAGCCCCTGAGGGTCCAAACAGCATTGGCGCAAGGCCCAATCATGGCATTCGGCCCAATTTACTGAAATTCTTTCTAAAACATATAAGTATCAAATGGTTTCAACAAAGTATGCAACTTTACAGTTGCTACGGGACGGACCAAGTCACAAATCCCCAATAGTGCACGCCCACATGCCCGTCACCTAGCATGTGCGTCACTTCAAAATAGTAGAATGATACAAAATCTGGGGTTTCATACCCTCAGGACTAGATTTACCATCGTTACTTATCTCAAACCGGTCAAATCTCTACCTCTCAATGCTCTTGCCTCTGGATTCGGCCTCCAAGTGCTCCAAATCTATTAAAAATCAGTATAATACCATCAATATACGCTAATGGAATGAATTCCACAAGAAAAGCTTCAAAATTAGACCAAAATCCGAAATTAGCTCAAAATCGCCTGTGGGGCCCACGTATTGGAACCCGACAAAATTTATAAAATCTGAAAGCCCTTTCAACCACGAGCCTACCCATACCAATTTTACCAAAATCCGACCTCAACTCGACCCTCAAAAGTATAAATCTTATTTCCAAATTTCTAAGTTCCAATCTCCGATTTACACCTCAAAATCATGTAATCTAGTCGGATTATTCGATGATAATTCAATATTATGGAGTAGAAATGATAACAAGGGACTTACCTCAAGTTTTTCCTTGAAAATGTACCAAAAACCGGCTCTCCCCAAGCTCCAATTTGTCAAAAATGGCGAATGGGACGAAGTCCCTGTTTTTATAATTCTGCCCAGACATCCTCGGTCTTCGATCGAGGTTCTCGATCCTGGCCTTCGATCTTGGCCATCAATCCTGGCCCTCGATCCTGGCCTTCGATCTTGGCCATCAATCCTGGCCCTCGATCCTGGTCCTCGATCCTGGGCCTCGATCCTGGGCCTCGATCTTGGGCCTTCGATCCTGATTCTCGGTCCTAGGCCTTCGATCATGCCTTCGATCCTGGCCTTCGACCGTGACCCTCGACCCTGGGCCCGATCATATCTTCGATCGTGGCCCTCGACTCTAGGCTCGATCATATCTTCGATCGTGCCCCTCAATTCTGGACTCGATCATGCCTTCGATTGTGGCCCTCGATTCTGGGCTCGATTGTGTCTTCGATCGTGGTCCTCGATTCCGGGCTCGATCGCTGGGAGATTGCTCGGCTCGATCGCTGGGAGATTGCTGGCAGAAGAAATTTCCAACAGAAGGAAATTGCAGCAGCTGTTGTAGTTCAATTTTTGATCCGTTAACCATCCAAAACTCACCCTCGGCCCTCGGGACCTCAACCAAATATACCAACAAATCCTAAAACATCATACGAACTTAGTTGAATCCTCAAATCACCTCAAACAACGCTAAAACCATGAATTACACCCCAATTCAAGCCTAATGAACTTTAAAATTTCTAATTTCTACAAACAACTCTGGAACCTATCAAATCACGTCCGATTGACCTCAAATTTTGCACACAAGTCATAAATGACATGGCAGAGGTATTCTAATTTTCAGAATCGGATTCCGACTCCGATATCAAAAAGTCAACCCCCCGGTCAAACTTCTCAAAAATAAAACTTTCGGCATTTCAAGCCTAATTCCTCTACGGACTTCCAAATAATATTCCGGACACGCTTCTAAGCCCAAAATCACCATACAGAGCTATTGAAATCATAAAAATTCAAATCCGAGGTCGTTTACACATAGGTCCATATCCGGTCCACTTTTATAACTTAAAATTTTTAATTCTGAGACTAAGTATCTCATTTCACTCTTAGTTCCTTCCGGACTCAAACCAACTAACCCGATATAACATAATATAGCTGAATAACGTAAAAAGAAGTAGAAATGGGGAAAACGGGGCTACAACTCTCGAAACGACCGGCCGGGTCGTTACACATCTGTGACCCCCGCTTTTGCGGTACAATTCTTCGCTTCTGTGAAAACAACTTGATCCAGTACCCCTCGCACGTGCGGTAACAAAACTCTGCTTCTGCGAAGTTCTTCACGCCTGCGCTCCAATTCATCGCACGTGTGCATCCGTACGTGCGCCAAAATCATCCGCTTCAACGATCTTCCTCACCCAGCCTCTTCTCGCTTCTAAGATGGACTGCCCGCATCCGCGAAGTTGCTTCGGCGACCAAGACTTCGCAGATGCGGCACACCATTACCAGAAATGTTTTCAGCAATGCAACAAGAGGAAAAATGATTTGAACCACGTCCGTAACTCACCCGAGCCATTCGAAACCCCGTCCAAATATACCAACAAGTCCCATAATATAATACAGACCTACTCGAGGCATAAAATCACACATAACAACATCGAAATGATGAATCACACCTCAATTCAAACTTGAATGAACATTGAACTTCCAACTTCCAAAACTTGAGCCGAAACTTATCAAATCAACCCGGAATGAACTCAAATTTTGCACATAAGTCCAAAATGACATAACAAAACTATTCCAATTCTCGAAACTATAATCCGAACGATATATCATCAAAGTCAACTCCCAGTCAAACTTATGAACGTTCCAAACCTTCAAATTTTTAACTTTCGCCAATTAGCTCCGAATCCTTCCAGAAATATCCAAATGCAAATCTGGGCATAAGCCCAAGCCCAAGCCCAAAATCCCTATCCGAACCTAACAGAACTATCAAAACTCCGTTCCAGGGTCAAATTCACAAAGGTCAAACTTGGTCAACTTTTCCAACTCAAAGCTTCAAACATGAAATTCATTCTTCCAAATCACTTCCGAATAACCTGAAAACCAATACCGATAATTCATACAAGTCATAATACATCATACGGAGCTACTCATGCTCTCAAGCTACCGAGCGCAGTGCAAATGCTCAAAACGACCGGTCGGGTCGTTACAGTTTGAGTTGTAGTTAGACTGCCACTGTATATCAGGCTGCATGTTTTTATTACTTAAGACTCAAAATTTAAATTCTCTGTCTATATTCTATTTTAACACATGAAGTGAAGCGTGTATTGTAAATAAAAAATTACATAGTATAATTAACTTATATACTAAATTTATCGTATATAAATGCGCTTCAAAATAATTATATTTCATAGTTACACTTTGTATTTTATTGCAAAATTCTAATGGTAAATACAATGTATATAATATATGGAGTCACATACAGTGATACAATAACTGTATGTAGTACTGTATTCTAGTGCATTGTATGCGTTAATACAATCCTTTTATTTTGAGTTATACCATTTTAATGAGTATTAATCTATTTTCATTCTTAATTGAGTTATTCCAATATGTGTTGCTATCCTTTTTAGTCTAATACAGCAAGTCTACGTGTCTTAATTGCTTATGTGAACTCTGTGCAGCATGCTTAGTGAATTTCCTGCTTCTTCCTTGAGTGGTACTTAGTCTAAATAGTAAGATTTCGTGATGTAGTTGTATTTCCATTATTTGCTGCATATTTACTTTGGGACTACGAAACGGTATTGTGGGAGATCCCCCTGTACTACATATTTACTTTGGGACTACCGAACGGTATTTCGGGAGATCCCCCTATACTGCATATTTACTTTGGGACTACTGAACGGTATTCTAGGAGATTCTCCTTGTCTTGCATATTTACTTTGGTACTATAGAATGGTATTCCGGGAGATCACCCTCCACATTTACGTTTGGGACTACGAGACGGTATCTCGGGAAATCCCCTTTTGTATTTCTATGTACCGAGCTGTTACTTTCTATGAATTCTTTCTTGTTAAATTTCAGTCATTATTTTACTGCGATATTTCAGTCTTGCCTTGATTTATTATCATATTCCAGTAAGTCCCGGACCTGACCTCATCACTACTCTACCGAGGTTAGGCTTGTGACTTACTAGGTACCGATTGTGGTGTACTCATGCTACTCTTCTGCACATATTTATTGTGTGTAGATCCATGTGCTCCTTATCAGCCACACTATCAGTGAGCCAGGACAGCTTTGGAGACTTCAAGGTATATATGTCGCGTTCGCATACCTTGGAGTCCCCTTCTACTCTTCCCCATGTCCATTATCTTCTGTATTTTCTTTTGTTAGACTCTGATGAATTGAGAGGTACTAGATTTTCCTTATGTAGTTTGTGATTCATTATGTTCCGGGTTTTGGGAAATGTTGTGTAGTATGTTGAGGAGTTAGGTGTTGTACATGCCAAGCAGCATGGTATTCAGTTATGTTGTTAAATTTATGTTTTTATTTCATTATTCCACAAACGTTAGGCTTACCTAGTCATAGAGACTAGGTGTCGTCATGACGTCATACGGAGGGGAAATTGGGTCGTGACAATAATAATAGAGTCAAACCTTCCTTTGAGATTTATTTGGGTCTAATGTGCTACTTGCCTACTTTTTACTGCTTTGATATTGTTGAACTGTACATATAAACTATCTTCTCACGCACCCTCTCTTAGTCTTCTTGAAATTACAAATTGGGCATTTTCTTGACATAGCCCGCTTTCTTTGAGGTAGTCGAGGTGCTTGTCACCCGGTGAAGGATTTTAGTCACACATGTTTAGGCGGGGAGGACCACCAGCTAAGCCGGAAAGCAATGCTACCGGTACGCTGACCCTCTTCGACTCTAGTTGTCCACTCGAGTAAGCCAGTCTAGACACTTTCTCCACCAGGATTTAAACCTAGAAAAACAAACCTCATGCCGGATATCCCTAGTAGGTTCTCTTTATTTGCATCATGTGCATTTGACTTAGCAAAGCTCGACACAGGGGCCAGGTCCATACAAGACAGGAATCCTCTTTGAGACCATCATATCCACATATGTGCTACTTGCTACATCATTTGGAAGGCTTGCTTACATTGTTGACCGGCTCTAGAAAATTAGTTGAGAGGAATTTAAAGAAAATCATTCTCCTAGTTTGGTAAAAATAATCTTTTTTTACTAAAATTTTATAGTGGTCTGGCGTAAAGATTAATTTTCATAAAAATAAAAAGATAAAAATAGTCAATTTGACCGAACTACGCGGGTCTGATTCTCACCGGATGTGAGATACATAGGCAAACCTCATCGGTTCCGGCCCCTAATTTTTAAAAATCCAAAAATATTTTCCTTTAATTCCTTCTTTAGAAGTCTTTCCTTAGAAAAATCCCAAATAAAAAAGATTTAAAACCAAAAATATTTTCTTTCTTTTTAGAAGTCTTTCATTTGGAAAAGAAAATTCATATCAAAATCCAAAAAACAAATCTTTAGAAGTCTTTCTCCGGAATAAATAAAAAAAATTGAAATTCAAAACAAAATTCTTTCTTCTTTAGAAGTCTTTCTTTTCAAAAATTCTCAAAAAAAAAAACAAATCAAATTCCAAAAATATTTTCTTTCTTCATTATAAATCTTTCTTTCGGATATTAAAGAACAATTCAAAAAAGAGAGTTAGTTTATTTCTTTTATTCCTGATCTTCCTTGAACTATGTAATGATCTAATTCATGCGACAACATGATACGTAGGCAACCCCCAAAAGGTTCGATTAAAATATTTTTCAACGATTCTAAGATGAGGGATAAAAATGAGGCGTGAGTGAAAAGAAAAAAAAGAAAAATAAATAAGAACGTCAATAAAAAGCAACCTAATAAGCCGGAATGAAACATGAAGCCTCCAAAAGCATGTTAGAAATAGTGATAATGATAGGAGCATGGCATATTACATGTGATTCATATCTATAAAATGCTTAACCCTAACACGTTTGTTGTCTCTTATAAAGTAAGCTTAAAGTGGTTGGTTTATGGTGAAACTGGCAACACATCATTACTTCACCAGATCTAAGGGAACGATAGTAATGGATAACGATGATGAGATCGAGCTGGCTAGTGACGACCCACGGGGTCAGTCAGTTGAACAAGAGTCGGAGGAAAAAAGAAAATTGAGACAGCAATTGTCTGATATATATATAGCTTGTATATATGTGCCAAACTACAGCCTCCATGCTGCTTCTGGTACCTCCAATGTACGGCCACCAGTCATCAAGAACACTCCTCTCGTCGTGTCTGGCACACCGGTATATACAAACCCGCCACCACCTCATGTGACGAGGCCAAACAACGAGCCACCATTTCATTCTTATGATGGCCAATACAATACTACTCTCCAAATGTGTCTTTCAGGGTCTCATCTCCATACAATCAGACTCCGCAGTACAAGCCACCAGTGGAAAATGAAAAGCCTGCCAAGACGGTTAAGCCGGATGAGATGGCCAGGAAAATAAAAAGTCTTGAACAGAACATAAAGAACATACAGGGACTAGGTGGTCACAAAAGTGTTTCATTCAATGATCTATGCATGTTCCCTCATATCCATTTGCCACCAGGGTTCAAGACCCCAAAATTTGAGAAATATGATGGACACGGCAACCCTATCACCCACTTGAAAAGGTACTGCAACCAGCTGAGGGGTGTAGGTGAAAAAGAAGAATTACTGACGGCTTATTTTGGGGAAAGTCTTGTAGGGGTAGCCTCTGAATGTTTCATTGACCAGGATATCTCTCACTGGCATGTATGGGACGACATGGCCTAGACATTCGTCAAACAATTTCAATACAACATTGATATTGCGCCGGATCGCAATTCCCTGTCCAATATGAAGAAAAAGCTGACTGAAAGCTTTAGGGAGTATGCAATCAAGTGGAGGGAGCAAGCGGCTAGAGTTAAGCCACCCATGGATAATCGTGAATTGATCACTATTTTTCTAGAGGCTCAAGAGCCTGATTACTTTCAGAACATGATGTCCGCGATGGGTAGACCTTTTGCGGAAGTGATCAAAAAAGGAGAGATGGTCAAAAATGGCCTCAAGACTGGCAGAATTGTAAGTCAAGCTTCTCTCAAAGCCACCACCCAAGCTATCCAAAATAGGTTGGGAAATTTGGCAAATAGAAAGAAGAGAGATGAAGGGTCCATGATGAATTCGGGATCCAAGGAAGTTCAAAGATGGGCATCGCACTCTTATGTGCAAGTTCAGCAGGGGAAATCTAGCTACCCTCAACATTATTATCCCTAGCCAATTCCTCAATACTCTGTGGGCCTACAATAGTATACAGTGTTTAATGCTCAATCCTATGCTCGGCCTCCCAATCAACAGGTACGGGCACCAGCTCCAAGGATCCCCCGACCTTAGCAGCAAACTTTTCGGGCACCCTACAATACTCATCTCAGGCAGGATTATGGTCGAGAACAGAGGCCTGTGGAAAGATTCACTCCATTGGCTAAATCATACTCTAGTTTGTTCCAAAATTTGAAGCATATGGGCGTGATTGGACTCATCACTCCCCACCATATGCATCCCGATTCACATGGACTTCAAGCAAATACTAGATGTGAATATCATTCAGGTACCCTAGGGAATAGAACTGATGACTGTTGGACTTTGAAAATAGCCATAGAAAGACTCATTGTTTAAACATTGATTGTAGTGACGAATGGCGAGGACCCTCCTAATGTGACCAAAAACTTGTTGCCAGTACACAATGATGTTCATTTTGTGGGAATGATAGACCGAGATCAGGAATGCAAGCTGGTTGGTCAAGCACAAATGACAGTGGGAACGATTCTAAGAGGGAACCAAACTGGAAGTAAGTCCAAGCCGAGATGTGTTGTTGATTAAGAAAGGCGCCTCGGGCTCAGAAAAGGTAACTTTATTTGTTCCCAATGTCTTAGGGTTGGAAGTCTGCTCCAACGTACCAAGTCCAAGGTTGTATGTCATTGGATATCACCCCATCACAGGGCAGAATCAGGGAGTACTAAGGGTATAACAGAGACGATCATAATCAAGCATGCCATACAACTCCATGTGACAAACACGAAAACCATTCCTTGGAACTACAACAAAAATGTAGTAACCTACCAAGGCAAGGAAATCATAGAAGAAGTGGGAGAAACTAGAGGTTTGACTTGATCGGGGAGGTGTTACTCTCCAGAAGAGTTGAGGAAGGCCAAGAAAATCAGAGAAGACCAATTGCCAATAAAGAAACCAGTCACTAAAGAAGAGGCGGAGGAGTTTTTGAAAAAGATGAAAGTTTAGGATTACTCAATCATTGACTAGTTGAGAAAGACTCCTGCCCAAATCTCTCTGTTATCTCTGCTCACACACTCAGAAGAGCATGCCCGTGTACTAATCAAAATCCTGAACGGGGCACATGTCTCAGAGAAGACCACCGTGAATCAGTTAGAGAAGATGGCCAACGGATTTTTTGAGGTGAACAGAATCTCTTTTATTGATGATGAACTTCCCGAGGAGGGAGCTGGGCATAATAGGGATTTGCACCTGATTGTCAAATGTGAGGGGCATTATGTAAAGCGAGTCATGGTTGATGGAGGCTTGAGTGTATATGTATGGGCTCTCTCTACCTTGCAAAGCATGAAGATCACTGCAGACAGAATTCGACCCTGCAATGTTCGGATCCGGGCTTTTGATGTCTAAGTGAGAGATACCATTGGGGAGATCAACCTCACCATGACGATTGGGCCTGTTGATTTTGAAATTGTCTTCCAAGTAGTGGACATGGAAACTTCTTATAACTTTCTTCTTGGAAGGCCATGGATCCATACGGCCCAAGATGTGCCATCAACCTTGCATCATATGCTCAAATTTGAACACGATAGGCAAGAAATTATTGTTCACGGAAAATACAAGTCATCCATTTACAAATACCCATTAATCCTGTGTATTGAGGCCAAGGAAGGGTGAGAGTCCATTGTCTATCAGGATTTTGAAGTGGTTGTTGTGGACCATGTTGAGGAAGGAAAGCCCATTCTGCATCCTCGTCTATCTGCCACATCTTTAATAGTGGCTGCACTTATGATGAGACAAGGTTATGAGTTCAACTCAATAAAGGAAGAAGTTTCGGATGACATCCGTGTATGGAAAATGTATTTTGATGGGGCTGTCAATATAAAAGGAGTTGGGATCGGGACAATCCTTATCTCACCTATTGGACAACATTACCCTGTAGTGGTCTAATTTTGTTTCTTCTGTACCAATAATATGGCGGAATATGAGGCTTGTATAATGGGTCTAAAAATAGCCCTCGATCTGGATGTGCATGAACTATTGGTTATGGGATATTCTGACTTGCTTATCCGGCAAGCCCAAGGTGAATGGGAGACTCGAGACATCAAGCGTATTCTATACAGACAATGTGTACAAGACCTAAGCAAGAGATTCAAATCCATTGAATTCAAGTGCATTCCCAGGTTTCACAATGAGCTAGCCGAGGCCTTGGCTACCTTAGCCTCGATGCTCCCTTATCCAGGCAGTACCCATATTGATCCATTGCAAATCCAAATTCAGAATCAACACGGCTACTGCAATACTATTGAGATAAAGACAGATGGTGAACCTTGGTATCATGACATAAAACGATTCCTGAAAATTAGGTAATACCCAGAGTATGCCAAGGGAGATTAAAAAAGAACTATAAGGTGGCTCGTCGGCGGTTTCTTCCTGAATGAGGACATTTTGTACATAAGGACCCCAGATTTGAACTTATTGAGATGCATAGATGCCACAGAAGCTGAGCGGATCATGACTGAAGTACATAAGAGGGTATGCGGACCTCACATGAATGGATATGTTTTGGCGAAGAAGATTCTGCATGCATGGTATTATTGTCTTACTATGGAAAGAGATTGCTTTAGTTTTGTCCGCAAGTGTCACCAATACCAGATTCATGGTGACCTGATTCACTCACCTCCTTCGGAGTTATATCCCATGTCCTATCCTTGTCCTTTCATTGCTTGGGAAATGGATGTTATTGGGCCAATCGAGCCAAAGGCTTCAAATGGGCATAGATTCATTCTGGTTGCCATTGATTACTTCACCAAGTGGGTGGAGGCAGTTACTTTCAAGGCAGTCACCAAGAAAGTAGTGGTAGACTTTATTCATTCCAATATCAGATGTCGCTTTGGTATCCCAAAGACCATTATCACTAACAATGCATCCAATCTAAATAGTCATCTGATGAAGGAGGAATGCAAGCAATTTAAAATTGTGCATCGCCATTCTACCCCTACCGGCCTAAAGCCAATGGAGTCGTTGAAGCGGCTAACAAGAACATCAAGAAGATCATTAGGAAGATGATCCAAGGGTCCAGGCAATGGCATGAAAAGTTACCTTCTGCTCTTTTGGGATACCGCATGACTGCTCACACATCTGTAGGTGCAACTCCTTATCTGTTGGTTTATTGAACTTAAGATGTAATACTGGCTGAAGTTGAAATTCCCTCTCTCTGAATCATTGTGGAATCAGAGATTGAAGACACCGAGTGGGTCAAGACCAGATTAGAACAGCTAATGATGATTGATGAAAAACGGCTAGCAGCCGTGTGTTTAGCTAGTTATACCAGCAAAGAGTAGCACGCGCTTATAATAAGAAAGTGCGCTTGAGGCACTTTGAGGTAGGCCATCTCGTTTTAAAACACATCCTTCTGCACCAGGTAGAAGCTAAAGGAAAGTTCACCCCGAACTAGCAAGGACCCTACATCATCAAGAAAGTGTTACAAAAAGGGGCTTTGCACTTGGTAGATGAATAAGGACTGGTACCAGACATGACTATTAACGCATATGCAGTCAAAAGATATTATGTTTGACACATACCCAATGCATAACTTCCACGCATCAATTTTCTCATATCGCGATAACGAAGGTTATCTTTGCTCACTACCCCAAATAAGTGTCACCCTTTTGTTAACCCTTTTGAGTCATATTTGTCTTCTTGGTTTTCCCTCCTTTTGGAACCTGTGTACTTGTAAAAACAAAATAAAACAAAAAATCTTTTGAGTCATTGAACTATGTTCGACTTGATTCCAAAAGAATACGTAGGCAGCCTCTCTCTGGGGTTCAGTCACACAAAAATAAAAAATCCACATTCCCCCAAAAGTTGAAACTCGGGCAGATGTTACAATGGTTCAGCGATGGTTTCGCCTGAAAGGTCCCAAAGTTGTAATTCAATCCAAATTCATTTTACCCAAATCCTTTTCAAGTCCTTCCGATCAATCAACGAGAATGTTCAAGAATTAGAGGATACAGTCATTTGGATCTGATGCAATCAAAATGAGAGAGTCGTATTGGTGAAAACCATCACATGCACCATAGGGCGATGACGAGCAGAGAAAATGAAAATGAGAGAGTCTTGTAGTGAAAACTCGCAAAGAGCACTATAAGGCGATGGTGAGAAAATAAATGAGAGAGGTCAGTTAGCGAAAAACCGCAAAGCGCGCTACTAGTCGAATGAGGGTCTTTGATACACCGGTATGAGCACAACCAAGACAGTTTCAAGATGATCATTTGCGACGAATTTTGAGAATTAGACAGCTCAGACGGATCAAGCGTCCAGTCCAAAATGCATGTCATGATTTATTTAAGTCGGCACATACCTCTAGATAAGTCTTTGTATTCCTCTCCCCCGAAAGGGGAACCTTTTGTTTAGATACAATTCCTTTTTTCACTTTTAATTGCTTTTCTATTTTAACCCATAATTTTTCTTTAAGTCCTTTTTTGGTCTAATATTGCATCAAAAGCAAAGAAAAGAAATGGCTGCAAAACTGACTACAGTTTCCCTGTAATACCAAGCCTAATTTGGGGCATATTCGGCATTGATGAAGGCACGAATCCATCTGTGATCTCTTTTGATAAGACGAAAAAAGTGTCTCAAAGAAACTGAAAAGGTCGCCTAAGTAAGACTTTCTTCGTGGGAAAAGTTGACAAGCACTACAAACACAAACTGGAACTAGGTGCAAGACAACTAAGTTAAATTTTAAAGGAAATTTTCCTTGCCTTAGGGACAAGGGTTAGCGGTACCATGGACATCCAGATATGAAACAATCGGGGGAAACATCCGAGAGCCAAGGTCTCTAGGAAGCTATACAAGTATCCAAGCATCTCAGTACCATAGTGTTAGAATCAGTTCTTCTACAGTTGTGGACGTGCCTTCAAGCTACTTAGGGGATCAAGGACGCAAACCAACCACCACTTTGAAAGCTCACAATTTTTCTTTGTTTGAAGCAAGAACAAAGCAATGCAGAATGGCGATTCTTAAAGGACGAATATCACCAAAGGTAAGTTTCCGCAAAATCTCTATTTTCTTTATTTTCAGCATGTGTCACTGCTGTGCATACCTCCCATTTACGTAGCTTAACTCAGGTAGAACCATTTCGCCTAGGGGGATCCAGCTCATAGTTCCGGGTAGAAGTACTCTTCACTCAGTTTGTTTTACATAGCTTAACCTAAGTAGAACATTTTTTGCCTAGGGGGATCCAACTCATAGTTCCGGGTAGAAGTACTCTTCACTCAGGATGTTTTACATAGCTTAACCCAGGTAGAACCTTGTCGCCTAGGGAGATCTAGTTCATAGTTCCGAGTAGAAGTACTCTTCGCTAAAGTTGTTTTACGTAGCTTAACTCAGGTATAACCTTTTCCCCTAGGGGGATCCAGCTCATATTCCGGGTAGAAGTACTCTTCGCTTGGGTTGTTTTACGTAGCTTAACCCAGGTAGAACCTTTTTGCCTAGGGGGATCCAGCTCATAGTTCTGGGTAGAAGTACTCTTCGCTCAGGGTTTTACGTAGCTTAAACCATGTAGAACCTTTTGTCCTAGGGGGATCCAACTCATATTTCTAGGTAGAAGTACTCTTCACCCAAGCTTGCTTTTCGTAGCTTAACCCAGGTAGAACCTTTTTGCCTAAGGGGATCCAGCTCATATTCCGGGTAGAAGTGCTCTTCGCTCATGTTGTTTTATGTAGCTTAACTCGGATAGAACCTTTTCGCCTAGGGGGATCCAGCTCATAGTTCCGGGTAGAAGTACTCTACGCTCAGGTTGTTTTACGTAGCTTACCATAGGTAGAACCTTTTTGCCTAGGGGGATCCAGCTCATATTTTCGGGTAGAAGTACTATTCGCCCAGGCTTGCTTTTCGTAGCTTAACCCAGGTAGAACCTTTTCGCCTAGGGGGATTCGACTCATATTTTCGGGTAGAAGTACTCTTTGCCTAGGCTTGCTTTTCGCAGCTTAACCCAGGTAGAACATTTTCGCCTAGGGGGATCGAGCTCATATTTTCGGGTAGAAATGATTTTTGCCCAAGCTTGCTTTTTGTAGCTTAACCCATGTAGACCTTTTTCACCTACGGGATTCAGCTCATATTTTCTGGTAGAAGTAGTCTTTTCCCAGGTTTGTTTTATGTAATTTAACCCAAGTAGAACCTTTTTGCCCAGGGGATTCAACATTTTATCAGTAATACAGGGTACCAACCCCTGGATATATTTCCTTTTCAATAATACAGGGCACCAACCCCTGGTTACATTTCCTTTTCAGTAATACAAGGCACTAACCTCTGGTTACATTTCCTTTTCAGTAATAAAGGGCACCAACCTTTGGTTACATTTTCTTTTCAGTAATATAGGGCACCAACCCCTGGTTACATTTTCTTTTCAGTAATATAGGGTACCAACCCCTGGTTACATTTACTTTTCAGTAATACAGGGTACCAACCCCTGGTTACATTTCCTTTTTAGTAATACAGGGTGCCAACCCCTGTTTACATTTTCTTTTCAGTAATACAGGGCGTCAACCCCTGGTTACATTTCCTTTTCAGTAATACAGGGCACCAATCTTTAGTTGAGACATCTTTTTGACAATAAAGGTGCACCATAAAAAAACAACATGATCTTTTCAGGATACACCATTCCCGATCTTTTATTGCTTTCAATAAAGAACTAGTTTAGAATTTTGTTATAATAACTCATGAAATTTTCTCAATGAAAACTGGGGCTGAACAATTTCATTCGTTTGTTTGTTTTGGTGTCTGAACAGGTTTTACCTCGAGGCACAGGGTTCGAGATGACCAAAAGAAGAATTCACAGTCTAGAATAAAGAAAAGAAAAGAAAAAGAAGTGAATCAAAAATGCAGAAGCAGATGAAAAGTTACGAGCTTTACATTTACCGTTTTGATCAGAAGAAGCCGTAGAAGAATGAACTAGCACCTACAGCTAGCAAGCATCAAGGTTCATATCAGAGTCTACATGAAGAACTAGTCAAGACTCAAGATCAAGTTTTAGAAGACTTATAAATAGGAATCTTGCAACTCATAGCTAATAGGTTTGTTTAGTTTCTTTTGATTTTGATGTAATAACAGGACCAAAGACTAGAGCCTCGACGAAACTTCATTCGACACTCCAACTCATCACTTCATCACTCTTCTTGAACTACATGCGACCTGATTCCCCTATAACCCGGGATATGTAGGATGTCCAAAATCAGGACTCGGTTGCACACTATCTTTTATTTCTTTTCCTTTTGAATAACGATTGGGTCAAAAATTAGTCACATGGCTCACTTAGTCTTTACGTGAAAACTTTTCATGTTTCCAAGCAAAGAAGGGGCAGCTGTGAGCACCTAATTTTTGACTATATTTGAATTTTTATCACCTTTACTGTGTAAATATTTTTAGAAATTTAATATATATATTTTAGTTTTGATATATATATATATATATATATATATATATATATATATATATATATATATATATATATATGGTAAAAATTAAAAATAATTTAAAAGCTCAATTATTACTATTAATATTATTTTTATTTTAAAATAAAATAAATTAAAAAACCGGAAAAAAAATTAAATATTTTTTAAATTTCGGATGGGAATAAAATATAGAAAAAGTAGAAGTATGAAATTAAAAAGTAAAAGAAAGTGCAAAATTAAAAAAAAAAGTAACAGAATGTGGAAATTTAAGAAAATGAAAAGTAAAAGAAAGTTGAAATTAAAAAATAAATGTAAAGGTAGGTGAAATTTTTTTAAAAAATAAAAGAAAGTGGAAATTAAAAAAAGAAAAGTAAAATAAGTGAAAATTAAAAATAAAAAAAAAGTAAAATAAGTGGAATATAAAAAGAGAAAAGTAAAAAAGTGAAAAATTAAAAAATAAAAGTAAAGGAAAGTGGAAAATTTTTTTTTTTTTTTAAAAGAAGAAAAATGGGAAGTGAGAATTTATTTTAATTAAAAAATAATTAAAAAACAAATCTGAAAAAAAATCCAATTTTTTTCTTCTATAAATAGAAGAGAAATGTGAAGAGAAAAAAAGGGAGAGAAGGAGAAAAAAAGATAGATGAGGGAATTGACAGAAATTGTTTTTCTTTTTCTACGCTAAGAGAATTTCTACTTGTGTCATTCTTTCTTCGTTTCTCTTTCGAAATATCCAGCAATTCATCACCCAATACCCAACAAAAAATACTTCAAAATATCCCTTTTCACATACCAAACAGTGGAGTAAATAGTCGAGGTCGAGAATTCCGTTGGAGCTCCGTTCACTAGCTTTGATGTTCTTCTTCGCTTATGCTTGTTTGACGTTCGTCTGAGTTATTGTACATGTTCTTGAAGACATATTTAATTGAAAATTTTGCATTAAAGGTTTATTCTTTCTTCTGTTCTTTTTATCTTATTTCATGTGATTTTATTTATTTGCCTTTAAATTTTATAAGTAATAATGTAAATTAGTCCTTAAACGTTATATGCTTAATTATGTTTCTGGAAATATGGTATTCAAACTTGCTTTAAAGTTGGGAAGATTTAGACCCTAATAAGTTTGGGCTTCAATTGTTGTGCTATAGGGTATTGGTATATGGCGGTTTATTTATTCAAATATCTAAAATCATACACTTCTTCCACAAGTAATTTCATAATTCATGACCTCACAATAATATCAAAGTTTAGGAAGAATAATGAACATCGTTAGAGTGCTTTAGGCGTGCTTTTAATTAGTTTACGCGATTATGTATACGTTTGCGTGGCATAATTGTGATTTTCAAAATTAAAATCGAAGTATGTGTTCGCGCAACTTTGGTCAAAACAATCTTAATATAATAAAATAATATTAATTATGTACACGTACGCGTGACATGATTTTGGCACAATAAACAAAACGGATCTACACACGTGATTCGTTTTAAAGATAATTTCATATTTTAATAATTTAAAGCGGATAGATAAAGTATGAAAACCAATAAATCATAGTTTATCCAAAATAATTCAAGCCAAATGTAGTCAATAAAGGGACCGTGCTAGAACGCGTGACTCGAGTAATGCCTTACACCTTCTCTCCGGTCAACAGAATTCCTTACCCGGACTTTATTTTTGCAGATCAATAATAATAGAGTTAAACCTTCCTTTGACTATGGATTCAAATAAAAGGTGACTTGAAATACCAAGTGGCGACTCTGTAAATAAAATAATCACTACTCAAATTTGTCACTTTAATTGAAAATATTCTTTAACCCATAATAATCCATAATACATATCTTTTTGAGGGTATAAAAGGGGTGTGATAATACCTACATTAGTTTTTTCTTTTTTATATTTCTCACTAGAAAACGTGTAATAAACTTATAGAGTCTCTATTTTAATATCTCTAATAATCCAAATCTCATTTTTTATATTTCTCTTCAGAAAACATGTACTACACTCTTATATTTTCTTTCTTGATTTCTGCAAAAGTTTATGTTTTAGATAAGCTATATTGTTCCGTAAAAAAATTATTTTTTTTTAATAAAAAACAAGAGCTGAAAAATACTATTGAATAAGCTATATGGCATTCTTAATTGTTTTTCCTCATGAATTTTCAAGCATTGCAACAAGTATAGTGAAAAATTAAATAATTATTTCGATATCAAATTATCAATTTTTTTAATCTGTTTTTATTTCCTAAGATCAACAATATCTTCAAAAAGCTAAAAAAAAAAATAGATTTCAAATAAAAATATATATGAAGGTTTTGTTTCAACAAAGGCCTCCAATTAAATTTTCACTTTAGGCCTCCAATCTTGTTGAGCCGCCCCTGATATCTGGGGACGATATCAGGGAACGATTCCAATTTTCAGTAGAGAAAGCAAAGTTAGTGAGAACTTGTATACCCGGTTTGGAAGAAATGTTACAAACATTTTGGAGATTTGGAGTAAGAAATTTGGTAAAAATAACACGGGCTAGCCAGTTTTCGGACTGATAATTAAAAAATAGCCAGTATTTATAAAGTCATTGAAAAATAGTCATAATTTTGCTGCAACATGGAAAGTTTCATCCTAATATACTGGAGATTGGTGCACCTGTGTATGAACTTCCAGCATATTATGTTGGAACTCGAGCACACGAAAAAATCCAGCATAATATGCTGGAGATTGGAGTACGTGTGTATGAACTTCCAGCATATTATACTTGACCAGTATATTATGCTAAAACTCTAGTATATTATGATGGAGTTCCAGTATATATTTATACTGGAACTCCATCAGCCTAATGTACTGGAACTCCAGTATATTATGTTGGAAGTCCACATGTAAAAAATTCGAACTCCAGTATATTATACTGGAATATTTTTTAGAATTTGCACAATATTTTCGTTCAGATTTATCTTTACATGAAAAGTGACTAAATTTCGATTACTTTTAAAGTTGTGGCTATTTTTCAATTAGCACTAGTATATCTGGCTATTTTTGAATTTTACCCAGAAATTTGTGGACCTCTTGCATAGGTAAACCTCGAGCCTTAGCCCATCTCATGTTCTCATCCATTGTCAACGATATTTTTTTTGTAAATTTCATGGGTGGTCATTTAGCTTTGTGTTCATTACCCTAAAGCCAATTTTCTTTTTTTGGTTACGTAAAAGTCATTCAACCTTGTGTTCATTACCCAAAAATCACTTTTATTTCTCATGTTACATAAAAATTATTTTATTATGCTCTACTTATCGCAATAGTCACTTTGACCAGATTTATAAAACTTTCACCTCAAAAGTCTATTATGCCCTTGGCATTATGTAATATCTTATATAATATATACTATAC
Organism: Nicotiana tabacum; assembly: GCF_000715075.1. Taxonomy (NCBI): domain Eukaryota; kingdom Viridiplantae; phylum Streptophyta; class Magnoliopsida; order Solanales; family Solanaceae; genus Nicotiana; species Nicotiana tabacum. Next base: position 42,995,211 of record NC_134101.1, read on the forward strand.
AATATATTTTTACTAAGGTAATTTTACTTATAATTAAAATAACTTTATATTATTTTATAATATATCTGTATATTTTATTTTGTCATGGCACTCAATTTGTTTAATCATATTCAAACATGAACATATACTGAAACATAAAAACGACAAAAAAATATTTATTTTTTAATATTTATTTAAAATAATAAAAAAATAGGTTTAGTTAACAAATGATAGTTTTTTATAGTTAGTAAAACTTTCAAAAAATTCGAAGATATTCGTGTTTAATATTAAGTCTTTTAAAGCTTTTATCTGTTAATATAATTTTTTTTGAAAGTGTTAATTTAATGTGTTAGTGTGCTAAATGTGGGTATTTTGTTTATTTGATTAACGAATACGGCTTGGCTGATAAATCTGTGAGCTTTAATTTTATAATTTCTGTTAAAAATATTTCATTAGTTATGGTTAAGAATATTGACTTGAGATTTATTCAGAGTAATGTTACTAACAAATTTAATAATGCTACCTCTATATCTTGAAAGTTAACGTTAAGGAAAAATTATATTTGAAAGTTTTATAAAATTTGGTAAAAGTGACTATTGTGATAATTAGAGCATAGTAAAATATTTTTTTATGTAACAAAAGAAAGAAAAATGATTTTTGAGTAACGAACACAAAGTTGAATGACTTTTACGTAACAAAAAATGATATTGATACGAGTCCGTAATTTTTCTTTAAAAGTAGATTTCTATATAATCATTCTACTTTTAACGAATAACAAAAAAAACATGAATGATGCATTTTTGGAATGCACTGACGTAATCGACAATAATGAGAATTACAAAGAAAAAAGATAAATTACTGGCTATGACAAAGAGGTTCCAATGGCAGAATAGTAGAAGTACCAATCAGAGGTGGAAGGAGGAAAAGAAAGTGAGCTAAAGTAGAGTTAGGGGTCGTTTTATTTGCAGACAAAGTTATTCAAGGATTATAATTCTTGGACTAATAATCCTTGAATTATTTAGTATTAGTAGTTTATTTGATTCATTGGATTAAAAGGAGATATACTGTGTATAACCCAATATGTTTGGTTTGAAATTAAATAAACTTGGGAAACAAAATGGTTATTTGAGTGAATTAGATATATATGAATCATTTATTATTTTTTAATGAAATTTCTAATAACTACTCCACTTTGTCACTACAGAATGTTTAACTATTCCGATTTAATTTGTCGCCGGATCCTAGGATTTCATATTTGTGTCATTTGCAAGAGACTAGAAACGCACAATAGAATTGTTTAATATGTCTACAGTTGCTGCCACACAATTAACATATATGAAAAAAGTAACATTTCAAGTCTTCTGTGTACAAAACTAGCAGCTTGAGTTACATGAAAATAGTAGTGCCCGTTTCATGTGAAACGACTGATGGACTTATTCTTGTGATATCACATAGCTATGGCTGAGGCATGAGATTGCCAAGAAGCTGATGTTTGTGGAGAAAGTGTCGGTGGAAAAAAAGCGTATTACATATGAAAGTGACAAGGCTTGAGGGGTAATATGGTCGTTTTTAAATTTATACGGGCTCGTATGGTACAAGGATAATTAATCCCGGGATTAAATTTGAGATGAATTTATCCCACGTTTGGTTTGGATAAAATCGCCGTATAACTAATCTCCCGGGATTAGTTATGCTGGAATTGTAAGTGTTATGCTTATCCCAATAGGAGGGTGGGATAAAAATTCTGAGATAATTAATCTTTGAAATAACTTATTTCCCAACCAAAAGACGCAAGGATAACGAATCTTGGGGTTATAAATGACTAATATCCAAGGATCAAGACGAGTTTATAGTAATAATAAAGGAAGTAGTCAAATTAACAAGAGGATTTGATGTGGCTGATTTATTCCCTTGTTGGATGTTTCTTCATGTTTGAAATTATCTCAATTGGTAAACGTGCATGGGAAGGTTGATGCAGTTATTGAGGCAATCGTCAAGAAGCATATTGAAAATAAAGCAGCTGGAAATGATGAACATTTATTTGATTAATACTTCAATGCCCAATCACAAATGACGACGTAAAGGCGGTGCTCTTTGTAAGTTTGCATCAATTTACTCGAGTCTTTCTCACGCTAATTGTAGAGTCTGTTTCTGTATATAAAATGCTTACAACTTTGCTGATCTCGTCTTGATGTATACATTTAAGTGTTGGAGTAAGTAATTGTCCAATACTTCTTACAGGCTAACTCTGTTATTCTTGCAAGCTCAACATAAGAAATGCAAAGATAATCACTAATCAAATGTTCAAATGCATGGATTCTCAAAGACCCCCTTTTAAGATTTCTCCTTAGATTTTAGTAACCAAAATTCCATTGAGTTACATATTTTACCTTACAAAAGAATTTATTGACTTGACATAGGAAATCGTAATTGGTAGAATTGAAACCTCATCGTAAACTATTATTTGGGCATTGTCAGATATGATGAAGAACCCAAATGTTATAGCCAAGGCTCAAAGCGAAGTGAGACAAGTTTGATGAAGAAGATGTTGAAAAGTTAAACATATCTAAGGTTGGTGATTAAGGCTATACCCTCCCTTTCCTTTAGGGCCTAGGGAATATAGCGAGCAAATAGATATTGATGGATACACCACACCTAGAAGTGGCAAAATGATTAAATGAAAACAGTTAACTATTCATATTATCCACAAAAAATGGGTTGGATAATGAACTTTTTAAAAATGGGTCAAATATGGATAAAAATCATATTATCCATTTAGAAAATGGGTAACCAATGGATAACTAATGGGTTTAACTTTTACATTTGCAAAGCCTCAAATTGGGGGTTCCTCAAATTTGGGAGACTAGGAATTCTCTCAAAAGTGATCATATTCATTAAATCATGGATAATATGATTACCCATACTATCCGTCTGTTAACCCGTTTTCGACCCGAATCATATCCAACCTGACCTGTCCGTTTTTCACTCCTAACCACACCTTATAAGACTAACGTACTTGTCAATATATGGACGCTTGGGTGAGATCCCGGAAGTTGGCATGATTCGAAAGTTTTATACAAGAGAGATTTGAGAACTCTTCTATCGAATTTATGGGAAATCACTTTGAGTTTATTCCATTTGCTGCAGGAAGAAAGACTAAGAAGTTCAAAATCATATCACATACCGAACAAAAAATATATACATCTTAAAACTGATTACAGAATTAGTAACAAGTATATTACTTTCGGATCATCGAATCGTAAACTAATTAAATAGTAATCTAATTTTAACAGATCACTACATTTACAAAAAGGAAGACAAGATCATTCGTGCTGCAACAGAGTTTGGTATATACTATACCCTTGTGGGGATTGTGTCGTGCTTAATTCTTAAAGAAATGGGATATCTAATCAATGCTTAATGACTAAATGCAGTTTCTTACACAATTTTACATGTTAGTTAAATTAGTTTTGACCAATTTCCGAACTTACTTTCGTATGTTATAAATAATGTCTCATCCCTCAGGGAATAAAATAAGAAAAAAACAGATTGAAACTTGATCTTAAAGGTTTTGGATTTTCTGCTAGTACTATAATTTATCCAAAACTTTTAGCCAAAATTATCCCTTATGTTTGGGGTAAGTTTAACTTTGTCCTTTATCTATTACCCTGAGCACTTATTGTCCTTTAAGTTTGCTAAATTTGAGCAGGTTTAGTCCACTTAAGAATTTTTAGCCAAAATTATCTCTTATGTTTGGGGGTAAGTCTAACTTTGTCATTTATCTATTGCTCTGAGCACTTATTGTCCTTTAAATTTACTAAACTTGAGCAGGTTTAGTCCACTTAAGAATTTTTAGCCAAAATTGTCCCTTATATTTGGGGGTAAGTCTAACTTTGTCCTTTATCTATTGCCCTGAGCACTTATTATCCTTTAAGTTTGCTAAACTTGAGCAAGTTTAGTCCACTTAACAAAAGACCCAAACTGGTGGGTAAAAAAACTTCGAGTACTCAAATTTTGCAGAACCAATGTAGTGAACCTAAACCTGTTTAACGGGCCGGGTTGACTCGGTTCCGGACCGACCTAGACCGGTAGTAAATCGGACCGGCCCGGACTGGTGGAAGGAGGCTGGGTTTGAGGGGTTTGGGGGTTAGTCCGTATATATATATTTTTACCGGTTAACCGGATCGGTCAATGAAAATTACTGTTGAATCGGTTAACCGGACCGGCCCGGTTGAGAAAAATAGTGACTGGTCGGTCACCAATCCTGGCCGGTTGCCAAGTTTTTAAAATCGGGCTTAACTAGTCCGGACCCATCCGATGAAAAATTGAACCGGAACGGTTCCGAGCCTAAGGGTCCGGCCCGGCCCACCCCTTTGTCACCTTTAAGATTGTAGAAACAAGTGTGATAATTTTTTAAAAAAAGTAGTCGTTGAACCGGGTCGGGCCAGTCCGGTTAACCGGTTCAAAAGTAACTTTCATTGACCGGGTTTGACTGATCCGGTTAACCGGTAACAAAAATACATACGAACCAACCCCTAACCCCCCTAACCTAGCCCTACCCGGCCCCCTTCCACCGGGCCGGTCCGGAACCGGGTTTAGGTTCACTACATCGGTTCTGCAAAATTTGAGTACTGAAAGTTTTTTTACCCACCAGTTTGGGTCTTTTGTTAAGTGGACTAAACATGCTCAAGTTTAGCAAACTTAAAGGACAATAAGTGCTCGGGCAATAGATAAAGGACAATGTTAAACTTACCCCTAAACATAAGGGACAATTTTGGCTAAAAACTCTTAAGTGGACTAAACCTGCTCAAGTTTAGCAAACTTAAAGGACAATAAGTGCTCAGGGCAATAGATAAAGGACAAAGTTAAACTTACCCCAAACATAAGGGACAATTTTGGCTAAAAACTCAATTTATCTACCTAGTACTCAAGTTACTAGTTGATAAGACGCCACAAAAAGTTGAAACTTCGACGGATGCCACTAGGGGTGTTAATAGTTCGGTTTGGGTCAATGTTTCTTTTAAAAAAATAAACCAAGTAAGTCGGTTCTTCAAATATTGGAACCAAACCAAACCAATTAAGTCGACTTTTTATCGATTCGATTTTATCGGTTTTTCGATCTTTTCGGTTATTTATCAAATTTTTTTTAAATATAAGACATACACTACCAAAAACATATTCCGACGAGTACATTTTCAACGTAACACTTTCGAACCAATTGTTCCTTGAGAATTTATCATTTACCAAGATATAATTATAACAATTGAATCTAATAGTGATGAATAATTTAATTATTCAATTAAACATCGATTAATTTTAACATGAATTAAATTCTTGTACTTAGGAAAAGAAAACTATCAATCAAACTAGAATATAAAAGCAAAGAATTAGATTATTATAATAGCAAAGAGACTAAAAATATAAATGACTAATATGTACAATAAAATTTTAAAAATATTATATAAAAATATACATATATATAGATGAAATAATAAATTTAAATAGTTACTTCTATAATCAATTTGGTTCGGTTATATTTTTATTAAAATCAAAACCACACCAAAATTGATCGGTTTTTAAAATTCAAAACCAAAACCAAACTAAACCTAAAAAGTATCGATTTTTTTGTAGGTTTGATTCGATTTTCGGTTTGATTCAATTTTTCGGATTTTTATGAACACCGCCACAATAACAAGAATAACAAGTAACTAAACAAGATTTTCCATTGTTTGTAACCGAGTCGAACCTTTCCAATTCAATCCTTTCCTTACTATTATTGAGACAGCATTGGACCTAAAGTAGAAGGACAATCCAGAACACTCACTAAATTTATCAGATTTCGTAATGAAGTATGAAGCATTTAGCCTGATCATAGAACAGAAAAAAGAGGGAAAATTATCAACAATTCTAGTTCAACATATTTTTGCTTTATATGAGACGAGTAATTAGTACTACACCAGATATAGATATCCTTCTACAAACTTTAGGTATTATTTTCTAAGTGGCACTTCTGAACAAGTTAGAACAGTGTAGCTTACGTACAAGTTCTGGAAAAACAGTAGCTCCACTGCGGATGTCATTGTGTTATACTCAGAACCTTATGGAAAGGCTCAAAACAATAATTTCCAAGGTTGTCATCCAGTAGTCAAAAGAAGAAAGCTAAGGCGCAAATAATAATGAAAAACTAAAAGAAGGAAATATAATGCAAGAAAATGTCTCTTTAGACAAACAATAGTTATTGGGACAAACGAATGAAAGAACAACAATTCAACTATATGCACGCAAATAAAATCATGTCAATCAAGTTCTAAAACCATTTTAAATTTCAAATTTGGCTGAAAAAATGCAATTTGGGGGTTTCAGTAGCAAGCTTACCCATTCTAAATTTCAACTGTCTAACTCTTGCTCATTATTGATACTAAATTTCAACTTTTTTACTCTCGCTCACTAAAAGTTCAATCGTGACATTTTCTCAACAACTAATACCTGCACCACTTTTTAACGTCACTTATCAAATATTATATATTATCTAAACCCACGGGTGAAGATGTGCACAACTAAACCCATGGGTGAAGATGTGCACAACTAAGTACTTTGACGTGTTCACTACAGCGCCAACTGAGCATATAACATACAGATGGCTTCAACAAGCTTGACGGCTGAAGAGCACTTTAAGAAGGCTACTAACAGTTAACACAACAAAAGATTACAAACCATTTACTCAGTGATCAAAATGACAAGTGCGGGATGTTCCTATCCAGATCAAAATGTCAACAGAAACACAAACTAGTTTATTCAACTATAGTTTCCACAGCAAAATAAGTAGACACCTTTCGTAGCCAAGCACCTCGGATACAACTAACACTAAGACACAGAAAGCTTATAAAATGGATCATGGATAGGCAAACAGCAACTTCTATTGGATATAAGTTAACAGTACTGACAATCTTGTCCATGAAATGCAGATAAAATCCCTACTGACAATTGAAGGGAAACAAAACTCAAAACAAACTTAGAACCATTTCAATTGTAATGAACACCGAAGTACACCAAAACTGGGTGTTCATCCTTGTCAACATAAGGAACTTAATAAAAGAAACCAAGAACCTTTCCACCCACATTCTTCCTTCTAGCCTCCTCGTGGTCCATGATACCGGCAGATGTAGTCAGCACAATGTATCCAAACTGCAAGCTCAAACAAAATACTTCAGTACCAGATAAACTTAGTGTAATGCAAGAGACAAAAGAAAACAATTAGTCACACAACAATCTACCATTTCTATTTTTTATTATAAAATTAATAAGCTTATCACACATATTTTCTATGGCTATTCCAAAAAAATTCCACTAGTTATGATTAATTATAAACATTCTTCTAACAACTTTTAAAAGGTATAAATGCATATGATCTTCCTTCTTTAACATAATTTTTATGAATGGAAAGAAAGCATCACACAAAATGATCTTATGGGCTGCACAGCAAGGTTGCAAGGTAGATGTAGATACCTGTCTGGAAGGCAACAACCTAGCAGTCCATCCTTCAATCTCCTTAACTCCAACATCAAAACGAGGACTAATGACACCACACTTGTTCAACCTACCATTCAGTTCAACTACAATTTTTCCTGACCTGTGATCATCAACATACTCAAATTCTCCAATGTAACCTACACAGAGATAGCAAATTTAAGAAAATAAAGAGGTTAAAAAATCAACATAGGAAATATAAACTAAACAAGCTAGAGTACCATGCTTTTGCATGACAATGAGGAATTTGATGATGACTTTGGAAGAAGGCCTAATCATGACTTGACGCTTTCCCCTCTTCTCAGCATTGTACATGCTCTTAAGAGCATCATTCAACACACTAACTCTCACCATCTTCTACGACAATTCTGTTCCAAACTAATGCAATAATCAGAATCAAATGATAACTCTAACAAAAACAGACTACCAAGAATAGCATTTCACAACAAAATTATAGTACAACAATGAATGTAAGGACCTAAAGAAATATGAGCTCAGGACTCGGCATATATGTCAAATAAAGGGGCAGACTCATTATCAACCGAGTTTCAAGGCTAAAAAGGCAGATATCACGATAATCCAACAAAAATGAAACAAAAAGCACAACCCGTTCATACAAAACTAAACTCCAGTACCAGTTTACCAGCTCAAACTAAACCCACAAAAGCTATGAAATCTTTAGGCCCCAAATAACCAAATTCTATTTCACGACTTTATCCACAACCCAAACTGTCATTTCTAATACTTCACACAGTTCGATACAATCTAAACTCACATGTCCATCATTATTATGAATCATTATTGAGTCTTAACACCAACAGCCTACGAAGATAAATAGCTGACAAATCACAACTACAGTATATCCAAGCAAAATACATAACAAAATGTCACAATTCTTTTTTGTTTATACTCGGAGATCAAAGAGACTAGCAAACTTACATGGAGCTTTAGGAGCTCTGGAAACGACGACGGCGAGAAGAGCTGGAGATCTGCTTCGCATACAGAAAAGAAAACTTGCGTTAGGTTTTAGCAGGTTAATATATAGTAGCGGGGCGAGAGTGGCTAGGATTTTGCTTGGGTTCTTAAAAAAGCTGGACTGGATTGATGGGCCGAACACTATAATACTATTGTTGGGTACTTATTTGGGCCTTTGAGTCTTTAACCTTACTCTTTTATTTGGGGTTTCGGCGTGGTATGACAACGTACCCATATCATTTGTAGAGAAAAGCCATACTTAAAAATATTGGCACCAAGTAGTCAATAAATGTATATCACAAAAAAAAAATGTATATATCACAATTTTATTTTTACTTCTTTATGTATATCAAAATATATATTAAAATTTTGTTTTCATTATTTGTTTATTTAAATTATAAAATTATAAATATAGTTGTTTAAAATTTATTGTTGTCTCTATATCAATATAGATTACAATAAAAATAATTGTATTACTTATATATCGCAATGTATAACACATTGAATATGTGTATACCAAAATATATATCACAAGTTTATTTTCCTACTTCGTGTATATCAAAAATTTATTTTGCTTCTTTGCATATCAAAATATATATCAAAAAATTATTTACTCCCACAACTTGCTCTAAATATGTTATATCAAAAAATTATTCTCCTTCTTTGATCAAGAACAAAATTGAAGTAAGTTTATTCATAATGAATTTCGCCCTCTTAAAATCAAATTGGACGATTTGATTTCGATTTAACCTTATAGTGCCAATTCTAATAATGTATATCACGATATATAATATAATATACACATGGGTATATAAGGCGATATACATATATGTACACCATCTCAAACACACATATTTTTTCCACAATTAAAAAAAAATCGGAAGAAGAGGGAATGTCTCATAGTTGAGCATATTTACATATGTAATTCATGCCATAATAGCAGTATTAAGGTCATTGACCGAAAACCTCCAATCAAGTAGTCTTGATGTATTTTTTAAACTTGAGACTAAAGAGATTCTCTTCCCTTATTGTGTATTTCATCGTTTAAGGATCTGATGGTATATTCAACAAACTATTCAATGGATTATATTTTTGTAATTTGAATTGCTGAGTGATTTGTTTGATAGAGTTCAGTTGGTTGATGGGGTTTTTTTGCGTCTACTAATGTTGTTTTTGTTTTTACTTATAATGGTGCAGTACAACTTTAAGAAGATTACAGGGAGAGAGAGAAAAAGAAAAGATTGAAGAAGAAATATGGGAAGAGAGAAGAAGAGATACAGGGAGAGAGAATAATAAGGAACTAGGATTTTTAAGGAATTGACTATATAATGCTAATTTTTTGGGGTTGCCTTTGCCAAACGCAAAAGAAGGCTAAAAAACGGCTAATTCTCTTTATGTGTTGTCATACCTTATTTATTTGAATTTTTTTTTAGAGAAATATATATATTTCTCTATATATATGTGTACTATATACATATAATATACATATTTTAATATACTCTTGGCTATCGAATATAATTAGTTTCAGCCGACATGCCAATTTTGTATTTTTCCAAAAAGTTTAGTCACCTTTCAACTTAGAGAATGTTAATTGAACCGGAACGTATAGAATATTTAATCGAAAGCTTCATTGAATTATTGTCTAGTTATCGGCATAGATTGAAATCCAGGCATACAAATATGTGACGAAGTCGAGCACTATAAACTTGGTGAACCTCAACAAGAAATAATCACCAATGAAGTGTCCTTGCGCACAATGAAGTAGGGAATATTTAATCATCTATACAAGACAAGTTAAAACACGAAGAAGAAAAAAACAATTTGACACACCTATTATGCACCAACCCAAATTGATGGTATAGTAGTTAAGAAATCTATAATAATACCTTCCTAATCTATTTCATCTATTACCTTAAATTTTACACACTGGATTAAGAAACTTAGCACAATTTTCTAATCAATTTTTTTGCTCGACATGAGTGTGTGAGGGATTTAGTGTGTGTAGGTGGAGTTGAAAAATATTTTCATAGTGATTTAATGGGGTATTATTACTTTTAGCCCGCACCAGAAACTATTTACATTTGTTGCCGAAAAAGTGTATAGAATTTGTATAATTTTTGTATTCAACATATATAATGTATATATATACAAAAATTATATTTTTTTTTATTATTATTTTCATAGCGGCTATACAATATCATTTTTTCTTATTTTTTAATTCCGTAAATTGTGACCACGTGAATATAAGTGAGTGAATGTTTTTATTTTGCTTTTTTTTTTCTTTGCAAGTTTGTTAGGATAGATAAGAAGGATTTTTCCATTTATCAAAAGTTTTATTGGCTTTTTTCTTTTTGATGGTGATGGTAAATATATAAAGAATCACTCAATATATTACTTATTAAAGTATATAAGTCCTAAGTTGTAGTACTAAATTAAAATATAATATTTTTAAAAATTATCTCTATAGAAAGTAAAAATAGAACCAAATAACAAAGTTAAAACTAATATAATAAAACCCAAAGGTTCATCCCTGACTCTGTCTAAGATTTGTCACAAACAGTTGCCATTCAAAGTGCCATTCCACATGCTCAGATTATTGAATGGCAAGTTACAGAAGATTATCCAACTACATTTGAGGTTCATGGTCCATTGGAATGCTACTGTTGCTATAATGGTTAAAGATGAAGATGTTAATCATTTATTCACTCAAGGACAGCTTGTGGATTGTCCATTCCAAATACAGATAACTCATTGCAAAATTCATGAGGTGGTGGCTTTTTAAATCTCCAAATAAGGTTCATGAACTGATCATGCAGTGTCTACCTTCAGTGATATGCTGGAAAATTTGGAAATATAAATACACCTACAAATATGAAGGCACCAAAAGATCTAGCATCATTTATCAAATCGCCCGCCTCATGCTGTTGACCTGTCATCTCAATTTCCTTCTTTGAACTTAATTAAGTTACCCATTCCCTAGTATTTGCCACTTGGTGGACAGAATCAAACCACAATTGACCATTGAACAAGCCCGATAATGTTGTTCCAAAGGAAATCCCGATAATGCTGGTGGTGGTGGAATCCTAAAGGATCACCTCCGACAATTGATCATGGCCTTCACTGTTTATTTAGGTGTCACCACTAATATTTATGCGCAAGCTATTAAAATTCTATTAAGATGGTGTATCGGTCATGGCTTCAATGGGTTAACAATTGAATCTGTGTTTAACCAAAAATAGATTTCACGGGCAAAGTTAATATCTAGAAGAAAACGGGTTACTGATAATCAAATTTTACTTCACTTTCTCCATAATCATAGGAGAAATAAAAGAAATGATGAAAATAATCAACAAAGAAAAATGAGGAATGAATTGACAAACACTTCCCAAAATTAAGGCCGAAAATTTGGAGAGCAAAGATTTATAGTATGAATTTCAGTAATAATCATCACCTGTCTTTACAAATGAAATTCTCATCCTTATATAGGAGCATACAATCGTAACAGTTATCATACTTAATTTGGACTAATTAAGGATATTAACTGTATTGATTGCCCATTACCATAGATAATCGTAACTGGCATATTTATGACTAAAGATTCCTTATAATTGCTCCCGATTTCCCTTCCTTATTTATCTCTGGTTCATGTATCTTCCCTTCTTTGCAGTCTTCATCTATTATGTTCCTGTTTTTCCTTTGACAAGTATCAGGCTCGGTTCTTTTTTCTTATGCTACCCCGTGGGTGTTTCTCCCTTACCTTTCGCGCATTCTAAGTTCAGTTAATTGAGAATGCCACTTGTCGCTATATCGACGCTCCACGCGTCATACCTCATCAGCTTAGTATCATTCCACGTGTCATGACTTTTTCCATCAATATAGATAGTCCCCCCACTTTTTGAATATTCGGGAAGTGGTAAGTTTTTATGGCGGAAAGTCCTTGCCGCCGCTTCTCGATCATCATCATGTCTTTTTCAGAATCGATGTGTAGCTTGTCACATCTATTTAATGCCCACGCCATGTGGCTTCTTATGATTGGTTCTGTAGTTTCTCAGCGCCTTTCCTTACGGTTGTGCCAGTCTCGAAGTGACGGTTCTATTAAGACGCTTCATAATGACCAATTTTAACGACGGTCACATCTTCTTATAAACACTTCATTCTTTTTGATTTCTTGGAGTTTTCGTTCTTTAGCATCCATTACATTACTCTTTCTTTGTATTTCTGCATCCTTTCCCCTGTATTTCCTTGGATAGTCATGCCTTCGACAATGCCAAATTCTCGCAAAGTTGTGATTGTTGATGAACTTGCTCCTTCTACTTCCCCTACTAGAAGTAGGAGAGGTGGTAGACTTTGTAGCCTTGGTTCACTATCTAACTGTGGTTCCTCTTCTCAAAGTAGTTCTGCTAGGCCAACTTCTTCTAAACCTAGGGCTCCTCTAACCCCCAGAACTTCTTCTAGGAATAAGGATTTAAATGAACCTATGCGTGAACCTACAGTTGTAGAAATTGTTCCCCATGAATTTTCTTTTGTAACTGATCGTGAAACCATGAGAAACCATGAGAAACCAAGTTTCTTCTATAGCTTCCCTCAACCCTGGTGGACTTTACCCGAGTTTGATCACTACCGGTCTTCTTTCCTCGGTTCGACGAGGGTGCCATTGGAAACCAGATTTCCCAGTCTTAGTCCCTAGTGCCAATCAGAGAATCACCTCTTATCATGTTGGTTACTCTTTTATTTATACCTACCCTTTTACTTTGGGGTTTAAGCCTCATATTGATCCAGTAATCATTGAGTTTTGTCGTTACTTCAATATGTATCTTGGCCATATTGGACCCATTGTATGAAGGATTGTATGCCTTCGTTATTTGTCGGATCTGGTTTCCGTCCCTATTACCTTTCGGCACTTGCTTCACCTTTACTCCCCCAAGCTATTTTATGAAAGGGTCTTTTCTCTCGTAGCTAGAAGTAAGAGAGTGTTGGTTAGCCCTGAAGATGATCAAGACTGTGGCTGGTATGCCCGTTTCGTTGCTGCTCTAACTAGTGGATTAGTGGGTGAAGAAAACATGTCTTTCCCAGAAAAATAGAATTTTGCACGTAAGTTTTCTTCTTCTTTTTCTTTTTCTATATATCTTGCATAATTTCATGTAATCACGTACCCATTTTGTAGCAACCATGGAAGTCTTGATAAGATTCCCGAATTCCGTGCTTGGGTAGAAAAGATGTTAACTGCTGCCCCTATGGACAAAATATCTTGGAAATTCCTTTCTCAAAAATTTGGTTGGAAAGTGAAGACACACGGTATGTTTTACCTTCATAGTTCTTCTTTTCCTTTTACTTGTTTATACAAGAATTTCTCATCATTCCCTTTCCTTTTTGTTAGGGTTTGCTATTCGTGGTATTAGCCCCGCATCTATTCCATCAACCAGACTTTCCGTGAGTCTTGCTCAGGAACGGATTCTAAGTGCTTCTTCCTCCAAAAGGAAATTGACGAAGCCCGTGGCTCTAATGATGAAGAAGAAACAGAGGGAGCATCTTGTTTCTGATGACGAGGCACTCCCCTCTCATGACCTCCCCCCTAGTGCAATTCCTTTCAGACTCATAAATGAGCTAGAGAATGTTCCTTTAGTGATTTTTGATGAAGATGTTATTGATCCTTCACCAAGTTCCGTTAATAGATTGTTCGCTCAATGCTTTGAGGGTGAAGAAGCTTTCAGGTCTGTCTCTGAAGAATTTCCTCTTGCATCTGATAAGTGGGGATTTTGACTACTTATTAGCTCCTTTTTAGCTTTCGTTTTAGTCCAAAAGCGTTTAATTGTATTCCCGAAAACTGATAAGATATGCTTAATTGCATGAGTATTTGAAAATGATCCACTAAGATGAAATCCAACTTAAAAAGGAGTGATCTGAACTCAAGAACAAAAATAGGAACATAAGCTCAAAGTGCGGACCACAGAATATCATCTGCGGTCGCGGAGGAAAAGATTAAAAATTTCCAAGAAAAACTCGAACTTCTGAAGCTATTGGAAAGATAAAAACAGTCTCGACAATCAAATATATTGATTCTGAAATCAATAGAATTACTAATGATCCAATCAGGCTAGTACCAGTAATAATAATAAAATCATAAAACTTCATAATTTAATAAAACAATTAAGTTCTATTGAAAAAGAATATGCTACTTTAAGAGCAAAAGAAGATTTCCCTGGTAAAAAGAAAAAAACTGGAATCCCTACAAAATCCATAACAACTTCTAAAATTAAAACACATCCAATAATAAAACTTCCTGAATATTCCAAAGAGAAGTTTCCAGAATTAGAAGAAAAATTCAATTTTTCGGATAAACTTCTAGAACAAATCGAAGAGAGACTTAAAACAAAATTAACAATCTCTAAACCAGAGACAACTGTTAATCAGGCTAGTACCAGTAATAATAATAAAAGGATTAAGAAAAATTAATAAGAAAATTTTCCGTGTTGATTACAATATTCAGATTTATAAAGAACTTGTTTTTATTGAACCAAGAAAACAAATTTTAGAAGAAATCTCAGAGATAATAAAAACTTTAGTACAAAAATTGTATCATTATAAAAGTAGAAGATTTTATAATTTGCTTAATTTAAAAGCAATAAACATTTACATTAGAAGGTGCACAACCAAACAAAATACTTAAAAGAGTTAAAAAAATATCATCATTAATCAGAAAGGAAATCATCATAAAATAGAACCCTTTAATATGAAAGAGGTTATGAATAGATTTTTAGTTAAAGATGATAAACCTACTATTCAACATCTCCAAACAGAATTAAAATCTGTAAAAGATGAAATAAAAATGGTCAAGCTTAGATTTGACAAAATAGAAATGGAAAATCTTACTAGAGAAGTATTACAAGCAGCTAATAAGAAATACAGTAGATTAGGGTTGCAGAAGCATCTTCTCTAGCTTCCTGCTCTGCAACTTGCATTCCTGATTCAGTTTTTATTACAGTTGCAACTGTAGTAGCTCCTAGAATTTGATTCCTATTTTCTTTTGATAGATAATTATCCCACCAATTTTTTAACATTCCAGTGAATCCTGAAATAATTAATGTAGTGGCATATCTATCCGAAGCTCTTTTCATTTTATAAGTAGTTACTGCAATACCTACTTCATGTAATTTTTTTTATAGATTTGGCTTTCAGCTAATCCATCTATGTTCCATTCAGTGATTCCAGTTCTTTTATGACTAGAACTAGTTAAATAGATATTTTTTTCAAATTGAACATCTGGGAAAGATGCTCTTCTAATTCTTTTTATTAGAATGTCTTAGATCATTAGTAATTCTATTGATTTCAGAATCAATAGATTTGATTGTAGAGACTGTTTTTATCTTTCCAATAGCTTCAGAAGTTTCTTTGGAACATTGTATTAGATTTTCAAGTTTTTCCTTTTTACCAGAGAAATCTTCTTTTGCTCTTAAAGTAGCATATTCTTTTTTAATAAAACTTAATTATTTTATTAAATTATGAAGTTCTATGATTTTATTATTATTACTGGTACTAACCTGATTAACAGTTGTCTCTGGTTTAGAGATTGTTAATTTTGTTTTAAGTCTCTCTTCGATTTGTTCTTGGGGGTTGGGGATTAAACGTGTTAACTGTGTCCTGTTGTGTCCTATCTCTCGCGGCACACCCTAGCCTATGGACGACGACAGTTTAATAAGGTTTAATCGACATCCTACAAGGATCCCTCACAGTATGAACATAGAACAGTAACCCACACTTAGAGAATAATATCAGAAGCTTTAAAGAAGATGAACAGTAAACCTATACAGAAATGAACAATATAGAAATATCTAAGATTATAACATGAACATGATAACAGGATTTCGACGAACCCTAAAGACAGTATAAGAGGTTTAGCCTCTCATACTCAACATGGCTCTGATACCATTAAGAGGATCTTACATTTTATCTAAAAATAGATAAAATATATGCGAAAGTAAAATAGTAAAGACAGAAATACTTACTTATTAAAAGCTTTTATTCAAACATAAGAGAACATTTTTTACAGAGGGGAGAGAAAAGATAGGGAAAATCTTGGAAAATTTTTGGATGCCTTCTATTACAATTGTGGAAGTCTTATATAGACTTCAGATTTTTGTTGAGTTTATCTCAACCGTCTAAATGGACGATCTCAGTTTGCTGTCTGTTGCTTTACTGAAAGGTCGTCTGCTGCTTTTTTGAAGAGGCATGTACTGTTTTTGTTCTCTTGTGGTTGTCGTTGTCAAGTGACTCTTTCTTTTTTTGAAGAGTCGTTTGTCTTTGTCTGGAGAGTTATTGTCTTCAGATACTATTCTTCTTCTGCGTAGGCCCGGTAGGCTTGGGCTATACCGTGTGGGTCCTCCATGTCCCCATTGTCTTGATTCTCCGTTGAGGAGGATGCTGATACTGTGTCTAACATAGCCTGTACTTCTACTGGGCTTGCTGTATCAATGTTTGCTAAGACTTCCAAGAGTCTCTTCTTTAATTCTGCTTGTGAACCGGTAGATCCACTTCTGCTGGCTGGTTTGGGTTTCTTGATCTCTCTTGACTCGGGAACCCATCCTTTGATTTTTGGTATTTTAACTAAATATTGAATCCGTTCGATCTGTTCAATTTCGAACGTCCAATTAATTATAAATGAAATCCTTTTTGCAAAATAATATTTGCAGATTTTAATGTGATCTGGTAGAGTAGAGATTTTCTGTTCTTTATGAAATCTCTCATAATGAATATGGAAGCTCCTGGGCATTGATTGCTCTGTTCCTCCAAATGTTTTCCACCAGTCATAGAACCATCTTGGTATGACTGACTTTGCTACTTGTTCGCTATATTTTACGAACCATGTATGTTAACCTGGACGTAGGTAAATAAAATTGTACCATGCATCCATGTAGTATTTGAAATTATAAGTTTGGGGTCGAAATTGTACAGAAAGCACAATCGGGGTGTGCAAGTGATCCATTCCCCATTCAAAAGGGCTAATAATTTTGTTAATGGTAAATCTAGAATACTTAATACTGTCAGTGTCTTTGTCATCTCTAAGGGTATGCTCAAAGGTGACTGATCCTGTATCTGTAAGAATAAATTCGTAATACCTCCTTGATTTTAGGGGGTCACTGGTTTCGACATAGTTTCTGTTGGTGTAGCAGGGTCTGATCAAGTCTTGTTTGTCAAAGTTTTCATATCCTTTGTCTAGTGATACCACTTTAATTGGTGCTTTGGAAATTATTTCGAATGTTTCTTTTTCCTGAGAAACAGGTTTTTTTACCTTCTTTCTTAGATGGTGTCTCTGGCTTGACTGCTTGTGCGAATGACTCTGGGGTCTTCATTTCGTAATCTGAATTGGTTAGTATCTTACCGATTTGGCTTGTCGAAGCTTTCGAAGAAGCTTGCTGGAATGGTCCTTCTGTCTTTGGAATAGTACCAAGGACTGTCATTGTTGCTGGTTTATTTGTGGTGAAAACTCTCGGAGGGGTTACCATTATGTTTATATGTGGTCTCACGGGTAAAGGTGGGTAGTAATCTGCAAGTGCAGAGTACCTATTTTCTCTCTTTGGTGAGGCCCTGAAGGGACCCTTCTGATTTGGTCTCATTTTTTCCCTGTAGGAATTCTCTGGTTAGAAAGTTAGGTAAAGAATTTTCTTCACCTTTGATAAAATCAATTTGAAAATCAAAACTAGATAATAGTGCTTGCTATCTGGCAAAAATCTGTTTTGAAATGAGATTTTTAACATCTTTTTGTAAAATCTCTTTAGTAGATTTACAATCAACCCTTAATAAAAATTCTTTATTTATTAAATCATCTTGAAATTTTGTAATACATAGTACTATAGACAAAATCTCTTTTTTGACTGTACTATAATTTTTCTGAGCCGAATTTCATATTCCGGAGGTAAAACGAACTAATTGTTCTGGAGAGTTTGAAGAGATTCGTTGTTTGAGAATACCATCGTATCCTTCATCAGAAGCGTCAGTTTCAACTATCATGACCGCCTCAGGATTAGGAATACCTAGGAATAAGATGTTTAGCCTCTCATACTCAACATGGCTTTGATACCATTAAGAGGATCATATATTTTATCTTTTTTTAGATAAAACGTAAGATCCTCTTAATGGTATCAGAGCCATGTTGAGTATGAGAGGTTAAACCTCTTATACTGTCTTTAGGGTTCGTCGAAATCCTGTTATCATGTTCATGTTATAACTCTTAGATATTTCTATACTGTTCATTTCTGCATAGGTTTACTGTTCATCTTCTTTAAAGCTTCTGATATTATTCTCTAAGTGTGGGTTACTGTTCTACGTTCATACTGTGAGGGATCCTTGTAGTATGTCGATTAAACCTTATTAAACTGCTGTCAGTTGCCGTCGTCTATAGGCTAGGGTGTGCCGCGAGAGACATGACACAACAGGAAACAGTTAACACATTTAATCCCCAACCCCCAAGATAAGTTAGGACTTAAGAACACTACTTTCATAACTTAAGAAAAAGATCATTAGTGAAGAAGAAGATAAATAGTAGACACTATACAGTCAAGAACATTATAGAACTACTAAGACTATTATTGCATGATAGGATAACAGAGATAGTAGACTTAAGCCTTAAAGATAGTATATTTCTCAAATACTGATAAAACTCTAGAAAAGTTTTTTTTTTTAAAAAAAATGAAAAATCATCCTACTTTTAATAGAATAAGATTATTAAATCGAGGTAAATGGAAAATCCTAAAAGGATTAAGAAAAATTAATAAGAAAATTTTCCGTGCTGATTACAATATTCAGATTTATAAAGAACTTGTTTTTATTGAACCAAGAAAACAAAGTTTAGAAGAAATCTCAGAGATAATAAAAACTTTAGTACAAAAATTGTATGATTATAAAAGTAGAAGATTTTATATTTTGCTTAATTTAAAAGCAATAAACATTTGCATTAGAAGGTGCACAACCCTTTTTTAAATAAAATGAGTAATTCAGATAAAAACAAAATTCTGAATGACATAAACCAATCTCTGGCAGTAACGGATATTGCCAAAATAGAAAACGATTTACAAAATTGGAGTATTCCTAGAGAATCCTATAGTACTATCTACCATACTGGTAAGTTTGATTTTATAAAAAATTATAATATCAAAACTTGCGAATCTACTATTGCCATCAATAACTCGATAGAAACAATCAAGTTATTAGCTTCACAAGATATTCAACAATACAGAAAGAAATTCAATTTTCTTCATATCGGATTAGTACAAGTGGCAGTCAAACCTTTATATAGATTAGGTTTAGACACCCCTCTCTGTCTCTTACTAAGAGATGACAGACTTCTTAACTTTGATGATTCATTATTACGAGTTTTGCAAAGTAACCTAGCCCAAGGCCCGGTATACTTTAATTGCTATCCAAACTTTTCAGTTGACATAAATGACCAGAATATTTTGGATACTTTAACTCTTAATATAAAAACTAAAAATATGAACAGCAAAGTTAATACAAGAGAAATAGATGTAATATATAGAGTTTATTATAGACTAATGAAAACAACTTTAGCCCCAAAAGCTAAGATCGAAAGTAATAAAGGAGTTACTATGCTCATGGAAGCAAACCAAGAACATAGTAATACCTTCGTCCCTAGAATGATTCAGTGGGATGAAATTCTTTCGAAAGATGAATGGAGTTTTAACGCCATCACCCAACCAAAATATGAACCTGAGAGTTCATACTTGAACAAGTCATTCAATATCCTTCTGGAGCCATAGACTTAAAGTTCTTAAGTCCAGGTTCAGCTAGTGAAGCTTCTTCCAGTAGAAGAATGACCTTTACTAGACCTGCTTCTTCTAAGGAAAACAAGAGTAACGAAGAATTAATTGAAGAAATTGATACAAAACTTAAGGGAGTAGACTTTAATAGAACTGTTCCCAAAGTTATTTATCAAAATAAGCCCTTTGTTACTACTCCAAGAAGCCCAACTGCTGAAACAGTTGATCAATTAACGGTAATCCGAGCTGATGACTTTGAAATTGACTGGAAAAGTCTAGATGCTCAGTGGTAACATCCCAACAACATCATTAATAGAAAATGGTATGTAAACACCTATTCTTTAAAACAAAGATTATCTTTTAAAGATAAATGGATTAAGGATTTAAAAAGAATCAAATGTGATATTGAATTCTTTAAATGGTTTGAAATAACAGGACAGATTCCAAATCAAAAAGAATCTCTTCAAATGTTAGTTAATAAATGGTATACCAAAAACAAAGGTATAATAGAAGCTGTTAATCCACCCTTAGAAGAAATTCTAATACCAGTTCAAAGCGAAGTTATCACAGCTTCCCCTTTTAAAAGAGAAAGTGTTCATACTGATAGTGGACCTACTAACAAAGATATTAATAAAATAATTGTGCAAAATAATTATACTAATAATTTATTACATGTAGTTTCTAATCAATTAAAGGATACTAATAAATTAGGAATCCCTACAAAATCCATAACAACTTCTAAAATTAAAACACATCCAATAATAAAACTTCCTGAATATTCCAAAGAGAAGTTTCCAGAATTAGAAGAAAAATTTAATTTTTCGGATAAACTTCTAGAACAAATCGAAGAGAGACTTAAAACAAAATTAACAATCTCTAAACCAGAGACAACTGTTAATCAGGCTAGTACCAGTAATAATAATAAAACCATAGAACTTCATAATTTAATAAAATAATTAAGTTCTATTGAAAAAGAATTTGCTACTTTAAGAGCAAAAGAAGATTTCCCTGGTAAAAAGGAAAAACTTGAAAATCTAATACAATGTTCCAAAGACACTTCTGAAGCTATTGGAAAGATAAAAACAGTCTCCACAATCAAATCTATTGATTCTGAAATCAATAGAATTACTAATGATCCAAGACATTCTAATAAAAAGAATTACTATGGAAGAGCATCTTTCCCAGATGTTCAATTTGAAGAAGATATCTATTTAACTAGTTTTAGTCATGAAGGAACTGGAATCACTGAATGGAACATAGATGGATTAGTTGAAAGCCAAATCTATAAAAAAATTACATGAAGTAGGTATTGCAGTAACTACTTATAAAATGAAAAGAGCTTCGGATAGATATGCCGCTACATTAATTATTTCAGGATTCACTGGAATGTTAAAAAATTGGTGGGATAATTATCTATCAGAAGAAAATAGGAATCAAATTCTAGGAGCTACTACAGTTGCAACTGTAATAAAAACTGAATCAGGAATGCAAGTTGCAGAGCAGGAAGCTAGAGAAGATGCTTCTACAACCCTAATCTACTGTATTGCTAAACACTTTATTGGAGAACTAAAACTTTTCCAAGACAGGAGTTTAGAACTTCTTAACAATCTTAACTGTCCAAAATTAATAGATTTTAGATGATATAAAGATATGTTTATAGAAAAGGTAATGATTAGAGAAGACTGCGTAGTGCTTTCTGGAAAAAAAGATTTATCAGCGGTTTACCAAGATTATTTGTCGAAAAGGTAAGAACAAAGATCAAAGATAGATTTAACGGTCAAATCCCTTATGACAATCTTACATATGGTGATCTAATCAGTTTCATCAATATAACAGGTCTTGACTTATGTACAGACCTAAAACTTAAAAGTCTTATAAAAAAAGACACACTCCAATCCAAAACAGAATTAGGAAGCTTCTGTCAAGACTTCGGTTTTATAATTTGCTTAATTTAAAAGCAATAAATATTTACATTAGAAGGTGCACAACCAAACAAAATACTTAAAAGAGTTAAAAAAATTTCATCATTAATCAGAAAGGAAATCATCATAAAATAGAACCCTTTAATATGAAAGAGGTTATGAATAGATTTTCAGTTAAAGATGATAAACCTACTATTCAACATCTCCAAACAGAATTAAAATCTATAAACGATGAAATAAAAATGGTCAAGCTTAGACTTGACAAAATAGAAATGGAAAATCTTACTAGAGAAGTATTACAAGCAGCTAATAAGAAAGAAACGACTGGTGAATACTTCACAGAAGATGATAATTCAAAAAATGATGAAGAATCAATCAGCGGTACAGCAGTGGCAAAGATTACTAAAGTAAGAGCCCATAGTTATCATATTCCTATTACCTTAAAGGTAAAAGACATTACGATAAATAAATTAGCATTATTAGACTCAGGTGCAGATAGAAACTGCATAATGGAAGGAATAATACCAACCAAATACTTTGAAAAAAGTACTACAAAATTATATTCCGCCACAGGAGAAAAATTAAGGATAGATTATAAACTATCAAAAGCCCACATTTGTAATGATGGAATCTGCTTTATAAATAATTTTGCGGTAACTAGGGATATAAATGAAGAAATTATCCTAGGTATACCTTTTATAACTCAGATTAAACCATATCATGATAATTTAGAAGCTATTTGTACCACAATATTAGGAAAGCAAATAAAATTCCCTTATCTTAATTCTATCTCCAAAGAGGAAAGTGACTTCCTCAAATCAAAGACTATTTTTAAAATAAACCTGCTTTCAAATCAGGTAGATTATTTAAAAAATGATATAAAAGTTTACAAAATTGAACAAACTTTAAAAACCTCAGGAATGGAGGAAAAGATTAAAAATTTTCAAGAAAAACTCGAACTTGAAGTTTGTTCAGAATTACCCAATGCCTTTTGGGAAAGGAAAAGACATGTAGTCGAACTTCCTTATATTAATGAATTTACTGAACAAGCCATACCCACCAAGGCTAGGCCTATTCAGATGAATCATGAACTCATGGAAGTTTGTAAAAATGAAATAAACGATCTCCTTAAAAAGAATATTATTAGACCTTCTAAATCACCTTGGAGCTGTGCAGCTTTTTATGTTAAAAAAAGTACAGAAAAGGAAAGAGGAGCTCCCAGACTTATTATTAATTATGAACCATTAAACAAGGTTTTACAATGGATTAGGTACCCTGTTACAACCCATGTTTTCGTACGTACGAGTACGTCGTAAGTCAATTGATGTAAGCTCAGAAATGAAATCATATTTTAAAAGTATATAAAGTAAGATAATCATGTTACCTCTGAGGTTATAAATATTTAAGATCATGAACAACAAGTACAAAGAGGGTTGGACGGTTCAGAAGCTAAAGCAATTGAAGAAAATAATGTTTCGTCGAAAGTCGACAAGTTGGGAATGTTATAACATGTACCTTTGGGGTGAGACTAGGGTACTTAACATGATAAGGAGATTATGTTATGATTTATATTAGTCGTATGACATCCGTGTGTTATGTTTTGAAGTCAAGCGAGTTGTGGAACAAAAGTCGATGAAAGTCATCACAAGTTACATTCATAAGTTTTACTAAAACTTTGGGTCCAATGTAACTGCAATTTTCTCCCAATATACTTGGAGTTATGGGGTGTTCTACCCACAAAATTAAAGATCTATGAGTCTATTTTCTAACGCATTAAACCGTTTATCAATACGACATCGGAGTAGAGAGATATAGTCATTATTGCGATACTGCGCAAGCTGTTAGGTGACAAGTAGGTGTGTCACCTACTTGCTTAAATGAGAGCCCAAAAATGGGCCATTTCGGGTCGTCCAAAGAGGCCTTTTAAAGGCATATTTTCTTCATATATTAGACTTAAAATAGAGCATAATAACCAGACATAAGCTCTGCAAAATTCCTCCCAAAACTTTCCCACAAACCCTAATTGATTTTCTCTCCATTTCAAGTTCTAATTGGAGGTAAAACCTAGAGTTTGAAGAACCAAGATAGGAGCTGAATTATCCAACAAATAAGGTGAGTTTACTTCTCTCTTTCATCCATTTTTTCTGCTGTAAATTCATGGTAAGTCATTCTATACTTGTAAGAACTCACGGGACGGTGATCGGAAGCCGTGAGTTCGAGTTATTCACTTGTAGCGGACTATTTTGTGAACTGTTTTGTGTTGCTGTTGGGCTGCGTGTTTTACTACTATTTTGTGGAGTTTTGGAGGAGTAAGGGGGTGTAGAAACACCATATAAATGTAGGGTGTTAGGCTGTTCGTTCGTCATAATATTTCCGGGTCGTTTGACACTACTACGGTGGTCGTTTTGTGTATGAAGAGATTGGGGTGTGTTGGGCTATTTTGTAGTATTTGATGGCGTATATAGAGCTGGAAAATGATGTATATATGTTGTTATTGTTCTGTTCTTGGTGTTGTGGTGTTATCTTGAATTTGGAGGAAGTAAGGATTATAGGGGAGATGCTGTCCGTTTTAATACAAAATAAGCTTGTCGTTCGTTGTGCGATAGTTGTACCTTTCGTAACTTAACGATAGCATTATTATCATTCTTGTAGATTAAGGTGCAAAGAGGTGAGTTCAACTTGGTGATTGGAAAGATTGTGATAAGGTATGTTAAGGCTAAACCTTTCTTCATTTTGGCATGATCTCGTAACTACATGAGTTTGATAACGAAGCATAAAGAGAAGTTTGTATTCCTGAATTTATTCACATTATCCTAGTCTCAGAAGTTATAGTATTCTCCCTTATCGGGACTTCATATTCAGTTTAGTATTGGCTTATTTTAGCCAATAGAGCATAGAGTGTATATATATACAGTGTTACAGTATTTTTACCACCATCGAGCTATAATCGGTGGGCAGGCCCCTATTGGGCAACCTCTGATCAGATGGTAAGTTATATACAGAGCCTACTGTGGCCGAGCGCCTATGAGCGAGCCCAGAATGGCCGAGATACAGAGCCTAGTATGGCCGAGCGCCTATGAGCGAGCCTACTACGGCAGAGCAATTACACATACCGAGCCTTATAGGGCCGGACAACTATTTTACATACTATATGGAGAGAGTTGAGTCAGTATCAATAGGTAAGCATATCTTCATATTATTTTTGACTCCCAGTTACATTCAGTTATTATATCATCAGTTCAGTTTTAGCTTTCAGTTATTCTGTTGCCTTACATACTCAGTACATTATTTGTACTGACGTCCCTTTGCTGGGGACACTGCATTTCATGCCTGCAGGTCCTGATAGACAGCTGGATAGACCTTCCCAGTAGACAGAGCTAAATGACAGCTTGGTTGGTAAGCTCCACTTCCCCGGAGTTACCAGGTCTAGACCTTGGTGTCTGTTTTATATATACAGGTTTGATGGGTAGGTCGAGGCCCTGTCCCGACCATGATACAGTTCAACTATCTCTAGAGGCTTGTAGACAAGTCCTGTATAGTTTGTATATCAGTAGATATTCATGGCGGCCTCGTCAGCCTGCACATTTATATATAGATATATATATTTAAATATATATGAGTTTTTGGGTATGTTTACCCCTCAGATGAGAGAGACGATATTTTCAGATGATTCAGAATATGGCCTCATCGACCTAGGTTGAGGGTTACCCCTCTAGAGTTCATAGTTACAGAGTAGTACGCTCGGGTCGAGTATGGTACCGGGTGCCGGCCACGTCTCTTCAGGTTTGGGGCATGACAAACTTGGTATCAGAGCAGTTCTATCCTAGGGAGTCTACAAGCCGTGTCTAGTAGAGTCTTGTTTATCGGTGTGTTGTGCACCACACTTATAAGCAGGAGGCTACAAGGCATTTAGGAGTCTGTTACCCTTCATTCAAATCCAAATCGTGCTATAGAGCTGAGTCATAAGAGTTCGAGCCAAAGCTTATGTTTGCTAATGATATAGCGATGCTTTCAATTAGAATAATTATAGCTAGCTAAAGGTCTAATACAACAACAGGTAAAAGCATTAGTAGAGAGAGAATTCTTGACTACGTGGCCCTGTTTGAGACCCTATTAGATTGTGCTTACCATATGTGCGAATTTCCCATTTACCCTAAGACAGGAATATCTAACATACCCCGTGAATAGCAGGCCATGGGAGTATCATAAGGTAAAACTATAAGTTTCAACATGTAACAGAAGCATGGTGAAGAAGGGTACGAGGTACCTAGTTAATTAAGACTGTCCGAATTTCCACGTCAGGCAGAGAAATAAAAGAATTCTAAGTTACCTTCAACAGAAATAGAGGTATGTACAATTGGCCACACACATCTCAGTTATGCCCTATGGGAGCTAACATATATAGTTTAAAAGAAGGATGGGATATCAAGATCCAGCTTGGGTTAGAGTAACCCGAAATGGTGGATTGAGCCAGGGGAGCTAAAAGTGAAACAATGTTTTGTCGAAGTTTTCAGTATAATGCGATAAACAGAAGTATTAGCAAGAGAATAAGAAGAGAGAAATGAAGTATTATGAGTAAGATGTGATAAATGGGTGATAATGGTAAATCAAAATATGATATGATGACAGAGTCTATAGTCAAGTGAAAAAAAAAACAAGAGGTGACAGGAGGTCTTGAGACAATAAAAGAGTATAGGCCAAAAGTCATATTCTAATTTCGAGAAATGAGTTGGTGCGTCCAACGTGATTACCAAGACAAAACAATTTAGACCCCCGGAGTAATAGAAATTAGCATGGGCTAGTGAACAAGATAAACTGAATATCAATTAGGGATCGAATGAGGTGATGATAGTCGACATCAAGTGAATTTCAAAGATCTCATTCCGGCAATAATACAATAGACAATAGAAGAATAACCTTTAAAGGTCACTCAAGAAGACGCTTCCCTAAAGCAAGAACTTTGAGCAAAGTTAATCTTAAGGAACTAAGTGTTCCAGTTACACTAGGTATCTTATACCGTCGTGTGTAAGATATTTAATTATCCTTGTTACATAAGGGTTACTGCAAGGCAAGTAAGAGTCAATAAAGACGTGAAAAGACGTCGAAGATAAAGAGGTAAAATATTTATAAGTAAGTTTTCATATCATTACATGTTAATACTCCCCTAAAGGGGGAAGATGGTGTAATATGGTATTAAGTCAGAGTTAAGTGGTTCAGGTAACTATGGAATAGTAAAGGAAGAATGCAGTAAATGGTGAAAGGAATGATATTGCATTTATTTAGATCCTACAGATATGATACGAGCCCAGAACATTATGCAAGCACGACACCGAGGGGAGGCAGTAAGGGTTCCCACACTAGATGTTATTGATTAATAAGAGCGAATGAACACTTGATACATTAGGAACCAGTGCAAAAGTTAAGTTAAGGTAGAAGACATAACCCAAGAGTGGTTACCCAGAAGGTAAATATGAGCATGGACTGACGAGTAGTTAGTAGTTCATTCAGGAATTCAGGAAGAGCCTAGTCATGGCTAGACAAGAGGTTCAGATAAATCAGTAGATTATGCAAGATAAACGAAGTGAAACCCAGCATAGGAAATTCGATGTCGTATCTATAAAGCCAGATTAAAAAAAAAGTACCAGTCTCATAAGGAGTAAGTATGAAGCTCCCACCAGATTGTGTACGCACTAGAGCTGCAAGTTTATAGTAGAGCTTCAAGTTGTGGATGTAAATTCTACCTATGTGGAAGAGAGGTTATGAAAGAGACAGAAGATACAATGCGAGATTAAAAGCTAAGTAAGGTGAAGGTTAAGACGGTACGAGATGCACAAGTGTAGGAGGTTGTGAATAGTCCATACATCAGATAGAGGGCTAAAAGCACCGTGATTCAGTATCCACAAATGATAGTGGTGTTGTCAGTAGCATATCTTCTAGCCTATAGTTTCCAAGTACCGAGAGGTCTGGTTAAGAGATTAAAGAAGAGTTAGAGACGGTTTGATGTCTCGCTTGAATTTCCAGAATAACATAATGAAATGTATGGTGCTAGAAAGTTAAAGGAAGGTTGTGAGTACTATAAATAAATATGTGTAGGTTGCAAGATAAAGTATGGTAGAGCAACAGGGTTTTAGGCGGACATGAGTAAGGATAAGCAGAGGTGATTGAGAAGCTGACGAGAATAGGTAAGGCCTCAGAATTAAGCCCATCAAAACAAGAGAGCTGATGGTTTCCGTAAGTTATAAAAAAACTCAGTATAGCCTGAATGAACTTAGAGGAGTCTAAGACTATGAGCAATTTGAAAAGATGAAATGTTGCCCTGGTAGTAGAATAAGGGTGTAATTGTAATAGATAAGAGGATGACGTTAAGGCCATTGATTGGTTAATGATTCAAAAAGAAGGGATTTCATGAATTGCATGAGATTAGAATACCCCTCATAAGATGAATCACGTTGGGATGCGATGAAATACGGTTATTGAAGTATAGTATCGCCCCTAGGTGGATCGAGCAAATAACTTCAGATGTTCTCTGATGAGACGTGATCCCTAAGGACAATGTATTGCCTAAGAGGTTTCAATTTATCAGTGGTAGATTATAGATCAACATTAAGATGAATCAACAATAGGCAGATAAAAGTTCCAAAGTATGAGATGATATTAGGCCGTCATTCTTAAGATGAACAGTAATGAGGAAGAACTAAAGGACTTAGATTTATACATATAGGATAAGCAGCGAGAGGGTAACCTGGAGTTGGGTAGCAAACCTCGACAATAATAAAATGAAGTAAGTGTGATGGTGTAGTATAACCTACCTAGATGTAGTAAAGCCATAAGGATATATTTATAAGGCTACGAAACAAGATATCGCAACAGTCGTAAGTTTGACAAAGTACCGAGCAAAGAACTTAACTACACCTATATATACCGGGAGGAACAACTTGTCATAGTTCTATATATGTTCCCAAAGTGAGGCCTAGAGATTGGCTAAAAGCTAGAGGAAAAGGAAAAGAAGAGTCGCATAGGCGCACATACAAGGACAAAGTCGTACAGGCTGCATGAAAGAATGTCGCAATAATTACGAGGTTGGAAGGATTCAGACCAAAAGTCGTGGTGTCAGAAAGAGGCCTAAAGTGGGGAATGCCCTGGCCTATGGATTTATTCATAGAATAGTTGCCTAGATGGAAAGGCCAGCAATAAATTATTTATGAGAGCTATAGGTTATGAGACTGATAAGTGCACCAGTTAACATTCGAGGAAGAATGTTCCAAAGGGGGGAATGATGTTACAACCCATGTTTTCGTACGTACGAGTACGTCATAAGTCAATTGATGTAAGCTCAGAAATGAAATCATATTTTAAAAGTATATAAAGTAAGATAATCATGTTACCTCTGAGGTTACAAATATTTAAGATCATGAACAACAAGTATAAAGAGGGTTGGACGGTTCAGAAGCTAAAGCAATTGAAGAAAACAATGTTTCGTCGAAAGTCGACAAGTTGGGAATGTTATAACATGTACCTTTGGGGTGAGACTAGGGTGCTTAACATGATAAGGAGATTATGTTATGATTTATATTAGTCGTATGACATCCGTTTGTTATGTTTTGAAGTCAAGCGAGTTGTGGAACAAAAGTCGATGAAAGTCATCACAAGTTACATTCATAAGTTTTACTGAAACTTTGGGTCTAATGTAACTGCAATTTTCTCCCAATATACTTAGAGTTATGGGGTTTTACCCATCAAATTAAATATCTATGAGTCTATTTTCCAACGCATTAAACCTTTTGTCAATACGACATCGGAGTAGAGAGATATGGTCATTGTTGCGATACTGCGCAAGCTGCTAGGTGACAAGTAGGTGTGTCACCTACTTGCTTAAATGAGAGCCCAAAAATGGGCCATTTCGGGTCGTCCAAAGAGGCCTTTTAAAGGCATATTTTCTTCATATATTAGACTTAAAATAGAGCATAATAACCAGACATAAGCTCTGCAAAATTCCTCCCAAAACTTTCCCACAAACCCTAATTGATTTTCTCTCCATTTCAAGTTCTAATTGGAGGTAAAACCTAGAGTTTGAAGAACCAAGATAGGAGCTGAATTATCCAACAAATAAGGTGAGTTTACTTCTCTCTTTCATCCATTTTTTCTGCTGTAAATTCATGGTAAGTCGTTCTATACTTGTAAGAACTCACGGGACGGTGATCGGAAGCCGTGAGTTCGAGTTATTCACTTGTAGCGGACTATTTTGTGAACTGTTTTGTGTTGCTGTTGGGCTGCGTGTTTTACTACTATTTTGTGGAGTTTTGGAGGAGTAAGGGGGTGTAGAAACACCATATAAATGTAGGGTGTTAGGCTGTTCGTTCGTCATAATATTTCCGGGTCGTTTGACACTACTACGGTGGTCATTTTGTGTATGAAGAGATTGGGGTGTGTTGGGCTGTTTTGTAGTATTTGATGGCGTATATAGATCTGGAAAATGATGTATATATGTTGTTATTGTTCTGTTCTTGTATTGTTGGTGTTATCTTGAATTTGGAGGAAGTAAGGATTATAGGGGAGATGCTGCCCGTTTTAATACAAAATAAGCTTGTCTTTCGTTGTGCGATAGTTGTACCTTTCGTAACTTAACGATAGCATTATTATCATTCTTGTAGATTAAGGTGAAAAGAGGTGAGTTCAACTTGGTGATTGGAAAGATTGTGATAAGGTATGTTAAGGCTAAACCTTTCTTCATTTTGGCATGATCTCGTAACTACATGAGTTTGATAACGAAGCATAAAGAGAAGTTTGTATTCCTGAATTTATTCACATTATCCTAGTCTCAGAAGTTATAGTATTCTCCCTTATCGGGACTTCATATTCAGTTTAGTATTGGCTTATTTCAGCCAATAGAGCATAGAGTGTATATATATACAGTGTTACAGTATTTTTACCACCATCGAGCTATAATCGGTGGGCAGGCCCCTATTGGGCAACCTCTGATCAGATGGTAAGTTATATACCGAGCCTACTGTGGCCGAGCGCCTATGAGCGAGCCCAGAATGGCCGAGATACAGAGCCTAGTATGGCCGAGCGCCTATGAGCGAGCCTACTACGGCAGGGCAGTTACACATACCGAGCCTTATAGGGCCGGACAACTATTTTACATACTATATGGAGAGAGTTGAGTCAGTATCAACAGGTAAGCATATCTTCATATTATTTTTGACTCCCAGTTACATTCAGTTATTATATCATCAGTTCAGTTTTAGCTTTCAGTTATTCTGTTGCCTTACATACTCAGTACATTATTTGTACTGACGTCCCTTTGCTGGGGACGCTGCATTTCATGCCTG
This sequence comes from Nicotiana tabacum, assembly GCF_000715075.1. Lineage (NCBI taxonomy): Eukaryota > Viridiplantae > Streptophyta > Magnoliopsida > Solanales > Solanaceae > Nicotiana > Nicotiana tabacum. The sequence goes on from NC_134101.1 coordinate 43,026,717, forward strand.
CAGGTCCTGATAGACAGCTGGATAGACCTTCCCAGTAGACAGAGCTAAATGACAGCTTGGTTGGTAAGCTCCACTTCCCCGGAGTTACCAGGTCTAGACCTTGGAGTCCGTTTTATATATATACAGGTTTGATGGTAGGTCGAGGCCCTGTCCCGACCATGATACAGTTCAACTATCTCTAGAGGCTTGTAGACAAGTCCTGTATAGTTTGTATATCAGTAGATATTCATGGCGGCCTCGTCAGCCTGCACATTTATATATAGATATATATATTTAAATATATATGAGTATATATATTTAAATATATATGAGTTTTTGGGTATGTTTACCCCTCAGATGAGAGAGACGATATTTTCAGATGATTCAGAATATGGCCTCATCGACCTAGGTTGAGGGTTACCCCTCTAGAGTTCATAGTTACAGAGTGGTACGCTCGGGTCGAGTATGGTACCGGGTGCCGGCCACGTCTCTTCAGGTTTGGGGCGTGACATACCCGATACCTAATAAAAGAGATTTATTAAAAAGAACTTATATGGCTAATATCTATAGCAAATTTGATATGAAGTCAGGATTTTGGCAAATTCAAATTAGCGAAAAAGATAAATACAAAACTGCCTTCAATGTCCCCATTGGACAGTATGAATGGAACGTTATGCCTTTCGGGTTAAAAAATGCCCCATCAGAATTTCAAAACATTATGAATAACATATTTAATCCATACATTAATATGTCAATTGTTTACATTGATGATGTTTTAATATTTTCTGAGGATATAGACTCTCACTTTAAACATTTAAATACGTTCTTTAAAGTTGTAAAACATAATGGATTAGTGGTAAGTGCTAAGAAGATTAAGTTGTTCCAAACAACTATTAGATTCTTAGGACACGATCTATACCAAGGCACTTATAAACCAATCTGTAGAGCCATTGAGTTCTCTTCTAAATTTCCTGATGAAATCTTAGATAAAACACAATTACAAAGGTTCTTAGGAAGCCTTAATTATGTAGCAGACTTCATTCCTGATATTAGGAAAATCTGTGAACCACTATACAGACGTCTCAGAAAGAATCCAGTCCCATGGAGTCAAGAACAAACTGACACTGTCAAAAGAGTCAAATCTGTTGTTCAAAAACTTCCTTGTCTAGGTATTCCTAATCCTGAGGCGTTCATGATAGTTGAAACTGACGCTTCTAATGAAGGATACAGTGGTATTCTCAAATAACGAATCTCTTCAAACTCTCCAGAACAATTAGTTCGTTTTACCTCCGGAATATGGAATTCGGCTCAGAAAAATTATAGTACAGTCAAAAAAGAGATTTTGTCTATAGTACTATGTATTACAAAATTTCAAGATGATTTAATAAATAAAGAATTTTTATTAAGGGTTGATTGTAAATCTGCTAAAGAGATTTTACAAAAAGATGTTAAAAATCTCATTTCAAAACAGATTTTTGCCAGATGGCAAGCACTATTATCTAGTTTTGATTTTCAAATTGATTTTATCAAAGGTGAAGAGAATTATTTACCTGACTTTCTAACCAGAGAATTCCTACAGGGAAAAAATGAGACCAAATCAGAAGGGTCCCTTCAGGGCCTCACCAAAGAGAGAAAATAGGTACTCTGCACTTGCAGATTACTACCCACCTTTACCCGTGAGACCACCTATAAACATAATGGTAACCTGTAATAACCCGACCGGTTGTTTTAAGCATTTACGCTCCTTTTAACTATTTGAAGTATTGAATAACTTCCTACGAGGTATTATGACTTGTGTAAATTATCAGTTTTGGTTTTAAGGTACTTCAGAGTTAGCTTGGAAGAATGAATTTCATGTTGGAAGCTTAAGTTGAAATAGTTGAACGGATGTCGACTTATGTGTAAACGACCTAGGAATGGAGTTTTGATGATTCCAATAGCTCCGTATGGTGATTTTGGACTTAGGAACATGTCCGGAATATGATTTGGAGGTCCGTAGTAGAATTAGGCTTGAATTGGCGAAATTGGAAATTTGGAAGTTCTTAGGCTTGAATCTGAGGATAATTTGGTGTTTGGATGTTGTTTTGAGTGATTCGAAGGTTCAACTAAGTTTTTATGTTGATATATGACTTGTTTGAATTATTGGTTGAGGTCCCGAGGGGCTCGGGATGATTTCTGATGGTTAATGAGAAGTTTGGAAGTTGGAAATTTCATAAGACTAAAGTTTAAAGTGAGTTCGCATAAGACCTAACTTCCATTGAGAATAACTCTCATTATACGAAGTGTTATATGGTTTATTACCTATCAAATAAAAGATCTTTGAGTCTAGTTTCTAACGCTTCAAACCATTCATCATTTGGACATTCCTACAAGAAGTTATGACCAAATTACCAAAGGCTGGCGGAGGAGTCTGCGGATGCGAAGCATCCGAGGCCGTGTCCGAAAGAAAGGTTGGCAGTGAAGTGCTGCCATAGCATCCAGGTCCGCATCCGAACTTCAAAAAGGAGTGAAGTGGGGATGCAAAGCATCCGAAACCCAAAAATCTGGGCCTATAAATACAATACAATTTCGGGGTTCATTTTCCCCATTTCTTTTGGATGAATTTTGGATCTCCTCTATACTCTCTCAAGACACACCAACTCCCCTCTTCTTCAAGGTAAGAAATACTCATTATTTTGGTGTGAAATTCCATCATTTCTACTCTAGTATTGATGAAATATACACATAAAATACATAGATCTTCAAGAAATTTCTTCAAGAACTCAAAGGAGGGTTTTGCAAGATTTCTTCCAAAAGGTAATCCTATACCCTTAGACTTACATGTATGGATATATTATGGGAATATGAGTATGAAGTAAGTATAGGAACTCGTGGTATAGTGATTGGAAGCCATAAGTTCCCAATTTAAATATATAACCAATGTACAGATTGAAAGGTGATTATTGGATGGAATTTTGTTGGTTGGGTGAGAATGGTTAGTCACACATGTGATGTTAGGATTATAAGTTGTTAAAGAATGATGGTGGGATGAATTGTTGATAAATGATAGGAGTTGCAAGAACTAATTCTATGGTTAAGAAATGTATAAATGTATGCCCACTAGGTGTTTGGTAGATTGTCTAAATGGCTTAAAATATGGAATGGGTTACTAATGTTGGTCCCAATGGATGTTGATATTGTAGATTGAATTTGCTTAGTGTATTAGATCGTTGTATTATCATTAAGGGGTGAATTTCAGTTTCGGATCGTTGGCATTGAATTGAGGAGACAAGAAGGCATTCAGAGGTGGATACGCACGGAGTGGAAATTTCCTGAGTATTGATTAGCTTGCTCGATGTTGGGTTCATCTTGTTGAGGTAGGTAACAGTTTTAACTCTGACTTTGAGGGTATAAACCCGGAGATTTGACATCACGTGATTGTTTGAAAGTGATACCCATGCTAGGTGACGAGTGTGTGGGTGTGCACCGTAAGGGATTGAGACTTGGTCCGTCCCGTGAGGCCTAATGACAATTATCCGTGGTTATGTGTTTAATTGTTGTTGAACTTGTTTGCCTTCATGATAGAGATCATGCTTAGGCTTTATTCATGCTCACATTATTTGTACTCAGTCATAGAAATCATTGTACCTGTTTACCTCAGTCTCTATTATTTGCTAATATGCGGTGATACTTGATGTGGGCTGTGTTCCCTTATTTGTTGGTGATGATGAGGCTAGTGAGGTACATGATTGAGTGAGGCCGAGGGCCTGGTTGTGAGGATATTAATACCATAGCGCGTGAGTTGTCCGCGTAGCACGTGAGTTGACCGTACGGGTCCAGGTATTGATACCATAGCGCGTGAGTTGTTTGCGTAGCACGTGAGTTGACCGTGCGGATTCAGGTATTGATATGATGGCATGTGAGTTGTCCGTGCTTAGCGCTTGGGCTTTGGGAGCCCCTCCGGAGTCTGTACACACCCCCAGTGAGCGTAGAGTGTTGAGTGTTTTGAGTGTGTTGAGAGTTGAGAGCGAGTGATGAGTGATGGAGTAACACTGCTGTGAGGTTGTATTTATTTGTGTTGTTGCTGCATTTATCTGTTAAACTTCTTTGTGGCATTTACAGAGTTATGGAATTTACCTATTTATTTCTGTTTATTTTTAAATTGTGAAAATAAATAATTGGACTGTTTTACTTAGCTCGTCACTATTGCTCAGTTCCTTAGTTATTTCTGTTACTTGCTGAGGTGGTTGTACTCATGCTACACCCTGCACTTTATGTGCAGATTCAGGTGAGTTAGAGCGCGGCGATCGTTGAGTTCAGGCCGGGCTATCTGTGGAGATTGCAAGGTAGCTGCTAGCGTCCGCAGGACCTTGTTACTCCTTTTATCATTTCTTCTTTTGGATTGTATTGACAGTTAGACAGTTTCATTTCTTAGTTCATAGATTTAGACGCTCATGACTTAGTGACACCCCGATGTTTGGGGCTCGTTTCCGTATTTTTTATAATTATATTTAGAGTTGATTTAGTTTATGAAAAATTCAAATATTGAAATGTTTTATTAAATTCTTATAATCGGTTTAGTAGAAATATTTTGGAAAGTAGGCTTGCCTTGTAACACGATAGGCGCCATCACGATCATGGTCAGATTTTGGGTCGTGACATAACCCCTCCGAGAGTTCCCACCACAAATAAACCAGCAACAATGACAGTCCTTGGTACTATTCCAAAGATTGAAGGACCATTCCAGCAAGCTTCTTCGAAAGCTTCGACAAGCCAAATCGGTAAGATACTAACCAGTTCAAATTATGAAATGAAGACCCCAGAGTCATTCGCACAAGCAGTCAAGCCAGAGACACCATCCAAGAAAGAAGGTAAAAAACATGTTTCTCAGGAAAAAGAAACATTCGAAATAATTTCCAAAGCACCAATTAAAGTGGTAGCACTAGACAATGGATATGAAAACTTTGACAAACAAGACTTGATCAGACCCTGCTACACCAACAGAAACTATGTCGAAACCAGTGACCCCCTAAAATCAAGGAGGTATTATGAATTTATTCTTACAGATACAGGATCAGTCACCTTTGAGCATACCCTTAGAGATGACAAAGACCATGACAGTATTAAGTATTCTAGATTTACCATTAACAAAATTATTAACCCTTTTGAATGGGGAATGGATCACTTGCACACCCCAATTGTGCTTTCTGTACAATTTCGACCCCAAACTTATAATTTCAAAGACTACATGGATGCATGGTACAATTTTATTTACCTACGTCCAGGTTCACATACATAGTTCGTAAAATATAGCGAACAAGTAGCAGTCAGTGTGATGACCCAAAATATCATCTTTAAATTTAATAAGAAATTCTGTGTTCTAAGACCTCTAAAAGCACCATTTATCCTTCCTCGACTTGAGTGCGCAGTTCGTAAAATTTTCATGTGAAAAATGAATTAAAATATGAAATAGGGCTTTAAAATTCAAGTGAGTTGACTTTGGTCAACATTTTTAGCAAACGGACACGGATAAGTGTTTTGACAGTTCCGGTTGCTCCGTATCATGATTTGGGACTTGGGTATATGCCCGGAATTTAATTTGGAGGTCTCTAGCTTAAGTTATGACCATTTAACGGAACTAGCAATTTAAAGGCTAAAGATTTCCAAGTTTGACCACGGGGTTGAATTTTTGATATCGGGGTCGGAATCCGATTCGGAAAATTGGAATAGATCTGTTATGTCATTTATGACTTGTGTGCCAAATTTAAAGTCATTCCGGATTCATTTAACATGTTTTGGCACAAGATTTGTAAATTGAAAAGTTTGGAAACTCAAAAGATCGAATCGAGGTGTGAATTATAATTTCAGCATCGTTTGGCATGATATGAGACCCCGAGTAAGTGCGTATAATATTTTAGGACTTTTTGGTATATTTGGTTGAGATCCCGAGGGTCTCGGGTGGATTTCGGGTGGTCAACGGAATTTAATTTTGGCATTTCAAGAACGTTTGACGTCGTTTCTTCAAGAATAAGTGGTATCCCATTAAGCAAATGAATTCCAAATTCCATTTTGATGGAAGCATTAGATCCGTATTGAAACTTTGGAGCCATAGCAAAAAGAATCGTCGAATTCGGACATCGTATGAGAGAGTTATGCCCATTTTCGTGTCATGAAAGATTTTTCATAGCCGCCAGCGCCCAGGGTAGCGTGGGGTGCTAGCCCTGGCGCTAGGAATTATTGGTGTTCTGGAAAGTGCGCCACAGGCAGCACCCCACACTACCTGTGGCGCTCGAAAATGCCAGAAACCCCATAAAACGGGGAGTTTAGCTATTTTACTCATTTTTGAGTTTGGGGAGCTCGGTTTAGGCGATTTTTGGGCGATTTTCACGGGAAAAAATTGGGGTAAGTGTTCCTTATCCTATATTGATTATATTTCATTATTACATACTCATTTACATCACGAATCCATGAATTTATGGAAGAAAAATCAGTTTTTTATAAAACCTTCCAAAAAATATAAAACGAAGATTCGAAGGTCAATCCGATGTCGGAATTTGATAATTTTTATATGGTTGGACTCATCTCGGAATGGGTGTTCGGATTTCATGAGTTTTTCCGAGATTTGAGATATGGGACCCACTGTCAATTTTTAAAGTGAATTTCGGATTTTTATCCGGAAAATTAGTAAATTCATATGGAATTAATTCCTACGATTTGTATTGAGTATATCGAATTATTTGTGAATAGATTTGAAGCTTTTGGAGACAAATTTAAAAGGAAAAGATGTGGTCGAGTAATTTATTGGAATTTGTATAGCGAGGTAAGTGTCGTGTTTAACCTTGACCTGAGGGAATAGAACCCTTAAATTATTTGTTATGTGAAATGCATGTGAACGACGTATAGGCGAGGTGACGAGTGTCTATACGTCGTCAAATTAATTATTTGCATAATTATTTGAAAATCATAAATTGTTCTAAGACACGAATTAATTGTTATAATAATTATTTCTTTCCTATTCCTTGACAAATATTAATTCTTGAATTCCTACAATAATTGTTACATGCTATTTGATTTATGTGTATTAATTGCTACTTGACATTTAGCATATTAAATATTAAACTGTCTATTTTCTCCCCTATTTTCATAATAAATTGCTAATTGTCATTGCTTGTTTCATAATTAAATCATAACTATTGAATGCTTGTTGTTTTAAAATTTTATATTAATTATTGCATTTATTGGGGTAATTTATTCTATAAGAATTGGTAAATGAATATATTGGAGGAGCGGGTTGCGCGCCGCAACAGAGTTGATTGAAATGAATATATTGGAGAAGCGGGTTGCGCGCCGCAACAGAGTTGATTGAAATGAATATATTGGAGGATCGGGTTGCACGCTGCAACAGACTTGTTTAAATGTCCATATTGGAGGATTGGGTTGCACGCCGCAACAGACTTGTTTAAAAGTCCATATTGGAGAATCGGGTTGCACGCTGCAACAGACTTGTTTAAAAGTTAATATTGGAGGATCGGGTTGCACGCCGCAACAGACTTGTTAAAAAGTTAATATTGCAGGATCGGGTTGCACGCCGCAACAGACTTGTTACAAAGTTAATATTGGAGGATCGGGTTGCACGCTGCAATAGACTTGTTAAAAAGTTAATATTGGAGGATCGGGTTGCACGCCGCAATAGACTTATTGAAAAGTCAATATTAGGGGATCGGATTGTACGCCGCAACAGACTTGTTTAAAAGTCTATATATATACTTGATTGAAATAAATATATGACATACTTGATTAAAGGAAAATATTGGGAGAGCGGGTTGCACGCTGCAACAGAATTTATGGAAATGATAATTGGTTATAACTGCTGAGTTGGCTTCAACCATTATAAAAGAGTTACCTGATTTATTTCTATTATTGATGTTGTTACTAATATTGCGTACAAGTTAATGTAAGTGAACCGTCTTAGCCTCATCACTACTTCGTCGAGGTTAGGCTCAGCACTTACCAGTACATGGGGTCGGTTGTACTGATACTACACTCTGCACTTCTTGTGCAGATTTCGGAGTTGGTCCCAGTGGCGTACCATAAACTTGCTCGGATTTCAGCTACTCAGAGGAGACTTGAGGTATAACTGCATGGCGTTCGCAATTCTGAAGTCCTCGTCTACTGTACCTTAGCTGTGTGTTTATTTTCAGACAGCTTTATTTTATTCAGACCTTTATTTTTATTATTCTAGAAGCTCGTGCACTTGTGACACCAATTCTAGGATGGTATTTAGACACCATTATTTTTATGTATTATTCACTATATTTCAGACCTTACTTCCGCATTTGTTTCTTTATTATTAGTAAATTTAAAAATTGTTTTAAAATGGCTAATATTATTTTAACGTTGGCTTGCCTAGCAAGTGAAATGTTAGGCGCCATCACGGTCCGAAGGCGGGAAATTCGGGTCGTGACAGTTGGTATCAGAGAACTAGGTTACATAGGTCTCATGAGTCACGAGCAAGCTTAGTAGAGTCTGAAGGATCGGTATGGAGACGTCTGTACTTATCTCTCAGAGGCTATGAAGTTTAGGAACAATATCACCTCTTTCATTCCTTATCGTGCGACATTGATGTTGCTTGAAACCTATATCTCACATTCCTTTGTATCTACTCGTGTATGACATTGCGCTCTCAGTATCAGTTGTGCGTCGACGGTTTGTGATGCCACAGATGAACTACGAGGGAGCCAAATATGCTCAAATATTGCCTCAACGTGTGATTCCGACTGAAGATGCGGACGTATAAGGAGATCACCTAGTGAATAATGTGGGGGTGCAACGTACCTTGGCATCTGGTTGATTTATGTGAGTTGTGAAGGTTAATATTGTGGACCATTGGACGAGGTAAACTATGACTTCGCGCCGAGTGGGGGAGTCCACTATCGATGAATGGATTGCGAGTCGTGTGTTACATCAGTTTTGGCCTGAAATGTATATATGTGGTACTAAAAGGATCTCCCAAAATTTACATGTGTTTAAGGCCCGAGATCTTGTAGAGAATAAGGTTGGGACTTGCGGTATGTCCGCCTCCGAAATAATCTTATACTTTAGTACTAAAAGAGTTAGAGAAACAATATTAAATTTACGGAAGGCCTTCTCGGCATGGACGTCACGGTTGCAGATTTTGGGGTGCTTCGGAGGAAGTACAGTGGTTGACAAGATTTTGGACTAAGAATTGTCTGTATGGAGCTCTACTTTTGTGATCATTGTATATAAATAAGGGTAAAGTCTAGCCCAAAGAAGAATCGAAGAGTATGTTAAGAAATGGGTCAGCTCAACAGTGTTGAGTCAGCATAACAAAAGAAGAAATTGGCCTTGGGAGAGATAATTCTCCACAGGTGTCTGTGGCAAGCCTATGAAGAGGGCAGACCAGCCAATACAACACTGCCCACTTGGCTCGGTTCTCAGGAATACTTTTGAAAGAGTTTGTTTCCCGGACTCTCCGTAATGCATAGCGCATAGGGTTTGAACGATTGCGTTAGGTCACCATGACGGTGTCATAATATGCCATCAGGTTCAATAAGTTAGCCTGTCATATTCCTACTTTTCTTCCTACAGCCAGAGAGCGAGTCCACATAATCATTAAAGGACTCAATTATGATCGTAAAATTTTGTATGAATCGGGAGCTACAGGCTGATATTTCATTTCCACTAGTGGTAGAAATTGCCAAGATAGTAGAACGTGTTCGGGGTGAGGAAAAAGGAAACTAAGGAGACCAAGATGTCTCGAGGTTCTGGGGGATTCAGTGGATTCTACTCTGCGAGTATAAATCATTATGGCGGGGCTCGGGCAGTCGGCTAGCCCAGTTCGCACATAGGATTAATCGAGGTGCTTAGTAAGTTCTTTTAATGCACCACTGACATAAGTGTTATACAATGGTTATTCCAGTTATTTGGCACAGACTCAGTATGAGCAGCCAAACTCGCAAATGGGTTGTTATGAATGTGGTGATACTAGGCACATCATGAGAAAATTATCCCAGACTTGGGAGAGACATATTTCATCAAAGCACTCAGGCTACGTGCCCCATTGCAGTTACTACACCACCCACACGACCAGTTAGGGGTGGAGGACAGGTGGGTAGAAGGCGTCCTAGAGGTGGAGACCCAGCCATTGTTACCATTATTTTATGGTATGGCGGAGGTCGATACATTAGATGGTGTCGTTACAGGCGCGACCTCGATTTAATAAAAAGGAATAATTTCCTTAACTTGATTTGGTTCTGAGTATCGAGACGAGTCCTCCTATTGTGTCCCACTTATGAGTGGGCTTCGTAATTCTATAATCTACTTATGTGTCTACTTCTGTTGGGAGGTTTTATGGAGATAACTACACCTATCATTCCATGATGGACTCTAATAAGATCTGTGAGGATAAAGGTGCCTTTCTGGTACTTATTTCGGTATGTTCTGATGTACTTTTGGATAATTAATTACAAATTATGAATTATATGCCCTACCGGTGTGGGGTTTATTATGTGTTGTGATTTTGTTTAACGAAAGTTATTTAAAAGGAGAAAATAGAAATTTTCGATTGGCACGATGTGCATATTACTTGTGATTCAAAACTAAGAACGAGATCCTCGCATTTTAATATAAAATGATATGTTTTAACCGGGCTACGAGCTACGGTGGAAGTTATATAAGGACGATATCCTTGTGATAAAAACCCTTGTGTTTAAATCCTCCCTTGTGAAATTAAATTTGTAATATAGTACTAATAGGGAGTCATGCCTGCTAGGCTTATTTTAAAATATTTATATGAAATTCTCTTTGCATACTTGCCAAATTCGTGTTGTAATATTGAGTTATAACCTACGAGGTAGGTGCCCGCCCAAGTGGCATTAAATGTGACTCGTTAATTCGGGTAAATAATTATGAGGTCTTCATGCCTCGCATCTCGTTATTAGTATTGTGAAGGTTTGAAACGAGATTTTTGTTAACATGAAGTTAATTGACGATTCTGTAATTGATTATGAACAACTATTAAGACCAGATTAACCCATAAAGGTGTCCCATTCAGATGGTCAGACGAGTGTGAGTTGAGCTTTCAGAAGCTCAAGACCGCTTTGACTACGGCGCTAGTGTCGGTATTACCCACAGGTTCAGGATCGTATACAGTATATTGTGACGCATCTCACATTGGGCTTGGTGCAGTATTAATGCAAGATGGCAAGGTAATTGCATATGCGACGCGGCAGTTAAAAGTTCATAAGAAGAATTATCCTGTCCATGACTTAGAATTGGCAGCCATTGTTCATGCGCTGAAGATTTGGAGGCATTACCTCTACGGTGTCTCATGTGAGGTATTTACAGATCATCGCAGCCTTCAGTATCTGTTCAAACAAAAAGATCTTAATTTGAGGCAGAGGAGATGGTTGGAGTTGTTGAAAGACTATGATATCACCATTTTGTATCACCCCGGAAAGGCCAATGTGGTGGCCGATGCTTTGAGTAGAAAGGCTGTGAGTATGGGCAGTCTTGCGTATATTCCGGTTGGTGAGAGGTCATTAGCTGCAGATGTTCAGACTTTGGCTAATCAGTTCGTGAGGTTAGATGTTTCAGAACTCAGTCGGGTTCTAGCTTGTACAGTCGCTCGGTCTTCTTTATATGAGCGCATCAGAGAGAGGCAGTGTGATGATCCTCACTTACTTGTCCTTAAGGACACGGTGCGACACGGTGATGCCAAACGGGTTGCTGTGGGGGAAGATGGAACTCTGCGAATGCCGGGCCATATTTGTGTGCCTAATGTGGATGGGCTTCATGAATTAATTCTTGAAGAGGCACACAGTTCCAGGTATTCTATTCATCCAGGTGCCGCAAAAATGTATCAAGATTTGCGGCAACATTATTGGTGGAGGAGAATGAAAAAGGATATAGTTGCACATGTAACTCGGTGTCTAAATTGTCAGCAAGTTAAGTACGAGCATCAGAGACCTGGTGGTTTGTTTCAGAAGTTAGAAATTCCTGAGTGGAAGTGGGAGCGTATCACAATGGATTTTGTTGTTGGGCTTCCACGGACTCAGAGAAAATTTGACGCAGTTTGGGTCATTGTGGACAGGTTGACCAAGTCAGCCCATTTCATTCCAGTGGCAGTTACCTATTCTTCAGAAAGGTTAGCTGAAATTTACATTCGTGAGATTGTCCGCCTTCACGGTGTGCCCGTGTCTATTATTTCAGATCGAGGTACGCAGTTTACCTCACATTTCTGGAGGGCTGTACAGCGTGAGTTAGGCACGCGGGTGGAGTTGAGTACAACATTTCATCCACAGACTGACGGAGAGTCAGAGCACATTATTCAGATATTACAAGATATGCTCCGCGCTTGTGTTATAGACTTTGGAGGTTCTTGGGATCATTTCTTGCCACTTGCGGAGTTTGCTTATAATAATAGCTACCAGTCGAGCATTCAGATGGCTCCATATGAGGCATTATATGGAAGGCGGTGCCGATCGCCAGTTGGTTGGTTTGAACCGGGAGAGGCTCGGTTGTTGGGTACCTATTTGGTACAGGATGCCTTGGATAAGGTCAAGATTATTCAGGATCGACTTCGCACAGCTCAGTCTAGGCAAAAGAGTTATGCCGACCGTAAAGTTCGTGATATTGCATTCATGGTTGGAGAATGAATATTGCTCCGGGATTCACCTATGAAAGGTGTAATGAGGTTCGGAAAGAAGGGCAAGTTGAGCCCTAGGTATATTAGACCCTTTGAAATTCTTGAAAGGGTGGGTGAAGTAGCCTACAGGCTTGCATTACCACGTACTTTATCAGCGGTTCATCCGGTGTTCCAGGTGTCTATGCTCCAGAAATATCATGGTGATCCGTCCCATGTGTTAGATTTCAGCTCAGTCCAATTGGACAAATATTTGACTTACGAGGAGGAGCCGGTGGCTATTCTAGCCCGACAGGTCCGACAGTTGAGGTCTAAAAGTTATCCTTCAATTCGGGTGCAATGGAGAGGTCAGTCGGTAGAGGCATCTATCTGGGAGTCCGAGTCGGACATGGGGAGTAAATATCCACACCTTTTCTCCAACTCAGGTACTTTTTTTCTAACTCCGTTCGAGGACGAACGTTTGTTTTAGAGGTGGAGAATGTGATGACCCAAAATGTCATCTTTAAATTTAATAAGTAATTCTGTGTTCTAAGACCTCAAAAAGCACCATTTATCCTTCCTCGACTTGCGTGCGCAGTCCGTAAAATTTTCTAGAAAGTTTTCATGTGAAAAATGAATTAAAATGTGAAATAGGGCTTTAAAATTCAAATGAGTTGACTTTGGTCAACATTTTTAGCAAACGAACACGGATAAGTATTTTGACAATTTCGGTAGCTCCGTATCGTGATTTGGGACTTGGGCGTATGCCCGAAGTTTAATTTGGAGGTCCCTAGCTTAAGTTATGACCATTTAACGGAACTAGCAATTTAAAGGCTAAAGATTTCCAAGTTTGACCTCGGGGTTGAATTTTTGATATCAGGGTCGGAATCCGATTCGGAAAATTGGAATAGCTCCGTTATGTCATTTATGACTTGTGTTCAAAATTTAAAGTCATTCCGGATTCATTTAACATGTTTTGGCACAAGATTTATAAATTGAAAAGTTTGGAAACTCAAAAGATCGAATCGAGGTGTGAATTGTAATTTCAGCATCGTTTGGCGTGATATGAGACCCCGAGTAAGTGCGTATAATGTTTTAGGACTTGTTGGTATATTTGGTTGAGATCCCGAGGGTCTCGGGTGGATTTCGGGTTGGTCAACGGAATTTAATTTTGGTATTTCAAGAACGTTCGACGTCGTTTCTTCAAGAATAAGTGGTATGCCATTAAGCAAATGAATTCCAAATTCAGTTTTGATGGAAGCATTAGATCCGTATTGAAACTTTGGAGCCATATCAAAAAGAATCGTCGAATTCGGACATCGTATGAGAGAGTTATGCCCATTTTCGTGTCGGAAAAGATTTTTCGTAGCCGCCAGCGCCCAGGGTAGCGTGGGGCGCTAGCCCTGGCGCTGGGAATTATTGGTGTTCTAGAAAGTGCGCCACAGGCAGCGCCCCACGCTACCTGTGGCGCTCGAAAATGCCAAAAACCCCATAAAACGGGGAGTTTAGCCATTTTACTCATTTTTGAGTTTGGGGAGCTCGGTTTAGGCGATATTTCGGCGATTTTCACGGGAAAAAATTGGGGTAAGTGTTCCTTATCCTATATTGATTATATTTCATGATTACATACTCATTTACATCATGAATCCATGAATTTATGGAAGAAAAATCAGATTTTTACAAAACCTTCCAAAAAATGTAAAACGAAGATTCGAAGGTCAATCCGATGTCGGAATTTGATAATTTTTGTATGGTTGGACTCGTCTCGGAATGGGTGTTTGGATTTCGTAAGTTTTTCCGAGATTTGAGATGTGGGACCCACTGTCAATTTTTAAAGTGAATTTCGTATTTTTATCCGGAAAATTAGTAAATTCATATGGAATTAATTCCTACGATTTGTATTGGGTATATCGAATTATTTGTGAATAGATTTGAAGCTTTTGGAGACAAATTTAAAAGGAAAAGATGTGGTCGAGTAATTTATTGGAATTTGCATAGCGAGGTAAGTGTCGTGTTTAACCTTGACTTGAGGGAATAGAACCCTTAAATTATTTGTTATGTGAAATGCATGTGAACGACGTATAGGTGAGGTGACGAGTGTCTATACGTCGTCAAATTAATTATTTGCATAATTATTTGAAAATCATAAATTGTTCCAAGACACGAATTAATTGTTATAATAATTATTTCTTTCCTATTCCTTGACAAATATTAATTCTTGAATTCCTGCAATAATTGTTACATGCTATTTGATTTATGTGTATTAATTGCAACTTGACATTTAGCATATTAAATATTAAACTGTCTATTTTCTCCCCGATTTTTATAATAAATTGCTAATTGTCATTGCTTGTTTCATAATTAAATCATAATTATTGAATGCTTGTTGTTTTAAAATTTATATTAATTGTTGCATTTATTGGGGCAATTTATTCTATAAGAATTGGTAAATGAATATATTAGAGGAATTGGGGCGATTTATTCTATAAGAATTGGTAAATGAATATATTGGAGGAGCGGGTTGCGCGCCGCAACAGAGTTGATTGAAATGAATATATTGGAGGATCGGGTTGCACGCCGCAACGGACTTGTTTAAAAGTCCATATTGGAGGATCGGGTTGCACGCTGCAACAGACTTGTTTAAAAGTTAATATTGCAGAATTGGGTTGCACGCCGCAACAGACTTGTTAAAAAGTTAATATTGGAGGATCGGGTTGCACGCCGCAATAGACTTGTTAAAAAGTTAATATTGGAGGATCGGGTTGCACGCCGCAATAGACTTATTGAAAAGTCAATATTGGGGGATCGGATTGCACGCCGCAACAGACTTGTTTAAAAGGAAAATATTGGGAGAGCGGGTTGCACGCTGCAACAGAATTGAATGTGAATATATTGTGAGAGTGGGTTGCACGCTGCAACAGAATTTATGGAAATGATAATTGGTTATAACTGCTGAGTTGGCTTCAACCATTATAAATGAGTTACCTGATTTATTTCTATTATTGATGTTGTTACTAATATTGCGTACAGGTTAATGTAAGTGAACCGTCTTAGCCTCGTCACTACTTCGTCGAGGTTAGGCTCAGCACTTACCAGTACATGGGGTCGGTTGTACTGATACTACACTCTGCACTTCTTGTGCAGATTTCGGAGTTGGTCCCAGCGGCGTACCATAGACTTGCTCGGATTACAGCTACTCAGAGGAGACTTGAGGTATAACTGCATGGCGTTGGCAGTTCTGAAGTCCTCGTCTACTATACCTTAGCTGTGTGTTTATTTTCAGACAGCTTTATTTTATTCAGACCTTTATTTTTATTATTCTAGAAGCTCGTGCACTTGTGACACCAATTCTGGGATGGTATTTAGATGCCGTTATTTTTATGGATTATTCACTATATTTCAGACCCTACTTCCGCATTTGTTTCTTTATTATTAATAAATTTAAAAATTATTTTAAAATGGCTAATATTATTTTAACGTTGGTTTGCCTAGCAAGTGAAATGTTAAGCGCCATCACGGTCCGAAGGTGGGAAATTCGGGTCGTGACAGTCAGTCATACCAAGATGGTTCTATGACTGGTGGAAAACATTTGGAGGAACAGAGCAATTAATGCCCAGAAGCTTCCATATTCATTATGAGAGATTCCAGAAAGAACAGGAAATCTCTACTCTACCAGATCACATTAAAATCTGCAAATATTGTTTTGCAAAAAGGATTTCATTTATAATTAGTTGGACGTTCGAAATTGAATAGATCGAACGAATTCAATATTTAGTTAAAATACCAAAAATCAAATGATGGGTTCCCGAGTCAAGAGAGATCAAGAAACCCAAACCAGCCAGCAGAAGTGGATCTACCAGTTCGCAAACAGAATTAAAGAAGAGACTCTTGGAAGTCTTAGCAAACATTGATACAGCAAGCCTAGTAGAAGTACAGGCTATGTTAGACACAGTATCAGCATCCTCCTCAACGGAGAATCAAGACAATGGGGACATGGAGGACCCACATGGTATAGCCCAAGCCTGCCGGAGCCTACGCAGAAGAAGAATAGCATCTGAAGACAATAACTCTCCAGACAAAGACAAACGACTCTTCAAAAAAGAAAGAGTCACTTGACAACGACAATCACAAGAGGACAAAAACAGTACCTACCTCTTCAAAAAAGCAGCAGACGACCTTTCAGTAAAGCAACAGACAGCAAACTGAGATCGTCCATTTAGACAGTTGAGATTAACTCAACAAAAATCTGAAGTCTATATAAGACTTCTACAATTGTAATAGAAGGCATCCGAAAATTTTCCAAGATTTTCCCTATCTTTTCTCTCCCCTCTTTAAAAAATGTTCTCTTATGTTTGAATAAAAGCTTTTAACAAGTAAGTGTTTAGAAAAGTTTAGTTAAAAGCAATAAACATTTGCATTAGAAGGTGCACAACCCTTTTGTTTAAATAAAATGAGTAATTCAGATAAAAACAAAATTCTGAATGATATAAACCAATCTCTGGCAGTAACGAATATTGCCAAAATAGAAAACGATTTACAAAATTGGAGTATTGCTAGAGAATTCTATAGTACTATCTACCATACTGGTAAGTTTGATTTTATAAAAAATTATAATATCAAAACTTGGGAATCTACTATTGCCATCAATAACTAGATAGAAACAATCAAGTTATTAGCTGCACAAGATATTCAACAATACAGGAAGAAATTCAATTTCCTTCATATCGGATTAGTACAAGTGGCAGTCAAACCTTTATATAGATTAGGTTTAGACACCCCTCTCTGTCTCTTACTAAGAGATGACAGACTTCTTAACTTTGATGATTCATTATTACGAGTTTTGCAAAGTAACCTAGCCCAAGGCCCGGTATACTTTAATTGCTATCCAAACTTTTCAGTTGATATAAATGACCAGAATATTTTGGATACTTTAACTCTTAATATAAAAACTAAAAATATGAACATCAAAGTTAATACAAGAGAAATAGCTGTAATATATAGAGTTTATTACAGACTAATGAAAATAACTTTAGCCCTAAAAGCTAAGATCGAAAGTAATAAAGGAGTTACTATGCTCATGGAAGCAAACCAAGAACATAGTAATACCTTCGTCCCTAGAATGATTCAGTGGGATGAAATTCTTTCGAAAGATGAATGGAGTTTTAACGCCATCACCCAACCAAAATATGAACCTGAGAGTTCATACATTGAACAAGTCATTCAATATCCTTCTGGAGCCATAGACTTAAAGTTCTTAAGTCCAGGTTCAGCTAGTGAAGCTTCTTCCAGTAGAAGAATGACCTTTACTAGACCTGCTTCTTCTAAGGAAAACAAGAGTGACGAAGAATTAATTGAAGAAATTGATACAAAACTTAAGGGAGTAGACTTTAATAGAACTTTTCCCAAAGTTATTTATCAAAATAAGCCCTTTGTTACTACTCCAAGAAGCCCAACTGTTGAAACAGATGATCAATTAACAGTAATCCGAGCTGATGACTTTGAAATTGACTGGAAAAGTCTAGATGCTCAGTGGCTACATCCCAACAATATCATTAATAGAAAATGGTATATAAACACCTATTCTTTAAAACAAAGATTATCTTTTTAAGATAAATGGATTAAGGATTTAAAAAGAATCAAATGTGATATTGAATTCTTTAAATGGTTTGAAATAACAAGACAGATTCCAAATCAAAAAGAATCTCTTCAAATGTTAGTTAATAAATGGTATACCAAAAATAAAGGTATAATAGAAGCCGTTAATCCACCCTTAGAAGAAATTCTAATACCAGTTCAAAGCGAAGTTATCACAACTTCCCCTTTTAAAAGAGAAAGTGTTCATACTGATAGTGGACCTACTAAAAAAGATATTAATAAAATAATTATGCAAAATAATTATACTAATAATTTATTACATGTAGTTTCTAATCAATTAAAGGATACTAATAAATTAGGAATCCCTACAAAATCCATAACAACTTCTAAAATTGAAACACATCCAATAATAAAACTTCCTGAATATTCCAAAGAGAAGTTTCCAGAATTAGAAGAAAAATTTGATTTTTCGGATAAACTTCTAGAACAAATCGAAGAGAGACTTAAAACAAAATTAACAATCTCTAAACCAGAGACAACTGTTAATCAGGCTAGTACCAGTAATAATAATAAAACCATAGAACTTCATAATTTATTAAAACAATTAAGTTCTATTGAAAAAGAATATGCTACTTTAAGAGCAAAAGAAGATTTCCCTGGTAAAAAGGAAAAACTTGAAAATCTAATACAATGTTCCAAAGAAACTTCTGAAACTATTGGAAAGATAAAAACAGTCTCCACAATCAAAACTATTGATTCTGAAATCAATAGAATTACTAATGATCCAAGACATTCTAATAAAAAGAATTACTATGGAAGAGCATCTTTCTCAGATGTTCAATTTGAAGAAGATATCTATTTAACTAGTTCTAGTCATGAAGGAACTAGAATCACTGAATGGAACATAGATGGATTAACAGATTTTAGATGGTATAAAGATATGTTTATAGAAAAGGTAATGATTAGAGAAGATTGCAGTAGTGCTTTCTGGAAAGAAAGATTTATCAGCGGTTTACCAATATTATTTGCCGAAAAGGTAAGAACAAAGATCAAAGATAGATTTAACGGTCAAATCCCTTATGACAATCTTACATATGGTGATCTAATCAGTTTTATCAACGTAACAGGTCTTGACTTATGTACAGACCTAAAACTTAAAAGTCTTATCAAAAAAGACAGACTCCAATCCAAAACAGAATTAGGAAGCTTCTGTCAAGACTTCGGTTTTAAAACTATTGCTGCTCCATCCAAAAGAGCAAAACAACATAAAAAATCATCTGAAAAATCCAAAAGACGCCATAAGCGTAAAGAAAAAAGAGAAGGAACTCCTAAAAAGAGAAGATTCAGAAGACGTTCTAAAAACGAACATGGTGATAAATGTTGGTCATGTGGTAAGACAGGGCATAGAGCGAATGAATGCCCAGTCACTAAAAAGAAAAAGAAAAAGGTTAATACCTTAGAAATTGATAAAAACATTAAAGAAAAGCTATTTGCTATTCTAGAACAAAATGAAAACAGCAAATCATCGTCATCATCAGATGAAAGCTATTTTGACAGTGACGATGAAATGATAAATATGGCATATACCTCAGACAGTAGCAGTAGTTCTAAAGAAAACAACTGTAGCTGCACTGGTGCAATATGTGTGTGCGGACAAAATTCTATTAAAATCCTTACTAATGACTCTAAAGAAGTCTTATTTGATATCATTAATCACATAGATGATGAAAATATTAAAACAAAATACTTAAAAGAGTTAAAAAATATCATCATTAATCAGAAAGGAAATCATCATAAAATAGAACCCTTTAATATGAAAGAGGTTATGAATAGATTTTCAGTTAAAGATGATAAACCTACTATTCAACATCTCCAAACAGAATTAAAATATGTAAAAGATGAAATAAAAATGGTCAAGCTTAGACTTGACAAAATAGAAATGAAAAATCTTACTAAAGAAGTATTACAAGCAGCTAATAAGAAAGAAACGACTGGTGAATACTTCACCGAAGATGATAATTCAAAAAATGATGAAGAATCAATCAGCGGTACAGCAGTGGCAAAGATTACTAAAGTAAGAGCCCATAGTTATCATATTTCTATTACCTTAAAGGTAAAAGACATTACGATAAATAAATTAGCATTATTAGACTCAGGTGCAGATAGAAACTGCATAACGGAAGGAATAATACTAACCAAAGACTTTAAAAAAAGTACTACAAAATTATATTTCGCCACATGAGAAAAATTAAAGATAGATTATAAACTATCAAAAGCCCACATTTGTAATGATGGAATCTGCTTTATAAATGATTTTGCGGTAACTAGGGATATAAATGAAGAAATTATCCTAGGTATACCTTTTATAACTCAGATTAAACCATATCATGATAATTTAGAAGCTATTTGTACCACAATATTAGGAAAGAAAATAAAATTCCCTTATCTTAATTCTATCTACAAAGAGGAAAGTGACTTCCTCAAATCAAAGACTATTTTTAAAATAAACCTGCTTTCAAATCAGGTAAATTATTTAAAAAATAATATAAAAGTTCACAAAATTGAACAAACTTTAAAAACCCCAGGAATGGAGGAAAAGATTAAAAATTTTCAAGAAAAACTCGAACTTGAAGTTTGTTCAGAATTACCCAATGCCTTTTGGGAAAGGAAAAGGCATGTAGTCGAACTTCCTTATATTAATGAATTTACTGAACAAGCCATACCCACCAAGGCTAGGCCTATTCAGATGAATCATGAACTCATGGAAGTTTGTAAAAATAAAATAAACGATCTCCTTAAAAAGAATATTATTAGACCTTCTAAATCACCTTGAAGCTGTGCAGCTTTTTATGTTAACAAAAGCGCAGAAAAGGAAAGAGGAGCTCCCAGACTTGTTATTAATTATAAACCATTAAACAAGGTTTTACAATGGATTAGGTACCCGATACCTAATAAAAGAGATTTATTAAAAAGAACTTATAAGGCTAATATCTATAGCAAATTTGATATGAAGTCAGTATTTTGGCAAATTCAAATTAGCAAAAAAGATAAATACAAAACTGCCTTCAATGTCCCCATTGGACAATATGAATGGCACGTTATACCTTTCGGGTTAAAAAATGCCCCATCAGAATTTCAAAACATTATGAATAACATATTTAATCCATACAGTAATATATCAATTATTTACATTGATGATGTTATAATATTTTCTAAGGATATAGACTCTCACTTTAAACATTTAAATACGTTCTTTAAAGTTGTAAAACATAATGGATTAGTGGTAAGTGCTAAGAAGATTAAGTTGTTCCAAATAACTATTAGATTCTTAGGACACGATCTATACCAAGGCACTTATAAACCAATCTGTAGAGCCATTGAGTTCTCTTCTAAATTTTCTAATGAAATCTTAGATAAAACACAATTACAAAGGTTCTTAGGAAGCCTTAATTATGTAGCAGACTTCATTCCTGATATTAGGAAAATCTGTGAACCACTATACAGACGTCTCAGAAAGAATCAAGTCCCATGGAGTCAAGAACAAACTGACACTGTCAAAAGAGTCAAATCTATTGTTCAAAAACTTCCTTGTCTTAGGTATTCCTAATCCTGAGGCGTTCATGATAGTTGAAACTGACGCTTCTGATGAAGGATACAATGGTATTCTCAAACAACGAATCTCTTCAAACTCTCCAGAACAATTAGTTCGTTTTACCTCCGGAATATGGAATTCGGCTCAGAAAAATTATAGTACAGTCAAAAAAGAGATTTTGTCTGTAGTACTATGTATTACAAAATTTCAAGATGATTTAATAAATAAAGAATTTTTATTAAGGGTTGATTGTAAATCTGCTAAAGAGATTTTATAAAAAGATGTTAAAAATCTCATTTCAAAATAGATTTTTGCGAGATGGCAAGCACTATTATCTAGTTTTGATTTTCAAATTGATTTTATGAAAGGTGAAGAAAATTCTTTACCTGACTTTCTAACCAGAGAATTCCTACAGGGAAAAAATGAGACCAAATCAGAAGGGTCCCTTCAGGGCCTCACCAAAAGAGAGAAAATAGGTACTCTGCACTTACAGATTACTACCCACCTTTACCCGTGAGACCACCTATAAATATAATGGTAACCCCTCCGAGAGTTCCCACCACAAATAAACCAGCAACAATGACAGTCCTTGGTACTATTCCAAAGATAGAAGGACCATTCCAGCAAACTTCTTCGAAAGCTTCGACAAGCCAAATCGGTAAGATACTAACCAGTTCAGATTATGAAATGAAGACCCCAGAGTCATTCGCACAAGCAGTCAAGCCAGAGACACCATCCAAGAAAGAAGGTAAAAACCCTGTTTCTCAGGAAAAAGAAACATTCGAAATAATTTCCAAAGCACCAATTAAAGTGGTAGCACTAGACAAAGGATATGAAAACTTTGACAAACAAGACTTGATCAGACCCTGCTACACCAACAGAAACTATGTCGAAACCAGTGACCCCCTAAAATCAAGGAGGTATTACGAATTTATTCTTACAGATACAGGATCAGTCACCTTTGAGCATACCCTTAGAGATGACAAAGACCTGACAGTATTAAGTATTCTAGATTTACCATTAACAAAATTATTAACCCTTTTGAATGGGGAATGGATCACTTGCACACCCCGATTGTGCTTTCTGTACAATTTCGACCCCAAACTTATAATTTCAAAGACTACATGGATGCATGGTATAGTTTTATTTACCTACGTCCAAGTTCACATACATGGTTCGTAAAATATAGTGAACAAGTAGCAAAGTCAATCATACCAAGATGGTTCTATGATTGGTGTAAAACATTTGGAGGAACAGAGCAATCAATGCCCGGGAGCTTCCATATTCATTATGAGAGATTCCAGAAAGAACAGGAAATCTCTACTCTACCAGATCACATTAAAATCTGCAAATATTATTTTACAAAAAGGATTTCATTTATAATTAGTTGGACGTTCGAAATTGAACAGATCGAACGGATTCAACGTTTAGTTAAAATACCAAAAATCAAAGGATGGGTTCCCGAGTCAAGAGAGATCAAGAAACCCAAACCAGCCAGCAGAAGTGGATCTACCAGTTCACAAGCATAATTAAAGAAGAGACTTTTGGAAGTCTTCGCAAACATTGATACAACAAGCCCAGTAGAAGTACAGGCTATGTTAGACACAGTATCAGCATCCTCCTCAACGGAGAATCAAGACAATGGGGACATGGAGGACCCACATGGTATAGCCCATGCCTACCGGGCCTACGCAGAAGAAGAATAGCATCTGAAGACAATAACTCTCCAGACAAAGACAAACGACTCTTCAAACAAAGAAAGAGTCACTTGACAATAACAACCACAAGAGAACAAAAACAGTACCTGCCTCTTCAAAAAAGCAGCAGACGACCTTTCAGTAAAGCAACAGATAGGAAACTGAGATCATCCATTTAGACGGTTTAGATTAACTCAACAAAAATCTGAAGTCTATATAAGACTTCCACAATTGTAATAGAAGGCATCCGAAAATTTTCCAAGATTTTCCCTATCTTTTCTCTCCCCTCTGTAAAGAATGTTCTCTTATGTTTGAATAAAAGCTTTTAACAAGTAAGTGTTTCTGTCTTTACTATTTTAATTGCTGTCGTCCATAGGCTAGGGTGTGCCATGAGAGACATGACACAACAGGACACAGTTAGCACGTTTAATCCCCAACCCCCAAGATAAGTTAGGACTTAAGAACACTACTTTCATAACTTAAGAAAAAGATCAGTAGTGAAGAAGAAGATAAATAGTAGACACTATACAGTCAAGAACATTATAGAACTACTAAGACTATTATTGCATGATAGGATAACAGAGATAGTAGACTTAAGCCTTAAAGATAGTATATTTCTCAAATACTGATAAAACTCTAGAAAAGTTTTATTTTTTTTAAAAAAAATGAAAAATCATCCTACTTTTAATAGAATAAGATTATTAAATCGAGGTAAATGGAAAATCCTAAAAGGATTAAGAAAAATTAATAAGAAAATTTTCCGTGCTGATTACAATATTCAGATTTATAAAGAACTTGTTTTTATTGAAATCACTGAATGGACCATAGATGGATTAACTGAAAGCCAAATCTATAAAAAAAATTACATGAAGTAGGTATTGCAGTAACTACTTATAAAATGAAAAGAGCTTCGGATAGATATGCCGCTACATTAATTATTTCAGGATTCACTGGAATGTTAAAAAATTGGTGGGATAATTATATATCAGAAGAAAATAGGAATCAAATTCTAGGAGCTACTACAGTTGCAACTGTAATAAAAACTGAATCAGGAATGCAAGTTGCGGAGCAGGAAGCTAGAGAAGATGCTTCTGCAACCCTAATCTATTGTATTGCTAAACACTTTATTGGAGAACCAAAACTTTTCCAAGACAGGAGTTTAGAACTTCTTAACAATCTTCTTTTAATTCTGGAAACTTCTCTTTGGAATATTCAAGAAGTTTTATTATTGGATGTGTTTCAATTTTAGAAGTTGTTATGGATTTTGTAGGGATTTCTAATTTATTAGTATCCTTTAATTGATTAGAAACTACATGTAATAAATTATTAGTATAATTATTTTGCACAATTATTTTATTAATATCTTTGTTAGTAGGTCCACTATCAGTATGGACACTTTCTCTTTTAAAAGCGGAAGCTGTGATAACTTCGCTTTGAACTGGTATTAGAATTTCTTCTAAGGGTGGATTAACGGCTTCTATTATACCTTTGTTTTTGGTATACCATTTATTAACTAACATTTGAAGAGATTCTTTTTGATTTGGAATCTGTCCTGTTATTTCAAACCATTTAAAGAATTCAATATCACATTTTAAATCCTTAATCCATTTATCTTTAAAAGATAATCTTTGTTTTAAAGAATAGGTGTTTACATACCATTTTCTATTAATGATGTTGTTGGGATGTAACCATTGAGCATCTAGACTTTTCCAGTCAATTTCAAAGTCATCAGCTCGGATTACTGTTAATTGATCAACTGTTTCAGCAGTTGGGCTTCTTGGAGTAGTAACTAAGGGCTTATTTTGATAAATAACTTTGGGAACAGTTCTATTAAAGTCTACTCCCTTAAGTTTTGTATCAATTTCTTCAATTAATTCTTCGTCACTCTTGTTTTTCTTAGAAGAAGCAGGTCTAGTAAAGGTCATTCTTCTACTGGAAGAAGCTTCACTAGCTGAATCTGGACTTAAGAACTTTAAGTCTATGGCTCCTGAAGAATATTGAATGACTTGTTCAATGTATGAACTCTCAGGTTCATATTTTGGTTAGGTGATGGCGTTAACAGATTTTAGATGGTATAAAGATATGTTTATAGAAAAGGTAATGATTAGAGAAGACTGCGGTAGTGCTTTCTGAAAAGAAAGATTTATCGGCGGTTTACCAAGATTATTTGCCGAAAAGGTAAGAACAACGATCAAAGATAGATTTAACGGTCAAATCCCTTATGACAATCTTACATATGGTGATCTAATCAGTTTAATCTACGTAACAGGTCTTGACTTATGTACAGACCTATCGAACTTGAAGTTTGTTCAGAATTACCTAATGCCTTTTGGGAAAGGAAAAGGCATGTAGTCGAACTTCCTTATATTAATGAATTTACTGAACAAGCCATACCCACCAAGGCTAGGCCTATTCAGATGAATCATGAACTCATGGAAGTTTGTAAAAATGAAATAAACGATCTCCTTAAAAAGAATATTATTAGACCTTCTAAATCACCTTGGAGCTGTGCAGCTTTTTATGTTAACAAAAGCACAGAAAAGGAAATAGGAGCTCCCAGACTTGTTATTAATTATAAACCATTAAACAAGGTTTTACAATGGATTAGGTACCCGATACCTAATAAAAGAGATTTATTAAAAAGAACTTATAAGGCTAATATCTATAGCAAATTTAATATGAAGTCAGGATTTTGGCAAATTCAAATTAGCGAAAAAGATAAATACAAAACTGCCTTCAATGTCCCCTTTGGACAATATGAATGGAACGTTATTCCTTTCGGGTTAAAAAATGCCCCATCAGAATTTCAAAACATTATGAATAACATATTTAATCCATACAGTAATATGTCAATTGTTTACATTGATGATGTTTTAATATTTTCTGAGGATATAGACTCTCACTTTAAACATTTAAATACGTTCTTTAAAGTTATAAAACATAATGGATTAGTGGTAAGTGCTAAGAAGATTAAGTTGTTCCAAACAACTATTAGATTCCTAGGACACGATCTATACCAAGGCACTTATAAACCAATCTGTAGAGCCATTGAGTTCTCTTCTAAATTTTCTGATGAAATCTTAGATAAAACACAATTACAAAGGTTCTTAGGAAGCCTTAATTATGTAGCAGACTTCATTCCTGATGTTAGGAAAATCTGTGAACCACTATACAGACATCTCAGATAGAATCCAGTCCCATGGAGTCAAGAACAAACTGACACTGTCAAAAGAGTCAAATCTATTGTTTAAAAACTTTCTTGTCTAGGTATTCCTAATCCTGAGGCGTTCATGATAGTTGAAACTGACGCTTCTGATGAAGGATACTGTAACGACCCGGCCGGTCGTTTCGAGAGTTGTAACCCTGTTTTCCCTATTCCTACTTCTTTTTATGTTATTCAACTATATTATGTTATATCGGGTTAGTTGGTTCGAGTCTGGAAGGAACTCGGAGTGAAACAAGACACTTAGTTTCATAATTAAAAAGTTTAAGTTAGAAAAGTGGACCGGATATGGACCTATATGTAAATCACCTTGGATTTGAATTTTTATGATTCCAATAGCTCCGTATGGTGATTTAGGGCTTAGGAGCGTGTCCGGAATATTATTTGGGAGTCCGTAGAGGAATTAGGCTTGAATAGGGGTGTAATTCATGGTTTTAGCATTGTTTGAGGTCATTTGAGGATGCGACTAAGTTCGTATGATATTTTAGGACTTGTTGGTATATTTGGTTAAGGTCCCGAGGGGCTCGGGATGATTTCGGATGGTTAATGAGAAGTTTGGAAGTTGGAAATTTCATAAGACTAAAGTTTCAAGTGAGTTCGCATAAAACCTAAATTCCATTGAGCATAACTCTCATTATACGAAGTGTTATATGGTTTATTACCTATCAAATGAAAGATCTTTGAGTCTAGTTTCTAACGCTTCAAACCGTTTGTATTATCATTAAGGGGTGAATTTCAGTTTCGGATTGTTGGCATAGAATTGAGGAGACAAGAGGGCATTCAGAGGTGGATACGCACGGAGTGGAAATTTCCTGAGTATTGATTTGCTTGCTCGATGTTGGGTTCATCTTGTTGAGGTAAGTAACGATTATAAATATAGTCCTGAGGGTATGAAACCCCGGATTTCGTATCATTCTATTATTTTGAGTTGACGCACATGCTAGGTGACGGGCGTGTGGGCATGCACTGTTGGGGATTTGTGACTTGGTCCGTCCCGTAGCAACTGTAAAGTTGCATACTTTGTTGAAACCATTTAATACTTATATGTTTTAGAAAGAATTTCTGTAAATTGGGCTGAATGCCATGTTTGGGCCTTGCGCCAATGCTGTATGGACCCTTAAGGGCTGTTTCTTACGATCCTCTCATTGTTTTCGATTGAAAATCTATACTCAGTCATGTTTATACTTGTTTACCGCATAACTCAGTTTTATGACTCTATTTTGATGCATATAAATGTTTTGGGCCGAATGCCCTGTTTTACTGAAATGCCCGAGTGGCTTGAGATATTTATGACTGAGTGAGGCCGAGGGCCTAAATTGTGAGGATGAGTGTGGATCGGGGCTGCCCGCCTGCAGCATACTTATGACTGAGTGAGGCCGAGGGCCTGATTTATGAGGATGAGTGTGGATCGGGGCTGCCCGCCTGCAGCATACTTATGACTGAGTGAGGCCGAGGGCCTGATTTGTGAGGATGAGTGTGGATCGGGGCTGCCTGCCTGCAACATACTTTATTATTATCGCACGTGAGTTGTCCGTGCAGATTATAGCGCTTGGGCTGAAGGAGCCCCTCCGGAGTCTGTACACACCCCCAGTGAGCACAGGTACCTACTGAGTGCGAGTGCCGAGTGCTGAGTGACTGGGAGGCAAGAGTGATTGTGAGGTATGCCCGAGTGGCAAGAGTGATTGTGAGGTATGCTCGAGTGGCATGAGTGACTGTGAGGTTTTCCCGAGGGGCTGTTTATGATTTCATCATTTTTGCTCACCTTTGCATTGAGCCTTTGTTTGAAAAACTATTGGATAAATGTCTTTAAAATGATTTTTATTGGAACTGGGTTTAAACGAGATGTTTGATTTAAATCCTGATTTTTTAAGAGCATGTGGTATTTTACTGAGATTTCCTGATATGAACGTTATATGCTTTATTGCTCGTCACTACTGCTCAGTCTTTATTTGTTGTTGTTACTTACTGAGTTGGCGTAATCACGTTACTCCCTGCACCTTGTGTGTAGATTCAGGTGTAGCTGGACACGGTAGCGGTTATTGAGTGTTCTGGTTACAGGTTTTCTTGGAGATAGTAAGGTAGCTATTTGGCGATCGTAGCCCCTGCTCTTCTCCCTCTTATCTTCCTTTAGTTGTATTTAGCTATTTTCCAGGCTAAGTTAGCCTTGATATTGTTAGACACATTATAGTAGCTGCTCATGACTAGTGACACCCCGATGTCGGGCTTTTCTTTTTCGCGCTTCTATTTTTCTTTGATTTGAACTCTTTAAATGGAGGTTTTTACCTTGAAATTATCTTTGAAATGAAAATATCATTTTGTTTTGGAAATGAGTCAGCTTGCCTAGTTCCACGATAGGCGCCATCACGACAGGGGGTTAGTTTTGGGTCGTGACAGATTGGTATTAGAGCCTAGGTTACATAGGTCTCACGAGTCATGAGCGGGTTTAGTAGAGTCTTGCGGATCGGTACGAAGACGTCTATACTTATCTTCGAGAGGCTGCAGAACCTTTAGGAAACTTCACATTCTTGTATTCTATCGTGCGAAAATGATTCAGCTTGAGACATAACTCTTTGAATTCCTTCCACGCATCTCGTATGCGCACATGAGCACTTGGTATTAGTTGTGCATCGCCGGCTTGTGATTCTATGAACAAGGTTGAGATGTGTATTCTGTGTTATGGTGGTGGGTCAGTCTGGAGGACTTGAGGCCATGGTTAGACTGCAGCTTAGGCTCGGTAGCTTCAGTTGTAACCTATACATTTGGACTCATATGTCCGATAATGTCACTACGAGTTGAATTGTGGCTCGATGAGCAGTGGAATGGCTTTGTGGTGAGTATGACGTAACTGCTGGAAGTGTTAAGACTATGTGAATGTGACGAGAAGTGTTTTCTTTGAATGTAAAGGAAGGCCATTGGGTGCTTGGATTTTCATTTTGATGCGACGTACCGTCTCGAGTGTGAATGTTTTGAAGGATCTTTCACGTTGTTAAATTTTGGGGCAAATTAAATTCTCATGTATGTCAATGAGTTTGAACTCAAGAAGAGTAAATGGTTGTGTATTAATGGTGGTTGCGAATGGGTATTTTGATGTTGATGTCTCGGGAAAGATAATCTTTGAAGAGACTTAGAGTCGGTAACATTTTATTGGTTTAGGTGCGACAGAGATACATTTCGATTTGATGCAGCGGTTGGGTAGAAAAGTATGAGGGAAGACATGACGGGAAGTGTTTCGTGGTGGTTGAAGTACTAGCAGGTCAAGTAGGAGAAGTAGAGGTTGAGAAGTTTCTTAAAGGAGATGATTTAACCGAAGTAAGAGTGGCAGAGTAGCATATGAATTCACTAGTAGGGTAGTTGTGTGCCTTGAGAAAGTGTAGAATGGTTTGGAATCGTGTTAGTATGTGAATCGGCCTGCAAACTCTATTTGGAGTGATGGTTAGTGTACAAAGGAAAAATTTAATATGGCAGAAAGGAGTGTTTTTGAAATGAATAGAGGCGTGGAGATCCGATTATCGTGTCAGGTGCAATATGACTTGAGTTCAAAAGGTATAGTTGATGTCAATAGGGAAAGTGCAGACTTATACAAATGGTGGGCGAGCATGAACTCAGGAGAATTTACGGATTTAGTGGTCGTTGCACTCAGTGCAGTGTCATTGGGAAATGTCGGTAAGGAATTCCACATGTGGGTTATCTCCTGTGTGCAGCTAGCGGTGGCGTGATGTTGATGAAGCTTTGCGAGGAATATTACTTGCTACCCGGTAGGAGGTCGTGTGTGTGATTTTGGCTGGAGATTCAGAATGTTCATGAAAGGCTTAATAAAAGACTTCGAGAAGTCTGGCAGGCTAACGGTGCGAGACCTTGGTAATTGAGAAGGAGAAATCCTTACGGGTTCTAATTTTATATAATTGCAGCTTAAGGCTAAGTGGGGGAGTCTGCTATCGACGAGTTGATTGCACGGTTATGGGTCATATTAGTTTCGGTTCGGGGTATGATCGGTTATTTGTGTACTTATGACGTGGCTAGTATCTACAAGTGCTTCGTGGCAATGCTCCCGGATTTGGCAACTTGTGTGGCTTGGTGAAGTTACAGGAATTCGGTTCAGATAGCTTGATTATGTGCAAATGGATTTCAAAGTGTTCATGATGGGTTCTACCATGGTTTAAACCGGATAATTTCTACCGATGTACGGAGGGGGCTGTGTGTTATGATTTTCTCCTAGAAAGAAGCAAGAAAGAGGTTTCTGACTAATAAGGTATGTAATTGCTAGTGACTCAGAGTTGATAATGGAATTCTTATGCTTGTCACATGATGGCATAATAGATGTGGTGTGTTGTGCGGGAATAGGATTTACATGTACCAAGTCACAGTTCAGTTTTGAAGGGAAGAACATAAATTCTTAGGCAGCATGAACGGTTTCCGATGACTAGGTAAATGATATTACTATCTGGTATAGCTTGATGAGAGTGTACATTTCAGAAGGGGTATTGTGTTTTGATTTATGGGTACTTCGCTGGTATTGCGACACTCTCCTGGTTGATCGACTGTTGATATTCAAATTTTTGCCAGGTGGCACGGAAGAAGTTTTAAAGTATTTCTCATGGGAGGATTGTGTATGAGAGAGGTGTTAGGCATTCGGGCGGTGGAGGTGGAATCAAATAGGGTGATTTATGTGGTCTATGGAATTGAAGATTGGGAGTTCTCATGAGCAGATTGTTTCATGGTGGTGGACTGTGAAGTTGTGTCCGGAGCTAGCCAGATGATAGAAGGTGTTATGATTTCCGTCATTGTGGACGTTCGAAGGTTGTTTATCTATTGGTGGCTGACCATAGTTGATTCGAGGCCCATTGGTAGGCCCAATTAGGATGTGTATTCTACACCGATCCGGATTGATTAGCTCCATACTACTATTATTGAAGGATGTGCCATTTGGTTGATGTGAGGCTTATTCGTGCTCTGAAATGATCGGTGAGTTACTCTTCTAGGCTATGAGGAGTTGGGATTCGTGGTTATATGCACATATGGTGCGGTTCTATTGTGGCCTTATAGCGGAATTTGAGCGAGAATAGCATTGGATATTGCTTAGTTAATGACGTATTGGTCGTGTTCTTTCGGGTTTTATGTGGCATGGTGTCGTTTGCTTCTCTGTGGTTCTTGAAATGCACTTTGGGTACTTGATGTCGAATTGCGCATGGTTATTGATTTTTAGCAGGGTGACTTGAGGTGTTTCATATGGACCAGTATTTGGATAGGGTCGCGTATTGCAGCAGAGTTATGTGGAAATATGATCCCTCGTGTAAGATTCGTGTGTTATGGTTCTGCGGTGTGTGATGGGTTCTTAGCATTGCGTCGGGGTGGTACTCGTCGAGCTTGCAGAAAAGTTCACCTGTTTGGGTCATTGTTACGATTGGGTACATTTAGAATGTTGCTATCTAGTGCACGGATTGCACGAGTTGTGGCTTTAGATTGTATTGACGTGTCATGTCATTAGAGTGGTCGTGTTGGATGAGACGAGGTCATTGGGCCTAGAATGGATGCTATCAGATTTGATTGTGGTATAATTGGGAGGAGGTGTAGATCTTCGGTTGGATGGTTTGAGCCGGGTGAGGCTAGGCTCTTAGGTACAGACTTGGTCCAGGACGCATTAGATAAGGTGAAATTGATTCAGGAGCAGCACGGCGCAGTCTAGGCAGAAGAGCTACGCGGATAGGAAGGTCCGTGATGTGTCTTTTATGGTTGGGGAAAAGGTTTTGCTGAATGTATCACCCATGAAGGGTGTTATGAGGTTTGGGAAGAGGGGAAAGTTGAGCCCCCGGTTCATTGGGCCTTTTGAGGTGCTTCAGAGGATAGGAGAGGTGGCTTATAAGCTTGCCTTGCCACCCAGCTTGTCGAGTGTGCATCCAGTGTTTCATGTTTCCATGCTCCGGAAGTATATTGGAGATCCGTCCCATGTTTTGGATTTCAGCACGGTTCAGTTGGAGGGTGATATGACTTATGATGTGGAGCCGGTGGCTATTTTAGATCGGCAGGTTCGAAGGTTGAGGTCAAAGGATATAGCTTCAGTGAAGGTGCAATGGAGAGGTCAGCCTGTGGAGGAGGCCACCTGGGAGACCGAACGGGAGATGCGGAGAAGATATCCACGCCTATTCGAGACTCCAGTTATGTTTCTAGACCTGTTCGAGGACGAACGGATGTTTAAGAGGGGGAGGATGTAATGACCCGGCCGGTCGTTTCGAGAGTTGTAACCCTGTTTTCCCCATTCCTACTTCTTTTTGTGTTATTCAACTATATTATGTTATATCGGGTTAGTTGGTTCGAGTCTGGAAGGAACTCGGAGTGAAACGAGACACTTAGTCTCATAATTGAAAATTTTAAGTTAGAAAAGTGGACCGGATATGGACGTATATGTAAATCACCTCGGATTTGAATTTTTATGATTCCAATAGCTCCGTATGGTGATTTTGGGCTTAGGAGCGTGTCCGGAATATTATTTGGGAGTCCGTAGAGGAATTAGGCTTGAATTGGGGTGTAATTCATGGTTTTAGCGTTGTTTGAGGCCATTTGAGGATGCGACTAAGTTCGTATGATATTTTAGGACTTGTTGGTATATTTGGTTAAGGTCCCGAGAGGCTCGGGATGATTTCGAATGGTTAATGAGAAGTTTGGAAGTTGGAAATTTCATAAGACTAAAGTTTCAAGTGAGTTCGCATAAGACCTAAATTATATTGATCATAACTCTCATTATACGAAGTGTTATATGGTTTATTACCTATCAAATGAAAGATCTTTGAGTCTAGTTTCTAACGCTTCAAACCGTTCGTCATTTGGACATTCCTACAAGAAGTTATGACCAAATTACCAAAGGCTGGCGGAGAAGCCTGCGGATGCGAAGCATCCGAGGCCGCGTCCGAAAGAGAGGCTGGCAGTGAAGTGCTGCCATAGCGTCCAGGTCCGCATCCGACCTTCAAAGAGGATTGAAGTGGGGATGCGAAGCATCCAGGGCCGCATCCGAAACCCATAAATCTGGGCCTATAAATACAAGGTCGGGTAAAGAGGGTATTTTGTGTATTTGGGGGTTAGGGTTTTTAAAGTGAAGGGGCGATTTTGAGCTCAAGTCAAGTCCAATCAACCAAGGTAAGTTGTTAATGATGTTTTGGGTTGATTATCACTCAATATACATGAGTTCTAACATCATTTTTACATCCAAATACAAGATTTCATCATCAAATCCTCAAGAACACAAAAATCACCAAAGTTGTGATTTTTCAAGATTGATCTACTAGAGGTAATTCCAATGCTTCAAACTCGTTTATTATGAGTAGCTAGAAGTATTTGAAGCATTTGTTACAAGTTTTAGTGGTTGAAAGATTGGATTATAAAACTCTAGTTCATGGCATGAATAGTACTTTTGAGAAAATAAGAGAGAAGGTGAATGGTAATCTTGGCGATGAAATTTATGAATACAATGAACCTATAGGATTTGTTACTAATATTGGTCCCAATGGATGTTGATATTGTAGATTGAAGTTGCTTAGTATAGTAGATCGTTGTATTATCATTAAGGGGTGAATTTCAGTTTCGGATCATTGGCATTGAATTGAGGAGACAAGAGGGCATTCAGAGGTGGATACGCACGGAGTGGAAATTTCCTGAGTATTGATTAGCTTGCTCGACGTTGGGTTCATCTTGTTGAGGTAAGTAACAGTTTTAACTCTGGCTTTGAGGGTATAAACTCGGATTTCGCATCATTTTACTATTTTAAAGTGACGCACATGCTAGACGACGGGCGTGTGGGCGCGCACTGTTGGGGATTTATGACTTGGTCCGTCCCGTAGCAACTGTAAAGTTGCATACTTTGTTGAAACCATTTGATACTTATATGTTTTAGAAAGAATTTCTGTAAATTGGGCTGAATTCCATGTTTGGGCCTTGCGCCAAAGCTATTTGGACCCTTAGGGTTTCTTACCATCCTCTCATTATTTTCGATTGAAAATCTATACTCAGTCATGCTTATACTTGTTTACCGCATAACTCAGTTTTATGACTCTATTTTGATGCATATAAATGTTTTGGGCCGAATGCCCTGTTTTACTGAAATGCCCGAGTGGCTTGAGATATTTATGACTGAGTGAGGCCGAGGGCCTGATTTGTGAGGATGAGTGTGGATCGGGGCTGCCCGCCTGCAACATGCTTATGACTGAGTGAGGCCGAGGGCCTGATTTGTGAGGATGAGTGTGGATCGGGGCTGCCCGCCTGCACCATACTTTATTATTATCGCACGTGAGTTGTCCGTGCAGATTATAGCACTTGGGCTGAAGGAGCCCCTCCGGAGTCTGTACACACCCCCAGTGAGCGCAGGTACCTACTGAGTGCGAGTGCCGAGTGCCGAGTGCTGAGTGACTGGGAGGCAAGAGTGATTGTGAGGTATACCCGAGTAGCAAGAGTGATTGTGAGGTATGCCCGAGTGGCAAGAGTGATTGTGAGCATACCCGAGTGGCAAGAGTGATTGTAAGGTATGCCCGAGTGGCACGAGTGATTGTGAGGTTTGCCCGAGGGGCTGTTTATGATTTCATCATTTTTGCTCACCTTTGCATTGAGCCTTTGTTTGAAAAACTATTGGAAAAATGTCTTTAAAATGATTTTTATTAAAACTTGGTTTAAACGAGATATTTGATTTAAATCCTGATTTTTTAAGAGCATGTGGTATTTTACTGAGATTTCCTGATATGAACGTTATATGCTTTATTGCTCGTCACTACTACTCAGTCTTTATTTATTGTTGTTACTTACTGAGTTGGCGTACTCACGTTACTCCCTGCACCTTGTGTGCAGATTCAGGTTTAGCTGGACACGGTAGCGGTTATTGAGTGTTCTGGTTACAGGTTTTCTTGGAGATAGTAAGGTAGCTGTTTGGCTATCGCAGCCCCTGCCCTTCTCCCACTTATCTTCCGTTAGTTGTATTTAGCTATTTTCCAGGCTAAGTTAGCCTTGATATTGTTAGACAGATTATAGTAGCTGCTTATGACTAGTGACATCCCGATGTCGGGCTTTTGTTTTCCGCACTTCTATTTTTCTTTGATTTGAACTCTTTAAATGGAGGTTTTTACCTTGAAATTATCTTTGAAATGAAAATATCGTTTTATTTTGGAAATGAGTCGGCTTTCCTAGTTCCACGATAGGCGCCATCACGACAGAGGGTTAGTTTTGGGTCGTGACAGATACAGTGGTATTCTCAAACAACGAATCTCTTAAAACTCTCCAGAACAATTAGTTCGTTTTACCTCCGGAATATGGAATTCGGCTCAGAAAAATTATAGTACAGTCAAAAAAGAGATTTTGTCTGTAGTACTATGTATTACAAAATTTTAAGATGATTTAATAAATAAAATTTTTTTATTAAGGGTTGATTGTAAATCTGCTAAAGAGATTTTACAAAAAGATGTTAAAAATCTCATTTCAAAATAGATTTTTGCCAGATGGCAAGCACTATTATCTAGTTTTGATTTTCAAATTGATTTTATGAAAGGTGAAGAAAATTCTTTACCTGACTTTCTAACCAGAGAATTCCTACAGGGAAAAAATGAGACCAAATCAGAAGGGTCCCTTCAGGGCCTGACCAAAAGAGAGAAAATAGGTACTCTGCACTTGCAGATTACCACCCACCTTTACCCGTGAGACCACCTATAAACATAATGATAACCCCTCCGAGAGTTCCCACCACAAATAAACCAGCAACAATGACAGTCCTTGGTACTATTCCAAAGATAGAAGGACCATTCCAGCAAACTTCTTCGAAAGCTTCGACAAGCCAAATCGGTAAGATACTAACCAGTTCAGATTATGAAATGAAGACCCCAGAGTCATTCGCACAAGCAGTCAAGCCAGAGACACCATCCAAGAAAGAAGGTAAAAACCCTGTTTCTCAGGAAAAAGAAACATTCGAAATAATTTCCAAAGCACCAATTAAAGTGGTAGCACTAGACAAAGGATATGAAAACTTTGACAAACAAGACTTGATCAGACCCTGCTACACCAACAGAAACTATGTCGAAACCAGTGACCCCCTAAAATCAAGGAGGTATTACGAATTTATTCTTACAGATACAGGATCAGTCACCTTTGAGCATACCCTTAGAGATGACAAAGACCTGACAGTATTAAGTATTCTAGATTTACCATTAACAAAATTATTAACCCTTTTGAATGGGGAATGGATCACTTGCACACCCCGATTGTGCTTTCTGTACAATTTCGACCCCAAACTTATAATTTCAAAGACTACATGGATGCATGGTATAGTTTTATTTACCTACGTCCAAGTTCACATACATGGTTCGTAAAATATAGTGAACAAGTAGCAAAGTCAATCATACCAAGATGGTTCTATGATTGGTGTAAAACATTTGGAGGAACAGAGCAATCAATGCCCGGGAGCTTCCATATTCATTATGAGAGATTCCAGAAAGAACAGGAAATCTCTACTCTACCAGATCACATTAAAATCTGCAAATATTATTTTACAAAAAGGATTTCATTTATAATTAGTTGGACGTTCGAAATTGAACAGATCGAACAGATTCAACATTTAGTTAAAATACCAAAAATCAAAGGATGGGTTCCCGAGTCAAGAGAGATCAAGAAACCCAAACCAGCCAGCAGAAGTGGATCTACCAGTTCACAAGCAGAATTAAAGAAGAGACTTTTGGAAGTCTTCGCAAACATTGATACAACAAGCCCAGTAGAAGTACAGGCTATGTTAGACACAATATCAGCATTCTCCTCAACGGAGAATCAAGACAATGGGGATATGGAGGACTCACAAGGTATAGCCCAAGCCTACCGGGCCTACGCAGAAGAAGAATAGCATCTGAAGACAATAACCCTCCAGACAAAGACAAACGACTCTTAAAAAAAAGAAAGAGTCACTTAACAACGACAACCACAAGAGAACAAAAACAGTACATGCCTCTTCAAAAAAGCAGCAGACGACCTTTCAGTAAAGCAACAGACAGCAAACTGAGATCGTCCATTTAAACGGTTGAGATTAACTCAACAAAAATCTGAAGTCTATATAAGACTTCCACAATTGTAATAGAAGGCATCCGAAAATTTCCCAAGATTTTCCCTATCTTTTCTCTCCCCTCTGTAAAAATGTTCTCATATGTTTGAATAAAAGCTTTTAACAAGTAAGTGTTTCTGTCTTTACTATTTTAATTCTGCATATATTTTATCTATTTTTAGATAAAACGTAAGATCCTCTTAATCTCTTCAAATGTTAGTTAATAAATGGTATACCAAAAATAAAGGTATAATAGAAGCCGTTAGTCTTAGTAGTTCTATACTGTTCATTTCTGCATATGTTTACTGTTCATCTTCTTTAAAGCTTCTGATATTATTCTCTAAGAGTGGGTTACTGTTCTATGTTCATACTGTGAGGGATCCTTGTAGGATGTCGATTAAACCTTATAAAACTGCCGTCAGTTGCCGTCGTCCATAGGCTAGGGTGTGCCGCGAGAGACAGGACACAACAGAACACAGTTAACACGTTTAATCCCCAACCCCTAAGATAAGTTAGGACTTAAGAACTCTACTTTCATAACTTAAGAAAAAGATCAGTAGTGAAGAAGAAGATAAATAGTAGACACTATATAGTCAAGAACATTATAGAACTACTAAGACTATTATTGCATGATAGGATAACAGAGATAGTAGACTTAAGCCTTAAAGATAGTATATTTCTCAAATACTGATAAAACTCTAGAAAAGTTTTTTTTTTAAAAAAAATGAAAAATCATCCTACTTTTAATAGAATAAGATTATTAAATCGAGGTAAATGGAAAATCCTAAAAGGATTAAGAAAAATTAATAAGAAAATTTTCCGTGCTGATTACAATATTCAGATTTATAAAGAACTTGTTTTTATTGAACCAAGAAAACAAAGTTTAGAAGAAATCTCAGAGATAATAAAAACTTTAGTACAAAAATTGTATGATTATAAAAGTAGAAGATTTTATATTTTGCTTAATTTAAAAGCAATAAACATTTGCATTAGAAGGTGCACAACCCTTTTTTAAATAAAATGAGTAATTAAGATAAAAACAAAATTCTGAATGACATAAACCAATCTCTGACAGTAAGGAATATTTCAAAAATAGAAAAAGATTTATAAAATTGGAGTATTCCTAGAGAATCCTATAGTACTATCTACTATACTGGTAAGTTTGATTTTATAAAAAATTATAATATCAAAACTTGCGAATCTACTATTGCCATCAATAACTCGATAGAAACAATCAAGTTATTAGCTGCACAAGATATTCAACAATACAGAAAGAAATTCAATTTTCTTCATATCGGATTGGTGCAAGTGGCAGCCAAACCTTTATATAGATTAGGTTTAGACACCCCTCTCTGTCTCTTACTAAGAGATAACAGACTTCTTAACTTTGATGATTCATTATTAGGAGTTTTGCAAAGTAACCTAGCCCAAGGCCAGGTATACTTTAATTGCTATCCAAACTTTTCAGTTGACATAAATGACCAGAATATTTTGGATACTTTAACTCTTAATATAAAAACTAAAAATATGAACAGCAAAGTTAATATAAGAGAAATAGCTGTAATATATAGAGTTTATTACAGACTAATGACTAATGAAAACAACTTTAGCCCCAAAAGCTAAGATCGAAAGTAATAAAGGAGTTACTATGCTCATGGAAGCAAACCAAGAACATAGTAATACCTTCGTCCCTAGAATGATTCAGTGGGATGAAATTCTTTCGAAAGATGAATGGAGTTTTAACGCCATCACCCAACCAAATTATGAACCTGAGAGTTCATACATTGAACAAGTCATTCAATATCCTTCTGGAGCCATAGACTTAAAGTTCTTAAGTCCAGGTTCAACTAGTGAAGCTTCTTCCAGTAGAAGAATGACCTTTACTAGACCTGCTTCTTCTAAGAAAAACAAGAGTGACGAAGAATTAATTGAAGAAATTGATACAAAACTTAAGGGAGTAGACTTTAATAGAACTGTTCCCAAAGTTATTTATCAAAATAAGCCCTTTGTTACTACTCCAAGAAGCCCAACTGCTGAAACAGTTGATCAATTAACAGTAATCCGAGCTGATGACTTTGAAATTGACTGGAAAAGTCTAGATGCTCAGTGGTTACATCCCAACAACATCATTAATAGAAAATGGTATGTAAACACCTATTCTTTAAAACAAAGATTATCTTTTAAAGATAAATGGATTAAGGATTTAAAAAGAATCAAATGTGATATTGAATTCTTTAAATGGTTTGAAATAACAGGACAGATTCCAAATCAAAAAGAATCTCTTCAAATGTTAGTTAATAAATGGTATACCAAAAACAAAGGTATAATATAAGCCGTTAATCCACCCTTAGAAGAAATTCTAATACCAGTTCAAAGCGAAGTTATCACAGCTTCCCCTTTTAAAAGAGAAAGTGTTCATACTGATAGTGGACCTACTAAAAAAGATATTAATAAAATAATTATGCAAAATAATTATACTAATAATTTATTACATATAGTTTCTAATCAATTAAAGGATACTAATAAATTAGGAATCCCTACAAAATCCATAACAACTTCTAAAATTGAAACACATCCAATAATAAAACTTCCTGAATATTCCAAAGAGAAGTTTCCAGAATTAGAAGAAAAATTCGATTTTTCGGATAAACTTCTAGAACAAATCGAAGAGAGACTTAAAACAAAATTAACAATCTCTAAACCAGAGACAACTGTTAATCAGGCTAGTACCAGTAATAATAATAAAACCATAGAACTTCATAATTTAATAAAACAATTAAGTTCTATTGAAAAAGAATATGCTACTTTAAGAGCAAAAGAAGATTTCCCTGGTAAAAAGGAAAAACTTGAAAATCTAATACAATGTTCCAAAGAAACTTCTGAAGCTATTGGAAAGATAAAAACAGTCTTCACAATCAAATCTATTGATTCTGAAATCAATAGAATTACTAATGATCTAAGACATTCTAATAAAAAGAATTACTATGGAAGAGCATCTTTCCTAGATGTTCAATTTGAAGAAGATATCTATTTAACTAGTTCTAGTCATGAAGGAACTGGAATCACTGAATGGAACATAGATGGATTAGCAGAAAGCCAAATCTATAAAAAATTACATGAGGTAGGTATTGCAGTAACTGCTTATAAAATGAAAAGAGCTTCGGATAGATATGCCGCTACATTAATTATTTCAGGATTCATTGGAATGTTAAAAAATTGGTGGGATAATTATCTATTAGAAGAAAATAGGAATCAAATTCTAGGAGCTACTACAGTTGCAACTGTAATAAAAACTGAATCAGGAATGCAAGTTACATAGCAGGAAGCTAGAGAAGATGCTTCTGTAACCCTAATCTACTGTATTGCTAAACACTTTATTGGAGAACCAAAACTTTTCTAAGACAGGAGTTTAGAACTTCTTAACAATCTTAACTGTCCAAAATTAACAGATTTTAGATGGTATAAAGATATGTTTATAGAAAAGGTAATGATTAGAGAAGACTGCGGTAGTGCTTTCTGGAAAGAAAGATTTATCAGCGGTTTACCAATATTATTTGCCGAAAAGGTAAGAACAAAGATAAAAGATAGATTTAACGGTCAAATCGCTTATGACAATCTTACATATGGTGATCTAATCAGTTTCATCAACGTAACAGGTCTTGACTTATGTACAGACCTAAAACATATAAGTCTTATCAAAAAAGACAGACTCCAATCCAAAACAGAATTAGGAAGCTTCTGTCAAGACTTCGGTTTTAAAACTATTGCTGCTCCATCCAAAAGAGCAAAACAAAATAAAAATCATCTGAAAAATCCAAAAGACACCATAAGCGTAAAGAAAAAAGAGAAGGAACTCCTAAAAAGAGAAGATTCAGAAAACGTTCTAAAAAGGAACATGGTGATAAATGTTGGTCATGTGGTAAGACAGGGCATAGAGCGAATGAATGCTCAGTCACCAACAAGA
This sequence comes from Nicotiana tabacum, assembly GCF_000715075.1. Lineage (NCBI taxonomy): Eukaryota > Viridiplantae > Streptophyta > Magnoliopsida > Solanales > Solanaceae > Nicotiana > Nicotiana tabacum. Next base: position 43,068,442 of record NC_134101.1, read on the forward strand.
AAAAGAAAAAGGTTAATACCTTAAAAATTGATGAAAACATTAAAGAAAAGCTATTTGCTATTCTAGAACAAAATGAAAACAGCACATCATCGTCATCATCAGATGAAAACTATTCTGACAGTGATGATGAAATGATAAACATGGCATATAGCTCAGACAGTAGCAGTAGTTCTAAAGAAGACAACTGTAGCTGCACTGGTGCAATATGTGTGTGCGGACAAAATTCTATTAAAGTCCTTACTAATGACTCTAAAGAAGTCTTATTTGATATCATTAATCACATAGATGATGAAGATATTAAAACAAAATACTTAAAAGAGTTAAAAAATATCATCATTAATCAGAAAGAAAATCATCATAAAATAGAACCCTTTAATATGAAAGAGGTTATGAATAGATTTTCTGTTAAAGATGATAAACCTACTATTCAACATCTCCAAACAGAATTAAAATATGTAAAAGATAAAATAAAAATGGTCAAGCTTAGACTTGACAAAATAGAAATGGAAAATCTTACTAGAGAAGTATTACAAGCAGCTAATAAGAAAGAAACGACTGGTGAATACTTCACAGAAGATGATAATTCAAAAAATGATGAAGAATCAATCAACGGTACAGCAGTGGCAAAGATTACTAAAGTAAGAGCCCATAGTTATCATATTCCTATTACCTTAAAGGTAAAAGACATTACGATAAATAAATTAGCATTATTAGACTCAGGTGCAGATATAAAGTGCATAATGGAAGGAATAATACCAACCAAATACTTTGAAAAAAGTACTACAAAATTATATTCCGCCACAGGTGAAATTAAAGATAGATTATAAACTATCAAAAGCCCACATTTGTAATGATGGAATCTGCTTTATAAATGATTTTGCGGTAACTAGGGATATAAATGAAGAAATTATCCTAGGTATGCCTTTTATAACTCAGATTAAACCATATCATGATAATTTAGAAGCTATTTGTACCACAATATTAGGAAAGAAAATAAAATTCCCTTATCTTAATTCTATCTCCAAAGAGGAAAGTGACTTCCTCAAATCAAAGACTATTTTTAAAATAAACCTGCTTTCAAATCAGGTAAATTATTTAAAAAATGATATAAAAGTTCACAAAATTAAACAAACTTTAAAAACCCCAGGAATGGAGGAAAAGATTAAAAATTTCCAAGAAAAACACGAACTTGAAGTTTGTTCAGAATTACCCAATGCCTTTTGAGAAAGGAAAAAGTATGTAGTCGAACTTCCTTATATTAATGAATTTACTGAACAAGCCATACCCACCAAAGCTAGGCCTATTCAGATGAATCATGAACTCATGGATGTTTGTAAAAATGAAATAAACGATCTCCTTAAAAAGAATATTATTAGACCTTCTAAATCACCTTGAAGCTGTGCAGCTTTTTAGGTTAACAAAAGCGCAGAAAAGGAAATAGGAGCTCCCAGACTTGTTATTAATTATAAACCATTAAACAAGGTTTTACAATGGATTAGGTACCCTATACCTAATAAAAGAGATTTATTAAAAAGAACTTACAAGGATAATATCTATAGCAAATTTGATATGAAGTCAAGATTTTGGCAAATTCAAATTAGAGAAAAAAAATAAATACAAAACTGCCATCAATGTCCCCTTTGGACAATATGAATGGAATGTTATGCCTTTCGGGTTAAAAAATGCCCCATCAGAATTTCAAAACATTATGAATAACATATTTAATCCATACAGTAATATGTCAATTGTTTACATTGATGATGTTTTAATATTTTTGAGGATATAGACTCTCACTTTAAACATTTAAATACGTTCTTTAAAGTTGTAAAACATAATGGATTAGTGGTAAGTGCTAAGAAGATTAAGTTGTTCCAAACAACTATTAGATTCTTAGGACACGATCTATACCAAGGCACTTATAAACCAATCTGTAGAGCCATTGAGTTCTCTTCTAAATTTCCTGATGAAATCTTAGATAAAACACAATTACAAAGGTTCTTAGGAAGCCTTAATTATGTAGCAGACTTCATTCCTGATATTAGAAAAATCTGTGAACCACTATACAGACGTCTCAGAAAGAATCCAGTCCCATGGAGTCAAGAACAAACTGACACTGTCAAAAGAGTCAAATCTATTGTTCAAAAACTTCCTTGTCTAGGTATTCCTAATCCTGAGGCGTTCATGATAGTTGAAATTGAAGCTTCTGATGAAGGATACGGTGGTATTCTCAAACAACGAATCTCTTCAAACTCCCCAGAACAATTAGTTCGTTTTACCTCCGGAATATGGAATTCGGCTCAGAAAAATTATAGTACAGTCAAAAAAGAGATTTTGTCTGTAGTACTATGTATTACAAAATTTCAAGATGATTTAATAAATAAAGAATTTTTATTAAGGGTTGATTGTAAATCTGCGAAAGAGATTTTACAAAAAGATGTTAAAAATCTCATTTCAAAATAGATTTTTGCCAGATGGCAAGCACTATTATCTAGTTTTGATTTTCAAATTGATTTTATGAAAGGTGAAGAAAATTCTTTACCTGACTTTCTAACCAGAGAATTCCTACAGCGAAAAAATGAGACCAAATCAGAAGGGTCCCTTCAGGGCCTCACCAAAAGAGAGAAAATAGGTACTCTGCACTTGCAGATTACTACCCACCTTTACCCGTGAGACCACCTATAAACATAATGGTAACCCCTCCGAGAGTTCCCACCACAAATAAACAAGCAACAATGACAGTACTTGGTACTATTCCAAAGATAGAAGGACCATTCCAGCAAGCTTCTCGAAAGCTTCGACAAGCCAAATCGGTAAGATACTAACCAGTTCAGATTACGAAATGAAGACCCCAGAGTCATTCGCATAAGCAGTCAAGCCAGAGACACCATCCAAGAAAGAAGGTAAAAACCTGTTTCTCAGGAAAAAGAAACATTCGAAATAATTTCCAAAGCACCAATTAAAGTGGTAGCATTAGACAAAGGATATGAAAACTTTGACAAACAAGACTTGATCAGACCCTGCTACACCAACAGAAACTATGTCGAAATCAGTGACCTCCTAAAATCGAGGAGGTATTACAAATTTATTCTTACAGATACAGGATCAGTCACCTTTGAGCATACCCTTAGAGACGACAAAGACCCTGACAGTATTAAGTATTCTATATTTACCATTAACAAAATTATTAGCCCTTTTGAATGGGGAATGGATCACTTGCACGCCCCGATTGTGCTTTCTGTACAATTTCGACCCCAAACTTATAATTTCAAAGGCTACATGGATGCATGGTACAATTTTATTTACCTACGTCCAGGTTCACATACATGGTTCATAAAATATAGCAAACAAGTAGCAAAGTCAGTCATACCAAGATGGTTTTATGACTGGTGGAAAACATTTGGAGGAACAGAGCAATCAATGCCCAGGTGCTTCCATATTCATTATGAGAGATTCCAGAAAGAACAGGAAATCTCTACTCTACCAGATCACATTAAAATCTACAAATATTATTTTGCAAAAAGGATTTCATTTATAATTAGTTGGACGTTCGAAATTGAACAGATCGAACGGATTCAATATTTAGTTAAAATACCAAAAATCAAAGGATGGGTTCCAGAGTCAAGAGAGATCAAGAAACCCAAATCAGCCAGCAGGAGTGGATCTACCAGTTCACCAGCAGAATTAAAGAAGAGACTCTTGAAAATCTTAGCAAACATTGATACAGCAAGCCCAATAGAAGTACAGGCTATGTTAGACACAGTATCAGCATCCTCCTCAACGGAGAATCAAGACAATGGGGATACAGAGGACCCACACAGTATAGCCCAAGCCTACCGGGCCTACGCAGAAGAAGAATAGCATTTGAAGACAATAACTCTCCAGACAAAGACAAATGACTCTTCAAAAAAAATAAAGAGTCACTTAACAACGACAACCACAAGAGAACAAAAACAGTACCTGCCTCTTCAAAAAAGCAGCAGACGACCTTTCAGTAAAGCAACAGACAGCAAACTGAGATCGTCCATTTAGACGGTTGAGATTAACTCAACAAAAATCTGAAGTCTATATAAGACTTCCACAATTGTAATAGAAGGCATCTGAAAATTTCCCAAGATTTTCCCTATCTTTTCTCTCCCCTCTGTAAAAAATGTTCTCTTATGTTTGAATAAAAGCTTTTAACAAGTTAGTGTTTCTGTCTTTACTATTTTAATTCTGCATATATTTTATCTATTTTTAGATAAAATGTAAGATCCTCTTAATCTCTTCAAATGTTAGTTAATAAATGGTATACCAAAAATAAAGGTATAATAGAAGCCATTAGTCTTAGTAGTTCTATACTGTTCATTTCTGCATAGGTTTACTGTTCATCTTCTTTAAAGCTTATGATATTATTCTCTAAGTGTGGGTTACTGTTCTATGTTCATACTGTGAGGGATCCTTGTAGGATGTCGATTAAACCTTATAAAATTGTCGTCAGTTGCCGTCATCCATAGGCTAGGGTGTGCCGCGAGAGACAGGACACAACAGGACACAGTTAACACGTTTAATCCCCAACCCTCAAGATAAATTAGGACTTAAGAACACTACTTTCATAACTTAAGAAAAAGATCAGTAGTGAAAAAGAAGATAAATAGTAGACACTATACAGTCAAGAACATTATAGAACTACTAAGACTATTATTGCATGATAGGATAACAGAGATAGTAGACTTAAGCCTTAAAGATAGTATATTTCTCAAATACTGATAAAACTCTAGAAAAGTTTTTTTTTTAAAAAAAATGAAAAATCATCCTACTTTTAATAGAATAAGATTATTAAATCGAGGTAAATGGAAAATCCTAAAAGGATTAAGAAAAATTAATAAGAAAATTTTCCGTGCTGATTACAATATTCAGATTTATAAAGAACTTGTTTTTATTGAACCAAGAAAACAAAGTTTAGAAGAAATCTCAGAGATAATAAAAACTTTAGTACAAAAATTGTATGATTATAAAAGTAGAAGATTTTATATTTTGCTTAATTTAAAAGCAATAAACATTTGCATTAGAAGGTGCACAACCCTTTTTTAAATAAAATGAGTAATTAAGATAAAAACAAAATTCTGAATGACATAAACCAATCTCTGACAGTAAGGAATATTTCAAAAATAGAAAAAGATTTATAAAATTGGAGTATTCCTAGATAATCCTATAGTACTATCTACTATACTGGTAAGTTTGATTTTATAAAAAATTATAATATCAAAACTTGCGAATCTACTATTGCCATCAATAACTCGATAGAAACAATCAAGTTATTAGCTGCACAAGATATTCAACAATACAGAAAGAAATTCAATTTTCTTCATATCGGATTAGTGCAAGTGGCAGCCAAACCTTTATATAGATTAGGTTTAGACACCCCTCTCTGTCTCTTACTAAGAGATAACAGACTTCTTAACTTTGATGATTCATTATTAGGAGTTTTGCAAAGTAACCTAGCCCAAGGCCAGGTATACTTTAATTGCTATCCAAACTTTTCAGTTGACATAAATGACCAGAATATTTTGGATACTTTAACTCTTAATATAAAAACTAAAAATATGAACAGCAAAGTTAATATAAGAGAAATAGCTGTAATATATAGAGTTTATTACAGACTAATGACTAATGAAAACAACTTTAGCCCCAAAAGCTAAGATCGAAAGTAATAAAGGAGTTACTATGCTCATGGAAGCAAACCAAGAACATAGTAATACCTTCGTCCCTAGAATGATTCAGTGGGATGAAATTCTTTCGAAAGATGAATGGAGTTTTAACGCCATCACCCAACCAAATTATGAACCTGAGAGTTCATACATTGAACAAGTCATTCAATATCCTTCTGGAGCCATAGACTTAAAGTTCTTAAGTCCAGGTTCAACTAGTGAAGCTTCTTCCAGTAGAAGAATGACCTTTACTAGACCTGCTTCTTCTAAGAAAAACAAGAGTGACGAAGAATTAATTGAAGAAATTGATACAAAACTTAAGGGAGTAGACTTTAATAGAACTGTTCCCAAAGTTATTTATCAAAATAAGCCCTTTGTTACTACTCCAAGAAGCCCAACTGCTGAAACAGTTGATCAATTAACAGTAATCCGAGCTGATGACTTTGAAATTGACTGGAAAAGTCTAGAATGCTCAGTGGTTACATCCCAACAACATCATTAATAGAAAATGGTATGTAAACACCTATTCTTTAAAACAAAGATTATCTTTTAAAGATAAATGGATTAAGGATTTAAAAAGAATCAAATGTGATATTGAATTCTTTAAATGGTTTGAAATAACAGGACAGATTCCAAATCAAAAAGAATCTCTTCAAATGTTAGTTAATAAATGGTATACCAAAAACAAAGGTATAATATAAGCCGTTAATCCACCCTTAGAAGAAATTCTAATACCAGTTCAAAGCGAAGTTATCACAGCTTCCCCTTTTAAAAGAGAAAGTGTTCATACTGATAGTGGACCTACTAACAAAGATATTAATAAAATAATTATGCAAAATAATTATACTAATAATTTATTACATATAGTTTCTAATCAATTAAAGGATACTAATAAATTAGGAATCCCTACAAAATCCATAACAACTTCTAAAATTGAAACACATCCAATAATAAAACTTCCTGAATATTCCAAAGAGAAGTTTCCAGAATTAGAAGAAAAATTCGATTTTTCGGATAAACTTCTAGAACAAATCGAAGAGAGACTTAAAACAAAATTAACAATCTCTAAACCAGAGACAACTGTTAATCAGGCTAGTACCAGTAATAATAATAAAACCATAGAACTTCATAATTTAATAAAACAATTAATTTCTATTGAAAAAGAATATGCTACTTTAAGAGCAAAAGAAGATTTCCCTGGTAAAAAGGAAAAACTTGAAAATCTAATACAATGTTCCAAAGAAACTTCTGAAGCTATTGGAAAGATAAAAACAGTCTCCACAATCAAAACTATTGATTCTGAAATCAATAGAATTACTAATGATCCAAGACATTCTAATAAAAAGAATTACTATGGAAGAGCATCTTTCCCAGATGTTCAATTTGAAGAAGATATCTATTTAATTAGTTCTAGTCATGAAGGAACTGGAATTACTGAATGGAACATAGATGGATTAGCTGAAAGCCAAATCTATAAAACATTACATGAAGTAGGTATTGCAGTAACTACTTATAAAATGAATAGAGTTTCGGATAGATATGCCGCTACATTAATTATTTCAGGATTCATTGGAATGTTAAAAAATTGGTGGGATAATTATCTTTCAGAAAAAAATAGGAATCAAATTCTAGGAGCTACTACAGTTGCAACTGTAATAAAAACTGAATCAGGAATGCAAGTTGCAGAGCAGGAAGCTAGAGAAGATGCTTCTGTATTGCTAAAAACTTTATTGGAGAACCAAAACTTTTCCAAGACAGGAGTTTAGAACTTCTTAACAATATTAACTGTCCAAAATTAAAAGATTTTAGATGGCATAAAGATATGTTTATAGAAAAGGTAATGATTAAAGAAGACTACGGTAGTGCTTTCTGGAAAGAAAGATTTATCAGCGGTTTACCAATATTATTTGCCGAAAAGGTAAGAACAAAGATCAAAGATAGATTTAACGGTCAAATCCCTTATGACAATCTTACATATGGTGATCTAATCAGTTTCATCAACGTAACAGGTCTTGACTTATGTACAGACCTAAAACTTAAAAGTCTTATCAAAAAAGACAGACTCCAATCCAAAACAGAATTAGGAAGCTTCTGTCAAGACTTCGGTTTTAAAACTATTGCTGCTCCATCCAAAAGAGCAAAACAACATAAAAAATCATCTGAAAAATCCAAAAGACGCCATAAGCGTAAAGAAAAAAGAGAAGGAACTCCTAAAAAGAGAAGATTCAGAAGACGTTCTAAAAACGAACATGGTGATAAATGTTGGTCATGTGGTAAGACAGGGCATAGAGCGAATGAATGTCCAGTCACCAACAAGAAAAAGAAAAAGGTTAATACCTTAGAAATTGATGAAAACATTAAAGAAAAGCTATTTGCTATTCTAGATAAAATGAAAACAACACATCATCGTCATCATCAGATGAAAACTATTCTGACAGTGACGATGAAATGATAAATATGGCAAATAGCTCAGACAGTAGCAGTAGTTCTAAAGAAGACAACTGTAGCTGCACTGGTGCAATATGTGTGTGCGGACAAAATTCTATTAAAGTCCTTACTAATGACTCTAAAGAAGTCTTATTTGATATCATTAATCACATAGATGATGAAGATATTAAAACAAAATACTTAAAAGAGTTAAAAAATATCATCATTAATCAGAAAGGAAATCATCATAAAATAGAACCCTTTAATATGAAAGAGGTTATGAATAGATTTTCAGTTAAAGATGATAAACCTACTATTCAACATCTCCAAACAGAATTAAAATATGTAAAAGATGAAATAAAAATGGTTAAGCTTAGACTTGACAAAATAGAAATGAAAAATCTTACTAAAGAAGTATTACAAGCAGCTAATAAGAAAGAAACGACTGGTGAATACTTCACCGAAGATGATAATTCAAAAAATGATGAAGAATCAATCAGCGGTACAGCAGTGGCAAAGATTACTAAAGTAAGAGCCCATAGTTATCATATTTCTATTACCTTAAAGGTAAAAGACATTACGATAAATAAATTAGCATTATTAGACTCAGGTGCAGATAGAAACTGCATAACGGAAGGAATAATACCAACCAAAGACTTTAAAAAAAGTACTACAAAATTATATTTCGCCACATGAGAAAAATTAAAGATAGATTATAAACTATCAAAAGCCCACATTTGTAATGATGGAATCTGCTTTATAAATGATTTTGTGGTAACTAGGGATATAAATGAAGAAATTATCCTAGGTATACCTTTTATAACTCAGATTAAACCATATCATGATAATTTAGAAGCTATTTGTACCACAATATTAGGAAAGAAAATAAAATTCCCTTATCTTAATTCTATCTACAAAGAGGAAAGTGACTTCCTCAAATCAAAGACTATTTTTAAAATAAACCTGCTTTCAAATCAGGTAAATTATTTAAAAAATGATATAAAAGTTCACAAAATTGAACAAACTTTAAAAACCCCAGGAATGGAGGAAAAGATTAAAAATTTTCAAGAAAAACTCGAACTTGAAGTTTGTTCAGAATTACCCAATGCCTTTTGGGAAAGAAAAAGGCATGTAGTCGAACTTCCTTATATTAATGAATTTACTGAACAAGCCATACCCACCAAGGCTAGGCCTATTCAGATGAATCATGAACTCATGGAAGTTTGTAAAAATAAAATAAACGATCTCCTTAAAAAGAATATTATTAGACCTTCTAAATCACCTTGAAGCTGTGCAGCTTTTTATGTTAACAAAAGCGCAGAAAAGGAAAGAGGAGCTCCCAGACTTGTTATTAATTATAAACCATTAAACAAGGTTTTACAATGGATTAGGTACCCGATACCTAATAAAAGAGATTTATTAAAAAGAACTTATAAGGCTAATATCTATAGCAAATTTGATATGAAGTCAGGATTTTGGCAAATTCAAATTAGCGAAAAAGATAAATACAAAACTGCCTTCAATGTCCCCTTTGGACAATATGAATGGAACGTTATGCCTTTCGGGTTAAAAAATGCCCCATCAGAATTTCATGAAACGAACATAGATGGATTAGCTGAAAGCCAAATCTATAAAAAATTACATAAAGTAGGTATTGCAGTAACTACTTATAAAATGAAAAGAGCTTCGGATAGATATGCCGCTACATTAATTATTTCAGGATTCAATGGAATGTTAAAAAATTGGTGGGATAATTATCTATCAGAAGAAAATAGGAATCAAATTCTTACCATTAAGAGGATCTTACGTTTTATCTAAAAATAGATAAAATATATGCGGAATTAAAATAGTAAAGACAGAAACACTTATTTGTTAAAAGCTTTTATTCAAACATAAGAGAACATTTTTACAGAGGGGAGAGAAAAGATAGGGAAAATCTTGGAAAATTTTCGGATGCCTTATATTACAATTGTGGAAGTCTTATATAGACTTCAGATTTTTGTTGAGTTAATTTCAACCGTCTAAATGGACGATCTCAGTTTGCTGTCTGTTGCTTTACTGAAAGGTCGTCTGCTGCTTTTTTTAAGAGGCAGGTACTGTTTTTGTTCTCCTGTGGTTGTCGTTGTCAAGTGACTCTTTCTTTTTTTTGAAGAGTCGTTTGTCTTTGTCTGGAGAGTTATTGTCTTCAGATGCTATTCTTCTTCTGCGTAGGCCCGGTAGGCTTGGGCTATACCATGTGGGTCCTCCATGTCCCCATTGTCTTGATTCTCCGTTGAGGAGGATGCTGATACTGTGTCTAACATAGCCTGTACTTCTACTGGGCTTGCTGTATCAATGTTTGCTAAGACTTCCAAGAGTCTCTTCTTTAATTCTGCTTGTGAACTCTTTTTTCTTTACGCTTATGGCATCTTTTGGATTTTTCAGATGATTTTTTATGTTGGTTTGCTCTTTTGGATGGAGCAGCAATAGTTTTAAAACCGAAGTCTTGACAGAAGCTTCCTAATTCTGTTTTGGATTGGAGTCTGTCTTTTTTTATAAGACTTATGATGATTTGCTTTCTGATTAATGATGATATTTTTTAACTCTTTTAAGTATTTTGTTTTAATATCTTCATCATCTATGTGATTAATGATATCAAATAAGACTTCTTTAGAGTCATTAGTAAGGACTTTAATAGAATTTTATCCGCACACACACATATTGCACTAGTGCAGCTAGAGTTGTCTTCTTTAGAACTACTGCTACTGTCTGAGCTATATGCCATGTTTATCATTTCATAGTCACTGTCAGAATAGTTTTAATCTGACCAGACAGTTGAGATTAACTCAACCAAAATCTGAAGTCTATATAAGACTTCCACAATTGTAATAGAAGGCATCCGAAAATTTCCCAAGATTTTCCCTATCTTTTCTCTCCCCTCTATAAAAAATGTTCTCTTATGTTTGAATAAAAGCTTTTAACAAGTAAGTGTTTCTGTCTTTACTATTTTAATTCCGCATATATTTTATCTATTTTTAGATAAAACGTAAGATCTTCTTAATGGAGCAGCAACAGTGCTGCATCAGTCAACAACAATCAGGGGAGAAAGCCCCCATCAGAATGCCGTCATTGCGGCGGGGAACATTGGAACAATCAATGCCCCAATACACAAATCAATGCTCAACAAACTGTTGACGATGATGAGTCAGATCAGGACGACTCATTCGGCGAAGAACAGGTAGGGGCCTTCAACGCATTTGTTGGCTCCATTCATGATACCTTGGCGGGAACTAGTGCTGGCAACCCCAAGAAAAACGCATTCCCAATCGACAAGAAAGGGAAAGGAAAGGCGGATGAGAGGCCTCCCACATCTCAAAAAAGGACCTTAATGTTCGTTGACATGAAAGTAAACGGCAGACCTATTCGGGCATTGATAGACACGGGTGCTAGCCACAACTACCTGGCCTCAACTCAGGTGCAACGCCTCGGTCTAGCAGTGCAAAAATGCAAGGGTCGTGTCAAGGCTATCAACTCTCCATCTCAGCCAGTGAGTGGCATAGCCAAAGAAGTGCCAATGAAGTTTGGCCCATACAAGGGAATATTCGACCTCCGCATAGCTATCGTCGATGACTTCGAACTGATAGTGGGATTGGAATTCCTCAGGAAGACCAACACCATCCCGGTACCATATGCCAACATGCTCCTAATGATGGGAGATAACGGGGCCAAACCCCGCACCATACCGTGCATACCCATCAAGATGGACGCTGGAAACATCACGGACATGTAGTTAAAGGAGGGAACCAACAGACCTGAACCTACGGTTTCGGCTGCCCTCAACATCATCAAACAGACATCACATCATCGGGGTCCAACAGCTCATGTTGCCCCTCATTGTGTGAAGACTTGTCAAGCATTCCCAAAGGACAAGTCGGATCACTCAGCACAAGCGGGACTCTTGGAGCCGCTACCTGTCCCACAGAGACCTTAGGAAAGCATTTCCCTGAATTTCATCACAGGATTACCCAAGGTCGAAAATCATGCAACCATCATGGTGGTAGTAGACCAATTTTCCAAGTATGCTACCTTTATCGCAGCCCCACAGAAATATCGGCAGAAGATACAGCTCGACTCTTCTTCTCTCATGTTGTCAAACATTGCGGTATGCCCAGCAACATCATTAGTGACTGCAACCCACGCTTCACTAGCAAATTTTGGACCCAACTCTTCAGTTGCCTCGGATCCAAATTGAGTTAAAACTCAAGCCATCATCATCAGCAAACATATGATCAAACAGACCGGTTCAATGACATGCTGGAGGAATATCTCTGCCAATTTGCAACCGGGTCACAAACACATTGGGTGAAGCTTCTGGATGCTGCTCAGATGTGTTTCAATTCACAAAAGTGCGCCCATACAAACAAAAGCGCTTTTGAAATTGCCACCTGACAGCAACCGCTACTCCCACAAAATGTGAATGTACCAAACATGCCATCATCTCATCGAGCTGCCAGTTTCTCGACCGAATGGGAACAAACTTTAAAGATAGTGCAGAGCTATCTTGTCAAAGCCCAAGAGAGGGCAACGAGGTATGCTGAACAAAACCTTCGCTTTCCCCAACATCAAGAAGGGGACAAAGTGATGGTAAGAACCCCGAGGCGGAACTTGTTTGCAAAGAGGACCCAAGATCCTTGCCTATTGCAAAACTACATCGGGCCTTTTTCCATTGAAAGGCGCATCGGGAAATCCACATACCAGCTGAACACACCAGCCTGGTGGAAAATCCATCCAGTCTTCCATGTCAACCACCTCCGACCATTTCAGAAATACATGGAAGATCATTCAGAAAGACATCTCACAACACCGAGGGGAACAAACCTCCCAGCCAACATGAGCCTGACCAATCATCATCATCCGACAGGTAAGGCTCCAAGGACGTCGCCAACTCAGGTAGGGGAGAATGTCATGGGCTGCTTTCCATCATCAACCCATGACCCCTTGGATGCGCCCCGTGGTGTCCTAGCAAGCCTCCCAACGCCTAGCGCCACAGTCGGCCCCGTGGTCTCGGCAGCACCAAGTGACAAGCGAGCATGCGCCTCTGTCACCCCACCGATAATCAGTGCCAGCGCCCAGCAGCTGGTGAATGCCATCAGCGCCACGCGCAGACCCAATGCCAAGCACCAGCGCCCCGCCGCTGGCAGATCCAAATAGTGCCACGCGCGCCCACAGCAATGCGAGCGCAGACCCTGATGCTCAAGACAAAGTTGCTGCCATCAGACTTGCTTCCATAGAAGACTAAGTCCTTTTCATTGTAATTATAGAGTATTTTTACTTCATTCATTTTCAGTGTGCTTCTATAGCTTTCTTAGGTCAACTCATGTAACTTTGATTTATTTTTTTTAAGCATTATTAAGGGGGACCAGAGCATTCAAACATTCAAGCATTCAAACAATTCTCTGTACTGGTATCTCTCCCCCCCGACACCGCATTGCATTTTATAATAACTTTCATCATCATCAATACAATCATCAGCTTTCATCATCAATTGTTCATTTTCCGCTGCTCAATTTCTCACGACATTGGTTTTCTCGTACGACACTGACAATCTAGTCTAGCGTACGGTGAGGACCTTGGTTGGTGCATAGCAACCGCACTGACATCGGTTGCTTAGCCTTACGTCGCCCTTCCAAGGAACTTCAGGAAGGCGCCGCATAACAGGCAAGCTTATCATAGATAAGTGCAAAGTGCGATCCGCAGAAGCTAAGCAAGATCAGAAGTTCAGAGAGTTCTCATTTCAATCTCAAAGGAAGTGCGGACCGCACAATTATTGTGCGGCCACAAAATATTAGTTGTGCGACCGCAACTGTATTTGTGCGGTCCGCAGAAGAGCCATGTGCGGCCGCACTCAGAAATATACGGACCGCAGAAAGAGAGAGATGCGGCCGCGGTTCAGAATTGTGCAGCCGCAAAAGTCCAATCCTGCCAAGCTGAAGGAAAGTACGAACCGCACATGGAATTGTGCGGCCGCAGAACCTCCGAAAGGGCAATTTTGTCCGAAAATTCCACCACTGTATAAATAGAATAGTTTCACTTTTTAGGGCAACTTTTGTAACTTTTGACATCAATAGCCATTTACTTTACTTCTTTTAGTAGTTTTAGCTATTTTGAGCTTTTTGAATATTAGTTTTATCATTTTAATCATTAATATATGTTTAATTATCACTTCTTCTTCTTTATCTTCTAATTTAAGCATGAGTAGCTAGACTTTCACTAGGGTTATGACCCAACCCTAGTGTGTGAACTTGATGGTATTTGATTTATTGCTTGTTTATGGTTGGGTGTTGATTATCTAGCTTTGTTCTTGCTTTTAATTGAAGATTTAATGGTTGCAAACATTATTTCCTGCCTAATTGACTTGGTCTCTACTTGAGAAAGAGAGACTTAGTTTAGAAAAACTTGACCAGCAAGGAATTGGGTCAATCGAGAGATTGATAAACCCAATTAAAGGGTTGAATCTAGAGATAGTAAAACCCGACTTGAGCTTATTATCAACTGCTTTGTTCAATACACATTTGGACTCGAGAAAGCCAAATTAGGTAAAATCACTCTCTGACCGAGAGGTATTGAGTGGGTATTTGAGTGTTGATAGCTATAATACACCCCAACCAATAAAACAAGCTTTAAGGCTTACAACCCATTAAGCGAACACCTAGGCGAAGGTCATAGCCCTAGTCCTTTTATATCATTTGAAAAACAACCAAAAATAATTTCATAGTTTAAATTCTTAGTTTGTAATCTTAGTTTCAATTAGACCTAGAAATAACCTAAGTTTGTGGAAGTGCAATTTGAGATAATTCAAGCTCATACACTATAATATATATCCCTAAGACCCATTCATAGCTCCCTGTGGAAAATCGCCCCTGACTCCTTGTTGGGTAATACTATTGCATCGACCATTTTCATATCCTCAAATAGAGGAGTGAAATTGGACGAGATCAATTTTTGGCGCCGTTGCCAGAGAGCTAAAAAACGGTGTTAGCTATATATTTAGGTGTGTTTTTGGAATATCTTCTTTTCCTTCCTTGTTACTAACGTGTGAGTATTATAGGTGCAATCATGGCAAACAACGAGCTCGGAAACATAGCCGTGGGGGGATGTGGACGTTGATGATGATACAATGGATGAGGTCCCTCTTGAAACTCAAGCCAATAGACGAGGCCGACCACCTCAAGACAATGTGCCCGTTCCACCCCCACCTCCACCACGACCGGCTCCACACCGGGTGTTACCAAATGAAGGGTATGCAAGTGCTATAGTCCCACTCCGTATTAGAGTGGGCAACTTTCGAATAACCAATGTGATGCTCACTTTTCTTGAGCAACGAGGGTTTTTCACCGATGCAGCGGGTCAAAATGCATATAAACATTTGAAGGGGTTCGTTGATATGTGTTGGGGGAGCAAACAAACAAATGTCTCCGAGGACGCTTTGAGGCTAAGGTTTTTTACCTTCTCTCTATGGGGTAAAGCCTTATATTGGTTGGAACGTTTGTCAAATCATTCCATTCATACTTGGGATGAACTAGCGGAGAAATTTATTTCAAAGTACTTCTCTCCCGGACATATGGCCATTCTTCGGGATGAAATTCTAGTATTCAAGCAAGATCATAATGAACCACTACAAGAGATATGGGAAAGATATAGGACAATGGTAAAAGAGTGCCCCAACAATGATATGACGGAGAACATGATTCAACAAACTTTCTATCGAGGGATCAATACCACCAACCAATGTATAGTGAATCAACTTGCGGAGGCGTGTGATATTTTGGATGAAATGGCGAATACTTCATCGGCGTGGCAATCTAGAGCCAATGTCCCGCTAGGTTATCCAAATGTGATTCTTCTTCATAAAGAGTTACATGACCATGGGCAAGCAATAGCTACATTGACAACCACCATGAACCAACTGGCAAAGGCTCAACTTCAACAAGTGCAAAACCCGAGGCAAGTCAATGCCATGGAGGGAGTCAATATGATGGTAAACAAGAGAAGACCAATAAGTCCACAAGTGCAACAAAGAATGGGCAATTTTGTGCAAGATGATAGTGGATTTGATCAAGGAGATTCTTACAATGATCAAGATGAAGAGGTCCAATATGTGAATAACTTTAAATGGCAAAGAAACAACTACCAAGGCCCTAGTCAACAACAATGGAGACCTTCAAATAATCAAGGCAATTGGAATTCTAGCAATCAAGGCAATTGGAATAGTGGAAACAATCAAAGCAATTGGAGTGAAAGAAATATTGGCAAAACAATAATAATCAAGGAAATTGGGGAGGCAACAACCAAGGCGGGTGGAACTACAACCAAGGAAATCAGGGGTCGGGTTTTCAAAGGCCCCCGATGTACCAACAACCGAGCAACCCACCTCCTTATCCTTCTCATGATCCTAGTTCCTCCAACAATGAAATGGGTCGTATTGAGAATATGTTCAAGTAAATGATGGAGAAGAATACCGATTCCGATGCCCAACTTGCTTCACACAACATATCAATCCGTAACTTAGAAGTGCAAATGGATCAAATCTCTCAAGCTTTAAATTCTTGTCCTAAAGAGGCACTACCAAGTGATACGGTAGTGAACCCGAAGTGTGGGAACACTATGGGGTATGCCATGGCCATTACTACAAGAAGTGGAAAAGGTGGAAATGCACCTACCTCAATCCAAAGGCAACTTGTGGATTATGAGCAAGTGGTAGAAGAAGAGGAGATCCCGAACAATGTAGTGCAAGCAAATAATAAAGTGCGGATTGATATTGTTGACACAGTGGAAGAGACTCAAGAGGATGTGAACCCGTCTAGGGATCATGTGATTGACATACCAAAAATGATAGTGCAAAAATCTATGGCACCATTGCCTAAGCCACCTCCTCCCTATCCTCAAAGTCTTGCCAAGAAAAATGGTGAGAATCAATTCAAGAAGTTCATTGATATGATGAAGAGTCTCTCTATAAATGTGCCATTAGTTGAAGCTATGGAGCAAATGCCCGGATATGCTAAGTTTATGAAAGACTTGGTGACAAAGAAGAGATCAATGAATTTTGAAACTATCAAAGTCATTCACCAAGTGAGTGCATTTGTGCATTCGATGGATCCAAAGTTGAAAGATCCCGGTGCTTTCACAATTCCTTGTACTATTGGAAGTGCCGAATTTACAAAAGCTCTTTGTGACCTTGGGGCAAGTATCAACTTGATGCCCTATTCGGTTTTCAAAATATTGGGAATTGGGCAACCAAGACCCACATCTATGAGATTACAAATGACCGACCGTACAATGAATCGACCATTAGGGGTGATTGAGGATGTATTGGTTCGGGTTGACAAGTTCATTCTCCCAGCGGATTTTGTGATTCTTGATTGTGAAGTGGACTATGAGGTGCCTATTATTCTTGGTAGACCTTTCCTTGCTACGGGAAAGGCTCTTGTTGATGTGGAAGCCGGTGAACTCACTTTCCGGGTGGGTGATAAAAAGGCGGTGTTCCACGTGTGCAAATCTATGAGGCAACCGAATAGAAATGAAGTGTGTTCGTTCGTGGACTTGGTGATCGATGTGATTATTGATGATACAAGTGCCATGATTAATGTGGGTCATGTTGGAGGACATTTTGCTAAATTTTGATGATGAGGAAATGGATGGCTTCATGGAATGTGTAAATTCTTTTTAAGGGATGGGGTCATACAATTATGCACCTCAAAAACTTTCCTTGGAACTTGAAAATAGAAAAACTCCTCCTATAAAGCCTTCAATTGAAGAGCCTTCTATCTTGGAGTTGAAGCCATTGCCTCTACATCTCAGGTATGAATTCCTTGGCCCTTGGTCTACTTTACCGATTATTCTTTTCTCTTGTTTGATTAATGTGCAGGTTGACTCTACATTGGTAGTGCTCCACAAGAGGAAGAAAGCTATTGGGTGGACTTTGGCGGATATTCGAGGAATAAATCCCGCATTTTTCATGCACAAGATTAACTTGGAGGAGGATTCCAAACCCTTCATTGAACATAAAAGAAGACTCAACGAAGCCATGCAAGACGTGGTAAAAAAGGAGATCATAAAGTGGTTAGATGTTGGGGTTGTCTACCCCATTTCTGACAGTTCGTGGACTTCTCTAGTGCAATGTATTCCGAAGAAGGGGGACATAACTGTGGTCGCCAATGATAAGAACGAGTTGATTCCAGCAAGAACGGTGACCGGGTGGAGAGTGTGTATGGACTATCGGAAGCTAAACAAAGTCACAAGGAAAGACCATTTCCCACTACCCTTTTTTGACCAAATGCTTGATAGGTTGGCCGGTCGGGCGTTCTATTGCTTTCTAGATGGATATTCGGGCTACAATTAATTCCTTTTTGCCCCAGAAGATCAAGAGAAAACAACATTCACTTGTCCCTATGGCACTTTCACTTTCAAGCGGATGCCATTTGGCTTATGCAATGCACCGACAACTTTTCAACGGTGTATGATGTCGATCTTTACGGATATGGTAGAGGAATACCTTGAAGTCTTCATGGATGACTTTTCGGTAGTCGGGGATTCCTTTGATGATTGCTTGGCAAATTTGGATAAGGTTTTGGCAAGGTATGAAGAAACAAACTTGGTGTTGAATTGGGAGAAATTCTATTTCATGGTCGAGGAGTGTATTGTCCTTGGCCAAAAAATTTCAAAGAAGGGAATAGAGGTCGATAAGGAGATAATAGAGGTGATTTCTAAACTTCCACCTCCGACATCTGTGAAGGGCATGAGAAGTTTTTTGGGTCACGCGGGGTTCTACCAGCGTTTCATAAAGGATTTTTCCAAGGTGGTGAACCCCTTGTGCAAGATTTTGGAGAAAGAAGCTAAATTTTACTTCAATGATGATTTCATGAGAGCATTTGAATTGCTCAAGTTCAAGTTGACAACTACTCCCATTATCACCGCCTCGAATTGGAGCATTCCTTGAGCTCATGTGTGATGCTAGTGATGTGGTGGTTGGAGCAGTTTTGAGGCAACGTATCAACAAGATATTTCATCTGGTCTACTATGATAGTAAGACAATGAATGATGCACAAGTCAATTACACTGTGACCAAAAAAGAGCTCCATGCCATTGTGTTTGCTATTGAGAAGTTCCGCCCGTACTTGATGGGTGCAAAAGTGATTGTCCATACGGATCATGCGACACTACGTTACCTTATGAGCAAGAAAGATTCCAAAGCCCGGTTGATGAGATGGGTGCTTTTGTTGCAAGATTTTGACATAGACATCCAAGACCGAAAAGGAAGTGAAAACCAAGTGGCGGACCACTTGTCTCATTTGGAGGAGGAGGGGAGGCCGCATGATGGCCTTGAAATCAATGACTCCTTCCCCGATGAGCAACTCTTAGACATTTCAATGAAAGAGGTGCCATGGTTCGCGGATCTAGCAAATTTTCTTGTGAGTGGTATCATCTCGGATGAGTTCTCTTCAAACCAAAGAAAGAAGCTCAAATGAGATTGTCAAAACTATTATTGGGATGAACTGTATCTTTTCCGAATTTGTATGGATGGAGTGATTAGAAGATGCATACTGGAGGAGGAACAAGTTGAAATTCTTGGGGCTTGTCATTCTTCGTCGTATGGGGGTCACCATGGTGGAGCAAGAACGACGACTAAAGTGCTAAGTTGCGGTTTCTATTGGCCCACTCTTTACAAGGATGCAAGTGATCTAGTCAAGCGTTGTGATGAATGTCAAAGGGCAGGTGGAATCTCAAAGAAAAATGAAATGCCCCTCACCACCATTTTGGATATTGATATTTTCGATGTGTGGTGTATTGACTTCATGGGACCTTTTGTGAGTTCTTGTGGAAACACCTACATCTTGGTCGCAGTTGATTATGTGTCTAAATGGGTTGAGGCCATTTCTCTACCAACAATGAGTGTGGTGGCATTTTTGAAAAAGAACATCTTCACAAGATTTGGTACTCCGCGGGCTATCATAAGCGATGAGGGTCGCATTTTTGTAACAAAGCTTTTGACACCTTGCTTAGCAAGTATGGTGTCACTCATAAAGTTACGACTCCCTATCACCCTCAAGCAAGCGGTCAAGTGAAAGTCTCCAACCGGGAGATAAAGTGTATTTTGTCCAAAACAGTGAATGCTAATCAGATGGATTGGTCAAAGAAGCTTGATGATGCATTATAGGCTTATCAGACCACTTTCAAAACTCCTATTGGTATGTCTCCATACCGGTTGGTGTTTTTCAAAGCTTGTCATCTTCCGGTGGAACTTGAGTACAAGGCCATGTGGGCTTTAAAGAAGTTAAATCTTGATTAGGATGCAACTGCTACCCTGCAGGTTGCACAATTGAATGAATTATATGAATTATGGTACCATTCATATGCAAGTTCATCCTTGTACGAAGAAAGAATGAAGTACCTTCATGACAAATACATCTAAAACAGGGAATTCAAGGTGGGTGATCTTGTTTTGTTGTTCAACTCACGATTGAATATGTTTCCCGGAAAGTTGAAATCCAAATGGAGTGGTCCCTTTGAAATTATAGGTGTGACACATTTTGGTGCATTGAACTTGAAGAACAAAAATGATGATGTATTCTGAGTCAATTGTCACCAGGTGAAGCATTATTTGGGACAAGCTGATGATAGACATATGGTGGCAGTGATTCATTTGAAGTGAGGGTAATCTGCGTCGTGCCGCGACGTTAAATCGGGCACTTCTTGGGAGGAATGATTCTTTTTCTTGTTCATTTTCTTCTTCTTTAGATAGGTCTTATTTTGTGCTAACTGATTTTGAAGTGTGTTGTAGGAATGATTGTGCTTTACAGGGACTGTGCTCAGGAAAATTGGCTAAGTATGAAAAAAGTGTGGACCGCACAATTTTGAACGTCACAACAGAAAGGGATCTGCGGCCACACAATTCTTGTGCGGACCGCACAACTTGAGATGAAAAACTGCACACACTCTGAAGTTTGTTTGTCAAAGAAATGGCCATTGTGCGGCCGCACAAGGAAATCTGTGGTCCGCAGATCAACAAAGGGTAAATGCACATCAGGTAAAAGAGTGCGGACCGCATAAGAAATTCTGCGGCTGCACTCGTCTCTTGAACTTTTGGTATAAATAGTAGGCTGCACTCTACTGTTGAAACTTTACAAACTCTGAGAAATTAAAACAAAGGCAAAAATAGTGCACTCAACTGATTCACTCATCTGACACTTAATTCAACACCTTTGATCCTTCCTTAACACCACTTCATCACTGGTATGTTCAAATCATCTCTAGAATTTTTCAATTTTCTTAATTTAGTTCATAATTTGCTAGTTATTTTTAGACCATCTGTCAAATTCATATCCATGTGGGTTGTAGATTGTGTTGGGTAAAATCTTAGTTGCTATTAGGGGGAATGGGTAATTAGTTTATCATGTTTAATTGCTTCTACCATATCCAATTTGTGCATAAAAATTAAAACCCTAAAGGACTGTGCCCGATTTGATTTTGAAATCTGCGTCCGCACAAGGAACTGTGCGGTCCGCAGAATTGCATGCTTAGGGCATTTGGTTAGGCAAAAGTGCGGAACGCACTTGAAATTGTGCGGTCCGCAGAAATTCAATCGCGGCCGCAAAAAAGTGTGTGCGGCCGCTGATCGGGGCACTCTCTGTCTTCAGAGAGTTTCCAGTTTTATGGACTTCACTGTGCGGCCGCACTCAAAAATGTGCGGTCGCACTAAAAATTGTGCAGACTGCAGTTTCATCTCTACGGCCGTGCTTTCAAATTGTGCGGTCCGCACAACCAGACCTGCTGCCGCACTTGTAATTGTGCGGACCGCACTTCCCCACCCTGCAACATATTTTGTTTTGAAAATTTTCTGCTTACCTGCACTTGAACTAGAACTGACTCTTACTGCTGTTTTGTGAATAATATGGTTAGATCACGTGGTCGTGGTGATACATCAAAGGAGGGGTAAACCTTCCAGAGGCAGAGGCAAAAGCACTTTACCCCTCTCCCTCCAAAAAGTAATCAATAAGAAAACCACAGCAGGCCGAGGTATACAGTCGGAGCCTTCCGAATCAAGTTCATATGCCCCGTCTAGGGAAGCATCGGAGGGCAATTCAGTGCAAGAGCAGCTTGCTGTGCAATCACAACCACAACGGCCTCAGGACAGATATCGACTGAAAAATGAGCCTACCTCTTCTGAGAGTACTTCTGAGGGGTCGGAAGGGAACAATCAAGCTTTGGAGCCTTCTTCTACACATGCCTCCGATGCACCAGCTACTACAGTAGATGTGGATGATATCATAAATAATAGCCGAGGGGGTGATACCAGAGTTACCGACCTTGAGAGGTCGAAGAAGAAAGAAATCTGGGAAGATAGGTTCATCAGTCTAACTGCATTCAATAGGTTTCGAGAGTGGTGGCCGTCGAGATCGCTCACTCTTGAGCGTCAGTCTTGTTCATAGACCTTGACAAATACAACCCAGCAGTGCTGAGGTAGTTGAGAGAGAGGAAGGGGTGGATGTGGTTCACTCACGATGTGGTAGATTCCAATGAGTACTTGGTCCGAGAATTTTACGCCAATGTGGCGCACATAAAGAAGGGGACCAAAGTGACGAAAGTGAGAAATCTGAAAGTGAGGTTTGACCAAAGCACCCTGAACACATACTTACGGTTGTAGGATGTGGAGCCGGTGCAATATTTAGAAAAGCTGGCTATGGGCGATGCAACTCGCCCATGGCTAGCTAAGCTTCTGGCAACTCCTGGACCACCACCACCATGGATCACAACAGGGGTTCCAATTCAGTGGAACGCTCTGAATTTTGAGGCAAAGGGATGGAAGACGTTTGTGTGTAGTAGAATAGACCCATGCCAGAATGAAACAAATCTACCAATCCCGCGAGCAGTGCTAGTCGCCTCGATCATGGCCGGGTACCCAATCAATGTGGGTGTGGTGATGTCGGTCAACATGTCTTTGGTTAGAAGACAAAGTGACAGCTCCTACCCCTATCCCAACACTATCATGGAGTACCTTACAGATGAGGGGGTGGAGCCAAAGAGTTTTGACACAAAGGCTCGGGCAAAGAAGCCGTTCACTTGGTACTCTCTGAAGGACCCGAGTAACCCGAAGAATAAGGATCAGCCGACTACTACTGTGGGCCAGTCTGATGAGCCTTCTCTGGTAGCAGCAAAGTCAGCAGACATGGATCCTACTACAATAGTGCCTTTTACTAATACATCTACAGTGCCTCCACCCCCTTCTTCAGGTCCTTCAGCATCAGTTCCCTCCACTTCGACTTTGAGGCTAGTGCCTATGCCAACTCATCTACTATCTATGCTGCGAGTCTCCTAAACACTGGCGAGCCTCAACAACTGGATGCAGACAACCACAATAAAGATGACTGACATATCCAGTGTTGTTGCAGCACAATCATCCATCCCGGCATCCCAGATTCCTTCGACAGTGGAGGACACATTGAAGAAGATCTTAGAGAACCAGACCACCATCATGAACACCCTGGTGGCATATGGAATAGTGAATGAGGAGCTTGGGAAGCAGCTAAAGAAAATGAAGAAATCCCAGGAATCCAAGAAATCAGTTGACAGACTGATGATAGAGGTGACCAAGATAGCTGCAGCTGGTGACCTTCCATTTGATATGCTGATGGGGACAGATCCAGCAACACCAGTAGATCCAGCCGCACCAGTGGCACCATCTGGCCAGTCTGAGGAACCCGACCTGGCTGCCGACACTGCTGAGGCGGTACGACAGATGTTCACCAACCCAGCTACTCCCAGAGATATGGACACAGAGATATCCAAGGACACATAGGGAGTCCTCTTTACTCTTACCTTTCCTTATTCTTATTTTGTTAAGCATTGGGGACAATGCTTATTTTTATTCGGGGGGTGGAGTCTATTTGATAGTTGGATAATTTGACATTTGGTTTATAATAACTGATAACATTTCTCTTTTTCTTTTTATTATATATAGATTCTTCTCTCTCTCTCTCTCTCTCTCTCTCTCTCTCTCTCTCTCTCTCTCTCTATTGATGTATATATTCTCTCTTTTCCTCTCTCATTATGTATATTCATTTATGCTTTTAGTAACTTGCCTTGTAGCTTCTTTATTTTATTTTCTTATTAGTCAATGTTTAATTCAATAGCTTCTTGTTTAGTCTAATAGCTTCTTTTTATGTTTTAGTGGTCAATAAGCCTTTGGTTTTCTTAATGCCACAGTTCTTTCTAAAGGTAGTTTTTGTGTGAACCAGGTTATTCTTCCCAACGATGGATGGCATGACAACTTTCTTAAGGGATTGAGTCCGTTTTTGGTGTTTAGGTAAGAATAGTAGTAATAATGAATAAAAAGACCTAATTGAGTCAGAATCGAAGTGTCAAGCATGCTTCACTTAGTAACAACACACTTAACTACGTACTTATGATTAAAAATAAGTTCTTGGAAATAAATAGCTCTAGTTAGTGACCTTTTGACTCTTGTGTTGACTTAAGCAATCATCGAGTGGTTTAGTCGAACAATTAGTGATTTTCAATCTTGAATATGGTTATTGTGGGCCCTCGACTCTATCCTCTTTAACAATCCAGCTGTGAGAGGTGAGATGTTTTTTTGTTGCAAGTCTAAGTACCCGTGCGAATAGTCTAGAACTTGGACCAAATGCATTTCTAGGCGAAATTTTAAGTTTTGCTTCGCTTGAGAAGTGATTGTAGGCTCTCCTTGACCCGCTTGAAATTTTCCATAGCCCGCCAATGTTGTTATCCCTAGTCAGCCCATTTGAGCCTAAAACCTTTATCATTTGATCACCATGTTACAAGCCTTTACCCGTTCTGTCGTGACCCTCTCTTGGCATCCGAGCTTTCCTTAACATTATTGTGAAACAATTGGCTAAAACGTAAGTTTGAGGGAGAGACGAGGAGTTTGAAAAAGGTATCAAGGCACAAAAGAGAAAAGGAATGAAGAAAAGGAAAGTCAAGAAAAAGAAAAAAAGAACAAAAAATGCAAAAAGAAAGTGAATAAGTTGAAGAGTCGAAGGGATTCAAAGAAATAGTAATGGTATAAAGCATGGAGAAAGTAAAGAAGGAGAAAATGAATATCATGACCAAGAAAGAGTGATGTTAAGTCTCTCTAGTTCCCCTAAGGAAAAAGAAAATGCCTCAAAGAGTAGGCAAAGCATGAGCCGAAAAGACAAAATGAAGTGCTTAAGGAAAGATGAACCCGTTCTATTCCAACATATCCAACCTTAGTCCAAAAGCCTTCTTTATATTCCGAAAAGGCCCTACATGATTTCAAGCCGAGTGAACTTACATTAGTGGTGATCTACATGAGGGGCAAGCATATGGTACTTAGAGCCATACTTATGACATTCTTTTGAGAGAGATGAGCGAACTTTTCACAAATCTTTGAATTGAGTGCTACATTCTTAAGTGAGATATGCTAACGGAAAGTAGAGGAGGAGGAGTTTGGGATCCACAATGACCTAAATGAAAGAGCGAGCTTCCTTGATGAATAAAGTTAATTCTTGATGCTCAAGTGTCACATTAGAACTATTTGTGCTTAAAAATTCAAATCATTGTCTTATTGATAATTCATAAGTGTTGTGGGTAATCGTTGGTCCCAATGGATGTGTAATTAATGCATCTTAGATTAGCTGGAATAAATCTTAACTTGTGGAGGTGGAATTTACCTTATTTACTTGAGGACAAGAAAAAGCTTAAGTTTGGGGGAGTTGATAAGTGGGGATTTTGACTACTTATTAGCTCCTTTTAGCTTTTGTTTTAATCCAAAAATGTTTAATTGTGTTCCCGAAAATTGATAAAATATGCTTAATTGCAGGAGTATTGAAAAATGAGCCACTAAGATGAAATTCAACTCAAAAAGGATCGATCTCAACTCAAGAACAAAAACAGGCACATAAGCTCAAAGTGCGGACCGTAGAATTTCATCTGCGGCCGCAGATTGTAAAGGCAAGCTTATCAGAGACAAGTGCAAATTGCGGTCCGCACATGAAATGTGCGGCCGCAGAAGCTAAGCAAGATCACAAGTTCAGAGAGTTCTCATTTTAAGCTCAAAGGAAGTGCGGACCGCACAATTATTGTGCGGCCATAGAAGATCAGTTGTGCGGCCGCAACTGTATTTGTGCGGTCCGCAGAAGAGCCATGTGTGGCCGCACTCAGAAATGTGCTGACCGCACAAAGAGAGATGCGGCCGCGGTTCAGAATTGTGCGGCCGCAAAAGTCCAATCCTGCCAAGTTGAAGAAAAGTGCGGACCGCACATGGAATTGTGCGGCTGCAGAACCTCCGAAAGGGCAATTTTTTCCAAAAATTCCAGCACTATATAAATAGAATAGTTTCACTTTTTTAGGGCAACTTTTGTAACTTTTGACATCACCACCCGTTTACTTTGCTTCTTTTAGTAGTTTTAGCTATTTTGAGATTTTTGAATATTAGTTTTATCATTTTAATCATTAATATGGGTTTAATTATCACTTTGTCTTCTTTTTCTTCTAATTTAAGCATGAGTAGCTAGACTTTCACTAGGGTTGTGACCCAACCCTAGCGTGTGAACTTGATGGGTGTTTGATTTATTGGTTGTTTATGGTTGGGTGTTGATTATCTAGCCTTGTTCTTGCTTTTAATTGAAGATTTAATGGTTGCAAATATTATTTCATGCCTAATTGACTTGGTCTCTACTTGAGAAAGAGAGACCTAGTCTAAAAAAATTTGGCTAGTAAGGAATTAGGTCAATCGAGAGATTGATAAACCCAATTAAAGGGTTGAATCTAGAGATAGTAAAACCCGACTTGAGCTTATTATCAACTGCTTTGTTCAATACCCATTTGGACTCGAGAAAGCCAAATTGGGCAAAATCACTCTCTGACCTAGAGATATTGAGTGGGTATTTGAGTGTTGATAGCTATAATATACCCCGAACAATAAAATAAGCTTTAAGGATTACAACCCATTAAGGAACACGTAGGCGAAGATCATAGCCCTATGCCTTTTATATCATTTGAAAAACAACCAAAAATAATTTTATAGTTTAAATTCTTAGTTTGTAATCTTAGTTTAAATTAGACCTAGAAACAACCCAAGTTTGTGAAAGTGCAATTTGAGATAATTCAAGCCCATACACTATATTATATATCCCTAAGACCCATTCATAGCTCCCTGTGGAAAATCGACCCCGACTCCTTGTTGGGTATTACTATTGCATCGACCATTTTCATATCCTCAAATAGAGGAGTGAAATTAGACGAGATCAGCTTCCCTTCCAGCGTAATCTACCATCAACACCTCTGTGCATTTTCCTGATGTTACCCCGGTTGTTACTCCCATGGCTATTTCTCATACAGAGGCCAAACCTTCTAGCAGCTGGAGGGAGATGAAAGGAGTCGTAATTGAGGTCCCTGAAGATGGGAACTTACTGAGGAAATCTGGTCAAGCACGTGTGGTTGAAGCCACCAATTTTTTTAATTTTTTTCCGCAAATAGACCACTAGGCATGTTGCCTAGTAGTTTTATATATTAATAATAAATAGAAAAACAACAAAGGAAGAGTACAAGTAAGGGGGACAAAAGCTATAGTATTCTTGCCGCTATGCCGTTGCTATATAATTATCCATCTGCGCCTCCAATGCCCTTTGACGTAGCCTCAATAGGCTGCTGGCGTAGTCTCACGATGGCGAATGATCTCATAGCTGTATGGATATTTTCCAAAGGCGTAGGACATGAGCAAGCACATACTGCGCCAAACCTTACCTAACAATTCCTACCAAGGAATTAATAACCTCAGCTACTAGCCAGAATGTAAAAAATATGAAGCAGAACGAACTAAGAACTGTATGATCATCATAGAGTTTATAACAT
This sequence comes from Nicotiana tabacum, assembly GCF_000715075.1. Lineage (NCBI taxonomy): Eukaryota > Viridiplantae > Streptophyta > Magnoliopsida > Solanales > Solanaceae > Nicotiana > Nicotiana tabacum. The sequence goes on from NC_134101.1 coordinate 43,096,437, forward strand.
ACTCTATGATAATATTACATATGATTATGCTTATAAAATGGTAAAATAAAATAAGGTAAATAATTGATTGTTGCCCCTCTTTTTTCAACCATGTGCACTCTTCAATTTGTAGGTTTTTGGCTTCTTCTTCTTCTACTATCTTCAAATATTGTTCAAACTTTATCATTTTTTCTTTGATCTAATGGATCTTTGAAGCCAACGATTGGCCCCGTGGAGAAGAAGAAATTAGAAAGCCACAGCTCACTAACTTTAATGAACGACATCGTTCATTCTTCTTTGAAGGTACAAGCTTATATTTCTGTTATTCTTTTTTTCACATTCATAACTCCTCCTCCTTTACCTTTTTGCAGATTAATTTGATTGGTACCGAGCTTATGAAAAGAGTTTCTCAAGCGGACCAGCAAGTTATGGAATTGCGCACCGAGGCTGATAATTGGAAGGAACAATTCGAAGGTCTTCAACTGGAAAAGGAAGTTCTTGCAGAAGAGAAGAACGCTTTGGAGCGTCAAATGAGGATGGTTTCTGCCGAGTTAGCAATTAAAAAAGCCTCTTCCAGTCAGGTTGGGAATGACAAGGATATACTGGAATCCTCTTTTACTGAACAACTTTCCAAGGCAACTGAAGAGATAAGGAGTTTGAAAGCACTCCTTAATCAAAAAGAGGTTTACACGGGAGAATTGGTTCAGACGCTTATCCAAGCTCAGGAAGATCTTCGCGCCTCTGCAGATAAAATTCAATTCTTGAAAAGTTCTTTCGCTCCTTTGAAGACAACCTTTGATGCCTCCAAAGCAGAAAAAGAAGAGTTGAGAGCTGAGGTTGATCAGTGGGAGAAGGATTATGAGGCTCTCGAGGATAAGCTATCGTTGGATGTGAGCTAGGCCTTTTTGAACACTCTCCTCGAGACTCTAATTGAAGCTAACTAGGAGGGTTTTGACCTTAATGCTGAGATTGCTAAGGCTAAAGAAGCAATCGATAAAATTCAGCAATGGCAAAGCTTTTCCTCACCCGAAGATGAAGGTTCCAAGGGTGATGGGGATGGACTTGTTCCTGCTAGAGCTGATGTTCAAGCCTCTTCTGCTTAAGTTAATCCTTCTTCTCCCGTAATTGATACTCCCGTTGATGATGCTCCTTAGTTTTCCCCTTTCTCCTATTTTTTGTCAGCTTTTATTTGGGACTTCCGTATGTTGTTTTTTTCCCTTAGCTTAATTTTGGAATTTAATGACAAATTAGCACCTTTTTGTTTCTATAAATGTTTCGGTTGCTTTTGCCACATATTATGCTCTTTGATTTTTTGATGTTTGAGCTTTTTCTTTCATTTAAAAATGCCTTAACAATCCGTGACTTTGATAAACACGGGTTTTTATAAAAGAGGACCCTTTTATGTTAACGACACTGATAAAGATGATGTCTCATCTTCATATTGGTGCAAATATATGAAACATGAAGTAGACATGAAAAAAGAAATAATTTGAGGAAGTTTATGTTTTGAACTTTCAAATAAATTTCGTACATTATTTTCATGATCACTCGTACAACACTTTCATAACTGCTTTTATTGTAGCAGATTTAAAAATACAAAATTGGTTCTATTGTCCCGTGTCTAAATTTTGGCCTTAACCTAAAACTCGTAGGAACATGTAATATATTGCATCCTTTTCGCGAGTTCACATTCCTTTGAAAAATTCAAGAGGTTTCTTTCTTCAAGGTTTTTGATTCAGGCTAAACTGAAGTATGTCTTTTAGCGACTTTTGCTTTCTTCTACATGCATAGTCCTCCCCCCCCCCTCCAGTGTTGTAGCCTTGAAGTATGAAATCTCGAATATTGGATTACTCCTTCCTTTTGGTCCATTCCCTGAAAAGAAATATACGAACGAGACTCGGAGATATTTATTTAGATGATGACTACATAACCCTTTTTCCATCAGAAAGGTTGCAACCTAGACCAGGAATAATTCAGTATTCCGCGTGCCTTTCGGGTCTAATATCATCATTTGGTACGGGCTAGCTTTTTGTCTATCATCTAAAATAGTTAGTAAAATTTAAAAGAACAAACAAAATTGAACTTGCGTGATACCTGACCATGGGTACTTTCCTCGTCTAGAAGTAGTACTTCTTCAAGTGAACTGCATTCCAGTTTGATGGTAGTACCTTGCCATCCACGGTTTCCAACTCGTATGCTCCCTTTCCAGCGATACCTTGAACCCTATAATGGCCTTCCCAATTTGAACTCAACTTTCCCTCGTTGGCCGCCTTTGTCGATCGGAACACCTTTTTGAGGATGAAGTCCCCACTATTTAAGTATCTCAAATTAGCTTTCCTGTTGTAATATCGCTCAATCATTTGTTTTTGAGACGCCATTCGAATTAATGATGCTTCTCTCCTTTTTTCTAATAGATCCAAATTTACTCGCATCTCCTCCTCAGTAAGATGTGTGTATCTCGTACTTGGTTCACCTATCTTTACCGGAATTAATGCTTCTGCACCATAAACAAGCGAAAATGGAGTCTCACCCATACTTATTTTTGTTTTTGTTCGATAGGCCCAAAACACCCTCGGTAACACTTCTGGCCATTTGCCTTTTGATTCTTCTAATCTCTTCTTCAAGTTATTAATGATAACTTTGTTTGTCGGCTCATCTTGTCCATTAGCTGCAGGGTGGTAAGGTGCGGACGTAATCCGTTTGATCTACCAACTTTGAAATAATTATGTGATTTTAGTACCTATGAACTGCGAGCCATTGTCACACACGATTTCCTTTGGAACTCCAAATCGACAGATAATGTTTCTCCAAATAAAATCCTTGACTTCTTTTTCTCGAACCTGTTTGAATGTACCTGCTTCTATCCATTTTGAAAAATAATCTGTTAAAACTAATAGAAACCGTACTTATCCCTTAGCTTGAGGCAACATGCCTACAATATCCATGCCCCACTTCATGAAAGGCCATGGTGAAATAACTGAATGTAACAGTTTTGCTCGACGGTGCATGTTATTGGCATATCGTTGATATTTATCGCACTTGGCAACAAAGCTTTCTGCTTTTCTTCCATTTTTGGCCAATAATACCCTGCTCTCATTAATGTCTTTATCAATTATCTTCCCCCCGCGTGATTTTCGCAGTGCCCCTCATGTACTTCTCTCATCACATACTGCGTTTGCGATGGGCCGAGGCACCATGCTAAAGGTCAGCCAAATATATTTCGATATAGATTTCCACGAATTAACCAATACCATGCGGCTTTTTGGCAAAGCAATTGTGACTTCTTCTTGTCCTCGGGCAAGATTTCATACTGCAAAAAGTTCACAAATTCGTTCCTCCAATCCCAAGTTAGATTATTAAAATTTACCTCGCTCTTGTCTTGGTCAAGTGCCGAATGAAACAAATGTATCACGATAGCATTTTCTACATTTGTTACATTTGTGATAGACACAAGATTTGCCAACGCATCTACTTCTGCATTCTCTTCCCTGGGTATTTGCACGACCTTCCATGACTGAACTTGTCTAAGTAATTCCCGTACCTTTTCCAGGTATTGTTGCATTCGCGTTTCTCTTGCCACGTAAGTCCCCCGCATCTAGTTAACCACCAACAGCGAGTCACTTTTGATCACAATCTACTCTATACCAAGTTTTCGTGCCAGTTCGATACTTGCAATCACAGCTTCGTACTCTGCCTTATTGTTAGTGATTGGATAACACTTTATTGCTTGTCTTATTACTTCCCTTGAAGGTGGAATTAGTACAATTCCTAAACCCGCTCCTTTAACGTTTGAAGAATCATCAGTAAATAAAGTCCAAGTCCTGGGATTAGATCCGGTGAATACCTGTAGTTCCTTTTCTGCTTCAGGAACTAAATTCATGCTGAAATCCGCTACAAAATCTACTAAAACCTGCGATTTTATCGTAGTTCTGGGATGATATATGAATCATAATCACTGAGTTCTATTGCCCATTTATCTAACCTACCTGATAACTCATGTTTATGTAATATATTCCTTAGAGGGAAAACAGTTATTACAGAAATAGGATGACATTGGAAATAAGGTCATAACTTCCTAGATGCCATGATTAATGCTAAAGCATGCTTTTCCAAATGGGGATACCGTGTCTCAGCATCTAACAAAGATTTACTAATATAATAAATTGGAGATTACTTACCTTTATCATCTCATACCAATATCGCACTTACCGCTACTTCTGACACGGTAAGATAAATGAGAAGCCTTTCACCGTCTTTTAGTTTGGCTAGTAAAGGCGGATTTGACAGATACAATTTTAGGTCCTTGAGGGCTTGTTGGCATTCGCCGGTCCATTCAAACTGATTCTGCTTTTTCAATACTGAAAAGATTTAAAATTCTTTTCTGATGACTTTGATATAAACCTCCCCAGGGCTTCTATTCTTCCTGTTAATCTCTGCACTTTTTTTTTGCTCGTGAGTATCTCTAGTATTTCCTCGATAGCTTTGATCTGCACAGGATTCATTTCAATACCCCTGTTAGAAACGAGAAAGCCTAAAAACTTAACTGAAGTCACGCCAGAAGCGCATTTTTCTGGATTTAGCTTCATATTGTATTTGCGGAAAATTTTGAAGGTGTCTGACAAGTGTTGAAAATGATCTCCCGCCTGTGTCGATTTGACCAACATATAATGTAGACTTCCATGGTTTTTCCCAAGTGCTCTTGAAATATTTTAGTCACCAACCTTTGATACGTGGCTCCAACATTTTTTAAACCAAAGGGCATGACTTTATAAGAGTAAGTCCTCCTGTCTGTGATAAACAAAGTTTTTTCTTCATATAGGGAGTCCATTTTTATTTGGTTATATCCTGAATATGCATCTAAAAACTCAAAATTTCATGTCCTGCGGTAGAATCGATTAGTTGATCTATACGTGGCAGAGAAAATGAATCTTTAGGACAAGCTTTATTTAGATCAGTATAATCTACGCAAACTCGCCATTTTTCATTCTTTTTAGGAACTACTACGGTATTAGCTAACCAGTTAGGGTACTTTACCTCTCGTATCGAACCAATTTTCATAAGCTTTTATACCTCATCTTGGATTACCTGAATTTTTGAAGGATCCTTGTTTCCTCTTCTTCTACTTGACAGGTGGATATGATGGGTCCTCATTCAATTTGTGAGTCATTATCTCTGGTGGTATACCTATCATATCTGAATGTGACCAAGCAAAGCAATCTACGTTAGCTTGTAAATATTTGATTAACTTACCATTTATTTCTAGGCTTAAATTTGCTCTGACGTAAACTTTTCTGTCTGGCCAACGTGTAAATAGCACTATAGCTTCGGTTCTTCAGCAGTTGTCTAAATATTTTCATTTTCTTCTGGATTTTGAATAACATCAGGTCTCGAATCATGTCCTGGTATGCCTTCAGTTGAGGTTTTTGCACCAATGTCCTCAACCGAGTTCTGTAGTTGCTATTTTACGTCTGTATCATTTATTACCTTGCTCGAAACCACCACCGAGTTGATACTTCTTGAAGCTTGCTGATCTCCACGGATTTGACGGATTCCCCACTGTGAAGTAAATTTGATAACCTTATGTAATGTGGATGGGACGATGTCCATGTCGTGAACCCATGGTCTTCCCAGAATTATATTATATGCCATGTCCGCGTCTACCACCTGGAACTTCGTATCCTTAACAACTCCTTCTGCAAACGTGGTGAACAAAACTTCCCCTTTTTGTGATAATACTTGAATTATCAAACCCGACCAAGGACCGTGCCTTTGTTATCACCTTGTCGCTAGCTTGCATTTAGTTCAACACCCTTAGTAAAATGACATTTACTGAACTACCTGGATCAATCAAAACTCGCTTTACGTTAGTATCATGTACAAGTAAAGATATTACCGGTGCATCGTTATGAGGAATCATCAAGCCGTCTGCATCTTCATCGTCAAATGTTATACTGTCTCCACCATGACTTGGCGAACTCGCTTCCCATGAGTAACCGTGACTTTTGACGTCTTTTTTACAGCTGTATAAGTTACACCATTTACATCATCTCCCCCAGTTATCACATTAACTGTTATTTTTGGTGATGGAGGTTTCGGGGGTTCCTGTATGTTCTTCATATATGATTGTCTTCCTTTCTTGCTGAACAGGTCGTTAGATAACCTTGATTCAACAAGTTCTCGGCCTCTCCCTGCAGTAGTCTACAATTTGTTGTTCTATGGCCATGATCGTTGTGAAACTCACACCAGAAATCTAGATTCCTTTTACTTGGATTTGATCTTATTTCTTTAGGCTATCACACCTTATCTCCCATACCTCTTAAAACAGCTACTAACTCGAAGGTGCTGGCATTAAAGCTGTAATCTCCTACCCTTGCGTGTGTACCGGAATCGTTGCCTCGTACATCCCGTTACTTTTTTAACCTAGATGAAGAACTCGTATCTTTTTGCCTCAGTCTTGAATCGAATCGTGTGTTTTCTTATTTTGATCGAGGGTCTCGCCTAGCAGGTCCCATGTAAGGTTCGTACCTATTTTTTTTGTCTTTGTTTCTAATTCTTAACGTCTCGATCCTGCTCCTTCAACAGTTCTTGGTTGTGCGACTGTATCTTCTTCTATCCGCAACTTTGTGTTGTATCTGTTGTACACATCGTTCCAAGTTGTTACTAGGAATTCTCGCAAACTCTCTTTCAGTCTTCTCGTGGCTTCTGAACTTTTCTCGTTTAAATTACTCGTGAATGCCATAGCTGCTCAGTTATCAAGTACCTGAGGTAACATCATCGTCTCCCATTGGAATCTATCTACGAATTTTCTGAGTAATTTTTTATTCTCCTGTTTTACCTTAAAGATGTCTTCCATCCTTTTTTCAACCTTCTGAGCTCCCGAATGTGCTTTTATAAATAAATCTGCAAGCTCGGCAAAAAAATCAATAGCATTTTTAGGTAAAAGAGAATACCATGTTAATGCTCCTTTCGTGAGTGTTTCACCAAATTTCTTACCCAACACTAATTCAATTTCTTGCTTGGTTAAATCGTTGCCTTTCACGTAAGCTGTGAATGCAGCTACGTGATCTCGAGGGTCAGTCGTTCCATCATATTTTGGAATATCAAGCATTTTAAACTTATTAGGAATTGGCAAAGGCGCTGCATTTGGCTTCCAAGGCTGTTGCGCATACTTGTCAATATCCACCCCTTTGATCACTAGTGGCACACTAGGTATTTGCTCTATGCGATCATTTTGCTCCTTCAATTGTTTCTGCAAAGTTAGTAAAAAAACTTTGTAGATTAGAATTATTTGGTGTACTTGACCCTCCAATACGAGATTCGTTTGGAATTCCTCCACTTCTAGAGTTGTCAAGCATTGAGCTTGGGTCCTTTAGGGTTGCTGTATTTACCGGTGGAGGAGTTCGTGGCGCGTTGGGCAATCCTCTAACAAAAGCTTATAGGGCACTATTCACGTGTTCTGCAATCAATTGCTTTAGAGCGGCCTGCTCTATAGTTTGTTCATCTCCTTGTTGATCATCAGCGCGCGATGTAAACCTTTCAGGTGAACCTCCACGGGATTGTTGAGGGGATCCCGTTAGAGAAGGGAGTGGTGGAGTTCCACCTTGTGGGTTCAACTGGTTATTTTTGTTAGCAGTTGACATAGTTGGTTGTTAAAAAGTAGAATTTGGAAAGTGAAAAGATTATCAGATTCCCGGTAACAGAACCAATTTGCTTAACCAAAAATAGATTTCCTGGTCAAAGTCAATATCTAGAAGAAAACGGGTTAATGATAACCAAGTTTTACTTCACTTTCTCAATAATCTTAAGAGAAATAAAGGAAATGATGGAAATAATTAACAAAGAAAAATGAGGAATGAACTGACAAACACTTCCTAAAATCAAGGCTGAAAATTTAGAGAGCGAAGATTTATAGTATGAATTTCAGTAATAATCGTCACCTGTCCTTACAAATGGAATTCTCATCCTTATATAGGATCATATAATCGTAACGGTTATCACACTTAACTTGGACTAATTAAGGGCATTAATTATATTGATTGCCCATTATCATAGATAACTGTAACTCGCATATTTATGACTAAAGATTCCTTATAACTGCTCCTGATTTCCCTTCCTTATTTATCTCTGGTTCATGTATCTTCCCTTCTTTGCCGTCTTCATTCATTATATTCATGTTTTTCTTTGACAACTATCAGGCTCGGTTCTTTTCTCTTATGCTACTCCGTGGGTGTTTCTCCCGTACCTTCCGCGCATTCTTAGTTCAGTTAATTGAGAATGTCACTTGTCGATATATCGACACTCCACGCGTCATGCCTTGTCAGCTTAATGCCGTTCCACGTGTCATGACTTTTTCCACCAATACAATCTGACTCTCTGCTTGTGATCAAAAGGGATGTTTGCACCTCCTCGGAGATCAAGAATGTTATTGATGATATCCAAGCTATGTTAGGTGATGATTTCTTCTGGTTTAACCAAATCATTAGGGAAGGAAATATCCCAAACCTCCTAGCCAATCTTGTTGAACATGACAAGAACAATGCTTTCTTCATTGAGCTATAAGCTTGCCAAGGAAGATTACAACCACAATGAAGTACAGTGAGTGAAATCGTCCAAACTTTAGAATCAGGGTTAGGAAAAACACCATTATATTCGACCCCGCTGACCGATATTTTATGTGGTACTAAGTTTTGAACTTAGTCCTTATTTTTTGATGCTTTCAATTATAGTGGGAGTAACCCTTCTCTACCTTACGTCTTGTAGGAATGGTCTTGTCCATTCTAACTTTGACAAGAAGAGATTAGGTTGATGCCCTCCTCTTTGTTCCTTTTGACTTATTAATATACCCCTGTAGGGGAACCCTTATTAAAAAAGAAAAGAATGTCTTAAATAATTGATCTTCAACTAGTAGAAGAAGTCCATGTAGTTAATAACATGTCTTGTCAATATGGTGCTCTTTACTTTCAAGAGTAACTACTAACTAGGGCAAGCTGGGTAAATGACCCATTTTCAAACTTAAATTGTCAAAAGACTTTCAAGTCTTAATTATTGTTCAGAAGACCTTATCTAACTAGTGTTAATGTTGGATTTGGGTTAATAAAAAGGTGAAGGAGAAAGTTCAGCTTGCAGCCCCAAAGTTCTACTTATTAGACATTCGCCCAACCTATATAAATTTATTATTACTACTATTGAATTAAAAAAAACATTCATTTCCACATTCCCCAATACCCATTTTGTTCCAAATCAGCCGCGAAAATTCTCCATTAAAGCTCGCTTTTTCTTTCATTCCTCACATATAGGTCAGTTGAACCTGCTCCCTTCTTCCTACTTTATCTTAAAGCAACATTCATCGAATTTGGAGACATAGGGTGTGTTTGGTACGAAGGAAAATGTTTTTCAATTTTTTCATGTTTGATTGATTTAAATATTTTGAAAAATATTTTTCTCATGAACTCATTTTCCTCCAATTGGAGGAAAATATTTTCATTATCAAGAGAAGGGAAAATATTTTCCAAAATTCCTTATCACCTTCCCCACCCTACTACCCACCCCACACCTAATCCCATCCCATGTGCCTGCCCACCCCACCCTCTCTCTCCAAAAAGGGCTTTTTTCCGTCACCACCCACCCTACTACCCCATGCGAAAAAAATATTTTTTTTTTTTTTTTTTTTTTAATTTTAAATTTCTATTTTTTTCGTTTTTTTGCACCACCCACCCCGCCAACTCCCCACTACCCCCACCCCCGCAAAACAAAAGTTTTTTTTTTACTTTTTTTTTAATTTTCAATTTTTTATTTTTTTTCTCCACCACCCACCCCTCCCCCTCCCCCCTCCCCACTGCCCCCATCCCGTACAAAAAAAATTGTAATTTTAAATTTCTATTTTTTCGTTTTTCTGCGCGCGCGCGCACACACCCCGCCCTGCCCTGCCTCCTGCCCCCCGGGAAAAAATATTTTTTTAAATATATTTTCAGTTTTAGTTTTTTCATCTTTCGGTTTACAGGTTCGAAATTTTACACGTTCCAAAGTTATGAGTTCAGAGGTTTATGTATTTGGATATTTACGGGTTTAGAAATTATAAAGTTTACGGGTTCGAAATTTCACGGTTTCGAAAGCTTAGCGGTTCGAAAGTTTATGAAATTTGTGGGTTCGGAAGGTTGCTGGTTCGAAAGTTTATGGCTTCATGTTTATTGTATCTAAATTATTTATGAATACTTTTGAGAAGTTATTTTCCTTAATTTGCGTACCAAACACCGAAAAATGAATAAGATTACTACTTGTTTCCCAAAAAAATATTTTTTTGAAAAACATTTTCCACGAAAAATATTTTCCGTTATACCAAACACACTTATAGAGAGAGGTCGAATTTTCGATTTATCGATTTGGAGATGAAATTTGTGGTATATTGGATTGGACATTACGTTTATGGGATTATTATGTTATCTGTTCGTGTGGTAAATGTTTACTTCTATTTTCTTCGTCATTGCGCATTTGGGTTTTTGCAGATTTTCTGCTCTCCAATTCGCTCAGTTACTCGAATACTAGTACATAATAGATCATAAAAATCCTTATCAAATAGACTCACCTAGTCCATTAGTTTATAATCAACCCTTTGACAACTGATCAGTAACGGAAGACTATATATTGATATATGGTCATTATTCTGTTGAATGAATTGAGAGGTCAAATAATTCATAAATATGTTTTAAATTTACTATATAACCATTTCAAACTTAGAAACTTATGCCTATACACAACTAGCTCTCCGCCATTTCACAACCAGTTCGTCTCCTTCAATGAATCAATAGCACCTCGAAATGATTTTCCTAAGTGTGTTTGTGGAATATCACTGCAACAATCAATGCCAAGTCTAGATAATAACTCTAATAAGTGTTTCTATGGAAAACACACAGTGTTCAAGACTACATGGTGTAAATTCAATCTGGGTCGAAGATTTTGGGCGTATGAATATCTTGTGAGTAATGAATATGCAGATTTTATGCTTTATTGTTTAAAATTGTTCGTTAGGAGCTGATGCACAGATATTGTTATTTGTTCTTGTATGTAGTGTTGCGGCCAAACGCACATGCAAGTATACACGGTCGTCAAGTAATAAAGTGATAAGATAGAGTGTCAAACCTACGAAAACTTTTGATTAACTATTAACTAAATTAGACTATCCTAATTATCTAAACAAGAGTTAAACCTAGAAGTATATGACTCTGATCTAATTAAACTAAAAAAATAAAAAATAATAAATTCTGAACAAAGAAAATGTAGATTTTTATGTTATCAATGTAATGAAAACGATCCAGGGTTGTGGGCTATCTAACATTCCTATTGTATTCTTCAATTGAATTGACTGACTAATTCATCTAGCTTATTGGTTGACAGGGTTAATATTACTCATAAGAATCTGTCGAGTTCTTACTCGCCTAATCAAGCTAACATAACGCCTATATGTCTATGAAGTTAGAACTAGCAAGAACGCATTTATAATTACTGTACATCAACCAAGCAAGGCAATTAGGTATATGTCTATCCTAACCGCGAATCTGTTCCCTCATGTCTAGGTTCAAGAACTTGCTCTACTCAATCCTATGTGCAATCTAGAATTCCCACTTTTGAGTTCAATTCTAGATTCGTAGATAGTATTCAATTGGTGATCCAGCAATCAAATAATTAAGCGCGAGATTGAATAAATAAACCAATATGATAAATCAAGAAAGAAAAATCAATATTCGAATAATAATAGTCATGAAAGAACCACAACCCTAGAACGTGAAGTTTAGCTCCACATAGACATGGTAGCCAAACAACAAATCATACAAAGAAACATAAAAATTACTAAGTTGGCGGAAGAAGATGAAATCCAGCCTCCACGGCGGCTCTTTGCTCTCCCTCGGTTGAATCCCATTCAAAAAGTGTGTTTGATGCCCTAAAAGAGGCGTTTTTGATTATATATTGCGTACAAAAGTCGTGGGCACAAGTTTTCCTTTTCCGAATCAGCTTCATGGATTGATACTGGGGTTGAGGCTTCGCGTCCACCTCAGCTTGAACTTCTCAGCATCGGATGCTGGGGTGGATGCTTCGTGTCCACCCTCTGTTCCCTCAACCTTGATGTGCCCAGGTGCGAATACTAATGTGGATGCCTTCTCCCGACTTCACTGCTAAGGTGAACCAACTAGCCTTTTTTGCAAGGTTGGATGCAACGCATCTACCCTCTTCTCCTATAGCTGGAGCATCTTTTCTTCATATTTTTGCACTCCAGACATCCTAAATCATCACATACAACTTAATTAGTCATAAAACTATTAATTAACGCATATTGGACATTTTAAAGGCCAAATAGCACAAAAAAGCGGTTAAAACGTGGGTAAAGTAATATTAAAACATATAAGAATATGTCTAATATCACCACCCCACACTTAAACCTTTGCTCGCCCTCGAAAAAACTATCTCTATATTAGACGAAACAAAATTAAACTCCTATCATTCAAAGCACACTACACCTATGACCATGGATGATAGCAAGCCCTAGCATATGCATTCAACACACACTCCCCTTTAACTCATTCCACACTTCAAAAATATTCACAACAAAGATAACATGCTCATAACAATCCTAGCTTCAAAAATTGACTCAATATCACAATGCACTCATGGCTTGAACGCTCAATATAGTAGAGAAGTCTAATAATATTACCTATCCCTCGTGAAATCATGTGCCCTCATAACAAAATCAAGGAGAGTGGGTTAAATCCACACATTCGAATCTCATTATCAAATATAATTTAAGGACCTCACATATATCAAAGAAATCGTTCACTCTTACAAAGAAGTCACATGCACGCAATTGGTACCATAGGCTTACCCATAATGTAAACCTCTACTACTATAGGCTCGTTCGATCTAAAACCAATTAGGACTTTTTCATGATTATGATGTGGGCTAAGGGACGGGTAGTATATATTTTAGGAATAATGGCTAACCCTCCTAAGCATTTTAAGCGCATCTTCTTCAACACCACTTCAGTTTCACAGACAAGATCACACCCCAAAAATATTTCCTATTTCTTTAAGCACTACCTTAATGTACATCCCGCTAGCAAGAACAAGATAACAATTTATTCATCTATATTTTTTTCTTCCTTTTTCAGATTTTTCTCTTTTTTTTTTAACTATTCTTTTTTTTTTAATTTTCGGTAGTGGTGTATTATTTTACAAAATAAATGCACCTTTCTCTCTTTCATTGGTTCCACTCGAAAGCCACCAAAATTCCCTCATTACTTCTTTTAGCGTTCATTTCACAATTAAAGTGTTTTACGAAGTAAAAGGATCAAAATTTTCAATTAAGAACAAAACGGTATAACCTCGTAATGTGGGTGCCGAATAAAAGGTCTACATGCTCAAAAGAGTTAACTAGGGATATATTTTATTTGTGATAAGAAATTAATCTCTAAAATATAAAAGAAAGTCTAAAATCCTTTTTTAAATCGAGCATCACCTAGAATTTCTCTTCAACTCACATACCGAGCAAGTTCTATACTCAATTACAATACATGGACTATAAAAACCTCACAACATATGGCATATGACTCACTAAGGATGGTCTCATTCGGACTCTCAAATTAATGTAAGTATTCACGAAACTATGAGATATTAAGCATAAATCACAAAGTGAACACAAGTCAAGAAAATGAGATATGGGCGTCACAAGACATGCAATCCAAATATATAAAGGCATCATGCTCAAATTCAAACACATGGAAAAGATATTACACATGCCAAAGCCTAAATATGCTACTATCAAATAAGTCAAAGGCTCCTAACTCACGGTACCTCGTGCTCACATTTTATTTTATAATCCGCCTGGCAATGGCCACATGCTCTCAGTTTCAACATAAATAAGATTGTTATCAATTAACCAATAACAAGACAAATTGCACAAGGTATAAAAATAAACACAAGAAAATCACAACATCACATGAAAATTACCTACACCACAACTCCACATCATCACATATGACAATAGCTACCTGTAACGACCCGGTCGGTCGTTTTGAGAGTTAGAGCCCCAAAACCCTATTAACTGCTTTTCCCATATCTATTTCTGCTATTGTGACTTGTCGGGATGATTGGTTTTGAGTTTCGGAGTGTTTTGGGACACTTAATCCCTAAATGATAGCTTAAGCCTTAGGATTTGGACCGTAGTCAGAACTGTGTGAAGACGACTCTGGAATGGAATTCCTTCGGTTCTGTTAGCTCTGTTAGGTGATTTTGGATTTAGGGGCGTGTCCGGATTGTGTTTTGGAGGTCCGTAGCTCATTTATGCTTGAAATGGTGAAAGTTAAATTTTTGGAGTTTTGGGCCGGTAGTAGAATTTTTGATATCGGGGTCGATTTTCGATTCTGGAAGTTGGAGTAGGTCCGTAATGTTGATTATGACTTGTGCGCAAAATTTGAGGTCAATCGGACGTGATTTGATAGGTTTCGGCATCGGTTGTAGAATTTTGAAGTTTCAAGTTCTTTAAGTTTGAATTGGAGGGTGATTCGTGATTTTAGCATTGTTTGATGTGATTTAAGAGCTCGACTAAGTTTGTATGGTATTTTAGAATTGGTTGGATTGTTTGGTCGAGGTCCCGGGGGCCTCGGGTGAGTTTCGGGTGCTTAACGGACTAGTTTTTTGACTTGAAAGATAGCAAATATCTGGTATTTTTGTTGCAGACAATCCTTCATCGCGTTCCAAGAGAGGTCTCGCGTTCGCGTAGAGCATCTGGGAAAGGCAGCTGAGTTGTTCTTCGCGTTCGTGAAGATATGTAACACTAAGGCTACGCGTTCGCGATAAGGACCTCGCATTCGCGTAGAGTCAATGGTGAGATGGGTTCCAGGCATGATAGACTATGCGTTCGCGATGGATGTCCCGCATTCGCGTAGGGTCAGACTAGTTAAGTTTCGCATTTGCGATCAGTGCATCATGTTCGCGATGAGTATATTTTGGTCCGAAGCAGCTTTTGCTTCGCGAACGCGAGGCTTTGACCGCGTTCGCGAAGAAGGGCATACCTGGGCAGTGCTTAAACATTCCAAAAACGGGGTTTTTGCCATTTTACCAAAAACTTGAGATAGGGAGCTCGGATTTGGACGAGATTTTGACGGATTTTCAGAGATATCGATTGGGTAACGATTCTTATCTCCTTTATGATTATATCCCACTAATCTATCATTAATTTCCTCTTTAATTTCGGATTTTGGGGTTGAAATTGGGAAAACTTTGGAAGAACTTCTTCAACAAAGATTTTGAGTTTTGAAGGGGATTTGTGATCGGATTTGAGTATATTTTATATTGTTAGACTCGTGAGCGAATGGGTGTTCGTATTTTGTGACTTTTACCCGATTTCGAGCGATTTTTGAGTTAGTATCGGAATTTTTTGTTAAAGTGTTGATTTCATTAATTAGATGAGTCTATTATGGTTGTATTTATTATATGTAATTGCTTTTGGCTATATTTGGGCCATTCAGAGCCGGATATTCGTGGGAAAGGCATTTTGACCGATTGATTGAGCTTGGTTCGAGGTAAGTGGCTTGCCTAACTTTGTGTGAGGGAAATCCCCTTAAGATTTGGAACTATTGTGATATGTGAGCGCCGTGTACTTGAGATGACGAGTACGTACACGGGCTAGTTGTGGTAAAACCCAATTTTCTAACTGAGCAGCAACATGTTTTCCTGTTATTTTGAGTTATACCATTTTAATGAGTACTAATCTATTTTCATTCTTAATTGAGTTATTCCAATATGTGTAGCTATCATGTTTAGTCTAATACAACATGTCTACGTGTCTTAATTGTTTATGTGAATTATGTGCAGCATGCTTAGTGAATTTCCTGCTTCTTCCCTGACTGGTACTTAGTCTAAATTGTAAGAATTTCGTGATGTAGTTGTATTTCCATCGTTCGCGCTGCATATTTACTTTGGGACTACGGAACGGTATTCTGTGAGATCCCCTTGTACTTCATATTTACTTTGGGACTACGGAACGGTATTCCGGAAGATCCCCCTGTCTTGCATATTTACTTTGGGACTACGGAACGGTATTCCGGGAGATCCCCCTGCACATTTACGTTTGGGACTACGAGATGGTATCTCGGGAGATCCCCTGTTGTGATTTCTGTGTACTAAGCTGTTACCTTCTATGATTTCATTGTTGTTAAATTTCAACCTTATTTATTGAGGTATTACACTCTATATTGTTTTCATTATATATATCCCAGTAGGGCCCTGACCTGACCTCGTCACTACTCGACCAAATTTAGGCTTGGCACTTACTGGGTACCGATTGTGGTGCACTCATGCTACTCTCTGCACATGTTTTTCATGTGCAGATCCAGGTGCACCTTATCAGCCGCACTATTAGTGAGATGGGACTGCTTTGGAGACTTCAAGGTATATCTGCCGCGTCCGCAGACCTCAGAGTCCCCTTCTACTCATTCTCATATCCATTATCTTCTGTATTTTCCTTGTTAGATTCTGATGTATAGAGACACTAGATTTTTCCTTCTGTAGTTTGTGATTCACGATGTTCCGGGTTTTGGGATTACTGTGTATTTTGAACAGTTAGTTGTTTAATTCATGTTTTCATTTCATTATTCCGCAAATGTTAGGGTTACTTAGTCATAGAGACTAGGTGCCGTCACGATGTCATACAGAGTGGAAATTGGGTCGTGACAAGTTGGTATCAGAGCTCTAGGTTCATAGGTGTCGTGAGTCACAAACCGGTTTAGTAGAGTCTCGCGGATCGGTACGGAGACGTCTGTACTTATATTTGGGAGGCTATGAAACTGTTAGAAAAATTTCACTACTTTGATTCAGTATCGTGCGAAAAATTTGTTGACTTCAAAGATTATAAACTTCTGTATTCTATTCTCTCACAGATGGTGAGGACACGTACAAGCATATCTGATGACCAGGCACCCGCGCCCCTTGCTAGAGCCGCGAGAGGCAGGGGTCGGGGTAGAGGCCGATGACGTCCACGTGATGCAGCCAGAGCACCCGCACGAGCTGATACAGAGGAGCCCCTAGTAGCTTAAGTTGGAGGGAAGACACCTGAGATACCTGTTGCTGCACCAGCCCTCCAGGAAACTCTAGCCCAGTTTCTAAGTATGTTCAGCACCTTAGCTCAGGCTGGATTGATTCCACTTACCCCTACAATATCTCAGGCCGGGGGAGGAGCATAGACTCCCGTCGCTGGTACTCCATAGCAGCGGGTTCAGGTCGACCAGGTTCCAGAGGTTGTACCAATGCAGCCGGTAGCTTTAGCTAAGCCCGAGGTTAGGGCAACAACTTCTAAGGTGGAGCAGCTCAGACTTGAGAAGTACAAGAAGTACCACCCACCTACCTTCAGCGAATTGGCTACAAATGATGCTCAGGGTTTTCTGGAGGAGTGCCATCGTATTCTTCGTACTGTGGGCGTAGCGGAGACGAACGGGGTTTCTTTTACTACATTCTAGCTTAGAGGAGCAGCCTATCAGTGGTGGCGTGCTTATGAGTTGAGTCGTCTAGCTGAGTCAGCTTCACTTACATGGACTCAGTTCTCGGACATAATTTTGAGAGAGTATGTCCCTCAGAGCCTCAGGTACTCATGGCGTGCAGAGTTTGAGCAGCTGCGCCAGGGTGCTATGACTGTGTCAGAGTAAGCAGTCCGCTTCAATGATTTGGCCCGACATGCACCGGCCTTGGTTGCCACAGTTCGAGAGAGGGTTCGACGATTTATTGAGGGACTCTACCCCAGTATCAGGATTAGTGTGTCGAGGGAGTTGGAGATGGATATTTCTTATTAGCAGGTTGTGAGTATCGCCAGGAGATTGGAGGGCATGCTTGCCCGGGATAGAGATGGAAGGGAGGCCAAGAGGTCTCGAGAGACTGGTTCTTATTCTGGTGCTCTTGCCCCAGCAGCTCGCCATGGTAGGGGTTATGTGAGTCGCCCCGTTCATTCAGCTTTTCCAGCCGCTAGTGGTATTCCGATCCCTTCTAGGCCCCATGAGTTATATTATGCCTCGCCACTATCTAGTGTGCCTCCTGCACGGGGTGTTGCTAGCGCCCAGTCCAGCAGACCTGGCCCGAGCCAGCCACAGCAGCCACGCCCTCCCAGAGCTTATTTTGTGTGTGGTGACACTCACCATATGGTGAGGTATTGCCCGAGGATTAGGAGGGGTGCACCTCCACAGACTTCTCATCCACAATGAGCTCCACCGGATCCTCATGCTATGATTACAGCACCAGCTGCCACTCCACCTGCTCAGCCAACTCAAGGTGGAGGTCAGGGAGGTAGAGGTCGCCCTAGAGGGGGAGGCCAGACCAGATATTATGCCCTTCCTGCTCGTACAGAGGCAGTTGCTTCTGATTCTGTCATTACAGGTATTGTTCCAGTATGTCATAGAGATGCATCAGTATTATTTGACCCAAGCTCTATATATTCCTATGTATCCTCTTATTTTGCCCTGTATTTGGGCGTATCGCGGGATTCTATGAGTTCCCCTGTTTATGTGTGTACTCCTATGGGAGATTCTCTTATTGTGGACCGCGTGTATCGGTCATGTTTGATTTCTCTTAGTGGTTTTGAGACCAGAGCCGACTTATTATTGCTCAGTATGGTAGATTTTGATGTTATCTTGGGCATTGATTGGTTGTCGCCCCATTTTGCTATTCTTGATTGTCACGCTAAGACCGTGACGCTGGCTATGCCAGGTTTATCGTGGTTAGAGTGGAGAGGTACCTTAGAATATACTCCCACCAGAGTTATTTCATTTCTTAAAGCTCAACGAATGGTTGAGAAGGGGTGTGACGTGCATCTAGCTTATGTGAGAGACGTCAGTATTGATACCCCTATAATGCAGTCAGTTCCAGTAGTGAGGGACTTTCCACATGTGTTTCCAGCTGATCTTCCGGGCATGCCGCCCGACAGAGATATTGATTTTGGCATTGATTTTTTATCGGGCACTCAGCCCATCTCTATTCCTCCATATCGTATGGCTCCTCCTGAGTTGAAGGAGCAGTTATAGGAGTTGCTTGATAAGGGCTTCATTCGTCCCAGTGTGTCACCTTGGGGTGCTCCTGTCTTATTTGTGAAGAAGAAGGATGGTTCTATGCGGATGTGTATTGATTACCGCCTGTTGAACAAAGTGACAATGAAGAACATGTATCCATTGCCTCGTATTGATGACTTATTTGATCAGTTACAGGGTGCCAGAGTGTTTTCCAAGATTCATTTATGTTCCGTCTATCATCAGTTGAAGATTTGGGAGCCAGATATCCCGAAGACTGCCTTCCGGACTTGGTATGGTCACTACGAGTTCCTTGTGATGTCTTTTGGGCTGACCAATGCCCCAACAGCTTTTATGCACTTGGTGCACAGTGTGTTCCAGCCTTATCTTGATTCATTCTTCATTGTGTTTATTTACGACATTCTGGTGTACTCCCGGACTCGGGAAGATCATGAGCAGCACCTGAGGACTGCACTTCAGACCTTGAGAGAAAAGAAGTTATATGCAAAATTTTCAAAGTGTGAGTTTTGGCTAGACTCAGTGGCATTCTTGGGTCATATAGTATCGAGTGAGGGGATCCAGGTGGATCCAAAGAAGATTGAAGCAGTGCAGAGTTGGCCCAGACCGTCCTCAATTATAGAGATCCGGAGTTTTCTTAGTTTGGCGGGGTATTACCGCCGATTTGTAGAGGGTTTCTCGTCTATTGCAGCACCTATGACCGGGCTTACCTAGAAGGGTGCTCCGTTCAGGTGGACAAAGGAATGTGAGGAGAGCTTTCAGAAGCTCAAGACAACTTTGACTACAACCCCAATATTGGTATTACCTACAGGTTCGGGATCTTATACTATATATTGTGATGCATTGCGGATTGGCCTCGGCGTTGTTGATGCAGGACGGTAGGGTGATTGCCTACGCATCCAGATAATTGAAGGTGCACGAAAAGAACTATCCTATCCACGATCTTGAGTTAGCAACTATTGTTCATGCCTTGAAGATATAGTGACATTATTTGTACGGTGTTCCTTGTGAGATTTAAATCGATCATCGGAGTTTGCAGCATCTGTTTAAGAAGAAAGATCTTAACTTACGTCAGCGGAGGTGGTTAGAGTTGCTTAAGGATTATGATATCACTATTTTGTACCACCCTGGGAAGGCCAATATGGTGGCCGATGCTTTGAGTCGCCAGGCAGAGAGTTTGGGGAGTTTAGCATATCTACCAGCAACAGAGAGGCCATTGGCATTGGACGTTCAGGCCTTAGCCAGCCAGTTTGTGAGATTGGATATTTCTGAGCCGAGTCGAGTATTGGCTTGTGTGGTCTCTCGGTCTTCTCTTTATGATCGTATCAGGGAGTGTCAGTATGATGACCCCCATCTGATTGTCCTTAAGGACACGGTCCAGCACGGTGATTCTAAGGAGGTCACTATTAGAGATGATGGTGCACTGAAGATGCAGGTCAGGCTATGTGTGCCCAATGTAGATGGTTTGCGTGAGTTGATTCTCTAGGAGGCTCACAGTTTGTGGTATTCTATTCATTCGGATGCCGCAAAGATGTATCAGGACTTGAAACAACATTACTGGTGGAGGAGAATGAAGAAGAACATAGTAGAGTATGTGGCTCGATGTCTGAATTGCCAGCAGGTAAAATATGAGCATCAGCGACCAGGTGGATTGCTTCAGAAGTTAGAGATTCCGGAGTGGAAATGGGAGCGAATCACTATGGATTTCATTGTTGGACTCCCACAGACTCAGCGGAGGTTTGATACACTTTGGGTGATTGTGGATAGGCTGACCAAGTCAGCTCATTTCATTCTTGTGATGACTACCTATTCTTCCGAGCAACTAGCTCGAATCCACATCTGTGAGATCGTCAGGCTTCATGGCGTACCGGTATCTATTATATATGACCGAGGTACGCAGTTTACATCACAGTTCTGGAGAGCTGTACAACATGAGTTGGGTACTCGGGTTGAGTTGAGCACAATATTTCACCCTCAGACGGACAGGCAGTCCGAGCGCACTTTTCAGATATTAGAGGATATGCTTCGTGCGTGTGTGATAGATTTTGGGGGTGCTTGGGACCAGTTCTTGCCACTTGCGGAGTTTGCTTACAATAACAGTTATTAGTCCAGCATTCAGATGGCACCGTATGAGGCTCTATACGGTAGGCGGTGTCGGTCCCCAGTGGGTTGGTTCGAACCCGGCAAGGCCAGATTATTGGGTACGGACTTGGTTCAGGATGCCTTGGAAAAAGTGAAGGTGATTTAGGATAGACTTCCACAGCCCAGTCCAGACATAAGAGTTATGTGGACCGGAAGGTTCGCGATGTGGCATTCATGGTTGGAGAGCGAGTCTTGCTCCGGGTTTTGCCTATAAAGGGCTTTATGAGGTTTGGAAAGAAGGTCAAGCTGAGCCCAAAGTTCATTGGTCCATTTGAGGTGTTGCATCGAGTTGGGGAGGTTGCTTATGAGCTTGCCTTGGCTCCCAGTCTAGCAGGAGTTCATCCGGTATTCCATGTTTCAATGCTCTGAAAGTATCACGGCGTTCCGTCCCATGTGTTAGAGTTCAGCTCAGTTCAATTGGACAAGGATCTATCCTATGTTGAGGAGCCAATGGCTATTTTAGACAGGCAGGTCAGAAAGCTAAGATCATAGAACATTGCTTCCGTGAAGGTTCATTGGAGGGGACAGCCAGTCGAGGAGGCGACTTGGGAGACCGAACAGGATATGCGCAGCCGTTATCCTCATCTTTTCACCACTTCAGGTATGTCTCTATGGTTGTTCGAGGACGAACGATTGTTTTAAGAGGGGGATGATGTAACGACCCGACCGGTCATTTTGAGAGTTAGAGCCTCGAACCTCTATTAACTGCTTTCCCCATATCTATTTCTGCTATTGTGACTTGCTGGGATGATTGCTTTTAAGTTTTGGAGTGTTTTGGGACACTTAGTCCCTAAATGAGAGCTTAAGCCTTAGGATTTGGACTGTAGTCGGAACTGTGTGAAGATGACTCCGGAATAGAATTCTGTCGATTCCGTTAGCTCCGTTAGGTGATTTTTAGTTTAGGGGCGTGTCCGGATTGTGTTTTGGAGGTTCGTAGCTCATTTAGGCTTGAAATGGCGAAAGTCGAATTTTTGGAGTTTTGGGCCGGTAGTGGAATTTTTTATATCGGGGTTGTTTTTCAATTACGGAAGTTAGGGTAGGTCTGTAATGTTGATTATGACTTGTGCACAAAATTTGAGGTCAATCGGACGTGATTTGATAGGTTTCGACATCAGTTGTAGAATTTTGAAGTTTCAAGTTCTTTAAGTTTGAATTGGAGGGTGATTCGTGATTTTAGCTTTGTTTGATATGATTTGAGAGCTCGACTAAGTTCATATGGTATTTTAGGATTGGTTGGTATGTTTGGTCGAGGTCCCGGGTGCCTCGGGTGAGTTTCGGGTGCTTAACGGACTAGTTTTTGGACTTGAAAGATAACAGATTTCTGGTATTTTTGTTGCAGACAATCCTTCATCGCGTTCGCGAGAGAGGTCTCGCGTTCACATAGAGCATCTGGGAAAGGTAGCTGAGTTGTTCGTTATGTTCGCAACTTCGTTCCCGCATTCGCGAAGATATGTATCACTAAGGCTATGCGTTCGTGATAAGGACCTCGCATTCGCGTAGAGTCAACGGTCAGATGGGTTCCAGAATAATAGCCTACGCATTCGTGATGGATGTCCTGCGTTCGCGTAGGGTCAGACTAGTTGAGCTTCGCATTCGCGACTAGTGCATCACGTTCGCGATGAGTATATTTTGGTCTGAAGCAACTTGTGCTTCGCGAACGCGAGACTTTGACCACGTTCGCGAAGAAGGGCATACCTGGGCAGTGCTTAAACATTCCAAAAACGGGGGCTTTGCCATTTTACCAAAAACTTGAGATAGGGAGCTTGGATTTGGACGAGATTTTGAGGGATTTTCAGAGATATCGATTGGGTAATGATTCTTAACTCCTTTATGGTTATATCTCACTAATCTATCATTAATTTCCTCTTTAATTTTGGATTTTGGGGTTGAAATTGGGAAAAATTTGGAAGAACTTCTTCAACAAAGATTTCGAGTTTTGAAGGGGATTTGTGGTCGGATTTTGTGTAAATTTTATGTGGTTAGACTCGTGAGTGAATAGATGTTCGTATTTTGTGACTTTTACCCTATTTCGAGACGTGGGCCCCATGGGCGATTTTTGAGTAAATTTTGAAATATTTGTTAAAGTGTTGATTTCATTACGTAGATGAGTCTATTATGGTTGTATTTATGATATGTAATTGATTTTGGCTAGATTTGGGCCATTCGGAGCCGGATATTCATGGGAAAGGCATTTTGACCGATTGATTGAGCTTGGTTTGAGGTAAGTGGCTTGCCTAACTTTGTGTGAGGGAAATTCCCTTAAGATTTGGAACTATTGTGATATGTGAGCGCCGTGTACGTGAGGTGACGAGTACGTACACGAGCTAGTTATGGTAAAACCCAATTTTCTTACTGAGCATCAACATGTTTTTCTGTTATTTTGAGTTATACCATTTTAATGAGTACTAATCTATTTTCATTCTTAATTGAGTTATTTCAATATGTGTAGCTATCATGTTTAGTCTAATACAACATGTCTACGTGTCTTAATTGTTTGTGTGAATTTTGTGCAGCATGGTGAATTTCCTGCTTCTTCCCTGACTGGTACTTAGTGTAAATTGTAAGAATTTCGTGATGTAGTTGTATTTCCATCGTTCGCGCTGCATATTTACTTTGGGACTACGGAACAGTATGACAGGAGATCCCCCTGTACTTCATATTTACTTTGGGACTACGGAACGGTATTTCGGGAGATCCCCCTGTCTTACATATTTACTTTGGGACTACAGAACGGTATTCCGGGAGATCCCCCTGCACAATTACGTTTGGGACTTCGAGACGGTATCTCGGGAGATCCCATATTGTAATTTCTGTGTAATGAGTTGTTACCTTCTATGATTTCATTGTTGTTAAATTTCAGCCTTATTTATTGCGGTATTACACTCTATATTATTTTTATTATATATTTTCCAGTAGGACCCTGACCTGACATCGTCACTACTCGACCGAGGTTAGGCTTGGCACTTACTGGGTACCGATTGTGGTGTACTCATGCTACTCTCTGCATATGTTTTTCGTGTGCAGGTCTAGGTGCACCTTATCAGCCGCATTATCAGTGAACCGGGATAACTTTGGAGACTTGAAGGTATATCTGCTGTGTCCGCAGACCTCGGAGTCCCCTTCTACTCTTTCTCATGTCCATTATCTTCTGTATTTTTCTTGTTAGATTCTGATGTATAGAGACACTAGATTTTTCCTTCTGTAGTTTGTGATTTACGATGTTCCGAGTTTTGGGATTACTGTGTATTTTGAACAGTTAGTTGTTTAATTTATATTTTCATTTCATTATTCCGCAAATGTTAGGCTTACCTAGTCATAGAGACTAGGTGTCGTCACGACGTCATACGAAGGGGAAATTGGGTCGTGACACCACCCTTATCTCTCCTATAACTGCCCTTATCACTCTTATAATAATATCCCTTATCTCTCCGTCCTAACAATATCAATAGCCACCCTTATCACTCATGTTGCCACCTTTATCGCTCCTATAGCCACCCTTATCGCTCCGCCCAGATGATATCCCAACAAACACAATAACAGTGAAATGGCATCCTTATACCCACATAATATCAATGGTGAAATTCCACCCTTATCTCCCCAAAATAATAACTCACACAACACAACAATTTACACGGAAAATTATCACGGCAATATAACAAAATCAATTTATATCACAATTTGCCCAATGGCCACAACCAAAATTTTAAAGATACAACCAAATCAATTAATTTCATAATAAATAGCTGAAGACCCCACACAATGTGTATAACACCCCAAAAATAATCAACAGAGATAGAAATTACTCAGCATAAAGCAAAGTCTTCATTAATCCAAACTCAAATAATTATATTAACACTTCTTTTTAAAATTGCTTAATTAATTATTTGCATAAGAAAAATTCCTATTGAAATTAAATTCCAAGAAATATCAAACCGACAATACTCATGAAATTTACATAAATTTTCAAGTAACAATCACATCAAATTATCATATAAAAACAAATTCAACAACAAGGATTTAGGCATGCCAAATAGATGATTTAATAAATACTAACAATTATCCAAATTACTACACAATTTTCCCAATACTTTAACTCAATGAATTTTGCATATATAAGCTAGAGTACGTACTCATCACCTCGCGTACACGGCTTTTCACATTTCACAAATGGCATATAAGACTCGATTCCTAAGGGGTAATTCCCCCACTCGAGGTTAAGCAAGACACTTACCTTTTTGAAGTTATGTCGATATTCCAAAATTGTCTTCTTGCTTGAATTGACCTCCGGACCGCTCAAATCTATCCAAATTAATTGTATAACTTCATTAAAATTCATCGGAAATAATTTCGGATAATAATACGTCGACTTAAAAATTTATTCCAAAAAGTAAACAAAAGTCAATGCGGGGCACGCCTCTCGGAACCCGACATAATTTTAATAAAATTTGAACACCCATTCCGATACGAGTTCAAACATACCAATTTTATCGAATTCCAATAACAACTCTGCCTCCAAATCTTAAATTTTTATTTTTTGAAACATTTTACAAAAATCTTGATTTCCTCCATTTAAATCCAAATAAAATGATGGATTCAAAGGCATAAACATGGAAATTAATCAAAACTGGATAAGAATCACTTACCCCAAATACCCACGCAAGAATCTCTCTAATAATCGCCTTCTACCGAGCTCCAAATTTGATTTTGTGTTATGAACTCAAAACTCCCATTTTGGGACTTTTAATTCTGCCCAGATAGGCCTTCTTCGCGTTCGCGACATAGCCTCGACTTCTAGAATTTAACCCTTCATGAACGCGACACAAGCCTCGCGAACGCGACACAAGCCTCGCGAACGCGAAAGTTTACTGTCCCCTTATTCGCGAACGCGACACACATCACGCGAACGCGAAGGTCAAACGCCTGTGGTCCCAAGCTGCTTCCTTTTCTTCTTCGCGAACACGTAACATCTCCCGCGTTGGCGATGCACACTCTATACACCCTTCGCGAACGGGTCCTCATCTTCGCGAACGCGAAGAGTAAATTTTGCCCGTTTCTCAGTTCCTCTTCGCGAACGCGATCACTCGTACGCGAACGCGAAGAAGACTTGCCCCAACTCTACGCGAACGCGGACCAATATTCGCGAGCGCGATGAAGAAAATGCTACTGCCATCCAAATACACTACGCGTTCGCGACCCTTACCTCGCGAACGCGATGAAGGATTTGAGGCACCAGATACCAGCAAAATTCATCAGTGGAAAATGAAGGGAAAATGGTCTGAAATCAATCTGAAACATGCCCGAGCCCCTCGGGACCTCAACCAAACCTACCAACAAGTCTTAATATATCATTCAAACTTAGTCGAATTCCTAAATCACATCAAACAACACCAAAATGACGAATCGCACCTCAAATCAAAATCTATGAACTTTAAACTTTCAAATTCTATATCTTGTGCCGAAACACATCAAATCAATCCGGAATGACTTCAAATTTTGCACACAATTCATACATGACATAACGAAGCTATTTAAATTTCCAGAATCAGATTCTGACCCCGATATCAGAAAGTCAACCCCCCGGTCAAACTTTTCAAAAACATTCATCCTTCGCCATTTCAAGCCAAATTCTTCTACAGACCTCCAAATAATTTTTCGGACACGCTCCTAAGTTCATAATCACCATACGGAGATATTGAAATCATCAAAATTCCATTCCGGAGTTGTTTGCTCAAAAGTCAACTCTTTAAGTTCCTAAATAAGAATTGTTCTTTTAATTAAATTCCGAATCTTCCGAAAATCAAACTCGACCACACCCGCGGGTCATAATACATATTGCGAAGCTGCTCGAGAGCTTAAGTCACTGAACAAGGTGTAAAGTCTTAAAATGACAAGTCGGGTCGTTACACATACAATCATCTATATACATGACATATGTCTACAAGCCTCTAAGAGTGCATAAATGTTATAAAGGTTGGGACAGGGTCCCGCCATAAAAATCAATACATGTCCAAATCATACTGACCAAATAGGCAACTCCGGAGCTAGTGGAGTGCACCAACACCTTCTACTGAGCTGATAGCCTACTAGGAGGACTCTCAACCTGTCTATCGGGACCTGCGGGCATGAAACACAGCATTCCCAGGAAAAAGGGACGTCATTACAAATAAAGTACCGAGTATGTAAGGTATGAAAGCAGTATATAAAAGACATGAAAGAAACAGGGAGTAAAGAACTCAAACCATAAATCTGAATAGCTTTGTGAATCATGAAATATTTATAATGTCATGCATGTGCATATAAATATCACATCATGCATAGGTATGTGTGTACATAACATCATTAAGCCTCTGAGGGCATCCCATCATATCATCTCGGCCTCTGTGGGCAAAATCATCAGCTTAGACCAGTTGATCAGGTGAAGGTGCGTATATAACGCTATAACCTTTCTCCATACCCCATATACATATACTATACGCGTATATAACACCATATGGTAATGAGTTAATATACATGTATAAATTAATGTAATGCATAATGAAGTAAGTCAACAAGATCTCTCGAAATGTCATGAGATCCATGAACAGACGATATGATAGTAGGACATATAGGGAATCGAGAACATAGGCAACCCTAGTACTTCTAGGAATAGAATCATTTGTAAAAGTTGCATGCTTGCTCGTTTCGTTGCATCATATGGATCATGCCAAAAGAAAAAAAGGGATAGCCTTAACATACCTTAGCTCCATTGAGTATTTAATATCTTCCAAGCAATTCTTCAAAGAACTCAACTCAATCTATCATAGCATAAGGGGATTCAAAATCAGGGTTGAGTAAAGGCTAAGTCCACAACTTAAACTAGTAGCTCGCTTATGTAAATTTGGGCAGCATCTACTCTATAACAATAGCCTCATCCAATACCATATACCAACAACAATGACCATAGCAATCCAACAATACATAGTTATCAATAACAAGGCACCATATAACAATAACAAGTCATAACTACTTCACGACGAGCGGCAAGCTCCGATTGAAACCTGTATACCCCATATCACCCCTTATAGACTTCTTAATTTAACTTAACAGTATCATTAACATGATAATGAAATAATTTAACAATGATTCCAGCCTTATACCATATATTTATAACAAAGAAATCCATAACTCCAACTATCCTCAATTAGAAAATTTATTCACTAATTCATGTCTAGCCAATCCATTTAACTTAATCAACATCAAGATAAACTTAAGCACATGCAAGAACACAATATAATTACCTCCTACATTGGATTCAAGTCAAAATCCATGTTATATTCAGCTTACAACAGCCCAACACACCTCAATCACTTCATACCCAAACGACAACTATAATAATGTCAAACACCCCAAAAATGTTACAAAGAATGACTAATCCACCATTTTGCCATTATATATGTATGTCGTATGAACGAACGGTTAAAAGAGTTGGAAACTACATTACAATAACTTTAATTTTGTATATAATATGTCCCAAAAAGACCTCATATAGAACACTAAAGGTATTGCTAAAAAAAACTTTATTGACCCACCTACTTGTCACATATGCAGTCTGCGTAGTCTCGCGAAACTGCAAATATCTCTCTATTTCGATGTAGTATCGACAAACGGTTTAATGAGTTAGAAAGTAGACTCGTAGATATTCAAGCTCTGGTACATTTGACCTAATATTTAGCATATTATGAAGGTAACTTGTGATGACATTTTCCAAGTTCTGTTCCAAAACTCGCCTGACTTCAAAATGTAACACACGACTAAAATAACTCAATGAGTAACCTCCTTATCATGTTAATAACCCTAGTATCACCACAAAAGTATATGTTATAACATCCCCAACTTGTCGACATTCGACGAAACTTATTTTCTTCAATTTGCTTAGCTCCTAAGCCTTTGAACCCTCTTGGTAGTAGTTATCCATGATGTTAAAGATTTGTAACCTCCAAGGTAACATAATTAACTAACTTTATGTACTTTCAAATATGATCTCATTTCTAAGCTTACATCAATTGACTTATGATGTACTCTCACGTATGAAAATATGAGGTGTAACATCATTCCCCCCTTGGAACATTCGTCCTCGAATGTTGACTGATGCGCCTATCAATCTCATTACCTATAGCTTTTATGAATACTTTAATACTGTCATTGCCATCTAGGCAACTGTTCTATGAATAAATTCAAAGGCCAGGGCATCCCCCCCTTTAGGCCTCTTCCTCACACCACGACTTGTGGTCGGAATCCTTTCAATCTCATAACTGTTGCTAACTTCTATCTTGTAGCATGTACGACACTGACCTTGTATGTTCCTATGCGGCTCTTCTATCCTTTTTCCTCCATACTATACCATAACTCTTACTTCGATTTATTGTTATCGAGGTCTGCTACCCAACTCAAGGTTACTCTCTAGCTGCTTATTGTATATGTATAAATTTAAGTCCTTTAATGTTTCCTAATTACTGTTCATCTTAATAATGACGTCCTAATCTCATCTCATAATTTGGAACCTCTACTCCTCTATTGTTGGTTCACCTTAATATTAATTTATAATCTACCACTGATAACTTGAAACCTCTTACGTAATACCTTGTCACTAGGGCTCACGTCTCATCGGGGAACATTTGAAGTGATTTTCCTAATCCACCTAGGGACAATACTATACTTCAATAACCGTATTTCATAGCATCCCAACATGATTTATCATATGGGTTCTAATCCAGTGCAATTCATGAAATCCTTTTTTCTCAAAATCATTACTCAATCAAAGGCCTAAACGTCTTCCTCTTATCTATCGCAATTACACCCTTATTCTAGTACCAGGGCAGCATTCCATCTCTTCTAAATGCTCCTAATCTTAGACTCCTCCGAGTTAATTCAAGAAATACTGAGCTTTCTATAACTTACGGAATCCATCAGCTCTCTTATTTTGATGGGCTTAATCCCGAGGCCTTACCTATTCTTGTTACCTTCTCACTCATCTTTACTTATCCTTACTCCTTTCTACCTAAACCCTTGTCGCTCTACGATACTTTAGCTTGCGACCTACACATATCTATTTATACTACTCACAACCTTCATTTAACCTGCTAGCACCATAGATTTCCTTTTGTGCCTTCTCAGTTGCCTTTAAACATAAGCAATTACTTTTTCTGGTCATTCTACCACTTGTTTCATGAATACATGGCTTATCTCATTGCCCACGAACACTGGAATTTTCTGTAACTCATATGATCTCAAATATCACCTTTTGATTTTTTTCTTCTTCCCATTCATTAGCCATGATAGGTGCCACTTTCTTATGGAGTACATACAATGTTGTAGCGAGATTGTTGTTACAAGACCATTTATTATTTATGTCACTATGCTTAAGTTAAAGTCTTCTTCCTTATTTCCTCAGCTAGTCTTTCTTTGTAGTACTTAAGGGATACCCTTTGACTCCTGTAAAGCTGCGGGCTTATTATGTCGTATACCCGAAAGAATTTTTGATATTATTACTCGCCTATAATTATCCTTAGTTACTTACCTCTGCGCTCTTGTGCTTGTATGGGTTGCTTTTGAACTGAAATTTTTGACTGTCTTCTCAGTGGCACCGTCTTTTATTTTTGTAGCACTTATATGGTACCTTTAACAACCCCAACTCCTATCTGAATATTTCTCAAGGATCATAATGTCATCATATTTGCGAGACCGAATTCCCTATGTTGGGTTTCACTATGTTTATCTTGCACAATCTGTTGATTTGTCTGTATCTTCTTGTCTAGCCATAACTAGACTCTTTGTGAATCAACTACTAACTACTAGTTGGTCTATCCTCATATCTATATTCTGCGTAATCTCCCTTGGGATATGTCCTTTGTTTGAACTTACCTTTCATATTGGCTCCTTATGTATCAAGTGTTTATTCGCACTTATTTATCAATATCATCATGGGCTAGAACCCTTACTTCCTCTCCCTGGTGTCGTTCTTACATAATGTTCTGGAGTCGTAACATATCCGTGGGATCTGAATAAATACAATCTCATTCCTTTCACCTCATTATCTTTGGCGTCTTTTCATATCTTTACTGACATCTTACTCATCTTGCGGTAACCCTTCTGTACCAAGGATAACTGAATTTTCTTTACGCACGAGGGTGACACCTAGTGTAATTGGAACACTTAGTCCCTTAAGCTTAACTCTACTCACAGTGCTTGTTTTAGGGAAGCGTCTTCCGGAATGACCTTTAAAGGTTATATTTCTGTTGTCCATTCTATTATCGTCGGAACGCGATCTCTGAAATTCTCACGATGTCGACTATTATCAAATCCTTCGGTTCTGAATTCATGTTCAGTTTATCTTATTCACTAGCTCATACTAATTTCTATTACTCCGGAGGTCTTACTTTTCCTTATGGTGATCACGTACGAGTCACTAACTCATTTCTCGAAATGGGGACATAACTTTATGGCTTTACTCTTTTATTGTCTCAAGGACGGTCACCTCTTGTCTTTTCCTTTACTTGACTATAGAATCTGTAATCCTGTCATATTTTGATTTACCATTATCATCCATTTATCACATCTTACTCATAATGCTTCATTTACTCTCTTCCTATTCTCCCGCTAATATTTCTATCTATCACTTAATTCTGAAAACTTCAACAAAATATTATTTCACTTATAACTCCCCTTGCTTCATCTTACTGGCTCTTCAGGACACCTAACATTCTCTCTTCTTCTTTTTTTCTAGTGACGGGAGTCATACTAAGATAAATATTTATCCCTCCTAGGATTCTAATGCCTATCTTCTGAAATTTCTGAACAATCTAGTATTCATATCTGACTATACTACTCTAGAGTGCACCATCTGGGTGTCTCACAAGGAGAACTATTACCAAGTTTGCATTATTCTTTGGAAATGAGAGCTAATGATAACAATCCATCCACAATTTTGAGTTACTTTAACCCCAGCTGGATCCTGATATCTCATCCTTCTCATAAACTATAGATATTAGCTCCCATAGGGTATAATTGAGATAGGTGTGGTCACTTGTATATATCTCTGTTACTGTTGAAAGTAACTTAGAATGTTTATATTTCTCTGCTTGAATTGTAAATACTGATAATCTTCACTAATTGGGTACCTCGTATCCTTCTTCACCTTGCTTCTTTTACTTGTTGAAACTTGTATCTACCTTCTCTCTTCTCTCATTGCTTTTTACCATATGGGTGGATAGATATTCATGCCTTAGGGTTCCTTATCAAGAAGCTTACACATCTTTGTACATGCATGATCTGCTGAAGACCTTACATTTACTCATCAAAGCATGATGCAAAATCGAGTTCCTCTTACTCGCTCTTCCACAACCATATTCAATCTCTTACCAACTGTCTTTCTGGATGTAGATATCGTTGTATTACAAATAAAATAGAATTTAGGAGTTTGAATTCTTACAACTGAGCTCTACTACACGATCTAGAGTAAGGAGAAAGAGTGATAACCCTAAATGCCCTGTAGCCTCCTGCTTATAAGTGTGGTGCACAGCACACCCATAAACAAAACTATACTAAACACGGCTTGTAGACTCCCTGGGACAGAACTATTCTGATACCACTTTTGTCACGACCCAAACCGATGGGCCGCGACGAGCACCTGGTATCTTACCTAATCGAGCACCAACGTAACATATTTTTCTTATCATACCATCATGGGTAAATGGGCCACAATGGCCGTCATGATATAACCAGAATAAAACATAAGGGAATACTCGACATAGGATGACCCAACATGGAATACAAACTTATACATGTGACATACAGGTCTATAAGGCCGACATGATCATTTTACACTCAAAACATAGGCCGACAAGGCCATAAAATCATCTATATACATAACATATGTCTACATACCTCTAAGAGTGTATAAACATCATAAAGGTCGGGACAGGCCCCCGCCATACCAATCAATACATGTCCAAATTATACTGACCAAATAGGTAACTTCGAAGCAAGTGGAGTACACCAACACCTTCCACTGAACTGATAGCCTACTAGGAGGAATCTCAACCTGTCTATCGGGACATGCGAGCATGGAACACAGCGTCCCCAGGAAAAAGGGATGTCAGTACAAATAATGTACCGAGTATATAAGACATGAAAGCAGTATATAAAAGACATGAAAGAAATAGGGAGTAAAGAACTCAACTTGTAAGTCTGAATAGCTTTGTGAATAATGAAACATTTATAATATCATGCATATTCATACAAATGTCACATCATGCATAAGTATGTGCGTACATAACATCATTAAGCCTTTGAGGGCATTCCATCATATCATCTCGGCCTTTGTGGGCGAAATCATCAACGTAGACCAGCTGATCAGGTGAAGGTGCGTATATAATGCCATAACCTTTCCCCATACCCCATATACATATACTATACGCGTATATAATACCATCTGGTCATGGGTCAATGTACATGTATAAATGAATGCAATGTATAATGAAGTAAGTCAATAAGATCTCTCGAAATGTCATGAGAGCCATGAACAAACGACATGATAGTAGGACATATGGGGAATCAAGAGCATAGGCAACCCTAGTACTTTTAGGAATAGAATCATTAGTGAAAGTTGTGTGCTTGCTCATTTCGTTGCATCATATAGATCATGCCAAAAGGAAATAAGGGATAGTCTTAATATACCTTAGCTTCATTGAGTCCTTAATACATTCCAAGCAATTCTTCAAACAACTCAACTTAATATACCATAGCATAAGGGAATTCAAAATCAGGGTTGAGTAAAGGCTAATTCCGTAACTTAAACTAGTAGCTAGCTTATGTAAATTTGGGCAGCATCTCCCCTGTAACAAGAGCCTCCTCCAATACCATATACCAACAACAATGACCAAAGCAATCCAACAATACATAATTATCAATAACAAGATAACATATAACAACAACAAGTCACAACTACTTCACGACGAGCAACAAGCTCCGATTGAAACCTGTATACCACATATCACTCCTTAATTTAACTTAACAGTGCCATTCACATGATAATGAAGTCATTCATCAATGATTCCAGCTTTATACCATATATTTATAACAAATAAATAATCCATAACTCCAACTATCCTCAATTAGAAACTTTATTCACTAATTCATGTCTAGCCCATCCATTTAACTTAATCAACATCAAGATAACCTTAAGCACATGCAATAACACAATATAATTACCTGCTATAGTGGATTCAAGTCAAAATTCATGTTACATTTAGCTTACAACAGCCCAACACACCTCAATCACTTCATACCCAAACGACAACTATAATAATGTTAAACACCCCGAAAATGTTACAAAGAACGACTAATCCACCATTTTGCCATTATGTGGTATTTCTCCACACAATTTCTCCTCCAAAACTTCATTAAATAATAGTAAAATAGAAAGACCAAGAAAACACACGAAGCAGTCCATAAAACAGTCCACTACAAGTCGAATAACTCGAACTCACGGCTTCCGATCACCGTCCCATGAGTTCTAATTATTAAGAAATAAATTTATCAACCTTCATTGATATTTAAAATCTTAAATACAGAAAGTAGGCATTTTCTTAACTATTAAATACCTTTCAAAACACAAACTACAAAGAAAAAAAGAGGCGATATAGCGATACTTATGTTGTAGGGATCGTTTTAATATTATCGCTTCTTGATTTCGTACCCGGGTGCTAATATTCTTTGAAACCATTGTAGAGAGCTTAAGGGTAAGTTTATGGGTCTTATTTGGTCGCGTTCTCTGGAAAAATGAAGAAAGAGACGACATAAGGGATATAAATATCCAATTTGTTGAAAAGTCAAAAAGGTGCTACTTGGCACCCTAGCATTGACCCTTTTTCCAACACTTATATCTTTTTATCCGTATATCGTATGAATGAACGGTTAAAAGCGTTGGAAACTATTTTCCAAGACCTTCAATTTGGTATATAATATGTCCCAAATGACCTCATATAACACACGAAAGGTATTGCTCAAAAAGCTTTAGTGACCCACCTACTTGTCACCTCTACAGTCTGCACAGTCTCGCAAAACGGCAAATATCTCTCTACTCCGATAT
Source organism: Nicotiana tabacum (assembly GCF_000715075.1). Taxonomy (NCBI): domain Eukaryota; kingdom Viridiplantae; phylum Streptophyta; class Magnoliopsida; order Solanales; family Solanaceae; genus Nicotiana; species Nicotiana tabacum. The sequence continues at coordinate 43,131,737 of NC_134101.1, forward strand.
AGTATCGACAAACGGTTTAATGAGTTAGAAACTAGACTCGTAGATATTGAATTTTATATGTGGATCATCCTGTAATTCCAAGTATATTATTAGAAAATCTCTGCTAAATTGGACCTAATATTCAGCACATTATGAATGTAACTTATGATGACATTTGCCAACTTTTGTTTAAAAACTCGCTTGACTTCAAAATGTAACACACGACTATCATACGACTAAAATAACTCATGACATAACCTCCATATCATGTTAAGAACCCTAGCATCACCACAATAGTATATGTTATAACATTCCTAACTTGTCGACATTCGACGAAACTTATTTTCTTCAATTTGCTTAGCTCCTAAGCCTTTCAACTCTCTTGGTAGTAATTATCCATGATCTTAAAGGTTTGTAACCTACAAAGTAATATGATTAACTTACTTTATGTACTTTCAAATACGATCTCATTTATGAGCTTACATTAATTGACTTATGGTGCACTCTCACGTACGAAAATATGGGGTGTAACAGCAAATGCCCCTGGCAATATTTTGCGAATGAATATTCACTTAAACTTCAAGTTCACATTTTTTTGTATGAGGATCTAAATGTACTCATAATAAATCATTTCACGTATCACTTTTTCAGCTACCCATTTTCTCCCTCTAATATTGGGATCACCAACATATTTCCACACCTTCTTTGGGAACCCATCTTTATGCATTGTGGTGAGATAATTAAATTATATAATACATCCATATTTCTAGATAGAAATTATTTGGTTCCTGACCCTGAACCAATTGTAATAGGGAGAATTTTTTATAACTTGTTGGCTAGATGCGTACAACTGTTGTAGTACATTAAATAATACACCTCATACCATTTTGTTCTCATAACCAATGGTTTAGCTATAATTGGAGGTATACAATTTCTGCTAAACCAACTTGGATTTAAACTAACATTATCAAGATAAATAATCATCTTTTACATTCTGGAATTGTGCCCTAATAATTTGAGCAAGCAACCTTGCAAAATCCAAATTGCAAGTTGATAACAAACGCACATGTGACTATACAATAAATGCATCTATTAAAATCATATAATAGTAAACGGTCCACATGACAGGTGACTGAGCCCATATATATATATATATATATATATATATATATATATATATATATATATATATATATATATATATATATATATATCACCTTTTACTCGTTTTAGAAATCAGGGGATTCAATATCAACCTTAACTGGTATATCATGAGAATAAGCAGCACAAGAGAATTCTTGAAGAATCTTCTATTTCTTCAATATATGTCAATGTAAATTCTCAATTAATTTTCGCATTATAATTAAACCGGGATGGCCAACCGGTCATACCAACTAATATTTGTTTCAGTAAACCTCTAGTTTACTTGTGGCATGTGATTCTAACTTATACTTGTGTAGTACAAATAGAAAAAAAATCAGGTAACTATTTATATTTACCCGATATGATTATAAAAATATGAAGATATCAATCTTCCTTTCATTTATAGTCTCGATATGCCAACCACTTTGGCTTATATATTTGAAACTCAAAAAGTTTCTTTTGAGACTTACTACCACCAATGCCATAAATTATTTTATTTATTGTCTATTAACAAATTCGCTCTTACGGAGCTCTCAATAATTTTGTACTACAAGATCTTTTATAATACCATTCAAGTGAAAAAATTTTCCTCCACAGAGAAAATTATATTATCAGTGTCACAGTCAAATTTATTATAGGAAAGACTTTCTTCTTACTTTACTTTTGCCTTTAATAATATTTAATAAGGTCTGAGAAAATATATCTGCCGTACCATAAGTACGTGACCGATGACATATTCATGTAATCACACAGTTAAATTCATTATCTTTATCAAACCCCCCTTAGAGATGAGTTGTGATATTTATCTAACCATGCATGAACACGTCCTTGTTCATAATTTTTTATCATATATATATTTCTATATTCACTTTCAGCAATGAGTTTGCATTTACAATACTTATCACAAGTCACATTTTCAAGGAATGGACTATAATCATGTGAGCGTGTCTCGTATTTACGGACCACATTGATACATATTTCCTTCACCTTTGAAGGGTTACTTCGAGAACCCTTATTGTTCTCCTTTCTACAATTACCATAATGATGCCTATTATTATTTGTTTTTTGGCACGCCCACATTCATTGGGCAACCGCTTGTCTTCATTTAGACTTATTATGCACCGTTATCACATTCACTTCACGAATGGATCAAATCAAGTGGGACAAGCTTCATGCTTTTCATAAAAAATACATTATTTTTCTTTAGTCATCTTTATATCATCAATATGGTGCATTGGGTTATCCATATAAAGGCATTTTAGGCCATAATACGTTGGGACTCAAAACCAACATCTTATCTTATCATGTATATCAGAACTTGAATTCGATGTCTTACCTCAAGCCTTTAAAAATACTGCCAATTTATAATGATTATATGTATAAAATCGATACGAAACAATAGTATAAAAATAGTTATTCTACACTACATAACGAATAGATGTGGTATTGATAAAACATTGGACGTCGATATCTCTATAACCCAACGCAAATGTCATGTCCGTTAATGTGAATAAAACGAATTATTAAGTGGTGCGCAAATATGATATAAAGCTATCACAATAACTTGACAAATATCGCAAAATAGATAGTACCAAAATATGTCTAAATTGTCAGTATGTCCGGTTAGTATGTTATACGTCATAAAAGTATATAAGTCAATCAGCATCACTTAAAATGTACTAAATGCATCTAGCAACGATACTGGTTAATATGAATACCCTTATTACATCTAGCAATAATATTGCAATTCCAGTAACAATTTAGCTCTGTGATTTGACATACTACATAGCTAGTAATTTAAAATAATATAATCTATTAAAAGTTACTATTCGATTATCTACTTGACCCATTAGAAGTGAAAGTCCACAAAAACATAAATTTGAAGAAAACAAATCATACTATGACTGACAAACGGCATCGACAACGGCAATGACAAAAGAAGCCAGAGTGTTAGAGATACAAACCTTAGTTAATGGCTCAACCTTTTATAACTCTTTACTTACTGTACTAACCACCATAACTCACCATAAGGTGAGTTAGCTTCGTATTTTTTCTGGGTATGAAACTGGATTGCCTTGAGGAATCCAGCGGCGACAGAACAAAAATAAATAGAGGCTCATCCGCTTGGTGTTCATATTTTGTGAGCAATTCGTGTTGATAACATGTAAGAAACTAAGCTCAAAGTAACAATATAGAACAAAAAAATAAGTTATTGAGATATAGAGAGAAAGAGAGGAGAGATTCTTATTTCTTCCATGTATTCAAGTGTGTACAATATTACTTCACATCCTCTATTTATAGTATTACATAGAGGTATACAAAAAAATATCATAAACATGACATTAAACATTTGAGATCATGGAGGAAGATCATGTGGAGGTTAGGGAGGTATAAGAGTTACAACTATAACTCCATAAATATTGAAATAGTGAGAATTATAAAGATAATGAAGAAGAGTAGTGAGTATTACTCCTTTATGAATTATGGATCTACAGATAGATAATTATTTATAACATGGAGATATTATTTGAGGTGGAAAACACAAAGGACGGTTTTTGAGTTAATAAATGGTTAGGCTATAAAAGTGGTAGTTATACAAACGACAAGAAGATTTAAGATATGTCACTTTAAGACACATGCATGCTGCATTTATATTTATATGTATGGGAAAAGCTTTCTTCAAATTTCAAAGGAGCTGAGACAATTTATCTGGACTTTGGAGGTAGTGGATTCTTTTCTTTTAAAATTAAAATAATTAAAGAATTTAAAATATATACTAGCACATTTATTTCCTAAATTGTTTGTTTCTGAACATTAAAATTTCCAACTAAGTGAAGCAGAAGAAGACAAAGTTCAAATACTTTTAACCTGGTCTATTTTAACACTCCACTAGTATATAACTAGTACAGTGCGCACGCCCTATGGGGCCAGTTCTGGTCCACCGTCTGTCCGTAGTTCATTGCTTTTGAAAAGTCTATATAGTCTCCTAACTAAGTCCTGCAAAGAAAGAAAAGCAAAAGAGAGGAGAGAAGTCGATCTTGAGAAGCAGCAAACATGAGTGAAACAGGTGAAAGAGCAGGAAAAACAAGAGAAACTGTTGATTCTAATGAGGGTACTGGACAAGAAGAATATGGTGGTGGCCAAGGCAGCAAGAGCAATACTAGACGAAGGCCATTACCACCTAAAAGGGGGAGCATAACAAAAAAGATTTTGGAAGATGTATGGGGTTCCGTCTCTAGTCCCAGGACTCCATCTTCTCAGGCTAACTCGTGATCCATTTTCATGCTTTAAATTACGGGGTCACCCTTTGTGTTTTAGCTTGCTACTTCTCCGTTCATGTACTCTTTCGCTTGTATAGTTGTTCTATGATATGTTGAAATTTGCTTCATCAATTTCATATATATTTGTTTATAGTCTCTGTTAATTTTTAGTCTTCTTATTCTTGTTTTTATTTTTATTCCGTATCTGCAAGGGAAAAAAAATTAGAAGAGTGCAATACCGCCGGAATTTGACGTTTATGGGTTTCTACCATAATTTCAAATTAATATGCAATAATAATTGGGGTAACAGTTAGATATTTATAATATATAGTAAATTTCTTAATATAAATATTGGGTCTACGGCAAAAGTGATAGGTTATGTGTCATGTTATGTTTTGATGATCTAACAAAACTTAATGATAAGAACCAAATAGGTAGCCTGTTCCACATCCTCAACGTACTTAAGATTAACAAGTCTCAAGTCTGGGACATGTTCTAACACTCAGAGTCAAAGAAACAACAGAAGAAACAGATGGACATCAATTCTCTTGCTGACTGTACCAGTCAACTCCTCACAGCTGTAAAGTCGCTGCAACTGTTCCTCATGCACACATGTAACAGTACAAACAATGCAGCAGTCACTTTATGGGGAATGCCCTTGTACCAAATATGCTTGCATCATTCAAGTGATATCACTTGTGTAATATTAATATGAAGCAAAGGGAAAACAAAACACTTGCACATTCCAGATTTCATCAAGCTTCCTCTCAAGTGTGTCGTGGAGTTGCGAGTGATCTCCAGGCTTCAAGAACAAAGAACAACATAACGAAGGACCAGTTTCCAGTATTGTATCATCACATGTCCCTAGTTGTGTTGTACCTTTGTTAGTGTGATTTAATTGTAATTTCTACTTAGCTTAGCTAGAAGCATTATTTAGGAAACAAATTGTAAAATCATAAACCTTGTATTTGAGTCTTGGAAGAGTTAGTCGAGTTGTGAACTTTGTAATAGAGTTATTACAAAGAGGCTTGTAATAAAGTTATTACAAGTGAGTGAGGGATTAAGGTTTTAATTCCTAGGTTACAATAGATTGTAATCTGAACTTGCTCGGTTAGTGAAGTTCAAATCCTACAAGTGTAGGTCGTGGAATTTAATCACGTGAGCTGAGAGTTTTTCACGTAAAACTCTGTTGTGTCATTTACTTATCTTTTTGTGTATGTTTCTGCGGGAACTGATAAAGAACCCAGTTCTCTATACAGTTTAGTGAACCCTCGGTTTCTATCAAAAAGTTATTCAGTTTTGTATACGGTCAAAATTGTGATTGCCCGATTTTGTATGGTTAATCGAGACCGGGGTGGTAGACCGAGGTTCAATCCCAAGTTATACTGGATCGTTACATGAATAAATATTGCCTAGCTCGTGATTCAAGGATCGATCGAGATCGAGACCAGCTAAGGTCGAGACCGAGAAGGATAGAGATCTAACGAGAGGAAGCCTGCTAGATCGAATAACAGAAAGCCGAGGAATCCGTGACCGGACGAGGATTGTGGCAGAGATCTCGGCATATATCAAGTCAAGACCGGTTGATTAGCCAATCAGAAGATTTTCTTCTGTATTTAGAATTGTAACATATATAGAACTCCTCTACTATATAAAGGGGTTCCGATCATTTTGTAGGACACACACGCATAACAAAGCAATATATTACGCTTTCTCTCTTAAGCTCTCTTATTCAGTTGTTCAGTTCTTGCTTTTCAATAATATACTCAGTTGGTTCGAGGGCGATCTAGCTCGAGGGCCAAAGTTACGCGTTACATTGGTTTGCTTCATTTTATAGTTAATTTCTAATTTCAATTCTTATATTTCTCAGTTAGTGCCAAGTGAAATCATATATCCTTAAAACCACTTACAAATTTAATTGTTATCCGATTTTAATGGTAAACAGTTTGGCGCCCACCGTGGGGCTAAGGATAATAGTGATTGCTTGGTGCTAATTTTCATAACACACACTTCTTTACACTTGTTCTTGTAAGCATTTTTGATTCTAGTATCAGCATATCGAACTCTCAAGTAGTACCCACACACATCGACAATGGTCTTGGTTTTCATGGCGAAAACGACAACGTAGCCGCCCCAGGAAATGAAGTGCCTCTAGTTGATCTCGAGAGAGTAACAGTTGCAGACCCCATCGACGTCGGTTCCCATGTTGCCCTGTATGAAAATCTAGGCGTCGACCCCGAAAATAGCATCCGTAGAGACGTTTGATCAGCCGGTCAGAACGCACAGGGCAGCGAAGAAGGCAGAATCAGCCTTCGAATAATATTCGAAATGCTGCATGCTCAACAAGTTGCAATAGCACAACTTCAAAATCAGAACCACGCACCGAGTAGGGTCGAACCCGAGCCATCACAGGAAGTTGTTCACAGAGCCGAACCGGTGCTAGGGAGGTCAAATGTGAATGAGTCAGGGATCGACCCCGCTATCCTGAAAATGTTCGAGGAGCTGACAAAGTGAATTGAATCGGGGGAGAAAAAGATTGAAGTGAATGAAAAAAACGTAGAAACATATAACTCCCGAGTTGATCAAATTCCGGGGACAACACCAATTTTGAAGGGTTTGGATTCAAAGAAGCTCGTACAAAAGCCCTTCCCCCAAGCGTGGCTCCTAAGCCCATTCCAAAGAAATTCCGCATGCTAGAAATTCCCAAGTATAATGGAACTACCGACCCCAACGAGCATGTCACTTCTTACACATGCGCAATAAAGGGGAACGATCTAAAGGACGATGATTGGGCCGTATCTCGGTTCCAAATGAAGCGTATGGATCTGCCCCCGGTTGCCGATGATTGGGCCGTTCAGGCTTTCACTCAAGGCCTAAATGTACGAAGTTCGGTAGTCTCACAACAGTTAAAGCAGAACTTGATTGAATATCCAGGTGTAACCTGGGCCGATGTGCACAATCGGTACTAGTCAAAGATCAGGGTCGAGATGACCAGTTGGGGGCTCCTTCCGGGTCCGTTTATCCAAATAGGACCATCGACAGAGTTAAAATGGATATTGACCGGGAACCACGGTCAAATAGAGATCGATATCAGCCATACAGTGGAGATCGGAGAAACAACGGGCCTGGACGCAACCCCATTCGAATTGATCGAAGAAATGATCGAGGACAGAGCTCTAAAGGGATCATGAATAAGAGCGGTTTCGACAAAAATGTTGAACCCAAAGAAGCACTACGACTATCGGAATACAACTTCAACATTGATGCATCAGCTATTATATCGGCCATTGGGTGCATCAAAGACACCTAATCAAATGTGAAAATATCATTGCACCCATGGTCATAGAACAGAAGATTGCAGACAATTGAGGGAGGAGGTAGCCCGTTTGTTCAACGAAGGGCATCTTCGAGAATTCTTAAGCGATCGAGCTAAAATCCACTTCAAGAACAGAGATTCAAACAGACAAAATGATCAAGAAGAGCCGCATCACGTGATCCACATGATTGTTGGAGGGGTCGATATTCCTCAGGGGCCCGTATTCAAACGTACCAAGGTGTCGATCACGAGGGAAAAGCGGACTCGAGACTACGTACCGGAAGGGACATTGTCTTTCAATGACGAAGATGCAGAGGGGATCTTACAACCCCACAATGACGCACTGGTAATATCTGTCCTTATGAATAAAATTCAAGTTAAACGTGTTTTGATTGATCCAGGTAGCTCGTCCAACATTATTCGAGTGAGGGTCATAGAACAGCTCGGCCTACAAGATCAAATTATGCCTGCAGCCCGAATACTTAACGGCTTCAACATGGCAAGCGAAACCACCAAAGGTGAAATTACTTTGCCAGTGAACATGGCCGGGACCATCCAAGAAACAAAGTTCTATGTGATCAAGGGTGACATAAGGTACAATGCCCTGCTCGGAAGGGCGTAGATCCATAACATGAGGGCAGTACCGTGGATCCATAATTGAAGTTCCCAACATCGGAGGGAGTCAAAATAGTGTACGGGGAACAACCCGCCGCCAAGGAGATGTTTGCAGTCGATAAAGTGATATCGATATCGGCGCTCTCATCAATGAAGGGATCGGATTCGAAGAGAAAGCGGGAGGCCAAATAGCAACTACAGACACCGACCTCGACGCAATTACAGAAGTAAGGGATCGACGGGGATGACGACTACTGGATCCCTCAATCCTTCATAATTCCCGATGATTCCGACGCCACCAAATCGACGGTCAAAGAGTTGGAACAAGTCACATTGGCCAAGCATCAGCCCGAACGAAAGGTATACCTGGGCACGGGCCTAACCCCAGAGCTCAGGAAAAAAACTTATTCATTTCCTTAAAGCTAACATGGAGTGCTTTGCTTGGTCCTACCTCGATATGACAGGGATCCCACCAGAAATTACCACTCATAAACTGAGCCTGGACCCTAAATTCCGCCCGGTGAAGCAAAAAAGAAGGCCCCAGTTCGAGGTCAAACATGCCTTCATCAAGCACGAGGTAACCAAACTTCTTAAAATAGGATCCATTCGGTAAGTAAAGTATCCCGAATGGTTATCAAACGTAGTGGTAGTCCCTAAGAAGGAAACAAACTTAGAATGTGTGTAGATTATAAAGACCTGAATAAAGCATGCCCCAAGGATTCTTTTCCTTTGCCTAATATCGATCGTATGATCTATGCCATGGCCGGCCACGAGACTCTCAGTTTTCTCGATGCCTACTCCGGGTACAACCAGATACAGATGAACCCAGAGGATCAGGAAAAGACCTCGTTTATCACTAAGTACGATACCTATTGTTATAATATAATGCCATTTGGTCTAAAAAATGCTAGTGCAACTTATCAACGCCTAGTAAACCGAATGTTCGAAGAACAAATAGGAAAATCAATGGAAGTTTCTATTGATGACATGTTAGTTAAGTCCTTGCAAGCAGAGGACTATTTAAAGCATTTGCAAGAGACTTTTGATATACTAAGGAAGTACAATGTGAAGCTCAACCCCGAAAAATGTGCATTCGAGGTTAGCTCGGGCAAGTTTTTTGGTTTCATGGTGTCCAATCGGAGAATCGAGATCAACCCTGATAAAATCAAAGCTATCGAGGATATCACGGTAGTGGATAATGTAAAGGCCGTGCAGAGGCTGATGGGGCAGATAGTCGCCCTAGGACGATTCTTTTCGATATCCTCAAATAGGAGCCACCGATTCTTCTCACTGCTTAAGAAGAAGAGCAATTTTGCATGGACTCCGAAATGCCGGCAGGCCTTGGAGGAACTAAAGTGGTATTTATCGAGCCCGCCACTGCTTCACACCCCGAAAGTGGACGAACAACTTTACCTGTACTTGGCAGTCTCGAAGATAGCAGTAAGTGGAGTCCTGGTCCGAGAAGAACAAGGTACGCAATTCCCTGCCTATTATGTTAGTCGAGCCTTAGGTGAGGCCGAAATTAGATATCCACACTTAGAAATAATAGCGCTTGATTTAATAAGCGCCTCTAGGAAACTAAAACCATATTTCCAATGTCATCCAATATGTGTTGTAACAACTTATCCTCTTCGAAATATTTTACACAAACCCGAGCTTTCGTGTTGATTGGCCAAATGGGCCGTAGAAATCAGTGGTTACGATATTGAGTATCGACCCTGAACTGCCATCAAGTCTCAAATCTTGGCGGACTTCGTGGCTGACTTTACGCCGGCCCTTGTACCCGAGGTTGAAAAAGAACTACTTATAAAATCAGGTACATCTTCGGGAGTCTGGACCCTCTTTACGGACGGTGCTTCGAACGCGAAGGGGTCTGAATTAGGCATCGTAATAAAATCACCCACAAGTAATGTAGTTAAACAGTCTATCAGAACTATAAAACTAAATAACAATGAGGCCGAGTATGAGGCCATGATTGCAGATCTCGAACTAGCTAGAAGCTTGGGGCGGAGGTCATAGAGGCTAAGTGTGATTCCCTCCTCGTGGTAATTCAAGTGAACGGGACTTTTGAAGTCCGAGGAGACCGAATGCATAGGTACTTGGATAAACTACATGTGACCCTATATCGATTTAGGGAATGGACCTTGCAACATGTACCTCGAGAACAGAACAATGAGGTCGATGCTCTTGCAGACTTAGGTTCATCGGTCGAAGACGACAAACTCAACTTGGGGACTATCGTACAACTCATGAGATCGGTATTCGAAGGTCACGCCGAGATAAACTCCACAAGTTTAACCTGGGATTGGAGAAACAAGTACATAGAGTACTTAAAGAACGGGAAGCTTCCATCAGATCCAAAGGAGTCGAGAGTTCTGCGCACAAAGGCAGCACAGTTGATTTTGTCCGAAGACGAAACGCTGTTTAGAAAGACGTTCGATGGACCGTTGGCAATATGTTTAGGACCGGGAGATACCGACTACATCCTACGGGAAGTTCACGAGGGCACTTGTGGAAATTGTTCTGGCACCGAATCGCTGGTCCACAAAGTAATCAGAGGAGGGTACTATTGGACCGATATGGGGAAGGATGCAAGGGAATTCGTTCAAAAATGTGACAAATGCCAAAGGCATGAACCCATAATTCATCAACCCGAGGAACTACTCCACTCGGTCCTGTCTCTATGGCCCTTCATGAAATGGGAAATGGAAATCGTTGGCCCTCTCCCGTCGGCCCTAGGTAAAGTTTAATTTATTTTGTTTATGACTGATTATTTCTTTAAATGGGTTGAAGCACAGGCTTTCGAGAAAGTCAGAGAAAAGGAAGTCATAGACTTCATTTGGGACCACATCATATGTCGATTCGGGATGCCCTCCGAAATTGTATGTGATAATGAAAAACAATTCATCGGTACCAAAGTAACTAAATTTCTTGAGGATCACAAAATCAAAAGGATCCTATCAACACCTTATCATCCCAACGGGAACGGATAAGCCGAATCGACCAACAAAACCATCATCCAAAATCTTAAGAAGAGATTGACCGACGTTAAAGGAAAATGGAGAGAAATACTACTCGAGGTTCTATGGGCATACCGCACAACATCAAAATCTAGCACCGGAGCAACACCGCTCTCGTTAGTTTATGGCGCCGAAGCTCTGATCCCGGTCGAGGTCGGAGAACCTAGCATCAGGTTTTGATAGGCAATAGAGGAGTCGAATAACGAGACCATGAATACGAGCCTAGAATTGTTGGACGAAAGACGCGAAGCCACTCTCGTCCGATTGGTGGCTCAAAAATAGCGGATCGAAAGCTACTACAATCGAAGAGCCAATCTTCAACATTTTAACATTGGGGACTTAGTGCTAAGAAAATTTACCCTCAACACCCGAAATCCGAATGGAGGGAAACTGGGTCCGAACTGGGAAGGATTGTACCAGGTTCTCGAAATCATCGAAAAAGGATCCTACAAGCTCGACACGATGAATGGCGAACAATTGCAGAGCAATTGGAACGTATCAAACCTAAAACGATACTACTGCTAAGGTACGGCCCTTTCCATCTTCATTTATATTTAAAACTAACCCTTGCAGGTGTTCGACCAGACACAACGATGGATTCTTCGACACGAAGCCTTTAGGTCTGAAAGCACACGTTGCACTCTTTTTTCCTTAGACCGGTTTTGTCCCAAATAGGTTTTCCGGCGAGGTTTTTAATGAGGCAACCATTGATCGTGCCAACTTAGAACAATTCAACAGTATCCGAGGTTTCTTTACAATCAACCTCGAATACTGGGGGGCATTGCCCTCGAATGTCAACTTTGATGCGAAGAAATAACTTCATGGCAGCAGGGTCTCGATAGGAAATATTTGTAAGGGCCAAACGGTCAAATGAACCGTGCCCGCGTAGTTTGCTCGAGCCTTGGCACAGAACATGTATGCATGTATAATCATTTAAAAAGAGAAGTATTTTTCTTTGCCGATATCTCATACGTTAGAAAAAATTTTCTACTTTACAATTTCAAACTCTCGATCTATTATGTAAACAGGCTTAAGGGCCGACCATAACCAAAGTTCGGATAATTACCCCCACGCTCGGGGACTGCCATCCGAAAAATAAACGAGATCGAATCATTAAAACTCCGAGATCATTAGACCTTTTAGGCAACCCTCGATTTTTATAGGCCACGGCCACCCCACTCGGGGACTTACACTTCCGGCAAGCTCGAAGTAAAATGGAAAAATAAGCCCAAGGGGCAAATCCCGAACTAAAAAGGCTACGGCTGAATTAACATAGTTCGAAGACGTCTGAATTCCGTAACAAAATAGGCCTTCGAATTCCCTCATAAAGAGGTTAAAAGGGCTACCCCCGGCAAATTCATAAAAGGCTTCGATAATATCAAGCCTCGAAAACTCTAATGAGTACAAAATTGTTCGAACACCCGAACAGTTCCTTATTGCATGCTAAGGCATTACAAGTTTTGCAAATACAAATGATAAAAAACCTTTTCAAGCTGAAAAGGAGAGAAAGCCATAAACAATCTTTTTACAAAGGCTATATCGGCCTAATACAAAAGCCTAAGGGATGTTTTTGCTTTGAGTTCGAGAGACCATCCTCGCTCAAATAAAAAACCTAAGGGTTACCTTACTTCGAGTTCTAGCAAGCACTCACTCGATCGTAAAGCCTAAGGGCTATACTAGTTCAGTTTCAATCAAATTGTCTAAACCTCAGACCTTTGAATACAACTTCATAATTTTATAAGGCAGAAAGGAAGAAAGTTTTTATATATATACACATCAAAAATCATTTACAAAGGCAACATGGCCAGATCAAATATCTCTAAAAAAGACCAAAACGGTCTTAAAAGAAACACAGAAAATGCAAATCCTAAAGGACTTAGTCTTCTTCGGGAGAAGCATCTTCCCTCTTGAGGCCTTCTCCGCTTTCAGATCCACTTATACTCCCAGAATCATCATCATCAGGAAAGGCCAACACTTTGGCTTCAACATCGAGCTCCTTAGCATTCTCGATCTCGTCTATAAGATCGAAGCCACGATCATGGATCTCCTCGAGAGTCTCCCTTCGAGACTGGTATTTAGCATGCTCGGCAACCCAGTTTGCTCGGGCCTGAGCAGCTTCGGCAACCTCTTTTGCTCGAACCTGAGCAACTTCAATGTCGGACCGGTAGACGGCCACTATTGCATCAACATTAGCCTTGGCCGTTTCGACCTACGATTTGGCCGCTGCAAGTTTTGTGGCCAGCCTCTCTCGATCGGAATTTGCTGAACCCAACCGAGACTGAACTCCTCAATTTTCTTGGCTTGCACCAAGGCTCTCTCTTTCAAGCTTCGGAGTTGGGTCTTAGTAGAGGCTAGTTGAGCTCGGGCAGCTTCCTTTTCTGAGGCAAGGCGGTCCATGTTCTTCTTCCACACCTCAGCCTCCGCTTTCATTGCGTACACTTCCTCATGAAGCTGCCTGATCACATCAAGCTTTTGTTGGACCTGTGGGACCTAACTGTTAGCCACCATGCCCGAGTTAGTGTCATTAAATTCAAAGATTCTTTTTACCTGCTCAGCCAGATCAGCTTGTTCTTTCTGAGATGCTTCTAGCTAAGCCCGAAGTCCTTTTGCTTCCCCTTCTCTCTGCTCGCTGAGAAGCTTGAAGACATCTCTCTCTTTAGTAAGCCCTCGGTTTCGACTTCGTAGTGGCTCAGCTCCCCTCGGGATCGGAAGAAAGCCTCGTGATAAAGCATAGAAGCCTACAAAAATAGAAAGAAGGAATTATACAAGGGGAAAAAAGTACAAGTATGAAAATTGACAAAGAAAATATGAACTTACCCGGTTCAGGGCATGTTGGACTTCGTTGAAAAGACAAGGCACTCCCACCTCGTCCATCTGGGCTTGGTCTTCTTCCGTGACCAAAGATCGGAGGTAGTTAGCCACCCCTACGGGGGTAGCAAGAACCCGGGCATTCTCCAGAACCATGATAACGATTGTTCGCTTACGCTCGGGATCGACACTAGGGGCCAGAACCTGATTGGTTAGTTTAAAACTCGAGGAAGCCTTGCCCGAGATCTTCTTCGGAGCCTCCAAGTTCGGTGACATCTTCTACCCCAACAAAATAACAACGAAAAAGATCTTCCTCTCTATGGGCTCCCTTCCCGTGACAAGTTTCCACGGCCTGAGCATCACGTATCATCCACTCGAAAAATGAAGGAAATGAGAGGGAATCTCCGATCTCTATTGCCCCAAATAGGTATTTTGGGGCGTCGCCTCTGTCTTAGGTAGCCTCAAACCCGGTTTCTGCATGGGCATCCACCGCCTCTTCAATGGTCTTTTTGCCCCTAGATAAAATATCTCCGGTTCTTCTCGGCTCAAGGACTTGGGCCGAAGTCTCCTCCTCAACCTCATCAAGCCTAGACGGAGCAGTATCAACTCCCACCGGTTCCGAAGATCTCCGAATCTCAATACTAGCTCGCGCACGAGCCACCAGCCCAGAATCATCTTCTTTTTCATCTTCTTCTTCTTCCCTTAGTCTTTGGACTAATTCCATAGTCAGCAAGATTGTGTTCCCCTTGGGTTTACGAGTTGTTCACTTCTTGGGTTTTTGACCCTCGGAGTTCGAGGCCCTTTTCCTCTTATTCTCCTTCGCCGGTTTCGAAATAGGTGGTGAAACATCTTCATCACCGGGCGGGGGTATCATAGTCGCATCATTTTTGAGACATATAAAAGGAGAAAGTAAGTAAAATCATGTTTGAAAAGATGCTTGAACGATAGGCAAATCGGTAAGTTAGGAAGAAGGCTTACCATGAGTACGAGCCTCCCACCGGCCCTTTGACAAATCACGCCATGCGTGCTCGGCGTATGTTGACGTCGAAAATAGGCTCTTAACCCAATTTTCGAGGTGAGGAACCACACCCGGCATCCAAGCAATGACTGCATCTAGAAAAACACTAATAAGAAAGGATGAAGTAGTAAAAACAATGAACATAAATGAAAGATGGAATCATACTTACGCTTCATATTTTATTTCTCAAGAAATGGCATGCTCTAGGCCGGGATTAGGTCTGTGGTCTTCACCCGAATGAACCGGCCCATCTAGCCTCGATCTTTGTCTTCATCTATACTCGAGATGAGCGCCTTGGTGTCCCGACGTTGAAGCTTTATCATCCCACCTCGATAGAGTCGAAGGCTATATAATCTTATGAGATAGTCAAGGGTGAAGGGAAGCCCGTCAATTTTGCTCACGAAGAAACGGAGAAGTATCACGATCCTCCAGAAATAGGGGTGAATTTGGTTGAGGGTCACCTAGTATTTCTTGCAGAAGTCTACAATGATCGGATCGAGGGGACCCAACGTGAAAGGATAAGTGTAAACACTCAGGAACCCTTCCACGTGGGTGGTGATCGCTTCTTCGGGTGCCGGCTTCACAACCTCTTTATTTTCCCAGTTGCAATCTTTCTTCACCTGGTCGAGGAGGCTTTTGGGTATCGAGCATATGTATCTCGATATCGGCTTACGTCGACCAAGAACCGATGAGGTTTTCTCGACCTTAAAGTTGGAATCTATGACACACCCCCGAGAATAAGTTCTTCAGGGCGTGGCTCCACCACTGGTTTCTCGCCGGCCGGCCGAGATGAGGAAGCAACCTCTTTCTGCGAAACAGTTTTAGATGTTTTAGCTATTTAGTTTTTGTGGGCAAAGAAGAATGGAGACTGAAGTATTTGGTGTTTTAGGAAGAACAAGCAAAGAAACTCAAAGATTTGAAGATAGGAAGCTTTGAAGAAAGCAAAGAACTATGGAGATTGGAATAAAAAAAGATTTGAAAGTAAAGTTTGAAATAATAAAGAAGGAGGGTTATTTATCGTTTTCACAATGACGGTTCAAAACTAGTAGTGGCCGACCGTCGACTGACGCACATTAAATACCTGGAAAACTATATCGACGAGACGTTTCTGTCACTTCTACTTCTTATGTCACGACGATTACGTCATAATCGAAAACTCAAATCATTTTTTGGCATTACTCTCCAAAAAATGAGGGGACTATCTGTATACGGTCAAAATCGTGCTTGCCCGATTTTATATGGTTAATCGAGACCGGGGTGGCAGACCGAGGTTCAATCTCAAGTTAAATTGGATCGTTACATGAATAAATATTGCCTAGTTCGTGATTCAGAGATCGATCGAGATTGAGACCAGCCAAGGTCGAGACCGAGAAGGATAGGGATCTAGCGAGATCGAAGGAAGCCTGCTAGATCGAATAACAGAAAGCCGAGGAATCCATGACCGGGCGAGGATTGTGGCGGAGAGCTCGATATATATCAAGTCAAGACCGGTTGATTAGCCAATCAGGAGATTTTCTTCTGTATTTAGAATTGTACCATATGTAGAACTCCTCTACTATATAAAGGGGGTTCCAATCATTTTGTAGGGCACACGCGCATAACAAAGCAATATATTACGTTTTCTCTCTTAAGCTCTATTATTCAGTTGTTCAGTTCTTGTTTTTCAATAATATACTCAGTTGGTTCGAGGGTGACCTAACTCGAGGGCCAAAGTTGCGCGTTACATTGATTTGCTTCATTTTACGGTTAATTTCTAACTTCAATTCTTATATTTCTCAGTTTGTGCCAAGTGAAATCACATATCCTTAAAACCACTTACAAATTTAATTTTTATCCGATTTTAAGGATAGACAAATTTTTAAGAACCCATATTCAATACTCTAGGTCCGTCACGGCGACACTGTTTTCCTTTTGTGATTATAGGCCAATGGTTACTGTGATAATAGCCATGGTTTCCGAAAAAAAGCTTAGCGAGTTTGTCTATGCCGACATTTGGATAAGAAGCCCCCCACAGTTACGAGATTGTTTTTGGTTTTAGGGTCCACTCGTCCTTCGACTACTGTTTTTTTTTTCTTTCTCTAAAGAAGAAAATTCCATTCATAGAAGGACTAGGAACGAGAGAGGGAACAAGAGTAATGGATACTGAACGACATCTATATATTATATTAAAGAATCCAACTAATATTACTAGATTATAAGTCTTGCTTGGTGATGACTATTGTGTTTTTGTAAAGTTTATTCAGCTTTCTTTTTAAATCAACTAATATATATTTTAGAATATAAATCATTCGTTGGTTAATTTACAAAAATTCCAGCCAGCAATAGTATTCTCTGGCCAGTACGCCTTGTGTGACATTCCATCCACAATCCTCAATTCTCGTAAGTACTTTAATTTACTTCATTGGTCATGAGGTCTGAAAAGAACATTTACAATATGGGAGCAACAATAAGGGAGAGGAAGACTACCTTAGTAATTTTTGGCATTTTCCTTCGTCTTTTAAATAATTTTTCCGTTTCAATTTAGGTAAACTTATTTCCTTTTTAGTCCGTACAAAAAGAAATTATCCCTTTTCATATTTAAAAATAATTTACCTTTATACAATAATTTATAATCATACAAAATATATGTGTCTTTTATATATCACAAAAAAAAAAATTTCTTTTTAAATTTCGTGTTCAATTAAATGAGTTTACGTAAAAGGTAAAAGTATGTCTTTGCTTTTTAGTATTTCACTGCCAGATGGCGCCCTTTGATGTGATCCAATTTGTTGCTCAAGTTAACGAACAACATAATCCAGCCACATGTATTTGGCGACGGCCCAGAAGTTGCAGTGACCAGTGGTGAAGGCGGCTGCGCATAATATAGTGCTCCTACTACACCACTATATACCATTCAAAGCATAAAATGGAAGAGGGACCCATTTACTAAAAGAGAAAAATAATTGAGTGATGACATAACGTAAATGACCTCATTCTCACGGCGTCATGCTTTTTTTGCTACTAATACTAAATTAGGAGGTGAAAATTGATTTCAAAATGACAGAAAGAAACAAAATGATAAGAATAGACCTTTCATCTAATTCAATCTCAAAAGCAAGTTAAAAAGATAAAGATTGCACAAGTTATATAAAGAGTCCAAAGAATTCATCCATCTCCAATATAGGATTCCATCAATTTCAAAGCCACCAATCCAAATAAGTAAAATATAAGGGATGTCAAACGGTCTAGTTGAACAAAATTTATGTTGGATAATTAGATGGGCCATTAGCCCACCCATAAGATATTTGGAGCTGAAATAAATTTGGTTAAAATGAACTAAACAATGGATAATAGACCAGCTAACTGTTTTAATTAATTTGTATATATTTAATAATTTTTTTTAAGATAAATATAAAGTCTGAATTAAAGTTACTGAGTTCGGTTAAATTCGTTTCCGGCATTCTAGCTCCACCCGAAATGTATTCTCTGTCTGCTTCGACACAACACGCCATTACATGCATGAAGTTAACATCAACAGTCAGTATGATGTGGTCTTACAAGCTTTAACCTGAATTTTGTTCCTAATAATAATATATATATACTCCAATATTCATGTAACAGAATAATGATGATAAACTAGCTAACCTTTTGGATGTATGTCTTTCTTGTCTTCACTGAAAGGAGAAGCGAAAGCTTTCCCTAACTTATTACATGCCATGGCCTTCACTGATTTCTACTCTTTGGGAAACACACTCCCATTCTTAGGTTTAAAAGGAAATACCCCTTTGCTTTCTCACCTCCACCATGTCCCATATTGCCTTCTTTTCCCTTTGCTTTGTTTCCGTTATCTATTGGCATATCTCTCTCTCTCTCTGCTTGTGAGCTTTATTGTTTTTCTGCATGTTGTTTATATTTCAGTCTGTGTACGGTCAAAATAGATTCCGGCCCTCGTACGTTTGATCGAATTCGAATAATAAGCGACCAAAGTGAGACTTCGAGATGAGTTCCGAAGATAGTACAAACAAGCTTCGAGCTCCAAGGCCGATCGAGGAATCGGCTCGGTATCATTACTGAGCCCATGACCAAATCTAACCACAAGGCAACGTAAAAGTAGTCGGAGACGCATAGACTGATTGACACTGACCCCGACTAGAACTCGAACCAAGGTCGAAGGCTAGACCCAATACCGAGCTTGAGCTAGTATCGAGCTCGCAGACAAGAGCCGTTGCAACCGCACTAGGGGAGAGAATCTTGGCGGGAATCGAGGAAGAAACAATTCATCATGGGTTCTCCACTATATATTTTTTATTGTAAATAAAGTAAGATTCATCTACTATAAAAGAGAGAATCCTTGTAAGCACAGGGGGACACATTGTAAAAAAAAAGACTACTTCTCTTATTGAAGATAAATCTCTTAAGCTTGTTTTACTTAGCATACTCACTCTTCTTGTCCAATAATTTATATCTCATTTTTATAGCCAAGAATCTAAACATTTCCACTTTTATGTACGATTTATGTTAAGCTATATCACATATCCTTAGAACTACTAATAAATTCAACTATATCCGATTTTTCGGGTAAACAGTTTGGCGCCCACCGTGGGGCTAAGGATAACAGTAGTTGTTTGATAAAAATCTGCAATACACACCAGTTTACAACTTCGAATCAGCAATGGCAAACCCTCAATTAATGGCTATATCTATCGACCACAAAGTCGGCCTTCAAGATGAAACCAACAACTTGATACCCAGGGCCGGAAGGCCACTTAACGATAGCACTGAAGCTCGAGTCGAAGTACCTGAAATTCGAGCCGAAATACCGCTAGATGTCAATTCACAAGTGGATCTTGAGGCAAACCAACGTTCCGAACCGGAAAAAAATATTCAGGGCGGTACTCGATCCGTAGCTCGAGACACTCATAACGTGGAGGAGATCGGAATCAGCTTACGTATGATCTTCGAGATGTTACAAGCCCAACAAATAACGATAGCTCGGTTGTAGAGCCAAAATCAGGTACAAAGCAGGTCGGAGCCCAATCCGCTTCGAGAAATCACCCCCAGAACGGAGCCAGCCATAGTGAAGTCAAACGAGCAAGAATCGGGGACTACTCCCGAAATTACTAAATTGCTCGAGGAACTGACAAAACGAGTCGAAACCAATGATAAAATAGTAGAAACATATAATTCCAGGGTCGGGAGCTCCACCAATGATAAAAGGGCTGGATTCGAAAAAATTCATACAAAAGCCTTTTCCCTCGAGTGCGGCCCCAAAACCAATCCCCAAAAAATTCCGTATGCCCGAAATTTCCAAATATAACGGTACGACCGATCCCAATGAACACATCACCTCTTACACGTGTGCCATATTAGCGGATTTATTACTATAATCTGCCACCAAATTCCATCGATTATTTTGCCATATTAGCGGATTTGTTTGTAAAGGCGCATGCAGGTGCCATAAAGGTTGCGACAAGGAAATCAGACATCTTCAAAGTAAAACAAAGGGGTAATGAAATGCTGAGGGAGTTCTTGTCCCGATTTCAAATGGAACGCATGGAATTGCCGTCGGTCACAGACGATTAGGCCGTCCAAGCTTTTACCCAAGGGTTGAACGAGAAAAGTTCAATAGCATCACGTCGGCTGAAGCAAAATTTGATCGAGTATCCAGCAATAACTTGGGCGGATGTACACAACCGATATCAGTCAAAAATTAGGGTCGAAGATGACCACTTGGGAGCTCATTCCGGATCCATGGATCAGAACAGGACAACTATTAAAAACCAGAGGGACGTCGACAGAGAGCAAAGGTCGAACAGAGACCGATAACAACCGTACGTCGCAGATCGAATGAACTACAGTTCAATGCGCAATGCCGTTCGGAACAATCGAAGGAGTGATCGAGGACAAAATTCTCGAGGGATGATGAGCAAGAGTGGCTTTGATAAATATGCCAATCCTATAGAGGCACCTCGGCTATCGGAGTACAATTTCAGTGTCGACCCATCGGGCATTGTATCGGCGATCGGAAGAATCAAAGATACTAGGTGTCCCAGACTCATGCAAACCGACCCTTCCCAACGGAACCCGAATTCGATGTGCAAGTATCATGGTACGCATGGCCACAGGACCGAGGATTGCAGACAATTAAGAGAAGAGGTAGCCCATTTATTCAATGAGGGTCAGCTTCGGGAGTTCCTCGGTGATCGAGCCAAGAATCACTTCAGAGAAAGGGACGCCGACAAAAAATATAAACAAGAGGAACCTCTGCATATCATTCATATGATCCTCGGTGGGGTCGATACTCCACAGGGACCCATTCTAAAATACGGCAAGATACCGACCACAAGAGAAAAGTGAACTCGAGGTTATGTACCCAAGGGCACTTTGTCATTCGGAATTGAAGAAGTCGAGGGCATCTCTCAACCTCACAACGATGCTCTAGTAATTTCTATCCTAATAAATAGAGTTCAAGTTAAGCGTGTCTTAGTGGATCCAAGTAGCTCTACGAATATCATCCGATCTTGGGTAGTGGAGAAGCTCGATTTACAGAATTAAGTCATGCACGTAGCTCGGGTCTTAAACGGTTTCAATATGGCCAGTGAAACAACTAAAGGGGAAATTATTCTGCCCGTAAATATGGCTGGAACCATCTGAAACACCAAGTTCCACGTAATCAAAGGCGATATGAGGTACAATGCCCTACCCGGATGACCATAGATCCACAATATGAGGGCAGTGCCTTCGACTCTACACCAAGTGATGAAATTCCCTACGTCGGATGACGTGAAGACAGTATACGGGGAGCAATATACTGCGAAGGAAATGTTTTCGATCGATGAGGTAACATTGATACCAACGTTATCGGCCTCAGAAAGGTCGAGCATAAAAGATGGGTAAGAAACCAAATAGCAATCACAGCAACCAGTCTCGACCGAATCAGTGAAGCAGGAAATAGAAGATGACGAGGAAGAATTTCCGACACCTCGAGCTCTCATCGTCCTCTACGACTCCGACGCCATCAAGTTGACGATCGAAGAACTGGAGCAGGTTATATTAATCGAACATCTGCCCGAGAGAAAGGTATATCTGGGAACGGAATTGACCTCCAAACTCAGGAAAAAACTTATTCAATTTCTTATTGATAACATAGATTGTTTTGCCTGGTCCCATTTAGACATGACAGGGATTCCACAATCGATAACAATGCACCGGCTGAGTTTGGACCCTAGGTTCAAACTGGTGAAGCAGAAAAGAAGACCTCAATCCGAGGTAAAACACGCATTTGTAAGAGATGAGGTAACTAAACTTCTCAAAATAGGGCCAATTCGGGAAGTGCAATATCCCGAATGGTTAGCCAATGTGGTTGTAGTCCCCCCAAAAAGGGAACAAACTTAGAATGTGTGTAGATTATAAAGATCTAAACAAAGCATTCCCCAAAGATTATTTTCCACTGCCTAGCATCGATCGCATGATCGATGCCATAACCGGCCACGAGATCCTTACTTTTCTCGACGCCTATTCCGGGTACAATCAAATTCGAATGAACCCGGAGGACCAAGAAAAAACTTCATTTGTCACTAAGTATGGAACCTATTGTTATAATGTAATGCCATTCGGGCTAAAAACGTAGAAACTACTTACCAACGCCTAATGAATAAAATGTTCGAAGAACAAATAAGTAAGTCGATGGAAGTTTACATTGATGATATGCTAGTTAAGTCCCTACGCGTAGAGGACCATTTGACTCATTTGCAGGAAACGTTCAAAATCTTAAGGAAGTACAACATGAAGCTCAACCCCGAGAAATGTGCTTTCGGAGTTGGATCGGGCAAGTTCCTTGGATTCATGGTATCGAATCGAGGGATCGAGATCAACCCCCGATAAAATCAAGGCCATCAAAGACATCACCGTCGTTGATAGTGTGAAAGCAGTGCATAGGCTAACCGGACGGATAGCTGCCTTAGGCCGATTCATTTCGAGGTCGTCAGATCGAAGCCAAAAATTCCTCTCTCTACTCAAAAAGAAGAACGATTTCGCTTGGACCCCGGAATGCCAACATGCACTAGAACAATTGAAGCGGTACCTATCGAGCCCACCACTGCTTCACACTCCGAAGACAGATGAGAAGCTTTACTTATACTTAGCGGTATCGAAAATCATGGTAAGTGGCATCCTAGTTCGAGAAGAGCAAGGTACACAATTTCCTGTTTATTATGTAAGTCAGACCTTAGAAGAAGTAGAGACTAGATACTCACACTTAGATAAATTGGCACTTGTACTGATAAGGGCCTCTAAAAAGCTAAGACCATACTTTCAATGCCACCTCATATGTGTTTTAACCACTTACCCACTTTGTAATATTTTTCACAAGCCCGAACTATCAGGTCGATTGGCCAAATGGGTCGTCGAACTCAGTGGGTACGATATTGAATATCATCCCTGTACGGCCATCAAGTCCCAAATTTTAGCGGACTTCGTTGCCGATTTCATGCCAGCACTCGTACCCGAAGTTGAAAAGGAACTCTTGTTAAAATCAGGTACATCGTCGGGGGTTTGGACCCTCTACACAGATGGTGCTTGAAATGTGAATGGATCGGGGCTTGGCATCGTATTAATACCTCCCACATGTGGCATTATTAGGCAATTCATCAAAACTACCAGATTAACTAACAATGAGGCCGAGTACGAGGTCATGATTGCAGGTCTCGAGCTAGTTAAGAGCTTGGGAGCAGAAGTCATTGAAGCCAAATGTGACTCTTTGCTAGTGGTGAACCAAGTGAACAAAACTTTCGAAGTTCAAGAAGATAGGATGCAGAGGTATTTGGACAAACTACAGATAACTCTACACCGTTTCAAAGAATGGACACTACAACATGTGCTTCGAGAACAAAATAGTGAGGCCGACGCACTCACAAATCTAGGGTCATCGGAAGAAGAAGATAAGATCGACTCAGGGACTATCGTTCAACTCTCGAGATCTATAATTGAGGGAGGGAATGCCGAGATAAATTTCACAAGCTTATCCTGGGATTGGAGGAATAAGTATATTGAATACTTAAAGAACGGAAAACTCTCATCGAACTCTAAAGAATCGAGGGTTCTACGAACCAAGGCTGCTCGATTCACATTGGTTAAAGATGGAACATTATACAGAAAGACGTTTGACAGACCACTGGCAATGTGCTTGGGACTAGGAGACACCAATTATGTTTTACAGGAGGTCCATGAAGGCACTTGTGGAAACCACTCCGGTCGTCGAACCACAAATTCGCAAAATCATCAGAGCAGGATACTACTGGGATAGCATGGAAAAGGACACTAAGGAGTTCGTTCGAAAATGCAATAAATGTCAAAGGTTTGCACCAATAATCCATCAACCCGGAGAGCAGCTTCATTCAGTCATTTCTCCATGGCCATTTATGAAATGGGGAATGGATATCGTCGACCCTCTACCATCGGCCCCAGTTAAGGCTAAATTCATTTTATTTATGACTGACTATTTCTCTAAATAGGTTAAAGCACAGGCGTTCGAGAAAGTAAGAGAAAAAGAGGTTATAGATTTCATCTGGGATCACATCATGTGTCAATTTGGGATACCCGCAGAAATAACATGCGACAATGGTAAGCAATTTATCGGCAATAAAGTAACAAAATTTCTTGAAGACCATAAAATAAAAAGGATATTATCGACACCGTATCACCCCAGTGGGAACGGACAAGCTGAATCAATGAACAAAACTATCATCCAAAACCTGAAGAAAAGATTGAACGGAGCCAAAGGGAAATGGAGAGAAATTCTGCCCGAAGTCCTATGGGCATATCGAACAACATCGAAGTCCAGTACTGGAGCAACTCCGTTTTCCTTAGTATATGGCTCCGAAGCCTTAATTCCAGGTGAAGTCGGAGAACCCAGCGCAAGGTTTCGACATACATCAGTGGAATCAAATCATGAGGCAATGAACACTAGCCTCGAATTATTAGACCAAAAATGAGAAGCGGCACTGGTTCGAATGGCTGCACAAAAACAACAAATCGAAAGGTACTATAACAGAAGAACCAACCTCCGCCATTTCAAGACCGGGGACTTGGTCCTAAGGAAGGTCACCGTCAACACTCGAGATCCTAGTGAAGGGAAGCTCGGACCAAATTGGGAAGGACCCTATCGAGTCCTCGATATAGTCGGGAAAGTATCTTATAAACTTGGAGCAATGAATGGAAAACCATTACCAAACAATTGGAACATATCGCTTCTCAAACGATATTATTGTTAAGGTATGATTTTCTCCTCTCTATCGTCTATATACGTATATTCAACACTAACTCATTGCAGGAATTCGACGAAAAACATCAAGACCTCTGGTTTCAAAGCACGCGTTCTACTCTTTTTCCCCTTAGTTCAGCTTTTATCCCAAATGGGTTTTTCAGGCAAGATTTTTAACGAGGAAACAAGTATGTGCTACCCGAGGACAAATCAATAGTATCCGAGGCTCCTTCATAATCAACCTCGAATTCTGGGGGGGATACCAATTGAGTAAATAAAGTTCGGCACAAGAAAGTTGTTTCATATCTAATTCATGACGAACATGGTCTCGATAGAGAAAAGTGTAAGGGCCAAATGGTCAAAACGAACCATGCCCATGTCATTTTGCTCGAACTCTGGCACAAGATACAAACACATGTATAATGACTTATAAAGGAGAAGTTCTTCTTTTTTAAGATATTTCACACTTTGAAAAGATCTTCCTACTTCATGATTCAAACAGGTTTAAAGGCCAACTACCATCAAAGAATTTTTTATACAAGCAATCGTAAAAAGCCTACGAGCTAAGATACTTTGAGTTTGAGTTCGAAAACAATCACTCACTCAAAACTTTTAAAGCCTAAAGGCTATCTTACTTTGAGTTCGAGCAATCACTCACTCGGTCATAAAAAGCCTACGGGCTAAGATACTTCGAGTTCGAGTTCGAAAACAATCACTCACTCAAATTATTAAAGCCTAAGGGCTATTTTACTTCGAGTTCGAGCAATCACTCACTCTATCATAAAAAGCCTATGGGCTAAGATACTTTGAGTTCGAGTTCAAAAACAATCACTCACTCAAAATTATTAAAGCCTGAAGGCTATCTTACTTCGAGTTCGAGCAATCACTCACTCGGTCATAAAAAGCCTACGGGCTAAGATACTTCGAGTTCGAAAACAATCACTCACTCAAATTATTAAATCCTGAAGGCTATCTTACTTCGAGTTCGAGCAATCACTCACTCGGTCATTAAAAGACTACGGGCTAAGATACTTCGAGTTTGAGTTCGAAAACAATCACTCACTTAAATTATTAAAGTCTAAGGGCTATCTTACTTCAAGTTCGAGCAATCATTCAAGCGATCATAAAAAGCCTAAGGGCTAAGATACTTTGAGTTCGAGTTCTAAAACAATCACTCAATCAAAATTATTAAAGCCTAAGGGCTATCTTACTTCAAGTTCGAGCAATCATTCACTTGATCATAAAAAGCCTACGGTCTAAGATAGTTTGAGTTTGAGTTCGAAAACAATCACTCACTCAATTATTAAAGCCTAAGGACTGTCTTACTTCGGGTTCGAGCAAACACTCACTTGGTCATAAAAGCTATGAATGCCGAATTCGATAAAATTACCTAAATCCTTATGAAAACATTCGCAAGGCATGAATGAAAACTTCACAAGGCAGTAAAGCAGAAGCAAGTCAGTAAAAGAAAAAGATATTTGTATAGATATACAAAGACTGCTTACATGAATAAATGCAACATAGAAGATAAGGGCTAAGCTTCTGGGTTATCATCGAGAGCGGTCTCTTCTCCACCGTGCTCCCCCCATTTTCGGACCCGCTCTTGCTACTATCATCATCATCATCGTCGCCACCAGAAGCCAAGGCTTCAGCATCAGCTTCTAGTTCTTTGGCCCTCTTTATCTCTTCAGCAAGTTCAAAACCTCAAGTGTGTATCTCCTCGAGGGTCTCCCTCCGAGATCGTAACTAAGCAAGTTTGGCAACCCGATGTGCTCGAGTGTCGGCAGTATCCGCTGCCTCTCTTGCCTCCATTTGGGCAGCCTCGGCATCGGCCTGATACACAGAAATAGACTTGTCCGCCATGACTTTCGATGACTCAATCTCCGCCTTGGCCTCGGCAAGCCTTGTTTCTAGCTCCTCGATCCTCTTGGCCTGAGCCGAACCTTTTTGCTTGATGCGTCGGAGCTGAACATCGGCCGATGATAATTTGGCCAAGATAGTTTATTTTTCTGCAGTCAGGCGGTAGATAGTCTCCTTCCACCGATCGCATTCGGCCTTGATTTGATCGACTTCTTCCCAAAGCAACCCGATCTTTTCAACCTTTTGTTGTAGGTGAGATAACGAAGCGTTAGCTTCCACAGTTGGGTCAAACCCATACTCTAACAGAACGAAGCTTACCTATTTATCTAGTTCGGCCTCTT
Organism: Nicotiana tabacum; assembly: GCF_000715075.1. NCBI lineage: Eukaryota > Viridiplantae > Streptophyta > Magnoliopsida > Solanales > Solanaceae > Nicotiana > Nicotiana tabacum. The sequence continues at coordinate 43,159,337 of NC_134101.1, forward strand.
CTTCATGAGCCTTAGCCAAATCTGCTTGGAGGTCCTTTATAATCTCGTCCTTTTGGATGCAAAGAAGTCGCAGAGCATCTCTCTCCCCCGAGACCTTATGAAGCTCGACCTTACACTGGCTGAGGTCGGCTTGAAACTTGCTAATAGCCTACACAGAAGGTAAAAAACACAAGTCAGGTTTAGAAAAGAACAAAGAAACCAAGCGCAGTAAAATCATTACTCGAGAAATGAAACGTTGGGCCTCTTCTAGGAGAAAAGATGTGTCATCAATACCGGAGGCATCATCGACTCCAGTAAAGCAATCCCAAAAAGGATCCCCTACACTAGAGCCTCCGCCCATATCGGGGGTCTTCAATTCTTGAGCTTTCTTTAACGCCTCCTCAGAAAAGGTCGGAAGAGAAGGAAAATGACCCACTATCATGGTCCCAAGCGAATCGCTCGGGACGCTCTGATCGAGACTCGGGGTATCGGAACCGGCCCCGACCAGTGTAGCCATCATCGGCTCAGAAGGTCTGGCGACCTCGATAGATTTCGCAGATCGGATCACCAAAGCCAAAGCATCTTCTTCTTCTTCTTCTTCTTTTTCTCTCAGGCATCGGACCGAGTCCATCGAAAGAGCGATTGCCTTCCTCCTCACCCTTCGAGTTTTGGGTTTGGGGTCCTCTGATCGAGAAATAGATTTTCGCTTTTTATCTTTCCCCGGTTTTGGGACCGGGGACTTGGTTCCTTCCTCACCACTTGAAGGCCTCAAAACGGCATCTTTGGCTACGCCTGCATGAAAGGAAGTCAATAATGAATGGAGCATGAAAAACGTTTCGAAAAATATGAGAAGTAACCCTTACCGTGATTCTTGGCCTCCCACCTGCCTTTCGCCAAATCACGCCAAACGCGTTCGGCATAAGAGGAAGTCGAGGCCGACTTCAAAACCCAATCCCGAGGTCGGGTACCGCTTGTGGCATCCAAGGGGCAGCTGTATATCGGAGGAAGATATCAGATAGAATCAGAGAAATATACGAAAAGCAACGCCTTATGAAAATCACTTACGGTCGAAATTCCATTCCTCGGGGAACGACATCTTCTCTTCCGAGATAAGGTCACGGGTCCTCACCCGAATATAACGGCCCATCCAACCCCGATTTTTGTCTTCATCGATGCTCGACATTAAAGCTTTTGATGCCCGACGATGGAGCCTAATTAGTACTCGAAATATTTGAGGCCGATACAATCGTATAAGGTGATTTAAGGTGAAATCCAGGCCTTGTTGGAGAAGAAGCGAAGTAAGATTACTATGCGCCATAGAGAATGATGAATTTGACCGAGGGTGACCTGATATCTTCTCCAAAAATCGAAGATCACTGGGTCGACGGGACCCAACGTGAAGGGGTAAGTATAAACACTTAAAAACCCCTCCACATGAGTAATGATGCTCTCTTCGGAAGAGGGAATTTGCAACACAGTCTTGGGACCCCAGTTGCAGTCTCTCCTCACAGCCTCGAGATAGCCCTCTGATATCGAGCACATGTACATCGACACATGCTCACATCGACCCGGAACCAACGAAGGATTTTCGACCTTAAAATCGATCATTAGGATACACGAGCCAGGAACATACTCGTGAGGAGGCGGCTCTACCGGTGCCTTATCGCTGGACGACCGTGAAGAGGAAGCTTTCTCCTTCTGAGGTACGGTTTTTGAAGTTTTTGCCATTGATATAAGAAAAAGAAAATCAAAGGAAGATGAAAGGTTGATGATGCCAAACGCTGGTGAAGGTGGCTCTACAAGAGGCGAAATAGAAGCAGAAAGAGTAAGACAATTTGGAAGATCAAAAGTGGTAAATGATAAATGAAGGGGTTATTTATAGGTTTATACCATGACGGTTCAGTATTAGCGGTGGCTGACCACCGTCTGATATGCATTAAATACCTTGAAAGACTAAATCGACGGGACAACTATCATGTACGTCATGATCGAGCCCAGTGAAAATGTCAGCTTATAACCCGATCGAGCCGTTGAAAATCATATTGCTTCTCACCACATTCTTCCTGAGAAACGAGGGGACTATCTGTATACGGTCGAAATAGATTTTGGCCCTCGTACGTTTGATCGAGTTCGAATGATATGCGACCAAAGTGAGACTTCGAGATGAGTTCCGAAGATAGTACAAACAAGCTTCGAGCTCCGAGGCTGATCGAGGAAACGACTCGGTATCATTACCGAATCCATGACCAAATCGAACCACAAGGCAACGTGAAGGTAGTCGGAGACGCACAGACTGATTGACACTGACCCCGAATATCGAACTCGAACCAAGGCCGAAGGCTCGATCCAATACCGAGCTCGAACTAGTATCGAGCTCGTAGACAAGAGCCGTTGCAACCGCACTAGGGGAAAGAATCTTAGCGGGAATCTAGGAAGAAATAATTCATCATGGGTTCTACACTATATATTTTTTATTGTAAATAAAGTAAGATCTCTCTACTATAAAAGAGGGAATCCTTGTAAGCACAGGGGGACACATTGTAAAGAAAAGACTACTTCTCTTATTGAAGATAAATCTCTTAAGCTTGTTTTACTTAGCATACTCATTCTTCTTGTCTAATAATTTATCTCCCGTTTTTATAGCCAAGAATCTAAACATTTTCACTTTTATGTACGATTTATGTTAAGCTATATCACATATCCTTAGAACTACTAATAAATTCAACTATATCCGATTTTTCGGGTAAACACAGTCTGTCCCAAATCATTATATAGTTCAAAGGAGCATAAGTAGCTTCTTCTGCAATTTTCCATCTTTTGAGTTTTTTAATGCTTTGGTGTGAACTTGGGCAACAGTGAAAAGGGACGCTATCTTTACTTGCCATATACAAGTGAGTACCAAAGGAGACTAAAGTCCTGAAAGGTATGGGATCTATGATTGATCGCATAAGGAAATAAGGGGGAAAGATAAATCTTTCATGTCGGCTAATGGGGAATTGGGATTAGATTTTGTGAGAAAGAGAGAAAGAGAGGTGGTCGGTCCCAAAGAGAGTGAGGCTTTATGGTTGGTTTTTATTTAAAAGGGATAGGGAATTCTCGACCGTTCGATGAGAATAGCTGAGATTGAAAGATAATGTGGTCAGCTTGATGGGTCGAGAAGCAGGTCGCCGTTTTTGGGTTGCTTGTATTGGGCTTGAGAGGTTGAGTTTTAATTTCGGGCCACTTTTGGTCCTAAAATTTGCCCATTTATTTGGCTGGGTTTAAACTACTATACAATTAAATAAAAAATAGTTCATAAAATATTAAATAAAGATAAAAATTTGAAAATTAAACAATATAATAGGGTAAATTAAGTCATATAATATAAAGCATTATTTTTAACAAAGCAATGTAAAGATAAGTAATTAATTACAATAAATAGGCTATTAATGAAATTAATATAAAATGATATAAATTGTGATAAAAGTTATAAAAAATGCTATTTTAAAATACTATATTTATGCATGAAGTATCCTAAATATGAAAAAAGTATTTTGATCAGTTGATCAGCCATAAATTATTAAAAATAAATAAATAAATCATTTCAATATTCATAATATACTAAAATACAAAAATTATTTACCAAATTATGTAGACAGTAACTTGTATACCGATATATTGCAAGACTGATTTTAAAATGCTACAAAGTGATAATAAATGATGAAATTGCTATTTTAAACATTTAATAGAGAGTAATAACAAAAACAAAATGCAATATAAATAGTACTTCAAATATTGTAAAAATATGACGCTTATTGACTCTATAGTCTTCTCGAATAAGGTATATGTGCGACTGTATGTGTTTCATGGTTTGATTCCAGTCACAGAGAGGACTAAATGTTGAATGGCATCTTTTTTTACCTCCCCGGTGAAAATGGTTCTTGGGAATTTCGATTATATTTGGACAGAATAATTTATTCCGTTAATGTCTCCATTAATGGTATTTCGAATTGTGTATGCATATTTGGAATTCAAAATAGCACCTAATTTTCTTTTATATTTCTTTGTCTTTTGCAATTAATATTCTGATTTTTTTTATTTTAGAAAATTCAAAAATATCGAATTCTTCTTCCTCCTATTCATTGACTATTTTCAAATTTTAAGTATCGGGGCAAGTGTAATATTGTTATTTACTCGTAAAATGGTACAATTAAATTTATAATATGGTTTATACACAAATGAATCGATTTGATCCCAAAATGATAAATAAATTAAACAAAATGTAAGACTTAGCGTTGAAATCGATATAAGACATCAAACAGTTTGGTTCCGGGGAGCAAGGCTTCCGAAGACAGCGATAAGAATATCAATAGACTGAAAGTAAAGTATTATTGAGCTTAGAATAATGTGTAGTATAAGTTTGTTAGAATTTTCTTCTCTTACAATGAGCGTTGAAGTCACTATTTATAGCTACACCTAGGGAACAAGGTCTTAGGATCAAGTCCCTCTTAAATGACAATTATGGGGCCATTGATGAATGTGTAACGGCAGGCTATGAATACAAAAATTCTCTGTAACGAATTACGTATTTAATACTGAGGAATATTCTTCATTGAATGTCATCGGGTGGCAAATATTCATTTGTCCTCGTTAGCGATATTCCCTTAGAATATTCCCTTCGGAATCCCATTTGGACCTCGATAACATCAACTCCTACTTCAAACCAAATTTAAAGAACTTTAAAAACCTTCAATGTGCCAACTTTCAATATTAAGCGGTGAAATGCTCCCGGGTCATCCAAAACCCGATCCGAACATACGCCCAAGTCCAAAATTATCATACGAACCTATAGGAACTGTCAAATCCCGGTTTCGAGGTCGTTTATTCAAAATGTTGATCAAAGTCAAACTTAACACTTTAAAAGCAAACTAAGGAACCAAATGTTTCGATTTCAACCCGAACCCTTCCAAATCTCAAACTAATCATCTCAACAAGTTATAAAACAATAAAAGCGGAGAAGTCTTATTTAGGAGAACGAAGATCTAGAAAATAAAATGACCGATCGAATCGTTATATTAGAGTGATGGAATCATTCGTTGGTTAATTTACAAAAAATCCAGCCAGCAATAGTATTCTCTGGCCAGTACGCCTTGAGTGACATTCCATCCTCAGTCCTCAATCCTCGTAAGTACTTTAATTTACTTCATTGGTCATGAACTTGAGGTCTGAAAAGAACCTTTACAATAGATGACATAACGTAAATGACCTCATTCTCACGGCGGCATGCTTTTTTGCTACTAATACTAAATTAGGAGGTGGAAATTGATTTCACAATGACGGAAAAAAACAAAATGATAAGAATGGACATTTCCTCTAATTCAACCTCAAAAACTAGTTCATAAGATAAAGATTTCACAAGCTATATAAAGAGTTCAAAGAACTCATCCATCTCCTATATAGGATTCCATCAATTCCAAAGCCAAGCAAGCCAATCCAAATACGTTATAGTCAAATATATATAAGGGATGTCAAAAGGTCGAGTTGAGCAAAAATTATGTTGGATCAATAGATGGGCCATTAGCCTACCCATAGGATACTGGGGCTAAAATAAATTTGGTTTGGATGTACTTAACAATGCATTATGGACCAGCTAACTCTTTTAATAATTTGTATATATTCAATGATTCTTTTAAGATAAACATAGAGTCCGAACCAAAATTATTGGGTTCGACTGAACCATTTCCGTCATTCTAACTCCACCCTGAATGTATTCTCTGTCTAATTTGACACAACACGCCATTACATGCATGAAATTAACATCAACAGTCAGTATGATGTGGTCTTACAAGCTTTAGCCTGGATTTTGTTTCTAATAATAATATATATACTCCAATATTCATGTAACAGAATAATGATGATAAATTAGCTAGCCTTTTGGATGTATGTTTTTCTTGTCTTCACTGAAAGGAGAAGCGAAAGCTTTCCCTAACTTATTACATGCCATGGCTTTCACTGACTTCTGCTCTTTGGGAAACACACTCCCATTCTTAGGTTTAAAAGAAAATACCCCTTTGATTTTCTCACCTCCACCATGTCCCATATTGCCTTCTTTTCCCTTTACTTTGCTTCCTTTATCTATTGGCATATCTCTCTCTTTGTCTCTCTGTTTGTGAGCTTTATAGTTTTTCTGCATGTTGTTTGTAGCTCAATCTATCCCAAATCATTATACAGTTCAAGGGAGCATAAGCAGCTTCTTCTGCAATCTTCTACTTTTTAAGTTTTATTTTTTGGTGGGAACTTAGGTAACATTGAGAGGGGACACTCATGAAAGTACAAGAGGGGGTTGAATTGTGGACTATTAAAACTTAGTTGACTAAGATTTAGTTTAGTCGGCTAGTTTTCGTACAGTACACATTACACAGATAAGATAGATATGAATGCAATGAATTTGAAGGCAACACAAGGCACAACAGCTTTTACACTGGTTCAGTACCGGTGTGGTACTTACGTCCATTTTTCGTTGGGTCACAAGAGTTCTTTTAGATCTTGATAAAGAATTACAACAGTGATGGTTTTGGCTCGTTCACCACCAACGATGTTTAGCAACAATGATTTCTGGATGTTGACATAACTCTCTTTTTTATTCTAACTCCTTCTATCTTTTATGACACTTATAGACTCAAGAATACAGTGTTTGTACTTAGATTTAGAGAGACTTAGAAGAAAGTGTTTGTAGTTGCGCACTTCACTCCCTGAGTTCGCCAGTGACCTTATAGGCAAGTATTGTTATGTATTTGTGTCTGATTCCAGCAAGGTGTCTTTGATTCTTTCAAGAGAGATGAGTGTTGGATTAGAGCAGGGTGTCTCTGATTTCTTTAAGAGAGATGAGTTGTAAATTTTTAAATCATGGAGTGCTCTGTTCCATGCCGTTTCCATGCCGAGATGCTTCATACTTTCTTGAAGAGATGAGCGCATGTCAAATGGTTTTCAGTTGGTGGGGTGGATTAATTAATCCAATGAGTGCATGATAATAAGAAGCACCACTTCCAATTGTCTCCCACTATGATGTGTTTCCCACCCAACTTGTCTCCCATTTCTTTTGTCCTTCCTTCTTGATCTTTGTTTGATTTGAGTTTCTGCTTTCTTTTTGATAGCTTGCATTAGGCCTTTCGGTTGATGCCTTGATCTCTACAGTCAAAAGTAGATAGGTATTAGTTTCGTACACTTATAAGTAGATAGGTATTAGTTTTGTACACTTGTCATCATTTAAACATAGATATAACAATCTCCCCCTTTTTGATGATGACAACAAAAAGAGAGTAAACAAAGTATACTTCCCTTAGAGTTGTTGTACTCATAACTGCTCCCCCTGAGTTGTTGATTTATTTCTCCATAAATATTCTCCCCTGAGTTGTTGATTTACTTCTCCATACATGTTCTCCCCCTTTGACATCAATCAAAAAGGGAAGGTGCAAGCCCAGTATATAACAATATGCATACTTGTTAGGGCAGCATAAGTAATGCCTTTAGCAGAGGCATAGAGTGATGGTTCATACATACAGATGCAAAAATAAGTCTTTCAAACAAAAGCAAGCACAAGACATTATTTTTAACACACACAAACACGCCTTAATTTCTCCTTAGGAAGTATTTGAGGGTATTGATCACTTTGGTGCAGAAGGATTCATAGGAGGTTTCAACATCTTTGACGAGCTTGTCTATTTTTTCTGACATAGAGTTGAATGCCCTGGTTCCTTGTCTCCGTGTGGCTCCCATATCCATTCTAAGCTTGGTCACATTTGTACCTGTTTCCTTGGTGACTTCTTTGATTTTGTTAACCTGCTCTTTCATCTCAACAAATATGAGTCTTACACCATCTAGATATTGCTGAATCTTCTGAAATTTTTGAGAGGCAGTTGACTGAGACTCTAGTAGTTCAGTGGGAGCTTCAATCTGTACTGGGACACTCTCAACTTTGGCGCGCTTAACCCATCCATCATCACTTAAAGTGTAACCCATCATAGAGAAGGTTGTCTTATCATAGGTACTGGTAATGTGCATGAGTGTGAAAGGTGTCAAGTCAACCTTCATAACTCCAAGAATATGTGAAATAAGTAGGCCATAGGGTAGACAAGCAGCAGAAGAGGATATATCCCTGATACTCTCAAGCATGTATTGACGAATCCATACAAACCAGTTGAGTCTTTTGTTGTTCACAAGACATCAAAGAACAAAGATATCTCTGGTGGATAAGGTGCTAAGGGACCCAGTTCTAGGAAGTAGAGTGGTGGCTATCATGTAGGCCAAAACCCGGTGTTCAAACTTTAGATTTTTGGGACCAATGTCGGGAGGATTATCATACAGGAAGGCTTTTGCTTCTTCTAAGGAAACTTTAAAGTCTTTTGGCCAAGAATTTTGCACAAAAAACTCATACCCATTAAACTTAGCAGGAAAAAAATTCTCAAATTGATAAGAGTCGAGAACAATTCGAGTGCCTAAAACAATGGATTCCAAGTTATCTTTATCATTCACAAACAAATTTGCATAGAACATTCTCACAGGCTCTTCATATACGGAGCTCTCAATAGTATCGAATAGAGAGGAAAGACGTTGAAAATCGAAAATAGCAATCACATCACAGTGCATATTTTCATAAGAGAGAGAGACTTACAATGCGTCCATAAGCCATAGATTTCGACTTATAGGACTCAAACCTTGATTTCTCATTTGGTCCATAGAATATTAATTTGTCATCTGGTCCAAATTCAGTACTCTCTACTTTCCCTTTCTTGCATGCAAATTTTTTGGCGGTTTGCTCCATGGGCCTCTTTCCTGCCTTTTTCTGGCTAATGGTAAGGTCCTCAGACAATTTACTGCTTTCATTGTCAGTTTTGAGAGGGTTTGAGTCGATGGATGATTCCAAATCTACAGTTTCTTCAGGGTTGAGGTTTTTTGAAACCTTCTACTTCGTCTGGTCGTGGAAGATGAGAGGTTTCTTTTCACCATGGTGAGGGTTTATTTGGAGAGGATGAAGAGTGAGAGAGAGTAGAAGGATTCTTATCTAGACTTTGGAGGGATGAAGAGTTGCATTGGTTGAAGGAGAGGACGAATTCAGAAGGAAATGACTCTTATGAGGAGATGTTTCGGCGGTACTGATGGAGGTGTAATAATTACACTTACATCAAAGTAAAATTAACACTTATAAGAGGAAAGTAAAGTGTTTTAATCATATATAAAAGATTTGTTTTATAAAACACACATGATGCCAATCTTTTTCCGCAGTAGACAAAATCTTTCTTCTAAAAGAGGTTTTGTAAAAATATCAACAAGTTGAGATTGAGTACTAATGAATTCTAATGCAACATCACCTTTAGCAACATGATCACGAATAAAATGATGCTTGATTTCTATATGCTTTTCTCTGGAATGATGCACAGAATGTTTTGCCAAACAAATAGCAGTAGTATTATCACAAAATATGAAAGTTGTGGTAAGAGATAAATCATAGTCGAGAAGTTGATGCATGATCCAAAGAACTTGTGTACAACAATTTCCCACAACTAAATATTCTTCTTCAGTTGTTGATAAGGCAACACAATTTTGTTTCTTGCTATGCCAGGAAACTAGTGCATTTCCCAACAGTTGGCATGTGCCGCTAGTACTTTTCCTATCGATCTTATCACCTGCAAAATTTGCATCTGAAAAACCTTTCAAGACAAAATTTTTAGAGTGAGCATACCATAATCCTAATTTAGAGGTCCCAATAAGATATCTTATAATGCGTTTAACAGCATTAAGATGAGATTCCTTTGGAGCCGACTGAAACCTTGCACATTTACACACACTAAACATTATATCTAGTCGACTAGTAGTGAGATATAATAAGGATCCAATCATTCCTCTGTACATAGTTTCATCAACACTTTTTCCATGGTAATCTTCGTCAAGCATAGTTGTTGGACTCATTGGAGTCCCAATGGGCTTAGCATTCTCCATGCCAAAGTTTTTTATAAGTTCTTTGATGTACTTGGTTTGACTGATAAAGATCCCTTTGAGAGACTGTTTGATTTGTAGTCCAAGAAAGTAAGTTAGCTCTCCCATCATGCTCATTTCAAATTCTTCTTTCATAGAATGAGCAAATTCTTCGCATAAAACAGAGTTAGGACTTCCAAAAATAATATCGTCAACATAAATTTGAGTAATAAGATTACCTGAATTTGAGTGCTTAATAAACAGAGTTGTATCGATATTACCTCGTTTGAAGCCTTGATTTAGAAAGAAGGAGCTTAATCTTTCGTACCAGGCTCGGGGAGCTTCTTTGAGTCTGTATAGAGCTTTTGTTAGCTTATATACATGATCTGGGAGAGTATCATTTACAAAACCAGGAGGTTGCTTTACATAGACTTCTTTAGAGATGTATCCATTTTGAAAAGCACTTTTTACATCCATTGGAATAGTTTGAATCCTTTATGAGCAGCAAAGGCAAGTAATATTCGAATAGATTCCAGTCTTGCTACTGGTGCGAATGTTTCAACGTAGTTGATTCCTTCTTGCTGAGAATAACCTTGCGCAACAAGCCGTGCTTTATTTTGCATCACTAGTCCGGATTCGTTTAACTTATTTCTGTAAACCCATTTTGTTCCTACAATAGAAGCATTTGAAGGTTTTGGAACCAGTTTCCATACTTTATTTCTTTCAAATTGATCAAGTTCACCCTTCATTTATTTGACCCAGTGAACGTCTTTTAGTGCTTCTTCCACTTTCTTTGGCTCAAGTTGAGAAATTAGAGCCATGTGGGAATTGAGCTTTTAAGATCTTCTGGCAGTGATTCCTTCGTGTGGATTTCTAATAATGAATTTGTGAGGATATCCAGGTTCACTTTTCCATTCATTTGGGATGGTTGTGGTTGTTTCTCTTTCCTCAGTAGTCGACTGTTCTGTTGAAGAAGATTCTTGGACTTCACTATGTTCCTCACTTGACTGATCTTGCTGACCAGTCGACTCCTCTTCACAGTCTTTTTCTGTAACAACAGATTTTGGAACAATAGAAATTTTTTCATCTTCAGGAAGTTTTTCATTCCTTGAGTGAGGGTTAGTGTCAACAAAAACAACATGAATTGATTCTTTAATACATAAGATTCTTTTATTATAGTCTCCATATGCTCTACTTGAGGGAGAATATCCAAGGAATATACCTTCGTCGTTTTTTGGATCAAACTTACCCAGATTGTCCTTTCCATTATTGTGAATGAAGCATTTGCATCCAAAAGGATGAAAATAACTAATGTTGGGTTTCTTACTATTCCATAGCTCATATGAAGTCTTTTTAAGAATGGACTGAATCACACATCTGTTGATAATATGACATGCAGTGCTTATAGCTTCTGCCCAGAAGTGGTGAGGTAGAGAGTTTTTCACAATCATGGTCCTAGCCATGTCCTGTAATGTTCTATTTTTACGTTCTGCCACTCCATTCTGTTGAGGCGATCTTGGTGATGAGAAATTGTGAAATATTCCTTGGTCATTGAAAAAGTTTTCAAAGGATTTGCTTTCAAATTCTCCCCCGTGATCACTTCTGTTAGTGGAAATGTAGTATCCCTTTTCACGTTGGACCTTCTTACAGAAAGCTTCAAAATTTCTTAGGGCTTCATCTTTATGACTTAGAAAAATAACCCACATAAATCGAAAAAAATCATCCATAATGACAAAAGCATATTTTCTACCACCTATACTAGCAGATCTGGTTGGACCAAACAAATCCATATGTAATAGTTGAAGTGATTTAGTAGTAGAAACAATGTTTTTGATTTTGAAAGATGAGCGAGTTTGTTTTCCTAGTTGACATGCATCACAAATATGATCTTTTGAAAAATCTAGCTTTGGAAGACCAATGATAAGATCATGTTTAGAAAGTTTTTGGATAGTATGCATGCTAGCATGTCCAAGCTTTCTATGCCAAACCCAAGGGTTATCGATCACAGAAGCAAGACAAATTTGATTTCCAAGACTATCTATATTACTGATGGTGTAGACATTTTTGTCTATGTTACCTGAAAGAATGACTTTACCTGATTTGTCTTCTATAAACCAGCCATGTATCTTAAAACGAACCTCATAGTCATTGTCACATAGTTGACTGATACTAAGAAGATTGTAACCGAGTTCATCAACCAGGTATACTTCGTCTACATCACATGTTGAGCTAAGAGGAACTTTTCCAACTCCAATAACATTTCATTTTGATTTATCTCCGAAGGTAACTGTTCCTCCATCTAGTTTGGTGACTGTTTTGAATAATTGTTTGTCACTAGTCATATGTCTGGAACACGCGTTGTCAAGATACTATTTTCCTTTTTGATTCTTCTTGCGGTGTTCCTGCAAAACAAGATTACTTATTTTTAGGTACCCAAGCTTGCTTGGGTCCTGAATGGTTAGATTTCTGAGTGTTAGCTTGACTAGAGGATTTAGGTCGCCAGACCCATCTCCTGTTGTCCTTAAACCTGCAATGGTTAGAAGTGTGATCACGTTTTCCAAAATAAAAACACGACGTTTTATTGGGATTTTTAGAGCCTTTTTCTGCTCTGATTCTGTTCCTGCATCGGTTAGTGTTGTGACCATTTAAACCACAATAAGAGCATGCCTGAAGGTTTCTAGTTTTAATCAAATAGTTAAAAGGAGTGGTCGAATTTGATTTGACGGAACTATGACTAGTGGATTTTTGTAATCCATTCAATTAAAGTTGAAGTTCATTTACTTCCTCTTGAAGCATGTCACGTTCAATTTCACACACTTCCAGCTTCAAGGCCCAAACATTTTTTTCTCTTTGGATTTTTCTGAGTTCATTTAGAACTCTTTCAATATCTGCAAGAGTAATATTAACAAATTCTTGAAGTTCACAACAGTTAGGACCAGTAGGAAGACGTACCTCACTAGTTCCCTCGTCTGCCATAACACCGAGTTCACCTGAGTCCTCATTGTTATCTTCTTTTATGGCCATGAAACACATATTTGCAATTTCTTCAAGGTCAGATTCTTCTTCATCACTCCAGGATCCAAAAAACTTCTTCTTTTGAAAGTTCCTGCTAAGTTTTGTCTTCAGTATGGGACAATCAGCTTGAATGTGCCCATGTTTTTCACATTCATAGCTTCTTCCATTATTTTTATCATTTTCATTATTTGTCCTTCCTCTTCTGAAGTTTGATTTCCCTCATTTGTTGAATCTGTTCTTCCTCATCATGCTAGCTATAAGTTGAGAAAGCATGGCTATGTTTTCATCATGTTCTCCTTCTTCATTTTCTGGTTCAGTCACAGTTGCTTTAAAGGCTACTTCTTTTTTCTTTTCTTGTTGAATTTTCCTGTCTAAATGATTTTTCTCAAAGGCAATTAAATCACCTCTAAGTTTATCATAGGATATTTTGTCAAGGTCTTGACATTCTAGAGCAATAACTTTGGGCTGCCAGATTGTGGGTAGACTTCTAAGGATTTTCCTAACCTGTTCTCCATTTTTTATTGGTCTACCAAAAGATTTTAGATCTCCAAGGATTTTTCTGAACCTGGAGAACATTTCTTCCACTGATTCTCCATCCTTTATTTGAAATAGCTCATAGTCATGAACTAGAAGATAGATCCTTGTTTCTTTTACCTTGTTGGTTCCCTCATATGTGATTTACAATTTATCCCATATTTTCTTGGCAATTTCACAGCTTGAAATATTTTCATACTATTCTCCACTGATAGCATTATACAGTAGATTGTTTGCTTTGGAATTCATAGTTATAACAGCAGCTTATTCATCAGTGTAATCATCCAAGTCAAGTGGATCAGTTGATACAATGATTTGATCATTTTCATCTTTCTTTGGTGGAATTGGAAGATTTCCTTTTTTGATAACACGTCAAACTTTGATGTCATATGACATAGTGTATGTTTCCATGCGAACTTTTCAATGAGAAAAATATTGTCCGTTGAAGTGTGAAGGTCGTACCTGAGAGGTTCCTTCTTGAAATAATGCACTGACGACTGTGTTTGATCCCATGATCTTTTTCTCACTAGCTGTTAAGCAAAGTTTGTGAGCCTTGCTCTGATACCAATTGAAAGTACAAGAGAGGGGGTGAATTGTGGACTATTAAAACTTAGTTGACTAAGATTTAGTTTAGTCGACTAGCTGAGTCTGTTTACGATACGGACCCACCGAAACTGTCAAAATACTGATCTGAGTCTGTTTTCTCAAAATATTGACCAAAGTCCAACTTGAAGGCTGTGTAATGTATCAACTGATAGAGATAGAGATGAATGCAATGAATTTGAAGGCAATACAAGGCATAACAGTTTTTATACTGGTTCAGTACCGGTGTAGTATTTACGTCCAGTTTTTCTTGGGTCACACGGGTTCTTTTAGATTTTGATAAAGAATTACAACAATGATGATTTTGGCTCGTTCACCGCCAACGATGTTTAGCAACAATGATTTCTGGATGTTGACACAACTCTCTTTTGTGTTCTAACTCTTTCTATCTTTTATGACACTTGTAGACTCAAGAATACAGTATGTGTACTTAGATTTAGAGACACTTAGAAGATAATGTTTGTAGTTGCGCACTTCACTCCTTGAGTTCGCTAGTGACCTTATAGGCAAGTATTGTTGTGTGTTTGTGTCTGATTCCAGCAATGTGTCTTTGATTCTTTCAAGAGAGATGAGAGTTGGATTAGAGCAGGATGTCTCTGATTTCTTTAAGAGAGATGGGCTGGAATTTTTTAAATCATGGAGTGTTCTTGTAACGACCCAACCGGTCGTTTTGACTTTTAAAATCATGTTACCCTAAATAAAACTTCTCATATGTTCTTTAAATGATTTATGACTTGTGGGGATGGTTGGTTCGAGATTTGAAAGTGTTTGGGTTGAAATCGGAATACTTGGTTTCTTAAGTTGGCTTTAAAAGGCCAAGTTGGACTTTGGTCAACATTTTGAGAAAATAGACTCAGATCAGTGTTTTGATAGTTTTGGTGGGTCCGTATCGTAATTTGGGACTTGGGCGTATGCCCGGAATCAAATTTCGAGGTCCCTAGCCCGAGATATGGAATTTTGATGAAAAATTAAAATGTTTAAGTTCAAATAGTGACCGGATATCTAATTATGTGAAAACAACTCTGGAATAGAATTTTGATGATTCCAACAGCTCCGTATAGTGATTTTGGACTTAGGAACGTGTTCGGAATTTTATTTGAAAGTCCGTAGTTAAATTAGACTTGGAATGGCTAAAAACAAGAATTTAAGTTTGGATGTTTGACCGAGTAGTTGACTTTTTGGTACCGGAATCAGAATCCAGTTTCGAAAATTTTCATAGCTCTGTTATATCATTTATGACTTGTGTGTAAAATTTGAGGTCAATCGGAGTTTATTTGATAGGTTTCGACATCGAATGTAGAAGTTGGAAATTTTAAGTTTCATTAAGCTTAAATGGGAGCATAATTCATGGTTTTAGCATCGTTTTATGTGATTTGAGGTTTTAAATAAGTTCGAATGATGTTTTAGGACTTGTTGTTATATTTTGTTGAGGTCCCGAGGGCCTCGGGTGAGTTTCGGATGATTAACGGATCAAAAGTTGGACTTAAAACAGCTGCTGCAATTTTTCCTTTCTACTGGAAATTCTGGCCCAAAAACAAAAATCGAGGCCCAAGATCGAGGCCGAGGATCGAGGATGTGGATCGAGGCTGTGGATTGAGGTTGAGGATCGAGGTTGAGGATCGAGGCTGTGGATCGAGGGCTGCCTGGACAGAATTATAAAAGAGGGCATTCGTCCTATTCGCCATTTTTAACAAATTGGAGTTTGAGCAGAGGCGATTTTTTATAGATTTTCAAGGAAACGACATTGGGGTAAGTGATTCTAACTTGGATTTGGTCTATGAACATAAATATATCATTGTTTTCACCATTTAATTAGTGTTTTGAGATTGAGATTTGGAAAATTTTAGAAATCTCATAGAAACGAATTTTTAAGATTTCGGTATCGATTCGGAGTCGGATTTGAGTGAAACTGGTATGGTCGGATTTCATAACTTTTGCCGAATTCTGAGATGTGGGCCCCACGGATAAATTTTTAATTAATTTTGGAATTTTTTCTTATAAATGTAGTATTTTCTTATAGAATTGATTGCTATAATATTTAGTGATTGTATCGAATTATTTTGGCTAGATTCGAGCCAGGCGGAGTTGGATAATCGTGGAAAAGGCCTTATAGTGGATTAAATTGGAGCAAGACGAGGTAAGTCTCTTGTCTAATCTTGTGAGGGGAAAATTACCCCATAGGGATTAAATTGAATAATTGTTGCTAATTGCAGGGGCTACGTATGTACGAGGTAACGAGAGTCCGTGCGTAGCTACTGTTAATGCTAAAGGGTAGTTTAGGACTCAAAGCATGAACTTGTGTAAAGTCCAGGTAGTTTAGGATTCAAAGCATGAATTACTTGTGTAAATTGTATTCTTTGTTTAATTAATATTAATTGATATATATGTGAATATATTGTGAATTTTCAGATAAAGATATTAAAGGATGGAAACCTCATATGCTTGATTTTCTGTTTAAATTAATTAATTATTAAAAGAAATTGTTCTTCCTCCCGAATTTATCTTATAATAAATATACTCTCCTTCCGGAGGCACATAAGAAAATGTTCTCCTTTCTTGTGGAGCGGGCCGAACGCCTCGGCAGGATAGGTGCATCTATGGATCGCGCCGCACGTCCCTCGGCAGTGTACATGAAACTCTGGATCGGGCCGTACGTCCTCGGCAGAAATTGTGCTTAATAATAATAATAATTATACGATACTTGGACAGTTTATTACAGCTTGTAAAGCTATTTGATAAATTGGAAATTTATTGAAATTGAATTGCAGCTTGTAAAGCTATTTGATAAATTGGAAATTTATTGACAATTGAATTGCAGCATGTAAAGTTATTTGATAAAATGGAATTTTTATTGAAATTGAAGGATTTAATTAATAGATTAGAAATTGTTGCATTTGAAGGAATTTGATTGATAAATTGGAAATTTATTGGATTTGAAGAAATTTAATTACTTCTACTGGTTCAATAAAATTATTGTTAACTCTGTGAATCAGTTGATATAAATATTTCTATTTTCATGATTATTTAATATTATTGACCCATAGTGAGTGTCAAAGTCGGCTATCTCGTCCCTACCACTTCGAGATTAGGCTTGATACTTACTGGGTACATGTTGTTTTCGTACTCATGCTGCACTTGCTGCACATTTTATTATGCAGGTAGATATATATATATATATATATATATATATATATATATATATATATATATATATATATATATATATATATATATATATAACGGCCTTGTGGGCGCAGAGGTGTGGTTAATAATTGTGGGGACATAGGTGAGTTGTATTCTATATTACGATCCGCAGCTAGCAGAGTCTCCTTCAGAGTTATTATATTTTCCTGTCTAATTTGTATTCTAGACAGATGCTGTATTTTATTTTAATTCCATAGTAAATGCTCATGCACTTGTGACACCGGGTTTTGGGATGATTATGGGTTGCACTGTATTGGAAATTTTTAAAGATATTAGTACGTATTTGGTAAATGTCATCTTCTGCTATTTAATTGAGAGGAACAACTATGACTTCAAAAATATTAAAATGAGAATTTATTTAGTATTTATTGTTGGCTTGTCTGACAGCGGTGTTTGGCGCCATCACGACTTATAGGTAAAATTGGGTCGTGACAACATGGTATCAGAGCACTAGGGTCACGTAGGTCTCACGAGTCATGAGCAAGTCTAGTAGAGTCTTGCAGATCAGTACGGAGACGTCTGTGCTTATCTTCAAGAGGCTACAGGGCTGTTAGAAATACTTCCCTTTTTGATTCCTCATCGTGCGATTCGATTCCTTTGAGGCTTATGCCTACATTTCCTTCCTATTCAATCTTATGCGACATGAAGCGCTTGTTATAAATTGGGGATCGAAGAAATTTTTAATGGTACTACAGATATAGTACAAGATGCTTCTCTCTGTGTAATTAATTGGGCTATTATCGTCGCCTTGCGAAAGGCTGCTCTGTCATTTCAAATTAAGTATCAGTACTACCTAAGATTTTGAGATTTGACATTGACTGTAATGACGATTCATGCGTTGTTATCGCACAGTGTTTATGAAATGATAAAATGCCAGTCTATGTGACAGGGCAGTAAATGACTTGAAAGAAGGTTTTCTCAGTACATGATTCAGAGGTTCCGTGTTTTAATTCCAGCGGAGAAAAGGCAATCGGACTATGAATGTTCAGGTTTGGGGTTGATGGAGTAATGAAGCTTGATATTTTCGAGTGTGGTAGAGTTCTCAATTTTGATGTCGTGCCATCGCCTTGTAAAATGCATTAAGGTTCGCCGGTGTTATGGTTTTCTTCAACTCGCCTTCACGACGGGGTGTTAGGAATTGGTATAGGGGAAGCAGTCGCTAGAGATCGCGGGGTGCAGTGATTCAGTATCAAAGCAGCGTTCCTAGTACTGATGTATCGAGAAGGATGATCGTCAGAAAGGTTTAAAGCTGGTAACGAGATATTGGTTCAAGTGCTACAGAGATGGATTTTGAGTTAGGGCAAGAACTTGGCAGCGAAGGATGAGGAAGGACATATGGAAGGTGCCTTGCGGTGGTTAGGTTCCGAAAATGGCAAGTGTAAGAAAACAGAAGCAGAGTAGTTGCTTAAAGAAGATGGTTGACCAAAGTGGGAGAGTGGCAAGGTAGCATACGAGTTTTGTAGTAGGATAGCCACACGCCTTGGGGGGGAATTTGAGTGATTTGGGATTCATGGTGACCAGTGACTAGGTCTACGGACTTAATTTAGAATATTGGATACTATATTGAGGAAGATTGGATACAACAGGAGGGAGTTGCTTGATATGAAGAAGGATACAATATGACTTTGGATTGGAATGTATTGTCGCACCTTTAGTTGACGTCCATGTGGAGTGAACGGGCTGGTGCAGCTGGTGAATGAGCTCGGACTCAGGATGATCTATTGATTTCGTAGTAATTACACCCAGTGCAACGACGTTAGAGTATGCCGGCATGTAATTTCCACAGGTGGGTTATCTCCTGTGAGCAGGTTAACGGTCGTGTGGTGTTGACGAAGCTTCTGTGAAGAATTCTACTGGCTACCCTGTAAGAGAATTAATGTGTAAATGTGTCTAGTGGTTCGGAGTGTTTATTAAAGGTTAATAGAAGGATTTTGAGAAAATTTGGTGAGTTGCGTGTACAGGATCATGTCAACGATGAAGAAAGAATCTCGGTGGATTCCGAAATTTTGTAGTTTGTAGCTTCAAGCTAAGTGGGAGAGCCCCACTGTCTTTGATTGGATTGCGTAGTGTCAACTTGTGCGGTTTTTGGTTATCGGTGTATTGGTAGGTCATTACGACTAAGGAAAGAAAATATCGGTGGTAATTTGAGCAAAGGATTTGGGGAATGTGGGCCATATTTGGTCTTATCAATTCATATTCAGGTTGGTGGGAAGACTCAGAGTTTATGCTTCATGTAGATATAATGCCTAGGGAAAGTGAGACAGTCGGGTGTTTCCTTAAGAAAGTATCCATGTGCTAGCGGGGCCTTGGAGTTGATCATGTATGGGAACAAGTCAGAGCAAGTTACTCTCAATAACAGTCCTAGTGGATTCAAAAATTTAAAGTGTGGTGTCTAAGTATCTCGAGTCTATAGTATGGTTGAGTATCGAGATTTTGCAGCAGATTATGAAACGGGGCTTGGAGTACTCTGCGTTATCTTCAGGTTGTGGTGTAGCATTAGAGAAATGGAAGAAAATAATTTCGAATTCAAAAAATAAATATCAGACTGGGTGTACCAGTTGAAAATGTAAAAAGTGCGCACAAGAAGGGATATGAGGTAATTAGTGGGTTTTGAAATAACGTGGTCTCGTGAAATAAGGTCACTTGGGATGAGTGCTGATTTGAGTTTATGATGTAATGAATGGAGCTATTATTATTTCTAAGGCAAGTTAAGAGTAAATTGAAAAAAGACGGATCGGCTAACAATGGTTGAATCGGCACGATGGTGGCAATGATCAGTTCCTTTAGCGCATTGAATTATGCATGTGAATTGTGGCGGTACGTGCGAGGCTTGACGGCCGCCGTAATTGATTTTATTTGGAGGAATTCAACTATTATGACATGTTATGTGTAGAGGGATCCCAAAAGAGTTATGGTGGTTTAGACCACTACTTGAGGCCGGTAGTTTCTACGGATATGGAAATTCAGTCACGTGTTGCAATGGTTCTCTTGAAATGAGTTAAGAAGAAGGCTTCTATATGATGAAGTGTTTACCCTATTAGTGGTTCGGGAGTTATGATGGAATTCTTGTACTCCTGTGCATTGGCGTGGTTAATTGCACTAAGTAGCATGGGATTCGAAAGTTGAGGATTTAATATTTCGGTTCGGTGTTGACAAGGATGTCATGAGCTCGGATGAGCAGGAAAGGGATTTAGATGTTTAAAGTAAAATGGTATTATTTTTGGCATAATCTAAGGTCGATGTCAGGTGTAAGAGACCTTGTGTATTGATTTGTGGATTCTTGATATGCTTTACAACATTAGTGTAACCGGTAACATGGATGTGCAGACTTGTTGGTGCGAAAGGTCGTGGGAGCGTGTCTCACGGAAAGATTGTGTAAGAGTGACATGTAGTCACTTGATTGAGTAAAGATTGAAACCAAGTATGAAGATTGTGGTAATATCGCTGATTTGAGAATTTATGCCTGGAGGGCGCTCGGTTCATTTGGTTGTGGACTGTGGAAGTTTGTTCCGATTATGATAGCTATTCTTGTGTGTTATGGGAAAAAGTGTATTATGGATCCTTGAAAGGTTATTAGCCTAGTACGGTGCGATCAGAATCGGCTTGAGGTCTGTGGATGGATTTAAATATGAATACGGGCTGTATATTAGGCCGGATGTATTTATTTCAGCATAAAAGCTCCCTATGGAGGAGTATTCGGACGTTGGATGTCGTTTCATCGTCAGTTATTTCATGTAATACTATATTGTGTCGTGTGAGTTATGAAACGGCTTGATAAATTTCTTATGTGATGAGGTTCCGCGTAGCGATGGTGTTATAAGTAAAATTGGGTCGTGACAGTTCTGTTCCATACTGTTTCCATGCCGAGATGATTCATACTTTCTTGAAGAGATGAGCGCATGTCAAATGGTTTTCAGTTGGTGAGGTGGATTAATTAATCCAAGGAGTGTTTGATGATAAGAAGCATCACTTCCAATTGTCTCCCACTATGATGTGTTTCCCACCCAACTTGTCTCCCGTTTATTTTGTCCTTCTTTCTTGATCTTTGTTTGATTTGAGTTTCTGCTTCCTTTTCGATAGCTTGCATCAGACCCTTCGGTTGATATCTTGATCTCTACAGTCAAAAGTAGATAGGTATTAGTTTTGTACACTTATAAGTAGATAGGTATTAGTTTTGTACACTTGTCATCATTAAAACTTGTTGGGATTTTAAGCTTGTGTATCTTAAAGAGGGTGAATGAGAAATGGAGGAAAAAAAAATATTTGAGTTTTCCTTAGCAAAGGGACATTGTCACATATCGGAGGAAGAAAAGGCTTTTGATGGGTATATATATATAATTGCTCTTCTTCTAGCTCTTAAAGAGTTAAGAAGAAGGCAAGTCTCGCGCCGTCGTCGTCGCTCGCTCGGCTTCGGACCCATGACCTATGACCCATGACCCGGTTCGGTCAGGCCCGTTTTCTTTCCCGGATTATTTTAAATATATTTTCCCGTAATATTTCAAACAACCCTGTTCCAATAGCCATGGCTGTTTCTGAAAGATTGCAAACTTTTTCAGAAACAATGCCAGCAACTCTATAAATAGAGTTTGAATCCTAGAATCTTTCCTTACGAAATTTTCTGAGTTTCTTCTTCTTCTTCTTCTGCACAAAAATTCCAGTGTGTTTTACAGCCTTCGAGTGGCTCGTTGTTCACTGGTGTTTTGGTACCAACACTCCGGTGAGTTAAATCGCTCTATCCTGGGAGGATATATTCCAGTACCTCGGGTACTTGAGGGGAATAATTTTCTTAAGGACACACTGTGTATTCAATGGGCTCGATTTATTCCTATATTATTTTTTCCAGAATTTATTTCGTTAAACAAGTATTACTAACTTTCTATTTTATTTTTTCAGAAAGTTTAATTATTTATTACAGCAATACAGAATTATAACAAAACTTCGATATAACAACTTGTTGACTCTATAGTCTTCTCGAATCTCGAATAAGGTATATGTGCGATTGTATGTGTTTCATGGTTTGATTCGATGCAGTCACAATGACGACTAAAATCTAAATGTTGATGAACGGAGTCTTTTACTTCGTTTTTTTGACCTCCCCGATGACAATGGTTCTTGGGATTTTCGATTATATTTAGACAGAATAACTGATTCCGTTAATTTCTCCACTAACGGTATTTTGAATTGTGTACGCATAGTTGGAATTCAAAATAGCACTTAAATTTTCTTCTATCTTTCTTTGTCTTTTGCAATTAATATTCTCTTCTTCTTTTTTCATTTTTGGAAAATTCAAAAATATCGAATTATTCTTCCTCTTATTCATTGACTATTTTCAAATTTTAAGTATAGGGGTAAGTGTAGTATTGCTTTATCATTACGTTATATTTATCTATCTATATTATTATAAAAGTATGAATAAAATGTTGGATTACAAAAATAACCTTTTAATATTAAGTATAACAACTCACAATAAAAGGACATAATCGAAATTCTAGACATTAGTCATGTAATTCTATTAGTTTTAGGACATAATATTACATGTTAGGAATTCTACGTGATTACCTTCAGGAATTAAATTTTATTCTTTTTATTTTTTTAAAAACAATTCAATGTTTGTTACTGCTGAAATTCATATATAAAGAATCAAATTTATACTACGCAATGTCAGCCGTTTATGAAAAGTCCAAGAGTCTCCTTAACTGGACGTTCGTAAATGTCCAAAAGTCACCTTCTTTTATTTAAATACTAGTGAGTATGCCCGCGCTTCGCGCGATCGTTAAAAATTATATATAATATTATCAAATAATTTCAGTGTTGTTATATTTTTATAATAATAAATTAATCTATATTTTTTAATAATAATGTCACATGTTGTTCTTGATATAATTACATCCTTAAGGTTAATTGCTATACTCTTATATCCTCCTGCGTAGCTTTTTTTATTTTTAAATATTATTAAATTAAATAAGGTACATTTCAATTATTTAGAAGGTTATTTCAGTAATTTAATTTTTAACTTTTGTGGTTTCCACTTTTATAATAGCACATGATAGTTTAAATATTTATTTAATGAATTTAATAATCTATATTATTATAAAACCATGAACATAATGTCGATTTATAAAAATAACCTTATAATATTAAGCATAATAACGTATAGTAAAAGGATATAACCGGAATTCTAGACATTAGCCTTGTAATCCTATTAGTTTTAGGACACAATACTACACGTTAGGAATTCTACATGATTACCTTTAATAATCATATTAGCATAATTATTTTCGGGGATATAGATTATAATACTACATGTTAGCATGTAAACCTAATACCTTTAGGAACATGTTAGATTTTCTATTAGTATAATTACTTTCGGGATATGGGCATATTTTTAGTCGTGCAATCCTATTACTTTTATGATATACTTCTTAAAAAATTTCTATTACTAATTTAATTTAAAAATGTATTATATTATCTAAATCTATTTAGAAATAGTAGAGCCAATATTATTATAAAAATATGAATATAATACTAATAGACCAAAATAGCCCTAAAATATTAAACAGAAGAACTCGTAGGTAAAGGACATAGTTGTAATAACTTATTTTTTTGGACTACAATAACTTCTATGTTAATTATTTAATATTTAAGATTTTAAAATTAATACAATCTTATCTATTGAATTCTCATTAAAAATATGCAGGAAGGTTTAATAAAATTAATTTCATAAGAATTCTCCATATCGGTAATACATTACCACTCTATATATACCAAGAAAAAATAAAAGAAATGCTAAATATGACTTCATAAAGCGTTGAAATTGAGAAAAAAATCCCTACGATAATATACTATTATATTATTTTTAAACTGCTTTCCTACTCAAATAATATTTTTTTATTATTAATTTTTCGCGTAATATAAAAAAATATACCCAATTATTAAAGAACAACTAAGAAATTTTTAAGAATATAAATGTGTGAGAAAAGAAAGAAAAAGATTGGTAAGAGTCAATACCACTAATGATTTTGCAAACATAAAGATTTAAAAGTAGAATGTCAGATCGATCTTTTTACTCTTTGAAAATAAAATTTATGATGGATGAAATTATAATTATGGTTAAATATTCAAACATGAGATGAACTAATATTAAGAATCTAAATCAACAGAAAATAAATTATATTTTATGTTAAAATCAAATATCTTTCAATTAATTATTTAGCGAGAGAATCCAATTAAATTATTTTTTAAATTCATCATATGAGTAAAATTCTTTCTCAAGTTAAAACAAATCTTAAGGTACATAAATTTATTCCATAAAAAGAGTGTTAGAGATTAAAAAAATAGATCGCAAAGTAAAAAAGATTAGTATAATATTAAGAATGCCATACAAGTGTTTGAGGAAGCACAATCAAAGCTAAATCCTGGACAAGAATAAGCTTTCAAGACTATATTATAAAAAGTCGACTCTGGTATAGCGAGATTATTCTTTATAGATGCCTCCGGCGGAATCGAAATAATATTCTTATGTCATACATTACTTGCAAATATCATATCATGAGGCATGATATTGTTAGACATAAGAACAAGTGGTGTACCAGCAACAATTTTATTATGACGTCGTACTAGATTTGATATACTTCTTCAAATTTCTGAAATAACCATCACAAATATATCAAGCAGAACAATAGTGCTTAATTTTTAAGGAAAGCAAAAGTGATGATATGGGATGAAGCGCTTTTGGCTAAGCGTCAACCGATCGAAACAATCGCCTAGAGTTTTAGAGATATATTAGATGTCGATGAACCGTTTTGTGAAAAAGTAATAGTTTGAGAGGTCATTTCTGTTAAGTACGATCAGTAGTTCCAAAATTGACCAAAGCAGAAACTGTAAAAGCTAGCTTGCCAAAATTATACGTATGACCTCAAATGAACAATATCAAATGACAAGAAATATAAAAGTAAGAACAGATCCAACATTCCGTGACTTCTTGATTCGTGTCGGAAACGAAGAAGAGCATACAATAAAAGATGATTTGGTTCTTCTAGAACACTTGGTTATCAACCCTAATGGTAATAATAGTGCATTTAATAAGGAAAATATTTTTATCATTAGATTAAAACGCAATTTATGAGAACTGCATGATAGAAATTAAAGAGTTATCTTATCTAGCAGAAATGAATTTGTTGATCAACTAAATAAAAGGTTGATTGCTAAGTTTTATAGTAAAAATAAAGTATTTTTCAGTTTTGACTCAACATAAGATGATACCAACAATTACTACCAAGAAGAATATTTAAATACTTTAATACCAAATGGCCTTCTACCGTACATGTTTGCTGTCAAGTTCATTATTTCTTACGTATGTTAGTGTGACCATATATATAATAGACTAAGTTAAAATTGATATTTCATTGCATATAAGTTGATTTTGAAGAAAAATATGCCTGTCATGCTACTGAAAATTTAGATCCGCTAAATAGCTTATGTAATAGTACACATACGGTATATAGAAGTTTTGACAATAACGTCATACATGCAGAACTTATGATACTGGTCAATGTGCTTCTAAGTATGTGTTTATCCCTGAATTCAACATTCGTCTTCTTCCGAAACTAAAGATTATCTTTCTAAATTTTTGTGAAAATAATTTCAGTATGTTTATGTTTTGTAATTATAATAAACAAAGTACAAGGACAAACATCCTAAATATTGGACTATATTGACCACAATATGTTTTCTTACGCGAATAACTATGTGTTGCACTTTCAAGAGAGAGATCAATATCGACAACAAGAGTTTTGGTTATGGCAGAATAACCAAAGCATTATAAGGCATATATAAAAAAAACATCATCTATAAAGAAGTGTTCGGTAAGATACCATCATATAGATACCTTTAAACTATAAATTATCTACTTAACATGACTAAAATTGATCATTTATGTAAGTTCCGATGATGTCCTTTCATTTTGAATTCATGTATTATGCTAATGTAACAATATCTTTCGGCGTTTAGATGATTGTTGTAGTATTATATTTAAAAATTTTCTCATTAATTAAATTTTATTGTTCCTTCATATAAATAAATATTTAAACCATCATGTGCCATTATTAACGTGCAACGCACGTTTATAGATACTAGTAATAGTAAAAGGTATATACACAATCTACATTTTTGTAACCTTTGCCCTATAAATCAAAATCTTGCTTGAATATTGCACGTATACAAGCTCTTGTATTAATAAAAATTCTATTTAACAAACATATACTCAATCTATATTTTATACATGTATTATAATAAAATCTTGTATTATTTTACACAATTAAGAAATGAGGCATCCTAATAGCAATAACTTTTATATGATATTTTTAAATTAAAATACCAAAATTAACTAAATTGTACTAGTAGAAACTAAGATAACCACGGCGATTTCGAAAAGTATACATAGTAGAGTTACCAGAAAATTAATACGGTAAAAGTTTATTAAAATAATCGATTAAACTGAACCATTGACACAGATTGATAAAACTAGGATGATGATATTAAGAAAATGTTTGGTTATAACTGAAAATAATACCATAAAGATTTTTTGAGAATTATTTTAAATTAAACTAAATGAATTGGTGTAATTTTTGATACATATGGTGATGCTCAAACTTTATAATGACCCGACCGGTCGTTTTAAGAGTTATAGCCTCGTTTCCCCATTTACTGCTCATTTTATACTTTATAACTGCTATGTGACTTACCGGGGTAGTTAGTTGGGTCCGGTGAGGTTTCGGAATGAATTGAGACACTTAGTCTCAAGGATGAAAACTTAAGTTGAAAAGGTTGACTGGAGGTGGACTTATGTGTAGATGACTCCGGAATGGAGGTTTGAGGGTTCTGTTAGTTCTGTTGGGTGATTTTGGATTTAGGAGCGTGTCTGGATTATGATTTGGAGGTATATATTTGAATTAGGCTTGAAATGGATAAAGTTAAAAATTTAGAAATTTGACCGAGAGTGGACTTTGTGGTTACCGGGCTCGGATTGGAGGTCCGGGAATTGGAGTAGGGTTGTGGTGTCATTTTTGACTTGTGTGCAAAATTTGGGGTCAATGAGACGTGATTTGAAGGCTCGAGTAAGTTCGTATTAGGCTTGAATTGGGGTGTGATTCTTGTTTTTGATGTGTTTGATGTGATTTGAAGGCTCGACTAAGTTCGTATCGTGTTATAGGACTTGATGGTATGTTTGATTGAGGTCCCAGGGACCTCGGTTGGAGTTCGGATAGTTTTCAGAATAATATTTGGGTTTGAAAGACTGTTGTAGCTGAAGCCTTCTGGTGCAATCTCACCTGCGGAACATTAGTCATAGGTGCGATCTGTGTTGCACGGATGCCATTTTGGAAGAGAGTGTGCAGTGGTCGTAGGTGCGAGGGAATTACCGCACTTGCGTGGCCGCAGATGCGACGATTGGAGCGCAAAAGCGAAAATGGAAATAGGAGCTAGGTCCGCAGAAGCGACTTTGCGGCTCGCAGAAGCGAGTCCACAAGAGAGGAATCATGGACCGTAGGAGCTGACAAAACTGCAGAAGCAAGAAAAGGGTCGCTACTACGACACCGCAGAAGCGGGTAAGTGGATGCAGGTGCAAGAAGGCCTGGGCAGTGTATTAAAAATGAGGGTTCCATGTTTTCACCATTTCAAACATTTCAAGCTTGGGATTGGGCGATGTTTTACAGGATTTTCGAGGATTTTTTTAGGTAAGCCACTTGTGCTCATTTTTGTCCGATAATCTTGTTTCCCCATTGATTTTTCCACCTAGATTGTGTGGTTTTAAGGTGTAATTTGGGGGTTTGAGGTTAGGGGATTTGTCAAGTTGAATTTGGGGATTTGGGTGGCGATTTGGTGTCGGATTTTGGAAAATTTAGTATGGTTGGACTCGTGATTGAATAGACTTTTGGATTTTGTGACTATTATTAGATTTCTAGACCTCGCCCCCGGGGCCAACTTTTGAGCCGATTTTTGACTTTTGATTAATAATTTAGTATTTTCTTATAGAATTTATTCCTTTAGCACATGTTGATTGTATGGAACTATTTGTAACTAAATTCGAGGCATTTGGAGGCTGACTCACGAGGCAAGAGGGTGTTGGAATAGGGATTTGCACGGTTTGAGGTAAGTAACGGTTCATAATTTGGTTCCGAGGGTATGAAACCACGTAATATGTGTCATGTGATTAGTTTTGGAGGTGACACACATGCTAGGAGACAGGCGTGTGGGCGTGCACTGTAGGAATTATGACTTAGTCAATTCCATGGAACAGAATAGTTGGAAAATCTGTTGTTATCCGTATATTGTTCATGTGTTATAGAAAATGAACTGTAAATCATGTTAGAAATCATGTTTAGACTATGTATTGGCACTATAGTGACCCACTGAGGTCGTGTACATGTTGAATTATCTGCTAAATTATTATTTTGTACTCAGTCACAGTTTTGCTTGTATATTACATCTCAATCTCTATTGTTCATTATTGATGCATCATATCATTGATGTTTGGGCTGATTATCATAATTACTGAGAGCCCTAGAGACTGGAGAGGTTGATGACTGAGTGAGGACGAGGGCCCGATTTTTGCGAGGATATTATGAGATTGGGATGTACGCCGCAACATGTTTTATTGATTTGTGCCATGATTGGCTTGTTATATTCTTAGGCTGAAGGAGCCTCGCCGGAATCTGCACACCCACAGTGAGCACATTGGTTTTATATTGAGGGATGAATCTTCCCTACGCATAGATCTTACCTTAATTATTTATATTTAGGGATGGATTTTCCCCGGCCTGGATTGGCCTTATACAATAATGAGTGACTGACTATCAGTCGATACATATATATTTGGGATGGATCTTCCCTGGGCTGGATTGGCCATATACAGTACTGAGTGATTGAGTTTTCCGAAAGTGTTAGTGCACGAAGCTTCTAGTGTGGTACATTACATACAACATGTACATTGGCATGTAGCCATAGAGAGGTCGTGTTCCTCATATCATTCATAATTGATCTATCTTACTTGCAATGAGTTTAATTGTTGAAATTGAAAGCATGCCTATCTTTCTATGTTGAAATTTTTGTAATCGAATTATATCTGTGAAGTTCGTCACTACTTTCAGTCCATTATTTAGTCTTGTTACTTACTGAGTTAGTTGTACTCACGCTACACCTTGCACTTCGTGTGCAGATCCAGATGCTTCTTGTCACGATGGGTGTTGATTTCTTTATGCAGCCTGATCGTTGGAGATTCCAAGGTAGCTGCCCGGCGTTTGCAGGCCTTGTCTCTCCTTCCCTATCTTTCTGCTTTATGTACTTAGTTTTAGTCTTTTATAGACAGTATTTCCAGACTTGTGTTGTATAGACACTCATGTACTCCGTGACACCCCGATGTTAGGATTTACTGTATTGAGTTTTGCCTTCTATCCAGTTTTCGAGAGTTTGATGATTTAAACCTGTGTTATTCTTATTTTTCATTTAAAAGTGTTAGTATGTGCGAAGTGTCGGCTTGCCTAGTACTATGATAGATGCTATCACGACAGGTCGAGTTTTGGGTCGTGACAAGTTGGTATCAGAGCCTAGGTTACATAGGTCACACGAGTCAAGAGCAGGTTTAGTAGAGTCTTGTGGATCGGTACGGAAATATTTGTACTTATATTTGAGAGACTCCTGAACCCTTAGGAAACTTCACATTCTTGTATTCCTGTCGTGAGAATTTGTTGATTCCGGTCACTAAATTTCTATTGTTTTATTCTCTCACATATGGTGAGGACAAGTGCTACCGGATATGACGGTCAGCCATTTGTACCACCAGCTAGGGCCACAAGAGGCCGAGGTCGCGGTAGGGGCAGAGGTGCAGCTCGTATAACAGCTAAAGAAGCACCTGCATATCCACCAGTTGCTCAGCTCATGAGCAGGTTCTGGATGTGGTTGAGCTAGCAGGGCCAACTCAGGCACCAACTGTGCCCATTGTGATTCCAGGTCTTCAGGAGGATTTGACCTGGATATTGACTATTTGCACTGGCCTTGCTCAGGTAATTTCGGCTCAGGCCACACCAGCCACTTCTCAGGCCGGGGGAGGTACTCATACCCCCATCGCCCGCACTCTAGAGCAGGTGATGTAGGGACTTCAGACATCGGGCATACTACCATTTAGGTCCCGTTATGACTGATGATGAGCAGATGGGACTTGAGAGGTTTGGGAGGCTCCAACCTCCATCATTTAATAGGGGTGAGTCTGAGGATGCCCAGGACCTTTTGGACAGGTGCCAGCAGATTCTTCGCACGACAAGTATTCTTGAGATCAATGGGGTCTCGTTCACTACTTTTCAGTTTACTGGGGCTGCCTTCAGATGGTGAGAGGCCTATGAGAGGTGCATGCCAGTCGGTGCAGCACCACTTACATGGCATGAGTTATCCGTTCTCTTCTAGGAGAAGTTCGTGCCACAGTCCCTCAGGGAGGAGCTGCGCAGACAGTTTGAGCAGTTTCATCAGGATGGCATATTTGTGACCTAGTACAAGATAAGGTTTTGGAGTTGGCTCATCACGCAGTTTGGTTGGTTCCCACGGATAGGGAGAGGATTATGAGGTTCATTGATGGCCTCGCATATCAGTTACAGTTGCTTATGACTTGGGAGAGGGTATCTGGTGCTATCTTCGATGAGGTAGTTGATATTTCTCGGCAAATAGATATGGTCCATAGTCAGGAGCTTTAGGAGAGGGAGGACAAGAGGCCTCAAGGTTCTGGTGGTCCTAGTGGTGTTCATTCTGGGGGCAGTCTTACTACAATAGGGGTCGTCCGTATAGGCCCACTCAGATGGCTCGTCCAGTTCGCCGTGGTGTATCATCCGACCATATTTCATCTCTCAATCCTCTTTCAGCTCATAGTTCATCCCGTACTCCTTCAGTTCAGGGTTCATCTACACCAGGTGCTTGTAGCGGGTATTCTAGTTCTCGGGGTCCACCGCAGTACTTGTCGCCATTTACAGATAGGGGTTGTTTTGAGTGTGGAGATTTGGGCCACATAAAGAGATATTGCCCCCGCCTTTCGGGAGGTCCAGCTTAGCAGAGGAGTCATACTATGACTTCAGCACCAGCATCCAGCTAGGGGTGGGGCTCAGTCAGCTAGGGGTCGCCCAAGAGAGGGAGGCCGATTAGGTGGCGATCAGGCTCGATTCTATGCTATTCCTGCTAGACCAGATATTGTTACTTCGGTCATGTGTAGTGATTATTGGAGGATTGGAGACTAGAGTTGATCTCTTATTGCTTAGTATGGTTGATTTTGACGTGATCTTGGGTATGGATTGGTTGCCTCCATGTCATGCTTTTCAGGATTGTCACGCTAAGACCATGATGTTGGCGGTGCCGGGGTTGCCAAGGATTGAGTGGAGAGGTTCTCTAGACTATATTCCCAGTATAGTGATTTCATATTTGAAGGCCCATCGAATGGTTGGGAAGGGTTGTTTATCTTATTTGGCCTTTGTGAGGGATGTTGGTGCTGATACTCCTTTTATTGATTCTGTTCCGGTGGTGCAAGATTTTCCAGATGTGTTTCCTGCAGACCTATCGAGCATGCCGCCCGACAGGGATATTGACTTTGGTATTGACTTGGTACCTGGCACTCAGCCCATTTCTGTTCCTCTGTATCGCATGGCACCAGCTGAGTTGAAGGAA
Organism: Nicotiana tabacum; assembly: GCF_000715075.1. Taxonomy (NCBI): domain Eukaryota; kingdom Viridiplantae; phylum Streptophyta; class Magnoliopsida; order Solanales; family Solanaceae; genus Nicotiana; species Nicotiana tabacum. The sequence continues at coordinate 43,191,320 of NC_134101.1, forward strand.
TTGAAATAGCAGCTTCAAGAACTTCTTGATAAGGGATTTATTAGACCTAGTGTGTCGCCTTGGGGTGCACTAGTCCTGTTTGTGAAGAATAAGGATGGTACTATACAGATGTTCATCTATTATAGGCAGTTAAACAAAGTTACAATCAAGAACAAGTATCATTTGTCGCACATTGATGATCTATTTGATCAGCTTCATGGAGCGAGAGTGTTCTCTAAGATTGACTTGAGGTGTGGGTATCACCAGTTGAAGATTCGGGACTTGGATATTCGAAAGACATCATTTAGGATTTGTTATGGTCATTATGAGTTCCTTGTGATATCTTTTGTGCTGACCAACACCCCAGCAACATTCATGCATCTGATGAATAGTGTATTTCAGCCTTATCTCAACTCGTTTGTCATAGTGTTCATTGATGATATCCTGGTGTACTCTCATAGCTAGGAGGAGCATGCCCAGCATTTGAGAGTTGTGTTGCAGCGGTTGAGGGAGGAGTTGGGATTCTGCAGCCGCATAATTCTCAACTGCGGTCGCGAGGCAATGTTTTTACGGTCCGCATATTTGTCAGTGCAGCCACAATCTAGTCTTCTGCGGCCACAAAATTCTTGTGCGGTCCGCAATTTTGAGGGACTTGGACTTTGGAAATCTGCGCACTCTCTGAAGTTGATCTCCTGCTCGTCATTTGCGGCTGCATAATTCCTGTGCGGACCACAATTTTCTAGAAAGCCTGCTGGGATTTGCTTCATTGTTTGTGGCCGCATATGGAATTATACGGTCCGCACTTTGTGATCTTATGTGCCTTTTATTGCCTTGTGTTTATATTACTACTTTTTGAGTCGAATTTTATCTCGGGAGTCCAACTTCCAACATGCCTGCAATTTTGCACATTTCATCAGTTTCGGGAACACCATTCAATGCTTTTGGACTAAAACAAAAACTAAAAGGTGCTAATAAGTAGTCAAAATCTCCACTTATCATACTGCCGAGGGTCGAACGGAACGAACCATAGATGCATCTATTAACCTGCTGAGGCTAACAGACCACTCCCATGAGAGTAGAGGAATTTACCTCGCTCGCGGAAATACTTGTGATGCTAGTGAACATAGATTTCCCAAAGTTATTATAAAATTCTTCCATTCTTCCCCACACATAAGAAATTTAAACGGGAGACTTTAAATCTTAAAATCCTTGGTCTCAGCTCTAGTTAAGACAATTAATATGCATGACCAACATAATAAAGCAAACAAAACATGGTGTAAGCTAAGGATACCCGGATATCACATAGAATATAGGTACGCATGGACTCTCGTCACCTAGTGCGTACGTAGTTCCCCATACATATAATTCACAACAAAAATATACCTAAGGGGATGAGTTCCCTCTTACAAGGTTAGGCGAGAGACTTACCTCGTTTCCAGCTCACTTCCGATCCATAATTATGCTTTAAATCCTCAACTCGGTGCCAAATGGCCCGAAACTAGTCAAATGTTATGTAAATTAATCAATACAAGTTAAAAAGTTCATAATTTAACTCTTAGAGTAATTACCCAACCCAAATTGGAAGATTCCTAAAATTCACCCCCGGGCCCACATGCCTGGATTCCGAAAATTTTCGAAGATAAATGTTACCCATAACCTTATGAACTCTAATATATGATTTTTCACTCAAACCCACAACCATCTTCATGATTAAATCCCATTTTTATCAAAACCTAGGTTTTTCATCTAAACTCATAATTTTCATAATTTTACATGTTAACATCTACCCATAATCTATGTATTTACCTTACATTAGATAGAAATTACATACCTCCAATAGTTAGGTGAAAACCCCTCTCTAAGAAGCTCCAAAACTGCCCAAAAAGTGAGAGAAATGGGTCAAAAATGGCCTAAGTCCCGTAATAAATGAACCTTTCTGCCTCCAGGTCTTCCGCTTTTGCGACTCTATGGCCGCATCTGCGGCTCCGCTTCTGCGAAAATAGCCTCGCAGATGCGGCTCCCCCTCTAATGGCCTCTTTCGCATCTACGAACCTCAGGCCCGCTTCTGTGATGCGTGTGCCTCACCTGCGGCTTTGCCCGCTTCTGCGGTAGGTTTCTTCGCAGGTGCGCACCCTCACCCGCATCTGCGGTTCTGGGCTACCTTCGCTGGGTCGCATCTGCGAGCTCTCACCTGCGGCTGGCCTTCCACATGTGCGATTGCACCAGAAGCTGGATGCTTCAGTTGATCACTCAAGGCCAAACGACTTTCGTGCATCGTCCGAAAAGTATTCGGGGACCCGTCCAAACAACATCAAGTTCGTAAACATAAAACGGACTCGCTTGCACCCTCGGAACACAGATAACAACATTAAAACTAAGAATCTCAACCCAAAACCAATAGGATCAACTTATGAATTTCAAATTCTTCCAACTTACTCTGAACGCGCCGAATCGTACTTAAACCACTCGGAATGACTCCACATTTTGCGTGCAAGTCTTAAATCACCATACAGTACTATTTCCAGGCTCATAATCCCATTTGGACCTCGATAACATCAACTCCTACTTCAAACCAAATTTAAAGAACTTTAAAAACCTTCAATGTGCCAATTTTCAATATTAAGCGGCGAAACGCTCACGCGTCATCCAAAACCTGATCCGAACATACGCCCAAGTCCAAAATCATCATACGGACCTATTGGAACCGTCAAATCCCGGTTCTGAGGTCGTTTATTCAAAATGTTGACCAAAGTCATAATAAGCCCTTTAAAGCCAAACTAAGGAACCAAGTGTTCCGATTTCAACCCGAACCCTTCCAAATCCCAAACTAATCATCCCCACAAGTTATAAAACAATAAAAGCACATACGAGGAGTCTTATTTAAGGGAACGGGGATCTAAAAAGCAAAACGATAGATTGGATTGTTATATTAGAGTGATGAAATCATTCGTTGGTTAATTTACAAAAATTCCAGCCAGCAATAGTATTTTCTGGCCAGTACGCCTTCAGTGACATTCCATCCACAGTCCTCAATCCTCGTAAGTACTTTAATTTACTTCATTGGTCATGAACTTTGAGGTCTGAAAAGAACATTTACAACATGGGAGCAACAATAAGGGAGAGGAAGACTACCTTTTACTGGTAATTTTTGGCATTTTCCTTCGTCTTTTAAATATCTCTTTGCTTTTTAGTATTTCACTACCAGATGCCACCCTTTGATGTGGTCCAATTTGTTGCTCAAGTTAACGAACAACATTATCCAGTCACATGTATTTGGCGAGGCCTAGAAGCTGCAGTGACCAGTGGTGAAGGCGGCTGCGCATAATATACTACTCCTACTACACCACTATATACCATTCAAGGCATAAAACGGAAGAGGGACCCATTTGCTAAAGAGAAAAATAATTGAATGATGACATAACGTAAATGACCTCATTCTCACGGCGTCGTGCTTTTTTTTGCTATTAATAGTAAATTAGGAGGTGGAAGTTGATTTCAAAATGACGGAAAATCACAAAATGATAAGAATGGACCTTTCATCTATAATTCAACCTCAAAAAAGTTAGTTCAAAAGGTAAATATTGCGCTATATAAAGAGTCCAAAGAACTCATCCATCTAGGATTCCATCAATTTCAAAGCCAAGTAAACCAATGTCGAGTTGAGCAAAATTTATGTTGGATAATTAATTAGATGGGCCATTAGCCCACTCATAGGATATTTGGAGCTGAAATAAATTTGGTTAAGATGAACTAAACAATGCATAATAGACCAGCTAACTGTTTTAATAATTTGTACATATTCAATGATTCTTTTAAGATAAATATAAAGTCTGAATCAAAGTTACTAAATTCGACTGAACCCGTTTCCGGCATTCTAGCTCCACCCCGGAATGTATTCTCTATCTGCTTCGACACAACATGCCATTACATGCATGAAGTTAACATCAACAGTCAGTATGATGTGGTCTTACAAGCTTTAGCCTGAATTTTGTTAATAATAATAATATATATATATATATATATATATATATATATACTCCAATATTCATGTAACAGAATAATGATGATAAACTAGCTAGCCTTTGGATGTATGTCTTTCTTGTCTTCACTGAAAGGAGAAGCGAAAGCTTTCCCTAACTTATTACATGCCATGGCCTTCACTGATTTCTGCTCTTTGGGAAACACACTCCCATTCTTAGGTTTAAAAGGAAATACCCCTTTGCTTTTCTCACCTCCACCATGTCCCATATTGCCTTCTTTTCCCTTTGCTTTGTTTCCGTTATCTATTGGCATATCTCTCTCTCTCTCTCTCTCTGCTTATGAGCTTTATTGTTTTTCTGCATGTTGTTTATATTTCAGTCTATCCCAAATCATTATATAGTTCAAAGGAGCATAAGTAGCTTCTTCTGCAATTTTCCATCTTTTGAGTTTTTTAATGTTTTGGTGTGAACTTAGGCAACAGTGAAAAGGGACGCTTATTGACTCTATAGTCTTCTCGAATAAGGTATATGTGCGACTGTATGTGTTTCATGGTTTGATTCCAGTCACAGAGAGGACTAAATGTTGAATGGCATCTTTTTTTACCTCCCCGGTGAAAATGGTTCTTGGGAATTTCGATTATATTTGGACAGAATAATTTATTCCGTTAATGTCTCCATTAATGGTATTTCGAATTGTGTATGCATAGTTGGAATTCAAAATCGCACCTAATTTTCTTTTATATTTCTTTGTCTTTTGCAATTAATATTCTGGTTTTTTTATTTTAGAAAATTCAAAAATATCGAATTCTTCTTCCTCCTATTCATTGACTATTTTCAAATTTTAAGTATCGGGGTAAGTGTAATATTGTTATTTACTCGTAAAATGGTACAGTTGAATTTATAACGTGATTTATACACAAACGAATCGATTTGATCCCAAAATAATAAATAAATTAAACAAAATGTAAGACTTAGCATTGAAATCGAGATAAGACATCAAACAGTTTGGTTCCGGGGAGCAAGGCTTCCGAAGACAGCGATAAGAATATCAATAGACTGAAAGTAAAGTATTATTGAGCTTAGAATAATGAGTAGCATAAGTTTGTTAGAATTTTCTTCTCTTACAATGGCCGTTGAAGTCACTATTTATAGCTACACCTAGGGAACAAGGTCTTAGGATCAAGCCCCTCTTAAATGACAATTATGGGACTATTGATGAATGTGTAACGGCAGGCTATGAATACAAAAATTCTCTGTAACGAATTGTGTATTTAATACTAAGGAATATTCTTCATTGAATGTCATCGGGTGGCAAATATTCATTTGTTCTCGTTAGCGATATTCCCTTCGTGGTCTGCCCGGTGCCAACCGAAGTTACTATCCCCGGTCTCAATTTCCACTTGCCTCATTTTCCGTTCGTCTATGATTTCACGTGTCTCTATTATTCGAGTATTTAATGTGAATCGATTTTACCCTATACAGATAGTCCATCTCCTTTCCGGTGGCACATCTTTGTGTCATCTGGAAGTTGGTGAAGATACCTTTCTTGGCGGGAATATTTTCGATCCCTTCTGAAAAGTTTCTGGCGCTTGATTAGACGCGCGTATCTCTGCATATAATGCCCCGAACACGCGTTATTCCACGATTTAGCAATATTTTTGTCGGTTCTCGATGTAATCATGGCCGCGATTTTAGCCGCCTATTTCTTTACTTATACGCCTCATTCTTCTTCTTTTACATTTCACAGTTCTTCAAACTCTCTCAACTTCTTTGCATTTAACTCTTTCTTGCTTTCACTCTTCTTTAATCTTATTCTTCAAAAAACTCTTATTTACTTCTACTAACCATGGCTTCCTCCTCCAAGAACTTAAATTCTCTTAAAAATAAAGAAAAACACAGATGATGATGCCCCTCCTACGATGAGCACCATCATTCCGAGAAGACTCAACACAACTAAGGACTTCAAAGAGAAGTTTCCTTCTACAAGCTCTCGTACACGGATTGTTGGTGTATACCCATCTTCCATCCGTCCTTCTAGCATTCCTACTATGAAGAAGGATTATGATTTCCATGATCTAAATATCATCGCTCCCAAACTGGTAGAGCGAGTAACCTTTCCTAAGAAGGGCTTTATGTATGCTTATATATACCCATTTACTTTGAGTGTGTTTTCTTTGAGCAGGGGAATTGACCCCGTGATTTTGGAGTTGTGCCACAAATACTAGATTTGTTTGGCACAGGTAGGCCCTTTGGTGTGGCGAATGGTAGCTTGTCTACGGCGTCTGTGCCAGGAGGCGAATGAATAGCTCACCTTAGCTCGCATGGTGAACGTCTACTTTCCCAAGATTTTTCATGGGGGAGTAATAAACTTTAGAAAACGTGGCCACCATGTTTTGCTCTCCAGCATGAATGACGACAACGACTGTGAATGGATGGAGCAGTTTGTTATTATTGCCACCAGGGATATCATCCCGACAAGAACTCCATCTTTCCCTGAGTCATGGACTCATGCACATAAGTTTGAAGCCTATCTTTTCTCTTGAAAGAAAGGTTGTTTCATGTTGTTATTGATTCTTCTATTTTCACTATTTCAACAACTCGGTGGACACCACCAAGGGTTGAAAGCTTGGACTATTGGGTCCAGAAGATTCTGTATATTACCATGCCTGAGACCTGTCAGTGAAAAGAACTGGCCCCCAAATACAGGTGGAAGGCCAAAAATCATGGTAAGTTGGCCCGCGAACTAATCTTGTCTTTATCTCATTTTAGTGTATAAGAAAATTAGTCAACATCCGTGAGGATGATGTTTTGGCTGATCCCGCAGAGGCTGCTGAAGGAGGCCTTCACCCGAAAAGGCGCCACCAGAGCCGCTTCCACTGCAAGTGCTTCCTCTCGGAGTCCCCGACCGGAGAGCAAGCAACCAAAAAGAATGTGCTTTTCCTCGACCGATGGAAAAAATAAAAAGGTAAAGAAAGTCGTACACGAGAGAGTCGCTGTCGCTGCGGTGATTGATGATGAAGTGGAAGCCAGTGATGAAAGGGCTTCCTTACAAAGGAGAAAATGACCTTCATCACCTCAACAGAATGCTCAATCTGAAGAGCTTATAACCCCAATCGGGGACGATGCCCAAGCACTCTCGGAGAGTGTGATTTAGTGGAGAATGCCAATTCTCCCTTTAGAGCCCTAGCTGATGATCCCGGTATTATGAGTCTGAGTACCAAACCTCTTTCATCTTTGGTTGATGAGCAACCTACAACCAGTACTGCCTTTGTCGCATCTGCTTCTCAACCCACAACACCATCGGCTTCATCTCCTTCCACGCCGGTCATACCCTCGTCACCAGCAACTTCTATATCACCCCCACCGGCCGCAGACACACGAGAAGAGGATGTCCCTCCTTCCCAATCCCAAACCATGGGAATTTGGTGCATAATTATTCGCCGCCCTCTGCAGATCTTCACGGAGGAGGAGTGTCTCCCTCTCGGTTTCTGCCGAGTGCTATCTCCTATCTCGGCCGGTAGAACTCGCCAATTACCTGAAGCCATTAGCTTCAGAAAAAGACAAGAAGAAAATACACTCTCTTTCGGGGGAGTGTATGATAAATAATGCCATGCACAATGAGTGTATGATAAATAATCCCATGCACAATGCAGCAGTGGTATAGTACTCGTTCTCTTTGCTGTCTGTTTTCTCTTGATTTGTTATGACAAGATTTCTAACTCGAGTTTTTGTTTCACATGCCAACTTCCTTACTTCTGAGGACCTTCGAAAGTTGATCCTTGATAAAGAATAGCTGACATCCGAGTGGGATCAACTGCTGGCCGAGAGGGACCAAGTTGTTGCTCGTCTCCTGGCACTGGAAGCACAAGCTGCTGAAGCCGGTGAGTTGGATGTTCAATTGCAGCAGAGCGAACATGAAGTGATGACCCTTAGCCAAGAAGCCTCCCAATTAAGTATAAAAGTTCAAGAAGCCAAGGCTAAATGGTCTGAGGTCCAAAACATTGTTCTTGCTGCTGCCGAGGGTGCGAGGCTGCCTCTACTGAGAGATTGAATAACTTGGAGGTAGCCTTGAACTCCAAAGATGAAGAGTTTGTTGCTGCTGAGGAGAAGCGTGCCTAGATGGAGGATAAGTATAAGAGGGTCATGGAACCCAATAAGGTTCATATCTCTACTATCTGTGACCTTTATCTCAACCTTAGGGCCACAAGATTCGAGCTGGATAACCTTTCAACCGAGGTTGATCAGCTTAAATCAGAACTCCAGCGCCTAGCAGATTCCCTTATTATTGAGAAAACACATTCTATGTATAGCATGAGGAGAAAAATCTTGGAAGAATCCAAAGCGGGCATTGTTGATTTTGATGCCAAAATCGCCAAGGCCCGAGAACTGGAGTCAATCGCCCGAAGGCGCCTCCCGGCGCAGTCCGATGCAACTGACTCTTATGGTTCAAGTTCTGAGTTCATGGAAACTGAGGAAGAATTTGAAGAGGAAAATGATGAAGGCCAAGATCTCGAGTCGGCGGCAGACCCGCCTACTTTTTCTTGGGGCACAGATACTTCTCTTCCCCCGAGTTCTAGGGATGCAGTAGTTAAGTTTTTTTGTTTTCTTTTCCCTTTATTGTTTTCTTTTCACACTTTTGTACTTGTGGTCCTTGGCATGTTTGTTATATAAAAGTGCTTTTCATTTAAGCATTGCGCAAATTTTACTTTTTGCTTCGAATTATGGAAGGCGTCAAGTGTATTTTTCCCCGATAGCATTTGGGTTCCGAATATAAATTCTTTCGGAACCAACTCTTTACTATGAGGGTTTCATAAGAGAGGACCCTCTTATGTTTATGGTTCTCTTGAAGAGGATGTCTCCTGTTCATTCCGACACTAGCATTTGAAGTACTTGATTAATTAATTCATCGTTTAGACAAGACACAAGATAAAAATAAAAGAACTTTATTTTATTTCTTCTATCTTCAAAAGTACATAAGCATTCGTTTTGCTAAAAAGAAATTGCCAATGCTTGTGGCTAATTTATACAACTTATTTCTACGGGGATGGCCGCGCAGTCCCTGGTCCTGATGATATATTTTTGTTCTTTGATTTCGTAGTCTCAATTTCTATGGCAATCAGGTTGTCACATTCTCACATCATCTTCCCTCCCTAGTGTTCAAATGCGAAGAATGTGAATTGGAATACTAGAAGTCTTGCTTATTTGAAGGTTCCACTAGTGAATGATTGGATAATCCTTGGTTCGATAGCAAGCTTCGTTTCTCGTTAGGAACTTTGCTACCGAGAAAAAGATTATCTAACCATCCCCAATGGCTTGTAGTGAAAGGGTACTCGTGAATGGTCGTATAGCTTTTGGTCTGATAGCAAGCTTTGTTTCCCATTAGGAACTTTGCTATCGAGCCAAAGACTATCTAACCATCCCGTAGTGGTTTGTTGTTTCCATGCCTTTTTATTTAAAGGTATTATTTTTGCCGATAGAATTTCCATCGTAGTATGCTTTCCGTTGTTGCCTCATTAAAAACCATGCCAGAAAAATTCAATTGGGACAAAAACTAGACAAAGGAAAAAAGAGTGCAGCACATACTTTCAGTATAAGCGGTGCTCATCAGCTATAGTACCTTTTGAGGTGTGCCACATTCTAGTTGCTCGACAATTTTACTCCATCTTGGTTTTACCGTTCATATGATCCTCTCCCAGTGGCAGTTGAAACCCAGTAGGGGCCTTCCCACGTCGGACCCAGCTTTCTTAAGTTAATCTCTCGGGTGTTTTGAGTCACTTTTCTTAAAACCAAGTCTCCCACTTTGAAATAACGGAGATTGGCTCTTCGATTATAGTATCTTTCAATTCTTTGTTTCTGGGCCACCATCCTTATGTACGCCTACGTTCGTCAAGCAACTCTATTTTGACTAGCAATGCTTCATTATTTGTTTCTTTATCTGCCCGGAAGTATCTCATAGTAGGTTCTCCTACTTTCACCGGGATCAGGGCCTCTTCTCCGTATATAAGAGAAAAAGGTGTCTCTCTCATGCTTGACTTGGTCGTTGTCTGGTATGCCCATAGCACTCCTAGTAACTCTTCGATCCATTTTCCTTTGGCTACTTCTAATCTCTTTTTGAGATTTTGAATAATCACCTTATTTGTCAACTCTGCTTGGCCATTTGCAATCGGATGTTATGGTGAAGATATGATCCTTTTGATTTTCATATCCTCAAGAAATTTTGTGACCTTTGCGCCTATGAACTATGACTCGTTGTCGCATGTTATCTTCTTTGGTATTCTAAACCTGTAAATTACGTTCTCCTATAGGAAATTGACCACTTCACGCTTGCCAATTTTCTGGTAAGGACCTGCTTCAACCCACTTAGACAAGTAGTCAGTTAAAATAAAAAGAAACCTTACCCTACCAGGAGCCGGCGACAGCGTAGTGACTATGTACATCCCCCATTTCAAGAATAGCCATGGCAATAATACCGAATGCAATAGTAATGTCAGTCGGTGTACAAACGGCATGTGGTGTAGACACTTGTCACATTTCTAAACGAACGCCTTAACGTCTTGTTCCATTTGTGGCCAGTGGTAACTTGCCCTAACTAATTTGAACACTAATGAGTCTGCACCTAAGTGATTTCCACAAACTCCTTCGTGAACTTCTCTCATCAAGTATTTGGCCTTTGAGTCTCCCAAGCATCGGGACAACGGGCCTTGAAATTACTTTCTATACAACTGGCTACCCAGAAGCTGTAGCGAGCTGCTTTGGTGCGGAGTGCCCGGGATGCCTTTGGATCTTCGGGCAGTTTGACATGCCCGAGATAGTCGATGATTTCATTTCTCCAGTCCTAGACCAAATTGGTGGCATTTACTTCATAATAATCATCCACATCCAATACCGAATGCATGAGTTGTACGGTAGTATCGGAATCTGATCCCTTTATTTCCATGGACGATCCCAGATTGGCCAGGGTGTCTGCTTTTGCTTTTTCTTCTCTCGGGATATGGGTGATTGACTATTCCCTGAAGCATGCAAGCAGAGTCTGAACTTTCACCACATATTGTTGCTTGAGTTCCTCTTTGGTGTCGAAGATCCCGTATACCTGATTTACTATCACTTGGGAATCGCATTTGATTTCAATGACCTAGGATTCTTATCCCTGTGCCAGTTCAAGTACTACAATCAAAGCCTCATACTTCTCTCCATTGTTAGTCAAGGGAATAATTTTTATGGCATGCCTCAAGGGATTTTCCTGAGGGCAAAATTAATATTCCCCCGAGCCCGGGCCCTTTCACGTTGGAAGCTCCGTCCATGAACAAGTTCCAAACTCCTTATGTCATTTCCGACTCCATCCACACTTCTTTGGTGGCCAAAGGCAGTAGTCCGTGATTGAAATCGGTCACAAAGTCGGCCAAAACTTGTGATTTGATCGCAATTCAAGGCTTATACTCGATGTTAAATTCACTCATTTCGACTTCCCCACATAATTCAGGTTTGTGAAGGATATTCCGCAGGGAAATATTTATCACCATGGCTATCGGGTGGCATTGAAAATAAGGCCTAAGATTTCAAGCGATGACTACGAGAGCTAAGGCTAATTTTTCGAGGTGCAGGTAGCGATTTTTCACTCCTGAAAATTTTTTTCTAACATAATAGATAGGAGATTGCATACCTTTGTCTCTCCGGACTAGAACGACACTTACTGCTACCTCTGAGACCTCTAAGTAAATTAGCAATTATTCACCCTCCTATGGTTTTGATAGTAACGGAGGGCTTGATAAGTACTTTTTTAGGTCTTTTAGGGCCTGTTGGCATTCCAGAGTACATTCGAAGTTGTTCTTCTTCTTTAGAAGTGAGAAGAAATATTGACATTTTTCTGAAGATCGAGAAATGAACCTACTTAGAGCGGTCAGTATTTCAGTTAACCTTTGGACTTCCTTCACATTTTTCAGCTTGTCGGAAATTTCCTCGATGGCTTTAATTTTATCAGGATTGACTTCGATCCCCTTTTGTGACACTAGGAAACCCAAAATAATTTCGGAGCTGACTCCGAATGCACACTTTCGAGGTTAATCTTCATGTTGTACTTCCTTAGGATGTTAAAGGTTTACTAGAGGTGTTTCAGATGGTCACCTACGTTCAAAGACTTAACCAGCATATCATCTATGTAAACTTCCATTGTTTTCACTATTTGCTTTTCGAACATTTTGTTCACGGGCCTCTAATAAGTGGATCCACCATTTTTAAGCCCCAAAGGCATCACATTATAGCAATATGTGCCAAAGTTCGTTATGAACGAAGTCTTTTCCTGATCCTTCGGGTTCATTTTAATTTGGTTGTACCCGAAATAGGCATCGAGGAAACTCATCAACTAGAGTCTGGTTGTTGCATCAATCATTTGATCAATGTTTGAAAATGTGAACGAGTCTTTTGGGCATGCCTTATTCATATCTTTATAATCTACGCACATGCAAAATTTATTATTCCTTTTTGGAAGTACCACTACGTTAGCCAGCCATTCGGGATACTTTACTTCCCGAATTGAACCGATATCAAGCAATCGAGTTACCTCTTCTTTGACAAACCTGTTTCTGACTTCGACAATTGGGCGCTTCTTTTGCCTTACTGGAGGGATGTTGGGGTCCAAGCTTAACTTGGGCACGACCACCTCTAGCGGAATACCTATCATATCCGCATGTGACCATGCAAAACAATCAACATTAATTTTAAGAAATTCTATAAATCCTGACCTGAGCTGCGAGTTTAATCTTGTTCCCAAGTGGAACGTTGTCTTTAAGAACTTCTCGAATAATGTGACTTGTTCGAGTTCTTCTACAGTGGATTTGGTTGTGTCTGTTTCTTCCAGTACCTGAAAATACCTTGGTACATTATAGGATTCCGATGGCTCTTCCCCTTTGTCGACTTTGTTTGGTTCGGGAGCGGGCGTCGGTTCCTGTAATTGCTATGCTGCATGTTCCTTCCCTTTACTGCTGGAAAACGAGATCGCATTCTTCTCCCTTGTTGTCGGTTGATCTCCTCTTATTTGTTTAATTCCCTCTAGGGTTGGAAATTTCAGGAGTTGATGGTAAGTTGATAGTACAACCTTCATCGTGTGTAGCCATGGTCTGCCAAGAATAATGTTGTAGCACATTTCGCCGTCTACTACTTCAAACAAGGTAGTCTTCATAACCCCTTCGGCGTTTGTGGGCAGCAGGATCTCCCCTCGGGTTGTCATACTTACTAAATTGAACCCGGCGAGGAGCTTTGTGGTTGGGACGATGCTTCCGGTTAATTTGGCTTGCTCCAACACTCTCCATTGAATGATATTGGCTGATCTTCCTGGGTCCACCAAAATACATTTAATTTTAAAATCTAAAACAATAAGAGAAATTACCAGGGCATCATTGTGCGGTAATATGAGTCCATCGACATCCTCCTCTGTGAAGGTGATGTCGTCCTCGGCGACTTCCCGGAGTCTTTAGCCCTGAAAAGGTTACACCATTAATCTCGTCTCCCCCGAAACTCATGTTCATTGTTAGTCGAGAAGGATCTTATCCTATATTCGAGGGCTTTGCATTATCCCGGTAGCGACTGTAGTTATTTTTATCCTGGTATCTTAAGAACTTTCTGAGATGGCAGTTTTTGAGAAGTGTCTCCACCTCCTCGCGTAGATATCGGCAGTCCCCAGTCCAGTGGCCGTAAGTCCCATGATACTCACACCATAAATTAGGATCTATCTGACTATGATCAGATCTCATCAGCATCAGGAACTGTGCTTCCTAAATGTTCCTCGTTGCCGATACCAACTCCGCTACGCTAACATTGAAATTATACTCGAACAACCCAGGGTAGGTGGAATCCCGGGAGCCTAATATCTCTTTGTCCTGTAATGACCTGTTATTCCGGCCACGGTCAGCTCTTCTATCAGTAGTGAACCTGTCCGCCGACCGAAAACCTCTGCCATGTCCTTCGGCCCTTTTATAGGTAAAAAAATTAGCCCTTAGAGATCGCCGATATGTGTCGAAATTATCCTTCGACTTTTCCTTGTTCTTCTCTCGATGTCGTCTCTTGGTTGATGCCGTAAAATCCAGTCGGTCATCTTCTATTCTTATCTTTGATTCGTAGCATTGTAAACATCTACCTATGTAGTTGGAACTCAAGCAGGCTTTCTTTTAGTTTATAGGAAGTGTCGGAGCTCCTCGGGTTCAGCCCCTTAGTAAATGCCTCAGCTGCCCATTCATCTGGCATGGCCGGTAGCAGCATCTTTTTATTCTGAAGTCTGGTCACGAACTCTCGTAACAACTCGTATTCTCCTTGCGCAATTCTGAATATGTTGGCCTTCCAGGCATGTACCTTCCTGGCCCCGGCATGGGCCTTAATAAAAGAATCCGCGAGTATCTCAAAGGAATCTATTAAGTGCTCGGGTAAAAGTGAATACCATGTGATGGACCACTTATGTGAGGGTTTCCTCAAACTTTTTCGGTATGACTGACTAAATCTAGTGTGAAGCTAAGTCGTTTCCTTTCACCACCGTTGTGTAGGTGGTGATGAGCTCCTGAGGATCCGAAGTCCCATCATATTTTAGTGCGTCTGGCATTTTGAACAGTTTTAGGATTATCTCTGGTTCCGCGCTTGATTTGAACGGCAACTGGGTGTATTTCTTTGAGACTAGTCCCTTCAACACTAGCGGCACACCCGAAATTTGGTCTATTCAGGCGTTTATTTCCCTCATAAACTGCATGATCTCGGTTTTTAAAGGATCATTCCCGTTGTTGTTACCAGATCCGCTCCCCCCCCCTCCCTCCGACCTCGCCCCTCGGGTGTTGTTATCAACCCTTTGTGCTATTTGATTTGCGGGAGCACCAGGAGGAACTGGGCCTCTTCCATTCGTATTTTTTGATGCGCCCGACAATGCTTGCCTCAACTCTGTCATGACCTGGTCTTGCTGCTAGAGATGGCCCATAATAGCCTTTTGTTGTTCTCTCAGGATTCTCACTATTTCTGCAACGTGCTCATCTTCAGTATTATCAGGAATTGCCTCTCGTACGTGTCATGGATATTACCCGCCATGGACCGGCATGATCACGTCCTCCTCGTTGCGGGTGTCACTGATCGAATCTTCGTGTTGGGGCAGATTTCCTTATGCCTCAATGTTGTGTGCGATGTTGATATTGTTATTTGCAATATTTTACGATTTTTTGCTAAGAAACAAATAATCAAACAGATTAGTAATAGATGCAAGGATCAACTCAATTACGCAATTGTCTAAGCCCCACAGTGGGCGTCAAACTGTTTACCCGTAAAACAGTACAGTTGAATTTATAACTTGGTTTATAGACAAGACTTAATTTGATCCCAAAATGATAAATAAATTATATAAAATGTAAGACTTAGCGTTGAAATCGAAATAAGACATCAAACAGCTTGATTCCGGGAGCAAGGCTTCCGAAGACAGCTATAAGAATATCAATAGACTGGAAGTAAAGTATTATTGAGCTTAGAATAATGTGTAGCATAAGTTTGTCATAATTTTCCTCCCTTACAATGGTTGTTGAAGTCACTATTTATAACTACACCTAGGGAACAAGGTCCTAGGATCAAGCCCTCTTAAATGACAATTATGAGGGCCATTGATGAATGTGTAACGACACACTATGAATGCAAAAAATCTCTGTAACGGATTGCGTATTTAATACTGAGGAATATTCTTCATTGAATGTCATCGAGTGGCAAATATTCATTTGTCCTCGTTAGCGATATTCCCCTCGGGGTATGCCCGGTGCCAACCGAAGTTGCTATCCCCGGTCTTGATTTCCACTTGCCTCCTTTTTCGCCCGTCTCTGATTTCACGTGTCGCTTTATTATTCGAGTATTTCATATGAACCGATTTTACCCTATACAATTTACGTTCTATTTATAACAATAAAAGGAATATACACTATCTACGTTTTTGTAACCTTTGCCCTGTAAATCAAAATCTTGCTCGAGTATTGCATGTATACAAGCTCTTGTAGTAATGAAAAATTCTATTTAACAAACATATACTCAATCTATATTTTATGCATGTGTTATATTAAAACTTGTTACTATTATTTTACATAATTAAGAAATGAGGCATCCTAATAACAATGCTTACGTCACATTTTATAGCTAAAATATCAATATTAACTGTATGACTACCAAGAGAAACTAAGATAAGCATGCTGGTTTTCGAAAAGTTTAATTTTAATCGTACACAGTAGAGTTACCAGAAAATTGATACGGGGAAATTTTCTTAAGATAATCGTCTAAATCGCAGCGTTGACGACATCCTAGATAAAAGTAGGTTTGTTGTATTAAGAAAAAGATTGGTTAATTATAACCCTGAAAATAATACGATAAGGATTTACTGAGAATCTATTTAAACTAGAGTAAAGGAATTGGTGTAGCTTTTGATACATAGGGGTCATACTAGTATCATTGACCCTTAACTGTTTCCTTTAAATTTCCTTTTCCTATGACGACAAATGTGTACATAGTTTTTCATTCTTTTTGGGCTCAAACTGTATTCCAAGTAATTTGATGTGGCTCCTCCCGCTTTAAAAAAATAAATTCTAACGCGCACACCACGCGGACACATACAGTGATACAGTGAGTTACTGTATAATCAAGAAGAAATTCGAATATTGAAGTCTAACACACTGACATACACATACACACAGTGCAAAAGAACAATAATCTTCACATTCATACGTGACTGGCCTACACACATTCGTTCTGCTGTGTCTGCAAAAAGCCAAAAGATTAAACATTAGTCTTTAAATTTTTAGATGATTGACCATGACTAAATAAACATCAGAAATACACATAAATTAAACAACACACAAACACACATATACACACACATCATGCAAGAAATAAACATGAATCTCCTATTAACCTTACGTGAGGTTCACCCAGAAATTTCACGAGAGACAACAAACAAAGCGTTAGCTCCCTATATAAAGTCTTTGCATTTCCTCCAAATAATCACAAAGTAAGAAAGTAAGCTAGCTCTTCTCACAAACATATATAGCTAGCTTCACATAAAGTGATATCTAGAGGAAGTGAGAGAGAGATATGGCTGATAAGGGAGCTAAAGGAAAAGGAAGAGAAGTGACGGGTGCTTGTGGAGGAGAGAAAACACACGTTGGAATTAATGGAGTATTTCCACACAAAGCCAAGAGTGGGAGTGTGTTCCCGAAAGAGCAAAAATCAGTGAAGGCCATGGCTGTTGAAAAGATTGGGAAAGTTGTGACTTCTACTTTCAAGAATAACAAGAAAAAGAACAATCCTCACGACAACTAGGAGTATACCACGTCTAGGACATGGTTTGTTTCTTATTCTAGAGATGTTTGAAATTTTATTTACAAATGCAAATAAATAACTCTCTACTACGTGGTATTAGGATTCTACGTACTAATATACGTGCTGTTGCTACAACTTCTGTAATCTCAAATGTGGTATTGTAATTAAAATGTTTTTCTTGGAGTCTATTTGAAAAGACACTTTGTAATTGGATTTGGTGTAATCTTAAAAGTTACACAATATAGTAAAAATTGCCTGGATATATTTGTTTGCCATACGTAATTAAACTATAATTTAATGTGCCATCTTTGGTTGCACAGGTGTGTAATTACATAATCATATATTTTTATTTTAAACTAAAGTTAATAGTAAAATTAAATAATTTTTTTTAGATGGAAAAGGTAAAACTTTAATGTGTGACGAATATATGTGCATATAAAAAATATTAGTAATTTTTTTATAACTTATTAAGTATATCTAAAATATACATATTTTTGAAAAAAATAATGTTAATAATTATAAATTGGTAAGTAATACTATCGTAAAGAGTAATCAGTATCATCTTCCTACTCGGGTGAATATAATGAAATTTAGAATTGTCCCATTTTTTAAAAAACAAAAAAATATGTATGTGTTTAGATATATTTTCACTATATTGCACTAAAAGAAAGTAGAAAAAGAAGCTAGTAAGACACGAAACACCAAAGTGTTTTTAACAAGTATTTCTCCGCATAGTTGAAATGGAAGAGATAGAGTGTGAAGAGAATATTATATTTGAAAAATTAAGAATGAAAGAGAATTTAAAAAATTACCTACACATCATGTAACTAGTAATTACTACTAGTAATTTTCACTTTCAACTTGAGATTTGAAAAGGTGTAATTGCTCTCCGTCAATATTACATCCGATTTCATACTTGGCAAATAGATAGTCTGATCTTATTAAGGTTTTGTTTTACTTAATTATCCTTATTAATGGTTTTTAAAGTTGTAACTCCAATAAATTTGAGAAGTGTGGAAATTTAATACAAGCTAAAAGTAATATTAGAAGAAAATAATAATTTTTTATTTATTTACTAAATCGGACTAGTCAAAGGAAATGAGGGGTATTAAATTACTTTTTTACATCAATTAACACAACAACAATATATTCAATGAAATTTTATAACTGGAGTCTGACAGATCATGCAGTTACATTGGACAGATAGAGAGGTTATTTCCACACTCTCGACTCAAAGACAAGCATATTCACGTTGTGGTGCAAACATGATGCGTACAAAAATATTTTTTTTCCTGATTGACGCACTAATGAAACTTAATTATACGGCGTGCATCAAACGGAGATCGAGATGATCTGTAGAAGTTTGGTTTCTAGATGTTGGAAGAAGTTAGCTAAAAGTTGGCAGAACAGTGTAAATGTTGGCTGCAGAAAGCGGTACCTCTACATTTGAACTTTGTTAAAAAGCTGCTACTACTTTTGACGGCTACCCATTATAGTACAACCTGAATCCTTGATGTGGCTTGATCGAGTTGATATTATGCCGCTATTTTTATCACTTTAATTTCCTGCCTAAATTCATTGGACCCGTATCAAAGTCAATTTTTTCTTTTATTACGATTAGTACTTTTTAGATCAGTTATACTGTAATAATAAAAATCGTTTGCTCTCTAATGCAATTTCCATTCTCTTTTGAGTCTCGTGATGCACCCTATGCTAGCGTCTTAATTATATATCAACATTCCATTTAGTATAAAGTGGACTCTCAAATCTCAGCTGTGAAACTGACCTCTCTTAATTTCATGCATTTGTCCCTCAACAATGGCGGCAGCTTCTCCAACTCCTTCCTCCTCCGCTTTCTATAGCAACCCTCTTACTTCTTCTTCTCCTTATAAGCTTCTTTCCAGAACTTTCTTCCCTTTTCCACAGACTTCATTTTTACATAAAACCTCTTATCCGGCCGGCCTTACCCTCAGCAACCGCCGTTTTACCATTACCGACGCTCTCTCAATAACCCCAAATATTGCTCCAACTGTCGAGACATTTATTTCCCGGTTTGCCCCTGACGAACCCAGAAAAGGATGTGACGTTCTGGTTGAAGCGCTTGAACGCGAAGGCGTCACAAATGTATTTGCTTACCCTGGTGGTACTTCAATGGAAATTCACCAGGCTCTCACCCGTTCTAGAACCATCCGAAATGTATTGCCACGTCATGAACAGGGCGGTATTTTCGCTGCTGAGGGATACGCACGCGCCACTGGATTCCCTGGTGTTTGTATGGCCACCTCTGGCCCCGGCGCTACTAATCTTGTTAGCGGTTTTGCTGATGCTCTCCTTGATAGTGTTCCAATTGTTGCTATTACAGGTCATTTTTTTCAATAATTTTTTGTCCATGTTGCTGTCTAACTATTAAAATAATTTTGAAAATAGGGTCAAATTTGTCCTCTACTATCCGCAATTGAACAACTTTGTCCTCTAGTTTGTACCACATCTTACCCAGCCGTTAGGAAAAGTGTCTTTCTTGCCTACCACAATAGAATTCCAAGTAATTTTAAACAAATGGAGTAATTCCATTTGTTTGAGGGTGAAATGGAGTAATTCCATAGTACATAAACAAATTTGAACCTTTTCTCGATAACTATTCCCAGTATTTCAAAAGAAACAAATATTTTTTATAGTTTTCCGACCAGCGCCGTTGAAAAGTTTAATTAATTAAAATTTCGTCAGTGCGACTAATCTTATTATTACAGGTCAAGTACCACGTAGGATGATTGGGACAGACGCATTTCAAGAAACTCCAATTGTTGAGGTAACTAGATCAATTACCAAGCATAATTATCTTGTTATGGACGTCAATGATATACCCAGGATTGTGCGCGAAGCGTTTAATCTAGCGCGATCAGGCCGACCTGGACCGGTTTTAATTGATATTCCTAAAGATGTTCAGCAACAAATGGTGATTCCACACTGGGATCAGCCAATGAAGTTGCCAGGTTACATTTCCAGATTTCCTGATCCACCTAATAAGATGCTTTTGGAGCAAATTGTTAGACTAATTTCTGAATCAAAGAAACCAGTTTTATATGTTGGTGGTGGTTGTTTACAATCCAGCCAGGAGTTAAGGCGTTTTGTGGAACTCACAGGTATATATTCCAGCATCCAATAAAAAATATAGATAACTTCTAGTACTTTTATTTTGTATTATATTAATTTGAAATGAGTTTAAATGAAGCGACAATAAGTGTTTATATAGTCGGCATCAACTTGCTTAGAATTGAGGTGTTATTATTGTTATTGTTGTACAGGCATTCCGGTCGCCAGTACTTTGATGGGTCTAGGAGCGTTTCCAACAGGGGACGAGCTTTCACTTCAAATGCTAGGGATGCATGGTACTGTTTATTCTAACTATGCTGTGGATAGTAGTGATCTGCTTCTAGCATTTGGAGTGAGGTTTGATGACCGTGTCACGGGCAAATTAGAATCTTTTGCAAGCCGAGCAAAGATTGTTCACATTGACATTGATGCTGCTGAAATTGGAAAGAACAAGCTACCTCATGTATCCATTTGTACAGATATTAAGTTAGCATTACAGGGTTTGAATTCAATATTGGAGCGCAAAATAGGTAAGCTGAAGCTGAATTTCTCTCCTTGGACGAAAGAGTTGACAGAGCAAAAATTAAAGTACCCTTTGAAATATAAAACTTTTGGTGAAGCCATTCCTCCACAATATGCAATTCAGGTCCTTGACGAATTAACTAATGGGAATGCCATAATAAGTACTGGTGTAGGCCAACACCAGATGTGGTCTGCTCAATATTACAAGTACAAAAATCCGCGGCAATGGTTGACATCTGGTGGATTAGGTGCAATGGGATTTGGATTGCCTGCTGCAATTGGAGCAGCTGTTGCAAGACCAGATGCAATTGTTGTAGACATTGACGGTGATGGAAGTTTCATGATGAACGTGCAAGAATTAGCAACAGTTAGAGTGGAGAATCTTCCTGTTAAGATGATGATTCTGAATAATCAACACCTGGGAATGGTGGTTCAGTGGGAGGATAGATTCTACAAGGCTAATAGAGCACACACTTATCTTGGAAATCCTTCAAATGAAGCAGAGATTTTTCCTGATATGTTGAAATTTGCGGAAGCTTGTGATATACCTGGTGCTCGGGTGACAAAAAAGAGTGATGTTAGAGCTGCCATTCAGAAAATGTTAGACACTCCTGGACCTTACTTGTTGGATGTGATTACACCTCACCAGGAACATGTTTTACCTATGATTCCTAGTGGTGGTGCTTTCAAGGATGTGATCACGGAGGGCGATGGGAGATCTTCCTACTGACTTTGCAAACCAAGACTTCCCACAAATTCGGATTTAATCATAGAATTAAGGATCAAATTGTTTACGAAGAACATGGGATACATAAAAGTAATAAGAGAGATGCACAGATCAATTAATAGTATCTATTAGTCTTGAATTTAGAATGATGAATATATGGCTAGTTTGTGCCTTTTATTACTTTAAATGAACTTTTATGAGGAAAAACAAAGATGGTTTATCAGTTTGGTTGATGTTAGTTTGATGCTGTGGCCTTGCTTATTGCCGCTATTGTACTTATTAGTTTGATGCTTTACTTATTATGTTTGCATATAAATTTTTGTATAATCTCTATCAATTTGAATGGGAATATTAGTTCAGCTACTATGTTTAATTCTCTATAGTCTGCATCTGTTTCCCCTTCAATTTTTGGAGGTCCTAGTTCTCTTTTGGTACTCTGAAGATTGGTTTTTGATAGACTAGTTTAGTGCTTTCAGTAAAATATTGTCTTAGTTTCTTGCAAAAACAAATTGAAGGTTTCTTTGTTAGCCTGTGTCAATTGAGTTCCTTTGCGTTTGTTGACAAAGTGGCATCTCTAATTATCCACAAATGATAAATTTAGTTACTATGATAGGTCGTACTGTTCTATTTATTCCCTATTCCTCTGCTGGTTTCGACAGGTGACCTTATAGAATCCACAAGGAGAAGACGTACTGATCAAGCCCGCAAGCTTTGGCTGAGTTGATTGTGTGAGTGGTTCCCACATGGGAGACCTGTGATCGTTCCCCTCACCAGCAGCCTCTTCAATCAGAGCTTGTCGCACCGAGCTTACCTAATACGGTTTACACCTTATGGTTTGCGAGCTATTGCACAGTGAGCAGGTTACTTAGTGCGCACCTAACAAATAGCGACCTCAGGTTTCCCTGAAAATTTTCCAAAAAATAAAAAGACGGACTGATGTGTGGCTATAATTCCATATTTTAGTACATTATTTACCTTACATTTTATGTGCTTTAATGTTAAACTACACTTTATTTGCGCGTAATGGAGTCTATTTTATGTGTAGGTACATTGGAGATAAAAGTAGAGCAAAAGGAATATTTAAAGTCTAAAGCGTGCTCGAAAACAGTTGAAAAGAAGAAAGAAAGAAGTGAGCAGCGGAAAAATGAGAAAGTTGGCGAAGCGAGCTATTGAGCTCGCGTTAGAGCTGGCGAGGCGAGCCTTTGAGCTTGCGTGGGAGCAGGCAACGCAAGGGATAAGGCGAGTTTGAGCTCGCGTGTAGGCAAGCGTCGCATCGTCTGGGGCGAGGTTCATCTCGCGTGGATCCTCGCGAGGCATGGTCTGAGGCGAGCCTGATCCGGATTTTGAAGGCTTAGTTCGTCTCCCTGTTTGACTAGGACTAGGGCCATGTCGTTTAGGTCTTTTCCTACACGTATAAATAGATATTAAACACCACTTTTGAGAGAATTTTTTGACCGGAGGCAAGAATAGCTCGTGGAACACCCGTTGGGGGAAAGAATCATTGATTTCTACATTCCTTTATCTTTACTTTGTAATTTATTTATGTAAAATACTTGAAAAATTGCTACTATGAGTATGAGTAGCTAAACTTCTAATCTAGGGTTTTGATGGAACCTATTGGAGGATGAATTTCTTGTTACGTTAATATAGATTTGCCGTAGTTTTTCTCTATTTGTTCAACTACGTTTATATTATGGTTGGTTGAAGAGCTCTCAATCGACTGTGCCTATTTAGTGTGTATTACTTGGAAGAAAGTGCATATTTAGGTAATTGTTGAATAATATCACTCCTAACATATATGAGGGATCAATACGGAGGGTTTAAAAGTGGGATTAGGAATAACGAAACCTTGGTGCGATCCGAGTGAGTCGTAACTTAGTGCCAACTAGCGTAATTCAGAAGAATATGTCTAGTAAATTGTGGTAGTTACTCGGGAGAGAATTACGACACTCAGAGAGCTCATGATCGGTAGAAAAAACTTAGGCAGATTTATAGAAAATATAGCGGAAAGGATTCCGACAATAGGGAAAATCAGAACCTTAGACCATTCCAATTCTTGTCTACAACCTGTTCGTAGTTAGTTATTAATTACTGCATTTTCATTACGTGATATTTAGTTAGTAAACATCCAATTTGTTATTTAAATATTTCTGAATATTGATTGCGTGAATTTGTACGAGTCTAGTAGTTGTGCTTAATAGGTTAATTCCTTGTGGGATTCGACTCCGAACTTGTTAACCGGAATATATTTGCAATGACCGCTTAGTTCTTTTTATAAAGCATAGTTGGGTGTGATCAAATTTTGGCATGGTTGCCGGGAAACTTAACAGTGTTATTAATTGCAGCTAAAAGAAGTGCTAGAATTCTTAGTGTAGTCAATATTCTTTACTTTAAACTAAATACATTGAAATTCTAACGTTTGTAGTCTTGGGTGTTATAGGTGCATGCCTAGAAACTCCTCAAGAACTGGTGAATTGTTCGAAGCATTATCAGATCCTGAGAAAGTTTTCAAGGCATTAAATCGTCCAAACAAGAAGGGAAAACAGCAACAGAACTCAACAGAACAAATCGAACCAGACATGGATGACAGAATAGAAAATTCAAATAACAGAAATAATGAGAATGACCCGAACAATTAGGGTGTGGTGCCTCTTGTGCCAGAAGCAGCATTATATGATTGGGCACAACCCACTGCCAAAAATCTGGCAACCACAATTGCAGTCCCTTAGATACAAGCGGAATCATTTCAAATCACAAACAACATGCTACATTTGTTGCAGAACAAGGGACTGTTCTCAGGGTCTTATATTGAAGATCCTCAACAGCATCTGAAAAATTTTCTGTCGATATGTGTCATACAAAGGCAATCTAATGTGACACTAGAAGAAATAAAGCTGTTATTGTTTCCATTCTCGATGACGGGAGAGGCTCAGACTTGGCTTAATTCACTCCCCATAAACTCCATCACTACTTGGGAGGAATTAGTCAAGCAATTTTTGAACAAGTTCTACCCACCCAATAAGACTGCCAAACAAATTGTTGAGATGTTGAGCTTCAAGCATAGACCAACAGAAACACTACAAGAAACGTGGGAGAGGTTCAAGGGTATGCTGGTTAAGTGTCCACATCATGGCATTCCAGATCAGATGTTGGGGCAGAGGTTCTACATGGGATTGGCAGACGGCTTAAAGGCCAATGTTGATGCTTCAGCATGTGGAGCATTTTTGAGCAAATCATTCAGAGAATGCAAGATCCTACTTGATAAAATGGCTCAAAACTCAAGATGGATGACAAAAGACTCTACGATCACTTCTGTCATTCACTCAGTGGCTTTGGACCCAAACAACTCCATAGCCGAAAATATGGCCACTCTGATGATGCAAATGAGTATCATCACCAAAAAGATCGATGAACCAGGCCCGAAGCAGTAGCTACACATAGTTGACACGACTAATGGGGGATTATGTACACCATGCATTAACCAACCATATGTATGCTCTTGGAGTGCGGAAAGTGACAACCAGCACTATCAGGAAGATATGAACTATGTGGCCAACTATGGAGGATAGAGCCAAGGTGGTCAGAATTGGGGGCAATAGAATCAGCAATATAGACCAGCACAACAGCAGTACAATAATAGCAACAATCCTGGAGCTATGCCACCACAGGGTCAAGTTGTGCCGTACCAAAGGCAACAGGGATACAACCAGCAAAATCAGTAGCTAGTTTATCAACAACCTCAACAACAGCAAATAGTGAGACAAGATGATGGGTTGTCTGAAATTAAAGGAATGCTGCAATAATTAATTGGGTCCAATGGAAAATGCAAGAGAGAGTGGACGCACACGAATCAACGATAAAAGGCATTGAGATTCAATTAGGACAGATATCAATGGCTCTGAATAATCGCCCCCAAGGGACGTTACTTGCAGACACACAAGTCAATCCAAAAGAGCAGGGCCCGAAATAGCTTATGGCAGTAAGTCTAAGAAATGGTAGAGTCCTAGATCTAGAGCAAGAAATTGCTCTCGAAAGCCGACCAACTGAAACACTTGTGACAGTACCCATTGAGGTAGATGATTCAACAAGATTAACTGAGGTGCCTATACAACATGCACAAGAGAGCACAAGCAAAGAAAAAGAGGTTGCGAAGGAAACTGAGGTAGCACAAGAAACGACAGTAGAAGTAGCGCCTGAGCAGGATGAAACTCAAATCACAGGAAGGAAGCGACCTCCAGTACCATTCCCATAGATATTGGCCAAATATCAGAAGGATGAGCAGTATAAGAAATTCATGGAGATGTTGAAACAAATCCAGGTGAACATTCCACTGATTGACGCTTTGAGGGAGATGCCTGGGTATACCAAAATAATGAAGGATTTGATGTTTCGCAAGTTCGACTTTCAAGACTTGGCCACTGTTACACTAACCCATACTTGTAGTGCTGTCGTGACGAGACCCATAGCTGAGAAGTTGTCAGACCCAGGAAGCTTCACAAACCCATGCACAATAGGCAGCTATACTTTTGCTAAAGCATTGTGTGATTTGGGGGCAAGCATAAACTTGATGCCCTTGGCTATCTACAAAAGGTTAGGTATTGGAAGAGCAAGACCCACATCCATATTACTACAGCTAGTCGACCGGACAGTGAAGAGGCCATCACGTATCCTTGATGATGTACTAGTGCAGGTTGGAAAGTTTGTGTTTCCAGTAGATTTTGTCATTCTGGACTGCAGGGTTGACGAGGAGATTCCCATAATTTTGGGAAGGCCATTCTTGGCCACTGGAAGAGCTCTAATTGATTGTTAAACTGGAGAGCTAAAAATGAGACTAAATGATAAAGAGATAATATTCAATGTGTAGAAGTCTATGCGGTGACCAAGTAAATTTGCTAACTGCTCTCTAATAGAAGTTGTGGATGTAATTTTGGAGGAGGAAGATGACTCTGAACGCTGAAGACCCTCTAGCAGTATGTCTCATGAACTTAGAAGAAGTAGATGGAGAGGACTTGGCGGAATGGGTGCTGGCTCTTGAAGGCCAAGGGTTCTGGAAAAGAGAGCTCGAATTTGAGTCTTTGCACTTAGAAGAAAGAAAGACTCCTCCAGCTAAGCCATCGATCAAAAAGCCACCACAGTTGGAACTGAAACCGCTACCACCTCATCTCAGGTATGCTTTCTTAGGACCTAACTCAACTTTACATGTTATTATCTCATCTGGTTTGTTAGATGTGCAGGAAGAACAACTTTTGTAGGTATTAATGGAGTGCAAAACTGCAATTGGTTGGACTATTGCAGACATTAAGGGTATTAGCCCGGCCTTCTGTATGCATAAGATTTTACTGGAAGACGGCCACAAACCTTCCAGAGAACATCAAACAAGGCTGAACCCCAACATGAAAGAAGTCATGAAAAAGGAGGTGATAAAGTAGTTAGATGCGGGAATCATTTTCCCCATCTCCGACAGTAATTGGATTAGCCCAGTTCAATGTGTTTCAAAGAAAGGTGGAATGATTGTTGTGAAAAACGAGAACAACAAGCTGATCTCAAAAAGAATAGTCACGGGATGGCGAATTTGTATGGACTACAGAAGATTGAACAAGGGCACCCGAAAAGACCATTTTTCCTTGCCGTTCATTGATCAGATGCTAGATAGATTGGCTAGAAGGTCCCACTTCTACTTTTTGGATGGATATTCGGGGTATAATCATATCTCTATTGCCCCGGAAGATAGAGAGAAAACATCATTGACCTGTCCATATGGCGTTTACGCTTTCCGGAGAATGTCGTTCGGCCTATGCAATGCACGCGCCACATTTCAAAGGTGCATGATGGCCATCTTCATAGATATGGTTGAAGACATAATAGAAGTCTTCATGGATGATTTCTCAGTGGTGGGAGACTCGTTCGATGACTGCCTTAAGAATCTGAAAAGAGTGCTGAAAAGATGTGTGAAGACCAATTTGGTGCTCAACTGGTAAAAGTGTCATTTCATGGTTCATGAAGGTATAGTCTTGGGGCACCTAGTGTCAAGTAAAGACATTGAGGTGGATAGTGCAAAGGTTGATGTGATAGAAAAGTTACCACCACCCACTTCCGTCAAAGCAATAAGAAGTTTCCTTGGCCACGCCAGTTTCTACAGACGGTTGATAAAAGATTTCTCCAAAATTGCTAACCCCTTGTGTAAACTGCTTGAAAAAGATCACCCTTTTGTGTTTTCTGATGACTGCAGGGTAGCGTTTGGGGAGTTGAAGAAGAAATTGGTGACTGCACCAATCATAGTGGCCCCCGACTGGGGGCAACCTTTCGAACTAATGTGCGATGCAAGCGACTATGCTGTGGGAGCAGTTCTTGGGCAACGAAAAGATAAAGTCATGCATCCGATATACTACGCAAGTAGAACCTTGAGCGGCACCCAACTGAATTACACAGTGACAGAGAAAGAGATGCTAGTTGTGGTGTTCGCATTTGATAAATTCAGGTTATACCTAATAGGCTCAAAAGTAATTGTTTACACTGACCATGCTTCCCCCAGGTACCTAATTGAGAAAAAGGAGTCTAAGCCGCGCCTAATTCGATGGGTGCCACTGCTACAAGAGTTCGACTTGGAAATCCGGGACCGAAAGGGAATAGAAACCAAGTTGTTGATCATTTGCCCAGGCTTGAAGGAGTGAAAAAGAAGGTTGAGGTGGAGGAGATCATGGAAACTTTCCCGAATGAACAATTCTTATCAACGAGCCTAGAGGCTACACCATGGTATGCAAATATTGCAAATTACCTAGCAAACGGTATTGTTCCCTATGATTTGTTGTCTGTGCAAAAGAAAAAGTTTTTTCGTGACTGTCGCATGTATTTCTGGGATGAACCATATTTGTTCAGGATTTGTCTTGATAACATGATCTGGAGATGCATTCCCGAGATAGATCAATCTTCTGTTTTGCAGGCATGTCATGCTTCACCATATGGAGGACATTTTGGAGGTGTAAGGACATCAACTAAAGTGTTGGAGTCAGGTTTTTATTAGCTGACGATGTTTAAAGATGCATACTTCTTGGTAAAAAGTTGTGATGAGTGCCAACGAACGGGATATATTTCCCGTTGACATGAGATGCCCATGAACTCAATTCAGGAGGTTAAAGTATTCGATGTATAAGGAATAGACTTTATGGGACCATTTGTTAGCTCATATAATAACAAGTACATGTAGCGGTGGACTATGTCTCGAAATGGGTAGAAGTCGTGGCACTTCCAACGAATGATGCGAAGGCAGTTATTGGTTTCCTGAGAAAGAACATCTTCACCCGATTTGGCACTCCAAGAGCTATCATCAGTGATGGAGGCACCCACTTCTGCAACGGAGCCTTTGCAAAGTTGTCGGAGAAATATGGCGTTCGCCATAAAGTTGCTACTCTGTATCACCCACAAACAAGTGGGCAAGTCGAGATGTCAAAAAGAGAAATCAAGAGTGTTTTGACCAAAACTGTAAATGCTACTCAGACTGATTGGGCGAGAAAATTGGATGATGCGCTATGGGCTTACCGCACTGCATTCAAAACTCCAATTGGTATCTCACCGTATAAATTGGTGTTTGGAAAGGCATGTCACTTGCCAGTGGAGTTAGAGCATAAAGCCTTCTGGGCGTTACGACAATTAAATCTAGACATGGAGGCCACTGGAACTAGTAAAGTCACAGAGCTGCATGAACTTGACGAGTTCTGTTACCATGCTTTTGAGAGTACAGGGTTATATAAGGAAAGAATGAAACTGGTGCATGACAAAAATATTCTTGAGCAAAATTTTAAGCCTGGAGACGTGGTACTATTATTCAATTTGAGATTGAGGTTGTTTCCGGGCAAATTGAAGTCAATACGGTCAGGACCATTTCGTGTGCTAGAGATTCATCCCACCGGAGCCGTAGAGATTGCTTCAGAAGATGGCTCTCGCAAGTTCAGAGTCAATGGTCACAGGTTGAAACATTATTTGGGCATAGATGACACGAAAGTAGTATTGGTGACTCATTTGATAGATCCAACAATGTTGAGCGATCCTTAAGTCGATTGTATGCGTCATGCCGCGACGTTAAATCAGGCGATTCATGGGAGGCAACCCATTGTAATGTTGTATTCGTCATGCTGTGACGTTAACTAAGGCGCTCGTTGGGAGGCAACCCAATTAATAGTTGATTTTTAGTGTAGTTAGAATTTTTTTTTCTTTTCGTTTTTAGGAACTAACATGTTTGCAGGTAATTTCGGCAAGTCGTACACTGCACTGCACGTCTCCTAGTCCCCAGCGAGCTGGGCCGAGCGGAAAGACTTGCGTCGCCTTATGGAAAGCTCGCGTGGGAGCTCGCCTCGCGAGGTAAAAAGCGAGGTGCATCTCGCGTGGAGCCTCGCACCGCAAGTCCCAGAGCTCGCGTTGGAGCTCGCCTCGCGAGGTGTAGAGCTCGCCATTAGCCTCGCGTCCCCAGGTAAGTATTTTTTTGATTTTCTTTTAATCCTTTTGTTTTGTTCCTTTTAAAACCCCTCCCTTAAAACATAAACTAAATTTCTCAAACATTACTCATAACAATCTCACACACTCACGCCTCAAGAACCCTCCCTCACAAACCCTTTGAAGACAAGCATTCTCTGCCCTTTCCTTCACCTGCAAAATCAATTCAAGGGCAATCCCTCCTCTTAAATATCTAAGGTATTATTTCTACCTCCATTCTTTGGCAATTTCGAGTTGGGTGAATGCATGATATTGGATACAAATTTTGGGGTTGTTCTTCATTGTAACAATGTGTTTGTGTGCCCCAACCCCATGAACCTCATAGGAATGGTGTTGTTATTGTGTGAACAAGTGGTAATACGGAACTCCCAAGCCTATTTGGGAGGATGAGGCAATCCCTCATCCCTACAAGCACTCCCATGGCACTAGTGCATGCTAAGTGTTTGTCATAATGCCTCAAAGACATTCTTTGTCCCCATTGGAGCCCGAGTCTCCGGGATTGTGAGGCTAGTGCTATGTAGTCATGCACCACTTTAAAATTTTAAGTGTGGGGTGGATCACTGGTAGCCCGATGCTTCAAAATTGGAGGAAGCACCCATGTTTCATTGCTTGATTCTCATACTAAGAAAAGATGAGTTGAAGTCTGAGTAACCTCGGAAATTATAGAAAATCATGTGTTGAACTCTTAAGTGTGGGATCGCAAGACTATGTTTTGAATGTTGCAATGCGTCCTAAACTGATTAATGCTCACTTGTGTAGATACAAACATGCCTCCAAGGTAGGACACCGGTAAAGGCAAGGCCACGTCCACTACTCCGTCTAAGGCTAAGGCTCCCTCCACACCTCTACCGAAGAAGAGAAAAGGGGTTGAAACCACTTCAAGTCAAGTTGAAGGATTGTAAGTAGTGGCATCTATAGCAGCCACTCGCCCACAATATCAAGGACAGAGGGAGTTTGGACTCAAGAGCATACCTCCACATGTTAAGTACTGGTACAAACGTTGTAGGCCGAGACATATACAACTGGAATCTGCTATTCATGAGCGTTACCTACAAGCCAAGTACCAAGCAATCTGGAGAGGTATTAATGAGTTGGGGCTGAGTTATGTGTTCAAAAATACTGGGGATATCAATGTCAATCTGGTTCGAGAATTTTATGTCGGTTTTGATCCAAAGGATCCTGAGCAGCTGGTGTCCATTCGGGGAAGGTTGATAGATTTTTCAGCCTCAGCAATATGCAATTTCTTATGTGCTCCAGATGTTCCTCAGGAACCCTTGGAAAATTTTATCACCCGTCCCACATATCGAGAACTGAGACACACTCTTTGTGGTGTCAATTCTGTGGCGGCGTGGGTTCGGAATAAGAAAACCAATCGTCATAGGAAATTCCCTAAGAAGAATATGAGGACAGAGGCTCAAGTATGGCTGAAATTGATTAATACACGGCTCCTACCTTGCAATCATGACACTCTTATTAGTCGTGAGGGGACGTGTGTGCTATATTTCCTCATGACTGGACAGAGGGTGAATGTTGGTCATTTGATCCGCTACCAGATGACTCAAGTGAGAACTAGTAAGAGAATTGATCAAATACCCTTTGCAAACATGTTAACACAGTACTTGAGACAGGAAGAGGTGGAGGAAGAGAAAGCTGTCGATCACATCATTGATCAGCCCCTACGACTAATGGACATTACAAGCGTCCGGGTTAAGGAGGAGACTGATATGCCATCAATGATAGGTGTCGAGCGCAATGCTTGCGATGACAGCTTTATGGCCCATTTTTATGGGATGATGGACTTGCAGCTTCTGATTGTGGGACATTCGGCCACTACAGAGGAGAGGGCCATATTGGAGTAGCGTTTCCCGCTCAATGCTCATGCTCAGCAGCTGGTTAGGCTTGGTGATGGCTACAGACTCCCAGATGATGAGGATGTCAACACACCTGAACAGTCCGAGGCCGAGCCGGAGTAGTCGGATGATGATGATGAGGAGGAGGAAGCAGAAGATGAGGAATGGGCAGCCTTCGAGGATGAAGGCGATGACGAGGCTTTATCAGTGATTTTTCCTACACCCTACTCATTTTTTTTTTGTTTTGTCAGTTTGTGTATGCACTGAGGACATTGCATGAAAAATAAGTGTGGGGTGGTAACTTGTAAGTATTAGTCTTGTTTTAGTTATTTTTTATATAATGTACTAATTTTGTTTTAGTTAGTGTCGTCTTAGCCTTTTAGAAAAAAATGATAAATATGTGTAGTGTCGTCTTGCTAAGTAGAAAAAATTGGATTCTTCCCGACGATGGATCTTTTAGACAGTTTTCTTGAGGGAATTAAGTCTAAAGAAAAAAAAAGATTTTCTTTGTTGGTAGTGTAGTAATTTTCCCTTGGTTTTTTTTTGGACCGCAGTTCTTTTCCAAGGGTTTTAGTTGATCCGAGTGTAGCTAGTTTTAATTTTTAGGAGTAGAAACCACTGGGCTATGAATTGAATTGCAACAATATCTCTTAACTTTGTTATGTCTTGAGAATAGTGAGTACTCTGGTTGTGACGCTTAGGCTCAATATTTGACTCTAGTATAAATACCTTAAATCGTAGATTCTTAAATTTGCTTAACTGCTTTGACTAGAGTGTCGTGATAAAACCAATCCTGAGTGAGTTATGTGCCATGTCTGTGTGAGGTTTGCATGTATTCTATGCATTGCAGTTGATGTATAGAACTTGTCCCGTGTGTGCGCGATGTGAAATAGTAGTCTTGTTCAGTCTAGGAAGTGATAAAGGCGTTTCTTTATTGGGCCAGATGTATATAGTTTACCCGCCTAAATGTCATATAACGTAGTTAACCCCTTTGAGCTTGTAATCATGTTTCTTTGGTAACCACATTACAAGCCTTACCCTTTGTTTGAATTGACCATATATTTGAACCTTGTCACCTCTCATGACCACTTGAATTATGATGAATTATGTAAAAGTTAAAGTGTGGGGTGGTGGTTTGGCTTTTGAGTGCTCCTCTTACAACAACTTATCCTTATCCTTTTTTAAAAAAAAAAAAATATATATATATATATATATGGGAATCCAAGATATTAATTGGATTGAAAGAAAGAAAAAAAATAAGGAAAAAAAATATAGTTGTATTATATGAAAAATAATTCTTGATGGTAGTGGCTAGTGATATAATTGTGCTTAAAGAAGTATGGGGTAATATACATTGATGTGAAGGTGGAGTTTTGGTTTGACATAAGTATGGGCTTGAGTATTGAAGTGTATGTATTAAACTGCTTAAGGGAGGTGTAGTCACTCATATCTAAATGTATCCTACCTGACCCGTGATCTCGGCCAAACCCACACCACAATTAAGTCGGGATCGAATCCACAGGGAGTTAGAATATGGGATTAGGTGTATATCTAAGTTAAGTGCAAGTTTTGGCTCAAATTACACTTCTACAAACTTGATTTGTGTTCTACTTCTACTTTACTCTATTGTTTGCAAGTATAAAACTGAGGACAATATTTTTGGTTTTGAGTTTTTCAAATGATTAAAAGGGACTAGGGTCGTGAATTCTACCTAGGTGGTTATCTAATGGGTTGTAAACTCCAGGAAAAATTTGATTAGTTGGGGTCGTGATGTAGCAATCACATCCGGGTACTCACTCTATACCTCTTGGTAGTTTGAGTGATTTTGCCCAATTTGCTTTTTTCAAGTCCAATTGGGTATTTGCACAATACAAGTGATATTAGCTCAAGTCGGGTATTACTATCTCTAGGTTTAACCCTTTAATTGGGGTTCTCAATTTCTTGAGTTCACCCCAATTTCTTATTAGTCAAGTTTTTCTAGACTTATTCTCTCTTTCTCAAGTAGAGGCTAAGTCAGATAGGCATGAATCAATGTTTTGCAACCATTGATTCTAGGGTTCAATCATGAACAAGGCTAAATATAAGTAACCCAATAAAAAACAAGCCCTAAATTAAACACCCATCAAATACCCACACTAGGGTTGGGTAACAACCCTAGCTAAAGATTTAGCTACTCATGAAAAATAAAGAAACACAAGAAGAAATTAAGATAGAATGCATAATAATTGATTAGAAAAAGAAAATCTAAAGTTGAGAAGTTATTTAGAAGTTAATCTAGTACAAAATTACACAATACAGTAAAGAAAATGCACAAGTGCACTTCTGAAAACTCAACATGCCCTAAAAAATACAAAAAGTTCTATTTATACTAAGCTGAAAATATCTAACAAAAATGCCCCTACGAAGGTTGTGCGGCCGCATAATTCTGGTGCGGTCCGCATTCTTGGGAACTTGGGCTTCGAACTTGGGAGTTTTTGCGGTCCGCATAAAAATGGGTGCAGCCGCACTTATGATTATGCGGCCGCACAAAACTGCTGCGGTCCGCACTCCTTCTTGACACAACTCTCTGATTCTTCAACCTTGCGAACCGCATAATAATGAATTCGCCCGCACTAGGCCTCCTGCGGCCGTATAATTTTGGTGCAGTTCACATGCCTTTAGCTGGCTCATAAACTACTCTCTGAATCTCCCCTCTGCGGCCGCACTAGAATTGTGCGGTCCGCACTGCTTGCCTTTTTGCCCTGTTTTGGTTCATGTTCACTTTTGACTCCTTTATGAGTTGATTTTGACTTCTTTGGCTCGTGTCCCAATATTCCTACAAGTAAGCACATTTTGTTAGTTTCCGAGAATGCCTTTACGCATTTTTGAGCTAAATCGCAAGTAAAAGAGAGCAAATAATCGGTCAAAATCCCCACTTATCAACTCCCCCAAACTTAAGCTTTTGCTTGTCCTCAAGCAAATAAGTCAATTCCCACCTCCACTAGAAAAAGAGATATTTCAGCTAGCCTAAAGTGAATCAATCGCACATCAATTGGGACCGACAATTACCCACAACACATATGAATTATCAACAATGCAATGATTTTTTTATGTGACACTAGAGCATCAAGAGTTGACTCTATTCATCAAAGAAGCTCGTTCTTTCGCGTAGGTCGTTGTGGATCCCAAACTCCTCCCCCTCTACTCTCCATTAGCACATCTCACTTTAGAATGCATCACTCGATACAAGGATTGTGAAAAATTGGCTCATCTCTCTCAAAAGAATGCCACAAGTCCGGCTCTAAGTACCATAAGCTTGCCCCTCATGTAAATCACCACTAATGTAAGCTCACTCAACTTGAAATCATGTAGGGCTTTTGTGGGATGTAATGAAGGCTTTTAGACCAAGGTAGGATTTGTTGGAATAGAATGGTTTCATCTTTCCTTAAGCATTCCATTTTCTCTTTTCAGCTCATACTTTCTCGACTCTTTGAGTCATTTTCTTCTTCCTAGGGGGAACTAGAGAGACGTAACGTCGCTCTTTCTTGATCATGACATTCATTTAATTCTTCTCCTTTTCTATTTTCTTCAGCCTTTTATCATCATTTACTTTTGAATTCCCTTCAACTCTTCACTTTATTCACTTTCTTCCTTCCCTTTTTTTTCATTTCTTTCTCTTCTTTGTACCTTTTATCACTGCAAACTCCTCATCTCTCCCCCAAACTTATATTTTTACCAATTGTTTCTCAAGAATGCTAAGGAAAGATTGGGTGACAAGAGAGGGTCATTTCAAAACGGATAAAGGCTTGTAACTTGGTTATTGAAAGATAAAGGCTTCGGTTCAAAGGGGTTGACTAGGGATATCACATTGGTAGGCTATGGAAGATTTCAATTTCAAATTGAATCAAGGAGAGCCTACAATCATTTCTCAAGCCAAGCTACACTTAGAATTTCGCCTAGAAAAATACTCGGGGCAAGTTCTAGACTATTGGCACGGAAACTTGGACTTGCAATTCAATACCTCACCTCTCACACTGCTGGATTGCTAAAGAGAATGGAGTCGAGGGCCCACAACAACCATAGCTAAGATTGAGAATCACAAATGGATCGACTGAACCACTCGATGACTGTTTGAGTCAACACAAGAGTCTAAAGGTCACAACTAGAGCTATTTTATGTCAACAACTTTCTTTTTAACCATAAGGTCAGAGGTAAATGTGTTGGTACCAAGTGAAGCATGCTCGAGACACTTTTATTCATTACTACTATATTTGTCAAAACATAAAAGAAAACGGACTCAATCCCTTAAGAAGGTTGTCACGCCATCCATCATTGGGAAAAGCCACCCAGTTCATACAAAATCCACATTTGGAAAGAACCGTGGCATTAAAAAACCAAAGGCTTATTATTTACTCAAAACGTAAAAAGAAGCTAACAAATTAAAAAGAAGCTACTGAAGTAAATAAGAAGTTATACTACTAAGTTAAAGCAAACTAAAGAAGCTATGAAATAAACTATGGGAGGCGAGATAAATGAATATACAGACCATAGTCAAATGAATATATAAAATGAATATCTACATCAAAGGGGGAGAATATATACATACCAACGGGAAAATCAGAATGAAAGAAAAATAGCATCAGAGTTATTACATGCCAAATGTCAAATTTTAATTAATCAAAATAGACCACCCCCCAAATGAAAAATAAGCATTGACCCCAATGCTTAACAAAAATAAGAACAGTGAAGGGGTAGAGAGTTAAGAGAACTCCATATGTTGTCTCAGTCTGCATAGGATCATCAGCACCCTCTGTCTCCTCCAACTGTATGTCATCATCTCCTGGCTGAGGGACAACAGGGTTGCTGAGCATCTGTATCATCTCCTCAAAAGTGTGTGCATTCGCAACCGGCTCCTCAGAATGGTCGGCTGCTGCCTCTGCTGCTGGGACTGGCTGCTCTATAAGCAAGTCCAATGGAAGATCTCCGGCAGATGAAATCTTTTCAACCTCTTTGCTCAGCTTCTCTACCGATTTTTTTGATGTCTGGGATCTACGCATCTTCTTGACTTGTTTGCCCAAATCCTTAATGACCTTCCTATGCATCGCCAGAGTATCAACAATGGTCTTCTGGGTCTCCAGGGAGTTAGAATATGATATTAGGTGTATATCTAAGTTAAGTGCAAGTTTTGGCTCAAATTACACTTCCACAAACTTGATTAGTATTTTACTTCTACTTTACTCTATTGTTTGCAAGTGTAAAACTAAGGACAATATTTTTGGTTTTGAGTTTTTCAAATGATTAAAAGGGACTAGGGTCGTGACTTCTACCTAGGTGGTTATCTAATGGGTTGTAAACTCCAGGGCAAATTTGATTAGTTAGGGTCGTGATGTAGCAATCACATCTGGTTACTCACTCTATACCTCTCGGTAGTTTGAGTGATTTTGCCCAATTTGGCTTTCTCAAGTCCAATTGGGTATTTGCACAATACAAGTGATATTAGCTCAAGTGGGGTATTACTATCTCTAGGTTTAACCCTTTAATTGGGATTATCAATTTTTGAGTTCACCCCAATTTCTTGTTAGTCAACTTTTCCTAGACTTATTCTCTCTTTCTCAAGTAGAGGCTAACTCAAATAAGCATGAATTAATATTTTTCAACCATTGATTCTAGGGTTCAATCATGAACAAGGCTAAATATCACTAACCCAATAAAAAACAAGCCCTAAATTAAACACCCATCAAATACTCACACTAGGGTTGGGTCACAACCCTAGCTAAAGATTTAGCTACTCATGAAAAATAAAGAAATACAAGAAAAAATTAAGATAGAATGCATAATAATTGATTAGACAAATAAAATCTAATGTTAAGAAGTTAATCTAGTACAAAATTACTCAATACAGTAAAGAAAAAAGCCAGGTGCACTTCTGAAAACTCAACATGCCCTAAAAAATACAAAAAGTTTTATTTATACTAAGCTGAAAATATCTGACAAAAATGCCCCTACGAAGGTTGTGCGGCCGCATAATTCTGGTGCGGTCCGCACAATGAGCTACTGCGGCCGCACAATTATCGTGCGGTCCACATTCTTGGAAACTTGGGCTTGGAACTTGGGGGTTTATGCGGTCCGCATAAAAATGGGTGCGGCCGCACTTATGATTATGCGGCCGCACAAAACTGTTACAGTCCGCACTCCTTCTTGACACAACTCTCTGATTCTTCAACCTTGCAGGCCACATAATAATGAATGTGGTCGCACTAGGCCTCCTGTGGCCGCATAATTTTGGTACGGTCCGCATGCCTTTAGCTGGCTCAAAAACTACTCTCTGAATCTCCCCTCAGCGGCCGCACTAGAATTTTGCGGTCCGCACTGCTTGCCTTTTTGCCCTGTTTTGGTTCATGTTCACTTTTGACTCCTTTATGAGTTGATTTTGACTTCTTTGGATTGTGTCCCAATATTTCTGCAAGTAAGCACATAATTCATGACGGAAAGGTAATGTCATTGACCTCCATGTTAGAGTAAGTAAGTGAATTGTGAATAATGCAGGGTATTTGTGAGTCAAATCTTGAGGTGAGGATATTACACCTTTGTGCTTAGTATATTTTAAAGATTCTTGGTGTGACTAGTTAAGGGAATTACTTTAAAAGGTCGTGCCTATAAGTGTAGTTTGATTTCTCGAGGACGAGCAATGTTTAAGTATGGGGTATTGATATGTGGCTATAATTCTATATTTTAGTACATTATTTACCTTACATTTTATGTGCTTTAATGTTAAACTACACTTTATTTGCGCGTAATAGAGTCTATTTTATGTATAGGTACATTGGAGATGAAAGTAGAGCAAAAGGAATATTTAAAGTCTAAAGCGTGCTCGAAAGCAGTTGAAAAGAAGAAAGAAAGAAGTGAGCAGCGGAAAAATTAGGAAGCTGGCAAAGCGAGCTATTGAGCTCGTGTTAGAGCTGGCGGGGCGAGCCTTTGAGCTAGCGTGGGAGCAGACGACGCGAGGAATGAGGCGAGGTTGAGATCGCGTGGAGGCAGGCATTGCATCGTCTGGGGCGAGGTTCATCTCGCGTGGAGCCTCGC
Source organism: Nicotiana tabacum (assembly GCF_000715075.1). Lineage (NCBI taxonomy): Eukaryota > Viridiplantae > Streptophyta > Magnoliopsida > Solanales > Solanaceae > Nicotiana > Nicotiana tabacum. The sequence goes on from NC_134101.1 coordinate 43,230,331, forward strand.
GAGGCACGGTCTGAGGCGAGCCTGATCCGGATTTTGAAGTCTTAGTTCGTCTCCCTGTTTGACTAGGACTAGGGCCATGTCATTTAGGTATTTTCCTACACGTATAAATAGACATTAAATACCACTTTTGAGAGAGTTTTTCGGCCGGAGGCAAGAATAGCTCGTGGAACACCCGTTGGGGGAAAGAATCATCGGTTTCTATATTCCTTCATCTTTACTTTGTAATTTATTTATGCAAGATACTTGAGATATTGCTACTATGAGTATGAGTAGCTAAACTTCTAATTTAGGGTTTTGATGGAACTTATTGGAGGATGAATTTCTTGTTATGTTAATATAGATTTGCCGTAGTTTTTCTCTATTTGTTCAACTATGTTTATACTATGGTTGATTGAAGAATTCTCAATCGATTGTACCTATTTAGTGTGTATTACTCGGAAAAGAGTGCATATTTAGGTATTTGTTGAACAACATCACTCATAACGTATATGAGGGATCAATACGGAGGGTTTAAAAGTGGGATTAGGAATAACGAAACCTTGGTACGATCCGAGTGAGCCGTAACTTAGTGCCAGCTAGTGTAATTCGGAAAAATATGTCTAGTAAATTGTGGTAGTTACTCTGGAGAGAATTACGACACTCAGAGAGATCATGATCATTAGAGAAAACTTGGGCAAATTTATAGAAAACGTAGCGGAAAGGATTCTGACAATAGAGGAAATCAGAACCTTAGACCATTCCAATTCTTGTCTATAACCTGCTCGTAGTTAGTTATTAATTACTGCATTTCCATTACGTGATATTTAGTTAGTAAACATCCAATTCATTATTTAAATATTTCTGAATATTGATTGCGTGAATTTGTGCGAGTATAGTAGTTGTGCTTAATAGGTTAATTCTCTGTGGAATTCGACTCCGGACTTGTTAACATATATTTGCAACGACCGCTTAGTCCTTTTTATAAGGCATAGTTGGATGTGATCATGGACTGATCAATCAAACATCAAAATGAAACTGGGATTTTTGACCTCTTTAACGTTTTAGTAAACTATTAACTACTACTATTTTTCTTATAATATTTAATTTTTGGGAAATAGAAAACAAAAATTACAACTTGCTAGTTTTGTTAAACTTTCTCACTCATCTGCAATGGCTCAGTTTTCACTTACAAGGAAATAAATCCAACAAGTTGGTTTTGTATGGGGTAAAATTGATTAGCGATATGTGGATGAACGAGGAAATAACACGTGGAACTGAAGATAGGTAAAATATAAGTCAGCAAATAGTTGGCGCTAGATTCAAACATGTGACTGGTGCTGAATAAGTTCCGAAGACATTGAGATCGAGAACGAAAATTTGAAAGAAGACATCGGTTGGAAAAGATAGCATTCAATGAGCAGTCGTTACAAAAAATCTTTGCATTAATGCTCAACCGTTATGCAGCCATCAAGAAGGGTTTTATTTATATTAAAGAAGAACTTGATTTGGGGATCTTGTGTCCGAGTAAGCTATAAATAGGATAATTTGTATCCATTATTGGAGATAAAAAATTATGGGTACATAAAAGCTAAAATCTACTCTTATCCTATAAAACTATTCTCTTTACTTTTGTTCTTGCATGTGAAACGGAGCATATTTGCAATTATTACACTCTCTCTTGGAACCAAATACATATTCTTGTCCCACCATCGGAACTGATGTGGAAAGGGGAGAAATGGGAAAGGACTCCAATGGTAGTTTTCTTATCTTTTTATAAGCAATGAACTTCTACTCAACCCCCTACTTTAATCAAGAGTCCAAAACCCATTTGTGATTTTTTTGGACAAATATAACGAAAATGTGTGTTTAAAAAAAAGAGTGACATATTTATATATAGCGCTCTTTTAAAGAGCGCTATACTTTAACAGAGTTTTGGCCGTTAAAGTATAGCGCTCATTAAAAGAGCGCTATATATATAACGTTCTTTTAAACCGCGCTATATATATAGCGCGGTATATAACTGCGCTATACATGTTTTGTGGATCCACCAATAAGTCTCCTGCGTTTAACTGACATAACAATAATTCAAATGGGTATAGCGCTCTTTAAAAGAGCGCTATACCTAAAATAATTCAGCCCACCGAGCTAGGAATTGCCTTATTTAAAGGTGTTAGGATTTTACAACAATCCATTCAAAAATATTTCTAACTCTCGTTCAAATTTTTTTTCTTGTTAAATTCTCAAGCATTTTTTCATAATGTCTGAAGAGCGAAAAGTAAGGATTTCATTATATTGGGGGAGGGGGGGGGGGAGGTTGTGGTAGCGAATAACTCTGTGAGCTATAGTTTATCTCCACAGTGTCATGTTAAGTTGCAACTTACAATGGAGTACAATAGATTGATATCGTTGTTATGTAATAAAATGTGTGTGAGGAAATGTTCGGTGAACCTTAAAGTAACCGGAAGATATCCGTATTCCATCACTCTGCAAGGGGTTTCTTGTTACGCTGAGTTTAACATCGACGATGATGAAACTTTGAGAAATTTTTTGAGGACTCCGGATGAATACCAGGAATTTCTTGTGATAAAAATATTGAAAATGTACGTCAAGGTCGAAGACGTTCGCAATAATGAGGTTGCTCATAGTAGGGATAACCCTCAGTCATCGGGTGGTTATTCTGCAGTAATTTTTACCGGACAGGTTCCGGATGAAAGAGTTTGCCCTGATTTAAACTTATCACCACGGGCGAATGAGGAGCGAGGAAATAATTTCTCTTCTGCTTTACATAATCTACAAGACGAGTGGTAAACTTCAATTTTCCTTAGTGTTACGATGTATATTTTTGTTGTATTGAATTTGTATTAACACTCATATATTTCACAGGGGGTACCGTCCAGATATGACTTTTACAAGTTATAAACCCACGCCCAGTTGGAATATGCGTAGTTCTGGTGTGTTGGATCATGGTGGTCCATCCGGGAGTCATCACCAACAGGATAATATCCATCAAGGAATGTCAACACGTTACGACTTATAAGTGAAGTGATACAGCTATATGGAAAGTATTTGTTAATTTCAGTAGCTTATTATTTTGTTGTTTGTGTAGTGAAAACGAGCAAGCTGAATCACCTGTCCTCACTCAATTGCCCGAAGACGACATATTAAATCGGGATCTGGCAGATGCATAGAGTGAGGAAGAGAACAGTGATTATGATAACAATGCCGATGATTCCGGAGATGACACACCCTTCCCTCGTGAGGATGGTGATGAGGAGGAAGAGAATGAAGGACCTGATTTGATGAGGGATTATGCTCCACCCCCCCGTTAGACCAAGGGTGTACGAGTCCTAAGTGTCGTTTCATTCAAGGAAGATTCCCTACCTTGATAACTTGCCAAGTATGCCGAATGTAGATGCTCTTACAAGGGACTTTGATGAAATTCGGACAGTAATGTGGGATGATTCTAGACCAACGGTGTTGGCAAAGGGCTTGCTTTTTCCTGATAAAGTACGCCTAAGCAGGGCGGCGAAAATGTACAGTGTAAAAGAGTGTCGTGAGATGACGGTATGGGAGTCAAGTCCGGATGTATACAAGGTTGTTTGTCGCAGATGGTTTATGGGTTGTCATTGGATGCTACGTGCGAGCAAGAAGAACATAGGTCTGTGGAAAGTGGGTAAATATATTCCCACCCACAGATGTGAAATGGATACATTCAATGAGAATCACTACAACTTGGATATTGACTTGATTTCTCTTGTCCTTATTCCACATCTTGAAGCGTCCATAAGGTATAAAATCAAAGAGTGCATTACATCAGTCCACCAGAAATATGGTCATACCATTACCAAAAGAAAGGCATTTCTCGGGCGTAAACGTGCGTTTGAAATTGTTTATGGTAACTGGGATAAGTCATTTGCAGCTCTACCCAAGTACATGGCTGCACTGCAACACTTTAACCCCGGGACGGTTGTTGAATGAAAGATTGAGCGTAGTCCGGAAAAATTAGAATATATATTCAATTACGTGTTCTGGGCATTTAAACCAGCAATTGATGGTTTTCCGCATTGCCGGCCGGTAATATCCATAGACGGCACTCATGTCTATGGAAAGTATGATATCAAGTTGTTGATAGCTGTTGCAGTAGATGCTAATGGACAAATATTTCCTCTAGCTTTTGCTATTTGTGCCAATAAAAGCCAAGAGACGTGGACGCTATTTTTGAACCATTTGAAAGAGCACGTTGTCAAACAGCATTCCGAAATTTGTCTAATATCTGATCAGCATGGTGGTATCTTAAGTTCTGTAGAGAACTTTCCTGCATGGCAAGAACCTTATGCCTACCACCGTTACTGTGTAAGGCACTTTAAGGCCAATTTCTAGAAGGCACATCCCAATAAGGATCTACATGATTTGATGTGGATGGCAGTAACAGACCACTAAGAGCATAAATTCCGGAGGCACATGGAATCTATCAAGCAGGAAGACGAGAGAGCCTATCATTGGTTGATGCAACATGAGCTTCACAAGTGGACTTTGCATGCGGATGGTGGAAGAAGATGGGGAATTCTGACTACAAACGTGTCAGAGTCTTTCAACGGGTTATTGAAGTCGGCAAGAGGATTGCCTGTCACTGCCATGGTGCGGATGTCATTCAAGCAGATGGCGGAGAGGTTTATTGAAAGGGCTGCAACTGCAACGTCATTGATGGAAAGGGGTGTTGAATTTATGCCACTGCCGATGAAGAGATTTGAGAAATGCAGGCGGCGAGCACATTGGCATCCATTTTTGCAGTATGATCACGACATAAATGTTTTTGAAGTTCGCACCTCTATCCATCAAAATCGGGGGAATAATGTACATACCATAAATGAATCTAGAAGGTTATGCTCTTGTGGGAAATGGTCCATCTACCACATGCCGTGCTCACATGCCATCAGGTGCTTTCAACATACAGGTTTAGGGCCAACCAACTACGTTGATAAACAATATAGTGTTGCTGCTTACTTAAACACCTATAGTGGGCAGTTGCAGTCAGTGGGTGCTGAGCATTATTGGCCACCGAAACCATTTAAAATGGTGTGTACCAAGGACTATTTGCGTCGAATACAGGTGCAGAAGAGAACGCGTATACGGAACCAAATGGATGTTAGCGATATCGTTTATGCGCGCAAATGTGGTATATGCTCGCAAACAGGACACGACCGTCGAAAATGTCATTCGGCTGGTTTGGGTGGCGGTGGTAATAAAGCTCGTGGTGGGTGTTCTTCTAATGTGCCCAACTATCAATGAATTTATGTTGTAATAAGTAGCTGTTTTGTTTATGTTGCAAGATGTATCAAATAAAATTATGTTTCCATTGTTGTTAAATCTTATTGATATTTAACATTTTTCAGTTGAGTAAATTAATGAATTTCTCCCTTCCGTTCATGTAATCAAAAATAGTATTGGATTAAAAAACGGAAAATTTTTACGTTCACTTTCGAATTTCACTCTAAAATTATTAGAAAACTACATTATCAGAGGAGGAAGATGTTTGATAAATATGTGAATATATATATATATATAATATATATAGCACGGTTAAATACTACGTTATGTGTGTTGCCTTGCCTATAAATAACGGGCACATTCTAGTTATTTTCTGCGCTTAACAATAACCAATAGCAAAACTTTCCATAAAAGCAAGGTGTTTTTTAACACTTTAACAAATGTCTGAACGCCTTTATATACCAAGATGCCAGTGCGGCAAAAAATGTTTGATGAATGACTGTTGGATGATGGTGAAGTTGGACGCCGCTACTGGATGTGTGTAAACAAGTTTTATAGGATTCCCGACGAACCTTTTTGTAATTTTGAGGTATGGATTGATGAACCCTGTAAGCAGGAATGCTACAAACGATCTTTGCAGTATCTTCATGATTTGACCTTAAAACAGTGTGAATATGAAAAAGAATATAAACGAGAAATTGCGGAGTTGAATGAGAAACTAAAAGAGGCAGAATTAGAAAAAAATAAGATGGAAGAGAAATTTAAGTGGTTGAAGCAGAGAATAATGGGCGGCAGTGACTAAATAATGACATGTATATGTTGAGTGTACTACTTTATCTTTATGTTTCCCGTATCATGTATTTTCATTAGTTGTACTGGATTTAAATTATGTTAAGTTGTTATGTTTTGTGTTTGTGTTATAGTACTAAAATAAATAAGGAACGGGAAAATAAAAACATAATGCGCATATTATGTAAACATAAAAAATTATTGTTATTATTTACATAAAATAATATTTACATAAAATACAAAAAAAAAATCAATGTGTCCCACAGCCTGTGTGCTTCAATGCAGCTGCTGGCCTGAGGCGCATCCCATCCCGCCCGGCTACGCTATCAGGATCATCCTCATCACGACGCCTCTTTATAGCAGGATGCGCTGCAGCATGATCATCAGTGGTGCTAGCAGGATCGGTAGAAGGGGTCGTCGGTCCAATAGAAACCTACAGAAGAATAAGTCAGCTCAGTATAGGAAAGTATATATTAAGTCACAACAGTTTAAATTGTCTTACCATGGTCTCGTCGGGCTCCTGAATATAATCATCCATCGCAGCCATGTCAGCATCGCACAAATGGGCCTTCATGACGGGCGGGGATGAAGCCTTAATAAGAAAATTAATAAAGTTATGAAAAATAAATGAGAAAAGAAAAAACAAATTTAAATTTAATACTAATAAAAACATACATACGCCTGTGATGATGAGCCATAACTCAGCCGGCGCCCACTATCAAAATCTCGGGTCGGCCGATCCTCAGCAGCGGTCGATGACCCTGGGAAGTATGCTTCCCAATCCTCTCCGGTAAGGTCTGTGCCTGTGATCAATAACGGACCTAACGGGGTCACCTGCGAAGTCCCTGGAGTGAGCTGCATCCCAAGGCTGTATGACGGCATGCTGGTGGGATACTCGTCTGGCTCATGTAGGTTACCTGGCAGATCAGCATCAACATCATCAACAGGGGCCTCAACGCCCCCTTACTAGGGACCACCTCCTCGCCGCCCACGACGACCCCGTGCGGCAGCCCTGCCTCATGGGGCAGCCCTGCCTCGTGGGGTACCCCTCTCTCGTGCGACACCCCTACCTCGTTGGTATTGCTCTGGCACCACATAAGCAGGGTCGTGTCCCAAGCGATGATTTTCTCTAGCTCGCTGTAGTGTCCGGGCAGCCACCTCTGCAACCTGCCGGTCGTAATCGTGCAAAGCGGCCGCTTCCTCGCCGGCATGTTGCTGCATCTGCAGTCCCATCTGGTAGACTATATGTAGGCCAATAACATGCACAACGTATAAAATATAAACTACAGAACACTATGTTACAGTTATATATGTAATAATACCAGAAAACATACCAGGGCCTCGTGCCTCCCGGCGTATGGAACGTACCGACCGCCAGCTTGATGAATGGTATTCCCAACAAAAAGTCGGGTAACGCGGCGGTACCAGGGAATATAGAGCTGAATAGTCTCCGTATGGATCTGTGAAGGGGGGGCGGAATTAGGTCAGCTCGGCCGTCCCAAGTATGGACCTGCGCCTTTAGCCATGCTATATATGCATCGTCCGCCCTGGAACGATCATCCCGCTGATAATGTGTGGCCTCCCATGTAGGCCCCCTTGTTATATACTGCGGACGGCCAAACTGGCAAAGTACCCGCTCCGTGGCATGATGCTCCACAATATCGAGGCACATGAGCGGGACGGAAGTGCTCCAAATCAGTTGGCCGGCCGAGCAATAATTGGGCAGGCCACCTATCAAGTCGTCGATGTATGGCGTCCAGATGAACTATCAAATAACAACAGAAAACGTGAGTATGTGCAACACATGTGAAGCTATACCAAGTAAGTTTAGGTACAAATTTACCTGTGCGCCCTCCAGCATATCCAACACATCCCTACAAAGGGGGAGATTATGCCGAGCCTCGTAATCTCGTGCATATCCAAGCCGGAGAACCCACCTCCTAGCTAGAGGGAGAAACGGAGGTGGTACATCCAGAGGTAATGGTGGTAGAGGTGGCTGCAACTGCAGGAACCACTCCCAGGCCCAAACCTAACATACAAAGTTGACGTAAAGTTTAAGAAAATTTTTGACTAGATAGAATTGGAAGGAATGAACAGAGTATTCGAATATGTTGTCACCTATAGAAGCGGCAAAAATCCACATACGTCATGCTGGATGCCCATGCTCGCCCGGCACAAATGCATGTACAAGTAGGCGAGAACAGCAACACCCCAGCTGTACTGAGGTAAATCATCTAGCAGCTGAAGATGATGAAGAAATCTCAAGCTGACTAGATTCCCCGAAGTGTTCGGGAACAAGACCTCCCCAAACAGAAGGAGCAGCAACAACCTCGTATACCGGTGAATATACAGATCATATGTCTCCCCGGTGATGTCGGGGTGCAATATCTCCAAATGTTGTCGAATAGCTGTCAAACTCATGCGACTGGCCCCTGAGTGTGCAGTCTCATCCTGTGGCCTGAAACCAGTGAGCTGCTGCAGCATGTCCAAATACTACCCACGCGTCATCTCTCTCATGGCCTGAGGTAGTGCAACAGGCATCCCATGTAAAACCTCCACGTCCTGTAGCATGATGGTGGCCTTGCCAATGGGCAGGTGGAAAGTGTGCGTCTCCGGTCGTCACCGCTCTATCAGGGCCGTGATCAAAGACAAGTCAAGCTGCAGCCGCCCGATCTCCAAAATCCTGTAGAAGCCTGTATCCAGCAGGCGCTGGACTACACGGGGATGGAGATCTCTATTCTTCATAAAATCCCACATGTCATCCACTCTCCTAGCGCGGAGAGTCTGGGCCAGTAACTCTCCCTCCCATATGTAGGTGGACCTATGATCGCCCTATAACACTAATAGCTCATCGGAGACAGGTCCGGGATGCATAGGCGGCACGTCCATGTCGTCTACTGTAAATTAAACAACATTAATTGTATGTTTGATCTGTAAATTAAATAATTATTTTTTATAATTATACAATAATTAATTGGATAGAGTATATACCTGTGGATTTCAGGCTCGATATTTGATGCCCAGTAGGACCAAGCTATCCTGAATTCTTGTGTGTGTCAATTTTATTATTTTCGTAATTTTGTATGTTTGTTTTATAAATTAAATAATTAATTTTTATCATATTTAATTGGACAGAGTATATACCTATGGGTTCCAGGCTCGATATTTGAGGCCCAGTAGCACCAAGCTATCCTGAATTCTTGTGTGTGTCAATTTTAATATTTTCATAATTTTGTATGTTTGTTTTGTAAATTAAATAATTAATTTTTATCATATTTAATTGGACAGAGTATATACCTATGGGTTCCAAACTCGATATTTGAGGCCCAGTAGCACCAAGCTATCCTGAATTCTTGTGTGTGTCAATTTTAATATTTTCATAATTTTGTATGTTTGTTTTGTAAATTAAATAATTAATTTTTATCATATTTAATTGGACAGAGTATATACCTATGGGTTTCAGGCTCGATATTTGAGGCCCAGTAGCACCAAGCTATCCTGAATTATTGTGTGTGTCAATTTTAATATTTTCATAATTTTGTATGTTTGTTTTGTATCTATCAGTATAAAAGATACTTAAACTACATGGATTCTACGCTAAAAGACTCTACATTTTACTACGCTAAAAGGGCACTAGTCTTTAAGCAAATAAATAATCTAAACTAGATAAAAATAACAAAATACATTTAAGTCACAAAACAAACACAAAGCACTAATATCTTAGTCCGGATAAAAATAACATACTAGTTTAATCGCAAAAGAAATACAAAACAACATGGAAACACATTCAAAACAACTAATATGCATTATTATACGAGTTTCGACATAAACTAAATCGGAATACCTCGATTTATGTTTTTCGAAAAATCGATGAATTGAAAATTTGAGCCAGAAACGAGGAAACCACAACAATAGAAGGCTTGGCTAGGATGTGGGACCTACAATCTTATCTTTTTGTGTGACGGGTGGGGTCCACTATAATTTTTTTAGAAGAAAATTTGTTTGGGGGGAGGAGGGGGAGGGTCGGTTAAGAATTTTGAAATGGGGGCAGGGGGAGGGCGTCTGGTTCGAATGTGGGGAAGAAGGAGGGGGACCGTTTATTTATGTATGTATAACGCGGTATATAACTGCGCTATACATATATAGCGCGGTTATATACCGCGCTATGCATAACTGTCTTATCAGCCCTGTATAGCGCGGTGTGTGTGTGTGTATATATATATATATATATATATATATATATATATATATATATATATATATATATATATATATATATATATATATATATAGAGAGAGAGAAAAGAGCGCTATATATAAAAATGTCACTCTTTTTTTTAAACACACATTTTCGTCACACTTGTCCAAAAAAACCACAAATGGATTCTGGACTCCTTTAATCAATGATAACACATAAATTGTTTTCTTTGACATAAAAAGCTTTTCTAACAAATTGATAAGAACTAAATTACTCGAATTTTCAAGAAGCTTGTGACAGATGAATGCAGAATGTATTTTCATGGTTCAAGAGTATAATTTAAACATTGAAGATCAAAAAGAAAAAGAAAAAAGCCAATAAAACTGTTGGCAAATGGCAAGATTCATTCTTATCCTTATTTGAACCAGTGTTTTAAAAGGCGTGAGTGTAAGGTGAAGCGTTTTACATATGTCTCAGCGAGGCGTAAGCCCGAGGCACGGGGCGTAAGCCCCATAAGTATTTAATTTTTAATATTTTATAAAATAATATAATTACAATAAATATTTATAAACATGTAAAATTGCATAAAAAATGAAGAAAACTATAAATATGTGAAATATATATATATATATATATATATATATATATATATATATATATATATATATATATATATAATAGATTATTTTGACTAATTTTTTGTGGGGATGAAGCACGTCTATATATATATTTCACATAATAAGTGAAAAATATGTATAGATGTGCTTCATCCCCCCAAAAAACTAGTCAAAACAATCTATTATACGCTACTTAGAAGCTTAAGTAACTTGAGTCGAAAAGAATAAAGTTTTCTACATGGAGGAACAAAAAGGATGACTAACCTTCAATTTGAACTTTGAACTTGCTACTATGAAGAAGAATGGAGTTCTCTTTGTATTTATATAAAAAAAATTGAATACTCGTTACTTTTGAGAGATATTAGTAGACTAGCGGACAAGATAAAGAATTGGAAAAAACCATGAATTGGGGCTTCAATCAATAAAAAAAGGTCTTGACTTTTAAATTTAATACATTTCAATTCCTTTTTAAAACTTTTGAGTAATTACCAAGTTGAATTTTAAAAATTTGGGTATTATATGAAAGACTTATTCAACAAATTTTGTTTTAATTTGAAAATATCTATAGGACTTACGCCTCACTAAAAAAAACTCGTCCCGAACGCCCGGCGTACGCCTCGAATTGCTGGGCGTACGCCTCTTGACACTTTCGTCCCACACCATCGCCCCAGAGCGTTTTTGGTGCGCCTCGCCCCAAAAACGCCTTTTAAAACACTGATTTGAACAAACCCTCTCCAAAAAAAAAAAAAAGCAAAGTGAAAACATTCACTCACGTGCACCCACGTGGTCACAATTTACACAATTAAAACACTAAGAAAATATTTTTCCACTCTACCTGCACACTAATTCCCTCACTATCTCATGTCCAGCAAAAACTGTTGATTTCGAGTTTTTAGTCAAAATTATCCCTCATCTTTGGTGTTGATTCAATTTCGTACTCCAAGACCACCATTCGTCCTTTAAGTTTGTAAAATTTGAGCACATTTAGCCACTTCTGTTAGAAAACTAGCAGGGACATTAAATTTGCAGCGTAGAAAATGAAAACCAGCGATTTCTCTTCTTTTTTAAAAACTACCTAGCCTTCTTGATATTTGCACTAGCATTTTCCGAAAATGTTCCCTTGCTTGTTAGTTAATAACACTAGACTTCGATGAATCTTCTTATAGAAGTTATAAGAAAAGCACAAATTTACAACTGTATTCAAAAAATCCCTTCTTCAAATAAACAAAAGCTAAACAAAAGAGTAAGGTGAAAGACTCAAAGGCCCAAATAAGTACCCAACAATGGTCGGCCCATCAACCCAGCCCATCTTTATTTTAAAAACCCAACCAAAACCCTAGCCACTCTCCCCCCCGCAACTATACATCAACCTGCTAAAACCTAACCCTAATTTTCTTCTATGTGTGCGAAGTAGATTTCAGCTCTTCTCGCCGTCCTTGTCTCCAGAGCTCCCAAAGCGCCATGTAAGTTTGCTATTCTCCGCGGATTAAACAAAAAAATAAAAAAAGAAGGAGAATCAGAAAGAATTGTGACATTCTGTTCTTTTTTTGCTTGGACATACTGTAATTTTGATTTGTCAGCTATTTATCTTCCTAGGCTGTTGGTGTTAAGAATAAATAACGATTCATAATAATGATGATCTGTGATTTTAGATTTTATGGTACGGTTTGAATTATTGGAAATGACAGTTTTGGGTGCGAAGAAAGTCGTGAGTTAGGAATTGGTGATTTGGGTCTAATAGATCTCGTAGCTTTTGGTTAGGTGGTAGTGGAGCTTAGTTTGTATAAACGGGTTTTGTTTTTTGTTCCATTTTTTCTTGGATGATCTTGATGTCTGCTGTTTTAGTTTCGAAACTTGGTAGATAATGAGTATGTCCCTCTATTTTACCTATATGCCAAGTCCTGACCTGATATTTCTCCAGGTCTTTGCATTCGTTGTTGTACTATAATTTTGTTGTGAAATGCTATTCTTGGTAGTTTGTTTTTGTTAAAGTTATCATTTGATCCTGATTATTGCATTGATTTGGAACAGAATTGTTGTAGAAGATGGTGAGAGTTAGTGTGTTGAATGATGCTCTTAAGAGCATGTACAATGCTGAGAAGAGGGGAAAGCGTCAAGTCATGATTAGGCCTTCTTCCAAAGTCATCATCAAGTTCCTCATTGTCATGCAGAAGCATGGTACTTTAGCTTGTTTACTTTATCTTCTAAGCTATTATTTTTTCTTGACCTCTTTATATTCTTACATTTGTTATCTCTGTGTGTAGGGTACATTGGAGAATTTGAGTATGTTGATGATCACAGGTCAGGAAAAATTGTAGTTGAACTGAATGGTAGGTTGAACAAGTGTGGCGTCATTAGTCCTCGTTTTGATGTTGGAGTTAAGGAGATTGAAGGATGGACTGCTAGGTTGTTGCCTTCCCGACAGGTATCTACATCTACCTTGCAACCTTGCTGTGCAGCCCATAAGATCATTTTGTGTGATGCTTTCTTTTCATTCATAAAAATTATGTTAAAAAAGGAAGATCATATGCATTTATTCCTTTTTAAAAGTTGATAGAAGAATGTTTATAATTAATCATAACTAGTGGAATTTTTTGGAGTAGCCATAGAAAATATGTGTGATATGCTTACTAGTAGCTGGGACTTGGTCAGTCAAAATTCACCTGTTAATTACCTTATAATGAAAATAGAAATGGTAGATTTTTGTGTCCCCACATAGATGGAGTGCAATCTTATCTCTTATATTATACAAATTTATGTGGCCCTGAAATATTTTGATCGAGCTTGCAGTTTGGATACATTGTGCTGACTACATCTGCCGGTATCATGGACCACGAGGAGGCTAGAAGGAAGAATGTGGGTGGAAAGGTTCTTGGTTTCTTTTATTAAGTTCCTTATGCTGACAAGGATGAACACCCAGTTTTGGTGTACTTCGGCGTTCATTACAATTGAAATGGTTCTAAGTTTGTTTTGAGTTTTGTTTCCCTTCAATTGTCAGTAGGGATTTTATCTGCATTTCATGGACAATATTATCAGTACTGTTAACTTATATCCAATAGAAGTTGTTTGGCCTATCCATTATCCATTTTATAAGCTTTCTGTGTCTTAGTGTCAGTTGGATCCGAGGTGCTTGGCTACAAAAGGTGTCTACTTATTTTGCTATGGAAACTATAGTTGAATAAACTAGTTTGTGTTTCTGTTAGTTGACATTTTGATCTGGATAGGAGCATCCGGTACTTGTCATTTTGATCACCGAGTAAATGGTTTGTAATCTTTTGTTGTGTCAACTGTTAGTAGCCTTCTTAAAGTGCTCTTCAGCCGTCAAGCTTGGTGAAGCCATCTGTATGTTATATGCTCAGTTGGCGCCTTAGTGTAGGCGTCAAGGTACTTAGTTGTGCACATCTTCACCCATGGGTTCAGTTGTGCACATTTTCACCCATTGGTTTAGATAATATATATTTGATAAGTGACGTTAAAAAGTGGTACGGGTATTATATCCAATAGAACTTAGAAGCCTTCTTAAAGCGCTTGTCATTTTGATCACTGAGTAAATGGTTTTGTAATCTTTTGTTGTGTCAATTGTTGTTAGAAGCCTTCTTAAAGCGCTCTTCAGCCCTCAAGCTTGGTGAAGCCATCTATCTGTACGCTATATGCTCACCCATGGGTTCAGTTTCTAAGAGATAATATATACTATTTGATAAAGTGACATTAAAATGTGGTATATTAGTTGTTGAGAAAATGTCATGACTGAACTTTTAGTGAGCGAGAGTAAAAAAAGTTGAAATTTATAGCATCAATAATGAGCATGAGTTCGACAGTTGAAATTTACAATGCGTAAGCTCGCTACTGAAACCCCAGGATTGCATTTTTTTCAGCCAAATTAGAAATTTAAAATGGCTTTGAACTTCATTGACATGATATTATTAGTTACTTTCGAAAAGGATTTAAGAATATTTCTCGTTATACTATTGGGTTATCTATACTCCTGCAATCATATTTTGGTTTCAAATATACCCCTTATTTAAATGGAGGGACACGTGTCATCGTCCTGTTGAACAATTCTAAATATCTCCTAATTAATTAAAAAGACTTATTACCCATACCCGAAAATCAATTTCTAAAGCAATTTATTTTTTGTAAAAATTGGAAAAACTGATTTTTTTTTTTTTTTACTAGAAACTGAAAAAAAGAAAATATTTTTTTTTTCAGTTTTTACAAAAAACCTGCTTTAAAAAATACTGAAAAATATTTTCTAAAACAATATTTTTGTAAAAACTGAAAAGCAATTTTCTAAAGCAATATTTTTGTAAAAAATGAAAAAAACTGAATGTATTTTTTCCAATTTTTAGAAAAATATTGCTTTTAAAGAAACTGAAAAATAATTTCTAAAGCAATTTTGTTTTGTAAAAACTAAAAAAAAAAACTGAAAAGCAATTTTCTAAAGTAATGTTTTTGTAAAAACTGATTTTTTTTTTTCAGTTTTTAGGTAAAATAATTTCAGTTTTTTTCAGTTTTTAATTGCTTTAGAAAATTGCTTTTCAGTTTTGTTTTTCAGTTTTTACAAAAACATTGTTTTAGAAAATATTTTTCAGTTTTTTTTAAGCAGTTTTTTTGTAAAAACTGGAAAAAAAATATTTTTTTTTAGTTTTTAGTTTTTTCAGTTCTTACAAAAAAAATTGCTTTAGAAAATTGATTTTCGGGTATGGGTAATGAGTCTTTTTAATTAATTAGGAGATATTTAGAATTGGCCAATAGGACGATGACACATGTCCCTCCGTTTAAATGAGGGATATATTTGAACCCAAAGTATGACTGTAGGTGGTATAAATAACTCAATAGTATAACGAAGGGTATTCTTAGAACATTTTTGAAAGTACAGAGATATATTTGGACCTTCGCCGGATATTATTTTGCGTCCATATAGTTTAATTGTTCTTTTATTCGTTCCCAATAATTTTTGTTTATCTAAAGAGACATTTTCTTACATTTTATCTCCCTTTTTTTGTTTTACTTTATTATTTGCTTTCTTCTTTTGACTACTCGACGACAACCTTCGGGAATTATTTGTTTTGAGCCTCTCCCTAAGGTTCTGAGTATAACACAATGACATCTGCAGTGGAGCAACTATTTATTATTTATGTAAAATAAATAATACAAACATCTTGAATTAAAAATACAAAGTTCATTAAGTACACAATATCTTTGATTATAAAAATTATATTGAAAAAGCAATCACACAACAGTTGGATTAATTACACAGATTAAATACGCAAAAAGCTCTAAAAATATACTACATGTCATACCAATTACCAAATGAGATTTTCAGCACACAAAGTACAAATAACAAAATTAAAGAGCAAATTTCATTTGTAGCTAGCCGGTGGAAACAATTATCATTCGCTAGCCATGAATTAAATCATATAATTTATAGTCCCAAACAAATTATAATGGCTAGCCTAAATTGGTCTTCTTCGCATACCGACAAACATTATTGTAAAACCTAAATCGTTCATCCACGTTCTCACTAAAGCTGCCGCATGTTCCTTAGGCTATTGCTGGTTTAATCCAAATTAACTTCATCATCCATCTAATTTTTTTTTCCTTTTTGAACAAACGTCTCCTGCTGGTTCTCATTAAATAATTGTAAAGCCTAAATCATTTATCCACTAGTAGAAAATATGTGACTTGGCCATGACTAATTTTTGTCCTAACCTCATCATGTTTGATTTTTGCTTCTGTGCCACGCTAAAGCTAATAAGAAGCAAGTTTAAGAGCTAAAAATATTACGTGTTCTTCACTTTGAATGTGGGCTTTATATACGCAAAGTACTTGTAATTAATTGATTTCGTTGATGCTACCTACGAAGTTTCTGTCTTTTTCGAGTTTATGGTTAAGGACTCAAAGCCTCATGTATTGTAGACTAACAAGGGGAAATACTTTATACTCTCTGCGTTTTATTCAACTATTTTAATACGAAATTTAATAAAGAAAGAAATATATTTAAAATTTATAGTCTTAAATATGCCATGAATTTATTTTGGATAATAGCATTCGGGATACATTAATGATACATTAAGGATATATTGTAAAATGCACGATACATTTTATGTATACAAAATTTATACATTGTAGAACAGTCTACACTTTGGATACACAAAAGCGCTCGGGATACATTAATGATACATTATGGATACATTGCAAGATGCGCGATACACTCAATATATAAATTTTATGCAATGTATATACTAAATAGACGTCACTATACAAAAAGTATACTAAAATAGACTGTCACTATATAATTTATATACAATAGACTGTCACTATACAAAATATATACAAAATAGACTGTCATTATACAAAATATATACAATAGACGGCTATACAAAATAGACTGTCACTATACAAAAATATACAAAATAGATATTTCAGGCTATTAGATGTAATATATTTGGGCCGGAGGGACATTTCGTGTCAATGAAAAATTATATGGGCTATTAAAATTTTGAGGGAACAATTAACAAAAAGCAAATAACTTTCACAAGCAACAACTTTCTCCTTTGCTTAGCTCCTTCGTTCTTCAGTCTCTTTACTAGTTTTTTCCCCTTTCAATCAACTGAATTTCCTCTGCTTCTTTGAGTTTCTCTTTCAATACATCAATATCCTTTTCCACATTGTAATATTTCTCTTCGGTTTCTTTTCATATTCTCCAGTACCTTTGAAATAATCTCACAACACTAATTTATAGTATTCATGCAGCCATGGTTCATCGTATTATTCCTCGAAACTAAGAGGATCTTCAACCTACATATTCTTATATGTTTTAATGTTACTTTACCCATGTTTTAACCGCTTTTTGGTGCTATTTGGTCTTTAAAATGCCCAACATACGTTAATTATTAGTTTTATGACTAATTAAGTTGTATGTAATGATTTAGGATGTTTGGAGTGCAAAAATATGCAGAAAAGATGCTCCAGCTATAGGAGAATTCGCATCCACCCTTGCAAAAAAGGCTAGTTGGTTCACCCTTAGCAGTGAAGTCGGGAGAAGGCATCCACCTTAGCATCCGCACCTGGGTGTTACACTTAAGTTCTTCAAAATTTTACCGGACTTTATACTTAAGTTCTTCAAAATTTTTCGGGGTGTTACAAAAGTGTAGAGTGAAAAATTTATTACTTGGCCTGGTTATCTTTGTAGCCCCACCAAAGGAGCATAGCTGTAGACTGGATGCCCTATTTGGGGTATAATTCATAAGTTCAAGGTAGAGGCAAAAAATGGTTCAAGTTGTGCCGCGACGTTAAATTAGGCGCTTGTTGGGAGGCAATCCAACTTTACTGCTTTGTTTTTTTTTCTTTTTATATATTATTTTGTAATATTTATTTTTGTTTTGTAGGATTATGAGCATGGGAGAGAAACCATTGGAAGTGTGCAAAAACGAGTTAGTTGGTTGGAACTAGTGTGAGATACCCGCACAAATGACCAACCTTGGGAGAAGTCTAAGTACCTCGTGAGCTGATATTGCGTCGGCCTTTGTCCACTCAGGGAGTTTCTTGTCCACTCTTGTTATTTTTGCTTTTTTTGTGCATTGGGGACACTGCTCCTTTTAAATATGGGGTGGGAGAATTCCTCTAGATAATTAGTAGTAGTATGTTAGTAAAAATATTAACTTCTTATTTGGATTTTAGCTTCTTATTTTTATTTTTATAGTTTTGCAGTATTATAGTAGTAGTTTTAGTAGCTTATTTTTTTTAAATGTGAAAAATTAGAAAAATTGATTTTTTTTTGAAAAATTTGGACTTTTTCCCACAATGGATCTCCTAGACAGTTTTCTTGAGGAATCAAAGTCTAACAAAAAAAATTACAAAAAAAATTTAAAAAATAGTAAAATCCAAAAACATGTCTATTATTTTTCTTTAGGCAGTAATAATCCCCATAGTTTTTCTTTGTGCCTTGGATTTTTTTCATCGGATGTAGTTTAAATCAGGTAGTATTTATTTTAGAGTAGATTAATATTTAGGGAATAAATAGAGGAAGAATGATGAACCTAGGAGTCTTTGACTTGTTTGATAGTAGCATATTTAGGCTTTGACATGTGTAATATCTTTTCCATGTGTTTGAATTTGAGCATGATGTCTTTATATATTTGGATTGCATGTCTTGTGATGCACATGTCTCATTTTCTTGACTTGTGTTCACTTTGTGATTTATGCTTAATATCTTGTGCCTTCGTGAATACTTGCATTAATTTGAGAGTCCGAATGAGACCATCCTTAGTGAGTCATGTGCCATATGTTGTGAGGTTTTTGTAGTCCATGTATTGTAATTGAGTCCAGAACTTGCCTGGTATGTGAGTTGAAGCGAAATTCTAGGTGATGCTCGATTTAAAAAATAATTTTAGGTTTTCTTTGATATTTTAGAACTTAATTTCTTATCACAAATAAAATCTATCCCTAGTTAACTCTTTTGAGCCTGTAGACATTTTATTTGGTACCCACATTACGAGCTTATACCCTTTTGTTCTTAATTAAAACTTTTGATCATTTTACCTCGTAAAGCACTTTAATTGTGAAAGGAGTGCTAAAAGAAGTAAGGAGGGGATTCGGGTGGCTTTCGAGTGGAACCAATGAAAGAGAGAAAGGTGCACTTATTTTGTAAAATAATACACCACTACCGAAAATTAAAAAAAAAAAAAATAGTTGAAAAAAAGAGAGAAAAATCTAGAAAAAGGAAGAAACAAATATAGATGAATAAATTGTTATATTGTTCTTTCTAGCGGGATGTAAATTAAGGTAGTGCTTAAAGAAATAGAAAATATTTTTGGGGTGTGATCTTGTCAATGAAACTGAATTGGTGTTGAAGAAGATGCACTTAAAGTGCTTAGGAGTGTTAGCCACTATTCCTAAAATATATCCTATCCGTCCCTTATCCCACATTATAACCATGAAAAAGTCCTAATTGGTTTTAGATCGAGCGAGCCTACAGTAGTAGAGGTTTACATTAAGGGTAAGCGTATGGTACCAATTGCGTGAATATGACTTCTTTGTGAGAGAGAGATTTCTTTGATATATGTGATGTCCTTAAATTATATTTGATCATGAGATTCGAATGTGTGGATTCAACCCACTCTCCTTGATTTTGTTGTGAAGGCACATGATTTCACGAGGGATAGGTAATATTATTAGACTTCTCTACTATTTTGAGCGTTCAAGCCATGAGTGCATTGTGATATTGAGTCGGTTTTTGAAGCTAGGATTATTATGAGCATGTTATCTTTGTTGTGAATATTTTTGAAGTGTAGCATGAGTTAAAGGGGAGTGTGTGTTGAATGCATATGTAGGGCTTGCTATCAACCATGGTCATAGGTGTAGTGTGCTTTGAATGATAGGAGCTTAACTTTATTTCGTCTACTATAAAAATAATTTTTTCGAGGACGAGCAAAAGTTTAAATGTGGGTGGTGATGTTGGGCATATTCTTATATGTTTTAATGTTACTTTACCCATGTTTTAACCGCTTCTTGGTACAATTTGGTCTTTAAAATATCCAACATGCGTTAATTATTAATTTTATGACTAATTAAGTTGTATGTGATAATTTAGGATGTTTGGAGTGCAAAAATATGAAGAAATGATGCTCCAGCTATAAGAGAAGAGGGTGGATGTGTTGCATCCAACCTTGCAAAAAAGGCTAGTTGGTTCACCCTTAGCAGTGAAGTCGGGAGATGACATCTACCTTAGCATCTACACCGGGGAACAGCAAGGTTGAGGGAACAGAGGGTGGACGCGAAGCATCCACCCTAGTATCCGATGCTGAGAAGTTCAAGCTGAGGCGGACGTGAAGCATCCACCCCAGCATCAATCCCTGAAGCTGATTCGAAAAAGGAAAAGGGAAACTTTAGCCCACAACTTTTGTACGCAATATATAAGTCAAAAACGCCTCTTTTAGGGCATCAAACACATTTTTTGAATGGGATTCAACCGAGGGAGAGAAAAGAGCCGCCGTGGAGGCAGAATTTCATCTTTTTCCACCAACTTAGTAATTTTTATGTTTCTTTGTATGATTTGTTGTTTGGCTACCATGTCTATATGTAGCTAAACTTCACGTTCTAGGGTTGTGATTCTTTCATGACTATTGTTATTCGAATATTGATTTTTCTTTCTTGATTTATCAAATTAGTTTATTTATTCAATCTCGCGCTTAATTATTTAATTGCTTGATCACCAATTGAATACTATCTACGAATCTAGAATTGAACTCGAAAGTGAAAATTCTAGATTGCACATAGGATTGAGTAGAGCAAGTTCTTGAACCTGGACATCAGGGAACGAATTTGCGGTTAGGATAGACATATACCTAATTACCTTGCTTGGTTGATGTACAAGAATTATAAATGCGTTCTTGCTAGTTCTAACTTCATAGACATATAGGCATTAGGTTAGTTTGAATAGGCGAGCAAGAACTCGACAGATTCTTATGAGCAATATTAACCCTGTCAATCAATAAGCTAGATGAATTAGTTAGTCAATTCAATTGAAGAATACAATAGGAATGTTAGATAGCCCATAACCCTAGATCGTTTTCATTACATTGATAACATAAAAATCTACACTTCTTGTTCAGAGTTCATTATTTTTTTTAGTTTAATTAGATTAGAGTCATATATTTCTAGGTTTAACTCTTCTTTAGATAATTAGGATAGTCTAATTTAGTTAATAATTAATTACAAGTCCTCGTAGGTTAGACATTTTATCTTATCACTTTATTAATTGACGACCTCGTATACTTGTGTGTGCGTTTGGCCGCAATAAGATATTGACGTTATTGCCGGGGATTTAGAATTAGCTATTTTTCTAGATTAGACTTTTACTTTTATCTTTACAGGTTTGTTTTTTTCTTTTTTGTAAATATTTTTATTTTTATAACAATTTAATTTTTCTCTTAGTGTGTTCATAGTTCTCTCAACATGATATCTGTGGATGAAATATCCGGAGGTAAGGTTATTGATGAAGACGCTTGGCTGACGGAAGACATTTATGGACCGTCTTTTTGAGCTTGTCATGACATGAACTCTGGGAGGTCTGAATTTGAATATGGGAGTAAGGGTTGGTATTGGGACGGATATTCATGATATTGGGAATATGCGGAATGACGTTATCTTCTAACAAAGTTGGTGAATGATTGGTCGAAGGAGAGAGTTGATCTTGCACAAGAAATTGGTAAGTTTGACTTGGCTTTGCACAACTTGGATATATATTTGAGTGCAAAGGTTGATGCATTCAACGCCTAACAATTTAATGATTAGTTGTGTAAAGCTGGAAAAAATCTTCTAGACCAAATTGAGAAGCTAAAACGAGAATACCAAGCACTAGACCATATTTTTCTTGAGGATACCAATATTGAGAAGAGCGTTCTAGAGTCATATGAGGGAGTAGATAATGTTATATTTGAAGTGTCACGACCCAAATTAACCCTTCGTAAGGTGTCGTGATGGAACCTAGTCTTTACGACTAGGTAAGCCTAATATTACGAAAAATATAAAGAAAACACAACATTTTAAAGATAAACAGCATATTATAAATAGCCAAGAGTACTACCACTCGGCATATACAAAATAATTTTCCAAGGCCCAGAATATTACTAAGTCACAAGTTGCTATAATCTATGTAGCTCTATACAAAAGTCTGAAGATAATAAAGAAAGTCTCTAGGCGAGGGAGTAGAAGGGGACTCCGAAGATTTGCGGACGCAAGCAGTAGTACCTTAAAGTCTCCTAAAATCAGCAGCACGCACTAACCCCGAGGATAATAGCTCGCACCTGGATCTGCACACGAAAACATGTGCAGGAAAAGGCATGAGTATACCACAATGGTACCCAGTAAGTGCCAAGCCTAACTTCGGTCGAGTAGTGACGAGGTCAGATCAAGGCCCTACCGGAGTAAATATAATAAATTAAACAGTAAAAGATATAAGTAAAATTTATGGTAACACAATTAAAGAGATTCTCGAAAATTTAACAGTTAAGGGAGCCCTCGGCTCAAAATAAGGTAAACACAGTGGAAAATCTCCCGGGATACCGTCCCGTAGTTTCGAATGAATATGCAGTACAGGAGGATCTTCCGGAATACGTCTGTAGTTCCAAAGTAAATATACAGTGCTGGGGGATCTCTCGGAATACGTCCGTAGTCCCAAAGTAAATATGCAGTGCTGGGGGATCTCCCGGAATACGTTCATAGTCCCAAAGTAAATATGCAAGACAGGGGGATCTCCCAGAATACGTCCGTAATCCCAATTTAAATATGCAACGCAAGATGAAATGGCAGGTATGGCATCGAGTTATACAGTTTATGCTGAACACAGATAAGGAAAATAGGGATTTAACTAAGCATGGCGCGCAGAATGTCAAATAGGCAGTTAAAATACGTAAGCATGCTTTTCTAGTCTAAACTAAACAATTAAACATATTAGTACAATTTAATAAGAGAAACAATTTATGATTTTAAAAGGATAAACATAATTTTTGCAATAACAGCCCGTGTACGTACTCGTCACCTCACGTACACGGCGCCCACACACCAAATAATATCAAGATATCCTAAGGGGAAAGTCCCCAATATAAGGTTATGCAAGCCACTTACCTCGACCGCTCAAATCAACTGGATATCACGTTCTTGCCACGAGTATCCGACTCCAAATGGCCCGAATCTATTCAAATTAATTGCATAATGTAAATATAACTACAAGTAACTAATTTAACTAATTAATTCAAAGCTAAAGCGTGAAATTAGGAAAAATGCCCAAAAGGTCTCCCCGGGCCCACGTCTCGGAATCGGGTAAAACTCTTAACATACAAAATCTCATTCACTCCTGAGTCTAACCATATCAAATTTACAAAAATTCGATACCAAAATATCGGCCAAAACCCCAAATTTTGGCCTAAGAACTCTTCTCAATGTTTTCACCCCAAGTCCGAATTTAAAAAATAAATTCAAGCATAGATTAGTAGAATATAACCATAAGGGAGTTCAGAATCATTACCCAAAAACTTCCTCCAAAAATCTCTCGAAATTCCGCCTTCTACCGAGCTTTCAATCAAATTTGTGAAGTGAACTTCAAACCCTCAAATCTGCCCCTTTTCTGCCCAGTTATTCCGCATCTGCGGACCTTGGGTCGCACCTGCAGAATTTCCTTCGCAGGTGCGAAAACGACTTAAGAGGGCTGGGTCCACTTCTGTGG
Source organism: Nicotiana tabacum (assembly GCF_000715075.1). Lineage (NCBI taxonomy): Eukaryota > Viridiplantae > Streptophyta > Magnoliopsida > Solanales > Solanaceae > Nicotiana > Nicotiana tabacum. The sequence continues at coordinate 43,254,410 of NC_134101.1, forward strand.
AAAAAGGGCCGCACCTGCGAGTGCGCGCCTGCGGACTATTGTCCGCTTCTGCGATCTCCTCCGCGCCTGCGGTCCTTTAGCGCATCTGCGGGCATCACAGATGCGACATTTCCCTTCGCACCTGCGATCACTGACCACACATCCCAAATCCGCTTCTGCGCTTTCCCCTCCGCATGTGCGATCACGCACCTGTGGTCTCTCCAATGCAGGTGCAAAAATGACAGATGCCTGAAGACTTCAGCAGCAACACAAATCCAACTTTTGATCCGTTAAGCACTCGAAACTCAGTCGAGGCCCCCGGGACCTCAACCAAACCCACCAACCAATATTATAACACCATACGAACTTAGTTGAGCCTTCAAACCGCATCAAACAACACCAAAAATCATGAATTAAGCACGGATTCAAGCCTAAGAACTTAGAATTTTCCAAATTCTACAAACGACGCCGAAACACGTCAAAACTAGTCCGAATGACCTCAAATTTTTCACACAGGTCAAAAATAACACTATGAACCTACAACCACTTTCTGAATTCCATTCCGAGCTTGATATCAAAATTTCCACTATCGGCCGAAATCGCCAAAAAACTAACTGTCGCCAATTCAAGCCTAAATCTACTACAGACCTCCAAAACATATTCTGGACATGCTCCAAACCCCAAAATCACTCAACGGAGCTAACGGAGTCGACGGAATTCTATTCCGGATCCGTCTTCACACAGTTCTAACTACGGTCCAAACTCTAAGGCTTAAACTTACAACTAGGGACTAAGTGTCCCAAAACTCCCCGAATTCCATAACCAAACACTCCGGCAAATCCTAAAAGCAGAAACAAATATAGGAAAAGCATATATTAGGGGATCGGGGCTCAAATTCTCAAAACGGCCGATTGGGTTGTTACATCTTCCCCCTCTTAAAACAATCGTTCGTTCTCGAACGAGTATAAAGACATACCTGATTTTGTGAAAAGATGAGGGTTCTAGTTGCGCATATCCTGCTCGGTCTCCCAAGTCGCCTCCTCGACCGGCTGACCTCTCCACTAGACCTTTACTGAAGCAATATTCTTTGACCTGAGCTTTCTGACCTACCTGTCCAAAATGGCTACTAGCTCCTCAACATAAGATAGATCTTTGTCCAACTGGACTGAGCTGAAATCCAATACATGAGTCGGATCACCGTGATACTTCCGGAGCATAGACACGTGGAATATTGGGTGAAGTTCTGCTAGGCTGGGAGGCAAGGCAAGCTCATAAGCAACTTCCCCAACTTGCCGCAATATCTCAAAAGGACCAATGAACCTTGGGCTCAGCTTGCCCTTCTTCCAGAACCTCATGACACCCTTCATAGGCGATACCCAAAGCAAGACCCGCTCACCAGCCATAAATGCCAAATCGCGAACCTTACGGTCTGCATAACTCTTCTGCATGGACTAGGCTGTGCGAAGTCTCTCCTAAATCACCTTTACCTTATCCAGGGCATCTTGGACCAAATCTGTACCCAACAATCGGGCCTCGCCCGGCTCAAACCATCCCACTGGGGACCGGCACCGCCTACCATACAAAGTCTCATACGGTGCCATCTGAATGCTGGTCTGGTAACTGTTGTTGTAGGAAAACTTTTCAAGTGGCAAGTATTGGTCCCATGACCCTCCGAACTCCATCACACAGGCACAGAGCATATCCTCAAGAATTTGAATCATGCGCTCGGACTGCCCGTCCGTCTGAGGGTGAAAGGATGTGCTTAACTCTACCCTAGTACCCAACTCCTGCTGTACGGCTCTCCAAAACCGTGATGTGAACTGTGTACCTTTATCTGAAATGATGGATACTGGAATACCATGAAGGCGGACAATCTCTCTAATATAAATCTCAGCCAACCTCTCAGAAGAATAAGTGGTCAACACTGGAATAAAATGAGCTGACTTGGTCAGCCGATCCACGGTCACCCAAATAGCATCGAACCTTCTCAAAGTCCGTGGAAGTCCAACTACAAAGTCCATGGTGATCCGCTCCCACTTCCACTCTGGGATCTCTAACCTCTGAAGTAATCCACTCGGTCTCTGATGCTCATATTTAACTTGCTGACAGTTGAGACACTTGGCCACAAACCCAACTATATCCTTTTTCATTCTTCTCCACCAATAGTGTTGTCTCAAATCTTGGTACATCTTCGTGGCACCAGGATAAATGTAGTACCGCGAGCTGTGGGCCTCTTCGAGAATCAACTCCCGAAGTCCATCTACATTGGGCACACAGATCTGGCCATGCATCCTTATCACACCGTCATCACCAATAGTCACATCTCTGGCATCACCTCGCCGAACCCTATGCTGAAGAACTAGAAGATGAGGATCATCATACTGGCGCTCCCTGATACGGTCATAAAGAGAAGACCGAGAAACCACACAAGCTAATACCCGGCTAGGCTCTAAAATATCCAATCTCACAAATTGGCTGGCTAAGGCCTGAACATCCAAGGCTAAGGGCCTCTCGACTGCCGGAAGATATGCCAAACTCCCCAAACTCTCTGGTCGGCGACTCAAGGCATAGGCCACTACATTGGCCTTCCTCGGGTGGTACAATATAGTGTTGCAAACTCCAGTGATCAGTGTAAATCTCACAAGGAACTCCGTACAAATAATACCTCCAAATCTTCAAGGCATAAACAATAGCTGCTAGCTCAAGGTCGTGGACAGGATAGTTCTTTTCATGCACCTTCAGCTGTCTGGATGCGTAGGCAATCACCCTACGGTCCTGCATTAATATCGCTCCAAGGACAATCCTCGAGGCATCACAATAGACAGTGTAGGACCCCGAACCTGTAGGCAACACTAATACTGGGGATGGAGTCAAAGCTGTCTTGAGCTTCTGAAAGCTCTGTTCACACTCCTCGGTCCACCTGAACGGAGCATCCTTCTAGGTCAGCCTGGTCATAAATGTTGCAATGGATGAAAATCCCTCCACAAAGTGACGGTAATACCCCGCCAAACTAAGGAAACTGCGGATCTCCGTAGCTGATGACGGTCTAGGCCACCTCTGCACTGCCTCCACCTTCTTCGGATATACCTTGATCCCATCACAAGACACTATGTGGCCCAAGAATGCCACTGAATCAAGCCAGAATTCACACTTAGAAAATTTTGCATACAACCTCTTCTCCCTCAAAGTCTGAAGCACGATCCTCAGGTGCTGCTCATGATTTTCCCGAGATCGGGAATATACCAGGATATCGTCAATAAACACAATGACGAAGGAATCAAGATAAAGCTGGAATACACTGTGCATCAAATGCATAAAGGTTGTTGGGGCATTGGTCAGCCCAAATGACATGACAAGAAACTCATAGTGACTATATCTGGTCCTGAAAGCAGTCTTCGGGATATCTGGTCCTGAAAGTAGTCTTTGGAAAACACCCTGGCACCCTATAACTGATCAAATAAATCATCGATGTGAGGTAAAGGATACTTGTTCTTCACTGTAACCTTGTTCAACTACCGATAATCAATACACATGCGCATAGAACCATCCTTCTTCTTCACAAATAAGACTGAAGCACCCCAAGGTGATACACTGGGCCTGATGAAACCCTTATCAAGCAACTCCTGCAACTGTTCCTTCAACTCCTTCAACTCAGGAGGAGCCATACGGTAGGTAGGAATAGAAATGGGCTGAGTGCCTGGCAACAAATCTATGCCAAAATCAATATCTCTGTCGGGCGGCATGCCCAGAAGATCAACTGGAAACACATCTGGAAAGTCCTTCACTACTGGAACTGATTCGACTGTAGGGGTATCAATACTGACATCTCTCACATAGGCCAAATACGCATCACACCCCTTCTCAACCATTCGCTGAGCCTTAAGAAATTAAATGACCCTGCGGGGAGTATACTCTAAGGTACCTCTCCACTCTAATCTCGGCAAGCCTGGCATAGCCAGCGTCACGGTCTTAGCATGACAATCAAGAATAACATAATGAGGCGACAACCAGTCCATGCCTAAGATAACATCAAAATCTACCATACTGAGTAATAACAAATCGGCTCTGGTCTCAAAACCACTAAGAGCAATCAAACACGACTGATATACGCAATCCATAACAAGAGAATCTCCCACGAGAGTAGATACATAAATGGGGGAACTCAAAAAATCCCGAGATATCCCCAAATGTGGAGCAAAATAAGAAGACACATATGAATACATAGAGCCTGGGTCAAATAATACTGATGCATCCCTGTGACAGACAGGGACGATACCTGTGATGACTGAATCTGAAGCAACGGCCTCTGAACGAGCTGGAAAGGCATAGTACCTGACCTGACCTCCCCATCTAGGGCGACCTCGACCTCCCCGACCTCCACCTCGAGCTGGCTGAGGAGGTAGGGTGAAAGCTGGTGCTGGAAGAATGGCCGGAGGACCCGGTGGAGCACATGGAGGTTGATAAGTCTGTGGAGGTGCACCCCTCCTAGCTCTGGGGCAATCTCTAAACAGGTGACAAGTGTCACCACACTCAAAACAATCTCTCGGAGGACGCGTCAGATGAGACTGACTCGGACCTGGCCTGCTGGACTGGCCGGTGATATCACCTCTAGAAGGAGGCAATTGGATATTGGCGATGCATAATAGGGCTCCTGAGGTCTAGGAGGAGCTGGAACACCACTGGTTGCTGGAAGAGCTGAATGAACAGGGCGACTCACAAAACCCCTACCATAGCATGCTGCTGGTGCACGAGCTCCTGAATAATGACAGTCTCTCGAGACCTCTTGGCCTCTCTCCTCTCTTTCCCTGGCAAACATGCCCTCCACTCTCCTGTCAATGCTCACTACCTGCTGATAAGTGATGTCCATCTCCAATTCCCTGGCCATGCTGGTTCGAATACTGGGGTGGAGTCCCTCAATGAAGTGACGAACCCTCTCTCTGACTGTAGCAACCAGAGACGGTGCATGGCGAGCTAACTCACTAAAATGGACTGCATATTCCGACACAGTCACAGCACCCTGACGTAGCTGCTCAAACTCTGCGCACCAAGCGTCCCTGAGGCTCTGAGGAACATACTCATGCAAGAACATCTCTGAAAACTGAGTCCAAGTGAGTGAGGCTGCCTCGTCCGAACTACTCAGCTCATAGGCACGCCACCACTGATATGCCGCTCCCCTCAGCTGGAAAGCGGTGAAAGAAACCCCACTCGTCTCCACAATGCCCATAGTGCGGAGAATATGATGACACTCTTCAAGAAAACCCAGAGCAACATCTGAAGCTAGTCCGCTAAAAGTAGGTGGGTGGTACTTCTTGTACCTCTAAAGTCTGAGTTGCTCTGCCTCAAAAGCAGCTACCCTGGTCTCATGCTGAACCGGAGCCACTGGGGCCATAGGAATATACTCTGGGGCCTGATCAACCTGGACCCTCTGCTCAGGAGTGCGGGCTGCGGGAGTCTGTGCCCCTCCCCCAGCCTGAGATGTAGCGGGAGCTATCGGAAATAGTCCAGCCTGAGCCAGAGTGCTGAACATGCTCAAGAACTGAGCTAAAGTCTCATGGAGGGCTGGAGTAGCAATAGGGATCTCCGGTGCTGGCCCTCCAGCTGGGAAATCTCCCGGGATACCGTCCCGTAGTTCCGAATGAATATGCAGTACAGGGGGAACTCCCGAAATACGTCCGTAGTCCCAAAGTAAATATGTAGTGCTGGGGGATCTCCCGGAATACGTCCGTAGTCTCAAAGTAAATATGCACTGCTGGGGGATCTCCCGGAATACGTCTATAGTCCCAAAGTAAATATGCCAGACAGGGGGATCTCCCGGAATACGTCTGTAGTCCCAATTTAAATATGCAACGCAAGATGAAATGGCAGGTATGGCATCAAGTTATACAGTTTACAGTTTATACTGAACACAAATAAGGAAAATAGGGATTTAACTAAGCATGGCGCACAGAATGTCAAATAGGCAGTTAAAACACGTAAGCATGCTTTTCTAGTCTAAACTAAACAATTAAACACATTAGTACAATTTAATAAGAGAAATAATTTATGATTTAAAAAGGATAAACAAGATTTTTGCAATAACAACCTGTGTACGTAATCGTCACCTCACGTACACGGCGCCCACACACCAAATAATATCAAGATATCCTAAGGGGAAAGTCCCCAACACAAGGTTAGACAAGCCACTTACCTCGACCGCTCAAATCAACTTGATATCATGTTCTTGCCACGAGTATCTGACTCCAAATGGCCCGAATCTATTCAAATTAATTGCATAATGTAAATATAACTACAAGTAACTAATTTAACTAATTAATTCGAAGCTAAAGCGTGAAATTAGAAAAAACGCCCAAAACGTCTCCCCGGGCCCACATCTCGGAATCAGGTAAAAGTCATAAAATACGAAAGTTCATTCACTCTCGAGTCTAACCATATCAAATTTACTAAAATCCGACACCAAAATATCGTCCAAAACCCCAAAATATGGCCTAAGAACTCTTCACAATGTTTTCACCACAAGTCCGAATTTAAACGATGAATTCAAGCATAGATTAGTGGAATCTAACCATAAGGGAGTTAAGAATCATTACCCAAAAACTTCCTCCGAAAATCTCTCCAAATTTTGCCTTCTACCGAGCTCTCAATCAAATTTGTGAAATGAACTTCAAACCCTCGAATCTGCCCCTTTTCTGCCCAGTTATTCCGCATCTGCAGACCTTGGGTCGCACCTGCGACGCCGCACCTGCGGAATTTCCTTCGCAGGTGCGAAAACGACTTAAGAGGGCTGGGTCCGCTTCTGTGGAAAAAGGGCCGCACCTGCGAGTGTGCGCCTGCGGACTATTGTCCGCTTCTGCGATCTCCTCCGCGCCTACGGTCCTTTAGCGCATCTGCGGGCATCGCAGATGCGGCATTTCCCTTAGCACCTGCGATCACTGACCACACATCCCAAATCCGCTTCTGTGCTTTCCCCTCCGCACGTGCGATCACGCACCTGCGGTCTCTCCACCGCAGGTGCGAAAATGACAGATGCCTGAAGACTTCAGCAACAACACAAATCTAACTTTTCATCCGTTAAGCACTCAAAACTTACCCGAGGCCCCCGGGACCTCAACCAAACCTACCAACCAATCCTATAATACCATACGAACTTAGTCGAGCCTTCAAACCACATCGTACAACACCAAAAATATGAATTAAGTACGGATTCAAGTCTAAGAACTTAGAATTTTCCAAATTCTACAAACGACGCCGAAACACGTCAAAACTAGTCCGAATGACCTCAAATTTTACACACAGGTCACAAATGACACTATGAACCTACAACCACTTTCGGAATTCCATTCCGAACTAAATATCAAAATTTTTACTATCGGCCGAAATCGCCGAAAAACTAACTTTCGTCAATTCAAGCCTAAATCTACTACAGACCTCCAAAATACATTCCGGGATAGCTCCTAACCCCAAAATCACTCAATGGAGATAACAGAGTCGACGGAATTCTATTTCGGATCCGTGTTCATACAGTTCCAACTACGGTCCAAACTCTAAGGCTTAAACTCACAACTGGGGACTAAGTGTCCCAAAACTCCTCGAATTCCATAACCAAACACTCCGGCAAATCCCAAAAGTAGAAACAAAAGTAGATATTAGGGGATCGGGGCTCAAATTCTTAAAATAACCGGATGGGTCGTTACATGAAGACTCTATTGCGTGTAAATATGAGGATGTAAATAGTAATACAATTCCAGAGTTAGGGCTTGTTGGTCCCCATTCTAAACAATTTTCGATATTGTATTTGGATGATGACATGCAAATCGAGTCTTCTGAACCTTTGGAGGAGTCAACGGAAGAGGAACAATGTGCTTACATTCTTGGATATGTCGTGCCAGAGAGAAAAAATTACATTCATCATCTAAAGGCCAAAAGTGTAGAGTGAAAAATTTATTACTTGGCCTGCTTATCTTTGTAGCCCCACCAAAGGAGCATAGCCGTAGACTGGATTCCCTATTAGGGGTACAATTCATAAGTTCAAGATGGAGGCAAAAAGTGATTCAAGTCGTGCCGCGACTTTAAATTAGGCGCTTGTTGGGAGGCAATCCAGCTTTACTGCTTTCTTTTTTCCTTTTTATATATTATTTTTGTAGTATTTATTTTTATTTTGTAGGATTATGAGCATGGGAGAGAAGCCATTGGAAGTGTGCAAAAGCGAGTTAGTTGGTTGGAACTAGTGTAAGGTACTCGCATAAAGGACCAACCTTGAGAAAAGTCTGAGTACCTCGTGAGCTGATATTGTGTCAGCATTTGTCCACTTAGGAAATTTATTGTCCACCCTCGTTATTTTTACTTTATTTATTCAATGGGGACACTGCATATTTTAAGTGTGGGGTGGGAGAATTCCTCTAGATAATTAATAGTAGTATGTTAGTAAAAATATTAACTTCTTATTTGGATTTTAGCTTCTTATTTTTATTTTTATAGTTGTGCAGTATTATAGTAGTAGTTTTAGTAGCTTATTTTTTTTTAAATGTGAAAAATTAGAAAAATTGATTTTTTTTGAAAAATTTGGACTTTTCCCCATAATGGATCTCCTAGACAGTTTTCTTGAGGAATCAAAGTCTAACCAAAAAAATTACAAAAAAAATTTAAAAAACAGTAAAATCCAAAAACATGTCTATTATTTTTCTTTAGGCAGTAATAATCCCCGTGGTTTTTTTTGTGCCTTGGATTTTTTCCATCGGATGTAGTTTGAACCAGGTAGTATTTATTTTAGAGTAGATTAATATTTAGGGAATAAATAGAGGACGTGAAAAATATGAAAAATGGGTTGAGACTCGTGTTTACGAAAAATATGAAAATGGGTTGAGACTCGTATTTATATGATTATGAAATGAGGTGTCACATGATGACTTTTTAATTGAAAGAATTATATTCAAAAATATTTATTTGGAAGGATTTTTATTTAGAAAGTATTATATGAAAGAATTGTATTTGAAAGATATGTGTTTGAGGAAATTATATTTGAAGAGATTTATTGAAAGAATTATATTTGAAAGATAATTATTTGAGAAAATTATATTTTAAAGAGAGTTATTTGAAAAAATTATGTGTGAATGACATTTATTTGAAAAACTGGATTTAATTGGGTGTAATTATACTTATTAATTGTTGAGCGATATTAATGGTGATCTTATTGTCTTACTGTGCATATCACTGATTGTTTTATGTTGCCCTTATTGTTATCTATTTCCTATTATTTTGTATATTATATTTCATAGGCTATTAGACTAGTGAGTGTCTTGACTGTACCCCGTCTCTACTCCATTGAGTTTAGTCTTGGTACTTACTAGGTACTGACCGTGGTGTACTCATACTATACTTCTGCATATTTTTGTGCAGAGCCAGGTATTAGAGATATCGGACTTGAGCAGAGTTAAAGCGGGAATGTAAGGATTCAAGGTAGAGCTGCTTGGTCGTCGCAGTCCCTTGGAATCTTTTCATTTCATTGTACTGTTAATTTTTAATCAAATAGTATTGTATATTCGGTCCTCGTGATCATTCCATGTATTCAGTTAGAGTTCGTGACTCAGTACTACCAGTCTTGGGAGGTTGTATATTCATATTTGTTCCGCTGTTAGTTTTGATTACTTATTTAATTAAAAAAAAGGCTTCAAAATGTAATTGAAATCGGCTTACCTAGTCTTAGAGACTAGGTGCCATCACGACGTCTGTGGTGGAATTTTGGGTCGTGACAGTATGGTCTTGTCGGCCTATGTTTTGAGTGTACAAATGATCATGTCGGCCTTATAGGCGGGTATGTTACATGTATAAGTTTGTATTCCATGTTGGGCCGTCCTATGTCAAGTATCCTCTTATGTTTTATTCTGGTTATATCATCCCCGCCCTTCTGGTCCATTTACCTATGATGGTATGATAAGAAAGATAGGTTACGTTGGTGCTCGATTAGGTAAGGCACAGGGTACCCGTCGCGGCCCATCGGTTTGGGTCATGACATTTGCTGACCCAAAGCTAAACGTCATATTTCATCTGCTAATGCTCTAACTAAAATAAAGTCCTTGATGGAGAGAGTCTATGACACCATAAAGCATAATAGACTAATTAGTTCCAAAAATAAAACTCCTTGAAGAAGGAGTGGAGCAAATGATCAAGATGGTCATAATAAGGAGGCAAATGCTCTAGAAGAGCACCACGACATAACACTCTATAAGACCTCATGGAAAAGGCTCAGATACCTGAAAATAATGAGATAAATAGATCTCAATAAGTTATGTCTTTAGTGGGTAACAATGGAACCGATATAAAATGATCGTCAACGATATTTTTGATAATGTAGTGCTTCATATTATTAATATTGATGAGGATCCTGAGCTCAAATCTGTCATGGAATTTGGACAGATAAATGATTGACCAAATGAAAAATGTGTAATGAAAATTGGCTTCACCTGAAAAATGTGAAGTTAGACGGATAGTCCCAGCACCTGAAAGTATAAAGCCAGTGAAGGTATAAATGTGTTCTTGTGCGAAAAATTAAATAAAAAATCAAGTCGATAGATATAAAGACGTCTTGTGGCTCAAGAAGATTTGTATATATTTTGGCAATGATTATATGGAGACATGTTCTCCTATGGTGGACGCAGTCATTTCAGGTTTTGGTCTGACAATATTTTGATATGCGTATAATAAAAATTCTTGAAGGATTTAAATTGTTCTGAAGCATATTAAAGTTCCCAAGAAATTTATTAAATAATGCTTCAGCGGATCCTTATGTGGATTAGAGCAATCATGGCGTACATGATTTATTTTTGTGTTTAGTGCAATTGGTGCACTAATATATCTTGCTAGAACTATGAGTATAACAATATGCAAGCGAGATATAGTTTTACGTCTATGTGAAGATATTGGAATACGATTAGTATTATATTGCAAAGAAAATCTTTGATGTAGATTTGTTTATTCTAACAAATATTGTCAAGGTTTTGTTAGTTATACAAATGCAGGGCATAGTTTGTTGTTCACATAATCTATTTATCTGTGAGGGTACTACCATATAATAATAACAAGATTCCAATTACATTGAAGACGATATTGTATGCATAGCTCAATTGAAAGAAGGACTATCGAAGGAGACAAAATAAAGTACATTTTACCAAAGTTCTTTTCAAACATGATCTTCGACAAATTGGTGATATAGATCTTCAACAAATTAATTTGATTGGTAATTTGGTGGATCTGTTCAATGAATCATTACCAAGCTCAATATTTGAGAAGCTGGTATACGGGATTGGAATGCATTATTTCTGAAAAGAAAGTGATGTTTTCATCAGGGGGAGTAAGACACGCGCTGCACTCTTTTTTCCTTAGATGAGATTTTATCCCACTAGGTTTTCCTAGCAAGGTTTTTAACGAGGCAGCAAACAATACGTATTACAAGATATGTGTACTCTTTTTCCTTCAATAATTTTTTTTCCCACAGGATTTTTTCTTAGTAAGGTTTTAATAAGGCATATTATCTATGGACATCCAAGGAGGTATGTTATAAATAATTATCTAATGGTGGATGTCCATAACTCATAACTCTCCATTATCTCCATAACTCCCACTACTCCAATACTTATGGAGTTATGGTTGTAACTCCCATACCTCCATAGCCTCCCCATGATCTTCCTCCATGATCTGTTCAAATGTTTAATGTCATGTTTATGACATTCTTTTGTATACCTCTATGTAGTACTATAAATATAGGATGAGAAGTAATATTGTATACACTTGAATGCATATAAGAAATAAGAATCTCTCCTCTCTAAATCTCGTAGCTTATTTTTCTTATTCTATATTGTTACTTTGAGCTTAGTTTCTTACGCTTCATCCATTTTTCATTTGAATCTTATTTCTTACTTTTTTTTAAAACAATTTGACCTCCTTTTTATATGTACTGCTTTGTGATTAGCAGCACCTTATCGTTTGTGGTTTTACACTTCTAAATTCTCCCTTTTGTGCAACCATTTTTTCTATTTGTAACCTATCGTTTGTAAAATCGTAAAACGATTTACTTGTTAAAGACTAACATAACCACAATACTACCATATAAGATTTCAGATTATCTTTTCCTTTCATATTTTCTTTTCACCTTTTATCTTTGGATATGCTTAAGATAGACAAATGAATTAAGTTGATGATTGGTTTGGGCCTGATTTATGCATGTATTTGACCAAAAAAGCATCTCTTTTCTGTAAGATTCGTTGGGTCTTGTTTTATTTTAGCAATCAATGGGCTGAAACCTGAAAGAGCTGATGGAAGTCGTCACCTCTTATTAGGGTTATCTTGTAAAGCTGGAACAAATTAGAAAAATACAAGTTTGCTTCAGAAATTATGATCGAGTTTCTCTTAGATTAAGAGTTGTGCAACTTAGAATTTGAGTCATATTTATAATTAGTTTGATTGATTCTCTCTCCTTCTCCTTATTTATCAACTTTTCTAGTCCAAAACCGCTCCTTCAAACACCATAACTCTTAAACAACATTCTAAAGCATAAAACTTTTCACCGTTTCAAGTTCATAACATGTTTCAAGTCATAGTCAAGACGTGTCAAGGATTTTGAGGTACTATATAAGAAGAAAACAATTAAATAGTCGTCCACCTAACTGTTTAAACTAAAAATAGTGGACTTATATATAATATATGTATAATTTATGTGTGATATGTATATAACTATATATATATACCTGCTAGAAAAAATAAACAGTGAATCTAACTTGCTAATCGTGTAAAATTCCCTAGAAAAAATACTGTTACTGACGTTAGGACAATTAATCCCATAGAATCATAGTAGCCTCACCACATCAAATCCCACAAACCATAATGCCATTCCATCTATTCTCGACTTTAATTAATTTTCTCTCCACATAGTAACTCTTCAATCCATATATGAAAACCAATTCAAGTAATAAGACTAGGGCTTCAGAATAGCTCCCTCTTTTCTTTTTCAATTCCTTTTTTTCGTTTTACATGGTTTTTCGAACTCTCCACCGAATATAAAAGAGGGTCACAATGCAAATACCTCAACAAATTAAACTCACGCATGACACTCCTCAGGCCCAGGACAATCTCCCCAATATACATGTTAATGTTGTTAACTAGGTTTTTTTGTCCTTTGCTGGTTCCTCTCAATAAAAATTTTCATATGTTGCACTAAGTTACTTAGAGATATATGCCAGTATATATTATCACCGATATTAAAAAGAAAGCTGGCCTTGTGTGACTAACTCAAGGCATTTCTCCAATGGTCTTCTCAAGCTTTATAGGAAGTATTTAGGTTGTGGATTTATACCAATAGCTAATATCCTCTCAAATTGATTACTTATGTAAGTGTAACTAGCATGGGGTATTTTTAATTTATTTTTTTAAATTTAATCCAACCACCCAGGCTTTTATCTCCTGTGGTGTTGGGGGGTTTGACATTGACCCCTACCTTGTATATATAGTAGAAAACTAGTACAAGGAGGAGGACATAAACCTTATTACCTCAAGAGCAAAAGAATGGTGGGGATCCATCCATTCAAAAAGGTCATAGGAGCAAGACAAAGTATAGACAAAATACAAGAGATTTACAACCTGCTCCTACAGATTCTTATCTTAACTAACAAAGAAGTTGGCATTATCATACCTAGTTCTAATACTAGGAAGTTGACACTTATCCGTAAAGAAAGGACCTTTGGCACTTTTGGAAGCTCCTGGTAAGTGTAGAAGGAGTTATTTCCAGACGAAGAAGCAAGTTTAGCTAGACAATCAGCAACTTGATTGGCCTCTCCGAAGCAGTGTGTAATTAAGACATTATTCTGGTCCAAATCCTGCACTATATCAGCAACCACCCCTTTCATTTTGCAATGGTTGGTGGACCTATCAATAAGCATGTTAGTTACAAGCTGTGAGTCTTAACTCCAAAATCATATCAGTGTAGCCATGTTGAACACACCATTGTACACCAAATTTGGCAGCCAAAGCTTCACACATATTGTTACTATGGCATTTAAAAGAACATGAAAATGCCATAATGAGGTCCCCTTCCCAATTTCTAATAATCCCACCTTTTCCAACCTTTCCATTATCCAACAAGTAACTACCATCTGTGTTAATTTTGATCCATCCATCCTTTAGTTTTTGCCAATAAACTAGGGTGTGTCTTGGAACAGGTTTCAACCTCTCCACCATAACACAAATGTCCATCCATTGATAATTCTAGTTGCAACTATTGAAGGACATATTCATTGCCCTTTGGATAGTCCATTCGATTTGTTGCTTCATTTTGTGCAAGTTAAACTTTCTTTGCTCACCATATTCGCAGCACAGTGCTCCTTCCATAATTCCCAGCATATAACAATTGGAGTAACCTGCAACAACAGTTTATGAGCCTTATTTTAAGGCTCTACTATCCACCAGTTGTTCAGAACACCTCTAATATGCATCAACTGGTGTCTTATACCTAATGGTGCACCAAAATGTTTCCAGATACTAATTGCAATCTGACTTTCCACAAATACACGATGAATATTCTCACCTTGAGGGACACTGCAACAACTACATTTATATACCAACTGGTTTCCAAATCTTGAAATAACGTCATCCATAGGCAATTTTCCCAAGACAAGTCTCCATGCAAGAAAAGATATTTTAAAAGGAATGTCAGAGAACCAAACCTTGCTGTTGAAATAATTTCTGTGAGCTACATTTCTAATAGCACTCCAAGCTGATTTGTTAGAGAAATCACCATTGTCTTTGAGGGTCCATATCAGGTAATCAGTGTTATCCTGATCACTAATCTCTATAGTTGCAATATGTTAAACTAATTGGATATTGAGGAGATGATTGAGCTTTCCCTGATCCCAGGTTCTATTGTTAAAGAAGTCTTAGACCTTGAGTTTTCTAGGCTTATACCCAACCTGACAGAGGTTAGCCAAAGCTCCCTTGTCTGTCCAATTATCCCACCAGAAATTACATTATCCATTATGAATTTTCCACACCATATAGGGTTCAATTTTGACTTTAACTTGCATCATCTGCTTCCAGATATGAGAGTTTGAGGAAGCAAGCTTCTTAGCTACAGAGTGCTTTCTGCTACAATATTTGGAGTTAAGGAACTGAGACCACAAGGATGTTACAGTCCTAAATCTCCACCACCTTTTCATAGCAAGTGTACAACTGATTTCTTCCATCCTTCTAATGCCAATACCCCTTTCCTTCTTAGGCAGACATAACTTTCTCCAAGAACTCCAGTGATATTTCCTCGTCCCCTGAATCACCCCAAAAGAAGTTGGCAAAATATTTTTCCAACAAAGTGAGAGTTTCTTTAGGAGGACTCATAGCAAACAATGTGTAGATGTGCATAGATTGCAGAACATATTTGATGAGAACCATCCTGCGTCCAACTGACAAAATTTTGCCTTGCCATCCACTAAGTCTCTTATCCACCTTATCCACCATAGCATCAAAATAGATAATCTTTTTCCTACCAATATAAATGGGGCATCCAAGATAATTAAAAGGAAAATTTTTGTCCATAAAGCCAGTAGCATTCCTCATTCTATTAATCCTGCTAGGAGAGGCTCTTGGGACAGTGATAAAGAAACTCTTATTTCTATTAACCAATTGGCCTGAGGCATTTTCATAATTGCTAATTTGCTTCATAATAAATTTGACAGATTTGTTATTTCCTCCGGTGAAGATCATGAGGTCATCTGCATATGCCAAGTGATTGATTTTTGGAACCCTGGAGTTCATAGAAAAAGGGGTGAAGTTCTAATCGTGAAACAACCGGTTAAGAAGTCTGGATAAAACCTCTGCTCCAAAGATAAATAAAGAAGGAGATAGAGGATCTCCTTGTTTTAAACCTTGATAACTTGAGAAAAAACCCTTTCTATTGCCATTGATTACTATAGAATACCATACCCCAGATATTACTATGTGAATAAGAGCTATCCACCGCTGGGAAAAGCCAAATATCTCCAGCACCTTGTCAATAAAAATCCATGATATTCTATCATAGGCTTTTGACATATCAAGCTTAATGATCATACTTCCCCCTTGTTATCCTTAATAATTTCCTGAGTAATCTCCTGAGCAAGCATTACATTTTCTGTAATTAATCTACTAGTGATGAATCCACTCTAATTATCTGATATGAGTTTGGGAAGCAAAGGATTCAACCTTCTAGCAAGAATCTTGGTAACAAACAATCTTTCTAGAAAAGTTAGACAGACTGATAGACCTCATGTCTGAGAAGGAACTAGGTGAATCAATCTTTGGAATCAAGACTAGACATGTGTGAGAGAAGTATTTTGTAAGGTTGGAACCTCTGAAAGATGCTAGAACAAACTCTATTATGTCATCCTTGATGATATCCCAATTGTTATGGATTTTAGAAAAAATATGCAAGCAGCAAGAATGTTGAAAATAGAATTGAAAAACTGTCTCTAAAATTTTATTAATCATAGGGCTTTAAATAGCCAAATAAATAAAGTAGTAGACTCCTCTAACTAAATTACTAAACTTTTACTATAATTAAAATTCTGAATCTTCTAGCAGACTCCTCCTAAAACTAAACAACTAATTATTCTAGAAAACAGTAGCAGTAACAGATGCAAAATCCAACACTCTTTCTTGCTTCTGTTGCTGCAGTCTAAAGAAGGTCATCCTCAATTCCTTCTTCTGCTATTAGTGTTTGTGCATGAGCATCTTTGAACTTGCACACTTTTGTAACATGACCTTTTTGTTTGCCATTTTCACATAATGCATCAGGTCACCACCAACAAAAATTTTCTAAGTGTATTTTCTTTTTGCAATATTTGCAATAAGGATAATCGACTTTTTCTTTTTGGTGTTTCGCATAAAAAAATACTCTCAGTAACTTTGTCTTGTCTGAAGGCCCTTCTTTGCTCTTGTATTTGAAGAGCACTTATTAATTCTACAACAGAGATGGTAGAGAGATCTTTAGACTCTTCCAGAGAGAAAATTTTGGATTCAAATCTCTCGGGAATTGTCACAAGAATTTTTTAAACTATCATGTCATCTTTGAAATCCTCGCCAAGTAACCTGATTTTATTGACAATTTAAGAAATTCGGTCAGAATACTTAGCGATGGTCTCATCATCTTGCATTCTAAGAGATTCAAAATCTC
This sequence comes from Nicotiana tabacum, assembly GCF_000715075.1. NCBI lineage: Eukaryota > Viridiplantae > Streptophyta > Magnoliopsida > Solanales > Solanaceae > Nicotiana > Nicotiana tabacum. The sequence continues at coordinate 43,271,574 of NC_134101.1, forward strand.
TTTTCAAATTTAAAATTTGATTTTGTCTGCCTCGTTCACTTCCTTGATACTCTTGTTTGAGTGTTTTCCAAGCTTCTTTTGCTGTCTCATATGCAATGATTTTATAGAAGATTGAATCTGCAACTAAATTTTGAATTATAGTTTTGGCTTTGTATTTTTTGGTTTTCTCATCTAAATGAACTTTGATTTGGGCAAGGGTAGAATTTGCAGGAAGTGGTTGTATAAGTTTGTCTTCCATTACAACTTCTCATAGATCATAAGCTTTAAGATAAGATTTCATCTTCACTGACCAAATTTGATAGTTTTCACCAGTGAAAGTTTGCGGGGTATTCAAAGAAAGACCGTTGCTTGCCATTGTTAAAATTTTGGTTAAAAATCGGTATGGGTAAAAATACGTATGGTTTAAAAGTGGTTGAAATTGGTTATTTTTCAGTGAATTCAATGATTCGTCAAGATCAATGGAGGCTCTGATACCACTGTTATGGATTTTAGAAAAAATATGCAAGCAGCAAGAAGGTTGAAAATAGGATTGAAAAATTATCTCTAAAATTTTATTAATCATAGGGATTTAAATAGCCAAATAAATAAAGTAGTAGACTCCTCCTACAACTAAATTACTAAACTCTTACTATAATTAAAATTCTGAATCTTCTAGCAGACTCCTCTTAAAACTAAACAACTAATTATCCTAGAAAACAGTAGCAGTAGTAACAGATGCAAAATCCAACACCAACAACTTTGATAAAATCTTTCATTAAAACCATCTGTCCCTGCTAAACTGTAGGAGCTCACTGTGAAAACAGCCCCCTTGATCTCCTCCTCATAAGGCATTGCAGTTAAAATGTCGTTGTCCTTATCATTGATACGATGTGGTATGCAATCCAGAATACTATCATCTATATGAATCAATTTTAGGTTGAATAGCTTCCGCTTTCTCCTTCTATCTTTGATGATGGCATAAAAATACTTACTATTACAGTCACCCTCCTCAAACCCTCCTCAAGAGCATGCATTTCTGCCTCCCAGTTAGCAACATGTTCATTAATGTCTTTGACGAATTCTCTAGACCATTCGCTTAGCCTTCTGGTAAGCAATTTCAATTTGGACTGTAGTCTCCACATAGGATTTCCACTAATTTGTATCTGCCATACTTCCTTACCCACATCTTGAAAACCAGGTTGTTCCACCCAAAAATTAACTTGAAATGTTTGATAAAATTCTGCTGATCATTATGAAAACTAACCAAAAGAGGCCTATGATCAGAGCCAATTCTAGGGAGATGCTTAACTGTGTTGTTCTGAAAAATGTGATCCCAATCATTATTCACAAAGACTCTGTCCAGTCTTTTCCAGATTCTTTTCCCAGGTATTTTATTATTGCACCACGTATATATGGATCCAATATAGCCAATATCAATCATACCACAGTTATTCAAGCAGTTGATGAAATCTAAACTCTTGTAAGCCCTGTGAGGCTTACCTCCCACTTTCTCATTTGAATCCCAAATGACATTAAAGTCACCCCCAATGCACCTAGGGCCATCAATCACCATATTGAGGTTATCAATAGCATCCCATAGGTCCTTTCTCTCAACTGTTGTGCATTTGGCATAAACAGTTTTGATCCAAATGTTTTTATTCCCAGTACCATTAGCCACTTTGATGGTGATCTGTTGATCATCAGTATCTCGAACTGAAATAGGCCAGTTGTGAGAGCAAAATAACCAAATTTTTCCATTTGGTACATCAATTTTCCTCTTATCTACAAATGGTTCCATGATGGCAACCATGGGACTTTGATTGATAATTTTGTAAAATTAAGTTGGAGTACAACTCTCTCTCTTTTTGTCGTCCAAGTGAAATACAATTACTTCCTTTTTCCAAAATATAATCCACATAAAATAAGGAGTGTTGATTTCAATTGTGGATGTTTGAAATTTGTTGTCTCTAACTTATCAAAAAGAAGTATACCTCGGTTGTCTTTTCCCTACTATTTGATACTAGCTTTAGTGTACGTGCGTTGCACGTGTGCTTAACGTCAATCAATAAAATATGAGTATACGAGGAACATGTAAATCAAGTTATCAAATGCTAAGTTTTAAAATGTGACATTAAGTTAATATTTTAAAATAAGTAACTTTGTACCTAGAAAAGTATAGGGAGTTGCCATTTATTTAAATGAATACAAAAAGAAAGAAAATTAATTAATGGCAACTCACTTAGAAAGTATTTTGTCTTCTAATATTTTATCTTTATTGTTTTTAACGTTTGCATGGTTAACAGTTTGACTATTACTGCTAAATTATAATCGATTTTATTATAAAATTTGAAAAGAATGCAAATTAGTTAAATCAAAGACTTTTTGGTTAATTAGGACTGTTCTTAACGCTAAAGAGAATTTTTTTTTTGTTGATTGAAATATTAATATTAGCTCATCCAAAGTTTAAAATATAAAACTGTAATTATAATTTTTATCCAATAAGAATTCTACATTCAGTGTAATAAAAAATCGCTATGACATTACTTTTGGACTTTTATGTTAGTACAATCATTAGTGTTTGAATATCACCAACACTTCTCTTTCTTTTATTTTCTTAAAATTAAAATATTTTCTTATTTAAGCTCGGTACTTCAATTTAAAAAAAATTAGAATTGATTGAGATTACTATGTTTGTGATTGCTAGATATTTATTCTTACTCCCAAGTATATTTAATAACAAAAGTTTAGTGGATATATATTAAAATTCTAATTATGAGAAAAATAATTCAATGACCATTTTATTATTTAAAAGAAATACTCGTAAATCTTTAAAAAGTACTCCTAAAATTTGGGGGGGGGGGAGGAGGAGGAGGAAATAAGGACACATACACAAAGAAAAGGAAAATAAGGACTACTAAACCTAAATTTTTATAACAAAAAAATACCGGTAAACCCAATATAAAAAAATACTCGTGAAATGATTGGAATTCAATACCTTAAATCTAAATAGAGTTTATATATGAAGGACTCCAATTAAATAACATGATTTTTTAGATCAAAGTCCTAAGAGTTAGAAAAATAATTAAGTGATTATTCCTAAATATTAGGAAAATAATTAAATGGTATTTCCTACAATTTAGAAAAATAACTTAAACTATTATTTTATCCAACGTGAAAGTTAGTATTAAAGGGTAAAAATAAGAACCATTGCGCGTGAACACTATCTAGATGAGTATAAACTATTAAAATATTACATAAATATTCTATTAAAAATTATGTTTGAGTGATAAAATAAATGTTGTAGAAACATATAAGTTCTTAACAATAGTAATTGTTGAACCTATCTAGTTAACACAATAAGCAAAGAAACTATACCCCATATAAGCCCTCAATCACGTCAGTCAATATATTCAACTTAAAATTTTTATAATATGATTACATTAATTTCATAAGTTATCATCCTTCGTTTTTAGTTTTAGCAAGAACACATTAATCCTTGAGCATTTAAGTTATTATGTAAAATTTATTTGAAAAGTTATATATTCTTAAGTTGATTATAAAAAAGACAAATAATTTAACTAACTGACAAAATATGCCTTTTTTCTCGCAAATATAAATTATGCTATATACTTTAATTAATAAGAAAAAATATAGTAATTGTTTTCAACAAATTAGTAAAGAACCTAGCGTCCGTGATTGTAATAAAATTATATGCAATTCATGGGTTCCAAAAAGACTATGCTAATACTATTCTAGAAGCAGTAAAAATATAAAATACATGTTAAAATTAAATTAAGGTTTAGTTCTACAAGTTAGACAATATTTTAAACGTGGATTTACTTATTGAAGGAAAAAATTAGTTTTTCAAAAGGTATAAAAGTTGGTATATAGATCAATTTTCACTATGTGACAATTAACTCTATATAACTCTCTCTATAAAATTTTAGGTTATTAGGTATTTTAAATACTTATATTTATTGTTATGTTAATTTTCTTGAACATGAACAATTACTTTTTATCCTTTGAGAATATTTATTTTTAAATTCAAAACATGACAACTAACCAAAATGTCAGTTTTCAAAATAATTCTTCCAACTAACACTAACTAATATTTTCAAAGCCAAAACCTTCGTTGTTTTCGATAAATACAATATTTGGCTTGTTATTTTATTTTAAGCTTCATAATTTATAAGAATGTTTTGGTTCGTTTGTATCTAGAGAAAGAAACATACTCATAATTACAAAGTTAATTTTGTACAAACGTTCTTTGAGTGGAATTAGGATTATTTAATCTATATGGAAGAATTATACTTATTTTATTCGATACAAACAAGGAAAGAATTTACATAAATAAAAGCTTTCTTGATTTAAATTCTTAAATATTAGGACTTTCCTAAATAGTTCAAATAAGAAAATATTTTATAACTATAACTAGTAAATTTGTCCGCGCTTCGCGCTGTCATAAATGATCCAAATAATCTTTTGCTAATGTCTAAATATTAGAAATACATATAAGTCATCAAATCTAAATTAGATATAAGTTTTAATTGATTTTAGCATTATCATATAATTTTATATAATTGTGATTGGGGTTTATTATCATTCGGAGATAATTGATCCTTATTTTAATAATATATATATAGGTGAAACTATACCCTTTTTCGTCTTTTACCTTTTCATCTTCTTCTTCCATCGTTTTTTCATTTTTTACTTCCTTACACATTTCAAACTCAAATATATATAATTACAGGAAGTAGTCCAAAAAAGTTCGCTACTGATATTGTCTAGTCTCAGCATATCCAATCTCACATGAGTACATGAAAATTTTGGATTGTAGCTCGCTGATAATATCTTATACGTTACCTAAATATCATTCTTTTGTGCTCGAAAATATACAACGTTAATGTTGTAAAAGAATGCAAAAAAGAAGAAGGATAACAATTATACAATTCATATTGAGAAAATAAGGAAAATAATTCAAACGAAGCAAGTAGAATTCCACCATGAAATCGAAATGTCACAAAAAATATTTTCTTTTTTCTAATGAAGAGATATTAAAAGCTAAAGTATATTATTAGTGCAAAGGAGAACCATTCGAGCTATAATAGAGTCTGAATGGTACGTCCATATTGAGAGCAGATACTAAAGTTCGGGGGAGACATAAGATGTATGTTGGCCTTCAGAAGGAGCTAAGAGCATGCCATACTTTGCAGGGAGTTTGCTACACCATTTGTCTCGCGATAGACATGGTCAATGTTTACGTTTCTGTAATGATTCGACCGGTCGTTTTGAGTATTACAACCCCGTTCCCCCATTTACTGTTCAATTTAAGCTTTACAGTTGTTATGTGACTCGCTGGGGTAATTGGTTCGGGTCCGGTGAGGTTTTGGAATGAATGGAAACACTTAGTTCTAAGATTTAATGCTTAAGTTAAAATAGTGATCGGATGTCGACTTATGTGTAAACGACCCCGGAATAGAGTTTTGATGATTTCAATAGCTTTGTATGATGATTTTGGACTAAGAAACGTATCCAGAAAATTATTTGGAAGTCCGTAGTTAAATTAGGCTTGAAATGGCTAAAATAGAAATTTAAGTTTGGGAGTTTGACCGGGGAGTTGACTTTTTGATATCGGAGTCGGAATCCAGTTCGGAAATTTTTCATAGCTCCGTTATATCATTTATGACTTGTGTGCAAAATTTGAGGTCAATCGGAATTGAATTGATAGGTTTCGGCATCGAATATAGAAGTTGGAATTCGTTAGTTTTTGCTAAGCTTGAATTGGGGTGTGATTTGTGATTTTTGCGTTATTTAATGTGATTTGAGATTTCGACTAAGTTCGTATGATGTTTTAGGACTTGTTGGTGTATTTGGTTGAGGTCCTGGGGGCCTCGGGTGAGTTTCAGATGGTTCACGAATCGAAATTTTGACTTAAACAGCTGCTAGAATTTTCTGATGCCTGTATCCGATTTCCTTCATCGCGTTCGCGAGGGGAGTCTCGCACCATATAATGTCAATATCATAAGTCATCCTTATTACACCATATCAATTCACCCTTATTTCACCTGTTGCGGCGTGCAACCCGATCCCACCGTAAAATATCAATATCATAACAATAAACATAATATGTTGCGGCGCGCAACACGATCCCACCATGTAATATCAATATCATAATTCACCTTTATTTCACCATAACAATTCACCCTTATTTCACATGTTGGGAAGTGCAACCCGATCCCACCGTACAATGACAATATCACAATATGCATATCCTCCCTTATTCCACCACCTCCCTTATTTCACCTATTGCGGCATGTAACCCGATCTCCCGTACAATAATTTAAATCAACAACAATAATTCAATAATCGCAAAGAGAAAAATTGGAATGGCCCATTTTGTGCTTCGCGTTGGCGACCGGGGGCACGCGTTAGCGAAGGGTCGAGGGGAAAAGCTTCGCGTTCGCGAAGGGCCGAGGGGTAAGGCGGTCGAGGCCTCGCATTCGCGAAAGGGAAAGACGGCCTGGGAAAAATTGGTCTTCGCGTTCACGAGACCAGGCTCGTATTCACGAAGGAGGAAATCCGGGCAGCACAAAAATGTGCTTCGCGAACACGAGGGACGTGTCGCGTTTGCGAAAAAGAAAGGCCTGGGCAGAATGTTTAAGATTTGAAATTTTTCATTTTTGACGAATTGGAGCTCGGGAAGAGGCAATTTTCGAGAGATTTTCAAGGAAAACAACGGGGTAAGTGTTCTTAACTCAGTATTGGTCAAATTACCCGAATCCATGATTGTTTTTAACATTTAATCGGTGAATTAAGTTGGAAAATTTAGAAAACGCTCTTGGTTTAATTTGAAGATTTGAGGGTCGAGTTGATGTCAGAATTTGGTAAAATTTATATGGTTGGACTCATTGTTGAATGGGCTTTCTTATTTTATAACTTTTATCGGGTTCCGAGATGTAGGCCCCGTGGACGATTTTTGGGTGCAATTTCTGGTTTTTGTTGGATAATTAGTATTTTCATATGGAATTAATTCTTATAGTTTGTATTGACTGAATCGAATTATTTGTGGCTAGATTCGAGATATTTGGAGGCCGATTTGCGAGGCAAAGGCATTGCAGAATAACGAATTTCACGGTTTGAGGTAAGTAACAGTTCTAAATTTGCTCCTGAGGGTATGAAACCCCGGATTATGTATTATATGATTGGTTTTGAGGTTACGCACATGCTAGGTGATGGGCGTGTAGGCGTGCACCGTAGAAATTATGACTTGGTAAATTTCATGAAACTGTGTAGTTGAATAATCTGTTGAAATCCGTATATTTTTCACGTATTAGAGAAATCAAACTATAAATCATGTTTAAACCATGTGTTGACACTGTAGGGACCCACAAAGGTCATGTACATGTTGAATTATCTGCTAAACTATTATTTCATACTCAGTCACGATTTTTACTCGTATATTACATCTTAGTCTCTCTTATTCATTATTGATGCACCATATCATTGTTGTTGGGCTGCTTATCATGATTTCTAAGAGCCCGAGAAACTGGAGAGGTTGATGACTGAGTGAGGTCGAGGGCCTAATTATGAGGATATTTATGGGATCGGGTTGCACGCCGCAACATGTTTCATTAATTTATGCCATGATTGGCTTGTTATAGCGCTTGGGCTGAAGAAGCCCCTCCGGAGTCTGTACACACCCCCAGTGAGCGCAGGTTCCTACTGAGTGCGAGTGCCGAGTGGTGAGTGATTGAGAGGAATGAGTGACTGTGAGGAAAGAGTGGCTATGAGGTTAGAGTGAATGGGAGAACTAAGTGACTGTTACTCGGAGAGGATGCATTGATTTCATTATTGCTGTATTTCAACTGTCATATATCACTTTTTTGGAAATTTTTGAAAGACATTATTTTCTGTTTCAGTCGAAGTTGATATGAAATTACTTTGAAATTTTAAATGTTGAACTTGAGAGCATGCCTACCCTTTTTATGTTGAAAATTATCGTATTTGGACTTAACTGTGAAGCTCGTCACTACTTTCAGTTCTTATTTATTATTGTTACTTACTGAGTTGGTTGTACTCATACTACACCCTGCACTTTGTGTGCAGATCCAGGTGATCCCGGACGCAGTGGGTGTTGATTCCTTCGCACAGTAGATTTTTCGGAGATTCCGAGGTCGCTACCGTGTTTTCACAGACCTTGTCTCTCCTTCCCTATCTTCTTGTTTACTGTATTTGGTTTCAGACTATTATAGACCGTGTTTTCCAGACTTGTGATGTATAGATACTCATGTACTCAGTAACACCAGATTTTGGGAGTGTACTTATATCCAGTATTTGTTGGATTTTCTCTAAAAATTAAATATTATGTTTTCCGTATTTAAAAAAAATTGTGGGTTATTGATGTTGTCGGCTTGCCTAGTATTGATATTGGCATAATCATGACAGATTAGATTTCGGATCGTGACAGTTCCTAGTTGGCAGAATAAGGTCTTGCAATTAAAAATCATGTATCACCAAATAGAATTGGTGAATGTGATTGGGAGACGGGTGCCAAGTCACCTCTTTTAGGACTACTACGTATGAGCATAAAATTTGCAAGATAATTTAGGATTATAATTTTTCATATACTTCAAAGGAAACATAAAATTAGAAGAAGACAACAAGTGGAAAATTTAATTCCAAGATTTGCAAAAGCCATAAAAAAGACGGAATCAATTACCTTACATTTCTTGCTCCTCCTCTTTCGTTTTTTCTCTTTCCTTATTTTCTTTTTATTCTTTTTTTTCCTCCTTATTTCCTTTTCCTTTCTTTCTTTGTACAAAATTTTGTTACCTTACATTTCTTTTCTTTTCTTTTCTTCTCCTCCCATCAATACCATTTAATCAATAGATGAATCCCCCTATTTCTCTTCCTAATTTTATGTAAGATTCTAAAATCATCTTCTTTCTCTCGTTTTAAAAATATCATGCCATTTTGAAATGTCCACCACTCCTTTTCTATAAATTTAATAAAGAGACTACAGTCTTTGTTAATTTTTTCACGGAAGTAACAGTATGTGTCATCAAAAGGATCAAGAACTCTACTAATACATCAATAAGAAAGTCTAAAAGAAAAATCAAGCACCTGTTTTTCCAAACTCATTTTTGTCAAACCGTGCTCTCTATGTTCCGTCTGCGAAAGCTCCAATACTTTTCCATGCTTACAGGCTAGGGAAGCTTCTTGTTCTCTAGAAATATGTTTGAGTTCCTCTCCTGTTGGCCATTAATGGATGTAGAAAGAACTGTATTTCTATTACTATTGATCATCACGATCTCTCCTCTTTTGTTGGACGATTGAACTTTAACTCCCAAACCGTAGAACAATGGTTTCTCTTGCATGTTCAATATTCTGAATTTTTCTTTGTTGGATTGGATGTATGTGTTATCTTAGTTTGTACTGAGTTATATGAAGAGGAAAATGGTAAAAGATTGATTGTGAAGAGAAAAAGTAGCGAAAGATTGATTGTACTTTAATTGCCATTGTTGTAACTTCCCACTACTTAACAGGCATTATTTCAGATTGCACCGTTACTTTAATTTATTAATTTATTAATTACTGAAACGGTTCCACTCTTTTAGAAAGTGGAGGATTTTAAAAGCATAAATGGGAAAAAATAAAGGGAAAAAGCAAAAAATCTGGAAAAAAGATAAATAGCAATTCTCATCTACCAAACGTGCCACATGCTCTACTATTCCCTCAATTATATATATATATATTAGTTTATTTCAAAGTCCTAAATATTAGGAAAATAAAAAGACCTAACTATTAGGAAATAATTAAATTACTATTTTGTCTAGTGTGAAATCTATCTTTAAAGGGCAAAAAAGACGAACGATATTTCGCTAAGGGCTTTCGTGCTTTTAATATAGTATAGATATAGATATAGATAATGCAACAATGGAGTTGCACTAAATCTTAATCTTCGTCGTTGTCACGGCTTGCTTGGTTAACTTTGTTATCACGGTTTCACTAATGTAGCCTTACTTAGAGCCTGTTTGGTCTAAGCCGGAGGCCAAAAGTACTTTTATTCCCCAAAATAATTACTTTTTAAAAAATTTGAGTTCTTTGGCCAATACAGAGAAAACTTTTGGCCAGCAGAAGAAGCAGAAAATTCTAGCTTCTTCCAAGATGCAGAAGCAGAAGTAGAAAATTAATTTATTCATGACAAAACTATCCTCACCATAAATTTATATTTTTCAAATTATCCCTTACTAATTTAAGTTTTTTCTTTTTATTTTTGTTTCTAGTTTTTACCATTCTATTAAAATTAACGATATTATATATATGAATCATATTGTAACTTTCCAAATTCTTTATTGACTTTTATTATTTTTGATTTTTTTTTCTTTGTGTAATGTCTTGTAACTTTTCAAATTATCCTCTTCTTTTTTCACACTAAAGCAAATTATCTACATCCTTCTTTAAATTATTTTAAACATACTTAACTATTTATTTTGTGATTTATTTTATATATTTAAAATTATTTCTATTTTATGCTCAATGCCATCTTTCAATTTTGACACTCAGAATTATCAAGTTACAACTACCATGGCTATACATAATTTCATCCGACGACATTCTTCTACCGATAAAAAATTCAACTATTATGTTAATGAAGACATTATTGCAGAGATTGATGAAGGAGATGAGCCTTCTGATATTCCTTTCGTAATGCGAGGCAAGTCTTCTACTAATATAGAGGCGTTGTGTGATAGAAGTAGAGGTGAAATTGTTGAGAAATATTATCATGTATGAGTGACTTTACTTATTATTTCATGATAGATTATCAATATATAGTAATTTGCGGATAGACTTCTAATTTATACTGAATGATGTATTTTAGTTATTCAAATCATCATATAATAAATAAGTAATTATACTAGATAATATCATATGCTTTGGTATAACTATATATGTAAAATTGATTTAAATTTGTAATATGTTTGTTTATTTTATATTTTATATTTTAATTAAATAAAATAAAATAATACAATAAATATTTAAGTTTATTTTTCTATTTAAAAGTATTATAAGACTTTGGTACTATCCTTTTTGGTAATTTGGCGCTCAAAAGTACTTTTTAAAAAGATTGGCCAAACACAATTTGTTTACCAAATGTTACAAAAAATACTTCTTAAATGAATTGGCCAAACACAAATAGTTTTTTTTCAAAAGTACTTCTACAACAAAATACTTCTGGAAAAAAAAATACTTTCCAAAATAAACAGATTTTGACAGCTTGGTCAAACGGGCTCTTAGTGATAGTAAAAACAGAGGTATTGAATTGAATTTAAGTATGTTGAAAAAGAGGTCATAATCCAACGTACTCATATTAATATAGGTAAAAAACGGGTCATGAAAAAATCGTGTTAATATCCATATTATATACTAGAACCAAAAAGGGGAAAAAAAGCATTAGGATAGATGTAGACAATAACTAATTCTAATCAATTATGACCCGTCATTTAAATAGTCAAAAGTGGAATCGGGATTCAAGTAAAAAATTAAATGCTACTAGTATATATCATCAATGTACAGATTGAGGAATAGATCAAATTAATGGAAGGGCAAGTTACAGATACTTTGTTTAATAAGTTACATACAAATTAATTCTTAATTTGACACGCATTTCAAATGATAGATTTAATAAAAGGGCAAGTTAAGTGATCCTCTGCGAAGGAGTGAAGGACAGACTTATCATTTAGAGTTGCGACACAAAAAACAAATTATATTCATCTAAACCTAAAGAAAATTGACATTGGAGTCCAGTCGAATGATTTATGAACAATGAATTTGTACTCTAAGCATGACTAGCCAACTACCACAAAATAGAGTACATGATGATTATGGTTACGTAACTCAATAAAGAGTTTGAAAAAAAAAAGTAGTTTGTTGAGTTAGAACAAATTGACCTAAAACTACTATAATTTGTCTGACCTTTTAATTTTGTTAAACAATTTGGTATTCCATATATGATATCTACATCATGACTCAACTTGCTCGGTTTTAATATTACACGATTCTTATAGTAAATTTATTTTAGTGTATTGCAATATTGACATCTCAAATTTCAATGTTGCTCTAACAAATAAATATTAAGAAAGCAAATGAAAGAGCAATTTTAGGGGAATAACTTTCCAAGAATATAGCTCAAAGATCTCCTTAGAGCTATATAAAAAAGCAGTGGATGCACAGGGTATCCTGTATTCACACATGGTTCGGAGAAGGGCCGTACTCCAAATGTGTGATGTAGATAATTTACCCTAATACAAGCACTAGTAGTTGCTTTCACGGCTCGAACCTGTGACTTATAGGTTACACGAAAACAAGTTTACCGTGCTTAAAACTATATATTGTTATATATAGTGATCTACCACAAAACTATACATCACATTATTATAAGGTTCTACAAAGACTTAAACGTATTATGTGTAGGTGGCATCACCAATCACTTCTTATTCTCATCCTGCCGATATGCTTTTACTGAAGCATAACCTTGACCAACAACTGCTTAAAAATCCTTTCCTTTTCCTGCATTATATACAAAAACAAACATGTCTTATTTTAAGTGGGTGGGTGGACGGACAGGTGTTTCTTTACTGTCACAATAATAATAAATGCTAAAACAAACATAATCTGATCAGTGATCCAGTATCTTAATTCTTAACAACTACTACTTCTCTTTTAATGCAATCTACATACTTTGCAAAGCTTCTAACAATGATCAAATGAAATATGATCATGTTTTAAATAAAGTAAAATCGACTAACGCTTTCCATTAGAGACAAACACACAAAACTGGTTTTCTTGGATCTAAACGGTTCCATTCCTTGTTCTGTTTCTGTTCTGTTCTGCATGGAAGCAGGATTTCCCAGGAGCGGCTCAACAAGATTGGAGACCTAAAGCAAAAATGTAATAGGAAGCCTTTTTTGAAACAATGTATATGTATATATATATATTTGAAGTATATTTTTTCTAGCTTTTTGAGATGTAAAGTTATTAATAATTTCTTTATAGCCCATTTAATCTCTCCTAAGATATTTTTTGATCATAGAAAATAAAACCATGTTCAAGAAGTTGAAAATATGATATTGAAAATAAAAGAGACCCTAGAAGTTTATTACACATTTTCTAGTGACAAATGTGAAAAGGAGAAGAATAATGTAGGTATTTCATTAATAATGTCAATAGTAAAATGTAAATAACCCAAAATCTTATATTTAGGTAGGAGTTTAGGGGGAGTGATTCTCTTCTCTAATTTTTGCGCAAATGGTTATATTAATAACAAACTAAAAGTTATTTTTACTTTTTTTATAAAATATTTTCCTTTTCTACTTTGAAATAATCAATATATTTTTTAAAAAGTTTACTCATAAATCTATTATTGGTAAAAGTTGGACTCTACTTCCAAGGATTATGCCGGGATGGATATGATCTAACCTACCTTAATTAGATATTTCAGGTTCGAGCCCTATGAATGATATCTTATTAGCGTGCGCTTTCACTTTAATTAAGCCTTATGCAGAGTGAATTCAAATTATTCGTGGTCGTGAAAAACCAAATACGGATAGAAAATAAAAATAAAACCAAATTTTAGGGCCTCTGAAATTTTGAGGCCCAAAGCTATTGCTTGAGCCTGTGGCCCCCCTGCCCATAATCATCCAAGTAGTGACCAGAGAATAAGTTCAAGAGAATGTCAAGTGTATTGAATATAATCTACTTTAAACTTTCTCTTTGATCTTTAAACTCGGATAAACCTATGGCAGGAACACTCCTAAGATTAGGGGACCAGGGGCGGAGGTAGCATGTAAGTACCGGTTTGACCGAACCCATTAGTTTTTGGCTCGGTTTCTGTATATATATTGAAAATTTTACTCCTAAAGATGTACAAATATCAAAATTTCGAACCAGTAACTCTAATAGTCAATGGGTTTAGACTTTAGTGGCATTTTGAGCCCATAAACTTCCAAATCCTCGGTCCGCCTTTATACATCCCAAGTCATTTTAGCAAATTCATCGTCTGTGATAGAACTAGTATTAAAATTTTCAAGCAGCGGCAGATTCAAACTTTAGATATTATGGATTATAAGTTGAGAGAACGAGTTTTGAAGTATATATTTAATTCTATCTATACTTATTTTCACAAATATATACAAAAATTGACCTTAGCATTGAGTTCTACTGAACCTGCGAACCCATGTTTGGATCCCCTTAGTAATATCAAGAAATATCCAGTTTGTTTGAGTAGAAAAATTAAGTAATGAAGATATATACCTGTTGCTGCTGTTGTTTCTGCTGTTAGTGCTGCTGCTAGAACTGCTGCCACTGCTTCTATTTCTGCTGCTGTTTGTCCTGCTACTACCACTCTCACTTGAACTAGAAAATCTCTTCTTCCACCAGTCTTTTTCCAAACTTTTTGAAGAGTTTTCAGACTCTTCAGGTTTAGGAGAAACTTTATTAGTTGTATTTGCTGAATTCTTCTTTTTCCTCTTTGATCTCAAAGGAACAGGAGAAACCATCTTGAGAAATAGCCCTCCATTGTCAATACTATTACTTCTCATCATCTTGGCTTTCTTAATTTGATCATTCTTCCTTATCTTGACCCTATGCTGCACAACTTGGTTTTTCTCCTTATTGATTAAGCAATTTACTTGAGTGGCTGTAGTGGGCTGCTCAACAAGATCCTTTAAAGAAAGCTCATAACAAGATTCAGGCATGTTCTTAACCATTTCCATTAGTTCCCATTGGCCTCTAGCTATGGCTTGAGCTCTAGAACTCGGCGAAAGTGACCGATAATTTATACTATGTTTAACTGGACTTATTGGAGGACTATTTTGCCATAAGGGTGGTGAAGAAGCACCAGATTCAACACCACCATCTTCATGTTCTTCCATTTCTTGAACTTTGAATTGAATCCCTTCTCCGCCATCATTTTTAGTCCAATTCCCATGCTTTTTTGATACTTGGAAACCAAAATTTAGAGGCTCCCAACTGTCATTGAGTGTTTGTTTTCTTGGATCAAACATGACTATTAGAAGGAGGAAATGAAGTGGAGAGAAAGAATGAAGATAGGAAGAAGTGGAAAAATCATGAAAGTGTATGTATGAAGGAGAGGAAGGTATGTGTCATTGATGTGTGTTTGGTCCATTTGTCACTTTCCTTTTAATAACAACAAAGCTTGGTGTGTGTCTCAATCTTTTGTTTGTAATGTTAGGTCCTTACTTTAACAAAGAAAAAATGGATTTAAAAAATTGAGGAGAGAGAAAGAGGTTGAAAATTAGTACCCTCAATGTAAAGTTGTCCAAATAAAGTAAAGTATGAGCTCGAAAGCAAATCAACAATAATATGAACCACATATTGCTCGAAATATATGATATTCTCTTACAGCGAAAATATCATGCTAGAAAAATTAAGCTTTGTTAGTGTTGTACATTGTGCAGGAGTAAATGTACTGCTGCATTTGATTGAGAGGGGATGAGAATGTAATGGCTTTCAAGATGGTTGGGTGTAGGGCCTCCTTACCTCCTGAATTTCCTCGTTTTTGTCTTGCATTGTGGAATTAATTATGGCTTTAGTCTCCTTTTTTTCTATGGCATTTAAAGAATCTCTTGTCTCTTGTCGTAGTGGTCTCACAACGTATCTTTCTAATGGAGAAATCATTGCTTAATATGTCAAAATATAATTAGTTTAAAGTAATACGCCTCTTCTTTGCTTAATGGATTAAGCTATCTCTAAAAAAAAAATATTGAGAAAGCTAACCTCGTTCCTTAAAATTTTAATAGCCCATATTTTTCTCCATGAATTCGAAATGTCTCTTCGGCCCAAACATAATGCATGTAATAGCCCATAAATAATTCATAATATACTGATCCACCCACGCCTTTTAACTCACGTTTTTTCCTATTGCACTCGATTCTCTCGAAACATTGGTTTCTTCTTAAATACAGCTTTTCCATTTTTACTCTTGCTCTCCATGTAAGTCAAAATTTTAGGAGGTTTTCGGATTTTTATTCATATTCAAGTCTATAATAGAGGAAAAGAAGTCTTTGAAGAAAAATATAAAGTTGAGGGCATCTCCAAATTCTATGAAATTAGTTGATAAATTAGTGAAATATAATCTTAGTTTCAGTAGGAATGCAAAATACCCCTATTGAAGGAATGCAAAGCACCCTTGTTGATAGAAGGACTCGTTCACATAGCGGGACTCCCAGCGATAAAGTAACGAGGTCACAAACTGCTTAGCGTGTAATTGTTAAAAAAGGCACAAGTTCAAAAAGAAAGATTAAAATGATGGGAAAGGATGTTGGGAGGGATAAGGGTAAAGGTTCTAAAAGAAAGGCTAAAAGGGATGGGGACGATATTCCATCAAAAAAGAGAAAAGTTCACGTTGATAAAAAATGTTTTATCTCATCTGATTTGAAGGTATTTTCTAATGATATAACTCTGACTTGTGTGCGCTTAATTTATTTTAGTATGCAGAAAATTTATCCAATATAGCAGTTATGTTCCAGATTTGTATATAAAATGTATCATTCTTTTTTCATTTTGTATATAATTTGTATCATTTTTCATTTTGTATATAATTTGTATCAAGTCAATAAGTAATGTGCAATTTGTATATAAAATGTATCATCTATCCACATGGTATATAAGTAATGTTTAAAGTGTATATTTGTGGTTGTTATGAAGCTTATATATATTTATATTTTTGTATTGTCTGCAGCTTTGGGATTACTATGTTCCTTTGGGTGATCATTATAGTACTCGTATCAATGTGCATACAAATTGCAGTATAGTGAAACATTTGAAAGATACTTTGGATGATCAACAGATTGAGATGTTTAGAAGAACATGTTTTGGTTATTTTGTGAACTTGCCCGAATTTTTTTATACAGAACCAACTTATCCATTCACTATTGCTTAGGGAAGTGGTGTCACCTAAAGATGAATTATGGATTAAAGTGAATAGCACAAAGTTGCGCTTTGGACTTGCAGAGTTTTGTATTATCACAGGTTAAAAGTGTAATGGTGATCCCAATAAGGATTATGAATATGTATAGTCGAGTTGGTTGATGGGATTATACTTTCCAAGCATGTCGAAAGTGTCTAAGAAATTATTAACTGACTGTTTCTTAAAAAAGATGTGAAAATCTGATGAGGGCGTATTAAAGATTGCAGTATTGTATTTCTTTCGCAGTTTCCTATTTTCTATTACGAATGATGATTTCATAACAAAGAATGATTTTCGGTTGGTTAAATCTGGTGATTTTGAGACTTTCCCTTGGGAATAAGTGCTTTGCAATGCTACGTTGGAGTCAATGAAAGATAAGATTCATAGTAGGAGAGAGATGTACCGATATGGTGGTTTGCCTTTGGCATTCCAGTGTTGGTTTTATGAATGCTGCCCCTATACTCACAAAAACCTCGCTTACCGGATTGGAGATTTTGTGCCACGCATACTAAACTAGACTGTAAAGAAGAAGGTGACCTTCAAGAGGTTGAGAAAAGAATTTTTTCTTTTAAGTCGGGAGCAGGTAAAAAATATTTTTGTTTAGTTTACAACATTGTGTAGCAATACATATGAATTTACTTCTGATACATAAATTCTATATTTCTGATACATAAATTAACATTTCTGATACATATTTTATACCTTTAATATATATAATATCAATTAAATGTATGATGTGTAGATTCTACAAGTAATATATTGGTTGCCTTTTGTTATTTTAAAATTTTATGATTGCTAAATTTTTTTTTTATTTGTAGTTGGTGTTTGGTAACATTGCCCCAACAAATGTTGAACAAACAAGGCTTGAATTGCATGATTTTATCCTGGTGTATTAAGATAAAAATGAGATGTATATCGAATCTGGAGTCATGGCTGAAGTTAATCCAAGAGATGATGTTGATGATTTCAACACTCGACCTAAAACAAATGCTAAGAAGCACCCCAAAAATAAACTGGAATCATAACCTATAAACAATGAGAATCCGGATCCACAACCCAGTAACTTGAGTTCAAGCGAGAATGAACTGAAACTTCTGAGAAGTGAAATCAACAAGGTACAATTCTATTTTAGCTTTGAGCAGTTCTGACAACTTAATTGATATTCGGTTTCACTTTTTCTTTTATAGGTAAACGACAAGGTTTCGTCTTTGGAGCAGTTAGTGATTTCATCATTTGAAAAGGTTTTTAAAGCTTTAGGTGAACGCGGTGCTTCAAATGTATTCTCATGACTATGCTTATTTGTTATTTTTACCTATTATTATAATTTTTATAACTTTTTGTATATTTTTCCTAAACAGGGTGATAGAAAAGATGACGACCATCATGATAGTCATGACCATCATGATACTGGTGATATTCATAATGATTATTTTGGCGATAAGGAAGTGATAGAGAATAATTTTGGTAGTGAGGAAGTTATGGAGGAAAATATTGGTAGTGAGGAAGTTGTAAAGAAAAATGATGGCACTGAAGTAAGTCTAGATCAAATTGTTGATATTATGGAGGGTGTGGTGAAGGATTCTATAGAAGCTGGTAAAAGTAGTGAAGGAGTTGGTGATGACGAAGCCTGGATTGAGGATGTCGAGCCTGAAATCACTGCAATCACCCAGAAGTTTTGTGACAAAAATAATGTAGACGGTGATAGTGTAGTTAATATTGCAGAAGTTAAGAAAAATACTACTAATATGGGGGGTTTGGTAGAGGATTCTGTACAAGTTGTTGGTAAAAATAGTTGTGAGGAAGTTGGTGAGGATAATGGTTGGACTAGTGATGTTGAGGCTCAAATAACTGCAATCACCCAAAAGTATTTCGATCAAAATATTGTACATGATGATTATTTAGGAGTGGAGAAACAATTTGCTACTATGCAGAAATATCGTATAGTTGTTGTTGATCATGACACACCTGAAATGATCCCTAAAGAAAGGAAACCAACATGGGTCATGAAGTCACCATTCAGGAACACATTTGACTCTGGTGGCACCATCCAAGTTGCTCAAAATAAGCCAACTAAGTCAAAGAAGCTCATCTTGACAAATATGCCAAATAAGTTCATCTTCACTATAAAGTATCCTTTTCAGAAAAATGCTAACAATCCTGTTGATTTCAGAATATTGTATAAGTGGAACACTTTTATCAATAGAGGCTTAAGGACTAATGCATCGTAAATTTTATGTTTCAGTTTTTACTTTTTCTTTTTTTTCCTTGTTTATTTTCGTGTTTCGTATTATGAACCATATCTTTTTATCGTGATTCATCAGTGACGGTGTTTATATAGAGATTAACAATAAGCTAATAAATAAAATCTTTGAATTTGGAGTTGATGATATTGGAGAAAAAAATGGTTCTTCACATTTGCATATCCCGGCCTACCCCTGTGTGATTAAGTAAGTCAACATTATAATGGTTCTTCATATTTTCAGCATATTGATGTTAATTATGTTAGCATAAATGGCATTTCTTTTCTTTTATCTATGTTGTAATTACATATAGATTCTATCTGTAATAAAATGAGAAATGAGACTCGGTAACCCTTGGATAGTAAGCAGAAAAAAGGACTAGAACAATAATAGCAATAGAAAACATAGTATCAACTTGGAAGAGTATCTTTTATGTATATTTACAGTATCTTCTGTAAAATGTATAATCGGTTTATACATAAAATATACATTTTAGTTTTCTCATAATATAATTTCTGACTGTGTGTGTTTATTCTTCATATTTCATCATATCGATGTTATTTTTTACTATTTGAGAAAGAAAGGAAAGTACGGTGTTGATGTTCCAGTAAGATTCACAACTACCGACTGTTGGTTTAACTGCTTGATTTTGAATTTGTACAATGAGTTTTTGGAGAAAAACAGAGACATGAATTTGATTACTGAAACATATCCAATTGCTGAGTATATACTTGGGTATTTTTTAAGTTGTAATGTTCCTTGATGTACTGTTGATGAAGTCATTTTCCCTATAGATATGTCTGATAAGTGGCACTGGATATTGGCGAGACTCTCATTCAAAGATCTGCGCATTTATGTATACGATTCCATGAGTGGCGCACGGCATAATAATGCAGTTCGAAGATCAATTGAGCCATACTCAGTGTTGCTCCCATATTTTCTTCATCGTATTGGGTTTTGGGACACAAAGGAGAATCCTATGGGAATTCCCTCTATTGATCCTTTTGAGATTCATGTCGTTGATGGGTTGCCAACGCAAGATAACACGTAAATTATTATTGAATATTTCTGATTCTTATTCATTTTTATATATGAATTCCTATTTGGATATTATACTAATTTATTCAACGTTTATGTGCGACCTTGTATGTAGTGACTGTGGTGTTTATGTTGTTGCATTTGATGAGTACATTATTCCAGGGAGCAGTATTCCTAAAGCTATTGATATTGATGGGATACGGAACCGAAATGGTATATTACTATGAGATTATGGAGTGAAGAAATAAAGAGCACATGTAGTTACTGATGATGAGTCTACTGGTAGATTGAAGGATCTGACAAAAAAGGATAACAAGAAAAAGGGCAAGTCGCATGCCGTTGGTGATGACAAGGCTTTGAAGGATAACAAGAAAAAGGGCAAGACGCATGTCGTTGGTGATGACGAGACTTTTAAGGATATCAAGAAAAAGGGCAAGTCGTATGTCGTTGGTGATGACGACACTTTGAAGGATATCAAGAAAAAGGGCAAGTTGAAGGGTAAGATGAAGTAGTTTGTGATAGTTTAGCTGAAAATTCACACGTAGTTTTAAGATAAGGTAGTTTGGTTCTGATATTGTCTTATGATTGGATACAGTTGCATACTTATATCACGTTTTATGCTTTTTGTTTGGGATATTTTTGAACAATATGTTTGAAATTCTAATGTTGAATATTACTTTTAATTGTGACTTGTTTGTTTTCAGTTAATAGTGAAATTTTGTAAGTTTCAGATTTTGCGTAGTTTTGACTTTTCTACAGTTTTAGTTTTGTAATTTATACAGTTTTAATCTGTTTCGACAGGTTTTGCAAATTTAGCTGGTGTTGCTAACTTGTTATAGGAAGTTTTGTGAATGAAGTTTTTGGGGCAGCTAAACTGTATATAAATTGTATAGCGACAGTCTATTTTGTATAATTTTTGTATAGTAACATCTATTTTGTATATATTTTGTATAGCAACATCTATTTTGTATAATTTTGTATAGTAACAGTATTTTTTGTATATATTTTGTATAATGGCATCTATTTTGTATAATTTTTGTATAGTAACAGATTATTGTATGTAAATTATTTATACAATAGTGACGGTCGATTCTTTTTTTGTATAAATATACAAATTATATTTTGTATTTTTTTTTATAGTGACAGTCATTTTTTGTATATATTTTGTATAGTGACATCCATTTTGTATATTGTTTTGTATAGCGACAGTTTATTTTGTATATTTTTTGTATAGTGACAGTCTATTGTATATAAACTGTATGGTGACAGTCCTTTTTGTATATTGACATCTATTTTGTATATTGTTTTGTATAGTGACATCCATAATACTATTTGGAATAAAACTTCTACCAATACTTTCATTACGACAAAAAGTAGTATCTTTATTCATACATCAGAGAGAATCTGATTGCAAATCTCATTATTTTTCCAATATTCTAATTGTAACATTCACAAGGAAAATAATTACAAAATACTAAATTAGTGTAGTAACATCTACTAGTTGTCTCAAGCATTCCTGTATGTTCTTTTATAGTGTCTTTGTTTCCACACAGTCCATATGTAACTGTTTATGTATACAAATATTCATAAAGTCCCTTGCATCGCGACTTCGTCGGTCTTCCTGATTTGCCCTTCACTATCGGTGGTAGGACCACATTATCTAACACTTCTGTTGGAAGGTTCCATGTAGTTTCATCTGGAAGTGGATTAACTGGCACTTCACATGTCTTCTTGAAGTATTCTTTGGTGTAATAGGCAAAACAATATTTGGGTGCTTCTACGTGTGTGTAGTCCAATACTGCCATAGCATGTGGACAAGGAATCTCATCCACTTGAAATCGTTTGCACGAGCATTCTCTTTTTTGCATGCAGACTATGTTCAGCCTTTGTTCAGCATCCATTACTACATATACATAATCGGTTGAAGGACTCACCTAAATTTAAATAGATATCATTAGTAAAACAGGGATATGACAAGTATTAATACATTTTTGTCAAAGTATGTTATTCAGGCGTATGAAGTAAGACATGATAAAAGAATATTTACCGTCATCTTCTCCGACAAACTGCTACTTTCCTTCAGTATTTCGTTATAATTTTTTCCTAGGCCAGTAAATGTACTCATTGCAGTCATTCTATTTGTGTTATTCCATTCCATAACCAAATTCATCATGTAATCTAGCAAACTCATGATTGGTAGCTCTCTTGCCTCTCTGTTTCTTGTATTGAGTGAATCGGCAATATTTGAAGTCATCACCATGGATCTATTAACAGTGGAATATGTTATGGACCACTTTTCATAACCAACTTGGAACAAGTAACCCCTTACCCTCTTATCAATGTTGTCCATATCTTGCATGAGGTGATTAAAATCTTCAATTTTGTATGCTCTGGCCATTGCAAAAAATACTTCCCTCAGTCAGTCATGGTTCTTCTTAAACTGCTTCTTTATGTTATTCCAAAGATGGAAGATGCATACACAGTGAGATACCTCTGGATACACAATCGAAGCATCCCTCAATATGCTTGCATGATGATCAGATATGATGCACATCCTTTCCCTTTCCCCAAAAGCATGTCTAAACATTTCAAAAAATCATTCCCACGAAGCATCATTTTCAGAATCGACAACAGCATATGCTAGTGGAAAAACTTTACCTGGTTAAGCAAATAATAAAGCATCCAAAAACTCATTCAGAACCGAAGAATACCGTAAAACCCTAGCCGCCTTAAACAACTGAGGCGATTCTCTATCATGAGCATTGCCATGGCTATTCCGGCTAGCGGCTAGCCTTCTTCAATGGCTGGTCTGCCTTCTAAAAACCCCTCCCTATTCCTAACACCAATACAAACTAACCCAAGCCTTTAGATTATTCAAATATCTTGAAACCAGTCGCGACAAACTCTCCAATATGTGCAAACACCAGTTCGAGCAATAATGTTGACCCAGTACCTCTTCGACGTGCTACTTTTGTGAATGGTCAGCCGATGGTGAAATTCTCAGAAGCTAAAGTGGAATGTATGAATGTAATTGAAGGCTTACATTATGCAGTGGTATGTAAGTTCTCTTATGGTTGGCCTGAGATTCAGGAACTACGTAGAATTATCCCGGCACAATGTGGAATTAAAGGTGAATATAATGTTGGTCTTCTTAGGGATAGGCATATACTGATGCGATTTACTTTAGGGGAAGATTTCATAAATTTTACATCAAAAAGTGTGTACTACGTGAAATCTAGAGATGCATATGAATATCAGTTGAGAACATTAATTTATGAAGCAATATTTAAGGTTGGGGAAGAAACACCAAAGGTCATGGCATGGATTTCTTTCCCAAATTTGCTACCTACTTTCTTTGTTAAAGAATGTTTATTCTCTTTAGCTTCAGCTGTGGGAAGCCATTACATCTTGATATGTCTACTATTAATAAGACTCGACCAAGTTGTGTAAGGGTAAAGGTTCTTATCGATCTGTTATCAGACTTACCAAAGAAAGTGTGTATGGACATTGAGAATGAAGTCACTGTTGAAATTCGAACTGAATAGGTGAAGATTAATTATGATTTCTTACCCCAAGTATTATAAGACATGCAAGTTATAAGGGCATGATAAGTTTAAGTGTTGGCGTCTTCATCCAGAGTTAATGGAAAATAAGGGCAGTGGCAAGAAGGTTGTTAATAACAAGGAGCAAGAGACAAGCAAGAACAAAAGACATGTGATGATTCTTACAAGTGAAAAAATTATAGGAAATATAGGTGAACAATGGAAAGAAGTACGAGATAATCGAGTCAAGAAGACTGCTCACTAGGAACAATACAATATTGGGAAAGAAATTATAACATTTGATGATACAAAAAAACAAGTGTAAGTGTCGAATAAATATGTTGTCCTAAAACTTGAAGAAGGGGAATTGGAATAAAATAACCAGCTGACTTTTGTGGATGATGCTACTGTCATGAGGAGCCCTAGACCTAGTCCCAAAAATACTAAGAAATTAAACCCAGCGGCAAATACCTTTAATCCTACCTCTATAGGGTTTGAAGCACCTAAAGAAGGATTAAATACTACTCATACAGGGACTGGTGTCAAGGAATCTACAACCCAATGGGTCCACAGAGCTTTTGAAGTTCGCAATGTTGTTGCCACTCAATCTTTCCAGGAAATTGCAGCTTAATCTTTGGAAACAAATGTCACACATGAACAAGGAAAGATAAAATGATAGTTTAACTTTCTCTGGAGGTAAACTATGGAGTGAACAAGTTGAGGAGGATCCAGATGAAGGAAAATTCTTTGAAGGTAATGATCAGGTGGATTGAGTGGCAGACATTCAAATTGATGGTGGGAAGCAACTTACCATCAATGAAATAGTTATATCACCAACTAAATCAACAATGAAGCCGAATCAGTGTAATAGTTACGATCTACAATTCATAATGTTACAGAGAATGGTGGGAACTGGAGGTCTAAACTTATGCTGGAGAGACTGCAGTTGAACCAAAACATGCTTTGGTTCCTCATAAAGCATTTGAGATAATGCCATTAGCTTGTGATTCTGGAACTGGACTGCCACTACATAGTCACCTAAACATGCCTCTTATGTCACCTTTAAAAGTCCTCCATGAACTGGTAACACACCATGCTACACCACTGGAGATTCAGCAGGCAACAACTGCTCATGTTAATTGTGGAGAGGGAGGGGATGATGAATCAACAGTTGGAATATTTAAGAAAGTAGCAAGGGAAGAATATTTATCACCCAGAGCTGGTGAGAAGAGTGGTAAAAAGGAAGGAAACAAGGCCAAATCAAAGAAATTCCGCAAGCAAAAAAGATCCTGCCCAAAAGGGCTACGTCACGGATCAAATGATGATCAAGACATTAATCTGGAATATTAGGCCTGTCAATACTCAGCATGCCTTTCCTAGGGTAATCAATATGCAAAGGGAGCACAATTTCTATGTGATATCACTAATGGAGCCTTTCCAGAATTTAGGACATATACAAAGATATAAGAGCATATTGAATATGTAAACTACATTTTCAAATTTGAATGGGAAGATATGGTTGTTCTTCGACGCTGTGGTTGAATGGGAGTTGGTTTCAGGCACTGCTCAACAAGTAACTGTAAGGGTGCTCCACCATGATCTTGGTCAACATATTTTGATGATATTTATGTATACAAAATGCTCATTAGTGGAGAGATTGGAATTATGGGATAGCTTGTATTACTTGGCAAGTGACATGGAATTACCTTGGTTAGTGAGAGGTGACTTTAATATGATATTACATGAAGATGAAAAGATAGGGGGTCATCCTGTATATTCACCTGAATATGAGGACTTTGCTTTTTGTGTAAACTCATGTGGCTTTTTTGATCAAGATTACAAAGGGATCCCATTCACATGGTGAAATGGAAGACCTAATACAGAATGTATTTTTAAGAGATTGGACAGAATTTTTGTCAATTTGCAATTTCAGAATTTATTTTCAACAACTGAAGTGGAGCACTTGATTAGAACTGGATCAGATCATGCACCATTGCTAATGACTTGTGGAGAACAGGGCAGCAAATATGTCAAGCCATTCAGATTTTTAAACTTCTGGACAAAACATGCTACATTCATGGATGTAGTGAGACAGAACTGGAGTTCTGATTTTATTGGAGATCCTTTTTTAATGTTCAAGCACAAATTAAAGAAGGTAAAGGCAGCATTATCTAAATGGAGTAGGGATACTTATGGTGATATTTTTAAGCAGTTGGCAATATTGGAGGTTATTGTTAAAGTAAAGAATATGTTGTTTGAAGAGGAGCCTACAATTGAGAATAGGATTATCCTTCAGAAAGCTCAGTCAGAATTAAAAAGGTACCTAAGCATAGAGGAACAATACTGGAAATAAAAATCTCGAACGACATGGTTTGCCGAGGGGAGATAAGAACACCACATTTTCTCACAACATTGTAATGGAAAGAGGAATAAACTTAGCTTAAAAATAATTCAGAGTGATACTGGAGTCTGGCTAGAAGATCAAGAACATATGGCTTCTGCAGCAGTAGAATTCTACCAAAATTAATTCACAACAAAAGGGGATACTACTAATTTCTCAATGCTGGAAAATGTATAAGATATTGTTTCATTGGAACAGAACTTGGAATTATGTAGATTCCCTACATTGGAAGAGGTCAAAGCTGCAATTTTTGGGTTCAATGGAGACAATGTAAGTGGACCAGATGGTTTTACTGGTTTATTTTATCAACGATGTTGGGAGGTGATCTGTTATGACATTCACAATATGATACTTCATTTATACTCTGGTGCTAGGATGTGATCTCATCCAATTTCACTCCTCTATTTGAGGATATAAACGGTCCATGCAATAATAATACCCAACAGAGTCGGGGTCAAATTCCACTGGGAGCTATGCGAATGCGTGCTAGTAGTATATATCTTAGTGCGTGATATTGTATATCTTGATTTGCACTTTTGGAATATTGGGTTTTGTTTGCAAATCTAACTTAAACTACTATTGCGATTTTAAGAACGAAATTAGAAAATTGTTTTAGGTTATTTTTCAAATGATAAAAAGGCTTAGGGCTATGACCTTGACCTAGGTGTTTGCTTAATGGGTTGTAAGCTTTAAAGCTTATTTTATTGATTGGGGTGTATTATAGATATCAACACTCAAGTGCCCACTCAATACCTCTCAGTCAGAGAGTGATTTTGCCTAATTTGGCTTTCTCAAGTCCAAATGGGTATTGAATAAAGCTGTTGATAATAAGCTCAAGTCGGGTTTTATTATCTCTAGGTTCAACCCTTTAATTGGGCTTATCAATCTCTCAATTGACCCAATTTCTTGCTAGCCAAGTTTTTCTAGACTATGTCTCTCTTTCTCAAGTAGATACCAAGTCAAATAGACATGAAATAATGTTTGCGACCATTAATTCTTCAAATAAATGCAAGAACAAGGCTAGATAATCAACACTCAACCATAAACAAGCAATAAATCAAACACACATTAAGTTTACACACTAGGGTTGGGTCACAAGCCTAGTAAAAATCTAGGTACTCATGCTTAAATTAGAAGAAAAAGAAGAAGAAGTGATAATTAAACCCATAATAATAATAAAGATGATAAAAGTAATATTCAAAAAGCTCAAAATAGCAAAAACTACTAAAAGGAGCAAAGTAAAATGTCTAGAATGGCTGTTGATGTCAAAAGTTGAACTAAAAAGTGAATCTCTTCTATTTATACAGTGCTAGAATTTTCAGACAAAAATGCCCTTCCGGAGGTTCTGTGGCCGCACAATTCCATGTGCGGTCCGCACTTTGCTTCAGCCTGGCAGGAATGGAAACCTGCGACCGCATAATTCTGAATTGCGGTCGCACTTCACTCTTTCTGTCGTCCGCACATTCCATAGTGCGGCCGCACATTGCTCTTCTGCGGACCGCACAAATATGATTGTTGTCGCATAGCTGATCTTCTACGGCCGCACAATAATTGTGTGGTCTGCACTTCTGTTGAACTTGAATGCAGGCTTTCTGAACTTTTGCTCTTGCCTAGGTTCTGCGGCTGCACATTTCATGTGCGGACCGCACTTTGTACTTGTCTTTGATGGGATTTGCTTCACAATCTGCGGCCACAGATAATAATCTGTGCAGTCGCAGATGATAATCTGCGGTCCGCACTTTTGAGCTTATGTGCCTGTTTTCATCCTTGAGTTCAGATCACTCCTTCTTGAGTTGGATTTCATCTTTGGGGCTCATTTCCACTATTCCTGTAATTAAGCATATTTCATAAATTTTCGGGAACACAATTAAACGCTTTTGAACTAAAACGAAAGCAAAAAGGTGCTAATAAGTAGTCAAAATATCCACTTATCAACTCTCCCAATCTTAAGCTTTTACTTGTCCTCAAGCAAATAAGATAATTCCCACCTCCACAAGTTGAGATCTATTCCAGCTAATCAAAAATGCATCAATCACACACCTATTGGGACCAACAATTACTCACAACACTTATGAATTATTAACAAGTCAATGGGTTGAACTTTTAAGCATAAATAGTTCTAATATGACACTTGAGCATCAAGAGTTGAATTAATTCATCAAGGAAGCTCTCTCTTTTATGTAGGTCATCGTGGATCCCAAACTCCTCCTCCTCTACTCTCCGTTTGCATACCTCACTTATGAATGTAGCACTCAATTTAAAGATTTGTGAAAGGTTCGCTCATCTCTCTTAAAAGAATGTCACAAGTACGGATTTAAGTACCATAGGCTTGCCCCTCATGTAAATCACCACTAATTTAAGCTCACTCGACTTAAAATCATGTAGGGATTTTTCGAAATGCAATGAAGGCTTTTGTACTATGGTTGGATGTGCTATGATAGAACGAGTTCATCTTTCCTTAAGCACTCCATTTTTTTTTCTTATCGGCTCATGCTTTGCCAATTCCTTGAGGCATTTTCTTTTCCATAGGGGGATTATAGAGACTTAGCATCACTTTTTCGTTGTCATGATATTCATTTTCTCCTTTTTGTTGCTTTGCATCATTACTATTCTTTGAAATCCCTTCAACTCTTCAACTTATTCACTTTCTTTTTGCATTTTTCTTTTTGTTCTTCTTTCTTTTTCTTGCCTTTACTTCTCTTCATTTCTTTTCTCTTTTTGTGCCTTGATACCTTTTTCAAACTCCTCGTCTCTTCCCCAAACTTACGTTTTTAGCCAATTATTTCACAAGAGTGTTAAGAAAAGTTTGGGTGCCAAGAGAGTATCACGACAGAACGGGTAAAGACTTGTAACATGGTGATAAAATGAGAAAGGTTTTAGGCTCAAATGGGTTGACTAGGGATAAAAACATTGGTGGGCCATGGAAAATTTCAAGTGGGTAAAGGAGAGCCTACAATCACTTCTCAAGCCAAGCAAAACTTAAAATTTTGCCTAGAAACACATTCAGGGCAAGTTCTAGACCATTTGCACGGGTACTTGGACTTGCAACAAAAATATCTCACCTCTCACGCAGTTGGATTGTTAAAAAGCATAGAGTCGAGGGCCCACAACGACCATATTCAAGATTAAAAATTACTATGGCTCGGTTAAACCACTCGATGATTGTCTAAGTTAATACAAGAGTCACAAGGTCATTAACTAGAGCTATTTCTTTCCCAAAAAAACTTATTTTTAACCATAAACACGTAGTTAAGTGTGTTGGTACCAAGTGAAGCATGTTTGACTCTTCGAGTTTGACTCAATTAGGTCATTTTATTCATTACTACTACTATTCTTACCTAAACACCAAAAATGGACTCAATCCCTTAAGAAGGTTGTCACGCCATCCATCGTTGGGAAGAATCACCCGGTTCACATAAAAAGTACCTTTGGAAAGAACTGTGGCATTAAAAAAAATCAAAGGCTTATTGGTCACTAAAAACATAAAAAAAAGAAGTTACAAAATAAAAAGAAGCTACTATATTAAGCATAGACAAATAAGAAAACAAAATAAAGAAGCTAAAAATCAAACTACCGAAAGCATAACAAATATACATAATGAGAGAAGAAAAGAGAGAATATATACATACAACATAAAGAGAAAGAAGAAAATATTATCAGTTATTACAAACCAAATGTCTAAAAGTCATCCAAATATCAAATAAACTTTACCCCCTCGAATAATAATAAACATTGTCCCAATGCTTAACAAAATAAGAATAAAGAAGGGTAAGAGTGAAAAACAAGACTCCCTATGTGGCCTTGGACATCTCTGTGTCCATAGCAGCGTCACCGCCTTCAATCTCCTCTAACTGGATCTCATCATCATCGTCTCAGGGAGTAACTGGGTTGGTGAACATCTAGCACACTGCCTTAGCAGTGTCGACAGCCAGGTCTGGCTCCTCAAACTGGCCAGTTGGTGCCACTGGAATAGATGGTGCTACTGGAGCTGCTGGTGCTGGTGGGTCTGACCCTATGAGCAAATCGAATGGAAGATCACCAGCTGCTACTATCTTGGTCACCTCTCTCCTCAACCTGTCAACTGATTTCTTGGACGCTTGGGATTTTCTCATTTTCTTTACATACTTCCCCAGCTCCTCAATCATTACTCCATGTGCTACCAAGGTGTTCATGATGGTGGTTTGGTTTTCTAAGATCTTCTTCAATGTGTCCTCGACTGTCTGAGGAATTTGTGGTGCCGGGGTGGATGACTATGCTGCAACAACACTGGATATGTCAGTCAGCTTTGTTGTAGTTGTCTGCATCTAGTTGTTGAGGCTCGCTAGTATTTGGGAGGCTCACATCGCAGATAGTGGATGAATGGGCATGGGCACCAGCTTCAAAACCGATGTGGATGGCACTGATGCTGAAGGACCTGAAGAAGAAGGTGGAGGTATAGCTGATGCACTATCACAAGGATCTACTAAATTAGATGGCATGTCGAATGTCTCAGCAGCTACCCCGGTAGGCTTATCAGACTGGCCTGCAATAGTAGAGGGCTGACCCTTTTTCTTTGGGTTTCCACCATCCATCAAAGAATACCATGAGAAAGGCTTCTTCGCCTGCACCTTAGTGTCAAAATCCCTTGGTTCCACCCCCGCATCTGTGAGGTACTCAGTGATGGTGTTGGGATACGGGTATGAGGTGTCACCTTGCTTGGTGACCACAGACATGTTTGCCGACATCACGACACCCACATTGATTGGATACCCGGCCATGATAGATGCGACTAGCACTGCCCTCGGAATCTGAAGATTTGTTTCATTTTGATATGGATCTAGTCTGCTATATACAAATGCCTGACATCCCCTTGCCTCAAAATTTAGGGTGTTTCGCTGAATAGGAACCCCTGCTGTGATCCAAACTAGAGGCGGCCCCGGAGTTCCAAGAATCTCAGCTAGCCACGGGCGAGCTGCATCTCCCATTGCAAACTTTTCCAGGTATTGCACAGGCTCCACATCCTCAGACACCAAGTAAGAATTTAGGGCTCTTTGGTCGAATCTTACCTTCAGGTTTCTCACTTTTGTTACCTTGGTCCCTTTTTTTATATGTGCCACATTGGTGTAAAATTACTGGACCGAGTATTCCTTGGCATATATCACACTCTGGGTGAACCACATCCACCCTTTTCTCTCTATGAACTCTCTGAGCACTGTTGGGTTGTACTTATCCAAGTCTTTCAAATTGAACTGACACTCAAGAGTGAGCGATCTTGCCGGTCACCACTCTCGGAAGCTCGTGAGGGCAGCTAGACTCACAAATCTATCTTCCCAAATATCTTTCTTTTTCTATCTCTCAAAGCCGGCTACTCTGGTATCACCCCCTCGTCCATCATCTGGGAGATCATCCACATCCACTGTGGTAGTAGGTGAATTGGGGACATGTGTGGATGAAGGCTATGAAGCCTGACTGTTACCTTCCGAACCCTCAGAAGGGCTCTCAGAAGAGGTAGGATCATTTCTAAGTTGGTATCTATCCTGAGGTAGTTGTGGCTGCTCTTGCATAGCAGGTTGCTTTTGCACTGAGTCGCCCTCTGATGCTTCCCTAGACGGGACATATGAATTTGATTCGGAGGGTTTTGGCTGTCTACTTCGGCATGTTGTGTCTTTCTTACTGATTACTCTTTGGAGGGAGAGCGGTAAAGTGTTTTTGCCTCTGCCTATGGATGGTTCACCCCTCCCCTTTGATGTATCACCACGACCACGGGATCTAACCATTTTTTGCAACAAACAACAGCAGGAGTCAGTTCTAATTGAAGTACATATAATCAGAAGTTCACAGAACAAAATAGGTTAATTGCAAGTGCGGCCGTAGGTCTGGTTGTGCAGACCACACAATTTTAAAGTGAGGCCGCAACAAAGAAACTGTGGTCCGCACAACTTTTGAATGCGATCGCATAGTTGAAGTGTGGTCTGCACTTTTCTGAGTGCGGCCGCAACTTGGGCACCTGAAAATAGAAACTCTCTGAAGACAGAGAATGCCCTGATCTGCGGCCGCATACACTTTTCTGCGGCCGCGATTGAATTTCCACGGACCGCACAATTTTAACTGTGGTTTGCACAATCTTGCCTAACCAAATGCCCTAAGCTACATTTCTGTGGACCGCACATTTCAAAATTCAATCGGCCAGAGTCCTATAGGGTTTAGATTTTATGCATAAATTGGACATGATAGTAGCAATTAAACATGATAAACAAGATACCCATTCCCCAATTAACAAGTAGGAGTTTACCTAACACAAATTACACCCCACATGGATATGAAACTGACAATTAGTCTAAAATAACTAACAATTTCTAAACTAGCTTAGAAAATTGAAATATCCTAGAAATGATTTGAACATACCAGTGATGTAGTGATGCTAAGGAATGATCTCAGATGCTTAATTAGATGGTAGATGATTGAATAAGTTGTGTCCAAGATTTTAGCCCTTTGTTTTGATTGCTCAGAGATTGGAAAGTTTCAAGAGTAGTATTAGGGCTACTATTTATACTAAGCGGGTTTGGCTAAGGGTTCAAGAAACGAGTGCGGCCGCAGAATTCCTTCTACGGTCCGCACTATGTTAGTGATGTTCCATTTCCTCATGATGATCTATGGTCCCCAGATTTAGGTATGCGACCGCAGATTTTGGTGCAGACCGTAGAATGCACCGCACTTTGGCTGTTTCTCTGACAAATAAACTTCAGAGAGTTTGCAATTTCCCATCTCAAGTTATGCGGTCTGCACAGGAATTGTGCGGCCGCATTTTCCTTCTGCTGCAGCATCAAGAATTATGCGATCCGCTTGTTTTTCATTCTTAGCCAATTTTTTTGAACCTAGTTCCTGTAAAGCACACACATTCCTGCAACACACTTCAAATCCAGTTAGCACAAAATAAGACCTATCTAAAAAAAGAGAGAAAAAAAGAAACATGGGTTGCCTCCCAAGAAGCGCCTGATTTAACGCCGCGGCACGACGCAGATTACCATCATTTCAAATGAATCACTGCCACCACATGGCCATCATCAGCTTGTCCCAAATAATGCTTCACCCGGTGACCATTGACTCAGAATACCTCATTTTTTTTGTTCTTCAAGTCCAATGCACCAAAAGGTGTCACACCCACAATTTCAAAGGGACCACTCCATTTGGATTTCATCTTTCCGAGAAACATCTTCAATCGTGATTTGAACAACAAAATAAGATCGCCCACCTTGAATTACCTGTTTTGGTTGTATTTGTCATGAAGGTACTTCATTCTTTCTTTGTACAAGGAAACACTTGCATATGCATAGTACCAGAATTCATCTAATTCATTCAAATGTGCAACCCGTAAGGTAGCAGCTACATCCCAATCAAGATTTAATTTTTTCAAAGCCCACATGGCCTTATGCTCAAGTTCCACCGGAAGATGACAAGCTTTGCCAAACACCAACCGGTATGGAGACATCCCGATAGGAGTTTTGAAAGCAGTCCAATAAGCCGATAGTGCATCATCAAGCTTCTTTGACCAATCCGCCCGGTTAGCATTCACTGTTTTGGACAAAATACTCTTTATCTCCCGGTTTGAGACTTCCACTTGACTGTTTGCTTGAGGGTGATAGGGAGTCGTAACTTTATGAGTGACACCATACATGCTAAGCAAGGTGTCAAAAGCTTTGTTGTAAAAATACGACCCCTCATCGCTTATGATAGCCCGCGGAGTATCAAACTTTGTGAAGATGTTTTTCTTCAAAAACCACCACACTTCTTGCTTAATTGTTGGGTAGAGCAACGGCCTCAACCCATTTTGACACATAATCAACCGCAACCAAGATGTAGGTGTTTCCACAAGAACTCAAAAAAGGTCCCATAAAGTCAATACCCCACACATCAAAAATATCAATCTCCAAAATGGTGGTGAGGGATATTTCATTTTTATTTGAGATTCCACCAGTCCTTTGACATTTATCACAACGCTTGACTAGATCACTCGCATCCTTGTAGAGATTGGGCCAATAGAAAATGCAACTTAGCACTTTGGCCGCCGTTCTTGCTCCACCATGGTGACCACCATACAGTGAAGAATGACAAGCCCCAAGAATTTCAAATTGTACCTCCTCCGGTACACATCTTCTAATCACTCCATCCGTACAACTTCGAAAAAGTTACGGTTCATCCCAATAATAGTTTTGACAATCTCGTTTGAGTTTCTTTCTTTGGTTTGAAGAGAACTCATCCGGGATGATACCACTCACAAGAAAATTTGATAGATCCGTGAACCATGGCACCTCTTTTATTGAAATGTCTAAGATTTGCTCATCGCGGAAGGAGTCATTGATTTCAAGGCCATCACACGGCCTCCCCTCCTCCTCCAAACGAGACAAGTGGTCTTCCACTTGGTTTTCACTTCTTTTTTGGTCTTGGATGTCTACATTGAACTCTTGAAACAAAAGCACCCATCTCATCAATCGAGCTTTGGAATCTTTCTTGCTCGTAAGGTAATGAAGTGACGCATGATTTGTGTGGACAATCACTTTTGTACTCATCAAGTACGGACGGAACTTCTCAATGGCAAACACAATGATAATGAGCTCTTTTTCGGTTACAGTGTAATTGATTTGGGCATCATTCATGGTCTTACTAGCATAGTAGACCGTATGAAAGATCTTGTTGATACGTTTCCCCAAAACTGCTCCAACCGCCACATCACTTGCATCACACATGAGCTCAAAAGGAATGCTCCAATTAGGGGCGGTGATAATGGGAGTAGTTG
This sequence comes from Nicotiana tabacum, assembly GCF_000715075.1. Taxonomy (NCBI): domain Eukaryota; kingdom Viridiplantae; phylum Streptophyta; class Magnoliopsida; order Solanales; family Solanaceae; genus Nicotiana; species Nicotiana tabacum. The sequence continues at coordinate 43,306,537 of NC_134101.1, forward strand.
TTAACTTTAACTTGAGCAATTCAAATGCTCTCATGCAATTATCACTGAAGTGAAATTTAGCATCTTTCTCCAAAAGCTTGCACAAGGGTTTCACCACTTTGGTAAAATCTTTTATGAAATGCTGGTACAACCCCGTATGACCCAAGAAACTTCTCACACCCTTCACTGATGTTGGAGGTGGAAGTTTAGAAATCACCTCTATTTTCGCCTTGTCGACCTCTAGCCCCTTCTTTGAAATCTTGTGGCCGAGGACAATACCCTCCTCGACCATGAAATAGCATTTTTCCCAATTCAACACCAAGTTCATTTCTTCACACCTTGCCAATACCTTAACCAAATTTTCCAAGCAACCATCAAAGGAATCCCCGACTACTAAAAAGTCATCCATGAAGACTTCAAGGTAGTCCTTTACCATATCCGTAAAGATCGTCATCATACACCTTTGAAAAGTTGATGGTGCATTGCATAAGCCAAATGGCATCCGCTTGAAAGCGAAAGTGCCATAGGGACAAGTGAAAGTTGTTTTCTCTTGATCTTCTTGGGCAATAAGGATTTTATTGTAGCCCGAATATACATCCAGAAAGCAATAGAACGCCCGACCGGCCAACCGATCAAGCATTTGGTCAAGAAAGGGTAGTGGGAAATGGTCTTTCCCTGTGACGTTGTTTAGCTTTCGATAGTCCATGCACATTATCCATTGGGTCATCGTTCTTATTGGAATCAACTCGTTCTTATCATTGGTGACCACAGTTATGCCCCCTTCTTTGGAACACATTGCATAGGAGAAGTCCACGAACTGTCAAAAATGGGGTAGACAACCCCGACATCCAACCACTTTATGATCTCCTTTTTGATCACCTCTTACATTGCTTCATTTAGTCTCATTTTATGTTTAATGGAGGGTTTGGCATCTTCCTCCAAATTAATCTTGTGCATGCAAAATGCGGGGATTATTCCCCGAATATCCGCCAAAGTCCACCCAATAGTTTTCTTCTTCTTATGGAGCACCGCCAATATAGAGTCAATCTGCACGCTAGTCAAACAAGAGGAAAGAATAACAGGTAAAGTAGAGCAAGGGCCAAGGAATTCATACATGATATGTGGAGGCAATGGCTTCAACTCCAAGATAGGAGGCTCTTCAATTGAATGCTTTGTAGAAGAGTTTTCCTATTCTTGAGATCCAAGAAAAGTTTCCGAGGTGCATAATTGTATGACCCCATCCCTTGCAAAGAATTGACACATTCCATGAAGCCATTCATTTCATCATCATCAAAATTGAGCAAAACGGCCTCCAACATGTCACCCATATTAATCGTGGCACTAGTATCATCAATAATCACATCGGTCACCAAGTTCACGAACGAACACACTTCATTGCTATTCGGTTGCCTCATAGATTTGCACACATGGAACACAACCTTTTTATCACCCACCCAGAAAATGAGTTCATTGGCTTCTACATCAACAAGAGCCTTCCCCATAGCAAGGAAAGGTCTACAATGAATAATCAGCACCTCATAGTCCAGTTCATAATCAAGAATCACAAAATCTGCCGGTAGAATGAACTTGTCAACTCTAACCAATACATCCTCAATCAGCCCTAACGGTCTCTTCATTGTACGATCGGTCATTTATAATCTCATAGATGTGAGTCTTGGTTTCCTAATTCCCAATGTTTTGAAAACCGAATAGGGCATCAAGTTGATACTCGCCCCAAGGTCACAGAGAGCTTTTGCAAGTTTGGCACTTCCAATGGTACAAGAAATTGTAAAAGTATCGGGATCTTCCAACTTTAGAGCCATCGAATGCACAATTGCACTCACTTGGTGAGTGACTTTGATAGTTTCAAAATTCATCGATCTCTTCTTTGTCACCAAGTCCTTCATAAACTTAGAATATCCAGGCATTTTCTCCAAAGCTTCAAATAATGGCACATTTATAGAGAGACTTTTCATCATATCAATGAACTTATTGAATTGATTCTCACCATTTTTCTTGGCAAGCCTTTGAGGATAGGGAGGAGGCGGCTTAGACAATGGTGCCTTATCTTTTTGAACTACCGATTTCGGTATGTCAATCACATGATCCATAGACGGGTTCACATTCTCTTGAGTCTCTTCCACCGTGTCATCAATATCAAACTGCACTTCATCATTTGCTTGCACAACATTGTTCGGGATCTCCTCTTCTTCTACCACTTGCTCATCATCCACAAGTTGCCTTTGACTTGAGGTAGGTACATTTCCACCTTTTCCACTTCTTGTAGTAACGGTCATGGCATGCCCCGTAGTGTTCCCACCCTTCAGGTTCACCACCGTATCACTTGGTAGTACCCCCTTAGGATGAGAATTTAAAGCTTGAGAGATTTGACCCATTTGCACTTCTAAGTTAAAGATTGATGTGTTGTGTGAAGCAGGTTGGGCATCGTAATCGACATTCTTCTCCATACGCATGTTCTCAATACGACACATTTCATTGTTGGAGGAACTAGGACCATGAGAAGGATAAGGAGGTGGGTTGCTCGATTGTTAGTACATCGGGGGCCTTTGAAAACCCGACCCCGATTTCCTTATTTGTTGTTCCACCCACCTTGGTTGTTGCCTCCCCAATTGCCTTGATTAATATTATTTTGCCAATTCCATTGTTTATTGCTTCCACTCAAATTGCCTTGATTGTTTCCACCATTCCAATTACCTTGGTTACTAGAATTCCAATTGCCTTGATTATTCGAAGGTCTCCATAGTTGTTGACTAGGGCCTTGGTATTTGTTTCTTTGCCCTTAAAAGTTGTTCACATATTGGACCTCTTCATCTTGATCATTGTAAGAATCTCCTCGATCAAACTCACTATCATCTTGCATGAAATTGTCCACTCTTTATTGCACTTGTGGACTTCATGTACTTATCTTGTTTACCATCATATTGACTCCCTCCATAGCATTGACTTGCCTCGGGTTTTGCACTTGTTGAAGTTACCTTTTCCAATTGGTTCATGGTGGTTGTCAACTCGACTATGGCTTGCCCATAGTCATGTAACTCTTTATGAAGAAGAATCACATTTGGATCACCTTGTGGAATATTGGCTCTAGATTGCCACGCCGATGAAGTATCTGTCATCTCATCCAAAATATCACACGCCTCCGCATAAGGCGTAGTCATGAAGTTTCCACCGGCAAGTTGATTCACTACACATTGGTTGGTGGTATTGATCCCCGGATAGAAAGTTTGTTGAATCATGTTCTTCGTCATATCATTGTTGGGGCACTATTTCACCATTGTCCTATATCTTTCCCATATCTCGTGTAGTGGTTCATTAGGCTCTTTCTTGAATGCTAGAATTTCATCCCGAAGAATAGCCATATGCTCGGGAGAGAAGTACTTTGAAATAAATTTCTCCGCAAGTTCATCCCAAGTATGAATGGAATGATTTGCCAAACGTTCCAACCAATCTAAAGCTTTTTCCCATAGAGAGAAGGGAAAAAGCCTTAGCCTCAAAGCATCCTCAGAGACATTTGTTTGTTTGCTTCCCCAACACGTATCAACGAACCCCTTTAAATTTTTTTATGCATTTTAACCCGGTGCACCGGTGAAGAACCCTCGTTGCTCGAGAAAAGTGAGCATCACGTTGGTTATTTGAAAGTTGTCTGCCCTAATACGGGGTGGGACAATAACACTTGCATACCCTTCATTAGGCAACACCCGGTGTGGAGCCGCTCGTGGTGGAGGTGGGCGTGATACGGGAATATTGTCGTGAGGTAGTCGGCCTTGTCTATTGGCTTGAGGTTCAAGAGGGACCTCATCCATTGCATCATCATCAACGTCCACATCCCCCACGGCTATGTTTCCGAGCTCATTATTTGCCATGATCACACCTACAATACTCACACATTAGTAACAAGGAAGGAAAAGAAGATATTCCAAAAACACACCTAAATATATAGCTAACACCGACTTTTAGCTCCTCGGCAACGGCACCAAAAATTGATCTCATCCAATTTCACTCCTTTATTTGGGTATATGAAAACGGTCGATGCAATAATAATACCCAACAGAGTCGGGGTTGAATTCCTTTGGAGCTATGCGAATGGGTTCTCGTAGTATATATCTTAGTGCGTGAAATTGTATATCTTGATTTGCACTTTCGGAATATTGGGTTTTGTTTGAAAATCTAACTTAAACTACTATTGCGAGTTTAAGAACGAAACTAGGAAATTGTTTTAGGTTGTTTTTCAAATGATAAAAAGGCTTAGGGCTATGACCTTCACCTAGGTGTTCGCTTAATGGGTTGTAAGCCTTAAAGCTTGTTTTATTGATCGGGGTGTATTATAGCTAGCAACACTCATGTACCCACTTAATACCTCTCGGTCAGAGAGTGATTTTGCCCAATTTGGCTTTCTCAACTCCAAATGGGTATTGAACAAAGCAGTTGATAATAAGCTCAAGTCGGGTTATACTATCTCTAGGTTCAACCCTTTAATTGGGCTTATCAATCTCTCGATTGACCCAATTTCTTGCTAGCTAAGTTTTTCTAGACTAAGTCTTTCTTTCTCAAGTAGAGACCAAGTCAAATAGGCATGAAATAATATTTGCAACTATTAATTCTTCAAATAAATGCAAGAACAAGGCTAGATAATCAACACCCAACCATAAACAAGCAATAAATCAAACACCCATTAAGTTTACACACTAAGGTTGGGTCACAACCCTAGTAAAAATCTAGCTACTCATGCTTAAATTAGAAGAGAAAGAAGAAGAAGTGATAATTAAACCCATAATAATAATTAAGATGATAAAAGTAATATTCAAAAAGTTCAAAATATCAAAAACTACTAAAAGGAGCAAAGTAAAACGTCTAGAATGGCTGCTGATGTCAAAAGTTGACATAAAAAAGTGAATCTCTTCTATTTATACAGTGCTGGAATTTTCAAACAAAAATGCCCTTTCGGAGGTTCTGCGGCTGCACAATTCCATGTGCGGTCGCACTTTGCTTCAGCCTGGTAGGAATGGAAACCTGCGACCGCATAATTCTGAACTGCGGCCGCACTTCACTCTTTCTGTGGTCCACACATTTCATAGTGCAACCGCACATTGCTCTTTTGCGGACCACACAAATATGACTGCGGCCGCATAGCTGATCTTTTGCGGCCACACAATAATTGTGTGGTCCGCACTTTGTTGAACTTGAATGCAGGTTTTCTGAACTTTTGCTCTTGCCCAGGTTGTGCGGTCTCATATTTCATGTGCGGACCGTACTCTGCACTTATCTCTGATGGGATTTGCTTCACAATCTGCGGTCCGCACTTTTTAGCTTTTGTGCCTATTTTCGTCCTTGAGTTCAGATCACTCCTTCTTGAGTTGGATTTCATCTTTGGGACTCATCTCCACTATTCTTGTAATTATGCATATTTCATCAATTTTTGGTAACACAATTAAACGCTTTTATACAAAAATAAAAGCAAAAAGGTGCTAATAAATAATCAAAATCTCCACTTATCAGGCTGCCAAAGTCAATCACTCACACCAACTTGGTGCTACTTCCAAAGAAGCCAAGAGTTGAAACATACTCAGACTTAAGGCCCATAAGTTTGAGTAATTACATTAACAAGGTAATCTCTAGTGTTATCCATGATAGGCTGGAAACGTTTCTGCCTTCATACATTTCCCCTAACCAATCTGGATTTCTAAAAGGAATGAGTATTTTTGAAAACATCATACTTACACAAGAGGTTGTCACTGACATTAGAATGAGAGGAAAACCTGCCAATTTGGTAATAAAACTTGACATGACAAAGGCATATGATAGGATTTCATGGAAATACTTGATGAATGTATTGAGAAAGATGGGCTTTGTAGAACACTTCATCAATTTGATTTGGAATATCATTTCAAACAATTGGTATTCTGTCTTGGTCAATGGGCACTATGCAGGTTTTTTCAAATCATCAAGAGGTGTTAAGCAGGGATATCCATTGTCTCCAGCCTTATTCATCCTGTCAGCTAAAGTATTATCAAGGTCCTTGAAAAAATTGTTTGAAGATGAGACCTTTGTGGGATTTGGCATGGCTAAATGGTCTGATCCCTTGAACCATTTGGCTTACGCTGATGATATCATCATTTTTGCTTCAGCTAACCAACATTCAAGGACCAAGATAATGGTTGTATTAAGAGATTATGAACAAGTTTCAGGACAGCTAATCAACAAAACAAAGAGATCCTACTACGTGCATGCCAATGTTGCACAATCTCTATTTCAAGAAATTGGAAACATTACAGGTTTTGCAAGAGGTCAACTCCCTTTCACATATCTAGGCTACCATGTTTTCTACACTAGAATAAGGAAGGAGTTTTATGAAGATATAATTAAAAAAAAAAAGTGAAGGCTAAGCTACATGCTTGGAAAGGCAAACTCTTATCATTTGGTGGAAAGGCCTCTCTAATCATTAGTGTACTACAAAGCATTCCAGTTCATCTTCTTTCTGTACTAGACCCTCCTAAAAATATTCTACAACACTTGCAAAAAGTATTTGCAAGATTTTTCTAGAACACTAAAGAAGAATGTAGGAGTAGATATTGGTCTTCTTGGCAAAACCTTTCCCTCCCTAAAGAAGAAGGAGGACTAGGTTTCAGATCATTGCAGGATGTATCAAAAGCTCTGTTTGCTAAGTTTTGGTGGAGGTCTAGGACTACCAAATCATTATGGTCGAATTTCATATGGAACAAATATTGTTAAAAAAAATACCAATTGTAGTTGCTTTTAGAGGTGGATCACATGTGTGGAGGCAAATATTGAATGTTAGAGAAGAAACAGAACATGAGATCTTGTGGGAGATAAACAATGGCACAACCAACACATGGCATGAAAATTGGAATGAATTGGGTCCACTATATCATGTCCTACCTGAAGACTTTCAAGTGGATGAAGAGTTGCAAGAGGTTTCAGAATTAAGAGAAGGAGGGGCATGGAATGAACAACTGATGGATGAAACTTTTCCTGAAAATATTGCAGACCACATTAAAACAAATATCCATTACAATGTACATGAGGAACAATGGGACAGACCATACTGGATGCCTACAACCTCAAGCAAATTTATTGTTGGTAGTGCTTGGTCTATTATGCGACATAGAGCTGAGTATAAGTTGGAACATAAACAGATGTGGACAAAAGGTTTGCCATTCAAGATGTCATTTTTCTTATGGAGAATGTGGAGGCATAAGTTGGCCACAGATGATTTATGGAGGAGGCAAGGATATATAGTTATGTTCAGATGATGGTGTTGTTAACAACAAAAGGAGGAAACATATGTGTAACGACCCGGTCGGTTGTTTGGAGAGTTATAGCCCTGATCCCCTATTTACTGCTTTTCCCGTATCTCTTTCTGCTTATGTGACTTGCCGGAAGGTTGCTATTATAGTTTCGAAGTGAATTGGGACACTTAGTCCCTAAACTTAAGCTTAAGTCTTAGTATTTTTTATCATAGTCAGATTTATATGAAGACGACTTCGGAATAGAGTTTCGTCGGTTCCGTTATCTCCGTTGGGTGATTTTGGGCTTAGGGGCGTGTCCGGATTGTATTTTGGAGGTCTGTAGCTTATTTAGGATTGAAATAATGAAAGTCAAATTTTTGGAGATTTTGACCGGTAGTGGACTTTGTGATATTGGGGTCGGATTCTGATTCCGGAAGTTGGAGCAATTTCATAGGTTGAACATGACTTGTGTGCAAAATTTTGGGTCAATCAGACGTGGTTTGATAGGTTTCGGGATCGGTTGTAGAAATTAGAAGTTTCAAGTTCATTAAGTTTGAATCGGAGGGTGATTTATATTTTTAGCGTTGTTTGATGTGATTTGAGGGCTCGACTAAGTTTGTATGGTATTTTAGGACTTGTTGGTATCTTTTGTTGAGGTCCCAGGGGCCTTGAGTGTGTTTCAGATCATTATCGGATACATTTTGGACTTAGAGAAATGGCTTAAGTTCTGTGATCTGGTGCATCTGGTTTTCTTATAAGCGATCGCGAGAGAGGGGCCGCGATCGCGTAGGCTTAGCTGGGCAGAGGAAGTTTTGTTCTTCGCATTCGCGGGCAGAAGGATGCAAACGCGTAGTGGTGTGAAGTGGTGCTTCGCAAACGCGTGGCCAGTGTCGTGTTCACATAGAGTTAAGGAGGCTAAAGCTCGGCCACGCGCTTTGCTCATCGCGAACGCGTGAGGACGTTCGCGATTGCGTAAGTCTGAGAGCCAGTACATCGCGTTCACTGGTGTTTTACGCATTCGCGTAGGGTTAAATCCTGGGGCAGCGAAGTTGTTCTTCGCGAACGCAGGGCTATTTCCCCGATCGCGATTAAGGAATCACTGGGAAGACATATATCATTTCAAAACGAGGGTTTGGCCATTTTTATCAAAACTTGAGTTTGGGACTCGGATTTCTACGAGATTTTGAGGGATTTTCAGAGACATCGATTGGGTAATGATTCTACACTCCATTTAGGTTATATCCCACTAATCTATCATTAATTAATTCTTTAATTTCGGATTGGGGTTGAAAAAATAGAAAAAATGGGAAGTAGTTCTTCAACAAAAATTTTGAGTTTTGAAAGGCGATCTGAGGTCGAATTCGAGCAATTCTTATATGGTTGGACTCGTGAGTGAATGGTTGTTCATACTTTGTGACTTTTACCCGATTCCGAGATATGGGCCTGGGGAGACTTTTTAAGACGATTTCCTAGTTTCTTGTTTTAGCTTAGATTTCATTGATTAGATTAGTTTCTTATAGATATATTTATGGTATGTAATTGATTTTGGCTAGATTTAGGCCATTCAGAGTCGGATATTCATGGGAAAAGCATTGGAACCGATTGATTGAGCTTGGTTCGAGGTAAGAGGCTTGCCTAACCTTGTGTGGGGGAAATCCCTTTAGGATTTGGTACTGATATTGATATTTGAGCGTCGTGTACGCAAGGTGACGAGTGCGTACACGGGCTATTTATTGCAAAACCTGATTTTTACTGAGTAATTACATGTTTTCCCCTTAATTGAATATTCTAGCATGTGTATTTACCCTGTTAGCCTAGAATAACATGTCTATGTGTCTTATTGCTTAACTGAACTCTTTGCAGCATGCTTAGTGAATTCCTGCTTCTTTTCTCGACTTGTACTTAGTCTAAACTGTAAATTCTCTTGTTGTACCTATCATCTGTAATTGTCTGCGCTATGTATTTACTTTGGGACTACGGGACGGTATCTCGGGAGATCCCCCTGCATATTTACTCTTGGGAATATGGGACAGTATCTCGGGAGATCCTCTTGCATATTTACTTTTGGGACTACGGGACGGTTTTCCGGGAGATCCCCCTGCACATTTACTTTTGAGACTACGAGGAAGTATCTCGGGAGCTCTCCCTGCACATTTACTTTTGAGACTACAAGGTGGTACCTCGGGAGTTCTCCATGCATATTTACCTTTGGGACTACGAGACGGTATCTCGAGAGATCCCCTGTTGTTTATTTCCGCATATTGTACTGTTATTTCATTGTGTTTTCCTTTGTTGAACTCTAGTCTCTTATTATACTATTATATTCCCGTGCTTTATTTATTATATACCGGTGGGCCTGACCTGACCTCGTCACTACTCGACCGAGGTTAGGCTTCGCACTTACTGGGTACCAATTGTGGTGTACTCATACTACTCTTCTGCACATAATTTGTGTGCAGATTCAGGTGCTCGTTATCAGCCGCATTATCAGTGAGTCGAGACAGCTTTGGAGACTTCAAGGTATATCTGCCGCGTCCGCAGACCTCGGGGTCCCCTTCTACTATTCCACATGTCAAACACTTCCTGTATTTCCTTTTATTAGACTATGGAGTATAGGGATATTATTTTTTTCTGTAGTCTGTGACTCATGATATTCCGGGTTTTGGGAAAGCTGTGTACGTCTAGCATTTTGGTTATTGTACATGCCGAGAGACATTGTTATTGGTTATTCAGTATCTATTTCAGTTAGCTGTTAAGTTTTGCTTCCATTATTGATATTTCCACAATCTATTAGGCTTACCTACTCGTAGAGACTAGGTGCCATCATGACATATTTCGGAGGGATGTTTGCGTCGTGACAATATGAACACATCTTTCTGCTTAACCCTACTGCTTCAAAGGTATGGAAATTATTTATGGGAGCTGCAGGGATCACTGTTCCACTAATTCAAGTGAAGCAAGTCATAAGAACTTGGTGGAATGCAAAATGTTATCCAAAGTTGAAACCACTGTATCAGGCTGCTCCTGCGATTATTACCTGGGAGCTATGGAAGAAAAGAAACAATGGAAGGAATGGTGGAACAATGTCAACAAACAGAGTGATCCATGAAGTCAATAAAACATTGCATTACTTGGAAAGATTGAGGTATCCTTGGATATCTAACATACCTAATATATGGCCTGAAATGATACACCTCTTTGAAAAATACATACCAGTTATGATCACAACAAGAGTTACCTGGCAGCTTCCAACTAAAGGTTGGTATAATTGTAACACTGATGGGGCATCAAGAGGGAACCCTGGACCTAGTTCAGCAGGCTTTTATGTGAGAGATGACAAAGGAGATCTGGTGTATGAAAGATCAATTGAGCTAGGAGTTACCACCAATGTTGTAGCAGAAGCAAAAGTAATACTACAAGGGTTACAATATTGTCTAGAACAAGCATTGCATTCAATAATACTAGAAATTGATTCGATGGTTTTAAAGAAGTGCATTGACGGGGAATGGGATATACCTTGGTCTATTATGGCAGAAGTGAAGAAGATTGTTGAAATAAAGGCTAATTTCAATGTGATCTTTCAACATGTCTTTAGAGAGGGCAACATTGTTGCTGATTTTGTAGCTAATGCAATTTTCGATTTTGCAGGTTCAATATCTTTCCAATCTTTTAGTGATTTACCAAATGCAGGAAAGACACTAATCAACCAAGACAAGGCCCAATTGCCTAACCTTAGGGTTAGGATTTCAAGAAAAAGGCCAACAGATTGAATATTGTTACAACCTGACAAACTATATGCCTTATCAATTGGAGTTACATTGAGCCAACAACATGTAGATTTTACCAAGACAGCATGCTCATCATAGATGCTTTGTCCAACTGTCTCGACAAAGAAAGAATGTAAGTTATCTCAGTATGAAACACAAAGTTTTACAACATCATGTAATCATTATGATACAAACTTTTACCACCCTGGCAAAACAAAAAAATTAGTATTCAATTGGACAGTGTTTACCTACGACAAAGCACACCTGCTGCTAGAACTTGCGTGGCATGTATTATCAGATCATTTTCCAGTGGTATTAGTGTGAATCCACACTCAGCCTGGAGGTGAAAAGATAATAAATGACACCAATTTCATAAGCAGAAAGTATATGCCCGTAAACATACAACAATACTATTTTTCTGTCAACGATTAAGGCAGCTTCTGAGCTTGTACAGATTGCTACAGCCTTGGGGGTTATCACAGGTGTATTACAAGGTTTTCGAGTGACTGTGGTGTATCCTTTGTGGATTTATGCATGCGTTCTACACAGAAATGCAAACGATGGCGCCCAGTGAGAGATTTATAGGTGCTACAAAGAGACGTTTGCAACTGATGTGTCAATTCAAAAGCTACATTACAACCGGGAAATCCTTGAGTACATGATGTGTAACATTCCTTTGCCTGATAGGTTATTGGTACTTAGTAGGAACTAGCACTACCCATTACTTTACTTTTTATTTTCATTCTTGTTGGATAATTTGTAATATTCGGCCCCTTTTAGGGATTTATTATATATAATAACTACTAGGTGAATAACCGTATATTTGCTTTAAAAAAGCATCCACATGTTATTTTTGTTATACACAGATAAGAACTATATATACCATATATAATTATTATACGAGACTGCGACATATTCACCTGTCCCATCTTGTGCGCTAGTTGTTAACATTGCCCCCCCGTGTGATGATTTAAGGAATGTTCCGTCAACCACTACAATAGGGTGGCAGTATTTTCATCCTATGATTGATGCATTTAGTGCGACAAGAACATACATGAAGCGCATGTCCTCTGATTTATTTAACATCGTGACATAACCAGGATTTGTCATATTTATCATATGCATGTCACGACCCTAAATCCACTAGTCATGATGGTACCTAACCCAACCCGCTAGATAATCCAACTAGTAACTATCCAATTTCAATGATATTAATAAGACAAAGAAACGATAGTAATTTACTAAATTTTATACATTTCCTAAGGACTGGAAGTACAAATCGTGAGCTTCTAAAAATAGAGTTTACAAAGCTGAAATAAAATAAATACATAGTCTGTTTGAAAAGTACATAAACAGGGTTTTATAGATCTAAGGCTACCACGAACAAGAGACAGCTACAATCGGGATGCAGGTACATCTTCAATCCAGCTCCTATCGAACATAGTAATATCAACAGCCAACATCTGCACACAAAGTGCAGAAGTGTAGTATGAGTACAACCGACCCCATGTACTCAGTAAGTAACAAACCTAACCTTAGGTTGAAAGTAGTGACGAGCTAACACAAGGTCGGGTATAATACAAATATTCCACAACAGTTCATAACAGCATAATACAGGTAATAAAATAGGTATCTCAGTGAAAACTCAAATCTTTACTGAATATGCCAAAATACGAGTAAGTTTGAAGACCGTGATTTTTCCCAAAATCCTTTCAACAATAAGTAAGATGTTTCATTTTCAGATAGCATGAGGAAAGTACGTCTTTATGCCTACATGTCAAGATACAAGTAAAATCATAAATATCCCAAAACTAGGTAGCAGAAGGAAATACATCTTTATGCATGTATCTCAAGTACGCATATCAAATGCAATGCATCTCGATGATGAGCTCGTATACTCACACTCTCATAGTACTCAATCTCACTGTATCGCATCCTCTCTCACTATGCTCAATGCTCAGCACACTTAATCACTCCGCGTTGTACACGACTGCACTCACTGGGGGTGTGCAGACTCCGGAGGAGCTCCTACAGCCCAAGCGCTATAATCCGCACGGACAACTCATGTGCTGCACGGACAACTCACGTGCTGCACGGACAACTCACATGCCATAATATCAATATTTGGATCCAACTCACGTGTTGCACGGACAACTCACGTGTTGCACGGACAACTCACGTGTTATAATATCAATATCTGGATCCGCACAGATAACTCACATGCTGCACGGACAACTCACGTGCTATAGTATCAATATCCTCACAAATAAGCCCCCGTCCTCACTCAGTCATCAATCTCTCCAATCTCACTCACGGGCTCACAATGTCATGAAACTAGCCCGACAACACTGATATGATGTATCAATAAATAACAACTAAGACTGCGATATGATATGAATGTATGAATATGACTGAGTACGAAATATGTCATGACCCAAAATCTCACCTGTCGTGATGATGCCTAACTCAATACTAGGCAAGCCGACAATCCCAATGAACCACCATATCTTTTAAATTTGAAAACATAATAATTAAATTCAGCAGAAGAAATCTCACAAATACAATTATAAACACTCACAAAACCCGATGTCATTGAGTACATGAGCATCTAAAAAATAAAAGTCTAACTGGTAAAAATTATTGTCTGAAATATAGAACAATACAATAACTAAACAGGAAGGGAATCAAGTCTGCGGTCTTCAAGCAGCTACCTTGATAGTCTACAACGGAAAGAACTTTGAATTCTAATAGTCGCCGTATCTGGGAGCACCTAGATCTGCACACGAGGTGCAGGGTGTAATATGAGTACAACTAACTCAATAAGTAATAAGACTAACCTCTGGGCTGAAAGCAATGACGAGCTCCACAGATACAATCCAGTATAAATAATGGTACAAAACGTAGACATGCTTTCAAATTTAACAGTTAAACTCAGTACAAGTGAAATAGATCAATATTGTATGATATGAAGAATATGACATCTCTGTATCTACATGCCAATGTACATAACTGTATGTGATGCACCTTAGTGAAAACTCCATGTACTCACAATCTAAAATACTTAATCACCCAGTACTGTATATGGCCAATCCAGCCCACGGAAGATCCATCCCAAATATATATGTATATCCATTAACAGACAATCAGTCACTCAGTACTATATAAGGCCAATCCAGCCCAGAGGAAGATTCATCCCCAAATATCAATGATTTAGACAAGATCCATGTCCAGGGAAAATCTATCCCTCAATATAAATGCTTCGGGCAAGATCCATGCCCAGGGAAGATCCATCCCTCAATATATATAATCATCCGCGCTCACTGGGGGTGTGTGCAGACTCCGGAGGGGCTCCTTTAGCCCAAGCGCTATATATCGGCCGCGCTCACTTGTGGGGTGTGCAGACTCTCGGAGGGGCTCCTTCAGCCCAAGCGCTATATAAAGCCTATCAAATTCTACTTCGTGCACACTACATCTTTCAAAATAACAATTTAATCACCCAATCAAATCGTAGATAGCAGACTCCCTCAATTGGCCAAGGCCATATAATAAAATATCTGATATCTCATCATACCCAGATAATATATAAATTGACCATACTAGGCAATAAAAGATCAACTTTGGTCTCTAGTCCCCCAATAATTACCGCACATGACCGATACACACGGTCCACAATTATAGTATCGCCTACCGGCGTAGATACATAAACATGTGAAACTAAGGACTCATGGGGCATATCCGGATAATGAACAAAATATGATGAAACATACGAATATGTGGAACCGGGGTCAAATAATATAGAAGCCTCTTTGTGGCACACTGAAACAATACATGTGATCACTGAATCTGAAGCAACAACATCTGGCCTGGCAGGAAAAGCATAAAATAGGACCTGACCGCTACCTAATCGGCCTCCCCCTCTTAGGCGACCCCTAGATGACTGAGCCTCATCCCGAGCTGGTTGGGCAGGTGGTGGAGCAGCTAGTGCAAAAGTTGTAACATGACTCCTCTGGTGAACTTGACCTCGCGTAAGGCGGGGATAATATCTTTTTATGTGGCCCAAGTCTCCACACTCAAAGCAACCCCTCTCTGAAAAGGCTGGTAAGTTCTAAGGAAGACCTCGAGAACCAGAATAACTACCATAAGAACCTGGTACAAGTAATCCCTGAACGGAAAGAACACAGGGCGTACTCTGGGCTGAAAGTGCACTAAGAGATGACTGACCTTGATGATAACCGTATGAAACATATGTATAAGGTCAATCCAGCCCAGGAAATATCCATCCCAAATATATATGTATATCCATCAACTGACAGTCAGTCACTCAGTACTGTATAAGGCCAATCCAGCCCAGGGAAGATCCATCCCAAATATATATATGTATATTCATCAACTGACAGTCAGTCACTCAGTATTGTATAAGGCCAATCCAACTAGGGGAAGATCCATCCCCAAATATCAATGATTCGGACAAGATCCATGTCCAGGGAAAATCCATCCCTCAATATAAATGTTTCGGGCAAGATCCATGCCCAGGGAAGATCCATCCCTCAATATATATAATCATCCGCGCTCACTGGGGGTGTGTGCAGACTCTGGGGGGGCTCCTTCATCCAAGCGCTATATATCAGCCGCGCTCACTAGGGGTATGTGTAGACTCTCGGAGAGTCTCCTTCAGCCCAAGCGCTATATAAAGCCTATATGGCCTACTGCAGGCGGGCAGTCCCGATCCATATAATAATAAAGTATATAAAGCCAATATGGCCTGCGGCAGGCACGCAACTCGATCCCATAAATACTAATGTATAAAGCCAATATGGCTTGCTGCGTTGCGCAACTCAATCCCAAAAATATCCTCACAATGGACAAATATTACTGAGTGTGAAAAGTATATATTTGAAACAATTAATTCAACAGCAACATGACCCCATGAGTCCCAAAATATTGACACATAGCTTAAACACGATATTTAATAAGAGTCTCAGCTCAATTTCCTAACACGAGGGAGAATATTCGGATAATAACATGATTCATTAATTTTACAACTACACAGGATTTATTCAAGACACAATATATGTGGTGCACGTCTACATGCTCGTCACCTATCGTATATGTCACCTCAAAACAATTTATATCATATCAAATTTCAGGGATTCATACCCTCAAAACCAAGTTTAAAATTGTTACTTACCTCAATCCGAGCAATTCTTTATTCCAATAAGCCTTTTGCTCGCGATTCGGCCTTCGAACGCCTCGAATCTTAGTCAAAATAATTCGATACAATCAACACGAGGTATAGGAATCAATTCCATATGAAAATGCTAAATTTCACAATAAAATCCGAAATTAACTCAAAAATCAATAGTGGGGCCCATGTCTCGAAACCTGACAAAAGTTACAAAATATGAACGCCCATCCAACCACGAGTCGAACCATACATATTTCACCAAATTCCGACATCAACTCGACCCTCAAATCTTCAATTAAAGTCTATGAAGATTTCTACCATTTTCAACCCAATCTTTACCCATTTGAACTCAATAGTCCTTCCATAAACCTTATTGGTATGTATGTATAAATAATGCATTAACACTCAAGAATCATACTTTTAATTATTCATTTTTACTCCAAATCCGAAATTGAAGAATTGGGGAAAGAAATTCTTACCTCTTTGAAGCCCTAGCAAGATCCTTGTGAAATCTTCAAACCTTGAACAAGAATTGATGGATAAATGACTAAGTCTTCACTTTCTCTCTCTAAAATGCTCTCACCTCTCTCTAAAATGTCAGATTTTAGCTCAAAATGACTTAAGCCTTCTCCCTACCCGACCTTTGGGTATTAAATGAGCTCCTACGTGCATGGCCGCGCATTGGCCGCGCACCTGAAGCAGAAACTCTCATACGGAGCTATTGGAATCATCAGAATTAAATTCCGAGGTCGTTTACACATAAGTGAATATCCGATCAACTTTTCTAACTCAAGTTTTCAATTATGAGACTAAGTGTCTCATTTCACTCTGAAATCTTTTCGGACCCGTACCAACTAACCCGATAAGTCATAAATCAACTGTAAGACATAAATTGAGCAGTAAATGGGGGAACGAGGTTGTGATACTCAAAACAACCGATCAGGTCGTTATAAAATATCAATGAAATCAGTGAAATGACAACAATAAACTACCACTATGGGTCCCAACAGTATCGGCATAATGCATAAACATGATATCTAGCATGATTGACAGCTCACTGACTTTATCGCATGGTGAAAACACGGATATTAACAAAATAGGACTACTATACAGTGCCATGAAAAAAATAGAGTCCCAATTCACTTGGTGCACACCCACACGCCCGTCACCTAGCATGTGTGTCACCTCAATACCAATTACATAACACATATTTTGGGGTTTCATACCCTGAGCACTAAGTTTAGAAGAGTTACTTACCTCGAACAAGCCAATTCCAACACCGAGCAGCCAAGCGATGCTCCAAAATGCCATCCCGTGCATTCCGACCTCCGAACGGCTCGAAACTAACCAAAAACAACTCAAATACATCAAACAATGCTAAAGGAACCAATCCCGATTGAAAAAGATCAAATCTTGAATCAAAATCCCAAAATCAGCCAAAAGCCCAACTCGGGTCCACACCTCGGAACCCGACAAAATTTACAAAATCCAACAACCCATTCAATTACGAGTCCAACCATACTAGTTTCACTCAAATCCGACTCTAATTCGATGTTCAAAACTCAAAAATTCACATCATAAAACTTTAGGCCAAAACCCTCAATTTCCTCTTTAAAATTCACAATCCAATTACCAAAAATAAAAATATATTAATGAAATATAACCAAAACCAATGCCGAAACCTATCAAATCACGTCCGATTGACGTCAAATTTTGCACACAAGTCACATTCGACATTGCGGACCCTACTCCAACTTCTGGAATCGAAATATGACCCCGATATCAAAAAGTCCACTCCCGGTCAAACTCTCTAAAATTTTAACTTTCGCCATTTCGAGCCAAATTCAACCACGGACCTCCAAATCACAATCTGGATGCGCTCCTAAGTCCAAAATCACCGAACGGACCTACCGAAATCATCAAAACTCTGTTCCGGGTTCAAATTTACAAAAGGTCAAACTTGGTCAACTCTCTCACTTTAAAGCTTCAATAATGAAATCCATTTTTCCAATTCGATTCCGAATAACCTGAAAAATCAAAACCGACGATTCACATAAGTCATAATATATCATACGGAGCTACTCATATCCGTAAACTACCGAGCAAAGTTGTAACGACCCGGCCAGTCATTCCAAGAGTTATAGCCCTATTTTCCCCATTCCTGCTTCTTTATGTGTTGTTCAGCGGTGTTGAGTTGTATTGAGTTGGTAGGTTTGGGTCTGGAGTAGTTTTGGAGTGAAATGAGACACTTAGTCCCTTAGTTAGAAAGCTAAGTTAGAAAAGTCAGCCGGAAGTTGACTTATGAATAAACGAACTCATTGGGGTGATTTTAGACTTAGGAGTGTGTCCGGAATGTAATTTGGAGGTCCGTGGTAGAATTAGGCTTGAATTGGCGAAAGTTAGAAATTTGGCGATTTTGGTCGGCGATGGAAAATTAAGTATCGGGGTCAGAATGGAATTCCGGAAGTTGGAGTAGATTCGTAGTGTCATTTGTGACGTGTGTGCAACATTTGAGGTTATTTGGACGTGGTTTGGTAGGTTTCGGCGTCGTTGGCGAATTTTGAAAGTTTAGAAGTTCTTAGGCTTGAATTCGAGGTTGATTTGGTGTTTTGGATGTTCCGGAGGTTCGACTAAGTTCAGGTAGTGATATATGACTTGTTGGAATTATTGGTTGAGGTCACGAGGGCTTTGGGTGAGTTTCAGATATGTTTGGGTTGTGTTGCGCTCGTTTTTCTTATGTTTCGACGCCGTTTCTTCAAGCATAAATGATATCATATTGAAAAACTTGAGCTCCGACTTCTTTTTTGATTGAAGCATTAGATCCGTATAATAATTACGGACCCGTAGCAAAAAGAATTGTCGAATTTGGACATCGTATGAGGATTTTATAGTCATTTTACTAAGAATTAGATTGCCAGATTTGTTCAGATTAATTACGAAAGTGCCATTGACGGTGTATTTAAAAATCTGCACTATTTGCAAATATTAAAACCTACGTATCTCCTTCATTATAAGGTCAAATTGAGTGATTCAAAAGCCTAACTTAACTAGCATTTCACAAGGAATCTATTAGAGGCATAAAAAGCGAGTTTCAGGATCATTTGGCAAGAGAAACGAGGCAAAATAACTGGCAGAAAAATATATATAATAAGGGGTTGTTCATTCGGTCATATTTTGAGTTGGGGAGCTCGAATTTGGGCGATTTTCACCATAGGGATTGGGGTAAGTGTTCTCTACTCGGTTTTGGTTATATTTCATGAATCCATCTTCGTTTTTGGGATTTAATTGATGATTTCAAACTGGAATTGAGGGAGTTAGGGCTTGGGTTTTGGAGAGTTTTAGGTAGGGATTTGAGGGACCAAACGGAGTCCGATTTTGATAAATTTTATATGGTTAGACTCGGGAGAGAACGAGGGTTCTAATTCTACCATTTTTGACTAGTTCGGAGACGTGGTCCATGGGGGCGGGTTTTGGCCGATTTCAGATTTTTGGCATATTTTGTAGTTTTTATTGTGGAATTCGATTTTTTAGCACATGTTGATAGTAGTATTCTGATTTTGGTTAGATTCAGAGCTTTTGGAGACCGAGTCCAGAGACGAGCGCATCCCGGAGTAGGATTTTACACTGTTGAGGTAAGTAACAATTTTAACTCTGGCTTTGAGGGTATAAACCCGGAGATTTGACATCATGTGATTGTTTGGAGGTGATACCCACACTAGGTGACGAGCGTGTGGGAGTATACCTTGAGAGATTGAGACTCCGTCCGTCCCGTGAGGCCTAATAACCACTATATGTGTTTAGGCATTTACTTGTTGGTGAACTTGTCTGCCCATGTTTAGGCTTCATTCATGCTCACGTTATTTGTACTCAGTTATAGAAATTATTGTACATGTTTACCTCAGTCTCTATTATTTTGTTGATATGTTGTGATACTTGATGTGGGTTGTGTCCCCTTATTTGTGGTGCATTGTGAGGCTAGAGAGGTACATGTGTGATGATCCAAAAGGTCATCTTATGTTTTAGAACTCGAATCTGCGCTCTTAAGCCTTAAAAATCTCATTTACCCTCCTCGATTTGCGTGTGCAGTCCGGGCAGGTTTCCGGAAAGCTTTTATGTTGAAAATTGATGAAAATAAGAATTTATGCTTTAAAAGTTGATTTTAGTTGATTTCGGTCAATATTTTTGGTAAACGATCCCGAATCCATATTTGATGATTCCGGTGGGTCTGTATCAAATTATGGGACCTGGGCATATGCCCGGAATCGAATTCAGAGGTCCCTAGCTCAAGTTATAAATTTTTGATGAAAATTAAAAGTCTGAAAATTAATTATTTTTGAGAATTGATTGATGTTTGGCATTGTTAGTGTCGGGTCCGCATTCTGGTTCCGATGCCCTGTACAGGTTCATTATAATATTTAAGACTTGTCTGTGAAATTTGGTGAGAAACGGAGTTGATTTGACGTGATTCCGACGCCCAGTTGAGAAGCTATGAATTTTAAAGTGTTCTTGAGAATTTCATTTGATTTGGTGCTAAATTCGTAGTTCTAGGTGTTAGTTTGGCGATTTGATCATGCGAGCAAGTCCGTATGATATTTTTAGACTTGTGGGCATGTTCGGTTTGGAGCCCCGAGAGCTCGGGTGAGTTTCAGAAAGGCTACGGAGTGAGATTTGGCTTGGAAAACACTGTTGGTGCATCTGATATTATTGCAGGCCTCTGATCTCGCATTTGCGAGATCAGGCATCGCAATTGCGACCTCTGAGAGGTTCGCATTTGCAAGCTTCTCATCGCAAATGCGAAGAGAAGCTGGGCCAATAGTTTTCGCATTTGCGAAGGTAGTCGGGGAAGGACAGTGGTCGCAAATGCGATCATTTAGTCGCATTTGCGAAGATTCAAGGTCGCATTTGCGAACTTATCTTCGCATTTGCGAAGGCACCATAAGTGTGAAGGGCTTCGCATTTGCGATGACTCCTTCGCATTTGCGAAGCTCAGGTTGCAAATGCGACATCTGCAGCTGATAAAAATGACTTTTGGACGGGAATTTTCATTCATTTCCCAAAATTTCAAGACCTAAAACACAAGAGGCGATTTTTCAAAGACCATTTCTTCCCCAAATCATAGGTAAGTGATTCTAAACTAGTCTCTTTCAATCTTTTACATCTTATAACAAGATTTCAACCTAGAATCTTGAATTTTTATGGTGAAATTAGGATTTTTGGGTAGAACTTAGCTATTTCGAAATGTGGGGATTTTGACCTCGAATTGAGGTCGGATTCCAAAACCAATTGTATATCCGGACTCGTCTCGGAATGGGTATTTGGATTTTGTGTTTATCCGAGATTTGAGACGTGGGTCCTACTGTCGAATATTTTAATGAATTTCAGATTTTATCCAAAAGAATTAGTAAATTCATATAGAATTAATTCCTATGATTCGTATTGAGTATATTGAATTGTTTGTGAAGAGATTTGAAGCTTTTGGAGACAAATTTAAAAGAAAAAGTTGTGGTTGAGTAATTGATTGGAATTTGCAAAGCGAGGTAAGTGTCGTGGTTAACCTTGACTTGAGGGAATAGAACCCTTAAATTATTTGTTATGTGAAATGCATGTGAACGACGTATAGGCGAGGTGACGAGTGTCTATACTTCGTCAAATTAATTGTTTGTATAATTACTTGAAAAATCATAAATTATTTTAAATCATGAATTAATTATTATAATAATTGTTTCTCTCCTATTCTTTGTCAAATATTAATTCTTGAATTCCTGTATTAATTGTTACATGCTATTTGAATTATGTCCATTAATTGTTATTTGACATTTAGCATATTAAATATTAAACTGTATATTTTCTCTCTGATTTCTATAATAATTTGCTATTTGCCTTTGTTTGTTTCGTAATTAAATCATAATTATTGTATACTTGTTGTCTTAAAATTTTATATTAATTGTTGCATTTATTGAGGAAATTCTTATATAAGAACTGGTAAATGAATATGTTGGAGGAGCGGGTTGCATGCCGCAACAAGATTGATTACAATGAATTTATTGGAGGATCGGGTTGCACGCCGCAACAGACTTATTAAAAGTCTATATTGGAGGATCGGGTTGCACGCCGCAACAAACTTATTTAAAAGTCGGCATATATATATATATATATATATATATATATATATATATATATATATATATATATATATATATATATATATATATATTGTGTGTGTGTGTGTGTGTGTGTGGATCGGGTTGCACGCCGCAACAGAACCGAATGTGAATATATTGTGAGAGCGGGATGCACGCTGCAACAGAACCGAATGTGAATAAATTGTGAGAGCGGGTTGCACGCTGCAACAGAATTGAATGTGAATATATTGTGAGAGCGGGTTGCACGCTGCAACAGAATTGATGGAAATGATAACTGGTTATGACTACTGAGTTGGCTTCAATCATTATAAATGAGTTACTTGATTTATTTCTATTATTGCTGTTGTTACTAATATTGCGTACATGTTAATGTAAGTGAACTGCCTTAGCCTCGTTACTATTTCGTCGAGGTTAGGCTCAGCACTTACCGGTACATGAGATCGGTTGTACTGACACTACACTCTGCACTTCTTGTACAGATTTCAGAGTTGGTCCCAGCGGCGTGCCATAGACTTGCTCGGATTTCAGCTACTCGGAGGAGACTTGAGGTATAACTGCATGGCGTCCGCAGTTCTGAAGTCCCCGTCTATTTTACTTTAGTTGTGTGTTTATTTCCAGATAGCTTCATTTTATTCAGACCTTTATTTGTATTATTCTAGAAGCTCGTGCACTTGTGACACCAATTATGGGATGGTATTTAGACACCGTTATTTTTTTTATGGATTATTCACTATATTTCAAACTTTGCTTCCGCATTTGTTTCTTTGATTATTAATAATTTAAAAATTATTTAAAAATTGATTAATATTATTCTAACGTTGGCTTGCCTAGCAAGTGAAATGTTAGGCGCCATCACGGTCCGAATGTGGGTATTTCGGGTCGTGACAGTTGTACTTAGGAATTTCGGGCATGCGAAACTTCTTTGGGATTGGCTTCGGCATGAGCTGTCCGCATAGCATGTTAGCTGACCGTGCGGGTCCAGGTATTGATACCATAGCGCGTGAGTTGTCGGCGTAGCACGTGAGATGACCATGCGGATCGAGGTATTGATATTATGATACGTGAGCTGTCCGTGCTTAGCGCTTGGGCTTTGGGAGCCCCTCCGGAGTCTGTACACACCCCCAGTGAGCGCAGAGTATTGAGTGTTATGAGTGTTGAGTGCGAGTAATGAGTGATGGTGTGACACTGCTGTGAGATTGTATTTATTTGTGATGTTGCTGCATTTATCTGTTAAACTTCCTTGTGGCATTTACTGAGTTATGGAATTTACTTGTTTATTTCTGTTTATTTTTAAATTATGAAAATGAATAATTGGACTGTTTTACTTAGCTCATCACTACTGCTCAGTTCCTTAATTATTTCTGTTACTATTGAGTCGGTTGTACTCATACTACACCGTGCACTTTATGTGCAGATCCAGGTGAGTTAGAGCACGGCGATCGTTGAGTTCAGGCCGGCTATCTGTGCAGATTGGAAGGTAGCTGCTAGCGTCCGCAGGACCTTGTTACTCCTTTTGTCATTTCTTATTTTGGACAGTTAGACAGTTTATATATCTTAGTTTATAGTTTTAGACGCTCATGACTTAGTGACACCCCGATGTTTGGGGCTCGTTTCTGTATTTTTCTATAATTATATTTAGGGTTGATTTAGTTTATGAAAAGTTCAAATATTGGAAATATTTCATTAAATTCTTATAATCGATTTAGTAGTAATATTTTGGGAAATAGACTTGCCTTGTAACACGATAGGCGCCATCATGACCATGGTTAGATTTTGGGTCGTGACAAAAATGCAATTGCTCAAAACGACCGGTTGGGTCATTACAATACAAGTAACCTGACAGTTTACTATAAGATTCGCGTGGTATCCCGCTTATCAGTTCAAGCGTCTTTTCTTTTGTTCTATAATCTTTTACGTAACTCATATTAATCCCATATTGTTGTTTCATGTCGCTCATGATGTTTGCCGGAGTGTATATTATTTATGAATTGGCATATTTATTGCAAATCATTTTTGCAATGGCCGGCGAAGTAGCACGATGTTGTAAAAATAGTCTACTCGTCTCTGGAAAAGTGTGAACATCATTGAACCGTCTAACCTTGAAGACATTTGATTTGTGTAGACTTGAAGATCCAAGACTCTATTTGCGGCTTTCATCCACGCATGTAAGACAATACCTATTTAAAATATAATATTATGATAATGCACTTTTTCAGATTTTTACACTTGTGTCTCAAATAAACAACCAGTATACATATGCATTCTCATTATACAATAATTATATATTTTTTATACAAGCAGTATACACAAAATTACAGAGAAGTGCAATCTCATACGTAAAAATCATACCTTATTGTAGATGATCTATCCACTATAAATTGACATTTTTCTCGTATTGCGTAGTGCTTTATTACACTAATGAGTATATCTTTGTCTCAATACAACCGACCTTCTTCAATTTTTTCATGTTGTGGATTGTCTATTATATAATTTCCCTTCATTATCTCAAATTTTGTCTTCTTTTCCATGATTATCCAACATCTCAACAATATTAGTTCCGTGTACTTCTTCTACGTTCTGACATTGTAAACCATATGAAGTTGTTGCAAATGTTACCACCCAAGTATGAACTTGAATATGAGCATTCAGCACTTGAATACACAGTTTTTAACATTATGCATAATGGATATTCAGTGATGTCCATGTTTTTCTTTTTCATCTCCATATACAAGCCCACACTCATATCATTGTATATTGGAATTGCTATATAGCCATCCTTCACTGTATATTTTATCTCCATCGCACTTGTAATTAAATCTCTACCCAATTACTTGTATATCTCATCAACAAAATACTCATAACTACAGTCCGAATTGATCAACATGCCATTAACAAGGAAATTAACAAATTTACTCTCACTTACCCATTAACCACTGTGTTGAAGTAAAATCGGAATCAAAATTGGAATAGTAGTTCCAACATTCACAATCTCCATAGACATTAGTTGAATTTATCAATTTTGTATCGATTTGACAATTTAAGAACGAAATCTCAACTCTATTAAACTGATTGTAGGCCGCAATTGTGCAAAAACTTTGAATTTTAGCGTGAATTTTTTGGAGCTCTGCTATAGGTTTACTCATCAGAAAACCTAGAATTATTTTGACAATGTGAATAATTAGGCGACTTTTATACTGTTTGCGGGTTGAAGATTCCATACTGAGCGCGTGAATTTAGGATACAAAATCAATTAGGAGTGATTTCCTTTTTGTTTGTGTTGAGCGTATGGTTTCAGGTTTTTCAGTTGCTAGCCTTTATTATTATTATTATTTTTTTTTTTTTAGGCTATGACTTGTATGAGGTTATTTTGTGGCTATCGGGTGATATAAGTTTGCCTCTAGTGGCTACAAATGAACTTTGCTAAAAAATCTATGTTCGAATCATTTTTGACTTTCATTCATGGATTACCAAAAATGTGCTACGTATTAAATATGGAACATTGTTTATTAAGTTTATTTTAAATAGCATAATACAATTTTACAATTGAAAATTCTTTAATTTTGAACTAATTATTTCATCCCTAATGACATGCCCTTAGAGGCATAAAAATTTGAAGATCACAAATTTTATAGATATGTGCCAAAAGCTCTTCGTTCTTATTAAATTTAATATCCAATCAAATATTATCAACAACAACAATACACTCAGTGTGATTCCACAAATAGAGTATGGGGATAGTATAGTGTATACATATCTTACCTCTATCTTGTGTGAGGTAGAGAGAGTTTGTGATAGACCCTCGACTCAAGAAAAGTATTTTCAAAACACGTTTGAAAAATACAAGAGTAAAAACGCTATGATGGAAATATGAAAGAGAAAAAAAGTATTGGTAGCAAAAATAGTAAGATAACCAAAGCAAAGGAAACAACACTAGTAATAAAATGAAAGAATAAGATAATAGAATAATAATAATCTATACTATATTAAAAGTAGGAAGCCCTTAAGTTAAAAGTTAAATTACCCATTTGCCCTTTTAAAAAATTAATTATCCTAAATTTTTTTTTTTTTTTTAAAAAAGGAAAGAAACTAACGCCTAACATATAAGGCAACGTTTCAAACCATTACGAAGCCCTATAAGAAAAAAAGGCAACGGTTTGTTAATGCACTAAATAATTACCTTCTATTTTAATATGTGTATCAAGAAGCAGCGGCTGTGATGCTCTTGGATTTTCTCCAAATTCTCACGACGAGAAAGAAGTGCAAGAAGAGGAGAGAGAGACAACACAAAAGTAAAAACTTGAATCTAAAGTCCTACAAAGAATTGTGACTGTAGGAGTATAAAAAGATAATAGGAGTGCCACCAATAGAGTTTCATGAATTCTTGCAAGGTATCCATGCTAATTTTAACGTTGTTTGTTAACAATCTATTTCAACTTTTTCTTCAAGTCAATCTCCTCGCTTAGTTTCTCTTATCTCTAATGTGGTTATCTTAAATATTAATTTTGCAAAATTACATATATTCATATGTTTATTGAATGATGTGATAGAGTAAAGACATGAATAATGTGACAGAGATGTCTTTAAACGTGTCAAATGGCATGGTTTTTCGGACTTAAATAATGTTCTTTCTAGCCGTTCCTCGGAGAGATTGGAACAGTTTAACGAAAATAAATACATGTTTCTCGCGGAACTTATAATTTATTTTTGTATTAATATTTACCATTTGTCATTTATGAAATTTATTTTGTACAAGTGTTATGGTAGATATTTATTATGTTATGATTTTGAAATATATTAATTTGCAAGCATGTGATGACAGGAAATAACATATGGTTATAAATTAAATTTATTTTTTCTTCTGCCAAATAAAATTGATTAATTAATATGTAATTTGTAAGTATGCATAAAATATTATGGATGATTATATTCAAGGTTGAAAGATGTAAATTAAGCTTAAACTAATATTTAAAAATATTCTTGAGATCATGAGAAAATTAAAGTTTACATAAATATTATTTACCAATTAGTGACATGTTATCATAAATCTGATGTCTCTTGAGAGAAGCATAACACATTAATATTTTATGTATTATGCTCGGCAACAAAAAATATGAACAATTTAAAATTTGTGATACACATTGGTCATTCAAAGCTCTTGAATTTTAGTTTTTTTTATTTAAATAAATCTCATTTAGTTAAATGGAATGAAAAAGGAAATCACCTTACTCTGTTAAACTAACGCGAAGAAAGGACCATGGTAAGCAGAGGAAGATATAAAGCTCTAAGAGTTTATTGAAGAAGAAGAAATTGAATACTTTTGAATAATACATAGAATATGTAGAACTTTACCCTTAATTTTATCTTACTTGATTACCTAATTTGTAATAGGTAGATAAAAGATGACTCATTGTGCAATTCATTTTTCATATCCGCCAATGATATTATTTGGATTCTAACAATTATTGATATAAATAAGTATTACTTATAGGTGTATATGGTGAAATTGAAATTTTTTGCATGATATATACATTAAAACATGAATAGTGAGGCTTAAAATATTGCAAAAAAAGAAGAGAAATCAACATAGAGAAGATAATTATGCCAAGCCAATTGATATTAGTATGGATGAAGGATATGAAATTATCAAAAATAGCTAGAAGAACAAAAATAGAGTTGGTCGAAGAGTATGTTTGTTTGACTTTAATTTATTTATAAAAGATCTTAAGATTATACGAGAATGCTAGCTTTTGGTACATTTAAATTTATAATTTATATATATATATATATATATATATATATATATATATATATATATATATATATATATATTCTATTTTGAAGGTATTTTGCATATTAAAAATATATAGGGAAAATTAAATAAGGAGAAGAGAGAACTATAAGGTAATCTAAAGTCTAAACTAGAACCACGTCCTCCCACATAAAATAGAGGAATCACTCGACTCTATTCTAATCTTTGACCTTTATACTCTTCTATAAAATATTATCATACAACATAAAACGAAGAAAATAAACTATTTAATCAAAGTCCATCCCACAAAAAAAACAAACAGATGTAATTGAAAAATATAAATTCCTTTTTTGTACTTAAACTTTTATTTTAGGTATAGATCAACAATATATCAAGATGTTAAAAAGACGCATCAAAGGAGAATGAAATTTGGGGAAACCTTGACTTCTTTTCTCAGTCAAGCTTCCTCGGTGAACTAGGCAAGCGACCCTGCAAGGCAGTCTCCCATTGTAGTCGCCTTCTTCATATGGCAAGTGCTACCCGTCGCTTGCACTACATTGTCTGACTGGATTTACATTTGGTAATTGAAAAATAGCCATAGTTTCAAAAGTAATTGAAATTTATCCATTTTTTTTATATAAAAATAAAATCTGAACAAAAACACCCTTAAAAATCTGAAAATATTATGCCGGAATTTGAATTTTTTACATATGAGCTTCCATCATAATATGTTGGAGTTGCAAGATAATATGTGAGAAGTTTATATGTAGGAGTTCCATAATCCAGCATATTATGCTGGAACTTTCCGTGTGCTGGAGTTCCAACATCATATGCTGGAAGTTTATACGCATGAACTCCATAATCCCGCATATTATGTTGGAACTTTTCGTGTTTAAGCAAAATAGTGATTATTTTTCAATAATTTTGCAAATGCTGGCTATTTTTCAGTTATTAGTTCAAAAACTGGCTAGTCCGTGAAATTTGGATCCTTTGATAGAAAAGATCCAAATGAAATTGGGCTTTACTAATTATGATAATGTATTGGGCCAACCTACATAAAACTCTATATTGCACACTTAATTGAAGTCGGGCTGAAAGTTCCGCTTGCCTTGTCATCACCAATGAAAATCCAATATCTCAAAGCCCAATTCCGAAACCCTAGTGCCTATAAACCTCTCTCTTTTCACCTCACGCCCACTTTTACACTCCAGCATTTAGAAAACCCTGAACTAAACAGCAAGCAGCATGGCTGAGAGAGGAGGATTCGGCCGTGGATTCGGTGGTCGTGGTGGAAGAGGCGGAGACCGTGGTGGTCGTGGCCGTGGGGGCCGCCGTCCCCGCCGTGAAACCGAAGAGGAAAAATGGGTCCCAGTCACCAAACTTGGGAGACTCGTAAAAGACAGCAAAATCCGTTCATTGGAACAAATCTACCTTCATTCACTACCAATCAAGGAGTACCAAATCATAGACACACTCATCGGTCCATCTCTAAAGGACGAAGTGATGAAAATCATGCCGGTTCAGAAACAAACCCGGGCCGGACAGAGAACCCGGTTCAAGGCCTTCGTTGTTGTAGGTGACGGAAATGGACACGTGGGATTAGGCGTCAAGTGTTCGAAAGAAGTGGCGACTGCCATTCGTGGCGCGATTATATTGGCTAAGCTTTCTGTGATTCCTGTGAGGAGAGGTTATTGGGGTAACAAGATTGGAAAGCCGCATACCGTGCCGTGTAAGGTTACAGGGAAATGTGGGTCTGTGACTGTCCGTATGGTGCCTGCTCCACGTGGTGCTGGTATTGTGGCTGCTAGGGTTCCTAAAAAGGTGCTGCAGTTTGCTGGTATTGAGGATGTCTTCACCTCCTCTCGTGGATCCACCAAAACCCTCGGCAACTTTGTCAAGGTTCGTTTTTAATTTTAGTCTTACTTTAATTGTGATATGGCTTTTTGTTGTGTGTTCAATTCAACCAATTGATTTTGGCTCGGAGTATGTTTGCGAATAAATTAGAATATCTATATAATTCTTCCTGTCGACTCTGAATCTGGATCCTTGATTCACCTCTCCTATTCCTGTTTAATTCTAATGTGAGGTTATCATAGGTAGAAATGCATGTTATAAAACCAATGGAAATGCAATTAATTATGTTATAAACCAATGGAAATGCGATTAATTATGTTATAAACCAATGGAAATGCCATTTCTGAAGCTAATGTTGAGCATGCTGTCACATACAAGAAACTGGTTCAATATTTTTTGCATTCGATCGTTAGCCCAAGTTGAAGTCATTATTCACTAGGATTTCTGTAGCTAATGTTGAGTGTGATAGTAGTTAGTTTTTTTTGTTATGAGAGTTGGAGTACATGGCATTGCTTAAGAAACATGTTTGATAAAAATCAAAACATGCCTAACATGTCACTTTATGTCTTGGTTGAAATTGAGAATTGTCTTTGGGGTAGGATGTGGGACAGTAAAAGAATGCTTTAACTTTGGAACTAGTGAGTTTCCCATCTGTAGTTTCTGTCCTACTTTTGGTACTTGTAATTGTCTGTACACAATGAAACTTATGCGAGGTTGTGAACTACTCTGCTCTAGGGAGAGCTTCAGTTATACTCTTTCTGTCCAATTTTATGTGAATCTTTCCTTTTCCTTTCTAGTCATTCTTCGCCTTTCTATATTTAAAACAATTTAACTCAAAGTTTTCCATTTTATCCTTAATTATGTGATTTTATAGCCACGCATATGTTATGCCATGTTTAAAATCACAAGTTTTCCCGTCTTTCCATACTCAGTCAAGCACATTCCCATGTCACTTGGTTTTGATTTTGTTTGAACTTTTGGTGCTCAATGTTTTTCTTCTATGCAGGCAACCTTTGATTGTTTAATGAAGACATACGGTTTCCTTACTCCAGACTTCTGGAAGGAGACTCGCTTCACTAAATCTCCTTTCCAAGAATACGCTGATGTCTTGTCAAAGCCTGCCAGTAAGGTTATTGTCCACTCAACTGAGGAGGCAGCACCTGAGACGGTTCAGGCTTGAGTATGAGTTTGTTTTGTTCTAAAGTTGTTCTTTTTAGGATTTGATTAAACAATGTTGTTGTTTCCAATTTTGGTTTACATTTGAAAGGGTGTTTTTGGTACATTTGTCCTCGGATAATTTTAATCTTTGCCTCAATATATTCTGCCTGGTTGATTTTGTTGGTGATCCACCCAATGAACTTGCCACAAACTCTTTGATATGCTACCATATGAGTACTTTGCGTTAGGCAAAAAGTTTATCTAGATTGATCCGTTAAAGTTTGAAATTTTTAGGTACAAAGGAAGGTGCTCTTTTATTGATTTGTCTCATTGAGGTCGTTACATGTTTTGACAAACTATGGTTAATTGGCTGGAGTCGTCGAAGATCAACATGTTTTGACACTACGTTAACACTTCTTTTTCTTTCATGTTGCCTTGCTAGAGATATGCTCTCTGTGTACCTCTTATGGTGTGATATAATAGTATGTGGACCCATTTTCCGGAGAATAGTTTGCTAGAGGAAACCTAGCCACTTCTCAACTGACTATCTGCCAATTAGAAAATCTCATTCTCAACTTCTACTATCAAAATCCCCTTGATGAAAAAACAACAATTACACCACGGAAATCCCTCCATCTTTCCAGAAGCAAGTGACGGTGTAAAAACTATATCAACGGAGGGAAGCTGTCCAGACGAAATGACTTCAACTCTGACAAAACTATTTGTGTCAAAACTGTTTAAGATGAAAGTTTGATCATCAAACAGTGCAACAAGAAGCAAGCGCCAAAAATGGGATGCAGATTGAGAAACGAAAGAAAAAGTTAGCTTTCTACGAACTCTGCTAGCCGGAAACATTTAGCAGGAAGATTACTTAACACAAATAGGCAAGAACTTTAGTAACCTTTTACCTTGAGGATGAAACCAAGAACACAATTAATATTCGTACCCTCGTTCCTCTTACCACCCTAGACAAACAAAGGATATACATATACCATGGGTAAATGCATTAATCATCAAAGCATTTGGGAGGAAAGTATGCTATAACAACCTGGGAGAAAGAGTCACACGACTGTGGAAACATAGTGAAGCATTAACCCTAATCGACTTAAACTTTAACACCTTTCTCATACATTTTCAAAAGCCTGAATATAAAATACTGCTTCATTAGCGGACCTTGGTTCATAGGTAACTAATTTCTCACCACTAGGAAATGGGAACCACTATTTCCCTATATCAAACTTCACTTGCACACACTGCATTATGGGTTAAATTACCTAATTCCCAATATGACTATGAAATTCTCACCGGAATAGGAAATCAAATTGGAAAATTACTTAGGATCGTCAATTGTACAATATCAGCTAGTCGAGGAAAATATGCAAGACTTTCTGTCCTGGTAATCAAAATAAATCCTCTATTAGCTGAAATATATATAGGAAAACAACATATAGCATATGATGGCTTCAATAACGTTTATTTATCCTGTGGTAGATTAAATCACAAAACCATATTCCGTCCTTACAATCAAACTAAAATACAATAACCCCAAACCCCACATTGTTCATAACAAGGGATATATCTAAGACAATAAATAGACCATTGTCATCTACAAAAACAGAAAAAACTCTATTTAGGATTGTATGGGCAAAAAATTATCTTAGTAGACCATGTCAACATTAAGAAGGCCTTCGAGGGCTGCCACATGTCATTAGTATGACTCCAACAAAAGACAGATTCAAGGTCGAAGTGATCTGGTAAGAGATGAAGGGCTAGGTCGAGGAGTCAACAGAGATCAAAGTCGAGGAGGAGCACTCTCCTTAAACAAAGTAATAACGACTAGTTTTAGGATAAGACTTTAAAGGAAATATTCGAGTGAATATTCTCTAGATATATACTATTAGGGTTTTGTAGCACATGTCCCCTTATAAATAGAAAGAGACATAGTTATAGGGGACATTGAACACTCATTTGTAAAAGAATAAAACTTTGACATTCTTTGAAATTCTTGCTTTATTACATACATACAAAAGACACCTTTTTCTTGAGATCCATGTCTAACTTTTCTCCCATGATACAAGGAGAATCTGAATATTCAAGGTTTATCAATCATTTATCATTGTCAGAAGGAATATTACACGACTTCATCTTCTCTTTCGGTCATCTCTGTTACATATATTTACATAAATACCATTATACATTATTTATTGCTATTGAATGCCATTTACTTCATATTTGCGCCATTAAGTGTTGTTCTTTATTATATATTTTTTTACTATTACCATAGATCTTGTAACATTTTGTCACGACACTAGTTAAATAATCTAGTAGATATTATTGTTGGCTAAGATTAACCCAATTATTTTTTAAAGAAAATATAATTTTTTAAACCTAGATCTAAATTTTGGGTCAAACAGTTTGGCGCCGTCTGTGGGGATTTCTTAGCTAATCTCTTAGTTTCCATTAGATCTACAACTCATGTGACTTGCTAACCTAACGGGTCACAATATTGTTCTCCTCTCTGCACGTACAGAAGTTTCGATGGCAGCTAACCAAGAAAA
Organism: Nicotiana tabacum; assembly: GCF_000715075.1. Lineage (NCBI taxonomy): Eukaryota > Viridiplantae > Streptophyta > Magnoliopsida > Solanales > Solanaceae > Nicotiana > Nicotiana tabacum. The sequence goes on from NC_134101.1 coordinate 43,340,198, forward strand.
CATGACAAGGGCGATATGTGATGTCTCCAGTAACCTCATGAACGCCATCAACGAGAGCTATGAAATACTGGGTGAGGATGTGACGCCCACTGCCTCCCCCAGGCGTGAGAGATCGCCTCCCCCTTATTGCAGTACAACGAAGCCAAACGAGAAAAGGAGCTTCCATGTCTACAGGAGAAGGGACGACACCTGCCATGAAGAAGCTCCTCGAAGCATGGCTAACCAATACCCTAGTAAGCATGCTCAACAAACAAGCTCCATGCACGACCATAGAAACCACAAGATCCCACACGGTGCAGCGAGGGGACGAACATGGCGATCAACCGGACCCTCCAACTACAGGTATAACTCACAATGTTACTCACAGTATAGGTGACAACATCCTCGCCACTGGTTTGAAAAGAATGGAAGAAATAGGGAATGAGAACAAGGCGCTCAGAAACGAAATGAAAGAACACCAGGAATGAGTAGACAAGATACTGGGTGCCCCTAAGCTACTGCCGAAAAGGGACGCGACAGGTTCGTAGAACAGCCGTATAGCGAGGAGGTGTACCCACATGCCATACCAAAGACCTTCAAAATGCCACCGTATCTCAGAATATGCGATGGAACAACAGACCCCGAAAACCATGTGACTCATTATGTCACCGTCGTGAAGGGCCACGACCTCACCAAGGAATATGGGTCATCCATTTTGCTGAAGAAATTCGGAAAGGCATTAACATGGTATTCATAGCTACCGGCTCGCTCCATAGAAGCTTTCGATGAAATGGCCGACAAGTTTGTGACGGCGCATATTGGGGCCAAGAAATCCAAAATGAGAGTAAATGACATCTTCGCCATCAAGCAATCCCTAGGAGAGGGACTGAGAGGCTTCCTCGCCCGATTCAATAGGGTAAGTATGACCTTACCAAATGTATCCGAAGGAATGACAGCCTTAGCCTTTCAGAACGGGTTGAGTAGAGAGGGTTCAACAGTAACCAGAAAGCTGCTGAGCAAGTTGATGAAGTATCCTCCAACCACTTGGGATGAAATCCATAATGCCTATTGTGCCGAGGTCTGAGCAGATGATGAAGACCTCAACGGACCAACTCGACGACTCAGTTTGGTACAAACCAAGCCTAGGAAAGAATGAAGAGATAACATGAGAAGGGATCACCCATTACCAAGGCCAAACAGGGAACGACATCAGCCTTATGTCAGGGCACCCGCCCCTCCTTCCTTTCGCTATGATGATGGCCCGTCTACTCCGAGGACGGTGGCTCACAGGAACGAGAGGGGTATTCCCCGTTTGTTATCTTCTCATAATTTTTGTGTTTCGCTTACAGAGGTAGTCTATGCCCTTGAGAAGCTCGGAACAAAGGTAAAGTGGCCGCCAAAGATGAGGTCTGATTCGAGCACCAGGATATCCAATGCCCTCTACAAGTTCCCACCAGGAACGCAGACACAAAACAGAAGATTGTATCGCCCTAAGACAGGAGGTAGCAAACATGTTGCAGCAAGGGCAACTCAAAGAGATGCTGAGTGGCAAAGGAAGAAGTACTTTTGCCAGGGGTAGAGAACGTCAAGGCCCGCCGAAGTCGTACTCACTAGCGCGTACCATCAATATGATTATTGGTGGCAGGGATGACTCCTCCATTAATGGCGTCAAGTTCATTTCCACCCATAAGCTCAAAAACTCGATCACCTATGAACGGAATGACGGACTCGAAGAAAGTACCATCTTCGACGAGTCAGATGCCAACAATTTGACTTTCCCTCATAATGATGCTCTAGTCATTACTGTACGAATTCTAGATAATGATGTTAAACGTATCATGGTAGATGATGGGAGTGGAGCGTGCATCATCCATCCCCGAGTCCTCGCCCAGATGAGACTCGAGGACAAAATAGTGCCACGTTGCATCACACTAACCAGCTTTAACAATGCAGTTGAACAGACCTTGGGAAGAATTGCACTACCCTTCCTTGCCGGTGGCATAACTCTAGAGATAACTTTCCACATCATAGACCAGGCCACCACATACAATGCCATAGTAGGATGACCATGGATACATCCTATGAGAGCCGTCTCCTCCAGCTTATACCAAGTGATCAAGTTCCCAGCATCTTGGGGAATATTCAGCATACGAGGGGAATAACGCACGTCCCGGGAATGCTACCGAAACGGTCGAGGTCGCTGCAAGAATGAGCTAGGGACATTATTATGGAACCCAAAATGGTCGAAGTAGCAAAACCAACTATAGAGGACCTCGACCCCTTTCAATTAGACCACTGTGACCCTAGTAAAAAGGCCTACATCGGCTGCAAACTCCGAGAACCAGGTACATTTAGTCAATTCTTAATAACTAACGCAGATTTGACTGCTTTCAGCTATGAAGATATGTCAGGCATCCCAAAAGAGGTCGCTACACACAAATTAAACATCAACCCTTTCTATCCCCCGGTAAGGCAGGTCCGACGAAATTTCAACCCCACCATCAACGATGATGTCCACGAGGAGGTAGAGAAACTATTAGCAAATGGCTCCATCAGGTAGTCGAAGTACCTTAAATGGATAGCCAATGTGGTGATGGTCAAAAATAAAAATAGGAAATTGAGGATGTGGACTTCATAGACCTTAACAAAGCATGCCCGAAAAATTTATTCCCATTGCCACATATCGACCAACTCATTGACGCAACGACTGGGCATGAGCTGCTAAGTTTCCTAGATGAATACTCGGGTTATAACCAAATACTCATGGAAGAAGATGACCAAGAAAAAACCACGTTCATCACCCACAAGGGAACATATTGTTATAGAGTCATGCCGTTTGGGTTGAAGAACGCATGGGCCACCTATCTGAGGTTGGTCACAAAAATGTTCAAAGATCAACTCAGCAAGACCATGGAGGTATATATCAACGACTTGCTGGTCAAATCCGTGAGGGAAGAAGACCGTATCGACCTTAAAGGAAGCTTTCGACATACTAAGACAATACGAGATGAAACTAAACCCCGAGAAATACGCATTTGGCGTAGCCTCGAGAAATGTTTTAGGTTTCTTAGTATCCCAACGAGGAATTGAAGTCAACCCAGATCAAATAAGGCTATCAATGGGATACCTGAACAACTGGAAACTAAGAAGCAAGTCCAAAGATTGGCTGGTCGAATTGCCGCCCTATTGAGATTTATCTCGCGGTCGTCCGATTGATGTCTTAGATTTTTGGCGTACTGAAAAAGGATAATGGCCTCGAGTGGATGCCTGAGTGTGTGAAGGCACTGTGAGAACTGAAGTCATATTTGTCATCACCATATTTACTCTCCAAGTCTGAACCCCGGGAACACCTCCTCGTCTACCTCGCCGTCTTCAAAGTAGCAGTGAGTGCGGTCCTGGTTCGAGAAAGTAAAAGTACACAATCTCCTAATTATTACATGAGTAAAACACTTGTCAATGCCGAGGAGAGGTACCCATACCTCGAGAAATTAGCCCTGACATTGGTCGTAGATTCACAAAAGCTTAGACCGTATTTCCAGTGCCACCCTATCTCGGTCGTTACTACTTTCCCTTTAAGAAGCATTTTGCATAAACCCGAGCTATCGGGGAGGCTGGACAAATGGGCCATCGAGCTAAGTGAGCATGACATCATATACTAGCCTCGAACAACGATAAAGTCGCAAGTGCTCGCCGACTTTGTCGCAGACTTTAGCGCAAAAGTAATGCCCGAGGCTGAGAAGGAAGCCGCTAAAGCTTTGCTTCAAACATAAGACCTCTGGGTCCTGTACAACGATGACACATCCAATGCTTGTGGATCTGGATTAGGTCTCGTACTCGAGGTCCCTACCAGCGAAGTAATTCACCAGTCATAAGATGCCTATATATGACTAACAACGAGGCTGAGTATGAGGCCGTAATCGCAGGGCTGAGACTAACACTCAAATAGGGGGCGAAGCAGCTGAAACTCTGGTGTGATTCTCAGCTCATGGTCAACCAAGTTACATGGACTTTCCAAATCAAATAATAAAGGTTGCAAAAATATCAAGTCGGGATCTATAAGTTGCTGCCCAATTTCGATGAATGCCAGCTCGACCACATCCCACGAGCTCAGAACATCGAAGCAGATGGCCTCGCCAAATTGGCCGCCGCCACAATAAACATTACGATCGAGGATGAAAGCGTATTCCATCTCCTCAACTCCTAACTAGACCAAATTGAGGTAAAATCTGTAGATATGACTAACAACGAGGCCGAGTATGAGGCATAATTGCAGGGATGAGACTAGCACTCAAATATAGGGTGAAGCGGCTGAAATTCCGCTGTGATTCTCAGCTCTTGGTCAACCAAGTTACATGGACTTTCCAAATGAAATAACAAAGTTTGCAAAAATATCAAGCCGGGATATGTAAGTTGCTGCCCAATTTCGACGAATGCCAGCTCGACCACATCCCATGAGCTCAGAACAACGAAGATGATGGCCTCGCCAAATTGGCCGCTACCACCAGAAACATCACGACCGAGGATGAAAACGTAGTCCATCTCCTCAACTCGTCACTAGACCAAATCGAGGTAAAATCTGTAAGTTTGATCTGTAAATCTAGAGCAGGATGGCACCCTCCTAAACGATAAAAAAGAAGCTAAAAACTAAGAATGCATGCGGCCAGATACAACCTCCTTCTTAACGAATTGTACAAGAGAACATATAGTGGCCCTATGACGAAGTGTTTAGGTCCGAATCAAACCCAGCGTGTTCTCGAGGAAGTCCATGAAGGTCACTGCGACGCTCATTCTGGTGATCGAGCACTCGTCAGGTGTCTCTTACGGGGCTGTTACTACTGCCCCACCATGAAGAAATACGCCTCAAAATTTGTGAAGAAATGCAAACAATGTTAGAAATAGGCCCCAATAATTCACCAAGCGGGCGAACACCTTCATTTGGTCACCTCTCCATGTCCATTTATCAAGTGGGGAATGGACATCGTGGGTCCACTCCCACCAGGATGAGGTAATGTACGATTTTTTTTAGTTTTAACTGACTATTTCTCTAAATGGGTGGAAGCAGGAGCATTCGCCCAAGTGCTCGAACAAGAGGTAATCACATTCATATGAAAAAACATCATCTGCCGATTCGGCCTACCCAAGGAGATAAGCTGCGACAACGAGCCCCAGTTCACGGGAAAGAAAATCACCGAATTCTTCGAGAAATGGCACATTAAGAGGATGCTTTCAACTCCTTATCACCCAGCGGGCAACGGGCAGACAGAATCCTTCAACAAGTCCATATTAAATATCATGAAGAAGAAACTTGAAGAAGCCAAGTGACTGTGGCCGGAAATAATCCCCGAAGTATTATGGGCGCACAGAACCACCCCAAAGACGAGCATGTGAGAGATGCCCTATTCCCTGGTCTACGGAATAGAAGCAGTTATAACATTCAAGGTCGGAGAACCCAGCCTACTCCCATGAAAGCGGCACCAACAACGACGAGAGTAGGAGACAAGAGCTCGATGAGGTCGACGAACGAAGAGATATGGCATACATAAGGATGGTCGCCCAAAAACAACAGGCAGAACGTTACTACAACAAAAAGGCAAAGGTCCGACCGCTCAAGATCGGAGACTACGTACTCAAAGCCAAAACCCAAGCAAACAGAGATCCACGAGAAGGCAAATTGGGAACCAATTGGGACGGACCATACAAAATTGTAGGCAAAGCGAACAAGGGTTCATTCCAACTAGAGACAATGGAAGGAAAACAATTACCAAATAATTGGAATATCAGCCACCTCAAATACTTCAACTTCTAGAAAATAAGAAGTGCCCCCAAGTCGTACTCTTTTTTCCCTCATTTGAGTTTTGTCCCATTGGGGTTTTCTCAAGGAGGTTTTTAACGAGGCGATAAGAAGGACACTTCGAGTTGGAGTATACGATAATAGACTAATTTTTTCATTGTCGGATTCCTCATGATTTTCCAAGTCGACCAATGACGGGATTAGATATACTGGGACTGGAACGCCAACCAACACCCAAAATTTGTAACTTTCTCAAAACAATTGTCCAAGGGCAAAATAATGTAATTAGAGCAATGACGTCAAAGTAATAGAAATTCACGTTTATCGAAACTACTCTAACGAAATGTTAAGTTCGACCAAGCTCGAACAATACTTACCGGCCCTCGGCCATGACTTAACAGAAGGTTAAGTTCGACCAAGCTCGAACAACATCTATCAGCCCTTAACCATAACTTAACAAAAGGTTAAGTTTGACCAAGCTTGAACAACACTTATCGGCCCTCGGCCACAACTTAACGAAAGGTTAAGTTCGACCAAGCTCGAACAACACCTATCGGCCACGACTTAACGAAAGGTTAAGTTCGACCAAGTTAGGACAATACCTACCATCCCTCGGCCATAACTTAACGAAAGGTTAAGTTTGATCAAGATCGAACAAAGCCTATCACCCTCGGTCACAACTTAATGAAACGTTAAGTTCGACAAAGTTCGAACAACACCTACCGACCCTCGGCCACGACTTAACTAAAGGTCGAACAACACCTATTGGCTCTCAGCCAAATCTCAACTAAGAGACATACTCGACCTATATAAACAAAGGGCCGATATAGCCCATGGATATTCGACTCAAAGGCTACGGTCAGCTAGAAGACGATAACAATAAAAAGGATAAATAAGCAAAACATGAAAACACAGAAGCAAAACATACAAGTATAGAAACAAATCGCAGCAAATGAAAAAGGTACATGTAAAACAAAGTTCTACTTAGATATTCATACTTAAAAGAGTTTTTACAAAGGCGCTCAAAGACGCCAAAAAAAATACACAAAAAGTTAAAACAAAACTATTGTCCATCGCCATCAAGGGCCTCAACACCCTTGCCGTCTCGGCCTTCAACATCATCACCACCTCAACCTTCAGCACCATCATCGTCTCGACCTTCAACGCCCTTGCCATCCCTATCTTGACCATATGTAGAGTCATACCAAACACCGTCCGCGAGTCGATCCAAATCCTCATCCTTATCCTCCTCGGGAACCAGGTCGGGGCATAGCAGGATCATAGCAACAAGCAAGCTGAGACTCACGAGCCTTGACCAGAGCATCCTCGCGGGCCACCTCAAAAATGAAGCACGTTACATGCAGGTCACGGAACACATCCAGTCGGGCTTCAGCATGAGTCCACTCTTCATACAGCTCCCGGGGGATGTTGGGGAAATCAGAATCATTAGATGAAGAAGGCTGCGCAAGCAGTTTTCTCGGCCTCCAGAGCAAAAACTCAATCATATAGCCCAGGGTGTTCCTTGTCCAACTCCCCTATCCTTTCCTCGAGTCGATCTTTCTTTGCCCTCGCTGTTGACCGATCATTCTCCCACGTAGAACGAAGAGTTTTGTTCGCCAGCTCAAGGATGTCCACCTTCCTCCGAGCATCCAACCGAGAAGATTCTGCCTGTTCAAGCTCCTCCTGCTTCTCGACAATCTCACCCCTGAGAGCCTCCACCTGGAACTAGCACTCTTCTATCTGGCCTTGCAGTTGGACCACTTGAGCTTGAAGGTCGCTACATTGGGCCTCCATGTCCTTACTATGCTCAAGCTCCTCTTCCATGCTCCTCAACGTTCCCTCGAGGACATTGCACTTTTCTACGGCTGCCATCAGCTCCTCATACCATTTCTTCAAATCTTGTCTCAAAGCCAGCACATTGCCTCCCTCATGAAGCCGACTTCGGAGATCCCGGTACTTCACACGGTACTCATTATACTTTCCTTTCATCTTCACGAAAATCTCTTTACGCCTTTTCTCCCTCCGAGCACTCTCAATTTCCAGAATGACCGTTTACAAATCAAAGAAAAGAGGTTAGAACTCAAAAATAATCTATGGCATTAGGAAAAGGGCAGATCACAATCGTACTTACCTTGAGAGCGAGGCCGGCGATACTCTTCAACAAAGTACTGTCTGTTATCTTATTGAGGGTCTCACCTTCGACATCAGAACAGAGAGGACCGAGGGCAGGGACAACCTCCTCGATATTAATAATAAAATCATGATCCATTGGGATCGTGATGGTCTTAGAACCTCCCTCTACTCTCACCTCGAGTTAGGTGAGCCCCTCATCGATCATCCTCATATCGACCAGGTCAATATGAGAACCCGACTCGTCGCCCTCCTCGGCGATAGTTTTCCCTCTATCACCGACGGGCGAAGAAACATCCACCACTACACTAGAGGACGAATCCTCCTCTTGCCATAGAAGTACGGGGCCTCCGTCAAGTGCCCCCACCACGACCGTCTCCCCCTCGGGATGCACCAGCACATCCACGACCACCTCTTCCAGTTATGGGGTCTCATTGCTTGCCCCAACATCTTCTCCTATATGAATCGTCGCCGTCTCTCTATAAATTAAGTCATCCTCCCTCGAATTAACGATAACTGGGATTTCCCCTCCGGTGTCCATGACTCTCCTCTTGTGAGGCCTTAGATCCCTATCGCCGGGGGAGACTTTGCCATCTTTGTCAATCAGCGAAATTAGCTAAGGAGAAGAGGCAACAGTTAGGATGGGGACAAAATCTTAGGCCGCAACAACAAGGACGGGTGCAGGTGCAGAAGGCAGAGTAGCCCCACCGGGGGAAGAAATCAAAGGCGTAGTAGCCCTTCTCCTAAACGAGGGCACGCACGCCCTGCTCCTTCGAGAAGACCCCATTAACTGGACCTGAGAAAGGGAGAAGTATAAAAGTTAACAAAGCCGTCCAACAAACAAAAAGAGGCAATGATCACGGCTAAAAGGGAAGTTACTTGTAGAAGGGAGAGCCGGTTTGAACTTCTTAAAAAACTCACCCAATCACGAATCCGTACGGCATGAGGGAGAATCTTCCCGACCCAGTCGGTGATGCATACGTTTAGAGGGGGAGGACAATTGTTGGTTACAAGAAAGGAATAATTACATGACTTGCCCAAAATAGGCGAAGAGATGCAAAAGGTAAAAACGAAAGAAACATAGACACTTACATGTATGATTCCAAGCCTCGAGGAAGCCTTCGGCATTGACCCGATGTCCTCGGTTCTAACATAAAAGAAATCGAGCCAGAATTGACAGATGACCTTGTCATCCATTTTTACCACCAGGCACTTGCCTCTACGGTGACAGAGGTTCAACATCGTTCCCTATAGAATCTAGGGGAGAACATGTGCACTAAATGCCGTACTGTCACTTCGACACCGGCGAGCTCAACAAACTTGGTCAATGTCTTGATGACTTTATAAACGTAGGGGTGAGCTGAGCAAGAAAAATGCCATAGTGGCGGTAAAATTCCTCCACCAGCGGGAGAAGGGAAATGAGAAACCGATAACAAACGGGTAAGCGTATAGAGCACAGTACCCGAGGCGGTGAACATGTACTTTGACCCCCTCAGGGGGATCAGTTGGATATGGCCAGGGAGGCCGAACTTGGCTTTAAATTCAGCCAACTGATTGGGCGCCATTGTCGACAAGAATTTTCCAAGTGTTGTGTCCGGTGATCATTGGAAATCGGACCTGGCTTCGGGGTTGTGGGGGACGATCTCCTCCACTGAGGGAAAAGATTCATCCTCTACGGTGGCAACTGCATTCTCCCATTGATCGGGGAACACAACCACTAACAGAACGACTTAACTCCCTTCACCTACATTAGATGATACATTCGACATGATTATGAGGAAGTGAAGAAGGATACATGAAAGAGAGTTTAGAATACAGAAGAGAGCAACGATGCAGAGAAGTGAGGTTCGGAGAGGAAGTTTGAAGTCTCAAAAGTTTGGGAGAATAAAGTTTTAAATTTGGGTTTGGCCATCCCTATTTATAGAGATTGAGGCACCAAATCCGAAACTGTTTGTCATAATGGGCACCAAACCCGAAACGGCTCATCATAATTGGCACCAGAATCGGAACGACAGATCCAATCAAAGGTCACGCGCAATTCGACGAGATGCGCTGGGAACAAGAATCATCATGATGCATGATGTCATGACGTCACTCCCTCTCTTGGACAAGAACGCTCCAACAAATCACCCGAAAAATTTAAGGAATTTGAAATACACGGCCCACGGAGAGCCACGTTATCTGCTCGCTACAACGACAACGACCCAACATATATGTTCGACAAGCTCGACCATAAACGACATTATCCGCTCATTGAACTCGCTCGCGAAGACAACCTCAACAAGCGGAGGGACTAACTGTATGAGCCAAAAATGATCTTAGTAGACCACGTCAGCATTAAGAAGGCTTTCGAGGGCTGCCACGTGTCATCAGTATGACTCCAATAAAAGACAGATTCAAGGTCGAATTGATCTGATAAAATATAAAAGGGCTAGGTCAAGGAGTCAACAGAGATCAAGGTCGAGGACGAGCACTCTCCTTAAACAGAGTAATAACGACTAGTTTTAGGATAAGACTTTAAAGGGAATATCTCCGGATCTGTGCTATTAGAGTTTTGTGGCACATGTCCCCTTATAAATAGAAAGAGACATAGTTACAGGGGACATTGAACACTCATTTGTAAAAGAACAACACTTTGACATTCTTGGTTTATTATATACATATAAAAGACACCTTTTGCTTGAGATGACTGTCTAACTTTTCTCCCACGATTCAAGGAGAATCCGAATATTCAAGGCTTATCAATCATTTATCATTGTCAGAAGGAATATTACACGGTTTCATCTTCTCTTTTGGTCATCTCTGTTACATATATTTACGTAAATACCATTTTACATCATTTATTGCTATTGAATGCCATTCACTTCATATTTGCGCCATTAAGTGTTGTTTATTATTGTATATTTATCAATATTACCACATATCATGTAATATTTTATCACGACACTAGTTAAATAATCTAGTGGATATTATTGTTGGCTAAGATTAACCCATCTTGTTAAGAAAATTTAATTGTTTAAATCTAGATCTAAATTTTGGGTCAAACAAGGACAAGGGAACTAACCATGAAGTTATAAATCAGATAAAGCCTAACTACAAACCAAGTTTCAAGCCCAACCAGAATTCAATCAAAACCCAACCAAAACACGTTTCCAGTGAGCTATACAGTACGAGAATAGTCCAAATATTATACATGATGGCCCTCCCTTCAAAATAGACCTTACTAATCCAAATATTTTCAGAGATCTACACGTCTTTGCTGCTTTAAATTTAAAGAAAGTGATGTTTTTATCACATCAATGTCTAATGAAAAACAAATTAATGACGTTAACCAATAATGAACAAATCATTATACTCCTATATCATATGTTTATATGTACACATGCACGTACATATATACATATTTATTTATTATTTATAAATGTAAAGGTTAAACTACTTTACTCCACCTAATCTTTACCAAAACATTCAATTTTATCATTATAATAAAATTAATTAATAGATCGACATAGAATCAATTATGATGGAGATGGTTTATAATATTCAAATACAGCATAAACTTGTATAGATATATATATACACTTGAGGCTTGGCCCCTTAGCATCATCATCATCTTGTCTGACACCATCTTCAAACTTCTTCATTTTCCTTCAAGAGAATTCCAATGGCGATTTGGTTTTCGAGATCAAGAAGCTTAAACCAGCTTTTACTGAGTTCAAGAATTGCTCTCTTGTCTCTTCTTGACAAGAGATGGCACGGCACCAATTGATCAGGGCATCATCACTTGCCACTATAGCTGGTTGTAGGGGCGGTTGCGGTGGTGTTAAGAAGCTGCCGGTGACTATTTACGGCGAGTCTGCCGCCGCCATTTTCATATCGAGACGTTTTGAATCCATGAAAGCTGGAGAGAAACTGAATCTCTACAACTGCAGGGAGGATTATAATGATGGCCTTAATGACAAAGATCAGGTAATATTTGAACTCTCCTTTTTCTTTTATTAATTACTATTTCTATTTCATTTTATATGACCATTCCCCCCCCCCCCCTCAATTCCAAGAAAATTGGACATTTTTATATTTGGATACTCTTAAAGATTATGCTTAGCGACATGTTCTTATAAGATATTATATTGATATGGCAATACTAGATAATAAAGGTACTTTTGGTATCTCCTATATATTTAACTAACATGTGAAAAGTTTTTTTTCTTCCTTCTATATCTTCCCGTCCATTTAAACAACATCATATAAAAGAAAGCAGAGCGATCATTGATCACTTGATTATAGAAATGGCTCCATAAAATGTTAATAAACTTAAAGAACATAAATTTCACTTCACACAATTCTTAAGACAAATTAAAATATTAAATAATTGATGATAAACTAGAATTTTATTATTATTCAAGAGTGTACGCTACTTTTTTTAATGTGTACGCTAACACTAAATAATACTCCATGCTAATATTTAAAATAATGTTGTTATTATATTACTAAAAAATTATAAGGTAACAATAAATCAATTATTGACGTCTGGAAGCAGCATCTGTCTGAATATAATTAATAGAATATCAATATCAAAAGCAATCTTTTATTCAGTGATGTGGTGCTACATGACACAAATTTACTTGTTTATTTAATTCCACAAGGGAAATATTGTTTTTTCTTTCAATTATAAAGCGAATTGTTTTGTCATTTTGATGTCTAAATATATAATTCGCATATCACTTAATATCGTAGGTCTATTTTTGTTGTTTCATGAATTATTTCTTGATTTACATCGTGTTGCAGTTTGTTTCTTTTATTGGTTTGATCATTTTCTTTTACTAACATTATTAATGAGTACTATTGCAGGCGATTAACCAAATCTTTAGAGGACACTTGTGTCGATTACACACGCCCTCACCTCGCTCAAGCTCGAGACGAGCAACAATGGAGGTAAGAGAGATATAGAGAATACATAATGAAGAGAGAGAAAGAAATATATGAAATGAATCCACCGACCTTATTCTGATATCTGTATTGACAATATATACAAAACTTGTCTAACTAAATAAATAGTTAAAATAGCCTCTTTACAAATTAACTAACTAACCACTTTACAAATCATGTCTAGTCACTTTACATAATTAACCATCTCAACACTCCCCTCAAGTTGGTGGTGTGGAAAACACTGCCAACTTGTGCAGAACTGCTAAATGTTTGACTCCTATTAGTGCTTGGTTTAGTTAGAACATAGGCAAGTTGGTCTGCAGTTCCTACATGATGCAGTGAAATCAACCCCTCTTATAGCTTACTTCTCACAAAGTGACAATCCACCTCTATATGTTTGGTTCTTTCATGGAACATTGGGTTCCTTGCTATGTGCATGGCAGACTGGCTATCACAGAACACTGCAATGGGCTTGGGGAAAGGAACTGTAAGTTCTTCAAACAGTCTGCTAAGCCACACCAATTTTCCCACTACCTTTCTCAGAGCTCTATACTCTGCTTCTGCAGAAGATAATGAAATGGTGTCCTGCTTCTTGGACTTCCAACTAACAGGACTGCTGCCCAATAATACAAGATAGCCACTTACAGATTTTTAGGAATCTGGGCATGCTACCCAGTTAGAATCATAATAAGCCTTGATAGTTTAATCTGTATCTCTGGACATGAATATCCCCAGGGTTGGATCTCCTTTCAAATATCCGAGTAGATGAAAAGCTGCTTTCAAGTAAGGTTGTCTGGGGTCATCCATGAATTGACTCAGATTTTGTATACTGTAGGCTATGTCTAGTCTAGTATTGGTGAGGAAATTGAGCTTCTCTACTAGTTTCCTATAATAAGTAGGGTCTGTCAAAGCCTCTCCCTCTTTTGCCTTGAGCTTGAATGTTAGGTCTAGTGGTTAAGTAAAGCTGCTATAGTCCATGCACTGATACTCTTTGAGCAAGTTAAGGGTGAACTTCCTCTGAGATATTATCACACCATCATCCTTATAAAGAATCTCTAAACCCAGGAAGTAGTGTAGCCTGCCCAGATCTTTTATCTTGAAGCTGTCATTTAGAAACATCTTCAAGTCTTCAATTTCCATTGTGTCAGTTCCTGTCAGCACAATGTCATCTACATACACTGGTATATAGACAGTTGAATTTTCAGTTTTCTTGTAAAACAAAGATTAGTCATACATAGAGTGTGCATAACCCCTGAACATAAGCCTTCAGTGAGCATAGCATACCACTGCCTACTGGCTTGTTTCAGCTCATAAAGGGATTTGTTAAGCTTGCAAACCAACTCTGAACTATCTACAGCCAGGCCATGTGGAATCTCCATGTAGACTTCCTCATTCAGGTCCCCATGTAGGAATGCATTTTTTACATCCAATTGGGATATATGCCACCCCTTCTTTACAACAACAACTATCAGAGACCTCACTGTTGTCATCTTGACTACAGGAGAGAATGTCTCTGTATAGTCAATGCCTGCTTGTTGGGTATATCCCTTCACAAGCAACCTAGCTTTGAGTCTTTCTACACTCCTATTTGCTTTATGTTTGATCTTATACACCTATTTGCACCCTATGGTTTTATTTCCAACAGGTAAGGGCACTAAGTCCCAGGTGTGGTTAACATGTAATGCTTCAAACTCTTGGTTCATAGCTGTTTGCCAGGCATGATTCATAGCTGCCTCCTCATATGATAAGGGCTCACTGTCACTACAAATGTCTCTTACAAGACTTTGGCTCTCATGATTTAGAGCATCAGGGGAGACATGATGATTTTTTAAAAATAAAGCATTGAGAGAAAATGGTATAGTTGAGTAGCTGTGAGCAACAAGTGATGATGATTTTAATTTTTGAAGTAAGTGTAGATAGTCTTATAAGTATAGTGGTGTTCTGTGAGGTCTTTATGATTTCCTTAAGGTAATGGATGTAGGGTCTAGTTGATAACCAATTGGTGATATGCTGTGACTTAAAGACTGTGGTGTATTAGATTGTGGTGAGGTGGTGGAAGATTCAGTTAACCTGGAGGATCTCATAGGTAATGAAGGAGTATCATGCTCTAAAGGCTGACTATGTGTAACACTTGTACCATCATTACTATCATAAAGATATTTATCATCCTTAGAAGTGTGATCAATGAAAGGGACAGAGTTAAAAATAAAAGGAAAAGATGTATTTTCAGATGATATAGTGAAGGGAAACACACTTTCAATGAAGACAACATCCCTGGAGACATGTATGTTCTTAGTGGCAAGACTAAGGACCTTGTACCCCTTGACTCCATAGGGATAACCAATGAATATGTGTGGTAATGTTCTAGGTTCAAATTTGTCCCTATGCATCTTTGGCACAGAAGGGTAACATAGGCATCCAAAGCTCTTCATATGAGAATATGTTGGTCTTTTGTAAAGTAATTCAAATGGGGATTTAGGGTGACTGTGGGAAGAAAGTAGTCTATTTATGATGTAAGTTGCACACAAAATACATTCATCCCAGTACTTCACAGGTAATTTAGATTGAAACAAGAGTGCCTTGGCAGTTTCTAGGAGATATTTATGTTTTCTTTCTACTATGCCATTTTGTTGTGATGTATAGGGCAGCTCCTTTGATGAATAATGCCTTTGGATTGGAAATACATGTTTGCTTCTGTACTGGTAAATTCTGAGCCATTGTCAGATCTAATAGTCTTGATTTTGGTGTTGAATTGGGTTTCAACCATGGAAACAAAGGTTTTTATAACCTGTAGTGCATTGCTTTTATAGGTTAGAAGATTGGTCCAAGTGCACCTACTATAATCATCTACCATTATAAGAAAGTATTTGTAATTATCATGTGTTGCCACATGATAAGGTCCCCATATGTCTATATGGAGTAATTGGAAAGTTTCAGTGGTGAAATTGGTTTTCTGGGGAAATGATAGTCTCCCTTGTCTAGCCATTAGACAGATGGAACAGAAAAATGTTGTTTGGATGGAAAAAGGATAGGGATAGAGGAGATCCCTCTCATCTTGACAAAGGGTGCATGCCCTAGCCTATTATGGCACACAATATTCATATCATAACCAGTGGATGCACAAGAATTCAGATTAGGACTCTGATTTTTATTGCTTGAGATTGAACTATTTACAAAGGGGAAAGATACACACTTATTTGTGGAAATTAAACTATATACGGATGAATGACCATGACAGGGTGAGTTGTGTGTGTGCAGTGAGTTCCATTATCAAGACAAGAAACTGAATTGTTGACTACAAAACTTGAGTACCTGTTCCTTAAACACTTTGGACAAAGAAAGTACAGACCATCACAAGCCTTACCAATCTCCAGAGGCCTCTTCATTGAAGGGGCCTGCAGAATGCAAAGATGATCAGTGAAAGCTACTATGCTCTTGGAGTTGGAACTAGCTAGACAGTGAATGGAAATTAGATTGTATTTGAAAGCGGGTATAAACATTACTTTATGTAGGGTGATGTCAGGCACAAGTGTTTCACTACCAATTTCTGTTACTTTTACTTTATAGCCATTTGGGAGGACAACAAGGAGTGGATAAGGTAATGTCATAATGTTAGTGAGTAGGGATTTATTAAAGGTCATGTGATTTGAAGCCCTTGAGTCTAGTATCCAGGAATTAGTCTTATTTTTGAAACACTTACATGACAATTTACCAAAATCTATTTAGCAAGTGCATACTACTATACCTGCAAAGTTCACAGCTCAATTGATAGAATTGGCAGCATTTGCATGTTCTCTTCCATTCCCAGCTTGAAAATGTTCCAGCAAATTCATGATCTATCCATATTGCTCCTTTGATAAACTGATATTTTGATCTTCATTCAGGTCGTTAGCGTCCTCTACCTTGTTGCAGGATGTGTCAGGATGAGCATTAGCCACCACCTTTTTTCCTTTGTTAAAACTTTGATTTCAGTTGAAACCTTGATTTTTGATTGAAGCTTTGATTGGGATTTTGATTTTGATTGCGTGAATATCCAGGATTATCAGGGTAGCTGTGTAGTTTATAGCACCTGTCCTTAGTGTGCCCTGGTTTCTTACAGTAGTCACACATGGGCCTTCCCCTTCCATAACCACTGTGGTTGCCATTGTTCGGTGAATAATTGGTCCTGTAGGTGTTGGACCTCGAGATAGTGGCATTCAATGATGTGGACTCAATAAACAGTTGAGTGTTTGGTTTGATTTCCCTCTGTTTCTCGTCTTGTATCAGCAAAGAAAAGGCTTGAGCCAATGTTGGTAATGGGTTCATCATGAGAATACTTCCTCAAATTACAGTGTATGTCTCGTTCAAACCCATGAGGAATTGTATTAACCGCCTATCCTATTCAGTTTTGTAGAAGTTTTCCTTGGAACCACAAGTACAATTACAGCTGTACTGGGACCTTTTACTCAAAGTGTTCAATTCTTCCTAAAGCTTTTTCAATTTAGTGTAGTAGCTGGTGATATAAGAAAATCTATGATGCAAGAAAGTTGAAGGAAGGTTGCGAGTAGTATTAATAGATATGTTTAGGTCGCAAGCTAAAGTATGGTAAAACGATGAAGTTTTAGAAAGACAAGAGTAAGGATAAGAAAAGGCGAGTGAGGAGGTGACGAAAATGGATAAGTCCTCAGGATTAAGCCCATGAATACAAGAGGAGCTGATGATTTCTCTAAGTTATAGAAAGCTTAGTATAGCCTGAATGAACTCAAAGGAGTCTAAGACTAACAACATTTAGAATAGATGGAATGCTGCCCTGGTAGTAGAATGGGGGTGTAATTATGATAGATAAAGGATGACGTTTGGGCCTTCGATTGAGTAATAATTTGAAAAAAAGGAATTTCATAAATTGTACAGGATTAAAATGCACCCATAACATGAACCACGTAAGGATGCCATGAAATACGGTTATGGAAGTATGGTATCACTCCCAGGTGGATCAGAAAAATCACTTCAAATATTCCTCGATGCAACGCAAGCCCTAATGGCAAGGTATTACGTAAGAAGTTTTAAGTTATCAGTGGTATATTGTAGATCAATATTTAGGTGAATCAACAATGAATGGACAAAAGTCACAAAGTATAAGATGAGATTAAGCCGTCATTCTTAAGATGAACAGTAATGAAGAAGCATTAAAGGACTTAGATTTATACATATGGGATAAGCAACGAAAGTAATATAGAATTCGGTAGCAGACCTCAGTAATGATAAATCAAAGTAAGAATTATGGTATAGTGTGAACTACCTAGATGCAGTAAAGTCATATGAATAGGTAACCGGGTCTATGAAATAAGATATAGCAATATTCGTAAGTTTAACAAAGTACCGAGCACAGAACTTCAGTGTATTTATAGATGCCCAGAGGGACATCTTATCAAGCTCTGTATGTGCTTACAAAGTGAGGCCTAGAGATTGGCTAAAAACTGGATGAAAAATGAGAAAAAAGTCGCATAAGCGCACATACAAGTAAAAAGTCGTATAGGCTGCATGACAGAAGGTAGCAAGAGTTACGAGATTGGAAGAATTCCGACCACATACAGTGGTATGAGAAAGAGGCATAAAGGGGGGAATGCCCTGGCCTTTGGATTTATTCAAAGAAAAGTTGCCTAAATGGCAAGAGGAGTATTAAAGTATTCACAAGAGCTATGGGTTATGAGAATGATAAATGCATCAGTCAATATTCGAGGACGAATGTTCCAAAGGGGGGAATGATATTACACCCCATATTTTCGTACGTAAAATTATGCCATGAGTAAATTGATGAAAGCTTGGAAATGAGATATTACATCCTGTATTTTTATACGTTAAAGTTTTGTCGTAAGTTAATCGTTGTAAGTTCGGGAATGAGATTATTTTGAGATTATAAGCAATATGTTATTTCAAACAAGTGATGAGTAAATTCGTGAAGATGAGAGGGTAAGCAAATCGAAGAAAATGAATTTCGTTGAAGTTTGATATTTTGTGATAAAATACGGCCCGAGCTAAAATACCCGATATTTATAGACTAGTACCATACAAGGTACCACATGACCATGATAGTTAGGTGTACAAGGTATGTTAAAAGTGAGTAGTATTTTAAGTAAGTTGAGATAATTCTTAATTACTGGGTAATGAGATATTACCTAATTAATTAGGGAATTATTGAATAAAGATTAAATTTCTCAACGTGGCAGCCCACCCTTCAAACTAAGTGACTCATAAACCAAATTGAAAAGTGGCAACGAATCTGTACACATGTTCGCATGCACCGAAATATTAAAATTCAGAAATTCTTGGCTGGCCACTAATTTTATTAGTGAATTGGTAATAGGTCAAGTGGTAATCATTTTTAATTTAGGTGCACTAAACATGTTTGCCATTGCTGATACTCCATATATTATATTCCTAGTTGTTATGTTTTTGCTGATTCACCTAGCTCTTTAGCGTGCCAATACAAGAACGTGGAAATGGTTAGAAGGTTTAGACATCTCTTTCATGGATTAAAATGAACATGATGGAGCACTTGGAAGGCATTTGGTTTATGTTACTGTTGTGAGTGAATTTGGTGTGCTCTCATTCTTGGAAAGCCTATTATAAACGTTCACCCTTCATTTGGTATAGAGAAGGAGTTAACAAACGTTTAGCACCTTTAGTTAAGGATTATTCTTTGGGAATTCATGCCTTGAGGATAATTCTTTTGAATATGATCCAAGTTTAAATGTTCATTTATGACCTTCTCGAGTTCTTATGAGCAATTAAGATATGTTAAGGTTATCCCTTCTTTCTTTTTGGCATGATCCATACGATACAAACGAAATGAGTAAATGCATAATTTTCATAAATGACTCTATTCATAGAAGTATTAGGGGTGTCTATGTTATTGATTCTCCGTGTGAATTATTATTATATCTTCTGTTCATGGGTCTCAGAAAAATACGTATTTGATAAAGTTTATTCTAAAGGCATATTGATTTTTATGACAATCCAAGAAATCTTATTAACGTAATTCTTATGTATTTCATACATTTATACATGTACATTGACCCATGACCAGATGTCGTTATATATGCGTATATTATATGTATATGGGATATGGAAAAAGGTTACGACGTTATATATGCACCACCATCTGATCAGCTGGTATACGTTGATGATTTGCCCACAGTGGCCGAGATGATATGATGGGATGCCCTCAAAGGCTTGATGATGTTATGAACGCATATACCTATGCATGGTATGACATTTATACGCATATGCATGTCATTATAATATTAAATGATTCCCGGAGCTATTCAGACTTACATGTCGAGTCTTTTACTCCATGTTTCTCTCATGTCTATTATTTACTGATTTTCATTCCTTACATACTCGGTACATTATTTGTACGGACATCCCTTTTGCCTGGGGACGCTGTCGTTTCATGCCCGCAGGTCCCGATAGACAGATCGAGAGTCCTCCAAGTACGGTATCAGCTCAGCGGAAGATGTTGGTGCACTCCATTTGCTTCGGAGTTGCTATTGGTCAGTATGATTAGGAAATGTGTTGATTGGTATGGCGGGGCTCTATCCCGACCTTTATAACATTTATGTATCCTTAGAGGCTTGTAGACATATATCATGTACGTGAAAGATTATACGAACTTGCCGGCCTATGTTTACTATATGAGTGATCATTTTGGTCTTATAGGCCCGTATGTGTTGTGTATAAGTTGGTATTACATGTTTTATTCAACTTATCCTAAGGCAGCCTTTCCGGCTCAGTTACCTATGATAGCATGATACGAAAAGATATGTTATGTTGGTACTCGGTTGAGTAAGGTACCGGGTTTCCATCGTGGCCTATCGGTTTCGCTCGTGACAAAAGTGGTATTAGAGCAGTTCTGTCCTAGGGAGTCTACAAGCCGTGTCTAGTAAAGTCTTGTTTATGGGTATGTTGTGCACCATACTTATAAGCATGAGGCTACAAGGCATTTAGGTCTGTCACTCTTTCTTCGTACTCTATATCGTGTGGTAGAGTTCAGTTGTAAGAACTCACTCTCCTCAACTCTATCTTATTCATAATAGGACGATGACTACCTCTAGAAAGACAGTTGGTAAGGGATTGAATACGACTGTAAAAGGGTTGAGTCAGAAGAACTCGATTTTACATCATGCTTATGATGAGTAAATATAAGGTCTCCAGCAGATCATGTGTGTACTAAGACGTGTGAGCTTCTTGTTACGGAGCCCTAAGGCATGAATATCTATCTGCCTATATAGTGAAAAGCGACGAGAGAATCAGGAGGTACAAGCTACAACAAGTAAAAGAAGCAAGATGAAAAAGGGTACGATGTACCCAGCTAGTGAAGATTATCATTATTTACCATTTAGGAAGGGAGATATAAGAATTTTGAGTTACCTTCAATAGTAATAAAGGTATGTATAATTGGCCACACCCATCTTAGTTATACACTATGAGGGCTAATAAAAGTAGTATAAGAGAAGGCATGATATCAGGATCTAGTTAGGGTTAGGGTAACCCAAAATGGTGGATAGATTGTTAGCGTTAGCTGACATTTATAAAGGATATTGCAAATGTGCTAATAGATCTCCTTGTGAGACACCCAGATGGTGCACTCTAAAATAGTACAACTAGATATGGGTACTACAAAGATAGGCACTGGAAGCCTTGAAGGGATAAATATTACATTAATGTGGCTCCCGTCCCTAGTAAAGAGAGAATGTTAGGCAACCTGAAGAGCCAGTGGATGGAGCAAGGGGAGCTAAAAGTAAAAGAATGTCTTGTTGAAGTTTTCAGAATAAAGTGATAGACAGAAATGTTGGCAGGAAAATAAGCAGAGGGTTAATGAAGCATTATGAGTAAGATGTGACACATGGTTAATGACAGTATTACAGAGTCTATAGTCAAGTGAAGGAAAAGATGAGAGGTGACAGGCCTTAAGACGACAAAAGAGTATAGGCCATAAAGTCATATCCTCATTTCGAGAAATAATTTCGTGACTCTAACGTGATTATCAGAAGGAAAAGTTATATCCCTAGAGTAATACAAATCAGTATGGGCTAGTGAACAAGGTAAACTAAACATGAATAAGGTATCATGAGAATTTCATATTGCGTTCCAGCGATAATAAAATGGACGACAGGAGAATAACCTTTAAAGGTCATTCAAGAAGACGTTTCCGTAAAGCAAGCAATGTGAGCAAAGTTAAGCTTAAGGGGCTATGTGTGCCAGTTACATTAAGTGTCACCCTCGTGGGTAAGGAATTTTGTTATCCTTAGTACAGAAGGATTACCGCAAGGCGGGTAAGGGTCATCGATGATGTGAAAGACGCCATGGATGAAGAGGTAAAACATCTATAGGTAGATCGTCGTAGCTCTAAATCTTAGTACTTCCCTAAAGGGGGAATATAGAGTGATGTGGCATTAAGTCAGAATTAAGTGGTTCTAGTAACTATAGAATAGTGAAGGAAGAATGCGATAAGAATGAGAAAGGGATAAGATTGCACTTATTCAAATCTTACAGATATGCTACGATTCCAGAACATTATGAAATACAACATCAAGGAGAGGAGGTAAGGGTTCCTGCTCGAGATGTTATTGATAAATAAGGAGCTAGTGCGAGAGGTAAGTTAAGACAAAGGAAATAACCCAAGAAAGATTACGCGTAATATTGATATGAGAATGGGCCAACGAATAGTTAGCAGTTGATTCAGGAAGAGCCTAGTTATGGCTAGACAAGAGGATACAGACAAATCAACAGATCGTGCAAGATAAACATAGTAAACCCTAACATGGGGAATTCAGTATCGCAGATATGACATCGTGACCCTTGAGAAATATTCAGATAGGAGTTGGTGTAGTTAAAGGTACCGTATGAGTGTTACGGAAATAAAAGAGAGTGCCACTGGGAAGACAGTCAAAATATCAGTTCAAGAGCAACCCTACAAGCACAAGGGCATGGAGGTAAGTAATTACAAATAATTATAGGCGAGGAAGGACATCAAAAATTCCGTCGAGTATACGATGTAATAAGCTCGCAACTTTACAAGAGTCAGAAGGTCTTTCCTAATTACTACAACAAAAGATTAGTTGAGGAAATAAGGAAGAAGGCTTCAACCTAAGCATAGTAACTTGAAGAAGAAATGATCTTGTAATAACAGTCTCACTACAACATTGTATGCACTCCATAAGAAAGTGGCACCTATCGTGACTAATGAACATGAAGTAAGTGGTATTCGAGATCATATGGGTTACATAGGATTATAGTATTCTTGAGTGCCAAGATAAGCCAAGTATGCACGCAACAAGGGGCAGAAAGACCAGGAAAAGTAATTACTTACGTTTAAAGAAAGCTGAGAAGGAACGAAAGGAATTATTCGATCGATGATCAAGAGTGAGGTGCCTTATGAATGCACTTAAGATTTCAGAGTATTATCCATGCAGTATGTATGTTGACAATCATACAGCCGTAGAAGACTCCGATACAAGTTAAAATAAAAATTGAGTCCAGGTCATAGACAAAGGATTGAATTGTTAGAAGATTGTATCATACATATTCCATATGCCCATGAAAAGCTAGAGTAATAACTAATACCATGAGCCGAAGATCGGAGGATAGCTTAAGCCTACATATAGGCTGATCATAGGGAAGAGGAAACTAAAAGAGTTACATCAACTAAGTAAATCAGGAGTCTCATTATTGGACCCAGAAAATTATAGAAATCATGATTGAGATCATTGGAGAATCACCCTTAACATCAAAGGTACAAGAGAGATAGTACAATAACCATATTCTATAACGACTCTACGAGAAAGCCAGTTAGAAAAGTAATAGCCACATAAAAAGTCAGTATGAAGCTCCCACCGGATTGTGTATGTGCCAGAGGTGCAAGTATTATAATAGAGCTTTAAGTTGTGGATGTGAATCATACCTATGTGGAAGGGAGGTCATGAAAGAAATAGAAGATGTGATGCGAGATTTTAAGGTAAGTAAGGTAAAGGTAAACAACGTACGAGATACTCAGGTATAAAAGGTTATGAATAATCTATACTTCAGATAAAGGGCTAGAAGCGTTAGGATTCAGTATCCAGGAATGATAGCGTCGTTGTCAGTGGCATGTCTTCCGACCTATGGTTTCTAGGTATCGAGAAGTATAATTAAGAGAGTAAAGAAGAGTTACAGACGATGTGATGTCTCACTTGATATTCCAGGATGATATAAGGAAATCTATGATGCAAGCAAGTTGAAGGAAGGTTACGAGTAGTATTAATAGATATGTGTACGTCGCAAGCTAAAGTATGGTAAAACGACAAAGTTTTAGGAAGACAGGAGTAAGGATAAGAAAAGACGAGTGAGGAGGTGACGAAAATGGATAAGTCCTCAGGATTAAGCCCATGAACACAAAAAGAGCTGATGATTTCTCTAAGTTATGGAAAGCTCAGTATAGCCTGAATGAACTCAAAGGAGTCAAAGACTAACAACATTTAGAAGAGATGGAATGCTGCCCTGGTAGTAGAATGAGGGTGTAATTGTGATAAATAAAGGATGATGTTTGCGCCTTCGATTGAGTAATGATTTGAAAAAAAGGGATTTCATGAATTGTACAGGATTAAAATGCACCCATAAGATGAACCACGTAATGATGCCATGAAATACAGTTATGGAAGTATGGTATCGCCCCCAGGTGGATCAGAAAAATCATTTCAAATATTCCTCGATGCAACGCAAGCCCTAGTGGCAAGGTATTACGTAAGAAGTTTCAAGTTATCAGTGGCATATTTGTAGATCAATATTGAGGTGAATCAACAATAGATGGACAAAAGTCACAAAGTATGAGATGAGATTAAACCATCATTCTTAAGATGAATAGTAATGAGGAAGCATTAAAGGACTTAGATTTATACATATGGGATAAGCAACGAAAGTAACTTAGAATTCGGTAGCAGACCTCAGTAATGATAAATCGAAGTAAGAATTATGGTATAGTGTGAACTACCTAGATGTAGTAAAGTCATATGAATGGATAACCAGGTCTATGAAATAAGATATAGTAATATTCGTAAGTTTAACAAAGTACTGAGCACAGAACTTCAGTGTATTTATAGATGCCCAGAGGGACATCTTATCAAGCTCTGTATGTGGTTACAAAGTGAGGCATAGAGATTGGCTGAAAACTGGATGAAAAAGGAGAAAAGAGTCGCATAGGCGCACATACAAAGAAAAGGTCGTACAGGCTGCATGACAGAAGGTAGCAAGAGTTACGAGATTGAAAGAATTCCGACCATATATCATGGTATGAGAAAGAGGCCTAAAGGAGGGAATGCTCTGGCCTTTGGATTTATTCAAAGAACAGTTGCCTAAATAGCAAGAGGAGTATTAAAGTATTCGCAAGAGCTATGGGTGATGAGAATGATAAGTGCATCAATAAACATTCGAGGAAGAATGTTCCAAAGGGGGGAATGATGTTACACCCCATGTTTTCGTACGTAAAAGTACGCCATGAGTAAATTGATGAAATCTCGGAAATGAGATATTACATCTTGTATTTTCGTACGTTAAAGTTTCGTCGTAAGTTAATCGTTGTAAGTTCGGGAATGAGATTATTTTGAGATTATAAGCAATATGCTATTTCAAATAAGTGATGAGTAAATTCATAATGATGAGAGGGTAAGCAAATCGAAGAAAATGAATTTCGTCGAAGTTTGACATTTTGGGATACAATACGGTCCAAGCTAAAATACCCGATATTTATGGACTAGTACCATACAAGGTGCCACATGGCCATGATAGTAAGGTGTACAAGGTATGTTAAAAGTGAGTAGTATTTTAAGTAAATTGAGATAATTCTTAATTATTTGGTAATGGAATATTACCTAATTAATTAGGAAATTATTGGATAAAGATTAAATTTCTCAACGTCGCAGCCCACCCTTCAAACTAAGTGACTCATAAACCAAATTAAAAGGTGGCAACGAATCTGTACACGTGTTCGCATGCACCGAAAGATTAAAATTCAAAAATTCTTGGATGGCCACTAATTTTATTAGTGAATTGGTGATAGGTCAAGTGGTAATCATTTTTAATTTAGGTGCACTAAACATGTTTGCCATTGCTAATACTCCATATATTATATTCCTAGTTGTTATGTTTTTGCTGATTCACCTAGCTCTTTAGCGTGCCAATATAAGAACGTGGAAATGGTTATAAGGATTAGGCATCTCTTTCATGGATTAAAATAAACATGATGGAGCACTTGGTAGGCATTTGGTTTATGTTACTGTTGTGAGTGAATTTGGTGTGATCTCATTCTTGGAAAGCCTATTATAAACGTTCACCCTTCATTTGGTATAGAGAAGGAGTTAACAAACATTCAACACCCTTTGTTAAGGATAATTATTTGGGAATTCATGCCTTGAAGATAATGCTTTTGAATATGATCCAAGTTTGAATGTTCATCTATGACCTTATCGAGTTCTTATGAGAAATTAACGTATGTTAAGGCTATCCCTTCTTTCTTTTTGGCATAATTCATACGATACAAATAAATCGAGTAAACGCACAATTTTCATAAAAACTCTATTCATAGAAGTATTAGGGGTGTCTATGTTATCGATTCTCCGTGTGAATTATTATTATATATTTCTGTTCATGGGTCTCAGAAAAATACGTATTTGATAAAGTTTATTCGAAAGGCATATTGATTTTTATGACAATCCAAGAAATCTTATTAACGTAATTCTTATGTATTTCATGCATTTATACATGTATATTGACCCATGACCAGATGGCGTTATATACGCGTATATTATATATATATGGGATATGGAAAAAGGTTACGACGTTATATACGCACCACCATCTGATCAGCTGGTATACGTTGATGATTTGCCCACAGTGGCCGAGATGATATGATGGGATGCCCTCAAAGGCTTGATGATGTTATGAACGCATATACCTATGCATGGTATGACATTTATACGCATATGCATGTCATTATATTATTAAATGATTCACAGAGCTATTCAGACTTACATGTCAAGTCTTTTACTCCATATTTCTCTCATATATGTTATTTACTGATTTTCATTCCTTACATACTCGGTACATTATTTGTACTGATATTTCTTTTGCATGGGGACATTGCATTTCATACCCGCAGGTCCCGATAGACATGTCGAGAGTCCTCCAAGCAGGCTATCAGCTCAGCGGAAGATTTTGGTGTGCTCTATTTGCTCCGAAGTTGCTATTGGTCAGTATGATTAGGAAATGTGTTGATTGGTATGGCGGGGCTCTGTCCCAACCTTTATAACATTTCTGTATCCTTAGAGACTTGTA
Organism: Nicotiana tabacum; assembly: GCF_000715075.1. Classification (NCBI taxonomy): domain Eukaryota; kingdom Viridiplantae; phylum Streptophyta; class Magnoliopsida; order Solanales; family Solanaceae; genus Nicotiana; species Nicotiana tabacum. Next base: position 43,367,373 of record NC_134101.1, read on the forward strand.
GACATATATCGTATACATGAAAGATTGTACGACCTTGTCGGTCTATATTTAGTATACGAGTGATCATTTTGGTCTTATAGGCCCGTATGTGTTATGTATAAGTTGGTATTACATGTTTTATTCTACTTATCCTACGGCAGACTTTACGGCTCAGTTACCTATGATAGCATGATACAAAAAGATATGTTATGTTGGTACTCGGTTGAGTAAGGTGCCGGGTGCCCGTCGCGGCCCGTCGGTTTGGGTCGTGACATTCTCCTCTATCGTGCAATGTTGTTTTTTCAATACTGATTGAACTCTTCTACTCTTATTCTCTCACAGATGGCGAGAACACGTACCGCTTCCTCAGCTAAATAGCAGCCAGAGCCTCCAGTGGCAGCTCCTACGCGGGGCTGAGGCCGAGGCCATGCCAGAGGCCGAGGTAGGGGCAGGGCTCAGCCCAGAGCCCTAGCAGCAGCCCCAGCAGTGGAGCCTCAGATTGATCTTGATGAGAAGGTTCCAGCCTAGACTATTCCTGCCGGACCAGCTCAGGTTCCAGAGGGGTTCATTGCCACCGAAGTACTTCAGGATGCTTTGGTCCGTTTGGTGGGACTTATGGAGAGTGTGGCCTAGACTTGCGCATTTCCCATGGCACTAGCCGTCTCTCAGGCTAGAGGAGGAGCCCAGACTCCCACTATCCCTGCTCCAGAGTAGATGGCTCCCCGGTATCAGGCTCCAGCAGCTCAGCCAGTCAGAGTAGTTCAGCCGGTTATTGCATCACAGGTCGGAGATGGGCCAGCTATGTCTTCTACGGCTTTATGGAGATTTGACAAGTTCACCAAGCTCTTTCCAGTTCACTTAAATGGTGCTTTTTCAGAGGATTTCTAGGGGTATCTTGACAGCTGTCACGGGATTCTACGGAACATGGGTATAGTGGAGACCAATGGGGTCGATTTTGCTACATTTCAGATGACTGGTTCAGCCAAGAAATGGTGGAGAGATTATTTGCTGACCAGACCAGCTGGGTCGCCTGCTCTTACTTGGGACCAATTCTCTCAGCTCTTCCTAGAGAAGTTTCTGCCTATCACATTGAGAGAGAAGTGTCGCCGTCAGTTCGGGAGTCTCCAGCAGGGCAGTATGACTGTTACTCAATATGAGACCCATTTTGTGGATTTGGCCTATCATGCCATTCTTCTGCTTCCCACCGAGAGAGAGAGAGAGGGTAAGGAGGTTTATTGACGGACTTGCTCAGCCTATCAGATTGCAGATGGCTAAGGAGACTGTGAGTGAGATTTCTTTTCAGGCGGCTGCTAATGTCGCCAGACGAGTCAAGATGGTTCTTGCTTAGGGAGGTCAGGGGTCTGACAAGAGACCTCGTTATTCCGGTGAGTTCAGCGGTGCCTCATCTAGAGGCAGAGGCACCTTTGGTAGAGGCCATCCTCCCAGGCCGTTTCATTCAGCACTCCAGGCATCCCACGGTGCCTCAAGTGGTCGCGGTCCTCATATGCCTTATTCCGACTAGCTAGCTTACAATGCACCACTAGCTCCTATTAGTGCACCTCCACTCTAGAGTTATCAGGGTGGTTACTCAGGTCGAATGGGTCAGTTTCAGGGTCAGCAGTCACATCAGCCAAGGTTATGTTATACTTGTGGTGATCCGAGGCACATTGCTAGATTTTACCCTCGGGCAATGGGGAACTCACAGTATCAGAGTTCTCGTGCCATGGTTCCAGCACCAGTTGCTGCACCACCTGCTCAACCAGCTAGATGCAGGGGTCAGATAGCTAGAGGTAGAGGCCAGACTGTTAAAGGTGGAGGTCAGGCCGTTAGAGGTGAAGACCAGCCAGTTAGAGGCCGTCGTAGGGACGTAGTTCAGAGTGGTGGAGCCCAGCCCCGGAAGCATAGGCCTGAGGCTGAGTCATCTGATGTTGTTATAACAGGTACAGTTTCAGTTTGCAGTAGAGACGTTTCAGTTCTATTTGATTCGGGATCTACTTACTCCTATGTGTAATCCTATTTTGCTTCATATTTGGTTGTGCCCCATGATTCTTTGAGTGCTCATGTGTATGTATCCACGCCAGTGGGGGATGCTATTATTGTAGATCGTGTTTATCGTTCATGTGTGGTCACCATTGGGAGTCTTGAGACTCGTGTAGATCTTCTACTTCTCAATATGGTTAATTTTGATGTCATACTGGGTATGGATTGGCTGTCACCTTATCATGCTATATTAGATTGTCACACCAAGACGGTGACCTTATCCTTGCCGGGATTGCCTCAATTAGAGTGGAGAGGGACTCTTGGCCATTCTACTAGAAGGGTTATCTCTTATGTGAAGGCTCGACATATGGTCGAGAAGAGGTGTCTAGCTTATTTGGCTTATGTCCATGATTCTATTGTGGAGGTTCCTTCCATGGATTCAGTGCCGGTTGTTCGTGAGTTTCCAGAGGTGTTTCATGCAGATCTGCCAGGGATGCCACTCGACAGGGATATTGATTTCTGCATTGATTTGGCTCCGGGCACTCAGCCCATTTCCATTCCGCCATACCGCATGGCCCCGCCAGAGTTGAAAGAATTGAAAGAATAATTACAAGATTTGCTTGATAAGGGCTTCATTAGGCCTAGTGTCTCGCCCTGGGGTGTACCTGTGTTGTTTGTGAAGAAGAAAGATGGATTGATGAGGATGTGTATAGATTATCGGCAATTGAACAAAGTTACCATCAAGAACAAGTATCCATTGCCGAGGATTGATGATTTATTTGATCAGCTTCAGGGTGCCAAGGTATTTTCGAAGATTGATTTGAGATCTGGCTACCATCAGTTGAGGATTAGGGCATCCGATGTTCCTAAGACAGCTTTTCAGACTCGGTATGTGCATTATGAGTTTTTAGTGATGTCATTTGGGCTGACAAATTCCCCAGCAACATTCATGGATTTGATGAACTGGGTGTTCAAGCCCTACTTGGATTCCTTTGTGATTGTATTTATTGATGATATCTTGATCTACTCCCACAGTCGAGAGGAGCATGAGCAGCACCTTCAGATCGTTCTTCAGACTCTGAGAGACAGTCAACTATATGCTAAGTTCTCAAAATGTGAGTTTTGGTTGTGTTCAATTGCTTTCTTGGGTTACGTTGTATTAGCAGGGGGTATTCAGGTGGATTCTAAGAAGATTGAGGCAGTCCAGAACTGGCCTAGACCCACATCAGCTACAGAGATCCGTAGTTTCTTAAGATTGGCAGGTTATTACCGTCGATTCGTGGAGTGGTTTTCATCTATAGCAGCCTCATTGACCAGGTTGACCCAGAAGGGTGCCCCGTTCAGGTGGTCAGACGAGTGTGAGGGGAGCTTCCAGAAGTTCAAGACAACTTTGACTACGACACCGGTATTGGTGTTACCCTCAGGTTTAAGATCTTATATAGTATATTGTGACGCATCTCGTATTGGTCTGGGTGCGGTATTGATCCAGGGTGGCAAGGTTATTGCATATGCTTTGCGGCAGCTGAAGGTTCACGAGAAGAATTACCCTATTCATGATCTAAAGCTGGTAGTCATTGTGCATGCGCTGAATGTTTGGAGGCACTATCTTTACGGTGTGCCATGTGAGGTGTTCACGGATCATTGGAGCTTGCAGTATTTGTTCAAGCAGAAGGAGCTCAATTTGAGGCAGAGGAGGTGGTTGAGCTATTGAAAGATTATGACATCACCATCTTGTATCATCCCGGGAAGGACAATGTGGTGGCCGATGCTTTGAGTAGAAAGTCAGTTAGTATGGGTAGCCTTGCATATATTCCAATTGGGGAGAGACCGCTTGTACTAGATGTTCAGACTTTGGCCAATCAGTTCGTGAGGTTGGATGTTTCTGAGCCCAGCCATGTTCTAGCTTGTACAATTGCTCGGTCTTCTTTGTTTGAGTGCATCAGAGATCGGTAGTACGACGACCCTCATTTGCTTGTCCTTAGGGACATGGTGTGGCACGGTGATGCCAAGCAGGTTACAATTGGAGATGATGGAGTTTTGAGGATGCATGGTCGTATTTGTGTGCCTAATGTGGATAGACTTCGTGAGTTGATTCTTGAGGAGGCCCACAATTCCCGATATTCTGTTCATCCGGGCACCGCCAAGATGTATCAGGACTTGCGGCAACATTATTGGTGGAGGCGAACGAAGAAAGACATAGTTGCATATGTAACTCGGTGTCTAAATTGCCAGCAGGTAAAGTGTGAGCATCAGAGACCTGGTGGTTTACTTCAGAGGTTAGAGATTCCTGAGTGGAAGTGGGAGCGTATCACTATGGATTTTGTTGTTAGACTCCCACGGACTCAGAGGAAGTTCGATGCAGTTTGGGTCATTGTGGACAGGCTGACCAAGTCAGCAAACATCATTCTTATGGCAGTTACCTATTCCTCAGAGCGGTTGACAGAGATTTACATCCGCGAGATCATCCGTCTTCATGGTGTGCCCGTGTCTATCATTTCTGATCGAGGTACGCAGTTTACCTCACACTTCTGGAGGGTTGTACAATGTGAGTTAGGCACGCGGGTTGAGTTGAGTACAATATTTCATCCACAGACAGACGGACAGTCCGAGCGTACTATTCAGATCTTGGAGGATATGCTCTGCGCATGTGTTATAGACTTCGAAGGATCGTGGGATCAGTTCTTGCCCCTTGCGGAGTTCTCCTACAACAACAGCTACCAGTCGAGCATTCAGATGGCTCCCTATGAGGCACTATATGGTAGGGGTGCCGGTCGCCAGTTGGATGATTTGAGCCGAGGGAGGCTCGGTTATTGGGTACAGATTTGGTACAGGATGCCTTGGACAAGGTCAAAATTATTCAGGATAGACTTTGCACAGCTCAGTCCAGGCAGAAGAGTTATGCCGACCGCAAGGTTCGTGATGTTGCATTCATGGTCGGGGAGAGAGTATTGCTTCGGGTATCACCCATGAAGGGTGTGATGAGGTTCGGAAAGAAGGGAAAGTTGAGCCCTAAGTATATCGGACCTTTTAATATTCTGGAGAGAGTGGGAGGGGTGGCTTACAGGCTTGCGTTGCCACCTAGTTTATCAGCAGTTCATCCGGTGTTCTATGTGTCCATGCTTCGAAAGTATCATGGCGATCCGTCCCATGTGTTAGATTTCAGCTCTATCCAATTGGACAAGGATTTGACTTACGAGGAGGAGCCGGTGGCTATCCTAGCCTAGCAAGTTCGCCAGTTGAGATCAAAGAGTTACCCTTCAGTTTGCGCGCAGTGGAGAGGTCAGCCTATTGAGGCAGCTACTTAGGAGTCCGAGTCCGATATGCGGAGTAGATATCCCCACCTTTTCACCAGCTCAGGTACTTTTCTATGTCCGTTCGAGGACGAACGGTTATTTTAGAGATGGAAAATGTGATGACCCAAAAGATCATCTTATGTTTTAGAACTCGATTTTGCACTCTTAAGCCTTAAAAATCTCATTTTCACCCTCCTCAATTTGCATACGCAGTCCGGGCGTGTTTCCTGAAAGATTTTTATGTTGAAAATTGAAGAAAATAAGAATTTTTGCCTAAAAACTTCAATTGAGTTGACTTCGGTCAACATTTTTGGTAAACGGGCCCGAATTCATATTTTGACGGCCCCGGTGGGTCCGTATCAAAATATGGGTCCTGGGCGTATGCCCGGAATCGAATTTGGAGGTCTCTAGCTCGAGTTATGAATTTTTGATAAAAATTAAAAGTCTGAAAATTTAATTATTTTTAAGAATTGATTGATGTTTGGCATTGCTAGTACCGGGTTCATATTTTAGTTCTGGAGCCTAGCACAGGTTCATTATAATATTTAAGACTTGTTTGTGAAATTTGGTGAGAAACGAAGTTGGTTTGACGTGATTCGGACGTCCAGTTGAGAAAATAGAAATTTTAAAGCTTTCTTGAAAATTTCATTCGATTTGGTGTTCAATTCATAGTTCTAGGTGTTATTTTGGCAATTTGATTGCGCGACCAAGCTTGTATGATATTTATAAACTTGTGTGCATGTTTGGTTTGGAGTCCCGAGGGCTCGGGTGAGTTTCGGATAGGCTACAAGATGTTTTAGACTTAGAAAATCTGGTGCGTCTATGCTGTATCTGGTATCTGATATATTATACTTCGCGATCGCGTAGTCACTCTCGCAATCGCGAATGGGAACCTGGGCTGGGGAGGATTTTATTCTACGTGAACGCGAGACCATGGTCGTGAACGCGGAGCATTGGGGGGAGTTGCTGTACGCGAACACGACCCGTCGAACGCGAACGCATAGCTTTAGCTAGGCTGGGCAGGGGACCTGGGAAACTCTATGCGAACGCGAGCCCTGTCTTGCGAACATGAAGGTAAGGCAGGCTAAACCTTCGCGAACGCATAAAGACTCCCGCGATCGCGTAAGTCCTTAGGAGGCTGCTCTTCGCGAACGCGACAGTGTTCACGCGATCGCGATGAACACTGTCGCCCAGCACTTAAAACAAAATCAAAAATGGGATTTAGCCATTATTTCACATTTTCAAGAACCAAACGGGCTAGAGACGATTTTCAAGAGATATTTGCTTTCCCAAAGTGTTGGTAAGTGATTCTAAACTATTTTCTTTCAATTACCCATTTCATTTCATAAATTTTCAACCTAAAATCTAGAGTTTTCATGGTAGAGTTGGGGATTTGGATAGAAACTAGGGATTTCAGAAATTTGGGGATTTAGACCTCAAATTGAGGTCGGATTCCAAAATCAATTATATATCTGGGCTTGGGGGTGAATGGGTAAATGGATTTTGGTCTGAACCTCGGGTTTTGACCAAGCGGGCCAGGGGTCGATTTTTGACTTTTGGAGGAAAATTTGGAAAATCTAAATTTATACAATGTAATTGCTTCCTTTAGAAATATTTGATATAATTGAGTCATTTTTGAATAGATACGAGTGGTTTGGAGATGGATTCTAGAGGAAAAGCTATGATTGAGTATTGAGTGGCCTTCGGAGCAAAGTAAGTGTTATGTCTAACTTTGACTTGAGGGAATTAGGAATCTCAGACTATTTGTTATGTGAAATTCATGTGAGCGGCGTATATGTGTGGTGACGAGTACTTATGCGCCGCCAATTTACCTGCTTTTCACCGTTCCTCCTTTTTTCTTATATTGTCTCTTTCCTATGCCTAAGTGCTACTTGTTTATGCTAGTGCTGTTAAATTGATCGTTCTTATCATGTTTACGGATTCTCTGGTGATAATTGAGTATTTATTTCAAAGTTGAGATTGATATTGTGGAACCAAATGTTAAAGTAAGGCTTGTACTTGTTATTCCACCTCCATGTTGTTATTTATGCATTACATTATGATAAGGGAGAGTGTTAATGCACGAAAGGTGTTGCCGTGCCATATTGTGAGTGTTAATGCACGAAGGGTGATGCCATGCCATATTGTGAGTGTTAAAGCACGAAGGGTGATGCCGTGCCATACTGTGAGTGTTAATGCACGAAGGGTGATGCCGTACCATGATATGAGAGTTAATGCACGAAAGGTGATGTCGTACCGTTTCTATTGATTTTATGATGAGATTGAGAGTAAAAGCACGAAGGGTGATGCCGTGCATTTTTCCTTTACTGTATTCGTTGTTTCTGTTGATTCATAGTATATTGGTCGTGCCAGTTATCATTCTGCTGTAGTTCCTTATCTCGTATTTCCCCCAGCATGTTTCCCCTTCCCGATATTTTCCGTCTAGCTCTTCATTATTGTTATTCGTATATACACTGTTAAATTATACAGGTTAATTTGTAGGTGCCTTGCCTTAGCCTCGTCACTACTTCATCGAGGTTAGGCTCGATACTTACCAGTACATCGAGTCGGTTGTACTAATACTGCACTCTGTACTTTTCGTGCAGATTTTAGTATTGTCTAAGGTTGATCGAGATTTTAGTTGTTGGACCCGCCATCCGGAGATTCAAGGTAGATCTGTCGGCGTTCACAAACCTTGAAGTCCCCGTCTATCTTTTCTGTTTTACTGTTTCTCTCATTCAAACAATTGTATTTCTCTCAGACTATTATTTGTAGTAAATTATAGAATGCTCATGAATTGTGACTCCAGATCCGGGTGGTAGTAATTTAATGCAGTTCTTATATTATTCCGCACTTACTATATTTCATCTTAGCTAATTATTGTTATTTACTGAATGGAATAAAAATTGGTTTAATGATTCTCTAACGTTGGTTTGTCTAGCAAGTGAAATGTTAAGCGCCATCACGGTCCCGACGGTGGAAATTTCGAGTCGTGACAAAAGCCTAGTTTATTTTTAATCGATAAACCTTGCAATATACTCCGCCTCCATGATCAATAACCAGCTCCACTGAAAGGAGTTAACACGAGCGTAGCACGAGGATTATCCGACGGGTGCAAATTCAAAGGATCGCTTGGATCGATTCCGGAATTTCCTTGAACTCTAACATTCACTGATGTACTAGCTACATCATTCAAATCGTCCACAACCATGAGTAAGCAAAACTAGTTATGCTAGTATTACGCTGTTAGAAGAAGAAGCCCCTATTTAGACACTCGAATTAGGGCAAAATCAAGGAGATACTAAACAGAAGAAAGATAATGAACAGAGGAGATGATCGTAATAGAGTGGCCGTGCTCTGATACCATGTCGATTACACATGCCCTCACCTCGCTCAAGCTCGAGACGAGCAATAATAGAGGTCAGAGAGATAGAGAGAGTGCATAACGAAGAGAGAGAAAGAAATATTTGAAATGAATCCACCGACCTTATTCTGATATTTGTATTGACAATATATACAAAACTTGTCTAACTAAAGTGAATAGCTAAAATAGCCTCTTTACAAATTAACTAACTAATCACTTTATAAATGTCTAGCCACTTTACATAATTAACCATCTTAACAACTTGCAAGCAGATGGCATCAATAACATGAAAGGATCCCATCTGTGATTTTAGCTCCATTTATTATTGCATGGAGTTATGGATGTATGCCACGTGTTAGAATAACTTTTGAACGCTTAGATTTTGCATTATATACTTAGATTAGAATAAATGCATATTACCATATTGCACAAATTAAATAATAGTAATATAAATTTTTATTTCTCATTACATTAACTCCATTAGAAATAACAAACAAGAAGAATTTAGGTGCACATCCATAATTCCATTAATTAAGAAGTAAATTCAGGGCCGGTGCGGGGGCTGGTGAGTAGGTGCCGGGGGTGGTGGGTCTAGCGCAGAAGGAGATCCAGGATTTAAACACTATGAGTTCGACTTTTAAAGTTTTTAGCATTGAACTCATTATATTTTTAAAGTTATGGGTCCATATCTACTATTTTTGTAATTTTAATGAATTTTTACATATAATGAATTTTTATTATATTTTACTCCGCGTCAAAAGTTATGGGTTCAATTGAACCCGTCAATAATATAGTAGATTAACCCCTGGTCTAGCGGCCAGAGTGAGGGGAGGGTGGTTGAGTGGGGAGGATTGAAACTGTTTCAGAAAATATTTTTTCTTCTTTTGACAGGAAAGTCATTTTTCTAAAATTTGAGGAAAATGAGTTAATAAGATAAATATTTTCTAAAATATTTAAGCCAACTAAAAATTGAAAAATTAAGAAACTGAAAAATATTTTCCTCCATACCAAAAACAATCCCTTTCTCTGTATATATTCTGTTTTTAATGCCAATAACTTTTCAGGAATTTATACTTTGGTGTCATATAAGCAAGATTTGACATGGACAAATTTATAATTTCCGTTTAAGAGAAATGTGTTGCTATACGTGGAAAAGCATCATCTTTCTACTTGAATTAGAAAATGATTTCAGCTCTTTACCTTTTATTATTGAATTAGTAGACCATGGATTTACCAAGAGGAAAGGTTCCAATTACAACTCAAATGAAGTTTATCTCATAGTCATCTGAAAAGAGATTATCTTGTTATCGAGTCCTTGACGATAATGGTTGTCTAATTCGAGGCAGTATATTTGAGCAGGTATAGTATGAGCAATTCTTTAAGTAGAAGTAGAAATTCATTTCCAAAAAGACATAGATTTTGATAGAATTTATTGGACATCAAATGGTTAGTTAGCAAAGGATTGGCACTAAATATGCATTCTACAATGGTAGCAGTTCAAACTATGGACACCATATTTTATGAAGCACCAAGGCAGGGGAGGTTATCCTTCTACCTCACAAGTACTGGAGAAGAAGCTAGTAACATTGCTTCTGCTGCTTCTCTCACCTCTTGTTAGGATCGGAAGCCTGGGTAGTGCGTAATTTAGCCAAACAACGTTATAATAACAATAACAAAGACAATGCAAGTTGATAATAACGGCAATTAAAGCATATAAAGAAGACACAAATTTAACGTGGTTCGGTCAAAGTGACCTACGTACACAAGCGGAGAGGAGCAATTTCATTATACCAACAAGAGTACAAAATTAAAATAAATACTCTAATTAATCCCAAATACCCTAAGAGAGTAATCTCACAAGATCGCTCCAAAAAAGGGTTCACACAAGTGCTTCCCAACGCTCAACTCTCATACAAAACACTCTTAATAAAGGAGGAAAGGAAGAAATAAGAAATGAATACTCAAGTCTTGTTGGTGTGATTAAAATGAACTAATGTCCTTTCCTTGCAAAAACGTTTTGGCATCTTAGTTGTAAAAGAAAAGATACAACTTGTACAAATAATATCTACCACACAATGCAATATTTTTGGGTCCCAAAAAATATTGCCAACAAAGTCTACACTTTGCAAATATGCTTATATTTATGTGAGATGAACTCCATTAGCCAAAATATTGTCCATATAACACCTCTAATGATATTGTGTTGCCTCAGGGAATTGATTTTATCCTCCTAATCTACTGCTGCCCGTGTAATTAATGTTTAAACCAAATTAATTTACCCTTCGGGACATTTGATAAAATTGAGACGATATATAGAATATTACTGTGGCCCCTCTGCAAGGATGACATGTCCAAATCGAGAAATGGTCCAAACTTGGGGGGGCCGACCAGGGGTTCTGTTATGGCGCGGCTTCACTCTGCAAGAATTTGCAGATCAATTGTTCGGAAATAAGGACAATTATGGGAAAGGAAGACAAATGCCAATACATTATGGTTCTAATAAGCTCAATTACTTCACTGTTTCCTGTCCTCTCACGTAATATTTCAAATCCTCATACATATACCATTTTCTTTTTGCCATTTTCCTAGTACAAGATTCAGAATTTTGTATCTAAGCAATGCTCCGCTTCAAATAAAATCCATTTTTTCAGCACGCAGCTTCCACAGGCTGCTGGCGTGGCGTATTCCCTGAAAATGGATAAAAAGGAAGCTTGTGTAGTGGTTTATTTTGGGGACGGTTGCACCAGTGAGGTAATATAATTGAGCATATTAGCGCAATTTTCGCTTAGAAGATCAAGGCCATTTATTTTCTTCTTAAATCTTTATGCAGGGTCATTTCCATGCTGGTTTGAATTTTGCAGCAGTAATGGAAGCTCCTGTCGTTTTTATTTGCCGCAACAACGGATGGGCCATTAGTACTCCTGTAACTGAACAATTTCGAAGTAATTCCAAGCTCATTCAGTTTAATATGCACAACATTAAATTAATTTTGTCATTTTAGTGTCTGTAGTTTACAACAATACAAATGATTGAATGCCTCTAAAATAAACAAGATTGCTTTAGTTGGTTATTGTTTTCAGTGTTTTCTTTTTATAGGTGATGGAATTGCTATTAAGGGACATGCTTATGGAATTAGAAGTATTCGAGTAGATGGCAATGATGCTCTAGCAATTCACAGTGCTATTCGCGCAGCTCGTCAAATGGCAATAAAGGAGCAAAAATCAATATTAGTTGAGGTGAAATTTAACTCCTTATATATCTACTAGCCCTAAACAGTGTAAGTGCCAAAACCAGTTCAAGTTACAAAATACATTGAAGTTAAAAATGTCTACATAAACTGCACAAACCTTAATCTGGTAAAAGTTTAACTCTCAGGCTATGGCAAATAGAGTAAGCCACCATTCAACATCTGATGATTCAACAAAGTATCGGTGCGTTAAAGGAAATAGAGCAGTGGAGAACATCAAGAAACCCTGTAACCAGATTCAGAAAGTGGATTCAGAGAAATGGCTGGTGGTTTGATCAAAATGAAACTTAAATTCGCAGAAACATCAGAAAACAGGTTCAACATTCAACAACCATGGCATAATTTCATACCATTAGTTTTATTTTTGTGGAAAAATTACGCGACACAGAAAACATATACATTTTATTTACTATTCGTAGTGTTAGAATCAGCCATGGAAACACAGAAGAAGAGCATGGACCTTGGGCTTAACTCAATCCCAAAAGCTAGCTTATGAAGTGATGATTGACAGCAATCTGCATGGCTGCTTTGTTATCACAGTATAGAGTAACAGGTTGGAGGACAAAAACACCTAGTTATGCAAATAAGCCCAACAACCAAGTGATTTCAGCAACAGCAGTGGCCATACTCCTGTTCTCAGCTTCTACACTGCTTCTGGAGACTATGTGTTGCTTCTTAGACTTCCATGAGATTAATGAATCACCAAGCTTCACCAAATAACCACTGGCAGACCTTCTAGTAACAGGACAAGCTCCCCTTTCAGAGTCACAAAAGGCAACTAGAAAATGCACAGGTGACCTCTTCAGGTGAACCCCAAGTCCAGGTGCATTCTTGAGATATCTCACCGCTCGAAGGGTTGCATCCATATGAGATCTCTTAGGTGCGTGCATGAATTGACTGAGACTCTGAACAACATAACATATGGCTGGCCTGATAACTGTAAGATACAGAAGCTTGCCAATGAGCTTCTGTTATGTCTACTAAAGGATCTGCAGTGGGAGAATAGCATGCTACCTTATCAAATTCAACTGTGGTCAGTTTTTGATTGATTTCAAGAGGGGTGACTGCTGGTTTAGCTCCACTCAGCCATAGTTCTGATATCAACTCTAGAGTGTATTTTTTTTTATTGAGTAGGATCCCATGTTTAGATCTCAATACCTCAATACCAATGAAGTATCTCAACTGACCTAAATCCTTGACTTTAAATTGCTGATGTAAGGAATGTTTGGCTTCACAGATTAACTCAATGCTACTCCCAGTTATCAACAAATCATCAACATAAACCAGTATCACAACAATGTGCTGACTAACTTTTTTAGTGAACATGGAATAGTCAAATCTACTATGTTTGAAGCTTGCATTTAGCAAGGCTTGAGTAAGCTTCAAGTTACACTGTCTTGCTTGAGCCCAAACACAGATTTCAAAAGTCTGTAGACTTTCCTCTGCTTCCCCTGCCTCTGAAACCCCTGTGGCAAATCCATGTATACCTCTTTTGAGAGATCTCCTTATAAGAAGGTATTAAAGACATCCATCTGGTGCAATTCTCAGTCCTTAGAGGCTGCAAGTGCAATGACTGACCTGACTGCCACCATTTTGGCAACTAGTGAAAAAGTTTCATTATAATGTAATCCTTCTTGTTGGTTGTATCTTTTAGCTACTAATCGAGCCTTAAACATCTCTATCTCACCAATGAATTTATATTTGATTTTGTAGACCCACTTGGAGCCTATACAATTCTTTCTAGGAGGCAAGTCAACCACTTTCCATGTTTTGTTTTCTTCCAAAGTCAGGATTTCTTGCTTCATGGCCTATATCCACTTAGGATCTTTCACAGCTTTTCCGAAGTTGTGTGGCTCCCTTAAGGCTGAAAAAGCTAAGACATAGTCTTTGTACTTCTGTGACACCTGGTCATATGACAGGAAGTGAGAGATAGGGTGGACACAATTTGATGATGTTGAACTAGTGGTCACATAATCTTGTAACCATATAAGAGGATGTTTGGTTCTAGTAGACTGCCTAGTTACTGTATTTGAGCTGGACTTTTTTAGTATATTGGATTGATTGTTAGGTGTATTAGGACATGGAGACTCCACCTCAGTTGGATCAGCTACTTGATCAACAGAGGAGTCTTCTACTGGATCACCATGTACTACTTGGTCTTTCACGAGACATATAGCTTCATCACTAATTTGAGTGCTTGGTTCTTCCATCCTTTCTGCTGCTGGATGCTCATGCTCATGTTGAGGAGACAAAAACTCTATAGAATGATCCACTACTGATGGAACATGAATCTCATCTGACTTGGCAAAGGGAAATTCATTTTCCCTAAACACAACATCCCTGCTAACAAAAAAGGTATTAGTGGCCAAATCATATAACTTGTATCCTTTCTGAGTTGTAGAGTAGCCATAAGCACTGCCTGTCTTGATCTTGTTGCAAATTTATCCTTTTTCAACATATTTGTGGCATAGCATATGCAACCAAACACTCTCAAGTGAGTGAGTGATGATTTCCTACCATATAACAATTCAAAAGAACTTTGACCATTAAGAATTCTGGAAGGTAATATGTTCAGTATGTAAACTGCAGCTTGTAATCACTCACCCCAAAATCTACTAGGAATAGAAGCCTGAAACTTCAAGGCCATTGCAATATCTAAGATATGCCTGTATTTTCTCTCTACTATGCTATTTTGTTGTGGTGTATACACATAACTGCTCTGGTGAATGACATCATGTGCCTGCAAATAGTCATTCCACTAACAGGTGAAAATTTCAGTCCCATTGTCTATTCAAATCACTTTAACTGTGGTATCAAACTGAGTTTGAACCATGCAAAGGAATTACTTTAAGAAAACAATAGTCTCACTTTTTAATTGTATAAAAAAATCCAAGTTGCTCTAGAGAAATCATCCACAATAGTGAGAAAATAATGTTTGTTATCATGAGTAGTAGTCCTGTATGGTCCCCAAACATCCATATGCACTAACTGAAAAGGCTTAGTACTTCTACTCTCACTATTAGGAAAGCTTAGTCTAGGTTGTTTTGCCAGAAGGCAAACAATACATTGATTATGAACTGCATTGTCTACTCTATGGTACAAGAAGGAAATATGTTGCATCACTGGAATAGAAGGATGACCTAGTCTTTTATGACACAAACTACTAGATTATGCACTTGTTTTTCCCGCTGCTTTAGCCTGAGTCACCAGCTGTTTGACACCTTTTCCTTTCAGCGAATACAAGCCATCATGCTGTCTACCTATCCCTTTCACCCTGCAATTGTAAAGATCCTAAAATATACACAATGCAGGTAGAAAAAATGGAAGCACATCACAAATCCCTAGTTAGTTTTTAAACTAACATTAGGTTAAACTTAAAGTTAGGGACATAGAGAACATTTTCCAGCTTATTATCTCTTGTCAACCAAGCACTGCCAATGTGAGTGATATCAGTGCTATCTCCATAAGCTTAACTTTATTGTTACCAAAATTATCAACACTTTTCACATCACTCAACAGATCAAATATGGAAGTTATATGATGTGTAGCCCCTAAGTCTACTATCCAATTTGATGTATGCACAGTTGATGAAAGAGAGACAGTTGTACATATGTGCCTGAGTCTGTGTCTCATTAGATTCATCTTTACTGAGAAAGTTCAGAATTTGCTGGTACTGTGCTTCTGTAAAGAAATAGTCTCCACTCTTGGTGTGTGAGGTTCCTGGTGTGTTCATATTAGTAGGTCCTACAACATTGTTAGCTGTTGTGAGAGTGCCTCTTGCCTGACCATCTCTTGGCTGATATCCACCTCTTTTGTTCTTATAGTCATCTGGATAACCAATTAGCTTGTAATAATTTTCCTTAGTGTGTCCTCTCATGTGACAATGCTCACATTGCAAAGGTTGTTTCTTCCAACAATATGGTTGACCTATTCCAGCCTATAGTGCCAAAGGATCTACCTTGTTCATTTCAGTGTTGTTATTGATGGTCTGTTGACTTTCATCCTGTGATATCATAACATAAGCTTGATTAAGTGTTGGCTCAGTTGTCTTCATGAGGATCTGCCTCTATGCCTGATTATAAGTGTCATTAAGCCCATTCAAAAATTGCATCATCCTCTGTTGCTGAAGATGCACAACATGTTCTTTTGACTTAGGACAACCACAATTTAGAAATGGTACCAAAACATCATACTCTGCCCATAGTTCTTTCAATTTGGTAAAATATACAGCCACAGTATCACCTCCTTGTGATAATTTTGAGATTTCACTATATAATTGAAAGATTCCACCTGATTTACTTTATCAAAGTGCTCCTTAAGATATTCCCACACAGCACGAGCATCAGATGCCTAAATAATTCCACTGATTAATTCTTTCGAAACTAAGTTCATAATCCAGGAATGAACAATCGCATTGCATGTTTCCCACTCCTTATGGAGTGCCTCTTTAAACGATGCCTTAGTACAAGTTCTTGTTACAAACCCTAGCGTTTGTTTA
This sequence comes from Nicotiana tabacum, assembly GCF_000715075.1. NCBI lineage: Eukaryota > Viridiplantae > Streptophyta > Magnoliopsida > Solanales > Solanaceae > Nicotiana > Nicotiana tabacum. Next base: position 43,383,734 of record NC_134101.1, read on the forward strand.
CCTTTCAGTACGAGTCGCATCGATCTACTCCACATGCCATAGTTTTCAGAACCGGTGAGTTAAATAGGAATCAACACCAAACTAGGTGTGTCAGAAGGTTACAAATACAAGGGATGAGTGTGATCGATCTTCTCTTCCGCCATTGAAGATCGATGGAAGAAGCTCAAGAAAGAAATAGGGAAATACTGTGATTGATCAAGAGATACTTACAAATTGCCTATCTGTGCGAGTAAAATTGTTACACCCCATATTTTCGTACATGAAAGTACGCCATAAGTAAATTGAGATAAGCTCGAAAATGAGATGTTATATCCCGCATTTTCGTATGTTAAAGTTTCGTCATAAGTTAATCGACGTAAGTTCATAAATGAGATTATTTTGAGATTATAAGCATTATATTACTTCAAACAAGTGATAAATAAATTCGTGAAGGTGAGAGAGTAGGCAAATCGAAGAAAATGAATTTCGTCGAAGTCTGACATTTTGAGATAAAATACGGTCCAAGCTACAATACCACATATTTATGGACTAGTGCCATATAAGGTACCACATGACCATGATAGTATGGTATATAAAGTGTGTTAAAACTGAGTAATATTTCAAGTAATTTGAGATAATTGGTTAATTATTAATTTAAGTGGATAAGTGTAAGAATTGTCTTGTCCACGTGGGACCATGACAACTAAAGTGATGTATGACTAATATGTATGCTATGTTGGTGTCACACTTTGGGATACGAAGGCTTGCTAAGCATTAAAGTTATAAGTGGGGCCTACTAACCAACACTTTTAAAGAATTCATCTGAAACTCTAAGTCTTTAGATAAAGTTTAAGGAACATTGGCAACCTTGCCTTAGGGAAATGGTGACTCTTAAGTTCGCATAAAAGGTGGCAAAATTTGGAAAAATCTTTGGCCAAGTATCCCTTATCAAGTGGGCCCCACACCACTATAATAAGGAACCTTTCAAATTCCTTCATTCATGTTAGGAATGATATCATATGGATCTGCCATGTCAAACATAAATTGCTTTCAATATTAACTTGATTTCTACATGAAAATTGCCTTGAGTCTCAAATGGAGAAAGGCTTCAAAAGGGGTAAATGATGAGATATTCAACAATTCATACGAGATTGTATCTTAGCAACGTGAGTGCTTTAGCAAAATCCATAAAATACTTCTTAAATTCAATAAAAGTCATATAAGATTAAGATTAATTCACAAAGAGAGCAACAGGAGTTCTTGGATTTGCAAAGAAAGAATTCACCTTATATCAAATTCACAAGTAACGATCTTAGGCAAAGGAATTCATACGAAGTATTACTATGCAATATCAACAGGATTTGCAATTCTAAGAGAGCCCGATATAATCTTTCTCAAGGACATCATACGGATATTTTCCTACTTTGATCTGCCGCTACGTATTTTCACAAAAGACGTGTGTTAGAGGGATTGTCAAGAGAATCGACTCAGGTATATTAAGGCTATCCCTTCTTTCCTTTTGGCATGATCCGTATGATACAAATAAAATAAGCAAATGCACCACTTTCATAAATGATTCTATTCATAGAAGTACTAGAAGTGCCTACGGTCTTGATTCCCCATGTGTCCTATTATTCTATCATCTGTTCATGGGTCTCAGAAAATACGTGAGTTGATAAAGTTTATTTCATGATATTAATCAGAGGCATAATTGTCTTATGACGTTCCGAGAGATTTTATTTACGTACTTCTCATGCATTCTGAAAGATTTTATTAACGTACTTTTCATGCATTTCATTTATGTACATTGACCCATAACTAGATGGCATTATATACGCGTATATATGTATGTATATATATATATATGTATATGGGATATGGGAAAGGTTATGGCGTTATATATGCACCACCACCTGATCAGCTAGTATACGTTGATGATTTTGCCCATAGTAACGGATATGATATGATGGGATGCCCTCAGAAGCTTGATGATTTTATGAACGCATATACCTATGTATGGTCTGGCATTTTTACGCATATACATGACATTATAAATATGAAATGATTCACAGAGCTATTCAGACTTACGTGTTGAGTCTTTTACTCCATGTTTCTCTATGTCTTTTATTTACTAATTTTCACTTCTTACATACTCAATATATTATTTGTACTGACGTCTCTTTTTGCCCGGGGATACTGCATTTCATACCCGCAGGTCCCGATAGACATGTTGAGAGTCCTCCAAGTAGGCTATCAGCTCAGCGGAAGGTGTCGTTGCGGTCCATTTGCTCCGAAGTTGGTTATTTGGTCAGTATGATTTGGATATGTATTGATTAGTATGGCAGGGCCCTGTCCCGACCTTTATGATATTTATGTACTCTTAGAGGATTGTAGACATCTGTCATGTATACAGATACTTGTATGGCCTTGTCGGCCTATGTTTTAAGTATATAAAGAATCACGTTGGCCTTATAGGCCCGTATGTCACAGGTATGCATTTCTATATCAGGTTCAATCGTTCTATGTCGGGTATTCCCTCATGTTTACTCTGGTTATCTCATGACGCGCCTTCTAGCCCACTTACCCATGATGATGTAATAAGAAAGATACGTTACGTTGGTACTCGGTTGAGTAAGGTACCGGGTGCCCATCGCGGCCCATCGGTTTGGGTCGTGACAAAAGTGGAATCAGAGCAGTTCTGTCCTAGGGAGTTTATAAGCCATGTCTAGTAGAGTCTTGTTTATGGGTGTGTTGTGCACCACACTTATAAGCAGGAGGCTACAGGGCATTTAGGACTGTCACTCTTTCTTCTTACTCTAGATCGTGTGGTAGAGCGCAATTGTAAGAACTCAATTTCGTAAACTCTATCTTATTCGTAATACAACGATACCTACATCCAGAAAGACGGTTGGTATGAGATATAGCTATGGAATGGTTAAGTCAGAGGAATTCAATTTTTGCATCATGCTTATGATGAGTAAATGTGAAGTTTTCAGTAGAACATATGTGTAAGATTCTTGATAAGGAAATTAAGGTAAGAATATCTACCTATTTGGTGAAAAGCAATGAGAGAATCAGAAGGTAGATACAAGTTTCAACAATGTAAAAGAAGCAAGATGAAAAAGGGTACGAGGTACCCAGCTAGTGAAGATTATCATTATTTACCATTCAGGAAGAGAGATATAAACATTTTGAGTTACCTTCAACAGTAACAGAGCTATGTACAATCGGTCGCACCCATCTCAGTTATGCCCTATGGAAACTAACAGATATGGTTTAAGAGAAGGACAGGATATCAGGATCTGGCTGGGGTTAGAGTAACCCAAAAAGATGGATGGATTGTTTGCGTCAGTTGACATTTCCGAAGGATATTGCAAATGTGCTAATAGATCTCCTTATGAGACACTCAAATGGTGCACTCTAAAATGGTACAGCTAGATATGAGTGGTAAAAATATAGACACTGGAATCCTGGAAGGGGTAAATATTACCTTAGTATGGTCCCGTCCTTAGTAGAACGAGGATGTTAGGCAACCCAAAGAGCCAGGGGATGGAGAAAGGAGAGCTAAAAGCAAAAGAAGATCTTGTTGAAGTTTTAGAATAAAGTAATAAACAGAAATGTTAGCAAGAAAATAAGAAGAGAGTTAATGAAACATTATGAGTAAGATGTGATACACAGATGACAATGGTAGATAAAAACAAATGACAGTATTACAGAGTCTATAGTCAAGTGAAGGAAAAGACGAGAGGTGACAGGACTTGAGGCTACAAAAGAGTATAGGCCATAAAGTCATACCCTCATTTCAAGAAATAAGTTCATGACTCTAACGTGATTACCAAAAGGAAAAGTTAAACCCAGAGTAATAGAAATCAGTATGGATTGATGAACAAGATAAACTAAACATGAATTAGGGATTGAGTGATTTGATAATAGTCGGCATCATGAGAATTTCAGAGATTGCATTCCGGCAATAATACAATGGACGATAGAAGACTAACCTTTAAAAGGCACTCAGGAAGACGCTTCCCTAAAAAGCAAGCAATGTGAGCAAAGTTAAGCTTAAAGGACTATGTGTGCCAGTTACACTAAGTGTCACCCTTGTGAGTAAAGAATTTTGTTATCCTTGTTACAGAAGGATTACTACAAGGCGAGTAGGGATCATCGATGATGTGAAAAGACACCAAAGATGAAGAGGTAAAACATCTATAGGTAGATCGTCGTAGCACTAAATCTTAGTACTCCCCTAAATGGGGGAATATGAAGTGATGTGGCATTAAGTCAGAATGAAGTGATTTTAGTAACTATGGAATGGTAAAGGAAGAATGCGATAAAAATGAGTAAGGGGTGAGATTGCACTTATTCAAATCCTACATATATGCTACGATTCCAGAACATTATGCAAACACGATGTCAAGGAGAGGAAGTAAGGGCTCCTGTCCGAGATGTTGTTGATAAATAAGGAGCTAGTGTGAGACGTAAGTTAAGACAAAGGAAATAACCCAAGAAAGATTACGCAGAGTATTGATATGAGAATGGGCCAACGAATAGTTAGAAGTTGATTCAGGAAGAGCCTAGTTATGGCTAGACAAAAGGATACAGACAAATCAACAGATCGTGCAAGATAAACATATTAAACCCTAACATAGGGAATTCAGTCTCGCAGATATGACATTGTAATACTTGAGATATATTTAGATAGGATTTGAGGAAGTTAAAGTTACCGTATGAGTATTACAGAAATAAAAGAGAATGCCACTGGGAAGACAATCAAAATCTTAGTTCAGAAGCAGCCCTACAAGCACAAAGGGCGTGGAAATAAGTAACTACAGATAATTATAGGCAAGGAAAGACATCAAAAACTTCTGTCGAGTATACGATGTAATAAGATCACCACTTTACAAGAGTCAGAAGGTCCTCCGTAAGTACTACAACGAAAGACTAGTTGAGGAAATAAGGAAGAAGGCTTCAACGTAAGCATAGTGACCTAAAGAGGAAATGGTCTTGTAACAATAGTCTCACAACAATAATGTATGCACTCCATAAGAAAGTGGCAGCTATCGTGGCTAATGAACGGGAAGAAAAAAAAATCAAAAGGTGATATTCAAGATCATATGGGTTGTATGGAATCCCAATATATGTGGGCACTAAGATAAGCTAAGTATTCATGCAACAAGTGGCAGGACGACCAGAAAAAGTAATTGCTTACATTTAAAGAAAGTTGAGAAGGAACGTAAGGAATTATTCGATTAATGATCCAGAGTTAGTTACGTTATGAACGCACTTAAGGTTTCGGAGTATTATCCATGCATCATATATATTGACAATCATACAATCGTAGAAGACTCTAGTATAAGTTAAAAGAAATAATTGAGTCCACGTCATAGACAAATGATTGAATTGTTAGGAGATTGTATCATGGATATTCCATAGTGCCCATGAAAGGCTAAAGTAATAACTAATACCATGAGCCACAGATTGAAAGATAGATTAAGTCTACATAAAGGCTAATCAGAAGGAAGAGGAAACTAAAGAGTTATATCAACTAAGTAAATCAGGAGTCTGGTTATTGGACCCAGAAAATTATAGAAATCGTGATTGAGAACATTACAGAATCACTCTTAATATCAAAGGTACAAGAGACATAGTACAACAACCATATTCGGTAATGGTTCTATGATACCAGCCTCATAAGAAGTTAGTATGAAGCTTCCATATTCGGTAATGGTTATAATAGAGCTTCAAGTTATGGATGTGAATTATACCTATGTGGAAGGGAGGTCATGAAAGAGATAGAAGATGTGATGTCTCGCTTGATGTTTCAGAATAACACAAGAAAATCTATGGTGCAAGCAAGTTAAAAGAATGTTGCGAGTAATATAAATAGATATGTATAGGTCGCAAGTTAAAGTATGGGAAAGCGAAAAAGTTTTAGGAAGACTTGAGTAACGATAAGAAAGGGCGAGTGAGAAGGTGACGAGAATAGATAAGTCCTCAGGATTAAGCCCATGAAAACAAGAGATCTAATGGTTTCTCTAAGTTATAGAAAGCTCAGTATAGCCTGAATGAACTCAAAGGAGTCTAAGACTAATAGCATTTAGAAGAAATGGAATGATGCCCTGGTAGTAGAATAAAGGGTGTAATTGTGATAGATAAAGGATGACGTTTGGGCCTTCGATTGAGTAATGATTTGAAAATAAATAGGGGATTTCATGAATGGTACAAGATTAAAATACCCACATAATATGAATCACATTGGGATTCTATGAAATACGGTTATGGAAGTACAGTATCGCCCTCGGGTGGATCATGAAAATCACTTCTAATGTTCCTTGATGCGTCGTGAACCCTAGCGACAGTGTTACATAAAAAGTTAAGTTATTAATGGTAGATTATAGATCAATATTGAGGTGAATCAGCAATGGATGGATAAAAGTTATAAAGTATGAGATGAGATTAGGCCATCATTCCTAAGATGAACAATAATGAGGAAGCATTAAAGGACTTAGACTTATACATATATGATAAGAAGCAGAAGAGTAACCTGGAGTTTGGTAGCAGACCTCAGTAACGATAAATCGAAGTAAGAGTTATGGTATAATATGACCTACCTAGATGCAGTAAAGTCATAAGAATGGATAACCGGGTCTATGAAATAAGATATAGCAATATTCGTAAGTTCGACAAAGTACCGAGCAAAGAACTTCAGTATACCTATAGATGCCAGAGGGACATCTTATCAAGCTTTGTATATGTTTACAAAGTAAGGCCTAAAGATTGGCTAAAAGCTGGAGGGAAAAAGGAGAGAAAAGTCGCATAGGCGCACTTACAAGGTCAAAGTCGTACAGGCTACATGATAGAAGGTAGCAACAGTTACGAGATTGGAAGGATTCCGACCACAAGTCGTGGTGTGAGAAAAAGGCCTAAATAAGGGAATATCCTAGCCTTTGGATTTATTCACAGAACAGTTTCCTAGATAGAAAGAAGAGTACTAAAGCATTCGGAAGACATAGGTTATGGAAATGATAAGTGCATTAGTCAACATTCAAGGATGATTGTTCCAAAGGGGAGAATGATGTTACATCCCATATTTTCGTACGTGAAAGTACGCCATAAGTAAATTGAGATAAGCTTAGAAATGAGATGTTATATCCCGCATTTTCGTATGTTAAAGTTTCGTCGTAAGTTAATCGACGTAAGTTCAGAAATGAGATTATTTTGAGATTATAAGCATTATGCTATTTCAAACAAGTGATACGCAAATTCATGAAGGTGAGAGAGTAAGAAAATCGAAGAAAATGAATTTCGTCGAAGTTTGACATTTTGAGATAAAATACGGTCCAAGCTACAATACCTCATATTTATGGACTAGTATCATATAAGGTACCACATGACCATGATAGTAGGGTGTATAAAGTGTGTTAAAAGTAAATAGTATTTTAAGTAATTTGAGATAATTGGTTTAATTATTAATTTAAATAGATACTTGTAAGAATTGTCTTGTCCACGTGGGACCATAACAATTAAAGTGATGAAATGACTAATATGTATGCTACGTTGGTGTCACACTTTGGGATAAGAAGGCTTGCTAAGCATTAAAGTTATAAGTGGGGCCTACCAACCAACAATTTTAAAGAATTCATTTGAAACTCTAAGACTTTGGATAAAGTTTAAGGAACATTGGCAGCCTTGCCTTACAGAAATGGTAACTCTTAAGTTCACATAAAAGGTGGCAAAATTTGGAAAAGTCTTTGGCCAAGTATCCCTTATCAAGTGGAGCCCACACCACTATAATAAGGAACCTTTCAAATTTCTTCATTCATTTTAGGAATGAGATTATACGGATCTGCCATGGCAAACATAAATTGCTTTCAACATTAACTTGATTTCTACATGAAAATTGCCTTGAGTTTCAAATGGAGAAAGGCTTCAAAATGGGTAAATGATGAGATCTTCAACAATTCATAATAGATTGTATCTTAGCAACGTGAGTGCTTTAGCAAAATTCATAAAAGACTTCTCAAATTCAATAAAAGTCATATAATATTACAATTAATTCACAAAGAGAGCAACGGGAGTTCTTGGATTTGCAAAGGAAGAATTCACCTAATATCAAATTCACAAGTAACAATCTTCAGCAAAGGAATTCATACGAATTATTACTACGCAATAGCAACGGGATTTGCAATTCTAAGGGAGCTCGGTATAATCTTTCTCAAGGACATCATACGGATTTTTTCCTACTTTGATCCGCCGTTACGTGTTTTCGCAAAAGACGTGTGTTAGAGGGATTGTCAAGAGAATCGACTCAGGTATATTAAGGCTATCGCTTCTTTTCTTTTGGCATGATTCATACGATACAAACAAAACGAGCAAATGCACCACTTTCATAAATGACTTTATTCATAGAAATACTAGAAGTGCCTACGTTCTTGATTCTCCATGTGTCATATTATTCTATCATCTGTTCATGGGTCTCAGAAAATACATGAGTTGATAAAATTTATTTCATGATATTAATCAGAGGTATAATTGTCTTATGACGTTCCGAGAGATTTTATTAACGTACTTCTCATGCATTGCGTTCATTTATACATGTACATTGACCCATGACCAGATGGTGTTATATACGCGTATATATATATATATATATATATATATATATATATATATATGTTATGGGAAAAGGTTACGACATTATATACGCACCACCACCTAATCAACTGGTATACGTTGATGATGTGCCCACAGTGGCCGAGATGATATGATGGGATGCCCTCAGAGGCTTGATGATTTTTGAACGCATATACCTATGCATGGTATGACATTTATACGCATATGCATGACATTATAAATATGAAATGATTCACAGAGCTATTCAGACTTACATGTTGAGTATTTTAATCCATGTTTCTCTATGTCTTTTATTTACTGATTTTTACTCCTTACATACTCGGTACATTATTTGTACTGACGTCCCTTTCTATCCGGGGACGCTGCGTTTCATGCCCGCAGGTCCTAATAGACAGGTTGAGAGTCCTCCAAGTAGGCTATCAGCTCAGCGGAAAGTGTTGTTGCGCTCCATTTGCTCCGTAGTTGGTTATTTGGTCAGTATGATTTGGACATGTATTGATTAGTATGGCAGGGCTTTGTCCCGACCTTTATGATATTTATGTGCTCTTAAAGGCTTGTAGATAAATGTCATGTATACAGATACTTGTATGGCCTTGTCGGCCTATATTTTAAGTATATAAAAGATCACGTTGGCCTTATAGGCCCGTATGTCACATGTATGAGTTTCTATATCAGGTTGAATCGTTCTATGTCGGGTATTCCCTCATGTTTACTCTGGTTATCTCATGACACCCCTTCTGGCCCATTTACCCATGATGATGTAATAAGAAAGATATGTTATGTTGGTACTCGGTTGAGTAAGGTACCGGGTGCCCGTCGCGGCCCATCGATTTGGGTCGTGACAGTAATCAAACGAAGCTCCTGCAATTTTGCTCTCTCATGACTCTGTTATCATGTTAGAATCAGCCATGGAAACACATAAGAAGAGCTAAGCAGAGAAGCAGTTTGGGAATTTTCACTGTTGCATTGTATTAACAAAAAATGATGATGTACAAACTGTATATACTCAACTAAACAACCTAACTTCCTATTTTAATAATAAGATATTCTAACTTTGTGTTAATTACAAATTGACCCCTAATACTAACTAATAACTAATCATTCCATACTTCAATACGTAGCTATATTTTCAGAAAATTATCATTCATAGCTATATTTGAATTTTATAGCAAATCCACTTGTACTACTGAAACAAGAGATCAATTGTTTTGAATTGAAACAAGTAGCCCAGTTGGTTAGACCACTCGCTTAGTAAGCGGAGGTCTTGAGTTCGACTCTTAATGAGAGTATTTTATTTTTCTGTATTTCGCCTTGGTTACAGTAGTTACGAATGGTAATTAGGCAAACTATAGCTACAAATAGTAATTAGGCTATAGTGATTTATGAAAATTCTTCTTTTTTTTTTTCCTCATATAATCTGCCAAATGTTTAGTATGACTTTTTTCTTCTAATTTCTGATATCTTTGGCTTTGATTAGGTATTGGAAGCAATTCAAGTTGCAGAGAAAGTGGAGAAACTGTTAGGACAGAAAAATCAGGTGTCATATGAAAGCTAGCCAAGCAAACCTCGAACAACGATAAATCAAACAATAAAAGAGAAATATATCAAAAGAGACACAAACATTTAACGTGGTTCGATCAACTGACCTACTTTCACGGTGGAGATGAGCAATCCACTTTAATAAAAAAGAATACAAAATATCGAGAGAATAACTTCACGAAAAGGCAAACACAAGTGACACACTAACACTTGTCCCGTAAAGTTCTCTCCGTAAACAAGATTCTCAAACCACATATGGCTACATTGTGGATGCTACTGAATGAGAAGGAAGGACCCTCAATTTATAGAAGTCCAAACATTTTCTTACAAGAAAAGGGACTAGCCAAATATGAAAAATTTATAATTTCCTTCTACAAGAAGGAAAACCCAATTATGATAAATATGTTACCCTTTCGTACAACAGATAGAAAAATCAAATATGATAAAAAAAGCAGGACAACACCTAACAGAAACCTCATTTGGTGACGTTTATGACAAAATGGCATCAAATCTGCACGAGCAAGAGAAGTTTATTAGAGATACTATTAAAAGATACCCAAAAGATTATCCTTCTGACGTGCCTGTATAGTCTATTTCGTCTGATTTTCATATGTCAAGATTATAATCTGTAATAGCTATGGTTTTTGTGTATTGTAATTATCAAAAGAAAATCTGAAATTGGACGGGTTGTCCACGTTTAGCTACTTTGCATTTATTCACCTATGTATATGGAAGTTGTTGCGAGTTCTTACCCTCGTCTTCTTGATATTTTCTCATTTTGTATCTTAGCTTCTAGATTAATATCGCCTCAAACAAAAATTAATTAAAAATTATTTGATAATTCAATAAGGTATTACTATAAAATAAACTACAGAACCGAAATTCAATGGAGTCAAGTGACAGATAATTTTTAAAATCTTGAGGGGCTATAAAAATTAATATTCCTATGTAAAGGAAGTACTCCCCTGGTTGCTTTTATGCAGCATGGATCTGACTGCAAGATAAACTATATACGATCTTTAACAAGTGTGAAGCTATGTTGGCTAAGGGTGGTCAACTGACTCCCCTGGTTGCTTTTATGCAGCATGGATCTGACTGCAAGATAAACTATATACAATCTTTAACAAGGGCGAAGTTATGTTGGTCAAAGGTGGTCAACTAAATACCCTTCGCCGAAAAATTATACTACGTATAAGGTAAAATATTAGTTATTATTGATTAAAAAATAGACTTTGAACATTCTTGCATAGCCCACTGGCAAAGAGTGTTCAAAATTTGAAACCCTTATTGAATTTCCTGAATTCGCCACTGATCTTTAAGTTGATTCCAGAGGTTGATTTAATATTTGAAGGTAAAATTAGTGATATATATATATATATATATATATATATATATATATATATATATATATATATATAACATTTTGCTACCTAATAATAAATTTCCTAGAAAAATTAAATCTTAGAGAACTCATACAAGAAAGAGCGATGAAGAAGAAAAGAAAGTTGGAGAAAGTGTCACAACCCAAGCCATGACACATATTATTCGCTTAATCTATTTGGTCTCACGGTTTTGTCCATTGCATTTCACCTTTATCAGCCTAAAAATGCGTATATCATCTAAACTTCTGCTCTATTTTATACTTTGACACTTTACTTTTGTAAAAACTTAGAAGCCTGCCATTTTTTCTCTATTACCCGCCCTATGGGGCGAAGTTAGAAATCTAAGGATGGGTTCGGTCGAACCCACCAGCTTTTACTCAAACAATATGTTTGTGTTAAAAAAGATAGTATTTAATTTAGAACTCATGGTACCTCTTAAAATCATGTTCTAAAATTCAGAACACATAAAATTGAAATCCTAGCTCGGTAGCTCCTTCTCTACCCGTCCTCATCAGTTCACCGTCCATTAATGGGCGTCACAACAGGAGATATTGCAGAGTGAGCCTATTGGGTCCATCCTTGAGTTCCGACAACAGTTTTATGAGCCCATCCAAGTTGATGTATCCTGCTTCTCTACGCCCCATTCCTCTGCTCATTCTCACATCTTTATTTCAAAGACTAATCATTGGGGATCTATTATTATACTTATATAATGAAAAATAACAAGACAAGCTCTCGAGTCAGAATGTCAGGACTCCTTTTGGATATTTGTAGTATAATTATTGAAAGACCTGGATTCTGGAACAGAGCCTATCTTTCTTTCTTAAAATAGATGAGACTCTCTGTAGTTTTTATTTATTTATTCATTTACTTATTTATGAAAAATACTCTATGTAGCTTCACGCCTTTTTTTAGAAATATTTTAGACATTAAAATAAGCTAGACTCAAAATAGAATCCTTCATTGTTGGAATCTCGAAGTCTACTAGATGATGGTAACTTAAGTTATGCATATTTTATTTTTACCTAAGTTATGCATGAGGTAAATTGCATGATTGACTTTGACATCATATCATGTAAAGGCTCGTTTGGTTGGTATTTGAAGAGAGTGTTAATCTCTGCATAACAATTTCCTGCAATAGGATGATTTGCAAGAATGGTCTTAGAAGTGGGTGATCTTGATTTATTGACCCCATTTGTCCCATGGGCAATCAAGTTTAATAAGTGTTCCCCTCGCTTGCCTCATGCGTAACACTTTTAACTTTTGAACTTAAACCGTTTGTTTATGGGACAAATGAAGGTCAAATAATCAAGATTATCCATTTTCAAAGTCATTAGGTGTAATTTCCTACGATATAATACATTGTTTAATTGGTTGGTCTCTTAAGAAGAGTTAATCTTGATATAAAATCCAATATAGTTAGTATATATAAATATGGTTAGTTTTGGTTAGTTTTTTTTTTCTTCATACATAATATCTTTATGAATTGATGATAAAATCTATGTAGTATTATTTCATGCAGAATTGTACATGGAATAAGAATACATGTATTAAATAATTTATGGATTTAATTAGCAAATGACAAGAATACCTTCTATCACTTTTGAATTAAAATCTCCTTCCTTTTTCTTAAGGAACGAAAGAACTCTCGGAGAAAGAACTTAATATAAGAATGGAGATCCCGCTGCTACTGCGCGTTTCATCTTCTGAGTGATTCGCTAGAGACAAGATCAATTGCAGGCATACTGTCAGGGGCGGAGCTACAGTAATGGGTGCGAGTTCGGGCGAACTCAGTGGTTTTTTCCGAAACCCTGTATTTGTATTGAAATATTTATTAAATCTATATAAATATCTACTGCCGAACCCAGAAATAAAAGGGGACTTGGTTCAACGGTAAGGGATGTGGGTTCCCTGATAAAAGATGGGGGTTCGATTCTCACTGAAAGCAGTGTTTTATTTTAAAATTTATAATCCACATACTTCGAATCCTAGCTCCGCCTCTGCATACTGTATCTGCTAATTTGGCCTATGGAAAAGTGCTTCTGAAAGTACTACATGATTTATATATGTGTATACGGTCAAACCGGTTTCGACCTTCATATGATTAGTCAAGATTAAAACATAGTGGACTGAGGAGCGTCTTTGTAATATCATGATGAGATCTGAAGCCAGGTCGTCACCGAGCTCATGTTTTAGGAACCAATCGAATTCCGAGCTCGAAGCCATTGTCGAGCTCGAGCCAATATCGAGCTACGATGTGAAGTGGAGTTATCGAGCTTAAGAGCCAGAGACTGACCAATACCGAGTCCAAGTCAATACCGGGCCCCGAGTCAATATCGAGCTCAAGACAATATCGAGTCCGATCAAGATCGAGTTGACAAGAGCCGTTACAGCCGCACTAAGGGAGAGAATCTCGGCGGGAATCAGGGAAAAGCTAATCTATCATGGGTTCCCCACTATGTATTTTTTGTTATATCCAAAGTAGGATCACTCCGCTATAAGAAGGATGCTATTATTTCTGTAAAGAGATTATCAAGGCATTCATACAACATAACTCAGATACTATTGAGACACTCTCATTTTGGGAAATTATCTTTTTGCGCTTTATACATTGATTCATCTAGCTTATCCATAAATCATTCTCCATTCAACTTGGTTTGTATTTCATTCTTTACAGTCAATATTCGATATTTCTACTTACTTTTATGATTCATGTCAATTTATACCACGTACCTTTAGAACTACGTACAAATTCAACTCTATCCGTTTTTCGGGTTAACAGTTTGGCGCCCACCGTGGGGCTAAGGATAACAGTGGTTGTTTGGTACGAATCTCTACAAAACACACAATTTTACGCTTGCTCTTGAAAGTATCTTTGATTTCAGATTGAAAACGACGAATTCTCAATTAATGGTCCTACCTATCGACAACGAAGCTGGCCTTCAAGATAAGAACAACAACTTAACCCCCGGGCGTGGAAGGCCACTCGTCGATCCCGTTGGAGCTCGGGTCGAAGAGCCAATAAACGTCAATTCACATGCGTCCATCGAGGCAAACCAACGTTCCGACCCTGAAAATAACATTCATGGTGGAACTCGGTCTGCAGCTCGAAATACCCAATATGCTGAGGAAAACGGTATCAGCTTGCGTATAATCTTCGAGATGTTGCAAGCTCAACAAGTAGCAATAGCCCAGTTACAGAGCCAAACTCAGGCACCGACCAGACTCGAGCCCAGTCCACCCTAAGAAGTCACCCACAAAACGGAGGCCAGCTATAGTAAGGTCAAATGAGCAAGAATCGGGGACTAATCCCGAGATATTCAAAGAATTGACAAAATGAATAGAGTCAGGAGAAAGGAGGATCGAGGAAAACGATAAAAAAGTGGAAGCATATAACTCCAGGGTTGATCAGATCCCCGGGGCACCACCGATATTGAAGGGCTTAGATTCTAAAACATTCATACAAAAGCCTTTCCCTATGAGCGCGGCTCCTAAACCGATCCCAAAAAAGTTTCGCATGCCCGAGATTCCTAAATATAACAGAACGACCAAGCCCAACGAACATGTCACCTCTTACACATGTGCCATCAAAGTGAATGATCTAGAGGACGATGAGATCGAATCTGTATTACTGAAAAAATTCGGCGAAACCCTGTCCAAGGGAGCAATGATATGGTATCATAATTTACCATCTAACTCTATCGATTCTTTTGCTATGCTTGCAGATTCTTTCGTAAAAGCACATGCTGGGGCTATAAAGGTCGAAACCAGGAAGTCGGACCTATTCAAGGTAAGACAAAAGGATAACGAGATGCTAGAGAATTCGTATCTCGTTTCCAAATGGAACGAATGGATCTACCACCAGTCACAGATGATTGGGCTGTTCAAGCTTTCACTCAAGGTCTAAACGAACGAAGCTCGATGGCTTCATGGCGGCTGAAGCATAACTTGATCGAGTACCCAGCTATTACTTGGGCCGATGTGCACAATCGGTATCAATCCAAAATAAGAGTCGAAGACGACTAGTTGGGTTCTGGATCCGATACTAAAAGGGATATCAACCGAGAACCAAGGGCAAACAAGGATCGATATCGGCCATATAACAGAGATTATAGGGGTAGCGAACCTTCATACAACCCCGTACAAGGTGAAAAGAGAAATGATCGAGGCCAAGGTTCTCGGGGGCTGATGAACAAGAATGGGCTCGACAGGCATACCGGACCCAGGGAAGCACCTCGATTATCGGAGTAGAACTTCAGCACCGATGCATCCGCTATCGTGTCAGATATCGGACGTATCAAAGATACTAAATGGCCTTGACCTATGCAGACTGATCCTGCCCAGAGGAATCCCAATCAAATGTGCGAATATCATGACACTCATAGCCACAGAACGGAAGATTGCAGGCAATTAAGAGAGGGGGTAGCTCGGTTATTCAATAAAGGGCATCTTCAAGAATATTTAAGTGACAAGGCCAAAAATCATTTCAAAAACAGGGATTTCAATAGACGGAACGAACAAGAAGAGCTACAACACATCATCCATATGATCATCGGTGGTATCGATACCCCTCAGGGGCCGGTGCTTAAACGCACTAAGATATCGGTAATAAGAGAAAAACGATATCGAGCTCAAGATTACGCACCCATAGGAACCCTGTCCTTTAATGATGAAGATGCAGAAGGAGTCATGCAACCTCACAACGATGCGCTGGTAATATCTGTACTTATGAATAAAACTAAAGTTAAACGTGTGTTAATTGATCTAGGTAGCTCGGCCAACATTATTAGATTGAAGGTCGTAGAGCAACTCGGCCTGCAGGACCAGGTCGTACCCGTAACCCTAGTTCTAAACGGATTCAATATGGCATGTGAAACTACTAAAGGCGAGATAATTCTGCCAATAAACGTGGCCGGAACCATCCAATAAATGAAGTTTCACGTAATTGAAGACGATATGAGGTACAACGCCCTTGTTGGAAGGCCGTGGATCCACAATATGAGAGTTGTACCTTCGACCCTCCACCAGGTTCTGAAATTCCCAACATCGGAGGGAGTCAAAATAGTTTACAGAGAACAACCGACCGCAAGAAAAATGTTTGCCATCGAAGAAGCAACTCTGATATCTTCACTATCATCGGCGAAAGGATCGGGTTCGAAGGAAGAACGAAATACCAAATAGCAATCACAAACATCAGCTCCGACCCAATTAGAGAATCGGAAGACTGACGAAGATGATGAACATAGGATCCCTCGATCCTTCGTGGTCCTCGATAATTCCGACGCTACTCAATCTATGGTCGAAGAACTGGAGCAAGTCATACTAATCGAATATCTGCCCTAACGAAAGGTATACCTGGGCACGAGGTTAGGTCCCGAGCTCAGGAAAAAGCTTATTCAATTTCTTATAACTAACATAGACTGTTTCGCTTGGTCCCATCTTGACATGATAGGGATCCCACCGGGAATCACCACTCATAAGCTAAGCTTGGACCCAAGGTTCCACCCGGTAAAACAAAAAAGAAGGCCCTAGTACGAGGTCAAACATGCCTTCATCAAAGATGAGGCAACCAAACTTCTTAAAATAGGGTCCATTCGGGAAGTAAAGTACCCCGAATGGCTGGCAAATGTGGTGGTAGTCCCTAAAAAGGGGAACAAGCTTAGAATGTGTATAGATTATAAAGACCTGAATAAAGCATGCCCTAAGAATTCTTTTCCTTTGCCTAATATCGATCGTATGATCGATGCCACAGCTAGCCACAAGAATCTCATCTTTCTCGATGCCTATTCCGGGTATAACCAAATACAGATGAACCCGAAGGATCAGGAAAAGACCTCGTTTATCACTAAGTATGGGACTTACTATTATAACGTAATGCTATTCGGCCTAAAACGCTAGTGTAACCTATCAACGCCTAGTAAACAGAATGTTCAAAAAACAAATAGGAAAAATAATGGAGGTTTATATTGATGATATATTAGTTAAATCACTGTGAGCGGAGGACCATTTAAAGCATTTGCAGGAAATTTTCGACATACTAAGGGAGTACAATATGACGCTCAATCCCGAAAAATGTGCTTTCGGGGTTGGCTCGGGCAAGTTTCTTGGCTTCATGGTATCCAATCGAGGAATCGAGATTAACCCCGATAAAATTAAAGCAATCGAGGACATCACAGTGGTAGATAATGTAAAGGTCGTGCAAAGGCTAACCGGGCGGATAGCCGCCCTGGGATGATTCATTTCGAGATCCTCGGATAGGAGCCACCGATTTTTCTCTCTTCTTAAAAAGAAAAGCAATTTTGCATGGACTCCGGAATGTCAGCAGGCTTTGGAAGAGCTAAAACGGTATTTATTGAGCCCTCCATTGCTTCATACCCCGAATGCAGACGAACAGCTCTACCTGTATCTAGCTGTTTCGGAGATAGCGGTAAGTGGAGTCCTAGTTCGAGAAGAACGAGGTACGCAATTCCCTATTTATTATATCAGTCGAACTTTAGGTGAGGCCGAAACTAGATATCCAAACTTAAAAAAATTAGCGCTTGCTTTAATAAGTGCCTCTAGGAAACTAAAACCATATTTCCAGTGCCATCCGATACATGTTGTGACAACTTATCCTCTACAAAATATTTTACACAAGCCTGAGCTTTTAGGTCGATTGGCCAAATGGGCCATAGAGATCGGCGGGTATGACATCGAGTATCGACCTCGAACCGCTATCAAATCTCAGATCTTAGCGGACTTCGTGGCTGACTTTACGCCGGCCTTGGTACCCAAAATTGAAAAGGAATTTTTGATAAAATCGGATATCTCTTCGGGAATCTGGACCCTCTTTACGGACGGAGCCTCGAACGCAAAGGGGTCCGGACTGGGCATCGTACTAAAATTGCCCATAGGTAATGTAGTTAGACAGTCTATTAAAACTACAAAATTGACTAATAATGAGGCCGAGTATGAGGCCGTGATTGCAGGTCTCGAACTAGCTAAAAGCTTGGGAGCCAAGGTCGTGGAGGCTAAATATGATTCCTTCCTCGTGGTAAATCAAGTCAACAGGACTTTCGAAGTCCGAGAAGATCGAATGCAGAGGTACTTGGATAAATTACAAGTGACTCTACATCGATTTAAGGAATAGACTTTGCAGCATGTGCTTCGAGAACAGAACAGTTAGGCCAACGCTCTTGCGAACTTAGGTTCTTTGGTCGACGATGACGAACTCAACTCGGGGACTGTCGTACAACTCATGAAATCGGTAATCGAAGAAGGTCATGCCGAGATAAACGCCACGAGTCTAACCTGGGATTGGAGAAACAAGTATATTGAATACTTCAAGAACGGGAAACTTCCATCGGATCCAAAGGAATCGAGAGCTCTACGCACAAAAGCTGCACGGTTCACCTTATCCAATAATGTAACGCTGTTCAGAAGGATGTTCGATGGTCCACTAGCAATATGTTTGGAACCGGGAGATACTGACTACATCTTACGTGAGATTCACAAGGGCACTTGTGGGAATCATTCCGGTGCCGATTCATTAGTCCACAAAATAATCAGAGCAGGATATTATTGGATCGATATGGACAAAGATGCCAGGGAGTTCGTTTAAAAATGCGACAAATGCCAAAGACATGCACCCATGATTCATCAACCTGGGGAACTTCTCCACTCGGTCCTATCTCCTTGGCCTTTCATGAAATGGGGAATGGACATCGTCGGCCTCCTCCCATCGGCCCCAGGTAAGGCTCAGTTCTTTTTGTTTATGACTGATTATTTGTCTAAATGGGTTGAAGCACATGCTTTTGAGAAAGTCAGAGAAAAGGAGGTGATAGACTTCATTTGGGACCACATCATATGTCGGTTCGGGATGCCATCCGAGATTGCATGTGATAATGGAAAACAATTCATCGGAAGCAAAGTAACAAAAGGATCCTATCGACACCTTATCATCCCAGCGGGAATGGACAAGCCGAATCGACCAACAAAACCATCATCCGAAATCTTAAGAAAAGATTAACCAACGCTAAAGGAAAATGGAGAGAAATAATACCCGATGTCCTATGGGCATACCACAAAATATCAAAATCAAGTACCGCAGCGACACCATTCTCGTTAGTTTATGGCGCCGAAGCTCTTATCCCGGTTGAGGTCAAAGAACCCAGCATCAGTCTTCGATATGCAACAAATGAATCAAATAGCGAGACGATGAAGACGAACCTAGAATTATTGGACAAAAAATGAGAAACATCTCTCGTCCGATTAGCCGCCCAAAAACAGCGGATTGAAAGGTATTATGATCGAAGAACCAATCTTCGATATTTTAAAATCGGGGATTTAGTGCTAAGGAAAGTCACCCTCAACACCCGAAATTCAATTGAAGGAAAACTGGGTCCGAACTGGTAAGGACCGTATCAGGTTCTCGAAATAATCAGAAAAGGAACCTACAAGCTCGGTGTAATAAACGGCAAACAACTACCAAGCAATTGGAACGTGTCGCACCTAAAATGATACTACTGTTAAGGTACGACCCTCCTATGTTCATTTATATTTTGAAATTAACTCTTGCAGGCGTTTGATCAGAAACAGGGATGGATCACTCAACTCGGAGCCTTTAGGCCTGAAAACACGTGTTGCACTCTTTTTCTCTTAGACCGGTTTTGTCCCAAATGGGTTTTTCGGCAAGGTTTTTAATGAGGCAACCATTGATCGTGCTAACTTAGAACAATTCAACAGTATCCGAGGCCTCTTTACAATCAACCTCGAATACTGGGGGACATTACCCTCAAATATATCAAGTTCGATTATTAAGTTCAAGGCAAGGAAATTACTTCACAATAACAGGGTTTCGATAGGAACAATTGTAAGAGCCAAATGGTCAAAACGAACCATGCTCGTATAGTTTGCTCGACCCCTGGTACAAAACATAAACACATGTATAATGACATAAAGAGAAATTTCTTCTTTGCCGATATCTTATATTTCAGAATCCATCCTCTATTTTGTGATCTATCGCAAACACACTTAAGGGCCGACCATCACCTCATAAATCGGGGATTGCCAACCAAAAAATCAACGAGATCAAGCCCCACATAAGCTTACGGGCTACATTACTTCGAGTTCGAGCAATCACTCACTCGACTACTAAGCCTACAGGCTACGATGCTTCGAGTTCGAGCAAGCACTCACTCGACCTTAAAGCCTACGGGCTACATTACTTCGAGTTCGAGCAATCACTCACTCGACTACTAAGCCTAAGAGCTACTCCTACTTTGAGTTCGAACAAGCACTCACTCGACCATAAAGCCTACGTGCAACATTATTTCGAGTTCGAGCAATCACTCACTCGACTACTAAGCCTACGGGCTACATTACTTCGAGTTCGAGAAAGCACTCACTCGACTATAAAGCCTACAGACTACATTACTTCGAGTTCGAACAATTACTTGCTCGACTACTAAGCATACATGCTACAATGCTTCGAGTTTGAGTAAGCACTCACTCGACCATAAAACCTACGGGCTACATTACTTCGAGTTTGAGCAATCACTCACTCGACTACTAAGCCTACGGGCTACAATTCTTTGAGTTCGAGCAAGCGCTCACTCGACCATAAAGCCTACGGGCTATATTACTTCGAGTTAGAGCAATCATTCACTCGACTATTAAGCCTAAGGGCTACTCCTACTTCGAGTTCGAGCAAGCACTCACTCGACCATAAAGCCTACGGGCTACATTACTTCGAGTCCGAGCAATCACTCGATTATTAAGCCTAAGGGCTCCTCCTACTTCGAGTTCAAGCAAGCACTCACTCAACCATAAAGTCTACGGGCTACATTACTTCAAGTTTGAGCAATCACTCACTCGACTACTAAGCCTACGGGCTACAATGCTTCGAGTTCGATCAAGCACTCACTCGACCATAAAGCCTACGGGCTACATTACTTTGAGTTCGAGCAATCACTCACTCGACTATTAAGCCTAAGGGCTACCCCTACTCCGAGTTCGAGCAAGCACTCACTCGACTATTAAGCCCAAGGGCTACTCCTAATTCGAGTTCGAGCAAGCACTCACTCGACTATTAAGCCTAAGGGCTACTCCTACTTCGAGTTCGAGCAAGCACTCACTTAATCATAAAGCCTACGGGCTACATTACTTCGAGTGCGAGCAATCACTCACTTGACTACTAAGCCTAAGGGCTACTCATTATTTCGAGTTCAAACAAACATTCATTCGACCATTTACGCCTGAAGGCTACCTCAATTTGTACCCAATAAACGAAAGGGACTACCCACAAAGCCCGAAGGTAACAATAATTCAAAGTTCAAATTATTTAGCTTAAAAGGCTATGTTGCTGCAAAGAAAGAAAGTTTTATATATATGCAAATCTTGTACAATGGAAACTCAGAAGTTCTTTGCAAAAAACCTAAAACAGCCTCGGAGGCAACAACTACCTAAGGTCCTAAATGACTTGATCCTCCTCAGAGGCCGTATCCTCGGCATCTTCCTCACCTTCAGACTCACTCGAGTTATCGGGGTCTTCTTTAGGAAAGTCCAGCCTTCGAGCCTTGTTTTCTTCCACCCTGGCAACTTCAATCTCGGCCCCAACATCGAAGCCCTAAGCACTGACCTCCTCGAGAGCTTCTCTCCGAGCTTGCCATTTAGCATGTTCGACCATACTCTTGGCTTTGTCTTGATTAACTTTAACATCGATCCTGAATTGAGCCACTTTAGCATCGACTCTTTTATTGGCCTCGATCACCTCAGATCTGGCCACTTCAAGTTCATTAGCCAAGCCTGCTTTATCAGAAATGGACAAATCCAACTGATGCTGAAGCTCATTCATCTTCTCGATCAGCCCCGAAGCATTTTCTTTCGCAGATCGAAGTTGGGTATCACATAACTCTAACTAAGCTTGAACGGCTTCCTTTTTCGAGGCAAGTATATCCATACTCTTTTTAAATTCTTCTGCCTCGGCCAGTAGCCCATCTACCTGTGAGTTAAGCCGTCCGATCTTCTCGATCCTCTGCCGAACCTGTAGAATCGAATCGTTAGTGGTTATCTCTTTTTCATCTTCACTATCATGGAAAATTCGGAATACCTGCTCAGCCATCTCCTCGTGCTCTTCCCGAGCTGCGGTCAAATCTGCTCAAAGTTTTAAACTAAGGAGCTTGTAAGAGTCACTCTTCTCAGTGAGGCTCCAAACCTCAGCATCGTGCTCCTCTCGAATTCGGAGGAAGGCCTCATGATGCAACACCGAAGCCTACAAATAGAAGGAAAAACGTTAGAATTACCTATAATTCTAAGTATAAAAGAAACAACAAAGATGCCATCATAGTTACCCGATTCAAAGCATGTTGGGCCTCGTTGAAAAGATAAACGAGCCCTACCGCATTCATCACTGATTGATCCTCTTCGGTCACCAAGGACCGAAGGTAATTGGCTATCCCCACAGGGGGGAGAAAGAATTCGGGTATCCTCAGGCACGGAGAGCACTATCTTCCGCCTACGGTCAGGATCGACACTCGAGGCTGGGAATCGATCCACTAGTTTGTGAACCGATAAAGGCTTGGGAGGACCCGACCATGATGCTTTCTTTGGTATCGGCATTCCACCAAAATCGGTAACCTCCTCCGAGGCAGCTGACTCGAGCCCATCCAGAAAACCGTAGATATCGGCTGATTCCTGAATACCCTCGTAGGACCGACCTTCCAATATGCTGGCCTCTTGGATCATGGCATCCGAAATCTGAGGGGATCCACTAATATCAACTATCCCGAGCTCATCCCTCAAAATATCTTCTACTGCCCGAGAAGTCCTACCCTCGGTCTCCCCTTCAATCATCTTAGCTCGAGAAGGGATAATCTCGGCTTCTTCTTGTTCTAGGATTATGGACAGGATTTCTTGATTTGCCTCCGCCAATTCGGAAGAATGTTGAATCACAACATTAGCCTGTACACAGGCTAAATCCTCTTCTCCTCCTTCGGACTCGTCCCTTAATCGGCGGACCACTTCCAAAGGCATGACACCGGAGCCCCCCTTTGGCTTGCGAGATCTCTTAGCCGGTTTTTTCTTTTCCAAGCTCGAGGAGCTCGGTACATCTTTTCTCTTCCTTTCTTTAATCTGCTTTGGGGCAGGAACCTCTTCATCACCAGATGGGGGCCTCATGGCTACATCCTCTCCATATCCTACAAAAAAGGGAATAAGCAAATAAAGAAGAACAAATAATAGACAAATCGAGAAAGAGACTTACCATGACTATGGGCCTCCCATTGACCATTTGATAATTCGACCCAAGCACGCTCGGAGTACGGTCTCTGTAGCACCAAACCTTCAACCCATTGTTTAAGATTTGGAATTGGTTCCGGCATCCGAGATATGGCTGTAACAAGAAAATAAAAATGGATCAACAAAATGAAAGGCAGTCACAAAATTAAAACGAACAAAGTGAAATGTTTACTCACGGTTCGAGTTCCATTTCTCAGGAAACGGCAAGTCATCGGCAGGGATCAAGTCCGAAGTTTTGATTCGGACAAAACGGCCCATCCAACACCGATCGCGAGTCTCATCAATACTCGAGAATGGCGCTTTGGATGCTCAACGAGCAAGCTTGATTAATCCTCCTCGATAAAGTCGGGGACTATAAAGGCACATAAGGTGATCGAGGGTGAAGATACGCCCCTCGATCTTACTAGAGAAAAATTAGAGAAGAATCACTATCCTCCAAAATGAAGGATGGATCTGGCCAAGGGTCACATCGTACCTCTTGCAAAAGGCATTGATGACGGGGTCTAGAGGACCCAACGTGAAAGGATAAGTATAAACACTTAAAAACCCTTTCACGTGAGTAGTAATGGATTCGTCAGGCGATGGGATTACTACGAGCTTATTATCCCAATTGCATTCTTGTATGAATTTCTCGAGAACTTTCTCGGTAGAACACTGGTACCTCGACATCGGCTCACATCGGCCCGGTACCGGAGAAGGCTTTTCAATTTTAAAATCACCTACATTTGAACACCCCACCGGAATAAATTCCTCAGGGCGAAGCTCCTCCACATCTTCGCCACCGACGGGTCGAGATGAAGAAGCGGCCTCTTTTTGCGGAACGGTTTTAGACGTTTTTGCCATCTATAATTCTGTGGATGAAGATCGGAAGTATTTGATGTTTAGAGAAGGAATTTGCGGTGAAAATCACAAATTTGCAGACGAAAAACTCAGAAGATGCGAAAAGGAACTTAGAAGATTTGAAGATCTAAAAGTGAAAAATAGTGAAGAGAGGAGCTACTTATAGATTGGGCAATGACGGTTCAATATC
This sequence comes from Nicotiana tabacum, assembly GCF_000715075.1. Taxonomy (NCBI): domain Eukaryota; kingdom Viridiplantae; phylum Streptophyta; class Magnoliopsida; order Solanales; family Solanaceae; genus Nicotiana; species Nicotiana tabacum. The sequence goes on from NC_134101.1 coordinate 43,408,571, forward strand.
AGTAGTGGCTGACCGTCGTCTGATATGCATTTAATGCTTTGGTAACTGAATTGACGGGACATCTATCACGTATGTCATGGTCGGGCTCGATGCAAACGTTAGTGTATATCTAGTCAAGCCGTTGAAAAATCATGTCGTTTCTCGCCACATCCTTCCCGAGAAACGAAGGGACTATCTGTATATGGTCAAACCAGTTTTGACCTTCGTATGATTAGTCAAGATCGGAACATAGTGGACCGAGTAGCGTCTTCATAATATCATGATGAGATTTGAAGCCAGGTCACCGAACTCATGTTTTAGGAAACAATCGAATTCCAAGCTCGAAGCCATTGTCGAGCTCGAGCCAATATCGAGCTACGATGTGAAGAGGAGTTATCAAGCTTAAGAGCCAGAGACCAACCAATCCGAGCCCAAGTCAATACCGGGCCCTGAGTCAATATCGAGTCCGATCAAGATCGAGCCAAGGGACAAGAACCGTTACAGCCGCATTAATAGAGAGAATCTCGGCGGAAATCATGGAAAAGCTAATCTATCATGGGTTCCCCACTATGTATTTTTAATTATATTCAAAGTAGGATCCCTCCACTATAAAAAGGATGCTATTATTTCTGTAAAGAGAAATCATCAAGGCATTCATACAACATAACTCAGATACTATTGAGATACTCTCATTTTGGAAAATTATCTTTTTGAGCTTTATATATTGATTCATCTAGCTTATCCATAAATCATTCTCTATTCAAGTTGGTTTGTATTTCATTCTTTACCGTCAATATTAGATATTTCTACTTACTTTTACGATTTATATCAATTTATACCACGTACCCTTAGAACTATGTACAAATTCAACTCTATCCATTTTTCGGGTAAATAATATGGGTTTTGGATTGCTTGGCTGGTTGAAAAGTTATATTAACCATTCCTTTTTCGGGATGAAGTCATTAGAAAGGCTAGTTTAGAATGATGCTTTTTTTGTTTCGTGATTTATACTGTGTTTGTTGTTGATACTAACAGAAAAGAAAAATACATTACTGACGAGGAGTTGGATACAACAGAAATGGAGCAGTGTATGTGCATTTACACGTCTTGAACAGTTAGCAGCAATAAAACTTTATACTACAACTATCTCGTACTCTGGTTTGACATGACGTTAGGTGGTCCTCTTGAACAACATTGTCATTTAGATGTTTTCAACATCACCACTTAAGTTCCAACTGTGGGAGAGGTTGGGACTTTAAAATTAACTCTGTATATGTTGACAAAGTTTGAGTAGTTGGAATTGGGAGGTCATATGGTTGCATTAAATTGGCAGTTGGTTGGGGCTTTAAATTAACTAATGTAACTGTATGTCCAACAAGTTTGAGTACTGGAATTGGAGAAATCATGTGGTAGATGATGCTACATTAAATAGGCAGTTTGGTATGTTGCTTTACTTATGCCGGCCAAATATACGAGAACACCAACACTTGGGTCACTTAATTTCAGATTACGTGACAACTTAATAGATTCACCAAAAATATTTGGTCCGTATTTTAATTATGTAATAAAAAGATTTATCATGTGGAAATCGAATCGGGGTCTGTACTGTGACAGGATACTATTCTACCACTAGACCATTGGTATATTTTATTTTTAAGACTATCTTTTATTTGATTTATACTCTTTAATTGTATTTTCGCACGAAAATAACCGACCAAAGTTGGTCGGTTTTATTAAAAAGTAAAATTACTGACCAAAGTTGGTCGGTTTTTTTAAATGACCGGACGAATTAACCGGCCAATTTTGGTCGATTTTTTTAATATTAATTTTTATTTATTTTAATTGAAAAACCGACCAAAGTTTATCGGTTTCTTGAAAAATAAATTTCGCGGGACTCAAAAATAGTTTCCCGTATTTTTGCGCCAAAGAAAACCGACCAAAGTTGGTCGGTTTCGTAAAAAAAAAATTTAAAAATTAAATATTTTGAAAAACAGACCAAACTTTGGTCGGTTATTTGACCGACCAAAGTTGGTCGGTCGACCTTGGTCGGTTTTTACCGAATTTCTAGTAGTGATAGTAACCAAATATTCTTTAAACAAAAAAGAAAACATATATTATAGTTATACAATGGGTAGTAGTAATTTTTAATACAACAAACGAGATATTCAATAAAAATTAATCCCTCATGCATTACTATGCATAACTAGTCCAAACCAAATGATCTGTTTCTATAGGCAAATTTAAAATTTCTAGTACAATATGGGTGCACTACTAAAAAAAAAGGAGAAAAAAATATATTAAGTGAAAATTGATCCCTTTTCCTCTTCGTCAATAATTCAACCTTCAACCAAGTGTATCATTCAACCTTCTTGGAGTATGGACGCTAACAGTTAATATTATAGTACCAATGTTAGAAAAGATGTACATAAAACATCCAATTTTGCGGAAAAATCATGGCTTCACGTTTTCCATAATTTTTCCTATAAATCGCCCCCCTCTGTTTCATTACGGTTAATATTATATCAATTTTAGAAACTATGTACATAAAATATCTAATTTTACAAAAAGAATATGCTCACGTGCTCCATAATTTCTCCTATAAATCCACCCTGAGTTTCCATACCGGCGACTATACTTTCCAGAAAGAGAAAGAGTAGGGGGGAAAAGGGAGCTGTCTTCCTCATATTTATGGTACACATTACATACATCAACCTTGAGCTCATTATCTTACTACCTTCTAAAGAGCATCCTAAAATCTTTCGTTATTTTCTTCAAGAAAATTTCAATGGCAAGTTGGGTTGTAAGATCAAGAAGCTGCTTAAATCATTTTCTACCAAGCTCAAGGAGGACTAGCTGCAGTGGCATTATAAGAAAGCTGCCGGTGGCTTTTTCCGGCGAGTCTGCCGCCGTTCTTGTATCAAGACGTTTCGAGTCCATTGAAGCTGGACAGAAACTGGATCCATGCAGTTATGAAGAGGATTATCATAATGACACTGCTCACGAAAATCAGGCAACTTTTGAACTCTCTGTTTCTTCGTACTATCGTCATTTTTATTCTGGTCTAGTTGACTTTACTAACTTGGATCATTTAACATATACTATACGCCTAGCTATACAATGTAATTTTTTTGGGAAAGAATGTCATTGACACTTTGAAAGCCCTCAAACATAGGTGGCTCTGCCACTGAGAGTGTAATATTTCCGTTAAAAATGACAATATTGTTATTAAGTTCTATAAAGAGATATAATCTGAAATTACTCACTATCGGAAATAATGTTAAAATGAAACCTAGAACTTCATTAAATCAATATAGTTAGCATTATTATGTCAGAAAAAGAAAGTAAGATTAACTACTCCTATGTTTCTGGAGAGAATTAGAGTAGAACCCAGGTGGTGCGCATAGTTCAGTTCGAGACTGAGATCAGAGTCTATAACCGTGATCTGCTGTTAGAACTTACAAGAATACTTCCTTAGACCCAATTTGTTTGATGAAGTTGGAATATAGAAAGTCAAACTTCTTAAGTTTGACAACAAATTCAAACATAAATTTTTAAAATTTTTAGACATAATTTTCATATATTTGAAAATGTTGAGAGCATAGCACGTTGATGTGTAATGGTTAGTTAGTAAGCTAATGAGTCAGTTATTTATGTTAGGAGTCAGCTTAGTCGGTTAGAGATGTAGTTAGCTGGTATGTGTATATATATGAGGTACGCCTCATTACTGTAGTATGCAGAAAGTTTTCTTCAGCTCCTCTTCTCTCTATTACTCTATCGATTTCATTCTCGTTCATTGGTTAATTTGACATGGTATCAGATCCTGTCGCTCGAATCTAAATCTCTCAATTGTGTGTTTGATTAGTTCGAGTTCAATTGCTTAGCTCTGTATCTGCAGGTAAAGCTCAACAATGGCAGAAATCGATAATGAAGTTCCTGAGAAGCTAAGTCGTAATCATCCTCTGTTCCTGAATTCAAATGATAATTCTGGAGCAATTTTGATCTTACTACAACTACAAGGTCCGGAGAATTACTCGGTGTGGAGTCGTGCAATGAGAATCGCCATTTTAGGGCGAAATAAGCTAGGGTTTATAGACGGTACATGCAAGCGAGAAAACTATGGTCCAAATCTAGTGGATCTATGAGAGAGATGTAATGCAATAGTGCTATCGTGAATAATGAACTGTGTATCGCCAAAATTACTTAGTGGATTTGTTTACTCCTCAAATGCGAGTGTTGTGTGGAATGATATAAAAGAGAGGTTCGACAAAGTTGATCTCTCTAGAATTTTTCAGATTCATAAGGGCATTGCTACAATCAATCAAGGTACTAGCTCAATTTCTTCCTATTTCTCAAAACTACGTCTACTGTGGGCCGAGTTTGATAGTCTAGGTCCACTCCCTGGGTGTGACTGTGAGAAATCGCGTGAATTTGTTGTGTTCATGAAAAGATTGAAGCTTCTACAGTTCCTTATGAGACTAAATGAGTCGTATGAGTAAGCTAGAAGTCAACTGCTCATGATGATACCAACTCCCTCTGTTAACAAGGCTTACTCTATGCTAATGGAAAGGGAAAGCCAGAGAGCAATTGTACACACATGTGTGACTATAGAGAATCCTGATATTACTGCTCTTGTATCTGCTAGAGGTGGATTCCATTAGAAACCTAAGAAATGTTTTAACCTCATATGTGACTACAGCAACTACAAAGGGCACACTAGAGAGAATTGTTTAAATTGAATGGTTATCCTGCTGATTTCAAGCATTAGAAAAAGGGAGGCATATTTCCTACAGCTAACTTTGCAGGAAATAATGGTGGTTCTGGAACTTATACTGGACCACTCATGCATACTACTGGTAGTCAGGACCCTTTTTCAGCAGCTAATTTTGCAGGAGCAGTGGAGGATACCATGGTGATAGTGGCAAAACTCAGTTGATACCACCACCCCTTTCAGCACCCTACTTTACTCCAGAACAATACCAACAAATCTTATAGATGCTTGGTAAAGGGAATGAAGAAACATGCTCTGCTCAACCAGCAGCAACGGGTATATTTTCATTCCTATCCAGAATAATTGATGATAGGTGGATAATTGATACTAGAGCTACTAACCACATGGTAGCAAATTCTACTTTGTTGAACAAATTGGACAAAGAGTCTAGTCTAAAAGGTGAAAAAGTGCATCTACCAACTGGTAATGTGGTATCAATTTCAAACACAGGGACAGCTAGTATATTCAGGGATTAGGAAATACAAAATGTGCTACATATTCCTGACTTCAAGTTTAACCTTTTGTCTGTGTCACAGTTGACAAAGGAACTAAAATGTTGTGTGGTATTTTTTCCTGACTTCTGCCTCTTCCAGGACCTCTTCAATGGGCAGGTGAGGGGGATTGGTAAAGAAGACTGTGGCCTATACTACTTGAAACCAGCTCCTACATAAGTTCAACTACCAGTACAATTACAACTACAGAAGTCTAACAGAGAAGTTTGCTATTCAGTGTCTGCTAATGTTCCACTATCTGTATGGCATAATAGATTAGCTCATGCTCCTTTAGATGTACTCAGAAAAATAGAGTCCTTGAAACAGTTTAAATTAGATAAAAATCATCACTGCACTGTATGTCCACTTGTAAAACAGTCAAAACTCTCATTTTCTATCAGCACTACTAGTTCAAATAAACCTTTCTAGCTAGTACATGGTGATGTTTGGGGTCCTTATAGAGTACCTAAACATGATGGTAAGAGATACTTTCTAACACTAGTGTATGATTTCTCTAGGTATACCTGGATATTCTTATTGAATAATAGAGCTGAAACCTTTGTTATGGTGAAGCAGTTTCTGGCTTTAGTAATGAATATGTTCTATTCTAATGTTCAGACTTTGAGAACAGACAATGGCTGTGAATTTTTTAACTCTCAGTTTGATGAGTTGATTAAGGAAAATGGCATTGTACACCAGAGCTCTTATATTTATACACCTCAACAGAATGGTATAGTAGAGAGGAAGCATAGGTCAATTTTGAATGTAGCTAGGTCTCTGAGGTTTTAAGGAGTTGTACCTTTGAAGTTCTGGGGAGAATGTGTTGCTACAGCTGTCTATCTACTCAATAGGTTACCCTCTGCTATCTTACAGAATAAATCATCCTTTGAAATGTTGCATTCACATCCTTCTAACCTTGGCCATTTGAGAACCTTTGGTTGTCTTGCCTATGCATCAAATCCTAGTATTACTAATAAAATGTCACCAAGAGCTATTCCCGTTGCCTTAATGGGGTACTCTTCCACTCAAAAGGGGTATAAACTCTATGACCTATATGCTAGATCATTCTTTGTCAGTAGAAATATAGTTTTCAGAGAAGATTTGCTTCCTTTCAAACATTTTACACCCTCTACACTACCTCTGTTTTCAGTGTTAGAACTTTCACCCGATCTACCAAAACCTTTTCCAAACAGAACACCTAACAACATAACAACCACCTACTCAAGAAGACTTACTCACATAAAGTCCTCCATCTCCAATTCCTTTCACAACTGTGGATCACTCTATATGCCCAGCTGCACCTGATAGCACAGTAGCCGATGACTCTGTCATCAGTTCATTACCTATCCCTGAGCAACAACAACCTGAAACAGTTAGAAAATCCTCTAGAACTGTTAAACAACCTTTGTGGATCCAGGATTTTGTCATTACCAAAAAATCCAATTGTGCCTACCCTCTATCATCTTATATTTGTTATGAGTATTTGACTCCCTCCTATAAGGTTGCCTTAAATTCCTACTCCTCTATTGTGGAGCCCTCCAGTTACAAAGAAGCAGCTGTAGATCCAAAGTAGATTGAAGCCATGAAATTGGAGATTGCAGCACTAGAAGTAAATAACACCTGAAGCATTGTGAACTTGCCTAAGGAAAAAACTCGCATTGGTTGCAAATGGGTGTTCAAGGTTAAATATAAATCATCAGGAGAAGTGGAGAGGTATAAGGCACGATTGATAGCAAAGGGTTATAGTCAACAAGCAGGGTTGGACTACAAAGAAATATTTTCACCAGTAGCTAAAATGGTTACTGTTAGATTAGTAGTAGTTGTGGCAGCTTCTAGACATTGGTTCATCTATCAAATGGATGTTCACAATGTCTTCTTGCAAGGAGATCTGTTAGAAGAGGTCTATGTGACCATTCCAGATGGGTTTGCTAGACAGGGGAGACCAAACAAGTCTGCAAACTACAAAAATCACTATATGGTCTGAAACAAGCACCAAGACAGTGGAATCTCAAGTTGATTGAAGCTCTACAACAGTTGGGCTTTGTTCAAAGCCACTTTGACTACTCACTTTTCACACAGAAGCTAGGAGGTGACATAGTTGTGATCCTAATCTACGTGGATGACTCGATCATCACAGGAAGCAACAATGATCTGTTAGTCAAAACAAGGGAAGATCTTCAGAAGAAGTTCAAGATGAAAGACCTAGGGGAACTAAAATTCTTCTTAGGTATTAAATTTGCCAGGTCGAAAAGAGGAATACACATGTGTCAAAGGAAGTATTCCTTGGAGTTAATCTCTGAACTTGGCTTAGGAGGATCAAAGACAACTGATATTCCTTTGGAGTGCATTCAAAAACTTACTTCAATTGAGTATGACAGAACGTTTAACAAAGGTGCAGGCCATGAAGATCCTATACTAAATGATGCTGGAGAATATCAAAGGCTTGTTGGCAGACTTTTGTACTTGACCATGACTAGGTCAGATATCTCAATTGGAGTACAAGTGTTGAGCCAGTATATGCATGCCCCAAAACAATCACACATGGAAGCTACTCTAAGGATTGTTAGATATCTGAAAGCATCACCAAGTCTGGGACTCCTAATGCCATCAACCGAGACCAAACATCTATAAACCTTTTGTGACTCTGACTGGGGCTCTTGCCTGTAGACCAGGAGATCTGTCACAAGCTATCTTGTGAAATTTGGAGAAACCTTGGTGTCATGGAAGTCAAAGAAAGAAGAAACTATAGCTAGAAGTTTAGCTGAAGCTGAATTTAGATGCATGGCATCCTGTGTGGCTAAAGTTACTTGGCTAATAGGTTTGTTCAGGGAACTTGGAATTGAACTGCACCAGCCTGTTGATCTGTTTTGTGACAGCAAAGTTGCCATCCAAATAGCAACAAATCCTACATTTTATGAACGAACCAAGAACATAGACATCGATTGTTACTTTATGAGAAAAAAACTAAGACAAGGAGTAATCACAACTCATCATCTCTCAACAAAGGATAAACTAGCATATTTGCTGACTAAGAGCATCAGGAAAGCATAACATGAAGTCCTGTTGAATCAACTTGGAGTTGAAAATATATTCAAAGCATTAGTTAAGGGGGAGTGCTGAGAGCATAGCAAGCTGATGTGTAATGGTTAGTTAGTTAGCTAATGAGTCAGTTATTTATGTTAGGAGTCAGCTTAGTCGGTTAGGGATGTAGTTAGCTGGTATGCGTATATATATAAAGTACACCTCATTATTGTAGTATGCAAAAGAAATGAGAATCTCTTAGATTTCTCTCCAAGTTTTCTTCATCTCCTCTTCTTTCTATTACTCTATCGATTTCATTCTCGTTCATTGGTTAATTTGATAGGAAACTGCATAAATAGTATATAAGTCACCATAATTAAATATTTAAATTATTTAAAAGACATATGGCATACTTGTGCTTAAAGAAAAACTCGTTTGGCTCTATAAATTCAAATTGCATCAAACAAATTGGGATAAAGAGAGTGTATGAATAGTGATTTTAGATACTCAATTAGTTTCAATGATACTCTCTTTGAAAGTGTGTTATAATAAAATTGACATATTTAAAAACTTTTTAATTTTGACATTTCCCTTTACCCTTAAAAATACTTTTAGAAATAATTATTGGGAAGCGTGTCAGGCTAATATAAGGAAAACAATATATTTAATGAGAAAAGTAATAAATTGCACAAGACAAGACAAGATTTACATGGTTCAATAATTTTTTCCTACTCCACGGCCACACAAAGTATAACTCTTTATTAATTGAAGAGAGAAGAAGTTGAGGGATAATTTACAATTGAGGAAAGGGATTCATATTTATAGGCAAATATCAGAATATGAACACTGCTTCTTTTCTTGCACACATTTTCTTCTTTCCTCACACTGTGGATTTTGCTACTGCTGACTTTTTGTGCATCATACATTTCCTTCTTTGCCTTTTGCATATTGTTCTCTTTCTTCATTAAGTATTTCTTTGACCTTTTTCTCTTTCTTTCACTATTTATTTTACAGTTGGGTTTGTTTCTTTCAATCTCCCCTACAAACCTATATACATCAAAAGAAGTATTACATGTCTCTATGTGGTGCCTTTACATTATTAATTTTGAAGGCCAACTGAGGCAATACACAGCCTACTTTGGTTAACATATCTGTCAGGTTCTTCGATCCTGGTATCTTCTTCAGGGACATAGTTCCATCTTCTATCAACTTTCGAAAATGATGATACATCAACTGGATGTGTTTCGATCTTGCATGAAATACTGAATTCTTGGCAAGATGAATTTTACTTTGGCTGTCAGTGAAAAGTTCACAATTGTCCTACTTCTTGCCCAACTCTTCCAAAAAGTTCTTAAGCTATATCATCTCTTTCGCAGCTTCTGAGTTCGCCATGTACTCTGCTTCAATTGTAGATAGAGCAATACTTTTCTGAAGCCTGTACATCCAACTAACAGTTGTACCACCCAAAGTAAATACGTAGCCTGTGATACTTTTTCGACTATCCAGGTCACCATCGAGGTTTGCATCAGAAAACCCTTGTAAAATAATACTACTCTTTCTGAAGCAAAGTGCCATACCTGAGGTGCCTTTGAGTTATCGCAATATCCATTTTACACCTTTCCAATGCTCCTTTCCTGGATCTGACATGCATCTACTGACAACTCTAACTGCATGAGCTATGTCATGTCTCGTGCAAACTATAGCATATATCAAAATTCCTACTGCTGAAGCATATGGAACTTTGGACATGTACTTCCTTTCTTCATCTGTCTTAGGTGATTGGTCCTTTGACAGATTAAGATGACTTCCGAGTGGAGTGCTTCTGGTCTTCGTATCATGAAAACTGAACCTGCTTAGCACCTTTTGTATTTTCTTTTGTTGAGACAACTTTAAGGTTCCTTCAGACCTGTTTCTGCTAATCCTCATCCCCAGCATTTGCTTAGATGGTCCTAAGTCTTTCATTTCAAACTCCTCCATCAGTTGTTGCTTAACCCTGTTGATCTCATTTATGTTAGATCTTGCAATTAACATATCATCAACGTACACCAGTAAAATGATATATGATGTATCAAGATTTTTGATATAACAACAATGTCCATCTCACATCACGTGAAACCATTGTTATGCATGAATCCATCAAATTTCTTGTATCATTGTCGGAGAGCTTGTTTCAAACCATACAATCTCTTCTTCAACTTACACACAAGGTTTTCTTTACCAGAAACTTGAAAACCTTCAGGCTGCTTCATGTAGATGTCTTCTTCAAAGTCACTATGCAAGAAAGCAGTTTTAACATCTAGCTGCTCCAAATGTAAATTTTCTGCAGCTACGATACTTAACACTAACCTGATAAGTAGTTAATTTGACTACATGAGAGAAGATCTCGGTGTAGTCAATTCCTTCCTTCTGTTGAAAGTCTTTTACTACTAATCGTGCTTTCGGTCTCTTTACCATCATGCTCTTCCCTGACCTTGTACACCCACTTGTTTTGCAATGCCTTCTTTCCTTTTGGTAACTCTATAAGTATCCATATTTTATTCTTTTGAAGAGAATTCATCTCTTCTTTCAACTAGCTTCCACTTATCATAGTTTATCACCTGCATTGCTTCAACAAAATGTTATGGTCCTCCAACATCAGTCAGAAGTAAATAGCGAAGAGAGAGAGTTGACATATCTGGAGCATTCGTGACTCTTTTAGATCTCCTTAATGTAGGTTCAGGAGTAACTGATCCAGAATTTAATTCAAGTCATGACTCCATATTTGGTTCTACATCTGATTCTATCTCTGGTTCTGGTTCCGATTCTTATTCTGATCCAGATTCGGCTTCTGGTTCTTTATCTTCAATTTGTAGAATCAGTTGTAATCTCTCTAGCCACTTCATTATCTGAGATTTCTTCTAACTCAAATGTTTCAGATGTCTGTTTGCTGGTGCTGATTGGTTTTACTCCAAGCTTGTCCTTGTACATCACATTTTTATTGAATATGACATTCATGTGGCTTAAGATTTTTCTATCATGATCATCCCAAAATCGATAACCAAAATTATTATCACCATAACCAATAAAGAAATATTTTTTGGCTTTAGGATTAAGCTTATCTCTATCATTAGAGTTTATATGCACATAAGCAATACATCCAAAAAATTTCAGATGTGAGAGAGTTACCTCCTTTCCTATCCATACCTCCCCAGGAATATCAAAATTCAGCGGTACAGAGGGTCTTCTATTTATCAGGTAAGCTGTCGTATTAACAACATCGGCCCAGAAATACTTCGCCAACCCAAAATGTATTCTCATACTTCTGGCTCGTTCATTCAGGGTTCTGTTCATCCTCTTAGAAATGCCATTTTGTTCCGGTGTTCCAGGAACTGTCTTGATCATTCTAATTTTATTCTCGGAGTAAAATACTTTGAACTCTTGACTATCATACTTTCCTCCATTGTCAAACTTCAGACGTTTTGAATTTAGGCTTCTCTGATTTTCAACTTCAGCTTTCCATCTTTTAAAGGTAACAAAACATCAGATTTATTTTTAAGAAAATAAACCCATACTTTTCTCGTGGAATCATCAATAAAGGTGAGATAATAGCGTGAGCCTCCTAGAGAAGTTACAGGAGCTAGTCCCTACAATCCGTATGAACTAGTTCCAACATCTTTTTCTTTAGCGTCCTTCCCGCCTTTGAGAAACTAACTCTTTTTTGTTTCCCTTAAATGTAATCTTCGCACAAACCTAATTCAACATGATTGAGGTTTGACAATCTTTCTTTGGATGCCAATAGCTTCATTCCCTTCTCACTCATATGCCCGAGCCTATGGTGCTACAATGTTTTATCATGACCATGATCAACTGTTGCTATAGTATCTCTCTGTATTGCGGTTGAATACAATGTTCCTTTCTTGAAGCCTCATGCCACAACTAAATATCCTTTGGTTATCTTCCACGATCTGTTACCAAATACTGTTGTGTATCCTTCACTATCAATCTGACCCATGAATATCAGATTTTCTTGAGGCCAGGAACATGTCGGACATTTTGTAATTTTCATAGCATCCCTTGTGAAGTCTTTATATGAACTTTACCTTTTTCTACAATATCCAAAGGTTCGTCGTCTGCTAGATAAACCTTTCTGAATTTTTCAGCAATATAATTATGCAATAATTCTTTGCATGAGGTAGAGTGAAAGGATGCACTTGAGTCTAGAATCCAAGATTCGACTGTCTGCACAACTAATTGGTGCATCACCGACTTGTTCAATAATTACATTTGCCGAATTTTCACCATTCTTCTTCTTTGGTTCTCTACGCTGACTACTGTAGTGACCCTTTTTATCGCAATTCCAACAAGTAATGTCCTTGAGATTTTTGGATTGCCCTCTTCTCATTGACTTTGATCTGCCACGACTATGACTTTATCCTCTTTGGCTGCTTCTCCCCCTGCTTTTGTTATAAAAAGTATATCATGGGGAATTATTTGATTCTCTACGGCGAATATCTTCGCTTAGAACCAAGTCTCTGATATCATCCAATTTGAATTTGGTACTTCTCGATGAACTACTAACAACAGTTACTGTTGCAGACTAACTATCCGGTAGAGATGATAGTAGAATCAATGCCCTGACTTCGTCATCAAGTGTTATATTAACAGAACTCAACTAAGTTATATTACATTAAACTCATTGATAGGTTCCATAACAGATCCACCTTCTGTCATCTTCAAGTTGAACAATCGACGCATCAATTAGACTTTATTTGAAACAATAGCTTCCCGTACATATTTGATAACGCCTTCATCAGGCACACAATGGTCTTCTCGTTAATGATTGTGAATGCTATATTTCGTATTAGCGTGAAACGAATCACACCAAGAGCTTGACGATCTAATAGATCCCAATCTGCTTTGGCCATATTCTCTGATTTTACCTCGGTCAGAGGTAAGTGTAATTTTTTCTCGTACAATCCTCTATTTGCATTTTCCAGAATCCAAAATCTTTGCCATTGAACTTGTTAATCTTAACCTTCCCTTCTTCCGATGCCATTTTTTACAAATTATTTTTATGTGAATAGTGCCTGTGAATAGTAACTGCAAATACTACTATGTGTAAGAAAAATGTCCCAACCGTATAAGGTAGACAACAATCACTATTGGTGAACAATACTATCATTATTAATGAATAGTACTTTACTATTGTGAATAGTGTTAGTAACAATGATCAATAGTCTCACACTATTCTTGTGAACAGTACCTGCACCAGTACCGTACTTTTCTACCAGAATTACACTGTATGTGCTCTAATACCAGTTATTGGAAAACGTGTCAGGCTAATAGAAAGGAAAAATATATTTAAAGAGAAAAGCAATAAATTGCACAAGACAAGACAAGATTTACGTGGTTCGGTAATTTTTGCCTACTCCACGGCCACACAAAGAATAGTTCTTTATTAATTGAGGAAAGGGATGCCTATTTATATGCAAATATTAGAATATGAATACTGCTTCTTTTCTTACATGCGCCGATATTAACCACACATTTTCTTTTTTCCTCACTGTGGATTTTGCTGGTGCTGACTTTTGGTGCAGCATACATTTCCTTCTTTGTCTTTTGCATATTGTTTTCTTTCTTCATTAAGTATTTCTTTGACCTTTTTCTCTTTCTTTCGCTATTTATTTTATAGCTGGGTTTGCTCCTTTCAATAACATCAAACATATTAATTAAATGTTACAAGATTCTAAGAATATTTTTTGTCATATATGATTTACATTTATCTTAAGTGTCAAAAGTCTTTTTTTTTTTTAAATCTAAATTCAATCAAGTATAACGTGTGGAAAAGAGGAAGTAATACTTGTTTGAAATTTCTAAGGAACTGACGTTTAACGGGTGTCCAATCTTTTATTATGCGTTTATTAACGACATTTCAGTGTTATTGAAAATAAAATATAAGAAATTACTAATTAAGAAATGAAGGCTTTGAAGTACTAGATGTAAATTGAAAATGCCTAGAGATTGAAACTTGTTAAATACTTAAATCTTTAAATTTTTTATGTGTTTAGGCTCAATGAAGAGAGTTTATAACTTTCTGCATGATTTACTGAAGATAAGTATTGGTATACTTCTGTAAACTGATAATCATTAATTATTATTGATTCAACAGGCTTTGGATTTTCCAGGTGGGAAAATTCCATTAACATCACAAATGAAGTTTATTTCAGAGGCATCCGATATGAGGTTGCCATGTTATCGAGTTCTAAATGATGATGGCTCTCTAATTTCCGATAGCATATATGAGCAGGTACCACAAAAATCTTGAAACCTTACTACTAGAATATATATACTTAATTACTTACAACTGAAACAAGTAACCTTCTATAACAGGTTAAATCATACGATTATATAAAAATTTATTTACACTAATCATTCCGGACAGCCAATTTTATTAATTTGCGTATGTAATGGACAGTAATTATATGTCAGGTAGGGGAAGAACTAGCTGTGAACATGTACACTGCCATGGTTACTCTTAAGACTATGGACACATTCCTTTATGAAGCACAAAGGCAAGGCAGAATTTCCTTCTATATGACATCTTGTGGTGAAGAAGCCATCAACATTGCATCTGCTGCTGCTCTATCTCCACATGACTTTGCATTACCTCAAGTAATTTCCATCACCTTGATTGCACATATTTTGGGGGTCAAATGGACCTGTTGAGCCGATTTTGGACGGCTCAAAATAGGCTGAGTTAATAAATGGGCGGGTAAATGATCCGTCCAAGAGTTATTTGGGCTGAAATGGGCTGAGTCAAGATAGGTTAAAATTTGGGTCATAGCTCAAGTCACCCAACTCTTACATAGCTTTAATTAATGTGTTATTTTCTTATGAATTGTATAATTACTAAATAAGACTTTTTTTCTTTTCTTATGGGTATATATAACATATAAAATAAAAACGAATTATTTCTAAGATATTTTGGTAAAGTTACTCATAGATCAGTTTTGCCTAAAAATTAGCTCAACTTTAAATAAGTTGATATGAGTTGGGTCAAAACGGGGTGTGTTCAATAAATGAGCAGGTCAATAACCAGTCCAACCTTGGACGGGTCATTTGGGCTTGGGCTAAATTTGAAAGCCGTGCACATATTGAACTTCCATATGATTGTATCAGGTTATAATATGAAATTTTTAACTTCAGTTATGCAATCGTGAAACATGGAAATGTGAACCAAATGGATATATTGTTATTGCAGTATAGAGAAGCAGGGGTCTTGCTATGGCGTGGCTTTACCGTGCAAGAATGCACCAACCAATGTTTTGGGAATAAGGATGATAAAGGAAAAGGCAGACAAATGCCAGTACATTATGGTTCCAAGAAACACAATGTTATTACCATCTCTTCACCTTTGGCGTAAGATACATCTTAATTTAAATTCCTACTGTAGAAATCGCGATAATGTGCCTACTTATTCTATTACTCTTGCTCAGCACTCAGATATCTCAGGCTGCTGGTGTGGCTTATTCTCTAAAACTGGATAAAAGGGGCACATGTGCTGTTGTTTATACAGGGGATGGTGGAACCAGTGAGGTAAATATCGGAAATGAGCGCTTTGAAATTAAACTTACTTTCTCACTAGAGATGAATGTTTATTAACTACAGTTACAATTTATTGGTGAAAAAACATTAATGCAGGGAGATTTTCATGCTGGATTGAACTTTGCAGCAGTTATGGAAGCTCCTGTTATCTTCATATGCCGGAATAATGGATGGGCCATAAGCACCCCTGTAAATGAACAGTTCCGAAGTAAAACTCATTTCCTCTTCGGTCTGAATTGTGTTACCACCTTATCTAAAAGTTCAAGCTATTAGAAAGAATACACTTATGTTTACTTAATTATATTACTTAGTGAAAATAAAGCATAAAATTACCTGAATGATTTCTAAAGGGGAACTAAATCACATTTTTTGGGACATGGGAATGTGATTAATCTATATTATCTCCTTAGGTTCTCCCCTTTTTCTTCTTGTGGCAGGTGATGGCATTGTGACAAAGGGACTAGGTTATGGAATAAGAAGTATTCGAGTAGATGGAAATGATGCTATTGCTGTTTATAGTGCTATTCATGCAGCTCGGAATATGGCAATCAATGAGGATAGACCAATATTAGTTGAGGTGAAACTTATGTATACTGTCATTGGCTTTCGAATGCATCATAATTACCAACTAAATGAAGTGAAAAATTATATGTGCATTTGGTGAAAATGTTCAGGCAATGACTTATCGAGTGGGACACCATTCAACATCTGATGATTCTACAAGGTATCGGGCAACAAATGAAATAGAATACTGGAAAACAGTCAGAAGCCCCATTGCCAGATTCAGAAAATGGATTCAGAGAAATGGTTGGTGGAGTGATGACAAGGAATCTGAATTCTGCAGAAATACCAAGAAACAGGTACAACATGGGCATGCCATCTTGAAATATATGGAATAAAATGGAAATTGATTTATAGATCAATTTTTCATCTTGATGCAGGTACTGCAGGCAATTCAAACAGCAGAGAAAATGGAAAAACCTCCATTGACAGAATTGTTTACAGATGTATATGACCAGATGCTACCTAACCTCCAAGAGCAAGAGAGGTCTCTTAGAGACGCATTCAAGAAACACTCAACAGACTACCCAACTGATGTCCATGTATAGCTTAATTGAAAATATGTATATGCAAATTCATGAAAAATCCTGTAGCAATGAAATATTAGCTTAATTAATGTATACTTTACTCTAAAACTTAATTAATGCAACTTCCTAAAAGTTACCAAAATGGGACAAACTCAGAACCTTCTTTCAAACTCACAATGAATCCCAAGTTAATAAAAAAACTTGATCGCATACTTTATCCTGTTTTATGTGCATGAAGTGTATATTCACAAAATGCATGCACTATGCCATGCAAAGTCAGACTTGATAGTTGTCAACTAGAATGTCATTTTCAAGCATCATTTATGATTATCACGTACTAGTTATGATGCTCTACCTACTGAAGAAAAGAAAAAAAGAACATAATCCAATTAGGTTCTTGGTGCTTAAATGATGTCCAACTGGAATTTACTGTTTGGAAATAAGTACTCACTCCGTTTCAATTTATGTGGACATATTTCCTTTTTAGTCCGTGCCAAAAAGAATGACTCATTTCCCTATCTGGAAACAATTTACCTTTATGTAATGATGTATAGCCACACAAAATATAAGTGACTCATTTTATACCACAAGTTCAAAAATCTTCTCTATTTTCATAAACTCCGTGCCCAGTCAAATGAATTTACATAAATTGAAACGGAGAGTGTAAATAGTAGTATTTGAAAAGGAAGACTCTGATGGGACAAACTCATGTGGGTAAATGAAAAGAAACAAAGATAAGAAAGAAAGAGACATAAAGAAAGAAGGGCCAGAAAACTTGGGCTGACACAATATGAAAGAAAGAATTCGGCGCGCAGTTTGTTGTACCGTCTTGTCGCGTATTCACATTCGCTGAAACTTTTTTTCAGCAGACGTTCAGCCTATAAATAGGCATCCTCTTCTTCAGTTGTAATCATCCCCTCAACTTCTTCTTTCTCTTCAATTAATAAAGAGCTATTCTTTGTGTGGCCGTGGAGTAGGTAAATATTGACGAACCACGTAAATCTTGTCTTGTGCAATTTATTGTTTTTCTCTTTAAATATAGTTTTCCTTTCTATTAGCCTGATACGCTTTCCAACAACTGGTATCAGAGCACAGATAATATAATTTTGGTAGAAAAGTACGCTATTGGTGCAGGTAATATTCACAAGAATAGTGCGACACTATTGATCATCAATACTAACGTTATTCACAATAGTGAAGTACTATTCATTAATAGTGATAGACTGTTCACCAATAGTAATTGTTGTTTACCTTACACGGTCGGGATATTTTTTCCTACACAGAGTAGTATTTGCGGTCACTATTCATAGGTACTATTCACATAAATTTTTTTTTTTATTGAAGTAATAGCATAAGAAGAAGGGAAGACTAAGATTGACAAGTTCAATGACAATGATTTTGGATTCTGAAAAATATAAATAGAGGATTATTTGTGTCGCGCCCCTTTTCTCGCGAAATAGGGTTTCGATACGTGACAACTCTTTTAAGGAAGAGTGTTAAAAGATACAGTCGTCACCTAATGGATTTAAGGTGCGTTAGGGTACCTATTTGCAGATAACTTTGGTTTAACCAGTTTGCGTCACCAAAGATCGGGTAAGGGCTCAAATTACCTCGAGGAGAAGGTGTTAGAAACTCTTCGAGGTCCACAACGATGGGTCCCGGCCGAACTCGAATTATATGAATTGGTCTAAGCAAAAGAGAAGACAAAATTGGGCGAATAAATAAAATGATTGATTTTAAAACAAAAAGGGGGTCCTAAGTTTTTTAGCGTAAAAGATCGCCCCGTGCAACATAAATAATACTTCGTAACTCCCTCGAAATGGGGTGTTACTCGTATTATTCAGCGGGCACACACTATAATCTCCTGCTACCCGATTACTCTCTTTAAGTTGTTTACCTAAAGTGCACTAGTTAATTCTAAATCGTACCCTATGCGTGCACTACCCGTCCCGTGCCTATGGTGCAGGAGGCATTTGGACCTCTATCTCGGGTGGTTCTAGACTTAACTTAGGTTTGCTCAAAATTGAGAAAAATTAGGCGACATACAAAATAATTTGGACTTTCATGTATAAGCAAATAAGGGCTCAAGTTGGCCTCCGCATTTAGACAACAAATGCACGCAAACTAATTGCCACTGAAAGTTGCATATTTTAAATAAGTTAAGGTTGCAGAATTCTATAGGCAGGATCTCTATGTGATTCTGAATTTTAATAAGCAGGCAGTTCGTGTGTTAAAAGCTACTTCCCTTAATACGATTTCTAAAGCCTACATAGTTGCCTACTGATTACAAGTATAAGAGATTAAAATATATAGACATTATGTCTAGGTGATTCACGCAGTAACTAACAATGGTAATCACAAGAATATGTTCAGAATTGCTTAATCGAGTCCTATAGGCATGGTTCCTAATAATGATAATTAGCACAATGTTGAAAACTCTTAAAAAAAACGAGCAGGACAATAATTAAGACTGATTTTAGACCCTATAGGCAGAATTTCTATAGTCATAATTAAAACTGATTTTAGATCCTATAGGCATGATTTCTTTGTTACAATGCAAATCTCCTTTCCCAATTTTACTAATACCCCAATTGTTATTACAACCATTATTATAGACCCAAAATGAATGGAATAAATTACAGAAATAAATGACTCTAGGGAGCCTACAGCAGGCCCAAAGATACACCCGGCCAGGTCAGGCCTTCATTCCCATGGTTCACAATAGCCCAGAAATGACATCTTCAATGACATAAGAGATCCAAAAATCAATTGATTCACCCACTAGGTATAAAACATATAGAACCAAGACCCTAATGTGTCAGAGTTCACAAGAGCTTCAAGAACCCAGGGCAGTGCTCACACTAGGGAGGTTAATGGGAGAGATTAAGAGGATAACTAGGGACCAAGTCCTGGTGTGTCAGAGTTCACAAGGATCTTAATTAGACCCTGAGCAGTGCTCACACTAGGGAGGTCAAAGGGCAAAACCTAAGTAGCCTTGGCTTTCAGCTGGCTAAGGAATAAGAACTCAAAGAGACCAAGTAGTAAAAGGAATAGAATGAGGTTAAGGAACAAAACTGAAGGACATAATCAAATTGAGCACGTAAAAAATAGGTAACAGAACATGCTTAGATTTAAGATAAACTTAGCCATGTTTCAGAAAACGAGTTCAATCACATAATGCATATATTAACAAGACAAGTTGCAAGACATACTTATAGTAAGAAGAAAAAGAGATTTCAGATTATGCTAAGTGCAGAAGGCTAGTGTCACAAGAAGGAATCATATCAATTGGCAATAGAATGTAACATGCTGAGAACTAATTAGGGCAATTACTGGAGAAGTCAAGACATGATAAAAACAGGATCAAAACAGGCTATATTGTAGCAATTCAGAAACAGACTTGTTATTTACTTAATGAATACACTCATACTTAATCAACTAATCCATAGAAGGAGATAAGAGAGCATGTTCCAGTAGCAATTTTAAACAGTAGAGGGGTGGCTATCAATAACACATAGGCTAGGCAGAATTAAAAGAAATTAATCAACTCAGGTCTAAACATGTCTCAAACTACAAACGTAATGGCATTCAGATTAGCAAAGCCTAAAATTGAAGTAACACATGGAATAAAAATCTTAAGAAGTAAAAACTCATGTTAATCACAGGTAAATCAGAATAAAATGACAAAGGTTTGGTAACTCACCAGTTAAATAAAACAAGAAAGAAAGAAAACCCGCAGTGTTATGAATATCAACGAAAGAGCAAGAACCCAGAATTTCTGGCCTTGTCTTTTAGCCGGCCAGGAATGAAAATGCAGAACAAGATTGTTAAAGAGCAAAGAGCACACAACTTTAATTTTTAGTAATTTTCTTAATGATTCGAGAACTCTTTCAAAGGGGAGTGGGGAGGGATTTATATAGTGGAGAAATCGAACACATAAACATGGAAAAACATCAGCCAAACACTTAGAAATGAAAGCAATCGAAATCAGTAAGGAAAAGAGAAAATTTCAAAACCCTAATTTTAGGTAAAGTACACAAATCGGTAGAAATCTAAAATAAATAAAAGGTAAAAATCATATGCTGCATAGAATAAGATGAACATAGACAGAAATACCTTTTAAAATCAAATAATCGAACTAGATTTGGTTCGATTTAAAATAATATGAAACCCTAATTTTAGGGTGAGTAGGAATTACATAAATACACAGAGATTCATACCATAAAAGAACAAGAATGAACATAGACGGAAATAGCGCTTAAAATCAAAGAATCGAACCAGATTTGGTTCGATTTAAAAGAATCTGAAACCCTAATTTTAGAGTGAGTAGGAATCACAGAAATACACAGAGATTCATATCATAAAAGAATAAGCACGAACATAGACGGAAAAGGTCAAGGAACTGAACCAGCCTTGGTTCGAAGTTGATAAGATCTGCTTGCCATGTTTAGGCAAGCGGTATATAGAAGGTTCCAGTACCGGGGGAAGTAGAATATGACAAGAAACAGCTATGTAATCCCATGTCCGGAGGAATTATGAGACAAAATTGGGGGAGACGGCTAGGGTTTGGGCATAGAGATGGGAGAATCCAAAGGCGGCGGATGGTGGAGAATAGTTTAGGGTTTAGGGGAGTTTGGTTAATTAAAAGGGTAAAAGTAATATGGGCCGTTGATCTCAGAGATCAACGGCCACGATTAGTTTGGGGTTCTGGGTCGGGCTAGTTTAATTGGTTGGGCTGGGGATTATTTGGTTTGGGCTGGGGATTATTTGGTTTGGGCTCAGGGTATTGGGCTGGTGTAAGGGTGTTGGGTTAAATCCGAAAATAGGGGATTTTAGGGCTAGATTTTAAATACCCACTCTCTAACAAATAAATAATTTATAAAATATTTAATAAATAAAAAATATGATTTGTGCATAAAAATGATTAAAAATAATTACTTAACATTATAAAAGTATAAAAAGTCATTTTCTATATGAATAATGTAATTATATATACATATGGGTTATTATTATAAAATATGCAATTTGGCCCTAAAAAATACAAATGTAATTATGATAAATGCGCTGAAAATATTTAAAACCTCATATTGGTATAAATGATAAGTTTAAATGATTAAATCATCATAAAAATTTTTTTAGGGTAATTATTGGATATTTATATAATAAAAATACATAAATATATAATAAAAAATACAGAAATAAATTGATTTAAAGCCTTTAAAATTATAGAAAAAATTATAAAAATACTTGTGCATGTTTTGTAAATCTAATAATAATGCATGTGAACTATTTTGAAAATATATATGCATATTTACAATATATATGAGGGAAAAATTGGGTATCAACAGCTGCCCCTCTTTACCCGGAAAGGATGAAAGAGTTGTCGAGTAAAGAAATAATGACCGATTTTGAACGAATGGGCTGTTTTGAAAAATATAGGCTGCACCTTGGTCTCTAAACTGCCTACATATCCTTGGTTTTACAGGAATCAGGCCATGTGTAGTTATGAATCCAACGGTGGATTAAACCGATGGAGTTATTGTAAGAACGAATAAAATATTCTGGATAGGACGATATCGGGATTGTAAACAGATGTATATGGGAATGGTTATGGATATTTGAATTGTTTTCAGATGTAAATGGGTAACAGACGGTGGTTGGTTACGTTTGAAATAATTATTGGACATGAACGTTGAATGAAAACCGGAGCGAAGATTGCTCCAGTTAAGAGAACGATTACTTCTTGGATCACCTGCAAACTCAAAATACGATGCATACAAATACATATAGATTATTGCATAAATTAAAGCATGATGCAAATTCCCTCTGGACTATGGAGATCACCTTTGGACGGTGAGGATGATGTCCTTAGACCGTTATGTCCCGGGCCATGAATTGTGAGATAGGGGATTCGCATGCCATGAAATGATGTTCTCGGGCTATGATGATGGTGCCTCCGAACTATGATTCCTTTGAATAATGATGTGCAATATTGAGATATCCTCAGGCCATGGCATGGTGTCTTCCGGCTATGAGGATGATGCCTTCGGACTATGACGCCTTCGGAAAATTTGGCTATGCTTCAGCCCATGAGATGCAAAGACATGATGCTTGAGATGAAACAAGACAGAGCTTAGTCTTGTGTAGAACTGGGGGCAGAGCTTAGCCTCATACAAAATGGAGACAATGCTTAGTCTCGTGCAATGAATAGATAATAAGTGATAGCAGAGTATTTCTTAGCTGGAGATATGTTTGCGTTCGGTAGCTTTGTTGTTATGAAGATAGTGATTCTAAGGTGCGCACGTACTCGCGGCTATTCTTTGTTCCTGTATCCAAAGGAAAATTGTGATTTTTACGGGGAGATCGGTTTGTGCCTCTGCCTGCTTTCTTTGCTTTGCTCTGCATTGAAATCCTGCTCGAGTTACCATGGGTAGCATCTGGCTAAAAATAAAGCTTTCCGAAAAATATATGTGCATAGTTATTTAAAACATAGTAATATTAAGTAAATTAGATAAACCAGTAACTGTGACATTATCAGATACATTGCGACCTTTTTGCCATAGAATTTTGAGGGTCCTCCTCAAAATTCTGCCCCAGTTATTCAGACGATTTTCTGGATATTCCGCACACGGTGCCGTTGGCTGAGCTTACCCCAAAAATTTGAGGGTCCTCCTCAAAATTCTGCCCCAGTTTCTGATTGTGGGGAAAATGAGAATTTTATTGAATTGTGACCGAACTCACAGGGCTGCCTACGTATCTCCTCTTAAATGGGAATCGGGTCAAGTGTAGTTCAGTTACATCAGATGAAGAAATGCGAACATTCTAAACATAATATCTTTTGACTGCGTCTGAATTGATAGGCTTTGGCCAAACCTTTCCGTCCATTTCTGCGAGTATGAGTGCTCCTCCTGTTAGTACTCGGTGAACCATGTAGGGCCCTTGCCAATTGGGCAAAAATTTCCCTTTGGCTTCATCTTGATGCGGGAAGATCCGCTTTAGTACCAGCTGCCCCGGTGCGAACTGTCTAGGTTTGACCCTTTTGTTGAAAGCTCTGGACATCCTATTCTGATAGAGTTGACCATGACACACTATATTCATTCTTTTCCCGTCAATGAGAGCTAATTGTTCATAGCAGCTTATTATCCATTCTGCATCACTGAGTTCAGCTTCTTGTATAATTCTTAAAGAAGGAATTTCAGCCTCGGCAGGAATGACAGCTTCGGTACCATAGACCAGCAAATAGGGAGTTGCCCTAGTTGATGTGCGGACTGTGGTCCGGTACCTCAATAAGGCAAATGGTAACCTCTCGTGCCTCCACGGCTCCATTCATTTGAGGCCTGTATGCTGTGAAATTCTGGTGCTTGATTTTGAAGGTCTCGCACATAGCTTTCATTAGGTCACTGTTGAGATTGGCGGCATTGTCGGTGATGATGGACTCTAGAACCCCGAATCGGTAAACAATATGATCTCTGACAAAATATGCGATGACTTTCTTGGTTACAGCTTTGTAGGATGCATCTTTGACCCATTTTGTGAAGTAGTCTATGGCCACTAAAATGAACCTGTGCCCGTTTGAAGCTGCGAGCTCGATTGGTCCAACGACGTCCATTCCCCAAGTGGCAAAAGGCCAAGGTGCACTCGTTGCATTGAGTTCATTTGGCGGCACCCGTATCATATCTGCGTGTATTTGGCACTGATGACATTTCTGGACATACCTGATGCAGTCTGTTTCCATAGTCATCCAAAAATAACCTGCCCTCAGTATCTTCTTGGCTAAAACGAAACCATTCATGTGTGGTCTGTAAGTTCTAGAGTGTATCTCTTCGAGCAGTTTGGAAGCTTCCTTGGCGTCAACACACCGTAATAATCCTAAGTCTGAAGTCCTTCTGTACATGATTCCTCCACTTTGGAAGAAATGTTTGGACAATCTTCGAAGCGTGCGTTTTTTAGTATGATTTGCATGCTCCGGGTACTCTCCTATTGCCAAGTACTCCTTGATATCATGGAACCGTGGGTTCCTGTCTGCTTCTTCTTCAACATGAGTGCAGTAAGCTAGCTGATTATGAATCCTTACCGGAATGGGGTCGATGAAATTCTTGTTCGGATGCTGTATCATGGAGGACAAAGTGGCCAATGCGTCTGCGAACTCATTCTGGATTTTCGGGACATGTCTAAACTCTTTCTTCGTGAACCTCATTATCATCTCTTGCACATGATATAGATATGGTAATATCTTTGTATTCTTTGTAGCCCATTCTCCCTGCACCTGATGTACCAGAAGATCTGAATCACTGATTACTAGTAATTCCTGGATATTCATGTCAACGGCTAAATTGAGCCCCAATATGCAAGCCTCATATTCTGCCATATTATTGGTGTATGGAAATTTGAGTTTTGCTGATACCGGATAATGTTGACCTATTTTTGACACCAAAACGGCTCCAATACCCACTCCTTTGAAGTTTGCGGCTCCATCGAAAAACATTCTCCACCTGTCGTAGGCTTCGGCGATATCTTCTCCTACGAATGATACTTCTTCATCAGGAACATACGTTTTTAGTGGTTCGTATTCTCCTCCTACAGGATTTTCTACAAGATGATCCGCTAATGCTTCTCCCTTAACCGCCTTCTGAGTCACATAGACGATGTCGAATTCACTCAACAATATCTGCCATTTTGCCAGCTTCCCTGTAGGTATGGGTTTCTGGAAGATGTACTTCAGAGGATCCATCTTTGATATGAGATATGTGGTATAGGCACAGAAGTAGTGCCTCAATTTCTGGGCTATCCAGGTCAAAGCACAGCAGGTGCGTTCCAGCAAAGAATATCGTGCTTCGTAGGGTGTGAACTTCTTACTCATATAGTATATGGCCTGTTCTTTCCTTCCCGTCTTGTCGTGTTGTCCCAAGACACAACCGAAAGCCCCATCTAATACGGAGAGATAGAGTAGCAGTGGTCTACCAGGTTCTGGCGGGACCAGGACTGGCGGTGTGGACAAATATTCTTTGATTCTGTCAAAAGCGTTCTGGCAGTCTTTAGTCCAATTGGTTGCGGTATCCTTCCTTAACATTTTGAAAATCGGCTCACATATCATGGTTGATTGTTCTATGAAGCGGCTAATGTAATTAAGACGTCCCAAGAAGCTCATTACGTCTTTCTTGTTCTTTGGAGGTGGCAAATCCTGGATAGCCTTGACCTTTGATGGGTATAGCTCAATTCCTCGGCGGCTGACGATGAATCCTAATAATTTTCCTACGGGGACCCCGAAGGCACATTTTGCGGGATTCAATTTCAAATTGTAAATCCAAAGCTGATCAAAGAATTTTCTCAAGTCTGCTATGTGATCTGTACTTTTCTTGGATTTGATGATGACGCAATCCACATATACCTCTATCTCCTTGTGTATCATGTCGTGGAAAATAGTTGTCATGGCCCTCATATAAGTGGCCCCAGCATTCTTCAGACCAAACGACATCATTTTATAGCAGTACACCCCCCATGGTGTGATAAAAGTTGTCTTTTCGGCATCCTCTTCATCCATCCAGATCTGATGATATCCCGCGAAGCAATCCACAAAGGATTGGAGTTCATGCTTGGCACAATTGAATCAGTATGTGTATGTTGGGTAGCGGGAAATCATCTTTGGGACTTGCTTTGTTTAGGTCCTGATAATCGACGCATACTCTGACTTTCCCATCCTTCTTTGGAACTGGCACGATGTTAGCCAACCAAGTTGGATATTCAACCACTCTGAGAACCTTAGCTTTGATCCGCTTGATGACTTCTTCTTTGATTTTCAAACTCATATCCGGCTTAAACTTTTTGAGCTTCTGGGCGGACACATTGGGTTGGTAGGTAGTTTATGAGCCACTATGGACATGCTCAAACCGGTCTCATAGGACCATGCAAAGATATCCTCATATTCCTTCAGGAAACGAGTGTATTCTTCTTTCTCTGATGGTGACAGGCGAATGCTTACACGTGTTTCTTTGACTGTTTCAGAGTCTCCTAGATTAACTATTTCAGTCTCATCCAGATTGGACTTAGTCTTGTTTTCAAAGTATTCCACTTCTCTAACAATTTCCTCGGGTATTATATCCTCTTTCGGATCCTCTAAATCATTATCCTTATGTTGCGTTATCTCATTACATGTCACAGTCGTAAGTTCATCGGGATAGGTAATAATAATACTGTAGAGAAAAAACGTAAAGAATAATAATAAATACTAAAAATAATAATGCATTTAGGTAAATCTTGAAAACATCAAACAGGTACGGCTCGATGACCCGAGCAATTATTTCAAAACAAAACACGCTTAAAACAAAATACTAAAAATGTTTTAAATGCTCATAAAAATTGCTTTTAAAATAAATGATGCTAATTGTCAGGCTACCCAGGAACTCGATGGGCCCTTGATGATGCAACAATCCAGTTCTTAAGAAAAGCTCCCTTCTCCACGGTCTAAATAATGAGGCCTTTCTCCTCCTCCTCCTCCTCCTCAACTATCGCACTGCAATCCATGTCTTCATCATCCAGAAATAGATTCCTTATACCAGCTAGAACTTCATCTTCTTCGGACTCCCACATCATGTCAGCTTGATGAAATGACTGGCTCAAATGTGGTACTGGTTGCTCTAGAGGGTAATAAGGACCACGCCATGGTGGCGACCAATTCTGATACTCGTCGTGTCAGGTGTATTCATACCCAAGACCCAAAGTTATGCCATGATGCTTTAGCTGTATTGGTTTGGTGATCCCCTGGTGACTTAGTCCTTCTGGTGGTAGCTCGTCTTCATGAAAAGCGATCTTGTGGCTTTCCAACACTTGTCCTATCATATTGGCCATTTCTCCACTGGTAATGTTGTTGGGTACATAAGCCTCATTCACACACTTTCATCAATGCATTCCTGTGTGCCTCAGAATTCTACAGTAGTGATAGAATGGATATCTGAGCAGAGGTTTTGTTCAAATGATCAACCACAAAATACTCCCTTGCTTGCACCTTTATCCAAAGATCATCCGGGCCGGTTTCAATGATGGGCTGCCTGGAAGCAGCTTCTTTATTTATTCCCCCCAAATGCTCGGGCATGTAAACCCTACCAGTTCTGGTCATACCTTGTGCTGCACCAGTTTCTTCCATTTTCCCCTTTCCTTTCCTTCTCGCTTCTACAACATAATCCCATGGTATAACATTAGATTTATAAGATGGTGTAGGTGTTACCATCACAGTGAAGGGTGTTGTTATTTCAACCTCAAACGGAGTTGGTGCAGCTACCTCACCTTTAATTGGTGCCTGAGTTTGTACCATGATAGGTGTGAGAGTGACTAGGGATGTTTCAGGATTATCCCCTTCTCGAATGAGTCCAATTGACCCTTCTGAGTCCCATTCTTCATCGGTCTTTATGTTTACCCCTCCGCCCCTGTGATCCGGGACAGGATTGTTACGGACATTGGGTGCAGCCTCCTTTGACTGTATGATTTTCGTGTTAACTAGTGTCTGGATCTTATCCTTCAAAGTACGACACTCATCAATAGTATGACCTTTCATGCCTGAGTGATAGGCACATGTATTATTTGGATCGACCCATTGAAAGAAATTTTCCATGGTGACAGCGGGAATGGGAGTGATATAACTGGTAACCTTCAGTCTCTCGTACAATTGGTCTATAGGTTCAGCTAGGTGGTCTGCGGTCGAAATTTGGTCTAGGTTTTTGGTAGTTTTGGCGGGCTGGTGGTGAGTGGTAGTATGCGGGTTGGGTGTTATAGGTATGGTAAGTGGTGGCAGGTTGTTGGTATCTGGGAGGTGAAGGCTGATATGTGGGTGGAGGTGTTTGGTATGTGATAGGAGACTTCAGACCTTGGGCTACCATTACTGCACCTACTTCTTTCTTCTTGGAGATACCTTCTGACTGCAGGGCCTTATTTGTGGCTTGGAGTGCTTCAAATATTTTCACCATTCTGCTTTATATCCATTCTTCTATTCTCTCTCCCAACTTGATGATATCAGAAAATTTATGGTTTTCAATAACCATAAATCTTTCGTAGTATTGCGGATCCTGAGCTCTGACGAATAACTTATTCATCTGTTCTTCTTCCAGCGTTGGCCTTACTTTTGCAGCTTCAGACCTCCACCGAGTAGCATACTCGCAGAAAGTTTTCATTGGCTTCTTCTTGAGATTTTGAATGTAGAAAACGTCTGCTGCGTTTTCTGTGTTAAACCTGAACCGATCCATGAAATCTGATGCTATGCTTACCCAATTAACCCATTTCTTTGGGTTTTGACTGATGTACCAAGACAGGGCATCTCCAGTGAGGCTTCTCATGAACAGCTTCATGCGGATTCTTTCATCCCTGCCAACTCCTACAAGCTTGTCACAATATGTTCTCAAGTGCACCTTCGGATCACCAGTTCCGTCGAAAATTTTGAACTTAGGAGGTTTGTAACCCTCTGGAAGTTCTACATCTGGCTGAATACACAAATCTTCATAATTCAAACCCTCAACACCTTTGCCTCCTTCGACATTTTGAACCCTGCCGGTAAGTTTCTTGAGTTCCTCTACTATGTTCTTGATGAGCAGGTCCTTCTCGGCGGATTCGGGTATGTATAGGGTCTGTTGTGGGGTGTGGGGTAAGGTTTCCGCATATATGGGATTGCTTTGGTGGACTCCGGGAATATGGGCGTAATGGTGGTCATTGATTGAGTTTTGCGGGTCAGGAGTAGGCTGTGGTGCATTCTGAGGAGTGGTATGTGGTAGTTTGTGGGTACTGGGTCGGATGATGATGATGTTGTGGAGGAGTTGGTGCTGATGGAGGATTAGGATTTTGGGGAGGCGTGGCGTATTGATGAGGTACGGGAGGATTTTGCGGGTGCTGGTTTTGTGTGTTTTGAGGAGGTGTTGAGTTTTGGGCATTTTGTTGGTTAATATCGGGAACATCCGGGATAAGGTAACGGTTTGCCAAATTACGGACCTGCTCAAGTTCCCCTTGTAACTCCAGTATTTTTTGCTCTAATCGCAAAACTAAGTCGTTCTGTGCCGGAGTACTCCGACCATCCGAAGTCTCAACATTCTCTGCATGTGTAGCGTTGTCTTTCCTGATACCACTTAGATCATCCATCTTAACCTTTCCTTTGTTCTTAGGATCACTTGGAGGAGGAGGAGGTGGAGGACCTCTAGATCTGGTATGATATGCCGATGATGCCAGTATGCACAAACCAACCTTAGGGGATGCGAATAAACAAAGAAAAGAAGAAAAACAAAAGGTAAACAAGTCAGTAAAGAGTATTAAAAGGATATTTACGATATTTAAACACGTATTGCAGAATTCGCGTCCTAATTTGGGGACCTCATCGTGCCCGAGATATGCCTAGCGACATATAGCTTTGGAGAAAACTCAATGCCGATAACTGCATCATTTCATTAATATGATAAATAGACCAAATCTCTACTAAAATAACAATAATTATAAAGAGCCACTAGTAATATTTGCCTTACTACAATCAAATTCTAAAACGAATCTAGAAAACATCACCCCTAATCTACTTGGTCCCAGAGGGACCTTCTCCAAGCTTGGCCTTCTTAGCCCTGCCAATCAGATTCCCCAGGTCGCGCATGTCCAATAGAAGATACACCCTTGCCAGATGTCCTCCTTTATTGCCCTCTGCATTCTGACAATCCGAGACCCTTTTCCTCATCTTTCCCTCAAGTTCCATCAAACCCTGCTCCGAATACTCCAACCTTTATGTTGATTTAGTATCGATTCCCCTCCATTCATTGATTGCTTCCATGTCTACTTTATACTGTTCCAAATGCCTGGACTCAGATTCAAAGACCTTTTTTGCAACCTCCTGTATTTGACTTGTGCTTCAGCAGCGTCGTCTATGACCCTATTTCTCAAATCAACCCCTGGCTTGACCTCTCCTGCTATGTCATCGACCAACCATGATGGGTAGAAGTACACATGGCCGGCACGATACGTGTCCGGCTCGATGGTATCTTTTTCCACAATAATCTTTTGATGCCACATGTGTTGTGCCTCGAACTTGAATGGAATGACATTCCCTTGGAAATCTTCTTTGTAATGAACCATTTTGGAAACTCGTGGTATAACCTATTTTCTCCCAGCTTGCCTCATGACTCTGATAGGAGCATAAGGATAGATTCCCCTTAATCCGATTAGCACTAGATGAGGAACATCTCTCGACCTGATGATGAATTCACTGCTAGGGAACCACTCAAACATCCAATGTATCTTGTCATCAGTCAAATTGCTAAAGAAATGTACCCAGCTCACAGCGTTTCCCGGTTGTGCAAACCTACCTGGGATAAAAGTCATTCTTTTCGGATGGTGATAAGCTATGTGGTCATTCCATGGTCATCGCAGAAATTCTTGACTGTATTGTCCCCTCTGAAGGTGTTCCAACAACCACATTTGCAGCAACAGATTGCAACCCTCGAAATGCCTATATCCCTTTTTGCAACGGTCTAAGGCTCGGTACATCTCAGCAACGATCATTGGGATAATAGTGTAAGTTTGCCCCTCAATTCCTTCCATTAGGGTCTTAGTGACTATAGCTAGGCAAGTATGGATCCTTTCTCCTTGTATCGGGAATATCAGCATCCCTAGAAAATAGACAATGAATACAAAAAACCCGGCGGTGAGTCCGACCCAAAGAAGTGATGGAAAATTCATCATGGTAAAGGTGATATGACTTGTTGTGACCATAACGCTCGTAAAGGAATTCGAATGGTATGTAAGATTCCTTCAGACAGACTAACTCATCATTTTTCCTTAAACCCATCATTTTTAGGAAACCTCGAGAAGTACGGTTTTCCGGTATCAACACGCCAGGACTATCCCATGGGAGCCCAATGAAGCCTCCTATTTTCTCTAGAAGGGGAGTCATTTCTATATCACCAAAACAGAAGACGACCCTCTTCTCATCCCAGAACATGGTGGCAGCCTCAATTAACACATTGTTCGGCTGAATATCTAACAAAGAAGGTAAATTCCCGAGAACTCTTTTCACATGGTTTTTGTCGCTCGGCGAGATATTTTCCCACCAATCTAACAACAAAGGTGGGATACTTCGAACCATACCAAACCTGGGGACTTCGTGCCTCATTTCTGCAAAACAAATAAAGTTAGCCCTTTCCCCTCCGGATTCGACTATTTACACATTAATGGTTATCATATCGGCACGTTTTCTCCAAATAATGCACATATCATGATCGTACCCATTGAGATTTAAGAAAATCCCGGCGGGCTTTGGACAAGGCTTGCCTTAAAGAGTTATTATGCGGACAGCGTTCTAACCCATACTAGGTTTAGACATGATGCATGCACAGTTAATATAAGAGTGGGGGTTTCTAGAAGAGTCTAGACCGGTACTCTCAAGTAGACAACTTGAGAGGGGAAGGCACGAAACCGATTGCACCGCTGATCGACTAGTTTTACCGCAAATAAGCCTTTCTAAATTTAAAAGGGTGATTTAGGAAGAGCGCGGACACTCATCAAGCACCGCTATGGTATTAATTACGCACGAGTGGAATATGATGTGGAGCATGCTTTATGTAAAGATAAAACAACACGTTGTCAAGTATTTTGCATTATGAAGACAATAAACGCAGTATTAAATGGAACGTAAAGACATAAAAAGAAAGGAAAACAAGGAAGAAGTTAGTTCTCGCAATGTAAAAGAATTGCAATAAAGCAAACAAAAGGGTAGGGATGGGGAAAGACATGATATAGCAAAATTTAAAAAAAGATGATTCGGAGCAAGTAAACATAACTGGATTTGCATATTAATATGAATTCACATAAAGGAAAAATAGGGAAAAGGATGTGCATGTATCAATAAAAGGGAAACGAGAGCGGGATGTTCATGTAACGATAAAGAACAAGAAAACATATTCATCAAAGAAGATTAATTCAAATAGACCAAGTTTGCTATGGTAAGAGCCTAAAAATCTCCTAGTAGAGTCGCCATGCAGTCGCGCTCCTTTTCTCGTGAAATAGGGTTTCGACACGTGACAACTCTTTTAAGGAAGGGTGTTAAAAGAGAGAGTCGCCACCTAACGGATTTAAGGTGCGTTAGGTCACCTATTTGCAGATAACTCTGGTTTAACCAGTTTGTGTCATCAAAGATCGGGTAAAGGCTCAAATTACCTCGAGGAGAAGGTGTTAGGCACTTCTCGAGGTCCACAACGGTGGGTCCCGGTCAAACTCGAATTATATGAATTAGTCTAAGCAAAAGAGAAAAGACAAAATTGGGCAAATAAATAAAATGATTGATTTTAAAACAAAAAGGGGGTCCTAAGTTTTTTAGCCTAAAGGATCACCCCGTGCAACATAAATAATACTTCGTAACTCCGTCGAAATGGGGTGTTACTCGTATTATTCAGCGGGCACGCACTATCATCTCCTGCTACCCGATTACTATCTTTACGTTGTTTACCTAAAGCGCACTAGTTAATTCTAAATCGTATCCTATGTGTGCACTACCCGTCCCGTGCCTATGGTCTAGGAGGCATTTGGACCTCTATCTCGGGTAGTTCTAGACTTAACTTAGGTTGCTCAAAATTGAGAAAAACTAGGCGACATACAAAATAATTTGGACTTTCATGTATAAGCAAATAAGGGCTCAAGTTGGCCTCCGCATTTAGACAACAAATGCACGTAAACTGATTACCACTGACAGTTGCATATTTTAAATAAGTTAAGGTTGTAGAATCCTATAGGCAGGATCTCTATGTGATTCTGAATTTTAATAAGCAGGGAATTTGTGTGTTAAAAGCCACTTCCCTTAATACGATTTCTAAAGCCTTCATAGTTGCCTACTGATTACAAGTATAAGAGATTAAAACCTATAGGCATCATGTCTAGGTGATTCACACAGTAACTAACAATGGTAATCATAGGAATATGTTCAGAATTGCTTAATCGAGTCATATAGGCATGGTTCCCAATAATGATAATTAGCACAATGTTGAAAACTCTTAAAAGAAATGAGTAGGACAATAATTAAGTTTGATTTTAGACCCTATATACAGAATTTATATAGTCATAATTGAAACTGATTTTAGATCCTATAGGCATGATTTCTATAGTTACAATGTAAATCCATTTTCCCAATTTTACTAATACCCCAATTGTTATTACAACAATTATTACAGACCCAACATGAATGGAATAAATTACAGAAATAAATGACTATAGGGAGCTTACAGCAGGACCAAAGATACACCCGGCCAGGCCAGGCCTTCAATCCTATGTTTCAGAATAGCCCAGAAATGAAATCTTCATTGACATAAGGCAGCCAAAAATCAATTGATTCACCCACTAGGTATAAAACATATAGAACCAAGAGCCTAGTGTGTCAGAGTTCCCAAGAGCTTCAAGAACCCAGGGAAGTGCTCACACTAGGGAGGTTAATGGGAGAGATTCAGAGGGTAACTAGGGACCAAGTCCTGGTGTGTCAGAGTTCACAAGGATCTCAATTGAACCCTGAGCAATGCTCACACTAGGGAGGTCAAAGGGCCAAACCTACGTAGCTTTGGCTTTCAGCTGGCTAAGGAATAAGAACTCAAAGAGACCAAGTAGTAAAAGGAATAGAATGAGGTTAAGGGACAACACTGAAGGACAGAATCAAATTGAGCACGTAAAAAATAGGTAACAGAACATGCTTAGATTTAAGACAGACTTAACCAAGTTTCAGAAAACGATTTCAATTACATAATGCACATATTAACAAGACAAGTTGCAAAATAGACTTACAATAAGAAGAAAAAGAGATTTCAGATTATGCTAAGTGCAGAAGGCTGATGTCACAAGAAGGAATCATATCAATTGGCAATAGAACCTAACATGCTGAGAACTAATTAGGGAAATTACTGGAGAAGTCAAGACATGATGAAAATAGGATCAAAACAGGCTACATTGCAGCAATTCAGAAACGGCCTTGTTATTTACTTAATGAATACACTCATACATAATCAACTAATCCATAGAAGGAGATATGAGAGCATGTTCCAGTAGCAATTTTAAACAGTAGAGGGGTGGCTATCAATAACACATAGGCTAGGAAGAACTAAAAGAAATTAGTCAACTCAGGTCTAAACATGTCTTAAACTACAAATGTAATGGCATTCAGATTAGAAAAAAAGCCTAAAATTGAAGTAACACATGGAATAAAAATCTTCAGAAGTGAAAACTCATGTTAATGACAGGTAAATCAGAATGAAATGACAAAGGTTTGGTAACTCACCAGTTAAATGAAACAAGAAAGAAAGAAAACCTGCAGTATTATGAATATCAATGAAAGAGCAAGAACCTAGAATTTCTGGCCTTGTCTTTCAGCCGGCCAGTAATGAAAGTGCAGAACAAGATTGTTAAAGAGCAAAGAGCACACAACTTTAATTTTTAGTAATTTTCTTAATGATTCGAGAACTCTTTCAAAGGGGAGTGGGGAGGGGTTTATATAGTGGAGAAATCGAACACATAAACATGGAAAAATATCAGCCAAACACGTAGAAAGGAAAGCAATCGAAATCAGTAAGGAAAAGAGAAAATTTCAAAACCCTAATTTTAGGTAAAGTACACAAATCGGCAGAACTCTAAAATAAATAAAAGGTAAAAATCACATGCTGCATAGAATAAGATGAACATAGACAGAAATACCTTTTAAAATCAAAGAATCGAATTAGATTTGGTTCGATTTAAAAGAATCTAAAACCCTAATTTTAGGGTGAGTTGGAATCACAGAAATACACAGAGATTCATACCATAAAAGAACAAGAATGAACATAGACGGAAATAGCGCTTAAAATCAAAGAATCAAACCAGATTTGGTTTGAGTTAAAAGAATCTGAAACCCTAATTTTAGGGTGAGTATGGATCACAGAAATACACAAGATTCATACCATAAAAGAACAAGCACGAACATAGCCGAAAAAGGTCAAGGAACTGAATCAGATTTGGTTCGAAGTTGATGAAATCCGCTTGCTATGTTTAGGCAAGCGGTATATAGAAGGTTCTAGTACTAGGGGGAAGTGGAATATGGCAAGAAACAACTATGTAATCCCATGTCCAGTGGGATTAGGAGAGAAAATTGGGGGAGACAGCTAGGGTTTGGGTAGAGAGATGAGAGAATCCAAAGGCGGCGGATGGTGGAGAATAGTTTAGGGTTTAGGGGAGTTTGGTTAATTAAAAGGGTAGGAGTAATATGGGTCGTTAATCTCAGAGATCAACGATCACGATTAGTTGAGGTTCTGGGTCGGGTTAGTTTAATTAGTTGGGCTAGGGGTTAGTTGGTTTGGGCTCAGGGTATTGGGCTGGTGTAAGGGTATTGGGTTAAATTCGAAAATAGGGGATTTTAGGGCTAGATTTTAAATACCCACTCTCTAACAAATAAATAATTTATAAGATAATTAATAAATAACAAAAATATCATTTGTGCATGAAAATGATTAAAAATAATTACTTAACATTATAAAAATATAAAAAGTCATTTTCTGTATGAATAATGTAATTATATATGCATATGAGCTATTATTGCAAAATGTGCAATTTGGCCCTAAATATGCAAATGTTATTATGATAAATGCACTGAAAATATTTAAAACCTCATATTGGTATAAATGATAAGTTTAGATGATTAAATTATCATAAAAATAATTTGTAGGGTAATTATTGTATATTTATATAATAAAAATACAGAAATAAATTGATTTAAAGTCTTAAAAGATTATGGAAAATTATGAAAAAATACTTGTGTATGCTTGTAAATCAAATGATAATGCATATGCGCTATTTTGAATATATATATATATATATATATATATATATATATATATATATATATATATATATATATATATATATATATGAGGGAAATATTGGGTGAGGATTATTAGTACCAGAAAAAATTACACTTACCTCTGATCGGGGTAAAACCAGAGAATATGGCCAAAGAAGATTAGGGTCTATTAGATCGCTAAGCTCTTGGTGTGATTTGTTTGACGCTGATACAAAATGTTGCATTCAACAACATTAACGAGAATACTAGGCCCGATGAAGGCGTTATCAAATATGTACGATAGGCCATCTGCTTCAAATAAAGTTTATTTGATGTGTCGATTGTTCAACTTGAAGATGATAGAAGGTGGATCAGTTATGAAATATATCAATGAGTTTAATGTAATATTAACTCAGTTGAGTTCTGTTAACATAATATTTGATTACAAAGTCAGTGCATTGATTCTACTATCATCTCTACCGGAGAGTTGATCTGCAACAGTAACTGCAGTTAGCAGTTAATCGGGAAGTACCAAACTCAAATTGGATGATATCAGAGACTTGGTTCTAAGCGAAGATATTCGCCGGAGAGAATCAAGTGATTCTGTAGGATCTGCTTTTAATATCGAAAGAAAGGGGGAAGCAGCCAAAGAGGACAAAGTCATAGTCGTGGCAAATCAAAGTCCAGGAGAAGAGGGATTTCCATGAATCGCAAAAATATTACTTGTTGGAATTGTAATAAAAGGGATCACTACAGTAGTTAGTGTAGAGAACCAAAGAAGAAGAAGGATGAAAATTCAGCAAATGTAATTGCTGAACAAGTCGGTGATGCACTAATTTATTGTGCAGATAGTCCAGTCGAATCTTGGATTCTGGAATCAAGTGCATTCTTTCACTCTACCTCATGTAAAGAATTATTGCATAATTATATTGCTGAAAAATTCGGAAAGGTTTATCTAGCAGACGACGAACCTTTGGATATTATTGGGAAAGATGAAATCCATATAAAGACTTCACAAAGCACGCTATAAAAATTGCAAAATGTCCGACATGTTTCTAGCCTCAAGAAAAAACCCGATATCCATGAGTCAGATTGACAGTGAAGGATACATAACAATTTTCGGTAACAGATCGTGGAAGATAACCGAAGGAAATTTGTTTGTGGCACGAGGCTTCAAGAAGGAAATAATGTATGCAACCGCAATACTGAGAGATACTATAGCAACAGTTGACCATGGTCGTGACACAACATTGTGGCACCGGAGGCTCGGTTTATGAGTGAGAAGGGAATGATGTTGTTGGCATCCAAAGAAAAATTTCAAAACCTCACGCATGTTGAATTAGGTTTGTGCGAAGATTATATTTATGGAAAATAAAAGAGAGTTAGTTTCTCGAAGGCGGGAAAGACGTCAAAGAAAGAGAAGCTAGAACTAGTGCATATGGATGTGTGGGGACCAGATCCTGTAACTTCTCTAGGAGGCTCACGCTATTATGTCACCTTCATTGACGATTCCACGAGAAAGATATGGGTTTATTTTCTGAAAAATAATCTGATGTGTTTGTTACCTTTAAAAGTTGGAAAGCTGAAGTTGAAAATCAGACAAGCCTAAAGTTAAAATGTTTGAAGTCTGACAATGGAGGAAAGTATTATAGTCAAGAGTTCAAAGCATTTTGCTCCGAGAATGGAATCAAAATGATCAAGACAGTTCCTGGAACACCGGAACAAAATTACGTTGCTGAGAGGATGAACAAAAACCTGAATTAACGAGCCAGAAGTATGAGAATACATTCTGGGTTGGCGAAGTATTTTTGGGTCGAGACTGTTAACACGGCAGCTTACCTCATAAACAGAGGACCCTTTGTACCGTTTGTGATGACTCGATATGTCATTTTGAGTTTTAACCCTTATTTCCATATTTTGAGACTTCGATTAGCCCCGTTTAGTATTTCTTAATAAACGTGCGCAATCCGTATCTTTTTTCAGAAAGATTTTATGTGAAAATTGAAGAAAATATAAATTTTAGCTTTAAAAATTACTTTAGTTGACTACGATTAATATTTTATATAAACTACCACAAATCGGTATTTTGACGATCCTGGTGGGTCCGTATCATGATTTTAAAGTTGGGCGTATGCCCAAAATTAAATTCGAAAGTCCCTAACTTGATTTGTCATGATTTGTTGAAAACTAGTAACTTGAAGGTTTAAAGATTTTTTAGATTTGACAGTAGGTTGACTTTATTGCTACCGGGGTCAGATTTCAGTTTTGGAACTTGGTATAAGTTTATTTTACTATTTAAAACTTGTTTGTAAAATTTGATGAAAAATGAGTTGATTTGACAGGATTCAAACGCTCGGTTGTGAATTTGGAAATTTTTGAGTTTCTTTAAAAATTTCATGCATTTTGATGTTTGATTCATAGTTCTAGGTATTATTTTAGTGGTTTGATCGCGCGAGTGAGTTCGTATGATGTTACCACAATTGTGTGCATGTTTGGTTTGGAGTCCGAAGGGCTCGGATGCGTTTCGGATAAGCTACGCGTCATTTTTGGACTTAGAGTTGCAGGCATTAGTTATTTTTCTGGTGTCTAATGTTATGTGCTTCGCAATCGCGAAGCCTCTCTCGCGATCGCGAAGGAGAAACTAGGACAGGGGCGGATTCCTTCATCGTGAACGCGAGGAGCTGGTCGCGAACGCGAAGTAGTGGGGGGGAGGGTTTACCCTTCGCGAACGCTTAGGGTTAGAGGGACCTGGGGAGGGGGGGGGGCTTTTAGGCACTCTACACGAATGCAAAGGCTGGGGAAGTAAGCCTCCACGAACGCAAAGGCTTGTGGCTGTTGCTGCTTCGCGATCGTGTCAGGTCCTTCACAAACGCGAAAAAGACGTGACGTTTGTGATTTAAAACATCCCAAAGTCGGAATTCTTCCCATTTTTCACCATTTTCAAGTTTGAGCTCGGCCTAGAGGCAATTTTGAAGAGTTTTTTCATCCCAATCCTTAGTTTAGTAGATTTTAACTTTTTCTCCTTACATTTTCATAAACACCCATTGATGTTTAACCTTTAATCTATGTTTTTTCATAGTAAAAATTAGGGATTTAGGTATAAATTGAGAATTTTGAGAAATTGAGATTTAGACCTCAAATTGAGGTGGGGTTTCAAAACTGATCACATAACTAGGCTCTGGGGTGAATGGGTAATTGAGTTTTGGTCCGAATCTCGAGTTTGACTTTTTTCAATATCATTAAATATTTAAGCTTTTTCACTCGTTGGTATTTTATAAAGCTTATTTTAAATTATTTGAACTATATTTACTTAGATTTGATTGGTTTGGAGGCTAATTCTAGAGAAAAAGTCGCAGTTGAGCATTGATTTGGTTGCAGAGTGAGGTAATTGGCGTGGTTAACCTTGACTTGAGGGATTAGGACTTGTTGGTATATTTCTATATATTTTATGTGTGGGGACAACGTATATATGAGG
Source organism: Nicotiana tabacum (assembly GCF_000715075.1). Lineage (NCBI taxonomy): Eukaryota > Viridiplantae > Streptophyta > Magnoliopsida > Solanales > Solanaceae > Nicotiana > Nicotiana tabacum. The sequence continues at coordinate 43,448,772 of NC_134101.1, forward strand.
TGGTGAGTACATTGTTATTGGGTTAAAGCATGAGGGTAAAAATTATTTCTTTGTATTATATTGTCTTGTTAATTATGTTATCCATGCTTAGGTTAGATTATTACTTATTTTAATTATTCATTTCGTATTTATTATTTATTTTAAAGACGTTCAATATTTGGGAAGTGAAGTTTGATATCATGGCACTATATTTGAAGTGAAATTTATTTCCCGCCTTATTTTTCATTATTCGGATTTATATTGTTGCTTGGTGAGGAAGATAGAAAAGCATGAAGGGTGTTGTCGTACCTTATTTTCATTCATTATCATATATTGAGAGATTTGAGAGTTAAAGCACGAAGGGTGATGTTATTTCGGTGAGTAAAAACATCAAGGGTGATGCCGTAACATTATATTCATGATATTACATGGTAAGGATGAGAGTATAAGCACGAAGGACCCTTCCATTTTATTTATGATATCACATGGTGAGGACGAGAGTATAAGCACGAAGGGTGATGCCGTGTCATTTCCCTATCATTGCCTAATTTGATTTCCGATTTTTGGTGATCTACTTGGTTATTCTGTTGCATATTTCGGAAGATAATAGTTATGATTTCGTACTTGCCATTTTTATGATATTTTCCCTTACGCATGTCCCTCCCCAGTTAATATTCTATCGTTCTTCTGGTTATTCTGCTGCTTGATGTATACTTGTACATGGCTTTATGTAGGTGTCTTGTCATAGCCTCGTCACTACCTCGTCGAGGTTAGGCTCGACACTTACAGAGTATATTGGGTTGGTTGTACTCATATTACACTTCTGCACTTCTTGTGCAGATACTGGTAATGGTCTCAGCGGTGCTTGAGGTGCGATGACTCAGATCACATTCACTTCGGAGACTTGAGGTAGATTTGCTGGCGTTCGTAGACCTTGAAATCCCTTTCCATTTCCTACTTTTACTGTTTATCATTTTCGAACAGTTGTACTTATTTTAGACTATGTTTGCAAACTTCTGGTTGCTCGTGTACTCGTGACTTCGGATTTCTGGGAGTAGTTAGTATCACATGATTTATATTTGCACTATGTTAGATTGGCATTTATTTCTCATTGAATATAATTATTTTATTTTTAACTGTTAAAATTGGTTAACTATTTATTTCACGTTGGCTTGCCTAGCAAGTGGATGTTAGGCGCCATCACGGCTCCGAAGTTCGGATTCCGGCTCGTGACACCACTGAATTTTAAAATTCCCAGGGAGGTATGGACAAGAAAGGACGTAACTCTATCACATCTAAAAATATTTGGTTTTATTGCTTATGTGCATGTAAACTCTAATGATAGAGATAAGCCAATAAATATTTTTTTATTGGCTATGGTGATGATAATTTTGGTTACCGATTTTGGGATGATCAAAATAGAAAGATCTTAAGACACAAAAATGTCACATTCAATAAAAATGTGATGTACAAGGACAAGCTTGGAGTAGAACCAACCAACACCAGCAGACAGACATCTAAAACAACAAGAAATCTCAGAAAATGAAATGGCTAGAGGGATTACAATTGATTCTAAAATTGAAGATGAAGAACCAGAAGCCTAATCTGGATCAGAATCAGAACCAGAACCAGAGATAGAATCAGATGCAGAACCAAATATGGAGTTAGGACTTGAATCAAATTCGGGATCAGTTACTCCTGAACCTACATTAAGGAGATCTAAAAGAGTCACGAATGCTCCAGATAGGTTAACTCTCTCTCTCTCTCTCTCCACCATCTACTTCTAATTGATGCTGGAGAACCAGAGCATTTTGTTGAAGCGACGCAGGTGATAAACTCTGATAAGTGGAAGCTAGCCATGAAATAAGAGATGAATTCTCTTCAAAAGAATAAAACATAGATACTTACAGAGTTACCAAAAAGAAAAAAGGTATTGCAAAACAAGTGGGTGTATAGGGTCAAAGAAGAGTATGATGGTAAGAAGAGATATAAAGAACGATTAGTGGTAAAAAGCTTTCAGCAGAATGAAGGAATAGACTACACCAAGATCTTCTCTCATGTAGTCAAATTAACTACGATCGGGTTAGTGCTAAGTATCGTAACTGCAGAAAATTTACATTTGGAGCAACTAGATGTTAAACTGCTTTCTTACATGGTAACCTTGAAGTATCGTAAGTTGAAGAAGATTTTGTACAGTTTGAAATAAGCTCTCCGACAATGGTACAAGATATTTGATGGATTCATGCATAACAATGGTTTCACGCGATGTGAGATGGACCATTGTTGTTATATCAAAAATCTTAATGAATCCTATATCATTTTACTATTATACGTTGATGATATGTTAATTGCAGGATCTAGCATAAATAAGACTAACAAGGTTAAGCAACAATTGGCAGAGGAGTTTGAAATGAAAGGCTTAGGACCAGCTAAGCAAATGCTTGGGATGAGGATTAGCAGAAACGGGTGTGAAGGAACCTTAAAGTTGTCTCAAGAAAAGTACATACAGAAGGTACTAAGCAGGTTCAGTCTTCATGATGCAAAGATCAGAAGCACTCCACTCGGTAGCCATTTTAATCTGCAGAAGGACCAATCACCTAAGACAGATGAAGAAAGGAAGTACATGTCCAAAGTTTCATATGCTTCAGCAGTAAGAAGTTTGATGTATGATATGGTTTGCACTAGACTTGAGATAGCCCATGCAGTTGGAATTGTCAGTAGATACATGTTAGATCTAGGAAAGGAGCATTTGGAAGATGTAAAATAGATATTTATCTCAAAAGCACCTAAGGTATGCACTTTATTTTAAAAGGAGCAATACTATCTTACAAGGTTTTGCTGATGCAAATTTAGGCGACGATCTGGATAGTCGAAAAAGTACCACAGGTTACATGTTCACCTTGGGTGGTACTGCTATTAGCTGGATATCCAGACTTTAGAAAAGTGTTGTTCTATCTGTCACTGAAGCAGAGTACATGGCAATCTCAGAAGCTGGAAAAGAGATGAATTGGCTCAAGAACTTTCTTAAAGAGCTAGGTAAGGAGTATGATAATTGTGAGCTTTTCGGCAATAGCCAGAGAGCAATTCATCTTGCCAAGAATCTAGTGTTTCATGCAAGATCGAAGCACATTCAACTAAGGTATCATCATATCTAAGAGTTGATAAATGATAGAACTCTTTCCCTGCAGAAGATACCAGCATCGAAGAACCCGTCAGACATGTTGACTAAAGTTGTCGGTGTTAACAAACTGAGGTTGTGCACTGCCTCAGTTAGCCTTCAAGATTGATAATGTAAAGGCGCCACCACAGAATAGCAATTTTTTTTTAAAATTTTCTTTCTTGATATATATGGGTTTGAGGGAGAGATTGATAGGGCAAACCCATGTGGATAAATGAAAAGTCAAAGAAAAATAAATAAAGATAAGAAAGAAAGAGACATAAAGAAAGAAGGGTCAGAAAACTTGGGCGGTCACAATATGAAAGAAAGAATTCGGCGCGCAGTTTGCAGTACCGTCCTGTCGCGTATTCACATTCGCTAAAACTTTATTTCAGCAAACGTTCAACCTATAAATAGGCATCCTCTTCTTCAGTTGTAATTATCCCCTCAACTTCTTCTTTCTGTTCAATTAATAAAGAGTTATTCTTTGTGTGGCCCTGGAGTAAGCAAAAATTATTGAACCACGTAAATCTTGTCTTGTCTTGTGCAATTTATTACTTTTCTCTTTAAATATATTTTTTTCTTTCTATTAGCATGACATACTTCCCAACTAGACTCACCCATTGGTTAAGAGAAATTATTATCTTCCACTTTATAGAAAAGTCATTTTAGTCTATAAGAACTAGTAAATGGCTAGATTCGCGCGCACTATAATTGGTCCAAAAGGATAGAAATGCATTGAGAAATTATTTTGATTTCTGTTGAATTAATGTTTAGCTTAATTACCTTGAAATGAACAAAATAATTTCACCTTGTTGTACTCCAGAATGGTCAAAATAGTTGTTACAATTTAACTTATAGATACAGACGCACTCTTTTGAGAAGACACTAAAACATTCCTGTTTCTTTCTCATCTATTGGGTTTTAACTATCCATTTCTGATGTTTTCGTTCCTAGTTTATACTGAAAACGCTTGAATAATCCTTGAGGGAATTTGTTTCCGCTGGCGAAATATCCTTAAAACATTGTCATTAACACCCCCAACAACCTTCACTCACTATCGGGAGACTGTCCGACAACATGCGTTGAGCGTCTAATTCAAAATAATAACTACGAGTGCTTTAAAAATATTATTTGACACATTACCTCACTGTTCACTGTTCACTGTTCACTGTTCAGGGTGCATAGTGTATGTGTTCGCACAACCCAATTCGGAAGAACAAGAATATTATCCAAATTTATAGGGCTAAAAATACACTTTACCCTTCTCATTTTTTCGGTTTTTATAGGGGTTGGAGCAGAGGATAACAGGTTATTGTGTAAAATTTAGTCATTTTCACAAGGACATTTGGAGCTTTACTTACTTTAGGGGAATAGAAAGAGACAAATCATGAGATAAGTGCAAAGTGGTGTCAGCGCATTTTATAGTTCCAACTTCCAAATAGTCACTCATGAAAATGTCAAAGGGGAATAGTGGACGCAACCCTATCAAATCTTGATTAGATCCAACCAACATGTCTTCTTTGAATCTTCCACAGTTCTCTACTTTAGCCATTTCATATTTCATTGCATAGCAAAATAGTTCAACAAGTTGGAGAGATTGTGGTTGCAGGGGATACTTTTTCAAAAAGAGTGATCTCTAATAAAGGATGAAAAATGCATGTTTTGAGTGTGTTTGTGTGTTATTTCGTGTGTGAGTTGCGGGAGTTCACATTGCTTTTGAAGTGAAAATATTTTCATTACGTGTTTCTTATGTGTAGGGATAAACTTGCGCAGAAAAGGATCAAATGGGAAAAAAAATAGTGAAAAAAGAGCTGAAGAGAAAAGTCTCGGACAACGAAGCGAGGTTCACTTCGCCAGACCGGGATCGGAGCAAAAGAAACCAGAAAAAATCCCGGACAGCGAAGCAAGGTTCACTTCGCTAGACCAGGACCGAAGCAGAAAAAAACTAGCTTCTCCAATCCAAAATAGGAGAAGGAAAATCTGCCCCATACAAACCCTAGTCACTATAAATACATCCTAAAACGTGATTTTAAGGGAGAGACACTACTTTGGAAGGAGAGAAGACTTGAGAGAGGCAAGAACACGCTTGGAGCAAGGAGAATGATTCAACTTCACGTTTTTTTCTTCTTTCTTCCTAATTTTTCATTGTTATGAATTATAATCTTGTATTTGTGCAAATAATTATGAGTAGCTAAATTCTCATCTAGCGTTTGATGGAACCTCTTGAAGGATTATTTTTTCACTGCGTTTAATATGAATTTTCCATTTACTTTTCTCTACTAGTTCAACTATATGATTATTGTGGTTGATTGAAGGGCCCTCAATTGACTGTATCTATTTAGTGTGTATGTAACGACCTGCCCGGTCGTTTTTGAGAATTTAAGTCTCGTTCGGAGGCATAACGTCCTGAGCAACTTCGTATTATGTGTATTGTCTTGCATGCGTGGTTGAATTCAGTTACCGGATGATTCAGAGTAAATTGGAACACTTACTCCCTAAAACGGAAGCTTAAGTCTTAGGATTTTGACCGTAGTTGGAACTGTGTGAAGATGACTCCGGAATAAAGTTTTATCGATTCCGTTAGCTCCGTTGGGTGATTTTGGACTTAGGGGTGTGTCCGGATTGTGCTTTGGAGGTCTGTAGCTCATTTAGGCTTGAAATGGCGAAAGTCAAATTTTTGGAGATTTTGACTGGTAGTGGACTTTTTGATATCGGGGTCAGAATCCGATTCTGGAAGTTGGAGTAGGTCCGTAATGTTGAATATGACTTGTGTGCAAACTTTTGGGTCAATCGGAAGTGGTTTGATAGGTTTCGACATCGGCTGTAGAAATTTTAAAGTTTCAAGTCCATTAAGTTTGAAACGGAGGGTGATTCGTATTTTTAGCATTGTTTGATGTGATTTGAGGGATCGACTAAGTTCGTATGGTATTTTAGGACTTGTTAGTATGTTTGGTTGAGGTCTCGGAGGCCTCGGGTAAGTTTCGGATGCTTAACAGATCAAAATTTGGACTTGTGTAATTGTTGAAGCTTTGAAGCTTCTAGTGTAATCGCACCTGCAGTGGGGTGGCCGCAGGTGCGGACACGCACGTACGAGAGGCCAAGCGAAGAAGTGGGATTGAGGAGATGGCCAGGGATCGCAAGTGCGAGGGAAGTTCTGTATCTGCGAGCCTGCAGATGCGCTTGAAGTTCCACAGATGCGGAGAGTGAGCTGGAGGGGCAGTCCGCAGAAGCGGACATTTGTTCGCAGGCGCGCACTCACAGGTGCAGCCATTTGATCGTAGAAGCGGACCCAGGTGTGTAAGTCAAGTCCGCATCTGCGATGGACTTTCCGCAGGTGCGACTATAGGTCCGCAGGTGTGAGATTGCTGGGCAGAAAAGAGGAAATTTCGAGGGATTGGTCTCATTTTCATTTAGGAACTTTGAGAGCTCGGATTGAGGCAAAATTTCTTCAGAGGAACCGTGTGGGTAACGATTCTTAACTCTTTTATGGTTATATCTCATTAATCTATAGTTGAATTCATCATTTAATTAAGGAATTTGGGAAGAAAGTTGGAAAGTTCTTCAAATAAATGTTTGAGTTTTGATTCGGATTTTGATATCGGATTTGAATAATTTTGGTACGAGTGAACTCATGATTGATTGGGTGTTCGTATTTTATGATTTTTACCCGATTCTGAGATGTGGGCCCGGGTTGACTTTTTGGGCCGAATTTTTGATTCTTTGTTAAAGGCGTAGATTTATTATTTAAATTAGTTTCTCGTAATTTTATTTATGATATGTAATTGTGTTTGGCTAGACTTGGGCCATTCAGAGTCGGATAATCGAGGAAAATGGCATTCTTACTGATTGATTGAGCTTGGTTCGAGGTAAGTATCTTACCTAGCTTCGTGTAGGGGAACTACCCCTTAGGATTTGGGTCTTCTATGCTAATTGTAGTCCGTGTATGCGAGGTGACGAGTACGCGCTCGGACTTATTTATGAAAAGTTGGCCTTTTAGGGTTCTTAGGTCCTTGTATTCACTGATTATGCAGTTGTTATGTTATGAATACGTCTCTTAATTACTAGTTTCACCTCTACCTGCTTTAATTAGAATTAATTTCTTCATAATCCGCCCTTGATGCTTATTTGAGTCATATGTGCTTTAACTGAAATTGTTATCTCTTCTATTGCCATGTTATCTTTCCCCTAACTGCTTATCTTTATTTGAAGTTATAATTATCCCTTTTGTAATTGTTCATCCTTAATTGAGGCTTTGATTATCTTTCTGCTGCTTATCCCTAATTGAATTTATTGTATCTCTTCCTTAATTGCCAACCTTAAAAGAAGTTAGATATCCTATATTTTAGTTGACTTGTATTTATTTGGAATTATTCGCCTTGTGTTAGCTCCCTCATTGTCGAACTGTACATTGTGGACCGTTGTTACACAATATTTCCTTTCTTATTGAGTTGTTCTTATTATGACTAGCATTCTCTATTGTAGCCACTCGTTGTGAATTAATTCCTCCGTTCTTTTGAGTTCTGGAATTTCTGAGTTAATTTATTTGTCGTACCCTTGTATTAGTGTTATTGTTGCTGTTGTACTTGTTATTCTTGCATGTTTACTTTGGGACTACGAGGCGGAACCTCGGGAGATCCCCCTGTCTTGCATATTTACTTTGGGACTATGAGGCGATACCTCTGGAGATTCTCCTGTCTTGCATATTTATTTTGGGACTACGAGGCGGTACCTAAGGAGATCCCCATGTCTTGCATATTTATTTTTGGGACTACGAGGTTGTACATCGGGAGATCCCCTGTTGAGTATTTACTTTTGGGACTACGAGACGGTATCTCGGGAGTGCCCTTTGTTGACATCTCTTTGTTATGGGGTTGCACGAGGTTTCTGTCGTGCTATTGTTACTATTGATATTTGCACATGCGGCGTGACAAGGCGGGATATATATATATATATATATATATATATATATATATATATATATATATATATATATATATATATATGTGTGTGTGTGTGTGTGTGTGTGTGTGTGTGTGTGTGTGTGTGTGTGTGTGTGTGTGTGTGGGAACATTATTATGCATGTGTGGCGAGACAAGGCGGGCATTTACTTTACTATTGCACACGTGGCGAGACAAGGTGGGCTATGTCAGGGATTGATTTGTGATGATTTGTGATGGCCTGGGGGCATTTTTGTTGTTGATATTTGTGTAGTGGTACGCTTATCTGTGTGAGCTTTATCTTGTGAAAGTTGTGAGAAAATATTCTGCGTGTTGTCTGTTCTTTTCCTTATGCTCACTAGCTCGTATGAACTATGTTAGGACACTTGCACAAGCATTCACGTAGTTAAGCACTCTTATCGGATAAGAGGTTTTCTTGATATTGTTGAGTATAGATGCACACCCTTGTTTACTTTCCTTCTATGTGAAAATGGCTCTATTTGGCACATGAGTCGTCAGTGCGGTTATGAAGTGTAATGAGGGCACAGGATGCCAAGTGCTAGGGTTCAGTTATTGAGACCCGTGAATTGTGATTAGCCCGAGGTTCGGTACCTCGTGGAGTTTGTTCACTAAAACCTTATGTGAAAGTGGTCGTTGTTGTTGAGTTATTATTTGTTCTTGTTGTATCTGTGATTTCGGATTTAGGTTGTGTTTACGTTCACCCTTATGTGTCATTATTATGGTATTCCACTGATACTTGTTGTTGTCCTTTCCTATTGCAATTACTGTATTGTTAGTCATATTGCGTAGTCTTTATGTAGATATTATATTCTGTTATTTCTATACTTATACTTTGTTCGGGTCATTTAGTCCAGTATGTGTCTTGACTGTTCCTCATCACTATTCCACTGAGGTTAGTTTTGATACTTGCTGGGTACCGTCGTGGTGTACTCATACTACACTTCTGCACATTTTTGTGCAGACCCAGGTATTTCGAAGTCAGTTGATCATTAGCTAGATGTGTGGATTGTTGGTGTGGAGACTAAAGGTAAACCTGTTGCTGCGTTCGCAGGCTTTAGAGTCACCTTCTGATTTATATTCATACTGTTACTGTATTTCAAACAGTTGTATTTAGAAGAATTGTAGCAAACTCTGTAGAACTTATGACTTGTACTACCGAGTTTTGGGAATTGTAAATTTTATAGAGGAATCCATTTCAAAAGTAGTTAGAAGTTATTATTTATTGTTATTATTCAGTAAATGTTAGGCTTACCTAGTCCTTAAGACTAGGTGCCATCACGGTACCCAACGGAGGGAAAATTGGGTCGTGACAGCTCTAAAGCTTGGAAAAGGGTACACATTTAGATAGTTGTTGACCAACATCACTCCTAACGTATATGAGGAATCAATACGAAGGGTATAAAGGTGGGATTAGGAATAGCTAAATCTTGGTGTGATCTTAGTGAGCAGTAAACTAGTGCCAGCTAGCGTAGTTCGGAAGAATACGTCTAGTAAATTGTTGTATCTGCTCGAAAGAAAGTTACGACACCTAAAGTACTCACAATCGGTAGAGAACATCCAGGTGAATTTATATGAGACGTGGCGGGGAGGATTCCGACGAGAGGGGAAATCGTAACCCTAGACCTTTCCAATCTTGTCTACAATATTTGCTTTGTTAGTATTAAAATTATAGCTTTTTAAATACTTTGTTTTTAGTTAGTAACAATCAACTCATTATTCAATATTTTTAAAGGTTGATTACTTGAATTCTTGCGAAATTAGTGGTTGTGATTAGTAGGTTAATTTTCTGTGGGATTCGACTCCAGACTTGTAAACCAGGTTATATTTGCAACGACCGCTAGACCTATTAGGAGGCATAGTTGGGCGTAATCAAATTTAGCTACCGTTGCCGGGGAACTAATGGTGTAGTTGAAGGTGTACATATTGCTAGGTTTCAAGTTTGAGCTTCTTTTTTTTTGTATTTGATTTTTATTTTGTTTTACTTATTGATTTGAGAGATATGGCATCATGGAATTATGAGAGTTTTGATGTTAGCAATGTTTCTCTTGATCCTCCTTATGCATATTATGGAGAAAATCACCCATTGCAAAATTGTCAAAATATTTCTGAGAGCGAGTTATGTGCACCAAATTCAATCTTATGTGTGGAAAGTGTGTGATATGTGTGGTGGTCAAGATGGTTATTTTTCTGGTTGTGCTTGTATGTCTTATCCTCCCCCAACCCCTTATTATGATGGTTCTACTTTTTCTTGTGAGGTTAACAGGACCAAAGAACCCAGGAAAGCTGACCTGAAGGAGATCAAAGATATGTTAAAGTGTTTCATGGAATAAAGTAATGAGAAACAACTGCAAATACAAAGGCTATGTGATACTATCCAAAGGCAAGATGCAACTATTCATAACCTAAAAGCACAAGTGAGTCAATTAGTTGAAGCATTTAATGCTCAAAAAACTAATATTGTGGATAGTATCCAAAAAGAGCATACATTAGATGCAGAAATTGAGGTGCTAATGGAGGAGGTCAGAGTAGAACACCAACAATTTATCAAACTAGAATTTAAGGATGCCGATGTTGTAGAAGAGATACTAGAGTCAACCAAAGACATTGAAGATACATATTTAGTTGACTCTAGTGTCATTGGTTTTAAGGATGTTAATAGTCCCAAAGTTCATGTAGTTGAGCGCATTGACCCACACTCCAAGCATTTTTTTCACATTGTGTTTGGATGCTGATATATAAATAGAGTCATCCAAGCCAATTGAGGAGTCAAGAAATGAGGAACAAAGTACCTACACTTTAGAATTCTTCTTGCCGAAAAATTAGGATTACACGCCCCATCTAAAGTCCAAGAAGTGCAAAATACTACATTGTTTTCTTGGGCCAACTAGATTCGTTCCACCACCCCAAGAGCATAATTGTAAGCTTAAAGCAAAACTTGGAGTTCAATTCATAAGCTCGAAGTGGAGGCAAAAAGTGATTCACGTCGTGCCGCGACGTTTTGTTAGGAGGCAACTTAACTTTGCTGCTTTATTTTATTTTCTTATTTTTTATTTTTTATTATTGTATTATTCTTTTAGTGTCATTTTTTTATTTCTCTAGAAGCATGGGAAGCAAGACTATTAGAATAAAGCAAAAGCAAGTGAGATGGTTAGAGCTAAGTGTGGGGTATCCGCATAAAGAACGAAGTATGGGAGAAGTTTGAGTACCCCATGAGCTGCTAATGCTTCGGCCTTTGGCCTACTAGGGAGTTTCTTTTACCCTCTTGTATTTATGGGTGTGCATTTGGAACAATTCACAATTTTAAGTGTGGGATGAAGAGACTGTTTGGGTGTTCCTATGCTATTTTAATTGTGTTATTTTATGTTTGTTAAAAAAAATCAAAAAAACATTTAGGAAGAAATAATCCTTCTTAGTTTTTCTTATGACCACGGTTCTTTTCCAAGGGATGACTTTTTTAACCGGATTTTTTTTGTAGGTAGAATTTTTCAAAAACTTTTGGACTTTACCCGACGATGGACTTCCTAGACAGTTTTCTTGAGAGTTTAAAGTCCAACAAAAAAAAGATTTTTATTTTTTTTCTTTTTGAACTGATAATGGAATTGGGAGAACTTGAGTATCTATGCATTTTAACATGTTTTATTTTGGGGCTTAGTTCTGGAGCATTTGAACTGAGTACTTTCTTCATGATGCTTATAGTTACATGTCATGAAAATATGTGGCTTTATTTTGACACTGAGGCTCATCTTTTGTCTCTTGTGATTAATTCTCATGTGCTTTAATTTTATGATGACTGTGCCAGTTGCTTTAACTTGAGAGTCGGGTCCGAGCCGTCCTAAGTGAGTCATGTGCATTGTGTGAGATGAGATTTTAGTGTACTCTGTGCCATCCTTGTGAGTCTAGAACTTACCCCGTGTGTGAGTCAAAGCGAAATGATTAAGTTTTGTAAGTTTGGGAAGTGATATAGGCTTTGTTTGATTGACCATTTAGTCTATTTGCCTATCAGTGCTAATATTATTCGTATTCACCCCTTTTGAGCCTGTAGACATTTTTTTTGGAAACCACATTACAAGCCGAATCCCCTTTGTTATTAATTAAATCTTGTTGAGCCTTTACCTCCGAAAGTACTTAAGTAGCTAGAAGAGTAAAGAAAGAGATTGGGTAACTTTTGAGTGGAACCATAGAAAGGCCGACAAGGTGCACTTGTGCATAAAAATAATAAGTACTAGTCAGAAATACCAAATTAAGGAGAGTGAAAAAAAAGAAAGAATAACACCTCTCATATCTTTGTCTGGGCTAGTGAGTATCTATATGTTGATGTGCGTAATGAAGAAGGGCCTAAATGTGTATGGTTTCATGGCAAGACATCGAATTGGTCATGACAAGAAGGTTCTTAAGAGTGAAATGTAGTGTATTAAAAGTGCTTAGAAGGGCTAGTCACGATTTTCTCAAATATATTTTACCCGTCCCTTAGAATATATCCTATCCAACGCAAATTTGAATTAATTGAGTTAGTGAATTTCGAATAAACAATGATTTTACGCCTAAGAGCAACTGGATTTTAAATTCCTGTCGCGCTGGGGACAAGAACGGTTTTACGCCTAGTGACACCACATATATCTAAGAGCAACTGGATGTGTCACAAAGGGGGTTCAGTAGGGGATAATGCTGAATTCTTACACTAAAAAGGGTAAGTATTGCATTTATACAACTTCACAAGGTACAAGTAAAATCTTTAACACCGCTGACTCCCAGCCACACCCTTCTTTTTCCTATACTTTTTTAGTAAAAGAATTATGAAGAATTAACTCAAACAATGCCCAGCTAATCTCTTAAATTAAAAATAGCCAGCAGATTTATAATATATATATGATTCATGTATAATTGTATACGGTCAAAATAGATTTCGGCCTTCCTGCGTTCGATCGAGTTGGAGTGTTAAAAAGTCGGAATGAGATTTTGGGAGTGAGCTCCGAAGTCGGTACTAACGAGCCTCGAGCCCGAAGGTCACTCGAGAAGTCGGCTCGATAACCCTATCGAGCCCGTGACCGAATCGATCCGCAAGGCACTGCTTCGAGGTCGGAAATGCATGATGCCCATCTCGAATGTCGAATTCGAGCCAAGACCGAAGGGCCCGACCCAGTAACGATAAAAGGTAGAGACAAAAAATCACTTCTCAGATTGAAAGATATCCCTTTGTATTTGCTTTACTTTATCTCGTTCATTCTTATTGCCCACTATTTGCATTCTCATAGTCAAGAATATACTTATCTCTATTTCTCTACACGATTTATATCGAATTGTATTGCATATCATTAGAACCATACACAAAATCTAACGTTATCCGATTTTTTCCGGTAAACAGTTTGGTGCCCACAGTGGGGCTAAGATTAACAGTGATCGTTTGGTACAAATCTAAAGTACACGCCAGCTTGCAACTTCAAATCAGCAATGGCTTTACCTATTGACCACGAAGTCGGCCTTCAAGATGAAACCAACAACTTGGCACCCGGGACCGGAAGGCCAATTAACGATGGCACCGAGGCTCGAATCGAAGTACCCGAAATTCGAGTCGAAATACCATTGGATGTCAATTCACAAATAGCTTTGGAGGTGAATCAGCGTTCCGAACTGGAAAGAAGCATTCAGGGCGGTACTCGATCCGTAGCCTGAGACACCCAAAACGCGGAGAAAATCGGGGTCAACTTACGTATGATCTACAAGATGCTACAAGCCCAACAAGTAGTGATAGCTCGGTTACAGAGCCAAACTCGCGCATAAAGCAGGCCAGATTCCAATCCACTTCGAGAAATCACCCCCAGAACAGAGCCCGCCATAGTGAAATCAAACGAGCAAGAATCGGGGACTACTCCCGGAATTACTAAATTGCTCGAGGAACTCACAAAACGAGTCGAAACCAACGACAAGAGAATGGAAACATACAATGCCAGGGTCGATCAAATCGCGGGGGCTCCACCAATGATAAAAGGGCTTGATTCGAAAAAATTCATACAAAAGCCTTTTTCCTCGAGTGCGGCACCGAAACCAATCCCCAAAAAATTCTGTATGCCCGAAATTCCCAAATATAACGGTACGACCGATCCTAACGAACATGTCACCTCTTACACATGTGCCATCAAAGGTAACGATTTGGAGGATGATGAGATCGAATCCGTGTTGTTGAAAAAGTTCGGGGAGACCCTCTCGAAGGGAGCGATGATCTGGTATCACAATTTACCACCAAATTCCATCGATTCTTTTGCCATGTTAGCAGATTCGTTTGTAAAGGCACATGCTGGTGCCATAAAGGTTGCAACAAGGAAATCAGACCTCTTCAAAGTAAAGCAAAGGGATAATGAAATGCTGAGGGAATTCGTATCCCGATTTCAAATAAAACGCATGGAATTACCACCGGTCACAGACGATTGGGTCGTACAAGCTTTCACCCAAGGGTTGAACGAGCTTAGTTCGACAGCATCACATCGGCTGAAAAAAAAATTGATCGAGTATCCAGCGATAACTTGGGCAGATGTACACAACCGATACCAATCGAAAACTAGGGTCGAGGATGATCAGTTGGGAGCTCCGTATGGACCCGTGCATCAGAACAGGACAGCTACTAAAAACCAAAAGGAGATCGACAGAGAACAAAGGTCGAACAAAGACCGATATCGACCGTACGTCGCAGATCGGGTGAACAACGGTTTGGCACACAATATAGTTCTGAACAATCGAAGGATTGATCGAGGGAAACATTCTCGGGCACTTATGAGTAAGAGCGGCTTCAATAAATATGTCAATCCTATAGAAGCACCTCGATTATCAGAATATAACTTCAACGTTGGTGCACCCGCTATCGTGTCGGCCATCGGACACATCAAAGACACTAAATGGCCTCGACTCATGCAGACCGATCCTGCCCAAAGAAATCCCAATCAAACGTGCGAATATCATGGTACCCATGGCCACAGAACGGAAGATTGCAGGCAACTAAGAGAGGAAATAGCCCGTTTATTTAACAAAGGGCACCTTCGGGAATTTCTGAGTGATAGGGGGAAGAACCATTTTAAAAACAGGGATTTCAGCAAGCAAAACGAGCAAGAAGAACCGCATCACGTCATTCACATGATCATCGACGGCATCGATACCCCTCAGGGACCAGTGATTAAATGCACTAAAACATCGATTGTGAGGGAAAAGTGATCTTGGACTCAAGATTACGCACCCATGGGGACTTTGTCCTTCGATGATGAAGATGCAGAAGGGTTCATCCAACCTCATAACGACGCATTGGTACTATCCGTACTCATGAATAAAACTAAAATTAAGCATGTGTTAATCGATCCAGGTAGCTCGGCCAACATTATCTGATTGAAGGTAGTAGAGCAGCTCGGCCTACAGGATCAGATCATACCCGCAACTCTGATTCTAAACGGGTTCAATATGGCATGTGAAACCACCAAAGGCGAGATAATCCTACCAATAAACATGGTCGGAACCATCTAGGAAATAAAGTTTCACGTGATCGAAGGCGATATGAGATACAACGCCCTTTTCAGAAGGCCATGGATCCACAACATGAGAGTTGTACCTTCGACCCTACATCAGGCGCAAAGGAAATGTTCGTCGTCGAGGAACCTCACCTTCGCTGATAAAAGGATTGGGCTCAGAAGGAGAACGGGACACCAAATAGCAATCACAGACATCGGCTTCGACCCAGCCAGATAACCAAAAGATCGAAGAGGATGATGATCGAAGGGTCCCTCGATCTTTCATGATTCCCGATGACTCCGATGCCACCAAATCAACAATCGAGGAACTAGACCAAGTCACATTAATAGAGAACTGGCTCGAGCGAAAGGTATACTTGGGAACGGGGTTGAGCCCCAAACTCAGGAAGAAACTCATTCAATTTCTTATCGATAATATCGATTGTTTTTCCTGGTCCCATTTAGATATAACAGGGATCCCGTCGGACATAATGACGCATCGGCTAGGTTTGGACCCCCAGGTTCAGACCGGTGAAGCAAAAGAGAAGACCCCAGTCCGAGGGAAAGCACGCATTCATAAAGTATGAGGTAACCAAGCTTCTCAAAGTAGGGTCCATTCGGGAGGTAAAATATCCCGAATGGTTAGCCAACGTAGTTGTAGTGCCTAAAAAAGGGAACAAACTTAGAATATGTGTGGACTATAAGGAATTGAACAAAGCATGCCCCAAAGATTCCTTTCCGCTGCCCAACATCGATCGCATGATCGATTCCACAGCCGGCCACGAGATCCTCACTTTTCTCGATGCCTATTTCGGGTATAATCAAATCCAGATGAACCCGAAGGACTAGAAAAAGACTTCATTTGTCACCAAATATGGAACGTATTGTTATAATGTGATGCCCTTCGGGCTAAAGAATGCAAGGGCTACTTACCAACTCCTAGTAAATAAAATGTTCTAAGAACAAATAGGAAAATTAATGAAAGTTTATATTGATGACATGCTAGTTAAATCCCTGCGCATAGAGGACCATTTGACCCATTTGCAGGAAACGTTCGAAATTTTGAGGAAATACAACATGAAGCTCAACCTCGAAAAATGCACTTTCGGGGTCGGTTCGGGCAAGTTCCTCGACTTCATGGAGTCACATCGGGGAATAGATATTAACCCCGATAAAATCAAGTCCATCGAAGACATCGTCGTTGTGGACAGCATGAAAGCCGTACAAAGGCTAACGGGGCGGATTGCAGCCTTAGGCCGATTTATTTCAAGATCGTCTGATCGAAGTCACATATTTTTCTCTCTACTCAAAAAGAAGAACGATTTTGCTTGGACCCCGGAGTGCCAACAAGAATTAGAGGAACTAAAGCGATATCTATCAAGCTCACCACTACTTCACACTCCAAAAACAGACGAAAAACTTTGTTTGTACTTGGCAGTATCGAAAGTCGTCGTAAGCGGTGTCTTGGTTCGAGAAGAGTAAAGTACGCAATTCCCCGTTTATTATATGAGTCGAATCTTAGAAGAAGCGGAAACTAGATATCCGCTCCTAGAAAAATTGGCACTTACACTGATAAGCGCCTCTAGAAAGTTAAGGCCGTACTTTCAATGCCATCCCATATGCGCATTAACCACTTACCCACTTCGTAATATTTTGCACAAGCCCGAGTTATCAGGCCGACTGTCCAAATGGGTCGTCAAACTCAGTGGGTACGATATCGAATATCAACCTCGTACGGCCATCAAGTCTCAAATTTTAGCAAACTTCGTGGCCGATTTCAAACCAACCCTCGTACCCGAAGTCAAAAAAGAACTCCTGTTGAAATCAGGTACATCATCGGGGGTATGGATCCTTTTTATGGATGGGGCTTCGAATGTGAAAGGGTCCGGGTTGGGCATAGTTTTGAAACCACCCACGGGTAACACTATTAGGCAATCTATTAAGCCATGATTGCATGTCTCGAGCTAGCTAGAAACTTGGGAGCAGAAGTCATTGAAGCCAATTGTGACTCTTTGCTGGTGGTGAGTCAAGCAAACAAAACCTTCGAAGTTCGAGAAGGTAGAATGCAAAGCTATTTAGATAAACTGCTTGTCACTCTGCACCATTTCAAACAATGGAGTTTACGGCATGTTCCACGAGAACAAAATAATGAGGCCGATGCATTTGCGAATTTGGGATCGTCGGTCGAGGTAGATGACTTGGGCTCGGGGAATGTTGTTCAACTTTCGAGATCGGTAATCGAAGAAGGTCACGCCGAGATAAATTCTACAAGCTTAACTTGGGATTGGAGAAACAAGTATATTGAATACTTAAAGAGCGGAAAACTCCCATCGGACCCTAAAGATTCTAGGACCCTGCGGACTAAAGCTGCTCGATTTACGTTGGATTCGGACGGAACAATGTACCGAAGAACATTTGATGGACCGTTGGAAGTATGCTTGGGTCCGAGAGATACCGATTACATCCTACGGGAAGTGCACGAGGGCACTTGCGGGAGTCACTCCGGGGCCGATATATTAGTTTTAAAAATAATCAGAGCAGGGTATTATTGGATCGATATGGGCAAAGATGCGAAGGAATTTGTTCGTCTATGTGACAAATGTCAAAGATTTGCACCAATGATTCATTAACCCGGAGAGCAACTCTACTCAGTCCTATCTCCATGGTCATTCATAAAATGGGGAATGGATATCGTCGGCCCTCTGCCATCGACCCCAGGTAAAGCCAAATACATTTTATTTATGACTGACTATTTTTCTAAATGGGTTGAAGTGCAGGCGTTCGAGAAAATAAGAGAAAAAGAAGTTATAGACTTTATTTAGGATCATATCATATGACGATTCGGGATACCCGCCGAAATAGTATGTGACAATGGAAAAATATTTGTTGGCAGCAAAGTAACAAGATTCCTCGAAGACCACAAAATAAGAAGGATACTATCGACGCCATACCACCCCAGTGGGAATGGACAGGCCGAATCAACGAACAAAACTGTCATTCAAAACCTAAAGAAGAGGTTGAACGACGCTAAAGGAAAATGGAGAGAAATCCTGCTCGAAGTCCTTTGGGCATATCGGACGACGTCAAAATCCAATACGGGGGCGACCCCATTCTCCTTAGTATATGGGTCCGAAGCATTGATACCAGTCGAAGTTGGTGAACCCAGTGCCAGATTTCGATTCGCGATGGAAGAATCAAATAACGAGGCTATGAATACCAGCCTCGAACTATTGGATGAAAGACGAGAAGCTGCTCTCGTCCAATTGGCCGCCCAAAAGCAGCGAATACAAAGATATTATAATCGAAGAACCAAGCTCCGCCATTTCAAGACCGGGGACTTAGTGTTAAGAAAAGTTACCATCAATACCCGAAATCCGAACGAAGGAAAACTAGGACCGAATTGGGAAGGACCATATCAGGTGCTCGAGAACATCGGAAAGGGATCGTACAGGCTCGGCATTATAAACGGCAAACAACTATCAAGCAGCTGGAATGTATCACATCTAAAACGGTACTACTGCTAAGGTACGACCTTTCCATATTCATTTACATTTCAAAACTGACCCCTGCAGAAGTCTGAACAAGGGCTAAGATGGATCTTTCGCTTGAAAGCACGCGTTGCACTCTTTTTTCCTTAGACCGGTTTTATCCCAAATGGGTTTTACGGTAAGGTTTTTAATGAGGCAACCATTGATCGTACTGCACTTACAACAATATTTGAGGCCTCTTTACAATCGACATCGAATACTAAGCGGGCATTAGGCCCTCAAATACATCGAGTTCAGATGCAAGAAAGTTATTTCATAACAACAGGGTTCCAATAGGAAAAATTATAAGAGCCAAATGGTCGAAACGAACCATGCTCATGTAGATTGGACCAAACCCAGGCGCGAAACATGAACACATGTGTAATAACGTGCGAACAAAGTTCTCTTCTTTATCGGCATCTTATATCCAAGGAAAATTCCTCTAATTGGAGATTTATTATGCAAACAGAATCAAGTTAAATTCGACCATTACGCCTACGGGCTACATTGCATCGAGTTCGAATCATTCACTCGACTACTAAAGCCTACGGGCTACTTCGACCATTACGCCTACGGGCTACATTGCATCGAGTTCGAATCATTCACTTGATTGCTAAGCCTATGGGCTACTTCGATCGTTATGCCTATGGGCTACATTGCATCGAGTTCGAATCATTCACTCGACTGATAAGTCTACGGGCTACTTTTTATTTCGAGTTCGAGCAAATCACTCACTCGATCATTAAGCCTATGGGCTACTTTGACTATTATGCCTACGTGCTACATTGCATCGAGTTCGAATCATTCACTCGACTGCTAAGCCTACGGGCTACTTCGATCGTTATGCCTACGGGCTACATTGCATCGAGTTCGAATCATTCACTCGACTGATAAGCCTACGGGCTACTTTTTATTTCGAGTTCAAGCAAGCATTCACCCGACTGTTAAGCCTACAGGCTACTTCGACCATTACGCCTACGGGCTACATTGCATCGAGTTCGAATCATTCACTCGACTGCTAAACCTACAGGCTACTTCGACCTTTATGCCTGCGGGCTACATTGCATCGAGTTTGAATCATTCACTCGACTGATAAGCCTACAGGCTACTTTTTATTTCGAGTTCGAGCAAGCATTCACTCGACTGCTAAGACTACGGGCTACTTCAACCATTACGCCTATGGACTACATTGCATCGAGTTCGAATCATTCACTCGACTGCTAAGCCTACGAGCTACTTCGACCGTTATGCCTACGGGCTACATTGCATCGAGTTCGAATCATTCACTTGACTGGTAAGCCTACGGGCTACTTTTTATTTCGAGCTCGAGCAAGCATTCACTCGACTGATAAGCCTACGGGCTACTTCGACCATTACGCCTACGGGCTACATTGCATCAAGTTCGAATCATTCACTCGACTGCTAAGCCTACGGGCTACTTCGACCGTTATGCCTATGGGCTACATTGCATCGAGTTCGAATCATTCACTCGACTGATAAGCCTACGGGCTACTTTTTATTTCGAGTTCGAGCAAGCACTCACTCGACCACTAAGCCTACGGGCTACTTCGACCGATATGCCTACGGGCTACATTGCATCGAGTTCAAATCATTCACTTGATGATTAAAGCCTACGGGCTACTTTCACTTCAAGTTCAAACAAAGTACTCACTCGACTATTATGCCTACGGATTATATTTCCTCAAGTTCGAATAATTAACTCAATTAGTAAGCCCAAGGGCTACGTCACTTCGAACAAATCAATAATAGAGACTACAAAGTCCAAATTTGATTGAATTGTTAAGATCCTCATGAAAACATTTGTAAGGCACATAAAGTCTTCACAAATCGGCCAAAGTTGTCTATATACAAAAATTTCTACATGATTGATTACAAAAAAAACTATTAACTAAGCTTCCTGATCATCCTCAGGGGCATTTGCTTCTCTGTCAGGCTCTCCCCCATACTCGTATCCGCTCTTGCTACCGTCATCATCATCGCCATCAGAAGCCAAGGCTTCAGCTTCAGCTTCGAGCTCTTTAGCCTTTTTTATTTCTTCAGTAAGGTCGAAACCCCGAACATGTATCTCCTCGAGGGTCTCCCTCCGAGACCTACATTTAGAAAGTTCAGAAATCCAATGTGCTCGGGTGTCGGCAGTATCCGCCGCCTCTCGTGCCTCCATCTGAGCAGCCTCGGCATTAGCCTGATACACGGCAATGGACTTATCTGCCAAGATTTTTGACGACTCAACCTCGGCCTTGGCCTCAGCAAGCTGGGTTTCAAGCTCTTCGATCCTCTTTGCTTGAGCCGAATCCTTTTGCTTAACGTTTTGAAGCTGAACATCGACCGATAATAAGTTGGTCAGAATGGTCTCTTTTTCCGCAGCTAGGCGATCGATAGTCTCCTTCCATCGATTACATTCAACTTTGATTTGATCACTTCTTCCTGAAGTGACCCGATCATTTCAACCTTTTGCTGCAGCTGAGACAACAAAGGGTTAACTTTCACAGTCGAGTCAAACCCATACTTTAACAGAACGAGGCTCACCTGCTTGTCAAGTTCGGACTCTTCTTCACGAGCCTTAGCCAAATCCTCTTGGAGGTCCTTTATAGCCTCGTCCATTTGGCTGCAAAGAAGCCGCAAGGCGTCTCTCTCCCTCGAGACCTTCTGAAGCTCGACTTAACACTGGCTAAGGTCGACCCGAAATCTACTAATGGCCTGCACAGTAGGGAAAGAACACGAGTCAAATTCGAAAAAGAACAAAGAAACCAAGTATAGTAAAATCATTACTCGAGTAATGAAACATTGGGCCTCTTCCAGTAGAAGAGAAGCGTAACCGATATCGGAAGCATCACCGACTCCGGTAAAGCAATCCCGAAAGGGATCCCCTACACTAGAGCCTCCGCCCATATCGGGGGTCTTCAATTCTCGAGTTTCCTTTAATGCCTCCTCAGAAAAGGTGGGAAGAAAAGGTGAATAACCCACTGTCATAGTCCCAAGTGAATCACTCGGGGCGTTCCGATCAAGACTCGGGATCCCGGAGTCAACCCCGACCGATACAGCTGCCATCGGCTTAGGAGCGTCAGTAACCTCGATAGCTCTGGCAGATCGGGACACCAAAGCCGAGGTGCCTCCTTCTTCCTCTTCTTCTTCTTCGTCTTCTTCTTCTTCTCTCAGTCGTTGGACCGAGTCAATCGAAAGGGCAATTGCTTTCCTCCTCACCCTTTGAGTTTTGGGCTTGGGGCCCTCTGATCGAGAGGCAGCTTTGCGCTTCTTGTCTTTCCCCAGTTTCGGGACCGGGGAGTTGGTTCCTTCTTCATTGCTCGAAGGCCTCAAAGCGGCGTCCTTGGTTACGCCTGCATAAAAGGAAATCAGTAACGAATGGAGCACAAAGAACGCTTCGAAGGAAACGAGAAGTAAAACTTTACCATGGTTCTTGGCTTCCCATCTGCCTTTAGCCAAATCACGCCAAGCGTGTTCGGCATAAGAGGAAGTCGAGGCTAACTTCCGAACCCAATCCTTGAGGTCGGGCACCGCTTGTGGCATCCAAGGGGCAGCTGTATATCGGGAAGAAACATAAAAAAAAATCAGGAAAGGATACAAAAGGCAACGTCTTATGAGAACAACTTATGGTCAAAATTCTATTCCTCGGGGAACGACATCTTCTCTTCCGGAATAAGGTCACAGTTCCTCACCCGAATGTAACATCCCATCCAACCCCGATCCATGTCTTCGTCGATGCTCAACATCAAAGCCTTCGATGCCCCACGATGAAGTCTGATTAATCCTCGAAAGATTTGAGGCCGATACAACCGTATGAGGTGATTCAGGGGAAAATCCAGCCACCCGGCTTTGGTGGAGAAGAAGCGAAGTAGGATTACTATACGACACAGAGAGGGATGGATCTGACCAAGGGTGACCTGATATCTCTTGTAAAAATCGATGATCACCGGGTCGACCGGACCCAATGCGAAGGGATAAGTGTAAACACTTAAAAAACACTCCACATGGGTGACGACACTCTCTTCGGGGGATGGAATTTGCAACACAACTACGGAACCCCAGTTACAGTCTTTTCTAACGGCCTCGAGATGACCATCCGTTATAGAGCACATATACATCGACACGTGCTCGCATCGACCCGGGACGGATGAAGGATTCTCAATCTTAAAATCGATCTTTAGAGTACACGGGCCGGGAATGTAGTCATAGGTGGATGGCTCCACCGGTGCCTTATCGCCGGACGACCGTGAAGAAAAAGCTTTCTCCTTCTGAGGCACAGTTTTTGAAGTCTTGGCCATTGATATGGGAGGAAGAAAGACAAAGGAAAGTGAAAAATTGACGACACCAAAACTCTGGTAGCAACAAGAAAGGAAGAAAAGATGAGAAAATTTGGGGAAGTGAACGTGTGAAAGAAGTAAATGATAGATGGAAGAGCTATTTATAGGCTCGCATCGTGACAGTTCAATATCACAGGTGGCCGACCGCCATCTGACAAGCATTAAAAACCTTGAAAGGCTAAATCGATGGGACAACTATCACATACGTCATAATCGATCCCTGTGAAAACGTCGGCTTATGACCCGATCGAACCACCAAAAATCACATCGATTCTCACCGCATCCTTCGTGAGAAACGAGGAGACTATCTGTATACGGTCGAAATAGATTTCGGCCTTCCTACGTTCGATCGAGTTCGAGTGTTAAAAAGTCGGAATGAGATTTTGGGAGTGAGCTCCGAAGTCGGTACTAACGAGCCTCGAGTCCGAAGGTCGCTCGAGGAGTCGGCTCGATAACCCTATCGATCTCGTGACCGAATCGATCCGCAAGGCACTGCTTCGAGGTCGAAAATGCGCAACGCCTATCTCGAAGGTCGAATTCGAGCCAAGACCGAAGGGCCCGACCCAGTAACGAGTTCGAGCCAGTATCGAGCTCACAGACAAGAGTCGTTGCGACCGCACCAAGAGAGAGAATCTTGGCGGGAATCAAGGAAGAGACAAGTCATCATGGGCTTTCCACTATATACTTTATTTTATTATTTTTTGTAATGACCTTCTTCTATAAAAAGGGGAATCCTTGTAAGCTAAAAGGCAGAGACAAAAAATCACTTCTCAGATTGAAAGATATCCTTTTGTGTTTGCTTTACTTTATCTCGTTCATTCTTATTGTCCACTATTTTCATTCTCATAGTCAAGAATATACGTATCTCTATTTCTCTACACGATTTATATCGAATTGCATCGCATATCCTTAGAACCATACACAAAATCTAATGTTATCCGATAAACAATAATATATGTATGACTGTATATAATTTATGTCTATCAGATAGAAAAGGTAAACATTAAATCTGACCAGCTATTTGAGTAACAATCCCAAAAATTATTTACTATAACTGTGTGAAGTTTGGATGAAAAGCAATAATCTCGCGAGATGCTTTTGTATCGGAGTGCTTATGAATTGATCGTAGAAACTAAGAGGGACTATATGTCAAATTGAAAAATGCATGGAGAAAAATGTATATAGCTTTTATATAATTAAAATTATTTTGTTCCACACAAGAGAAAATACATATCCATTAAAATCATAATACCCATAATTGGCAAAAAAGAAGAACATGATTTTACTAGGTCATGTACTCTTCTATCTCATGATGCAACAACGACAACAACCCAGTATAATTCCATTAATGATGTCTGGGGAGGATAGTGTGTACGCAGACCTTACCCCTACCCTGGGGTAGAGAGGTTGTTTCCGATAGACTCTCGGCTCCCTCCCTCCAAGAACTCCCCATCTTGCTCTTGGGGTGACTCGAACTCACAACCTCTTGGTTGGAAGTAGAGGGTGCTCACCACCAGAGCAACTCACTCTTGTCCAAAATGAAAAGAAAATTGAATGACAGTGGTTTATGGAAAGAAAAGTATTATTTTATCTGGTGATGTAATTTCATTCCACATGATATTTAAAAGTATGATGATCACATCATATTCCTTTAAAAGGGATAGGCAAACAGCATAATCACGAATCATATTAGAGAAGGTTAAGAGGTTTATACTTTACTAAATAAATGATATTCTGGAAAAAGGAAAAACGATGTTGAACCATTATTCTTCCCAATGAGGAAACGATCTATTGAAACACAGCCAAGTAGAAATTTTCTTTGATGTTAGTGGACTCTGTGCAAAATATTAGGGACGTTAAGAATGCGATTCCGCTTCTCTTGGTTCAAGTATATATGCAAAGTTTGAGTTGATAGGGTTTTTTTTTTTCCTTTCAATTAACTAAAAAACAAATCTCGTTTTTTTCTTATCGCTTAAATGATTCTTATCACTTTTGGCTAATTAATGTGGATCATGGAGAACCATAAACTTGATCTAAGAAAATATTATCTTAGTAGGAAATGCTTATCGTTAGCATATGATTGGATTCCTAATTCGCACTTAAAAGTAGATAAATTAATTTTTAATTCATAAACCTTAGGATTTAAGTATAGTGCAAAAGTGAAGAGTTCTACTTAAAAGTAGCGTAGAGTATGAAGTTGGAATATTCAGTTTGGTTTTAATTTTTGTTTTATTTTTAATTTTTTGGCTTTTCTGATTTTGAATATTTTTTTTTACAATGTTGTCGTGTTTTCCATTCGATTTTGTATTCCTTCTATCTTCGTTCTGGGCCTAACCTTGGTGTTTCAGTTTGCATGCTTTATTATTTCGACTTTTAGGGTAGAATTTATTTTTTGAGTTTTGTTACAATTTAGGAAAATTAGCCTCTGCTTTGTGTTCATGGCCTTTATTTTTTGTTTGATTTTTGTGTTTTCCTTCACTTGTCTTCACTTTTGTTAAAGCTTTGTTTGTTTTATCGTAGAAAATGCGTTCGAAAATGTCTGCTTCTAAAAGTCGTATGAAGGTTGCTGGAAGAGGTGTTAAGCTTGATTTTGCGAAAACATTGACGGACTTGCCTCAACCCCTGATTCTGAAGCGAATAGGCATGTCCAGGCCCCCGATGATGATGATTTTAAATCTCCTGCTCCTACAAAAAAGTCGCAACAAGAGAGCAGTCGAATGACTCGTTCGCAAACGAAGAATACTCCTACTCTAGTTAACATTCTTAGAATAAAGAGTAAGAAATGTGGGAGACATGAAAAATCCAAAGAAAAGCTGAAATTTGATTTGTTTGATAAAGATGATGTAGGTCCCAGTGTTAAACCGAAAAAGATAAAGATCGAGGACGTTAAGCATAAAAAGAGCAAGATCGAGGACGATGGTGAGAGTGGTCTTGATTGCATATCCAAAGAACAAAGGATTGCTACTCGCCACAAATCAAGGAGAGAAAAGCTAAGCTGAAGGTATTCCCTATGTTGCTATTAATTTTATACATCTTTATACAATTTCATACAAAGTTATATAGCTATTTATACATATTTATACAAGTACTGCTACACTGATTTATACATGTTTATACAATATTTTAGTATAGTTTTTGTTCTTGATTTCTTTCTTGTTATTTTTCCATATGCAATGTTGGAGACTTCTATATACAATTAGCTGATCATTTTCACAACATGATTAGTTCCCATACCGAGACTGATATTGTCAGCATTTTGAAGCAATGTTTGACTGACACGCAGCTTCAAATATTCTGTGCTAGTTGTTTTGGCTACTTCTTGGACCTGCCTCAATTTAAAATTCAAAATCAACTTGTTCATTATATACTATTGAGGGAAGTCGTCACGGGGCGGGAAAGGGAGTTGTGGGTTAAAATCAATAGTTGTTTGTTGCGGTTTGGTATTGGAGAGTTTGCTGTTATCACTGGTTTAAAGTGTGTCGATGTAACGACCTGGTCGGTCGTTTCGAGAGTTATAACCCCATTTTCCCCATTTCTACTTCTTTTTATGTTATTCAGCTATATTATATTATATCAGGTTAGCGGGTTCGAGTCCGGAAGGAACTCGGAGTGAAATGAGACACTTAGTCTCATAATTAAAAAATTGAGTTAGAAAAGTAGACCGGATATGGACCTATGTGTAAACGACCTCGGATTTAAATTTTGATGATTCCAATAGCTCCGTATGGTAATTTTGGGTTTAGGTGCGTGTTCGGAATATTTTTTTTGAAGTCCGTAGAGGAATTAGGCTTGAAATGCCTAAAGTTTTATTTTTGTTTTGAGAAGTTTGACCGGGGGTTGACTTTTTGATATCGAGGTCGGAATCTGATTCTGAAAATTGAAATACCTCTGTTATATCATTTGGGACTTGTGTGCAAAGTTTGAGGTCAATCAGACGTGATTTGATAGGTTCCGGAGTCGTTTGTAGAAATTAGAAATTTCAAAGTACATTAGGCTTGAATTGGGGTGTAATTCATGATTTTAGCGTTGTTTGAGGTAATTTGAGGATTCAACTAAGTTCGTATGATGTTTTAGGACTTGTTGATATATTTGGTTGAGGTCCTGAGGGTCTCGGGTGAGTTTCGGATGGTTAACGGATCAAAAATTGAAATAAAACAGTTGCTACAATTTCCTTCTGTTGGAAATTGCTTCTGCCCAGAAATCGAGCCCAGATGTGAGCCCAGATCGAGCTCAGGGTCGAGGGACACGATCGAAGCCCAGATCGAGCTCAGAGTAGAGGGCCACGATCGAAGCCATGATCGAGCCCAGAGTCGAGGGCCACGATTGAAGCCATGATCGAGCACAGAGTCGAGGGCCACGATCGAAGGCATAATCGAGAACCAGAATCGAGGGGCAGGATCGAGAACCGGGATCGAGGGGCAGGACCGAGGACCAGGATCGAGGACCTCGATCGAAGGCCAAGATCGAGGCAAAACCGAGGATGTCTGGGCAGAATTATAAAAACAGGGACTTCGTCCCATTTGCCATTTTTGATAAATTGGAGCTTGAAGAGAGGCGATTTTTCATATATATTTTCAAGGTAAACTTAAGGTAAGTCCCTTTTGATCATTTCTACTCCATAATATTGAATTATCATCGAATAATCTGACTAGATTACATAATTTTGAGGTGTAAATAGGAGATTGGAACTTAGAAATTTGGAAATAAGATTTGTAGATTTGAGGGTCGAGTTGGAGTCGGATTTTGGTAAAATTGGTATGGATAGACTCGTGGTTGAATGGGCTTTCGTATTTTGTAACTTTCGTCGGGTTCCGAGACGTGGGCCCCACAGGCAATTTTTGAGCTAATTTTGGGTTTTGGTCTAATTTTGTAGTTTTTCTTGTGGAATTCATTCCATTAGCGCATATTGATGGTATTGTACTTATTTTGAATAGATTTGGAGTATTTGGAGGCCGAGTCTAGAGGCAAGATTATTGTTGGATAGAGATTTGACCGGTTTGAGGTAAGTAACGATTGTAAATCTAGTCCTGAGGGTATGAAATCCCAGATTTCGTATCATTCTATTATTTTGAAGTGACGCATATGCTAGGTGACGGGTGTGTGGGAGTGCACTGTTGGGGATTTGTGACTTGGTCCGTCCCGTAGCAACTGTAAAGTTGCATACTTTGTTGAAACCATTGATACTTATATGATTTAGAAAGATTTTCTGTAAATTGGGCTGAATGCCATGTTTGGGCCTCGCGCCAATGCTGTTTGGACCCTCAGCGGCTGTTTCTTATCATCCTCTGACTGTTTTCGATTGAAAATATATACTCAGTCATATTTATACTTGTTTACCGCATAACTCAGTTTTATGACTCTATTTTGATGCATATAAAGGTTTTGGGCCGAATGCCCTGTTTTACTGAAATGCCCGAGTGGCCTAATTTGTAAGGATGAGTGTGGATTGGGGCTGCCCGCCTGCAGCATACTTTATAACTGAGTGAGGCCGAGGGCCTGATTTGTGAGGATGAGTGTGAATCAGCGCTGCCCGCCTGCAGCATACTTTATTATTATCGCACGTGAGTTGTCCGTGCAGATTATAGTGCTTGGGCTGAAGGAGCCCCTCTGGAGTCTGTACATACCCCCAGTGAGCGCAGGTACCTACTGAGTGTGAGTGTCGAGTGTCGAGTGCTGAGTGACTGGGAGGCAAGAGTGATTATAAGGTATGCCCGAGTGGCAAGAGTGATTGTGAGGTATGCCCGAGTGGCATGAGTGACTGTGAGATTTGCCCGAGGGGCTATATATGAGTGATGTTTTGCCCGAGGGGCTGTTAATGATTTCATCATTATGCTCATCTTTGCATTGAGCCTTTGTTTGAAAAAAAAACTGTTGGAAAAATATCTTTAAATGATTTTACTAGAACTGGATTTAAACGAGATGTTTGATTCAAATCCTGATTTTTAAGAGCATGTGGTATTTTACTGAGATTTCCTGATATGAACGTTATATGCTTTATTTCTCGTCACTACTGCTCAGTCTTTATTTATTGTTGTTACTTACTAAGTCGGCGTACTCACATTACTCCCTGCACCTTGTGTGCAGATCCAGGTGTAGCTGAATACGGTAGCGGTTATTGAGTGTTCTGGTTGCAGATTTTACTTGGAGATAGCAAGGTAGTTGTTTGGCGATTGCAGCCCCTGCTCTTCTCCCTCTTATCTTCCTCTAGTTGTATTTAGCTATTTTTCGGGCTGAGTTAGCCTTGATATTGTTAGACAGATTGTAGTATGTGCTCATGACTAGTGACACCCCGATGTCGGGCTTTTCCTTTCCGCACTTCTATTTTTCTTTAATTTGAACTCTTTAAATGGAGGTTTTATGTTAAATAACCTTGAAAATATCTTTGAAATGAAAATATCGATTTGTTTTGGAAATGAGTCGGTTTGCCTAGTTCCACGATAGGCACCATCACGACAGAGCTTAGTTTGGGTCGTGACAGATGTGTATCAGAGCCTAGGTTACATAGGTCTCACGAGTCATGAGCGGGTTTAGTAGAGTCTTGCGGATTGGTATGGAGACGTCTGTACTTATCTTCGAGAGGCTGCAAAACCTTTAGGAAACTTCACATTCTTGGATTCTTGTCGTGCAAATTTGTTGATTCTAGTAATTAAACATCTATTGTTTCATTCTCTCACAAATGGTGAGGACTCGTACTACCGGTCAGGAGGGCCAGCTACCAGTACCACCAGCCAGGGCCGCAAGAGGCCGAGGCCGCGGTAGAGGCTGTGGTAGGGGCAGAGGTGCAGCCCGTACAGCAGTTGGGGCAGTACCTACAGATCCACTGGTTGTCCCAGATCAGGACCAAGTTCCAGTTGTTGATGCACCAGCTCAGGCACCACATGTGCCTATTGTGATTCCAGGCCTTCAGGAGGCCCTAGCTCAGATTCTGACAGCGTGTACTGGCCTTGCTCAGGCGGTATCTATTTCGACGGCCGCAACTACTACTCAGGCTAGGGGAGGCACTCAGACTCCTGTCGCTCGCACACCCGAGCAGGTTATTCAGGGACTTCAGACACCAGAGGCACCACCAGCCCAGCCGGTTGCTGTTGCTCAAGATTATGTAGTTCCTGCTATGCTTGAGGATGATCAGCGTAGGTTGGAGAGGTTTGGGAGACATCAGCCACCAACTTTCAGTGGCACAGAGAGAGAGAGGATGCTCAGGACTTTTTGGACAGGTGTCAGAGGATACTCCGTACTGCTAGTATTTTGGAGACTTGTGGGGTCTCATTCACTTCCTTTCAGTTTTCTGGGGCTGCACTCAGATGGTGGGAGATTTACGAGAGGCGTAGGCCTGTTGGCGCAGCACCTCTTACTTGGCAGCAGTTCTCCGTGGTCTTTTTGGAGAAGTTCGTGCCTCGATCCCGCAGAGAGGAGCTACGTAGACAGTTTGAGCGGCTCTGCCAGGGTGATATGTCTGTGACGCAGTATGAGATGCGGTTCTCCGAGTTGGCCCGTCATGCTATCTGGTTGGTTCCCACGGACAGAGAGAGGATCATGAGGTTTATTGATGGCCTCACTTATCAGCTACAGTTGCTCATGACCAGGTAGCGGGTTTCGGGTGCTACCTTTGATGAGGTTTTCGACATTGCTCGGCAGATTGAGATGGTTCGCGGTCAGGAGAGGGTTGAGTGGGAGGCCAAGAGGCCTCGTGGTCAGGGTGGATTCAGCGGTGCTCCTTTTGGGGGTCAGTTCCAGCACGGTAGAGGTCATCATTTCAGACAGGCTCAGTCAGCTCGGCCATTTCATCGGGGTGCATCATCTGGCCATGGTTCTCACAGTTCTCATCAGGGCCACTCATCACTTAGTGCCCTTCCAGTTCAGAGTTCATCCCGTGCTCCACCTGTTCAGGGCTCTTCCATGCCAGGTTCTTCTACCAGTCATCCCGGTGCTAGGGGTTCCCTTCTGTTTCAGCCGCCAGCACCAGGGAGTTGTTTTGAGTGTGGGGAGCTTTGGCATATGTGGAGGCAGTTTCCTCGTCGTCATGGAGGTCTATCGCAACAGAGGAGTCAGCCTCTGACTACAGCACCAGCTACCTCACCATCCGCCCAGTCATCTTGAGGTGGAGGTCAGTCAGCTAGGGGTCGCCCTAGAGGGGAGGCAGATCGGGGCGTGGTCAGGCCCGTTTCTATGCTCTCCCTGCCAGACCAGATGCTATTGCTTCAGATGCTGTGATTACAGGTATTGTCTCAGTTTGCCACAGAGATGCCTCAGTATTATTTGACCCTGGTTCCACGTATTCATATATTTCCTCATATTTTGCCTATTTTCTGGATATGCCCCGTGAGTCCTTAGTTTCATCTGTACATGTGTATACTCCTGTGGGCGATACTATTATTGTGGACTGCGTATATCGGTCAGGTGTGGTGACTATTGGGGGTTTGGAGACCCGAGTAGATCTATTGTTGCTCAGTATGGTTGACTTTGATGTGATATTGGGTATGGATTGGTTATCTCCATGTCATGTTGTTCTAGATTGTCACGCTAAGACGGTGACATTGGCTATGCCGGGAATTTTGAGGGTTGAGTGGAGCGGTTCTGTAGATTATGTACCAAGTAGGGTGATTTCATATTTGAAGGCTCAGTGCATGGTTGAGAAGGGATGCCTATCTTATTTGGCTTTTGTGAGGGATGTTAGTGCAGAGACTCCTGTCATTGATTATGTTCCGGTGGTACGTGATTTTTTGGATGTGTTTCCTGCAGACCTACCGGGCATGCCGTCTGACAGGGATATTGACTTTGGTATTGATTTGGTGCCGGGCACTCAGCCCATTTCTATTCCACCGTATCGTATGGCACCGGCGGAGTCAAAGGAATTGAAAGAAAAGCTTCAGGAACTCCTTGATAAGGGGTTTATTCGGCCTAGTGTGTCACCTTGGGGTGCACCGGTTCA
Source organism: Nicotiana tabacum (assembly GCF_000715075.1). Lineage (NCBI taxonomy): Eukaryota > Viridiplantae > Streptophyta > Magnoliopsida > Solanales > Solanaceae > Nicotiana > Nicotiana tabacum. The sequence continues at coordinate 43,481,152 of NC_134101.1, forward strand.
ATTTGTGAAAAAGAAGGATGGTTCCATGAGAATGTGTATTGATTACAGGCAGTTGAACAAGGTCACAGTCAAGAACAAGTATCCATTGCCTCGTATTGATGATTTATTCGACCAGCTTCAGGGAGCGAGGGTGTTCTCCAAGATTGATTTGAGGTCCGGTTATCACCAGCAGAAGATTCAGGATTCAGATATTCTCAAGACAGCTTTCAGGACCCGATATGGCCATTATGAGTTCTTGGTGATGTCTTTTGGGCTGACCAATGCCCCAGCAGCATTCATGCATCTGATGAACAGTGCATTCCAGCCCTATATGGACTCATTCATCGTCGTATTCATTCACGACATCCCGGTGTGCTCTCGTAGCCAGAAAGAGCGCGCTCAACATTTGAGGGTTGTATTGTAGAGATTGAGGGAGAAGAAACTTTATGCAAAGTTCTCTAAATGTGAGTTTTGGCTCGGTTCAGTAGCATTCTTGGGGCAGGTGGTGTCCAGTGAGGGTATTCAGGTGGATCCGAAGAAGATAGAGGCGGTGCAGAGTTGGCCCAGACCGTCCTCAGCCACGGAAATTAGGAACTTTCTTGGTTTGGCGGGTTACTACCGTCGCTTTGTGGAGGGATTTTCATCTATTGCATTGCCCTTGACCAAATTGACCCAAAAGGGTGCTCCATTCAGGTGGTCGAATGAATGTGAGTAGAGCTTTCAGAAGCTCAAGACTGCTTTGACCACAACTCCAGTGTTAGTTCTGCCATCAGCTTCAGGTTCTTACACCGTGTATTGTGATGCCTTGAGGATAGGCATTGGTTGTGTTATGATACAGGAGGGTAGGGTGATTGCCTATGCCTCGCGCCAGTTGAAGACCCATGAGAAGAACTATCCTATCCATGATCTTGAGTTAGCAGCCATTGTTCGGGCCTTAAAGATTTGGCGTCATTATTTGTATGGGGTTCATTGTAAGATCTATACTGATCACCGGAGTCTGCAGTATCTATTAAAGCAGAAGGATCTTAATTTGCATCAGCGGAGATGGTTGGAGCTTCTTAAGGACTATGATATCACTATTTTGTACCATCCGGGGAAGGCCAATGTGGTGGCCGATGCGTTGAGTCGCCGGGCAGAGAGTTTGGGGAGTTTAGCATATCTTCCAGCAGCAGAGAGACCTTTGGCATTAGATGTTCAGACCTTAGCAAGCAAGCTTGTCAGATTGGATATTTCGGAGCCTAGTCGGGTATTGGCTTGTGTGGTCTCCAAGTCTTCTCTTTATGACCGTATCAGGGGGAGTCAGTATGATGACCCTCACTTGCTCGTTCTTTAGGACAGGGTTCGGAGAGGTGATGCTAGGGATATGACTATTGGTGATGATGGGGTGCTGAGAATGCAGGGCCGGATATGTGTGCCTAATGTAGATGGGCTTCGAGAGCTGATTCTTGAGGAGGCCCACAGCTCGCGGTATTCCATCCATCCGGGTGCCGCGAAGATGTACCAGGATTTGAGGCAGCACTATTGGTGGAGGCGGATGAAGAAGGATATAGTTGGGTTTGTAGCTCAGTGTCTAAACTGTCAGCATGTTAAATATGAGTATCAGAGACCGGGTGGCTTGCTTCAAAGGTTAGAGATCCCAAAGTGGAAGTAGGAGCGGATCACTATGGACTTTGTAGTTGGGCTCCCATGGACTTCGAGGAAGTTCGACACTATTTGGGTTATTGTGGATCGGCTGACCAAGTCTGCGCACTTCATTCCATTTGGTACTACTTACTCTTCAGAGCGGTTGGCTGGAATTTACATCCGAGAGATTGTTCACCTGCATGGTGTCCCAGTTTTCATCATTTCATATAGGGATACTCAATTCACATCGCAGTTTTGGAGGGTCGTGCAGCGAGAGTTGGGTACTCAGGTTGAGTTAAGCATAGCTTTTCACCCTCAGACGGACGGGCAATCCGAGCGCACTATTCAGATATTGGAGGACATGTTGCGTGCTTGTGTCATTGACTTTGGGGGTTCATGGGACCAGTTTCTGCAACTCGCGGAGTTTGCATATAACAACAGTTATCAGTCGAGTATTCAGATGGCTCCGTACGAGGCTTTGTATGGGAGGAGGTGTAGATCTCTGGTAGGATAGTTTGAGCTGGGTGAGGCTAGGCTCTTAGGTACAGACTTGGTCCAGGACATATTAGATAAGGTGAAATTGATTCAGGAGCAGCTTCGCACGGCGCAGTCTAGGCAGAAGAGCTACGCGGATAAGAAGGTCCGTGATGTGTCTTTTATGGTTGGGGAGAAGGTTTTGCTGAAGGTATCACCCATGTAGGGTGTTATGAGGTTTGGGAAGAGGGGCAAGTTGAAACCCCGGTTCATTGGGCCTTTTGAGGTGCTTCAGAGGATAGGAGAGATGGCTTATAAGCTTTCCTTTCCACCCAGCTTGTCGAGTATGCATCCAGTGTTTCATGTTTACATGCTCCGGAAGTATATTAGAGATCCGTCCCATGTTTTGGATTTCAGCACGGTTCTGTTGGAGGGTGATATGACTTATGATGTAGAGCCGGTGGCTATTTTGGATCTGCAGGTTCGAAGGTTGAGGTCGAAGGATATAGCTTCAGTGAAGGTGCAATGGAGAGGTCATCCTGTGGAGGAGGCCACCTGGGAGACCGAGCGGGAGATGCGGAGCAGATATCTACGCCTATTCGAGACTTCGGGTATATTTCTAGACCCGTTCGAGGACGACGAATATTTAAGAGGGGGAGGATGTAACGATCCGGTCGGTCGTTTCGAGAGTTATAACCCCGTTTTCCCCGTTTCTACTTCTTTTGTGTTATTCAGCTATATTATGTTATATCAGGTTAGTGGGTTCAAGTTCGGAAGGAACTCGGAGTGAAATGAGACACTTAGTCTCATAATTGAAAAATTGAGTTAGAAAAGTGGACCGGATATGGACCTATGTGTAAACGACCTCGAATTTGAATTTTGATGATTCTATTAGCTTTGTATGGTAATTTTGGGCATAGGTGCATGTCCGGAATATTATTTTGAAGTCCGTAGAGGAATTAGGCTTAAAATGCCGAAAGTTTTATGTTTTTTTGAGAAGTTTGACCGGGGGGTGACGTTTTGATATCGGGGTCGGAATCCGATTCTGAAAATTGAAATACCTCTGTTATGTCATTTGGGACTTGTGTGCAAAATTTGAGCTCAATCGGACGTGATTTGATAGGTTACGGAGTTGTTTGTAGAAATTAGAAATTTCAAAGTACATTAGGCTTGAATTGGGGTGTAATTCATGGTTTTAGCGTTGGTTGAGGTGATTTGAGGATTCGACTAAGTTCGCATGATGTTTTAGGACTTGTTGGTATATTTGGTTGAGGTCCCGAGGGACTCGGGTGAGTTTCGAATTGTTAACGGATCAAAAATTGAAATAGAACAGCTGCTGCAATTTCCTACTGTTGGAAATTGCTTCTGCCCAGAAATCGAGCCCAGATCGAGCTCAGGGTCGAGGGACACGATCAAAGCCCAGATCGAGCTCAGAGTAGAGGGCCACGATCGAAGCCATGATCGAGCCCAGAATCGAGGGCCACGATCGAAGCCATGATCGAGCCCAGAGTCGAGGGCCACGATCGAAGGCATAATCTAGAACCAGGATTGAGAGGCAGGATCGAGAACCAGGATTGAGGGGCAGGACCGAGGACCAGAATCGAGGACCTTGATCGAAGGCCAAGATCGAGGCAAAACCGAGGATGTCTGGGCAGAATTATAAAAACAGGGACTTCATCCCATTTTCCATTTTTGACAAATTGGAGCTTGAGGAGAGGCGATTTTTGATATATTTTCAAGGAAAACTTGAGGTAAGTCCCTTGTGATCATTTCTACTCCATAATATTGAATTATCATCGAATAATCCGACTAGATTACATGATTTTAAGGTGTAAATCGGAGATTGGGGTCGGATTTTAGTAAAATTGGTATGGGTAGACTCGTGGTTGAATGGGATTTTGGATTTTGTAACTTTTATCGGGTTCCGAGACATGGGCCCCACAGGCAATTTTTGAGCTAATTTCGGGTTTTGGTCTAATTTTGTAGTTTTTCTTGTGTAATTTATTCCATTAGCACGTATTGATGGTATTGTACTGATTTTGAATAGATTCGGAGCATTTGGAAGCCGAGTCTAGAGGTAAGTAACGATTGTAAATCTAGTCCTGAGGGTATGAAACCCCAGATTTCGTATCATTCTATTATTTTGAAGTGACGCACATGCTAGGTGACGGGCGTGCAGGCGTGCACTGTTGGGGATTTATGACTTGGTCCATCCCATAGCAACTGTAAAGTTTTATACTTTGTTGAAACCATTGATACTTATATGATTTAGAAAGATTTTCTGTAAATTGGGTTGAATGCCATATTTGGGGCCAATGCGGTTTGGACCCTTAGGGGCTGTTTCTTATCATCCTCTTACTGTTTTCGATTGAAAATCTATACTCAATCATATTTATATTTTTTTACCGCATAACTCAGTTTTATGACTCTATTTTGATGCATATATATATTTTGGGCCGAATGCCTTGTTTTACTGAAATGCCCGAGTGGCCTGATTTGTGAGGATGAGTGTGGATCGGGGTTGCCCGCCTGCAACATACTTTATAACTAAGTGAGGCCGAGGGCCTGATTTGTGAGGATGAGTGTGGATCGGCATTGCCCGCCTGCAACATACTTTATTATTATCGCACGTGAGTTGTCCGTGTAGATTATAGCGCTTGGGCTGAAGGAGCCCCTCTGGAGTCTGTATACACCCATAGTGAGCGCAGGTACCTACTGAGTGCGAGTGCCGAGTACTGAGTGACTGGGAGGCAAGAGTGATTGTGAGGTATGCCCGAGTGGCAAGAGTGATTGTGAGGTATGCCCGAGTGGCACGAGTGACTGTGAGGTTTGCCCGAGGGGCTGTATATGAGTGATGTTTTGCCCGAGGAGCTGTTTATGATTTCATCATTATGCTCACCTTTGCATTGAGCCTTTGTTTGAAAAATAAACTGTTGGAAAAATGTCTTTAAATGATTTTACTGGAACTGGGTTCAAACGAGATGTTTGATTCAAATCCTGATTTTTAAGAGCATGTGGTATTTTACTGAGATTTCCTGATATGAACGTTATATGCTTTATTTCTCGTCACTACTGCTCAGTCTTTATTTATTGTTGTTACTTACTGAGTCGGTGTACTCGCATTACTCCTTTCACCTTATGTGCAGATCCAGGTGTAGCTGGACACGGTAGCGGTTATTGAGTGTTCTGTTTGCAGATTTTTCTTGGAGATAGCAAGGTAGCTGTTTGGCGATTGCAGCCCCTGCTCTTCTCCCTCTTATCTTCCTCTAGTTTTATTTAGCTATTTTCCGGGCTGAGTTAGCCTTGATATTGTTAAACAGATTGTAGTATGTGCTCATGACTAGTGACACCCCGATGTCGGGCTTTTTTTTTTCGCACTTCTATTTTTCTTTGATTTGAACTCTTTAAATGGAGGTTTTATGTTAAATAACCTTGAAATTATCTTTAAAATGAAAATATCGATTTGTTTTGGAAATGAGTCGGCTTGCCTAGTTTCACAATAGGCGCCATCACGACAGAGGTTAGTTTGGATCGTGACAGTCGAAGAATACGCCACTGTCTATGACAAACCATATGTCAGTAGGTTGCTAAAAGAATATTTTCCAGGAGATGGAAAAAGGGCTATAACAAGGGGGCAGCTTCTTGATCACTTCAAGAAAAATGACTGGAAGTCGGACAAAGATACGTTCAAGATAGCCTTGATGGTGTTTGTCCATCATTTCATATTCTTAGATGCCAATAATCATGGTATCAACAAAGATGATTTTGATATCATTGAAAGTGGTCAATATCAGACGTATGCTTGGGGAAACAAGTCATTTGAAGATATTTTAAAGACAATGAGGGACAGACACTGTGAGTATTTGACAATGTATAGGCTCGGAGGTTTGCCACTTGCGTTACAAATATGGTTTTTTGAAGTGTTGCTCTATGGTTGACAAGCATCTAGCTGTTCGTGTTGGCACAAATGTGTCACGCATTCTTAATTGGAAAGTCACTGAAACTCCAACATATGCGGATTTGACTAGCGGGGTGATCATGTCTAGTATCGACCAGGTAAACATTTTGTACCATAAGACTTATTCATATATGATTTCAGTTTTTCTGTAAGTATGTATAATTATGAATTTGTTACAATTTCCTTTTTCTACTATTGTAATCCAGTTTTTCTTATTGTAGTTGAACTATAGGAACATCATCACGCTTTTTGAAATTAATGCCGATGATGTTGCATCAAGGGAGGCGTCTGCCTTTCACACTGATAATTCTGTCTCTGCATCTCCACCTTGTCCTCAGAATATGGAGCAACAGTCTAAACGACCTTATTCTCAGAATACGGAGCAACAGCCTAAACCGAGTTATGATCCTTCGGCGCGCATTGATCTGTTGAATGCTGAAGTTGAGAAGTTGAGGAGTGTTGTTGGAAAGGTACTGCAACTTTAGCTTTTCTGTAGTTTATCGGTACTTTTTGTATATACATAATTTTTTGGTTATAAACATGGTTGTTTATTTACTTTCTTTTTTTTTTATTTTTTATAGTTGACTGATACAGTTACGACACTCAGCAGTTATATACTTTCTTTCTTTGAAAAAGTGTTCAGTTTTCTGAATATGAAGGAAACCAAGCAAACGAGGGAGGAGGTTCCTGATTCTAAGGTAATGTTTTACTGATAAAACCAAATCACTCAACAGTTATGCCTTCTTTGAATCATCACTCAATAGTTATGCCTTCTCTTTTATTATTTTTTATTAGATTCGTCAGTGCGTGTCTGATGACAATATATCTGGTCTCGAAGAATATGATGGCTATCAATATGATGTTGTTCCTGATTTTGTCGAGCAAGTGAATCAAGATAACACGCTAGCTGACCAAACAGATTTAGGTGTCAAAGCAAACGAGGGAGTTACTGATGGTGTTGATCATGGTATTCATTCTGCATTTTATCTTTTTTGTCTGATTTTTTTGTTCTTCATTTTGAAAGTTTTTTATTATTGGTTTTCTCTGTCTAAGAGGCAACAGGTGATGTCAAGGGTGATACATTTTGGGATGATATTGGCGATGAAGATTTAGTTGTGCTACAGATGTCGCAAATTGTGCTTCACAGGCCACCCGTCATAGACTTAGAAAAGGATTACATTTCTCCTGAACAGTCGGTTCGACAGAAAATACCAGAAAAATATGCCAAATCTCTGTATTTGCTAGTTTTTGATTCGGGGGCATCAGGATCGGTGCACAAGCTCATTTTTTATATCAAGCATCCTTTCACGATCGAAATTGATGATTTTGATCCCTTGTCGCCTTTGGCCAAAGAGTTTTGCGCGTTTGTTGATAATGGGATGGATACGAGGCGAAGTTAGCTTAACTTTCTTTAAACTTTCATGTTCTGATTTTATACTTGTCAAGGAAGGTAGTTCTGATTACTTTTTGTTTTTTATGATTTGAAGTGCCAAAAATATTTATACCGATGAAGTAAATAAGCTTGCGGAAGCTTTTACTTTTGGCTCGTGTCATGTGACCACGAAGGATTGGTTCCACTCACTTGCGTATTGTGGTCGACCTTTGATTGACACGGTATTTAATAACTTTCTGTCCTAATATCTTTTTTTTTGTTGCGTATCTTTATTATTTGAGACCCCCATAGTGTATACATAACTTTGTATAATCAAATGCAAGATTTTTATATAATCACTGTATAAGATTGTATAACCTTGTATAAATATGTATAACTCTGTATAATAGTGTATAAAATTATATATTTAAAAAATCTGCATTATATATTGACTTTTTGTAGTACTTTGAATCATTTAGTAGTGATGGTTGTTTTTGTTTTATATTTCTTGTCTTAGCACTTGGATGTCATCTTTTACTATTTGAGGAAGAGGGAAAAATATGGGCCGAATGTTGCCATAAGGTTTACTACAACTGACTTTGCCTTTGGTAACAAGATCAATTCACTGTATAAAGATTTCAAAGTGAAGCAAGATCCTTTTGTGATTCCTGAAGGGCATGAAATATAAGAGTACATTAGAGGATTTTATTGTGATGCAAATGTAGCGTGGCACACTGTTGACCACGTGTTATTCCCTATTTATGTCAAGCGTGGAAGAGCTAAATTGGGCCACTGGGTTTTGGGGTTGTTTACGTTCATAGATAGGTGCATCCACATCTATGACTCTAACCGTGGATCTATTAATGATAGACTTGCTTTGGATGCTGCATTACCTTATGCAATTTTGATACCTTACTTCTTCAAAAGTTCTGATTTTTATGTCGAGAAGAAGCGCATTGATTGGAACAATGGTGCATATACCGATAAATCCTATTCTGATATTTTACAGATTAATCTGGTTAATAATGTGCCACAACAGATCAAATGGTAGGTTAATCTCAGTTGTTTTACTATTTTACTATTTGTGTACCTATTTACAGTAGCGTACAAAGAATATGATTTTTTTTTTAATTACAGTGATTGTGGCGCTTTTGTTGCTGGCTTTGCTGAGTATTTCATCCTGGTAAGGAAATCTGAAAAGATAATTTTGATATTGAGACACTTCGCACCAAGTGGGGATCTCTGTTGTTGGATTATGGAAGGAAACAATAACAGTCCGGTGCAATTAGTGGTGATGAAATCGCAGGGAGACTTTTCAGGAAGAGGAAGAGGGGACGGCCGAGAAAGTAGTTCTGTTTTTTTTTCATTTTAATGTAGATGACTTTATTTTTGTGTAGTTTGTGGTAGTCATTACACATTATGGATGTGAATGAATTACATTTTAATGAATATTTCAGTTGCTTTTTTCTTTAACAAAGTATGTATTTTCGTTATTGTTGCAGTTTTGTCAATGTTGCAGGGTTTATACATATGTATACAATTTTATACAAACTTATACTCTCATTTATACATCTGTATACATATAATGACACTGATTGTTTGCAGTTCTGTTTTGCATTTGTACAATCTATCAATATATTTAGCATCATTAAAAACAGTAACACACTATTATTGGATAATCAAAACATGTATAATGAAACATATTTAACATAATTGCAACATATAGTGTAAATTGTATTTTTTTATTGACATTTGTAACTCAATTGTTTGTGAAACTTAACTACTCAATATTTGTAACTCTATTGTTTGTGAAACTTAACTACTCAACATGACAACATATGTAATAGGAAGTGTTATGTTTTCAACTATTTATTTTGGTCGATTCCTACATGTTTTTCTATTGTGACCACTTTGTCCACACACAAAATATGAAAATCCCCTCTTATACTCTTTCTCTGAAGCCGGTTTGAGTCTTTCCTTTCTTGGCCTTCCTGCATTTCTTCTCCCTTTAGGTGGTAGGACCACATCTTCCAGCACCTCTGTTGAGATTACCCATAAACTCTCATCTGACATCGGATTCACTGGAAATTCATAAGTTCTAAAGAGGTTATCCTTCTTGTAGTAAAAAGAGCAATACTGGCTAGCTTTCAGCTGTAGGTTCTTCAAAACCGCCCAAACATGCAGACATGGAAGTTCATCCATTTGAAATCTGCCGCAACTGCATGTTCCCTCATCAAGGCACATTATATTTCGCCTTACCCCCTTCAAGCACAGTATATAACTGCTCCGTAGCAGGCCTCACCTGCAAAAGTTTTTTTTTTAAAAAATAGTTAAAGCATATTATACATTATTATACAGAGTTATACGTCCTTATACAAGCAGTAAAATAAAAGTCAGCAGTGCCATGCATCATTATATTTGAATCGGTTTACCGTCATTTGCTCCGATGCAATTAGATTTTCCCGAATGAGTTTGTCGTACTTTTTGCCAAGCTCTGTAAATGTCTCCATTGCACTTTTTCTGTTTTTGTTGTTCCACTGTTGTAGCAAATTTATCATGCACTCTAGCAATCGCATTATTAGTAGCTCTCTGGCATCTTTGTTTGCTACATTAATTGACTCTGCAATATTGGAAGTCATTACCATCGACCTTTTTACTTTGGAGTATGCCTTAGACCACCTTTCGTAGCCAATTTCGAACAAGTAAGGCTGCACCCTCGGATCAATTTTGCACATCTCTGTCATATGGTAGTCAAACTTCTCTATCGTGTAAGCTCTAGCCAAAGCGAAGAAGATATCCTTTAATTATTTGTGATGTTTCTTGAATGTGCGCTTGACATTCTGCCATAAGTGAAACATGCAAATACAATGTGGAACTTCTGGGTACACAGCTTTTGTGGCATTGAAGATGCTTTCATTTCTATCTGAAACTATACACATCCCTTCCCTAACACCAAAAGTAACCTTTATCTGGACAAAGAACCAATATCAAGATTTATTATTCTCTGAATCTACAATTGCATATGCAAGTGGAAGGATTTTTCCAGTTTATACAAAGTAGATATTAGGATTCAGACAATTATATAAATCTTATACACAGTTATACACGAATATACAACTTTATACATACTGCAAATCTTATAAAAACAGCAGCTCTGAAATCCTATACACGTTTATACATGAAACTACAACATTATACAAACTGCAGAAACAAGGTAGATGCAGTCAACTCACTAGCTCCATCCTGTGTGCAAGCAGTCAATATGGTACCCTTATATGCTGCTTTAAGGAAACTTCCGTCAACAACCATTATCGGCCTACAATGTACCCAACCCTTGATAGACGCATATAGCGAAACAAATGTATAAAGAAAGCATCCATCTTCTGATTTATGCAACTTTATAACCGTTCCTGGATTTATATGCTCCAATATATACAAATACCTCGGCAACTCCTTATATGAATCGCTCGGATTCTCTCTTATCATTGCCATGGATATCTCTTTAGCTCTCCATGCTTTCATGTAGCTCACTTCAACCCCGTGTTGCTTTTGTATGTCCTCTATTATATCATTTGGGGTGTAAACTTTTTTTGGATTAACATACTTGTCCTTGACTATACTAGCAATTATACCCGAAGTAGCTTGACTTTGTGTTAAGTATATTTCACCATAGCTGCATGTGTGATTATTATTGTAACTTCTCACCTTGAATATGTTTGCCTTGTAAACGGCAGAAGATTTTAAACTCCAAGCACAATTGTCATCCACACACATAAGGTGATACCTAGTATTAAAGATCATTCAACTTCTAAATACACTTGTATACAAAAACATAACTAGATATATACTAATTTTAATACATATATACAAATATATACTACTTTATACATATCTATACATATATATATATAACAGAATATACAACTATTGCCATACCTTGTTGCGCTTGATCTCTTCACCTTGAATTGGAACCTCTCGCGTACAACCAAGTTTTTCATCACACTGACAACTGTCTCTTTATCTTTATAAACTTGATCATCCTCAACCAATTCGTTTAACATATTATCTATTATACCATAATCAATATTTTCAATAAATTCGATATCAGGCATAATCTCAATGCTATCAATTGTAGATGCATCTTCAATATCATTTACATATTTGCCTTTATCTATACAACAGGAGCTTGTAGCAACCAAACAACTGGAACTTGTAGCAACCAAACAATTATCATAAATCTCTTTCACAGTCACATACAACAGGTACTTAGTGAAATCCAACTTTTTCTTCTTTATTTTAATATACACCCGAACACTAGTATCGTTGTAAATCACGATCAGTGGCAAACCATCCTTTGGGAGAAAGTTAATCTCTAATGTATTTAACTCAGAATCGACTCTAATCTGTTTCGAAATTGCTTCAACTAAATTGTTGTAGCTGAATGTCGACTCGATTATTACACAATCGCCGAACAAATTGATAAACTTGTTATCATCTCATTCACCACTGTGAATAACGTAAACTAGATAAAGCTCCATCGAACAAAAAGTTGAAATCAAAATTGCAGCAAAAATAAAAATCGCGCTGATTGCAGCAAAATAATTTCACTTTTCGTGTTTGATTTGTTGTTAATTCGAGATGAAGAAGAATTTCTAGGTTTTTTGGAGTTGCATTGAGTATAAGATCGTGTTTTTGTAGATTTGGGGAAGAAGAATGGAAAGAATGAGAGAAAATCCCGCTGAAAGATAGAAAATTCCACTTCTGAATCAAAAAAATGAAAATAACGCCCCTTTTTCGGATATAGGCCTGTTATTTTTGGGCTACTTAATTGTAAATTGAAATATGGGCTATAAAGTTGAAAAATAGGGAGCTCGATTGTTTTTATATGAAATTTTCTCTAAAAATTACACGTGTCATTATTCTATTGCTCCAAAATCACCCGCCCCATATCTTAGTAAAATTAGCCAACCCAACCCATTTAACCCGACCCAGTCGAGCCCCTCTAACTTAAATCCCCTTACCTAACCCCATTTTATTTCATCAATCAGCAAAACACACTGAGAACAAAAACATTTTAGGGTTCTTCCACAAAATAGGTTGGGTGCTCCAAATTCTCTCACTCTCGCCTTGTTTATTAAGATTGTCCGAAAAGGGTGTTTGTGTCACGACCCAAAATTCTCACCTTCAGGATCGTGATGGCACCTAACATTTCACGTGCTAGGCAAGCCAACGCTAAAATAATCTTAACTATTTTAAGCAAATTTAATTAAATAGAAGTCAATTACTGAAATAAAGTACGAAAGACCATAAATATCGAATTATCAAAATACATCCCCGAATCTGGTGTCACAAGTGCACGAACTACTAGAATAATACAAATAAAGGTCTGAATAAAATTTAAGTTATTTCAAAGATAATACACAGCTGAGATAAGATAGAAGGGGACTTCAGAACTACGAACGTTGTGCAGTTATACCTCAAGTCTCCTCTGAGTAGCTGAATCCGAGCACGTCTATGGTACGCTACTAGGACCAACACTAAATTTTGCACAAGAAGTGCAGAGTGTAGTATGAGTACAACCGACCTCATGTACTCCGTAAGTGTCGAGCCTAACCTCGACGAAGTAGTGACGAGGCTATGACAGGACATGTACGTAAACAACCTGTACAAGTATATACAAATACGAAGCAATAATAAAACAATAAATAACACTTTATAAATTTGGGAGGGAACATGCGAATGGGGTTGATATAATAATTTCAATAGGAGAATTATCACTTAGTAGCCAAATAATTCCTTAACAATAAAATGAGCAACCGATGATATGAAAATGGCACGCCATCACCCTTCGTGCTTTTACTCTCATTTGACACGGCATAACCTTCGTGCTTTTACACTCTCTGAAAGTGACACGACATCACCCTGCGTGCTTTTACACCCACAAATGACACGACAACACCCTTCATGCTTTTACACTCATTCTTACCATGACAATGATATTATAAATAATAAAAATGGCACGACATCACCCTTCGTACTTTTACACTCTTCCTTACCATAAAAATAATAATATAAATTCGGAAGAGTATTTAAATATGAGGATATACACTTATCAATCAATTCAATACCAGAATACCGATTTCACCTTCCAAAATATTCAAAAATAATTAAAATAATAATAATTTCACGAATAATGATCAAATAATCAATAATAAACTTAAGCAGGAATATCTTAATTAAATAGGCAATTATTCACAATAAACAAATTTCACCCGCATGCTTTGACTCAACCACAACGCATAAGTACTCGTCACCTCACATATACCTTGTACCCGCACATTAAATCACGTAGCAAATAGACAAATAAGTCCTACTCCCTCAAGTCAAGGTTAACCACGACACTTACCTTACTTTGCAACTAAATTGAAAAATCCAATAAACCTTTGCCTCGTGAATTCGTGTCTGAAATCCTCAAATCTAGTCATAAACAATTTAATATACTCAATACAAATCATAGGAATTAATTCCATATGAATTTACTAATTTTCCGGATTAAAATTTGAAATTCATCTCTAAAATCAACAGTGGGACCCGCGTCTCGAATCTCATAAAAACTTACAAAATCCGAACACATGTTCCGAGATAAGTCAAACCATACAAAAATTATCAATTTTCGATGTCTAATGGACCTTCAAATGTTAATTTTTTTTGTTTTTGGAAAGTTTTACAAAAATTTCAATTTCTTCCATCTAAATTCGAAATAAATGATGAATATAGACATGAATTTATGAAATATAATCACTTTTGGTTATAGAACACTTACCCAATTCAGAGTCATGAAAAACCTCTTTGGAATCGCCAAAATCCGAGACTCAAAACTCAAAAATGAGTAAAAATAGCTAAAACCTGATTTTATATATTCTGCCCAGCTTTTTCGCATCTGCGGACAAATTTCCGCTTCTGCGGACTCGCATTTGCGAGACAATGCTTGCATTTGCAGAATAGGGCTGCCCAATAGAGGACCGCATTTGCGGACCTTCACGTCGCAGAAGCGACTGCGCAGAAGCGCGAAGGAAGCCGCAGAAGCGAGACCTTCGCATTTGCGGTCTCTCACCCACAGAAGCGTCATCGCTCCTGCGCGAAATGCACCGCAGAATTGGTCAGGAGGTGACCAGTGCCCATGTCGCAGAAGCGACCTCGCACCTGCGTCCAAAATTGCACAGGTGCGTCACACCAGAACCAGACCTGCAATTTTTACAAAAATGGTTCGAAAGTCGTCCGAAACTCACCCGAGCCCCTCGGGACCTCGTTCAAATATTCCAACAAGTCCCATAACATAATGTGTAATTACTTGGGATTTCGAATCACGTCAAACAACATCAAAATTGCAATTCACACCTCGATTCAGACTTTTGATTTTTTAAACTTTTCGTTTTGCAAAACTCGTGCCAAAACATATTAAACGAATCCGGAATGACTTCAAAATTGGCACACAAGTCATAAATGACATAACAGAGCTATTTCAGTTTCCAGAATCAAAAAGTCAAATCCGTGGTCAAATTTGGAAATCTTTAGCCTTTGAATTCCTAGTTTCCGTTAAATGGCCATAACTTGAGCTAGGGACCTCCAAATTAAATTTCGGGCATACGCCCAAGTTCCAAATTACAATACAGACCTATCAGAACTGCCAAATCACTGATCTGGGTTTATTTGCTTAAAATATTGACCAAAGTCAACTCAGTTGAGTTTTTAAGGCTCTATTTCACATTTTAATCTATTTTTCACATAAAAACTTTCCAGAAAATTATACGGACTGCGCACACAAGTCGAGGAATGATAAATAGTACTTTTTGAGGTCTTAGAACACAGAATTAATTATTAAATTTAAAGATGACATTTTGGGTCATCACATTCTCCACCTCTAAAACAAACGTTTGTCCTCGAACGGAATTAGAAAAGTACCTGAGCTGGTGAAAAGGTGTGGATATTTACTCCGCATGTCCGGCTCGGACTCCCAGGTAGATGCTTCTATTGGCTGACCTCTCCATTGCATTCGAACTGATGGATAACTCTTAGACCTCAACTGTCGGACCTGCCGATAGCTACCGGTTCCTCTTCGTAAGTCAAATCCTTATCCAATTGGACTGAGCTAAAATCTAACACATGGGACGGATTACCATGATATTTCTGGAGCATAGACACATGGAACATCGGATGAATCGCTGATAAACTAGGTGGTAATGCAAGCCTGTAGGCTACTTCGCCCACCCTTTCAAGAATTTCGAAGGATCCTATATACCTAGGGCTCAACTTGCCCCTCTATCCAAACCTCATTACACCTTTCATAGGTGAAACGCGGAGCAATACTCTTTCTCCAACCATGAATGCAATATCACGAACCTTACGGTCGGCATAACTCTTTTGCCTAGACTGAGCTGTGCGAAGTCGATCCTGAAAATTTTTGACCTTACCAAGGCATCCTGCACCAAATCGGTACCCAACAACCGAGCCTCTCCCGGTTCAAACTAGCCAACTGGCGAACGACACCGTCTCCCGTATAATGCTTCATATGGATCCATATGAATGCTCGACTGATAGTTGTTATTATAGGCAAACTCCGCAAGTGACAAGAATTAATCCCAAGAACCACCAAAGTCTATAACACAAGCGCAAAGCATATCTTCCAATATTTGAATAGTGCATTCTGACTGTACGTCTGTCTGTGGATGAAATGCTGTACTCAACTCAACCCGCGTGCCTAACTCACGTTGTACAGCCCTCCAGAAGTGTGAAGTGAACTGTGTACCTTGATCAGAAATGATAGACACGGGCAAACCGTAAAGGCAAACAATCTCACGAATGTAAATTTCAGCTAACCGCTCTGAAGAATTGGTAACTGCCACGGGAATGAAATGTGTTGACTTGGTCAACCTGTCCACAATGACCCAAACTGCGTCGAATTTTCTCTGAGTCTGTGAGAGCCCAACAACAAAATTCATAGTGATACGCTCCCATTTCCACTCAGGAATTTCTAACTTCTGAAGCAAACCACCAGGTCTCTAATGCTCGTACTTAATTTGCTGACAATTCAGACACCGAGTTACATATGCAACTATATCCTTCTTAATTCTCCTCCACCAATAATGTTTCCGCAAATCTTGATACATTTTGGCGGCACCTGGATGAATAGAATACCTGGAACTGTGGGCCTCTTCCATAATTAATTCACGAAGCCCATCTACATTAGGCACACAAATACGACCATGCGTTCGTAGAACTCCATCTTCCCCCACAACAACCTATTTGGCATCACCGTGATGCATTGTATCCTTAAGGACAAGTAAATGAGTATCATCATATTGTCGCTCTCTGATGCACTCATATAAAGAAGACCGAGCGACAATGCAAGATAGCACCCGACTGGGTTCTGAAATATCTAACCTCACGAACTGATTAGCCAAGGTCTGGATAGATGCCGCTAACGGTCTCTCACCAACTGGGATACACACAAGACTGCCCATACTCACAACCTTTCTACTCAAAGCATCGGCCACCATATTGGCCTTAGCGGGGTGATACAAAATAGTGATATCATAGTCCTTCAACAGCTCCAACCATCTTCTCTGCCTCAAATTGAGATCCTTTTGTTTAAACATATATTGTAAGCTACGATGATCAATAAATACCTCACACGAGACACCATAGAGGTAATACCTCCAAATCTTCAGTGCATGAATAATGGCTGCCAATTCTAAATCATGAATAGGATAATTTTTCTCGTTAATTTTTAACTTTTGCGATGCATATGCAATCACCATGCCATCTTGCATCAATATTGCACCGAGCCCAACACGAGATGCATCACAATACACCGTATAAGATCTTGAACCTGTGGGTAATATCAACATTGGCGTCATAGTCAAAGCAGTCTTAAGCTTATGAAAGCTCTACTCATACTCGTCTGACCATCCGAATGGAACACCTTTCTGGGTGAGTCTGGTCAATGGGCTTGCTATAGATGAAAACCCCTCCACGAACCGACGATAATACCTGCCAAACCCAGGAAACTCCGTATCTCTGTAACTGAAGTAGGTCTAGGGCAATTCTGAACAGCCTCAATTTTCTTAGGACCTACTTTTATGCCTTCTGCCGATACAACATGCCCCAAAAAGGCAACTGAATCTAACTAAAATTCACATTTTGAAAATTTGGCATATAACTGATTTTTCGTCAAAGTTTGAAGCACACTCCGAAGATGTTGCTCATGTTCCTCTCTACTGCTGGAGTAAATCAAGATATCATCAATGAATACAAACACAAAAGAATCCAAATAGGGTTTGAATACCGGTTTATCAAATTCATAAATGCTGCTGGGGCGTTTGTCAACCCAAATGACGTCACTACGAATTCGTAATGCCCATACCGAGTGTGAAAAGTCATCTTAGGGACATCAGATTTCTCTCCCCTTTGATGTCTACTCAATCTAAACGTTGGGAACGACTGAAAGGCCCTAATCTTCAACTGATGGTAACCAGACCTCAAGTCGATCTTTGAAAACACCTTGGCACCCGTGAAGCTGATCGAATAAGTCATCAATTCTTGGCAGTGGATACTTGTTCTTGATAGTAGCCTTGTTCAACTACCGATAATCTATACACATTCGCATTGAACTATCTTTCTTCTTTACAAATAACACTGGTGCACCCCAGGGCGAGACACTAGGTCTAATAAATCCCTGATCAAGCAAGTCTTGTAACTGCTCCTTCAGTTCTTTCAGTTCCGGCGGGGCTATACGGTATGGTGGAATAGAAATGGGCTGAGTGCCTGGATCCAAATCAATACAGAAGTCTATATCTCTGTCGGGTGGCATCCCAGACAAATCTGCAGGAAATACTTCTGTAAATTCACGAACAACTGATACTGAGTCCATAGAAGGAACATCCGCACTAGAATCGCGAATATAAGCCAAATAGGCTAGACACCCTTTCTCAACCATACGTCGAGCCTTCATATAAGAAATAGACATGCTGGTAGAATGACCAGGAATTCCTTCCCACTCTAATCGAGGTAACCCCGGCATGGCTAGGGTCACCGTCTTGGCTTGACAATCCAATATAGCATGATAATGTGGCAGCCAATCCATACCCAAGATGACATCAAAATCTACCATATCAAGAAATAGAAGATCCACACTAGTCTTAAGACTCCCAATAGTAACCACACACGAACGATAGACATGATCTACCATGATAGAATCTCCCACCGGAGTGGACACACATAAAGGAGCACTCAGAGAATCACGAGGCATCACCAGATATGAAGCAAAGTAAGAGGACATATAGGAATAAGCAAAATAGGAGGACACATAGGAATAATACCTGTGATCACATCATCGGATGACTCGGCCTCAAGCCTAGCTGGAAAAGCATAAAATTGGGGCTGGGCCCCACCACTCTGAACTATGTCCCTGGGACGACCTCTAACTGGCTGGCCTCCATCTCTAATGGCCTGACCTCCACCTCTAGCTGCCTGACCCCTACCTCTAGCTACCTGACCCCTACCTCTAGCTGGCTGAGCAGGCGGTGAAGCCACCGGTGCTGGAATCATAGCACGAGAACCCTGTTGCTGTATGCTTCCCTGAGACCTGGGGCAGAATCTAGTAATGTGCCTTGGATCACCACAAGTATAACAGGACCTCGACTGCTGTGACTGCTGACCCTGAAATTGTCCATGTCGACCTGAGTAACCACCTTGAAAACTCTGGATCGGAGGTACACAGATAGGATTTGGTGGTGCACTGTAGGATGCCTGGAGCAGTGAATTAAACAGCATGGGAGGATGAACCCTACCAAAATTACCCCTACCTCCAGACGAGGCACAACTGAACCCACCGAACTGAAGAGGCCTCTTATCAGACCCCTTCCCTCTCTCCTGTGCAAGAACCATCTCGGTCCTTCTAGCAATATTAGCAGCCACCTGAAAAGAAATCTCACTTCCGGTCTCCTTGTCCATCTGAAGCCTGATATGGTGAGTAAGTACCTCAATAAACTTCCTCGCTCTCACTCCCTCAGTAGGAAGTAAAAAGAGAGCATGACGGGCTAAATCTACAAAACGGGTCTCGTACTAAGTGACAGTCATACTGCCCCTGCCCTGCTAGAGACGCTCAAACTGCCTACGGAAATCCTCTCTCAATGTGATAGGGAGGAATTTCTCTAGAAATATCCATGAGAACTGCTCCCAAGTCAGTGTAGGCAACCCAGCTGGTCTGGTCAACATAAAATCTCTCCACCACCTCTTGGCGGAACCCGTCATCTCAAATACATCAAAATTGACCCCATTGGTCTTAACTATGCCCATGTTCCGCAGCACCTCATGGCAGCGGTCAAGATAATCATGTGGGTCTTAAAAAGGTGTACCATTAAAGTGAACTGGAAAGAGCTTAGTAAACTTATCAAGTCTCAATAAGGCCTCAGAAGACATGACGGTCCTATCACCGGCCTGTGCCGCAACAATTGGCTGAACTACCCCAACTGGTGGGGCTGCTGGAGCCTGATACTAGGGAGCCATCTGCTCCGGAGCAGGGGTAGTGGGAGTTTGTGCTCCTCCCCCAGCCTGTGAGATGACTGGTGCCACTAGAAACGTACCATTTTGGGCCACGCCCTCCATAAGACTCACCAATCGGACTAGAGTGTCCTGAAGCACTAGAGTAGCTATGAATCCTTCCGGGACTAGAACTGGTCCAACTGGTACAGTCTAAATTGGAACCTCCTCCTGAAGATCCACCTGAGGTTCTACAACAGGTGCTGCTGCTCGAGCTCTAGACTGAGCTCTACCTCTGCCTCTGCCTCGGCCTCGACCTCTACCCCTAGTCATAGCTGCCAGCGGGGGCTCTGGTCCTTGTCCATCGATAGATGTATTATGTGCTCTCACCATCTGTGAGAGAATAAGAATAGAATGGTTCAATCATCGATGATAGAATAGGATCGCACGACAGATTAAGAAAGAAGTGATATTGTTCCTAAACTTCATAACCTCTGAGAGATAAGTACAGACGTCTCCGTACCGATCCTTCAGACTCTACTAAGCTTGCTCGTGACTTATGAGACCTAAGTAACCTTATGCTCTGATACCAACTGTCACGACCCAAAATTCCCACCTTCAGGATCGTGATGGCGCCTAACATTTCACTTGCTAGGCAAGCCAACATTAAAATAATCTTAACTATTTTAAAGCAAATTTAATTAAATAGAAGTCAATTACTGAAATAAAATGCAGAATACCATAAATATCGAATTATCAAAATACATCCCCGAATATGGTGTCACAAGTGCACGAGCTACTAGAATAATACAAATAAAGGTCTGAATAAAATTCAAGTTGTTTGAAAGATAATACACATCTGAGATAAGATAGAAGGGGACTTCAGAACTGCGAACGTTGTGTAGTTATACCTCAAGTCTCCTCTGAGTAGCTGAATCCGAGCACGTCTTTGGTACGCTACTAGAACCCACTCCAAAATATGCACAACAAGTGCAGAGTGTAGTATGAGCACAACCGACCCCATGTACTCTGTAAGTGTCGAGGCTAACCTCGACGAAGTAGTGACGAGGCTATGACAGGACACGTACGTAAAAACCTGTACAAGTATATACAAATACGAAGAAATAATAAAACAATAAATAACACTTTATAAATTTGGGAGGGAACATGCGAAGGGGGTTGATATAATATTTTCAGCAGGAGAATTATCACTTAGCAGCCAAATAATTCCTCAACAATAAAATGAGCAACTGATGATATGAAAATGGCATGGCACCACCCTTCGTGCTTTTACTCTCATTCCTCTTATAAAGAGATAATTAAATAATAATAACTGGCACGGCATCACCCTTTGTGCTTTAGCTCTCTTTTGTGGCACGACAACACCGTTCGTGCTTTTACACTCATTCTTACCATGACAATGATATTATAAATAATAAAAATGGCACGGCATCACCCTTCGTGCTTTTACACTCTTCCTTACCATGAAAATAATAATATAAATTCGGAAGAGTATTTAAATGCGGGGATATACACTTATAAATCAATTCAATACCAGAATACCGATTTCTCCTTCTAAAATATTCAACAATAATTAAATAAATAATAATTTCACGAATAATGATCAAATAATCCATAATAAACTTAAGTAGGAATATCTTAATTAAATAGGCAATTATTCACAATAAACAAATTCCACCCGCATGCTTTGACTCAACCACAACGCATAAGTACTCGTCACCTCACATATATATTATACCCGCACATTAAATCACGCAGCAAATAGACAAATAAGTCCTACTACCTCAAGTCAAGATTAACCACGACACTTACCGAACGTGCCAGGTCCCTCGTGAACGCGATGAAGAACTGACGCACAGACCTTAAATATTTCAAAACACGGGATTTCACCCATTTTTCACCATCTTTCAATTTAAGCTCGGCCTAGAGGCGATTTTGAAGAGAAAATTCATCACCAATTCATAGGTTAGTATATTTTAACTCATTTTCTTCCATTTCTAACATCACTCATTAATTTCTAGCCTTAATATTTGTTCTTCCATGGTAGAAAACTAGGGATTTAGGAAGAATTGAGAGTTTTTGCAAATTCGGGATTTAGACCTCAATTTGGGGTCGGATTTCGAAACTAATTACATAATCGGGCTCAGGGATGAATGGGTAAATGGGTTTTGGTCTGAATCTCGGGTTTGACCAAGCGAGCCCGGGGTTGACTATTTTTGACTTTTTGGGAAAAGTGTGCAAATCCTAACTTTATGTATTGAAATTGATTTCCTTAGCATTATTTGACGTTATCGAGTCGATTTTGGTTAGATACGATTGGTTTGGTGGTGGATTCTAGAGAAAAGGCCCCAGTAGAGCTCTGAGCTTATTGTGGAGTGAGGTAAGTGTCGTGGTTAACGTTGACTTGAGAGATTAGGACTTGTTTGCATATTTGCTACGTGTTTAAATATTTGGGTACAACATATAAGTGAGGTGATGAGTACTTATGCGTTGTTGTTGGGTTATAACATGCGGATGGGACTTGTTTCCTTGTAATTTATTTCCTTCTTTACTTATGATATCCATGCTTAGATTAGTGTATTTCTTATTTGATCGTTCTTTCCACATTTATGAATTTTATTGTGACGATTGAGTATATTTGGAAGTTGAGGTTTAGCATCTTGGAACTGTTATTGACGTAAGGTTTATTCTGGCATTATCTATCTCCCAATATTTTATATTCATTATTACATGAAGAGGTTGAGATTAAAAGCACAAAGGGTGACGTTGTGCCATTATTTTCGTTTCATGGTGAGGTTGAGAGTAAAAGCACAAAGGGTGATGCCATTTTGTATTCATCGTTTCATGCAAAGGTTGAGAGTAAAAGCACGAAGGGTGATGTCGTGCCATTATTTTTGTTTCATGGTGAGGTTGATAGTAAAAGCACGATGAGTGATGTCGTACCATCTTTATTCATTATGTTTTTCTTTGATAAAATATAGGACTAGTATTTTATATTTTTCTAGCATTCTTTTTGTCATGTAAGTAGTTATTCTGTATTTTTCTATCATTCTTTAAAAGTGGTTCAGATTATATTTTTGTTTAGTCTTTAGTGGATTTGTTGTATTTATGACTATTTTTATATTGTAAATATTTTATTGTAATATTCTGTTTGTAACGGTTTTATTTTTAATATTTCCGTTATGTCTTGTTGTATATTTATCAGAAGGTCTATATCCTTTGTTATTAAGTAAGTATTGATTGTTAATTTTAGTTGTTGTTCTAAAGCTTCTATTTTTTCCGTAATTTCTATCCAGTATGGTAAATATTCTTGATTTATCATGCTTAATCATAATATTCTCTTATTATAGATTCTAATTTTGATATTTCTATTTTACAATTTGTTATATATTCTACATATTCTATTTCTCCTGTTTCTATATATTCGTTTATATTAATTTTTTGGAGTTGGAAGAATGTTATTAATTTGTTTATATTTAGTTTTTCTAGTTTATCCTTATTATGTAGTTCTTTTAATTGTTTTATATTATCTCTTATATGTTCTAAAAAGATTAGATCTTTAGATTCTTGATATAATTGCATATTTTGATGTAATCTATGTTCTTGTAATTCTATTATTTTTCGGGTTTCTGTTAGGTTCATCTAGTCTGAATATATATCCTCTGTAAGTATATCAAATTCAGATAGGCTTATTGTATTCTCTTCTTCTAAGTCAGATAATTCTGCTAAATCATACCATTGTTGGGTCATTAGTTCTAGTATTTCGTTCATAAGTAATTTGTCAAATATTATATTTTTGATATCATTATTTAGTGATCTAAGTATGTGTAAAATGGTTATTTTATATTCATCAGTGTTATCTAAGATGTAAGGATGATCCATTTTTGTTTGATGTTTTGGCTAAAAATATTCCTTTAATCTCTTCGTTTATCATGTTTATCGTCATCCTATAACAAGTTATTAAGAACAATTCTTTTAGTCACTACCATGATTTTTTGCTTCAATCGTTTTACCCTAACAGCGCCTCAACTCTGGTTACTTCCCTACCACGGCCTTCTGCCTTACTGGTTTCACCCTTAGGATGGCATAGTCTGGGCTTAAACTACTCTCAGCATAATTATTCATGGCAAACTTACTAAAATTATTCTAAATAACAGTTATAACATGATAACAATTATGATAATCTAGAGATTTCAGGAATATATGTATTTAGCTATACATATTTAAAAAAAACTTACTTGATACTGTATATCGGGGATTTCTTCTTTCATAGGTTTGGATTGCTCCATAGATTAAAGATGTTAATTTATTTCACTGAATAGATTTTTACAAGAGAGGTTACAAGAGAGTTTTTTCAGAAGGATGTGAAAGGGGTAAGGTAAGGTGTGTCCCTCTAAGCCTTAAGGGCTGTCTATTTATAACGGAAACTAATCCAAACATCGTCCTCCTAACTTTACACTTGGACGGTCTAAAATTAAAGTAAAAGACGCGTTCCCAACAGTTTTTCCACTGACAGTGGTAGTGATAAAGTGGGACTCACAACAACAACTTAAAAACTAAAAGACGGAAAATAATTTACATAAAGTCAAAAGTTGCTTTAATAATTACATAGTTTTTTTCTTTATGTCATTTTCTGCTTCTTCTTGGGTCCTGCCGATCCTGCTAGCTGTCCTTTTGTTTTTGTCTTGTAGCTTTTGTTGTAAGATTCCTTTGTCTCTTTCTTGATATTTTGTTGCGTATCTTTTTAGTTTTCTTCTTCTTCAAATTTGATTTCTGGAACTATGTTTTTCTCTCCTTGACATTTCGAACATATGTGCTCTGAGTAGATTGGACTAATTTGTTTGCAGTATCTTGTCATTAAGTTTTGAGAAATAAATTCTCCTCTAATAGCTCTTGTAATGGGTGCTTCTTCTGGTTGGATTAATGTTTTAATCCATCTCCGTATCTCTTCCATGTCGTTTTCCCTTAGGTTTTTTGAATGGGTGTAGATCATCGTGTGTTCTCGGGATTGGTATCCCCAAATAGGTTTTTCTTCTACATAATTGTTGACTAGTTCACTTAGAATGGTTGATAGTCCTATAATTCTTTTGTTTGAGTAGAATGCTGGTATATCAGGTTTGGGTATTTCTGGTTGTATTTGTACATTTTCTGGGATAATCATTTCTCTAGTTAGTCCTAATTTAATAACTTGGATTATTGGTTTTATCTCGTTATAGAGTATCTCTGCTGGTGCTACATAAAATTTTATATAAAATAGGTCTCCTTTGGTGATTCTCTTGTAGGTAGTAAATGCACTATATAGCTCTGGTATTGTAGCTATTTCTTGTCCGGTTTGTGTGTACACTGTACTTAATAGTCCGTAATTGTAACATGTTTTAACTAAATTTGCATTCGTCCCTGGTTGGGCAATCAGTCGGTTGTATCCTTGTAATGGTTGTGTTATATAGTCTGTTTTTGGGTTTTGGATTGTTTTTGATCTCGGATTTAGGTTTAAAAAGGTTTGAATCTTGTGGATATTTTGTATATAGCTGTTGGTAATATAATCGTAGGTTTGTTTTTCCTGGTTTAAGCTTTCTCTATAGCTAGTTGTTTGTGGTGATGGTGTCAAAGGATTTTGGGATTTTGGGGTATATGGCTTGTTGAACATGGCGTTCATATTTGTATTTGTATGTTTTCCTTTTCTTATTGCTGATGTTGATGTACCTGCAGCTGTATGTAAAATAGTGTTAGTTTGTAGGTTTTGGGTTTTTAGGTGTTTCCCAACGTCACCTCCTAGGTCCGCATGTTTTGAGCCATGCTGCTGGCTTAGTTCCGCATGTTTTGAGCCATGCTGCTGGCTTAGGTTTTTTGCTTCTATAATCTGCAACCTCTTTTCTACTTCCGTCATTTGTAGTGATAGTGTAGTAAGTATTGAAAATAGGTCTTGTGTAGTTTCTTCTTCATTTGTTTGTGTAATTTTGTCTTGATAAGTAATCTGCAATCACATTCTTGTCAGTAGGAATTATTTCTATTGTAAATGTGAAATTTAGTATATTTAATACGAGTCTTCGTATTTCTTTCGTTGTAACTGAGTCTTGTACCTTTTTGGTTATCCACCATTTAACTTGTGTGTTATCTGTTCTAACAATAAATTTGTTATATACTATATATGGTTCAAACGATAATAAACACTTATATAAAGCTAATAATTCTTTTCTATTTATTTCCCATTTTAACTGTGGTTCCGTAAATGATCCTGAATAATATCTACAGTGATGTTCTATTTTTTCATCCTTATATTTGTATTTAAGTACTCCTCCATAACTATGGTTACTTGAGTCTGTCTCTACTATATATATAAATTCTCTATTTTCATCTGGAAAATATAGTTTTGGTAATTTTTTACACATATCTTTTATTTTTTGTATATATGTTTTGTCTTTTTCATCAAAGTGATATTCTATATCTTTCTTTAATTTTTTCTGTAAAGGTTTTAAATTTTCTGCCAATTTAGGTATATATTCTCTAACTTGGTTAACTAATCCTAAGAATGATTGTAATTTCTTTTTTGTATCTAGGGTTTCATTTAAATTTATTATTTTTTGTACTATATGTGTTTGCATTTTAATTCCATTTTTATCTATTTGAATTCCTAAGAATTCCACCTGATTTTTAAGTATTTCTGCCTTATTTTTACTAAGGCTAATTCCTGAGGATTCTATTATATGTATGAATTTTTCTAATAATTTTATATGTTGATCTTGTGTCCTTGAGTATAGTAGTATATCGTCTATGTAGATTATACAGTTTTCTAATTGATTAAAATAGCTATCCATAAAATGTTGGTATCTTCCTGGTGCATTTTTGTATCCAAATGGTAAAACGTTCCATTCATAAAATCCTTGTGGTACTGTAAAAGCTGTTAATTTTTTAGATTCTTCTTCTAATTTTAGGTGATAAAATCCTGATTTACAATCGAATTTACTGAAGTAATTATATCCTTGTACTTGCCTTATTTTTAATATTTTATTTGGTATCGGGTAATTATATGTTTTTGTTTTTGCATTTAAATTCCTATAATCTATTACCATTCTACTTTTACCTCTTTTTTGCTCATTATGTTTATTTACTATAAATGCTGGGCTATTATGTTTACTATTACTTTCCTGTATATAATTATTTTTTAATAGTTCTTTTATATGCATTTTGAATTCTTCTAGATCATTAAAATTATATTTTAATGGTTTCTGTGTTATTATACTATTTTCATCTATTAATTCTATTTTTACTTTCGTTTTATGTTTATCCCATCCTTGAAGGGGATTTTCATTATATAATGATTCTAATTTGTCTTGAATTATTTTTATCTTATTTATAGCAAATATTATTAATTCTATTTGTTGCTCATTTATTTTTTCATTTTCTAATTTTTGGGTTACCTTTTCACTTCCTTTAATCCACGGTGTTGTTTTTCTTATTTTATTTCTTACTCTTTTTGCTCCTATTTTTTGTTTGCATGGTGTAGTAAACCACCAATGAGTTTTTGTTATTATATGTGGGTATAATTTATCTAAAAAGGGCATTCCTATTAATATATCTTTATTTGTAAATTCATAACTATATATTTCATCCATAGTTAGTATTTTATCCCATATTTGTATTTTTATATTTTTTGCTTTTTGCGTTATCAAGCTTCCTTCATTGTTAAATCCTGTTACCACAATAGGTGTTAATAATTTTTCCCATTTAT
Organism: Nicotiana tabacum; assembly: GCF_000715075.1. Taxonomy (NCBI): domain Eukaryota; kingdom Viridiplantae; phylum Streptophyta; class Magnoliopsida; order Solanales; family Solanaceae; genus Nicotiana; species Nicotiana tabacum. Next base: position 43,508,848 of record NC_134101.1, read on the forward strand.
CTTTAGGTAAACAGTTATGTCTGCATACATTTACTCCTGCTCCTGTATCTATCATGGGTGTATAATATCTGCTGTAATATCCTTTTATTATTATTTTTGCTAGTATATATATTTTTGTCATGTTAAGGTTCTTTCAATTGTTATTTTCTTATTTTTATATGTTATTATAAGATGTCTATCTCCTAGGTTATATGGTTTAACTGTTTCTAACCATTTTATTCCTAAGGTAATATTTTCATTTCTTTGGTAAATATTAAATTCTATTTCTACTGGGATTCCTCCAATAATTAGTTCCTTCTTTGTTATTTCTTCTGTTCCTACCAAATTTTTAGGTAATCCTGGGCATATTGTTTCTGTAGTTATTATTTCACTTTCTTTAACTAGTTCTTTAGTTATATAATTGTCTTCTTGTCCAGTATTTATCATTATTAGGTATTTTCTTTGATCTATTACTCCTGTTATATAATAGTTGTGTAACTCCGGTTCTTTTATTGATCTTTGTGGGTTTGTATATTCTAATCTTCTCGAGGTACTTGCTCTTGAAGATGTAGTTTGTGGGGATTCATAATTTATTCTTTTAGATGTGCTTAGTCTTTCTCTTACTATTTCTAAATCTCCTTCCATATCTATATCTTTGTAACTATAATCATTATTGTCTATGACTGATATTATACTATCAAATGGGTTTTCTATCTTTATTTTTTCAATCTTATTTCGTGCTGTTATTTTGTGATTGGTTGTTAATATATATAAATTTTTACATTTTGCTGTAAATATTTTACTTCCTGGTGCCAGCTCTATTCCTGACATTTTCCAGTACAATACTAGTGATTTATCTATATTAGCATCTTTTAATGCTACTGTATAGTTAGCACTAATTATAAATTTAAATTTTTGGTATATCAAATTTCCTTTTATTGCACAAATTATACTCTTTTCTATAGGTTGTACTATTCTATCATCTGCTAAATATATTTCTATTGGTGTATCTATCCCTTCTCTAAAACAGGCTTTTATAAGTATTTCTGTTCCTCCTAAGTGTACATATTTGATCGGATTTTTTGCTTTTATATTCTGAATTTCTTTATTTATTGTTCTTTTATTTATTATAGGTATTTTAGCTTTTCCTCTAGTATATTTACAATCTATTATATGTTCTTTTTGACTTATTACATAATATTCTTCTTTTTTAATTTTGAACCAGTTTTTTATTGTTGGTACTTCTAATATTTTACCGATGCTTAAATCTAAATCTTTTCCTTTTATTTTTTCAAAAATATCATTATCAAATATTACTTTTTGTTCACTTGATTCTTCATCCTTATATTCTTCTCTGCTTATTATTTGTATATCGTTTTCAGTCATTTTCCTCTATATCTGATAGTTCTTTTTCTGATTCTATTTCTGTTTCTAATTCAGGTTCTAATTCATAAATACTATCTTCACTATCTAATTCATAATCTATATAGTCTAGTTGCATGTATTCTTCATTATCAGTGTTAATTTCTGTTATTTGTTTCTTTTTAGGGTCTCTAGGTAATTTACAATCTTTGGCTAGGTGTCCTAATTTTTCACAATTGTAACAAGTACATTCGGATAATTTTTTCTTAATTCTATATGGTCTTTTTCTTTTGTAATCTTTTATATAATATCTTTTCCTCGGGTTTTTATACTTATATTTTAACTTATTTCTTCTATATTTTTTATATTTTCTTTTATAATTTTTCTTTTTATAATAATTATCTGTACATCCAAACTGGGGTGCAGTTTTAATTTTACAACATGTAAGGTTTTTTATCAGTGTTTTTTCCATTTTAATTTCTTCTTTATGTTTTTCACATAATTCTATAAACCAATTCTTTAAATATCTAATTCTAGCTCCTAAGGTATCTTCTAATCCTGCTTTTTCCCAATCTCTTATTATTTTAGAACTAAAAGGTTCTGGTAATTTTGTAAAGTATATTTTTCTGATTTCTTTTCCTTCTTCAACACTATATGTTCCTTTATAGTAATATTCTTTAAATGCACACGTATATTCGTCTATGTAACACATGTTACATATAGCTAGTTTGTTCATTAGATTTCTACTTACTGTTTTTTCTTTTTGTTGCTCTTCTATTTCTGTTGCCATACTACTAAATTCATTTCTTATAGCTAATTCATATTTTATTAATATGTCTATAGTTGTTGTAGCTGATTCACCATCGAATTTTTTATTACTTCTTAATGCTTTTATACTTTCATCATTTAGATTTTGTATCCATAATTTTACTGTTCCTATTATTGTCCTTTCTATATATCCTGGTGCTTCTGGAATTGGTATTTTATTATCTATTAATTGTTTTGATATATATCCTACCCATAGTTGTATTATTTTATTAACGTCTTCTACGCAATCTAAGTCCAAAAAGTTATATTGTTCATTTATTATTTTTGGTGTCCATTTTCTGTTTAATCTTTTATCCCATAATACTTTACTTCTGTCACTTCGTTCATAATTATTATTGTAATATGTTGGTATTGTTTGTTTGTATTTTCTTTCTTTTGATGTACTTGGTTTTTCGCTTATATCTCCGGCATATATTTCTGGATTTATTATGTTATTTGTTTTAGTTATAAGTTCTGTATATGTTTCACTTATTTCTGAATCTTCTGAACTTTCTGTATTCTGTTCATTTTCATTATTAGTTTCATTTATTTCTTCAAGTTTTACTTCTATGTCCTCTTTTAATTTTTCCCTAAATTTTTCTATTTCTTCCTTCAATCTTTCTTCTTGCTCTAATTCTTTTTTCTTTTCTCTTTCTCTCTGTTTGTTTTCATACAATTCTTTTAATATTGCTAATTCTTTTTCTAATTCCATTATCCTGGTGTTTTTGTTTTCTTCCACTTGCTGTAATTCTTTTTTAGCTTGTTGCCTAATTTTTTCAATTTTATTTTTCCTATCAATTTCTTCATTTTCTTTTATTATTCTTGTCATTGCTGTTAAACTATCTTCTAATCTTGCAGTTTCTTTTTCTAACATTAAATATATGTTTTCTCCTACTTTCTTATATCTTCTTCCTATATTTGAAGTTATTATTTTTATTTTTAATCCATCCAAATTTTCGTATATTTTTTCGTCTACCGCAAATTCTTCTTTATTCATATTTTATGTTTAATCTTAAGTTGTAAGATATACTTATATTCTAGTTTTGACATTTTGTTTATTAATTTGTCCTTTTTCGTGGTTTTATATTCTTTATATAATTCCTGTAATTTTGTTATTGTTTTCTTTTCTTTTTTAGGATTTTTACTTGTTAATTTTTTATTATTTTTATCAATTATAATTGGTATATTGTATTTATTTGTTATGGCTCTGATACCATTTTGGGGGGTTTGTGGGTCGGATTTAGCTCCGATTAGCTTTTGTTCATAAATCTTCATAAGTCTGAATATTCTTCTACCAAATCGTATGTATTTTGTGGGTCTTCTACTTCTTTTTCGTATTTAAGTATTTTTTCCCAAATATCTATTTTTATGTCAGTAGGTTTTAATTCTTTGATAAAATATAGGACTAGTATACTTCTATGTCCTCTTTTAATTTTTCCCTAAATTTTTCTATTTCTTCCTTCAATCTTTCTTCTTGCTCTAATTCTTTTTTCTTTTCTCTTTCTCTCTGTTTGTTTTCATACAATTCTTTTAATATTGCTAATTCTTTTTCTAATTCCATTATCCTGGTGTTTTTATTTTCTTCCACTTGCTGTAATTTCAATACTTACTACACTATCACTACAAATGACGGAAGTAGAAAAGAGGTTGCAGATTATAGAAGCAAAAAACCTAAGCCAGCAGCATGGCTCAAAACATGCTCTATTTTTTCATCCTTATATTTGTATTTAAGTACTCCTCCATAACTATGGTTACTTGAGTCTGTTTCTACTATATATATAAATTCTCTATTTTCATCTGGAAAATATAGTTTTGGTAATTTTTTACACATATCTTTTATTTTTTGTATATATGTTTTGTCTTTTTCATCAAAGTGATATTCTATATCTTTCTTTAATTTTTTCTGTAAAGGTTTTAGACCGTCCAAGTGTAAAGTTAGGAGGACGATGTTTGGATTAGTTTCCGTTATAAATAGACAGCCCTTAAGGCTTAGAGGGACACACCTTACCTTACCCCTTTCACATCCTTCTGAAAAAACTCTCTTGTAACCTCTCTTGTAAAAATCTATTCAGTGAAATAAATTAACATCTTTAATCTATGGAGCAATCCAAACCTATGAAAGAAGAAATCCCCGATATACAGTATCAAGTAAGTTTTTTTTTTAAATATGTATAGCTAAATACATATATTCCTGAAATCTCTAGATTATCATAATTGTTATCATGTTATAACTGTTATTTAGAATAATTTTAGTAAGTTTGCCATGAATAATTATGCTGAGAGTAGTTTAAGCCCAGACTGACTGTCTTATGTTGTCATTTATGTTGTAGTTATCGTATCTTGTCCCTTTTTCGCATGTCCCCTCTCATCTGTCCTTACTGAAACTCTATTTATCTTTATTTGTTACTATGTTGCACATATATCTTCGTTCGTACAAGTTTAATTTCGTGAGTGTCTTGTCATAGCCTCATCACTACCTCGTCGAGGTTAGGCTCGATACTTACGAAGTACATTGGGTCAGTTGTACTCATACTACACTCTGCACTTCTTGTGCAGATTTTGGTATTGGTCCCAGCTGTACGTGAGGCGCATCAGCTCGGATTATCACCTTTAGAGACTCGAGGTAGATCTACTGGAGTCTGCAGACCTTGAAGTCCCCTTTCTTTTCCTCACTTACGGTTCATTTCATTCGAAACAGTTGTATTTATTTCAGACTTTATTTGTAGAACTTCTAGTAGCTTGTGCACTTGTGACTCCAGATCCGGGATTGTACTTAGATATTTTTGGTTATTTTACCTTTTCGCACATCTTTCTAGTTTTATTTCAGTTTAAATGAGTTTTAATTACTTGAATTATTTAAAATGGCATACGATTTACTCTAACGTTGGCTTGCCTAACGAGTGAAATGTTAGGCGTCATCACGATCCCGAAGGTGGAAATTCTGGGTCGTGACAAGTTGGTATCAGCACTAGGTTGCCTAGGTCTTACGAGTCATGAGCAGGCTTAGTAGACTCTAGAGGATCGATACAAAGACTTCTGTACTTATCTTCCACAAGCGATGGATTTTAGGAATAATTTCACTTTTATTCTTCTCTATCATGCGATTTTATTCTATCATTGATGATTGAACTCTTCTATTCTTATTCTCTCGTAGATGGCGAGAACACGTACTACATCTACAGCTAGACAGCAGTCGGAGCCCCTAGTGGTAGCTCCTACTAGGGGTTGAGGTCGATGTCGAGGTCACGCTAGAGGCCGAGGCAGAGGCAGGACTCAGCCTAGAGCTCAAGAAGCAGCACTAGCAGTAGAGCCTTAGGTAGATTTTGATGAGGAGGTTCCAGCTCAGAATGTACCTGTTGGACCAGCTCAGGTCCCGGAGGGGTTCATCGCCACTCCAGTGCTTCAGGATGCTCTAGTCTGTTTGGTGGGATTTATGGAGAGTGTGGCCCAGGCCGGTGCATTTCCGGAGGCACCCGCCGTCTCTCAGGCTGGGGGGAGCATAGACTCCCACTACTCACACTCCGGAGCAGATGGCTCCCCAGTATCATACTACAGCATCCCCGCCAGTTGGGTTTGTTCAGCCGGTTGTTGTGGTACAGGTCGGTGATAGGCCCGCCGTGTCTTTTGAGGCTTTATTGAGATTGGACAAGTTTACTAAGCTCTTTCCAATTCACTTCAGTGGTGCACCTTCTGAGGACCCATAGGATTATCTTGACCGATGCCATGATATGCTGCAGAACATGAGTATAGTTGAGACCAATAGGGTTGATTTTGCTTTGTTTCAGATGACGGGTTCCGCCAAGAGGTGGTGGAGAGATTATATATTGACTAGACCAGTTGGGTCGCCTGCACTTACTTGGGATCAATTCTCATAGCTATTTCTAGAGAAGTTCCTCCCTGTCACACTGAGAGAGGATTACCGTAGGCAGTTTGAGCGTCTTCAGCAAGGCAGTATGATTGTTACTCAGTATGAGACCTGTTTTGTGGATCTAGCTCATCATGCCTTTATTTTCCTTCCTACTGATAGGGAGAGGGTGAGGAGATTTATTGATGGACTCACTTAGACTATCAGGCTACAGATGGTCAAGGAGACCGGGGGTGATATTTCCTTTCAGACGGTTGCAAATATTGCCAAGCGGATTGATATGGTTCTTGCTCAGCAGAGGGGGCAGGGGTCTAATAAGAGGCCTCATCATTTCGGTGGGTTCAGCGGTGCCTCGTCTGGAGGTAGGGGTACATTTGTTAGAGGCCATCCTCCCAGGCCGTTTTAGTCAGTTCCCCAGGCATCTCATAGTGCATCAGGGAATCGCACCCTTATGTGTCTCATCCCGACCAGCTAGCCTACAGTGCATCACCAGCTCCCATTAGTGCATCTTTGATCTAGAGCTTTCAGGGTGGTTACGCAGGTCGACAAGGTCAGTCTAGGGTTAGCAGTCACAACATCCGAGGGCCTGTTATACTTGTGGTGATCCGAGGCACATTGCTAGATTTTTCCCCCGGGAACCGGGCAACACACAGCAACAAGGTTCTCATACCATGGTTATGGCATCGATTGCTCCACTGCCCTCTCAACCAGCTAGAGGTAGGGGTCAGGCAGCCAGACGTGGAGGTCATGCCGTTAGAGGTGAAGGCCATCCAGTTAAATGTCGTCCCAGGGATGTGGTTCATAGTGGTGGGCCTCGATGTTATGCTTTCCCAACTAGGCCTAAGGCTGAGTCATCTGACGTTATTATCACAGGTATTGTTCCAGTTTTCCATAAAGATACTTCAGTTCTATTTGATCTGGGCTCTACTTATTCCTACGTGTCATCCTGTTTTGCTTCATATATGGTTGTGCCTCGTGATTCTTTGAGTGCTCATGTGTATGTGTCCACACTTGTGGGAGATTTTATTGTTGTAGATCGTGTTTATCGTTCGTGCGTGGTTACTATTGGGAGTCTTAAGACTACCGTAGATCTCCTACTTCTTGATATGGTAGATTTTGATGTCATCTTGGGTATGGATTAGCTGTCACCTTATCATGATATATTGGATTGTCATGCCAAGACCACTCCTTAGCCTTGCCGGGGTTTCCTCAATTAGAGTAGAGGGGGACTCCTGGCCATTCTACCAGTAGGGTTATCTCTTATGTGAAAGCTCGATGTATGGTCGAGAAAGGGGTGTCCAGCTTATTTGACTTATATTCAGGATTCCACTGCGGAAGTTCCTCCCATGGATTCAGTACCATTTGTTCGTGAGTTTCCAGAGGTGTTTCGTGCATATCTGTCGGGGATGACACCCGACAGAGATATTGACTTCTGTATTGATTTGGTTGTGGGCACTCAGTCCATTTCTATTCTGCCATACCTTATGGCCCCGCCTGAGTTGAAAGAATTGAATGAGAAGTTGCAAGATTTGCTTGATAAGGGCTTTATTATACCTAGTGTCTCACCCTGGGGTGCGCCCATGTTGTTCGTGAAGAAGAAAGATGGATCGATGAGGATGTGCATAGATTATCGGTAGTTTAACAAAGCCACCAACAAGAACAAGTATCCATTGTCGAGGATTGATGGCTTATTTGATCAGCTTCAGGGTGCCAATGTGTTTTCGAAAATTGATTTGAGGTCTGGCTACCATCAGTTGAAGATTAGGGCATCTGATGTCCCTAAGACAGCTTTTCAGACTCGGTATTGGCACTATGAGTTTCTAGTTATGTTATTTGGGTTGTCAAATACCCCAGCAACATTTATGGACTTGATGAACCAGGTGATCAACAACTACTTGGATTCCTTTATGATTGTATTTATTGATGATATCTTGATCTACTCCCGCAGTCAAGAGGAGCACGAGCAACATCTTCGGATTGTACTTCAGACTTTGAGAGATAGCCAGTTATATGCCAAGTTTTTAAAGTGCGAGTTTTGGTTAGACTCAGTTGCCTTTTTGGGGCATGTTGTATCGGTAGAGGGCATAAAGGTGGATCCAAAGAAGATTGAGGAAGTTCAGAACTGGCCTAGACCCACTTTAAATATAGAGATCCGGAGTTTTCTGGGTTTGGCGGGTTATTTCCGCCGGTTCATAGAAGAGCTTTCATCTATAGTATCCCCATTGACCAGATTGACCCAGAAGGGTGCCCCGTTCAAATGGTCATACGAGTGTGAGTTGAGCATTCAGAAGCTCAAGACTGCGTTGACTACAGCGCCAATATTGGTGTTGCCCACATGTTCAAGATCTTACACGGTGTATTGCAATTCATCTCGTATTGGACTCAGTGCGATATTGATGCAGGATGGCAGGGTGATCGCATATGCGTCACGGCAATTGAAGGTTCATGAGAAGAATTACCTTGTTCATGACTAAGAGTTGGCAGCCATTGTTCATGCGCTGAAGATTTGGAGGCACTACCTTTACGGCGTGTCATGCGAGGTATTCACGGATCATCGGAGTCTACAGTATTTGTTCAAGCAAAAGGATCTCAACTTGAGGCAGAGGAGGTGGTTGGAGCTATTGAAAGACTATGATATTACCATGTTGTATCACCTCGGGAAGGCCAATGTGGTGGCTAATGCCTTGAGTAGAAAGGCAGTGAGTATGGGTAGCCTTGTGTATATTCCAGTTGGAGAGAGACCGCCTGCATCAGATGTTCAGGCTTTGGCCAATCAGTTCGTGAGGTTAGATGTTTCAGAGCCCAGTCGTGTTCTAGCCTGTGCAATCGCTCGGTCTTCCTTGTATGAGCGCATCAGAGAACAGCAGTATGATGACCCTCATTTTTTTGTCCTTAGGGACACGGTGCGGCACGGCGGTGCCAAGATGATTACTGTTGGAGATGATGGAGTTTTGAGGATGCAGGGTTGTATTTGCATGCCCAATGTGGATGGGCTTCGTGAGTTGATTCTTGAGGATGTCCATAGTACCCGGTATTCTATTCATTCGGGTGCTGCCAAGATGTATCAATATTATTAGTGGACAAGGATAAAGAAGGATATAGTTGCATATGTAGTTCGGTGTCTAAATTGTCAGCAAGTAAGGTACGAGCATTAGAGACCTGGTGGTTTGCTTCAGAAGTTAGATATTCCTGAGTGGGAGTGGGAACGTATCACTATGGATTTTGTTGTTGGACACCTACAGACTCAGAGGAAGTTCGACACAGTATGGGTCATTATGGACAGGCTGACCAAGTCAACATATTTCATTCCTGTGGCAATTACCTATTCTTCAAAGTGGTTGGCTGAGATCTACATCCGCGAGATCGTCTGTCTTCACAGTGTGCCCGTGTCTATCATTTCTGATCGAGGTACACAGTTCACCTCGCACTTCTGGAGGGAAGTATAGCTTGATTTGGGCACTCAAGTTGAGTTGAGCATAACATTTCATCCCCAGACAGACGGACAGTCTGAGCGCACTATTCAGATATTGGAGGACATACTTCGCACTTGTGTTATGGATTTTGGGGGTTCTTGGGATCAGTTCTTGACTCTTGCGGAGTTTGCCTACAACAACAGCTACCAGTCAAGCATTCAGATGGCTCCCTATGAGGCATTATACTAGAAGCGGTACCGTTCGCCAGTTGGATGGTTCGTGCCGGGGGAGGCTCGGTTGTTGGGTACAGATTTTGTACAGGATGCCTTGGATAAGGTCAAGATTATTCAAAATCGACTTCGCATAACTCAGTCTAGGCAAAAAAGTTATGCCGACCGTAGAGTTCGTGATGTTGTATTCATGGTTGGAGAGAGGGTATTGCTCTGGGTTTTACCCATGAAGGGGGTGATGAGGTTCAGAAAGAAGGGAAAGTTGAGCCCTAGGTATATCGGACCCTTTGAGATTCTTGATAGAGTGGGTGAGGTGGCCTACAAGTTTGCATTGCCACCTAGTTTATCAGCAGTCCATCCGGTTCCATGTGTCTATGCTCCGGAAGTATCACGGTGATCCATCCCATGTGTTAGATTTCAGCTCAGTCCAGTTGGATAAGGATTTGACTTATGTGGAGGAGCCGGTGGCTATTCTAGCCTGGCAGGTCTGACGGTTGAGGTCAAAGAGTTATCCTTTAGTTTGAGTGTAGTGGAGAGGTCAGCCGATCGAGGCATCCACGTGGGAGTCCGAGTCAGATATGTGGAGTAGATATCCATAACTTTTCACCAGTCCAGGTACTTTTCTATGTCTGTTCGAGGATGAACGTTTGTTTTAAAGGTGGAGAATGTGATGACGTTATAGGTCATCTAGAGCTTTAACATTTCATTCTGTGTTTCAAAATCTCAAATAGCTCCTTTTAGCCTTCCTCGATTTGCATGCGCAGTCCATGTCTTGTTCCAGAAGGTTTTTATGTGAAACATTGATTAAAATGTGAATTCGTGCCTTAAAACTTATTCGAGTTGACTTTGGTCAATATTTTAAGCCAACGAACCCAGATCCATGTTTTACAGTTCCGGTGGGTCCGTATCTTTATTTGGGACTTGGTCGTATGCCCGGAATCGAATTCGGAGGCCCCTAGCTCGATTTATCGCAATTTGTTAAAAATTCGAAGTTTAAAGGTTTAAAAAAATTTCAAGTTTGACCAAAGTTTGACTTTATTGCTACTGGGTTCGGATTTTGGTTTCAGAGCTTGATATAGGTTCATTGCTATATTTGTGACTTGTCTGCAAAATTTGGTGCAGAATGGAGTTGATTTGATGTGATTCGGACGTCCGGTTGTTAAAATGAAAGTTCTTAAGTTTTATTAAAAATCTCATTCGTTTTGGTGTCCAATTCGTTGTTCTAGGTGTTATTTTGGTGTTTTGATAGTGCGAGCGAGTTCGTATAATGTTTTTGGACTTGTGTGCATATTTGGTTTGGAGCCCCAAGGGCTCGGGTGACTTTCTGATAGGCTGCGAGTGTTTTGAACTTAATGGAAATACTGGTTTTTAGCTTCAGCTGGTTTTTGGTGTCTTAATCGTCATGATCGTGAAGAATGTCCCACGATCGCAAAGGGTAGTTTGGGACAAGATGGAGATTGTTCTCCGTGAAAAAAGAGGTCATGGTCGCGAACGCGAAGTGGAGGGGGGCTTGCCCTTCGCGAACGCGAAGTATTGTGGGCTTGTGAGGGGGCTGGGTTAGAGTGCTACGCGAACACGGACCCTGGGTCGCGAACGCGATGGTCAGGGAGGGAGAACCATCACGAACGCGGAGCACTTCTTGCGAACGCGAAGGCCATTTTGGCCGTTATGCATCACGAACGCGGCAGGTCCCTCGTGAACGCGATGAAGAACTGACGCACAGACCTTAAATATTTCAAAACACGGGATTTCACCCATTTTTCACCATCTTTCAATTTAAGCTCGGCCTAGAGGCGATTTTGAAGAGAAAATTCATCACCAATTCATAGGTTAGTATATTTTAACTCATTTTCTTCCATTTCTAACATCACCCATTAATTTCTAGCCTTAATATTTGTTCTTCCATGGTAGAAAACTAGGGATTTAGGAAGAATTGAGAGTTTTTGCAAATTCGGGATTTAGACCTCAATTTGGGGTCGGATTTCGAAATTAATTACATAATCGGGCTCGGGGATGAATGGGTAAATAGTTTTTGGTCTGAATCTCGGGTTTGACCAAGCGAGCCCGGGGTTGACTATTTTTGAATTTTTGGGAAAAGTGTACAAATCCTAACTTTATGTATTGAAATTGATTTCCTTAGCATTATTTGACGTTATCGAGTCGATTTTGGTTAGATACGATTGGTTTAGTGGTGGATTCTAGAGGAAAGGCCCCAATAGAGCTCTGAGCTTATTGTGGAGTGAGGTAAGTGTCGTGGTTAACGTTGACTTGAGAGATTAGGACTTGTTTGCATATTTGCTACGTGTTTAAATATTTGGGTACAACATATAAGTGAGGTGACGAGTACTTATGCGTTGTTGTTGGGTTATAACATGCGGATGGGACTTGTTTCCTTGTAATTTATTTTCTTCTTTACTTATGATATCCATGCTTAGATTAGTGTATTTCTTATTTGATCGTTCTTTCCACATTTATGAATTTTATTGTGACGGTTGAGTATATTTGGAAGTTAAGGTTTAGCATCTTGGAACTGTTATTGACGTAAGGTTTATTCTGGCATTATCTATCTCCCAATATTTTATATTCATTATTACATGAAGAGGTTGAGATTAAAAGCACGAAGGGTGATGTTGTGCCATTATTTTCGTTTCATGATGAGGTTGAGAGTAAAAGCACAAAGGGTGATGCCATTCTGTATTCATCGTTTCATGCAAAGGTTGAGAGTAAAAGCACGAAGGGTGATGTCGTGCCATTATTTTCGTTTCATGGTGAGGTTGATAGTAAAAGCACGATGAGTGATGTCGTACCATCTTTATTCATTATGTTTATCCGTCTTCATTGGTTGATGATTTATTTGACTGTCTTATGTTGTCATTCATGTTGTAGTTATCGTATCTTGTCCCCCTTTCGCATGTCCCCTCCCATCTGTCCATTCTGAATCCCTACTTATTGTTGTTTGGTATATACATCTATGTTTGTACAGGTTTAATTGCGTGAGTGTCTTGTCATAGCCTCGTCACTACCTCGTCGAGATTAGACTCGACGCTTACGGAGTACATTGGATCGTTTGTACTCATTTTACACTCTGCACTTCTTGTGCAGATTTTGATACTGGTCCCAGCTGTACGTGAGGTGCATCAGCTCGGATTATCACCCTGGGAAACTCGAGGTAGATCGGTTGGCGTCCACAAACTCTATTTGTAGAACTTCTAGTAGCTCGTGCACTTGTGACTCCAGATCCGGAATTATACTTAGATATTTTTGGTTATTTTACCTTTTCGCACATCATTCTAGTTTTATTTCAGTTTAAATGAGTTTTAATTACTTGAATTGTTTAAAATGACATACGATTTACTCTAACGTTGGCTTGCCTAGCGAATGAAACTTTAGGCCATCACATCCATGAACTTGAGAACTCCGGGCCGTGACAAAAACAATCCTGTTGCAGTGTTCCAAAGGGCCAAAAGTGCCACAAACAAGAATGCAGCCTTTATCCCACTTCTCCTATCCATTAAATTTTCAATTCACAGAAAGCAAGAAAGAAACATAAACTCAATAACTACTGGAGTTTATTGCTCCTTTAACACTGGAGCACTCTTAACACTTTGTAATATTTTAGAAGAAAACTTTCAGCACTGAATTTATCAGCACCTAATTTTACAGCAGCAAACCACATTTTACATTACTTCGGCACCTATTTTATCAGCATCAAACTTTCAGCACCTAATTTATTAACAGCAAACTTTCAACACCTAATTTATCAGCAACAAAGAAGCATATAACAACACATACGTTCACCTAAATGTAGATTTCATAAATGCACATGGCATATTCAGTTTAAAGGATAGGTGAATGCAATATTATAACCCCAAAAACTTGCACAACCTTGGTCATAACATGACATCCAACATCAAGTTTCACCAACAAAAAAATAGAATGTAGATAGTACTGTCACAAAATATTAATTACAACCAAAATACTTTCCATCTAATTCTATTACAGTAGATTTCACTTTTTCCCCTTTCTCGGCTTCAACTTTTCCATTTTCTATTTGCTTTGCATTTCCAGAAATTGACTGCTGGACTGATTGCAAATACTTGGTATAGGCATAAACACAAAGTTTGAGCCTTGATTTTTTTTATTAGACTGACTAGATTGACTAGCTTCAGTGCACTTAATTCTATTTCTTCTTCATCAACCAAAGTTGTACTGCTTGTTCTTACCCTCTTTTCCATGGGTGGCTTTTGTGTAAACATTAAAAAAAAAGTTATATAATACTAAATAGAACCCAAATAAGTTAGAAAACGTAATTATTTATCACGACCCAAAATTCCAACATGTTGTGATGACGCCTATCTCGATACTAGGCAAGCCGACAATCTCAATAAACTACAATTTCTTTTAAGTTTGAAAATATAATATTTAAATACAATACAAAATCCCACAAATCTCACAAATACCGATACAAACACTCCCAAAACCTGGTGTCACTAAGTATATGAGTATCTAATATGAATACAAGTTTGAAAAATACGATCCATAACAGTCTGGGACCAAATACAGTAAATAAGGAGATAGGGAAGGAGAGACAAGGTCTGCGAAACACGATAGCTACCTCTGAATCTCCTGAAAATCAACTGCGCGAAATGATCAATACCCGCTATGTCCGAAAAAATCTGGATCTGCACACGAAGTACAAGGTGTAGTATGAGTACAACCAACTCAGCAAGTAACAATAATAACTAAGGAACTGAAGATAATGACAAGCTACATAGTTATAGTTCACTTTCAGTAATTCCAGCAAATAATAGACATGCTTTCAAATCCAGCAGTTTAAGTCAAATCAATTTTATACAGGTCATGTTCATGTAATCCGGATATAAGATCATTCAGAGTATTTCACAACAATGACAGATAACAACTAAGTGCAACAACAAATGAAAAGCAAGTACAACCTCTCAGGGCAACAGTAACTCAACTCGTCACAACAGCTCAACCACTCGGCTCTCAGTCCTTAGCACTGACACTCAATGGGTACCCGCGCTCACTGGGGGTGTACAGACTCCGGAGGAGCTCCTACAGCCCAAGCGCCATAATCCGCATGGACAACTCACGTGTTGCAAGGACAACACACGTGCTATAATATCCTACACGGACAACTCACGTGCCATAATATCCTTACCTCACCGACAGGACCTCGGCCTTACTCAGTTCTCAACCTCTCTAGTCTCTCGGGCTCTCGGAAATCACAAAGATCAGCCCAAACAAAGATAACATAGTGAATCAACAAATATCAAGAAAGACTGAGGTATGATACACAAGTAAAATCATGACTGAGTACAAGACAGCAATTAGCAAATAATTCAACAAGTACGCGACCTTTGTGGTCCTAACAGTACTATCACATAACCTAAGCATGATTTTAAACATGATTTACAGTCAAATTTCTTTAACACAAAGAGAGCTTATATCTAACAACAAGTTATTCAACTTTACAGTTTTACAGGACGGACCAAGTCACAATCCCCTCGGTGCACGCCCACACGCTCGTCACCTAGCATGTGCGTCACCTCCAAAATAATCACATGACACCAAATCCGGGATTTCATACCCTCAGGACCAGATTTATAACTGTTACTTACCTCAAAACGTGAAATTCTTTACTCTGCTATGCCTTTGCCTCGCAAATCGGCCTCTGAATGCCTCAAATCTAGTCACAAATAATCCGTTCAGTCAATAAGATTTATTGGAATTAATTCCATAAGAAAATACTAATTTTTCATAAAAATTCAAAATTTAGCTCAAACATTGCCCGTGGGGCCCACGTCTCGAAACCCAATAAAAGTTACAAAATCTGAAAGCCCATTCAATCACGAGTTTACCCATACTAATGTTACCAAAATCCGACCTCAACTTGACCCTCAAATCCACAATTTAAACCAAGATATTTTTCTAATCTTTCCAACTTAATTCACCCATTAAATGTTAAAAATAACTATGGATTCGGGTAATTTGACCAATAATGAGTTAAGAACACTTACCCCATCATTATTCTTGAAAATCTCCCAAACAATTTCCCGAGCTCCAATCCGTCAAAAATGGAAAATGGGACGACGTCCCATTTTCAGAACTTAAACTTTCTGTCCAGACCTCTCTTCTATGCGATCGCGGACCAAGTCACGCGATCACGAAGCACACATTTCCACTGCCAAAAATTAACCCTATGCGATCATGGATTATTTCACGCGATCGCGCAGCATAAAAGAGACTGCCTCTAAATTTGGCCTTCTGCGAACGCGGTTGACCCTACACGAACACGGAACATTGCCTCTCAAACCTATGCGAACGCGTTCAGACCCACGCGATCACGTAGAGTAATTTCCTCCCCCATCCACTGCTCAAATCCTTCTACGCAAACGCGACCTCATCCATGCGTTCGCGAAGCGTAGCTTAATACACGTACACGATCGCGTTCCTTTCTCTACGATCGCATAGAACAAAAATATCCCTGCCCCAAATAAGCTTACGCGATCGCGGATTGACCTATGCGATCGCGTATAAGGAAACCAGAAGAAGGCAGCAGCAAAGATCAACAATCTCACCAAGGCCAAAAATGATCCGTTAACCCCCCCCCCTCCGGAACTCACCCGAGCCCCCGGGACCTCAACCAAACATACCATCAAGTCCTAAAGCACCATACGAACTTAGTCGAACCCTCAAATCACCTCAAACAATGCTAAAATCATGAATTACACCCCAATTCAAGCCTAATGAACTTTGAAATTTCTAATTTCTATAATTGACTTCGGAACCTATCAAATCGACCCCGATATCAAAAAGTCAACCCCCGGTCAAACTTTTCAAAAATTTAACTTTCGGCATTTCAAGCCAAATTCCACTACGGACCTCCAAATAATTTTTTGGACACGCTCCTAAGTCCAAAATTACCATACGGAGCTGTTGAATTATCAGAATTCAAATCCGAGGTCTTTTACACATAGGTCCACATCCGGTAAACTTTTCTAACTTAAATTTTCAATTATGAGACTAAGTGTCTCATTTCATTCTGAATTCCTTTCGGACCCGAATCAACTAACCCGGTAAATCATAAAATAACTATAAACCATAAATTAAGTAGTAAATAGGGGAACGGGGTTATAATACTCAAAATGACCGACCGGGTCGTTACATTCTCCCCTTCTTAAACAAACGTTCGTCCTCGAACGGGTTTAGAATAATACCTGGAGTCTCAAATAAGTGTGAATATTTGTTCCGCATCTCCTCCTCAATCTCCCAAGTAGCTTCTCTGGATGGTTGGCCACTGCATTGCACCCTCACTGATGTTATGCTCTTTGACCTCAGTTTTCTAACCTGCCGGTCTAAAATAGCCACCGGCTCCACATCATAAGTCAAATTACCGCCCAGATGTACTGCACTGAAATCTAGAATATGAGACGGATCTCCGACATACTTTCGGAGCATGGATACATGGAACACTGGATGAACACGATACACTAGGTGGCAAAGCAAGTTCATAAGTCACCTCTCCAATATTCTTAAGTATCTCAAAAGGCCCAATATACCGAGGGCTAAACTTGCCTTTCTTCCTGAACCTCAACACACCCTTCATAGGTGAAATCTTGAGCAGAACCTTCTCCCCAACCATGTGAACAACATCACGAATCTTCTTGTCGGCATAACCCTTCTGTCTAGACTGTGCCATGCGAAGTCGTTCCTGAATTACTTTGACCTTCTTTAAAGCACCCTGAACTAAGTCAGTACCCAATAGCCTAGCCTCGCCTAGCTCAAACCAACCCACCGGGGACCTACACCGTCTCCCATACAAAGCCTCATACGGAGACATCTGAATACTCGACTGGTAGTTGTTATTGTAATCAAACTTCGCGAGTGGAAGAAATTGATCCCAAGAACCCCCAAAATCAATGACAAAAGCGCGCAACATATCTTCAATATCTGAATAGTGCACTGCGCTCGGACTGTTCGTCCGTCTGAGGGTGAAATGTTGTACTCAACTGAACCTGTGTGCCCAATTCTCGCTGCACTGCTCTCCAAAATTGTGATGTAAATTATGTACCCCGATCTGAAATGATGGACAATGGCACACCGTATAGGCGAACAATCTCGTGAATATAAATCCTAACCAACCGCTCCGAAGAATAATTAGTACCAACTGGAATAAAATGCGCAGATTTGGTCAACCTATCTACTATCACCCAAACAACATCAAACTTTCTCAAAGTCAGTGGGAGCCCAACTATGAAGTCCATGGTAATACGTTCCCACTTCCATTCCTGAATTTTAAGTCTCTGTAGTAATCCGCCCGGTCTCTGATGCTCGTACTTTACCTGTTGACAATTTAAACACCGAGCTACAAATCTAACTATATCTTTCTTCATTTGCCTCCACCAATAATGCTGCCTCAAATCCTGATACATCTTCGCGGCACCTGGATGAATAGAGTACCACTAACTTTGAGCTTCCTGGAGAATCAGCTCATGCAAACCATCTACATGAGACACACATAGCCTGCCCTGCATCCGTAATACACTGTCATCTCCAATAGTGACTTCCTTGGCATCACCGTGCTGAACCGTGTCCTTAAGGACAAGCAGATGTGGATCATCATATTGGCGCTCTCTGATGCGATCATATAAAGAAGACCGAGAAACCACACAATCCAAAACATGATTCGGCTCGGAAACATCCAATCTAACAAACTGGTTGGCCAAGGCCTAAACATCCAATGCTAAAGACCTCTCTGCTACACGTAAATATGCTAAACTGCCCAAACTCTCCGCCTTACGACTCAAGGCATCGACCACTACATTGGCCTTTCCGGGATGATAGAGAATGGTGATATCATAATCCTTAAATAAATCTAACCACCTTTGATGCCGCAAATTAAGATCCTTCTGTTTAAACAAATGTTGTAGACTCTGATGATCGGTATATACCTCACACTGGACACCGTACAAGTAATGCCGCCAAATTTTCAAGGCATGAACAATAGCTTCTAACTCAAGGTCATGGACCGGATAATTCTTCTCATATGCCTTTAATTGTCTGGATGCATAGTAAATCACCCTACCGTCTTGCATAAGTACTACGCCAAGACCAATACGCGATGCGTCACAATACACAGTATAAGACTCTGAACATGTAGGCAACACCAACACTGGAGTTGTAGTCAAACCTGTCCTGAGCTTCTGAAAGCTCTCCTCACACTCATCCGACCACTTGAACGGGGTACCTTTCTGGGTCAATTTAGTCACACGCGATGCAATAAACGAGAAACCCTCCACGAAGCAACGATAATAACCGGCCAAGCCGAGAAAACTCCAAATCTCAGTAACTGAAGATGGTCTGGGCCAACTCTGAACTGCCTCTATTTTCTTCGGATCCACCTTAATTCCTTCACTGGACACTATATGTCCCAAGAATGCCACTAAATTAAGCCAGAACTCACACTTAGAGAATTTGGCATAAAGTCTCTCATCTCTCAACCTCTGTAATACAATACCCAAGTGTTGTGCATTCTCCTCCTGACTACGTGAGTACACCAGAATATCATCAATAAATAATACGACAAATAAATCAAGATATGGCTGGAATACACTATTCATCAAATGCATTAATGTTGTTGGGGCATTGGTTAGCCCAAAAGACATCACAAGAAATTCGTAGTGGCCATAACGAGTTCTGAATGCCGTCTTTAGAATATCTGAATCCCGAATTTTCAACTGGTGATACCCCGATCTCAAATCAATTTTGGAGAACACCCTCGCTCCCTGAAGCTGGTTAAATAAGTCATCAATACGCGGCAACGGATATTTATTCTTGATTGTAACTTTGTTCAACTACCTATAATCAATGCACATCCTCATAATACCATCTTTCTTCTTCACAAACAGAACCGGTGCACCCCAAGATGACACACTAGGCCTAATAAACCCCTTTTCAAGGAGTTCCTGAAGTTTCTCTTTCAATTCTTTTAACTCAGCTGGTGCCATACAATACGGAGGAATAGAAATGGGTTGAGTGCCCTGCATCAAGTCAATACCGAAATCAATATCCCTGTCGGGTGGCATACCCGACAGGTCTGTAGGAAATACATCCGGAAAGTCTCGCAAGACCGGTACTGAATCAATAATAAGAGTATTTTCATCAACATCTCTCACAAAAGCCAAATATGACAAACATCCCTTTCCAACCATACGTTGGGCCTTCAAATAAGAAATTACCCTACTGGGAACAAAATCTAGAGAACCTCTCCATTCAACCTTTGGCAACCCCGGCATCGTCAACGTCAAAGTTTTTGCATGACAGTCCAGAATAGCATGACATGGAGACAACCAATCCATACCCGGGATTACATCGAAATCAACCATATCGAGTAATAAGAGATCAACTCTAGTCTCCAGTTCCCTAATAGTTACCACACACGATCGATACACACGGTCCACAGTAATAATATCGCCCACTGGTGTAGACACACAAATAGGTGAAACTAAGCACTCACGGGGCATGTCCAGATAATGAACAAAATACGATGATACATATGAATAAGTGGAATTAAGGTCAAATAATATAGAATCCTCCCTGTGGCACACTGAAACAATACATGTGATCACTGCATCTGAGGCAACAACATCTGGCCTCGCAAGAAAAGCATAGAATCGGGCCTGACCGCCACCTGACCGGCCTCCCCCTCTTGGGAGACCCCTAGCTGCTTGACCCCCACCCGAGTTTGCTGGGCGGGTGGTGTAATTATTGGTGCTGGTGCCGTTGGTCGAGAACTCTGCTGTATAGCCCTACTCAACAGCCTAGGACAATCTCTCTTGAAATGACCCAATTCTCCGCACTTGAAACAACCCCTCCTTTGACGGAACTGCTGCTCCTGATAACCCGAAGAATTACCTGTAAAAGCCTGAGCGGACGAGGCATGATGAGAACTCTGCACTGGTAGTGCACTAAATGAAGACTGGCCTGAGTGAGCACTGTAAGAACCGTGGCTAGCTAATGTACCACGATGAGCTGGACGACCCGTCTGAGCGTGTCAGTAAGAATGACCCCTAGCGCGGTAAAACGGACCCCCTGAAGGAACACCGCTGAAATCACCTGAACCACGAGGCCTCTTAGCCTCCCTCTCAACCCGCTCCTGGCTGCGAACCATCTCAATCTGACGAGCAATGTCGACAATCTCGTCGAAAGTAGCACCAGGCACTCTCTCTCTAGTCATGAGTAATCGCAGCTAAAAAGTGAGGCCATCTATGAACCTCCTGATCCTTTCCCTATCTGTGTGAATCAACCAGATAGCATGACGGGCCAATTCTAAAAATCTCATCTCATATTGTGTCACAGACATATCACCCTGACAAAGCTGCTCAAACTGCCTACGCAGCTCCTCTCTGCGGGACTGAGGCACGAACTTCTCCATGAATAGACCGGAGAACTGTTGCCAGGTAAGAGGTGCTGCACCGACCGACCTACACCTCTCGTAAGCCTCCCACCATCTGAAGGCAGCCCCCGAAAGCTGAAAAGTAGTGAATGAGACCCCACTGGTCTCTAGAATACCCGTTGTCCAAAGCATCCATTGACACTTATCCAGAAAACCCATGAGCATCCTCTGACTCAGCACAACTATAAGCTGGAGGTCGAAGCTTCTCAAATCTCTCAAGTCTCCCCTGCTCATCATCTACCATAATAGGAACTACCTGGTCCTGAGCAGCTGCAGCCGGCTGGGCTAGTAGTGCCCCGGGTATCTGAAGTCCCTGTACTACCTGGTCTATAGTACGGGCAACATGGGTATGAGTACCTCCCCCGGCCTGAGAAGTGGCAGGTGCGGTCTGAGCCGAAACCACCTGAGCCAGACCAGTGCAAGCTGCCAATATCTGGGCCAAAGTCTCCTCAAGGCCTGGAATCTCAATGGGCACAGTTGGTGCCTGAGTTGATCCTGTCAGCTCAGCTATATCTGGAATCTGCTCCTGAGCTGGAGCAACTGCTGGTACTACAGATGCTGGTCCAACTGTGGTACGAGCTACACCTCGACCTCTACCTCGACCCCGACCTCTACCATGGCCCCGGCCTCTCGCGGCCCTAACTGGTGGCACTGGTGGGTGACCGTCCGATCCGGTAGTACGTGTCCTCACAATTTGTGAGAGAATAGAATAATAGAAATTTAGTTTCCGGAATCAACAAATTCGCACGACAGAATACAAGAAAGTGAAGTGTTCCTAAGGGTTCTGCAGTCTCTCGAAGATAAGTACAGACGTCTCCGTACCGATTCGCAAGACTCTACTAAACATGCTCATGACTCATGAGACCTATGTAACCTAGGCTCTGATACCACCTTGTCACGACCCAAAATCCCAACCTGTCATGATGGCGCCTATCTCGATACTAGGCAAGCCGACACTCTCAATAAACCACAATTTCTTTCAAGTTTGAAAATATAATATTTAAATACAATACAAAATCCCAAAAATCTCGCAAATACCGATACAAACACTCCCAAAACTTGGTGTCACTGAGTACATGAGCATCTAATATGAATACAAGTTTGAAAAATACGGTCCATAACAGTCTGAGGCCAAATACAGTAAATAAAGAGATAGGAAAGGAGAGATAAGGTCTGCGAAACATGACAACTACCTCTGAATCTCCGAAAAATTAACTGTGTGAGAGAATCAACACCCGCTATATCCAGAAGCACCTGGATCTGCACACGAAATGCAGGGTGTAGTATGAGTACAACCAACTTAGCAAGTAACAATAATAACTAAGGAACTGAAGATAGTGACGAGCTACAGAGTTATAGTTTACTTTGAGTAATTCCAGCAAAGAATAGACATGCTTTCAAATCCAGCAGTTTAAGTCAAATTAATTTTATACACTTCATGTTCATGTAATCCGGATATAAAATCTTTAGAGTATTTCAAAACAATGACAGATAGCAACTAAGTGCAACAACAAATGAAAAGCAAGTATAGCCTCTCAGGGCAACAGTCACTCAACTCGTCACAACAAATCAACCCACTTGGCTCTCAACCCTCAGCACTCACACTCAATGGGTACCCACGCTCACTGGGGGTGTACAGACTCCGGAGGGTCTCCTACAGCCAAAGCGCCATAATTCGCACGGACAACACACGTGTTGCACGGACAACTCACGTGCTATAATATCCTGCACGGACAACTCACGTGCCATAATATCCTTACCTTACTGACATGACCTCGGCCTTACTCAGTCCTCAACCTCTCTAGTCTCTCGGGCTCTCGGTAATCACAAAGATCAGCCCAAACAAAGATAACATAGTGAATCAATAAATATCAATAAAGATTGAGGTATGATACACAAGTAAAATCATGACTGAGTACAAGACAATAATTAGCAAATAATTCAACAAGTATGCGACTTCTGTGGTCCCAACAGTACTATCACATAACCTAAGCATGATTTTTAACATGATTTACAATCAAATCTGTTCAAAACAAAGAGAGCTTACAGCTAACAACAGGTTATTCAACTTTACAGTTTTACGGGACGGACCAAGTCACAATCCCCTCGGTGCACGCCCACACGCCCATCACTTAGCATGTGCGTCACCTCCAAAATAATCACATGACACCAAATCCGGGGTTTCATACCCTCAGGACCAGATTTATAACTGTTACCTACCTCAAAACGTAAAATTCTTTATTCTGCTATGCCTTTTCCTCGCAAATCGGTCTCCGAATGCCTCGAATCTAGTCACAAATAATTCGTTTCAGTCAATAAATTTTATTGGAATTAATTTCATAAGAAAATACTAATTTTTCATAAAAAATCAAAATTTAGCTCAAAAATCGCCTGTGGGGCCCACGTCTCGGAACCCGACAAAAATTACAAAATTCAAAAGCCCATTCAACCACGAATCTACCCATACCAATTTTACCAAAATCCGACCTCAACTCGACCCTCAAATCCACAATTTAAACCAAGAGGTTTTTCTAATCTTTCCAACTTAATTCACCCATTAAATGTTAAAAACATCCATGGATTCGGGTAATTTGACCAATAATGAGTTAAAAACACTAACCCCGTTATTTTCCTTGAAAATATCCCAAAAAATCGCCTCTTCCCGAGCTCCAATCCGTCAAAAATAGAAAATGGGACGAAGTCCCATTTTTAGAACTTAAACTTTCTGTCCAGACCTCTCTTCTATGCGATCGGGGACCAAGTCACTCGATCGTGAAGCACACATTTCCACTGCCAAAAATTAACCCTATGCGATCGCGGATTATTTCACGCGATCGCGCAGCACAAAAGAGACTGCCCCCAAATTTGGCCTTCTGCGAATGCGGTTGACCCCACGCGAACGTGGAACACTGCCTCTCAAACCTACGTGAATGTGTTCAGACCCACGCGATCACGTAGAGTAATTTCCTCCCCTCATCCACTGCTCAAATCCTTCTACGCGAACGTGACCTCATCCATGCGTTCATGAAGCATAGCTTAATACACGTACGCGATCGCTTTCCTTTCTCTGCGACCGCATAGAACAAAAATGTCCTTGCCCCAAATAAGCTTACGCGATCGCGGATTGACCTATGAGATCGCGTATAAGGAAACCAGAATAAGGCAGCAACAGATATCAGCAATCTTACCAAGGCCAAAAATGATCCGTTAACCCCTCCTCTCCCATCCGGAACTCACCCGAGCCCCCCGGGACCTCAACTAAACATACCATCAAGTCCTAAAACACCATACGAACTTAGTCGAACCCTCAAATAACCTCAAATAATGCTAAAACCATGAATTACACCCCAATTCAAGCCTAATGAACTTTGAAATTTCTAATTTCTATAATTGACTCCGGAACCTACCAAATCACGTCCGATTGACCTCAAATTTCGCACACAAGTCATAAATGACATAACGGAGGTATTCTAATTTTCAGAATCGGATTCCGACCCCGATATCAAAAAGTCAACCCCCGGTCAAACTTTCCAAAAATTCAACTTTCGGTATTTCAAGTCAAATTTTACTACGGACCTCCAAATAATTTTTCGGACACACTTCTAAATCAAAAATCACCATACAGAGCTGTTAGAATTATCAGAATTCAAATTCAAGGTTTTTACACATAAATCCACATCCGGTCGATTTTTCTAACTTAAATTTTTGATTATGAGACTAAGTGTCTCATTTCATTCCGAATTCCTTCCGTACCCGAATCAACTAACCCGGTAAGTCATAAAACAACTATAAAGTATAAATTGAGCAGTAAATAGGGGGAACGAGATTATAATACATAAAACAATCGGTCAGGTCGTTACATTATTACCTTCTCACAACATCTAGCATTATGATTAGGCTCTCTACAGTTACTGCATATCATTACTCTTCTTTTTTGGAAACTCTCCACTCACCTTGCCTTTTGATAGCCACATATTTTTTCTCTTTTTTCTCTTAATCTTAGGTCTTCTTGCCATATTGAGTAACTCATGTGGTTCCATTGCTTGAGATGGGTCCACTTTCCAGAACTTCTCATCTTTCATTGGTTGCAACTTGTGTTTTTAGGTAAGCAAGTATGCTTCCTTCCTATACCACTAATTGAATTCCTTTATAGGGTCTAGCTTCTTATATTCAGGGCTAACTCAACAAGATTAGAGGCCTAAAGTGAAAATTTAATTAGAGGCTTTTATTGAAATAAAACCTTCATATATATTTTTATGTGAAATCTATTTTTTCTAGATTTTTGAGATATAAAAGTATTAATAATTTTTTTAATAAACCATTTAATCACTCTTAAGATATTGATGATCTTGAAAATAAAACAAGATTCAAAAAGTTGATAACTTGATATCGAAATAATTATTTAATCTTTGAATATACTTGTTACAATGCTTGAAACCTGCAGAGGAAAAATTTAAGAATGCGCAATATAGCTTATTCATTAGTATTCTTCAGCTCTTGTTTTTATTAAAAAAATAATAATTATTTTACGTAACAATATAGCTTAACTCTAAAAGTTTATTACACGTTTTCTAGTGAGAAATATAAAAAAAAAATAATGTAGGTATTTCACTAATGATGTCAACCGTAAAATATAAATAACGCAAAATTTTATATTCAGGGTAAAAGTTTAGGAGAATAATACTCTTTCTTTAATTTTTGCTTAAACGGTTATATCAATAACAAACAAAAAGTTATCATTACTTTTTATAAAATATTTTACTTTTCTATTTTTAAATACTCAACATTTTAAAAAAAAAATTAACTTATAAATCTATTATTGATAAAAGTTGGGCTACACCTACAACGATTTTGGTGGGATGGATATGATTTAATCTACTTTAATCAGATATTTCGGGTTTGAGCCCTATGGATAATATCTTGTTAGAGTGCGCTTTTCTTTTTACTAGGCCTTAGGCAGTGCAAAGTCAAATTAGTCGGGGCTTCAATGCAAATACCGAACACAGGTAAAAACAAGAAAAACACCAAACACAAAAAAACAATTGGGCCGTAAAAATTTTGGGGCCCAAAGCAATTGCTTTAGTTGCATCACATACAACATATACTTTGGCATGTAGATATAAAGATGTCATATTCCTCATATCATGCAAATTTTATCTATTTTTTCTGTACTGAGTTTAACTGTTGAACCGGAAAGCATGCCTATATTTCTGTACTGTTATTTCTGTACAAGACTGTACCTGTTTAGCTCGTCATTACTTTCAGCCCAGATGTTAGTCTTATTACTTATTGAGTTGGTTGTACTCATACTACACTCTACACCTCGTGTGCAGATTCAGGTACTTTCGGATACGGTGGTCGCCAGATTTGAGGATTTATCTTTTGGAGACTACAAGGTAGTTGCTTGGCGTCCGCAGACTTTGACTCTCTTTCCTTTCAGTTATTGTACTGTTCTATATTTTTAGAGAGTATTCTTATTAGTCAGACTTTGTTATTATTTAGATGCTCATGTATTCAGTGACACCGGGTTTTGGGAGTGTTTGTATCTGAAATTGTGAGGTTTTCAATGGAATTCAAATCTTATATTTTCAAACTTAAAAGATTATTGTGATTTATTGAGGTTATCGGCTTGCGTAGTATTGAGATAGACGCCATCACGACAAGTTAGGATTTTTGGTCGTGACATAGAATTTATAAAAATGAGAAGAACAAACATACTAGTAGTATAGATCTTAGATTAGACAAATAGATTTAGGGAACTGATTTTACGCTCCATTTTCTTATTTATGAGAGTACTTCACCACATATTCTACTATTTATAATGGCGGTTCACATACTATTGTGAATTTAATTTTATTTGGTGTAAAAACGTAAATCGGTAATTGTCCTATATTATTTTAGTCAATGACTTTATTATAAATTTAAATTTTTTAAAAGGTCAATGCTACAAGCGAAAAATTAGAAATGTTAAGTTCAATTCTAACTCAATTCAATTTCGATTGGAGCAAACACTATCACAAAAATCAGTCGATGCCGTAGAATGTTCGTTGACGTTGAAATAAGGCTCTTCAAAATCAGTCGATGCCGTAGAATGTTCGGACCGTAATCGATAATCGAATCGCAAAAGTAATTTATTGGTATCGAGTTATCGGATTAATGGTTGGTGAACGGATTAAAATTTTATATTTAATGATTTATCGATTCGGGGACGAATTACTCAATTTACTTATCGGATAAACTGTTAATCCGTTAAGAATTATTATATTTATATTTTTACCCCGATATATATAAAGTATCTCTTTCAATATTTGAAACCTTTCTTATTTCCCTAAATTTCAGCAGCTCTCAGCGGCATTCTCTATTTCTCTCAACAATCCTTAGGAAATAACGACACCAACCAAACTTACAAGGAAGTAACTTTTTAGCTGCCTAAGCTTCAATCGTCATCATAACTTTTTGGAGTAGGACTAAGCAGATCCAGATAGTTTTTGATACCTTTCTGCTCAAATAAATTATTTAATTTGGTAACTGAAGCAAAAGTATTACTTAACTTGTATTACTAATTAAGGAACCACAATTTGTATTTTAGCTTGCTTATTGTAAAGCAATTAAAGAAGAAGAAATTATCATCAACAATAAGAGCTTCATTAGCCCTACTTGAGTATGATTGTGATTATGATTGTAATTGTATCGTCTATTTATTATTCACTGTCTTGCTTACTTATATAAATTTTATTGTCTATTTGATTTAGTCGATAAATCGTCCGATAATTACTCTTGCTTACTTATATAAATTTTATTATCTATTTGATTTAGTCGATAAATCATTCGATAATTACTAACTCGATATTAATCTACTCGATATCTTATCGAATGACTAGCGAACTGATACATTTACAAGCTGATAATCGATAAACCAAATTATTATGTCTAAATATCCGCCCAATCAGCAACCCAAACTCGAAGCGGATTCAACTCGTAAAGGAGACGGTAGTTCACGCGCTACAGAGAGAGTAGAGCCCGGGGGGTCGTTTAGCGTCTCAGAGCTGTATCTGTGTCAGGGGAACGTTTCATTAGCTTAATAAAAAAAACTCATTATATTCTCTAATAATGTCTCAAATGAGCGGGCGGGGAAATTATTCACACACACACACCGCACTTTAGCTATTGCACTGCACTTAAGCCTTATAAGAGTGGGACACAGAGAGAGAGAGAGAGAGAGAGAGTGGAAACGGAGGAGGAGCACTTCTTCACAGCAAAGTGCTACTCCTACGTCGAAAGCTTCTCCACCTTTCCTTTTTCCTCCTTATTTAAGGTGCACTTTGGAAGCATTATTTCTCTGTTTTCTCTTTAGAATTAGTGGAATGAATGTGTGAATTTGATTCTGCTTCTCCACGATTTTGCAGGCGGCTCCGTACTCGGATTCTCTCCGAGTTTCCAGAAGTTTCACAGTATCTGTGAGTTAAAAACTTAAAGTTTATTCTTATCTTGAATATATCGATTATGCTTATGTTCATACCGATATTCTGCAAATTAAGAGGAAAATTGATTCAAGAAGAAGCTTCTAGTAACTTCATTGTTGTTGACCTCAACCTGTTGTTTTCTTGGAAACTGATTTCTGAGAATATGTTTTGTTAGTTGTTTACGGAGATGAGTTTAGGATGTAATTAGTGAGTACTTATTAGAATTGTTAAAAGTATGTTTAATGTTAGATAGTGTTTTGGTGGTGGAAGAGTTTTTGGAGTTGGATACGCATCTCTATAGGGATTAGATTTGATGGTCAAATTGGTGGTGAATTTATGTTGTTGAATCAGGACCGTTAAAAATTATGTGGTTAAGAAGTCCTGATTGAGACTGATACTCGGAATCTGGCTACTGTCTCAAAGTCTAGGAATCAAATCCTTTTAATTTACCTTCCCCCAGATTCTTTCTCACTCAAATCCTTCACTTTCTAACGATTGTCAACATGCTCAATTTTATTGCAATAAATACAAACAAACACTTTTCTTATTGAGATTATTTTACAAGTCTCCTATTGAGTAACTTATCCAAGAAATAGAAAATGAAGTGTAACCAGATTGTTGGAAGACATTTGTTTTTCTTTTTAGTTCCCTTATTTCTTTCTTTTCATAATTCCTTCCTTTCAAATTTCTTGAGATCTTAAGCAATGGATGACCTTTCAATAATGCTAGCTTAGGAACATTGTATTCTACTATGAGTATTTTACAAGGATCTGGGAGTTAAAGCCCAGGAGCTTGCACATTTCATCCTTATTCTTGAATCTCTGCTTTGCATTCGATAGATAGACCTTTCCTCAACAAGTTGGTAATCAGAGCAATGACAGAACTAAAAACTTTGATCTGCATGATTTTTTTTAAGTAAAAGCTAACAAGGAGTGGCTTTAGATTATCGATTCATGCTACTTTCTCTTTGATCTTAGGATTGCATTTTGATTACTCCTTTGTAGAATCTAGATTCGACTATATTCTACCATCATGTGAAGCATGTCATGAAAATTGAGTGAACGGTATTGGTTCTCTCATCAGTAGTAGTACAACTATTTGCTTCATCCTCCATCCATACATCTTGCATAATAACCAGAAGCTTTAAATACTTTTCGGGCAATCTAGCTAGAAAAGTACTTCGGTTTATCGCATTTATATTTCAATGGCCTGCTATTTGCAGCAACATACATTTACTTGCGCTTTTATTATGTCATCTTTGGCAGGTAAATGCCGGTTTAATTTGCTATTGCTGTCATCATGGATGACTAGGCCAGTCAGCTGCTATAGAGCAAATTTGGTTACTTTCTATGTAAAGGAAAAAAGGGAAGTATATTTGTTGACTACAGAAGTGTTGTTCATATGGCAAGGAGATATGGGCCTTATTTTGATCCTGAATATGAAACCTTAAGTATCAGAATAAACCCTCCAAGGTTGAGTTTCTCTACTTTTAGCTTTTGCCATCTTTGCAACATCCACTGCTTTCCTTCACTATGTTTTTATTTACTTTCATTCATTCATTGGCCAGCCTAGATATTATTCACTGTGTCTGCATCACAGTTTTGATGCCCATTTAGGATGTTACTTCTACCAAGATATGGAAACCTGTTGGTCTCCTTTGAACCAATGAAAGAAAATTGTGGATGTCAATTATATTGCTTCATATTTGACACCCTTATCTTTTTCCATGTGGTTTTACTAATGATTATTTGATGTTATTAGGGTATCTGTGGACAATGTGAGTTGCAAAGAATGCACTCTAGTGAAGGTAATCTTTCAGCATTAAGAATCTTTGAGTGATTGTCCTTATTTTGTTATTTCAAGGAGCCGCAGAACCTTTCATGAGAAAAGAAGCTCACTCACCACAGTTCAATAAGCTCTTAAGATTACAACGATTATTCATATTGGATTAATAAGAGTCTGGTTATCTCAGCCTGCTATGCTGCATTGATCAAAAGTTTTAATGAAAGAAAGGAGTATATTGAAAAGATTTTACAAACATAGAGAGCATGTTTCACAAATTTTATTTGCAAACTTTTTGAACACAATCTGATGTCAAAGTATACTGATCTCTGTAAGCTATAGCCCGGTGATCTGATAGGCAAGATTTGAATCACTAGTCTGATTCAGATAAGGGGTCCCACATTAACTCTATATCATTCAGTTGCTTTTGTGATAAAGTATTTGATTTTTGATGGGTAAAATAAAGTATTTTATTAATGAACCACCTCCAGTGCCTTAGGTACTGAGGTGTTCAAAAGTACCCACTGAGGTTTTCGTTGTTTTCCTCAGGTTGACAGTGTCAACAGACCTGGAATACTGCTGGAAGTGGTGCAAATCCTAACAGACCTTGATCTTGTAATTACCAAAGCCTACATATCCTCTGATGGCGGGTGGTTCATGGATGGTGAGTATTATTTCTCTTTAGCATTTGCAGGTGTTGAAGCTTTTAAACAAGGCATGTCAAAGTATTTTTAGTTGCATATTCTAGCGCTACTCTGGGGGACATGGATCATGTTCTACTATTTCATTTACATGCTCGGACAGCTATCCAAATAAATACCCAAATTCAAGTTTCCCCCGCATTGGTGGTTATTGATTTACTAGTATGTGTTAAAGATTTTTTTAGGTCATAGGTTCAAATCCCAATTGTGATATTCTGGTATGTTTTGAACCCCCTTGTATTAACTTCTGGCTCCGCCATTGCTAGATATGGATCATGTTCTACTATTTCATTTACATGCTCGGACAGCTATCCAAATAAATACCCAAATTCAAGTTTCTCCCGAATTGGTGGTTATCGATTTACTAGTACTGTGTTAATTGGTGGCCTTCTATACCATATTCACTTTCGCCCGTTTTTGGGACATTTCAAAAAAAGTATAAACCTTCTAGTCTGTTTACCATTAACAGTCTTTTTTAGTTCTGTCCATCTTCATATAATATTCTAAATACTTAGGGAACACAATTGTGAGATTTTTTACAAGTTTCATTTCTTTTTAACAGTATTTCATGTTACTGATCAACACGGCAAGAAAGTTACAGACAGCAGCACTATCGGTCATATAGAAAAAGTAAAGTATCCCTTATTTTTCTTGCCTTTTGTTTCATATTTTTATAATCTGTACACGATTAGTGCGGGGATAAGAGAACAAATTTCTTTGACAGATTCACATTCCTACTCATGTATTTTATTGCACCTAGCATATATCAGAGTTTTACTTTTGGGACTCTTATGACTTTTCAGAACAAAGCAAAAGTCAAGCAACTATTCAGAAATCCCTGGTTACTAAAATTTTTACAGAATAGTTGCTCATTGTTAGATAAGAGTTCCCAATTCCACTAACTAAATAGTGCCTGCTAATGTGTTTGCCTTTGCCTATTTCACTAAGTTTCAGTCACGAGCTAATTGCTGTCATAATCCTCGCTTTTACTGCAAGTTTTTACACAAAAGTTGTAGTAAGGCTTTCCTGAACTTTGTATTCAAGATCATACATACCCTAGCAGTCACGCAAGAAAATCATATTTTATCCCCAGTAAATGCTTTACCACACCTAGGTCTGTCATCTAAGTGACTGAAACTTAAAACGTAGCTTCCCTAAGCAAAAGACCTAGTTTTATTAACGATTTTATTGAATTTGTTACATTAGGCTCTAGGACCTGAAGGTTACACATCAGGCATATTGAAGACTTGGCCAGGTAGAAGGGTAGGAGTGAACTCTGTGGGAGATTACACCACCATTGAGCTTATAGGAAGCGATCGTCCGGGTCTTTTATCTGAAATTTCTGCTGTACTAGCCAATCTTCATTTTAATGTCGCTGCTGCTGAGGTTTGGACCCATAATAGGCGCACAGCATGTGTTCTTTATGTCAATGATAATTGTTCATCACTTGATGTGGATGAAGAATCCAGATTATGTGTCATGGAAGAGCAACTCAATAACATACTTCGTGGATGTGAGGATGATGAGAGTGGGGCTCATGCTACTTTCACAGTTGGTAGTACTCATGTTGATCGGCGGCTTCATCAGATGTTCTTTGCTGATAGGGACTACGAAGGTGGTTGTCTCGAAATGGAGATAGAATACCCTCCTAGCTTCAAACCAGAAGTCAGAATTGAAAGCTGTGTCGAGAAAGGGTACTCAGTGGTCAGTGTAAGTTGCAAGGATAGACCAAAGCTTATGTTTGACATTGTATGCACCCTCACAGACATGCAGTATGCTGTTTTCCATGCCACTATCTCATCTGATGGTCCCTATGCATCACAGGTAATCTCATTATGTTGTTCTGATGATTGCTAGTCTGAAAAAAAAAATTATATATATATATATGTATGTTATGTATGTATGTATACATACATACATATACACAAAGTAACATACCGAGGATAAATCATTTTATTTTACAGTACTTCCTTAAAAATTTATTTCCGCCTATCAATGTCACCATGGCCCCAGACCGCCACTTTGAAATGGAATGTTATCTGTTTGGCCTGTAGTTTAGTATCATCATATTAAATAAATGTTAGATGGAGTGTTATGCTTTAATACCTAAAGTTCCTTCAAGTTTCAAAGTGGCTCAACGTCGGAATCACTGATGGGGTGTTATTAGGCTTTAATTCTAGTAGGCAGTATGTAATATGAGGACGACTGAATTTATAGGAATATTTTATCCGCCACATGGATGGTTGCACTCTGGAATCTGAAGAGGAGAAGGAAAAGGTTGTGAAGTGTCTTGAAGCTGCGATTCGGCGAAGGATAAGTGAGGTAAGGTAGATTATCCACTTCTCTAAATTATTGTCCTAAATGCTTCTCAAGATTATGATTAGCCTCGGTGCTGAGCCAAGCGGGCTACTTTCACCAAGTCCCCCAGCCCCACCCCCATTATGAATACTTTTTATCAAATAGGCAAAGGTCTCTAACTTAAAGTAACTCATAGTTAAAGTTTCACTTTAAGAAAGAATCGAGGACTATTCTATATATCAACTTTCATTCAGTATGAGTCCGTAATTGCCTGGAATAAATGAATCGGAAGAATAATCCAAAGCTGATTTTTCTTTTCTAAGCTTGGGTAGGTCCACGAACATGTGCAATCTTTTAGTTTGAGATTGGGATGAATGGGAAAGTTTGGCGGCAGGATGTGGTCCTCTAATATTATACTTTGGAAAATTGGGCATGGCTAATTTCTACTTCTTACTTGTCCTTTTTCATCAAATATTATCAGACTTTCAAGCATTCACATGTTAGTTCAATTTATAACACTATGGCATGCACGAACCTTCAACCTCAAATATTTAGTGCTACCAGGTCTTGATTCCTTTGATATGCAGGGTTTTAGTCTAGAGTTATGTGCCAAGGACCGAGTTGGCTTACTTTCTGAAGTTACGAGAGTCCTACGAGAAAATGGGCTATCAGTGACTAGAGCTGGTGTCACAACTATCGGGGAGAAAGCAAAGAATGTCTTCTACGTACGAGATGCATCTGGAAACCCTGTAGAGATGAAGACCATTGAAAGACTGCGTGAAGAAATTGGACAGACAATGATGCTTAATGTGAAGAAAGTCCCAACATCTGCAAAGGTACCTGAAACTGGTGGTTTGGCCAAGATAAGCTTTTTCTTCGGAGGCTTACTTGAAAGATTCCGTACTTAGAAATTCATCTACAAAGAGCTACCTACTTGTATAGAAGAATAAAGCACTTGAGTGAAAAAGTGTATAAATGTGGTAAGGTATCCCTGTTAAAATGCATGTAGATACATTGAGAAGTTACCTTGTCAAGAAGATAAACAAAGGGAAAAAGGAATGGGTCTCTCCCATTCTTATTCTATGCAGAACTCTGGAAGATTATCAGATGACTGTGTGTTGTTCCTGCCAAATAAAAGTACGAAAATCTATTGCTGTCATATGACTTTGGGTTGGAGCTTTGGTTAAGAAATGCTATTGAAGAATTGAACAAAGAAAGCCAATCGGTTATAGTTTAATTGACGTCTATGTTGCGTCCAAGCTAATGTTAGAGACAAAGAGCTGTTAACATTGTTTTGATTAGCCTTTTGTAATATCCTGACCAGAACATACCGTAGATATCATCAATTAGCGTGTAACTGGAAATAGTGTCACAATAAATATGCTCTTTTGATACTGGATTGTCTCACTTAAAATATTCCTGGATATTTTACTTTCTTCGACTTCATAGGAACTGGGATGTAAAAATTAGTCCACAAAATACTCACTGTTGAATTATAGAAATAGTTAACATAATAACAATAGTAACAACATACTCAGTGTATTTTCACAAGTGGGGTCTGGGAGGGTAATATGTATGCCGACGTTACCCCTATCTTGTGAAGGTAGAGGGGCTTTTTTCGGTAGACTCTTGGCTCAATAAAAGCAAAATCATAGCAGTTATGACAAAGAATTGTGAAAAAGAAATAGTAACAATAGCCAGAAAAAAATAAAATCGAAGCAAAGGAAATATCATGTACTAATAGCGATCTAAAAATAGGGAATACGAGGATAACACTAGTACTACAGCTATAAAAAAAAAGTACCGACTACTTATTAAAATCTACTACCCTAATCCTCGACCTTCACACCCTGCTATCAAGGATCATATCCTCCGTAAGCTGAAGATGTGACATGTCCTGTCTGATCATCTCTCCCTAATACTTTTTCGGCCTACCTCTACCTCTCCTAGGACCCGCTATAGCCAACCTCTCACACCTTCTCACTAGGGCATATGTGTCTCTCCTCTTCACGCGCCCGAACTATCTCAGTCTCGCTTCTCGCATCTTGTCCACCACACATGCCACTCTCACTTTATCCCAAATATCTTCATTCTTAATCCTATCTCTCTTAGGATGCTCGCACATCCATCTCAACATCTTCATTTTCGCAACTTTTAACTTCTGAACATGAGAGGTCTTGACTGGCCAACACTCTGCTATATATAACATGGTCGGTCTAACCACTACTCTGTAAAACTTGCCTTTAAGTCTTGGTGGCACATTCTTGTCGCACAAGACGTTGGATGCGAGCCTCTCTTGGGTATGATTTGTATGTCCAACTTCACTTCAATGTCAGCCTTCCGATTGTCACGACCCCAATTTCCCCATCTTAGGATGCCGTGATGGCACCTAGTATCTAAAACTAGGTAAGCCTAACATTATGCTGATTATTAATGAAAGTTAACTACTTAACTGCAATACATTAAATAATAACTGATACAACATAGCTGAGCCAACGTCGATTATACAATCCCAAGACCGGTAGTACAAGTCATAAGCTTTTTTAAGGGTCATTAGAAATAACAACACATCACTGTCCCAGAATAATAGGAAATAATGGAAATAAAATACAACGGTACGTGACTCGGAGCCTGCGAACGTCAAGCAGGTATACCTTGAAGTCTCCAGCTGTGCAGACATAACTCTCAAGAACCAACATGATCAAAAGTACCTAGATCTGCACAAAAATATGTAGAAGCGTAGCATGAGTACACCATAGCGGTACCAATAAGTATCAAGCCTAACCTCGGTAGAGTAGTGACGAGACTAGGTCAAGATACCTACTAGACGTGTAAACGTGTGCGGGATATAACTTAAAGCTAACAATGGAAAGAATATCAATGTAAGACCAAAAGCATAAGGATCACAAATTTACAACCAACAATGAAAATAATAGAAGCACGAATAGCAACAAGAAGTGAACGAGTAATAAAGAAACGGATGACAACTCAATTAGTCAAATCGTTTCTAATGCACAATTTACAACAAGAATTACTCGAGGTACTACTCCTCGTAATCTCAAATCATAAGTCACAACTCTCAAATCTTACACGTATAACACCTCGTGCCCATATTTTTCCAAATAATTTTCGCACGGCAAAACCCACGTGCTACTATGTACATTGTATCCATGTAAAATGCTAATTAAAATGTCCAAGAGATTTATTTATATACGATAAGGCATAATAACAAGGTTGAATAAAGTAGGGAATCAAATGAGAAAATGAGTATATTTAAGAAATTATTTGGACGAAGAAAATAACATTTTCAAATAAAATAAAGTATCGGATAAGCTACAGAATTAAATATAGAATTTGTTAAATTAAAACATAATAACGATTTTTAAGTAAAGTAAAAATATCAGACAGAGTAAGAACTTTAAGTTGAGAAATCAATTAAATTGAAATATGACAACTATTAAGAATAGTAAAGTACCGAATGAAACGACGAGTTTAACTTAAGAGTCACATAAGGCAAGGATGTAAGTAATTATTTTATTTAAAATTGTTATGTTACCAACAACTCAGCATGGTATGAGATAATGACTCTGCGCAGTAAATTCATCTTGAAAATTAATTCACCAAGTAACCACAGAAGCACAAATTGACACCTTGAAGTAATACAACAGTTCACGTAGGATGCATGACTCAGATAAAACATAACAACAACAACAAATATAACACACACAATCCGTTGCGGTGCGCAACCCGAACCCACCATATCATCATTTATCAATATCACAATTCTCCCTTATTTCACCCGTTGCGGCGTGCAACCCGATCCACAAGCAATTTAAATTAACAACAACAATTCAATAACTCAATTTACAAGAATTTCTACAATCAAAGGGTATGAGTACACGACAATAAAGGAACCACGTAATAATCAAAGGAATGCAACAAAATATTACAAAAATAAGAGGATAACTGAAGCACGTGACAACTAAAGTGTGCAAGTACAAACAGTTAAGGCAAGTAGCAGATAAGCACAACGTCATGGAAGAGACTCAACAATTAAGAGTAACAAGACAATAAGTTCAATTAAAGCATATAAGGGCAAAATAACAAGTAAGAGGTATAATAAGTGCTAACAACGTCAAATAGAGCATGTAAGAGTAGATTAACAATGGGAGATATAACACGTTATGACAATTTAATTAAAGGCATGGAAAGAGTCTAGATAACCTACACCGGTTAAATACCACATATAGCCCATGTACCCACTCATCACCTTGCGTACATGGCTTTCACATAATACAAATAGCACAATTAACCCGAATCCTAAGGGATAATTTTTCCCACACAAAGTTAGACAAGATACTTACCTCAACTTAGCCAAATCAATACTCAAATTAGCATCTTCTTTACAATTCACCTCCGCTCGGCTCAATCTAGCCAAAGATGAATGAAATACATCAAATAATGCAAGAGAAAATAATTTCAATTAACAAAGTTATGATCTTTATACAATTTTTAAAAGGTCAACAAAAGTCAACCCCGGGCTCGCCCGGTCAAAACCCGGGTCCAAGGGTAGGTCTTGACTACCCATAACCTCATGAGTCCATATATATATTTTGTTTCCAAATCCGAGTCCAATTCGACTCTCAAATCTCAAATTTTTATTTTTCAAAGCTTTTACAAAAATTCCCAAATTTCATCTTAGATTCTCAAAAATTTGATGTTAAATCTAATATATAATCATGAAATATAATTAAAAATTGATTTAAATTACTTACCTAATAGTTTGGTATGAAAATCTCTCCACAAAATCGCCTCATATTGAGTCTAGAGTTTAAAATATGATAAAATGAAGCCAAGTCTCGGAATACTAAGCTATAAACGAGTTGCAGAAGTCGTATTTACGACTATTTGCGAACCCTCACAAAAGCGAACATTACTTTGCAAAAGCGAAGCTTGAACAGCTCTGCTCCTATCGCAAATGCGATACAACAGGTCGCAAATGTGAAGACGGGGCATTTGCAAAAGCGGCCCAAATGTTAGCAAAAGCAAACTACCAGCTGCCCAGCTCACCATCGCATTTGCGAGGCTGGCTTCGCAAA
This sequence comes from Nicotiana tabacum, assembly GCF_000715075.1. Classification (NCBI taxonomy): domain Eukaryota; kingdom Viridiplantae; phylum Streptophyta; class Magnoliopsida; order Solanales; family Solanaceae; genus Nicotiana; species Nicotiana tabacum. Next base: position 43,547,326 of record NC_134101.1, read on the forward strand.
TGTGAAGCCTGCCAGTCCCCAGTCTCTTCGCAAAAGCGATCACAAGTCCACAAAAGCAGCAGTCACAAATGCGACCCTCAACTCGCAAATGCGAGATCAGAACACCAGCAAATCTGAACCTTCTTCCAAACAATCCGAAACGTGTGCGAAACTCATCCGAACCCTCGGGGCTCCAAACTAAACACCCACACAAGTTTAAATATATAACACAAACTCGCTCGCGCGATCAAAATACTAAAATAACGTCTAGAATCATGAATCGGTCGTCAAAACATATGAAAATCACAATGAACTTTAAGAACTTCTAGAATTGCAACCAAGTGTCCGAACTACATCAAATCAACTCCAAATGATACCAAATTTTGCATGCAAGTTCCAAATGACGAAACAAACCTATTCTAAGTCCCGAAACCAAAATCCGAATCCGGTAGCCTTAAAGTCAAACCATGGTCAAATTAAGAAAATTTCAAACCTTTAAATTGCTAACTTCCGCCAAATGATGTTGAAACCCTCTAGAAACATCCAAATATAAATTCGGGCAACACCTAGGTCCAAAATCACCATCCGGACCTACCAGAACCATCAAATCTCCGACCCGAGGTCAAATACTCAAAAAGTCAAACTTGATCAATTGTTTCAACTTCAAGCTTCTCAAGTGGGAGTCCTCCTTCAAATCAATTCCGGATCATTCAAAAACCAAAGCCGACAATGCACGCAAGTCATAATACACTATGTGAAGCTACTCATGACTTCAAATTGCTGAACCAGACGCAATTACTCAAAACGACGAGCCGGGTCATTACATCGACTCAAGTCAGAATTTTATTTTAGTCTTGCTCAACTTGAAACCTATAATAACAATAGTAATATTACTAGTTTCTCGGCATGGCGTTGCACGTGTATGCCGAGTTTTGTAGTATACGATATTGTAAATAATATCAATGTTACTAAAACACAGGTTTGAATATATAGTATTATACATGAAAAAATAAAGTACAAATTTATGTAAATGATCAATGTGGATTTTTATATGGTCTTATTCGTCCCGGTCAAAATGATTGGATATCGTCTGAACTTATAAAGTCGATGAACAACTAAATTTAAATCAGGAGAGAGAGAGCGATATTGATTTATTTTTCATTATGTATATTGTTGTATGTAGATATTGTTAATATTGTGTTGGACGTGCAACACACGTGCATAAGAACTAATATTATTTAATTGGTTTACTTGATAACATTAGAAAAGATATTCTATAATATTAATGTTAGAATACTTAATATATAGTTAAGAATCCTAGAACTATACTCTTAGTGCCATTCGAGGCGCCATTACGGTTAATCCAATGAAGAATTACTTTGTTTGATGTGTATATGATTAGTATAATGTAAATCAGGGGTATCTTAGTCTTTTGAATTATTTATTCACTATAAAAATCATTGTTACATGTCAGTCGATCCTTTTACCCATTCTTTTAGGTACTGAACGGAAATTATTTTTATTTTTGTTATAGGAAGAAGTCACTAGGTTGTTAGCTAACTTTACGCTCATTTTGTTATTTTTCTGTCACTTCTTAAGCATACATAAATAATACTTTTTTTTTAATAAATCAGAGATGTCCGAAACACATTTACTTCTGTGTCTTTTGTGATCTACATATTCTTTACTCTCTGTTTTCTTCTTTATTAAAGTCAGTACTGCCCTCTCTTTTCTCATATTTGTTTTTTCTCTATACAAATAACTACTAATTTTTCTTCATCTGCATATAAGGTCAGATTACCAGTTCTTGATTCGTCTGTTGTTTTTAAGCTTTTACTTCTTTAACAGTTTCAGGATTTTCTTCCTTGTGAGTGTGTAAATTGCTTATGGTTTTGCATTCGCTTTTCTCCTTTCTCTAGCCTTCTTTATTTCTTTTTGTTTTATTTCCTTTAACGTGAATTGTAATAATTGCGAATTTCGTTTCACAATTGTTCAGTATAATGAAAGATTGACGGTAAAGAATCAATAGATTTAAGAGGGATTTCCTTTAGTTAGGAATGAAGAAAAGTTAAAAAGAAAGAGGTATGTTAAAAAGGCAAATGGCTGTCTCTGTTATATTACAAATTTGAGGATAGTTCTTGAGATTACTCCTTATCTAATTTGTCATATCACATGTCTAATGGTTTCTTTCATTTATTTACGAGTTTTTCCAAAATATATATATTTCATATAATAGAAATACTTTGAAATGGCTGTTTAAGATAATAGTAGAATGAGTACATCTATATATGCTCCAGCTTTTGACCTTTGCCATGTTTAGGTAATTAAGCGTCGTTCCTAACCAGGATGTTTTGCATATATTACAGGAAATAATTTGAGCAGAATGACAACCAATACCGTGAGCTACTCACAAAAGGAACTTGTTACTGATCATGTTTTATTGAGGTTACCTGTTAAGTCACTCTTTCGATTCAAATGTGTGCGCAAAAGTTGGCATGATCTTATCAAAAGCTCAAGTTTTATTAAAAAACACTTCAATAGTGAGAGTAATCGTCTTCGCCTTATGGTTTGCAAGTTCGGTGTTAACTACAAAAAAGATCCAGGTGAAAGGTCTTTCGATATGTTCTTACTCAATGAGAATATTCGCAGGATGTGTCCCTACAAACCAGAGGATTTATCGTTGCGAAGATGTTGGTGATTTTAGATGTATTTATGGTCCAATTAATGGTATATTCTTGTTGGAAAAAGGTCATTATATAGATAACGTTCGGTTTGCTTGGTGGAATCCTGCAACCAAAGAGTGCAGGCTTATACCTCGTATACATTTTGAGGTACAACAATATTTTGAAGACAATAATCGTAGACTTGGGATAGGTATAGACTTAGTGAATCAAGATTACAAAGTAATATGGCATCGAACATTTTGGGATGATATGACAAGTGATGTTTATCCTAAGGTATATGCTGCTGTCTATTCGACAAACAACGATTCCTGGAAATTCTTGGAACCTGATTACTCTCACTTATGTCAAATATGTATATCCCAAAATTGTACTTATATGAATGGAGTTTATTATTGGATTACCACAAGCCAGAGATTTTGCAACAAAGACAATGTGTACTTTATTCGGACATTTGATTTTGCAACTGAATTGTTCGGGGAAATGACAGGACCACCAATTCCAGGCGAACACTGGGCGTCTCTAATGTTACGCGGTGGTTCTCTTGCAGCTATGTCTTGTGATGATGTTACTCAGGCTATGACAGCCAATTATGGTATATGGGTAAGGATTAGAGAGAATAATTGGATTAAAGTTTATACTGTTAATCCTCCTATACCTTCGCATTTCCCTATTGGAATATGGGAGTATGATAAGTTCATTTATGAACTTACACAAACTTGCAGATTGTTGTTTTATGACCAGACAGTTAAAGAAGTTACAAGTCTTGGATTTCATTTCTATGATTTAAGTTGTGGCTCCAATTGGGCTATTAGTTACAAGGAGAGCCTAGTTCCAATAAAGAATGAAAAGTCTACTGAGAAGGATAATGCTGAATACTTCCTCACCAAGTATTAAAACAAGCATGAGATGTGAGTATCAGGCCGAAAAGGTCAAATTTTTAATGATTTCGTCACATGTGATTGAGTTGCGAAAGCTTGTAGATAGATATTCAACATCTGAACCAAATTCTTTTTGGTTAAATAATACTTCTAGTTACTCTTAAACAATTGGGAGATTCTCTAAAAGATAAGAAAATGCTATGTTTCCGGGGATGATATATGCCCGGGCTCCCGCTTTAGAGTCAACTCAATACCTCGTAAAGGGAAAAATATGAAGATGACATTGTAAATGTAGAGATCAAATATCTATTTTCAACATGTGCATATATATGTTTTTCTCCCCCCCTACTTTTTAGTGCTATTTTCCTTTCTCAGGAAAACAAATTGAGAGTTTCACTTTCTCTGATCCAAACAATCAGGTGCCTTGTTCACCGGGAAATATACAACAACAACAGACCCAATCTAATTTCACAAGTTCTTGATATTTTTATAGTTCTATTTTTCCTGATGAAATATGAATTTTCAAACGAATAACATTGTTGATATACCATATCCTCTTGATAATTCGAAGCACTTTTAGTAAGCTCAAATGAGAATGGAAAGGAGAATTTCCTAAAACTCGAATCCATGCATAAATTTATTAGCATGTACGATACTAAAGTTCCTAAAATCTCAATCGCATCTTCTTTTCAATAAGTGAATCATATATAAATCAGCTCAAGTCACAACAATAATGAGTAAAACCGATGCTTATTTTACAAATCTTTTAGTAAAAAAACATTAAAGAGAGATACTTTAATTTAGAGGATGAGAGACTGAGAACTCATTAGAATAAAGCAATTTGGAAAATAGAGATAGAAGGACAAGAAAGTGAAGAAAAGGGGGTAAAAACAGAAGGGGGGGGGGGAGGGGAATAGGTGAAAGTACAAGGGTTAATTGTAGCCTATTTTAAAACTTAGTTGACTAAGAGAGGAATTAGTCGACTAAACTTTACAGTGGGATCAATCGCAGCAGGATTAAATTGCGCAGACAGAAAAGTAAAGGAGGCACAACAGTTTTTATACTGGTTCAGTACCGGTGTGGTACCTACGTCCAGTTCCCTTAGGTCACAAGGGTTCTCTTAGATCTTCAGTAAGTCTTTACAACAATGATGATTTAGTATGTTCACCACCAATGACATACACCAACAATGTTTTTTCTAGTGTTGACACAAATATTGTTTTGTTTTCTAACTCTTCCTATCTTTTGCGACACTTGTAAACTCAAGAATACAACATTTGTACTAAGAACTAGAAAGGTGTAGAAACAGATGTGAAGTTGCGTAATCTTCCTTGTCCTTCTACTTCTTCTTTTATATTGCTCGATGAGTTTTCTGATTTCTCTTTTCTGGGATCGCACAACAACAATGATTAGAGGTCTTTCCTTATGAGGCATAGATTTCTAAGAGTGAGACCCAAGGGTAGCCTCATGATCTAGCATCAGAGGTACAGCCAGATTCATTTTCAGTTTGAAGATTTGGTTCCTCCAATTATCTTTTATTAGAGCTTCCGCAGATTGTCCTTTGATTTGCTCTCTATCCTTGATTGGCTCTCTTTCCTTTATTGCACGCTTGAGAATCTTTAGCAAGTCTGATTGATGGACATTTCTTCCTTGTTCTTTGGTTGATTGATTCTCTTTCCATTTGATACAGAGTTCGAAGAATATAGCTGTTGGCTTCCTCTGATTTCCTCGTATGATTTTCTTTCCTTTCATTCATTAGAATTGTTGCGAATCTACACACAAAGTGAGATGACATTAGTCAAGGCTCTTTTGATTATTGATCATTATTAAAATTCTAAACCTAACAATCTCCCCCTTTTTGATGATGACAATAATCGAAAAAGAGTTCGATTAATTTAGGGGATACTTCCCTTTACGAGTGTACTTCTGCCCCCTGGTTTTGTGCTCCTTGTTTGTTTGCATGCTCTCCCTGTCTTTGTACTCTATTTCTTCTCCACCTTTGACATCAATCAAAAAGAGCAAGAAGAGAATAATAGCTAATAATAATACTAGTTAAGCGGGCAAAAATATATACAACTAGCAATTATACTAGGCATAATTGACTACATGCCCATCATGAGACAGCAAAAAGAAAAGTTTTAACAACTAATAAAAAAAAGACTGTTTAAATAGCCCAAACACTTAATTCCTTCCAAGGAAATACTTCAAAGTGTTGATCATTTGGTGCAGAAACTACCATAGGAGGCACCAATCTCCTTGGTGACTTTGGTCAACTTCTCAGTGATATCCTCCCTGATCCTTTACCTCTTTGTGGCTGGAGAGTGATCCTTAACCTGGCCACATCTGCTCCAATTTCCTTAGTTACTTCCCTGATCTTATCCACCTGTTCCTGCATAGAGGTTAGCAGTTTCTTGATACCTGTAGTATTTTGCTTCATTAGTAGAAATAGATCTGAGGAAGAGGATTTGGTAGCTTCATATTTAATCCCTCCAGTGCCCTATTGAGGAGTGGATTTTGGTGCTTTGTCTTTCTTGAACCAGGTTCCTTCAACCAAGGTGTAACCCATCATGGCAAAAGAGTCTTGTCATATGCACTGGAGATGGTTTTAGGGGCATAAGGAGACAAATCTACTTTCATAACTTGAAAGATGTGAGAGATTAGTAAATCATAAAGCAAACTGTTAGGAGAAGATAAGACATCCTTGATGCTTTCAAGTATGTACTAACGCACCTAAGGCTGTCCAATGGGACGGGACAGGACTAAATAAACGGGACGGAACGGGACGGAATGGGACGGGACGGGACGAGACGATATTTAGCCGGGACGGTGGCGGGATGGGATAAACGGGACAAAACGATAGACCCATCTCATCCCGTTAACAAATGGGATGGGACGGGACGGTTCGCGGGCCTTAAGTGGGCCATTTTTTTTTAATTATTTAAGCATTAAGTTTGGCAACAACTAGTTTTTTGACAATGACTAAGTTTTTAAAGTTTGCAACAGCTAGTTTTTGACTTATTAAAACTTAATAAATTATAAAAAAAATTAGAAAACTAAGTAAAGAATTATAAAATATTAAAGCAGAAGACTTGTAATGAAATATTTTAGTAATTATAATTAGACTTGTAATTTATTTAATATAATTTCAAGCTATTAAGTAACTAAGTAAGAGTGTAAGATAATTCATAAAAAATAATTCAAGGCTTAGAGCCTTTTATTTTATTAATAGAACTTTCAAATTTTACATACAAATATAATTCTTTTGAAGAGCACCTAGTCTACGCAGCCACATTCTATGAAGGGTTCTGTTTGAACTAGGCCTCTTAGTAGCCAATTACAAATTATCATACTAATATTTGTAAGCTCCTATATAGCTTTGTTGTAACTTATCTATAATTTCTCTCGGACATTGTTCTGGAATTGGCAATGTTGATTCATGTTCCATGAGTTCCATGCCGCCATCGCTCCCAGTGCTAAGCATATCATTGTATTCTTCTTCTTTCCTAGTGTTTAAGTTTTCTAAACCAAGATTTTTTCTTTCTGAATTAATCCAATCTCTGAATAATACGGAAATCTCTAGGTTGTCCTCCACTAATGAATGTCTATGATCTCCGATTTGAAATCTTGCCGCGCTAAAAGCACTCTCCGATGCTAATGATGATTCTTGAATAGCTAGGATATCTCAGGCCATTATTAAAAGTGTTGGAAAATCCTTGCCACACTCCCTCCACCATGCCAAAAGTTGTTCGTTGCCTTCTTCGTCTTCAATACTTTCCAATCCTTGATTAAGATAAGAATCAACTTCATCATCAATAGAGGAATCAAAACCTGTTATATCTTTCCCATAGAACTTCTACTCTAGCCTTAGAAGTAGAAGGAGCAGTTTCACCACCTGTTGTTTTCATAGATTTATATTTATCAAATATTGATCTAGCATAAGAATATATGTTAGCTTGGCAGTCTTCGAGAGATGGTTGTTCATTTTTTTGAATTGCTAAATTCTCATAAATTTTACGAACAAGTCCCTTTGCACCTCTTAATTTTAAAGATGTGTTAAGTAGAGTAGAAATTAAATAAACTTGAGGAATTGGGATAAAATACTTTTTAAATTTTGTAATTATTTCATTAATGGTCGGTGTATAAGTTGAATTTGTTTTATACTTACCAAATACAACAGAAATTCCACAAATATACCATAATATTTGTGTAACATTAGGATAATATATACCGGAAAATCGTTTTGTAGCATAATAAAATTTTTCTAAAAATTTAGTAAGCTCATTGATCTCATCCCAATCAGAAACAACAATTTGATCAGCGGGGATACCATTATGCATATTAAATACCTTTTGTATAGGCACCCAATAATCATAAGCAACTTTAAGCATTTCGTAAGTAGAATTCCACCTAGTACAAACATCTTTTGGAACTTTTCTATATGGAATGTTAGCACTAGCACATTGTCGAGCAAATTCACGAAGTCTACTCGCTTTATTAGCACGAAAAATATAGCCGCAAGAATGTTGTACTTTACTACAAGCATCAGCAAATAAATTAATACCATCTTTTACAACCAAGTTAAAAAATATGGCATGCACATCTAACATAAAAAATATCTTGATTAATTAGACAAAGTCTAGTTTTTAAGCTAGTTGTTGCGGTTGTGTTAGCAGAAGCATTATCTAAGGTGATAGTTAAGACTTTATCAATGAGTCCATAAAAATCAACTATTTGTAGAACAGTAGTTGCAATATATGCTCAGTGTGTTTTGAATCAACAAATTTATAACCAATAATATGTTTTTGCATATTCCAGTGATGATCAACCCGATGATATATAACAGTTAAATAATCACAACAATTAGGACTACGACCTATATCAGATGTGATAGACACTTTACAATCTAAGTTAAAAAATACACAACGAATATACTGAAGATATTCGATTTGAAATTTAAAAACATTATTTCTAACTGTGGTCTTAGGAAAACCTTGAAAAGCAGGATTATAAGTTTCTTGTATATAATGTACAAAAGTAGGGTGAGAAGGAAAAGTAAAAGGTAAGCCACAAACAGCCACCATTGTTGTTAAGTTCTCACGATCTCTATTTTTTTTTATAGGGGCGTAAAATAGTACCAGAAGTAGGGTCAAGCTGTTGTTGTAAAAAGTTAGAACCCCCGTCATATCAACTAGGAGCGCTAGTACCAGTGTTAGGATCCGTAATTTTTCCAGCTTCTATTTGAGCTTGCATCCATAAAGATTTGTGCTCCTTAAGTAAGTGCCTTGCTAAATGTAACGACCCGACCAGTCGTTTTGAATATTTTGCACTTCGCTCGGTTGTTTGAGGGCATGAATAGCTCCGTATGATGTACTTTGACTTGTGTGAATCGTTGGTTTTGGGTCGCAGGTATTTCGGAATCGAATTGGAAGAAGGAATTTCATTGTTGAAGCTTTAAATTGGGAGAGTTGACCAAAATTTGACTCTTTAGCATTCAATCTCGGATTCGAATTCTGATAATTCTAATAGCTCCATATGGAGATTTAGGACTTAGGAGCGTGTCCAGAATATTATTTGGAGGTCCGTAGAGGAATTAGACTTGAAATGCCGAAAGTTTATTTTTTGAGAAGTTTGACCGGGGGGTTGAATTTTTGATATCGGGGTCGGAATCCGATTCTGAAAATTGAAATACCTCTGTTATGTCATTTATGACTTTTGTGCAAAATTTGATGTCAATAGGACGTGATTTGATAGGTTCCAGAGTCATTTATAGAAATTAGAAATTTTAAAGTACATTAGGCTTGAATTGGGTGTAATTCATGGTTTTAGCGTTGTTTGAGATGATTTGAGGATTCGGCTAAGTTTGTATGATATTTTAGGACTTGTTGTTATATTTGGTTGAGGTCCCGAGGGCCTCGGGTGAGTGTCGGATGGTTAACGGATCAAAAACTAAACTAGAACAGCTGCTGCAATTTCCTTCTGTTGGAAATTTCTTCTCCCAGATTCGAGCCCAGAAATCTCTTAGAATCGAGCCAAGAAATCGAGCCCAGATGTGAGCCCAAATCGAGCCCAGAGTCGAGGGCCACGATCGAAGCCATGATCAAGCCCAGAGTCGAGGGCCACGATCGAAGCCATGATCGAGCCCAGGGTCGAGGGTCACGGTCGAAGGCCGGGTCGAAGACATGATCGAAGGCCTAGGATCGAGAACCAGGATCGAGGGCCAGGATCGAGGACCTCGATCGAATGCCAAGATCGAGGCAGAACCGAGGTTGTCTGGGCAGAATTATAAAAACAGGGACTTCGTCCCATTTGCCATTTTTGACAAATTGGAGTTTGAGAAGAGGCGATTTTTTATATATTTTCAAGGAAAACTTGAGGTAAGTCCCTTGTGATCATTTCTACTCCATAATATTGATTTATCATCGAATAATCCGACTAGATTACATGATTTTGAGGTGTAAATCAGAGATTGGAACTTAGAAATTTGGAAATACGATTTGTAGATTTGAGGGTTGAGATCAGGTCGGATTTTGGTAAAATTGGTATGGGTAGACTCGTGGTTGAATGGGCTTTCAGATTTTGTATCTTTTATCGGGTTCCGAGACGTAGGCCCCACAGGCGATTTTTGAGCCAATTTCGGGTTTTGGTCTAATTTTATAGTTTTTCTTGTGGAATTCATTCCATTAGCGCGTATTGATGGTATTGTACTGATTGTGAATAGATTCGTAGCATTTGGAGGCCGAGTCCAGAGGCAAGATCATTGCCGGATAGAGATTTGACCGGTTTGAGATAAGTAACGATTGTAAATCTGGTCCTGAGGGTATGAAACCCGAATTTCATATCATTCTACTATTTTGAAGTGACGCACATGCTAGGTGACGGGCGTGTGAGCGTGCACTGTTGGGGATTTGTGACTTGGTCCGTCCCGTAGCAACTGTAAAGTTGCATACTTTGTTGAAACCATTTGATACTTATATGTTTTAGAAAGAATTTCTGTAAATTGGGTTGAATGCCATGTTTGGGCCTTGCGCCAAAGCTGTTTGGACCCTTAGGGGCTGTTTCTTACCATTCAATTGGGTTGAATGTCATGTTTATACTTGTTTACCGCATAACTCAGTTTTATGATTCTATTTTGATACATATAAATGTTTTGGGCCGAATGGCCTGTTTTACTGAAATGCCCGAGTGGCTTGAGAGGTTTATGACTGAGTGAGGCCGAGGGCCTGATTTGTGAGGATGAGTGTGGATCGGGGCTGCCCGCCTGCAATATATTTATTACTGAGTGAGGCCGAGGGCCTGATTTGTGAGGATGAGTGTGGATCGGGGTTGCCCGCCTGCAGCATACTTTATTATTATTGCACGTGAGTTGTCCGTGCAGATTATAGCGCTTGTGCTGAAGGAGCCCCCCAGAGTCTGTACACACCCCCAGTAAGCGCAGGTACCTACTGAGTGCGAGTGCCGAGTGCTGAGTGACTGGGAGGCATGGGTGATTGTGAGGTATGCCCGAGTGGCAAAAGTGATTGTGAGGTATGCCCGAGTGGCACGAGTGACTGTGAGGTTTGCCTGAGGGGCTGTATGTGAGTGATGTATTGCCTGGGGGGCTGTTTATGATTTCATCATTTTTTCTCACTTTTGCATTGAGCCTTCATTTGAAAAAAAAAAACTGTTGGAAAAATATTTTTAAATGATTTTTACTAGAACTGGGTTTAAACGAGATGTTTGATTCAAATCCTGATTTTTAAAAGCATGTGGTATTTTACTGAGATTTCCTGATATGAACGTTATATGCTTTATTGCTCGTCACTACTGCTAAGTCTTTATTTATTATTGTTACTTACTGAGTTGGCGTACTCACGTTACTCCCTGCACCTTGTGTGCAGATCCAGGTGTAGATGGGCACGGTAGCGGTTATTGAGTGTTCTGGTTGCAGATTTTCTTGGAGATAGTAAGGTAGCTGTTTGGTGATCGCAGCCCCTGCTCTTCTCCCTCTTATCTTCCTCTAGTTATATTTAGCTATTTTCTGGGCTGAGTTAGCCTTGATATTGTTAGACAGATTGTAGTATATGCTCATGACTAGTAACACCCCAATGTCGGGCTTTTCTTTTCCGCACTTCTATTTTTCTTTGATTTGAACCCTTTAAATGGAGGTTTTATGTTAAATAACCTTGGAATTATCTTTAAAATAAAAATATCGGTTTGTTTTGGAAATGAGTCGGCTTGCCTAGTTCCACGATAGGCGCCATCACGGCGTAGGTTAGTTTGGGTTGTGACAGATTGGTATCAGAGCCTAGGTTATATAGGTCTCACGAGTCATGAGTGGGTTTAGTAGAGTCTTGCGGATCGGTACAGAGACGTCTCTACTTATCTTTAGGAGGTTGCAGAACCCTTAGGAAAATTTCACTTTCTTGTATTCTATCATGCGAAAATGATTCAGCTTGAGACATAACTCTTTGAATTCCTTCCATACATCTCGTATGCGCACATGAGCTCTCGGTATCTGTTGTGCATCGCCGATTTGTGATTCTATGAACGAGGTTCGAGATGTGTATTATATGTTTTGGTGATGGGCTAGTCTGGAGGACTTGAGGCCAGGTTTAAACCGTAGTTTTGGCTCGGTAGCTTCAGTCGTAACCTATACATTTGGACTCATATGCCTGATAATGTCCTTACGAGTAGAATTGTGGCTCGATGAGCAGTGGAATGGCTTTGTGGTGAGTATGGCGTAACTACGGGAAGTGTTAAGACTATGTGAATGTGACGAGAAGTGTTTTCTTGAAATGTAAAGGAAGGCCATTGGGTGCTTGATTTTTTGTTTTGATGCGACGTACCGTCTCGAGTGTGAATGTTTTGAAGGATCTTTCACGTTGTTAAATTTTGGGGCAAATTAAATTCTCATGTCTGTCAATGAGTTTAAACTCAAGAAGAGTAAGTGGTTGTGTAGTAATAGTGGTTGAAAATGGGTATTTTGATGTTGATGGCTCGGGAAAGATAATCTTTGAAGAGACTTAGAGTCGGTAACATTTTATTAGTTCAGGTGCGACAGAAATACATTTCAATTTGATGCAGCAGTTGGGTAGCAAAGTATGAGGGAAGACATGGCGGGAAGTGTTTTGTGGTGGTTGAAGTACTAGCAGGTCAAGTAGGAGAATTAGAGGTTGAGAAGTTTCTTAAAGGAGATGATTTAACCGAAGTAAGAGTGGCAGATTAGCATATGAATTAACTAGTAGGGTAGTCGTGCACCTTGAGAAAGTGTAGAATGGTTTGGAATCGTGTTAATATGTGAATCAGCCTGCATACTCTATTTGGAGTGATGGTTAGTGAACAAAAAAAGGGTGTGTTTGACTTGAGTTGTGAAGATCTGAAAAAACAAAAATGGTGGGCGTGAAGATCATGAATAGAGGCATGAAGATCTGATTTTTGTGTCAAGTGCAATATGACTTGAGTTCAGAAGGTATTGTTGACATACAGTCGATGTCAATAGGGAAAATGCAGACTTATATAAATGGTGGGCGAGCATGATCTCAGGAGAATTTACGAATTTCGTGGTCGTTGCACTCAGTGCAGTGTCATTGGGAGATGTCGGTAAGGAATTCCACAGGTAGGTTATCTCCTGTGTGCAGCTAGCGGTGGCATGATGTTGATGAAGCTTTTGCGAGGAATATTACTAGCTACCCGGTAGGAGGTCGCGTATGTAATTTTGACTGGAGATTCAGAACGTTCATGAAAGGCTTCATAACAGACTTCGAGAAGTCTGGCAGGTTAACGGTGCGAGACCTTGGTAATTGAGAAGGAGAAATCCTTACGGGTTCTAATTTTATATAATTGCAGCTTAAGGCTAAGTGGGGGAGTATGCTATCGACGAGTTGATTGTACGATTATGGGTCGTATTAGTTTCGGTTCGGGGTATGCCGGTGAATCAGTTATGACTTGCAGAGGTCGAGATCGAGGATGGCTCGGGTAAAGGAATTTCTGGACACAAGTTGTATTACACTCTATGGTTATAGGAGGACCATGAAAATAATTGAGTGTTTAATCACAGAGAATGTATTGTACATGGAGCGGGAATTTTCTCGGTTGCGTAGGAGTGAGGGTTACTCTTTATTCCCTTGGGTGTTGATGTGCTAATGTGGAACATGTCGTTTCGGTCCGTTTGGTCGGTTAATTCGAGAATGGTTACAATGGATTCAAGATTTATAAATATGGCTAGAAAATTGGGAGTTACATTGAACGGTGTTGAGACTCATTACATCTCATATCATTGTGAATTATGCATTTCAGTATCAAGAAGGTGAAGGAAACGGTTTTAGGTTTCTATAAAGTCTCTTCGGAGTAAGCATGTTTGGTTGTGGAATCTTTGGAATACATAAAAAGGGTATTCGGCGGCTTATAAGCCTTAGGGCGGTGTGATTCTATGCTAGAGTTTGTGGGGCAAGTTTTAGTTAAGGATATTAGTGTTCTAATAAGGAAATAAAATAGCAATTTGAAGGCAATTTGGAAAGGACTTGGGGAAATAGGACAGTTTGGAAGTAGGTTGGGGTAGCACAGTAATGGGTATGATCGGTTATTGGTGTACTTATGACGTGGCTAGTATCTACAGGTGTTTCGTGGCAATGCTCCCGGATTTGGAAACCTGTGTGGCTTGGTGAAGTTAAAGGAATTCGGTTAAGATAGCTTGATTATGTGCAAATGGATTTCAAAGTGTTCATGATGGGTTCTACCATGGTTTAAACCGGATAATTTCTACCAATGTACGGAGCGTGTTGTGTGTTATGATTTTCTCCTAGAAAGAAGAAAGAAAGAGGTTTCTGACTAATAAGGTATGTAATTGCTAGTAACTCAGAGTTAATAATGGAATTCTTATACTTGTCACATGATGGCATAATAGATGTGGTATGTTGTGCGGGAATAGGATTTACATGTACCAGGTCACAATTCAGTTTTGAAGGGAAGGATATAAATTCTTAGGAAGCATGAACGATTTTCGATGACTAGGTAAATGATATTACTATCTGGTATAGCTTGATGAGAGTGTGCATTTCAGAAGGGGCAGTGTGTTTTGATTTATGGGGTACTTCGCTGGTATTGCAGCACTCTCCTGGTTGATCGACTGTTGATATTCAAATTTTTGCCAGGTGGCACGGAAGAAGTTTCAAAGTATTTCTTGTGGGAGGATTGTGTATGAGAGAGGTGTTAGGCATTCGGGCGGTGGAGGTGGAATCAAATAGGGTGATTCATGTGTTATATGGAATTGAAGATTGGGAGTTCTCATGAGCAGATTGTTTCATGGTGGTGGACTGTGAAGTTGTGGCCGGAGCTAGCCAGATGATAGAAGGTGTTATGATTCCGTCATTGTGGACTTTCGGAGGTTGTTTATCTATTGGTGGCTGACCATAGTTGATTCGGGGCCCATTGGTAGGCCCAATTAGGATGTGTATTCTACACCAATCCGGATTGATTGGCTCCATACTGATATTGTTGAAGGATGTGACATTCGGTTGATGTGAAGCTTATCTGTGCTCTGAAATGATCGGTGAGTTACTCTTCTATGCTACGAGGAGTTGTGATCCGTGGTTATATGCACATATGGTGCGGTTCTATTGTGGCCTTATAGCGGGATTTGAGCGAGAATAGTATTGGATATTTCTTGGTTGATGACGTATTGGTCGTGTTCTTTTGGGTTTTATGTGGCATGGTGTCATTTCCTTCTCTGTGGTTATGGTAATGCACTTTGGGTACTTGATGTCGAATTGAGCATGGTTATTGATTTTAGCAGGGTGACTTGAGGTGTTTCATATAGACCAGTATTTGGATAGGGTCACGTATTGCAGTAGAGTTATGTGGAAATATGATCCCTTGTGTAAGTTTCGTATGTTATGGTTCTGCGGTGTGTGATGGGTTCTTTGCATTGCATTGGGGTGGTACTCGTCGAGCTTGTAGAACGGTTCTCCTGTTTGGGTCATTATTATGATTGGGTACATTTGGAATGTTGCTATCTAGTGCACGAATTGCACGGGTTGTGGCTTTAAATTGTATTGATGTGTCATGTCACTAGAGTTGTCGTGTTGGAGGAGACGAGGTCATTGGGCCTAGAATGGATGCTATCAGATTTGATTGTGGTATAATTAGGAGGATAATATCGGAAGTCGGCTTTGAAATTGGCTATAGTTCTTGTAGAAGGAACGAGAGCTCCATGACCTGATGGTCTAATGAATGGTTATGAATTCGGTATGTTTCTTCCATCATCGGCATTTTACGAAGGTTTTAGAACGAGGGTTTGTCTGATATGAGGTTTATTACTGGCACTGGATTGATTTGAGTCGATACTGTGATTTGAAATCATTACTTCGAGCATTCGAGCTATGCGGTATTTGAATTTGAGTATTTGAGTTATGGTTACAGCTTTTGGTACAGATTGTTCAGACTTATACGGTATGTAGATGCAAACTTCTCATCTTATAGGAAATTTTGGATATTGGAAATTTGATTCGAAGGCTTGTGGGCTAGGTTGAATTGAGAAATTTTAGTTATGATGTGCTATCAGACCTGTATGAGATAGGGTGACGTGGGATCACCCCCGGGTATGTGCATGTGAAAGCTACACAGCGATTTGATGGCTTTTGGAACAACTCTGGGCACGTTCGAGGACGAACGTATGTTTAGGTGGGGGAGGATATAACGACCCGACCAGTCATTTTGAACATTTGCACTTCGCTCGGTTGTTTGAGGGCATGAGTAGATCCGTATGATGTACTTTGACTTGTGTGAATCGTTGGTTTCGAGTCGTAGGTATTTCGGAATCGAATAGGAAGAAGGAATTTTATTATTGAGGCTTTAAATTGGGAGAGTTGACCTATATTTGACTCTTTAGCATTCGATCTCGGATTCGAATTTTGATAATTCCAATAGCTTCGTATGGTGATTTTGGGCTTAGGAGCGTGTCCGAAATATTATTTGGAGGTTCGTAGAGGAATTAGGCTTGAAATGCCGAAAGTTTAATTTTTGAGAAGTTTGACCGGGGGGTTGACTTTTTGATATCGGGGTCGGAATCCGATTCTGAAAATTGGAATACCTCTGTTATGTCATTTATGACTTGTGTGCAAAATTTGAGGTCAATCGGACGTGATTTGATAGGTTCCGGAGTCGTTTATAGAAATTAGAAATTTCAAAGTACAATAGGCTTGAATTGGGGTGTAATTCATGGTTTTAGCGTTGTTTGAAGTGATTTGAGGATTCAACTAAGTTCTTATGATGTTTTAGGACTTGTTGGTATATTTGGTTGAGGTCCCGAGGGCCTCGGGTGAGTTTCGGAAGGTTAACGGATCAAAAATTGAACTAGAATAGCTACTGCAATTTCCTTCTGTTGGAAATTTTGTCTGCCAGATTCGAGCCCAGAAATCTCTCAGAATCGAGCCCAAAAATCGAGCCCAGATGTGAGCCCAAATCAAGCCCAGAGTTGAGGGCCACGACCGAAGCCATAATCGAGCCCAGAGTCGAGGGCCACGATCGAAGCCATGATCGAGCTCAGAGTTGAGGGCCACGATCGAAGCCATGATCGAGCCCAGAGTCGAGGGTCACGGTCGAAGGCCGGGTCGAAGACATGATCGAAGGCCTAGGATCGAGAACCAGGATCGAGGGCCAGGATCGAGGACCAGGATCGAGGACCTCGATCGAAGGCCAAGATCGAAGGCCAAGATCGAGGCAGAACCGAATTTGTCTGGGCAGAATTATAAAAACAGGGACTTCGTCCCATTTGCCATTTTTGACAAATTGGAGCTTGAGGAGAGGCGATTTTTGATATATTTTCAAGGAAAACTTGAGGTAAGTCCCTTGTGATCATTTCTACTCCATAATATTGATTTATCATCGAATAATCCGACTAGATTACATGATTTTGAGGTGTAAATCGGAGATTAGAACTTAGAAATTTGGAAATACGATTTGTAGATTTGAGGGTTGAGATGAGGTCGAATTTTGGTAAAATTGGTATGGGTAGACTCGTGGTTAAATGGGCTTTCGGATTTTGTATCTTTTATCAGGTTCCGAGACGTAGGCCCCACAGGCGAGTTTTGAGCCAATTTCGGATTTTGGTCTAATTTTGTAGTTTTTCTTATGGAATTTATTCCATTAGCGCATATTGATGGTATTGTACTGATTGTGAATAGATTCGGAGCATTTGGAGGCCGATTCCAGAGGCAAGATCATTGCGGGATAGAGGTTTGACCGGTTTGAGGTAAGTAATGATTGTAAATCTGGTCCTGAGGGTATGAAACCCCTGATTTCGTATCATTCTACTATTTTGAAGTGACGCACATGCTAGGTGACGGGCGTGTGAGCGTGCACTGTGGGGATTTGTGACTTGGTCTTTTCCGTAGCAACTGTAAAGTTGCATACTTTGTTAAAACCATTTGATACTTATATGTTTTAGAAAGAATTTCTGTAAATTGGGCTGAATGCCATGTTTGGGCCTTGCGCCAAAGCTGTTTGGACCCGTAGGGGCTGTTTCTTACCATTCAATTGGGTTGAATGTCATGTTTATACTTGTTTACCGCATAACTCAGTTTTATGATTCTATTTTGATGCATATAAATGTTTTGGGCCGAAAGCCCTGTTTTACTGAAATGCCTGAGTGGCTTGAGAGGTTTATGACTGAGTGAGGCCGAGGGCCTAATTTGTGAGGATGAGTGTGGATCGGGGCTGCCCGCCTGCAACATATTTTATTATTATCGCACATGAGTTGTCCATGCAGATTATAGCGCTTAGGCTGAAGGAGCCCCTCCGGAGTCTGTACACACCCCCAGTGAGCGCAGGTACCTACTGAGTGCGAGTGCCGAGTGCTGAGTGACTGGGAGGCATGAGTGATTGTGAGGTATGCCCGAGTGGCAAGAGTGATTGTGAGGTATGCCCGAGTGGCACGAGTGACTGTGAGGTTTGCCCGAGGGGCTGTATATGAGTGATGTTTTGCCCGAGGGGCTGTTTATGATTTCATCATTTTTGCTCACCTTTGCATTTTTCCTCTATTTGAAAACTGTTGAAAAATATCTTTAAATGATTTTTACTGGAACTGGGTTTAAACGAGATGTTTGATTCAAATCCTGATTTTTAAAAGAATGTGGTATTTTACTGAGATTTCCTGATATGAACGTTATATGCTTTATTGCTCGTCACTACTGCTCAGTATTTATTTATTGTTGTTACTTACTGAGTTGGCGTACTCACGTTACTCTCTACACCTTGTGTGCAGATCCAGGTGTAGATGGGCACGGTAACGGTTATTGAGTGTTCTGGTTGCAGATTTTCTTGGAGATAGCAAGGTAGCTGTTTGGCGATCGCAACCCCTGCTCTTCACCCTCTTATCTTCCTCTAGTTGTATTTAGCTATTTTTCGGGTTGAGTTAGCCTTGATATTGTTAGACAAATTATAGTATTTTCTCATGGCTAGTGACACCCCGATGTCGAGCTTTTCTTTTCCGCACTTCTGTTTTTCTTTGATTTGAACCCTTTAAATGGAGGTTTTATGTTAAATAACCTTGGAATTATCTTTAAAATGAAAATATTAGTTTGTTTTGGAAATTAGTCGGTTTGCCTAGTTCCACGATAGGCGCCATCATGACAGAGGTTAGTTTGGGTCGTGACACTAAATCCCCCGCCCCACCACTTTTGGAATGTGCAAATCGTTTCTTATATTTTTCACATATAACATGATGATTGACTTTATCATGTTTAAAAAATTTCCATACAAGTGATGTTTTGGCACGTTCAACCTTAGGCTTACTCCTTACAGGTGGTACATGGGGTAAAGCTCCAGACCGAGATTGACTCTGAGTTGGAGTTTATGTTGCGGGACTAGTAGGTGTTTCATCTAATTCTTCTTCCTCAATTTCTTCTTCCTCATTTTCTTCATCCTCATTTTCTTCGTCCTCAATAAAAATATCATTGCCAAATTGTCTTTGTAAAGATTCATGATCTAGTTGTTCTCCGAAATTAATATTATAACATGCGGGGGTTGAGAAAATAAAGTTTTATCAACATGAGTCATTTCATCTATATGTTTTCTAATTCTAGGAGAAGGATTAGGATTAGGACTAGGATTAGGATTACTACTACTATCACCTTTACTACTATTTTTAAATATGCCAAATACATTTTTAAGAGCCATAATTTAAATAGGAAATTAAATTTAAAAAGTTAATACAAATATTAAACACACAAATAAAATACGAAAGTAGAACACGTAACATAGACACAAAAATTAAGCACTAAAATGATACGCAAAAATTATATATTAAAATTAGGAGATGGAAAGAGTGCACCGTGATTAAATATTAAAACTTGAAGAAATTGCCCAAAAAATTGCTCCAAATACTTGATGAATTAATCTGAAGCTTGAAAGTTGCTCCAAATATTTGCCCAAATACTTGAAACTTAGTTGATCACTTGATTGCGAGAAAATTGAGAGAATAATATAGATAGAATGTAAGATATTTGAGAGAGAATGATTGATTTTTGTGGGAAAAAATAAAGAATGATGGGGGTATTTATAGTTAAAAATAGGGCCAAAGTATAATTTAATAAATTTAGGGGTTATATTAAAAGTTTGGGGGGTGGGGTATTTTTTTGGGGGAGGGGGTTTATGGCCGTTGGGAACGGCTAAATTTGCAATGGAGGCCGTTGCCCAATGGCTATATTTCAAAAATATAAATAAATTAAAAACACACGAGGGACGGGACGGGACAGGAAAAATGAGATGGGATAAACGAGACGAATGGGCATCCTGTCCCATCCCATGTACCATTTAACATGGGTCCATCCAGTTTAGAATTAAGTGGGCCAGCCTTAAACGCACCCAAGCAAACTAATTAATAGCCTTCCCGTTCACAAGATAGTACATGACAAACACATCTCTGAGAGACAGGGTGCTAAGTGAACCAGTACGGGGTCGCAAGGTGGTAGCAATAATGTGGGCTAGTACACGATGCTCAAATTTTAGATTTTTGGGATCAATGTCAGGGAGTTTTTAGACAACACACTTTTTTCTTCCTCAAACGACACTTCAAAATTATATCAGGCCAAGAATGTTGCACAAAGAAACTATACCCAACAAACTTTGTTGCAAAGATAATTTCAAACTGATAAGAGTCAAGAATAATGCGAGTTCCCAAAATCATAGATTCTAAGTCATCTTTATCATTCACAAACAGATTTGCATAAAACATACGCAAAGGCTCTTCGTAGACAGTGTCACCAACAGTAGCACATAGGGAGACCAGTTTTTGAGTTTCAAACACAGAGATAACATCACAGTGAGAGTTTTTCATAAATTTCAAACTTATAGTGCGACCATAAGCAATCGACTTCCCTTTGAAAGCGACAAATTTTGCCTGCTCTTCAGGACCATAGAAATTCATCTTGTCTTCAGGCCCAAACTCTATGCTTTCTGTTTTCCCTCTCTTTTGAGATGATTGTTTGGGGATGGAATCCATTGGACGTTCTCCAACCCTCTTTAGAGCGATGAGAATTTCTTCTTGAGAATCACTGGATTTATCCTCGAACTGTTGATGATCTGTACTCTCTGATGACTCTACATCCACATAATAATCAGTTTGATGATTTTTCTTGAAGCGATGGCTTCTTCTAGGCATGGAAGAGGACGGAGAGAGTTTGGTTTAGGCCATGAGTAAGAGAGAGAAGGGTTTTCTTTGATATAGTGGGAGATATAACGATAGAGGAGCAGTTAAAAATGGATGAATGGATGCCTCGATTCTAGAGATACGCATGAAAGGCAACTGAAAAGTTGCCTTCTGCAAGCCCACCGTCAGTGAGGCAATAAATGTACGTACAAAGTAATCAAATACTTAAAGATATTTAGGGAAAATATCACGAAGATCAATTATGGAAAATTTTCTAAAATAGACAAATTTAGAGAAATTAAACGGGAATTAAACAAATACCAATTTTGTCACGAAGGAAAGAGAATCTCTCTTCAAGCAATGGTTTTGTAAAAATATCCGCTAACTAATTTTCAGTATTGATAAATTCTAACACAATATCACTTTTTGCAATATGATCACGGATGAAATGATGCTTAATCTCAATATGCTTAGCTCTAGAATGATGCACATAATTTTTTGAAAGGCAAATAGTACTAGTGTTATCACACATAATAGGAACACAATTAAGACGTAAATCATATTCTAACAGTTGATGCATAATCCATAGAACTTGTGTGCAACAGTTGCCTACAGTCAAATATTCTGCTTCAGTGGTAGATAAAGCAACACAACTTTGTTTCTTGCTACGCCAGGATATAAGAGATTTTTCAAGTAATTGGCACGTTCCACTTGTGATTTTTCTGTCAATTTTATCACCTGCAAAGTCTGCGTCTGAAAAACCTTTGAGATCAAATACATTTAAGCTTTCGTACCATAATTCATAGTCGACTGTCCCTATTAGATATCTGATAATATATTTAACATCGGTCAAGTGGGATTCTTTAGGAGCTAACTGATATCTTACATATTTGCAAACGCTAAACATAATATCAGGTCGACTAGCTGTAAGATAGAGTAGAGATCCAATCATACCTCGATACATTATTTCATCAACACTCTTACCATATTTATCTTCATCCAAGGTGGTTGATGGACTCATAGGAGTCCCTATGGCCTTAGCATTAGACATGCCAAACTTTTTGATAAGCTCTTTTGTATATTTTGTTTGACTAATGAAAGTCCCTTTCTGTACTTGCTTGATTTGTAGCCCAAGGAAGAAGGTTAATTCTCCCATCATACTCATTTCAAATTCTCCTTTCATGATGTTTTAAAAGGCCTTACATAACACAAGGTTAGTACTTCCAAAAATAATATCATCTATATAGATTTGCACAATTAAATTACATTCAGCTGATCGTTTGATAAATAGTGTAGTATCAATATTACCTCTATCAAACCCATGTTTGACTAGGAATGAACTTAACCTTTCATACTAAGATGTAGGAGCTTGCTTTAGTCGTACATGGCTTTGGATAATTTATAGACAGGATTTAGAAAGGATTCATTTACAAATCCTGGAGTTTGCTTAACGAATACTTCCTCAGAGATGAAACCATTTAAGAATGTGCATTTTACATCCATCTGAAATAGTCTGAAATATTTGTGAGCAGCATAAGCTAATAAGATACGAATAGATTCAAACCTGGCAATATGAGCGAAAGTTTCCTCGTAATCAATTCCTTCTTGCTGTGAATAACCTTGAGCAACCAGTCTAGCTTTATTTAGTACCACTTGTCCAGACTCGTTTAGCTTATTTCTGTATACCTACTTTGTTCCAACAATGGATGCATTTGGAGATTTAGGAATGAGTTCCCATACTTTATTCTTCTCAAATTGATCAAGCTCTTCCTTCATTGCAGTTATCCAGCTTTCGTCCCCAGGGGCCTCATCTACCTTTTTTGGTTTGAACTGAGATAATGGTAATATTTTGCGTCTGCTTTAGCGATCTTCTTGTTTTCATGCCTTCCTGAGGATTTCCAATGATGTACATATGTGGATATCCAGGCTCACTTTTCCACTCATTTGGAACAACTGATACTGGCTCCTTTTCAATGGGACTAGATTGTTCAACTGTAGGAAGCTCCTGGTTATTTACACGACTGTTAGAGGTGTTCATGGTTCGATTTGGATCGGGTTTTCCCTAAAAAGAAACTAAACCAAGTAAGTTGGTTTTTTAAATATTAGAACCAAACCAAACCAATTAAGTCGATTTTTTATCAATTCGGTTTATGTCGAATTTTATCGGTTTTTCGGTTATTTATCAGTTTTTTCTTAAATATGAGATATACACTACCAAACACATATTTCGATGACTACATTTTTAACGTAACACTATCAAATCAATTGCCCTTTGAGAAATCTATCATTTATCAAAATATATTGATGATAATTGAATCAATAGTGATGAATTTAAGGACTCAATTAAAAATAGATTATTTTTAACATGAAATGAATTCTTATACTTAGCAAAAGAAAACTACCAATCAAACTAGGATATAAAGGCAAAGAACTGTACTAAACGTGGGAGCCTTTCAGTACCATATATATATATATATATATATATATATATATATATATATATATATAGGTGTAATAATAAATTTGAAATAGCTACTTCTATAGTCGGTTTGGTTCGGTTTTTTCCGATTTGGTTTGGTTTTCGGTTTGATTCGATTTTTTGGGTTTTTATGAACACCCCTAGCGGCTGTCAGTTGACTGATCTTGCTGATCAGTCATCTCATCACGAGTGTTTTCACCTGTATTGATAGATTTTGGAACTATTGGAAATGTTCTCATTTTCAGAAAGTTTTTCATTCCTTGAGCGAGGGTTAGTGTCCACAAAGACAACATGTATAGATTCTTCAATAGATAGAGTACGTTTATTAAAAACTCTACATGCTCTACTGGAGGGAGAGTATCCAAGAAAAATACCTTCATCGCTTTTTGGATCAAACTTACTATGGTTGTCTTTTCCATTGTTGTGGATAAAGTATTTGCAACCAAAAGGATAGAAATAACTGATGTTGAGTCTTTTACCTTTCCATAGTTCATATGGAGTCTTTTTGAGAATAGGTCGAATTAAGCATCTGTTAATGATGTGACAAGTTGTACTTACAGCTTCTGTCCAGAAGTGGTGTGGGAGGGAGTTTTCTACAATCATAGTTCTTGCCATATCTTGCAAGGTTCTATTTTTGCGTTTTATCACTCTATTTTGTTGAGGTGATATAGGAGATGAAAATTTGTGGGAGATCCCTTGATCATTGCATAAGTTTTCAAATGCTTTGCTTTCAAATTGTCCTCCATGATCACTTCTTATGGCAGATATGTAATTACCTTTTCTTGCAGAAGAGTTCAAAATTCCTTAATGCTTCATCTTTATGACTCAGAAAAATAACCCAGGTAAATCGAAAAAAATCATCTACTATAACAAAAGCATATTTTCTACCACCTATACTAGCAGTTCTAGTTTGACCAAAAAGGTCCATATGTAGACGTTGAAGAGGTTTTGTAGTAGAAACTAAGTTTTAACTTTAAAAGAGGACCTGTTTTATTTTCCTAGCTGACATGCATCATAGACTTGATCTTTTGAAAAATTTAATTTTGGAAGACTAATGACAAGATCAAGTTTGGAAAGTTTATGAATAGTATACATGCTAGCATGACCAAGTTTTCTATGCCAAACCCAAGGATCATTAATCATAGATGTTAGACAAATATGATTTCCAAGACTATCTATATTACTAAGAGTGTAGACATTATTTCCAGACAGAATAACTTTACTTGATTCGTCTTCAATAAACCAACCATGATTTTTAAAACAAACCTCATAGTCATTGTCACATAGTTGACTGATGAGTTGGTTGTAGCCAAGTTCATCTACCAGGTATACTTCGTCTACATCACACGATGAGCTGAGATGGACTCTTCCAACTCCAATTACATTTTCTTTTGATTTGTATCCAAAAGTGACTGATCCACCATCTAGTTTAGTGACAGTTTTGAACAGTCGTTTGTCACATATCATATGTCTGGAACATATGCTATTAAGATACCGTTTCCCTTTTCGATTTTTCTTGCGGTGTTCCTGCAAAAAAACAAAATCACTTGTTTTGAGGTACCCAAGCCTGCTTGGGTCCTGAATAGTTTACTCTGAATATTAGCTTGACTGGAGGCCTTGGGTCGCCAGACCCATCTTCTGTTGTTCTTAAACCTGCAATGGTTAGATGTATGGCTAGATTTTCCACAATAAAAGCAAGAGGGGTTATTGGAATTTTTAGAGATTTTTTCTCCTCTATTTCTAAGCCCGCAATGGTTAGAGGTGTGACCAATTTTGCCACAATAAGTGCATGTAGAGAAATTTCTTATTCTAGATGTGAAATTACGAGGACCTGACTGATTTGATTTGACGGAACTATGACTGGTGGATTTTCGCAATCCATTTAGTTGAAGTTGAAGTTCATTAACTTCATCTTGAAGCATGTGTCTTTCAATTTCACAAATTTCTAATTTCAGTGCCCAGTCTTTTTATTCTCTTTGGATCTTTCGAAGCTCATTTAGAACTTTCTCAATGTCTGCAAGAGCAATATCAATAAATTCTTGAAGTTCATTACAGTTAGGACATGTTGTAAGACGCAACTCACTTGTTCCTTCATTTTCCATGAGATCAAGCTCGCCTGAATCTTCATCACTATCTTCTTTGATGGCCATGAAGCACATGTTGGCAATTTCTTCATGATCAAATTCTTCTTCATCACTCCATGCTCCAAAGGATTTCTTCTTTTGGAAATTTCTGCTTACTTTCTTTTTCAGCTCATGGCATTCAGCTTGAATGTGTCCATGTTTTTCACATTCGTAACATCTTCCACCATTTTTGTCATTTTCATTATTCATCTTCCCTTTTCTGAAATTTGATTTACCTCTTCTGCTATTTCTGTTTTTCCTCATCATGCTTGTTATAACTTTAGAGAGCATGGCTATATTCTCATTTTGTTTTCCTCCTCCTTCTTCTTCTTCTTCTTCTTCATTTTCTGATTCAGCTACAGTTGCTATGAATGGAATTGTCTTATTTTTTTCTTGCTGGACTTGCCTGTCTAAATGTATTTTCTCAAACGTAATTAGAGCACCTTTGAGTTCATCATATGACATCATGTCAAGATCTTGATATTCCACAGCAATAACTTTGGGTTGCCAAATCGTGGGGAGACTTCTTAGAATTTTTCTGACTTGTTCTCCACTTCTGATTGATCTACCAAAGGACTTTAAGTCTCCAAGGATTTTGCTGAACCTAGAGAACATTTCTTCAACTGATTCTCCATCTTTCATTTGAAACAACTCATAATCTCGAACTAGGAGATTAATCCTTGTTTCTTTTACTTTGTTTGTTCCTTCATATGTGACTTCTAACTTGTCCAACATTTCCTTCGCAGTTTCATAGCTAGATATCTTTTTATACTCTTCTGCATTGTACAATATATTTTTTGCCTTGGCATTCACTTGGATAACAACTGCTTGTTCTTCAGTGTATTCATCTCAATCGAGAGGATCAGATGATGCTATAATTTCACCGTCTATATCCTTCTTTGGCGGAATTGGAAGATTTCCCTTTTTGATCACACGTCATACCTTAATGTCATATGACATAGTGTAGGTTTCCATATGAACTTTCCAGTATGAGAAGTGCTGGCCATTGAAGTAAGGAGGTCGTACCTGAGAAGTTCCTTCTTGAAATAGTGCTCCAACGACTGTGTTTGATGCCATGATCTTTTCCTCACTTGCTGTTAAGCAATATTCGTGAGTCCTTGCTCTGATACCAATTGAAAGTACAAGAGGGGGGAGGGAGAGGGGGGTGAATTATAGCCGATTTTAAAACTTAGTTGACTAAGAGAGGAATTAGTCGACTAAACTTCACACCGGGATCAACCGCAACAGAATTAAATTGCACATACAGAAGGTAAAGGAGGCACAACAGTTATTATACTGGTTCAGTACTGGTGTGGTACCTACGTCTAGTTTCCTTAGGTCACAAGGGTTCTCTTAGATCTCCAGTAAGTCTTTACAACAGTGATGATTTTAGTACGTTCACAATGTTTGTACTAAGAACTAGAAAGGTATAGAAACATATGTGAAGTTGCGTAATCTTCCTTGTCCTTCTACTTCTTCTTCTTTTATATTGCTCGATGAGTCTTCTGATTTCTCTTTTCTGGGATCGCACAGCAACAATGATTGGAGGTCTTTCCTTGTGAGGCATAGATTTATAAGAGTGAGACCCAAGGGTAACCTCATGATCTAGCTTCAGAGGTGTGGCCAGATTCATTCTGAGTTTGAAGATTTGGTTCCTCTTATTATCCTTGGTTAGAGCTTCCCTAGATTGCCCTTTGATTTGTTCTCTATCCTTGATTGACTCTCTTTCCTTTCTTGCACGCTTGAGAATCTTTAGCAAGTCTGATTGATTGACTTTTCTTCCTTGTTTTTTGATTGATTGATTTTCTTTCCATTTGATACAGAGTTCGAAGAACATAGCCGTTGGTTTCCTCTGATTTCCTCGTATGATTTTCTTTCCTTTCATTCATTAGCGCTGTTGCGAATCTGCACACAAAGTGAGATGACATTATTCTAGGCTCTTTTGATTATTGATCATTATTAAAATTCTAAACCTAACAATAGCGAGAAAGCTATTGTTATTTCCATATTTTTTGAATTAGTTGAAATATCATAGGTAATTTCAAAGACCTCTGTCCTGGTTTGTTTTATAACACTCGCCTGTCGTATTTCGATATTTTTTAGTGAAAATGGTTTCAAAGGACATTTTTCAATAATATTCCATAATTACCCTTTTAAGCTTGAGGATTGTTTATTCTGGTAAACTAGTCTCAAGTCTTTCTGGTATCTAAACAACATTTAAAACCAATAACACAAAGTCATTGCTTCTGCTAGTCAATCATACATGAATTTACTCTCCTTCTGCTAGTCAAACTTTTAACCCAGTCTTTTGCGAATTGAACGGAGTTTGTTTTTATCATTGTTATATGAAGAAGTCACTGGTTGTTAGCTAATTTTACGCTCATTTTGTTGTTTTCTTGTTGCATGTCCAATTATATAAATAAGAGATGTCCGGAAATCATTCACTTCTTTATCTTTTATGATCTACAAATACTATTTAAATTCTCTTCCCACAATTGCTAAGAAGTAAGTTCAGACGATCTATAGCGCAAAAAATACTACTTCTATGAATGACATTGTTACAGTTCGTTGGGCTGATTTTATTTTCTTTATCAATCAGGTAGAACCGTTGTTCTATCTTGTCCTTTAGTTATTTCAGGTAAACCTAGTTCATAACCAGGATGTTTGAATATATTGAGCAGAATGACAAGTAATACAAAGAGTTACCCGCGAGAAGAAATTGTTACTGATCATATTGTAGTGAGGTTACCTGTGAAATCACTGTAGCGATTCAAATGTGTGTGCAATAGTTGGCGTGATCTTATAAAAAGCTCGAGTTTTATCAGAAAGCACTTTGATAGCGAGAGTATTCGTCCTCGTCTCACGGTTGCCAAGTTCGGTGTTGATTACAATCATGATCCCGAGCCTTTAAGGGCTTTTGATCTCTTCTTTCTCAATGAGAAGATATACGCAGGATGTGTCCCTACCTATCGGAGGATTTATCGTTGCGAAGGTGTTAGTGATTTTAGAGGTATTTATGGTCCAATTGACGGATTATTCTTATTAGAGAAAGGACATTTTGCAGATAATGTTCGGTTTGCTTGGTGGAATCCTGCTACTAAAGAGTGTAGTCTTATTCCTCGTGTCGAATTTGAGCTTCAAGAAAGATTTCAAGACTGCTGCCGTATGGTTGGAATAGATTTAGACAGAGTGAATCAGGACTATAAAGTTGTATGGTTACGAACATTTTGGGACGAAATGACAAACGATCTTTATCCTAAGATTTTTGCTGCTCTGTATTCGTCGAAAAATGACTCCTGGAAATACTTGGAACCTAACTACTCTTACGAATGTCAATTATCTGTGTCCCAAAATTGTACTTATATAAATGGAAAATATCATTGGATGACCAGAAGCAAAGAAATATGCAACAAAGACAATGTGTATAGTGTTCGGACATTTGATTTTGTGACTGAATTGTTTGGGGAAATGACAGGACCGCCAATTCCAGGTGATCACTGGGCGACACTAATGTTACGCGGTGGCTCTCTTGCAGCTGTCTTCTGGTAATATGGCTCAGCCTCAGACATCCTGTTATGATATATGGGCTAGGATTCGAGAGAATAATTGGATCAAAGTTTATACAGTGAATCCTCCTATACCTTCGCATTGGCCTAATGGCATTTGGGAGTATGATAAGTTTATTTATGAACTAACAGAAACTAACAGGATGGTCTTTTATGATCAGACGGTTAAACAAGTTACAAATCTTGGATTTGATCATTTTCAACGTCTAGATTCTGGATTCTGTTGGACTACTGATTATAAGGAGAGCCTAATTCCAATAAAGAGAGAAATACCGACTGAGCAGGATAATGTTGAACACTTCTTCACTAAGTTTTAAACAAGCACGAGATGTGACCGTCTATTTTTGAAGAATAGAAACGGGAATAAAGCTTACGACTGTTTTCTGACTCTTCATATTTGCCTTGGCCTTCCTTCCCTCGTTTAAAGGTCTCTGACTGAAGTCTGAGATGAGCCTAAAGAAGTGAAAAAAGCAAAAGGAAAAATATTAGAATGAGATAGTAAATCTTTAAAGTTCAAGATTTACCAGCTCAGGCCAGAGAACTCTACCTTCTAGACAGAGGACTAATGTCAAGTTTCAGAATAAGACCTGTGCTTGGTGTTTCTTTTTATTTTTGCACTTTTGGAGTGTTCTTTTTCTTTAGTATTCCAGGGAAGTGCCTTGTTAATTTGGAAATTCTGAAATTTGTTAGAACTTTAGAGTTCTTCTATATATATATTGGTTAAATGACAACAAATGGAGGTATATATTCAACTAATTATCAATTAAATTGATATCTAACTAGTGGTATTTGAATGGTTCCGAAATTCAAGGGAGTCAAACGATTTTTCATTTCCCCTAATACTTCACATAATCGATTGCTTCTTTCAATATCTATCTTCCATCAATGGCGCTTGAATTATAATCCTAGAATTTTGATAGTATTTTTCAAATTGCGCTTATAAGCTATTCTTCCTTAACGTACCCTCTATACAGGGGCGGACCTACGTGGAATGTAGAGGGGTCACCGGCACCTGTTAAGCTCGGCAAAAATCCTATATCTATATGTATATATATGTTATATACCTTGAGAAAAGGTTATATACTTTATTAGGCACCCTCATACTCAAAAGCTCGTTTGGGGCACTGGTTGCGTCTGCAGCTTATTGCTGCTCTTATGCTTGGATAATTGGCCCAGCTCCAACAATTCCTTGTAAGCCCAGATTTCTTTTCATTTGGCTTTTTTTCTTTAGTTTCTGGTCCTTTTTTTTTTCTCTTTAGTTTCCCCCCCAAACCCCCTTTCTTTTGATTAAAGCTCCCCCTCAAAAAATCCCAAACTCGAGTCATGACTATGTCAAAAATAATAGTGCCCCGTCACCTCCAAATTCTGGATCCGCCTCTGCATTTATATGTTTATAAGGGTACTGCTAATGAAAATGCATTAACTTAATTTTATCCTAATTATGGTTGCTTGATATCCTACTTGCAAATGAAACCAATCCTAATATGTTAGTTCTTCAGAAGCCTTTAAACGTCGCGTTATATATTCTTCGATAGTTCTATGGCCAACACTTTTGTAATTAATATCTCCTTCAGGGAGCTGAAATCCATCAACATCTGGAATCTGGATATATTTTGTCAAGTGACAACAATTTATAACCACACACGTAACCTATACTATAATTTATTAATATTTATTTCCTTTTGAAAAACTCAACAACATTCAAAAATGTGGTATCCGGTGTTGGAAAGCATGTCAGGCTAATAGAAGGGAAAACATATTTAAAAGAGAAATGCAATAAATTGCACAAGACAAGACAAAATTTACGTGGTTCGGCAATTTTTGCCTACTCCACGGCCATACAAAGAATAACTCTTTATTAATTGAAGAGAAAAAAGAAGTTGAGGGATGATATACAATTGAAGGAAGGGATACCTATTTATAGGCAGAACGTCTGATGAAAGAAAATTTTCAGCAAATGTGAATACGATGAGGACGGCACCGCAAATTGCGCGCCGAATCTTCTTTCACATTTGCAGCCTGCCAACTTTGACTTTTCCGTGTTTTCTTTCTTCCTTTTTTCTCTGTCTTCTTTTACAGTTTTTCTTTTTCCACGTTTTCTTTCTTCTCTTTTTCTTCTTTTACAGCTTTTGTCTTCTTTCTTTTATTTCTTTTACAGTTGGGTTTGTTCCTTTCAATCTCCCCCTCAAACCCATATACAAGAAGAAAGAAAATTTAAAAAAAAAGATTTGCTATTCTCTAGTGGCGCCTTCACATTATCAATCTTGAAGGCTAACTAAGGCGGTGCACAACCTCAGTTTGTCAACACCGACAACTTTGGTTAACATGTCTGATGGATTCTTCGATCATGGTATCTTCTGCAGGGAAAGAGTTCCTTCACTTATCAACTCTTGGATATGATGATACCTCAACTGGATGTGCTTTGATCTTGCATGAAATACTTGATTTTTGGCAAGATGAATTACACTCTGGCCGCTCTTTACCTAGATCTTTAAGAAAATTCTTGAGCCAAATCATCTCTTTTCCAGCTTCTGAGATTGTCATGTACTCTGCTTCAGTGGTAGATAGAGCAACACTTTTCTGAAGTCTAGACATCCAGCTAATAGCAGTACCACCCAAGGTGAACACATAGCCTATGGTACTTTTTCGACTATCCAGATTGCCGCCTAAATTTGCATCAGCAAAACCTTGTAAGATAATATTGCTCTTTTTAAAACAAAATGTCATACCTGAGGTGCCTTTGAGATATCGCAATATCCATTTTACACTTTCCCAATGCTCCTTTCCTGGATCTAACATGTATCTACTGACAACTCCAACTGCATGGGCTATGTCAGGTCTAGTGCAAACCATAGCATACATCGACCTTCCTACTGCTGAAGCATATGGAACTTTGGACATGTACTTTCTTTCTTCATCTGTCTTAGGTGATTGGTCCTTCGACAGATTAAGATAGATTCCGAGTGGAGTGCTTCTGGTCTTTGCATCATGAAGACTGAACCTGCTTAGTACCTTTTGTATGTACTTTTCTTGAGACAATTTTAAGGTTCTTTCATACCTGTTTCTGCTAATCCTCATCCCAAGCATTTGCTTAGCTGGTCCTAAGTCTTTTATTTCAAACTTCTCCTTCAATTGTTGCTTAACCCTGTTGATCTCATTTATGCTAGATCCTACAATTAACATATCATCAACGTACAATAGTAAAATGGTATAGGATTTATCAAGATTTTTGTAACAGCAATGGTCCATCTCACATCGTGTGAAACCATTATTATGCATGAATCCATCAAATTTCTTTTACCATTGTCGGGGTGCTTGTTTCAAATCAGACAAACTCTTCTTCAACTTACACACAAGGTTTTCTTTACCATAAACTTAAAAACCTTCAGGTTGCTTTATGTAGATGTCTTCTTCAAGGTCACCATGTAAGAAAGTAGTTTTAACATCTAGCTACTCCAAATGCAAATTTTCTGCAGCTATGCTACTTAGCACCAATCTGATAGTAGTTAATTTGACTTAGTCAATTCCTTCCTTCTGCTGAAAGCCTTTTACTACTAATCGTGCTTTGTATCTCTCATTACCATCATGCTCTTCCTTGACTCTGTACACCCACTTGTTCTGCAATGCTTTCTTTCCTTTTGGTAACTCTGTAAGTATCCATGTTTTCTTATTTTGAAGAGGATTTATCTTTTCTTTCTTGGCTAGCTTCCACTTATGAGAGTCTATCACATGCATTGCTTCAACAAAATGCTCTGGTTCTCCAGCATCAGTCAAAAGTAAATAGTGAAGAGAAAGAGTTAACCTATCTGGAGCATTTGTGACTCTTTTAGATCTCTTTAATGTAGGTTCAAGAGTAACTGATCCCGAATTTGATTCAAGTCCTGACTCCAGATTTGTTTCTGCATTTGATTCTATCTCTGGTTCCGGTTCTGGTTGTGATCCAGATTCGGCTTCTGGTTCTTCATCTTCAATTTCAGAATCAGTTGTAATCTAGACACTTCATTTTGTGAGATTTCTTCTAACTCAACTATTTCAGATGTCTGTTTGCTGGTGCTGGTTGGTTCTACTTCAAGCTTGTCTTTGTACATCATATTTTTATTAAATGTGACATTCTTGTGTCTTAGGATCTTTCTATTCTGATCATCCCAAAATTGATAACCAAAATTATCATCACCATAGCCAATGAAGAAACATTTCTTGGGCTTAGGATCAAACTTATCTCTATCATTAGAGTTTACATGCACATACACAACACAACCACAAAATTTTCAGATATGAGAGAGTTACCTCCTTTCCTGTCCATACCTCCTCAGAAATTTTAAAATTCAGCAGTACAAAGGGTCCCCTGTTTATGATGTAAGTTGCCGTGTTAACAGCCTCGACCCAAAAATACTTCGGCAATCTAGAATGTATTCTCATACTTCTGGCTCGTTCATTCAGGGTTCTGTTCATCCTCTCAGCAACGCCATTTCGTTCCGGTGTTCCAGGAACTGTCTTGATCATTCTGATCCCATTCTCAGAGCAGAATGCTTTAAACCTTTGACTATCATACTCTCCTCCATTATCAGACTTCAAACATTTAACTATAGACTTGTCTGATTTTCAACTTCAGCTTTCCATCTTTTGAAGGTAACAAACACATCAGATTTATTTTTCAGAAAATAAACCCATACCTTTCTTGTGGAATCATCAATGAAGGTGACATAATAGCGTGAGCCTCCTAGAGAAGATACAGGAGCTGGTCCCCACACATTTGTATGCACTAGTTCCAGCTTTTCTTTCTTTGGTGTCCTTCCCGCCTTTGAGAAACTAACTCTTTTATGTTTTCCGTAAATATAATCTTCGCACAAACCTAATTCAACATGCTTTAGGTTTTGCAACTTTTCTTTTGATGCCAATAACTCCATTCCCTTCTCACTCATATGCCCGAGCCTCTGGTGCCATAATGTTGTATCACGGCTATGATCAATTGTTGCTATAGTATCTCTATGTATTGCAGTTGCATAGAGTGTTCCCTTATTCAAGCCTCGTACCACAACCAAATTTCCTTTGGTTATCTTCCACGATCCTATAACGACCCAACCGGTCGTTTTGAGTATTTTTACTTCGCTCGGTAGTTTACAGGCGTGACTAGTTCCGTATAATATATTTTGATTTGTGTGAATCATCGATTTTGATTTTCAGGTTATTCGGGACTGATTTGGAAGAATGATTCTCAACTAGAGAGCTTTAAATTTGAAAGAGTTGACCAAGTTTGACTTTTTAACATTTGACCTCGGATTGGAATTTTTATGGTTCCGCTAGCTCCGTTGGGTGATTTTAGACTTAGGAGCGCGTCCGGATTGTGATTTGGAGGTCCGTGGTTGAATTTGGCTAGAAATGGCGAAAGTGAAAATTTTGGAAAGTTTGACCGGGAGTGGACTTTTTGATATCGTGGTCGGATTCTAATTCTGAAAGTTGGAGTAGGTCCATAATGTCGAATGTGACTTGTGTGCAAAATTTGAGGACAATCGGACGTGATTTGATAGGTTTCGGCATCGGTTGTGAAAGTTTGAAGTTTCAAAGTTCATTGATTTCGAGTTGAGGTGTGATTCGTCGTTTTGATGTTGTTATGTGTGATTTGAGGCCATGAGTAGGTCCGTGTTATGTTATTGGACTTGTTGATATATTCGGACGGGGTCCCGAGTAGCTCGGGTGAGTATCAGACGAGGTTCGGATCACTTCATTGCATTTTGGATTTTTGCTATAAGCTGCTGGTTCTGGTGTTCCGCACCTGCGACAGGTATTGCGCAGGTGCGATGGTCGCAGAAGCGTTAGTGGAGTCGCAGAAGCGAGAAGAGGCTGGGTGAGGAAGACCGCATAAGCGGATTGTTTTAGCGCACCTGCGTGCGCACAGATGCGAGATTAGAAGCGCAGGTGCGAAAATCTTCGCAGAAGCGGAATTTGATATCCGCAAGTGCGGGGGTTGCTGGGCAAGGCTATTTTCGCAGAAGCAAAGTTTTTACTGCAGAAACGGTGGTCACAGATGCGACGATCTGTCCGCAAATACGAAATCGCTGTGTAGAGTGTTATAAGTTCGAGGGTTGGTCATTTTTATCACATATTGAGCTATGGACTTCGGAATGGAACTATTTTTGGAGCAAATTTCATCATAAGGATTGGGGTAAGTTCTCTCTACTCGGTTTTGATTACATTTCATGAATCCATCTTCGTTTTTAGTAATTGGTTGATGAATTTTATAGAGAAAATTGGGAGTTTTGGCCTAAAGTTTCATAATATGAATTTTTAAGTTTTGAACATCGAATTGGAGTCGGATTTGAGTGAAATTAGTATGGTTGGACTCGTAATTGAATGGGTTGTCGGATTTTGTGAGTTTGGTTGGGTTTCGAGGCGCGGGCTCGGGTGTGATTTTTGGCCGGTTTTGGGCTTTGATTGAGGATTCGATTGTTATCATTTGGAATTGTTTCCTTGGGCTGTATTTGATGTATTTGAGTTGCTTTTGGCTAGTTTTGAGCATTCGGAGGTCGTTACACGCGTGATGGCATCTTTGGAGCATCGTTTGTCTTGCTCGGCATTGGTATTCACTTGTTCGAGGTAAGTAACTCTTCTAATCTTGGAGTTGAGGGTATAAACCCTGAATATACGTGTTATGTGTTTGATTTTGAGGTGACGCACTTGCTAGGTGACGGGCGTGTGTGCATGCACCGTGTGAACTGTGATTTTCGTTATTTCTGTGGTACTATGTAGTTACCTGAACTTGTCTGAAATCATGAAATCTCTACGTACTAGAGTTATCGAGCTGTGATTATGTTAGAAACCATATCTAGGCTACATGCTTATCTTGTTGGGATCCACTGAGGTCATTTCTATTGTTGAGTAATCTGCTTTCATTGCATTACATATTAAGTCATACGCATTCACATGAATATCATATCTCAGTCCCTGTTGTTATTTGTTGATGCATCATATCATTATTTTCGAGCTAGTATCATGATATTGTGAGCCCGAGAAATTGGATAGATTGATGAATCAAGGCTCATATATACAAAACAACCGGCCAGGTCGTTACATTTACCCCCTCTTAAAACAAACGTTCTTCCTAAAACGTGCATAAAGACATACTTGAAGTGACGAAAAAGTAAGGATATCTACTCCGCATGTCGTGCTCGGTGTCCCAGATCGCCTCCTCGACCAGATGACCCCTCCATTGAACCTTCATTGAAGCAATGTTCTTTGACCTAAACTTTCGGACATGTCTGTCCAAGATGGCCACCGCTCCTCATCATAAGTCAAATCCTTGTCCAATTGAACTGAGTTAAAATCTAACACATGGGACGGATCACGATAATACTTCTGGAGCATGGAGACACGGAACACCAGGTGAATTGCTGATAAGCTCGGTGGCAATGGAAGTTTGTAGGCCACCTCACGAACTCTCTTAAGGATCTCAAAAAGACCACATAGGGCTCAACTTGCCCTTTTTCCTGAACCTCATCACACCCTTCATGGGTGAAACCCGCAGCAAAACCCTCTCTCCCACCATAAATGATACAGTATGAGCCCTCCGATCAGTGTAACTCTTCTGTCTAGACTGAGTTGTATGAAGTCAATCCTGAATAAACTTGGCTTTCTCCAAGGCATCCCGAACCAGATCAATGCCCAACAACCTAGCCTCTCCCGGCTCAAACCAACCAACTGGAGAATGACACCGCTTCCCATATACTGCCTCATAAGGAGCCATCTGAATACTCGATTGGTAGTTGTTGTTGTAGGCGAACTCAGCAAGCGGTAGGAACTGGTCCCATGAACCTCCAAACTATAGCATATCCTCCGGTATCTAAATGGTGCGCTCGGACTGCCGGTCTGTTTAGGGGTGAAATGTTGTACTCAACTCAACTCGTGTGCCTAAATCACGCTACACGGCTCTACAGAAATGCGATGTGAACTGCGTTCCTCAATCGAAGATAATGGGCACCGCCATACCATGCAACAATAACAACAACATACCTAGTGTAGTCCCACAAATGGGGTCTGGGGAGGGTAGAGTGTTCGCAGACCTTACCTCTGCCTTTAGAAGGCAGAGAGGCTATTTCCGGTTGACCCTTGGCTCAGGAACACCAGCACACCAAGAAGGCGTACGATTTCCCGGATATAGATCTTAGCCGGGTGCTCTGAAAAATAGGTGAACACCACTAGTATGAAATGTGTCAACTTGGTCAGCCTATCCACAATAACCCATACTGCATCAAATTTCTTCAAAGTCTGTAGGAGCCCAACAACGAAATCTATGGTAATACGCTCCCACTTCCACTCGGGGATCTCAAGTCTCTAAAGCAAACCGCTTGGCCTCTGATACTCGTACTTCACCTGCTGACAGTTCAAGCAACGAGCCACAAACTCCACTATATCTTTCTTCATTCTTTTCCACCAATAGTGTTGCCTCAAATCCTGATACATCTTAGCAGCACCCGGATGAATGGAATACCACGAACTGTGGGCCTCCTCAAGAATCAACTCACGCAAACCATCCACATTGGGCACACATATCCGGCCCTGCATCCGCAACACCCCATCATCTCTAATAAAAACCTCCTTGACATCGTCGTGCTGCACCGTGTCCTTTAGGACAATCAAATGGGGGTCATCATACTGATGCTATCTGATGTGCTCATACAAAGAAGACTAAGAGGCCGAGGGCCTGGTAGTGAGGATAATTATGGGATCGGGCTGCATGCCGCAGCGGGTCATATTGGCTTACTATAGCACGCGAGTTGTCTGTGCAGCACGTGAGTTGTCCGTACGATTCCAGATATTGATATTATGGCACGTGAGTTGTCCGTGCGGATTATAGCGCTTGGGCTGTAGGAGCCCTTCTGGAGTCTGCACCCCCTAGTGAGCGCATGTACCTTCTGAGTGTGAGTGCCGAGTGACGTGTGCTGAGTGACTTGGAGGACGGAGTGAATTGATACTCTAAGAGTATGCATATGATCTTTATCACTGATTTGCATCGCATTTGGCATACATGCATAGAGATGCATTTTTCCTCATGTTGTATAGTATCACGTCATTTATGACTTCTCATACATTTTTACATATGG
The DNA here is from genome assembly GCF_000715075.1 of Nicotiana tabacum. Taxonomy (NCBI): domain Eukaryota; kingdom Viridiplantae; phylum Streptophyta; class Magnoliopsida; order Solanales; family Solanaceae; genus Nicotiana; species Nicotiana tabacum. Next base: position 43,585,756 of record NC_134101.1, read on the forward strand.
GCATAGAGAGGCATCTTACACTTGCTATTTGAAAGGAAATATGGAACACCTTGTTTATTGCTGAAAGTATTTTTGGGAAAAATCACAGTTTTCAAACTTACTCGTATTTTGGCTTTTTCGGTAAAAGATTTGGATTTTCACTGAGATACTTGGAAAAGAAATGCCTATTTTTCTAGAATTGAGAACGAACTGAGACTTTTATTTCTGAGATACTCGTTTGTTACTTATACTATGCTGTTATGAACTGTTGCGGAATATTGGTGTTGGACCCGACCTCTTTTTGTTAGCTCGTCACTACTTTCAACCTAAGGTTAAGTTTGTTACTTATTGAGTATATGGGGTCGGTTGTACTCATACTACATTTCTGCACCTTGCATGCAAATGTTGGTTAATGATGTTGCTGTGATCGACGGGAGATGGAATTGAAGATGTACCTGCGTCTCGGTTGTAGTTGCCTCTTGTTCGTGATAGCTTTAGATCTATAAAAATCTGTCAAACAGACTGTATATATTTCATTTCGGCTTTATAAACTCTATTCTTAGAAGCTCATGATTTGTACTACCAGTCCTTGAGAAATGTATAAGATTAAGATATTTCTTTACTTAACTGTCTTATTAAATATTATTGGAATTGGATAGTTGTTAATTGGCTTACCTAGCGGGTTGGGTTAGGTGCCATCATGACTAGTTGGATTTTGGGTCGTGACATGTGGTATCAGAGCTCTAGGTTCATAGGTTCTACAAGTCATGAGCAAGTGTCTAGTAGAGTCTTGCGGATCGGTATGATGACGTCCATACCTATCTTCGAGAGGCTACAAGACATTTAGGATATACTTCCCATCTTTCTTTCCTTATCGTGCGGCATTGATTCAGCTTGAAGCGTAACCCTTTGAATTCCTTCCACGCATTCGTATGCGCACATGAGCGCTCGGTATCAGTTGTGCAACGACGGCTTGTGATTCCATGGTTGAGGTGCGAGATATGATTTTGGCATGCTGATGATGGGCCAGTCTGGAGGACTTGAGGCCGGGTTTTGAATGTAGCTTGAGCACCGAGATTTCAATTGTGTGAGCACGTATTTTTGGGACTTATATATCCGGTGGCGTCCCTATTAGTGGAATTTGTGATTGGATGACTACGTGGTGAGTATGATGTGACTGCGAGATGTGTTCAGATTGTTCGAATGTGACGAGAAGAGTTTACTTGATATGTAGAAAGGACTATGGGGTGTCTGATTTCTGTCTTGATTTGGTGTATGGTCTCGAGTTATGGATGTATTGAGGGATCTCTCATGTTGTTTAGTTGTGGAGTGAAGTAGATTCTCATGTCATATTGATGAGTACAGAATCAAGAAGATTAAGTGATTGCGTAGTAGTCATGACTATGGAAGGATGTAGAGAGATGCCAGTTTGAGGCAAAGCAGGTGGGTTATCCCCTGCGAGGTATCCTGAGGTTGTGTGATCCCTAAGATGTTTTGTAGAGAGTTCCCTTTTACCAGTGAATGATATATATTGCAATTTGAGTTTGGATCGCCTATGGAAGTTGGCTTAACCATCACGAGGATGAACGCGGGATTTGCAGATGATTTGAGGTACTAGATGGTTTGTGTTGCATGAGCGGATGAAGAATTTAATGGAATCTCACTGTGGTATTATGGTAGTAATGGGGTATGGTTATTGTAAGTAGTCAGATGTTTTATTCCACGGCTTTGAGCCAAGTGGGGGAGTCTACTATCAACGAGTTGATTGCACGGTTATGTGTTGTATTGGTTTCGGTTCGAGGTATACTGGTGAATCAGTTATGACTTGCAGAGGTCGAGATCGAGGATGACTCGGGTAAAGGAATTTCTGGATACAAGTTGTATTACACTCTATGGGTATATGAGAAATCATAAAAAATTTGAGTGGTTATTCGCGAAGGATGTAGTGTATATGGAGTAGGAATTTGCTCGGTTGCTTAGGAGTGTGGGTTACTCTTTACTCCCTTGGGTGTTGGTGTGCTAATGGGGCACAAGTCGTTCGGTCCGTTTGGTCGGTTTAATTGAGATTTGAGTAGAGTGGATGACTCTCGAGAATGGTTCTAATAGATTCAAGATTTATATGTAGCGATTTGGAATTTTCAAGATTTGTATATGACTAGAAACTAAGAGTAATATTGGATGGTGTCGAGACTTGTGGCATTTTTATACCATTGTGGATTATGCATTTCAGCATCAAGAAGGTGAAGGAAACAATTTTAGGTTCACATAAGGTCTCTTTAGAGTGTGTGTCACGGTTGTGGTGCTTTGGGGTGCTTAAGAGGGAAGTCAGCGGCTTATGGGCCTTAGGGCGTTGTGTTTTATACTAGGGTCTCTTGTGTGGTAAATTTTGGTAAAGGATCGTAGTGTTCCAACAAGGAAAAGTATCAATTTGAAGGCAATTTGGAAGGGACTTGGAGAAATAGGACAGCGTGGTAGTAGGTTGGATCAGCACAGTAATGGATATAATCGGTTCTTTGGATCTTATGACGTAGCTAGTCTCTATAGGTGTTTCATGGCAATGCTCTTGGGTTTTGGCAACCTGCGTGGATGGGTTGAGTTAGAGAGATTCGGTTCAGATAGCTTGGTTATGTGCAAATGGGTTTCGAAGAGTTCTCAATAGTTTTTACCAAGGTTCGAGGGGTATATTTCCTACTGGCCTGAGGAGCATGTGGTGTATAGTGAATTTCTCCTGGATGAAATCAAATGGAATGATTCTGACTGATCGGGTATATATTCTTCTTGGGACTCAGAGTTGATTATGAGATTCTTGTACTCTTCACAGGATGGCATGGTAGATGCGGTGTTGTGTGGGATTGAGATTTGCATGTGCAAGGTCACAGGTTAGTTTGGAAGGGAATGACATAGATTCATAGGCAGTATGGACGGTTTCAGATGACTAGGTAACCCGATATTACTAATCGGTATGGCCTGATGATAGTATATATATTTCAGAAGGGGCAATGTGTTTTGATTTATGGATACTTCATTGGTATTACGACACTCTCTTGGTTGATCGACTGCTGATATTCAAATTTTGCTAGATGGCACGGAAGAATTTTAGAAGTATTCCTCGTGGGATGATCGTGTATGAGAGATGTGTTAGACATTTGGGCGGTGGAGATAGAATCAGAAATGGTGATTCGTGTGTTCTATGGATTTGGAAATCGAGACCTTTCAGGAGCAGATTATTTCATGGTTGTGGGCTGTGAAGTTGTGGCCAGTGCTAGCTAGATGATAGTGAGTGTTATGATTCAGTCATTGTGGACCTTTGGAGGATTATTTATCTATTTGTGGGTGACCAGAGTCGTTTTGGGGAGAACTGGGGTTCCATTGGTAGGCCCAATTAGGATGTGTATTCTACACCGAGCCGGATTGGTTAGTTTCATACTGCTATTATTGAGGGATGTGCCATTTGGTTATTGTTGAGCTTATTCGTGTTCTGAAAGGATCTGTGAGTTACTCTTTTATGCTACGAGAAGTTGTGATTCGTTGGCTATAAGTACGCCTAGTGCGGTTCTATTTGGGGCTTTATAGCAGAATTTGAGCGAGATGAGTAGTTGGGTATTACATGATTGAGGGCGTATTGATTATGTTCTTTCAGGTTTTGTGTGGCATTGTGTCATCTGCTTCTCCATGGTTATGGTAATGCACTTTGGGTACTTGATGTCGAATTATACGTGGTTATTGATTTTGAGCATGGTGGCTCGAGGTGTCTCATATGGGCAAGTGTCTGGATGGGGTCGCACATTGCGGCAAAGTTATGTTGAGACATGATCCTTCATGTTAGATTCGTGTGTTTTGGTCCTACAGTGTGTGATAGGTTCTTAGCATTGTGTTGTGGTGGTACTTGTCGAGCTTGCGGGACAGTTCTCTCGTCTGAGTCATTTATTTTCCATGATTGAGTATATTTGGAATGTTGCTTATTGGTGCACGGATTGCACGGGGTATGGCTTTAGATTGTATTGATGTGTCATGTTACTAGAGTAGACGTGTTGGATGAGATTAGGTCATTGGACCTAGAATGGATACTATTGGAATAGATTACAGCATGGTTGGAAGGATAATATCGAAAGTCGGCTTAGAAATTTGCTATAGTTCTTGTCGAAGGAGAGGGAGTTTTATGACTAGTTGATCTGATGAATGGTTATGAGTTTCTGCATGTTCCTTTCATCATCGGTAGTGTACGAAGGTTTTAGAATGGAGTCTTGTTTGATATGAGGTTTATTACCGGCATTGGGTTGTTGTGAGCAGCTACTGTGATTAGAAATCATTGCTTCGAGTATCTGTGCTATGTGATATATCATGCGATTGTATCTTGGGTTATGGTTGCGGCTTGGTACAGCTTGTTCATACTTATACAGTATGTAGATGCGAGATTCTGATCTTATAAGAAATTTCGGATGTTAGAAATTGGATTCTAAGGCTTGTGGGCTAGGTTGAATTGAGAAATTCCAATTATGTTGTGTTATCGAACCTATATGGGATAGGGTGACGTGGGATCACACCCGGTACGTGCATGGTAAGGTTATATGGCGGTTTGATAGCTTTGAGAACAACTCTGGACACGTTCGAGGACGAACGTATGTTTAAGTGGGGGAGAATGTAACGACCCAATCGGTCGTTTTGAGCATTTGCACTTCGCTCGGTATTTTACGGGCGTGAGTAGCTCCGTATAATATATTTTGATTTCTGTGAATTGTCGGTTTTGGTTTTCAGGTTATTCGGGACTGATTTGGAAGAATGATTCTCAACTAGGAAGCTTTAAATTTGAAAGAGTTGACCAAATTTGACTTTTTAGCATTTGACCTCGGATTGGAATTTTTATGGTTCCGCTAGCTCTGTTGGGTGATTTTAAACTTAGAAGCGCGTCCGGATTGTGATTTGGAGGTCCGTGGTTGAATTTGGCTCGAAATGGCGAAAGTGAAAATTTTGAAAAATTTGACCGGGAGTTGACTTTTTGATATCGGGGTCGGATTCTGATTCCAGAAGTTGGATCAGGTTCGTAATGTCGAATATGACTTGTGTACAAAATTTGAGGTCAATCGGACGTGATTTGATAGGTTTCAGCATCGGTTGTGGAAGTTTGAAGTTTCAAAGTTCATTGATTTCGAGTTGAGGTGCGATTCGTCGTTTTGATGTTGTTATATGTGATTTGAGGCCTCGAGTAGGCCTGTGTTATGTTATTGAACTTGTTGATATATCCGGATGGGGTCCCGAGTGACTCGGGTGAGTTCGGACGAGATCGGATCATTTCATTGCATTTTGGTTTTTGCTAAGCTGCTGGTTCTGGTGTTCCGCACCTGCGACTGGTATTGCACAGGTGCGATGGTCGCAGAAAAGTTAGTGGAGTCGTAGAAGCGAAAAGAGGATGGGTGAGGAAGACCGCATAAGCGGATTTTTGTAGCGCACCTGCGTGCGCGAAGATGCGAGATTGGAAGCGCAGGTGCGAAAATCTTCGCAGAAGCGGAATTTGATATCCGCAGGTGCGGGGGCTGCTGGGCAAGGCTATTTTCGCAGAAGCGAAGTTTTTACCGCAGAAGCGGTGGTCGCAGATGCGACGATCTGTCCACAAATGTGGAATCGCTAGGCAGAATGTTATAAGTTCGAGGGTTGGTCATTTTTATCACATATTGAGCTATGGACTTCGGAATGGAACAATTTTTGGAGCAAATTTCATCATAAGGATTGGGGTAAGTGTTCTCTACTCGGTTTTGATTACATTTCATGAATCCATCTTAGATTTTAGTAATTGGTTGATGAACGTTATAGAGGAAATTGGGTTTTGTCCTAAAGTTTCATAATATGAATTTTTGAGTTTTGAACATCGAATTGGAGTCGGATTTGAGTGAAACTAGTATGGTTGGACTCGTATTTGAATGGGTTGTCGAATTTTGTGAGTTTGGTTGGGTTCCGAGGTGCGAGCTCCGGTGTGATTTTTGGCCAGTTTTGGGCTTTGATTGAGGATTCGATTGTTATCATTTGGAATTATTTCCTTGGGCTGTATTTGATGTATTTGAATTGCTTTTGGCTAGTTTTGAGCTATTTGGAGGTTGCTACGCGCGTGATGGCATATTTGGAGCATTGTTTGGCTTGCTCGGCATTGGTATTGGCTTGTTCGAGGTAAGTAACTCTTATAATCTTGGAGCTGAGGGTATGAACCCTAAATATACGTGTTATGTGTTTAATTTTGAGGTGACGAGCGTGTGGGCGTGCACCGTGTGAACTGTGATTTTCGTTATTTCTGTGATACTGTGCAGTTACCTGAACTTGTCTGAAATCATGAAATCTCTAAGTACTAGAGTTATCGAGCTGTGATTATGTTAGAAACTATGTCTAGACTACATGTTTATCCCGTTGGGACCCACTGAGGTCATTTCTGTTGTTGAGTAATTTGCTTTCATTGCATTACATACTCAGTCATACGCATTTACATGCATATCATATCTCAGTCTCTGTTATTATTTATTGATGCATCATATCGTTGTTTTAGGGCTAGTATCATGACATTGTGAGCCCGAGAGACTGGAGAGATTGATGACTGAGTGAGGCCGAGGGCCTGGTTGTGAGGATGATTATGGGATAGGGCTGCATGCTGCAGCGAGTCAGATTGGCTTACTATAACACGTGAGTTGTCCGTGAAGCACGTGAGTTGTCCGTGCGATTCCAGATATTGATATTGTGGCACGTGAGTTGTCCGTGCGGATTATAGCGCTTGGGCTGTAGGAGCCCCTCCGGAGTCTGCACACCCCCAGTGAGTGCAGGTACCTACTGAGTGTGAGTGCCGAGTGCCGAGTGCCGAGTGCTGAGTGACTAGGAGGACGGAGTGAATTGATACTCTGAGAGTATGCATATGATCTTTATCATTGATTTGCATCGCATTTGGCATGCACACTTGGCATACATGCATAGAGATGCATTTTTCCTCATATTGTATAGTATCACGTCATTTATGACTTCTCATACATTTTTACATATGGGCATAGAGAGGCATCTTACACTTGCTATCTGAAAGAAAATATGGAATACCTTGTTTATTGTTGAAAGGATTTTTGGGAAAAATCACAGTTTTCAAACTTACATGTATTTTGACTTTTTCGGTAAAAAATTTGGATTTTCACTGAGATACTTGAAAAGAAATGCCTATTTTTCTGGAACTGAGAACGAACTGGGCCTTTTATTTCTGAGATACTCGTTTGTTACTTGTACTATGTTGTTATGAACTGATGTGGAATATTGGTGTTGGACCCGACCCCTTTTTGTTAGCTCGTCACTACTTTCAACCTAAGGTTAAGTTTGTTACGTATTGAGTACATGGGGTCGGTTATACTCATACTGCACTTCTACACCTTGCGTGCAGATGTTGGTTGCTTATGTTGCGGTGTTCGATGGGAGCTGAATTGAAAATGTACATGCGTCCCGGTTGTAGCTGCCTCTTGTTCGTGGTAGCTTTAGATCTATAAAACTCTGTTTATGTACTTTTCAAATAGACTATGTATTTATTTCATTTCCGCTTTGTAAACTCTATTCTTAGAAGCTCATGATTTGTACTACCAGTCCTTGGAGAATGTATAATATTCAGATATTTCTTTACTTAACTGTCTTATTAAATATCATTGGAATTGGATAGTTGTTAATTGGCTTACCTAGCGGGTTGGGTTAGGTACCATCACGACTAGTTGGATTTTGGGTCGTGACAGATCAGTTACTGAATGTTGTTGTATATCCTTCACCGTCAATCTGACCCATAGATATCAGATTTTTTTTAGGCCAGGAACATGTCAAATATTTTGCAATTTCCATAGCGTGCCTTGTGAAGTCTTTATATGAACTTCACCTTTCCCAACAATGTCCAGAGGTTCGCCGTTTGCTAGATAAACCTTCCCGATTTTTCCAGCAATACAATTATGCAATAATTCTTTGCATGATGTAAAGTGAAAGGATGCACCTAAGTCCAGAATCCAAGATTCGACTAGACTGTCTGCACAACAAATTAATGCATCACCGACTTGTTCAGCAATTACATTTGCTGAATTTTATTCCTTCATCTTCTTTGGTTCTCTACATTGGCTACTGTAGTGACCCTTTTTATCGTAATTCCAACAAGTAATGTCTTTGCAATTTTTGGATTGCCCTCTTCTCCTTGACTTTGATCTTCCACGACTATGACTTCGTCCTCTTTGATTGCTTCTCCCCCTACTTTCGGTATTAAAAATAGATCCTGGGGAATCACTTGATTCTCTTCGGCGAATATCTTCACTTAGAACCAAGTCTCTAATATCATTCAATTTGAGTTTGGTATTTCCCGATGAACTGCTAACTGCAGTTACCATTTCAGACCAACTCTCCGGTAGAGATAATAGTAGAACAATGCTATGACTTCATTATCAAATGTTATATTAACAGAACTCAACTGAGTTAATATTATATTAAACCCATTGATATGTTCCTTGACAGATCCACCTTCTGTCATCTTTAAATTGAACAATCGACGCATCAAATAAACTTTATTTGAAGCAGATGGCTTCTCGTACATATTTGATAACACCTTAATCAGGCATGTAATGGTCTTCTCGTTAATGATGTTAAACGCCACATTTCGTGTTAGCGTCAAACGAATCACACTAAGAGCTTGGCGATCTAATAGATCCCAATCCGCTTTGGCCATATTCTCTGATTTTACCTCGGTCAGAGGTAAGTGTAATTTTTTATGGTACAAATAATCCGCTATTTGTATTTTTCAGAATCCAAAATCTTTGCCATTGAACTTGTCAATCTTAACCTTCCTTTCTTACGATGTCATTTTTCACAAAAACATTTATGTGAATAGTGCATGTGAATAGTAACGATGATCAATAGTGTCGCAGTATTCTTGTGAATTGTACCTGCACCAATACCGTACTTTTCCACCAGAATTACACTATCTGTGCTCTAATACCATGTTACGCCCCAAAAAGGACAACACAACCGGCACCCAGTGCCTTCAACTTACACCGAGCGAACCACTTAAACCCATCTACCCATTCATGATTATTTCAAGGTTTGAAGTATCACTTAAATATTTGAAATATCGTCTTGAATCGTTTGGTAAAAGTCTTTGTTTTAACTCAAAATATAAGTAGGCCTTTAGCCAAGATACATAAGTGCGGAATGAACATGAAAGTTTAAGAAAATATATATTAATATCATCTGAATGACTAGACCTCCCCACAGTGTCATCGGAACCTCTATGGACATAATAAAATCACTAGACATAGACCCAACGATAAAATAGCGAGCTTACCAAGTATAGTAGAGAATGCAAAAGACGTCTAGCTCGTGATGTCAACTCCAATTCCACGATATCTGAAATATCAAATAAGTTGCCCCACGTAGGAGGCTGAGCACAATTTCATAGAAATCGTACCCCGTAAGTATTATTGACTCCTTCCGATAAGACTGGAACAATACTTCAGGAATACGTAAAATACATGAAGTAAAATATGTATGGCAATTCATAAAATGAATAACGAAAAGAAATAAACATTAAATGCATTTCAGTAAACTGTAAACCTTTTAATAAACACGTAAACATTTCAATAGGCTATAAATCTTTCAATAGGTTGTAAATCTTTCAATAGGCTATAAATCTTTCAATAGACTGTAAAGCTTTCAATAGGCTATAAATCTTTCAATAGGGAGTTCCAATAGTTATAATAATAATGATAATCAATGTCTATATGTTGACCATCCCTCAGTCAACCTGGACGTCTCACCCGAAGGATATTGACGATAGTAACCATCGCCTGGTCACGAGGCTGCCTCACCCATTATTATGGGATTTTGACGATAGTGCTAGCATAGTAAGGTGTCTCATTAGATAATATATGGTACACAATAAAACGTGTGTTCTGTAGCGATAATAACTATGATCCTCCCAAACAATATTTTCTTTAAATTGTATGACCCATAGGTCCTATAAATATTTTCGATAATTGGCTTCCAAGGCCCATAGTTCAATTCTATATGTTGATAAGGTTCCTTTGACTTCAATAAAATGATAATCTTTTTTAATATATCTCGATAAATTGTAAAATCACAAGATAATGAGTTTCAATATTTGTTACAATCACTTGATCCAAGTAAATGAAAAATTATGATTTAAAGTGCCACTATTCAATAAAAGACAATAAATGACCAACAATACAATTTATGCATGTACGATATCAATCTATAACATTTACAATTTAACTTCATCAATTCAAGTTCAAACAATTAATCATAACTCTTTTTCGGGCTCATAATCGGCATCAAGCCATCCAATATCCTTATTTTCGATTACTCCCACAATTTAATTAACTCCAAAATGTCATTTTAAAGCAAGTATCAACTTAAAGAGATTATTAGAATCATTATTTAACTCAATCCTTATCCCTAGTTATAATTCATCATCCCCTTCCTTAGCTCTTTAATGTCAAGAACACCCATTTTGGGGTTATTTTAATATCAAATTCCCATCACCTTTTAATACTCAATAACATCATTTGAACTTCATAATTGAAGAGGGAGCGGTAGAATAACCTTGTTGTAGAAAAATCTAGCCTTTTCCCTCTTTTGTGTTCTTGAATAATTTCTTTACAAATCTAGGATTTCAATGAGTTGGGTGTTAATACTTATATTAAATGAATGAAATCTACTCAAAATCACCATTTAGTACTCACCTAGAACTTCAATAAATGTGCCGCTATTGCATAGCAGATGAGCTGATACGCTGCTCTTTCTTCTCTAAACAAGAATGGCCCAAAGAAGAATCTTGCCTCCACTTTACAAAATTGAATGGTCTGCGTCCGTCGTCCAGTGGGTATAGTTTTGAGCTTACGAGCTCACTTGCCGTGCTTGATTCCACCATCCTTTTGGATCTGATTTCCCTTATCAGATTATGTGTTACATGTTATTATCTTGATAGCTAAGTGAGGCTTAGTGTTCACACTAAACAGAATAAATATGCCAATTTCTTAACTATCAATTATGTGGGCACCTTAGTGGGCTTGACCATAAATTCTCAACGTGTAAAGCTCAAGACTTCAATCTATTTTAGTGGCTTCACAGTGAAAGTTGGCAATATTTATGCTGGAATGTATTTTATAATACAATGTATTTTACTCCAAATCTCAAGTTTTGATTCATTTGGCCATTTAACTATTTCAAATCACGTCTAATCAATACCATAAATATATTTACATATTTTCATGCACTCTCGTGTGAGTTAGGATACACTTAAAGTCACTATAAACATGTCACTAAAGTTATAATTGGCTCAAATAAACGTCAAAAATTTATGGGGCTTTATATACCAGTTGTTGAGAAGCGTGTTAGGCTAATAAAAGGGAAAAAATATTCAAAAGAGAAAAATAATAAATTGCACAAGACAAGACAAAATTTACGGCAATTTTTACCTACTCTACGGTCACACAAAGAATAACTCAATTGAAGAGGAAGAAGAAGTTGATGAATGATATACAACTGAAGGAGGGGATGCCTATTTATAGGCAGAACGTCTGCTGAAATAAAATTTTCAGCCAATGTGAATACGAAGAGGATGGCACCGCAAATTGCGCATCGAATTCTTTTTTGACATTTGTAGCCTGCCAACTTTGACTTTTCCAAGTTTTCTTTCTTCCCTTTTTCTATCTCTTCTTTTACACCTTTTGTTTTTCCAGGTTTTCTTTCTTCTCTTTTTTTCTTTGTCATCCTTCTACGGTAGGCGGATTCAGAATTTAAATTCTATGAGTTCAACCATCAAGCTTTTTAGCATTACATTATTATATTTTTAAAGTTATGAGTTCATATTTACTATTTATTGTAATTTTAATAAATTTTTACACATAAATTTATACTCCGTAATAAAAGTATTGGGTTCAATTGAACCCGGTGTTAGAGGGCTGGATCCTCCCGTCTACTGCTTTTGTCTTCTTTCTTTTATTTATTTTACAGCAGGGGTTTGTTACTTCCATGTGGTCACTGTAAAAAATATCACAGAAAAGATTTGTTTCAAAAAAAAATTCATTTTCTTCAAGAGGTGCTTGAAAATGACCTTTATTGCTGCAATAATACTTGGTACTAACATTTATTCTCTTATTTCTCTCTACTATTCTACCTCTGCTAGATAGATGTCTTTCACGATCACGATCATGTCTGAGTTCATAAGTTTTATTGCATTGTGACATTTACTTTGGGGAATGGATTTGCATTGTTAACTGTTAGGCTAAACGGCCCACCTCTTAACATGGTGTGATATTGTTCGATTTGTGCCAAACCCGTAAGGTTTATTGACTATGTTCGCACGCCCAACGTTAACATTTATTAGAGATTGTCACATTCATTTTTTCCTTGCTACTGGCGTCCATGTAGTGGAAAAGGCGCTGGGAAAGAGTCATGAAAATGGAGGTGGAGGGTCGGGCCAATTCTAAAATTTTAAAACATAGTTTGAATAAAAAGCCCTAAATCAGATAACTGTCCTGGAATTTACCGGCGGCACTTAGGTAATAAGGTGGTTTAAGTTCCTAAAAGAGGAAATCTATGACTTAGTTCTCTTTGAGCTTGCTTTCTTGTTCATCTTCATAAATAGAGAAGGTTTTAGCTGTGTCTTCAAAAGCAAGAAGGCCTCCAATCCAATGACAAGCAAAAAACGGTTTTTTTATGCCGACAAAGATGTTCTGTTAATCAGTCCTTTTACCCCCATTCTTTTGGGAATTGAATGGAGATTATGTTTTTTTTCATTGCTACAGGAAGAAGTCACTGGTCGTTAGCTAATTTTACGTTCTTTTTGTTGTTTTTCTGTTACATGTCCAATCCCTATATAAAGGTTAATTTTTATAAATCAGAGATGTTCGGACATCATTCATTTCTTTGTCTTTTCTTATCTACATATTCTTAACTCCGTTTTTTGGTCAAATCATAATTGGCCTCTCTGTTTTCTTGTTTGATTTTTCTGTGCAACACTTCTTGATACAAACAGCCACCAACTCTTCTCATCCGCATATAAGGTTAGATTACCAATTTGTTAATTCATCTGCTGGTTTTAAGCCTTTTAATTTTGTTATATTAGTCAATGTGTGCAAGAGTGGGTAAATAACTCTGTTTCCGTTTTTATTGCTCTGCCACAACTATTTTTAGCTCATAACTGTGAATATTTACTTATTAGTATGCTGAAATCCGCATGTTTAGCTTTGACATATTATCTTCCTAATGGAGTTTTTTCGTTTATTTATGGGTTCTCTCAAGATTTATAGTTGCATAAAATGGGAAGAAACATGTTCAAATTAATGGATGTTTAAAATAAAAGAAGAATTTGTGTTCGCGTAAAAATATACTCCTATTTAAATTTTCTTCACACAAGTGGTACAAAGTAAGTTCATACGATCTATGTGGAAATAGCACCAAAAAAGATACTATACAGTACTTCACCAAAAAAGTAAGTTCATATTCCTTCCGTTTCGGTTGATGTGAACTTATTTTCTTTTTGGTCCATTCAAAAAAGAAAGACCATTTTCTAAATTTGGAAACAATTTAGCTTAAATTTACAAAGTTTTTATAACCACACAAATAATCTCAACCCCTTTTGATTTGTTTAGGACCACAAATTCAAAAAGTCTTTATTTTTTCTTAAACTCCGTGCCCCGGAACGGAGAGAGTATATGATAATGTTGATAGTACATTGGGCTAATTGTGAATATTTACATAACCAGGATGTTTGCGTATATTGCAGGAAATAATTTGAGCAAAATGACAAGTAATACGGAGAGTTATTCACGAGAAGAAATTGTAACTGACATTCTATCGAGATTACCTGTGAAATCACTGTTGCGATTCAAATGTGTTAGTAAAAGTTGGTGTGATCTCGTCAAAAGCTCAAGTTTTATCAGAAAGCACTGCGATAGCCCAAGTAATCATACCCGTCCAGTGGTTTGCAAGTTCGGTGTTGACTACAATCATGATCCCGAACCTCTACGGGCTTTTAATTTTTTCGTGCTACCTGAGAAAATGTACGCAGGATGTGTCCCTATACATCAGAGGCTTTATCGTTGCGAAGGCGTAACTGATTTCAGAAGTATTTCTGGTCCAGTTGATGGGTTGTTCGTATTAGAGAAAGGACATTATCTAGAAAATGTTCGGTTTGCTTGGTGGAATCCTGCAACCAAAGAGTGCAGGCTTATTCCCAAGTTTAATTTTGAGCTTCTAAATTCTTTCGACGATCACAGCCGTACAGTGGGATTAGGATTAGACCTAGTGAATCAAGACTATAAACTTATATGGATGCGAGTATTTTACGATGATGAAAAAAACGATGTTTATCCTAAGGTGTTTACTGCTGTCTATTCATTGAACAACGACTCGTGGAAGTTGATAGAGCCTGATTTACCTCACGACACTCACTTATGTGTGTCGCTTGATTGTACTTATTTGAACGGACTTTATTATTGGATGTCCCTTAGCAAGGAGAACATTTGTTATCACCTTAATAGCATTGCCACAGATGGATGAAGCTACTCTATTTTGTACAGTTTGTTATAACTAAGTTCAGCACTGACTTGTGTGTTGCTTCTTGAATTGCAATCATTTCCACAATAAAGAGTGCTGAAAACATACTGTAGCCAATAGCTTGCTAAATGGTTAAATTTGATGTAATGAGTTTGTGTTAGGTTTCGTGAAAGGGCGTAAATGGGAAATGGAAGAGGCACCTTTTGAATTGCGCCCCTTCACCTCACCTTTTCATTGTCTATAAATTTAAAGGCTTAGCCTCATTTTTCACACATGAAAAGTCTGAAAATTTCTCCTTTCTTCTCTACATTGTTGCATTAGTTTTTCAAATAAATAAAGTGTCAAGTGTGATTTTTTCCTGTTTGTTGAGTTCACCGAAATTCTGTAATTTCAATTGCCAGTATTATGTTAATTATGAGTTTCAATGATGAATAATAATACATCACATGTGGTGCACGATCACAAGGAATAAAACAAAGGAATCAAGAAGCAATACCATTCAAGAATAGGTTAAGGAAACAATCTATTACCGGGAGCAGTGCAAGGGAAAGAATCAATGATTAGAGATAAAAAAGGAAGAAGCAGCGGAGATACAGAAGAAGAATCAATCAATGATTCGATAAATGATTGACGGAAGCTATTACAGGAAGGTCCCAAATCAAAGGAAAACGAGATCGCAAAAGGGCTGCACTGGAGATCGTTTGAGCCAGAAATCAAGGGATCTATCGCAAATCACTTAAGTAACGAAAAGATATGCCAAGCGGATGAAAAGCTTGTCAAGACCACAAATCAAGGAAGATCAACAGAAACTTGACTTTATTCTTGAAAAGAATCAATCTATGATTCCTTTCAAGGATCAACTCCTATGATTCCTTTCAAGGATCAACTCCCTTGGGTTTGCAATCTCTCAAGATTCAAGTCATTCAAGAGTCAAGAAGGCCTCACGAAGTATATATCCAGGCTTGAAGAGAATATACTTTGATCAAACCAACTTCAATCTCTTTGTTCTACTTCAAACAAAACATTGTAGTCTGCTATAGATTTCTTGTGCATCTAAGAAGAAAAGAGAGAGAGAAAAAAATTGGTGAGGCATTGTATCAATTATAGAGAGAAGAACGAGTGACAAAAGCTTTTGGTGTATAACAACATCAACTCATTTGTACTAAGACACTTCATACTTGAAAGAGATCACCCATGCAACCCAAGGAGACTGGACGTAAGATTCATTCTGAATCCGAACCAGTATAAAAATATACTGTGTCATTTACTTTCTTGATTCCTGAAAAGCCCAGTCGACTAGAACTAAATTAGTCGACTACTGCAAAAAAGAAAAGAAAAATTATAATTCACCTCCCCCCCCTGCACTTTCATATTACAAAATAGTTTTTCCGTTCTATCATGGGAGGAAGTAATCTATAACCTTGTGCAACAACAACAACAAACAACAACAACAACAACAACTCAGTATAATCCCATTAGTGGGGTCTGGGGAGAGTAGTGTGTACGCAGACCTTACCCCTACCCTGGGGGTAGAGAGGCTATTTCCGATAGACCCTCGGCTCCCTCCCTCCAAGAACTCCGCACCTTGCTCTTGGAATGACTCGAACTCACAACCTCTTAGTTGAAAGTGGAGGGTGCTCACCACTAGAGCAACCCACTCATTGGGCAACAATGAGGGGATTAAATTCCTTAAAGACACACACGCAACTTGTGGGCTTAAAAATTATTTATGTTCCCTTTTATTGAACTAACATTTCTTTTCTTCTCTGATTTCTAGTTTTTGAACACAGTGATACTAACAGTTTGTAATCGCAAGCAACTGCCAACAACCGAAGAAAGTAGTAATAAGCATGAATCCTCGAACCATTTTGACTTCAACATGTCATTGACATTCCTTGCAGCTTCTTCTATCATATTGTCACGATCCGAAATTTCCACTTTCGGATCGTGATGACGCCTAACATTTCACATGCTAGGCAAGCCAACGTTGGAATAATATTATTCATTTAAAAATAATTTTTAAATTTATTAATAACAAAGAAACAAATGCGGAATTAAAATCTAAAATATAGTGAATAATCCATAAAATAACGGTGTCTAAATACCATCCCAAAATTGGTGTCATAAGTGTACGAGTTTCTAGAATAATACAAATAAAGATCTGAATAAAATAAAGCTGTCTGAAAACAAACGCACAGCTAAAGTAAAGGAGATGGGGACTTCAGAACTGCGGACGTTGTGCAGTTATACCTCAAGTCTCCACTGGTAGCTGTATCCAGGCAAATCTATAGTACGCTGCTGGGACCAACTCCGAAATCTACACAAGAAGTGCAGAGTGTAGTATCAGTACAACCGACACCATATACTGGTAAGTGCTGAGCCTAACCTCGACGAAGTAGTGACGAAGCTAAGGCAGGTCACTTCAATAACCTGTACGCAATAATAGTAATAACAACAATAATAGAAATAAATCAGATAACTCATTTTAATAGTTGAAGCCAACTCAGCAGTCATAACCAATTATTATTTTTATCAATTTCCGTTGCAGCGTGCATCCCACTCCCACAATATATTCAATTCAGTTGCAGCGTGCAACCCGCTCTTCCAATATATCCATTTTCAATCCTCCCATATATTTATTTTAATCAAGTATATATAGACTTTTAAATAAGTCTGTTGCGGCGAGCAACCCGATCCCCCAATATGAACTTTTAAACAAGTCTGTTGCGGCGTGCAACCTGATCCCCCAATATGGACTTTTAATAAGTCTGTTGCGGCGTGCAACCCAATCCCCCAATATAAACTTTTAATAAGTCTGTTACGGCGTGCAACCCGATCCTCCAATATGGACTTTTAACTCTGTTGCGGCGTGCAACCCGATCCCCCAATATGGACTTTTAATAAGTCTATTGCGGCGTGCTACCCGATCTTCCAATATATCTATTTACCAATTCATATAGAAGAAATTGCCCCAATAAATACAAAAATTAATATAAAATTTTTAAGACAACATGCATACAATAATTATGATTTAATTATGAAACAAACAATGACAAATAATAATTTATTATGAAAATCAAGTAGAAAAATAGGCAGTTTACTAATTAATATGCTGAATGTCAAGTAGCAATTAATGCACATAAATCAAATAAGCATGTAGCAATTATTGCAGGAATTCAAGAATTAATATTTGACAAAGAATAGGAGAGAAACAATTATCATAACAATTAATTAGTATATTAAAACAAATTTAGGATTTTAAAATAATTATGCAAATAATTAATTTGACAACGTATAGACACTCGTCACCTCGCCTATACATCGTTCACATGCATTTCACATAACAAATAATTTAAGGGTTCTATTCCCTCAAGTCAAGATTAACCACGACACTTACCTCGCTTTTCAATTTCAATCAATTACTCAACCATAGCTTTCCCTTTTAAATTTGTCTCCAAAATCTTCAAATCTATTCACAAAAAATTCGATATACTCAATACGAATCATAGGAATTAATTCCATATGAATTTACTAATTTTTCGAATAAATTCTGAAATTCACTTTAAAAATTGATAGCGGGGCCCACGTCTCGAATCTCGGAAAAACTTATAAAATCCGAACACTCATTCCGAGACGAGTCCAACCATATAAAAATTATCAAATTCCGATGTTAAATAGACTTTCAAATCTTAAATTTTCGTTCTTGGAAAATTTTATAAAAATCTGATTTTTCTCCCAAAATTTCACGGATTCATGATATAAATGAGCATGGAATCATGAAATATAACCAATATAGGATAAGGAATACTTAACCAATATTTTTCCATCAAAATCGCCCAAGAATCGCCTTACCCGAGCTCAAAAATGGACAAAGGTTGAAAATGGGACGAATCCCATTTTTTCCGATTTTTACCCTTCGCGAACGCGGTCAGTGCCTCGTGTTCACGAAGCACAAATTTGTGCTGTCCAATTTTACTCTTCGCGAACGTGAGGGCTACCTCGCGAATGCGAAGCTTGCCTGGCTTGGCCTTCGCGAACACGAGCTACCCTTCGCAACCCTTCGCGAATGCGAAGGCAAATTTCTCTCTAGTCATTTCCCCTTCGCTAACGCGAGGCTTTAATCGCGAACGCAAAGCTATGAATCTCGACCCTTCACGAACGTGTTCCCTCTGTCGCGAACGCGAAGCACAAAAATGTGCCAGTCCAATTTTCTCTTCGCGTTCGAAGACTCTCGTGAACGCGAAGAAGAACACACCAAAAGCCTTAAGTTTGCAGAAACCAGATTTTTCAAAGTTCGAAATCATCCCGTGGCCTATCCGAAACTCACCCGAGCCTTCGAGGCTCCAAACCAAATATGCACATAAGTCCTAAAACATCATACGAACTTGTTCGCGCGATCAAATCTCTAAAATAACACCTAGAACGACGAATCAGATACCAAATCAAATAAAAAATTTCAAGAAAATTTAAAACTTATATTTTCACAACTGGACGTCGGAATCACGTCAAATCAACTCCGTTTTTCACCAAATTTGGCAGACAGGTCATAAATATTATAGTGGACCTATACTGGGCTTCGAAACCAAAATACGGACCCGGTGTCAAAAAATCTAATATCAGTAAATTCTTAAAAATCATTAGCTTGCAAACTTTTAATTTTTTATCAAAATTGCATATCTCGGGCTAGGAACCTCGGAATTCGATTCTGGGCATACGCCCAAGTCCCAAATAATGATACGGATCTACCAGAACTGTCAAAATATTGATCCGAGTTCGTTTACTCAAAATGTTGACCAAAGTCAACTTAGTTGAGTTTTAAAGCTCTATTTCATATTTTAATCTATTTTTCACATATAAACTTTCCGTAGAATTGTACGGACTGTGCACGCAAGTCGAGAAATGATAAAATAGTGCTTTTTGAGGTCTTCGAACAAAGAATTACTTATTAAATTTAAAGATGACACTTTGGGTTACTTTGGGTCATCACACATATCCAGGTGCGGATTTAGAGTAGTGGTGCCGGGTTCATCTGAATCCAATACATTCGATGTAAAACATAAATTTATGTATAACAATTCACTAAGATTACAACAAATGGTACGATAGGTTCAATGCTAAAAACCTTAAAGGCTGAACTCATAGAATTTGAATTCTGGATCCGCCTTTGATCTTATCAACTGCCACTCCAATCTACAAACCAAAGCATATATATAAGATTAAATTCAAATCATTTTGGTGAAATTATTCACAGCAATAAAAACCAAAACCAACATTAAATTGAATTAAAATTTGCACTACCGGAAGCTTATTTGTGATAGACAAAATATGCAAATAATAATGTTTACCCTTAAAATGGATAATAAATAAATTTGTACGCAATTTTAAGGATATGTGGATTGATTCAACACAAGTAACCAAGAATGTTAGATAAACGAATTAAAGATAAAATAAATAACCAAACAAGTTGAGACGTTAAGTCCGGGCTAAGATTCAAGCTTAACAATAGTTCTGCCCACAACCGGGCCATCTATTCGGAGCCAAATGTGTATGAAGAATTATGATTAAAAAAAAATCTCAATAACTAGAAAGAATTGAAATAGGTTTATATTGCTTTGATATGTGTGTTACAATGTGTATTGAATGAAAAAGCTTCCCCTTTATATAATAGGAGAGTTTCATACCTAGTACAGTTCTAAAAAAGGTAAAAATTCTCCTTTCTCGTCAATTACTGATATGTTACTAACGTCGGGCGAGATTCGCGCTGTGATACCCGGTTAGGTGCGGATATCACGGCTTTCCATTAGTCGTGTGCAACCGTCCGTTGTGCTTCTCGAGGTTTAGGAGCTCGCTCTAGGTCCGAGAAGCGTTTTCTTGCCAAGCTCGGTGGAGAATACTCTATTCGGCCCTTGGTACGAGAAGTCCCTAGCTTTGATTCTTATCCCATGCAGTCATATCTCTGCTTCGTTCCACCCACCGGGAATTCGGGGTATATGTTACCCTCGGTTTTACTCGTATACAGATAGTCCCCTCATTTTCCAGAGAGTAGCTTTGCCGTAAAGATGGGAAACAATAGATGTTCCCCAGTTCCTTCCTTCGTACGTTATAACCGAAATGACGAAGGAGCCAAAACGACCCATTAGTCACGTTGTTCTGACTTCGGACACATGTTAACCATTGGCTGGCCGCCTCCGAATATGAAGCGTCACGTGATGATTATGTTTTCTCCTATAAAAGCTTCAACCTTTTGTAACTTTTCCACTTTCCGATCTTAGCTCTTTTCTTCGAATTCCCTAACAGCTTCCAACTCTTTCAAATCTTCATAATTGTTCTTAAGATTCTACCAAATCCTCATCCTACCTTCAAACCTTCATACATTTTCTTGGATTTTCAACCCAGAACCTCATACCTTCACTCTGAAACTTCAAATCTTAATAAACGCTTTCGAAATCTTCACATATATTCCAGATTTACGATGGCCAAGACTTCCAAATCAGTTCCTCAGCAGGCTTCCTCTTCATCTTCTCACCCAGCCACGGGCGCCGAGGCAACCATCCTCGAAGTGGTTGTCCTCGAGGTGGCTGCTCCCGAGGGGATTGCTCCCGAAGTGGCTTTCGCCGAAGCTACCTTAGAGCCTCCCATGAAAAGTTTTATTCACGGGGGTTGTTCAATCTTAGACTACTTCAAAGTTGAGAAGGCCTTATCCAAACAAGACCGAGGTGAAAGGGCATCGAGATATATATGCTCTGTCACCGAAGATACCCTTCCCATTGTCCGAGAGGACTGTAACTGGGGAGGTAAGGACTTGGTATTACCCAGGCCTAAGAACGATATCACCACTCATGTGGAGGGGTATTTAAGTGTTCACACTTATCCCTTCATAGTGGGCCCGGTAAACTCAGTTATTTTGGACTTCTGCAAGAGATACGAGGTGTGCCTTGGGAAAATCTACCCGTCTCTTAAGAGGATCGTGATCCTCCTCCGTTACTTTGCGAATAACACCGAGTCTCCTCGGTTCACCTTCAACCACCTGCTCCATATATATAGTCCCTAAATTTCCCGAGGGGGACTAATGAAGCTCACTCGTCAGTCTAGCAAGGGCCCCTTTTTGAGCATTGACGAGGATCGAAATCGAGGCTAGCTGGGGCGCTTCGTTCGGGTGAAGACCGAAGATTTAATCCCTCCCGAGTTTCTTCCATTCACCGAGAAGTGAAATGCATCTCGTAAGTGTACTATTTCCTTAAGTGTCGAGTTTTTCTTTTTTCCCTTTCTCATTGTCAGTATTCGTGATCGTGCCGCTGTTACTTGGGTTCCCATTGCGGTCCCCCAGCTCAAGGATTGGATCGAAGGCATTTGTAAGCAGATGTCGTATTTTGAGCGTTAGTGCTGCAAGCTTTCGAAGGGCTGATGGGAGGACCGTTCTCATGGTTAAGCTTTTCTTAGAATAGTTAATATTACGCCCAAAACATATATAACGCTGACCCTTTCTCTTTCCTTCGCAGGTTTGCCTAAGACCACTGAGCTTATGCTGCTGAAAGGGGGCGAGGATGCGTCCCTACCCGTTGATACCTTCGTTACGGGACAGCCGGGGGCTGTTGCCGATGAAAAGAAGAAAAGGAAAAGAAAGTCCTTGGGCTTAGAGGGATCCGAGGTGAAGATAAAAAAGAGGTCGGCCACTCGAGCTATAAGGCCCCGTAAAAATTTTGCCAAAGAATTTGAGGTTCTGTGGTGTCGAGGTAGACTTATGTGTTTGAGAATTGCCGCGGTTCAGACTTTTTGGGTCGAAGAATACACTGAGGAGTTGATGGAATGTTTTGGCAGAAGAAGGTAATTCAGCGGTCTGTTTCGCGACCGCATAACCGTTTTGCGGACAGCATAATGGTCGCAGAGTTAAGCAGAAATTTGTTGAATTTTGAGGGTTGATTCGGGGTCTATTGTGCGATCGCAGACCTATTTCGCGGTCCGCACTTCTATCGTAGAGTTGTACGAGAAAATTTCGTTGGGCGATTCTGCGGCCGCATAAGTGGACTGCGGACCACAGACCAGTCACAGACCTGCCCAGATCATCCCAGTTTTTGGGCATCACTTTTGTGGTCCATTATGCGGACCGCATACATGTTCTGCGGTCAGTTCTTTTACCGCATACTTGAGTTCGGAGGGTCCATTTTCCTATTTTTATAACTTGGCCCCATTTTGATAAATAGCCTTTGGGGCTTATATTAGGGCAATTGTTTGAGCATTTTAGAGAAAGTCAATAGCATTTTAGAGAGAGAAGGAGGAAACTTAACAATCTAATCATCCAATCTTGCTCAAGCCTTGAAATTCAACAAGAAACCTCATAAGTTCTTCACCTAAGAGGTAAGGTTCCATACCCTAGTTTTTAATTTCAAATTTGGGTGGAAGATGGTTGATTGGGAGTATGATTCTTGGGTGTAAGAGTATTATTTACACATGCATGTACCAATAAGGATTGTGGAAAGATTGTTGAGCTCAAATAATTAAAGATTGAGTTGTGGAATGAAGGAAATCTTGTAGAAGAACCTTGTAGTCAAATTTGCATACCTAGTGTTTGATAAAATGCTCAAATGAGCTAAAACCATGAATATCTTCCTAATTTGTGTTCAATTTTGTTATGTCTCAAAATAGATTGGGATTGCTAGGATTTTTGGAACAGTGTAGTAATTTAAGGAAAGCTCAAAGCGCGGTATGTTGGCTAAACTACTCTCTTAGAATCTAATTCCATAATGTTCCCGTAAGTTTCAAGTATGGTTGTCTCAAGTTCCTAATTCCTATGTTCCATGTTATACCTTATAAACTTGACTATTCCGAATGAGAATTATGTCAAAAGATATATGTTCAAAGTATGGGTTGTGTATCAAGATGTTATGGCTTTGAGCCGTGTTTCAAATGAAAGCTAGTATTCCAAATTGTGTGAGAAAAACTCGATATGCTTAAGACTCTTAATTGCTCATATGTGTACCTAAGGTCTTGATTGAAAATGTCTTATTGTTTATAATTTACAAAGATTCTTGAAAATGAAATAAGTGAATTGGGGATATAGAGTATGGATAACGTGCCAAGAATGAAAGTTATACTTGTGGCTAGTGGTGCAGTTGAAATTAGATGATGTGAGAGAGGTTAAGAAATAAGCCTTGATTCAACTGTTTTAAAATGACTTCGAAAATAGAATTGCCTAGAAGCTTATGCACTCAAGTCGTGCCAATATGTGGCTGTTTTAACTAATGCTATGTTTTGTAAGTATTTTCAATGTGTTTTGCGTCTTACATATTCGTGAGTGAAAATTGTGTATTGCCCTTTTTGGGGAAAAATAGTTCAAGAATAAATGGTGTGCTACTTGTTTATGATTTTAACTTGCACTTCGATTTTCAATCATTTTACTCCATTTCTTGGAAAGAAATTTATTGTGTTTAAATTCTTCATTTCCAATAAACTTAAAGTTGTGGTTTCCGAAATATTATATATGTTGATAATTGTGATGATGATACATGGAAGGAAAGATATGAAAGTATGGAATTTGAAATATAGCTACCGTGCCTTGAATAAAGAATCTTGTTAATGGCCAAAGAGCCAAGAAAGTATTGTTGTTGTGATTGGTTGAAAATACTAGTGAAGATTTATAAAATGTGAAAGATGATGAGGTAAATATATTTATGCTTTTTTCCCCTTGTGTGCAAATTAAAAATATTTTTGGGAGTATCATTAGTAAACCGAGGAAGAGTGGGTCATAAGGCATATATCCGAAGCTACACGTGCCGGTGTAGGAATGGATTGTGATTATTCCCCTTATTTGGGATGAGATTATTCCCCTTACATGGGAAGGCAGCCTAGCTGATCGGGTGGAGATAGGACGCCATGTTGCGCACATGGTGGTACTACTCTAGGTAACACCTTTCTTTCGCACCATATGTCAAACTACATTGTTCGTGGGGATATGGCCTAGCCGATCGGGCGTGATCGGACTCCATGCTAAAACCACGGTGGTAAATCGGTGCTAATGATCTCTCAACCAAAAATATATTTTATTTTTCGTATTTTGAAAATTGTTATGTTTTAACTGGGCATTTGGATATTGTTGATTGTGACTTGCTGCTTATATGGTTTTCCCTTTCTTATATGGGCATTCTATTTTGAAAGAGGACAGTTAGCTTTGCATACTAGTACTATTCCATATATACTAACGTCCCTTTTGTTGGGAGCGTTGCATCTTCAATGGATGCAGATGGTTCATTTTCCATATAAGTAATCCACGAGTTCGAAGCAGCGATGAGGGAATGACCCCGCCATTGAATCTGGGGGAGATTTACACAAGAGTTCGTTGGGAGAATGCACCGAGCCATGGAGGGATTGGAAGAACTTGTTGCTAAGGGAAGTGTCCTTGTTCCTACCAATGTCACCGCAACACCGGATCGTGTGGTGAGAGAATCTAAGAAACGAAAGAGGGTTGTTGGTGCTAATGAACCGGATTGTTTAATTTGCAAGAAGTGTCACTTGCGAACATTTTGGATGACTCTTGAAATATGTTATGGTTTTGGAAAGAGGGGGCACAAGAAGAACAAATGCCCTGTGTTGGGTACACCTATCCCAGTCTCGATGTGCGAGAAGGAACATTTGGCGTCGTGTTGTGAGTATGCTAAGCAACATGTTAGGGGTGGCAGGTTTGGGAAATTCCAAAGGCCCACATAGCAAACCGGTACGGGGTTTGTTACTCCTACATAGGAGGCCTGGAGCAAGGATAAGGGTGATGCTTATGATGTATGCAAAAGGGGTGAATATTAGGTCAGTGGGGCGAATCAGTTTAGCGGGCCTCATCCCCGTTGTGTGAATTGTGGGAGATGTCATCCGAGAGTATGTCACTATGGTACCAATGTATGATACAAGTGTGGTATGAGGGGTCACATTCAGAAAGATTATCGTTCGTCTCGCCAGAGCATGGGCGGGGGTGCGACACAACCACCCACTTCTGTATCTACTACATCCACATCGCCTCCCCCAACTAGAGGCACTATACCACACGCAGGGCGTGGAGCAGCTAGGGGTGGTGTTCAGAGCTCAGGAGGGCCCATCAGGTTTTATGCTATGAGGAGGCGTCAAAAGTCGGAGGCTTCTCCAAATGTAGTTACAGGTATATTAACTGTCCAATCTCATGAGGTATATGCCCTTATTGATCCCGGTTCTATCTTGTCATATGTCATTCCTAATGTTGCTATGGAATTTGGGATAAAAGCGAAACAACTTTATGAGCCATTATTTGTATCTACTCTTTGTACAAGACCTATCATTTGTGAAGCCTTTTTATCACAATTCCTTATATTGACGACTTCTTGAGGAATTGAGTTCTATAATTATGTCCTTGAATTGAGTTATAACTCTAGGGTTAATACTTCCCACTTGCTTCCCTAATATTCTCAACAAGGGACTATATCTGATGAATTTCTTACAGAACCTTCTGATTCAAATAGATAACATCTGCTCACTTGTGCCTATGCACGCACAATCATAATATTTACCTATGTAGTATCAAATCTAATGTAAAGCAACCTAGTGTTGATATCCTTCTTGAGCCACTATTTCTCTCTCCGGTGTATGTGGCTCCTATGGTTTGAACAATCACTTTACTCCTTTGTGAATATTATCATGAATCCTTTTCACCGTCTAGTAACATAAGAGCATATATCATCACCTATCATATGTGTACCTGTCAAATGAATATGGGTCACTTGTCCGCATAAAAGTTTTTGGGAAATTTGAGATTTTTACAAATTCATCACAAGAAGATCTTTTTGTTTGCCCATCTTAGTATGACGTTCATGTCCACCTAAATCATGCCTCAGTGAGTAAATCACGCTGTTCCTAGTATTGTAGTTGCCCATTAAGTGGCCTGATATTGCAGCTTGATAGTTATTATGGCAAAACCATGTCTAGCTAATAGCGAAGTGTTCATTCTTTCTAACCAACACATGATTTTATCCCAATATTAAGGTATCCTAGCTATGTGGTTTCACTCGTGAAAGGTTGAAATTAGATGCTTCCAGATTTCGGCATAAATCATGGGCATATTGATTTGAAAGATAAGTTTGTCGTATCTCTAGTCCTCTCATATAGGATCAACTATCAGGAAGGGTTAAGCTGTTAGAATGATAATAATCTCACAAGTGTTCAACTTCTTTTTCAACCTCATGGGCTTGTGGCATATCTATTTCCGGTGTTAGTTAATGTTAAGAGTGTAATGCAATTTCATGTATTTTGAAACCCATATCACATTCAGGGTACCAGAATATTCTAATTTGAGTTAAACCAATTTTCCTTACACTCAATAAGGCAATTGGTGTCACGTACTTGGATATTTCTCCTTGAGGCTTCCTATTGCCGAACAAGGCACATATGGAATGAAACAATTGTTGTTGTCCTTTTCATAACACATAGTCTTCCAAGAATAGCTGATTCTAATATCTTTTTCCTCCTGATCATGCCTCCCATATATCACATGTCTAAAATGACTCACTTGTTATACACCTTAGGATCATGTACATGGTCCCTACATTATCAATGCCTACTAGGAAACCCTATGCCTCATTTGTCGAATCGATGATGTCATCACAACGATTAACTATGCCAGTACTATTGGTAGTAACCCTCATGTATCTTATAATATAACCTCTTAAAAATTCCCTTCTCAGTGCAATGATAAATTCTTGAACAATTCCAGCCCAATCTCGAACCTCGTTGTTCCTATTTATGGTAAATCTATTGAGAGTTGTAGATTCAAACCTGTCAAAGAAGAAGCATCCTTCCGTAATCGAACATATTGGGTAGGAACTCTATAGTCATATTCATTCTAGTACATCATAGAATAATTGTTGAAAGTCGCCAAAGGTTTAGTTTGGGTGCTCGACATAGAGATTTAGAGTTGAAGAGTGTGAACATGTTATTCTCAAGATTTTCTCCATAAAGATATTATATGAATTGTTGATAAAGGTAAGATCGGTGTAGTTTACATTTTGGCCTTATGAAATCTTGAGGTAAATAAAGTAGGCCGAACTATGAGTATAATAATTCCCCATTGTGGTTCTCCAAGAACCCGGTGTTTCATGTGTCTGTGTCTAAGAAGGTAGTTGGAAATACTTTGCCTATCGTTCCGTCGGAGCCTAGTGAAGGTGAAGTTAATGGATAATTGGACTATGAGGGGTATCTATTTTCCATTATTGTTAGATAAGTCCGGGAGTTGAGATTGCCTCCGTTAATGTGTTATGGCAAAGTCTGTAAGTCGAAGAGGCCACCTGGGAGGTTGAGTAAGAAATGAAGAAGAAGCACTCTTATTTGTTTGAATATCTATGTAATCGTTCTATGAAATTGTTCCCTATGAATTACATATCATTTGTACAACTTATGCTAAGGGTGTTCCTTTTCTAGTAATATATTGCTTATGAGGCCACGGTTGGTGTTGTTTTATGTTATATTGCATCATCGAGTAATGTATATGTTGTTAGGATTGGTTTTTAGTGATTCTATGGCATGTGGATAAGCCCAATTATAGAGGAGACTTTGCCGAAATTTTTGGAAAATTTAGAAGTTAGTCAAATCTGGAGGATTGCGATGTGTAAAAGGAGGAGATGAATTATGTTGGATGTTCTGGGCAGACTCTACTCCTCATTCGAGGACAAATGATCCTAAGTGGGGGAGGATGTAAGGCTCCGTAAAAATTTCGCCAAAGAATTTGAGGTTTTGTGGTGTCGAGGTAGACTTATGTGTTTGAGGATTGCCACGATTCAGACTTTTTGGGTCGAAGAATGCACTGCGGAGTTGATGGAAATTTTTGGCAGAAGAAGACAATTCGGCGGTCTGTTTCGCGAACGCATAACCGTCTTGAGGGCCGCATAATGGTCGTAAAATTGACCAAATATTTGTTGAATTTTGAGGGTTGTTTCGCGGTTCATTGTGCGATCGCAAATCTGTTTCGTGGTCCGCACTTTTGTCACAGAGTTGCATGAGAAAATTATGTTTGGTGATTCTGCGGCCGCATAAGTGGTCTGCAGACTGCAGATTGGTCGCAGACCTGCCCAGATCATACAATTTTTGAGCATCACTTTTACGGTCCATTATAAGGACCACATACCTGTTCTGCGACCACAAACTTGAGTTCGGAGGGTCCATTTTCCTATTTTTATAACCCGACCCCATTTTGATAAATAGTCTTTGGGGCTTATTTTGGGGCGATTGTCTGAGCATTTTAGAGAGAGGCAAGAGCATTTTAGAGAGAGAAGGATGAAACTTAACATTCTAATCACCCAATCTTGCTCAAGCCTTGAAATTCAACAAGAAACCTCACAAGTTCTTCACCTAAGAGGTAAGGTTCCATACCCTAGTTTTCAATTTCGAATTTGGGTAGAAGATGGTTGATTGAGAGTATGATTCTTGGGTGTAAGAGTATTATTTATACATGCATGTACCAATAAGGATTCTGGGAATATTGTTGAGCTTAAATAAGTAAAGATTGGATTGTGGAATGAAGAAAATCTTGTAGAAGAACCTTGTAGTCAAATTTGCACACCTAGTGTTTGATAAAACACTCAAATGAGCTGAAACCATGAATATCTTCCTAATTTATGTTCAATTTTGTTATGTCTCAAAATAGATTGGGATTGCTAGGATTTTCGGAATGTTGTAGTAATTTAAGAAAAGCTCAAAGCGAGGTATGTTGGCTAAACTACTCTCTTAGAATCTAATTCCATAATATTCCCGTAAGTTTCAAATATGGTTGTCTCAAGTTCCTAATTCCTATGTTCCGAGTTATACCTTATAAACTTGGCTATTCCGAATGAGCATTATGTCAAAAGATATATGTTCAAAGTATGGGTTGCATATTAAAATATTATGGCTTTGAGTCATGTTTCAAATGAAAGCTAGTATGCCAAATTGTGTGAGAAAAACTCGATATGCTTAAGACTCTTAATTGTTCATATGTATACCTAAGGTCTTGATTGAAAATGTCTTGTTGTTGATAATCTATAAAGATGCTTGAAAATGAAATAAGTGAATTGGGGATATAGAGTATGGATAACGTACCAAGAATGAAAGTTATACTTGTGGCTAGTGGTGCCAATGAAATTAGATGATGTGAGAGAGGTTAAGAAATAAGCTTTGATTCAATTGTTTTAAAATGACTTCGAAAATAGAATTGCCTAGAAGCTTATGCACTCAAGTTGTGCCCATATGTGACTATTTTAACTAATGTTATGCTTTGTAAGTATTTTCAATGTGTTTTGCGTTCTTACATATCCGTGAGTGGAAATTGTGTATTGACCTTTTTGGGAAAAAGTAGTTCAAAAATAAATGGTGTGCTACTTGTTTATGATTTTAACTTGTGCTTCGATTGCCAATCATTTTACTCCATTTCTTGGAAAGAAATCTATTGTGTTTAAATTCTTCATTTCCAATGAACTTAAAGTTGTGGTTTCCGGAATATTATATATGTTTATAATTGTGATGATGATCCATGGAAGGAAAGATATGATGGTGTGAAATTTGAAATACGGTCACCGTGCCTTGAATAAAGAATCTTGTTAATGGCCAAAGAGCCAAGAAAGTATTGTTGTTGTGATTGGTTTAAATTACTAGTGGAGATTTAGAAAATGTGAAAGATGATGAGGTAAACATATTTGTGCTTTTGTTTCCCCTGTGTGCAAACCAAAAATATTTTTAGGAGTATCATTAGTAAACCGAGGAAAGGTGGGTCATAAGGCCCATACTCGAAACTACACGTGCCGGTGTAGGAGTAGATTGTGATTATTTCCCTTATTTGGTATGAGATTATTCCCCTTAATTGGGATGAGATTGAAAATAGCTGTGAATTGGAAAAATCAACCCACACGACATATGTGGGAAGGCGGCCTAGCTGATCGGGTGGAGATCGGACGCCATGTTGCGCACATGGTGGTACTACTCTTGGTAACACCTTTCTTTCGCACCACATGTCAAACCACATTGTTCGTGGGGATATGGCCTAGCCGATCGGGCGTGATCGGACTCCATGCTAAAAATACGGTGGTAAATCGGTGCTAATGATCTCCCAACCAACAATATATATTATTTTCGTATTTTGAAAATTGTTATGTTTTAACTGGGCATTTGGATATTGTTGATTGTGACTTGCTGCGTATATGGTTTTCCCTTTCTTATATGGGAATTCTATTTTGAAATATGACAGTTAGCTTTGCATACTAGTACTATTCCATATGTATTAATGTCTCTTTTGTCGGGGGTGTTGCTTCTTCAATGAATGCAGGTGGTTCATCAACGGGCAACTTTGGTCCTCGTTAGCAGTTGCTCCCTATTCAGCAGGTTTTGGTGAGCCCTACTCTATTTCGGGCATGATATCACTTGATGTTGTACTTTGTGTTTTGAGGTATTGCTGGGGCCTTGCTGTCGTCATTTTCATATTACTATTCTGTTGTACTTAGAGGCTCCGTAGATAGGTTGTGGGTGGTGTTTGATGTGGGAAATTAAACTAGAAATGGTGGTATTTGGCAAACATGTTTTTCATTATATCTATAATCTTGTAATATTTTGGAAATTATGAATGACACTGCTAATGGAAATGAAATGGGAGTTATTAATGAAATGTTTTCAGTATTTGATTAATGGAGTACATCTTCTCTTTATTCATGGGTGAGTTGGGTAGAAGAAAATCTAACAGGCTTGCTCGACCAGGTTTACTCGGTTGAGTGCCGGTCGCACTCCCCGATTTCGAGATGTGACACGGGCCCACAAGTCCAAGAAGAATATCGTGTCCCAAGTACTAGACTCCAATTTTCTTTACCAGCTCAGGGATGAGCCCGAAGAAGATGATATCTTTGTTTCCCACGGATCGACCCTTGTCGGGGAGCAGGCGGCTACCGAGGAGAAG
The DNA here is from genome assembly GCF_000715075.1 of Nicotiana tabacum. NCBI lineage: Eukaryota > Viridiplantae > Streptophyta > Magnoliopsida > Solanales > Solanaceae > Nicotiana > Nicotiana tabacum. Next base: position 43,617,212 of record NC_134101.1, read on the forward strand.
AGCCGTGAGGCCGACCTCCCTCCGACTCAAGAAGACAAGATGGAGGCGGGGGCTGAGACCTCCCGAGAAGTCGTTTCTGCTATGAAGGAGGCGCTTGGTGTAATATACATCATGGAGGTGCCCTCCTACACCGATTCTATGCTTGAGGAGGTCTAAGCAGGAAAAGAGAAGTTAAGTGAAGGGGTTCATGGCACAGACGACCCTTTTCACTCCTTATTCGATGGCGTGGACTCGTCCACTTTGGAAGACTTTTTCGGGCTGGGTGACCTGGAAGTCCCGAATAAAGACGTGTCTTCAAAAATTGGCAGGCTGAGTTCGAGCCCAAAATTGGTGAAGCAGTTTCCTCCTCCGAGTGTGGACCTCGGCCGCAAGAGAACAGTTGTTCTTACGGTCCCGGGGGATGCTCGAGTTCTGTTTGCTCCCGTAGGCTTAGCCATCTATCTCTGATGCTTGGTGACCGAGGAGGACCAGGCAAAGATTAATGAGGTGGGCACATTGTGTCTCTTCAACGAGGCTCAGCAGGCACTGAACCGGGTAAGGCATCAATACTCCTTTTGTGGATTCCACTTAAGTTTAATTATCTCTTATTGTTTTCGTTGCTTTGCAGGCCTCGGTGCTTCACTATGAGAGCTTCTTCAGGTTCCGCTCTAAGATCACCCAGCTCGAGTTCAAATTTAAGGAGCAGGCCTGAAAGAAGGATATGTACAAGCTCCTTAGTGAGCAACAAACAGGGTCATCAAGGACCTTCAGACTGAGCTGGACAGGGCTCAGAAGTAAACTTCAACCCTGAGGCGGGAACATGCCCACCTGGTCGAAAAGGTAAAGGTCTTTGAAGTTTAAAATTGTTCCGGCAATAATAGAATGGACGACAGAAGAATAACCCTTAAAGGTCATTGAGGAAGACGCTTCCCTAAAGCAAGCAATGCAAGCAAAGTTAAGCGTAAGAGACTGTGTGTGCCAGTTACACTAAGTGTCTCCTTCGTGAGTAAGGAATTTTGTTATCCTTGGTATAGAAAGATTTCCGCAAGGCAAGTAAGGGTCATCGATGATGTGAAAACATGCCAAAGATGAAGAGGTAAAACATCTATATATAGATCGTCGTAGAACTAAATCTTAGTACTCCCCTAAAGGGGGGAATATGGAGTGATGTGGCATTAAGTCAGAATTAAGTGGTTTTGATAACTACGGAATGGTAAAGGAAGAATGCGATAAACATGAGAAAGGAATGAGATTATACTTATTCAAGTCCTACAAATATGCAACGATTCCAGAACATTATGCAAACACGATGTAGTGAAGCTGGCATCGGTAGAGGTTCAACTACGGGCGGCAAAGGAGAAAGCTGATAAGTGATCTCAGCTGAATGACAACCTCCGAGCATAGCTGAGCTCGGCTGGCATAGAGCGGGATGCCCTCGGTAGGGAATTCGAAGCACTGAAGTCCAAGTTGGATACAACCTCCGCCGACACTAATGGAATTGTGGCCCAATATAAGGCCGATGTGGAGGCAGCCGAAGTCCGCCTAATGTCAAAGCCGAATATATGAAATAGATATCCCATAGAGAGACCCTCGAGGAGATCCACGCCCGAGGTTTTGACCTGTTGGCCGAGATCGAAGAAGCCAAAAATTTTAGGCCGAGGCGAAGTAGCTTTTCGAGTCTGAAGGTGCCAAAGGTTCTGAGGGCTCTGAGGGTTCAGAGTGATCCGAAGGTTTCGACGGCTCTGGCGAAGAGTCGGGCCCTGGTGAAGATCAGGCATAGATGCCTTAGTACTTTTTTAGTTTTTTGTCTTATGTACATTTTTTATTTATTTTGAGGCCATTTTTATTGGGCCTTTGTAAGTATATTCCGGAATATATATAAAAGTTTTCCTTTCTGGCAATTTCAAGTCTTCACCTTTTCAGTACCTCTTCATAATTTTTATTCTTGCAATGTTTCTAATGTCTTAGCGTAGAATCAAATGCAGTTATAGGGCATCCGATTTTTAAAGGTCAAGATAGAGCCTGGCTTTGATACAACTTTGTTTGCTCGAGGATTTGAAAACTCGATGTGAACGGAAATTCTTTCAAGATACTTTAGTGATTTTAGACGATGCTTTTGCCGAGGGTAACCTTTCAGCAGGTTTCAAATTTTTTATAAAGGCTTTACTTAATGATTACGAGCTTCGGACATCTCTAAGCTATTTTTAGGGCGTCTGTAACCTTTTGTATTTGGGCACTACCTAATGAGTTTGATGCCTCCAGGATTTAGTGGCCCGAGTTGTCTGAACAGTTTTCGGATGACAGTCCCCTAGTGGGGATTGCCCTTGGGCTCGATAGTCCCCGAGTAGGGGTAGCCCTTGGGCTCGATAGTCCCCGAGTAGGGGTATCCCTTGGGCTCGATATTCCCCAAATAGGGGTAGCCCATGGGCTCTTAGGATCTGGAATTTAGGGGGAAGAAATGTGTAATAGCAAGGCGAAACTATTTTTTATTTCTGTGTGTAAAGTACATGATCAAAAGCATATAAAAGCTTGTATCGTGGCTAAAGTGGACTATGTGGGCACGGTTCACTTGACCGTTTGTCCCTTACAATGAATCCTAACCACCGAGCCTTAACTTCTAACATATAAGATTTTTTTCTTTCCTTGTTAAATTGTTCCTTGCTAAAAACCTTAATCCGAGTGTGATGACCCCAGTATTCGAGGTCGAACATGAGAGGTCTCGGATACTGTTGATGCACAATGAACGCCCATTGACTCTAGTTTGTGACCGACTTTCGAATCTAAGTTAGCATGTTTTATTGTTGCCTCATTAAAAACGTTACCGAAAAACCCATTTTGGGACAAAACTGGTTCAAGGAAAAAAGAGCGCAACGCGTGCTTTCAGACCTAATAGTCACATTCTCTCTCGGCCATTGCCTTCAAGTGTTAGTCTGATTCATAATATTATTAAAGAGTAATTGAGATCGTACCTCAGCATTAGTACCACTTTAAGTGAGTTACATTCCAGTTGTGTCAGTAGTTGCACACAGTTTCCTGCTTCTAGTTTGTATGAGCCTTTGCCGGTAATTTCGATGACTCGATACCGTCCTTTCCAATTTGATCCCAGCTTCCCCTTGTTCGGGTCCCGGGTGTGTAATGTTACTTTCCTCAATACCAAATCCCCGATCTTAAAGTGTCGGAGGTTGGCTCTTTGATTGTATTATCTTTCTATCCACTGTTTCTGGGTGGCCAACTAGACTGGGGAGGCCTCACTCCTTTCATCCAATAGTTCCAGGATCGTGATCATGGCCTCGCCATTCGATACTTTGGCTGCATATTAGAACCTGAATCTCAGTTCTCCCACTTCGACTGGTATTAAGGTTTTGGCACCGTAGACCAGTGAGAACAGGTTGGCTTCGATACTAGATTTCAAGGTCGTTCGGTACGCCCACAGGACTCCGGGCAGGATTTTCTTCCATTTCTCTTTGGCATCGGTTAACCTCTATTTCAGGTTTTAAAGAATGGCCTTGTTCATAGATTCTGCTTGTCCGTTTCCACTCGGGTGGTAAGGTGTTAATATTATTTTCTTAATCTTGTGATCTTCAAAGAACTTATTTACCTTGATGCCGACGAACTGTTTCCCATTTTCGCATACGATCTCGTTCGGTATCCTGAATCATCATGTTATTGATCCAAAATGAAGTCAATGACTTCTTTTTCCTAAACGCTTGAGCTTCGACCTATTTAGAAAAATAATCGATCATGAATAGTATGAACTGAGCCTTACCGGGTGCCTATGGCAGGGGACCGACGATGTACATTCCCTATTTCATGAACGGTCATGGGGAAAAGACCGGATGAAGTATCTTTCCCAGTTGATGGATCATCGGTGCATGTCTCTGGCAGTAGTCGCATCTTCGTACAAAGTCCTTCACGCCTTTCTCCATGTCGATCCAGTAATAGCCGACCCTGATTAATTTTTGAACCAAAGATTCCACTCCCGAATGGTTCCCGCAAGTGCCTTCGTGAACTTCTCTCAAGGCCTACTCTGTATCTCCCGGCCCCAAGAATATGGCCAGTGGACCATCAAACGTTCTTCTGAACAGAGTCCCTTCAGACAAGCTAAACCTGGAGGCCTTCATACGCAGAGATCTCGATTCTTTAGGATCCGAGGGCAATTTCCTAGTCTTTAAGTAATCTATGTACTTGTTCCTCCAATCCCAAGTTAAACCGTAGAATTTACTTCGGCGTGACCTTCTTCTATCACCGACTTCATGAGTTGTACTACTGCCACCGAGCTAAACTCATCGTCATCAACCAAGGACCCCAAGTTATCCAGAGTGTCAACCTCGTTGTTCTAATCTCGGGGTACGTGCTATAAGGTCCACTCCTTGAATTGATGCAACGTTACCTGTAACTTGTTTAATACATTCGCTTTGGTTCCTCTTTTACTTCGAATGTTCCATTGACTTGATTTACCATAAGGAGGGAATCACACTTAGCTTCGACCACCTCGGATCTAAGGCTTTTAGCCAATTCGAGACATACAATCATGGCCTCATACTCGGCCTCATTATTATTCAATTTCATAGTTCTAATAGACTGCCTAACTACATTCCCCGTAGGAGGCTTCAGCACAATGCCAAGCCCGGACTCCTTTACGTTTGAGGCGCCATCCGTAAGAAGTGTCCAGATTTTCGAGGTAGTCCTTGAGGCTAGCAATAATTCTCTTTCGACTTCGGGTACTAAGGCCGGCATAAATTTGGCCACGAAGTCGGCCAAAATTTGTGATTTTATGGCAGTTCGAGGTCGATACTCGATATCGTACCCGCTGATTTTGACTACCCATTTGGCCAATCGGCCGACATCTCGGGCTTGTGCATAATGTTACTCAGTGGGTAAGAGGTTACGACATATATGGGGTGACATTGAAAGTATGGTTTTAGTTTCTTGGAGGCGCTTAGCAAAGTGAGCGCCAATTTTTCTAGGTGAGGATACTTTGTTTCGACCTTGCCTAGAGTTCTACTTACATAGTAAATAGGAAATTGCGTACCTTCCTCTTCCTGGACTAAAACTCCACTTACTGCCATCTTGGACACTACCAAGTAGAGGTATAATTGCTCATCCGCCTTCGAAGTGTGAAGCAGGGACGGACTCGAAATGTATTGTTTGAGTTATTCCAAAGCTTGTTGGCATTCCGGGGTCCAGAAAAAGTTATTCTTCTTTTTCAACAGTGAGAAGAATCGATGGATTTTGTCCGAGGACTTTGATATGAACCGGCCCAGGGTGGCTATATGCCCGGTCAGCCTCTGAATGGCCTTGACGTTGTCCACTACGGTGATGTCTTCTATGGTATTGATCTTGTCAGGATTAAACTCAATTACCCGATTGGATACCATGAATCCAAGGAACTTTCCCGATCTGACCCCGAATGCGCACTTCTCCGGATTCAGCTTCATATTATATTTTTTCAATATGTCGACGGTTTCCTGCAAATGTTTCAAATTGTCCTCTCCTCGTAGGGACTTAACTAACATGTCACCAATGTAAACTTTCATTGATTTTCCTATCTGTTCTTCGAACATCCGGTTTACTAGGAGTTGATAAGTGGCACCGACGTTCTTTAATCCGAACGACATTATGTTATAACAATAGGTGCTAAATTTAGTGATAAAGGAAGTTTTTTATTGATCGCCCGGGTCCATCCAAATTTGATTGTACTCGGAATAGGCATTGAGAAAACTGAGTATCTCGTGCCCGACCGTCGCGTCGATCATTCGATCAATGTTAGGAAAAGGAAAAGAATCCTTAGACCATGCCTTGTTCATATCTTTATAATCTACACACATTCTTAGCTTATTTCCTTTCTTAGGTACTACCACTACGTTGGCTAACCAGTTTGGGCACTTAACTTCCCAAATTGATCCTACCTCGTCCTTGATGAAGGTGAGCTTGACTTCGGACTGTGGCCTCCTTTTCTGCTTAACTGGATGGAACTTCGGGTCTAAAATCAGCTTATGAGTGGTTACCTCCGGCGGGATCCCTTTCATGTCAAGAAGGGACCAAGCAAAGCAATTTGCGTTAGCTATAAGAAATTAAATGAGTTTTTTCCTAAACTCGGGAGTTAACCCCGTGCCCAAGTATTCCTTCCGGCCAGGCAGGTGTTCAATCAATATGACTTGCTCCAGCTCTTCGACCATTGATTTGGTGGCATCAGAATCATCACGAGATATGAAGGATCTCGGAATTATGTAATTATCTTCCTCGTCAGCTCCTCGATCCTCCGGTCCGACTGGGACCAGCATCAGTGGTTGCTATTTGACTTCAGTCTTTCTGATCAACTCTGTGTTCCTTAATGTTGGGATGGTGGGCACCGGGAGTACTTCATCGACTGCGAACATCTCCTTTGCAGTTGGATGTTCTTCGTATACTGTATTGATTCCTCCCGGAGTAGGGAATTTTAACGCTTGGTCTAAGGTCGAAGGTATTGCCCTCATGTTGTGAACCCATGGTCTCCCGAACATTATATCTCATGTCCCCTTAGATCACATATATATTTGTTTCCTGGATGGTCCCAGCGGTGTTCACGGGTAGAGTTATCTCCCCTTTAGTGGTTTCACATGCCATGTTAAAACCATTCAACACCGAGACTGCTGGCACTATTTGATCTTGTAACACTAACTGCCCTATGACCCTCGATATGATGATGTTGGCCGAGCTACTTGGATTAATCAACACATGTTTAACATGAGATTTATTGATAAGTACGAAAATTACCAGTGCATCATTAAGAGGTTGTACGATGCCCTCTGCATCCTCGTCACTGAACAAAATGGTTCCTTCCGGGATAATCTCGGGTGCGTTTCTCCCTCGTGATTGACATTTTAGTGCATTTTATCATTGGTTCTTGAGGGACATCGACCCCCCTGATGATCATGTTGATGCGTGTTGGGGTTCCTCTTGTTCAGTCTGTTTGTTGGCGTTCCTGTTTTTGAAGTAGTTTTTGGCTCCCTCTTTCTGAAGTGGTTTTTGGTTCGGCCACTCAGAAATTCTCGCAGGTGTCCATTATTAAATAACCAGTAAACTTCTTCTCTCAATTGTCAACAGTCCTCGATCCTGTGTCCATGAGTTCCATGATACTTACATATCAGGTTAGGATCTCTCCGGTTAGGATCGAACTACAATGGTCGAGGCCACTTGGTCTCCTTGACGCGCTCGATGGCAGATACGATGCTGGCTGCATCAACATTGAAGTTATACTCTAATAATCTCGGAGCTTCCCTTCCCCCGAGCGGCCTGTCGATAGCATTTTTGCCCATCAAGCCTCGGCTAATGGGCCCTCGATCGCTTCTCCTTTCGTTCCTTGTAGAGTTACGTCTGGACCCGTTTCCCCTTCGATTTGCACTGTATGATTGATACCGATCTCAAACCGGCCTTGATTCATGATCGACGACTGTCTTAGGCCTGTCATCGGTTCCGATAGGATAAACGGACTCGGAAGGGGATCTGAGTTAGTCATCCTCAACTCTAATTTTTGATTGGTACTTGTTGTGGACTTCTCGGTTTTAAGGATATGTGGATTGATTCGATACAAGTAATCAAGAACGTTAGATAAACGAATTAAAGATAAAATAAATAACCAAACCAGTTGAGACGTTAAATCCGTGCTCAGATTCAAGCTTAACAATAGTTCTGCCCTCGACCGGACCCTCGATTCGGAGCCAAATGTGTACGAAGAACTATGATTAAAATAAGAAATTTTCAATAACTAGAAAGCAGAGAAACAAGTTTATATTGCTTTGATGTGCGTGTTACAATATGTATTGAATGAAAAAGCTTCCCCTTTATATAATAGGAGAGTTTCATCCCTAGTACAATTCTAAAAAAAGTAAAAATTCTCTTTTCTCGTCAATTACTGATATGTTACCGACGTCGGGCGAGATTCGCGCCGTGATACCCAGTTGGGTGCGGATATCACAGCTTTCTGTTAGTCATGTGCAACCGTTCGTAGTGCTTCCCGAGGTTTAGGAGCTCGCTCTGGGTCCGGGGAGCATTGTCTTGCTAAGCTCGGTGGCGAACACTCCATTCGGCCCCTAGTACGAGAAGTCCCTGGCTTCGATTCTGATCCCATGCAGTCATGTCTCCGCGTCGTTCTACCCATCGGGAAATCGGGGTATATGTTACCCTCGGTTTTACCCGTATACAAATCACAACGAGGAGTTAGTGCTCAGTAAATTGTTAAGCTTCTCTAATTAATATGTTTCTTGTATGAATCTTAGGACCGTGCTCCTTGCCTGAGTTAGATAGAACACCAACTATACGTCTCAAGAGATCTGACATTGTTTCCAACAGTCCCCGTTCTTTATTTGTGGGATCGAGTAGTTGCAATTCCTATGTAATGTTCATGGCAATCAACTGGTTGAACCCACATTTTATCTTTCATTTAATTTTCCTTTTGATCATTTCACTTTAATTATTTGCTTAATTTTAGGCACGCTCCCGCTGTTTTAAGGCATGACATTAAGTCATTCCTATTGTGGAAATACTATACAAACTAATAATAATATGTTTGCAGGATTCCCATTATATAAGAGGGTAACCGTTTGTTAATAAATATACTAGAGGTTTATCCGTGATTGAATTATTTTGTTTTTCATTTTTTTTCTCCGTAAGAAAATTATATGACCTAATGGCAGGGGAGCTTGGAAAGAGCGATGAAAATGGTAGTGGAGGAATGGACCACTTATGAGATTTAACACATTGTTTGAAGAACAAATCGTAAATCATCAAGTATAAAGTTGACTGTCCCTTGTGTTACTCAGTTCTTTTACCCAGTCTTTTAGGAATTGAATGGATATTATTCTTACGCTCGTTATTAGCTGATTTTACGCTCATTCTCTTGTTTTCATATTATACGCCCAGCAGCCTACATAAAGACTAATTTTATAAGATTTCACTCTTTTTCGTGTCTTTTGTGATCTACATAATTTGTTACTCCTCTGCTTTGTGCTGTATTTGCTGTAGTTTTAACATTTGTAACTGCCTTCTGTTTTGTCTAGTTTAACTTTTCTATCACACTTCTTCACATGAACAAACGCTGTCTCTTCTTCATCTTCATATAAGGTTGGATTACCAATTCTCTATTTCTTTGTTGATTTTTGGCTTTTACTTCATCAATTCGGTACCATTTGTTATATTTTTATGTTTATGTAAACCTCAAACATAACCAGGTTTTTTGCATATATTGTAGGAAATAATTTCAGGGGCAGAATGACAACTAGTATTGACAGCTATTCACGAGAAGAAACTGTAAATGATATTCTATTGAGGTTACCCGTGAAATCGCTGTTGCGATTCAAATGTGTATGTAAAAGCTGGCACGATCTTATTAAAAGCTCGAGTTTTATCAAGAAGCACTTTGATAACGAGAGTAATCGTCCTCGTCTCTGGTTTTGTAAGTTTGGTGTTGACTATAGACCACAGCCCCCTTTAAGAGCTATTAACTTTTTCTTGCTCCCTGAGAAAATAATTGCAGGCGTCGTCCCTGCTCGTCAGAGGATTTATCGTTGCGAAGGTGTTAGTGATTTTAGAGGTATTTATGGTCCAGTTGATGGCTTATTCCTATTAGAGAAAGGACATTTTCTACTTAATGTTCGGTTTGCTTGGTGGAATCCTGCTACCAAAGAGTGTAGGATTATTCCTATGGTACAATTTGAGCTTCAGAGATTTTTCGATGAACATGATCGTGTAGTTGCAATAGGGTTAGATTCAGTGAATCAAGATTATAAAGCATTAACGCTACGAATATATACGAATGAAGAGAAGAACGAGGTTTATCCTAAGGTGTTTGCTGCTATCTATTCGTCGAATAATGACTCCTGGAAATACCTGGACCCGAATTTCCCTTACGATAGTAACTTGTGTGAATCCCTTGATTGTACTCATCTAAATGGAGTTTATTATTGGTTGTGCCTTGACAAAGACAATGTATATAGGCATTACAACGTTCGACTTTGTGACCGAGCTGTTTGAGGAAATGGAAGGACCGCCGATTTCAGGTGAACACTGGGGAGCTCTGATGTTGCGCGGAGGCTCTCTCGCTGCAATGTCTTGTGATGAAATGGCTCAGCCTCAGACATCGTGTTATGATATATGGGCAAGGATTGGAGAGAATAATTGGATTAAAGTTTATACTGTTAATCCTCCTATAACTTGGCATTGGCCTCTTGGCATGTGGGGGTATGATAAGTTTATTTATGAAATGACACAAACTTACAATAATGTGTATTATGACCACACTGCTAAAAAAGTTACAGATTTTGGTTTTAATTTCACTGATATAGGCTCTGGCAGTATTTGGCCTATACGTTACAAGGAGAGCCTAGTTCCAATAAATAGAGAAAATCCGACTGAGCAGGATAATCTTGAATATTTCTTCACCAAGTTTTAGACATTCTTAGCTAGCCTCTATTTCATGTATTTGTGGCACACGTTTCTCCTATTCGGTTCTTTCATTTTTAAGTTACTTCTAGGTATTGTTGTTGCCTTGTTAGATAATTGTGACACAAATTTGTTAAAAAACGAGTTCAACAAAGCTAGTTTGTAGTTCAGTTTGTTCTCTGGAAGAAAGGTTTTGTGTTGTATATTTGTGCTCTATATGAAATATATATGTGCAGTTGTTTTTCCTCTAATTTACCGAATTATATAAGATTTTGTAAGCCTTCTATAGAAGAGACAAGTGAACATCAAAGTTAATACGTCAGTTGCTTCGTCTAGTGTGTTAGATGCATTATGCATCATTCAAGTTCCACATAATCCCTCTCCACTATATAATCTTAACCCGTTCAAATGAATCTTTAGTTGAAGAAGATGACATTTATTTCCTTTCGATTGAAGATTATACTCATTTTTACCCGAAACAGTATAACTTTCCTTTCGAATTTTCATTTTCTCAAATTAATTCATCCTAAATTAGGATCATGGAATGATAGGTGCAAGAATCGGTTGTCATTAGGACTTGAAAACCAATACTTGCAACTTGATCCTATAATTTTTGCATGTCAACTTGAGGCTTTCGTCTTAATTAAACTCAAACTCATAACGTTTAAATCCTGACGACGAAAGGCGAGGAGATGAGATGGAAGGAAAAGAGAAGTAGTTAATGGATCAGAAAGAAAGATTTACTAAGCTTCAACCATATTTTCGTATTAATATGCGTATCAAGCGATATTACATAATTTTAAAACGGATTTGGGATAGTGTAGGCTAGAGTCCTTTAGCACCACATTATATTCATATAAAAAAACTGGTATAGTACTTCTTCAAATCCTTGCTAAGAATTCCACTTGTCCTTCAAATCCTACAGTCAATATAAAGAACAAAAGAAGAAAAAGGTAATTAGCTACAAGACAAACATCCATAGAATATATAATTTCTAAGATGATATTGATAACTAGCGAGGCCAAATTTTAAAAATCTGGTGACAACCTCTACGGGAAAAGAAATGTGGAGTTTATATGAAAGAAATTAAGCAACATGAAAAGTGAAAACACATACTTCATCGTATGTAGTTTATATACCAAAAAAACAAATTTGGAAAATTTGGGACAATGACCGTCACTCTGTCGTGGCTCCACCTTGAGCTATAGTAATTATTTACTAAACAACATAGCAACCTTCATTTTTATAAAAGGGTCTAATGGACTGGTTGGACAAAATTTGAAAGGATTAAAATGAATTTAATCAACAAAGGTGTTAGGTCATATCCGCCTAAAATTTATTTGGATCAAGATAGGTGGGTGAATTTAAGGTAATAATGACACCAGGTAGTCAGTCTAAAGGGCTCATTAGAAATTAGCCAGTGCGTCTTGAATTTTAGTTTTTTAGTTCAATTTTTCGGGACAAAAGTATACTGAAGTTAAAATTTTTAGTTTAAAATTTCAGGATAAAATATATACCGGCTAATCTCTAAATAACATCCCTGAGAATGGCTATGTGTGGACCCCAATTTAAGCTAAGTTAATTGATCATAGTCCAATCCAGACTAGATCTAACTAACCAAACCAAACAAACTTGGCCACATAAGCTATCCAGATTAGCCCAAACTTTTTGATTGTCTAACTTGGATTATACACAAATCGACCCGCCAATGAATATAAGTCCAACCCAACCCGTCCTAACTTGGACGAGTTGATCAGCTGGTTAGATTTTCATGGGCTAAATGTGACACATTTAATTATAAACAGGAGAAGAAGTTACTTGGAGCAATCAACTTTAGGGCTGATGGGTATTTTTGTAGCAAGTTTGCAGAGACTAGGGAGTTGTGCTGCTTTATCAACGTTTATAGGGAAAGCTTGCGCAGCAGACTTCAGGCAGCCACAGATAGCCTGGCGGTCCGGCTGAGACGCGGCGGCTTCTTTGTCAAGAGCTTGTGCTCCACTGCAACAAGCAACACTAGGGGACGACTCTCCACTCATTAAGAAATTTTGGCATGGGATTATCTTTAATATAACATCACTGCATTGAACGTCTGCATTCGCAAAACCTAAAACCAAAGAAAGTGTCACCAAAATGAGTGCTAGTAAAGTGTAGCTGGGAAGGCTTCTTGACATCTTTCTTGAATGTTAAGAAGCTAAGGTGAGAATTTTTGTGAATGAGAGCAAGTGTGATCGGATTTCAATTTATACTGCTCTAAGATATGGTCAATTTTGTAAATTTCCTCTTCCATCCAACAAGCAATAGGATCTTCCCGTTTTTCCCTAAGATGATTGTTTTTCATTTTCAGTGTGTAAACTTGAAATTATTGAAGGTAATGACTTTATGTAGTATCATCTCTTCAAGAAGAAAGCATCCAAGTGTAGACAATTTCCAAAAATGTTTCATGAAATTGGTTAAAGGTTAAAATCATCTTAATATGGGAGTTTTAAATAGAGTGAACAATTTGATTATCATCATAAGAAAAAGGAAAAGAGCAAAGAAAACAAAATGATCTTCTTTAAACACAAATTATTGATCTTTGGTATATCCTCTATGTAAAAATCAAAATCATCTTAATATATATAGGTGCAATTTCAACGTGAACTGACTCTGCGGTTTATACTAATTACATAATAAAAAGCTGGGTGGGGAGGGAGGGAGAGAAGATTTAAAATAAATGGATTAGCTATGCTAGCAAGCTTGCTAACGTTGCATTCCTATAACCATGAAGAACGTAAACATCACCTTAAAATAGGAAAATATTTTAGTAGTATAGAGTAGAAAAGAGGAAAAAATATAGGAAAGAAGAAGAAAGACACTCTTGAGTGCAAGTATTATGATAGAATCCACAAAATTTTATCATTATTAGCTTTCTCAAAGCATTCCCTACCAATTAAATACGACCCCGCCTATTAATTGTAGTTAAGAATAGAAGGATGCTTACCATATCACCTACCAACCTTTGGTGGTTGTAAGTAGGGTATTTACCTAGGGATTTTGTTAGTTGCGAATTTTCTTGGGGATAAGTGATTGCGTCTTTAGTTGGGGATTGTTTTCCTGAGAAGCATGATGTGTATTTGCGTATACTTTTCTCGCTTAATCATAGTTAATTGATATATTTTCGTATTTTATTTACTCATTTAACTATGATAAATTGATATTATTTGATGTAAAACTAGATGCAAGTAAAGTTTTTATCTTAGTAAACTTCTTCTACCGACTTGAATGCACTAACCAAATTCATTAACTAGTGAATTTCTCCATGATTCATCCGAATTTAATTTATGAAAAATGACAATAGTATTATGACTTATAATTTTTATGTCAAATTACTAGTAGACATTTTCTGACTTTTTAGTTAATAAACAAACTACTTTCATCTTAAAAAACTGATAAAGCAAACTAAATAATTTATTTGTTAGCCAATGAAAGATGCAGCTCACTGAAGTATATTATAATCCATATCTTATAAAGTAGAGCACATATAAGTTTCAAGTATAATTTAGATAGCTATATAATTATTTAATTAACTTTTAATATTTAAACTAATAAAATTTAAATTATGTGAGTATTCTGGGAGAACATGTTATTGTTTCTTGCAATAAGCTTAGCTTGTTTCATTTTTCTTAAACTTTATTTCAGATTTCAATTATGTCTTTTTTCATACACATGTTTAATCCTGGTACATTTACAGCAAGTGGGTATATGTCAGTTGTTCAGGCACTACTTGTGGAGCTACATGTACAATTTAACTTACATGTGCTAGGGTTCTTCAGCTCTTATAGGCTCTGAAGACATATATTCAGACATATAATACTTAGTTGTAGTGATTTTTATTTTTTTTCAGACTTTCATTACATATATTTTAAAAGAATTTTGTTTTGTGGATTGATTAATATTTAATTATACAAATGTGTTTTGGAATTTATCTTGTAACTTTCAAGTTTTAGCTGTTATTAAAATTTTTAGTTTCCATAGAACATGCAATGACACAATATTTACTTGAGAACTTTTAAATTCGCATATAATAATTATCTATAAATGTTTTTCCAACGGATTTCACTACTAGAAATTAGGCATATAACCGTTGCATAAGAATTTTGCGCCTATTAGACACTTTTGCAATTGAACCGTTGCAATAATGGATAAACCATTAGTATTTATTGCAACGGATATGCTAACTGTCGCAGTAGACACCTTTATGGCAACGACCCTTTGGTAAAATTATTTGTGGCAACGTTTTCAATTCTCCCAAATTTTTTCGCTTCTGATTTTTCTAGACCCGCAACCTTTTATTAAGTATATTACTTTCTTTATTTCTTTGTTTTTCTATGGCTATTGCTCTCACTAAAACTTAGATTTCTTCAATTCCTCGGATATGTTGCATCGCCGCCCAAAAAACCCTGCGGCAAAACTTTCATTAATCGCCGCCAGACGACCTAACCCCCCACCGGCAAAGCTTTTTATTGCTTTAAAGGCATCCAATGTTAGCCCTCAAGCACTGTAACATAACCTTCTTTGCCCAATTTCATTCGCTTGGTCTACATTAGTTTTCTTCGCTATTGTGGATCAAAATAGTCGAGGTTTCTTAATTTTCTTTATTGTGGGTCAGCTTCAAGGTAAGTCCAACTCATTGCTTCTTCTTTTTTATTCTAGTTTTTAAAAAATTTCTCATCTAAGTGGGTGAAACGTATCTCTAGGTTAATTTTAGATTTTGAGGGTGTAATTTGTGTGGGTAAATAGAGTTTTAACTATACTTTGTTATGTGATCGATTTAGATGTTGCAATAGGTGAGTTGCTCTTTTGTTGGGGTTAAAATTGAGCTTAATGGAGTATGTCATGTACCTCCATTGTTCGATAGAATGCCAGCCAAGTAGTAGCAAGTAGGCTTGTCAGTCGTCACATTTCTCTTCTTTGTTGCAAGAGTTAGTCACCATTAATGTCCCTGGATAATATTGTCGCGCTTACGCTATAGTTCCTGTCTTAAACATGAGTTTCAGGCTTGTGATCACAAATAATGAAAAGCCAATGCCTACAGGGGCGGATGTAGCATTTCAAATACGGGTTCAAATAAACTCATAACTTTCGATATGGAGTATGAATTTATATGTAAGAATCTATTAAATTCTCAATAAGTATTAGATTTGAACCCATAATTTTAACCGCACAATGAGTTCAATGCTAAAAATTATAAAAGTTGAACCCATTAAATTTAAATTCTGGATCCGCCTCTGAATGCCTACTGAGAATTAGTTTTTGATGTTTATTCTTCACATGTTCTTCCTAGTGGCCTCATTTTGCTTATGTATGGAGTTTTAGGTCTGTTGATTAACCGAACAGTGGTAACCAGTATGAGCTTGATTAACTTCAATCCATTTCTGAAATATTGCTCTTTCTTTCTCTTGTTTATTTGGTCTATTAATTGCTTCAAAGTGTACTGCTCATTTTCAAGTTCAGTTGCAATTTGTTTCCCCTTGTTCTTGTTGATTTTATCTATGTTCTGACCCTTCTTGCTAACTATAGCAGCCTATCATTTCCACTATGGTGAAATAAGAAGGGTCAGAATAATGCATGGTACCATGGAGAAGATCTCATTTACCACTCAGGATAATATGGAGAAGATTTGAATACTGGCTGTGCCCACTTAATGTACATTTGCGATATTTTTCTATTCATTGAAAATATATTCTTTTGTGAGTTATTTGCTGATTTATTTATTTATCATCTTTTATAGGTGACAAAAATGACCCGAGAGTAGCAAAAACAATGGAAACCTTATTTAAGAGTATTAACTGATTGTTGTTCCATTAGATTTTCTAGCAATCCGTCATTTTTGAAACTTTTTCAATGTATGCTAACTCTTGATTGTGAAACAATGTTGTAATTATTTTTTATTTTATATATGGATAATAGTTGTTGGAAATTTTGGATTATTTTGGTTGATAAATAGCTTCCTTTCGTGGTTTGTAATAATATCAATGTATTATTACATCATATAGATAAACAATGATTTATAATCAAATATATAAAAGAATACTGTTACAATAGCTCCTAATAGCCGTTGCAATATGTAATCGTTATTGTAGCATCAAAAAACCTTTGCAGCACCCTCACAGGGCTATTGCAAAAGCTTATATGGCAACGGTTCCAAACCGTTGCTATAGACCAAAATAAATGTAAAAAGGAAACAATTGCAATAGATACAGCTACTTCAACGGATATTTATAGCCTGTTTGTCCAAGTTTCTCAAGAGGAAAAAATGCTTTTTTTCTCAAAAATACTTTTTTTCCTAACTTGAGGTGTTTGGCCAAAATTTTTTTGGGGGAAAAAGTACTTTTGGGAAGAAGCAAAAGCAGTTTCGGAGAAACAGAAAAAAAGTAGCTTCTTCCCAAAAGCAGAAACAGAAGCAGTTTTGACTTTTTTTCTTACCAAAAATACCCTTAACAAAATATAGTATATACCAAAATAACCGTTAAACCTAATACTTAGGATATTAATGTATAAATATTTCTTATTATTTTTAGGATAGCTTTCTAATATATAGCGACTTTAGGGGTGAATGCTTTTATATATTTGTTGAATGATTTTTAATATATTTAACTTATATTAAAAGAATTAAGTACTTTTAAATTTTATTTTAATATTTTACTTAAATAAAATAAAAAAATTTAATTATTGCCTGTAATAATAAATTTTTAAGATTATTTATTTTACTTAGAATATTAACTATTAAGAAAATTTATTCATGTCCTTATTCGTAATTTGATACTTAAAAGCACTTTCTGAAAAGCTTGGCCAAACACAAATTATTGCTCAAAAGTGCTTTTTAGTGTGATTAGCCAAACACAAACTGCTTCTCTGCAAAAGTACTTTTTTCAAAAGCACTTTTGAAAAAAGCACTTCTCAAAATAAGTTGTTTTCTCCAACTTAGCCAAACAGGCTATTAACCGTGGCAAGACCCCGTTGCGATAGATTTATTGACATGCGGCCTAATGGAACAGACCCGAATTACGGCAACGGTATTGCAACCGTTGCCATAGGCCTAATTTCTAGTAGTCTGTTGGCAGGTATCCCAGGGAACTTGCATAGTTGGATGCGGATATATAGCCACCTATGAATTTTTAAATTCGCAAGTAATAATTACCTATAAATGTTTCTCTAATGGATTTCTGTTTGCAGGAATATCGCAAGACATTAAGTTACCTGTGGATTTCCTATATAATCTGTAAAAACATTCACCATGTAATATGCATTTTTCTATAGTGAATTAACAATCAAATCATCTGGCATGCTTAGTTCAGATTATTTAAGTAAATTTAAATTACTTAAATAAGTGAATTAGATAATCACTTTAAAATATTTGTAATTCCTAAAAGCAATACTAAGTTACTACTAATTCACAACTTTGCATGTTGGGTCTTTGTGAATGTGTTTGTATATAATCCCTAGGTAATTTACCCGAGGTTATGAGATCCAAGCTTGCAAATTATTTGCATATAATAATTACTCACCTATGAAAGTTTTTCTATCAAATTTTTGTTGGCTGAAATATTCGCAACAAACTAAGTTCCTACGAATTTTCTTTATAATCCGCAATAAAAACCATGTAATATGCATTTTTCTTTAGTGAATTAACAATTAAATCATCTAGCGTGTTTTGTTTAGTTAAGATTATTTAGGTAAATTTCAATTACTTAAAAAACGACTAGATAATCACTTAAAAATATTTGTTATTCCTAAGAGCAATACTAAGTTACTAATAATTCACATAACTTTGTGTATCGGTCTTTATGAATGTGTGTGCATATATAATCCTATGGTAGATCGGTTCAAAA
The DNA here is from genome assembly GCF_000715075.1 of Nicotiana tabacum. Classification (NCBI taxonomy): domain Eukaryota; kingdom Viridiplantae; phylum Streptophyta; class Magnoliopsida; order Solanales; family Solanaceae; genus Nicotiana; species Nicotiana tabacum. Next base: position 43,635,481 of record NC_134101.1, read on the forward strand.
ATCTCTAGGTATTGTACTTGGGGCTTTAAATCAGCATGTAATTATTATTTGCGAAGGTTTTTTTAAATAGACTTCTGCTAGTAGGAATATCCGGAAGAAACTAAGTTACTTGCGGATAGGATGTCAAATGGGCGGGTTTGGCTAATTGGGCGGATCAAAATGAGTTGAGTGAATAAATAGGCGGATCAAATGACCCGCCCAAAAGTTACTCGGCTGAGATGAATTGGGTCAAGATGGGCTAAAATTTGGGTCATAACCCAACCCGCCCAACTATTACCAAACTTTAATTAATATATGTTATTTTCTTATAAATTGTATAATTCCTAAATAAAACTTTTTTCCTTTAGTTATGGTCATATAAAACATATCAAACAAAAAAAGAATATTTTTTAGATATTTTGGCAAAGTTACTCATGGATCAATTTAGGCTAAAAATCATCCCAACTTTAAATGGATTGAGATGGATTGGGTCCAAACGGGTTAAGTTCAATAAATGGACGGGTCTATAACCAACACGACCTTGGACGGATTGGGCAAGTCATTTGGATTTGGGTCAAATTTGATAGCCCTACATGCGGATTTCCTATATAATCCGCAAAAAAATCCCATGTAATATGCATATTCTTGTAGTGAAACAATCAAATCATCTGACATGAATTTCATATAATTTTTAGGTAAATTTCAAATACCCTAAATCCTAAATTTTAATTACTTAAATAACTGAGAAGGTAATCAATTTAAAATATGTGTTATTCCTAAATGCAATACTAAATTACTAATAATTCACATAACTTTTCATAAATGATTACTATTGTTATAAGGACAAATGTGAAACCTATCCTAATTAGACAAGACTCGATCGAGGAGAGTAATGTAGAACAACAAACACATCCACAAATACCAATACACAAACATTCTCTTGTGATGACCGATAGGTCAGCTTTAATTTTAACCTTCATTTCTGTATTTCGAGACCTCAAATAGCTCAATTTAGCTTTTTCGATTTGCGTTTGCATTCCGTATCTTAATCCGGAAGGTTTTTATGTGAAAAATTAATAAAAATGTAAAAGCGTGCTTTAAAACTCATTTGAACGTTTTAAGCAAACAGACCCGGATCAGTGTTCTGACGGTCTCGGTGGGTTCGTATCGTGATTTGGGACTTGGGCATATGCCCATTATCGAATTCGGAAGTCCATAGGTTGAATTATCTCCATTTGTTGAAAACTAGAGGTATAAAGATTTAAAGAAATTCCAAGTTTAACCGTAGTTTGACTTTGTTGCTATCGGGTCCGGATTTTAGTTCCGAAACTTGGTATAAGTTCACTATAGTACGGTCCCGGATCAGTGTTCTGACGGTCTCGGTGGGTTCGTATCGTGATTTGGGACTCGGATAATATGCCCATTATCGAATTCGGAAGTCCATATGTTGAATTATCTCCATTTGTTGAAAACTAGAGGTATAAAGATTTAAAGAAATTTCAAGTTTAACCGTAGTTTGACTTTGTTGCTATCGGGCTAGATACAGTACCGAATAATCCTATACATCATTGTCTATCAAATGTAAAGAAATAAGAAAAAAAAAATGGGAGAGAAGGGGACTCCGAGGCTTGCGAGCGTGGGCATGTGTGCCTTAAAGTTTCCAATAAGCAAGCCACACAACGCTCTAACACCGAGACGGATAGGATGCACCTGGATCTGCACAAAACATGTGCAGAAGTGTAGTATGAGTACATCACAACGGTACCCAGTAAGTGCCAAGCCTAACCTCGGTAGGGTAGTGACGAGGTCAGGTCAGAAACCTACTGAAAATAATAAGAAACAAGGCAGAAGATATAATGATATAATAAAATAACAGAGAAGTGAAACAATAAAATTTACGGAAGGTAACAACACGAAATCAAGAAAAAGATAAATACAACACGAAAGGAAGACAAGTAGACATGTGAAATTATCTCAGTCTTTCCTTATATCACGTAAACATGTGATACAAGTTGCAAATAGGAGATAAGACAAGTAGACATGTGAAATTAGGACAAACATGATGACTATAACGTGCTAAAATAACTCAATCAAGGCATGAAAAGGAAACTACGTTGCAAAAACTAGAATGTTCAACATTTAGCCCGTGTACGCACTCGTCACCTGCGTACACGGCCTTCACATATCACAATTTATCACCAAAATACCAAATCCTAAGGGAAATTCCCCCCGCACAAGGTTAGACAAGTTACTTACCTCAAACTACGCTCAATCAATCAATTAGAAGGCCTTTTCCTCGATTTTCCAACTCCGAACGGCTCGACTCTAGCCAAAATAATTTCATACTATAAATATAACAATAGGAAACTAATTTAAATAATGATATAATGATCTTAGCTAAGAATTGAAAAATCGCCCCAAAAAGTTGACACGGGCCCACGTCTCGGAACCCGACCAAAACCATAAACTCCGACCACCCATTCGATATTGAGTCCAACCATACAAGAATTATCCAAATCTTACCTCATTTAGAAAGTTTGTTCTATGAAGAAAATACAAGAATGTAGGAACAACATCCACATAATATTATCGACAAAAGAATCAACATAAAGAAGCTACCTAAAATAGAAATATTAATTCGTGACACAATATTAACCAAAAGCTTTCTGGTATTAACGTTCTTCATCTTGTTATTATCCTTGAAGAAGAACTTTTTCTTGGGGCCTGAACTTGTGTTGTTCTGGTTTAGAAATTGACAATATACAATAAAATGATATCCAAGAATATTATTGGGTAAGTGAAGGGGAATATGTAAAATTGGAACCGAAAAGGATCTTAAAACCTTTCAATTTCAAGAAAACCATTTAAAGGCAAGGCATACGTTACATTTGAGGGAGTACGTAAATGAAAGTTTAATGGGTTATTAAGTATGCAGAATTTAATGGACAAGTAAATATGCAAAATGGAAGAAAAACGGCAGTGAAACTTCTTTCAAGTAAATACATAGAATTAAAGGGCAGGTAAATATGCAAAATGGACGAAAAACAGCAACGTAACTTCTTCCAGTATGCCATAATTGGAAAAAAGAAAAAAGGAAAAATGCCAAAAAAAAGAGATTAAAGAAAAATACATTTGCTGGGCTTAGAGGTATGCCACCTCTATCTCTACCATTCCCAGCTTTATATTTATACTAGTAAATTAATTAGCGATTAGCACGGTTATTAAAAAAATTAGACTACAATATATGATCTCATTATAAATTTAGCAAGATACAATAATTAATGTTTGATAGTTGATTTTGAACTTCACAAATTACGGAAACCAAACATTTAGACTTGAAAATATGTCAATAGAAACCCATCCACAACTACGCTTTCTTTGACTATAAAAAAGAAACAACTAATATTAATTTCATTGAACCCTTGTATAGAAAAATGGCATTTATCATGTCAAGGACGATTGCCATTGCATAGATTGCCCCGATTAATTTCTTAACATTGAGAAATCTTATATGCCCATATAGGTGTTAGTGAGTAGTAATACATCCCTTCCCAAACCTATTGCTGCTTTCAAAATTCATTGTATTGTTCCTTCTCCCTTCTCACAGAAATATTATTAATTTACGCACTCTTTAATTTTTTGTAATTGATTTTGAACTTTTTATTATAATTAAGTACAAGATGATTTGGAACTATTTAATTCAATTGATAGATAGGAAATACAATATTATTCGATTAATTGATTCACAAAATGCATAGTTGTTTCCCTTGAAACAAATTTCTACTTTTCGTAGCAATGCTAGAAGTGCCTTTCTAATTTCATTGGTCAAATCGAAGACTTGATTCCTAATTAACCGGAGAAAAGAACCACATTAAGAAAATAAAAGTAGATGAAAATATAAGTAAACCTGGAAGATCAAATTAATTGGAAAGTTTTGCCAAGATAATATAAACTTATGAATATACAAGATATAGAACTGTTGCATAATGTTTAAGACTTCCAAATCCATCCGGACATCATCTTAACTAGCTCCTTATTCATGACAAATAACTTGGATAATTTTGATTTTAGACCATAAATTTTATGCCTTCTAATCTAACCCGTGTTTTTGCTCCTCAAGACCAAAGTAAGCTGCTAATATTTTGCTATCTAAGAACAAAAATAATTTAAAAAGTAATAGTCAAAAGTAAACTATAGGCGGAACCGTAGAAGTCATTTGTAAAAAAGGCATAAAATTATATTAAGTATGCTATTATGATTGTGCATACCTTCATAATTTTTAGCTCTTGCCAAATTTCTCTGTCAAAACACCTAGGGGATCAATAATTCAAATAGGCACAATTGCCAAATTTCTCAGTCATATATGGAGAAGAAACTGCAAAACTTAGAAAAATAAGAACAAAAAGAAAGTAAGTCAGTCAAAAAAATTCACATGCAAGAGTAAATCTTCATGTATTTATCAGTTGATTCAACAGGGTTTTCTGATTTTACAACTTTGCAGACAAATATGCCATGGAAGACGGTGCTAACATGATATTTCATGGAATTGTGGCTATGAGACTTATATTACGTTGTATAAACATAGATAGAGGAATAATCATGTCATTAAATAAAACATTAAATTTTGGATGTTATGAATATGAGAGGTATGTGAGTTATAAATATTAATAGAAACTGAAATTGTGGAAACGAACAATTCTGCGAAAATGCAAGAAATGGAAAATTGAGAGACTCAATATTCTTAAATGTCTTTTCCTTCTAGTTGAGCAATGAATGTAGACAGTAATTGATTGTCACGGCCCCAATTTCCCTCCGTAGGATATCATGTTTTCTTTCTAGTTGAGCAATGAATGTAGACACTAATTGATTGTCACGACCCCAATTTCCCTCCGTAGGATGTCGTGACGACACCTAGTCTCTAAGACAAAGTAAGCTTAAAAGCACGCGGAATAACTGAAATAATAATCTAATTCTCAAAACGACCGATCGAGTTGTTACATTCTCCCCCTCTTAAATAAATGTCCGTTCTCGAACGTGCCAAGAATCATTTCGAAGTCATCAACTCACTGAGTGGACTTACCATACCTACACCCGCGGGTGATCCCACGTCACCCCAATCCACATAGGCCCGGCGACACCATCCCAACTACAAATTATTCCCTCCACCCATACTGATAACCTTAGAACCAAATTTCTCACCATCCAATCATTTTCAAAAGACTCGATTCACACATCAACACACGGTATCAGCCTCAACCAGTTGTAACAACTCATGCCTACACCCACCAAGTATAACCACGCAACGTAACACATCAAAAATATGCCCATAACCACATATCTGATCACGATAGTTGTCCACAATCAAATCTAACACTGGCAATTAACCTCATATCTGTTAGAACCCTATTTTAAACCTCCATAACAATAACAACAATGCAAGAAACACGAAGATTCTATGACTATTCACTCAGATCAACAAGTCACACCCAACACCACTTGGGCACACACCTCGCAAGCTAAAACCCAATAAGCATAGCACGAATATGACTGAATACACAAGGAAACACATGAAAGAACTATCAAAAAAGCCCGACATGCACCACTTCCTATCAATACCATACTACCAATCAATTCCACAATGAAGAATCAAGGTATATGAATAAATTTCAGGGATCTCATCCTAATATAACTTTCACCGTGGCATGTATCCCGGTTCAACACATCCAACCATATGAAAACGCGAGGATTACATCCTCAGCTCCGAATCACAAGTAGTATACACATCATACCGACTAAAACCTTCCCCTTATTAAATTTCGCCAACAAAATCACAACACATACTGAGCTCCCATACCGGTAGAGCATCTAAATCACAAGTCGTAACCCATCACCCAGAAATCACATAAAAACTACCGAATTGAGTAACAGGAAGTCACTTCTAGTCTTATAGTTTTCAATAATGAATAAAACAAAATGATAGACACGGTCTACCACTATAGAACCTCCCAACATGGGTGAACGCATAAATAGAGTACAAAATCACGAAACTCACCCATATGTGAAGCAAAACAGGAGGACTCACCCTGATAAGCAGAACTGAAATAAAATACGAATAATGCTCCTCTATAACAAATCGAACCCATGACTGTACGACATCACCTGGTTCAATGGTCTTAGCCTACCATAGAAAACACCTTAACGGGTAGGGCCTCCCCCTCTTGGGAGCCCTCTACTCGCCTGACCTGCACCTCAAGCTGGTGGTGGAGGGATATCATCAACTCGAACAGAACTCAAAGCCTGAATACCCCGTTGTGATGCATCTACCCGGAGTCTGGGACAATCTCTCACCATGTGGCTGTTATCCCCATACTCAAAGTAACCTTTCTACTGACGTAGCTATGAAAGTTGTCCGATACGGGTACCTTGAGACCCATGGGTACCTGAAACACCATGCAAAGCCTGAAGTGCAAACTGAACTGGTTGACCCACAAAATCTCTAAGATAGAAAAGGAATTTGCAAAGGCAAGGTCCGATCGGAAATAGGATAAGTAATGGAAAAAGTCCCTCTCTGATAATTGGACTTGAAAGCATGTCGTACCCTGCCTCCAAAATAGGGACCAGTAGATCTCCCCGATTTACAAAGCCTCTTAGCCTCCTGTCCTCTCTCTCCTGACCTCACATGCCCTCTAATCGGTGAGCGATCTTTACCACCTGCTGAAATGACACATCTAACTCCAACTCCCGAGCCATGTTGAACCGAATATCATGACTGAGCCCCTCAATGAATCTACAGACCCACTCTCTAACTGTAGAACCCAAAGTAGGTGCATGCCTAGACAACTCATTGAATATAACGACATACTCTGACACTGATATCGCCATGGAGCAGCTGCTCAAACTCCATGCGCTATGCATCCCAAAGGTTCTGGAGAACAAACTCTCTCAAGAACATCCCTGAAAATTGAATCCATGAAAGTGAAGTTGCATCGGCCGGACTACCCAACTCGTACGCTCGCCACCACCGATATGCCGATCCCTTAAGCTGGACCATAGTAAAAGCAATCCCACTCGTCTCCATGATACCCATAGTGCGGAGAAAATGGTAGCACTCCCTTAGGAACCCATGTGCATCCTCTGAAGCCAAACCACTGAAAATTGAAGGGTAATACCTCTTGAACCTCGCAAGTCTAAGTTGTTCTTCCTCATATGCTACTTCAATAACCACAGGCTGAACTGGGATGACATATTGTGGCATCATGACATCTGGAACTTGACCAACGTGGACTTGCCGCTCCGGAGTACGGGCGACGGGAGTCTGAGCTCCTCCCCCTGAGCCAATGTACCAAACATGCTCAGGAACTGTGCTAAAGTCTCCTCAAGTCCTGGGGTCATAACAGGCGCCTCCAGTACCTGTATTCCAACAGGAGCTACTGGCGGCTCCTTAACAGCTGCTCTGACAGATGCTTTAGCTCCGGCACATGCTCCTCCTCGGCCTCTACCTCAGTCTCCGCCCCGGCCCTTGGAAACACCGGCTCTAGGGGCAGCGTCATCGGTAATTGTAGCTCGAGTCCTCACCATTTGTCAGAGAATATAATGACAAAGGTTCAAACTCTGAGATCAATAAACTCGCACGATAGGAATGAAGGAAGTGAAACTGTCCTAATAGTTCTATAGCCTCTCAAAGATAAGTAGAGACAGCTCTGTACCGATCCGCGAGACTCTACTAAACCTTCTTGTGACTCATAACACCTATGAACCTGGAGCTCTGATACCAACTTGTCACGATCCTAATTTCCCTTCGTGGGATGTCGTGACGATACCTAGTCTCTAAGACTAGGTAAGCCTAACACTTACGAAATAAATCGAGGAATTAAACCATCAACTGATGAATATGAAATAGAAATCTTTATACACAACTTACAATCCCAAAATCGATAGTAGAAGTCATAAGCTATACTGAGTTTACTAGAAGAATCCCGAAATACAACTGTTCGGAATAGAAATTAACCGGTACAAGTACAATACAGAAGGTGACTCTGAGGCATGCGAACGCGATGGCAGGTTTACCTTGAGTCTCCACAGTAATGCTCGACCAACTAGCTAATAATCAACAATAGCCGAGGCACCTGAGATATGCACAAAAATATGCAAAAGCGTAGTATAAGTACACCACAACATTACCTAGTAAGTATCAAGACTATCCTCAATGGAGTAGTGATGAGGGACAGTCAATACACCCACTGGACTAAACAATTTGAACAAGTATACATGTAGAACTAGCGGGGGAACAATATCAGTATAAGGATAGGTATGATGACAATAATAATACAACATTTATAAAAGGGACTAAAAGCAACAGATAGAAACGAGACACAGCAGGTAATAACACTGTAGAGTAAGCTGAGCATAGTCTAAATCCGGTAAAACCGAAGAAAAGAAGACAAGTGAAAACTAGTAGGAACAACTGCTTTCACACCAGCTTTACCCAAGGATTTCCACGAGGTGCCAAACCTCAAAATAAAAAATCACAGGTCCAAATTCGTGAACCCTAATCACTTGGCACCTTGTGCCCACATTACAACTCATAACTGCACGAAAGACACACGCGCCAATAGAACATCCCTCACATAGAAGGCAAGTAGAAAAGAGTACGTATAATGGTCAATGACGTCAAGATTCATCTTTTACAACCGATATGGGTGATTTAACTACATGTATGCTTGTGCAAGTGTTCTACCATAATTCAAGTCAACAAATAAGAGTAGAGATAATGAATGACACATAACAAATTATCATCACAAAATGTACAGTATAATAAAGGTAGCAATGAAGTTTAGAGCAGCGACTAGCACAACAAGATTAGCTACATATAACTGAGCAAATAGTGCAACATGGGGGGAAACAGTTAATAGTATTCCAAGGAAAATAATAATCAAAGACAAGTGCACATAAAAGGAAAATGACAACAAGAGCCCTACCGAGGTACCGCCTCGTAGTCTCAAATCATAAAATGAATCACAACTTTCCTTACATCACCACGAGAGTCTTTATATTTAGTATTAAAATTTATTTTTTTCGAAATAATATCCCGCGTTTTAGCCCACCTTATCACATCACATGGCTTCTATTAGTTTCTCTACTAGCCATACGTTTAAATCCCACCTTATATTACCGTATGATTTTAAACACCCAGACCTTATACCACCACATGCGTATCAATAATAACAACAACACGACAGAAACCTCATGCAACATAATAACAACCGTACGACAGAAACCTCGTGCAAACACAGTAATAACTGCACGGCCCGTTCGGTGGATTAAGGTTTTGAGTAGCCTTGTATTATGTGTTATGACTTGCGTGTGCGATCGAGTTCGGGTTTCAGATGATTCAGGATCAATTTGGAAGAAGGATTCTTGTTTTAGAAGCTTAAGCGCTAAGAATTGACCAGTGTTTGACTTTTGTGTAAACGACTCTGGAATGGAATTTTGATGGTTCCAATAACTTTGTATGGTGATATTGGACTTAGGCGTGCATCCAGATTCGGATTTGGAGGTACGTAGAATAATTTGAAGCATTTTGGCAAAGTTTGGAAAGTTTAAGTTTTGGAAGGTAGAGAAGGTTGACCGAGGGTTGACTTTGTTGATATAGGGTTTGGATTTCGATTTCGGAAATTGAAATAGGTCCATCATTTCATTTATGACTTGTGTACAATATTTGAAGTTATTTCGTATTAATTTGATACGTTTCAGCATGAGTTTTGGAATTTAGAAGATTTGAAAATTTATAAGTTCGATTCGAGGTGTGATTCATAATTTTGACATTATTTGATGTGATTTGAGGCCTCAAGTAGCTCTGTGTTGTGTTACGGGACTTGTTGGTATATTCGCACGAGGTCCCGAGTGGCTTGGGTGAGTTTCGGATAAGTTTAGGTTGTGCTACGCTTGTTTTTTTATGTTTCGGCGTCGTTTCGTCAAGCATAAATGGTACCACATTAAGCAAATGAGCTCTAAATTCAGTTTTTATTGAAGCATTAGATCCATATTATAATTATGGAGCTATAAAAAATGAATCGTCGAATTTGAACATCGTATGAGATATTTATGTTCATTTCTGTGTCTAGGAGACTACTGGTTTTTTGTATAGTCGCAATTGCAAACATTTTATCGCAATTGCGACTCCTGCCCTGTTCTAGTTCGCAATTGCGAATATTTTATCGCAATTGGACATTTTCCAGCCCTGTTCTTGTTCGCAATTGCGAAGGCTTCTTCGCTTTTGCGAGGGTTCACAATTGCGAACCCTGGATCGCAAATGCGACATCTGCAGCTTGTTTTCAGCTGTGTAATTCGGGTTTTTTCTTCATTTTGTGATATTTTTGAACCCTAGGTCTGAGAGTGGGCGATTTTGAGAGAAGAATTTCATCTACAATCATTGGGTAAGTGCCCTTGTGAAATTTCTATGTATACTTCATGATTTTATTTATGTTTTAACATCAAAATGGTGAGAATCAAAGTGAAAAATTAGAAATTTGTAAAATCTTTCAAAAATAAAAAATAAAGATTTGGAGGGCGATTCTTTATCGGAATTTTATAATTTTGGTATGGTTGAACTCGTATCGGAATGAGTGTTCGGGTTTTTTGAATTTTACCGGGTTCCGAGGTGGGGCCCAAGGTTTGACTTTTGGGTTGTCTTTTTAGTTTTAATTAAAAATTTAAGCTTTTATCCAGAATTGTTTTCTATGAGTTTTATTTATGAATTGAAGTTATTTTGGTTAGATTTGAGACGTCCGGAGGTTGTTTCACGTGAGAAGGTCATTTTAGAGTAACAGTCTAGCTTTTTTGATGCCTAACTTTGTGCGGGGGAACTACCCCTTATGATTTGAGTCATTTGTGCTAATTGTGTCATGTGAATGCCATGTACGCGAGGTGACAAGTACGTGCTCGGGTTTATTTATGGAAATTTGACCGTTTAGGGCTCTTAGGTTTTTATGTTCATTAGATATGAAGTTATTTTGTCATGTTAAATCCCCATTTACTAGTTTCACCTTTACGTATTTTATTTGGAATTAATTGCTTCATGTTCCACCTTTATTGCCGATTAAACTCTTATATGCCTTAACTGAAGTTGTTGCCTCTTCTGTTGCCATTCTATCATTCCCTAATTGCTTATCCTTAATTAAAGTTATTATTATCTTTTCCGTAATTACTTATCCTTAATTGAATATGTTGTATCTCTTCCGTAATTGCTCAATCTAAAATGAAGTTTTTTTATCCCTTATCATTGTTGACTTATCCTTATTTAGATATATTGATTCATGCTATCTCTCTTATTGTCGATTTGTAGTTTTGCGGAATCAATGCTACACATTATCTATTCCTTTTTAATGTAGTCTTGTTGAGACTATTATTCCCTGTTGTGTCCTTCTTTGTGAGCTCGTTCGTCCGTCTCTTTGTGTTCTGAAGTTGCTAAGTTGATTTACTTGTCGTATTCTCGTGTTATTTTCGTTGTTGCTGTTGTATTCAATGTCGTTGAGCCGAGGGCTATGTGTGGTTGTGATATTGAAACTGTTTTAGGAAATGTTGTGGCATGTGGGCACATATTGTGAAAGTCATTTATTTGAGTTGTTATGTTTTGGCACACGTGTTGTTATTGAGAGAATTGTTATGTTGTTGCACGAGGTTTCTGCCGTGCGGTTGTTATTGTGTTTGCACAAGATTTCTGTCGTGCGGTTGTTATTGTGTTTTCATGACGTTTCTGCCGTGCGGTTGTTATTATGTTGCATGAGGTTTCTGTCGTGCTGTTGTTATTATTGATACGCATGCGGTGGTATAAGGTCTGGGTGTTAAAATGCATGCGGTGAGATATGGTGGGCTTGAAACGCGTGGCTAGTAGGGGAACTACTATAAGCCATGAGGTGTGATAAGGTGGGTTAAAACGTGGAATGCTATTTCCGAAAAAATAATTTTTAAAACTAAATATAAAGGCTCCCGCGGTAATATAAAGAAAGTTGTGATTCATTTTATGATTTGAGACTACGAGGTGGTACCTTGGTAGGGCTCTTGTTGTCATTTCCCTTTTCTGTGCACTTGTCTTTAATTGTTATTTTTCTTGGCATACTATTGATTGTTACCCTCTGTGTTGCACTATTTGCTCAGTTCTATGTAGCTAATCTTTTTGTGCTAGTCTTGCTCCAAACTTCATTGCTGCTTTTATTATACTATATATTTCATGGTGATCGTTTCTTATGTGTCATTTATTGTCTCTACTCTTATTTGTTGACTTGAATTGTGGTAGAACACTTGCACAAGTATACACATAGTTAAATCATCCAAATCAGTTGTAAAAGATGAATCCCGACGTCATTGACCATTATACATACTCTTGTCTACTTGCCTTCTGTGTGAGGGATGTTCTATTGACACGTGAGTCATCCATGTATTTATGAGTTGTAATATGGGCACACAATGCCAAGTGATTAGGGTTTACGAATTGGGACCTGTGATTGTGATTTTGAGGTTTGGCACCTCGTGGAAATCCTAGTGTAAAACTGGTGTGAAAGCGGTTATTCCTACTAGTTGTCACTTGTCTTCTTTTCTTCGGTTTCACCAAATTTGGATTGTGCTCAACTTACTCTACAGTATTATTACCTGTTGTGTCTCATTGTTATTTGTTGCTTTTAGTCCCTTTTACAGATGTTGTATTATTATTGTCATCATACCTAGCCTTATACTGATATTGTTCCCCACTAGTTCTACATGTATACTTGTTCAGATTGTTTAGTCCAGTAGGTGTATTGACTGTCCCTCGTCACTACTCCATTGAGGTTAGTCTTAATACTTACTAGGTATCGCTGTGATGTACTCATACTACGCTTTTGTATATTTTTGTGCAGATCTCAGGTGCCTTGGCTATTATTGATTATTAGCTAGTTGGTCGAGTGTAGTTGTGGAGACTCAAGGTAAACCTGCCATCGCGTTCGCAGGCCTCGGGTCACCTTCTGATATTGTACTTGTATCATTTAATTTCCATTCCGAACAGTGTATTTAGGGATTCTTCTACTAAAATCAGTACAGCTTATGACTTGTACTACCGGTTTTGGGATTTTAAGTTGTGTATAAATATTTCTATTTTATATTCATCAGTTGATGGTTGAATTCCTCGATTTATTTCGTAAGTGTTAGGCTTACCTAGTCTTAGACAAGGTGTCGTCACGACATCTTACGGAGTGAAATTGGAGTTGTGACATCGATAGAGAAACTTCATTTTTCAGCAAATATTTTGAGGGAAATATAAGAGAAAAATGCCAAAACATTGACCAAAAAAAAAGATAAATACTAATGTTGGCCTAAGAGAGGTGCCACCTCATCTCCTCTTAGAGCAGTTTTATATATATATATATATATATATATATATATATATATATATATATATATAGATAGATAGATAGATAGATAGATAGATAGATAGATAGATAGATAATTATCTCATTCTGATTTTGTGTCTTATTTTTTCATATATATATTTCTTTCTTATACATATCTTTGTAATTTGTTTCTGCATGTATGCCTTACATATAAATAAAAATTTATGACTTTTATCACGAGTAAATTTACTAGATTATGTCTTTGTAATTTGTTGATTATGTCTATAACTCTCAAATATTATTTAATGTGTTAATTTATGGCACCATTTTGAATTCTCTCATATATGCCTAAATAAATTCAGTAGCTAGATCAAGAAACTTAAATCAAAATTTGGTGAGAAAACTAATGTTAATAGAGTTTCTTTTAGCGGAAGCTCGGTTTGATGCTATGTCCAAAGAAGGTATGTGGCGCTAGAGCGGATATTGATGAATGCACTACATATATTCAAAGTTCTCAATTTAGGTAAATCTTATGAATATTACTCTTATTTTAAAATAAAATAAAAAAATCTTTCTGAAATTTTGTGCATCATGCAAGAAGTTTCATTGAAATGCCAAGATAACAAGATTAAGATGAGCTATATCAATTTTGATTGCAGTATATTGACCAAACTTTCGACACTCATCTTCAGATTTCGTTGCTTATTATTTTTATCTGTGTTTGGATGGTAGAAATTGGAGTTTTGAGCCCCAAAGTAGAGAAATGGTAAATCCTAAATTTGAGGGACAATTCATGGATGAAATTGGATGATTTTCTGGATATATACTATATAAGTTATGTGTAATATTTATTTTCAATAATTTTCGAAATCCAGACGCGTGGGCCCGGGATTGACTTTGTTGATTTTTCGAGCGGAGTTGGGAATTGTTACAAATTATTAAATTACGAGTATTGGAGTATATTTTGATTGATTTACATATTTTTTGATTAGTTTCAGATCGTTTGGCATCGGTTTGAGGAGTTAGAGAGGCGTTGAAGCCGGTTATCGGATTTTGGAGCAAGGTAAGTTTCCTGTCTAACCATGTGAGGGAAAAATTATCCCGTAGGTATTAAATTGTTATGTGCTACTAGTTGTGGGTTCTACGTACGCACGAGGTGACGAGAGTCCGTACGTAACTAAAAGCATGTTTATGTCCTAGTAGACTTAGAACTTTATCATGTAATATTTGAATTATTTGAACTCAATTTGCTAGTTTAATAACTTGAATTTATAATTGAATTGATTCGGGTATATATTAGGCCGAACTTATCACCTTGAGTTTCTTAGCGAGATATTTGATAGACGGTAAAAAGATCATGGTTACCTTATGCTCCCGTGCCTATGCTGCAAACACGTGGCTCGTGATTCGATAAGTTTCTTCCTTTCTTGTGGATCAGGCCAAACGCCTCGACAGTATATTGAGATGCATCTCTGGTTCACGCCGGTCGACTCTCGGCAGTATACACACCACTCTGGATCGGATCGTACGACCTCGGCATAATCGTGTGTTATACCGTTAGCACTCTGAATATTCCCGAGATCCCCCTTCTATTGAGATCTGGCATTTTATATGATATTCCTTATCCATTTGAGATTGCACTTGATATTTCAGATTTGTTGAGATGGCACATGAGGGTTGAGAGATTTATATCCTTAAAATTGTTTTTTGGAGGATTGTGTTAGTTACAATTTTTATTTCACTACTACTATTGTGCTTCATATCTGTTATGAGATATCATATTAATTTTTCGGACCATTAGTAAGTGTCGATGTCGACCCCTCGTCACTACTTCTCCGGGGTTAGGCTAGATATTTATTGGGTACACGTTGATTTTTACGTACTCATGCTACACTTTTGCACTAAATGTGCAGGATTTGACACGTTCATTTGGTGGCCATCTTGGCGCGTATGCGCAACTACTGAGGGGACTTTATGGTAAGCTGCTTTCTATACTGCGCACCACAGCCCACATATTCTCTATCTTATTTATTTACATTATCCTATCTATTTTATATTCCAGACAGATGTTGTATTATTATTGTACTCTTTAGTAGATGCTCATGCACTTGTGACACCGAGTTTTGGGATGTTCTAGAATTTGTTTGTAGTTTTGCTTAGTATTTACGCACTTTTATTATCTATTATATTTAAATTGTAAGTTTTCATGATTTTAATGAATTAATTTCTTTATCTAATAAAATTCACAATTTCAAAAATGATAAAATGAATAATTAAGTTGGTAGTTCACCATTGGCTTGTCTAACATCGATGTTGGGCTCTATCACGACCTATAGTAGGAATTGGGTCGTGACATAGAACTACGAATCGTACAACAAAACGAATGAAATTTTCAATAAAACTTAAAAACATGCATGTAACGACCCGGTCGATCGTTTTGAGTCTATTAGCGCCGACCCCCTATTTATTGCCTTCTTTGTGTTATACTATGGTTACGTGACTTGTCGGGAGGTTTGGTTTTTGGTTTCGGAGTGAAATGGGACACATAGTCCCTAAATTGGAAGTTTAAGTCGTATGAGTGGACCATAGTTTGACTTGTATGAAGACGACTCTGGAATAGAGTTTTAATGTTTCGAATAGTTACGTATGGTAATTTGAGTCTTAGGAGCGTGTCCGGATGTTGATTTGGAGGTTCGTAGGTCATTTCGGCGTTAATTGGCGAAAGTTGGAAAGTTGGAAGATTTTTGAAAAGTTTAACCGGGAGTGGACTTTTTTATATCGGGGTCGGATACTGATTCCGAAAGTTGGAATAGGTCCATAATGTAAATTATGACTTGTGTGTGAAATTCGGGGTTAATCAGAGTTGTTTTGGTATAAATCGGCATTGGTTTCGAAATTCGGAAGTTCATAAGTTTATTAGGCTTGAATTGAGGTCCGATTCGTATTTTTAATGTTTTTTCATGTGATTTGTGAATTCGAGTCAGTACGTTATGGTTTTGGAACTTGTTGGTATATTCGGACGGAGTCCCGGGGGCTCCGTATGTGAATCAGATGAAAATCGGATCATTTTGGACTTAAGGAATTTGCTGATGTTGGGCTGGTTCTGGGGTTTTCACACATGCGGAGGGACTGGCCGCAAGTGCGGGCTTGCAAATGCGAGCCATTGGTCACAGGAGCGGATTTGGTCTAGCCTAGCTGGGCTCGTAAGTATGGACAAGTTTCCGCAGAAGTGACATCGCTTCTGTAGTAGGGAGATGCGCAGAAGCACCAATGGTCGCATGTGCGACATTTCATTCGCCGAAGCGCAAGCGCAGGTGCACTTAGAGTGTCCACAGAAGCAAGATTTATGGGCCTAAGTAAAGGCCGCACCTGCAATGATTTTTTTGCAGGTGCGGAGCCGCAGGTGCGATATAACTGGGCAGAAAATGGGAAAATCGAGGGTGTGATTTTATTTTTATTTTGGGACTTTGAGAGCTCGGATTGAGGCAAGATATTGAGGGATGTTTCAGAGGAAGAATTTAGGTAAGGATTATTGACTCGTTTTTTATTAATTACCATGAATCTACTATTAATTACACCTTTTAATTATGGTTTTGGAGTTTAAAATTGGGAAAAACGTTCAGAAGTTATTAGACCAAGTTTTTGGGTTTTGAAAGGATAAATGAGGTCGAATTTGGATTATTCTTGAATGGTTGGACTCGATATCGAATGGGTATTTGGATTTTATGATTTTGGTTGGGTTCCGAGACATGGGCTAGAGTCGAATTTTTGGGAAGATTTTTTAATTCTTAACTAAGATCATTATTTCATTATTTAAATTAGTTTTCTATAGTTATATTTATAGTATGAAATTATTTTGGCTAGATTCGAGCCGTTCGAAGTTGGAAAATCGAGGAAAAAGCCTTCTAATTGATTGATTGAGAGTGGTTTGAGGTAAGTGACTTATCTAACCTTGTGTGGGGAAAATTTTCCTTAGAATTTGGTATTTTGGTGATGAATTGTGATATGTGAAGGCCGTGTACGCAAGGTGACGAGTGCGTACACGGGCTAAATGTTGAAAATTCTGGTTTTTGTAACGTAGTTTTCTTTTCATGCCTTAATTGAGTTAATTTAGCACGTTATAGTCATCATGTTTGGCCTAATTTCACATGTCTACTCTTCCTATCTCCTATTTGCAACTTGTATCACATGTTTAGTTGAATTACTTGCTTTTCTTGATTTCCGTATTCATTACTTAACTGTGGAAATTCTTTACTTGAAATTGCTATTCTTGGAATATCATTTATGCAGTTGTTGTATTTTGGCTTCGTGTTATTGTTGAAGTAATTGTTTGGTTGTTTGCAAGAGGTTTCTGCCATGCGGTTGTTATTGTTTGCAAGAGGTTTCTGTCGTGCGGTTGTTATTGTTGTACGAGGTTTCTGTCGTGCCGTTGTGATTATTGATACGCATGCGGTGGTATAAGGTCTGGGTGTTGAAATTCATGCAGTGAGATAAGGTGGGCTTGATACACGAGGCTAGTAAGGGAACTACTACAAGTCATGCGGTGTGATAAGGTGGGATAAAACGCGGGATGCTATTTCGTAAAAATGATATAAAAAACCAAATATAAAGGCTACAGTGGTGGTATACGGAAAAACTGTGAGATATTTTACTTTTGGAACTACGAGGCGGTACCCTGGGAGTGCCCCTGTTGATTTCCTCTATTTGTTGTTGTTGTCCTTAACTTGTAAGATTCTTACTTCCTTTCGTGTTGTATTTGTCTTTTTCTTGATTTCTTGTCGTTACCTTCCGTAAATTCTTATTGTTTTACTTCTTTGTCATTTTATTATATCATTATATCTTCTGCCTTGTTTCTTATCACTACTCTACCGAGGTTAAGCTTGGCACTTATACGGTACCGTTGTGGTGTACTCATACTACACTTTTGCACATATTTTGTGTAGATCCAGGTACATCCTATCAGCCTCGGTGTTAAGAGCGTTGTGTGGCTTGCTTATTGGAGACTTCAAGGTACACCTGCCCGCAGGCCTCAGAATCCCCTTCTTTCCCATTCTTTTTCTTATTTCTTTACATTTGATAGACATTGATGTATATGATTGTTCGGTACTATATCTAGATCTTGTAACTTATATCTCACCGGGTGTTGGGAAAATTGTACGTTTAAAGCTTATAGTCTATTGATGAAATTGTCGAAGTTTTGAAATTTTATGATTTTATTTGATATTTCCGCATATTATTAGACTTACCTAGTCTTATAGACTAGGTGCCGCCATGACATCCTACGGAGAAGATTTGGGGTCGTGACAAGTTGGTATCAGAGCTCTAGGTTCATAGGTGTTATGAGTCACAAGCAGGTTTAGTAGAGTCTCGCGGATCGGTACGGAGATGTCTGTACTTATTTTCGGGAGGCTATGGAACTGTTAGGAAATGCTTCACTTCTTTGATTCCTTGTCGTGCGAAATTATTGACTTTGGGATTCTAAACTTCTGTTTTTCTATTCTCTCACAGATGGTGAGGACACGTACAACCAGATCAGATGACCAAACACCCGCACCCCCTGCTAGAGATGCGAGAGACCGGGTCCGGTGTAGAGGCCGAGGACGTCCACGTGGTGCAGTTATAGCACCCGCACGAGCTACTACAGAGGAGCCACTAGTAGCTCCAGTTGGAGGGCAGGCACCTGAGATGCCTGTTACTGCACTAGCTCTCCATGAGACTCTCGCCTAGTTTTTGAGCATGTTCGGCACTTTAGCTCAGGCAGGGTTGATCCCACTTGCTTTTGCTACATCTCAGGCCGGGGGAGGAGCACAGAATCCTGCCGCCCGTACCCCAGAGCAGCGGGTCCAGGTTGACCAGGTCCTAGAAGTCATACCAGTGCAATCGGTAGCCCCAGTTTAGTCCGAGGTAAGGGCAGCAGTCTTTGAGGAGGAGCAGCTCAGGCTCGAAAGGTACAAGAAGTACCACCCTCCTACCTTCAGTGGCTTGGTGTCGGAGGATGCTCAGGGTTACTTTGAGGACTGCCACTGAATCCTCTATACTATGGGTATTATGGAGTCTAGTGGGGTTGCTTTCACTATGTTCCATCTTAGGGTAGAGGCTTATCAGTGGTGGCGAGCATATGAGTTGGGTAGTTCGGCCGAGGCAGCTTCACTCACTTGGACTTAGTTCTCAGATATGTTCTTGAGGGAGTATGTCCCCCAGAGTCTCAGAGATGCATGGCGCACAAAGTTTGAGCAGTTGCGCCAGGGTTCTATGATCGTGTCGGAGTATGCAGTCCAGTTCAGTGATTTGGCTAGGCATGCGCCAACCTTGGTTGCTACTGTTAGAGAGCGGGTCCGTTGATTTATTGAGAGGCTCAACCCCAGTATCAGATTTAGCATGGGCTGAGAATTGGAGATAGACATCGCATACTAGTAGGTAGTAGGGATTGCTAGGAGATTGGAGGGTATGCTGACTCGGGAGAGAGAGGAGAGGGAGACCAAGAGGTCTCGAGATTCAATCACATACAATGGTACTCGTGCCCCAGCTACAGCTCGTCATGGTAGGGGCTATGTGAGTCTCCTTGTTCATTCAACACTTCCAGCTGCCAGGGGTATTCCGACCACTCATAGGCCTCAAGCTCCCTATTATGCACCGCCATTATCTAGTGCACCTCCTGCACGGGGTGCTTTCAGTGGTCAGTCCTGCCGATCACGCCCGAACCAGCCACAACAAACATGTTCTCCGAGAGCTTGTTTTGAGTGTGGTGACACTCATCATATGGTGAGGGATTTCCCCAAACTCAGGAGGGGTGCACCTCCACAGACTACTCAGGCTTCGCGTATTCCACCGGGTCCTCAGGGTTCTCAGTCCATGGTCGTCACCCCACCTGCACAACGAGCTATAGGTGGAGATCGGGCAGGAAGAGGTCGCCCTAAAGAGGGAGGCCAGGCCATATATTATGCTCTTCCTACTAGGATAGAGGAAGTTACATCCGACTCTGTCATCACAAGTATTGTTCCGGTATGTCACAGAGATGCATCAGTCTTATTTGATCCAGGCTCTACTTATTCATATGTGTCATCTTATTTTGCTCCACATTTGGGCGTATCCAGTAGTTCTTTGAGTTCTCCTGTCTATGTTTCTACACTTGTGGGAGATTCTATTGTTGTTGACCGTGTGTATCGGTAGTGTTTAGTTGTTCTCGGTGGTTTTGAGACCAGAGCTAATTTATTATTGCTCACTATGGTAGACTTTGATATTATTTTGGGTATGGACTGGTTGTCACTGTATCATGATATTCTCGATTGTCATGCCAAGACCGTGACGTTGGCTATGCCAGGATTACCACAAAAAGAGTGGAGAGGTGCTTTAGATTATGTTCCTAGCAGAGTTATCTCATTTCTAAAGGCTCAGAATATGGTTGAGAAGGGGTGTAATGATTATTTAGCTTTCGCGAGGGATGTTAGTGTTGATACTCCTACCATGCAGTCAGTTCCAATAGCGAGGGATTATCCAGATGTATTTCCAGATCTTCCGGGCATGCTGTCCGACAGAGATATCGACTTTGGTATTGATTTATTACCGGGCACTCAGCCCATTTCTATTCCACCCTATCGTATGGCCCCAGCAGAGTTGAAAGAGTTAAAGGAACAATTGCAGGAGCTGCTTGATAAGGGCTTTATTTGGCCCAGTGTGTCGCCTTGGGGGTGCTCCAGTCTTATTTGTAAAGAAGAAGGATGTAACTATGCAAATGTGTATTGATTATCTCCAGTTGAACAAGGTTAGAGTGAAAACAAGTATTTGTTGCCACGCATTGATGACCTATTTCATCAGCTATAGTGTGCCCGAGTGTTCTCTAAGATCGACTTGCGTTTAGGCTATCATCAATTGAAGATTCGGGAGCCAGATATCCCGAAGCCTGCCTTCAGGACTCGGTATGGACATTACGAGTTCCTTGTGATGTCTTTTGAGCTGACCAACGCCCAGTCGCATTCATGCACTTGATGAACAATGTATTCCAGCCCTATATTGACTCATTCATTATTGTGTTTATTGACGATATTCTGGTGTACTCCCGGAGCCGGGAGGATCGTGAACAACACCTGAGGACTGCGCTTCAGACATTGAGAGAAAAGAAGTTATATGCAAAATTTTTGAAATGTGAATTCTGGCGAGATTCAGTGGCATTTATGGGTTATGTGGTGTCGAGTAGGGGGATCAAGGTAGATCTAAAGAATATTGAAGCAGTGTAGAGTTGGTCCAGACCATCCTCAGATACGGAGATCAGGAGTTTTCTTGGTTTGGCGAGGTATTACCGTCATTTTGTAGAGGGTTTCTCGTCTATTGCAGCACTTATGACCAGGCTGACCCAGAAGGGTGCTCCGTTCAGGTGGACCGAGGAGTGTGAGGAGAGATTTCAAAAGCTCAAGATTGCTTTAACTACAGCCCCAGTGTTGGTATTGCCTATAGGTTTGAGGTCTTATACTGTGTATTATGATGCGCCACGCATTGGTCTCGGTGCGGTGTTGATGCAGGACTCCCTACGACAGAACTACTCTGATACCACTTTTGTCACGACACAAACCAATGGGTCGCGACGGGCACCCGGTGCCTTACTCAACCGAGTACCAATGTAACGTATCTTTGTATCATACTTTCATAGGTAAATGAACCGGAAAGGCTGTCATGAGATAACTAGAATCAAACATGTGGGAATACTCGACATGGGATGACCCAACATGATATACCGACTTATACATATAACATATGGGCCTATAAGGCCGACATGATCATTTGTATACTTAAAACATAGGCCGACAAGGCCATACAAGTATCCATATGCATGACATCTGTGTATAAGCCTGTAAAAGTACATAAATATCATAAAGGCCGGGACAGGGCCCCGCCATACCAATCAATACATGTCCAAATCATACTGACCAAATAGGCAACTTTTGAGCAAATGGAGTACACCAACACCTTCCGCTGAGCTGATAGAATACTTGGAGGACTCTCAACTTGTCTATCGGAACCTGCGGGCATGAAACGCAGCGTCCCCAGGCAAAAGGGATGTCAGTACAAATAAAGTACTGATTATGTAAGGCGTGAAAGCAGTATATAGTAAACATGAAAGAAACATGGAGGAAAAGACTCAAACTGTAAGTCCGAATAGCTCTATGAATCATGAAACATTTATAATGTCATGCATATGCGTATATATGTCATATCATGCATAGGTATATACGTACATAACATCATCTAGCCTCTGAGGGCATCCCATCATATCATCTCGGCCACTGTGGGCAAAATCATTAACGTATACCTGCTGATCAGGTGGTGGTGCGTATATAACACCATAACCTTTCCCCATATCCCATATACATATAATATATACATATATAATGCTATCTGGTCATGGGTCAATATACATGTATAAGTGAATGCAATGCATAAGAAGTAAGTTAATAAGATTTCTCGGTATGCCATAAGATCAATATGCCTTCAGATAAATTTTATCAACTACGTATTTTTCTGAGACCCATGAACAGAAGATATAATAATAAGACATACGGGGAATCAAGAACATAGGCACCCCTAGTGCTTCTATGAATAGAGGTATTTATGAAAGTTGTGTGTTTGCTTGTTTCGTTTGTATCGTATGGATCATGCCAAATGCAAAGAAGGGATAGCTTTAACATACCTTAATTGCTCATAAGAGCTCGTAGAAGGTCGTAGATAAAGAATCAAACTTGGATCGCCTTCAAAAGCATTATCCCCAAAGTGAGAACCATGGTTACTACCAACGTTTTCTTATTCTAAAATAATTTATCCTCATGGTGTTAGGCATGAAATTCCCAAAGGAAAGAATGAATCATTAACTAAAAGAGTTTCTCAATGTTGTTTCATTCTCCTCATAAAAACCGAAGTGTAATGTTATAAGTAACTTTCATCTAAAGAAAGCAAATGAACAATTAATGCTTGGCTTCCACCTGGCCATGTATTGGCGGTGGGAGTCTTAAATTTGTGACAAATATTGCCTACTGACACAAAACATATCCATCACATACTTATCTCTATTCTTTAATACTTAATGCATATAAAAATATATTTACTTCATTATCCAATTTATAAAGTCCTAGTTATTAATAGTAAATTATAAATATTTTATGAAGACATTTACTAATATTTCATAACGATGAAGTTATTGATAAAAATATATAGATTCTAGTTTTTCCACTTTAACAGCAAGAGTTCAAATTTTTGTACTATAAATTCTCAAAATGGATAAAGATAACTGTTATTATGAGAAAATAATTTCTATCTTTATAACAAAGAAAATCCCATTTAAAACTTTCTCAGATCAAATGTATAATTTAGAGCATATCCGAAAATAGTAATGATAGTGACTATCCAAAATTATAATTGATATATATCAATCGTAAAGGCTAAAGTTCCTTGGACGGCGGAAGAGGCAATGTTTGTCTTTGCTTGCCAATAGATCTTTTACAAAGAATATATATATATATATATCCACATAAGCACCTCAACATTTTTTTACTAATTATAGGACCTATATTATGCTAATCATGTGTATTATCCATTTTTACATGCTAGCCTATGTTATTTTAACATCATGACCGATCCTCATTTTTGTCACGACCCCAAAATCAACCCGGTCGTGATGGTGTCTATCATGAAACTAGACCAACCGACACAATCCTGTCACGACCCTAAACCCGGACCCGGTCGTGACAGCGCCTACTCATTCCTTAAAGGTCTGGCGACACTATTTGTATTATGTCCCTTGTGAGGTCTATATCGATCACCGGAGTCTACAACATCTATTCAAACAGAAGGATCTTAACTTGCGGTAGTGGAGGTGTTTAGAATTGCTTAAGGACTATGATATCACCATTCTATATCATCCCGGGAAGGCCAATGTGGTGGCCGATGCCTTAAGTCGCAAGGCAGAGAGTTTGGGCAGCTTAGCATATTTACCGGTAGCAGAGAGGACACTAGCCTTGAATGTTCAGGCCTTGGCCAACCAGTTTGTTAGATTGGATGTTTCCGAGTAGAACTGAGTTTGGGCTTTTGTGGTTTCTTGGTCTTCTCTTTATGATAGTATCAGATAGCCTCAATATGACGACCCATATTTGCTTGTCTTCAAGGACACGGTTCAGCACGGCAATGCCAAGGAGGTCACTATTGGAGATGGTAATGTATTATGGATACAAGGCAGGCTATGTGTGCCCAATGTAGATGGCTTGCGTGAGTTGATTCTCCAGGAGGCGCACAGTTCATGGTACTCCATTCATCCTGGTGTCGCGGATATATATCAGGACCTAAGGCAGCATTATTGGTGGAGGAGAATGAAGAAGGACATAGTGGAGTATGTATCTCGGTGCCTAAATTATCAGCAAGTGAAGTACGAGCATCAACGTCCATGTGGATTGCTTTAGAAGTTAGAGATCCCAGAGTGGAAATGGGAGCGGATCACTATGGATTTTGTTGTTGGACTCCCACAGACTCAGAGAATGTTCGATGCAGTTTGGGTGATTGTGGATAGGTTGACCAAGTTGGCTCATTTCATTCTAGTGGTGACTACTTACTCTTCTGAGCAATTGACTCAGATTTACATTCGCTAGATTGTCAGGCTTCATGGCGTGCCGACGTCTATCCTCTCTGGCCCAGGTACGCAGTTTACATCGCGGTTCTTAAGAGCCGTACAACATGAGTTAGGTATCCAGGTGGAGTTGAGTACAACATTTCACCCCCAGACAAATGGACAGTCTATTGGATGATATGTTTCGTGCATGTGTGATGGAGTTTGGGGGTCTTGGGATCAGTTCTTGCCAATTGCGGAGTTTTCCTACAACAACAACTACCAGTCGAGCATTTAGATGGCCTCGTATGAGACTTTGTATGGTAGGCGGTGCCAATCTCCGGTGGATTGGTTTGAGCCGAGCGAGGCTAGGCTATTAGGTACAGACTTGGTTTAGGATGCTTTGGAAAAGGTTAAATTGATTTAGGATCGACTTCGTACAGCCCAATCTAGACAGAAGAGTTATGCAGATTAGAAGGTTTGCAACGTTGCATTCATGGTTGAGGAGCGGGTCTTGCTCTGGGTTTCGCCCATGAAGGGTGTTATGAGGTTCGGAAAGAAAGGAAAGCTGAGCCTTGGGTATATCGCACCTTTTGAGATTCTTGAGAGGGTTGGAGAGGTTGCCTACAGACTTGGACTACCAACTAATCTAGCTGCAGTTCATCCAGTGTTCTATGTTTCTATGCTCCGGAAGTATCACGACGATCCGTCTCATGTGTTAGAATTCAACTCAGTCCAGTTGGACAAGGATCTATCTTATGTTGAGGAGCTGGTGGCCATTTTGGATAGACAGGTCCGAAAGTTGAGTTCGAATAACATTGCTTCAGTTAAAGTCTAGTGGAGGGGTCAGCCAACCGAGGAGGCGACTTGGGAGACCGAGCATGATATGCGTAGTCGTTATCCTCATCTTTTCACCACTTCAGATTTTTGAAAAGTTTGACCGGGAGGGGACTTTTTGATATCGGGGTTGGATCCCTATTCCGAAAATTGGAATATGTCTGTAATGTTAATTATTACTTGTGTGCAAAATTTGGGGTTAATCAGAGTTTTTTTGTTATGAATCGGCGTTGGTTTCAGAATTCAGAAGTTCATAAGTTCATTAGGCTTGAATTGGGATGTGATTCGTGTTTTTGATATTGTTTGATGTGATTTGTGGCCTCGAGTCGCCCCCGTATGTGAATCGGATGGAAATCGGATCATTTTGGACTTAGGAAATTTGCTGATGCTGGGATAGTTCTGGTGTCTTCACACCTGCGAAGGGATTGGCCGCAGGTGCGGACTCGCAAATGCGAGCCATTGGTCGCAGGAGCGGATTTGGTCTAGCCTAGCTGGGCTCACATGTACGGATAAGTTTCCGCAGAAGCTGCATCGCTTCTGCAGTGGGGAGATACGCAGAAGCGCCAGTGGTCGCAGGTGCGACATTTCATTCACTAAAGCGCAAGCGCAGGTGAGCTTAGGGTATCCGCAGAAGCGAGATTTCTGGGCCTAAGTGAGCGCCGCACCTGCGATGATTTTTCCGCAGGTGTGGAGCCGCAGATGCGGCAGTAAGGTCGCAGGTACGTCATAACTAGGCAGAAAAGGGGAAAATCGAGGGTTTGATTTCATTTTTATTTTGGGACTTTGAGAGCTCGGATTGAGGCGAGACTTTAAGGGATTTTCATAGGAAGCATTTGGGTAAGGATTCTTGACTCATTTTTGATTAATTCCTATGAATCTAGTGTTAATACACCTTTAATTATGGGTTTGGAGTTTAAAATTGGGAAAAAAATGTAGAAGTTCTTAGACCAAACTTGCCGAATTATATCTATAATAATTTTGTATGTACTTTTTTTTCCTGATTGTTTTTGGCATGTTGCTATCTATCTGGAAGATGCATTGCACTATATCGTTTTCTACTTGAACTGGTAATGAATATTGAAATAATTTTTGGTGACTTGGATTTAAGTTCGTGAAATGTTTTTATCACTCTTTCTGTTTGAGCTCTAATAATTTCATGTGAGAAGAGTTGGTTTAAATTTCACTAGAACCTCTTTCAATAGTTTTCTGGTCAGGTATATCATATGCGATCCTGGTTTAAGATTCACTAGAACCTCTTTCAATAATTCTCTGGTCAGGTATATTAGATGTATCGACTCGACCGGTCATTTTGAGCTCTAGTGCGTCGTTCAACGGTTTGAGGCCTTGAGTAGCTTCACTTCAGTTACTATGACTTGTACGTGTGGTCGGAATTGAACTTCGAGAAGTTCAGAGTTGCTTTGGAAAGAGAATTTTAATTTCGAAAGCTTTAAATTGGGAAAATTGGCTAAGGTTTAACTTTTTGAGTAAAAGACCTCGGAATCGAGATTGGAAGGTTCCAATAGGTTCATATGATAATTTTAGACTTGGGCGTATGTTCGGTTTGAGTATCGGATTATCCGGGAGCATTTCGGCGCTTATTATGGAAGGCTGGTATTTTAAAAGTTTTAAAAAATTCTTATACTTGAAGTGGATTTTAATGTCATCAATATCCATTTGGGGTTCCGAGCCTTAGAGTAGTTTCGTTATGTCAATTATGACTTGTGTGCAAAATTAGAGGTCAATCAGACTTGATTTGACAGGCTTTAGCGTCGTATGTTGAAATTTGAAGTTGTAAAGTTCATTAAACTTGAATTGGGTTGCGATTCATGATTTTAACATTGTTTGATGTGATTTGAAGGCTCGACTAAGTTCGCATTTTATCTTGGGACGTGCTGGTATATTTGGTTAAGGTCCCGAGGGCCTCGGGTGGATTCTGGATGGTTAACAGATTGAATTTGGCCTTATGAAAATACTGGTGGCAGCATATCTGGTGTAACCGCACCTGCGAGGTTTTGGCCGCAGGTGCGGAGCCGCAGAATCGGCCATGAGAGTCGTAGAAGCGGTCAGGCGTGATTGGGGCTGGGGTCGCAGAAGCGAGTAGGTGGACGGCCGAAGTGGAGTCGCACCTGCGGTTGATCGATCGCAGAAGCAGAATGGCTAGGACCACAGATGCAGTCGAGTTTTGCAGAAGCGGGACCGCACCTACGCATGAGGAGCCGCAGAAGCGATGGCGCATAACCGCTAGAGGGGCCGCAGATGCGGAGATTGAGGGGCCTGAAGGGAGCCGCAGAAGCAGCTCATGTTCCGCAAATGCGAAAGGACGTTGGGTTGTAAGATTTTTATAAAAATAGGATTGTTCTAAGACTCCGAAAAGCACTATTTATCACTCCTCGACTTGCGTGCACAGTCCGTAAAATTTTTCGGAAGGTTTTTATGTGAAAAATAGATTAAAATATGAAATAGAGCCTTAAAAATCAACTGAGTTGACTTTGGTCAATAATTTGAGCAAACGGATCCGGATCAGTATTTTGACAATTCCGGTAGGTCCTTATCGTGATTTGGGACTTGGGCGTCTGCCCGAAATTTAATTTGGAAGTCCCTAATTCAAGTTATGACCATCTAAAGATTTTCAAGTTTAACCACGGGATTGACTTTTTGATATCGGAGCCGGAATCCGATTCTGAAAATTTGAATAGCTCAGTTATGTCATTTAGGATTTGTGTGCCAAAGTCAAATTCATTCTGGATTCATTTAATATGTTTTGGCACGAGATTTGCAAATTAAAAAGTTTAAAACGCAAAAGTTCGAATCAGGGTATGAATTATAATTTCAGCGTTGTTTGACATGATATGAGACCCCGAGTAAGTCCATATTATGTTACGAGACTTGTTGATATATTTGGACGGGGTCCCGAGTACCCCGAGTGTGATTCGGATCGAAATCGGATCAAATTGTGAACTTAAGCAAATTCTGAAAATTTGGTGCCTTTGATGTAATCGCACCTGCGAGGGTCTTGGCCGCAGGTGTGATGCCGCAGGTGCGGCGGAATTTCGCAAATGCGGGACTGGGCTGGCATGGGGTCTTCGCTGGTGCGGCAATTTTTGCGCAAAAGTGCGATCGCGGATGCGGTCCTAAGTTCCGTAGATGCGGACACACGCTGGGGCAAACCATTTCGCAGATGCGAGATTTTTCTCGCAAATGCGAGCTCGCAAGTGCGAGCCTAGGCACCGCAGGTGCGAAAATGCCTGGGGCAGTGTTAAAAACGAAGGTTTTCGAGATTTTTTCTCATTTTGGTCGTTTTGAGCTCGGGTAAGGCGAATTCTTGGGCGATTTTCACGGGAAAAAATTGGGGTAAGTGTTCCTTGTCCTATATTGATTATATTTCATGATTCCATACTCATTTACATCATGAATCCGTGAATTTATGTGAGAAAAATCATATTTCTAAAAACAAAAATTTAAGATTTGAGGGTCCATTTGATATCGGAATTCGATAATTTTTATATGGCTGGACTCGTCTCGGAATGGGTATTTGAATTTCGTAAGTTTTTCTGAGATTTGAGACGTGGGCCTCACTGTCAATTTTTAAAGTGAGTTTCGGATTTTTATCCGAAAAATTAGTAAATTTATATGGAATTAATTCCTATGATTCGTATTGAGTATATCGAATTGTTTGCGAATAGATTTGAAACTTTTGGAGTCAAATTTAAAAGGAAAAGTTGTGGTCGAGTAAATGATTGAAATTGTAAAGTGAGATAAGTGTCGCAGTTAACCTTGACTTGAGGGAATAGAACCCTTAAACTATTTGTTATGTGAAATGCATGTGAACGACGTATAGGTGAGGTGACGAGTGTCTATACGTCATCAAATTAATTGGTTGCATAATAACTTGAAAAATCATAAATCGTTTTAAATCATAAATTAATTATTATAATAATTATTTCTCTCCTATTCTTTGTCAAATATTAATTCTTGAATTCCTGCAA
Organism: Nicotiana tabacum; assembly: GCF_000715075.1. NCBI lineage: Eukaryota > Viridiplantae > Streptophyta > Magnoliopsida > Solanales > Solanaceae > Nicotiana > Nicotiana tabacum. Next base: position 43,665,231 of record NC_134101.1, read on the forward strand.
TAATTGTTACATGCTATTTGATTTATGTATCTTAATTGTTATTTGACATTTAGCATACTAAATATTAACTGGCTATTTTCTCCACGATTTTCACAATTAATTGCTAATTTCCATTATTTGTTCATAAATAAATTATAATTATTGTGTGTCTTGATGCTTAATAGTTTCTCATTGGACGTGGTATTTATTGGAGTAATTTTTATTATATTTATGAGTTGTTTAAAGTTATAATGGGGGAACGGGTTGCACGCCGCAACGTAAATGAAAGCATGTATATATATATATATATATATATATATATATATATATATATTTATATAGATCGGATTGCACGCTGCAACAGACTTATTTAAAAGTCTATACATACAACAGACTTATTTAAAAGTCTATATTGGAGGATCGGATTGCACGCCGCAACAGGCTTATTTAATATATATATATATATATATATATATATATATATATATATATTTGATTAAAATAAATATATTGGAGGATTGAAAATAAATATATTGTGAAAACAATAATTGGTATATATATATATATATATATATATATATATATATATATATATATATATATATATATATATATATATATTTGATTAAAATAAATATATTGGAGGATTGAAAATAAATATATTGTGGACTTAATAATTGGTTATGACTACTGAGTTGGCTTCAACTGTTATAAATGAGTTACCTGATTTATTTCTATTATTTGTTGTTGTTACAGTATTGCGTACAGGTTAATGTAAGTGATCTGCCTTAGCCTCGTCACTACTTCGTCGAGGTTAGGCTCAGCATTTACCAGTACATAGGATCGATTGTACTGATACTACACTCTGCACTTCTTATGCAGATTTAGGAGTTGGTCCCAGCGGCGTACTATAGACTTGCTCGGATTTCAGCTACCAGAGGAGATTTATGGTATAACTGTACGGCGTCCGCAGTTCTGAAGTCCCCATCTACTTTACTTTAGCTGTGTGTTTGTTTTCAGATAACTTTATTTTATTCAAACCTTTATCTGTATTATTCTAGAAGCTCGTGCACTTGTGACACCAATTCTGGGATGGTATTTAGACTCCGTTATTTTTATGGATTATTCACTACATTTCAGACTTTACTTTCGCATTTATTTCTTTATTATTAATAAATTTAAAAATTATTTTAAAATGAATTATATTATTCTAACGTTGGCTTGCCTAGCAAGTGAAATGTTAGGTGACATCACGGTCCCGAAGGTGGGAATTTCGGGCCGTAATAATTTTCGAAATCCGGGCACGTGGGCCCGAGGGTCGATTTTTATAGACTTTTCGAGCGGAGTTGAGAATTGTTTAAATTGATTAATTTTGGGTATTAGAGTACCTTTTGATTGGTTTGCACATTGTTTGAATAGTTTTGGATTGACGTGCTTTGGTTGAGATGTTAGAGAGGCCTTGGAGCCGGTTTTTGAAACTTCGATGCGAAGTAAGTCTCTTGTCTAACCTTATGAGGGGAAAATTACCCCTAGGTGATATTTATTATTATGTGCAACTAGTTGTGCGTGCTACGTATGCATGAGATTACGAGAGTCCGTACGTAGCTATAGTACGTTTATGTCCGGGTAGACCTAGGATCTTATCATGTAATATTTGAATTATTTGAACTCATGTTGTTGACATTAATTAATCGAAGTTATAAATAAAATTGATTTAGAAATAATTATATGTATACTAGGCCAAGCCTTAACACTTGAGTTGTGGGCAAGTTATTTGAGAAAAGGTAAAGATTATATCCATTTGTACCCATGTACGGTGTTGTAAACACGTGTCTCATAATTCGGTAACTTTCTTCCTTTTCTTATGGAGCGGGCCGAACGTCTCGGCAGTATATAGGTGCATCTATAGTTCGTGCCGCTCGATCCTCGGTAGTGTAAACATTATTCTAGATCAGGCCGAACGCCTCGACAGAATCATGTGTTATATCGCTAGTAGTCCGAAGATTCACGAGCTAAACTTTCCACTGATGCCCGGCATTTTTTGGTATTTCTTATTTATTTGGTATTGATACTTGGTATGTTCTGAGATATTAAGGAAGAACATAAGATTGAGAAAATTTATTCTTTAAAGGAAATAAATTAGAAAATTATGAGATTGCACGATGACTTCACTATAGATGTATACTTTATATCTGCTATGAAATATCATATTGTATCATTTGGACCTCTAGTAAGTGTCGATGTCGACCCCTCGTCACTACTTCTCTGGGGTTAGGCTAGATACTTACTGGGTACGCGTTGATTTACATACTCATGCTACACTTCTCTGAGAGGTTCATTGATGATCACCTTGGCGCGTAGGCGCACTTGTTGAGGGGACTTTATGTGAGCTGCATTCCGGGCTACGCATCGTATTCCACCGAGCCCCATTGTATTATTTATTTTATTTTGTCTTATTACATTCGGGACAGATGCTGTATTATTGTTATATTCCTTAGAAAATGCTCATGCACTTGTGACACCGGGTTTTGAGGGATCCTTCAGGTTATTCATTATTGTGGTTCGTGTGAATATTTTTATTTACTCTGTAAATTCTATTTATACTGTTCAATTAAGGAAAATTATGATTTCAAAATATTAAAATGAGTAATTAAATTGATAAATCACTGTTGGCTTGCCTGATGTCGGTGTTGGGAGCCATCACGACCTATAGTTGATTTTGGGTCATGATAGCTTGATATCAGAACGTTAGGTTCACTTAGGTCTCACGAGTCATGAACAAGTCTATTAGAGTCTTGCGGATCGGTACAAAGACTACTGTACTTATCTTCGAGAGGCTACAGAGCTGTTAGGAGCACTTCCTTTCTTGATTTCCTTATCGTGCAGTTTGATTCCATTGAGGCTTGTGCCTTTATTTCCTTCTTACTCAATCTTATGCGACGTGAAGCGCTTGTTATCAATTGGACGTCGAGTAGTGGTATTGATACTACGGACGTGGTACAGGATGTTTTTCCCTGCGTGTTCGGGCTATGCACGGATTGCTATATTGTTCATGAGTTGTTATCGCACCGTGTTGGTGTAATGGTAGAGTGCTTAGGTATGGATCGTGGTAGTGAATGGCTCGAAATGAGGGTTTCTCAGTGCATGATTTAGAGGTTCAGTATTTAATTCCAGCAAAGGATAGGTAATCAGACTATGAATATTCAGGCTTTGGTTGATGGAGTAACGAGACTTGATATTTTCGAGCGTGGTGGAATTCTCATTTGTGGTGTGGCGTTGTCTTCCTTGTTGGAACGCATTAAGGTCCCGCCGGTGTTATAGTCTTCTTTGATTTTTGTCTTGGGGCAGGGTGTTGCAAAATGGTGCCTAAGACACGGTTGTCAAAGATAGAGGTGTGTAGCGGTTTTGAATCGAATTGGTGATTCTAATATTGATGGATCGAGAAAGATGATCTTCCAAGAGGTTTAGAGTCGGTAACATTTTATTGGTTCAAGTGCTACAGAGATGCATTTTTATTTGATGCAACATTTGGGAAGCAAAGTATGAGGGAAGACATGGCCGGAAGTGTTTCGCGGTGGTTGGGTACTAGCAGGTCAAGTATGGAAAGCAGAGATTGAGAAGTTGCTTAAAGGAGATGATTTAACCGAAATAAGAGTGGCATATTAGCGTATGGATTCTGTGGTAGGGTAGCCACGTGCCTTGGGAAAATGACGGTTTAAGGATCGTGATGGAAGGTGATTTGGCCTACGGATTTTATTTGGAATAGTGGTCACAATACGAAGAAAGATTGAATATGGCAGAAAGGAGTTTGCTTGAAATGAAGAGGGGTGTGTGTTGACACCCAATTTTGTTCATCCTTACTCCATATTATTCTAATGAGCTACTATTCTATTTAAAAGTCATAATAATATTTGTAGCATTTTTATGTATTATTACAAGTGCTACAACTTTATTATTATAAATATTTTTACTAAGTATTAGCAACTTTCAAAAATATAAATTGTGTACGGTCAAAATCGATTCTCAGTCATAAAGACCGGTCGAGACAATGACATTTCAATCGAAGGGTATCTGCATGGCGAGCTCGGACGAATTCCGAAGTAGAGACGTTGAGCTTCGAGCTATAAGACCAATCAACGGAAAAACTCGATATCATTATCGAGCCCGTGTCTGAATCGGACTACGGGGTAACACCGATTGACACATGCCCCGAATATCGATGCTCCAAGGCACAACCAAGCTCGAACTAAGACTGGGGATTCGATCTAGCACCAAGCTCGAGTCAGTGCCAAGCTTGCAGACAAGAGCCGTTACAACCGCACCAAGGGAGAGAATCTTGGCGAGAATCAAGGGAGAGACAAACCATCATGGGTTCTCCACTATATGTATTATTTTATTATGTTGTTATAGATAAAGTAGTGACCCTCTACTATAAAAAGGGAGATAGATTGCAATAGAGGGAGGCCCTTCAATATACATTAAGATTTCATTGTGCTTGTTCTTCTAATAATTTTCAGTCTTCCCGTCTATCATTTCCCATTTCATAGCAAACAATACCTGTATTGTCATTTTGTATCAAAGAAATTTGTATACCCTTAGAACCATATCTAAATTTAACGTTATCCGATTTTTCAGATAAACAGTTTGGCGCCCACCGTGGGGCTAAGGGTAATGGTGATTGTTTGATATAAATCTACAGTACACTCCAGCTTACAACTTCGAATCAGCCATGGCTCTACCTATCGACCTCAAAGCTGGCCTTCAAGATGAAACCAACAACTTGGTGCCCGGGGCCGGAAGGCTACCTGACAACGACAACGAGGCTCGAATCAAAGAACCCGAAATTTGAGCCGAAGTACCACTGGATATCAATTCGCAAATAGCTCTAGAAGCGAATCAACATTCTGAACCGGAGAGAAGCGTTCAGGGCGGTGCTCGATCCATAGCCCGAGACACCTACAGCACGGGAGAAATCGGGGTCAGCTTGCGTATGATTTTCGAAATGTTACAAGCCCAACAAGTAGCAATAGCTCAGTTGCAGAGCCGAACTCATACGCAAAGCGGGCCGAACTCCAATCCGTTTCTTCGAGAAGTCACCCCCAGAACGGAACCCGCCGTAGTGAAATCAAATGAGCAGGAATCGGGGACCGCTCCTGAAATTGCTAAATTGCTCGAGGAACTCACAAAGCGAGTCGATGCCAATGACAAAAAAATGGAAACGTATAACGCTAGGGTCGATCAAATTCCGGGGGCTCCGCCAATGATAAAAGGGATCGATTCGAAAAAATTCATACAAAAGCCTTTTCCCTCGAGCGCGGCCCCAAAACCAATCCCCAAAAAATTCCGTATGCCCGAAATTCCCAAATATAACGGTACGACCGATCCTATCGAACACGTCACCTCCTACACATGCGCCATCAAAGGCAATGATTTGGAGGCTGATGAGATCGAATCTGTGTTGTTGAAAAAGTTCGGAGAGACCCTCGCAAAGGGAGCGATGATCTGGTATCACAACTTACCACCAAATTCCATTGATTCTTTCGCCATGTTAGCAGACTCGTTCGTAAAAGCACATGCTGGTGCCATAAAGGTTGCAACAAGGAAATCAGACCTCTTCAAAGTAAAGCAAAGGGGTAACGAAATGCTGAGGGAATTCGTATCCCGATTTCAAATAGTGCTTATGGACTTGCCACCGGTCACAGATGATTGGTCCGTACAATCTTTCACCCAAGGACTGAACGGGCTAAGTTCGACAGCATCACGTTGGCTGAAACAAAATTTGATCGAGTACACAGCAATAACTTGGGCAGATGTACACAACTGGTACCAATCAAAAATCAGGGTCGAAGATGATGAATTGGGAGCTCCGTATGGGCCCGTATGTCAGAACCACACAACCACTAAAAATCAAAGGGAAACCAACAGAGAACAAAGGTCGAATAGAGATCGATACCAACCGTACAACACAGATCGGATGAACAACGGTTCAGCACGTGATACGGTTTGGAACAACCGAAGGATTGATCAGGGGCAAAATTCTCGGGGACTTATGAGCAAGAGCGGCTTTGATAAATATACAGATCCTATAGAAATCCCTCGACTATCAGAGTATAACTTCAACATTGGCACATCCGCCATCGTATCGGCCATCGGACGCATCAAAGACACCAGATAGCCTCGACCCATGCAAACCGATCCTGCCCAAAGGAATCCCAATCAAATGTGCGAATATCATGGCACCCATGGTCACAAAACGGAAGATTGCAGGCAACTAAGAGAGGAAGTGGCCCACTTATTTAACAAAGGGCACCTTCGGGAATTTCTGAGCGATAGGGCGAAGAACCATTTTAGAGACAAGGAATTCGGCAAGCAAAACGAGCCAGAAGAACCACAACACGTCATTCACATGATCGTCGGCGACGTCGATGCCCCCCAGGGACTGATGCTTAAACACACTAAAATGTCGATTGTGAAGCGATCTAGAACTCAAGATTATACACTTACAAGGACTTTATCCTTCAATGATGAAGATACAGAGGGAATCATCCAACCCCATAACGATGCACTGGTAATATCCGTAATCATGAATAAACCTAATATTAAGCGTGTGTTAATTGATCCAGGTAGCTCAGCCAATATCATTAGGTCGAGAGTCGTAGAACAGCTCGGCCTGCAAGATTAGGTCGTACCCGTAGCTCTGGTTCTAAACGGATTCAATATGGCATGTGAAACCACTAAAGGCGAGATTACCCTACCGATAAACGTGGCCGAAACCATCCAGCAAATAAAGTTTCACGTGATCGAAGGTGATATGAGATATAATGCCCTCTTCGAAAGGGCGTGGATCCACAGCATGAGAGTCGTACCCTCGACCCTACACCAGGTCCTCAAATTCCCAACATCGGGAGGTGTCAAAATAGTGTACGGGGAACAACCGGCCGCAAAGGAAATGTTCTCCGTCGAAGAAGCAAAATCAATATCCTCGCCTTCACCAATAAAAGGATCAGGTTCAAAGCAGAGCGCCAAATAGCAATCACAAACATCGTCTTCGACCCGGCCAGGTAAGCAGAACGTTGAAGAAGACGATGATGATCGATGGATCCCCCGATCCTTCGTAACCCCGGATGATTTCGATGCCACCAAATCAACAATTGAGGAACTGGAGCAAATCGTACTGATCGAATACTGGCCCGAACAAAAGGTATACCTGGGAACAGGTTTGAGCCCCGAACTCAGGAAGAAACTCATTCAATTTTTTATCAATAACATCGACTGTTTTGCCTGTCCCATCTAGATATAACAGGGATCCCTCCAGACATAACGGCGCACCAGTTAAGCTTGAACCCTATGTTCAGACCGGTGAAACAGAAAAGAAGGCCCCAGTCCGAGGAAAAGCACGCATTCATAAAGGACGAGGTAACCAAACTTCTCAAGATAGGGTTCATTCGGGAAGTAAAATACCCCGAATGGTTAGCCAATGTGGTTGTTGTACCTAAAAAAGGAGACAAACTTAGAATGTGTGGACTATAAGGATTTGAACAAAGCATGCCCCAAAGATTCCTTTCCACTGCCCAACATCGATCGTATGATCGATGCCATGACTGGCCACGAGATTCTCACCTTTCTCGACGCCTATTCCGGGTATAATCAAATTTAGATGAACCCGGACGACCGGGAAAAGACTTCATTTATGACCTGGTATGGAACATATTGTTATAACGTAATGCCCTTCGGGCTAAAAAATGCAGGAGCTACTTATCAACGCCTAGTAAACAATATGTTCGAAGAATAAATAGGTAAAACGATGGAAGTCTATATTGATGACATACTAGTTAAGTCCCTGCGCGTAGAGGACCATTTGGCCCATTTGCAGGAAACGTTCAAGATTCTGAGGAAATTCAACATGAAGCTCAACCCCGAAAAATGTGCTTTCGGGGTCGGTTCGGGCAAGTTCCTCGGCTTCATGGTCTCAAATCGGGGAATTGAGATCAACCCCGACAAAATCAAGGCCATCGAAGACATCACCATCATGGACAGCGTGAAAGTAGTACAAAGGTTAACGGGAAGAACTGCAGCCTTAGGCCGGTTCATTTCAAGATCATCGGATCGAAGTCACAAATTTTTCTCCCTACTCAAAAAGAAGAACGACTTCACCTGGACACCGGAATGCCAACAAGCGTTACAGGAATTGAAACGATACCTCTCGAGCCTGCCATTGTTTCATACTCCGAAAGCAGATGAGCAGCTCTACCTGTACTTGGCGGTGTCGGAAGTCGCCGTAAGCATCGTCCTAGTTCGAGAAGAGCAAGGTATGCAATTTCTCATTTATTACGTAAGTCAGACCTTAGGAGAAGCGAAAACTAGGTATCCGCACTTAGAAAAATTGGTACTTGCCCTGGTAAGCGCATCTAGAAAGTTAAGGCCGTACTTTTAATGTCACCCCATAAGCGTATTAACCACCTGCCCACTCCGAAATATTTTACATAGTCCCGAACTATCAGGCTGATTGGCCAAATGGGCCATCGAACTCAGTGGGTACGATATCGAATATCAACCCCGCACGGCCATCAAGTCTCAAATTTTGGCAGACTTCGTGGCCGACTTCACGCCAACCCTCATACCCGAAGTCGAAAAGGAACTCCTTTTGAAATCAGGTATATCGTCCGGGGTATGGATCCTTTTTACGGACGGTGCTTCGAATATAAAGGGGTCCGGGTTAGGCATAGTTTTAAAACCCCCCACGGGTAACATTATTAGGCAAGCTATTAAAACTATCAGGTTAACTAACAACGAGGCCGAGTATGAAGCCATGATTGCAGGTCTCAAACTAGCTAGAAACTTGGGAGCAGAAGTCATTGAGGCGCACTGTGACTCTTTGCTGGTGGTGAGTCAAGTAAACAAAACTTTCGAAGTCCGAGAAGGTAGGATGCAAAGGTATCTAGACAAACTGCTTATCACCTTACACCATTTCAAACAATGGACCCTACGGCATGTTCCACGAGAACGGAATAATGAGGCCGATGCTCTCGCAAATTTGGGATCGTCGGTCGAGGTAGGTGATTTGAGCTCGGGGACTGTCGTCCAAATTTCAAGATCGGTAATCGAAGATGGGCACGCCGAAATAAATTTTACTAGCTTAACCTAGGATTGGAGAAACAAGTATATTGAATACTTAAAAAACGGAAAGCTCCCTTCAGACCCTAAAGATTCTAGGGCTCTACGGACTAAAGCTGCTCGATTTACATTGGCTGCGGACGGAACACTATATCGAAGAACATTCGATGGACCGATGGTGGTATGCGTGAGTCTGGAAGATACCAATTATAACCTTCGGGAAGCACACGAGGGCACTTGTGGCTATCACTCCGGTGCCGACACATTAGTCCGAAAAGTGATCAGAGCGGGGTATTATTGGATCGATATGGGCAAAGATGCCAAAGAATTTGTTCGTAAATGTGATAAATGTCAGAGGTTTGCGCCAATGATCCATCAAGTCGGGGAACAACTTCACTCGGTCCTATCCCCGTGGCCATTCATGAAATGGGGGATGGACATCGTCGGCCCTCTGCCGTCGACCCCAGGTAAAGCCAAATTATATTTTATTTATGACTGACTATTTTTTTAAGTGGGTTGAAGCGCAGGCATTCGAGAAAATAAGAGAGAAAGAAGTCATAGACTTTATTTGGGATCAAATCATATGCCGATTCGGGATACCCGCCGAAATAGTATGCGACAATGGGAAGCAATTCGTTGGCAGCAAAATCACAAAATTCGTCGAAGATCACAAAATAAGAAGGATATTATCAACACCATACCACCCCAGTGGGAACGGTCAAGACAAATCAACGAACAAGACTATTCTTCAAAACCTGAAGAAGAGATTGGACGACGCGAAGGGAAAATAGAGAGAAATTCTGCCCGAAGTCCTTTGGGCATACCGAACAACGTCAAAATCTAGTATGGGGGCGACCCCATTCTCCTTAGTATATAGTTCCAAAGCATTGATACCAGTCAAAGTTGGTGAACCTAGTCCTATATTTCGATTCATGATGGAAGAATCAAATAACGAGGCTATGAACACCAGCCTTGAATTATCGGACGAAGGACGAGAAACTGCCCTCATCCGATTGGCCACCCAAAAGCAACGAATCGAAAGGTACTATAATCGAAGAACTAAACTCCGCCATTTCAAGCCCGGGGACTTAGTGTTAAGAAACGTCACCATCAATACTCGGAATCTAAACGAAGAAAAATAGGACCAAATTGGGAAGGACCATACCAGGTGCTCGAGAACGTTAGAAAAGGATCATACAGGCTCGGCATCATAAACGGCAAACAACTATCAAGCAGTTGGAATGTATCACATCTAAAACGGTACTACTGCTAAGGTACAACCTTTCTATATTCATATAACTAACCCATACAGAAGTCCGAACAAGAGCTGAAGAAGATCTTTCGATCAAGAGCACGCGTTGCACTCTTTTTCTCTTAGACCGGTTTTCTCCCAAATGGGTTTTTCGGCAAGGTTTTTAATGAGGCAACCATCGATCGTGCTGCACTTTCAACAATATCCGAGGCCTCTTTCCGACGGACCTCGAATACCGGGGGAGCATCAGGGCCCTCAAATACATCAAGTTCAGATGCAAGAAAGTCATCTCACAACAAGGTTCCAATAGGAAAAATTATAAGAGCCAAATGGTCAAAATGAACCATGCTCATATAGATTGTCCCAAACATAAACACATGTGCAATGACTTGAGATTTATTGTGGAACCAGAATTAAGATTCACTCGACTATTAAGCCTACGGGCTACTGTTATTCCGAGTTCGAACAGAGCACTCACTCTACAATGCCTACGGGCTACTTACATTTCGAGTTTGAAACATTCACTCGACTATTAAGCCTATGGGCTACTGTTATTCCGAGTTCGAGCAAAGCACTCACTCTACCATTTAAGCCTATGGGCTACTTAAATTTCGAGTTCGAAACATTCACTCGACTATTAAGCCTACGAGATACTGTTATTCCGAGTTCGAGCAAAGCACTCGCTCTACCATTTAAGCCTACGGGCTACTTAAATTTCGAGTTCGAAACATTCACTCGACTATTAAGCCTACGAGATACTGTTATTCCGAGTTCGAGCAAAGCACTCGCTCTACCATTTAAGCCTACGGGCTACTTAAATTTCGAGTTCGAAACATTCACTCGACTATTAAGACTACGGGCTATTGTTATTCCGAGTTCGAACAGAGCACTCACTCTACAATGCCTACGGGCTACTTACATTTCGAGTTCAAAACATTCACTCGACTATTAAGCCTACAGGCTACTGTTATTCCGAGTTCGAGCAAAGCACTCACTCTACCATTTAAGCCTACGGGCTACTTAAATTTCAAGATCGAAACATTCACTCGACTATTAAGCCTACGAGCTACTGTTATTCTGAGTTCAAGCAAAGCACTCACTCTACCATTTAAGCCTACGGGCTACTTAAATTTCGAGTTCGAAACATTCACTCGACTATTAAGCCTACAGGCTACTGTTATTCCGAGTTCGAACAGAGCACTCACTCTACAATGCCAACGGGCTACTTACATTTCGAGTTCGAAACATTTACTCGACTATTAAAGCCTACAGGCTACTGATATTCCGAGTTCGAGCAAGCACTCACTCGACCATTAAGCCTACGGGCTACTTACATTCCGAGTTTGAAATAATCACTCGAATATTAATCCTACGGGCTACCTTTATCTCAAGTTCGAGCAAGCACGCACTCGACCATTACGCCTACGGGCTACAATATTTCAAGTTTCGAACATTCACTCGATGACTAATAAGCTACTTTTTACATATACGGATTATGTTCCTTCAAAGTTTGAATCATCGACTCAACAAGCAAACCAGGGGCTACAAATCTGATCGATCAGAGAGACTACAAGGTCAACATTCGATTAAAAGTCTTCACAGAACAAAAACAAGTCGACCTAATTATACATATATATACGAAAATTGCCTACGAGATTAATGTACAAACATGAAGAATTCGAAACTAAGCTTCCTGGTCGAGCTCTTCCCCGCCCTTGGATCCGCTTTTGCTATCATCATCATCATTATCATCAGAAGCCAAGGCTTCAGCTTCCGCTTCGAGCTGTTTTGCCTTTTTTACCTCTTTGTTAAGGTCGAAATCTCGAGTGTGTATCTCCTCGAGGGTCTTCCTCCGAGACCTACACTTAGCAAGTTCGGCAACCCAATGAGCTCGAGTATCGGCGACCTTCGCCGCTGCCCGGGCATCCATCTGAGCAGCCTCAGCATCAGCCTGATATACAACAATGGACTTATCCGCCAAGACTTTCGACGACTCAACCTCCGCCTTAGCCTCAGCAAGTCGTGTTTCAAGCCCTTCAATCTTCTTTGCTTGAACCGACCCCTTTTGCTTGACACTTCGAAGTTGAACGTCTGTCGATAATAATTTTGTTAAGATGGTCTCTTTTTCCGCTGCCAGGCGGTCGAGGGTCTCCTTCCACCGATTGCATTCAGCTCGGATTTGATCGACTTCTTCTCGAAGTAACCCGATCTTTTCGATCTTTTGCTGCAACTGAGACAACGAAAGGTTAACTTCCACGATTGAGTCAGACCCATACTTTAACAGAACGAGGCTCACCTGCTTATCGAGCTTGACCCCTTCTTCATGGACCTTAGCTAAATCCGCTTGGAGGTCCTTTATAGCCTCGTCCTTTTGGCTGCAAAGAAGCCGCAGGGCATCTCTCTCACCTGAGACCTTCCGGAGCTCGGCCTCACACTGGCTAAGATCGACTCGAAACCTACTAATGGTCTGCACAGTAAGAAACATGAGTCAAGTATGGAAAAAAAACAAATAAACGAAGTATGGAAGAATCATTACCCGAATAATGAAATGCTGAGCCTCCTCTAATAAAAGAGAAGCGTCGCCGATATCGGAACCATCGTCGACTCCAGTAAAACAATCCCTAAAAGGATCCCCTGCACCAGAGCCTGCGCCGATATCGGGAGTCTTCAATTCTCGAGCTTCTTTCAGCGCCTCCTCAGAAAAAGATGGAAGAGAAGGTGAATCACCCATTGTCATAGCCCCAAGCAAATCGCACGGAGTACTCCGGTCGAGATTATGGTCTTCAGAAACAACCCCGACAGGCACAACCACCATCGGCTCGGGAGCTCTGGCAACCTCGATGGCCTCCATAGACCGGACTACCAAAGCCGAGGAGCTATTTTCTTCTTCTTCTTCTCTCAGTCGTTGGACCGAGTCAATCGAAAGGGCAATTATTTTTTTCTTCACCCTGCGAGTTTTGGGCTTGGGGTCCTCTGACCGAGAGGAAGCTTTTCGCTTCTTATCTTCCCTATGTTTAGGGACCAGTGACTTGTTTCCTTCTTCGCCGCTCGAAGGCCTCAAAGCGGCATCCCTGGTTATGCCTGCACAAGAGGAAATTGGTAACGAATAGAATGCAAAGAATACTTCAAAGGAAACAAGAAGCAAACCTCACCATGGTTCTTGGCCTCCCATCTGCCTTTTGCCAAATCACGCCAAGTGCGCTCGGCGTAAGAGGAGGTCGAGGCCAACTTCCGAACCCAGTCCTCGAGGTCGAGCACCGCTTGTGGCATCCAAGGGGAAGCTGAACATCAGGGAAGGACATCAAAAAAAATAGAAAAAGCACCTGAAAAGTGAACAAAAATCACTTACGGTCAAAATTCCATTCTTCAGGGAACGACATCTTCTCCTCCGGAATGAGATCACGGGTCCTCACTCGGATATAACGACCCATCCAACCTTGATCCTTGTCTTCATCGATGCTCGACATCAATGCCTTCGATGCCCGATGATGAAGTCTGATTAGTCCTCGAAAGATCTGAGGCCGATACAGTCGTATGAGGTGGTTCAGAGAAAAATCCAACCCCCCGGCTTTGATAGAGAAGAAGCGCAATAAGATCACTATACGCCATAAAGAGGGATGGATTTGGCCAAGGGTGACTTGATACCTTTTGCAAAAATCAATAATCACCGGGTCGACAGGTCCCAGTGTGAAGGGATAAGTGTAAACACTTAAAAACCCCTCAACGTAAGTGGTAACATCCTCATCGGAAGACGAAATTTGCAACACGACCTCAGAACCCCAGTTGCAGTCTTTTCGGACGGCCTCGAGGTGATCCTCCGTTATAAAGCATGTATAGATCAATACGTGTTTGCATCAACCCGGAACGGAGGAAGGGTTCTCCACCTTAAAATCAGTTTTCAAAATGCACGGGCCAGGAACGTAGTCATGAACTGACGGCTCCGCCGGCGCCTTATCATCAGACGGCCGTGAGGAAGAGGTTGTTTTCTTCTGAGGTACGGTTTTGGAAGTTTTCGCCATTGATATGAAAGGAAAGAGTGCAAAGGAAGAAATAGACAGCACCAAAATTCTGGTATGGACGGCCCCGGACCGTAGCAGCGAAGTAGAGAGGATAAATAGGAAAGTTTGGAAGAAGAGAAGGCGCAAAAATGGTAAAAGTTGTGTGGAAAGACTATTTATAGACTAAGGCCTGACGGTTCGGTATCAGCGGTGGCCGACCACCGTCTGACACACATTAAATGCCTCGGTAAAACCGAGCCGATGGGACAGCTATCACATACGTCGAGATCGGGTTCGATAGAAACGTCGGCATAAATTTGATCGAGCCGCCGGGAAATCATATCGTTCCTCGCCACATCCTTTCCGAGAAACGAGGGAACTATCTGTGTACGGTCAAAATCGATTCTCAGTCATAAAGACCGGTTAAGACAATGACGTTTCAATCGAAGGGTATCCGCATGGCGAGCTCGGACGAATTCCGAAGTAGAGATGTCGAGCTTCAAGCTATAAGACCAATCAACGGCAAAACTCGATATCATTATCGAGCCCGTGTCCGAATCGGACTACGGGTAATGCCGATCGACACAGGCCCCAAATATCGATGCTCCAAGGCAGAACCGAGCTCGAACTAAGACTGGGGATTCGATCTAGCACCAAGCTCGAGTCAGTGCCAAGCTTGCAGACAAGAGCCATTACAACCGCACCAAGGGAGAGAATCTTGGCGAGAATCAAGGGAGAGACAAACCATCATGGGTTCTACACTATATGTATTAATTTATTATGTTGTTATAGATAAAGTAGTGACCCTCTACTATAAAAAGGGAGATAGACTGCAATAGAGGGAGGCCCTCCAAGATACATTAAGATTTCATTGTGCTTGTTCTTCTAATATTTTTCAGTCTTCCCATCTATCATTTTCTATTTCATAGCAAAAAATACCTATATTGTCATTTTGTATCAAAGAAATTTGCATACCCTTAGAACCATATCTAAATTTAACGTTATCCGATTTTTCGGTTAAACATAAATATTTATAATTTATTTTTAGCTTGTTCAACTATTTCTATTATATAATATTTATTTTTCAACCTCATGTATCTCATTTTTTATTTATTAATTATCATTACTATGACATTTTAATTTAATAGTAGCTCAATTATCAATCTCACACCTAATCCAAAAATCAATTAAGCCCAAAACCCATTCTACCATCAAATCCCAACCCAATTAGAACCCCAGACCCAATCAAATTCACCTTGCCAGCAAACATCCAAAGCGGCAAAGCCCAATTCCCCTAATAACCTTTAGCCTTCAAACAATTAACTTCTCCTATTCCTAAAAATCCCAAAATGCAACCATCGTCTCCCCCCTACGATTTCGCCAGCAACTCGCCAACACCTTCCCCCAATTCTTTGATTTGTTTCCTTTTTTTAAAATATTGTTTTTAACTTTCTTTTCTCAATTCTTTTCCTCTTCAAAATCTATAAAGAAATTGCGATTGGGAGCCAAGATTTTTGCCCCAATTTTAGTCTAAATTGCTGTCATGATTGAAGATTTGCATGCTCTTCTTTCCATTTCGACATCCGTAGGTTCAAATCAATTAGATGAATATGGATAGTTTTCGAGGTAAGCGCTTCACCCATTCTTCAGTTTTTCTTATCGATTGGATAGCAATTTTGGAAATTCAGTTGTCAATATTCTCTTCTAATTTTTTGATTATGTAGAAATACATAATTTGATTATGTAAAGCGAAGTTTTCCAATAATCATAATCTATTTCATTTGAATTAATTACCAACGGTTCATTTTTTAGTACTCCAATTTCGCTTTAATCCCCGAATCCTTGCTTAGCAATCCAAATTTTTTATTTATTTGATACACTGTTTTATTTGATTCTTTTCCATGCTAGATACATGTCCTAAGACTAATTCACAACTATAAATACTGATATATTCTATGCATCGAAAGGGGACTTCTGACTATTATTGACAACCATTATAACCTTCTTATTGAGATCTGTTACACGAGTTGCCTTTCTATTCTTGCTTTGCCGGCTGTAAGTCATGGCAAAGTTTGTTGCTTTTCATTCCTCTCGATATTCGGATTCTTTCTTGTTGCTGCTGTTCCAAGTTCATCGCTATAATTGTTGGGTTTATTCTGTTGTCGAAACTCTATTCGCGAGCTATTTATTTGGATTCCTGGTTTTCTTATTAATTCGGTACTCCGTCACTCGTTAGTTCCCTGAACAGTACCTCGTTAGTTCCCTGAACGACGCATTTCGATCCCTTTGTGTGCTGGTTGTTGTTAGAATAGACTAGTTCTCCTCTTTAATTTTTATTTTTTCTTTTACTCTATTTGTGTGTTTTGTATACTCTTGGCCATGCCGAGTACCATGCGGCACTCTGTTCAAAGCATGCCAAGATTAAATTCCCGGGTGCGTCTTTTAAACCCCATTATGTGCTTGACACCGTTTGCATTGTGGTTCTGGTGCGCTAAGAACTTGACCGTAGAATTATCATCAGTTTGACCCGTTCGGATTTGTTCAAAGTATTCTGTCAACTAGAAATCATGACGGAGGCGTAACTAAATATATAATAAATTTATGTACGTGCATATGTTTGGCTAATGTTTAGTACATATTTGAGTTTCTGTATTTCACCTAGAACACCATGCCCTTAGGACCAAAAAGATTAATCTGGTACTTCTTTAAATGAAAAGATTCTGCCTAAAAGATGTATGCTCGCTCTCTGTGATTTGATCTTGTTACCAGTAATTCGTTTCCTACGTTTAGATTCGAACTAATGAATTTGAAGTGGTAGATTCCAGGTGTAGTGATATAACTTACGAATTTTGCCCAAATTTTGCTTATAATCTTCCTTGCTATTGTAAAATCTATACTACCTGAACATGCCTCAATGAATAATTAAGCCTAGATATCATGTCATTATGATACTTATTAACTTAAAAGTGTCTTATATATTGTTATTAATATCTTGAGAGCCAGTAATTATAAGCCAGTGCTGCATTTGTGTTCTATAATTGATATAAGCCAAATTTCATCAGATATCATGCTTTTAGGAAATAATAAGTTAGAGTCTGATTTCTGTGGTGAATCTCTTCGAGATGCCTGTTTCTTCTGGTATGTCTTTGTATGATTTATGATTTGCAGGGGTCTTAACTTAAAGAATTTTTCGCCATAGATCAACTCTTGGGTCAAGTTGGAGTTGCCTGGGAAGGGAAAGATTTACGGGTTGATGTTTCAAAGTTTACTTAGAGAATAAGGTTCATGTTTAACACCTAGACACCATGATTATAGGATTTGATTCACCTCTACAAGTCTATATTAATGTTGATAACTCTGGAATCCATGCTTCTGTTTGTTTATTTTGAATGGTTAATATATATAGCTATCAGTTAGATATCATGCTTTAAATATAATTTCACTTAGTGATAACACCGATCAAACTGGTTTAGCTAATAATCTAGATACTTTGAACTTGTGACATGCCTATTTCTTGATGAACTAACGAGATAAATGAACTGGATAGAGAGCATGCCTTTAAGGAACAATATCCATACGTGTCATTTGTTCAGATGTTTGTTTAAGATATTTTTGAATACTTCCATGTATTCCTAGTGCATTTTAAGTTACAGAGGCCTAGAACATTTAATTAATTCGGGCCAACATGAGCGACCCAAAATTCACTAGTCATGATGGCACCTAACCCAACCCGCTAGGTAAGCTAACTAATAACTATCCAATTTCAATTAACTTTTTAATAAAACAATTAAATAAATGAATTATCTTAATCTTATACATTCCCCAAGGACTGTTAGTACAAATCACGAGCTTCTAAAAATAGAGTTTACAAAGCTCATATGAACTAAATACACTTTCTCTTTGAAAAGTACATAAACAGAGTTTTAAAATCTAAGGCTACTATGAACAAGAGGCAGCTACAACAGGAACGCAGGTATATCTTCTAATCCAGCTCCCATCGAACATAGCAACATCGGTATCCGAAATCTGCATGCAATGTGCAGAAAGTGTAGTATGAGTACAACCGATCCCATGTATTCAATAAGTAACAAACCTAACCTTAGGTTGAAAGTAGTGACGAGTTGGAATATGGTCGGGTCCAACACCAATAGCCAACAACTATTTATAACAATGTAGAGCATATAAATAAGGAAGCAATTCAGAAATAAAATGCTCAACTTTATCACAATTTCCCGAAAATAGTTTCGCTTTTCAAGAATAATAGTGAAAACCCAAATCCTTTACTGAAATCATCGAAAAGTATGAGATAGTTTGAAAACTATAAATTTTTCCAAAAATCCTTTCCAAAATAAGTAAGATGTTTCATTTCTTTACCAGTTAGCAAGTGTGAAATACCTCTATATGCTCACATATCAATGTGTGTAAAAGTCATGAATGATGTGATACTGTACAACATGAGGAAAATGCGTCTCTATGCATGTATGTCATGTGTGCATGCCAATGCCATGTATCTCAGAGATGAATCATGTACTCACACTCTCAGAGTACTCAATCTCACTGCTTTGCACTTTCCACTCATCATGCTCAACCACTCGGTACTGTATATGGCCCATACGACTCAGGAAAATCCATCCCGGAACATATACAACACTGACTATAAGTCACCCAGTACCGAGAAAAAAGGGCAATCCAACCATGTTTTCTCCAGGTAGTAAGTACTTTGGAAAAATCCATGTCTAGGGAAATCCATTCCTCAATAGTATCATCTGTGCTCGCTGGGGGTATGTTACAGACTCCGGAGGGGCTCCTGTAGCCCAAGCGCTATCATAATCATCAATATAACCGTTGCGGCGTGCAACCCGATCCCATAACTGTCACTCATAATCAGCTCGGCCTCACTCAGTCATCAATCTCTCCAGTCTCACCCACGGGCTCACAATGTCATAAACACTGACCCGGAACAATGATATGATGTATCAATAAGTAACAGCTGAGACTGAGATATGATATGAATGCATGAATATGACTGAGTACGAAATATCAATGAAATCAGTGAGATGATAACAAGCAAAGACCTCTATAGGTCCTAACAATATCAACACAAAGCCTAAACATGATATCTAGCATGATTGACAGCTCAGTTACTTTATCACATGGTGAAAACACAGATATCAACGAAAATAGGGCCACTATACAGTGCCATGGAAACAATAGAATCACAACTCACAGGGAGCACGCCCACACACCCGTCACCTAGCATGTGCGTCACCACGATACCAATCACACAACATGTAATTTGGGGTTGCATACCCTCAGCACTAAGTTTAAAAGAGTTACTTATCTTGAACAAGCCAATTCCAACACCGAGCAAGCCAAGCGATGCTCCGAAAATGCCATCACGCGCATAGCGACCTCCGAACGGCTTAAAACTAGCCAAAAGCAACTCAGATACATCAGATAAAGCCCAAGGGAGCAATTACAAATGATAAAGATCAAATTCTACATCAAATCCCAAATCCGACCAAAAATCACATTGGGGTCCACACCTTGAAACTCGATAAAACTCACAAAATCCGACAACCCATTCAATTACGAGTCCAACCATACTAGTTTCACTCAAATCCGACTCCAAATCGGCGTTCAAAACTCAAAAATTCATATTATGATACTTTAGGCCAAAACCCCCAATATCCTCTTTAAAATTCATCAATCAATTGCTAAAATCGAAGATAGATTCATGAAATATAATCAAAACTGAGTAGAGAACACTTACTTCAATCCTTGTGATGAAATTTGCTTCAACAATCGCCTCAATCAGAGTCCCACATCTCAAAATATGAAGAAAGAACCAAAACCTCGATTTTTATAACTCTGCCCAGCTATTCTGCATTTGTGGTCAAATTATCGCATCTGCGACCACCGCTTCTGCGGTAATTCCTCGCTTATGTGAAACAACCTCACTCAGCAAAACCTCGCACCTGAGGTCCTTAAGCCGCTTCTGCGATCGCGCTTCTGTGCACTTGAACCGCATATGCGGTTGCACAGGTGCGTCCAAGCACCCGCACCTGCGATCAACACGCCCAGCTCCCTTTCTCGCTTTTGCGATTGTACTGCCGCTTTTACGGCTCCGCACCTGCGCTCAACACTCTGCAATTGCGGTTATACCAGAACCAAAAAATCTTCAGTAATGCAACATGGAATGAAAATGATCCGAACCTCATCCGAAACTCACCCGAGCCACTCGGGACCCAGTCCAAATATACCAACAAGTCCCATAACATAACACGGACCTACTCGAAGCCTCAAAACACGCATAACAACATCGAAACGACGAATTACACATTAATTCGAAATCATTGAACTTTGAAACTTCAACTTCCACAACCGATGCCCAAACTTATTAAATCACGTCCGATTGACCTCAAATTTTGCACACAAGTCACATTTGACATTACGGACCTTCTCCAACTTCCGGAATCAGAATCCGACCCCGATATCAAAAAATCCACTCCCGGTCAAACTTTTCAAAATTCAACTTTCGACATTTCAAGCCAAATTCTACTACGGACCTCCAAACCACAATCCGGATGCGCTACTAAGTCCAAAATCACCCAACGAGGCTGATAGAACCATCAGAAAATCTAATCCGAGGTCAAATACTAAAAAGTCAAAACTTGGTCAAACTTTTCAAATTAAAGCTTCTTATTGAGAATCATTCCTCCAAATCAATTTTGAATAACCTGAAAGCCAAAACCGACGATTCACATAAGTCATAATACATCCTATGGAGCTACTCATGCCCTCAAACAACCGAGCGAAGTGCAAATGCTCAAAACGACCGGTCGAGTCGTTACATCCTCCCCCACATAAACATACATTTGTCCTCGAACGTGCCCAGAGTTGTTCCAAAAGCCATCAAATCGCCGCGTAACCTTACCATGCACATACCTGGGGGTGATCCCACGTCACCCTATCCCATATAGGTCTGATAACACAACATGACTGAAATTTCGTAATCTAACCTAGCCCATAAGCCTTAAAATCCAATTCCACATCCGAAATTTTCGATAAGATCAGAATCTCGTATCTACACACTGTATAAGTCTGAACAAGTTGAATCTAGTCATAGCCATAACTCAAGATGAAATCACGTGATATACCACATAACTCAAACACTCATAGCGATAATTTCTAATTGCAATAGCTGCTCAAAACAACCCAATGCCGGCAATAAACCTCTTATCAAACAAAGCCTCGTTCTAACACCTTCATATACTGCCAATGATGAAAGAACACACGCAGAAACTCATAACCATTCACCAGATCAACAAGTTGTGGAATTCCCTCTCCTTCGATAGGAACTATAACAAATTTCTAAGCCGATCAGCATCAATATCCTTCCAAATATACCGCAATCAGATCCGATAGCACCCATTCTAGTACGATGACCTCATCCCATCGAACATAATCACTCTAGTGACATGACACATCAATACAACTTAAATCCACAGCACGTGCACCAAATAGAAACATTCCAAATGTACTCAATCCTGAAAATGCCTCAAACGAGAGCGTTGTGCCACCAGCTTAACAAGTACCATCACAACACCATGCTAAGAGCCTAGCACACACCGTAGAACCAAAACACACGAATCCAACACAAAGGATCATATCTCAACATAACTTCGCTGCAATGCGTGACCCCATCCAAACGCTGGTTGTTATTATATACCTCGAGCTACCTTGCTCAAAATCAATAACCACGCGAAATTCGACATCAAGTACCCAAAGTGCATTACCATAACCACAGAGAGCAGATAACATAATACTACAATTCGGAAAGAACATAGCCAATGCGCAATCAATAATGCAATACCCAAATACTCATCTCGCTCAAATTCTGCTATAA
The DNA here is from genome assembly GCF_000715075.1 of Nicotiana tabacum. NCBI lineage: Eukaryota > Viridiplantae > Streptophyta > Magnoliopsida > Solanales > Solanaceae > Nicotiana > Nicotiana tabacum. The sequence continues at coordinate 43,687,483 of NC_134101.1, forward strand.
AGCTCAAATAGAACCGCACCATATGTGCATATAACCAATGAATCCCAACTCCTCGTGGCATAGAAGAGTAATTCACAAATCATTTAAGAACACGAATAAGCTTAACAACAATCGAATGGAACATCCCTCAACAATGGCAGTATGTAGCCAACCAATCCGTCTTGGTGCAGAACACACATCTATATTAGGCCTACCAATGAACCCCAAATCAACTCTCATCACTCACAATAGATAAATAACCCTCCGGAAGTTCACAATAACTGAATCACAACACATACTATCTTCTGACTAACCTTGGCTATGTTTTTACAGTCCACAACCACGAAACAATCTACTCAGGAGAACTCCCAGTCTCCAAATCCATAGAACACACGAATCACCATATCTGATCTCAACTTCACTGCCTGAATGTCTAACACTTCTCCAATACATGATCATACCACGAGGAATACTTCTATAATTCTTTTGTGCCACAAAGCAAAATTTGAACATCATCAGTCGATCAAACAAGAGAGTGCCGCAATACCAATGAAGTATCCATAAATCAAATCACATTGCCCCTTCTAAAATGTATATCATCATCAATCCATACCAGATAGTAATATCATTTACCTAGTCGTCCGAAATTGTCCATGTTGCCTAAGGACTCATGACCTTCCCTTCAAAATTGAACCGTGACCTTACATGTGCAATTCTCAATCCTACACAACACACCGCACAAACCATGCCATCATACGAAAAATACGAGAGCTTCGTAATCCACTCCGAGTCACAAGAAACTGCATGCTTAATTAGCCAAGAACTTTCCATTTGATCCCATCCAGGAGAAAATCACCATACATCACATGCTCCTCACGCCAGTAGGAAATATACATCTCTAATCGTGGTAGAAACCATCAAGAACTCTCTGAATCCCATTTGCACAAAACCAAACCGTTAGGACTGAACCCCTCTAACTCAACCAGGCTATGCAGGCCGTCAAAACCTAAGAGTATCGCCACAAAATACCTGTAGAAACTCACTACATCATAAGCACCAAAAGAGCCAATCACATTCGTTACCATGATGATCCAACCCGTTACTAAACTGTCCTAATTCTCCGAGTTCCTTCTGAATTACCTTCAAATTGATACTCCTCTTTGCCATAATACTTCAATCCTTCAACCAAGACTCACCACACGAGACCCTAGCATAAAACCACACCGCCCTAAGGCTCATAAGCCGCTGAATGCTCTCTTAAGCACCACAAAAGTAGCACAATCGAGATACCCACTCTGAAGAGACCTTCTATGAATTTTAAGCTGTTCATCTTACCTTCATGATACTGAAATATAGAATCCACAATGATGTAGAAATACTGCGAGTCTCGACACCATCCAGTGTTAACCCTCCGATTTTAGCCATGCACAAATCCGCAAAATTCTCAACTGCCACATTTAAATCTTGCATCCATTAGAACCATTCTTGAGAATCTTCCACTCTACTCAGGTCTCAATTAAATTGATCAAACGAACCGAACGACATGTGCCCCATTAGCACAACAACACCCAAGGAAGTAATCCACTCTTCTAAGCAACCGAGTGATTCCCTACCCTATGCACGCTACACCCTTTACAAATAACAACTCAGTCATCCAATATTTCTCATATACCCATAAAGCATAACGCAACCCTTATCCAAAATTTCCTTTACTCGAGTCACCCTCGATCTCAACCTCTGTAAGCCATAACTAATTCACCAGTATACCTCAAACTGAAACTAATGCAACACATAACCGCGCAATCAACCCGTCGATAGCAGACTCCCCTACTTGGCTCAAGGCCAAGGAATAAAGCATCTGATAACTTTCAATAGCCACCCCCATACTGGCATAACACAGCAATAGGATTAAACTAAATCCTTCCTAAGCTCATGTAACACAAACCACATAATACCTCAAATCATTTGCAAATTTTGCATTTATCCTCGTAACAGTCAAGCCAACTTCCACAAGCGATCAAAACTCAAATTGCACTACATATAATTTACTGGTAAAAGAGAACTCTCAACAAAACAACATAGGGATCACACAACCTTCCAATCCAGCTCCCATCGAACACAGCAACATCAGCATCTGAAATCTGAACGCAATGTGTATGAAGTGTAGTATGAGTACAACCGACCCCATGCACTCAATAAGTAACAAACCTAACCTTAGGTTGAAAATAGTGACGAGCTGGAATATGGTCGGGTCCAACACCAATAGCCAACAAGTATTTATAACAATGTAGAGCATATAAATAAGGAACCAATTCAGAAATAAAATGCTCAGCTTTATCACAATTTCCCGAAAATAGTTCCACTTTTCAAGAATAACAGTGAAAACCCAAATCCTTTACCGAAATCGTCGAAAAGTATAAGATAGTTTGAAAACTATAAAAGTTTCCAAAAATCCTTTCCAAAATAAGTAAGATGTTTCGTTTCTTTTCCAGTTAGCAAGTGTGAAATACCTCTCTATGCTCACATATCAATGTGTGTAAAAGTCATAAATGACGTGGTACCGTACAACATCAGGAAAATGTGTCTCTATGCATGTATGTCATGTGTGCATGCCAATGCCATGTATCTCAAAGATGAAACATGTACTCACACTCTCAGAGTACTCAATCTCACTGCTTCTCACTTTCCACTCATCATGCTCAACCACTCGGTACTGTATATGGCCCATACGACCCAGGGAAATCCATCCCGGAACATATACAACACTGACTATAAGTCACCCAGTACCGAGAAAAAAGGGCAATCCAACCATGTTTTCTCCAGGTAGTAAGTACTTTGGAAAAATCCATGTCTAGGGAAATCCATTCCTCAATAGTATCATCTGTGCTCGCTGGGGGTATGTTACAGACTATCATAATCATCAATATAACCGTTGCGGCGTGCAACCCGATCCCATAACTGTCACTCATAATCAGGCTCTCGGCCTCACTCAGTCATCAATCTCTCCAGTCTCACCCACGGGCTCACAATGTCATAAAAACTGACCCGGAACAATGATATGATGTGTCAATAAGTAACAGCTGAGACTGAGATATGATATGAATGCATGAATATGACTGAGTACGAAATATCAATGAAATCAGTGAGATGATAACAAGCAAAGACCTCTATGGGTCCTAACAATATCAACATAAAGCCTAAACATGATATTTAACATGATTGACAGCTCAGTTACTTTATCACATGGTGAAAACACAGATATCAACGAAAATAGGGCCACTATACTAGTGCCATGGAAATAATGGAATCACAATTAACATTGTGCACGCCCACACGCCCGTCACCTAGCATGTGCGTCACCACAATACCAATCACACATCACGTAATTTAGGGTTGCATACCCTCAGCACTAAGTTTAAAAGAGTTACTTATCTTGAACAAGCCAATTCCTACACCGAGCAAGCCAAGCGATGATTCGAAAATGCCATCACGCGCGTAGCGACCTTCGAACGGCTCAAAACTAGCCAAAAGCAACTCAGATACAGCAGATAAAGCCCAAGGGAGCAATTACAAATGATAAAGATCGAATTCTACATCAAATACCAAATCCGGCCAAAAATCACACCGAGGCCCACACCTCGAAACTCGACAAAACTTACAAAATTCGACAACCCATTCAATTACGAGTCCAACCATACTAGTTGCACTAAAATCCAAGATAGATTCATGGAATATAATCAAAACTGAGTAGAGAATACTTACCCCAATCCTTGTGATGAAATTTGCTTCAAAAGTCGCCTCAATCAGAGTCCCACATCTCAAAATATGAAGAAAGAACCAAAACCTCGATTTTTATAACTCTACCCAGCTATTCCGCATTTGCGGTCAAATTGTCGCATATGCGACCACCGCTTCTGCGGTAATTCCTCGCTTCTGTGAAACAACCTCACTCAGCAAAACCCCGCACCTGCGATCATCACGCCCAACTCCCTTTCTCGCTTCTGCGATGGCACTGCCGCTTTTGCGACTCCGCATGTGCGCTCAACACTCCGCATGTGCGGTCATACCAGAGCCAAAAAATCTTCAGCAATGCAACATGGAATGAAGATGATCCGAACCTCGTCCGAAACTCACCCGAGCCACTCGGGACCCCGTCCAAATATACCAACAAGTCCCATAACATAACACAGACCTACTCGAGGCCTCAAAACACATATAACAACATCGAAATGATGAATCGCGCCTCAATTCGAAATCATTGAACTTTGAAACTTCAACTTCCACAACTAATGCCGAAACCTATCAAATCACGTCTGATTGAGCTGAAATTTTTCACACAAATCACATTTGACATTATGGACCTGCTCCAACTTCTGGAATCAGAATCCGACCCTGATATCAAAAAGTCCACTCCCGGTCAAACTTTTCAAAATTCCAACTTTCGCCATTTCAAGCCAAATTCTACTACGGACCTCCAAACCACAATCCAGACGCGCTCCTAAGTCCAAAATCACCCAACGGGGCTGACCGAACCATCAGAATATCCAATCAAATAATAAAAAGTCAAAACTTGGTCTAACCTTTCAAATTAAAGCTTCTAGGTGAGAATCATTCCTCTAAATCAATTCTAAATAACCTGAAAGCCAAAACCGATGATTCACATAAGTCATAATACATCCTACGAAGCTACTCTTGCCCTCAAACAACCAAGCGAAGTGCAAATGCTCAAAACGACCGGTCGGGTCATTACACCAATATGAGCCCTTACTTGCCTTATGTGTTACTTGTTTAAGTTCCAATGCGCTCCCTTTTATGTGACGCTAATAAGAATAGAAATAGAAACTTGAGATTTTCCTTAAGTATAAAACCATCCATTTAGAATAGTGTCCAAAGCCTCCTGGACTATAAGAAGTGGCAGGTAGTCTTAAATTAAGACGCGACTTAGAATTAATTAGTGTGCTCTTAGGTAAAGAACTTAAAGATAGTAATGAGGGTAGCAGACATGATACACAAATTGATCAAATATCCATTGCACTTTTGGCTATAGAAGTCTTAGCAGGCTTTGCACGGGAGTTGATCCATTAAGCTTAAAAGTTTAGGACCCCCTTTTAATTAATAAATTGTATTCCTATCGTGATTTCTTCCTTTTGCATATTACTACGTACGGAGAAGCGAGGTCCTATCCTCCTAGTTTATATTTAACTTATACATATGTCCCTATAGAGAGATTTTATATTTTCTTTATTAATTATTAATTAAAAATCTGTCCATGTCATCCCGTCGTCTTTTCGTCTAATATATGTTTTTCTTATAAAAAGATTTGGTTTTTCCTAGGAATGTTTCTGGTAGTACAAATTACTATCTTTTCTTTGATCTTTCTTCTACAGTTTTTCTCATGTAGAATAATTGATACATAGAGTAAATCTGAATCACATATATCCCACATAGTTTAAAATTCGGCCGAAAATCATATTTATGGACCTTGAAGAGTGCCTAACATCTTCTCTTTGAGGTAACTTGAACCCTTACCCGATCGTGGTGAAGTTGACTAGTTGAAACAGAGTTATTTGCAAATAAGTGCCCTAACGCACCTTAAAATCGTTAGGTAGCGACTCTTCTCTTTTAAGACACATTAAAAGAGTTGTCACATGTCGAAGCCCGCTTTCGCGGGAAAACGGGGCGCGACAGTGTGAAGATTTGATTATCGTTTCAGATGCAATATGAGTTGAGTTCGGAAGGAATTGTTGAACTTTCAGTTGATGCCAATAGGGAAGAAGCAGACTTATACAGCTACTGGGCGAGCGTGAGCTCAGGAGGATTTACGGATCACATGGTAGTTGTACGTAGTGCAATGTCATTGGAAGATGTTGGTAAGGAATTCCACAGGTGAGTTATCTCCTGTGAGCAGGTTAGCAGTTGTGTGATGTTAATGAAGTTACTACGAAGAATGCTACTTCCTACCCAGTAAGAGGTCGAATACGCTATTATGGCTGATAATTCGGGATGTTCATGAAAAGTTTAATAAGAATCTACCAGAACTTTGGTGGGTTAACGTTGCGGGATCATGGTAAATGAGAAGAAGGAATCATTGCGGGCCCTACATTATGTGATGGTAGCTAAAAGATAAGTGGGGGAGCCCCACCGTCTACGATTGGATCACGTGGTTGTCGGCTTGTGCAACTTCTGGTTATTGGTGCATTAGTGGATTATTGTGACTAAGAAAGGGAAACATCAATGGTAATTCGAGCAGAGAAATTGATAAATGTGTGCTATATTCTGCCCTATCGATTTGTGTGCAGTTTTTGGGAAGACTCGAAGTGTATGCTTTGTGGAGATGATGTACAAGGAAAAGAATTCAGTCGATTGCTTCTTTGAGAGGGTGTTTATGTGCTAGCAAAACGTTGAAGTTTGGTGATATTCGGGACCAGGTCAAAATGGGTGACTCTCAACAACAGTTCTAGTGAGTTCGAGAATCTAAGTGCGGTGCCAAAGGATTTCAGGTCCGTTGTGTGGTTAAGGATCGAGTTTTCACAGAGGTTTACGGACGGGACTTGAAATTTTCTATGTTATCATCGGGTATACAGTGCAGTATCGGAGTGAAGGAAGAAATGTCTTCGGATGCGCGGAAGGTCTTGCAAAATGGGTGTACTAGTTGGAGATGCTATTGTGCGCTTGAAAAGGGTATGAGATGATTCATGGGTATTGAGACAATGTGGTCTCATAGTTCGGGTCACTCGGGATGAGTGCGGATTGAGTTCGTTATGTTGTGAATGGGGCTATTATATTTCTAAGTCAGGTCAAGAGTAAATTGAAGGGAGTTGGGTCGGTTAGTAATGGTTGAGTCGGCATGATTGTGGCAATGATCAGTTCCTTCGGCGTGTGAAGTCATACATGAGGTTTGTGGTTGTACGTGCGGGCTTAACCGCCACCATGACCTGATTGATTTGAGAAGTATTTGATTTCGATGGCTTTGTTGTGTAAATGGATTCCGGAAGAGTTATGACGGTTTAGATCACGACTTGAGGTTGTATTTTCTGCGGTTTGAGAATTCAGTTGCGTGTTGCAGTGGTTCTTCTAAGACGAGCTAAGTGAGAGGTTTCTAGCCAATGAAGTGATTAATCTACTAGTAGTTCAAGGGTTATGGTGAATGCGTGTATTATCGCATAGAGGCATGGGAACTGGAAGTTGAGGATCAAGGTTGCGGTTCGGTGTTGATAAGAATGTCACGAGCTCGGATGAGCAGGGGAGAATTCAGATGTTTAGAGTAAGCTGGCGTTATCTCAGTGTTGCCTGAGAATGGTGTTCTGTGGAAGAGGCATTTTGTATTGAGTTACGAATTGTGAATTGTTTTATAGATTAGAATGGTTGGTGGTAGGGATGTGCAGACTCTGCTACCTGGTGCGAAAGGTCGTGTGAGAGTATCCAACGGGGAAATCTGTATCAGCGTGACATGTTAGCCACTTGATTGTTAATGATTGAAACCAAGTATGAAGATTATGGTACTATCGTTAATGCGAGAGTTTATGCCTGAGAGGCGTTCTATTCCTTGGGTTATGGACCGTGTGAGTTTGTTTCGGATTTGACGATTGTTCTTATGTGTCATGAATAAGGCCATTGTGGAACTTGGAAAGTTATTGGCCCAATAGGGTATGATCAGAATCGGTGTGAGGTCCGTTGGTGGGACAAATGCGAGTGTGTGCCCTACGTTAGGTCAGATATGTTCGTTCGTGATGGCATTGCTTATAGAGGAGTCATCGGGCATTGAATGTTATTCCCGTCGTTAGCTATTCCATGTACATCTCTATTGTGCCATGTGGGTTGTGAGACGGCTTGATTATTCACACACGTGTTGAGGTCCCGTGTTGCTTGTGGTGTTATCTGATCATGATGGCTCTCGAGATGCAGGTCATTTATTGCACCTCAGTTGTGCTTGGGTTTCGTAGCGTATGGCGCTATCCGTCTCCCCAGGATTTGTGTTATGCACTTGACGTGCTTATGGTCGATAGTCAGGCATTTGGTACATATAAGCGTTACAGCTTGGTATGTGTGTTTTCTTCATGAGTGTTATGTGCGGATCGGGTGGCACGCCGCCACGGGCATGTTATATGGATCGGGTTGCACGCCGCAATAGTGTCATATCGGATCGGGTTGCACGCCGCAACAAAGAGATGTTGAGCATAGCTCCTTACACTTATTTCGTGTGCCTTGTTTCCATCCCTGAGGTAGGTTCACAACATCTCTTCATCCATTTTATTTGTTACGCGGACTGGGTAGTCCTTCTGCCGAGATCGTTCTTCATTATGTATCACATTCGAGTTGTAGCTTGTTGGCGTGTTGTGGACGTCATATAAGATTTTTGGCAGTGTCTAAGATGGCTTATTGTCTGAGCATCTTGTACTGGGTGAGACGAGATTATTGGACCTGAAATTAGTGCAATCAGATTTATATAAGGTACATTAAAAAGAAAATATCATTATTCAGTTCAGAATGGGGTAATGGTTCTTGTCAGGAGGAGAGACTCCATGAATTATTGATTTAGCAGGGGGTTATGAGTTTCTACACGTCTTTTTCGTCGTGGCAGTATTGAAAGAGTTGGAACAAGATTTATATACGTCATGAGATGTATTGCGGGCATCGAATTTGTGAAATTACAGCTATTGTGGTCGGAGGATGTTATTATGGGCATGTGAATTATGTGGGGCATAGTGTGAATCCAGCAAAAGGTGTACGATCGTGTTTTGGTACGGTGTACGGTGATTGGTACGGTGTTTGTATGTTATAATCAGGTATTGTAGAGAAATTCAGAAGTTGGAACTTGGTTCTGAAGCTTGTTAGGTAAGGGACTTGGGCGTATGCTCGGGTTGAGTATCGGATCACCCGGGAGAATTTCGGCGCTTATTATGGAAGGTTGGTATTTTAAAAGTTTAAAAAAATTCTTAAGTTTGACTTGAAGTGGATTTTAATGTTATCAATGTCCGTTTGATATTTCGAGCCTTGGAGTAGCTTCGTTATGTCAATTATGACTTATGTGCAAAATTTGAGGTCAATCAGACCTGATTTGATAGGCTTCGGCGTCGTATGTTGAAGTTTGATGTTCTAAAGTTCATTTAGCTTGAATTGGGGTGTGATTCGTGATTTTAGCATTGTTTGATGTGATTTGAAGGCTCGACTATGTTCGTATTGTATCTTGGGACGTGTTGATATATTTGGTAAAGGTCCCGAGGGCCTCGGGTGAATTCCGGTTGGTTAACGGATTGAATTTGACCTTATGAAAATGTTGGTGGCAACATATCTTGTGTAACCGCACCTGCGAGGTTTTGGCCGCAGGTGCGGAGCCGCGCAGAAGCGTCCAGGTGTGATTGGGGCTGAGGTCGTAGAAGCGAGCAGGTGGACCGTATAAGCGGAGTCGCACCTGCGGTTGATCGATCGCAGAAGCGGAATGGCTAGGGAAGGCTGGGACCGCAGATGCGGTCGAGTTTCGCCGAACTGGCACCGCACCTGCTCATGAGGAGCCACAGAAGCGAAGGCGCAGAAGTGCTGGAGGGGCCACAGATGAGGATATTGAGTGGCCTGAAGGGAGCCGCAGAAGCGGACTTTGTGCCGCAAAAGCGGCTCATGTTCCGCATATGCGAAAGGACGCTGGGCAGTAAGGTTTTTATAAAAACGGTATTTGGCCATTTTTCTTCCATTTTTCACTTGGTTGGGGCGATTTTGGAGAGCTTCAAGGGGGTATTTTTATCAAGCAACACAAGGTAAGTGATTCCCACCTATTACAAGTTAAATACATGGTTTGTATAAAGATTTAAACATGAGATTAGTAGAAATTGTGGGGGTTTTGGTAGAAAACCTAGAATTTGGTATTTGTGGATTTTGACCATGAAATTCGACACGGAATTTGGAATAAGTTATATATTTTAGTTCGTGGTGTTATGGGTAAAGTATATGTTCGAAATTTTTTAGAATCCGGACACATGGGCCCGAGGGTCGATTTTTATAGACTTTTCGAGCGGAGTTGAGAATTGTTTAAATTGATTAATTTTGGGTATTAGAGTACCTTTTGATTGGTTTGCACATTGTTTAAATAGTTTTAGATTGACGGGCTTTGGTTGAGGTGCTAGAGAGGCCTTGGAGCCGGGTTTTGGAACTTCGGAGCGAGGTAAGTCTCATGTCTAACCTCGTGAGGGGGAAACTACCCCTAGATGATTTTTGTTGTTATGTGCAACTAGTTGTGGGTGCTACGTACGCACGAGGTAACGAGAGTCCGTACGTAGCTATAACATGTTTATGTCCGGGTAGACCTAGGATCTTATCCTGTAATATTTGAATTATTTGAACTCATGTTGTTGACATTAATTAATCGAAGTTATAAATAAAATTAATTTAGAAATAATTATATGTATACTAGATCAAGCCTTAACACTTGAGTTGTGGGCAAGTTATTTGAGAAAAGGTAAAGATTATATCCATTTTGTGCCCACGTTCAATGTTGTAAACACGTGTCTCGTAATTCGGTAACTTCCTTCCTTTTCTTGTGGATCGGGCCGAACGCCTCGGCAGTATATAGGTGGATCTATGGTTCGTGTCGCTCGACCTTCGGCAGTGTACACATTATTCTGGATCGGGCCGAGCGACCTCGGCAGGATTGTGCATTATATCACTAGTGGTCCGAAGATTCACAGGCTAAACTTTTCACAAATGCCCGGTATTTTTTGGTATTTCTTATTTATTTGGTATTGACACTTGGTATGTTTTGAGATATTAAAGAACACAAGATTGAGAAAATTTATGCTTTAAAAGAAATAAATTGGAAAATTATGAGATTGCAGGGATTACTTCACTATAACTGTATGCTTCATATCTGTTATGAAATGTCACGACATAATTTCACCTATATGTCATGATGGCTCCCAACACTACGGCTAGGCAAGCCAACTTAATAAATTAAGTATTCATTGACAAAATTTAAAACCAATAGAAATAATAAAATCCAAATTCTACTAATGTATGTGCCAAGACATGGTGTCACAAGTGTATGAGCATCTAGTTGATTATACAAAACCTCAAATACTGTCTGAAATAAAAATAGACAGAATAAAAAAATACAAAGAGAGACACTAGTAGCTGCAGAACGGATCAGAGAAACAACTCACCACTATGCCCCTGATAACATGGGTGTAAGACGATAGGTCCCCCACTAGTACTTGCCTCAGTTCCTGCATAAAAAGTGCAGCAAGTGTAGTATGAGTACGTAAACAACGTGTACCCAGTAAGTATCAAGCCTAATCTCTAAGTGGTAGAAACGAGATGGCCGATTTTGACACTCACTATGGGTCAATAATAATAATTGAAATACAACTAGGATATTTAAATCAGCATGATGTACAGAATTTAAAATAATTTATTTAATCAGTGGAAATAATCAAATTTTTTCAAATGCAACAATTCTCAATATATTAATTAAATTCCTTCAATTCAAATAATTTCCAATTTATCAATTAAATATCATTTACAGGAATAACAATTAATTCTTTTAACAAGCAAGAATAATAATTCATTAAATTTCAAGGATTTTCGAATTTATCAATTAGCCTCGCAAGCTGAAATAAGCTAGTAAAGTATAGTGTAATTATTATTATATTAAGCACGATTTCTGCCGAGGACATACGACCCGATCTAGAGTGTCGTGTACACTGCCGAGGGACGTGCGGCGCTATCCATAGACGCATCTATCCTGGCGAGGCGTTCGGCTCGCTCCACAAGAAATGAGAACATTTTCTTATGTACCTACGGAAGGAGAGCATATTTATTATGAGATAAATTCGGGAGGAAGAACAATTTCTTTTAATAATTAATTGATTTAAACAGAAAGTCAAGCATATAAGATTTTCATCCTTTAATATCTCTATCTAAAAATTCACAATATATTCATATATATCAATTTAATATTAATAAATTAGGGAATACAATGTACACAAGCAATTCATGCTTTGAGTCCCAAACTACCCTGACTTTAGCATTTATAGTAGCTATGCACGGACTCTCGTCACCTCGTGCGTACGTAGCCCCCGCAATTAGCAACAATTATTCAATTTAATCTCTATGTGGTAATTTTTCCCTCACAAGATTAGACAAGAGACTTACCTCGTCTCAAAGTTCACTTTTCGGGTATCGCGTCGCGTACAATTCTCGATTCAATGCCGAAAAATCCAAAACTATCCAAAAGTTATATAAAATAATTTATATATGTTCAATAATTCGAAATTCATCTATTAAATAAATTGCTCTATCCAAAATGGTAAAATTCCTAAAATTTACCCCGGGCCCACGTGCCCGGATTTCGAAAATTTTTAGATGAAAACGTTAGCCATAATCTAAAGAACTCAAATATATAATTTCTATCCAATTCCATAACCATTTTCGTGGTTAAAATCTCATTTTTATAAAAATCTAGGGTTTTCACCTAAACCCTTGATTTTTAAGATTTACTTGTTATAATCTACCCATAATCTATGTATATAACTCAAAGGGTGTAGAATTAACTTACCTCCAAGTTGTTAGTTGAAAACTTCTCACAAAGAGCTCCAAAATCGCCCAAGTATGGAAGAAAATGGGTAAAAATGGTGAATTCCCGTTCTTTTAAGCTTTCTGCCAAACAGGTCGTTCGCACCTGCGGAATTTGGAACGCACCTGCGGCTCAGCACCTGCGGAAAAATCCTCGCAGGTGCGAGTTTCACTTTCCTGGGCAATTCTCGTATTTGCGCGCAAAGCTTCGCACCTGCGCGTTCGCAGGTGCGCAAATCGTCCGTATCTGCGGTGGATTGCCCCTTCCCTTTTCCGCTTCTGCGCTCAAAATCTCGCATATGCGAGTGCTGCGCCTGCGAGCTTCTGTCGCATCTGCGAATGTCGCACGTGCGACTGGCCAAGCGCAGGTGCGATTCTGACAGTAGCTGGGAGCTTCAGTTTTTGCTCCCAATTTCCAACTTGGTCCGAGCCTCATCCGATTGACACTCGGGGTCTCCGGGACCCCGCTCGAACAGACCAACAAGTTTGAAATCTTAAAACGGACTTGCTCGAATTCTCGGAACGTGTAAAACATCATCAAATCTAAGAATCATACCCTAAACCAAATTGATTCAAACTTAAAAATTTCAAGTTCTTCAATTTACTACCAAAGCGCCGAAATATACTTAAACTACTCGGAATGACACGAAATTTTGTGTGCAAGTCTTAAATCATTATACGAAACTATTCCCAAACTCGAAATTCCAAACGGACTTCAATTATTCAAAATCCTACTCCAAACCAAATTTAAAGAATTTTAAACCTTCAAATAGTTAATTTTTACTATTAAGCGTCAAAACGCTCCCGGGTTATCAAAAATTCGATTCGGACATATCCAAGTCCAAAATTATCATATGAACCTATTGGAACCATCAAATCTCGATTCTGGGGTCGTTTTCTCAAAATATTGACCGAAGTTAAACTTGGCCTTTTAAGGCTAACTTAAGGAACCAAGTGTTCCGATTTCAACCTAAACGCTTCCAAATCCCGAACCAACCATCACGCAAGTAAATAATCATTAAAAGCACATACGGAAAATTTTATTTTAGGGAACGGGGTTCTAAAAGTTAAAATGACAGGCTGGGTCATTACATTCTCCACCTCTTAAACAAACGTTCGTCCTCGAACGGGTTTAGAATAATACCTGGAGTGCTAAATAAGTGTGGATATTTGCTCCGCATGTCCTCCTCGGCCTCCCAAGTCGCTTCCTCGACTGGTTGCCCTCCACTGGACCTTTACTGCAGAAATCCTCTTGGACCTCAACTGACAAACTTGTTTATCAACAATGGCAAATGACTCTTCTTCATAACCCAAACTCTGATCTAGCTGAACTGTGCTGAAGTCTAACACATGTGATAGGTCAGCATGATACTTCCGGAGCATAGATACATGGAAAACCGGATGAACTCCCGATAGTCTGGGAGGCAATGCAAGCTCATAAGCAACCTCACCAACTCGTCTCAACACCTCAAATGGGCTTATAAACCTTGGGCTCAACTTGCCCTTCTTCTCGAATCTCATAATTCCCTTCATCGGCGAAACCTTCAAGAGAACTTTTTCACCTCCCATAAATGATATATCACGCGCTTTCTGATTCGCGTAACTCTTCTGTCTGGACTGTGCTGTACGAAGTCTCTCCTGAATCAACTTTACCTTTTCCAAGGCATCCTTCACCAAATCAGTACCATATAACTTAGCCCCACCGGGCTCAAACCATCCGATAGGTGAACGACATCGACGGCCATATAAAGCCTCAAATGGAGCCATCTCGATACTGGATTAGTAACTGTTATTATAAGCAAACTCGGCCAAAGGAAAGAAACAATCCCACTGATCTACAAAGTCAATCACACATGCCCTAAGCATATCCTCTAAAATCTGAATTATCCGCTCTGACTGCCCGTCGGTCTGCAGATGAACTGTGCTGAGCTCTACACGTGTCCCCAACTCACTCTGTACTGCTCTCCAGAAATGTGAAGTAAACTGAGGACCTCTATTTGATATGATGAAAATTGGCACACCGTGCAACCGAACTATCTCTTGAATATAAATCTGGGCCAACCTCTCTGAAGTATACATAGTCACAACAGGAATAAAATGTGCCGACTTGGTCAACCTGTCAACAATCACCCAAACTGCATCAAACTTCCTCAAGGTCCGTGGCAAACCAACTACAAAGTCTATAGTGATGCGTTCCCATTTCCATTCCGGTATAGTCATCTGCTGAAGTAGGTCACCTGGCCTCTGGTGCTCATATTTAACTTGCTGGCAATTTAGACACCTAGCTACATACTCAACTATGCCCTTTTTCATTCGTCGCCACCAATAATGCTGCCTCAAGTCATGATACATCTTCGTAGCACATGGATGGATAGAATACCGAGAACTGTGTGCCTCCTCCAGGATTTTTTTCCTCAGTTCATCCACATTAGGAACACACAGACGATCCTGGAGTCGCAGAATACCATCTGCACCAATAGTGACTTCCTTGACACCACCTCGTAGTATCGTTTCTCGAAGAACCATTAAGTGTGGGTCATCATACTGGCGAGCCTTGATCTGATCAAATAGTGAAAACTGAGCTACGACACATGCAAGAGCTCGGCTGGGCTCTGAAATATCTAGTCGCACAAGTCTGTTGGCCAAGGACTGGATATCCAAAGCTAATGGCCTCTCTTCTGCTGAAATGAAAGCCAAGATACCCATACTCTCCGCCTTTCTACTCAAGGCATCTGCAACTATATTTGCTTTACCTGGATGATATAGGATAGTAATATCATAATCTTTTAGTAATTTCAGCCATCTGCGCTGCCTTAAATTTAAGTCCCTCTGCTTGAACAAATGCTGCAAACTGTGATGATTAGTATAAAATTCACAGGACACCCCATAAAGATAATGCCTCCAAATCTTAAGGGCGTGAACAATCGCAGCTAACTCCAAATCATGTACCGGATAATTATGCTCGTGGGGCTTCAACTGACGTGAATCATATGCAATAACTCGCCCTTCCTGCATTAATACACAACCCAAACTAACCCGTGAAGCGTCGCAATACACTGTATACATCCCCGAACCGAAAGGTAACACTAACACTGGTGCTGTAGTCAATGCTGTCTTGAGTTTCTGAAAGCTTGACTCACAATCATCGGACCATATAATAGTGAGTGTGGCCGCATTTGATATTCTGTGGCTGCACAATTTTGGTGCGGTCTGCACTCCTTCAGCTTGCCCAAATACCATTCTCCGAATCTACTCTCTGCGGCCGCACTAGAATTGTGCGGTCCGCATTGCTGACCTTTTTGCTCTGTTTTAGTTCTTGTTCACTTTTGACTCCTTTATGAGTTGATTTTGACTTCTTTGGCTCATATCCCAATATTCCTGCAAGTAAGCACATTTTATTAGTTTCCGGGAATGCCTTTAAGCATTTTTGAACTAAATCGCAAGTAAAAAAAAGCAAATAATCGGTCAAAATCCCTACTTATCACTGCTTGGCTCTACTTCAACCGCTATAGCCTAACGGTTCCCCTGCTGCTAAAAGAATGAGATAGAACATCTTTTTCTGACATCAGGAACAAAGTTAACAATGGAAGCATTGAAGACTACTAGTGATACATGCAAACACGCCCAAAAAAAGCAATCTACTTAGGATAGGAGTAGATCTCCACCAATCAAAGAAAAAGAAGAAACACACTACTTTGAGTCTACAAACACTTATTTAAACCTTCTAAAACTAAAAAGAGTCGACGGGCTCTTCTATTCTAGTCTCCCTTTCATTTTTCGGAAGAACTTTTCTATTTCTTCGGCACTATTTACTTTCTCTAGATTAAGGTATTTTATACATTAATTATACGTAATTATACACATATAGTACATAAATTATGCATATATTATATGTCACGACCCGAAATTCTCACATTCGGACCGTGATGGCACCTAACATTTCACTTGCTAGGCAAGCCAACGTTAGAATAATATTATTTATTTTTAAAATAATTTTTAAATTTGTTAATAATAGAGAACAATTGCGGAAGTAATGTCTGAAATATAGTGAATAATCCATAAAAAAAATAACGGTGTCTAAATACCATCCCAGAATTGGTATCACAAGTGCACGAGCTTCTAGAATAATACAAATAAAGGTCTGAATAAAATGAAGCTATCTGGAAATAAACACACAGCTAAAGTAAAATAGACGGGGACTTCAGAACTGCGGACGCCATGCAGTTATACCTCAAGTTTTCTCCGAGTAGCTGAAATCCGAGCAAGTCTATGGCACGCTGCTGGGACCAACTCCGAAATCTGCACAAGAAGTGCAGAGTGTAGTATCAGTACAACCGACCCCATGTGCTGGTAAGTGCTGAGCCTAACCTAGACGAAGTAGTGACGAGGCTAAGGCGGGTCACTTACATTAACCTGTACGCAATATTAGTAACAACAACAATAATAGAAATAATTCAGGTAACTCATTTATAATAATTAAAGCCAACTCAACAGTCATAACCAATTATCATTTTCATCAATTCTGTTGCAGCGTGCAACCCACTCTCACAATATATTCACACTCAATTCCGTTGCAGCGTGCAACATGTTCTCACAATATATTTACATTCGGTTCTGTTGCGGCGTGCAACCCGCTCCTCCAATATATTCATTTTAATCAAGTCTGTTGCGGCGTGCAACCCGATCCCCTAATATATATATATGTATATCGCATTTTAATCAAGTCTGTTGCGGCGTGCAACCCGATCCCCCAATATATATATATGTATGTCGACTTTTAAATAAGTCTGTTACGGTGTGTAACCCGATCCTCCAATATGGAATTTTAATAAGTCTGTTGCGGCGTGCAACCCGATCCTCCAATATGGACTTTTTAATAAGTTTGTTGCGGCGTGAAACCCGATCCTCCAATATATTCATTTCAATCAATTCTGTTGCGGCGTGCAACCCGCTCCTCCAGTATATTCATTTACCAATTCTTATAGAAGGAATTTCCTCAATAAATGCAACAATTAATATGAAATTATAAGACAACAAGCATACAATAATTATGATTTAATCATGAAACAAACAATATCAAATAGCAAATTATTATAGAAATCAGGGAGAAAACAGGCAGTTTAATATTTATTATGCTAAATGTCAAATAACGATTAAGACACATAATTCAAGTAGCATGTAACAATTAATGCAGTAATTCAAGAATTAATATTTGGCAAAGAATATGAGACGAGAATAATATCAAGCCTAATCTCGAAGTGGTAGAGACGAGATGGCCGACTTTGACGCTCACTATAGGTCAATAATAATAATTAAAATACAACTAGGATATTTAAATCAGCATGATTTACAGAATTTAAAATAATTTATTTAATCAGCGGAAATAATCAAATTTCTTCAAATGCAACAATTTTCAATATATTAATTAAATTCCTTCAATTCAAATAATTTCCAATTTATCAATTAAATATCATTTACACGAATAACAATTAATTCTTTTAACAAGCAAGAATAATAATTCATTAAATTCCAAGGATTTTTCAATTTATCAATTAGCTTCACAAGCTGAAATAAGCTATTAAAGTATCGTATTATTATTATTATTATCACGATTTCTGCCGAGGACGTACGGCCCGATCCAAAGTGTCGTGTACACTGCCGAGGGACGTGCGGCGCGATCCATAGATGCATCTATCCTGCCGAGGCGTTCGGCTTGCTCCACAAGAAAGGAGGACATTTTCTTATGTACCTCTGGAAGGAGAGTATATTTATTATGAGATAAATTCGGGAGGAAGAATAATTTCTTTTAATAATTAATTGATTTAAACAGAAAATCAAGCATATGGGGTTTCCATCCTTTAATATCTCTATCTAACAATTCATAATATATTCATATATATCAATTTAATATTAATAAATCAGGGAATACAATGTACACAAGTAATTCATGCTTTGAGTCCTAAACTATCCTGACTTTAGCATTTATAGTAGCTACGCACGGACTCTCGTCACCTCGTGCGTACGTAGCCCCCGCAATTAGCAACAATTATTCAATTTAATCTTTATGTGGTAATTTTTCCCTCACAAGATTAGACAAGAGACTTACCTCGTCTCAAAGTCCACTTTCCGGGTATCGCGTCACGTAAAATTCTCGATTCAATGCCGAAAAATCCGAAACTATCCAAAAGTTATATAAAATAATTAATATATGTTCAATAATTCAAAATTCATCTATTAAATAAATTGCCCTATCCAAAATGATAAAATTCCTAAAATTTACCCCAGGCCCACATGCCCGGATTTCGAAAATTTTCGGATGAAAACGTTAGCCATAATCTAAAGAACTCAAATATATAATTTCTATCCAATTCCATAACCATTTTCGTGGTTAAAATCTCATTTTTATAAAAATCTAGGTTTTTCACATAAACCCTTGATTTGTAAGATTTACTAGTTATAATCTACCCATAATCTATGTATTTAACTCAAAGGGTGTAGAATTAACTTACCTCCAAGTTGTTAGTTGAAAACTCATCACAAAGAGCTCCAAAATCGCCCAAGTATGGAAGAAAATGGGCAAAAATGGTGAATTCCCGTTCTTTTAAGCTTTCTGCCAAACAGGTCCTTCGCACCTGTGGAAGTTGGAATGAACCTGCGGCTCCGCACCTGTGAAAAAATCCTCGCATGTGCGAGTTTCACTTGCCTGGCCAGTTCTCGCATTTGCGCAGAAAGCTTCGCACCTGCGCTTTCGCAGGTGCGCAAATCGTCTGCATCTGCGGTGGATCGCCCCTCCCCTTTTTCGCTTCTGCGCTCAAAATCTCGCATATGCGAGTGCTGCGCCTGCGAGCTTATGTCGCATCTGCGAATGTCGTACGTGCGACTGGCCAAGCGCAGGTGCGATTCTGACAGTAGCTGGGAGCTTCAATTTTGGCTCCCAACTTCCAACTTGGTCCGAGCCTCGTCCGATTGACACTCTCGGGGTCCCCGGGACCCCGCCCGAACATTCCAACAGGTTTGAAATCATAAAACGGACTTGCTCGAACTCTCGCAATGTGTAAAACATCATCAAATCTAAGAATCATACCCTAAACATAATTGATTCAAACTTAAGAATTTCAAGTTCTTTAATTTACTTCCAATGTGCCGAAATATACTTAAACTACTCGGAATGACACGAAATTTTGCGTGCAAGTTTTAAATCATTATACAGAACTATTCCCAAAACTCGGAATTCCAAACGGACTTCAATTACTCAAAATCCTACTCCAAACCAAATTTAAAGAATTTTAAACCTTCAAATAGTTGATTTTTACTATTAAGCGTCAAAACGCTCCCGGTTTATCAAAATTCCGATTCGGACATATGCCCAAGTCCAAAATCATCATATGAACCTATTGGAACCATCAAATCCCGATTCCGGGGTCGTTTTCTCAAAATGTTGACCGAAGTCAAACTTGGCCTTTTAAGGCTAACTTAAGGAACCAAGTGTTCCGATTTCAACCCAAACACTTTCAAATCCCGAACCAACCATCCCCGCAAGTCAATAATTATTAAAAGCACATACAAAAAATTTTATTTTAGGAAACGGGGTTCTAAAAGTTAAAATGACCGGTTGGGTCATTACATGAAATATCATATTGTATCATTTGGACCTCTAGTAAGTGTCGATGTCGACCCCTCGTCACTACTTCTCCGGGGTTAGGCTAGATACTTGTTGGGTACGCGTTGATTTATATACTCATGATGCACTTCTGCACTAAATGTGTAGAATCTGACAGGTTCATTGATGATCACCTTGGCGCGTAGGCGCACTTGTTGAGGGGACTTTATGTGAGCTGCATTTCGGACTAAGCATCGCATTCCACCGAATCCCATTGTATTGTTGAGGCGAGTACTGGGGTCTAGGGATGTGGTAAGTTGTCAAAGAATAGGAATATAGAAAGGATATATTCTTGTAGAAATTAGTTGATTGTCACTTTCATTTCCATACGAGAAGGTTTGGTTTTAGTTTTGAAATATAATATCATAATAATAGACAAAATGAGAAGAAAAAAAAAACTAAACCTTATTTTTTTTTATGGTCCAAGATTTAGTGCCAATAAAAAAGGGTAATTTGTTTTTTTGGGGGGCACGCTTAAACACTTTTTGACTTGGATAAATTCATTTCTTATGAGATAAACTCAAATTTTGGATGAGTAGTCTGAATATAAGTTCGTTAAAAATAGGCCAGCAAGATAAATAATTTTTAGTATTGACATCATTAATTTAGAATTTTAAAATTGTGTTTTTCAGCTTGGGTGTCCTTAGAGATTGACTTTTTAAAATATATATATTTAAATGCTTCCATTGTATGATAATTAGTAGTTATAAAATGAGATTTATGTAATTTTATTACAAAGCTTTTTAATTTTCTCATGATCCTTCCGAATCTTTCTTAATAACTCAAATGGTGAATTATTAACCTATGAATTAACTAAAATATATGTTGTTATGAATATTTTCTTTTTCATTTAAAAAATTTAATTATTGAATTTTTTTATGTTTGGCACATTCACTGACTCTTAAATAACCGCGCGATGCGCGGACATATTCACTAGTGTCAGAATACATTTAAAATGTGTAACGCAAGTTCTCTTACCTAACTTTATTGTTTAAATGTTCTACATAAAAATTTGCCAGCACTTAGTGGTTACATGAAGAATTAAAGTATGAATAAATGATTAGTCTCATAGTTTTTATATAAAATGAAAAACAAAATCTATATGAAAAAAATAAGACACAAAAACAACTCAACATAATTACAGTTTTATAATTATAATCAGAGTACCCTCAATTAAGTTTTGTGCTAGCTTATGTGCATGATTCAAAGCCATTCATGTAAGAAGATTCTTAAGCAACAAAGCATATTCCTAGAATAGTATATATTTATGCAACACATTTTCGACACAATTTATATCAAATTTCCTTTCTGTTTATGTTTTTCAATTAGAAGCGTAATTATGCGGAGATCTTCACTTCCCTACAAGTTTTATGCTTTTTACCAGATAATTTTTGTGGATGTCCGTGGCCTTACAAGCATGTTATTTAGATTGATATGCTTATCTGCACTCTGTTTGTAATCTTAGAAATGACTTTCAAAAGCTGGATAAGAAATTGTCACTCTAATTTCAATTTAAATTAAATACTCATCTCGAATAATTACTCTCGCTTCAATCCATTTTGCAAGTTCGTTATTATTAGTAGATCCTACAAAGGATCAAACTAATAACGTATATAATACAACCAATCGGTTAACAACTGACCGCTTTACCACGGAACTACTTAGGAACAACAGGAGATTCAATCTCCTACCCATTCATTAGATAGAGAAGATCACGTCCAAGATTTCGCGCCGAATTTATTCCAATTCCAAAAGTTCGGATCAAATCAATATTCATGGACCAATGAAATGAAAAAGAAAAAAGAGATGATAGAGAATCCGTTTTTTCCGGAACATTTGAAAGCACCGACCAAAATACGCAGACTCAAAAAAAAAAAAGATCTCACTGAACTGCAGTGTACTTTCTGCCCTTAACATCTATTAAGAAAAATCAAATATCCACAAACAAACTCCATTCTATTACACTCTTTTCATTTTGGGACATCTCAAAATGTTCGACACAATTTCCTATCTATATAACTTTCACTACAAGAATTTAATACATTAAAACGTAATCCAATAAGTCATTTCCTTATCCAACCAAAACGGAGTCACTTTTCTTCAAAGTATGCCAAATTGTGATACTAAGCTTCCTAATTCAGAAAAAGACATTGGCAGGAATTTGGTGCGTGAATGACATTATC
Source organism: Nicotiana tabacum (assembly GCF_000715075.1). NCBI lineage: Eukaryota > Viridiplantae > Streptophyta > Magnoliopsida > Solanales > Solanaceae > Nicotiana > Nicotiana tabacum. The sequence goes on from NC_134101.1 coordinate 43,709,866, forward strand.
TTCCCCAAAACAATTCCTGAAATGTTGCATTAGCTCTTGCATGGCCCTATAAAGCAAAAAAAAAAAAAAAAAAAAAATGGCGCAACATATGAACATTCACCACTGAAAAATACCTTAGTAGTGCTTCCTGATTTATTGTTCCATAATCTTGGCTTGCCAATACTGTTGAAGCAGTTCCCAGAAGGTCATTGGGAATATGTTTTATTGAAATACCAAGGAGTGAGGTAATGTGGATAGGTGATTGGGGTTTCTTACTTCATAGGAGACAACAATGGGTTTCCTTCTGAAAATTCACTACTCGAAAATTATCAAAATGGGTCCAGAGCATACCGATCGAAATTAGTCGGAAATAATATCGACCGAAATCGGTCGGAAATGAAGTAAATTGGTCGAAAAAAATCAAAAAACAAATTATAAATAAAAATACCGACCGCAATCGGTCGAAAAATATGGTCCCACAAAAAAAGAAAGTTTGCTTTATCTGACACAGTTGAAATTTTCGACCGACTGCGGTCGGAAAATGGTCAATCGTTTACTAAAACCTGGTCAGACTTACATACTATCTACAAAAGAAATAAATAATTAAAAAAATTATAGAATACCGACCGAAGTCGGTCGGAAATTTTTAATTTATTTTTTCTCGCCCTGCATCAATTATTTTTTTTATAATAAAAATTTATTTTTCATATAATTATAAAAATACCGACCGATGTCGGTAGGAAATTCTAATTTATTTTTTTCCGCCCCGTGTCAATTATTTTTTTTATATAATAAAAAAATACTTTTAATATAATTATAAAAATACCGACCGAAAACGGTTGGCATTAGTGGTCCAAATGATCAAACACTTATAGATTATTGTTACTATATATATATATATATATATATATATATATATATATATATATATATATATATACACACACACACACACACACACACACACACACATATATATATATATATATATATATATACACACACACACACACGAACATATATACACACATACATACACACATACATACATACTACTCGATCAAATCACACAATTGGAGAATATATACTCGACGAATTGAAAACACACACAAATATTTTAATATATATGTAGATTAAATCACATATATATATATATATATATATATATATATATATATATATATATATATATATGTTCAAAATGTGTTCGATAGCCGTTAGCGACCATTATTTTTTCGACGAATTGAAAACGATCGGAAATCGGTCGGTTTTTGTTCGATTTCGATCAATTTCGATTGGTTATTCGGGACGCTTTTCGACAATTTTTTAATAATGTATTATGCTTAATATTAAGTCGAAAAAAGCATGCAAATAGCCGAGCTGCTTATACCAAACAAACATTGTGTTTTTTCCCTATTCGTTGGAGCAAGTTTGCTTAGATTGCCTCGATTAATATAATACTCACGTTGTTTAGCTAAAAGTGCAAATAGAAGTTTACTTGACACCAAATTTAATCGATAGACCTTCCGTTCAAAAATAGTGAATAGGACGCAACAAACAAATAATAGCAATAACAAGATAATTTAATTATAACATTTAATCTACCTATCCAAAAAAACAAACCCCCAAATAAATTGCACTTCAGTGTACTTAAGGCCAAATAGGTGTGAAGTGTAGTCAATGGTTTCATTCACTTAAGACCAAAAAGTTTGAAGTGAAAAAAATGCACTTCAGATACACCTGAAGTGCAACCAACGTTTTTGTGCACTTAGAACCAAAAACTCTGATGGAAAAAATGCACTTCAAATGCACCTGAAGTGCAACCAGCGTTTTTATGCACTTAAGCCAAATAGGTTTGAAGTGCAAATTGCCCTAAAACAGAAATTTGTTCTTCAAATTTTAACAATTCAATATACGATTTAACACCTAAATCTACTCCAAAGGTGATCAGATTTGAAACCTGACCTCCAAATATCATCAAGAATGAACCCCAATCATCAATTTGTCAAAACAATAATAAATCTAACGAACCCATTTTGCAATTAAGAAAAAGAAGAAGAAGAAATCCTAAGCAATAGTAAAACATAAAGCACCACAGTAGTTCGCCATTGTAAAACATCATAAACTACCTTAAAATATGTTCATAAACACCATATAAAATCGTTGTCAGAAGGAGGAGGATGAGGAGAAAAATGCCAAGTTGATTAAACTTTAGGTACTAGTTAAAATTTTTTTAAAAGTGGGTACAAGTTAAATGGGGGCGCCCACCGATATAATTTTTACATAAATTTTTTATTTACATTCATATTGAATAATACACAAAATAAATAAATATCAAAAGGCAGCCAAAGAAAAAATTCCAAATTATAGAAAACAAGAAAAGACTAATACCCTAGTACCATCTATTCCGAATTGGAAAAGCTTGATATTATTAATTCTATGAAACTCTAAATTCTCTTCAGTACATAAATATCTGCAAACAAAACAAGAAACCATCAATCAATACCCAAATTTTCAAAGAATCACAAGAAAATGAAATCGAAAAAATAATATTAAAAAAGAAAAATAAAGACTAACATTATGGAGCGTAAATTGAGGGAGTGAGAGTAAGAGTGAGAGCAAGAGGACCGAGGAAACCCATATAAGTAAATACAGTTTTCTTCCACTACTGATAATTCGCCGGTCCCACCTACACTTCCCATTTTCTTCTTCCAAAATTAAACCCATTAATTGGAAACTTTAATTTAAAATGGAAACTTTACCATTGTCCAGTAGTCCCCATTGGCCAATCGAAGACTCATTGGAAACTTTTAGAAAGCATCACGAATGACAAAATCGTAGGCACCAACAATAACTACTTAGGCCCACTGCTCGTCATCGCTAGTGCTCTATCTTGGGCGATATGGTCAATAATTCAGGCACGAGTTAACCAGGAGTATGTAGCCACCTATTCAAGCACAACTTTGATGTGCTTCATAGCCAGCTTTACAAGTTTGGTTATTGGACTTTGTGTTGACCACGATCAATCTGATTGGTCATTGAGCAATAGCATCAGAGCTTTCTCCACTACTTATTCGGGAGTTTTCTGCTCGGCTCTATCGTACTTCGTGATGAGCTGGTGCATCCGAAGGAAAGGACCCTTCTTTTTTGGAGTCCGGAACCACAGTGTGGTTCATTTGGACTCAAGAAATAGAATTATGTTTAAAAAAAATTGGGTATCATTTTATATATAGCGCGGTTATTAATCGTGCTATACCTTAACGTCAGTTTGCTATATATAAAATATGGCCCCACCAATAAGTCATATGCACTTAGCTGACGCATCAATAATTTATATGTGTATAGCGCATATTATGGATGCGCTATACATTAAAAAATTGTACCTCGGGTTTAGTTTTTCCTTATTTAAGGAGTTTCAAAATTTGGTAAAAATCCATTCATCATCCTTCAAGTCGTTCGATATATTTGTTCGTTAAGTTATTTTGCATTTTGTCATAATGTCCGAAGAGCGAAAAATTAGGGTTTCATTATATGGAGGGGGGAGATTGTGGTGGAGGCGGGGAATAACTCAGTACGGTATAGTTGTTCTCCACAGTGTCATGTTAAGTTGCCACTTACAATGGAATACGATAGATTGGTATCGTTGTTATGTAAAAAAATAAGTGTGAGCAAACGTTCGGTGAATATTAAAGTAACTGGGAGATATCCGTATTCTATTACTCCGCAAGAAATTGCTTGTTATGCTGAGTTTAACATCGAAGACCATGAAATTTTGACAGATTTTTTGAGGACTCTGGATGAACACCGGGAACTTCTTGTGATAAAAATGTTAGAAATGTACGTCAAGGCTGAGGACGTTCGCAACAATGAAGTTTCACAAAGCAGGGATATCCCTCAATCATTGAGTGGTTATTTTGGAGCAGTTTTAGCCGAACAAGTTTCGGGTGAAAGAGTTTGGTCTGATCTAAACTTTTCTCCACGGGAGAATGAGGAGCGAGTATATAATTTCTCCCCAAGTCTACATAATCCACAAGCGGAGTGGTTAAACTTCAATTTCCTTTGTATTACGATGTTTATTTTTATGTATTGAATTTGTATTAACACTTATATATTCCATAGGGGGTACTGGCTAGATATGAATTTTACAAGTTATGAACTAACAGACAGTTGAAATATTCCTAGTTTTGGTGTGTTGGATTATTGTGGTCCATCCAGCAGTCATCACTAACAGGATAATGTGCATCATGAGATATCAACACATTATGATTTGTAAGTGAAGTGATAAAGTTTATGTGTAAATTTTGGATGAATTTGAGAAACTCGTTATTTTATTGGTTGTGCAGTGGAAACGAGCAACTTGAAGGTCATGTCCTTACTCAATTGCCCGAAGACGACATATTTAATCGAGTTCTGGTAGATACGCAGAGTTAGAAAGATGATAGTGATTATGACAACAATGCTGATGAGTCTGGAGACAACACACCCTTCCCTGATGAGGGTGACGGTGATGAGGACGAGAATGATGAACCTGATTTGACGAGGGAGCATGCTCCACCTCCCGTCAGACTAAGAGTGTACGAGTCCCATGTGCCGTTTCATTCAAGGGATGTTTCCTACCTTGATTAGTTTTTAAGTATGCCGGATGTCCATGCCCTCACAAGGGATCTTGACGAAATTCAGATAGCAATGTGGGATGAATCTAGAGCAACAGTGTTGTCAAAGGCCATGCTTTTTGCTGATAAAGTGTGCCTAAGCAGGGCGGTGCGAATGTACAGCGTAAAAGAGTGTTGTGAGATTGTGGTTCATGAGTCATCTCCGTAAGTATACAAGGTTATTTGTCGTAGATGGTTTCAAGGTTATAATTGGATGCTGCATGCGAGAAAGTTGAAAACAAATATATGAATTGTGGGGAAATACATAGGCACCCACAATTGTGAAATTGACACATTCAGTGGGAATCATTTTAACTTGAATGTTGACTTGATTTCTCTTGTCGTGATTCCACACATTGAAGCGTCCATAAGGTACAAAATCAAAGAGTATATAATATCTGTCCACCAGGTATATGGATGTACCATTACCAAAAGAAAGCCATTTCTCGGGCGTAAACGTGCGTTTGAAATTATTTATGGTAACTGGGATAAGTCATTTGCTGCTTTACCTAGGTACATGACTGCATTGCAACATTTTAACCTCGGGACTTGTCACGACCCAATTTCACCTATAGGTCGTGATGGCACCCAACATCACAGCTTGACAAACCAACTAGTGAATTAAACATATATTTTCTCTTTTCATAAATTTTCGAGTAATTAAACTCTTCTTACTTGCAAGATTTAAGGAAAATATAAAAGGTTCTAATGAAATAAAAAAAATCAAGAAAATAAATCAAATCACGATTCTACTAGTGTGTGCGCCAAGATCTGGTGCCACAAGTATATGAGCATCTAGTAGATTACACAAAAAAAATCCAAAATAATGTCTGAACGCAAAATAGACAAAAAACAATTACAAAGGGAGACACTAGATGCTGCGGAACGGCTCAGGAGAAGCAGCTCACCACTAGGCCTTGGGATAGCGTGGTGCGCACCGATAGGACCGCCTAAGGTTCGTGTCTCAGGTCCTGCACAAAAGTGCAACAAGCGTATCATAAGTACGTAAACAACGTGTACCTAGTAAGTATCAAGTCTAATCTCGAAGAAGTAGTGACGAAAGGTCGATTTTGACACTCACTATGGGTCAATAATATTAAAATAAAAATATTTAAATAGACATGATTTACGTGAATAACAATAAATTTTCTTAACAAGCGGAAATAAATAATTCTTTCAAATTCAATAATTTCCAGTATTCAATTATTTTCACAAGCTGCAATAAAATGTCAAGGCATCGTGTAATTATTATTATTAAGCATGATTTCTGCCGAGGTCGTACGACCCGATCCAAAGTGTCGTGTTAAACTACCGAGGGACGTGCGACACGATCCATAGATGCATCTATACTGTCGGGGCATTCGGCCCGCTTCACAAGAAAGGAGGACATTTTCTTATGAACCTCCGGAATGTGAAGTTATTATAAGTCTAAACATATAAGGATGTACAATTTCTATTAACAGTCAAGTAATTTACACAAAAATTCAAGTATGTGAAATTTCGGTCTTTTACTATTTCCTCTAACAATTGCCAATATAATTTCAGTATTTTAATTAAATAAAGGATGCAATTATTACAAGTAATTCATGATTTGAGTCCTAAACTATCCGAACATGGCATAATTAGTAGCTACGCACGGACTCTCGTCACCTCGTACGTACGTAGCCCCCACAATTAGCAACAATTATTAATTAAAATCACCTATGGGGTAAATTCCCTCTTATAAGGATAGACAAGAGACTTACCTTCCTCCGAAGTTTCATAGCCGGCTCCAACGCCACTCTAACACCTCGAACCGATGCATGTCGACCCAAAACTATGCAAACAATGTGCAATTCAATCAATATATGTTTTAATACCCATAATTAATCAATTTAAATAATTTCCAACTCCGATAAAAAATTTGGCAGTGGGACACCCATCTCGAAACCCGACGAAACTAATCTGTCAACCCATCCAATTACGAGTTCAACCATACTAATTTCACTCAAATCCGACTCCGAATCGGCATTCAAAACTCGAAAATTAGTTTTTATGAAATTATAGAAATTTTCTTCAATTTCTCTTGAAGATTTGATAATCATACACCAAAAATGAAGATTAATTCATGAAATATAATTACAAGGGAATCAAGAACACTTACCCCAAGTTGTGTGGTGAAATTCCTCTCAAAAGGCGCCCAAACCGAGCTCCAAAATCTGAAAAATGGGTGAAAATATCGAACCCTCGAACTTAAAGGGTTCTGCCCAGTCACGATTTACAGGTCGGCCACCGCTTCTACGGCCCGTATGCGCATGTGCGCCTTCGCTTCTGCGCTGCCCACTTCGTAGGTGCGGTCCCGCTTCTACAGCGAGATGACCGCATCTGCGGTTCCAGCACTGCCCATGGAAACCCGTTCCTGCGCTTTCCTGGCTATTTTTGCGGCGTCGCACCTGCGGCCCTTTTTCCGCAGGTGCGATTGCACTAGCAACTAGAAAAATCCCAGCATTCCCTTAGTTCAACAATCGATCCGTTAACCCTCCAGAATCAAACCAAGGCCCTCGGGACCTTAACCCAATATACAAACATGTTTCAAAATTATCACGATCCCAAATTCCCTCCGTAGGATGTCGTGATGGCACCTAGTCTCTAAGACTAGGTAAGCCTATCAATGCGGAATAATAATAAATATCTGAAATAAATAAACTACAATTCAAACAATTTCAACTCCCAAAACCCGGTAGAAATAAGTCACAAGCTTCTAAGAATTTATTCTCAATGTCTCTATATGTCAAGGTCTAAATAAAATATAAGGAAGCAACATAAAATGATAGAAGGGGACTCCGGAGTCTGCGGACGCTGGCAGATATACCTCGAAGTCTCCGTGCACAAGTAACTCACTGACGTCTAGGCTGGTAAAATGTACCTGGATCTGCATAAAAAGATGTGCAGAAGCGTAGTATGAGTACACCACAGCGGTACCCAGTAAGTGCCAAGCCTAACCTCGGTAGAGTAGTGACGAGGTCAGGTGAGGCCCTACTGGAATATAATAATGGCATGGTAAAATTTTTATCAATGTAGTAAAATAAAATGACATTAGAAATGAATCAAATAGTATGTCACATCTAATGACATCAAATAATTACAAATAATATCTCGTGGAATCAAAACAGAATTTCCTTCAACTTTATGAAAATTACAACAATTAATCGAAAGCAACTATGGCCATAAATCAATATCAACAAGGGCACTCCCGAGGTACTGCCTCGTAGTCCCAAATCATAAATAAATTCACAATATCTCATTTCCTTATATCACCGCGGGAGCCTTCATAATTTATTTAAAGAAAATATTTTTTTCCCGAAATAACATACCGCGTTTTAGCCACCCTTATCATACCGCATGACTTATAGTAGTTCCCCTACTAGTCACGCGTATCAAGCCACCCTTATCTCACCGCATGCGTTTCAACACCCAAACCTTATACCACCGCATGCGTATCAATATCACAATATATCACAATTTGCACCTCAAGTGCTCAAATAATTTAACTTGCCAAAATAATTCAACAACAATATTTTTCCACAATAAAGAGCTCACGGCTCATGCCAAAATCACAATAAAGAGCTCACGGCTCATGTCAAAATAATTCATCAATAATATTTTTCCATAATAAAGAGCTCACGGCTCATGTCAAAATAATTCAACAATAATATTTTTCCACAATAAAGAGCTCACGGCTCCCTCACAATGAGTATAAAAATATTCAGGAGTAAATAATTTAGGAAAATAATATTTCAAAATCTTTACTATGTTGCTTCAATATCAAGTTTAAAAATGTCAAATACTTCATATTAATAATATTTAATTTAAAAAAATCAACCTTCAAATAATGCACAGAATAAAAGAAACCAAGTTTCAACTAAACAGGTAAAACAATTAGTAAGAAAAGATCAAACAAATTTGAAGTATATATCTCAGATCAATGATGAAGAATATAACAAGATAAAATAATTTAATAAATGCGCAACAGTGATCTACACAATTTAAAAATATAATCTTTCACAATTTAGTCCGTGTACACACTCGTCACCTCGTGCACACGATTTTCAACACATTTCAATAATCACATCAATACCAATCCTAGGGGAATTTTCCCCCACACAAGGTTAGACAAGTCACTTACCTCGACTTGCTCCAATTTAACCAAGTATTATGCTTTTTCCTCGATTTTTCGACTCCGATCGACTCGTATCTAGTCATAATTAATTCGATACAGTCAACAAAAATTATAGTAATCAATTTCATAAGAAAATATTACATTTTCATTAAAATCTGAAATTAGCTCAAAATTTGCCCGTGGGACCCACATCTCGGAATCCGGCGAAACTTATAAAATCCGATAACCAATTCAATTACGAGTCTACCCATACCAATTTTACCAAAATCCGATAATAACTCGACCTCCAAATCTTAAATTTTTGTTTTTGGAAGATTTTGCAAAAAACTTGATTTTTCTTCCATAAATTCACAGATTCATGATGTAAATGAGTATGGAATCATGAAATATAATCAATATAGGATAAGGAGCACTTACCCCAATATTTTCCCGTGAAAATCGCCCAAGAACCGTGCTCCAAAAATCCAAAACGAAATGAATGAAATGAGCATTTTTGGTCCTTAAGTTTCTGCCAATCCGTCGCTAAAAGTTCATTTTTCGTCACTAAGAGTCTACTAGAAACAGCTCTACCAGTCTTACTTCAATTGCTCATAACTTTATGTACAAATGTCCAAATGATAAATAGTTTAACTTTCTGGAAACTAAAATCCACCAACTACAACTTTTGTGTTTTGCAATTATTCTGATTCCTTATGCATTGCGAGATATAAGCTCCCAAAGTCGGCTGCATGCATCAGAATTTCTGGCGAAATTTCTGGCGAAACTGCTCTACCAGCCTTCATTCAATCCGTCATAACTTTCTGTACAAATGTCCAAATAATGCATAGTTTAACTTTATGGAACCTATAATCATACGACTACAACTTTCATGTTTTGCACATTTTCTGATTCCTTATGAATTGCGATATATAAGCTTCCAAAGTTGGCTCCACGCACGGAATTTCTGCAACAGAAATTTCTGCAACAGAAATTTCCAGCACTCTTTGTCCGAAATCCATTCCGTTTACCTTCCGAAATCTACCCGAGACCCTCGGGACCTTAACCAATTATTCCAACATGTCCCAAAATACCATACGAACTTAGTCGAGCCTTCAAACTACATCAAACAACATCAAAACGACGAATCGCACCTCAAATCAAAATCAATGAACTTTGAACTTTTAAATTCTATATCTTGTGCCGAAACACATCAAATCAATTCGGAATGACTTCAAATTTTGCACACAAGTCATAAATGAAATAACTGAGTTATGAAAATTTTAGAATCGGATTTCGACCCCGATATCAAAAAGTCAACCCCTCGGTCAAACTTCCCAAAAATTCAACTTTCGGCATTTCAAGCCTAATTCTACTACGGACTTTCAAATAAAATTCCGATCACGCTCCTAAGTCCAAAATCACCATACGGAGCTGTTGGAATCATCAAAATTCTATTCCGGGATCGTTTGCACATAATTTGACATCCGATCACTATTTAAACTTAAACTTTTAATTTTTCATCAAAATTCCATATCTCGGGCTAGGGACCTTGGAATTTGATTCCGGGCATACGCCTAAGTCCCAAATCACGATACAGACCTACCAAAATTGTCAAAACACTGATCCGGGTCTGTTTGCTAAAAATGTTGACCAAAGTTAACTCAGTTGAGTTTTAAAGCTCTAATTCACATTTTAATTCATTTTTCACCTGAAAACTTTCCGAAAATTTTTTACGGACTGCACGCTCAAGTCGAGTAATGGTATATAGTGCTTAGATCACATAATTAATCATTAAATTTAAAGATGACATTTTGGGTCATCACATTCTCCACCTTTAAAACAAACGTTCGTCCTCGAACGAAGTTAGAAAAAGTACCTAAGTTGGTGAATAAGTGTGGATAACATATGCGCATATCATGCTCGGTCTCCCAAGTCGCCTCCTCGACCGGATGACCCCTCCACTGAACCTTCCCGGAAGCAATATTCTTTGACCTCAGCTTTCGAACATGCCTATCCAAAATAGCCATTGGTTCCTCAACATAAGATAGATTCTTGTCCAACTGAATCGAACTGAAGTCTAGCACATGAGACGGATCCCCGTGATATTTTCGAAGCATAGAAACATGGAATACCGGATGACCGGTAAAGAGACTAGGTGGTAGTGTAAGTTTGTAAGCCACATCTCCAACTCTCTCAAGAATCTCAAAAGGCCCAATATACCTAGGGCTCAAATTGTCCTTCTTCCCGAACCTTATCACACCCTTCATAGACGAAACCCGGAGCAATACCCGCTCACCAACCATGAATGCAACATCATGAACCTTCCGTTTCGCATAACTTTTCTGTCTAGATTGGGCTGTACGAAGTCAATCCTGAATCAACTTAACCTTTTCCAAGGCATCCTGAACCAAGTCTGTACCCAAAAGTCTAGCCTCGCCTGGTTCGAACCAACCCACTGGAGACCGGCATCGCCTACCATATAAGGCCTCATACGGAGCCATCTGGATGCTTGACTGGTAACTGTTGTTGTAAGCAAATTCCGCAAGTGGTAAGAACTGATCCCAAGCACCCCCAAAATCTATCACACACGCACGAAGCATATCCTCTAGTATCTGAATAGTGCGTTCGGACTGCCCGTCCATCTGAGGGTGAAATGTTGTACTCAACTCTACCCGGGTACCCAACTCATGCTGTACTGCCCTCCAAAACCGTGAGGTAAACTGTATACCCCGGTCAGAGATGATAGATACTGGTACACCGTGAAGTCTGACAATCTCGCAAATATATACCTGAGCCAGCTGCTCTGAAGAGTAAGTAGTAATCACAGGAATGAAATGAGCTGATTTGGTCAGCCTATCCACAATCACCCAAACTGCATCCAACTTTCGCTGAGTCCGTGGGAGCCCAACAACGAAATCTATAGTGATCCTCTCCCATTTCCATTCTGGAATCACTAACTTCTGAAGCAATCCACTAGGTCGTTGACATATCTCACTTGTTGACAATTTAGACACCGAGCTACATACTCCACTATGTCTTTCTTCATCTTCCTCCACAAATAATATTGCCTCAAGTCCTGCTACATCTTCGTAGCACACGGATGTATGGAGTACCGCGAATTATCAGCCTCCTGGAGAATCAATTCACGAAAACCATCTACATTAGGCACACATAGCCTACCCTGCATCCGTAATACATCTTCATCTCCAATAGTGACTTCCTTGGTATCGCCGTGCTGAACTGTGTCCTTAAGGACAAGCAGATGAGGGTCATCATACTGACGTTCCCTGATACGATCATAAAGTGAAGACTGGAAAACCATACAAGCCAAAATCCGACTCGGCTCGGAAACATCCAATCTAACAAACTGGTTGGCCAAGGCTTGAACATCCATGGCTAAAGGCCTCTCTGCTACCGGTAAATATGTTAAGCTACCCAAACTCTCCGCCTTACGACTCAAGGCATCGGCCACCACATTGGCCTTCCCCGGATGATAGAGAATGGTGATATCATAATCCTTAAGCAACTCTAACCATCTCCGCTGCCGCAAATTAAGATCCATATGTTTAAACAGATGCTGTAGACTCCGGTGATCAGTGTAGATTTCATAATGGACACCGTACAAATAATGCCTCCAAATTTTTAAGGCATGAACAATAGCTGCTAACTCCAGGTCATGTACATGATAATTCTTTTCATGCACATTTAACTGTCTGGACGCGTAAGCAATCACCCTACCGTCTCGCATCAACACTGCGCAGAGACCAATACGTGACGCATCACAATACACAGTATAAGATCCTATACCTATAGGTAATACCAATACTGGGGCTGTAGTCAAAGCTGTCTTGAGCTTTTGGAAGCTTTCCTCACATTCCTCGGTCCATCTGAATGGAGCACCCTTCTGGGTCAATCTGGTCTTAATAGTTGTTCATAATCAATTACCGAATCATCAATTAACTTCATGTTAACGAAAATCTCATTTCAAACTTTCACAATACTGATAACGAGACACGAGGCATGAAGACCTCAAACTTATTTACCCAAATTAACGAGTCACATTTAACGCCACCTAGGCGGGCACCTACCTTGTAGGTTAAAAATTAATAATTACCACACGAATTTGACAACTATGCACAGAGAATTTCATATAAGGATTTTCAAATAAGCCTACCAGGCATGACTCCCTATTAGTACTATAGTACAAATTTAATTTCACAAGGGAGAACTTAAACACAAGAATTTTCCTCACAAGGATCTCGTCCTTTTATAACTTCCACCGTAGCTCGTAGCCCCGGTTTAAACATAACAATTTATATAAAAATGTGAGGATCTCATCCTCAGTTCTGAATCACAAGTAATATGCACATCGTGCCAATTGCAAATTTCTATTTTCTCCTTTTAAATAATTTCGGTTATACCAAATCACAACACATAATGAACCCCACACCGGTAGGGCATATAATTCATAATTTGCAATTAATTATTTGGAATTTACATCAAAATTTACCGAAATGAGTAACAAAAAGCCACATTTAGCCTCGCAGCTCTTATTAGTGACCAACACGAAATGATAGGCGTAGTTATCTCCATAAAATCTCCCAACAAGGGTAAACACATAAGTAAATTATAGAATTATGAAGCTTACTCATAATTGGAGCACCATAGGAAGACTCATTTCGATATTGAGAACCGAATCAACTTAAGGAAATTATTCCTTTATATTAAATCGAGGTCGTACCAGTAACGATACCATCTGATGTAGCAACCTCCGCCATACCGTAAAATAAATATATCAACGGCTGGGTCTCCACCTCTAGGACGCCTTTTACCCGTATGTCCTCCATCCTTAACTGGTCGTGTGGGTGGTGTAGTAACTGCAATAGGGCACGTAGCTTGAGTGCTTTGATGGAATATGCCTCTCCCAAGTTTGAAATAATTTTCTCATGATGTGCCTAGTATCACCGTATTCATAACAACCCTTTTGCGGGTTAGGCTGCTCATATTGAGTCTGTGTAGATAACTGGAATAACCATTGTAGGAACTCATGTCGGTGGTGCATTAAAAGAACTTACTGGAGCACCCCGAGTGATCCGATGTGCGGAATGGGCTGGCCGACTGCCCGAGCCCCCGCCATAATGATTTATACTTGCAGAGTAGAATCCACTGAATCCCCCAGAACCTCGAGACGTCTTGGTCTCCTTAGTTTCCTTTTTCCTTAACCCGAACACGTTCTAATATTTTGGCAATTTGTACAACTAGCATAAATGAAGTATCAACTTATAGCTCCCAAGTCGTACAAAATTTTACGATTATAATTAAGTCCTTTAAAGAGTCTGTGGACTCGCCCTCTGGCTGTAGGAAGCAAAGTAGGAGTATGACGGGCTAACTTATTAAACTTGATGGCATATTCTGACATCGTCAATGGTGACATGACGCAACCGTTCAAACCCTATGCACCACGCATTACGGAGAGTCCGGGAAACAAACTCTTTCAAAAGCGTTTCTGAGAACTAAGCCAAGTGGGCGGTGTTGCATTGGCTGGCCTGCCCTCTTCATAGGCTTACCACGAACACCGGTGGTGAATTATCTCTCCCAAGGCAAATTTCTTCTTTTGTTATGCTGACTTAACATTGTTGAGCTGACCCATTTCTTAACATACTCTTCGACTCTTCTTTGGGGTAACCCTTACCCTTATTTATACACAATGATCACAAAAGTAGAGCTCCATACAGACAAATCTTGGCACGAACCACATAGTCCATAATCTCGTCAACAACTATACTTACTCCGAAGCACTCCAAAATCCGCAACAGTGACGTCCACGCTGAGTAGACCTTCTACAAATTTAGAGTTGTTTCTATAACTCATTTGCTATTGAAGTATAGGATTATTAAGGAGGCGGACATACCGCAAGTCCCAACCTTATCCTCTACAAAATCTCAGGTCTTAAACATGTGTAAATTTTAGGGAACCTTTCAGTACCACATATATACATTTCAGGCCAAAACTGATATAATACATGACCCCGCAATCCACCCATTGGTAGTGGACTCCCCCCACTCGGCGCGAAGTCATAGGTCACAACGTCCAATGATCCTCAATAATAACCTTCACAGCTTGTATAAATCAACCAGACGCCAACGTCCGTTGCACCCCCACATAATTCACTAGGTGATCTCTCAATACGTCCGCATCTTCAGTCGGAACCACACGTTGAGGCAATGTTTGAGCATCTCTGGCTCCCTCATAGTCCATATACGACATTACAACTGTCGACGCACAACTGATACCGAGTGCACAATGTCATACACGAGTGGATACAAAGGAATATAAGATATATGTTTCAAGCTAAATCAATGTCACACGATAAGGAGTCAAAGAAGTGAATATTTCCTAATAGTTCCATAGCCTCTCGAAGATAAGTACAGACGTCTCCGTACCGATCCGCAAGACTCTACTAAACCTGCTTGTGACTCATAACACCTATGAACCTAGTGCTCTGATACCAACTTGTCACGACCCCAAATTCCCTCCGTAGGATGTCGTGATGGCACCTAGTCTTCTAAGACTAGGTAAGCCTATCAATGCAGAATAATAATAAATATCTGAAATAAATAAACTACAATTCAAACAATTTCAACTCCCAAAATCCGGTAGAAATAAGTCACAAGCTTCTAAGAATTTATTCTCAATGTCTCTATATGTCAAGGTCTAAATAAAATATAAGGAAGCAACATAAAATGATAGAAGGGGACTCCGGAGTCTGCGGACGCTGGCAGATATACCTCGAAGTCTCCGTGCGCAAGTAACTCACTGACGTCTAGGCTGGTAAAATGTACCTGGATCTGCACAAAAAGATGTGCAGAAGCGTAGTATGAGTACACCACAGCGGTACCCAGTAAGTGCCAAGCCTAACCTCGGTAGAGTAGTGACGAGGTCAGGTGAGGCCCTACTGGAATATAATAATGGCATGGTAAAATGTTTATCAATGTAGTAAAATAAAATGACATTGGAAATGAATCAAATAGTATGTCACATCTAATGACATCAAATAATTACAAATAATATCTCGTGGAATCAAAACAGAATTTCCTTCAACTTTATGAAAATCACAACAATTAATCGAAAGCAACTATGGCCATAAATCAATATCAACAAGGGCACTCCCGAGGTACCGCCTCGTAGTCCCAAATCATAAATAAATTCACAATATCTCATTTTCTTATATCACCGCGGGAGCCTTCACAATTTATTTAAAGAAAATATTTTTCCCGAAATAGCATCCCGCGTTTTAGCCACCCTTATCACACCGCATGACTTCTAGTAGTCACCCCTACTAGCCACGCGTATCAAGCCACCCTTATCTCACCGCATGCGTTTCAACACCCAGACCTTATACCACCGCATGCGTATCAATATCACAATATATCACAATTTGCACCTCAAGTGCTCAAATAATTTAACTTGTCAAAATAATTCAACAATAATATTTTTCCACAATAAAGAGCTCACGGCTCATGCCAAAATAAATCATCAATAATAGTTTTCCACAATAAAGAGCTCACGGCTCATGTCAAAATAATTCATCAATAATATTTTTCCATAATAAAGAGCTCACGGCTCATGTCAAAATAATTCAACAATAATATTTTTCCACAATAAAGAGCTCACGGCTCCCTCACAATGAGTATAAAAATATTCAGGAGTAATTAATTTAGGAAAATAATATTTCAAAATCTTTACTACGTTGCTTTAATATCAAGTTTAAATATGTCAAATACTTCATATTAATAATATTTAATTTAAAAAAAATCAACCTTCAAATAATGCACAGAATAAAAGAAACCAAGTTTCAACTAAACAGGTAAAACAATTAGTAAGAAAAGATCAAACAAATTTGAAGTATATATCTCAGATCAATGATGAAGAATATAACAAGATAAAATAATTTAATAAATGCGCAACAGTGATCTACACAATTTAAAAATATAATCTTTCACAATTTAGTCCGTGTACACACTCGTCACCTCGTGTACACGATTTTCAACATATTTCAATAATCACATCAATACCAATCCTAGGGGAATTTTTCCCCACACAAGGTTAGACAAGTCACTTACCTCGACTTGCTCCAATTTAACCAAGTATTATGCTTTTTCCTCGATTTTCCGACTCCGATCGACTCGTATCTAGTCATAATTAATTCGATACAGTCAACAAAAATTATAGTAATCAATTTCATAAGAAAATATTATATTTTCATTAAAATCCGAAATTAGCTCAAAATTTGCCTGTGGGGCCCACATCTCGGAATCCGGCGAAACTTATAAAATCCGACAACCCATTCAATTACGAGTCCACCCATACCCAAAAATCGCCCAAGAACCGTGCTCCAAAAATCCAAAACAAAATGAATGAAATGAGCATTTTTGGTCTTTAAGTTTCTGCCAATCCGCCACTAAAAGTCCATTTTTCAGTCACTAAAAGTCTACTAGAAACAGCTCTACCAGTCTTACTTCAATTGATCATAACTTTATGTACAAATGTCCAAATGATAAATGGTTTAACTTTCTGGAAACTAGAATCCACCGACTACAACTTTCATGTTTTGCAATTATTCTGATTCCTTATGCATTGCGAGATATAAGCTCCCAAAGTCGGCTGCATGCATCAGAATTTCTGGCGAAACTGCTCTACCAGCCTTCAAAACGACGAATCGCACCTCAAATCAAAATCAATTAACTTTGAACTTTTAAATTCTATATCTTGTGTCGAAACACATCAAATCAATTCAGAATGACTTCAAATTTTGCACACAAGTCATAAATGACATAACTGAGTTATGAAAATTTTCAGAATCGAATTTCGACCCCGATATCAAAAAGTCAACCCTCGGTCAAACTTCCCAAAAATTCAACTTTCGGCATTGGACTTCCAAATAAAATTCCGATCACGCTCCTAAGTCCAAAATCACCATACGGAGCTGTTGGAATCATCAAAATTCTATTCCGGGATCGTTTGCACATAATTTGACATCCGATCACTATTTAAACTTAAACTTTTAATTTTTCATCAAAATTCCATATCTCGGGCTAGGGACCTCGGAATTTGATTCCGGGCATACGCCTAAGTCCCAAATCACGATACATACCTACCAAAATTGTCAAAACACTGATCCGGGTCAGTTTGCTAAAAATGTTGACCAAAGTCAACTCAGTTGAGTTTTAAAACTCTAATTCACATTTTAATTCATTTTTCACCTGAAAACTTTCTGAAATTTTTTTACGGACTGCACACTCAAGTCGAGTAATGGTAAATAGTACTTAGATCACATAATTAATCATTAAATTTGAAGATGATATTTTAGGTCATCACAAAAATACAATACGAACTTAGTCAGAGCCTAAACCACGTGAAACAACATAAAAAATTATGAATTGTGCCTCGAATCAAACTTATAAATTTCCAAATATTCAAATTCTATAACTTGTGCCGGAACGTATCTGGGCAGATTTCATTTTTCTTCTTTACGAACGTGATTTCTCTTCCGCGTTCGCGATGCATAAACACTTGGGCAGAATATAAGTTCTCTATTCTGAGGGTTAGCCATTTTTAACATTTTTGGAGTTCTAGAGCTCGGTTTTGAGCGATTCTTTGTGGGTTTTTCAAATAAATCGATTGGGTAAGTGTTCCTCACCTAGAATTTTATATATTTCATGATTTTATCTTTATTTTTATCATTTAATTTGTATTTTTTGTTTAGGAAAATGGTGGTTTTTGAAGAAAATTTTCAAAATGAAAAATCATGATTTGTGGGACGAAATGGTATCGGAATTTGATAATTTTAGTATGGTTGAACTCATATCAGAATGGGTGTTCGGGTTTTGTGAAATTTGCCGGGTTCCGAGGTGCGGGCCTGGGGATCGACTTTTGGACCGGTTTTTAGATTCTGTTAAAGATTTAGGCTTTATGATCCAGAATAGTCTTTTATGAGTTTTATTTATGCTTTGAAGTTATTTTGTTTATATTTGAGCACTCCAGAGGACATTTCACCCGAGAAGTTCATTTTTTGTGTATCGGTCTGTCTTCTTTGAGGTAAGTATCTTGCCTAACTTTGGGGGGGGGGGAGAACTACCCCTTAGGATTTGAGTCTTCTATGCTAATTGTTAAGTCCGATTGACCTCAAATTTTGCATACAAGTCATAATTGACATTACGGACCTACTCCCACTTCCGGAATAGGAATCTGACACCGATATCAAAAAGTCCACTCCCGGTCAAACTTCCCAAAAATCACCCAAATTCAAACTTTTGCCAATTGATGCCGGGATGACCTACGGACCTCCAAATCAATATTCGAACACGCTCATAAGATCAGAATCAGCATACGAAACTATTCCCAGGATCAGAATCCCAAACGGACACCGATAACATCAAAATCCACTCCAACCCAAACTTAGAAAATTCTTAAACCTTCAAAATGCCAACTTTCCGTAATAAGTGCCGAAATACTCCCTAGTCACCCGATTCTCGACCCAAACATACGCCCAGGTCCGAAATCATCATACGAACCTATTGGAACCTTCAAATTCCGATTCCGAGATCGTTTACTCAAAAGTCAAAGTTTGGTCAACTCTTCCAACTTAAAGCTTCCAAATTTAGAATTTTCTTTCCAAACCAACTCCGAACTTCACAAAATTAAATTCCAACCACACGTACAAATTATAACACCTGAAGTGAAGTTACTCAAGGTCTCAAACCGTCGAACGATGCACTAGAGCTCAAAATGACCGATCAGGTCGTTACACGACTATTGTTGAATGGAAGCTTCAGCGGAGTCCGGGAATACCAGAATACATATTCAGATATGTGTTATGGGCATTTAAACCATCCATTAATGGTTTTGTGCATTGCCGGCCGGTAATATCCATAGACGACAACTCATGTCTATGGAAAGTATGATATTAAGTTGTTGATTGTCGTTGTAGTAGATGTTAATGTAAGTATATTTCCCCTACAATTTGCTATTTGTGCCAATGAAAGCCAAGAGACGTGTACATTGTTTTTGAACCCCTTAAAGGAGCAAGTTGTCAAACAGCGTTCAGGTATTTGTCTAATATCTGATAGGCATGATAGTATTTTAAGTTCTATATAGAATTTGCGTGCATGGCAGGAACTGTATACCTACCACAGTTACTATGTTAGGCACTTGAAGGCCAACTTCCACAGGGCTTATTCGAATAAGGACTTACATGATTTAATGTGGATGGCTGCAACAGATCACCAAGAGTGTAAATTCAGGAGGCGAATGAAATTGATTAGGCAGGAACACCCGAAAGCCTATCGTTAGTTGATGTGACATGAGCTTAACAAGTGGACTTTGCATGCGGATGGTGGTAGAATATGGGGAATTCTAATTATAAATGTGTAAGAGTCTTTCAATGGGTTATTGGAGTCTGCACGTGGATTGCTAGTCACTTCCATGGTGCGGATGTCATTCAAGAAGATGGTAGAGAGGTTTGTTGAAAGATCTAGAGGTGCATCGTCATTATGGAAAGGGGTGTTGAATTTATGCCGCAACTAATGAAACAATTTGAGAAATATAGCAAGCGAGAACAGTGGCATTCATTTTTGCAGTATTGCAGCGAGCGAAATATTTTTGAAGTTCGCACTAGTCTGCATCACAACTGTGGGAATAATACGCACACCGTCAATGAAGCCAGAAGATTATGCTCCTGTGGAAAATGGTCAATCTATCACTTGCCATGCTCTTATGCCATGAAGTGCTTTCAAGATACAGGTTTCGCGACAACAAGGTACGTTGATAAAGAATATAGTGTTGCTGCATACTTAAACACCTATAGTGGACAGTTGCAGCCAGTGGGTGCTGAGTGTTATTGGCCTCTGGAACCATTTAAATTGGTGTATAACAAGTATTATGTGCGTCAACGGCAAGTGCAAAAAGGAACGCGTATACAGAACCAAATGGATGTTAGTGATACCTATTATGCGCGTAAATGTGGCATATGTTCCCAAACAGGACATGACCTCTATAAATGTCCTTCAGCTGGTTTGGGAAGCGATGGTAATTCAGCAGCAGGTGGCAGTTCATCCAATGTGCCCAATTATCAAAGATAAATGTAGTGTTTTATTGGAGTAATTTTGTTGTACTAAATTTATGTAATGTTCAGGTTGCAAAATGTATGAAATAAAATTATGTTTCCAATGGGGTTAAATCTAATTGTTATTTAGAATTAAAGATTCAATACAACAGTTTAACATACATCCCAAGGAATAAAAAAAAATTCATTCGCCACTATCGTCGATGTCTGGCACTATTTCGTTGTCACCGTCCTCATCTTCTTCATCAACATCTTGTACGCACCTTTCGGGACCGAGGGCATCATAATCTAGGCCCCAGTTGACACACATTTCTCGTATTTCATCGCTATCATCAATAAGACCACTTGTTTGATTTCTACAATAATATGAGACTCCTACATCCAACGTCTGTGGTAGAAACTTAGGTAGTCCTTCTCACTCGACAACTGTTGGGAAAACAAGATACGCATTGCCTCTATGTAATTTTTTATTTTCTAATAATTCCCAGTACTGATCCTCCGTTCTTTCCAGGTAGTTAAGATCATCGATAGCATGATGAACAACAAGTGCCTTTTCCATCTCTAGAATCTCCTTCATCAAGTGCCGAATCACTTCTGATTCATCTATATGTGTGTTTGTTTGGAAGTTTGCAGACAGTGCTTGTGGTACAAATAGCCCATGCCAGTGACATAGTACTTCATAATCACGCCGTTTGAGTAAAAGGGAACCCATTGTAGTTTTTCGCCCCAAATTCGCATACCTTCAGGCTTTGTGAATGCGCTTCGCCCTCAATAATGTGCCCTGCAACTTTTAGATCTATGTGTATATTGATAGGCTTATTTTCCAAGGGACGTAGAACATCATACCACTTGTCATCAACCAAATCAGTATAGCAACCTAACATATTTGTTTTCAAGGTAGGGATCAATTATGTTTTGATGTGTTCCATTTGGATCCTTTGAACTACCTTCACCTTTTTGCCTCCTCGTAAACCACTTATTAAATGTTAGTGGCATTTATGAATTGGATGTTGCTCTGGTTCTTCAAATGGTATTTGAGTATTGATCTCTTGGTTCAACTTAAGAAGAACTAAGCTGCATGTCGACCTGTATGAACGCGAAACATAGCGCCTCATCAATATGTGCTATGTGTATTGTCATGTCGAGCTGAAAAGTTGTCGGCCTGAAAAAGTTGTTGACATGAAATGTTGGACCCACTTGTACCGAAGGAATCATTATTACGCAAAACATAGCGCCTCACCAATATGCGCTATGTGTCTTGTCACGTCAACCTGAAAAAGCTGTCGGCCTGAAAAAGCTGTTGACCTAAAAACCTGCCGTACTAAAAAAGCTGGACCCACTTGTACCCGAAAGAATCATTATCACGCGAAACATAGATCCTCACCAATATGCGCTATGTGTCTTGTCATATCGAGCTGAAAAGTTGTCGGACTAAAAAGGCTGCTGACCAGAAAAGCTGTCATAGTGAAAAAGCTGGACCCCCTTGTACCCAAAAGAAGGGGGTAACCTAAAATCACTCTTAGCAGCCTATAAAAACCTCGCGCATTGTAGTTATTATTTGCATCGTAACGAAACGAAAACAAAAACTTTCCAATAATTTTCCAATTTCGAGCATTACAACATGTTTGGACGCAATTGCGTACCAAGGTGTTACTGTGGCAAACGTGCGATTTTGAAGCCATGTTGGTATTATATATTTAATGTCATATATACAAATAATAATAAATGTCAATGTGTCCCACAGTATGTATGCTTTAAAGCATTGGCTGGCCTAAGGCGTATCCCATCCCGCCCGGCTACGCTATCAGGATCATCCTTATCATGTCTCCTCTTTATCGAAGGATGCACTGCAGCATAATCGTCGATAAGGCTGGCAGACTTAGTAGAAGCGGCCGTCGGGCCGGCAGTAACCTATAAAATAATAATATATTTTACTATATGAAATAATAATTACTAACGTACGTTTAGGAAAAACACTTTTAATGGTCATACCATGGTCTCAGGGGCGATGCTGATGTCTTTAAAAAAAAACACTTTAGATATTACTGACTAATCAATGAGAAAAAACAAATAGAAATAATAGTAATACAAACAAACCTGCTCCTGAGTAGCGCCACAACGCTCTGTCGGAACATCGAGGTGCACTGAAGTAGATGAAGTATGTGCTAGATCCTCAGCATCCCTCGATGATGAGCCATAACTCAATTGTCTCCCACTGTGCATGTCTCGTGTCAGACGATCATCAGCAACCGTCGATGGATCTAGGGGATCAGAAAAATACTGATCCCACTCCTGTTGCATAATGGACGTGCCCGCGATCAACAATGGAGCTGACGGGGTCAACTGCGAAGTCCTTGGCGATAGCTGAAGGCTGAATGATGGCATATCCTGAGGAGCATCGTGTGGCTCAAGGTGGTCACTGGGATGATCATCTCTAATATCTTCCACGGATGCCTCAACGCCATCTTGCTGGGGACCCCGTCCTCGCCGACCACCACGACCTCATGGGACACCCCTTCCTCGCTGTCCACACCTGCCACATCTACCATGTTCAGGCTCCACTGGTGGCGCATGATGGTACTCCTCGGGCGGCACATAAGAAGCCTTGTATCCTAATTTCTCATCATCTCGGGCACGCCTCAATGTCTGGGCAGCCAGATCTGTAACCTGCCGGCCATACTCGTGCGAAGCTGCCGCTTCCTCACCGGTATGCTGCAGCATTTACAGTCCCAACTGGTAGAACTGATGTAAGCCAATAGCCTGCATAACATATAAAATATTAATTACGAAAGGATAATTTAATGTTATAAGTAAGTATAACAAATAACATACCAGTGCCTCATGCATCCCGGCGTATGGAATGTACGGACCACTAGCGCGATGCATCTGCCTATCTAGGTAACCTAGAACAACTGCCTATGCACGCCCGATACATCTCTGGGTGCCCATGCACGCCCGATACATCTGCCTATACAGGTAACCTAGAACAACTGCACCCCAGCTGTAACCAGGTAAATTATCTAGGCGCTCAAGATGATGTAGAAATCTCAAGTTGACTAGGTTTCTCGAAGTGTTCGGGAATAGTACACCACCAAACATCAGCATCAACAACAATCTCGTGTGTCGATCGATAACCTTCGATGGTGAATCATTCGTAATCTCCACATCCATCACCTCCAGATACTTCCGGATGGGCGTCAGCTGCAAATGACTGGCCCCACTCAATGCAGTCTCATCCGTTGGCTGGAATCCGATGAGCCACTGCAACATATGCAGTTAATGCAATCCCCTATAGTCTCTGAGAGCATGAGGGTAAACTACAAGCAATCCATCAACCGACAGCCCAAAACGAAACTCCACGTCCTCAAGAGTGATGGTCGCCTCGCCGATGGGTATATGAAACGTGTGTGTCTCCGATCCCACCGCTCTATCATAGCCGTGATCAACGCCCAGTCGAACTGCAACCGGCCGATCTCTATGATCCTATAGAAACCCGTATCCTGAAGGAGTCTAACTATATGGGGATGGAGTGAGTAGTCCCTAATGAACTCCCACATATCGTCAATACATCTGGGGCAGAATGTCTGGGAGAAACACTGCCTATCCCATATGTATGAAGACATATGGTTGGCCTGTAACAACAGTAGCTTTAGAGATGCAGGTACGTG
Organism: Nicotiana tabacum; assembly: GCF_000715075.1. NCBI lineage: Eukaryota > Viridiplantae > Streptophyta > Magnoliopsida > Solanales > Solanaceae > Nicotiana > Nicotiana tabacum. Next base: position 43,734,427 of record NC_134101.1, read on the forward strand.
ATACACAGGGGGAACCTCCATGACGATGTCTGTAAATTGAAAATTATTAATTAAAGTATTTTTCTTTTTAATTGCTTAACATCCATAAATATATTGCAATATCTTTTATATTAATATTTAATCGATATTTTTACTATATTTTATGTTAGTTTATTATTTTATATGTTAGTTTATATTTATATTAATATTTATTTAGTTTGTATTAATATTAATATTTATTTAATCGATATCTTTTATATTATTTTATATGTTAGTTTATTATTTTATATTTTTGTTTATTATTTTATATGTTAGTTTACTATTTTATCTATTTTTTTCTTATTTTATATGTTAGTATATTATTTTATATGTTAGTTTATTATTTTATAAGTTAGTTTATTATTTTATAAGTTAGTTTATTATTTTATATGTTAATTTATTACTTTCTATATTTGTTTACTACTTTCTATATTTGTTTCTTATTTTATATGTTTGTTTCTTACTCACCTATTTTTGGGTATAATAGAATTAAATAATTAATTTTCATAACTTTACGTGATATAATTAATAACTACTCATATAAAAATACTTAGTTTAACAAATATTGTTGTTTATATGTTATTTTCTTACATTTGTTAGCTAAAATTCGAGAGAGTTTGTGTTTGAACTATCATCTTTTTCAGATAATTTTGGGGTTAACAGATAATTAAATAATTAATTTCAATAACTACCAAGATACTAAGCCAAAGGGCACTACAATTAACTACGCTAAAGGGCACTACATTACAGTTACGGGCACAACATTAAAATTACTAGCACAATAAATAATCTAATCCGGATAAAAAATAATTAATTAATTTAATCACAAAACAATCACGAAAATACATATACCACATTAAAAAATAACTAATAAATATTTTTTATAACATCTAATAACATTAATTATTCATAAAATAATAATTTCTCTATTTTACTAATTATTTAGCACATAAATAATCTAATCCAGATAAAAAATGACAAATTAATGAAATCACAAAACAATCACAAAAAAAAACATAGACCACAGTAAAAAAAAAAAAAACTAATACGCATTTTTTATACATGAGTTTTGACAAAAAATAAGTCGGAATACCTCGATTTATAATTTTTTTGAAAGGTGAAGATTTGATGATTTGGGGGCCGAAACGAGCAAACCACTACATGATAACACCTTAGATCTGGTGTTAGCTTGCTACAATACGAACAAGATACGTTTTTTGTGGGACGAGTGGGCTCCACTGAGTTTTTTTTCTTTAAAAATGGAGGGGAGGACCGATTTTTGGGGTTTGGGGTTTCTGGTTCGCGTCTTGCTCGGGAAGGAGAAGGCACCGTTTTTTATATAGATATAGCGCGCATATATAAGGTGTTATACTATAGCGCCTTAGTGAGCACGCTATACCCTCCCGCCCATTTTAAGTTCAAATATAGCGCGGTGAATAACCGTGCTATACCTTAACGGAGAAAACTACCATTAAGGTATAGCGCGGTTAATAACTGCGCTATATATAAAATGGTGCCCAATTTTGTTTTTAACATAGTTGTGTCTCTTTAGTCCAAATGAATCACACTTTGGTTCCGGACTCCTTTTTTGTATCTATATTCAACCCCTTACCTATAATCATTGTTGCCGCACTCACCTGGCTTCTACTTGGAGAAACAATGTACACGAGAATGATTATGGGGTCAACTTTGATTATTTTGGGACTTTCAATGGTGTTGTTGGGTAATTGGATGGAGTCAGAGCTATCAGCGAGTAGGGCTGGACATATATCGGGTAAAATCAATAACCCAAACCGTTAATTATTTATTGGGTTATCGATTGTCACGACCCAAAATCCTAACCTGTCGTGATGGCGCCTATCTCAGTACTAGGCAAGCCGACAACATCAATAACCCACGATTTCCTTTAAATTTAAAAACATAACGTTTAATACAATACCAAAGATCTTGCAATTTCCGATACAACACTCCCAAAACCTGGTGTCACTGAGTACATGAGCATCTAATGTAATCACAAGTCTGGAAAATATGGTCTATAATAGTATGAGATCAAATACAGTAAACAAGGAGATAGAGAAGGAGAGACAAGGTCTGCGGAACACGGCAGCTACCTCAAAATCTCCTAAAAATCAACTACGTGAAATGATCAACACCCGCTATGTTCAGGAATACCTGGATCTGCACACGAAGTGCAGGGTGTAGTATGAGTACAACCAACTCTGAAAGTAACAATAATAACTAAGGAACTGAAGATAATGACGAGGTACATAGTCATAGTTCACTTTCAGTAGTTCCAGCAAATAATAGACATGCTTTCAAATCCGGCAGTTTAAGTCAAATCAATTTTATACAGTTCAATTTCAAGTAATCTGGATATAAATTCTTTCAGAGATTTCATAACAATGACAGATAGCAACCAAGTGCAACAACAAATGCAAAGCAAGTATAGCCTCTCAGGCAACAGTCACTCAGCTCATCACAACAGCTCAGCCACTCGGCTCTCAGCCCTCAGTACTCACACTCAATGGGTACCCGCACTCACTGGGGGTGTGTACAGACTCCGGAGGGGCTCCTACAGCCCAAGCACCATAATCTGCACGGACAACTCACGTGCTATAATATCATGCACGGACAACTCACGTGCCATAATATCCTTACCTCACCAACAGGCCCTCGGCCTTACTCAGTCCTCAACCTCTCAAGTCTCTCGGGCTCTCAGAAATCACAAAGATCAGCCCAAACAAAGATAACATAGTATATCAACAAATATCCAGAAAGACTGAGGTATAATACGCAAGAAAAATCATGACTGAGTACAAGACAACAATTAGCAAATAATTCAACAAGTACGCGATCTCTACAGGTCTCAATAATAATATAACATAGCCTAAGCATGACTTATAGTCAAATTTCTTCAATACATAGAGATCATATAGCTAACAATAAATTATTCAACTTTAAAGTTTTTCGGGATGGACCAAGTCACAATCCCCTCGGTGCACGCCCACACGCCCGTCACCTAGCATGTGCGCCACCTCCAAAATAATCACATGATACCAAAATCCGGGATTTTATTCCCTCAGGACTAGATTTATAATTGTTACTTACCTCAACACGTGTAATTCTTTATTCCGCTATTCCCTTCCCACGAGAATTGGTCTCCGAAAGCCTCGTATCTAGCCACAATTAATTTGATTTAGTCAATACCAATTATTGTAATTAATTCCATAAGGAGATACAATTGTTTTCAAATAAAATCCGAAATTAACTCAAAAATTTCCTGTGGGGCCCACGTATCGAAACCCGACAAAATTTACAGAATATAAACGCTCCTCCAACCATGAGTCCAACCATATAAATTTCATAAAAATCCGACACCAACTCGACCCTCAAATCTTCAATTAAAACCTATTAAGATTTCTACCATTTTTAACCAAATCCTTACCCATTTGAACTTAACAATCTTTCCACAACCTTATTGGTATGTATACATAATACTCTTACACCCAAGAATCACACTATAAATCACCCATTTTTACTCCAAACCCAAAATTGAAGGATTGAAGAAAGAAATTCTTACCTCTTTGAAGCCCTAGCAAGATCCTTGTGAAATTTTAAAACCTTGAACAAGAATTGATGGATAAATGACTAAGTCTTCACTTTCTCTCTTTAAAATACTCTCACCTCTCTCTAAAATATCAGATTTTGGCTCAAAAATGAGCTTCAAAGGCTATAAATCGAAGTTGGGTCGGGTCAAAAATTAGAAAGAATGGAAGCTCCGACGCAGTTATGCGATCACATAATAGGTATGCGGTCCGCATATCCGCCGCATAATTTGGCCTCCAAAGCTGGGCGTTACTGACCCGGTCTGCCATCATTATACGGCCCGCATACTTGTTCTGCGGTCGCGTAATGCACCACAAAATAGGTCTGTGGTCGCTTAGTGCACCGCAAAGTTTCCTCAAATCTTGCCCCTCTCCTGATCCACTTTGCGACCATTATGCGGTCCGTAGAGTGATTCTGCGACCGCATAGTGGTCGCGGTATTGACCTTTTTCCGACAAAATTTTTCCTTTACACATCGGTACATTGTTCAACCTAAAAAGTCCGACCCAAAATTTCTATAATCTTTGTACTAATTGATCTACCTCGGCACCACCAAACCTTAATTTCCTTAGCAAAATTTTTCCGGGGTCGTTACACATAAGTTAACATCCGGTCAACCTTTTTAACTTAAATTCTAAACTTTGAAACTAAGCGCTCTAAATCATTTCAAAACCTCACCGAACCCAAACCAATTACCCCGACAAGCTAAATAACAACTGTAATTCACAATTTGAGCAGTAAATGGGGGAAAGGGATTACAATAGTCAAAACGACCGGCCGGGTCGTTACATTCTCCCCCTCTTAAACAAATGTTCGTCTTCGAACGGGCTTAGAATCATGCCTGGAGTCTCAAATAGATATGGATATTTGCTCCGCATCTCCTGCTCAATCTCCCAAGTAGCCTCTTCGACTGGCTGGCCTTTCTACTGCACCTTCACCGAAGCTATGTTCTTTGATCTCAACTTTTAAACCTGCCGGTCTAAAATGGCCATCGGCTTCACATCATAAGTCAAATTACCATCCAGCTACACTGTACTAAATCCAAAATATGAGACGGATCTCCGACATACTTTCAGAGCATGGATACATGGAATACTGGATGAACACCTAATAGACTTGGTGGCAAGGCAAGTTCATAAGCCACTTCTCCAATTTTCTTAAGTATCTCAAAAGGCCCAATATACCGAGGGCTCAACTTTCCTTTCTTCCTGAACCCCAACACACCCTTCATGGGTGAAATCTTGAGCAAAACCTTCTCCCCAACCATGTGAACAACATCACAAACCTTTCTGTCGGCATAACTCTTCTGTCTAGACTGTGCCGTGTGAAGCCGTTCCTGAATTACTTTAACCTTCTCTAAAGCATCCTGAACCAAGTCAGTACCCAATAGTCTAACCTCACCCGGCTCAAACCAACCCACCAGAGACCGACACCGTCTCCTATATAAAGCTTCATACGGAGCCATCTGAATGCTTGACTGGTAGCTATTATTGTTAGCAAACTCCGCGAGTGGCAGAAATTGATCCCAAGAACCCCTAAAATCAATGACACAAGCGCATAGCATATCCTCAAATATCTGAATAGTGTGCTCAAACTGTCCGTCCGTCTGAGGGTGAAATATTGTACTCAACTGAACCTGTATGCCCAATTCTCGCTGCACTGCCCTCCAAAACTGTGAGGTAAACTGCGTACTCCGATCTGAAATAATGGACACCGGCACGCCGTGTAGGCGAACAATCTCGCGAATATAAATCCCAGCCAACCGCTCCAAAGAATAATTAGTACCAACTGGAATAAAATGCGCAGATTTGGTTAGCCTATCTACAATCACCCAATTAGCATCAAACTTTCTCAAGGTCCGTGGGAGCCCAACTACGAAGTCCATGATAATACGCTCCCATTTCCACTCCGGAATTTCAAGTCTTTCTAGCAATCCGCCCGGTCTCTGATGCTCGTACTTTACCTGTTGACAATTTAAACACCGAGATACAAACCCAACTATATCTTTATTAATCTACATCCACCAATAGTGCTGTCTCAAATCCTGATACATCTTCGCGGCGCCTGGATGAATAGAGTACCGTGAACTGTGAGCTTCCTGGAGAATCAGCTCACACAAACCATCTACATTAGGCACACATAGCCTGCCCTGCATCCGTAATACACAGTCATCTCCAATAGTGACTTCCTTGGCATCACTATGCTGAACCGTGTCCTTAAGGACAAACATATGTGGATCATCATACTTGCGCTCTCTGATGCGATCATATAAAGAAGACCGAGAAACCACACAGGCCAAAACTCGATTTGGCTCAAAAACATCCAATCTAACAAACTGATTAGCCAAGGCCTGAACATCCAAGGCTAAAGGCCTCTCTGCTACCGGTAAGTATGCTAAGCTGCCCAAACTCTCCGCCTTACGACTCAAGGCATCGGCCACCACATTGTCCTTTCGGGGATGATAGAGAATGGTGATATCATAATCCTTAAGAAACTCTAACCTTCGCTGCCGCAAATCAAGATCCTTCTATTTAAACAAATGTTGTAGACTCCGATGATCTGTATATACCTCACACTAGACACCGTAGAAATAATGCCGCCAGATTTTTAAGGCATGAGCAATAGCTGCTAACTCAAGATCGTGGACTGGATAATTCTTCTCATGTACCTTTAACTGTCTGGACACATAGGCAATCACCCTACCATCTTGCATAAGTACTGCGCCGAGAATAATATGCGACGCGTCATAATATACAGTATATGACCCTGAACCTGTAGGCAACACCAATACTAGGGCTATAGTCAAAGTGGTCTTGAGCTTCTGAAAGCTCTCTTCACACTCATCCGACCACCTGAACGAAGCACCTTTTTGGGTCAATTTAGTCATAGGCGATGTAATAGACGAGAATCCTTCCACGAAGCGATGATAATAACCGGCCAAGCCGAGAAAAATCCGAATCTCAGTAACTAAAGAGGGCCTAGGCCAATTCTGAACTGCTTCTATTTTCTTCGGATCCACCTTAATTCCTTTACTAGACACTATATGTCCCAAGAATGCCACCGAACTAAGCTAGAACTCGCACTTAGAGAATTTAGCATAAAGTCTCTCCTCTCTCAGCCTCTGTAATACAATACCCAAGTGTCGTGCATGCTCCTCCTGGTTACGTGAGTACACCAGATGTGATGACCTAAAAGGTCATCTTATGTTTTAGAACTCGAATCTGTGCTCTTAAACCTTAAAAATCTTATTTTTACCCTCCTTGATTTGCGTGCGCAGTCTGAGCAGGTTTCCGGAAAGCTTTTATGTTGAAAATGAATGAAAATAAGAATTTTTGCCTTAAAAGTTGATTTTAGTTGACTTCGGTCAATATTTTTGGTAAACGGGCCCGGATCTATGTTTTGATAGTTCCGGTGGGTCTGTATCGAATTATGGGACCTGGGCGTATGCCCGAAATCGAATTCGGAGGTCCCTAGCTCAAGTTATGAATTTTTGATGAAAATTAAAAGTCTGAAAATTAATTGTTTTTAAGAATTGATTGATGTTTGGTATTGTTAGTACCGGGTCCGTATTTTGGTTCCGGAGCCCGGTATAGGTTCATTATGATATTTAAGACCTGTCTGAGAAATTTGGTGAGAAACAGAGTTGATTTGCCGTAATTCGGACCTTCGGTTGAGAAAATAGTAATTTTAAAGTGTTCTTGAGAATTTCATTCGATTTAGTGCTAAATTCATAGTTCTAGGTGTTATTTTGGCAATTTAATTGTGCGAACAAGTTCGTATGATGTTTTTAGACTTGTGTGCATGTTTGGTTTGGAGCCCCGAGGGCTCGGGTGAGTTTCAGATAGGCCACGGGATGTTTTGGACTTTGAAAATCTGGTATTTTGCTGCAGCAGGTGTTCGGGCATGTCCTTCTTCGGGTTCGCGAAGGTCCTCTCGCTAACGCGAAGAGTAAACTGATGAGGCAGGGATTTCTTCTTCGCGAACGCGAAGGCTTGGTCGCGAACGCGAAGCGATGGGGGCGCTACCCTTCGCGAATGCGACAAGCCCATCGCGAACGCGCAGTGTTATGCATTGGGGAGGGGGAGTCAGTTGTTCCTTCATCGCGAACGCGAGCAATGCCTCGCTAACACGAAGTCCAAGGGGGAGTAACCATCGCGAACGCGAGCTGGGTCTCACGAACGCGAAGGCTTAGCAGCCAGTACCCTTCGCGAACGCGACAGTTCTCTCGCGAACACGATGAACACTGTCGCCTAGCACATAACAGAATCCAAAAACGGGATTTTAGCCAAAAAATCATTTTTCTCAAAAACCAAACGGTGAGAGGCGATTTTTCAAAAGCCATTTCTTCCCCAAATTGTTGGTAAGTGATTCTAAACTATTTTCTTTCAATTACCCATTAAATGTTTTGTGAATTTTCAACCTAAAATCTAGAGTTTTCATGGTAGAATTAGGGGTTAGGGTAGAAACTAGGGATTTTGGGAATTTGGGGATTTAGACCTCAATTTGAGGTCGGATTCCAAAACCAATTATATATTCGGGCTTGAGGATAAATGGGTAAATGGATTTTTGTCCGAACCTCGGGTTTTGACCAAGCGGGCCCGGGGTCGATTTTTTGACTTTTTGGAGGAAAATTTGAGAAATTTAATTTATGCAATATATTTGATTCCTTTAGCAATATTTGATATTATTGAGTCATTTTTGAATAGATACGAGTGGTATGGAGGTGAGTTCTAAAGAAAAAGTTGTGATTGAGAATTAAGTAGCCTTCGGAGCGAGGTAAGTGTTGTGTCTAACCTTGACTTGAGGGAATTAGGAACCTTAGATTACTTGTTAAGTGAAATTCATGTGAGCGGTGTATATGTGAGGTGACGAGTACTTATGCGCCGCCAATTTACCTGTTTTCCATGTTTCTCTGTTTTTCTTATATTGTCTCATTCCTATGCCAAATTGCTACGTGTTATACTAGTGTTGTTCAATTTATCGTTCTTATCATGTTTACGGATTTTCTGGTGATAATTGAGTTTTTATTTCAAAGTTGAGATTGATATTATGGAACCAAATGTTGAAATAAGGTTTGTACTTGTTATTCTATCTCCCTGTTGTTATTTATGCATTGCATTATGGTAAGGGAGAGTGTTAATGCACGAAGGGTGATGCCGTGCCATATTGTGAGTGTTAATGCACGAAGGGTGATGCCGTGCCATATTGTGAGTATTAATGCACGAAGGGTGATGCCGTGCCATATTGTGAGTGTTAATGCACGAAGGGTGATGCCGTGCCATATTGTGAGTGTTAATGCACGAAGGGTGATGTCGTGCCATGATATGAGAGTTAATGCACAAAGGGTGATGCCGTGCCGTTTCTATTAATTTTATGGTGAGATTGAGAGTAAAAGCACGAAGGGTGATGCCGTGCATTTTTCCTTACTGTATTCACTATTCCCCTTGATTCATGGTATAATGACTGCCTGGTGATCATTCTGTTGTAGTTCTTTATTTTGTATTTCCCTCAATGTTCCCCTCCCGACATTTCCTGTTTGGTTCTTCATTTCTACTAATTGTATATACACTGTTAAATTGTACAGGTTGATTTGTAGGTGCCTTGCCTTAGCCTCGTAACTACTTCGTCGAGGTTAGGCTCGACACTTACCAGTACATGGGGTCAGTTGTACTGATACTGCACTCTGCACTTTCTGTGCAGATTTTGATACCGGCTCGGGTTGATCGAGATTTTGCTATTGGTCTGCTGTCCGGAGACTCAAGGTAGATCTGTCGGCGTTCACAGACCTTGAAGTCCCCGTCTATCTTTTCTGTCCTACTGTTTCTTTCATTCAGACAGTTGTATTTCTTTCTGACTATTACTTGTAGCAAATTCTAGAATGCTCGTGAATTATGACTCCAGATCCGGGTGGTAGTAATTAATACAGTTTTATGATATTCCACACTTATTATATTTCATCTTATTTAATTATTGTTATTTACTGAATGGAAATAAGGAATTGGTTTAACGATTTTCTAACGTTGGCTTGCCTAGCAAGTGAATTGTTAGGTGCCATCACGGTCCCGTCGGTGGGAAATTTCGGGTCGTGACACCAGAATATCATCAGTAAATACCACGACAAATAAATCAAGATATGGTTGGAATACACTATTCATCAAATGCATAAATGCTGCTGGGGCATTGGTTAGCCCAAAAGACATCACAAGATATTCATAGTGGCCATAACAAGTTCTAAATACGGTCTTCAGAATATCTGAATCCCAAATCTTCAACTGGTGATACTCAGACCTCAAATCAATTTTGGAGAACACCCTCGCTCCCTGAAGCTGGTCAAATAAGTCATCAATACGTGGCAAGGGATATTTATTTTTGATTGTAACTTTGTTCAACTGCCTATAATCGATGCACATCCGCATAGTACCATCTTTCTTTTTCACAAACAGAACCGGTGCACCCCAAGGTGACACACTAGGCCTAATAAACCCCTTTTCAAGGAGTTCCTGAAGTTGCTCTTTCAATTCTTTTAACTCAGCTGGTGCCATACGATACGGAGGAATAGAAATGGGTTGAATGCCCTGCACCAAGTCAATATCGAAATCAATATCCCTGTCGGGCGGCATACCCGACAGGTCTGTAGGAAATACATCAGGAAAATTTCTTGCTACTGGTACTGAATCAATAGTAGGAGTATCTGCATTAACATCTCTCACAAAATCAAAGTATGACAAGCACCCGTTCCCAACCATACGTTGGGTTTTCAAATAAGAAATTACCTTGCTAGGAACAAAATCTAGAGAACCTCTCCATTCAACCTTTGGCAACCCCGGCATGGTCAACATCACGGTTTTTGCGTGACAGTCCAGAATAACATGACATGGAGACAATCAATCCATACCCAGGATTACATCTAAATCAACCATACTGAGTAATAAAAGATCAATCATAGTCTCCAGTTCCCCAATAGTTACCACACACGACCGATACACACGGTTCACAGTAATAATATCACCCACCGGTGTAGATACACTAACATGTGAAACTAAGGACTCACAGGGCATATCCAGATAATGAGAAAAATACGATGATACATATGAATAGGTAGAACCAGGGTCAAATAATATAGAAGCCTCCCTGTGGCACACTGAAACAATACATATGATCACTACATTTGAAGCAACAACATCTAGCATGGCAGGAAAAGCATAGAATCGGACCTGACCGCCACCTGATCGGCCTCCCCCACTTGGGCAACCCCTAGCTGCCTGACCCCTACCCCGAGCTGGTTGGGCGGGTGGTGTAACTGTTGGTGCTGGTGCGGTTGGTCGAGAACTCTGCTGTGGAGCCCCACTCAATAGCCTAGGACAATCTCTCTTGAAATGACCTAATTCTCCACACTCGAAATAACCTCTCCTCTGACGGAACTGCTGCTCTTGATAACCCGAAGCATTACCCGTAGAAGCCTGAGCGGACAAGGCCTGATAAGAACTATGCGCTGGTAGTGCACTGAATGAAGACTGGCCTGAGTGAGCACTGTAAAAACTATGGCTAGCTGATGCACCACGATGAACTGGACAACCCGCCTGAGCGTGTCTGTAAGAACGGCCCCTACCACGGTAAAACTGACCCCCTAAAGGAACACCGCTGAAATCACCGGAACCACAAGGACTCTTAGCCTCCCTTTCAATCCGCTCCTGGATGCGAACCATCTCAATCTGACGAGCAATGTCAACAACCTTGCTGAAAGTAGCACCACACATTCTTTCTCTAGTCATGAGTAATCGCAGCTGAAAAGTGAGGCCATCTATGAACCTCCTGATCTTTCCCTGTCTGTAGGAATCAACCAGATAGCATGACGGGCCAATTCTGAAAATCTCATCTCATACTGCATCACAGACATATCACCTTGACGAAGCTGCTCAAACTGCTTGCGCAGATCCTCTCTGCGGGACTGAGGCACGAACTTCTCCAGGAATAGACCGGAGAACTGCTGCCAAGTAAGGGCTGCTGCACCGACCGGCCTACACCTCTCATAAGATCCTACCATCTGAAGGCAGCCCCAGAAAACCAAAAAGTAGTGAATAAGACCCCACTGGTCTCCAGAATACCCGCTATCTGAAGCATCTGCTGACACTTATCCAGAAAACCCTGGGCATCCTCTGACTCAGCACCGCTAAAAGTTGGAGGTCGAATCCTCTCAAATCTCTCAAGTCTCCTCTGTTCATCATCTGCCATAATAGGAACTACCGGGGCCTGAGCAGCTGCAACCGGTTGGGCTGGTAGTGCCCCCGGTATCTGAAGTCCCTGTACTGCCTAATCTGGAGTACGGGCAATGGGGGTATGAGTACCTCCCCCGGCCTGAGAAGCGGCAGGTGCGGCCTGAGCCGAAACCACCTGAGCCAGACCAGTGCAAGCTGCTAATATCTAGGCCAAAGTCTCCTGAAGGCCTGGAATCTCAATGGACACAGCTAGTGCCTGAGCCGATCCTGTCGGCTCAGCTATATCCGAAGTCTGCTCCTGAGCTGGAGCAACTGGTGGTACTACAGGTGCTGGTCTAACTGTGGTACGAGCTACACCTCGACCTCTACCTCGACCTGGCCTCTACCACAGCCCCGGCCTCTCGCGGCCCTAACTGGTGGCACTAGTGGTTGACTGTCCGATCCGGTAGTACGTGTCCTCACCATCTGTGAGAGAATAGATTAACAAAAAATTAGTTTTCGGAATCAACAAATCCGCACGACGGAATACAAGAAAGTGAAGTTTTTCCTACGGTTTCTGTAGCCTCTCAAAGATAAGTACAGACATCTCCGTACCGATCCACAAGACTCTACTAAACCTGCTCATGACTCGTGAGACCTATGTAACCTAGGCTCTGATACCAATTTTGTCATGACCCAAAATTCTAACCTGTCGTGATGGCGCCTATCTCAGTACTAGGCAAGCCGACAACATCAATAACCCACGATTTCCTTTAAATTTTAAAACGTAACATTTAATACAATACTAAAGATCTAGCAATTTCTGATACAACACTCCCAAAACCTGGTGTCACTGAGTATATGAGCATCTAATATGAGTATAAGTCTGGAAAATACGGTCTATAATAGTCTGAGACCAAATACAGTAAACAAGGAGATAGAGAAGGAGAGACAAGGTCTGCGGAGCACGGCAGCTACCTCAAAATCTCCTGAAAATCAACTGCGTAAAATGATCAACACCCGCTATATTCAGGAACACCTAGATCTGCACACAAAGTGCAGGGTGTAGTATGAGTACAACCAACTCAGCAAGTAACAATAATAACTAAGGAACAGAATATAATGACGAGCTACACAGTCATAATTCACTTTCAGTAGTTCCAGCAAAGAATAGACATGCTTTCAAATCCGACAGTTTAAGTCAAATCAATTTTATACAGTTCAATTTCGAGTAATCTGGATATAAATTCTTTCAGAGATTTCACAACAATGACAGATAGCAACTAAGTGCAACAACAAATGCAAAGCAAGTATAGCCTCTCAGGAAACAGTCACTCAGCTCATCATAACAGCTCAACCACTCGGCTCTCAGCCCTCAACACTCACACTCAATGGGTACCAGTGCTCACTGGGGGTGTGTACAGACTCCGGAGGGGCTCCTACAGCCCAAGCGCCATAATCTGCACGGATAACTCACGTGCTGCACGGACAACTCACGTGTTGCACGGACAACTCACGTGCTATAATATCCTGCACGGACAACTCATGTGTCATAATATCCTTACCTCACCGACAGGCCCTCAGCCTTACTCAGTCCTCAACCTCTCAAGTCTCTCGGGCTCTCAGAAATCACAAAGATCAGCTCAAACAAAGATAACATAGTATATCAACAAATATCCAGAAAGACTGAGGTAGCACATGCAAGAAAAATCATGACTGAGTACAAGACAATAATTAGCAAATAATTCAACAAGTACGTGACCTCTACAGGTCTCAACAATAGTATAACATAGCCTAAGTGTGATTTATAGTCAAATTTCTTCAACACATAGAGATCATATAGCTAACAATAAATTATTCAACTTTAGAGTTTTCCGGGACGGACCAAGTCACAATCCCCTCGGTGCACGCCCACACGCCCGTCACCTAGCATGTGCGCCATCTCCAAAATAATCACATGATACCAAAATTTGGGGTTTCATACCCTCAGGACCAGATTTATAATTGTTACTTACCTCAACCCGTGTAATTCTTTATTCCGCTATTCCCTTCCCACGAGAATTGGTCTCCGAAAGTCTTGTATCTAGCCACCATTAATTCGATTCAGTCAATACTAATTATTGTAATTAATTCCATAAGGAGATACTAATGTTTTCCAATAAAATCCAAAATTAACTCAAAAATCGCCCGTGGGACCCACAGATCGCAACCCAACAAAAGTTACAGAATATGAATGCTCCTCCAACCATGAGTCCAACCATACAAATTTTACCAAAATTCGACACCAACTCGACCCTTAAATCTTCAATTAAAGCCTATGAAGATTTCTACCATTTTCAACCCAATCCTTACCCATTTGAACTTAACAATCTTTCCACAATCTGATTGGTATGGTTACATAATACTCTTACACCCAAGAATCATACTATAAATCACTCATTTTTACTCCAGACCCGAAATTGAAGGATTGAGGAAAGAAATTCTTACCTCTTTGATGCCCTAGCAAGATCCTTGTGAAATCTTCAAACCTTGAACAAGAATTGATGGATAAATGACTAAGTCTTCACTTTTTCTCTCTAAAATGCTCTCACCTCTCTCTAAAATATCAGATTTTGGCTAAAAAATGAGCTTCAAAGGCTATAAATCGAAGTTGGGTCGGGTAAAAAATTAGAAAGAATGGAAGCTCCGACGCAGTTATGCGATCGCATAACAGGTATGCGGTCCGCATGTCCGCTGCATAATTTGGCCTCCAAAGCTGGGCGTTACTGACCCGGTTTGCGGTCATTATGCGACCCACATACTTGTTCTGCGGTCGCATAATACACCGTAAAATAGGTCTGCGGTCGCATAGTGCACCGTATATTTTCCTCAAATCTTGCCCTTCTCCTGATCCACTTTGCGACCATTATGCGGTCCGCAGAGTGATTCTGCGACTGCATAGTGGTCGCAGAAATGACCTTTTTCCGACAAATTTTTTCCTTTACACATCGGTGCATTGTTCAACCCAAAAGGTCCGAGCCAAAATTTCTATAATCTTTGTACTAATTGATCTACCTCGGCACCACCAAACCTTAATTTTCTTAGCAAAATTTCTCCGGGGTCGTTACACATAAGTTAACATCCGGTCAACCTTTTCAACTTAAATTCTAATCCTTGGAACTAAGCTCTCTAAATCTTTTCAAAACCTCACCGAACCCAAACTAATTACCCCGGCAAGCCAAATACAACTGTAATTCATGGAAATTGTAGGATTTTGGTAAAAAACCTAGAATTGACATTTTTGGATTTTGACCAACAAATTGGACATGGAATTAAGAATAAATTATATATTTGAGTTCGTGGTATTATGGGTAAGGTTCATCTTCAAGAATTTTCAAAATTCGGGCACATGGGCCAGAGGATTTATTTTATAGAGCTTTCGAGCGGAGTCGGGAATTGCTTATATTGATTAATTATGGGTATTAGAGTATATTTTGATTGGTTTGCACATTGTTTTAATAGTTTTTGGATCGACGGGCTTTGGATTGAGCTGTTAGAGAGGCCTTCGAGCCGGTTATGGAACTTCGGAGCGAGGTAAGTCTCCTGTCTAACTTTGTAAGGGGAAACTACCCCTAGGTGATGTATTTGTTATGTGTTACCTATTGCGGGGGCTACATACGCACAAGGTGACGAGAGTCCATGCGTAGCTAGATTCATGCTATATCCAGGTAGACTTAGGTTCATTCCATGTTATGATCGTACTATTTGAGTTGTCTCTTGCCTATCAAATTCCTTTATTTTACATTACGACTTGAGACTAGACTTGCGTAGAGTGATAGACTTACTATTGTAGAGATATTTTGGGCTTCAGGATAAGCCGCAGATTAATTTTACTCTCCTTACAAATTCTCCCCCGTTATGCGTTCTCAAAGAAAAGTTCTCTTAAAAATCTATAACTCACACGACTATTCGTGAGTGGGTATGAGGACCCGACAAAGCTTCTTATTCTAATGGGATCGGGCCGTTCGCCTTGGCAGGAGAGATACATATATGGTTCATGCCATTCGACCCTCGGCAGTACGCACACTAATGGGATCGGGTCGTACGCCACGACAGGATTTATGTACCACACTCTCATGGGAGTGGGCCATTCGCCTCGGCAATAAAATAGATGTATCTATGGTTTGGCAATGTTATGATGGATCGGGCCATATGCCTCAGCATTTCTATGAAATACTCTTCGAAATCGTGCACAATAATTGGCAAGAAGCCAATATATCTATGAGCTTCCCCTGATTTAACTATGACGACCTATCTGGTAAGGTCCATATTATATATACTCTGATTGAGGAGGTGACTACTAGCTGAGAGCTTGAGATATTTTTGAGAAGAGAGCTGCACCACGTATCTACACCTGTTACTTTCATTTATTTACGCTGATTCACACTTATTTACTCTTACTGTATCTGTCTTATTAGACCTCTAGTAAGTGTCGATGTCGACTCCTCGTCACTACTTCTCTAGGGTTAGGCTAGATACTTACTGGGTACGCATTGGTTTACGTACTCATGCTACACTTGCTATACCTTTGTGCAGGTACTTATATGTTTGATGGTCTTTTGGGCGCAACGACACGGCTATTGCGGGGACTATACCGTGAGCTGCATTCCATGTTACGCTCCGCGACCTACAGAGTCTCCATCAGAGTTATTTATTTTTTTCCTGTCTAATTTATATTCTAGACAGATATTGTCTTTTATTATATTTTCTAATTTATACTCACGTACTTGTGGCATAATGTTTTGGGGTTTCCTACTGTTGTTTGTCATTGCAGATCACGTAGTTATTAACATTTCTCCCTTGTATATTCCATTTTATATTATTTAATTATGGAAAATTATGATTTCAAAATACTAAAATGAGTGGTTAAATTGGTGAATCACCGTTGGCTTGCCTGACAGCGATGTTAGGCACCATCACGACCTTTAGTGAATTTTTGGGTAGTGACAGATATGGTGAAATAAGGGAGGATTATTGTAACGACCCGACCGACCATTTTGAATATTACAACCTTGTTTCCCCATTTACTGCCCAATTTATGCTTTACAGTTATTTTATGACTTACCGGATTAATTGGTTCGGGTCCAGTGAGGTTTTGGAATGAATTGAGACCCTTAGTTTCAAGGTTTAAAACAGTGACAAGATGTCGACTTATGTGTAAATGACCCCGAAATAGAAGTTTGATGATTCCAGTAGCAATGTATGGTGATTTTGGACTTAGGAGCGTGTACGAAAAATTATTTGGAATTCCGTAGTGGAATTTGGCTTGAAATGGTGAAAATTAAATTTTTCGGGAAGTTTGACCGGTGAGTTGACTTTTTGGTATCGGGGTCGGAATCCAGTTCTGAAAATATTTATAGATCTGTTATGTCATTTATGACTTTTGAACAAAATTTGAAGTCATTCCGGATTGATTTGTTGTGTTTCGGCACAAGATATAGAATTTGAAAGTTCAAAGTTTATAGATTTTGATTTGTGGTGTGATTCATCATTTTGATATTGTTTGATGTGATTTGAGGCCTTGAGTAGGTCCATATTATGTTATGCAACTTGTTGGTATATTTGAACGGCCTTCCGAGTGGCACGGTGAGTTTCGGGGTGAGTCCGGGCATTTCGGCACTCTAATGTTGTTCTAGAACGTTGGAAGTGTGGACCACACAATTTTGTGTGCTGAGGCACATTTTTTAGTGTTGTAGCAGATGAAAAAGTGCTGCAGCAGATTGAAATGTGCGGACCGCAGAGGAAAAATGCGGACCGCATAATTTTGTTTGCGGCCGCACTTCAGGGGTTCTGCAAGTTCGATGGTCCGACTTGGAGGCTTATATCATTTAATCGACAACGAATTTGGAGATGAGTCAAAGATGAAAGTTGTAGCCCTTTGAATCTAGTTTCCAGAAAGATATAGCATTAATCAATTGGACATTTATACAGAAAGGTATGGGCAGTTTACTGAAGCCTGGTAGTGCAGAGTGTTGAAGTGCGGCCGCACAATTTGGAGTGCGACCGCAGAACCTGGAATGTGCGGACCGCACAAAAATTGTGCGGTCAGCACAATGAGGGGTCAGATTGTGTATTATAAAACCGAGGGTTTGGGTATTATTTCACATTTGGACTTTGGGAGATCGGTTTGTGACGATCTTTCGTGGGTTTTTCAAAACCTTCACCGGGGTAAGTGATTCTAACTCAGATTTGGTTAATATACATAAATATATCATCGTTTTCATCATTCAATTAGTAGTTTGAGATGGAAATTTGAGGAAAATTGTAGAAATTTCATAAAATGAATATTTGGGATTTGAATGTCGATTCGAAGTCGGATTTGAGTAAAACTAGTATGGTTGGACTCGTAATTGAATGGGTTATTGGATTTTGTGAGTTTCGTCGTATTCCTTTGGAGTGTAATTTCGGATTTTGTGGGAAAATATTAGTATTTTGATATGAAATTAATTCCTATAAGTTGTATTGACTGAAACGAAATAATTGTGACTAGATACGAGGCTTTCGGAGTAAATGATTACACGGTTTGAGGTAAGTAACTCTTCTAATCTTGGAGCTGAGGGTATGAACTTTGAATATACGTATTACGTGAATTTTTTTGAGGTGACGCGCATGCTAGGTGACGGGCGTGTGGGCGTGCACTATAGAAATTGTGACGTAAATGGTTATGTGGAATTTTGTAATCAAATAATCTTGGCATTTTCTATGTAGTTTTATGTGTTAAAGAAATTGAGCTGAGAATCATATTAAAAATCATGTTGAGGCTATGTGCCAGTATTATTGGTACCTACAGAGGTCATATTGCTGTTGAATTATTTGTTTAAATTGAAATTCCATATTCAGTCATGTTCATTCATTTCATATCATCTCTCAGTCTCTGTTCCTATTTATTGATTCATCATATCATCATTTTGTGCTAGTTTCATGACATAGTGAGCCCGAGAGACTGAAGAAATTGATGACTGAGTGAGGCCAAAGGCCTGATTGTGAGGATAATTATGGGGTCGGGCTGCACGCCGCAGCATGCCATATATGCTTTATATACTTTATTATTATGGGATCGGGCTACACGCCACAACAGGCTAGATTGGCTTATAATAGCACGTGAGTTGTTCGTGTAGATACATATATTGATACTATAGCACGTGAGTTGTCCTTGTAGATTATAGCTATTGGGCTGAAAGAGCCCCTCCGGAGTCTGTACACACCCCCAGTGAGCACAGGTACCTACTGAGTGTGAGTGCCGAGTGCGAGTGACGAACGATTGGGAGGACTGAGTGACTGTGAGGACTGAGTGACTGGGAGGACTGGGTGAAATGATACTCTGAGAGTATGCATATGATTTTATCACTGAGTTGCACCGCATTGACATGCACACATGACATACAGGCATATAGATGTATTTTCCTCATACTGTATAGCATCACGTCATTCATGATTTCTCACACATGTTGACAGATTGGCATAGTGATGCATTTGTTTTACACGGGATCTCTAGAAAGAAAATGAAACATCTCATTTATTATTGAAAGGACTTTTGGGAAAATTATTGTTTTCAAACTTATTCATATATCTCGAAACTTTGGTAAACGATTTGGGTTTTCACTGATGTACTTGAAAGGAAAAACTATTTTTTAGAAATCATGATTTAGCTGAGCATTTTATCTCTGAGTTACTTCTTGTATTATTTCTTTACGTTGTTATGGACTGTTGTGTACTATTGGTTTTGGACCCGACTTGGGTAAAAGCTCGTCACTACTTTCGACCTAAGGTTATGTTTGTTACTTATTGAGTACATGGGGTCGGTTGTACTCATACTACACTTCTGCACTTTGCGTGCAGATGTTGGCTGTTGATGTTGTTGTGTTCGTTGGGAGATGGATCTGAAGACGTATCTGCGTTCTGGTTGTAGCTGCCTCATGTTCATGGTAGCTTTAGATTCATAAAACTCTGTTTATATACCTTTCAAACAGATGATGTATTTACTTCATACAAGCTTTGTAAATTCTATTCTTAGAAGCTCATGATTTGTACTACCAGTCCTTGGGGAATGTATAAGATTTAGATATTTTCTTTTACTTAATTGTCTTGTTAAATTACATTGGAATTGGATAATGGATAATTGTCTTATCTAACAGGTTGGGTTAGGTGCCATTATGACTAGTTAGATTTTGGGTCGTGACAAGGTGGTATCAGAGCTCTAGGTTTATAGGTTCTACAAGTCATGAGCAAGTATATAGTAGAGTCTTGCGGATCGGTATGATGACGTCCATACTTATCTTGGAGAGGCTACAGGGCATTTAGGATAATTTCCCATCTTTCTTTCCATATCGTGCGGAATTGATTTAGCTTGAAATATAACTCTTTGAATTCCTTCCATGCATCCGTGTGCACATGTGAGCGCTCGATATCATCTGTGTATCGCCGACTTGTGATTTCAGGGATGACGTGCGAGATGTATATTCTGTATTTCGGTGATGGGCCAGTCTGGAGGACTTGAGGCCGGGTTTGGACCGTAGCTTAGGCTCGGTAGCTTCAGTTGTAACTTATACATTTGGACTTATATGTCTGGTAATGTCCCTACGAGTGGAATTTGTGGTGGATGAGCGGTGGAATGGCTTTGTGATGAGTATGATGTAACTGCGGGATGTGTTAAGACGTTTTGAATGTGACGAGAAGTGTTTCCTTGAAATGTAAAGGAAGGCCATTTGGTGCTTGATTTTTGTTTTGATGTGACGTACAGTCTCGAGTGTGAATGTTTTGAAGGATCTTTCACCTTATTAAATTTTGGTACAAATTAAATTCCCATGTCTGGTTAATGAGTTTGGACTCGGAAAGATTAAGTGATTTCATAGTAATTGTAACTCCGAAAGGGTATAACAAGATACCAATTTGAGGCTAAGCAGGTGGGTTATCCCCTGTGGAATAATCTACGTAGGTGTGTTTCTTATAATGTGAGGTGACAGTTTCTTTTCTGCCAGCTGGGCGTATGTGTTGAGATATTAATTTGAATTTGGTTGAGAAAGTTGACTTGAGTGTTAAGAGAATGAATGCGAACTTAGCGGACGATTGATGTATTTTATGGTTGGTGTTGCATGGGCTTGAAAAGAATTTTTTTGTTGGACCGACTACAGAGCAGTAATAAAGTATGGGTATTGTTAGTTATGGAGTGTTTAAATCTATGGCTTTGAGCCAAGTGGGGGAGTCTGCTATGGACAAATCAATTCATGGGTATGTGTCAAATTTCTATTTTGGTTTGAAGTATACTTGGGAACCAGTGATGACTTGCAGAGGTGGAGTTCGAGAATGACTCGAGTACTGGAACTCCTAAATGCGGGTTATATTGAGCTTTATGAGTATATGAAAATCATGGGATGAGTGAGTTGTTGTTCGTGAATAATGTAGTGCGCACGGAGTATGAATTTTATTAGTGGTGTTAAGGCAGGATTACCTCTTTGAGTAGTGCTGTGCTAATGGAGCATGTGTCTTTCAGCACATTTGGGCGGTGCAATTTAGATTTGAGCAGAGTTTATGACTCTTGAGAAAGTTCTAATGGATTCACAATTTATATATAGCGATTTGGAATTTTCAAGATTTGTATATGGCTAGAAACTGAGAGTTATATTGGATGGTGTCGAGACTTGTGGCATTTTTATACCATTATGGATTATGCATTTCAGCATCAAGAAGGTGAAGGAAACAATTTTAGGTTCACATAAGGTCTCTTTAAAGAGGGTGTCGCGGTTGTGGTGCTTTGGGGTGCTTAAGAGGGAAGTCAATGGCTTATGGGCCATAGGGCGTTGTGGTTTTATACTAGGGTCTCTTGTGTGGTGAATTTTGGTTAAGGATCGTAGTGTTCCAGCAAGGAGAAGTATCAATTTGAAGCCAATTTGGAAGGGACTTGGAGAAATAAGACAGCGTGGTAGTAGGTTGGATCAGCACAGTAATGGATATAATCGATTCTTTGGGCACTTATGATGTGGCTAGTCTCCATAGGTATTTCATGGCCATGCTCTTGGGTTTTGGCGACCTGTGTGGCTGGGTTGAGTTAGAAAGATTCGGTTCTAATAGCTTAGTTATGTGCAAATGGACTTTGAAGAGTTTTCAATGGTTTTTACCACGGTTCGAGGAGTATATTTCCTACCGGCATGAGGAATATGTTGCGTATTGGGATTTTCTCCGAGATGAGATCAAATGGAAGGTTTCTCACTAACTGGGTTTGTATTTTGCTTGTGACGCAGAGTGTTAATGAGGTTCTCATGTTTTCATTGGATGTCCTAATAGAGATTGTGCGTGGAGTGAGATTGGGATTTGCATGTGCAAGTATACGATTCAGTTTCAAAAGGAAGGTCATGAGTTTATGGGGCACAGTCGATTTCAGATATTGGCACTAGTGGTATTACCTCATAAGAGTGTACATTCAGAAGGGCACACTGTGTTTTGACTTACGAATGTTTCATTGGTATTGCAGTATTCGTTTGGTTGATTGACTGCTGATATTTATATTTTTGCTATGTGGCGCGGGAGAATTATAAAAGTATTCCTCGTGGGATGATCATGCATGAAAGATGTGTTAGCCATTCTAGTGTTGGAGTTGGGATCAGTTACGATGATTCATGTGCTAAATGAATTTGGAGACTGGGAGTTCTCAGAAGCATATTATTTCGGGTTGCGGCCTGTTTGAGGTGAGTATTTTATTTAAACTCAGTGGAGGCACTAGTTGCGTTAATTATTTGTGATAGCTACGCACTATAAGTGTGCATATATGTGAGGTTTGAGCCAATGTGCGGGCATCGGGGCAAATATTTATACTCGAAAGAATTCTTAGGCTATGATATGCCTAGAGTTGACTGTTAAGCATAAACTTATAACGTTTCTCATGTTCTTACCTTTGTTGAGAACTATCTAGGCTACACTTGAGGTTACAAAAAGGCTAATTCCCTTAATAAACAGGGTAGTTACTATTTCTGCGTTAAATTGCCGATTTGAAGTGTGATAGTAGACTTTTCACATGCTTACACTATGGCGTTTTATTTATACTAGTCCAGGAGCATGAGAATCTTATTTCATTATCATATACAAATGTACTTGTTTAATTACTCCTGTATGATATGCTGGGACTGGAGGCCTGTGACCATGGGAGGCGATTCATATTATTGGCACGTGAGTTGTTCGTGTCGTGTGTTGAAATTTTATTTCTATGATAATTTATCTGATTTATTAATTTCCTTCCTCTACAACTGTGCACATGCGCCTCTGTTTATCCTCTGCACGAAATTTGAGGAGTTGGTTGTAACATTGTGGTTGTGGTGGTGCTTGTTGAACTTGCAATACAGTTCTCTTCCTTGAGATATCTCCCATATTTGGGTACACTAATTGCGCAGTTGTAACTGGAGTTATATTGATGTGGCGTGTCCGTGGGATAGTTGTATTTAATAATATAAGGTCATTGGAACTAGAATAGGTACTATCATGTTTGATTACAGTATATTCGGAAGGATAATATTGAAAGTCGGCTTAGTAAGTGATTATAGTTCTCGTTGGGACGAGAGAGCTCCATGACTTGTTGATCTGATAAGGGGTCATGAGATTCCGCGTGTTTCTTTCATTATCAGCAATGTACGAAAGTTTTGGAACAAGGTTTTGTTTGTTATGGGGTTTTATACTAGTACTTGGTTGTATTTTGAGTAGTTACTGTGATCGGGAATGGTGCTGCGAGTATGCAAGTTGTGTGGTATGTTATGTGATTATATCTGGGGTTATGGTTATGGCTTGATACAACTTTTTCAAACTTATACAGTGTGTAGAAGTGAGACTCGAGTCTTGTAAAAAATTCTAGATGTTGGAAATTAGGCTCTAAGTTTAACGGACTAAGGTTAAAGTAATGATCTTCAATGTTGTCAGGCCTATATGGAATAGGGTGGCATGGGATCACCCCGGGTATATGCGTGGTAAGATGGAATAGTGATGTGATGGCTTGGAGACAATTCTTGGCACGTTCGAGGACTAACGTATCTTTAAGTGGGGGAGAATGTAATGACCCGACCGGTTGTTTTGAGTATTTCAATCTCATTTCCCCATTTACTGCTCAATTTATGCTCTAGAGTTGTTTTATGACTTACCAGGTTAATTGCTTCGGGTCCGGTGAGGTTTTGGAATGAATTGGGACCCTTAGTTCCAAGGTTTAAAGCTTAAGTCAAAATAGTGACCGAATGTCGACTTATGTGTAAATGACCCCGGAATGGAGTTTTGATGATTCCAATAGCTATATATGGTGATTTTGGATTTAGGAGCGTGTCCGGAAAAGTTTTTGGAAGTCCATAGTGGAATTTGGCTTGAAATGGCAAAAATTAAATTTTTTGAAAAGTTTGACCGGGGAGTTGACTTTTTGGTATCGGGGTCGGAATCTAGTTCTGAAAATTTTTATAGCTCTGTTATGTCATTTATGACCACTGTGCAAAATTTGAAGTCATTTCTGATTGATTTGATGTGTTTCGGCACAGGATATAGAATTTGAAAGTTCAAAGTTCATAGATTTTGATTTGTGACGCAATTCGTCGTTTTGATATTGTTTGATGTGATTTGAGGACTCGAGTAGGTCCGTGTTATGTTGTGCAACTTATTGGTATATTTGAACAGGATTCCTAGTGGCTCGGTGAGTTTCGGGGTGCGTTTTGAGCGATTCCGGGCATTTCGGCACTCTGATGTTGTTCTGGAATGTTGGAAGTGCGGACCACACAATTTTGTATGCCGAGGCACATTTTTGAGTGCTGTAGCAGATGAAAAAGTTCTGCAGTAGATGGAAATGTGCGGACCGCAGAGGAAAAATGCGGACCGCATAATTTTGTCTGCGGCCGCACTTTAGGGGGTATGCAGGTTCGATGGTCTGACTTCGGAGGCTTATATCTTTGAACAGAAAGTGATGGGCATTTTACTGAAGCATGGTAGTGCAGAGTATTGAAGTGCGACCACATAATTTGAAGTGTGACCGCAGAACCTGGAATGTGCAGGCCGCACAAAAATTGTGCGGTCAGCACAATGAGGGGTCAGATTGCATTCGAGGTTTTGGGTATTATTTCACATTTGGACTTTGGGAGCTCGGTTTGTGACGTAGTTTTATGGGTTTTTCAAGAAATTCATTGGGGTAAGTGACTCTAACTCAGATTTGGTTATTATACATGAATATATCATCGTTTTCATCATTCAATTAGTAGTTTGAGATGGAAATTTGAGGAAAATTGTAGAAATTTCATAAAATGAATTTTTGGGATTTGAATGTCGATTCGAAGTCGGATTTGAGTGAAACTAGTATGGTTGGACTCGTAATTGAATGGGTTATCGTATTTTGTGAGTTTCATCATATTCCGATATGTGGGCCCCACGAGCAATTTTTGGAGTGTAATTTCAGATTTTGTGGGAAAATATTAGTAATTTGATATGGAATTAATTCCTATAAGTTGTATTGACTGAAATGATTTGATTGTGACTAGATACGAGCCTTTTGGAGGCAAATTTGCGAGGCAAAGGCATAGCGGAGTAAAGGATTACATGATTTGAGGTAAGTAACTCTTCTAATCTTGGAGCTGAGGGTATGAACTTTGAATATACGTATTATGTGAATTGTTTTGAGGTGACGCACATGCTAGGTGACGGGCGTGTGGGCGTGCACTATAGAAATTATGACGTAATTGGTTCCGTGGAATTTTGTAGTCAAATAATCTTGACATTTTCTATGTAGTTTTATGTGTTAAAGAAATTGAGCTAGGAATCATATTAAAAATCATGTTGCGGCTATGTGCTAGTATTATTGGGACCCACAGAGGTCATATTACTATTGAATTATTTGTTTAAATTGAAATTTCATACTCAATCATATTCATTCATTTCATATCATCTCTTAGTCTCTATTGCTATTTATTGATTCATTATATCATCATTTTGGGCTAGTTTCATGACATTGTGAGCCCGAGAGACTGGAGAGATTGATGACTGAGTGAGACCGAGGGCCTGATTCTGAGGATAATTATGGGATCGGGCTGCACGCCGCAGCAGGCCATATTAGCTTTATGTACTTTATTATTATTGGATCGGGTTGCACGCCGCAACAGGCCAGATTGGCTTATTATAGCACGTGAGTTATCTGTGCAGATACATATATTGATACTATAGCACGTGAGTTGTCCGTGCAATACGTGAGTTGTCCGTGCAAATTATAGCACTTGGGCTAAAGGAGCCCCTCCGGAGTCTGTACACACCCCAGTGAGCGCAGGTACCTACTGAGTGCAAGTGCTGAGCGATTGGGAGGATTGAGTGACTATGAGGATTGAGTGATTGTGAGGACTGAGTGACTGGGAGGACTGAGTGAAATGATACTCTGAGAGTATGCATATGACTTTATCACTGAGTTGCATAACATTGACATGCACACATGACATACATGCATAGAGATGTACTTTTCTCATGCTGTATAACATTACATCATTCATGATTTCTCACATATGTTGACAGATGGGCATAGTGATGCATTTATTTTACACGGGTTTTCTAGAAAGAAAATGAAACATCTCATTTATTATTGAAAGGATTTTTAGGAAAATTATTGTTTTCAAACTTATTCATATTTTTGGCAACTTCAGTAAATGGTTTGGGTTTTCACTGATGATTTAGATGAGCATTTTATCTATGAGTTACTTCTTGTATTATTGCTTTATATTATTATGGACTGTTGTAGACTATTGATTTTGGACCCGACCTGGGTAAAAGCTCGTCACTAATTTCAACCTAAGGTTAGATTTGTTACTTATTGAGTACATGGGGTCGTTTGTACCCATACTACACTTCTGCACCTTACGTACAAATGTTGGCTGTTGATATTGCTGTGTTCGTTATGAGCTGGATCTGAAGACGTATCTGCGTTCTGGTTGTAACTGGCTATTGTTCATGGTAGCCTTAGATTCATAAAACTCTGTTTATGTACTTTTCAAAGAGATGATGTATTTACTTCATACCTGCTTTGTAAACTCTATTCTTAGAAGCTCATGATTTGTACTACCACTCCTTGGGCAATGTATAAGATTTAGATATTTTCTTTTACTTAATTGTCTTGTTAAATTACATTGGAATTGGATAGTGGATAATTGGCTTATCTAATGGGTTGGGTTAGGTGCCATCACGACTAGTTGGATTTTGGGTCGTGACAATTATGATATTGATTTTGATTATATGATGGAATTGGATTGCGCGCCGCAACGGATATTACTTGTTATTATTGATATTGATATGGTGAAATAAGGGAGGATCATATTTTTACGGTGGAATCGGATTGCGCTCTGCAACAAATTGTGTGTTTTGTATTCCTTGTTGTATTGTGTTGGCTTTAGTGTTTTCGTACGAGATTCTAAGGATTGGTATTTCTGGTTTTACTGATTTTCGAGGATTGAGTTTATTGTCATAAGTTAACTGCCTTATTTTCCGTATTCTTTTCCTGTTATTATAACTATACTGCGTACGCATCATTGTAGGTAATCTGCTATAGCCTCGTCACTACTTTGTCGAGGTTAGGCTCGATACTTACAGAGTACATGGGGTCGGTTGTACTCATACTATACTCTACACTTCTTGTGCAGAATTTGGAGTTGGTCCCAGTGGTTGTCAGTAGATTGCTCGAATTGACCATCAAACAGATACTTGAGGTACATTTGCTCAGCGTTCGCAGCCCTGAAGTCCCCTTCTACCTTATCCTAGCTGTTTATTTCTTTTCAGACAATTTTACTTTAATTTAGACCATTATCTGTATTATTCCAATCGTTCGTGTACTTGTGACACCATATCTGGGGTTGTATCTAGATATTGTGGCTGTTATGACTTTTCGTACTCTATTTCAATTATTTCAGTTTAATTGGTATTAGTTAATTTGATTTATTGAAAATGCCTAAAATTTATTCTAACGTCGGCTTGCCTAGCAAGTAAAATGTTAGGCGCCATCATGGTCCCGAGGGTGAGAATTTCGGGTCGTGACAACTATAATCGGTAATCCTATAAATACAAGGTGCACCAGGTCTAACGAACCTGCCGTTAGCTACGGGATCCTTCAAAATTTCCTCCCATTAATACTCTTTCTTGTAAACAGTCAATACTCGTATGAAAGTATTTTAAAAATAATAAAGGGTATATCATTTCTTATCAAATCATGTAATTTTATTTCGGTAACGGGCAAAATATGTAGTAATAACGAGAATATTTAAAACAACAATAATCATCTCAAATAACCATTTTGGTATCATATCGATAAAGGACTTGTCCCACATGCAATTTCAAAGCATCGGTAACACATTTATTTTCAAAATCATCTATAAACCATGCAGGTTATGAAAATATAAATTGCGGAAGGGTTACTGCTCACAGTACTCGTGCCGAAATACCAAACGCGTCACCTCAAGAAATCCGTAGGACTTCCTTCAATCAATCTATAATCATATCATATTGATCTAGTATTAACTTACTTGTATAAGCTAATTCGTAACTAATTCAAAATATCCTACTCTTAAGGTTTCAATGTTTGATTCTCAATTTGT
The DNA here is from genome assembly GCF_000715075.1 of Nicotiana tabacum. Lineage (NCBI taxonomy): Eukaryota > Viridiplantae > Streptophyta > Magnoliopsida > Solanales > Solanaceae > Nicotiana > Nicotiana tabacum. Next base: position 43,762,855 of record NC_134101.1, read on the forward strand.
CAAGTTGAATTTTGTCCATGCCTCTGAAAATAGTCCTCTGCCTTAATTGTATTCTTTAAATCTTGGTAAATTTTTGAGACTAAGGAAAGTTGTTGTAGCAGATATATGATCCGTAATTATTATTATTATTATTTAAAGATTCTCATCCTTGTTTAAGCATTAATTGCTCATGTCTTTATCAAGGTAGATTTCTACATTGAATTATTCACTCACACATACTCCAGTACCTCTATCTCTTTGTGGTATTTAATAATCTATTCACAATCTATATAAATTGTTAAATTTTCATTAAAATACTAATTAAATTCTGATTCTTTTTCAATTAATCCATCAAATATAAAATCTATTTTTTTCTTTTCTTTTTTTCATGAGCATTCTTGCATCCAATTCAATTGGAACTCACTAAGTTACCAATATCACTATTTAACTAAAATCATAATAAATCAAAGATACCCATATCAATGGAATAATAAGATATACCTTGAATTTATAAATAACAATGGTTGGGAATTATTATATTGAAGCACCAGGCTGCTAGCAACTATGGAACTCTACTTGATTTTCCCCTTACTTTGGAACTAGAAGCTCTCGTTGCTTTCCTCCTCCATATCTTTTGGTCTCTTTTTCTTTTTTTCTTTTTCTAACTTGTTAGCAGCAATTGCTCCATTTTTCCGTCAGAGACGGATCCAGAATTTTAGGTTAATGGGTCCTACAAATATTTCTAGTTAATATACAATACTAACTGGATGATCGGACTAGGTTCCAAGCTAAATATTCTTATACATTTAATGGATTTTTCAATACGACTACAGGTTCTAGACAAAAGTCACTGGGTTCACGGGAATCCGTAGCTATTGAACTGAATCCCCCTGTTACTTATCCCTAGGACCCCTTTTCTTTTTGTTCTTTTTGCCAGATTTTCTATCTGGTGGGCTTCAGCCCTAATTCCTCTTTTATTTTTTTTTTATTTAATGTAACGACCCGACCGGTCGTTTTGAGTTCTAGCATGTCGTTCAACGGTTTGAGGCATTGAGTAGCTTTACTTTATGTATTATGACTTGTAGAACAAACACTTCATTGGCTAGAAACCTTTCACTTGAATCATTTCAGAAGAACCATTGCAACACGCACCTGAATTCCCATAACCGTAGAAAATACAAACCTCAAGCCGTGATCTAAACTGCCATAACTCTTCCGGGATCTATTTACACATAACAAGGACATTAGAATCAAATACTTCCCAAATCAATCAAATTATGGTGGTTGTCAAGCCCGCACGTACAACCACCAACCACCTGTATAACTCCACACGCCGAAGGAACTGATCGCTGCCACAATCATGCTGATTCAAACCATTACTAACTGACCCAAATTCTTCCAATTTACTTTTGACTTGCCTCAGAGATAATAATATCTCCATTCAAAAACATAACGAGCTTAATCAGCACTCATCTCGAGTGACCCGAATCACGAGACTAATCTCAATACCCATGAACCATCTTATACTGTAACGATCAAATAAGCCATTTTGATGTCTTGCATGACGTTCAGCGATTTGAGGCCTTGAGTAGCTTCACTTAAGGTATTGTGACTTGTATGTGTGGTCGGAACTAAACTTCAGGACATTCGGAGTTTCTTTGGAAAGAACATTTTAATATCGGAAGCTTTGAGTTGGGAAAATTAGCTAAGGTTTGACTTTTTTAGTAAATGACCTCGGAATCGGGAATTGAAGGTTCCAACAGGATCATATGATAATTTTGGTCTTAGGAGCGTATCTGGATGTTGATTTGGAGGTTTGTCGGTTATTTCGGTGTCAATTGGCGAAAGTTGAAAATTTGATGCTTTTTGAAAGTTTGACTGGGAGTGGACTTTTTGATATCGGGGTCAGATTCCAATTCTGGAAGTTGGAGTAGGTCTGTAATGTCAATTATGATTTGTATGCAAAATTTGAGGTCAATCGGATTTGATTTGATAAGTTTCGGCCTCGAATGTAGGAGTATGAAGTTTTAAAGTTCATTGAGCTTCAAGTGGGGTGAGATTCGTGGTTTTAGCATTGGTTTGATGTGATTTAAAGGCTCGAATAAGTTCGTATGATGATTTAGGACTGGTTGGTATATTTGGTCAAGGTCCCGTGCGGCCTTGGGTGGATTCCGGATGGTTAACAGATAGAATTTGGCCTTATGAAAATGTTGGTGGCAGCATATCTTGTGTACCGCACCTGCGAGGTTTTGGCCGCAGGTGCGGAGCCGTAGAAGTGGCACTGTGGCTGTAGAAGCAACCTTTGGACTAAGCTGGGTGGTCGTAGATGCAAGTGTATTTCCGCATCTGCGAGCCTGCAAATGCGAAGGGAACTCCGCATAAGCAAAAAATGAGAGGGGTATCCGCACATGCGGGAGCATAGAAGCGTGTGGCGGATCGTAGAAGCAGTCGCACAGAAGCGTAAAATGGTCCGCAGAAGTGAATTTCGCCTGGCTTGGAGGGAATCGCACCTGTGATGGATTTTCCGCAGGTGCGGAGCTGCAGGTGCGACTGGTGTTCCGCAAGTGCAGAAAGTCGGCTGGGCAGATTGTTTTAAAATCAGGGTTTTGCTCAGTTCCCTCATTTTCTCACTTGGTTGGAGTGATTTTGGAGAGCTTCAAGGGAAGATTTTCATCAATCAACACAAGATAAGTGATTCTCACCTATTACAAGATAAATACATGGTTTGTAAAAGGATTTAAACATAGAAATTAGTAGAAATTATGGGGGTTTTGGTGGAAAATCTAGAATTTGGTATATTTAGAATTTGACCACGAAATTGAGCATGGAATTTGGAATAGGTTATATATTTTGGTTCATGGTGTTATGGGTAAATTTTATCTTCGAAAAGTTTTGGAATCCGGGCACGTGGGCCCGACGATTGATTTTATAGACCTTTCGAGCGGAGTTGGGGATTGTTTAAATTGATTAATTATGGGTATTGAAGTATCTTTTGATTGGTTTGCACATTGTTTGAAGAGTTTTTGGATCGACGGGCTTTGGATTGAGGTGTTAGACAGGCCTTGGAGCCGATTTTGGAACTTCGGAGCGAGGTAAGTCTCATGTCTAACCTTGTGAGGGGGAAACTACCCCTAGGTGATATTCATTGTTATGTATAACAAGTTGTGGGAGCTACATACGCACGAGGTGACGAGAGTCCGTACGTAGTTATAGTATGTTTATGTCCGGGTAGACCTAGGATCTTATCCTGTAATATTTGAATTATTTGAACTCATGTTGCTGACATTAATTAATCAAAGTTATAAATGAAATTCATTTAGAAATAATTATATGTATACTAGGCCAAGTCTTAACACTTGAGTTGTGGGCAAGTTATTTGAGAAAAAGGTAAAGATTATATCCATTTTGTACCCACGTACGATGTTGTAAACACGTGTCTCGTAATTCAGTAACTTCCTTCCTTTTCTAGTGGAGCGGTCCGAACGCCTTGGCAGCATATAGGAGCATCTATGGTTCGTGACGCTCGACCCTCGGCAGTTTACACCTTATTCCGGATCGGGCCGAATGACCTCGGCAGAATCATGCGTTATATCGCTTGTAGCCCGAATATTCACGAGTAACCTCTCTACTGATGTCCGACATTTTATATGGTACTTCGGGTTTATTTGATGATGACACTTGAAACCTTTCGGATATATTAAGACAGAATACAAGATTGAGATTCATACTTTAAAGGAAATAATTGGAAACTTTTGAGATTTACAGATTTACTTCACTATTGCTGTGCACTTCATACCTGTTATGAATTATTATATTATTTACTTGGACCTCTAGTAAGTGTCGATATCGACCCCTCATCATTACTTCTCCGGGGTTAGGCTAGATACTTACTGGGTATGCGTTGATTTACGTACTCATGCTGCACTTTTGCACTAAATGTGTAGGATCTTTCAGGTCCATTGATGATCACCTTGGCGCATAGGCGCACTTGTTGAGGAGACTTCACGTGAGCTGCATTCCAGGCTACGCTTCACAGTCTACCGAGTCTCCATTGTACCAATTATTTTATTCTATCTTATTACATTCAGGATAGATGTTGTATTATTATTGTACACTTTAGAAAATGCTCATGCACTTGTGACACCAGGTTTTGGGGGTTCCTTCAGGTTATTCATTATTATGGTTCATGTAAATATTTTTCATTTACTCTGTAAATTCTATTTTATACTGTTCAATTAAGGAAAATTATGATTTTAAAATACTAAAATGAGTAATTAAATTGATAAATCACTATTGGCTTGCTTGACGGTGGTGTTAGGTGCCATCACGACCTATAGTAGATTTTGGGGTCATGATAGCTTGGTATCAGAGCTCTAGGTTCACTTAGGTCTTACAAGTCATGAGCAAGTCTAGTAGAGTCTTGCGGATTATTACAGAGATGTTTGTACTTATCTTCGAGAGGCTACATGGATGTTGGAGCACTTCCCTTCTTGATTTCCTCATCGTGCGGTTTGATTCCATTGAGGCTTGTGCCTTTATTTCCATCCTACTGAATCTTATGCAACACGAAGCGCTTGTTATCAATTGGGCATCAAGGAGTTGTAGTGGTACTGCGGACGTGGTGCAGGATGTTTTTCCCTGCGTGTTCGGGCATGCTATTAGCGTCGCCTTGTGGAAGGATGTTCTTTGGTTCCAGCCGAGTATCTGTATTTTCTATGGTTTAAAGATTGTGCATGGATTGCTACTGTGTCTATGCATTATTATCGCACAATTTGGCGTAATGGTAAGGTGCTCGTTTATGTGTTGAGGCAGTGAATGGCTTGAAAGGAGGATTTCTCAGTGCATGATTAAGGGGGTTCGGTATTTAATTCCAACGGAGGAAAGGCAATCAGACTATAAATGCCCATGTTTTGTTGACAAAGTAACGAGACTTGATATTTTCGAGCGTGGTGGAATTTTTATCATGATGCAGTGTCACCATCCTTGTTGGAATGCATTACAGTTCGCTGGTGTTACTGTCTTCTTATATTTTTGCCTTCGGGGCAGGGTGTTTTGAAATGGTGCTTGAGGGGCGGTTGCCAGAGATAGATGTGTGCAAAGGTTCAGAATCGAATTGGTATTTCTAATGTTGATGGCTCGAGAAAGATGATCTTCAAAGAGGCTTAGAGTCAGTAACATTTTATTGATTCAAGTGCTACAGAGATGAATTTTTGATTTGATGCAATATTTGGGCAGCAAAGTATGAGGGAAGATATGGCGAGAATTGTTTCGCGGTAGTTAAGTACTAGCAGGACAAGTATGAGAAGCAGAGGTTGAGAAGTTGTTTAAAATAGATGGTCTAACCGAAGTAAGAGTGGCAGATTAGCATATGGATTCTGTGGTAGGATAGCCACGTGCATTGTGAAAGTGTAGAACGGTTTGAGAATTGTGATGGAAGGTGATTTAGTCTACAGATTTCATTTGGAATGATGGTTACCGTACGAAGAAATATTGAATATGGCGGAAAGGGGTTTTCTTGAAATGGAGAGGGGCGTGAAGATTATTTATCGTTTCACATGTAAGATGACTTGAGCTCGGAAGGCATTGTTGAACTTTCAGTTGATGTTAATGGGGAAGGAATAGACTTATACAATTGGTGTGCGAGCATGGGCTTAGAAGATTTTTACTAATTTATTGGTAATTGTGACCTATGCAGCACCGTTGGAAGATGTCGGCATGGGATTTCCACATACGAGTTATCTCCTGTGAGCAGGTTAGCGGTTGCGTAATGTTGATGAAGCTTCTGTGAAGAATACTACTTACTACCTAGTAAGAGATCGAATTTGTGATTGTGAAAGTTTAACAAGGGATTTCAAGAAATTTGGCGGGTTAACGGTGAGATCATGGTAAATTGAGAAGGAGGAATCATTGTGGGTTCTAGATTTATGTGATTGTAGATTAAAGTTAAGTGGGGGAGCCCACCATCTACGACTGGATCGTGTGGTCGTCTGCTTGTGCGGTTTCTGGTTATCGGTGCATTGGTAGATTATTTATGACTAAGAAAAGAAACCATCAGGGGTAATTCGAGTAGAGAAATTGATAAATGTGTGCTATATTCTGCCTTATCGATTGAGGTGCCTGATTTGGGAAGACTCCGAGCTTACGCTTCTTGCGGATGTAATGTACAAGGAAACGAATTCAGTTGGTTGTTTCTTGGAAAGCGTGTTCATGTGCTAGCAGAGCGTTAAAGTTGGTTATCTGGGATCAGGTCAGAGTGGGTGACTCTCAACAACGATTCTAGTGGGATCAAGAATTAAGGTGTAGTGCCTAAGGATTTTGGGCCTGTTGTGTGGTTAAGGTTCGAGTTTTTGCAGTGGATTACGAACATGACTTGGAAATTTCTATGTTATCATCGGGTATGCGGTATAGTGTTGGAGTAAAGGATGAAATAGCTGCGGATTCGCGGGAGGTCTTGCAGAATGGGTGTACCAGTTAAGGATGCTATGGTGAGCATAAGGAGAGTATGAGATGGTTCAGGAGTATTGAGACGAGGTGGTCTCATGATGCTTGGTCACTTGGGATGAGAGTGGATTTGGTTCGTTACGTTTTTTAATGGAGCTATTATTATTTATAAGGAAAATCCAGAGTAATTGAAAAAAGTTGGGTCAGTTAGTAATGGTTGACTCAGCATGATTGTGGAAATGATCAATTCATTCGACGTGTGAAGTTATACATATGGTTTGTGGATATACGTGCGGGCTTGACAGCCACCGTAACTTGATTGACTTGGGAGGTATTTGATTCAAATTTCCTTGTTGTTTAAATGGACTCCGGAAGAGTCATGACGGTCTAGATCACGACTTGAGGTTTGTATTTTCTATGGTTTGGGAATTCGATTGCGTGTTGCATTGGTTTTTCTGAAATGAGTTAAGTGAAAGGTTTCTAGCCAATGAAGTGTTTATTCCACCGTCAACTCAGGGGTTGCGATGAATTCTTGTATTATTGCGTAGCGGCACGGTAGGTGCAGGGAGGGGAATGGGAATTGGAAGTTGAGGATCAGGGATGCGGGTCAATTTTGATAAGAATGTCACGAGATTGGATTAGCAGGGAAGAATTCAGATGGTTAGAGTGAGCTGGCGTTATCTTAGTGTCGCCTGAGAATGGTGTTCTGTGGAAGAGGCATTGTGTATTGATTTGCGGATTGTGGTTGGCTTACATAATTAGTACAGTTGGTGGTATGGATGTGCGAACTTTTCTACCTGTGCGGAAGGTCGTGGGAGCATACCCCACGTGAAAAATTGTATAGGTGAGACATGTTATTCACTTGCTTGTTAAAGATTGAAAGCGAGTATGGAAATTTTGGTAATATCACAAATGAGAGAGTTTTATGCCTGAGAGGCGTTCTATTTCTTGGGTTGTGGACTATGTGAGTTTGTGCCAAATTTGGCGGTTGTTCTTATGATTCATAGAAAAAGGTTATTGTGGATCCTTGAAAAGTTATTAGCTCAGTATAGTAGGATCAGAATCGGCTTGAGGTCCGTTGATGGGTCTAATGTGAATGTGTGCTCTACATTAGGCCGGATGTGTTCATTCGGCATAACGTAGCTTATGGAGGAGTCTTCAGATAGTGGATGTTGTTCCCGTCGTCAGTATTCTATGTAATACTCTATTGTGCCATGTGGGTTGTGAGACGACTTGATTATTCGCACATGTGTTGAGATCCTGAGTAGCTGGTGGTATTATACAGGTAGGATGGCTCTCGAGATGCGGGTCATTTACTATACCTTAGACGTGCTTGAGTTTTGTAGCGTGTGGTGCTGTCCGTCTCCCCAGGATTCGTATTATGCACTTGGCGTGCTTGTGGTCGATATTCGGGCATTTTGTAAGTATAAGTGTTACAGTTTGATGCGTGTGTTTTCTTCTTGATATTATGTGCGGATCGGGTGGCACGCCTCCACGGGTGTATTCTTTGGATCGGGTGGCACGCCGCCATGGGCATGTTATGTGGATCGGGTTACACGCCGCAACAACGAGATGTTAAGCATAGCTCCTTACGTATATTTTTGTGTGCCTTATTTTCATCCCTGAGGTAGGTTCACAACATTTGTTTGGTCTATTCAATCGTTGCGCAGATTGGGTAATTCCTCTCAGAGTTCGTTCCTCCTTGTGTGTCATATTCGAGTGGTAGCTCGTCGGCGCATCGGTTGCGTCATATGAGATCTGAGTCAGTGGTTGAGGTGGGTTATTGCCTGAGCAGCTTGCACTAGGTGAGACGAGATGTTTGGACCTGAAATTAGTGCAATCAGATTTATGTAAGGTACATTAAAGAGAAAATATCGTTGTTCAGTTCAGAATGAGGTAATGGTTCTTGTCAGGAGGAGAGACTCCATGAATTATTGATTCGGCGGGTGGTTATGAGTTTCTATGCGTCTCTTTCAGTGTGGTTGTATTGCGAGAGTTGGAACAGGATTTATATACGTCATGAGATGTATTGCAGGCATAGGATTTGTGAAATTACAACTATTGTGGTCGGAGGATGTTATTATGGGCATGTGAAATATGCGGGGCATAGTGTGAATCCAGAAAAAGGTGTACGATCGTGTTTTGGTACGGTGTGCGTATGTTAGAATCAGGTATTGTAAAGAATTTCGGAGGTTGGAATTTGGTTCTAAAGCTTATTGACTAAATAAAAGGGTGGATCTTCAGCCTGGCTCGTGCTAAGGTGCTCAACTAAGTTGAGGTGGCACGGGTAGGTGCACAAGGTGTTGCACAGTGATTTTGGACAACTCTGTAGGTTTGAGGACGAACATATGTTTAAGGTGTGGGGGGGGGGAGATTTAACAACCCGACCGGTCGTTTTGAGCTCTAGCGCGACATTCGGCGGTTTGAGGCCTTAAGTAGCTTCACTTCAGGTATTATGACTTGTACGTGTGTTCGGAATTGAACTTCGGGAAGTTTGGAGTTGCTTAGGAAAGAAAATTTTAATTTCGGAAGCTTTGAGTTGGAAAAGTTGGCCAAGTTTTTTTTTTGAGTAAATGACCTCGGAATCGGGATTTAAAGGTTCCAACATGCTCGTATGATGATTTTGGTATTAGTAGAGTATCCAGATGTTGATTTGGAGGTCGGTAGGTTATTTCGGTCTTAATTGGCGAAAGTTGGAAATTTGATGCTTTTGGAAACTTTGACCGGGAGTGGATTTTTTGATATCGGGGTCGGATTCCGATTCTGGAAGTTGGAGTAGGTCCTTAATGTCAATTAGGACTTGTGTTCAAAATTTGAGGTCAATCGAACTTGATTTGATAGGTTTCGGCGTCGGATGTAGGAGTATGAAGTTTAAAAGTTCATTGAGCTTGAATTGGGGTGCGATTCGTGATTTTAGCGTTGGTTTGATGTGATTTAAAGGCTTGACTGAGTTCGTATGATATTTTAGGACTGATTGGTATATTTGGTCAAAGACCCGTGTGGCCTCGGGTGGATTCCGGATGGTTAACAGATTGAGTTTGGCCTTGTGAAAATGCTGGTGGCAGCATATCTGGTGTAAATGCACCTGCGAGGATTGATTTTATAGACCTTTCGAGCGGAGTTGGGGATTGGTTAAATTGATTAATCATTGGTATTAGAGTATCTTTTTATTGGTTTGCACATTTTTTGAATAGTTTTTGGATCGACGAGCTTTGGATTGAAGTGTTAGAGAGGCCTTGGAGCCGGTTTTGAAACTTCAGAGCGAGGTAAGTCTCCTGTCTAACCTTGTGAGAGGGAAACTAACCCCTAGGTGATATTAATTTTTATGTGCAACTAGTTGTGGGTGCTACGTACGCACGAGGTGACGAGAGTCCGTACGTCGATATAGTATGTTTATGTTCGGGTAGACCTACGATCTTATCATGTAATATTTGAATTTTTTGAACTGATGTTGCTGACATTAATTAATCGAAGTTATAAATGAAATTCATTTAGAAATAATTATGTGTATACTAGGCCAAGCCTTAATACTTGAGTTGTGGGCAAGTTATTTGAGAAAAGGTAAAGATTATATCCATTTTGTACCCATGTACTGTGTTGTAAACACGTGTCTTGTAATTCGGTAACTTCCTTCCTTTTCTTGTGGAGCGGGCCGAATGCCTCGTCAGTATATAGGTGCATCTATGGTTCATGCCGCTCGACCCTCAGTAGTGTACACATTATTCTGGATCGGGTCGAATGACTTCGGAAGAATCATGCGTTATATCTCTTGTAGCCCGAATATTCACGAGTTAACCTCTCTACTGATGTCTGACATTTTATATGGTACTTCGGGTTTATTTGATGATGATACTTGAAACTTTTCGAAGATATTAAGACAGAATACAAGATTGAGAGATTCATACTTTAAAGGAAATAATTGGAAACTTTTGAGATTTACAGATTTACTTCACTATTGTTGTGAACTTCATACCTGTTATGGATTATTATATTATTTACTTGGACCTCTAGTAAGTGTCGATATCGACCCCTCGTCATTACTTCTCCGGGGTTAGGCTAGATACTTACTGGGTACGCATTGATTTACGTACTCATGCTGCACGTTTGCACTAAATGTGTAGGATCTGACAGGTTCATTGATGATCGCCTTAGCGCGTAGGCGCACCTGTTGAGGAGACTTCACGTGAGCTGCATTCCAGGCTACGCTTCATACTCCATCGAGTCTCCATTGTACCATTTATTTTATTCTGTCTTATTACATTCGGGACAGATGTTGTATTATTATTGTACTCTTTAGAAAATGCTAATGCACTTGTGACACCGGGTTTTGGGGGTTCCTTCAGGTTATTCATTTTTTTGGTTCGTGTAAATATTTTTCATTTACTCTGTAAATACTATTTTATACTGTTTAGTTAAGGAAAATTATGATTTCAAAATACTAAAATGTGTAATTAAATTGATAAATAACTTTTGGCTTGCCTGCCGGTGGTGTTAGGCGTCATCACGACCTATAGTTGATTTTGGGGTCGTGACACATACCCTCCTCAAGCGCACAATAAGATCTCCCACTGGTATACTTATTATGCAAGACCTTCCGCGAATCCGAAGCTATTTCTCCCATTTCTCCAGTACTACCCCACAAACCCGATGATAACATAGATATTCCATACTTCTTCACACTCTGCTGCAAAATCCCAGTCTCTAGCCATAAAACGAACCCAAAATCCTTAGACACCGCGCTTACATCCTCGAACCCATTGGAACTACTATTGAGTGTCACCCACTCTGACCTGGTCCAGAATATAATCAAACTCCAATGCTCTATTATCCCATGAACCTTACCAAAGAAGCAACCAAATGAATTCTCTTCTTTGTACATCACATCCATAAGAAACATAAACACTAAGTCTTCCCAAAACCTGCACATGAGTCGATAAGGCGAAATATAGCACACATTCATCAAGTTCTTTGCTCGAATTACCCCTGATGTTTTCTTTTCTTAGTCTTAAATAATCCAACAATGCACCGATAAGCAGACAATCCCATGATCAAGTTGTAGATAGTGGGATCCCCTACTTAGCTTTAAGCTACCATCATATAAAATGTAGAACCCACAAATATTCCTCCTTCTCAATTACCATGATCTCGTACCGCCAACCCGCCAGATTTCTCGTAGTCTCTTTTTAAACTTTTCATGAACATTTCGAATTATCAGGCACCATCGCATATTCGACCTCCTACTGGGTAGTAAGTAGAACTATTCGTAGAAACTTCATCAAAATCGAGCAACCGCTAACCTACTCACAAGATATAACCCACCTGTGTAATTCCATACCGACATCTTCCAACGACGCTGACTAGGTACCAGTACCACAAAATCAGTAAACCCTACTGAGCCCATGCTCGTCCACCGACTATACAAGTATGTTCATTCCCTATTGATATCAACTGAAAGTCCGACAATACATTCCAACTCGAAGTCACATCATATCCTATAACGATAATCAAGCTCTTACACCCCCTAAACATTCCAAGCCAACTTCTTTCCGTCATATTCAACCTTCCTCAACACAATAGCCACCATTCCAAATAAAATCTGTAGACCTAGTCATTGTCCACCATGATCCCCAAATTGCCCGAAACGTTTCTCAAGGCATGTGGCTATCCTACCACAAAATTCATATACTACTCTACCACTCCCACTTTGGTTAGACCATATCTTTAAGCAACTTCTCGGCCTCTGTTGTTCACACTTGGCCCGCTAGCAATTCAACCACCACGAGACACCTCCCACCATGTCCTTCCTCATCCTTCGCTGCCCAAATACTGCCTCAAATCAAAATCCATCTATGTAGCACCTAAACTAATAAATTGCTACTAACGTTAAGATCATCTTTCTTGAACCATCAACATCAGAAACACTGATTCGATTATGAAACTGCTACACACCGCATCTCTGACAACCGCTTCTCAGGCACCATTTCACAACACCTTGCCCCGAAGGCAAATCAAGATGACCATAACACCGATGAACCTTAATGCGTTCAAACAAGGATGCTGACACCACATCACACATGATAATTCCACAACACTCGAAAATATCAAGTCTCGTTACTCCAACAACCAATGCCTGAACATCCATAGTCTTATTGCCTTTCCTCCGCTGGAATTAAATGCCGAACCTCTAAACCATGAACCGAGAAATCCTCCTTTTGAGTCATCCACTACCGCGACCCATAAATGAGCAATATACCATTCACAACAACACAACACGATAACAACGCACGAACATCATAACAATCTGTGCATAACCTCAAAACCATAGGCCATACTGGTACACGACTGGAACTACAGAACCCCTTCCATAAGACGACGATAATTACTCGCTCGAATACGTAGGGAGAAACATCTTGCACCACATATATAGTACCACTACAACTCCTTGATAGCCAATTGATAACAAGTGCTCCACGTCACATAAGATTGAGTAGGAAGGAAATGAGGGCATAAGCTTTAATGGAATCAAATTGCACGATGAGGAATTAAGAAGGGAAGTTCTTCTAACAGCCCTGTAACCTCTCGAAGATAAGTACAGACGTCTCCGTGCCAATCCGCGAGACTCTACTATACTCACTCATGACTCATGATACCCAAGTGAACCTAGAGCTCTGATACCAAGTTGTCACGACCCAAAACTCACTATAGGCCATGATGGCGCCCAACGTCACTGTTAGGAAATCCAACAGTGAACTATCACGTTAATTGTTCATTTTATTACTTTCGAAATCATAAATTTTATTAAGGAAATTTACGCCCTTAAAATCACGAGTACATACATAATTAGTATTGCATAAAAATAAAAGGTGATAATAATATGCGAATCCGTAAGCATCAACTAGAATATCCCCAAAACCCGGTGTCACAAGTGCATGAGCATTTATTAAGGAGTACAATAATAATACAATATCTTCCTGGAATATAAATAAGACAAAACAAAGTAAATAGTATGACGGAGACTCTATGGGCTGCGATATGTAGTCTGGAATGCAACTTACTATAAAGTCTCCTCAGCAGTTGCACCTATGCGCCCAGATGACCATCAAATGAACCTGTCACATCCTGAATATTTAATGCAGAAATGCAACATGAGTACATAAATCAATGTGTACCCAGTAAGTATATAGCCTAACCCCGGAGAAGTAGTGACGAGGGGTCGACATTAACATTTACTAGAGGTCCAATAATGCAATATGATAAATCGTAAGCAGATATGAAGCACCACATAATAATGGGATAATACGATAACTAACATATTCTTACAAAGTTCTTTTAACGATATAAACTTCTCAATCTCATATCCTATCTCAACAGCTCAGAAAATATCAAGTGCCAATATCAAAAGAATGAGGAATACCATATAAAATGCCAGGCATCAGTGGAAGTATAATCTCGTGAATATTCAGACTAATAGCGATATAACGCACGATTAAGCTGAGGTCGTACTGCCCGATCCTGAATAATGTGTACACTGCCGAGGGTCGAGTGGCACAAACCATAGATGTATCTATTATACTGCTGAGGCATTCGGCCTGCTCCACAAGAAAGGAAGGAAGTTATCGAATTACGAGACACATGCTTACAATATAGTACATGAGCATAAAGTGAATATAACCTTTACCGTTTCTCAAATAACTTGCCAACAACTCAAGGTGATAAGGCTCGGCCTAATATATACATATATTTCTAAATCAATTTCAATTATAAATTTAATTAATTCTATACAAGGTTCAATATAAAATTGAACTAATTAAGCCAGCATAATGAGTTCAAATAATTCAAATATTACATGATAAAGTCCTAAGTCTACCCGGACATAAACATGCATCAACTACGTATGGACTCTGGTCACCTCGTGCGTACATAGCACCCACAACTAATAGCACATAAAAATTACATCGCCTAGGGGGTAGTTTCCCCCAAAGATTAGACATGAGACTTACCTCACTCCGAAGTTCCATAACCGGTTCCAATGCCTCTCTAACACCTCAAACCAGTATCCCATCGATCCGAACTAGTCAAACAATCATAAAAAAGCAATATAAATATACTCCAACATCATACTTAATTAATTTATAAATATTCCCAACTCCGCCCGAAAAGTCAATAAAGTCAACCATCGGGCCTACGTGCCCGGATACTGAAGAGTTTAGAAGATAACCATTATCCATAACATTACGAACTCAAATATATAATTTATTCCTAATTCTATTTCCAAAATCGTGGTCAAAATCCAAAACATACCAATTCCTAGGTTTTCTCTTAAAATCCCAAAATATTTCAACAATATTCCATATTTAAATTAACATATATTCTATGTATGCAACTCACAACGGTAGGAATCACTTACCTCGCGGAGGATGAATAGAATGGCACTCTAAAATTTCCCCCAAGGTCGGCTCCAATGAGAGAAATGAGGTGAAATAAGCCGAACCCACGTACTTAAATAAAGTGTTATGCCCAGCGACTTTCGCACCAGCGGTCCATCAGCCGCACCTACCGAAAAATCTATCGCAGGTGCGGTTCTCTTGAAGCCCAGGCAAATACGCTTCTGCGGACCAAATTCTGCTCCTGTGTAACCATTTCTGTGGTCCAGCCCTCGCTCTTGCGCACTTGCACATGTGGAGACCTTCCACTTCTGCAACCCCAGCTGCCCGGCTCGCATTTCGGTTTTGCGGAGCACTTTTCGCATCTGCCGGCTCGCAGATGCGAAAATATCCTCGTATCTGCGGCCGTCCCAGCTCCAGTACAAATGTCGCTTCTGCAACCACACCTCCGCAACTGCGGCCAAAGTCTCGTACGTGCGATTACACCAGAAGACTTAAGCTTCAGAAATCCTTTAAGTCCAAAATTCGATCCGAGACTTGGAATTTTTTAAGAAGTTTTTAAGTTGGATTTGAAGTGAATTTTGGTGTTATCGATGTCCATTTGGGGTTCGGAGCCTTGGAATAAGTTTGTATTATAATTTATTACTTGTGCGTAGAGTATGGCATCATTCTGTTATATTTAAGCATAATACGGACGCGTTCAATGAAGTTTACAAGTTTAAAGAAAGGTTTCGATTGTCAATTCATAGGTTTGATGGCGTTTGGCATATTTTGAGGCTTCAACTAATTTTTTATCATGTATTAGGATGTGTTGGTATGGTTGGTTGGGCTGCCGGGGGATCCGGGTGTGAATCAAATTGGAATCAGATCGAGTTTTGGACTTAAGGAATTGCTGAAGCTTGATGCTTCGGGTGTGATTGCACTTGTGTGATTGTGGCCATAGGTGCGAGACCGCAGAAGCGACCCAGGGGTCGCAGAAGCGGATGTGAGTGAGGCTGGTCGGATTCGCAGGTGCGAGGGATTTACCGCACCTGCGGGCTCGCAAATGCGGGAGTAGGGGCGCATAAGAGAAATTGGCCTTTGGCTGGAAGATCATAGGTGCGGGTGTTTTAGCACATTTGGGGAGCCGCAGATGCGGTCTTGGGCGCGCAGGTGCGAAGTGCTGCTCGAGCTGGGCAGTCCGTGGATGCAGGTGATTTTCGCAGAAGCGAATTCGCATCTGCGACTGAATGTCCGCAAAAGTGAAAAGCTGGCGCCTTGTGGGAAACCCGCACCTGCGAGGTTGGTTCCGCAAAAGCGGAAAGAGTTTCGCAGGTGCGAAACATCACTGGGCAGAATGCTTTGTTAAGTACGTGGGTTTGGCTCATTTCACCTCATTTCTCTCATTGGAGCCGGCCTTGGGGGAGATTTTGGAGAGCCATTCTTATCATCCTTCATGTGGTAAGTGATTCCTACTTTAGTGAGTTAAATACATGATTTACTCATGGATTTAAACATGAAAATTTGTAGTAATTGTGGGATTTTCTAAGAAACCTAGAAATAGGTAGTTTTGGAATTTGACCACGCTTTTTGAAATGGAATTAGGAATAAATTATATATTTGAGTTTGTGCTGTTATGGGTAGTGTTTATCTTTGAATACTTTTGGAATCCGGGCACGTGGGCCTAAGGGTTGACTTTGTTAACTTTTCAAGCGGAGTTGGGAATCATTATAAATTGTTAAATTGTATGCATTGGAGTATATTTTGATTGATTTGCACGTTGTTTGACTAGTTTTGGATTGTTTGACTTTGAGTCAAGGAGTTAGAGAGGCATTGAAGCCGGTTATGGAACTTCGGAGAGAGGTAAATCTCATGTCTAACCTTGTGAGGGGGAAATTACCCCGTAGGTATTATTCTTGTTATATGCTACATGTTGTGGGAGCTGCGCACGTATGAGGTAACGATTGTCCGTGCGCATGCTAGAATTCTCTGACTATGTCCGGGTAGACTAGGATTCACACCATGCTTTATTTGTACTAGTTGAGTTATTCTTGCCTGCTTAGTTGCTTGATTTCGCGTTACGACCTGAGACTAGGATAGCATAGAGTGATAGGCTCGCTATTGTAAAGATTTGACGAGCTACTTGATTAGCCGCAGAATAATTGTGCTTCCATTACAAATTTCTCCCGCTTTGTGCGTTTTCATCAAAATGTTTCCTTAAATTTCATAACTCACACGTATATTTGTGAGTGGGGTCAAGGACACGTTAAAGCTTCATATTCTAATGGGATCGGGACATTCGACTAGGCAGGATTATGTAACACACTCTTATGGGATCGGTCTGTTTTCCTCGACAGTATCATATTCTTATGGGATTGAGCCGTTCGCCTCGGCATTTCTATACAATACTCTTATGTGATAGGGTCGTTTGCCTCGGTAACTTCATGAAACACTCTTATAGGATTGGGTCGTTTGCCTCGGCAGAATCGTGTGTAATATTTGACAAGAAGCCAGTGTGTCCGTGAGTTTTCCTGATTTAAATTGTGACGACTTATTTGGTGGGGACTATTATATATATATACTCTGGTTGATGAGGTACACGATAATTGAGAGCTTGTGTTTACTGTTCAGAGGATGATCATACCACGTACCTCTATTTGCTTACACTGTTTATTTACCATGCCTTATACCTATTTACTTTCTATTGTACTTGATTTATTGGACCACTAGTAAGTGTCAAAGTCAACCCCTCGTTGATAAGTGGGGATTTTGACTACTTATTAGCATCTTTTTTCTTTTATTTTAGTCCAAAAGTATTGATTTATGTTCCCGAAACTAATGAAATTATGAAAATTGCAAGAATGTTGGAAGTTTGGTCTCCCATGATGAAATCCGACTCAAAAAGGAGTGTTTGAAAGCACAAGGCAATAAAGGGTGCAGAAGCAAAGAAGTGCAGTCCGCAGAAGGATTTTTGTCGCAAAAGTAATTGCGGACCGCAACATTCAATATGCGGCCGCAAACCAAGAGAAAGAACCCAACAGGTTTTTGACCAATGTGCGGCCGCAAAAGAGGGTCTGCACTGACAAATTATTTCAAGTTTAGAGAGTGTGCAAAAGACCAAGTCCTGAAACCTTGCTGAAGTGCGGACCGCACAAGAATTGTGCAGTCGCAGAAGTTGCTTTGCAGCCGCAATCCATAAATATGCGGCTGCAGAATCCCATCTCCTGCCAACTGAAGAAATCTGCGGACCGCACATAGAATTGTGTGGCCACAGAACCTCCCGAGGGGCATTTTTGTAAGTGAATTTTGGCCCACTATAAATAGACGAGTTTCACAATTTTAGGTTAAGGTTTGAAGCAAACAAAAGGCTGATGTAGCCGTTACCTTTTGCCATTTTAGCAAGTTTGTGATTATTTTAGTGTTTAAACATTATATTTTATCATTTTAATCTTTGATTATGAGTTTAATTAGCTTTTCTTCTTTATTTTCTTTAATTCCCATTATGAGTAGCTAGATTCTTACTAGGGTTGTGACCCAACCCTAGTGTGTAAACCTTATGAGTATTTAATTTAATGCTTGTCTATGATTGGGTGTTGATTATTTAGCTTAGTTCATGCTTCAATTTTAGAATTAATGGTTGCAAACATTGATTCATGCCTTTTGACTTACTCTCTACTTGAGAAAGTGGGACCTAGTCTAAGATAACTTGGCTAGCAAGGAATTGGGCTAATTGAGAGTTTGATAGGCCTAATTAAAGCGTTCAAACTAGAGATAGTAAGAACCCAAGTTGAGATCATATCAACTATTTTGTTTGATACCCATTTGGACTTAAGAAAGTCATATTGGGCAAAATTACTCTCTGACCGAGAGGTATTGAGTGGGTAATGTAGTTTTGAGAGATATAATACACCCCAATCAACAAAGCAAGTATTAATGTATTTAACCCATTAGGCAAACACCTAGGTTATGGTCACATCCCTAGGCTTTTAAACTATTTGTAAAAACACCAAAAACAATAATTCATTTCTAGTTTCTTTTACTTAGCTTACAATTGTTAGAGTAATAGTAGAAGTAGAAATCAAAACTCATAGTAGAAGTGAAAATTTAGTTAATCCATTCGCTTTCTTCAAGTATATACTCCTAACACCCTTTATGAATCCTTGTGGATTCGACCCCGACTCATAGTTGGGTAATTTATATTGCATACGACTGTATCACTCGTCACTATTTCTCCAAGGTTAGGCTAGATACTTACTTGGTATGCGTTGATTTACGTACTCATGCTATACTTCTGCACTTATTGTGCAGGTACATATTTCTGGTGGTCTTTTGGGTGCAAAGGCGCAACTATTATGGGGACTTTACGGTGAGTTGTATCATATGTTACGATCCGCATCATACAGATTCTCCATCAGAGTTATTTACATTTTTCCTGTCTAACTTGGTTTCCAGACAGATGTTGTATTGTAATAGTACCTTCTAGTAGATGATCATGCACTTGTGACACTGAGTTTTGGGAGTGTTCTAGAATTTTTATGTATTGTTTTACATTGGTACACTTTTACTTATTATTTTTAATTAAACTGTACAAAACTATGATTTATTTTAATGCACTGACCTATCTATCTAAATAAGATTCATGATTTTAAAAATAATAAAATGAATAATTAAGTGTTGGCTTGCCTAACACCGACGTTGGGCGCAATCATGGCCTACAGTAGATTTTTGGGTCGTAACAGCTTGGTATCATAGCATTAGGTTTAGGTCTCACGAGTCATGAGCAAATCTAGTAGAGTCTTGCGGATCGGTACAAAGACATTTGTACTTATCTTCAAGAGGCTACATGGCTGTTAGGAGCACTTCCCTTCTTGATTCCTTGTCGTGCGATTTGATTCCATTGAGGCTTATGCCTTCGTTTCCTTTCTAGTCATTCTTATACGGTGTTGAACGCTTGATATCAATTGGGCATCAAAAAGTTGTAATGGTATCGCAGACATGGTGCAGGATGTTTCTCCCTGCGTATTCGAGTGGGCTATTATCATCGCCTCGTAGAGGGGTGTTTTGTCATTTAGGCCTAGTGTTGGTGTTGCCTACGGTCGAGATTTGGTATATTCCAAATTTGGTGGAATTCTTGTTAATATTGTGGGGTCTCCGTCCTTGATTGACTGCATTGAGGCTCATCGGCATGTTGGTTTTCATTTGGTTGTCTCTGGGCACAGTGTTGTGAGATGGAACCTAAGTGGAAGTTATCATAGAGGGTTGTGCATTGCGACTTTAGAATCGGACTAGTGTTTCCAGTGTTGATGGTTCGGGGGAGATAATCTCTAAGGGGGTTTCTATGCTTCGGAATTTTGAATGTGACGAGAAGGTCTTAATTGAAATGTAGTAAAAAGTGAAGTGAGTTACAACTTCGAGTTTCAAACACGTTGTTGGACCTTCGGGTGATGTTAATGGATGGAGGGATTCTTATGGATGGCAGATCAGTGTGGACCCAGGGAAGTTAGTTGATTTCATGATGGATGTAGCTATAGCAATGACATTGGAGGAGGTCGATATGAAGCTACATAGGTGGGCTATCTCTTGTGAGCAGGTTAGCGGTTGTGTGGTTTTGATGATGTTCCTACGTAGAGTTCTACTTTCTGCCCAACATGGGATGCTTGTACTGTGATGTGATCTTGGATCGCCTGAAGAAGATGGTACGACTATTAGAAAGTTGAGCGTGCGATGGTGGCTGATAAGTCGGGATGTCTAATGATTGGCGCAACAAGAGCTCGCAAGAAGTTGACCTCGTAATGGTGTGGAATCATGGTAACTGGGAAGAAGAGGTCATTGTAGGGTCTGTATCTATGTGGTTGTAGCGTAAACCTAAGTGGGGGAGCCCACTATTTACGATTGGGTCACATGGTTGTGTGCCTATGCAGTTTCTGGTTATCAGTGCATTGGTAGACTAATTATGACTAAGGAAAGGAAACCTCAGAGGTAATTCGGGCAAAGGACTTGAGGAAGGTGTTCTACATCTCGTCTTATCGATTCATGTGCAGGTGTTGGGATGACTCAGAATTTATGCTTCCTGTGGATGTGATGTGGAAGGAAAAGAATTCATCCGGTTTCTTCTTTGGAAATGTTTATGTGCTAGTAGAGCACTAGAGTTTGGTTACGTATTCGGGACCTAATCGGAGTGAGTAACTCTCAACAATGGTTCTAGTGGGTTCAAGAAGAAAAATGCGGTGTTTAAAGATTTTGGGTTCGTTAGGTGGAAAAGGACTGGGTTTTGCAGCAAAGTGTGAAGAATACTTGGGGAAATTCTATGTTATCATCGGTTATACGGAGCAGTGTTAGAAAAATGGGAGAAACTGCTTCAAATTCGTAGGAGGTCTTTCAAAACGGGCATATCAGTTGGAGATATTATGGAGTGCACGAGGAGGGTATGAAATGGCTTATGGGCATCAAAACGACGCGGTCTTACGATTTGTGTCACTCGGGATGAGTGTTGATCGAGATCCGTTATATTATTATCCCTTGCAAAAGTTATTTTTGATTCCAAAAGACTTCGTAAAAGTAGTTAGTAGAGATTAGTTGTATAAACAACATATGATTAACGAATTAGGATTATCTACTACTACGATTAATGTTTCTTTTAATCCTATATTTTTTAGGCTTGCCTAGATTATCTACATGATTCAAAATATAGAGTAAACCATTCAATCAAATATGGTAAGTGTTATATACGGGTGTAAAATAATAATGGACGTAAATAAAGCAGTAGAGAGGAAGTAGTGACTCTGGTTTGGGCCTGAAGAGAGGTAGGCCCAGCAAATAGTAGAAAGCGGACAACAACAGACTTCAGACTTCCAAATGCACAGGTACAGGACTTGGGCTTGATTTCTTTGAGAATTCGACAGGCCCAATGGTAATATATGTTCAACAAGAAAGAAAGAAAGAAATAAAGAAGGTCATTAGATATTCTACTGTATGCGTAAAATCATACTTGAAATAAACTAGTAAAGGCCAAATGAATTATAACAAACAATAGGAATAATCGAGAATATGAAAATCATAGCAATGTGGGGTCACATATGGCAATGTGATTCATATTAAAAACCTTTTGTTGTCATTAAAAAGGAGTAATGAATGTCAATATATTAGAGTCTAAGGGTAGAATTTCATTCAAGGCCAAAGCACTCTTTGGATCCCTGACACTTCAAAGTTCCCAAAGGTCTCAGGGCCCAGGGCAGTGCTTGTGTCAGGGAGAGTAACCCAACCAGGAACTAAACTCTACTCCCAAATACACCTAACCACTCACGCTCATTCTTCCCTACAGGTCTAAGTTCCAATGACTAACTTTAAATGCTAACCCCAATATCACAGTGATATCATACCACAAAAGTATATATACATTTCCCTTGATAATTAATGCAGAATACCATAAGACTGCAAGACATCCTATTCACATTGTTGTAACCACATTTCAAAAGCTAAGTGTATGATTCACTATGAATGACATTATATATTAGGTATGCTCAAAAGAAATCAATTTTAAGCATACATAGAGACAGGAGCATCATCAGATTTCTGTTAGAAAACCAAACCCCCGAGATCACATGTGTTTAGGAGTAAAGTAAATGCGTTTTGTAAAATCCATGCCCAGAGATACACTTCTCCATAACAACTTTTAGTTAGATTAATCAAAGATTGGTCTTAACTTATGTTTGGTCTTCTAGCACACACACAAGTTAACAGTTTCAATGGGAACTTCTAAAGAATGTTAACATTGATGTAAGTTAGCAGCGTCAATTGAATTTCCAAGGAGTATTATGAGGGGTGAAGACTAACAACTACAATTAGAGCTTCATAAGGGTATTAAAAACATTACAGGTTAATCACTACAACTGATATATTCTAAAGAGTTCTAATATAGATACATGTTAACAACTTCAATTAGAGGTAGAAATTAATAACTTCAACTAGGAGGTAAAGATTAATGACTTCAAGTAGAACCTCCAAAGAGTATTAATAAAGATTCAAACCAGCAACCATAGTTATAACATCTACAGGTACTAACAGAGATTCAAACCAGCAACCATAGTTATAACATCTACAGGTACTAACAGAGATACAAACATAATAAGAACTTCTAAAAGGTATTAACATGGTTATAGATTCACAGCTTCAGTTAGAACATCTTAGAGTATTAACAGATTCTCAAGCTATCAGTCTTGCTTTACTCCAAAGCCAATGGCATGATCATTTCCTTATACAAGCAATCAGCTTCATGAAAACCTTATTAGAGATAAACATGCTATTATACTCAAATAGTAGCAACAGAAGATTCATTTAAAATTCATGAACTGCGTCTGGTTCATTCATGTAAGTTTGGTGAAATTCAAAGGACAACATAGACATATACATGGTTATGGAAGGAATTTAGAAGTATTGAAGAATCAAGATAAGTGCAGCATCACAAGAACACACAGGGGACATTTAGCATGTGTCACATTATTTCAAAATGAAAGAATTATCATCATCAAGCTAACAGTGTTATCATATGAGCTTCAGGAAACGTGTAGAGGTATCATCATATTGGGGAAATGTTTTAAGCATGTCAAGTAAGGGGTTTCAAGTATAGTGGAACTTAACAACAACACTTTACCTTAACAAATATGATATCATAACATAAAAAATCGTATCCATACCTTATAGCTTAAGCTAAGTGTATAACAATCTCAGAATATACATAAAAGTGATACAAAGATCCAACCTTCTTAGGGCATTCTTACATGAGTAGTCTTGAGTTCAATCAGATGATTAATAAGCTTCTAAAATTAACAGAACCACAATGACATGTCAAAGAGATAAAACTAGCTTAAAGCTCATGAGCCAGTGTACCTAAACTAAGATAACAATCTGGTTTTCACCACTAAACAAGTACACACTTTGTTTAAGTCTAGGTTATTAAGTGAACCATCACGAAATTCAATTAACACTCAAGGCAGATTAGTATAACTGTCATTGTATTATTAAAAGAACATTAGAAACTAAATATCAGGAGGGCTTGGGAGTTTTTAGGCTATTTTTAATACTTACAAGAAAGGTAGGTTACCAAATGTCATTAGGATCAATACATAACTCTAATTTCTATAACTTAAGGATGTTTATGATCTCGGAATCTATTTAACAGTCATTAATAAACACATAAAATAGTCAAGAATGAACACATTGTTAACGACATCATTCAGCAAGAGGTAATAGCACAATTTATGTTCGGTAATTCAACCTAACAAAAGAAGAATAGGGTTGAGGTTTTGCTGACCTCCTTTGGAGCACCAAACCAAAAGGGTATTCAAATTAGATGTTTAGGTATCCAAAAGATTAAGCTTTCAACTAGTAAGGAACTCAAAACCAGAAAGAGATAGAAAAGTATAGATTTAGTAAGAACTCGAACTTTAATCAAAAATTCCTAAATAACACTATATTGTATTAATTTCTCAGATGTTAGGTGTTGGTGTGTTCTTGTTAAGAGCATTGAAGGCTGCTATTAAGGAAATAATCGGATTCCTTCTGTGTGGTAAGACTACAAATGTGAATTGTGGTTGTACATGCGGGATTGACAGCCTCCGTGATTTGATTGATTTGGGGGTATTTGATTCTGATGGCTCTGTTAAGTGTAAATGGATTCCGGAAGAGTTATTGCAGTTTAGACTACAACTTGATGTTTGCTTTTCTATGATTATAGGAATTTGGTTGCGTGTTGCAATTGTTCTTTTGACACAAGCGGAGTGAAAAGGGGTTCTAGCCGATGAAGTATTTATTCTACTTGTGGTTCAAGGGATTTTGATGAAATTCTTGGACTCTCGCATAGCGTCATGATAGGTGCAGTGAGGAGTATGGAGATTGGAAGTTGAGGGTCAAGGTTGCGTTTCAGTTTTCATAAGAATGTCACGAGCTCGGAGGAGCAGGGGAAGATTTAAGATGTTCAGAGTATGTTGGCATTGTTTTCGTGCTGTTTGAGGATGGTCTGTTTTGTGGAAGAAATGTTGGGTTCTGAAATGCGGATGCTTGACTAGCACTGTAGAAATAGCATGGTCGATGGCCATTAATGTTAAAATTTTACTACATGGTATGGACGGTCATGGGAGTATATCCCATGGGAAGATTGTATAAGTGTGATGTGTTAGTCATTTGATTGTTGGAGATTGAAATCAGGTATGGAGATTTTGGTGCCATCGCCAACGGGAGAGGTTATGACCGAGAGGTGCTCTATTCCTTTGGTTGTGGTCCTGTGTAGCTTGTTGTTATTGCACCTTAGCCGTGCTTGAGATTTTGTTGTGCATAGCGCTATCCATCTCCCCAGGGTTGTATTTATGCACTTGGCATGCTTGTGGTCGATATTCGGGCATTTTGTAGGTATGCGCATTATGGCGTATGGGTATTTCCTTATTGATTATTATGTGTGGATCGGGTAACATGCTGCTACGGGTATGATGTTTGGATCGGGTTGCACGCCGCAACAGTATCATGTGTGGATCGGGTTGCATGCCGCAACAGTGAGATGTTAAGTATGGTTCCCTATACTTAATTCTATGTATTTTGTTTCTCATTCTCTGATAAAGGTTCATAGCATCTGTTGGGCTATTTTATTCGTTTCGGGGTTGGGTAGTTCTTTTCTAGAGTTCGTTCTTCCTTAAGTGTCATATTCGAGTTGTATCTTATTGGCGCATTTATGGCGTCATATGAGATCTTGGTCAGTGCTTGAGGTGGTTTATTGCCTGAGCAGCTTGTACTGGGTGAGACGAGGTTATTGGACCTAAAATCGGTATGATCAGATTTATGCAAGGTGTATTAAAGAGAAAGTGTTACTATTTAGTTCAAAATGAGGTAACGGTTCTTGTCAAGCGGAGAAACTCCGTGAGTTATTGATTTAACGATTGGTTATGTTTTTAGCGCATCTCTTTCATCGTTGCAGCATTGTGAGGATTAATATCGGGCTTAGATGGGTTGTGAGGTGTACTACGGGCATCAGGTCAGTAAATTTGAAGTTGTTGTGCTTGGAGGAGGTTACCATGGGCAAATAAGTTATGTGGTGCATTATGTGGTGTCAGCAGGGTGCATGATCATGTGTGAGTTCGGCGTATGGAGATTTATACAGTGTTCGTATGTTAGAAATCAGGTCTTGTAGAGAAATTGGAGGTTGGAATTTGGTCCTAAGGCTTGTTGGCTAAAATAAAGGGGGAGGATATTTAGTTTTGCTAGAGCTAATGTGCTCACCTGGGTTGTGTAGGGGCACGGGCAGGTGCACAAGGTGTTGAACAATGATTTTGGGGCAACTCTGGAGCTGTTCTTAACACGTTCGAGGACGAACGAATTTTTAAGTGGGGGAGAATGTAACGACCCGACCGATCATTTTGAGGTCTAGCATGTCATTCGGCGGTTTGAGGACTTGAGTAGCTTCACTTCATGTATTATGACTTGTATGGGCGGTCGGAGTTGAATTTCGGGATGTTCATAGTTGATTCATATGGAAAATTCTCAATTCGGAAGCTTTATGTTGGAAGAGTTGACTAAGGTTTGCCTTTTTAGTAAACGACTTCAGAATCGGGATTTGAAGGTTCCAATAGGTACGTATGATTCTATCATACTTGGGCGCATGTTCGAGTTGAGTATCGGGTGGTTCAGGAGCATTTCGGCACTTATTAAGGAAGGTTGGTATTTTTGAAAGTTTAAGAATTTCTTAATTTGGATTTGAAGTGAATTTTGGTGTTATAGATGTATGTTCAGGGTTCCGAGCCTTGGAATAGGTTTGTATTGTGATTTATGACTTGTGCGTAAAGTTTGGCGTCATTCTGGAATGTTTAAGGATAATTCGGACGCGTTCGGCGAAATTTAAAACTTTAAAGAAAGGTTTCGATCGTCGATTCACAATTTTGATGTTGTTTAGCGTAATTTGAGGCCTCGACTTAGTTCATATCATATTTTAGGATGTGTTGGTATGGTTGGTTCGTGTGCGAATCAGATTACACACGAACCAGATTGGAATCAGATCAAAGTTTGTACTTAAGGAATTGCTGAAGGTTGAGGCTTCTGGTGTGATCGCACATGCGAGGTTATGGTCGCAGGTGTGAGACCACAGAAGCGGCCCAGGGGTTGCAAAGGCGGATGGGAGTGAGGCTGGATGGATTCACAGGTGCAAGGGATTTACCGTAACTACGGGTGTTTTAGCGCACCTGCGGAGCCGCAAATGCGGTCTTGGGCGCTCAAGTGCGAAGTGCTGCTCGAGCTGGGCAGTCCGTGGATGCGGATGATTTTCGCAGAAGCAAATTCGCATCTGCGACTAAATGTCCGCAAAAGAGGAAAGCTGGCTCCTTTGGGGAAAATCCGCACCTGCGAGGTTGGTTCCGCAGAAGCGGAAAGCGTTCCGCAGGTACGGAACATCGCTGGGCAGAATGCTTTGTTAAGTATGTGGGTTTAGCTCATTTCACTTCATTTCTCTCATTTGAGCTGGCCTTAGGGGCGATTTTGGAGTGCCATTCTTATCATCCTTCATGAGGTAAGTGATTCCTACCGTTGTGAGTTAAATACACGATTTACATGTGGATTTAAACATGAAAAATTATAGTAATTGTGGGATTTTTGAAGAAACCTAGAAATTGGTAATTTTGGATTTTGACCACGATTTTGGAAATGGAATTAGGAATAAATTATATATTTGAGTTCGTGGTGTTATCGGTAATGTTTATCTTCGTAAATATTTGGAATCCGGGCACGTTTGGGCCGAGGGTTGACTTTTTGAGCAGAGTTGGGAATTATTATAAATTGTTAAATTGTAAGCATTGGAGTATATTTTGATTGATTTGCATGTTGTTTGACTAGTTCGGATCGTTTGGCTTTGAATCGAGGAGTTAGAGAGGCAATGGAGCCGGCTATAGAACTTCGGAGCGAGGTAAGTCTCTTTTCTAACCTTGTGAGGGGAAAATTACCCTGTAGGTGTTATTCTTGTTATATGCTACATGTTGTGGGAGCTGCGCATGTATGAGGTGATGAGTGTCCCTGCGCATGCTAGAATTCCTGACTATGTCCGGGTAGACTAGGATTCACACCATGCTTTATTTGTACTAGTTTAGTTATTCTTGCCTGCTTAGTTACTTGATTTCGCATTACGACCTAAGACTAGGATTTCCTAGAGTGATAGGCTCGCTATTGTAAAGATTTGACGAGCTACTTGATTAGCCGCGGAATAATTGTGCTTCCATTACGAATTTCTCTCGCGTTGTGCGTTTTCATCGAAATGCTTCCTTAAATTTCATAACTCACACGTATTTTCGTGACCCGTTAAAGCTTCATATTCTAATGGGATCAGGCTCGTTCGCCTCAGCAAGATTATGTAACACACTCTTATGGGATCGGTCCATTCGCCTCGGAAGTATTATATTCTTATGGGATCGGGCCATTCACCTTGGCATTTCTATTAAATACTATTTTGGGATCGGGTCGTTCACCTCGGTAACTTCATGAAACACTCTTATGGGATCGAGTCATTCTCCTTGGTAGAATCATGCGTAATATTTGACAAGAAGCCAGTGTATCCGTGAGTTTTCCTGATTTAAATTGTGACAACCTATTTGGTGGGGACTATTTTATAAATATACTCTAGTTGAGGAGGTACCCAATAATTGAGAGCTTGTGTTTACTGTTCAAAGGAGGATCGTACCACGTACTTATATTTGTTTACACTATTTATTTACCATGCCTCATACTTGTTTACTTTCTATTGTTCTTGATTTATTAGACCACTAGTAAGTGTCAATGTCGACCCCTCGTCACTATTTCTTTGGGGTTAGGCTAGATACTTACTAGGTACGCGCTGATTTACGTACTCATGCTACACTTCTGCACTTATTGTGCAGGTATATATTTCTGGTGGTCTTTTGGGCGCAAAGGCGCATCTATTGCTGGGTTTTTACAGTGAGTTGCATCCCATGTTACGATCAGCAGCATACGGGGTCTCCATCAGAGTTATTTACATTTTTCCTGTCTAACTTGTATTCTGGACAGATGTTGTATTGTTATAGTACCTTCTAGTAGATGTTCATGCACTTGTGACACCGGGTTTTGGGAGTGTTCTAGAATTGTTATGGATTGTTTTACATTGGTACACTTTTACTTATTATTTTTAATTAAAATGTACGTAACTACAATTTATTTTAATGCATTGACATCTCTATCTAAATAAGATTCATGATTTAAAAAAATAACAAAATAAATAATTAAGTGTTAGCTTGCCTAACGGCGACGTTGGGCGTCATCATGACTTACATTGGATATTTGGGTCGTGACATTTAATTAGTTTGCTAGAATGACCATTATGTCCTTGTTTTAAAATTATGGGCTATTACATTAGGTTACCCATCTTTATAATGCCTTGAGTTTCTTAGGTTATCTATCTATATTATTATAAAAGCATGAATATCATGTTGGTTTACAAAAATAACCTTATAAAATTAAATATAATAACTCATAATAAAAGGACTTAACCGGAATTCTAGATATTAGCCTTATAATCCTATTAGTTTTAGGACATAATACTACATATTAGGAATCCTACATGATTACCTTTAGAAATTCTATTAGTATAATTACTTTTCGGCTGTCTAATTCATATAAAATTGAACAAGTAAATATCTTTAGTCATGTAATCCTATTACTTTTAAGATATACTTCTTAAAAATTCCTATTACAAATTTAATTTGAGAATGTATTATATTGTCCAAATCCATTTTTAAAAAAGGAGAGCCTATATTATTATAAAACTATAAATAAAATGCTAATAAACTACAATACCTTCTATACTAATTTGTAATATTTAAGATTTTAAAATTAATAAAATTTGTCTATTAAATTTTTATTAAAAATATGTAGGAAGGTTTAATAAAATCACTTTCATCAGAATCCTCCGTATTGGTAATACATTACCATTCCATAATGTCCAATACTAAAAACAAAATGTAATATTAAATGGACTGCATAAAGAGTTGAAATTGAGAAAAAAAAAATACCCCCACGATAATATATTTGAATTATTTTCCAACTCAAATAATATATTTTTTTATCAATATTTCTTAAAGAATACCCAATTATTAAACAACCACTAAGAAAATATTTAAGTATATAAATGTGTGAGAAAGAGAAAAAAGGTAGGTAAGAGTCAATACCACTAATTATTCTACAAACATAAAGATCTAAAATGTCATGTCAATCTTTTACTCTTTGAAAATAAAATTTATGGAAGATAAAATTATAATTAAGATTAAATATTAAAAACAAGAGATGAACTAATATTAAGATCTGAATCAACATAGAATAAATTATTTTTTTTGGTTAATGTCACGACCCAAAATCCACTATAGGTCGTGATGGCGCCTAATGTCATCGTCAGGCAAGCCAACAATGATTAATCAACTTAGTTACTCATTTTATTATTTTCGAAATCATGAATCTCATTAAATAAGTAGAGTAAAATCTGATACTCGTAGAAACCCGTGATTTTATTTCCCAATTTCCGTATAAAATATAAATTACAAGGTGAAATGATAATGATTACGTGGACTACAATAATGAACATCCAGTAGGAACCCCCAAAATCTGATGTCACAAGTGCATGAGCATCTACTAAGGAGTGCAATAATAATACAACATCTATCTGGAATACAAGTTAAACAGCAGAATATAAATAACTCTGATGGAGACTCTCTATGTTACGGATCGTAATATGGAATGCAGCTCACCGTAAAGTCCTCGTAACAGTCGTGCCCTATTGTAACAACCCGGCCGGTCATTTTGAGTATTACAACCCCATTCTCCCATTTACTGTTCAATTTATGCTTTACAGTTATTTTGTGACTTTCAGGGGTAAGTAGTTCGGGTCCGGAGAGATTTCGGAATGAATTGAGACACTTAGTCTCATAATGGAAAGTTTTAGTTGGAAAAGTCGACCAAATGTTGATTTATGTGTAAACAATCTCGGATTTGAATTCTGATGTTTCAAGTAGCTCCGTATGGTGATTTTGGACTTCGGAGTGTGTCCGAAAAAATATTTGGAGGTCCGTAGTGGAATTTGGCCTGAAATGGTGAAAGTTGAATTTTTGGGAAGTTTGACAGGGGGGTTAACTTTTTGATATCGGGGTTGGAATCCGATTCTGGAAATTGGAATAGCTTTATTATGTCATTTTTGACTTGTGTGCAAAATTTGAAGTCATTCCGGATTGATTTGATGTGTTTCGGCACAACATATAGAATTTGAAAGTTCAAAGTTCATAGATTTTGATTTGAGAGGCGATTCATCATTTTGATGTTGTTAGGTGTGACTTGAGGCCTCGAGTAGGTCCGTATTAGGTTATGGGACTTGTTGGTATGTTCGGACGGGGTCCCGAGGGGCTCGGGCATGTTTCAGATTGATTTAAGATCATTTTTCTTCATGTCGTTATTGCTGGTTGTTGTTGGTTCTAGTGTGACTGCACCTGCGGATGGTTTGCGCAAGTGCGATGCTTGCAAAAGCGACAATGCAGTCGCAGAAGTGGGATGAGAGCTAGATAAGGAGGCCCGCAGGAGCGGAGAAAAAGGCGCAGGTACGGTTGCGCAGGTGCATCGAGTGGAAGCGCATATGCGAGGGTATTCGCAGATGCAGAGTTTAATACCGTAGGTGCGGGGGTTATTGGGCAAGGATATTTTTCGCAGAAGCGAAGGTTTTCCGAATAAAGCGAAGGCCGAAGATCCGACATTCTAACTGCATATGCGAAAGTGCTGGGCAGAACGATAAATACGAGGGTTTGCGATTTTGGCTTCATTTTAACATTTCCAATCTCGGATTGAGGCAACTTTTGGAGCAATTTTCATCACAAGGATTGGGGTAAGTGTTCTACACTTGGTTTTGATCTTATTCCATGAATCTATCTTCATATTTGGCTATTGGTTGATGAATTTTAAAGAGAAATTGGGGATTTTAGCCTAAAGTTTCATAATGTGAATTTTTGAGTTGTGAACATCGAATTATAGTCGGAATTCAGTGAAACTAGTATGGTTGAACTCGTAATTGAATGGGGTGTCGGATTTTGTGAGTTTTGTCGGGTTCCGAGGCTTAGGCCCGGGTGTGACTTTTGGTTGGTTTTGGGTTTTGTTTAAGGATTCGATCTTTATCCTTTGGAATTGTTTCCTTGGGCTTTATTTGATGTATTTGAGTTGCTTTTGCCTAGTTTCGAGCCGTTCGGAGGTCGGTATGCATGAAATGGCATTTTCGGAGCATCGCTTGGCTTGCTCGATATTGGAATTGGCTTGTTCGAGGTAAGTAACTCTTCTAATCTTGGAGCTGAGGGTATGAACCCTGAATATACGTGTTATGTGTTTGGTGTTAAGGTGACGCATATGCTATGTGATGGGCGTGTGGGGGTGCACCGTATGAACTATGATTCCGTTATTTCTGTGGTACTGTGTAGTTACCTGAACTTGTCTGTAATCATGAAATCTATACGTACTAGAGTTATCGAGCTATGATTCATGCTAGAAGCCATATTTAGGCTACATGCTTATTCTGTTGGGACCCACTAAGGTCATTACTACTGTTGAATTATTTGTTTACATTGCAATGTCATACCCAGTCATACTTATTTCATTGCATATCTCATCTCAGTCTCTAGTGTTATTTATTGATACATCATATCATCATGTTTGGGCTAGTTCATGTCGTTGTGAGCCCGAGAGACTAGAGAGGTTGGTGATTGAGTTAGGGCCTGAGTGCCAAGCTATGAGCTATATGTATATATAGATCGGGTTGTACACCGTAATAAGCCTCGGGACTGTATATATAAATATATATATATGGATCGGGTTGCACGCAGCAACGAGCCTTATGGCTATTTATATGGGATCGGACTGCATACTGCAGCGATATAGCACTTGGGCTAAAGGAGCTCATTCGGGGTCTACACACACACCCAGTGAGCACGGTTGATTTATATTGAGGGATGGATCTTCCCTAGACATGGATCTTGTCCGAAGCATTTATACCTAGGGATGGATCTTCCCCACGGGCTGGATTGGCCGTACTTGGTACTGAGTGACTGATGAACAGTCGATGTGTATATTCCGGGATAGATCTTCCCTAGGACGGATTGGCCATATACACTACCGAGTGATTGAGCATGATGAGTGGAATGTGTGAGACAGTGAGATTGAGTACTCTGAGAGTGTGAGTACATGAGTTCATCTATAAAATACATTGCATTGACATGCACACATGACATACAGGCATAGAGATGTATTTTCCTCATAATGTACGGTATCACGTCATTCATGACTTCTCACACAAATTGTCCTATGGGCATAGTGTCACGACCCAAAATCTCACCAGTCGTGATGGCGCCTATCTGGATACTAGGCAAGCCGAGAACATCAATAACACACAATTTCTTTTAAATACTGAAAACATAATAATTAAATTTAAGAGTAAATCCCACAAACATTAGAAATAAACACACTCCCAAAATCCGGTGTCACTGAGTACATGAGCATATATACATTACAAGTCTGGGCAACCCGGTCAATAATAATACGAGACCAAATACAATAAACAAAAGGATAGGAAAGGAGAGACAAGGTCTACAAAATATAGCAGCTACCTCTGAATCTCCAGAAAATCAACTGCGTGAAAGAATCAACACCCACTGTGTCCGGGATCACCTGGATCTGCACACAAAGTGCAAGGTGTAGTATGAGTGCAACCAACTCAATAAGTAACAATAATAAATAAAGAACTGAAAGTAGTGACAAGCTTCTCAGATAAGTCCAAATATAGTACTTTCCAACATAAAAGGGGTAGGCATGCTCTCAAATTCAACATTTAAAATTTCACATAAATTTCATATCAAATTTGACTGAAACATAAAATAATATTTTCCCGAAATTTCCAAAATAGTGATTTATGACAGCTGAAATGCAGCAAATAATGAAATCAATGCATCCTCTCAGAGTAACAGTCACTCAGTCCTCCCATTCACTCCAATCTCACAGCCACTCTTTCCTCACAGTCACTCTTTCCTTACAGTCGCTCAGTAGGCACCTGCGCTCACTGGGGGTGTGTACAGACTCCGGAGGGGCTCTTTCAGCCCAAGCGCTATATCAAGCCAATCATGGCATATAACAATGAAACATGTTGCGGCGTGCAGCCCGATCCCATAAATATCCTCACAATTAGGCCCTTGGCCTCACTCAGTCATCAACTTCTCCAGTCTCTCGGGCTCAAGATGTCATGAAAATCAGCCCAAAAACGATAATATGATGCATCAATAAGTAGAAAAAGAGACTGGGATATGATATGAAATGAATGAACATGACTGTGTGTGAAATTAGAATTTGAACATATAATTTAACCACAGAAATGACTCCAGTAGGTGCCAATAATAACAACATATGTCTAAGCATGATTTTTAATACGAGTCTCAGCTCAATTTTCTCTAACACGTAGAGAATGTATCGATATCAATAGATTATTCAACTACACAGTTCCATGGAATTTGACCAAGTCACAATTTCTACGGTGCACGCCCACACGCCTGTCACCTAGCATGTGCGTCACCTCATAACCAATCACATAATATATAAATCGGGGTTTCATACCCTCAAGGCCAAATTTAGAATTGTTACTTACCTCAAGCCATGTAATTCTTTATTCTGCAATGTCTTTTCCTCCTGTATTGGCCTCCAAACGCCTCGAATCTAGCCACAAATAATTCGATTCAGTCAATAAAATTTATTGGAATTAATTCCATAAGAAATTACTAATTTTCCAACAAAATCCGAAATTTAGCTCAAAAATCGCCCATGGGGCCCACATCTCGGAACCTGACAAAAGTTACAAAATCCGAAAGCCCATTCAACCATGAGTCTAACCATACCAATTTTACCAAAATCTGACCTCAACTCGACCCTCAAATCTTCAAATTAAACAAAGAGGGTTTTCTTAATTTTCCAACTTAATTCACCCATTAAATGATAAAAATAACCATGGATTAGGGTAATTTAACAAATATTGAGTTAAGAACACTTACCCCGTTGTTTTCTTTGAAAATCTCCCAAACATCGCCTTTATCCGAGCTCCAAATCGGTAAAAATGGATTATGGGACGAAGTCCCATTTTCAGAACTTAAACTCTCTGTCTAGTCATTTGATCTACGCAACCGCGGACAAACATACGCGATCGCAAAGCACAATTTTCCACTGCCCAGAAAAGAACCTACACGATCGCGGTGTCCTTCACGCGATCACGATGCACATGATCCCAGCTCTACGCGATCGTAGCCCTCTTCACGCGATCGCATAGAGAAAACGCGTGGCCCAGCTTCCTCTCATGTTCCCATATGCGAACGAGACATTTCCCACGCGTTCGCGTAGCACAAACTGGCCCAACCTACGCGATCACGGTTGACGTCACGCGATCACGAAAAACAAAAATCAACACTGCCTCAACAAGCCTATGCGATCGCGGGTGCCTTCACGCAATCGCATAGAACAAATTTCACCTCTGCCCAAACAAGCCTATGTGATCGCGGACATTCTCACGTGATCGCATAGAAGGGAACCAATGACAGAAAACCAACATTTTCAACAGTTTACCAAGTCCAAATTTTGATCCGTTAGCCGTTCGAAACTCACCCGAGGCCCCCGAGACCTCAACCAATTATACCAACAAGTCCTAAAACATGATACGAACTTAGTCGGAACCTCAAATCACATCCAACAATGCTAAAATCACGAATCATACCCCAATTCAGGCCTAATGAACTTTGAAATTTCAAATTTCTACAAACAATGCCGAAATCCAACAAATCACATCTGATTGACCTCAAATTTTGCACACAGGTCATAAATGACATAATAGAGGTATTCCAATTTTCAGAATTGAATTTCGACCCTGATATCAAAAAGTCAACCCCCCGGTCAAACTTTCCATAAATTTAACTTTCGCCATTGCAAGCCTAATTCCACTACGGACCTCCAAATAATTTTTCGAACATGCTCCTAAGTCCAAAATCACCATATGGAGCTATTGGAATCATCATAATTCAATTCCTAGGTCATTTACATATAATTCAATATCCGATCAGCTTTTCCAACTTAAGTTTTCAATTTAGAGACTAAGTGTCTCATTTCACTCTGAAATCCTTCCGGACCCGAACCAACTAACCCAGTAAGTCATAAAACAACTATAAGGAATAAATTGAGCAGTAAATAGTGGAACAGGGTTATAATACTCAAAACGACTGGCCGGGTCATTACACATAGTGATGCATGTTTTCCCACTGGCTATCTGGAAAGAAAATAAAACATCTTAATTATTGTTGAAAGAATTTTTGGGAGAATTACTGTTTTCAAACTTACTTATATTTTTGGCAACTTCGGTAGATGACTTGGGATTTTCACTGACACACTTAAAAGGCAGAACTATTTTCAGAAATCATGATTTAGGTGAGCATTACTCTTTGAGTTACTTCTTTTATTACTTTCTTTATGTTGTTATGAATTATTGTTGGTTATTGGAGCTGGACTCTGACCTTGGTACATGTTCGTCACTACTTTCAACCTAAGGTTAGGTTTGTTACTTATTGAGTACATGGGGTTGGTTGTCCTCATACTATACTTCTACACTTTGCATGCAGATATTGGCTGTTGATGTTGCTGTGTTCGTTGGAAGATGGATCTGAAGATGTACCTGCATTCCGGTTGTAGCTACCTCTTGTTCATGGTAGCCTTAGATCTATAAAACTATGTTTATGTACTTTTCAAACAGATGATATATTTACTTTATTTCAGCTTTGTAAACTCTATTCATAGAAGCTCATGATTTGTACTACCAGTCTTTGAGGAATGTATCAGATTCAAATATTTCTTTACTTAATTGCTTTATTAATTGTTATTAGAATTGGTTAGTGGTTAATTGGCTTACCTGACGGGTTGGGTTAGGTGCCATCACGACTAGAGGGATTTCGAGTCGTGACAAAGTGGTATCAGAGCTCTAGGTTCATAGGTTCTATAAGTCATGAACAAGTGTCTAGTAGAGTCTTGCGGATCGGTATGATGACGTCCATATTTATATTCAAGAGGCTACAGGGCATTTAGGATAATTTCCCATATTTATTTCCTTATCATGCGAAATTGATTCAGCTTGAAACATAACTCTTTGAATTCCTTCCACGCATTCGTGTGCACATGTGAGACCTCGGTATCAGTCGTGCATCGCCAACTTGTGATTCCATGAACGAGGTTTGCAATGTGTATTCTGTGTTTTGGTGATGGGCTAGACTGGAGAACTTGATGCCAGGGTTACACCGCAACTTAATCTCGGTAGCTTTAGTGGTAACTTGTACATTTGGATTCATATGTCTAGTAATATCCCTACGAGTGGAATTTGTGGCACGATGAGTGGTGGAATAGCTTTGTGATGAGTATGATGTGACTGCGGGATATGGTAAGACGATTTGAATGTGACGAGAAGTGTTTCCTTGAAATGTAAAAAAGGGCCATTGGGTGCTTGATTTTCATTTTGATGTGACGTACAATATCGAGTATGAATGTTTTAAAGGATCTTTCACATTGTTAAATTTTGGGAAAAATTAAATTCTCATGTCTGGTTAATGAATTTGGACTCAGATAGACTAAGTTATTGCATAGTAATTTTGACTGCGAAAGGGTATAAAAAGATACCAATTTGAAGCTAAGCTAGTGGGTTATCCCATGCGGAGTAAACTACGTAGATGTGTTCCTTATAATGTGAGGAGAGAGTTTCTTTTCTGCCAACGGGGCGCATGTGTCATGATTTGAATTTGAATCTGGTTGAGAAAGTTGACTTGAGTGTCAAGAGAATGAAAGCGAGCTTAGCGGATGATTAGGATATTATTTTTACGGTTGGCGTTGTATGAGCTTGAGAAGAATTTTTGTTGAACTGACTGCGATATTATGGTAGTAATAGAGTATAGGCAGTGCGAGTTATCGAGTGTTTTAATTTATGGCTTTGAGCCAAGTGGGGGAGCCTACTATTGACAATTCAATTCATGGTTATATGTTAAATTTTAGTTTTGGTCTGAGGCATACTTATGGATTAGTTATGACTTGCAGAGGTTGAGATCGAGGATGACCCAAGTACTGAAATTCCTAAATATGGGTTATATTGCGCTTTATGAGTATATGAAAATCATGGGATGAGTGAGTTATTATTTCTGAATAATGTAGTGCGCACAAAGTATGAATTTGATTGGTGGTGTTAAGACAGGATTACCTCTTTGAGTGGTGTTGTACTAATGGGACACGTGTCTTTCAATTTGTTTGGGCGGTGCAATTTTTAGAGTTGAGCAAAGTGGGTGACTCTCGAGAAGGTACTAATGGATTCAAAAATGTATAAGCAGCAATTGGAAAATTTTCGGATTCGTATATCGCTAGAATCAATTATTTACATTGGATGGTGTCGAGCCTTGCGGTAATTCTGTATGACTATGGATTTTACATTTCAGTATAAGAAAGGGAAGAGGAACAATTTTAAATTTCACATAAGGTCTTTCAGAGTGGATGTCTTGGTTGTGGTATTTATGGGGTGCTTAAGGAGAATATAGTTGCTTATAGGGCGTAGGGCATTGTGGTGCTATGCTAAGGTTTGTGGAGTGAGTTGTGGTTAACGATCGTGGTGTTTTAGCAACGAGAAGTATCAATTTCAAGACAAATTCGAAAGGGACTTGGAGAGATAGGACAGCTTGATAGTAGGTTGGATCAGTATGGTAATGGATATGATCGGTTCTTTGGGTGCTATGATGTGGTGGATTTCTACAGGTGCTTCGTGGCAATGCTCTTGGATTTTGGCAACTTGCGTGGATTGGTTGAGTTAGAGAGATTTAGTTCTGATGGCTTGATTATGTGAAAATGGGTTTTAAAGAATTCTCATTGGTCTCTACCACGGTTCGAGGAGTATATTTCCCACCGGTGTATGGAGCATGTGGCATATTGTGATTTTCTCCGAGATGAGATCCAATGGAAGGTTTATGACTGATCGGGGGTGTATTCTGCTTGGGACTCAAGGTTGAATTTGAGATTTTTGTACTTTTCATTTGAAAGGAATGTCCTTTATTCTTAGGCAGCATAGACAGTTTCAGATGACTAGGTAAATGATATTACTATTTGGTATTGCTTGATGAGAGTGTACATTTTAGAAGGGGCATTGTGATTTGAATTATGGATACTTCATTGGTATTGTGGCACTCTCCTGGTTGATCGACTGTTGATGTTCAAATTTGCTATGTGGAACGGATGAATTATAAATGTATTCCTCGTGGGATGATCGTGTATGAGAGATGTGCTAGTCATTCGGGCAGTGGAGTTGGGATCAGTTATGGTGATTCGTGTGTTCTTAGAAGCAGATTATTTCGTGGTTGTGGACTATGAAGTCGTGGCCGAAGCTAACCAGATGATAGTATGTATTATGATTTAGTCGTTGTGGATTTTTGGAGGGTTATTTATCTATTTGTGGGTGACCATAGTTGATTTGGAGGTCCATTGGTAAGCCCAATTAGGATGTGTATTCTACATCGAGTCGGATTGGCTTGATCCATACTGCTATTGTTGAGGGATGTGCAATTTGGTTGATGTTGAACTTATTTGTGTTCTGAACTGATCTGTGAGTTACTCTTCTATGCTACGAAGGCTTGTGATTCATTGGTTATATGCACACATGGTGCGGTTCTATTTGGGGCCACACGACGGAATTTGAGCAAGATGATATATTGGTATTGCATGATCGATTACGTAATAGTTATGTTCTTCCAGGTTTTGTGTGGAATTGTATCATTTGCCTATCCGTGGTTATTGATTTTAAGTAGGGTGGATCGAGGTATATAATATGGACCCACGTTTGGATGGGGTCACGAATTGCTGCTGAGTTATGTTAAGGTATGAACCTTGTGTTAGAATCGTGTGATGGTTCTATGGTGTGTGATGGATTTTCAGCACTTCTTTGTGGCGGTAATTGTTTATCTTGCAGGGTAGTTCTCTCATTTGAGTCATTTTCCATGACTGAGTACATTTGAATTGTTGCATATTGGTACATGGATGGAACAGTTTGTGACTCTGAGTTATATTGGTGTGGCATGTCTGTGGGCTAGTTGTGTTATATAATATAAGGTCATTGGACCTATGATGGGTACTATCAGGTTCGATTACGGTATATTCAGGAGGATAATATTGAAAGTTAGCTTAGAAAGTGATTATGGTTCTGGTTGGGGCGAGAAAGCTCCATGATTTGTTGATCTGATAAGGGGTCATGAGATTTTTGTGTGTTTCTTTCATTTACAGTAGTGTACAAAGGTTTTGGAACAAGGTTTTTGTTTGATATAGGGTTTAATGCTAGTACCTGGTTGGTTTTAGAGTAGTTACTATGACTAGGAATAGTGCTACGAGCATGCGAGTTGTGTAAAATGTTAGGTGATTATATCTGTGGTTATAGTTATGGCTCGATGTAGCTTGTTCAGACTTATACAGTGTGTAACTGTGAGATTCGGGTCTTGTAAGAAAATTCTGAATGTTGGGAATTGAATTCCAAGGTTTTTTGGGTCAAGATTAAATTAATGATTCTTGTTGTGTTGTGTTTTCGAGCCTATAAGGGATAGGGTGATGAGGGATCACCATGGGTACGTGCGTGGTAAGATGGAATA
Organism: Nicotiana tabacum; assembly: GCF_000715075.1. Classification (NCBI taxonomy): domain Eukaryota; kingdom Viridiplantae; phylum Streptophyta; class Magnoliopsida; order Solanales; family Solanaceae; genus Nicotiana; species Nicotiana tabacum. The sequence goes on from NC_134101.1 coordinate 43,803,374, forward strand.
GTGATTTGATGGTTTGGAAACAACTCTTGGCACATTTGAGGACAAACGTATGTTTAAGTGGGGGAGAATGTAACGACCCGACATGTTATTTTAAGTATTACAACCTCGTTCCCCCATTTACTTCTCAATTTATGCTTTACAGTTGTTATGTGACTTGCCGGGGTGATTAGTTCGGGCCCGGAGATATTTCGGAATGAATTGAGATACTTAGTCTCATAATGGAATGCTTAAGTTGGAAAAGTTGACCGGATGTTGATTTATGAGTAAACAACCTCGGATTTGAATTCTGATGTTTTCAATAGCTCTGTATGGTGATTTCGGACTTAGGAGCGTGTCCGGAAAATTATTTGGAAGTCCGCAGTGGAATTTGGCTTCAAATGGCGAAAGTTGAATTTTTGGGAAGTTTGACCGGGGGGTTGACTTTTTGATATCAGGGTCGGAATCCGATTTGGAAAATTGGAAAAGCTTCGTTATGTCATTTATGACTTGTGTGCAAAATTGGAAGTCATTCCGGATTGATTTGATCTGTTTCGGCACAAGATATAGAATTTGAAAGTTGAAAGTTCATAGATTTTGATTTGAGAGGCGATTCATCATTTTGATGTTGTTAGGTGTGACTTGAGGCCTCGAGTCGGTCCGTATTAGGTTATGGGACTTGTTGGTATGTTCGGATGGGGTCCCGAGGGGCTCAGGCGTAGTTCGGATTAATTTCAGATCATTTTTCTTCTTGTTGTTATTGTTGGTTGTTGCTGGTTCTCATGTGACCGCACCTACGGCTGGTTTGCGCAGGTGCGATGGTCGCAGAAGCAACAATGCAGTCGCAGAAGAGGGATGAGAGCTGGATGAGGAGGCTCACATAAGCGGAGAAAAGGGCACAGGTGCGGATGCGTAGGTGCATCGAGTGGAAGTGCAGGTGCGAGGGTCATCGCAGATGCAGAGTTTAATACCGCAGGTGCGAGGGTAGCTGTGCAAGGCTATTTTTCTCAGAAGCGAAGTTTTTCCACAAAAGCAAAGGTCGTAGATGCGACATTCTAACCGCATATGTGAAAGTGCTGGGCAGAATGATAAATACAAGGGTTCGTGATTTTGGCATCATTTTAACATTTTCAAGCTCGGATTGAGGCGTCTCTTTGAGCAATTTTCATCACAAGGATTGGGGTAAGTGTTCTACACTTGGTTTTGATCTTATTCCATGAATCTATCTTTAGTTTTGGCTATTGGTTGATGAATTTTAAAGAGAAATTACGGATTTTAGCCTAAAGTTTCATAATGTGAATTTTTGAGTTGTGAACATCGAATTAGAGTCGGAATTCAGTGAAACTAGTTTGGTTGAACTCGTAATTGAATGGGGTGTCGGATTTTGTGAGTTCTGTCGGGTTCCGAGGCTTAGGCCCATGTGTGACTTTTGGCTGTTTTGGGTTTTGTTTAAGGATTCGATCTTTATCTTTTGGAATTATTTCCTTAGGCTTTATTTGATGTATTTGAGTTTCGTTTGGCTAGTTTTGAGCCGTTCGGAGGTCGGTATGTGCGAGATGGCATTTTAGGAGCATCGCTTGGCTTGCTCGATATTGGAATTGGCTTGTTTGAGGTAAGTAACTCTTCTAATCTTGGAGCCGAGGGTATAAACCCTGAATATACGTGTTATGTGTTTGGTATTGAGGTATCGCACATGCTAGGTGACGGGCGTGCACTATGTGAACTGTGATTTCGTTATTTCTTTGGTACTGTGTAGTTACCTGAACTTGTCTGTAATCATGAAATCTCTATGTACTAGAGTTATCGAGCTATGATTCATGTTAGAAGCCATGTTTAGGCTACATGCTTATTCTGTTGGGACCCACTGAGGTCAATACTGCTGTTGAGTTATTTGTTTACATTGCAATGTCATACTCATTTCAGTGCATATCATATCTCAGACTCTATTGTTATTTATTAATACATCATATCATCATTTTTGTTCTAGTTCATATCATTGTGAGCCAAAGAGACTCGAGAGGTTGGTTATTGAGTTAGGGCCTGAGCGCCGAGCTGTGAGCAATATGTATATTCTCTCTCTCTCTCTCTCTCTCTCTCTCTCTCTCTATATATATATATATATATATATATATATATATATATATATATATATATATATATATATATATATATATATATATATATATATATGGATCAGGTTGCACGCCGCAACGAGCCTTATGGCTATTTATATGGGATCACGCTGCACGCCGCAGCGATATAGAGCTTGGGCTGAAAGATCCCCTCCAGAGTCTGCACACACCCCTAGTAAGCGCGATAGATTTATATTGAGAGGTGGATTTTCCCTGGACATGGATCTTGTCCGAAGCATTTATTCCTGGGAATGGATCTTCCCCACGGGCTGGATTGGCCCTACTTGATACCGAGTGACTGATGATTAGTTGATGTGTATATTCTGGGATGGATCTTCCCTGGGCCGGATTGGCCATATACAGTACCGAGTGATTGAGCATGAAGAGTGAAATGTGTGATACAGTGAGATTGAGTACTCTGAGAGTGTGAGTACATGAGTTCATCTCTGAAATATATTGCATTGACATGCACACATGACATACAAGCATAGTGATGTATTTTCCTCATGTTGTACGGTATTACGTCATTCATGACTTCTCACACATATTGGCCTATGGGCATAGTGATGCATTTTTTTCCACTGGCTATCTGGAACGAAAAGGAAACATCTTATTTATTGTTGAAAGGATTTTTGAGAGAATTACTATTTTCAAACTTACTTATATTTTTGACAACTTCGGTAGACGACTTGGGATTTCACTAACACACTTGAAAGGCGGAACTATTTTTGGTTGTACTCATACTACACTTCTACACCTTGCGTGCAGATGTTGGCTGTTGATGTTGTTGTGTTCATTGGAAGCTGGATGTACATGCGTTCCGGTTGTAGCTGCCTCTTGTTCATGGTAGCCTTAGATCTATAAAACTTTATTTATGTACTTTTCAAACAGATGATGTATTTACTTCATTTCAGCTTTGTAAACTCTGTTCTTGGAAGCTCATGATTTTTACTGCCAATCCTTAGGGAATGTATCAGATTCAGATAATTCTTTACTTAATTACTTTATTGATTGTTATTAAAATTGGTTAGTGGTTAATTGGCTTACCTGACGTGTTGGGTTAGGTGTCATCACGACTAAGGGAATTTCGGGTCATGACACCTATGCGCCCAAAAGACCACCAGACATATATATATATATATACATGCACTATAAGTGCAGTAAGTGTAGCATGAGCACATAAATCAACGCGTACCCAGTAAGTATCTAGCCTAACCCCAGAGAAGTAATGACGAGGGGTCGACACCGACACTTACTAGAGGTCTAATAAAGCAGTATGCTAAATCCTAAACTGATATGAAGCACAACAGTAATAATAGGATGAAACGGGAACCAACATAATCTTTCAAAATTTCTTTTAGAGATATAAACTTCTCAATCTCGTATCCTATCTCAACATCTCAGGAAATATCAAGTGCCAATATCAAATGAATAAGAAATACCATATAAAATGCAAGGCATCAGTGGAAAGAAAATCTCGTGAATATTCGGACTGCTAGCAATATAACACAAGATTATGCCGAGGTTGTACGGCCCGATCTCATAATGAATATGACACTACCGAGGCGAATGGCCCGATCCCATAATAACAAGTACATTTTCGAGGGTCGAGCGGCACGAACCATAGATGCATCTATTATACTGCCGAGGCAAACGACCCGCTCCCATAAGAGTGTAGTGCAAACTCCTGCCTAGGCGAACGGCCTGATCCCATTAGAATAAGAATCTTTAACGGGTATTTGACCCCACTCATGAATATACGTGTGAGTTATGATATTTAAGGAAAACTTTGAATTGAGTATGCACAACACGAGAGAAATTCATAAGGGAAGCACAAATTATTTCACGGATTATCAAGTAGGATGTCACATCTCTACAATAGTGAGTCTATCACCCTATGTAAGTCTAGTCTCAAGTCGTAACACAAAATAAAGGAATTAAACGAGCAAAGATGACTCAAATAGTACAGTTATAGCATGGCGTGAACCTAAGTCTACCCGGACATAATCAGGAATTCTAGCATACGCACGGACACTCGTCACCTAATATGTGCGTAGCTCCCACAACATGTAGCACATAAGCATATAACACCTATGGGGTAAATTCCCCCTCACAGGGTTTGACAGGAGACTTACCTCGCTCTGAAGTTCCAAAACCGGCTTCAACGCTACTCTAACACCTCAAACCGATATCTGTCGCTCCAAAACTAGTCAAACAATGTGCAAACCAATAAAAATATACTATAATACTCGTAATAAATCAGTTTATAACAATTTCCAACTCCTCTCAAAAAGAAAATAAAGTCAACCCCCGGTCCCACGTGCCCGGAACCCGACAAAACTCACAAAATCCGTCAATGCATTCAATTACGAGTCCAACCATACTAGTTTCACTCAAATCTAACTCTGAATCGATGTTCAAAACTCAAAATTTTACTCTATGAAACTTTCGACAAAAAAATCCAATTTCTCTTTTTAAATCATCAACCAAATACCAAAAACGAGGATAGATTCATGAAATATAATCAAAACCGACTAGAGAACACTTACCCCAATCCATATGGCAAAAATCGCTTCAAACCGAGCTCCATAGCTCCAAATATGATAAAATGACTGAAACCCCCGAAATATAGCTTCTACCCAGGTATTAACCTTTCTAGATCGTGGAAAATGCTTCGCGATGGCGAAGCACAACTTTTCTTAGCTCAAAATTGCCCTTCGCGATCGCAGAAAACCAATCAGGATCGCGAAGAACAAGCTCCCCAACTCCTCCAGACAGCCTCTAGTATAATGGTCATAACTTTTTTTTTTCAAAACTCCAAATGATAAATGGTTTGATTTTCTGAAAACTAGATACCAAGAAAAATAACTTTCATTTTTGGATCATCTCCAAATTCCTTATAGATTGCAAGATATGAGCTTCCAAAGTCAGCTATGTGCAGCAGAAATTTCTTCTTCGCGAACGCGATTCACAGACCCATTTCTCCCATTTTGCTCTTCGCGAATGCGATCCAATGTCCGCGATTGCGATGCACACTGCTGCAGCCAAAAATCAGCAAATAAAAATGGCCTAGAAATGGTCTGAAACCACCCTGAAACTCACCCGAGCCCCTTGGGACCCCGTCCGAACATACCAGCAAGTCCCAATTCCTTATACAAACTTATCCAAAGGCTCAAAATGCAACAAATAATATAAAAATCATGAATCGATGATAAAAATCTTTCTTTTAACTTTCAAACTTTGACGAACGCGTTCGAATCATATCAAAACATTCCGGAATGACGCCAAACTTTACGCACAAGTAAAAAATCACTATACAAACCTATTCCAAGGCTCGAAACCCAAAACGGACATCAATATCACCAAAGTCAACCTCAAACCAAACTCAAGAAATTTTAAAACCTTCAAAATGCCAACTTTCCATAATAAGCGCTAAAATGCGCCCGAGCGACCCGATACTCAACCCGAATATACGCCCAAGTCTGAAATCATCATACAAATCTATTGGAACCTTCAAATCCCGATTCTGAGGTCATTTACTCAAAAGTCAAACCTTAGTAAATTCTTCCAACTTAAAGTTTTCGAAATTAGAATTTTCCATCCGAATCAACTCTAAACTTCCCAAAATTCAATTCCGACTACACAGACATATTATAAAACATGAAATGAAGCTACCCAAGGCCATAAACTGTCGAGTGATGCACTGGAGCTCAAAACGACCGATCGGGGCAATATAGTTAAAATCAAATAATTAAATCTTTCAATTAATTATTTAACAAGAGAATCCAATTCAATTATTTTTTTAATTCATCAAATGAGTAAAATTCTTATTCAAGTTAATAAAAATCTTAGAGTACATATATTTATTCCATAAATAAAGCGTTAGAACACAAAGTAAAAAAGGTTAGTATATTATTAAGAATCAAAATGTTATACAATGTCTGGGGAAGCACAATCAAAGCTAAATCCCAAACAACAACAAGCTTTCTAGGCTATATTATAAAGAGTCGACTCTGCTATAACGGGATTATTCTTTGTAGATGCCTTTGGCGGAATCAAAATAATATTTCTATGTCACGCATTACTTGCAACTATCATATCAAGAGGCATGACACTGTTAGCAATAATAGCAAGTGGTGTACCAACAATGATTTTATTGTGAGGCCAACTACTTTAGATTAGATATACCTCTTCAAACAACTTAAATAACCATCACAAATGTATCAAAGTGGACCAATGGTGCTAAATTTATAAGGAAGGTAAAATTGATAATATGGGATGAAACACTTATGGATAAGTGTCAAACGGAGTTCTAGAGATATATTATGTAATGATCCAACCGGTCGTTTTGCTTTCTAGATCCTCGTTTCCCTAAATAAGACTCCCCGTATATTCCTCTTACTATTTTATGACCTGCGTGGATGGTTGGTTCGGGTTTGGAAGGGTTCGGGTTGAAATCGGAGCACTTGGTTCCTTAGTTTGGCTTTTACAAGGCTAAGTTTGACATTGGTCAATATTTTGAGTAAACCACCTCGGAACTGGGATTTGACGGTTCTAATAGGTTTATCTAATGATTTTTTACTTGGGCGTATGTTCGGATCAGGGTTTGGATGAACCCTGGAGCATTTCGGAGCTTAATGTTGAAAGTTGGCTTATTGAAGGTGTAAAAGTTCTTTAAAATTTGGTTTGGAGTAGGTTTTTGTATTATCGAGGTTTGTTTAGGATTACTAGCCTAAAAATAGTTTTGTATGGTGGTTTAATACTTGCATGCATATTTGGTGTCATTCCGAGTAGTTTAGGCATGAATCGGCGCGTTCGGCACGTTTAGAGCATGATTTGGCATAAGTCGATTCGTTTTGGTTTGGGGTGTGATTCTTAGTTTTGGGGTTGTTTTCCGCGTTCCGAGGGTCCGAGAAGTCCATCTTATGTTTACGGACTTGTTGTTATGTTTGGACGGGTCCTCAGGTGCAATCCGGAGGATGCACATATTGAATTACGACACAAAAGGGTTGTTGGTGCACCAGTTCTGGTGTGCCCGCACCTGCGAGCTTTTGGCTGCAGGTGCGAGCACGCAGATGCATGATTTTGGACGCATAAGTGACTTGGAGAAACTGGCCAGTGGTATGCAGAAGCGGAGAAGCACGCAGAAGCAGCCTCGCGTCTGCGATGTACCGCCCGCAGGTGCGAAGGGGATGCAAATGCGCTTCACCGTCAATAGAAGTGAGATCCCATCCCCATAAGCAGCCAGAGCCGGGCCTGAAGAATTTCGCATAAGCAGACCAAGTTCGGCAGAAGTGGTACCGCAAATGCAGCCCAGGGACCGCAGATGCGAAAGTCCTGCTGGGCAGAACCTTCATTTAAGTCGGTACTCAAACATTTTGGGTTCATTTATTGCATTCCTTGGGCGATATTTGGAGCTCTTAGTAAGGGGTTTTACTAGATATTTGAGGTAAGTAATTTCTATCTAATGTAAGTTAAAACATAGATTATAGGTAGATTTTAAGATGTAAATTTGTGAAAATTATGGGTTTAGATGAAAAACCTAGGTTTTGATAAGAATGGAATTTAACCACGAAAATGATTATGGAATGGGATAAAAATTATATATTTGAGTTCGTAAGGTTATGGGTAACGGTTTTCTACGAAAATTTCTGGAACTCGGGCACGTGGGCTCGGGGATGAATTTTAGGAATCTTTCAATTTGGATTGAGTAATTACTCTAATAGTTAAATCATGAACTTTGGAACATATATCGATTAATTTATACGACGTTTGTCTAGTTTCGGATCTTTCGGTACCGAGTTGAGGATTTAAAGCATATTTGTGTATCGGAAGTGAGCTTGAGAACGAGGTAAGTCTCTTGCCTAACCTTGTAAGAGGGAACTCCTCCCCTTAGGTGTATTTGTTGTGAATTACTTGTGTGGAGAGCTACGTACACAGTAGGTGATGAGAGTCTGTGCGTAACTAAATTCCATTTAATGTCTGGGTAGTATTAGATTTACATCATGCTTTGTTTGCACTGTTATGTTGATGTTGCATATTAATTGTCTTAAATAGAGCTGAGATTAAGGATTTTAAGATTTAAGGTATCCATTTAGATTTCTTATGTTTGGGAAAAATTGAAGGATTTTATAATAACTATGATAAATCCATGTTCACTCGCGTCGCAAGTATTTTCATGAGCGAGGTAAATTTCCTCTACTCGCATGGGATCGGGCCGTTCACCTCGACAAGTTTATAGATGCATCTATGGTTCTTGTCATTTGATCCTTAGCAGTGCACACAGTATATTTTCTGGATCGGGTCGTACGACCTCGGCATAAATCGTGCGTGATAATACTCGAAACCCAATTATATTTGATATTACTTTTTGGCTTGAGCTGTTATAATTACTTAATGACAGAAATTGACTTGGAATTTATTATAAGTGGACGAATTATTATTCATTGCTTGATACTGAATTGTATTTGTTATTTATATGATCCATGCTTATTTAGAACTTCTATATTTTATTGTTGGCCTATAGTAAGTGTCGATGTCGACCCCTCATCACTACTTCTTCGAGGTTAGACTAGATACTTACTGGGTACGTATTTTTTATGTACTCATGCTACACTTCTGCACTAATCGTGCAGGTTCTGAGGCAGGTGCATCTGGTAGTTATCCCGACGCGCACCCTTGATACTTCGAGACTTCATGGTGAGCTGCTTTCCGAGTTTATCTTGCAGTACCTGGAGTCTCTCTTTCGTTTTTATTTTCTGTCTACTCCATTTGGATAGTAGTTTAGTATTTTGTATATTCTACTAGTAGCTCATACACTTGTGACACCAGGTCTTAGAATTTCGCTAGTAGACAGTTGATGATTTTGAGTATTTACTTCACCACATTTGTTCTTATAATTGTTTACGCTCCATTTTACTAAATTTCTCACATCTTACTTATTTAATAATTAAAAATATACTATTTCTAAAATGTTAAAAGAATAAGCACATGGTTAGTTCACCGTTAGCTTGCCTAGCGGCAACGTTGGGCCCCATCACGGCCCATTGAGAATTTGGGTTATGACAACATGATATCAGAGCAATAGGTTCACGTAGGTCTCACAAGCTATGAGAAGGCCTAATAGAGTCTTGTGGATCAATGCGGAGACGTCCGTACTTATCTTCTAAAGGCTATAGGGTGTTAGGAAACTACTTTTTCTTCATCTCCTAATGTGAGTTGATGTTATGCTAAGTGTCTTTATCTTATTCTCTCACGTATGGTGAGAACGGGCGCGACAGATATACTCGATCATGGAGGGGCTACTCCCCCTGTTGCTAGAGGATGAGGCAGAGGCCGATGGAAGGCTCCAACTCGTGGTAGAGTATGAGGGCGTCCTTTAGTTTCCCCAGCTGTGCCACCAGTGGATCCGGTAGAGGATCATATTATTGAGGAGCAGGGCGAGGCACCTGTAGCGGAGCCAGCCCCAGCTGATTTCATGTCCGCGTTAGGAATCCAAGAGGTCATGGGATGTATGATGTTGTATGATGTGGGTCATGGATTCTATGACTCAGGCTGGTTTATTTCCAGCAGACCCAACCACATCTCAAGTGGGAGGGAGAGCACAGACCCCTACCGCTCAGGCTCCAGGGCATGCAGTTGTTGTGTATCAGACACCGAGCACACTACCCGTGGGCGGAGCTCAACCAGTTGCAACAACTATACCTGAGCCCATACCAGCTGTGGTCAGTGATCCGCAGAGGCTATTAGACAAATGGACCATGCTACATCCTTCTGTCTTTCGAGGCGAGCGACATGAGGACCCCCAGGACTTTATTGATCGGTGCAGGGATAGACTGCACAACATGTGGATATTAGAGTCCCACGGGGTGGACTTTACCACCTTTCAGCTGGAGAGCAGGGCCCGTAGATGGTGGCAGTCTTATCTTCTTGGTAGACTAGCATATTCTCCTCCCATGACTTGGGACCAGTTCACACGCCTATTCTTGGATAGGTATATTCCACCCTCTCAGAGGGAAGAGTTGCGATTTCAGTTTGAGCAGCTCCAGCAGGGCCAGATGTCGGTGACCGACTATGAGGCGAGATTCTCTAAGTTGTCTCGCCATGCACTTATGATACTTCCGACCGATGGAGAGAGAGTGCAGAGGTTTGTTGTGGGTTTTCACTCTAGTAGCTAGGCCACTATGGCCGGAGAGGTTGAGATAGGGACTTCTTATGAGCTAGTTATGGAGATTGATCGGAGGATCGAGGGTGCCCAACAGCTACTTCACCGCCATGCCAGAGAGTTCCTACTGGCCACCAGCTATTCAGGATTCCTCCAATGGGTATTCAGGCCATCAAGGTGAGACTTCCGGTCAGCAGTCCACTGTTCCGAGGGGTTGTTACGAGTGCGGGGATCCTGTCCACATGAAGAGGTTTTGTCCCAGACTTTGGGGCAAGGCAGTACAGTATGGTCATTAGCCTATGATTACAGCAACAGTTGCCGCACCAGTTGTCCGGCCGCCTAGAGGCGGAGGGCAGGTGGGTAGGGGCCATCCTAAAGGTGGAGATTAGTCAGGTGGAAGCCAGGCAGGTGGCACTCCAGCTAGGTTCTTTGCTTTTCTGGCCAGAACAGATGTAGTGGCCTCAGATGCCGTGATCACGGGTATTATTTCTGTTTGTGGTAGGGATGCTTCAGTACTATTTATTCCAGGGTCTACATATTCATATGTTTCATCTCTGTTTGCTCATTTCTTGGGTGTTCCTCGTAAGTCCTTGGGTATTCCTATTTATGTGTCCATGATGGTGGGCAATTCTGTTGTTGTGGATTTGATCTATCGATCTTGCATTATTATATTCTATGGTTATGGGACCAGAGCGGATCTTCTGTTGCTCGATATGACCGACTTTGAGATTATCATGGGTATGGACCGATTTTCTCCATATCATGTCATCCTTGATTCCCATGCCAAAGTTGTTACCTTGGTGATGCCATAGTTGCCTAGACTAGAGTGGAAGGGTTCGTCTGTCAGTGTATCTAATCGGGTTATTTCTTTTCTGAAGGCTTGGCACTTGGTCGAGAAGGGTTATTTGGCTTATCTAGCTTATGTTCGGGATACTACCACAGAGACTCTGGCGATTGATTTAGTGCCCGTGGTCCGAGAGTTCTCTGATGTATTCCCCTTCAATCTTCCAGGCATGCCACCAGATCGTGATATTGATTTCTGTATTAATTTGGCTCCACGTACCTAGCTTATCTCTATCCCACCGTACTGCATGGCTCCGAAAGAGTTGAAAGAGGTGAAAGAACAACTTGAGGAGTTTCTAGCAAAGGGGTTTGTCAGACCGAGTGTGTCGCCTTGGGGTGCACCGGTGATATTTGTGAAGAAGAAAGATGGGACTATGCAGATGTGCATTAATTACCGCCAATTGAACAAAGTTACCATTAAGAACAAGTACATGCTGCCGCGTATTGATGATTTGTTTAATTAGTTGCAGGATGCTAAGGTGTTCTTTAAGATCGACTTGAGATCAGGGTACCATCGGTTGAGGATTTGGGATTCAGATGTTATGAAAATGGCTTTACGGACTAGATATGGCCATTATGAGTTTCTAGTGATGTTCTTTGGCTTGACTAACGCCCCGATAACGTTTATAGATTTGATGAACCGGGTGTTCAGTCCATATATTGATTCATTTGTCATTGTCTTCATTGATGACATTTTGATCTACTCGCGTAGCAGGGAGGAGCATGAGCAACATTTGAGAGTGGTGCTTCATACCTTATGGGAACAGAAGTTATATGCTAAGTTCTCCAATTGTAAGTTCTGGTTGGATTTTGTGGCGTTCTTGGGGCATGTTGTATCAGGCAAGGGTATTAAGGTAGACCCCAAGAAGATCGAGGTAGTTCATATTTGGCCTCGTCCTACCATAGCGACTGAGATCAGGAGTTTCCTGGGGTTAGCAGGTTATTATCGTCGGTTTGCGGAGGGCTTCTTGTCTATTGTGGCACCTTTGACTAGATTGACCTAGAAGGGTGCTTTGTTCCGATGGTTCGATGATTGCGAGGTGAGCTTTCAGAAGCTCAAGACCGCATTGACTTCAGCACCAGTGTTAGTATTGCCTTCCGGTTCAGGGATGTATACTGTGTACTGTAACGCTTCACGTGTTGGTTTGGGTTGTGTATTGATGCGGGAGGGGCGAGTTATTGCATATGCTTCACGTCAGCTGAAACCCCACGAAAGAATTACCCTGCTCATGATTTCGAGTTGCCCACGATTGTTCATGCTCTTAAGATCTGGAGGCATTATCTTTATGGGGTGTCATGTGAGGTTTGCACCGATCATCACAGCTTGCAGCATTTGTTCAAGCAGAGGGATCTCAATTTGAGATAATGGAGATGGCTCAAGTTACTAAAGGATTATGATATTACCATTCTTTATCCGGACAATAGGAATGTAGTTACGGATACCTTGAGAAGAAAGGTAGAGAATATGGGTAGTTTGGCATTCATTTCAGCAGAGGAGAGGCCACTAGCTTTGGATATTCAGTCTTTGGCTAACAGACTTGTGAGGTTGGATATTTCAGAGCCCAACCGAGTTCTTGCATGTGTCGTTACTCAGTCTTCACTATTCGAGAAGATCAAGGCTCGCCAGTTTGATGATCCGCACTTGTTGGTTCTTAGGGAGACGGTAGTACAAGGAGGTGCCAAAGAGGTTACTATCAGTGAGGATGGTGTTCTACAACTCCAGGGTCACGTATGTATTCCTAATATTGATAGATTGAGGGAAAATATTCTAGAGAAAGAACATAATTCTCGTTATTCTATTCATCCAGGTGCTACGAAGATGTATCACGACCTGAGGCAGCAATATTGGTGGCGGCAGATGAAGAAGGACATAGTTGAGTGCAAGGTGCCTTAATTGCCAGCAAGTTAAGTACGAGCATCAGAGGCTAGGTGGCCTACTCCAGCAGATGACTATACTTGAGTGAAAATGGGAGCGCATTACTATGGACTTCATAGTTGCCGCGGACCTTGCAGAAGTTTGATGTAGCTTGGGTCATTGTCGACAGGTTGACCAAGTCGGCACACTTCATTCCAGTGGTGACCACGTATTCTTCAGAGAGGTTGGCCCAGATTTACATTCAGGAGATTGTTCAGTTGCATGGTGTGTCTGTTTCCATCATATCAGATAAAGGCCCTCAGTTTACTTCACATTTCTGGAGGGCAGTATAGAGTGAGTTGGGGACCTGGGTGGAGCTCAGCACAACATTTCATCCACAGACTGACGGGCAGTCAGAGTGGACAGTTCAGATCTTGGAGGATATGCTCAGATCATGTGTGATTGACTTCAGAGGGCAGCATCGAGATGGCTCTATTTGAGGCTTTATATGGTCGACGATGTCGTTCGCCCATCGGATTATTTGAGCCCGGCGAGGCTAAGTTATATGGTACTGATTTGGTAAAGGATGCCTTGGAAAATGTAAAGTTGATTCAGGAGCGACTTTGCATGGCACAGTCCAAACAGAAGTGTTATGCGGATCAGAAGGCGTGTGATTTATCATTTATGGTGCGCGAGAATGTTCTCTTGAAGGTCTCACCGATAAAGGGAATCATGAGGTTTGGGAAGAAGGGCATGTTGAGCCCAAGGTTTATAGGCCTATTTGAAGTGTTGAGACGAGTTGGGGAGGTTGCTTATGAGCTTTCCTTGCCTCCCAGTCTATCGGGAGTTCATCTGGTTTTCCACGTGTCTATGCTCCGAAGATATCATGCCGACAGGTCGCATGTGTTAGACTTCAGCACGGCTCAGCTAGATGAGATCTTGGGTTATGAGGAGGAGCTAGTTGCCATTGTTGATAGGTAGGTTTGCCAGTTGAGGTCCAAGAAGATTTCTGCGGTAAAGGTTTAGTGGAGGGTCCAACCAGTCGAGGAAGTAACTTGGGAGGCCGAGGAGGACATACGGAGCAGATACCTACACCTATTCAGCACTCCAGGTATGATTCTAGACCCGTTCGAGGACGAACGTTTGTTTAAGAGGTGGAGAATGTAATGACCCAGTCGGTCGTTTTTCTTTCTCGATCCCCCTTTCCCTAAATAAGACTCCCCATATGTGTTTTTACTGTTGTATGACCTGCGGTGATGGTTGTTTCGGGTTTGGAAGGGTTCGGGTTGAAATCGGAACACTTAAGTTCCTTAGTTTGGATTTTAAAAGGCTATGTTTAACTTTGGTCAATATTTTGAGTAAACGGTCTCAGAACCAGGATTTGACGGTTCCAATAGTTTTGTATGATAATTTTGAACTTGGGCGTATGTTCGGATCGGGTTTTGGATGATCCGGGAGCGTTTTGGCGCTTAATGTTGAAAGTTGGCTTATTGAAGGTTTTAAAGTTCTTTAAATTTGGTTTGGCGTAGGTTTTGGTGTTATCGAGGTCCGTTTGGGATTCCGAGCCTGGGAATAGTTCTGTATGGTGATTTAAGACTTGCATGCAGATTTGGTGTCATTCCGAATAGTTTAGGCATGATTGGGCGCATTCGGAGCAAGTTGAAAGAACTTTAAGTTCATAAGTCGATTCGATTTGGTTTGGGGTGTGATTCTTAGTTTTGGTGTTGTTTTCGACATTCTGAGGGTTTGAGGAAGTCCGTCTTATGTTTACGGACTTGTTGGTATGTTTGGACGGGGCTTCGGGCGCCTCGGGTGCAATCCGGACGATACACGGATTGAATTAGGACACAAAAGGGTTGTTGGTGCACCAGTTCTGGTGACCCCGCACCTGCGAGCTTTCGGCCGAAGGTGCGAGCCCGAAGATGCGTGATTTTGGCCGCAAAAGTGGCTTGGGGAAACTGGCCCGTGGTCTGAAAAAGCGGAGACGCACGCATAGAAGCGGCCTCGCTTCTGTGATGGACCGCCCGCAAGTGTGAAGGGTTGCAAATGCGCTACACCGTTCGTAGAAGCGGGATCTCATCCGCAGAAGCAGCCAGTGCTGGGCCTGATGAATTCCGCATAAGTGACGAGCGCAAAACACACACTTAAATATGCTCGCTAGTCGAATATAGTATAATATAATATCGTATCCACAAGGATTGGAGTTAAACAGTATTATCGTAGTTTGTAGCTTAGATTGCTATCCAAGATAATCAACAGTTGAGAATTATGTGATTTAAAAATAAAATTAACTAAGAATCTAAAGCTATTTGACGAATGAAACTCGAACAAAAGTAAGGAAGGAAGATATCAAGGGGAGAAAATAGGGATTGATTGGATAGGTGTTCCATAAAGATCACGTATTTAACTCTAGTTAATTCACTTCTAATGTTCAAGTGAGTCTTTAGAATTCACTCAATTATTAGTTCAAACGTTTAGTAAAAACCCCTCTCTCGACTAAGTCTCAACCTCACAATATGAACCAATTTAAGCTCGGCGAAGATATGCACGACTTCGTGGTGGATTGGTCTTTAGGAGAACCTTTTTCGATTATCCTCCTAACTAGGTTTAATCAACAATTCAACTAGCCTCTTTCGATTACTAAGAGGAATTAATGAATTCAACTAACAAGATAATGCAAGGATATCATAAGTTATGCCCTCTCGATTACATGAACATGTGAATATAGATGCAACAATTAAAACATCCAAAATGATTCAATACATAAAAACTAGAGTTATAATCCGCAAACAAATATCAATAAACCAAATCTATCAAACCCTAAAGGGAACTACTCCATAGATATGGAGTAATTCATCACAAATATGTCTAAAGTAAAGAAAAACATAAAACGATCTTGTGCTCTAGCTTCCCCCCTCCTCCTCCTTAGCCTCCTTAGGTCTTAGATGTGTCAAAAGTCCAATAAATAACGTTTTCCATGTATTTATACCAAATAGGGTCGGGCCGAAATGAAAACACCTTTTCCTACGCAAAATAGGACAATTGCTCTATAACATTTGCACATGCGCGCCGCATGGGGCGCCGCACCATGCGGGAAATTAGTGAGGAAATCCAGAGAGTTGATTTCTGACAGGCATCAGGTGTGTTGTTTTCTTAGAGTACGGGTTTTTCTTGACTTTTTGATATCCAGACATGGTTTTCGACCCCCGAACGTGATCCCAACTTTATCCCTTGGGCTTTTACTCAGACTTCAAAGCTCCAAGTCACTCGAATTCAATTCGTAACATCTACATAGCTCGGAATCATCCTATAAGGCATAAAACACACATTCAGTACAAAACACTAGCGATTAAATCTCAAACTCAATTAAAGTACAGTAAATTAGAGTGCAATAAGGGACTAAAATGCGAGATTATAGCCTAACATCAATACCCCACACTTAAACCATTGCTCGTACTCAAGCAATCAAACTACACTTCATATTGACACGACCTTTCTAAACAATTCTCCTAACTCATCATACCAAGAATAACTAAAACAGATTAAGCACTCTAACGTAACATCCTTGCCTCAAGATTTGACTCAAAAGAACCACACATTATTTTTAACCCGCTCACTTACTCTAACGCTGAGGTCAATGACATTACCTTTCCTTCATGAATCAAGTGCCATCAACACAATAGAGAGTCATTACACACACAATAGAAATTAAGAATAATTTGGAACTCAAGATAGAAAGAATTCACTCACTCTGAGAAACAACATTCATATGCCACAGACGATGAACCATAGGCTTGCCCGTAGTGTACTACTTAACTAATCGAGCCCATTCAGTCAAGGATCAAGTAGGACTTTAATTAGTTGTAATGTAGGCTACAGGATGGTTAGGATATATTTAGATATAAGAGTGACTACACCTACCTAAGCACTTTAACACATACATTTCATTGTTCAAAACTCCACACGTATGTCAAACCATAACTCCACCTTCACATAAATATGCATTAACTCCCACTTCTTTAAGCACAATTACATCAATATTTACCACTATCATGGAATATTTTTCACAATCAAACACTTATTTTTTTCCCTTTTCAATTCAAGCGGCTCTTACTTTTTCAATACAATGCACCTTTCTCCTTATTTCATTAGTTCCACTAAAAAGCCAAACCCACCACCCCACACTTCAACTTTTACAAGGTTTATAATCAATTCAAGTGCTTACGAGAGGTAAATGGTTCAAATAGATGGTCAATTCAACCAAATAGGTAAGGCTTGTAATGTGGTTGCCAAAGAAATAAGATTACAGGCTCAAAAGGGGTTAACTAAGATATATAACAATTAGGTGGGTAAAAGCATATAACTGGTTCAGCAAAGAAATGTCTAAATCACTTCCAAAACTGAACAACACTACTATTTCGCTTTGAAAACACATGGGGCAAGTTCTAGACGTCAAAAGCAATGCACAGAATAACACAAAACCTCACACACACATGGCACATAACACACTCAAGATTGGAATCATCAAGACACTCTAGTCAAAGCAGTTAAGCAAAGTTAAGATCATACAATTTAAGGTGCTTATGCACGAGTCAAAAACTGAGCCTAAGCATCACAAATAAAGTACTCACTATTCTCATGGCATAATAAAGTCAAGAGACATTGTCTTCAATTCAAACCATAGCACAAGGTTTCCTACTTCTAAAAATAAAAACTGACTACCCTCGGTTCAAACAAAACTCTTGGAAAAGAATCGCGGCACAAAGAAAAACCAAGAGGAAATTATTACACTAACTACAAAAGAAAATCTTTTTATCTTTTTCTTTCGAGTTTAATCCCTCAAGAAACCAGTCGAATGATATCCATCGTCGGGAAAAATCAAAAAAATCAAATTTTTATGTTTTTTTTCAAAAAGTTTCTATCTCTAACTACTAAAACAACAAAAACTAACACATATACATACAACATACAATTATCCCCCTACCCCACACTTTTATGTTGTGGCATGTCCCCATGACATAATATTACAAAGCATAAGATAAAGGAAACTTCCCTGAATATCTAGTCGGGGTCTGAATCAAAGTCGGGCTCTATTCCTCTCGCCCGAACTAGTGCACACATCCACACAGATAACTTTTTCTCAGCCTTCTTGGGGTACACCCCCACACTTATCTTTTTCAATCACTAGAGCCTTCTCCTTCAAACTGTTCACTTTCTACTCAACACTTGCAGTTTGCTTCTTCTTTCTCATCCCCGTTTCTACATTCATCTTGAAAGTCACTGTCTCATCGCCCACTTTAAGCATGTGTTTTCTATCATGTATGTCTAAGATTGCTCTACCCGTTGCTAAGAATGGTCTTCCTAAGATGAGAGGGACCTCCTTGTTCTCCTCCATATTCACCACTATAAAGTCTATAGGAAATACAAACTTATCTACCCGAACTAAGGCATCTTCCACTATTCCCTCGAGTATTAAAGTCGTTTGGTCTGCCAACTGCAAAGATATTGGCACTGGCCTTATCTCTCCAATCTCCTTCTCCAATTTCCTGTAAATAGACAAAGGCATTAAGTAAATTGAGGCACCAGAATCACATAAAGATTAGTCAAAATTAATAGAGCCTAAAGAGCAAGGTATAGTAAAACTCCTTGGATCTCCACACTTTTGTGGGAGTTTGTTTTGCAAGATTACGCTGCAATGCTCTGTGAGCTCGACTACTGAGGTCTCTTCTATCTTCCTCTTCTTTGTCAGGATCTCCTTCAAGAATTTGGCATAAGCTGGCATTTGTGAAAGCACTTCTGTGAATGACAAATTTACATTAACCTGTTTCAGCATATCCAGAAATCTCTCAAATTGCTTGTCCAACTTTTCTCTATAAAGCTTTTGGGGAAAAGGTAAAGCAGGCATGTTCTTGCTCTCTTCAGATTCATCCCTTCTTGAATTATCTTCCCTCTTCTTTTTCTCAGTTCCCTTCTTGCCTTTCTTCTTCTTATCAACTTCATTTTTCAGTTGCTCCCCACTTTCTTTTTCAGGTATCACATCTTTTTGGACTTGGGTGGGCTCTTTCAACACTTGCCCACTTCTCAGAGTTACAACATTCACTGTTTCTTTGGGGTTTCTTTCAATATCAACTGGCAGAGTACCTGAGAATCTTTCAGATAATATTGTTGCAATCTGTCCCACTTGTCTCTCCAGATTTTGAAGACCATTACCCAATTCTTTGATAGCTTCCTATGAACATCTAACCTCTCATCTGTCTTGACAATGAAGGCCTTCATTAGATCCTCTAGACCAGGCTGAATAGGTTGTTGAGGTGGAAATTGTTGCCTCTGATGATTTTGGTAGATTTTCGCCCCTTGTCCCTAGGGTCTAGGATTATTCTATTTCCATGCATTTGTTGTACCTCCAGGTGAACTCCATGAAAAATTGTGGTGTCTTTGACCCATTGCATTAAAGTTGTAAGTCCCCACACCATTCACTTCCTCAGTTGAGGCCTGTCACTCATGAGTAGGGTGTACTCTTCCACATATATCACAAGCTTTGTGAGTTTCACTCTGTATTGAAGCTAAGGTTGGCTTCCTTATCTCATTGTCCACAGCATCGAGTTGTACCTGCATAGATGTGTTAGCATCAACTTGGTGAATACCAGTCGCTCTTCTTCTTTTAGCACTCTTAGAGGGCCACTGATTTGCATATTCAGACAATTCATCAAGAATAGTGACTATCTCCTATGGTGTCTTTTTCATCAAAGGGCCTCCAGCTGCATTACTCAATGTTCACACTTAAATATGCTCCTTAGTCTAGTATATTATAATATCGTATCCACAGAGATTGGAGTTAAATAGTATTATCGTAGTTTGTAGCTTAGATTGCTATCCAAGATAATCAACAGTTGAGAATTATCTGATTTAAAACAAAAATTAACTAATAATCTAAAGCTAATTGACTAATGACACTCGAAAAAAGTAAACAAGGAAGATATCAAGGGGAGAAAATAGGGATTGATTGGATAGGTGTACGATAAAGGTTTAGGATTTAACTCTAGTTAATTCACTTCTAATGTTCAAGTGAGTCTCTCGAATTCACTCAATTATTAGTTCAAACGTTTAGTAGAAACTCCGCTCTCGATTAAGTCTCAACCTCACAATATGAACCAATTTAAGCTCGGTGAAGATATGCACGACTTCGTAGTGGATTGGTCTTTAGGATAACCTCTTTCGATTATCCTCCTAAATAGGTTTAACCAACAATTCAACTAGCCTCTTTCGATTACTAAAAGGAATTAATGAATTCAACCAACAAGATAATGCAAGGATATTACAAGTTATGCCTCTCTCGATTACATGAACATGTAAATATAGGTACAACAATTAAAACATCTAAAACGATTCAATACTCAAAAACTAGAGTTATAATCCGAAGACAAATATCAATACACCAAATCCATCAAACCCTAAAGGGAACTACTCCATAGATATGGAGCAATTCATCACAAATATGTTTAAATTAAAGAAAAACATAAAACGATCCAAACTCTTATCTTGAGTGAGGATTGAATGATGAATTCCTTATACTCTTGCTTCTTTACAAGTGCAAAACACACACTAAAATATGCTCGCTAGTCGAATATAGTATAATATAATATCGTATACACAGGGATTGGAGTTAAACAGTATTATCGTAGTTTGTAGCTAGATTGATATCCAAGATAATCAACAGTTTAGAATTATGTGATTAAAAACTAAAATTAACTAAGAATCTAAAGCTAATTGACGAATGACAATCGAAACAAAAGTAAGCAAAGAAGATATCAATGGGAGAAAATAGGGATTGATTGGATAGGTGCAAGAAACATGTCTCGTATTTAACTCTAGTTAATTCACTTCTAATGTTCAAGTGAGTCTCTCGAATTCACTCAATTATTAGTTCAAACATTTAGTAGAAACTCCTCTCTCGATTAAGTCTCAACCTCACAATGTGAACCAATTTAAGCTCGGTGAAGATATGCAAGATTTCGTAGTGGATTGGTCTTTAGGAGAACCTCTCTCGATTATCCTCCTAACAAGGTCTAAACCATAATTCAACAAGCCTCTTTCGATTACTAAGAAGAATTAAGTAATTCAACCAACAAGATAATGCAAAGATATCACAAGTATGCCTCTCTCGATTACTTGTGAATATAGATGCAAGAATTAAAACACTCAAAACGATTCAATGCATAAAAACTAGAGTTAATATCCATAAACAAATATCAATACACCAAATCCATCAATCCCTAAAAAGAACTACTCCATAAATATGGAGTAATTCATCACAAATATACAGAAAAACAATAAACGATCCAAACTCTTGTCTTAAGTGAGGATTGAATGATGAATCCCTTGTGCTTTCGCTTCTCCACCTTCTCTCTAGCCTCCTTAGGTCTTAGAGGTGTCAAAAGTCCCAAAATATGGTTTTTCCATGTATTTATTCCAAGTAGGGTCGGGCCTAGACGAATATATCTTCTCCCGCACGAAATAGGAAAATACTCTGTAAATATTGCACAGGCGCACCGCATGGGGCAACACGCCATGCGGGGCATTAGTGAGAAAGTCCAGAGAGTTAAAATCTATTAGGTAGCCGGAAAATGTACAGGCGTGGCGCGCCACGCACCGCGCCATGCACCACGGGTGTGTTGTTTTCTCAGAGTACGGATTTTGCTTGACTTTTTGATATCTAGATGTGGTTTTCGACCCCCGAACGCGATCCCGGCTTTATCCCTTGGGATTTTACTCCGACTTCAAAGCTCCAAATCACTCGAATTAACTCCATAACATTTACATATCTCGGAATTCTCCTACAAGGCATAGAATACACAATTAGTGTAAAATACTAGCGATTAAAGCTCAAACTCAATTAAAGTGCAGAAATTTAGAGTGCAATAAGCGACTAAAACTCGAGATTATAGCCTACCATCAACACCCCACACTTAAACCATTGCTCGTCCTTGAGCAATCAAACTACACTTTATAAAGACAAGTGCGTTTTAAACAACTCCCATAATTCATCATACCAAGAGTATTTAAAATAGATTAAGCACAATAGTGTAACATATTCACCTCACGATTTGACTCAAAAGTACCATGCATTATTTATATCCCGCTCACTTACTCTATCAAAGAGGTCAAGCATTACCTTTTCTTTGTGAATCAAGTGCCCTTACACACAATGGAGAGTAGTTCCACACACAATACATATTAAGAACAATTAGGAACTCAATATAGAAAGAATTCACTCACTCTCAGAAACAACATTCATATGCCACAAAAGATGCACCATAGGCTTGCCCGTAGTGTACTACTCAACTAATCGAGCTTATTCAGTCAAGGATCAAGTAGGACTTTAATAGGTTGTAATGTAGGCTGCGGGACGGGTAGGATACTTTTAGATATAAGAGTGACTAAACCTCCCTAAGCATTTTAATACATATAATTTAACACTCAAAACCCCACACTTATGTCAAACCATACTCCACCTTCACCTCAATATGCATTAACTCCCTATTGCTTTAAGCACAATTACATCAAGAGTTACCACTATCATGGAATATTTTGCACAGTCATACAGTGCACCTTTCTTTCATACAAAAAAACCATACTCCATGGAATTTTTTTTCATTTTTCAATTCAAGTGGCTCTTACTTTTTCAATACAATGCACCTTTCCCCTTATTTCATTAGTTCCACTCAAAAGCCAAACCAACCACCCCACACTTCAACTTTTACAAAGTTCATAATAAATTTAAGTGCTCACGAGGGGTAAAAGGTTCAAATATATGGTCAATTCAAAACAAATAGGTAAGGCTTGTAATGTGGTTCAACAAAGAAATGCCTAAATTACTTCCAAGACTGAACAACACTACTATTTTACTTTGCAAACAAACGGGGCAAGTTCTAGACATCAAATGCAATGAAAAGAATAACACAAAACCTCACACACACATGGCACATAACTCACTCAAGATTAGATTATCAAGACACTCTAGTCAAAGAAGTTTAAGCAAAGTTAAGGTCATACAATTTAAGGTACTTATGCATGAGTCAAAAACTAAGACTAAGCGTCACAACTAAAGTATAAACTATTCTCAAGGTATAATAGAGTTAAGAGAAATTGTATTCAAATTCAACTCATAGCACAAGGTTTCCTACTATTCTACAAAATAAAAACTAACTACACCCGGTTCAAATAAAAATCTAGGAAAAGAACCGCGACACAAAGAAAAACCAGGGGGAATTATTACACTGTGTAACAAAATAAAATATTTTTGTCCTTTCCTTTCGACTTTAATCCCTCAAGAAACCCGTCAAATGATATCCATCATCGGGAAAAGTCAAAAATTTTAAATTTTTATGGTTTTCCAAAAACAAAATTCTAACTACTAAAACAACAAAACTAAACTACTAACACAGATACATACAACATACAACTTTCCCCACTCCACACTTTAAATTGTGGCATGTCCCCATGACATACAATTAAAAAGCATAAGGTGAAGGAAACTTCCCTGAAGTTTTAGTCGGGGTCTGAGTCAAAGTCGGGCTCCATTCCACGCACCCGAACCAATGCACACATCCATGTAGATAGCTTCTTCTCAGCCTTCTTGAGGTACACGCCACAATTATCTTTTCCACTCAATGCAGCCTTTCCTTTCGAGCTCTTCAGTTTCCACTTAACACTTGCAAGTGGCTTCTCCTTTTTCACCCCCGTCTCTACATTCATCTCGAACGTTACAGTCTCTTCACCCACTCTAAGTATGAGTCTTCTCTAGTGTATGTCTAAGATTGCTTTGCCCATTGCTAAAATTGGTCTTCCTAAGATGAGAGGGACCTCCTTATTCCCCTCCATATTCACTACTATAAAGTCTACAGGAAATACAAACTTATCTACCTGCACTAAAACATCTTCCACTATCCCCTCGGGTATCAGAGTTGTTTGGTCAGCCAGCAGCAAAGATATTGGTACCGACCTTATCTCTCCAATCTCACTCTCCAGCTTCCTGTAAATAGACAGAGGTATTAGATTAATTGAGGCACCATAATCACATAAAGACTTATCAAAATTAAGAGTGCCTAACGAGCAAGGTATAGTAAAACTCCCTGGATATCCACACTTTTGTGGGATTTTGTTTTGCAAGATTGCATTGCAATACTCTGTGAGCTTGACTACTGATGTTTCTTCTATCTTTCTCTTCTTTGTCAGGATTTCCTTCAAACATTTTGCATAAATTAGCATTTGGGAGAGCATCTCTGTGAATGGAAAATTTACATTAACTTGTTTCAGCATATCCAGAAATCTCTCAAATTGCTTGTCGAGCTTCTCTCTATAAAGCTTTTGGGGAAAAGGCAAAGCAGACATGCACTTGCTCTCTTCAGATTCATCCCTTCTTGAATTCTCCTCCTTCTTCTTTTTCTCGGTTTCCTTCTTGACTGTCTTCTTCTTATCAACTTCAATTTTCACCTTCTCCCCACATTCCTTTTTAGAACTCACATCGTTTTGGATTGGAGTGGGATCTGTCAACACTTGCCCGTTTCTCAAGGTCACAGTATTCACCGTCTCCTTGGGGTTTCTTTCAGTATCATTTGGGAGAGTACTTGGGATTCTCTCAGATTATATGGTGTCAATTTGGCCCACTTGCTTCTCCAAGTTTTGCAAACCAGTGTCACATTCTTTGATAGCTGAACCATGAGCATCTAATCTCTCATCTGTCTTGACAATGAAGGACTTCATTAAATCTTCAAGCGGCTAAGTGGAATGTTGAGGTTGAAGCTGATGCCTTTGCTGATTTTGGAAGCCTGGAACTCCTTGTACCTGGACTCTTTAGTTGTTTTGTTGCCATGCATTTGCAGTACCCTCAGGTAAACTTCATGAAAAACCGAGGTGCTTCTGACCCATTGCATTGAAGTTATAATTCCCCACAGCATTTACTTCCTCGGTTGAGTGCTGACACTCATGAGTAGGGTGTCCTCTTCCATATATGTCACACACTACATAGGGCTCACTGTGTATTGAGGCTAAGGTCAGCTTCCTTATTTCCTTAGCCATGGCATCAAGTTGTACCCGCACAGATGTGTTAGCATCAACTTGGTGAACACCAGTTGATCTTCTTCTTTCAGCAATTTTAGATTGCCACTGATTTGCATCCTCAGATAACTCATCTAGAATTGTGACTATCTCCTCTGGAGTCTTTTTCATCAACGGGCCTCCATCTGCATTGCTTAATGTTCTGCGTGAGGCTGGTGTCAGTCCATCCCAAAAATCCTGGAGTTGCATCCAGAGTTCAATTCTGCTATGTTGACACTTTCATATTATCTCCTTAAACCTCTCCCAAGATTCAAACACAGTTCCAGTCTCGTTCTGGCAAAAGTTATGGATTTCTCTTGTAAACTTGCCCGTCTTAGCTGATGAGAAATATTTGTCACGAAATTTTCTGGTCATCTCATCCCATGTTCTAATCGATCCATTAGGCAAGCTTCAAAACCAGTGCTTTGCCCTTAAGTAAACTGCATCTTGTGACACACCATTGTATTGAAAGGTGTTCATAATCTCCTCGAAGACACAACAATTTTGAAGCGTTTAGAGAAACCACTACTTTAACTCAAAATTGTTAGCTGCAACTGGAGATGGTCTCACACTTGATAAGCCTAAGTTGTAGACCGGTCTAGCATAATCGCCAAGTGGTCTCCCAGTATCGGGATCTATATTTCCAAATTGGTCTGCACCCAAAGGTTGATTCTGAATAATTCTCTGAGCCCTCTCCTCTTCATAGACAAGTTGTGCATTTCGAAGAGTTGTCTCCTCAACATCTCGTGCAACTTTTTCTGTTTGCTGAGATGCCCATCTTGCAGCCAAATCAACATTATCCTCATCTCCCTCCATAACTTCCTTAGTTGAGGATTGCCCAACCTTCTCTGTATTCTCGTGGAGATTTCTTTCCTTCCTCAATTGTCGTAGTTATTTCTCGATTTTTGGTTCGTATGGGAGCACTTCCTTCCCAGAGGATCGAGTCATGCACCAATCTAACTTGTAGCCTGTGCACAACCATGAAAATCTTGAATTAACACCACAAACTATTTCAAACATTATTAATTGCCAATCCCCGGCAACGGCGCTAAATTTGACGAGCGCAAAACACACACTAAAATATGCTCGCTAGTCAAATATAGTATAATATAATATCGTATCCACAGGGATTAGAGTTAAACAGTATTATCGTAGTTTGTAGCTAGATTTCTATCCAAGATAATCAACAGTTTAGAATTATGTGACTAAAAATAAAAATTAACTAAGAATCTAAAGCTAATTGACGATTGACAATCGAAACAAAAGTAAGTAAAGAAGATATCAATGGGAGAAAATAAGGATTGATTGGATAGATGCAAGATAAATGTCTGGGATTTAACTCTAGTTAATTCACTTTTAATGTTCAAGTGAGTCTCTCGAATTCACTCAATTATTTGTTCAAACATTTAGTAGAAACTCTTCTCTCGATTAAGTCTCAACCTCACAATGTGAACCAATTTAAGCTTGGTGAAGATATGCAAGATTTAGTGGTGGAATGGTCTTTAGGAGAACCTCTCTCGATTATCCTCCTAACTAATTAAACTAGCCTCTTTCAATTACTAAAAAGAATTAATGTATTCAACCAACAAGATAATTCAAAGATATCACAAGTATGCCTCTCTTGATTACATGAACATGTGAATACAGATGCAACAATTAAAACACCCAAAACGATTCAATGTATAAAAACTAGAGTTCATATCCATAAACAAATATCAATACACCAAATCCATCAATCCCTAAAAAAAACTACTCCACAGATATGGAGTAATTCATCACAAATATAAAGAAAAACATAAAACAATCCAAACTCTTGTCTTTAGTGAGGATTGAATGATGAATCCCTTGTGCTTTCGCTTCTCCACCTTCTCTCTAGCCTCCTCAGGTCTTAGATGTGTCAAAAGTCGCAAAATTACCTTTTTCATGTATTTATACCAAGTAGGGTCGGGCCGAGACGAAAATACCTTCTCCCACGAGAAATAGGAAAATACTCTGTAATAATTACACAGGCGTGCCGCATTGGGCGACGTGCTATGCGGGGCATTAGTGGAGAAATTCATAGAGTTAAAATCTGTCAGGCAGCCGGAAAATGTACAGTCGCGGCGCGCCACACGCCGCGGGTGTGTTGTTTTCTTAGAGTCCGTATTTTTCTTGACTTTTGGATATCCATATGTGGTTTTCGACCCCCGAACGCGATCCCGCCTTTATCTCTTGGGCTTTTACTCAGACTTCAAAGCTCCATATCACTCAAATTAACTCTGTAACATTTACATAGTTTGGAATTCTCCTACAAGACATAGAATACATAATTAGTGCAAAACACTAGCGATTAAAGCTCATACTCAATTAAAGTGCAGAAATATGGAGTGCGATAGGCGATTAAAACTCGAGATTATAGCCTACCATTACTTCTCCCTTCCTCCTTAGCCTCCTTAGGTCTTAGATATGTCAAAAGTCCAGGAAATAATATTTTTTCATGTATTTATATCAAGTAGGGTCGGGCCCAAACGAAAACACCTTTTCCTATGCGAAATAGGACCATTGCTCTGTATAATTTGCACAGGCGCACCGCATGGGTAGCCGCGCCATACGGGGCATTAGTGGAGAAATCCAGAGAGTTGATTTCTGACAGTCAGTGGGAAAATACATAGGCGCGGCGTGCCACGCGGCGCCCCACATGACGTGGGTGTAATATTTTCTCAGAGTACGGATTTTTCTTGACTCTTTGATATCCAGACGTGGTTTTCGATCCCCGAACGTGATCCCGGCTTTATCCCTTGGGATTTTACTCAGACTTCAAATCTACAAATCATTGGAATTCAATATGTAACATCTACGTAGCTCAGAATCCTCCTACAAGGCATAAAATACACATTCAGGGCAAAACACTAGCGATCAAAGCTCAAACTCAATTAAAGTGCAGTAAATTAGAGTGCAATAAGTGACTAAAATACGAGATTATAGCCTACCATCAAGAAGAGGACCAAGTTCCACAGATGCGGCCCAGAGACCGCAGATGCGAAAGTCCTGCTGGGTCGAACCTTCATTCAAGTCAGGACTCAAACATTTTGGGTTCATTTATTGCATTTCTTGGGCAATTTTTGGAGCTCTTAGAGAGGGGTTTTCACTAGCTATTTGAGGTAATTAATTTCTATCTAATGTAAGTTAAAAATATAGATTATCGATAGTTTTTAACATGTAAATTTGTGGAAATTATGGTTTTAGATGAAAAACCTAGGTTTTGTTAAAAATGGAATTTAACCACGAAAATGATTATGGAATGGGATGGAAATTATATATTTGAGTTCGAAAGGTTATGGGTAATGATTTGTTTCAAATATTTCCGGAATCCGGGCACGTGGGCTCGGGGGATGAATTTTAGAAATCTTCGAATTTGGGTTGGGTAATTAATCTAATAGTTAAATCATGAACTCTAAAACATATATTGATTAATTTATACGACGTTTGTCTAGTTTCGGATATTTCGGCACCCAGTTGAGGATTTAAAGCATATTTGTGGATCGGAATTGAGCTTGAGAACGACTTAAGTCTCTTGCCTAACTTTGTAAGAGGGAACTCCTCCCTTAGGTGTATTTGTTGTGAATTACTTGTGTGGGGAGCTACGTACGCACTAGGTGACGAGAGTCCGTGCATAGCTAAATTCCATGTGATGTCAGGTTAGTATTAGATTTATATCATGTTTTGTTTGTATTGTTATGTTGATGTTGCATATTAATTGTCTTAAATAGAGCTGAGATTAAGGATTTTAAGATTTAAGGTATCCATTTAGATTTATTATGTTTGGGAAAAATTGAAGGATTTTATAATAACTCTGATAAATCCATGTTCACTCGCGTCGCAAGTATTTCCATGAGCGAGGTAAATTTCCTCTACTCTAATGGGATCGGGTCGTTTGCCTTGGCAAGTTAATAGATGCATCTATGGTTCTTGTCGTTCGACCCTCGGCAGTGCACACGGTATATTTTCTGGATCGGGTCGTACGACCTCGGCATAAATCGTGCGTGATAATACTCGGAACCCAATTATATTTGATATTACTTTTTGGCTTGAGCTGTTATAATTACTTAATGACAGAAATTGACTTGGAATTTATTATAAGTGGACGAATTATTATTCATTGCTTGATACTGAATTGTATTTGTTATTTATATGATCCATTCTTATTAAGAACTTCTATATTTTATTGTTGGCCTATAGTAAGTGTCGATGTCGACCCCTCGTCACTACTTCTTCGAGGTTAGACTAGATACTTAATGGGTACGTGTTGTTTATGTACTCACGCTACACTTCTGCACTAATCGTACAGGTTCTGAGGCAGGTGCATCTGGTAGTTATCCCGGAGCACACCCCTGATACTTCGAGACTTCGTGGTGAGCTGCTTTCCGAGTTCATCTTGCAGCACCTGTAGTCTCTCTTTCGTTTTTATTTTCTATCTACTCCATTCGGATAGTAGTTTAGTATTTTGTATATTTTACTAGTAGCTCATACACTTGTGACACCAGGTCTTGGAATTTCTCTAGTAGACAATTGATGATTTTGAGTATTTACTTCACCACATTTGTTCTTATAATTGTTTACGCTTCATTTTACTAAATTTCTCACGTCTTACTTATTTAATAATTAAAAATATACTATTTCTAAAATGTTAAAAGAATAAGCACATGGTTAGTTCACCGTTAGCTTGCCTAGCGGCAACGTTGGGCCCCATCACGGCCCATAGAGAATTTGGGTCGTGACATATTAGATATTAATGAACCGTTTGGTAAAACGTTAATGGCTTGGGAGGTAATTTATGTCAAGTACCACCAGTAGTTCAAAAATTGACAAAAATAGATATTGTAAAAGCTAGCTTACCAAAGTTATACTTCTAGCCTCAAATGAAAAAGACTCAATTGACAAGAAATATAAAGTAAGAACAGATCCAGTATTCAGTGTTTTCTTGCTTCGTGTCGGAAACGAATAAGAGCATCCAATAAAAGATAATTTGGTTCTTCCTGAATACTTGGTTATTAATCCCAATGGTAATAGTAGTGCATTTAATAAGAGAAATATTTCCATCACTAGATTAAAACGTAATTTGTGCAAATCGCACGATAGAATTAAAAGGATATATTAGCTAGCAGAGATGAATATGTTGATCAATTAAATAAAAGGTTGATTGCAAAATTTTATAGTAAAAACAAAATAATTTTGTGTTTTTGGCTCAACAGAAAATGATACCAATAATTACTGCCAAGAAGAATACATAAATACTTTAATACCAAACGACCTTCTACCATATATGTTTGTTGTCAAGTTTATTATTTCTTACGTATGTTAGTGTCACCATATATATAATAGACTAAGTTGATCTTCTATTATATATAGGTTGATTTTGAAGAAATATATGCCAGTCATGCTACTGAAAAACTTAAATACGCCGAATAGCTTATGTAATAGCATACATATGGTATATAGAAGTTTTGACAATAACGTCACACATGCAAAAATTATTGTCACGACCCAAACTAACCCTGTCGTGATGGCGCCTATCGTGGAACTAGGCAAGCCGACTCATTTCCAAAACAAAATGATATTTTCATTTCAAAGATAATTTCAAGGCTATTTAACATAAAAACCTTCGTAAAGGAGTTCAAATAAAAATAAAAGTGCGGAAAAGAAAAGCCCGGCATTGGGGTGTCACTAGTCATGAGCATCTACTACAATTTATCTGACAATATCGAGACTAACACAGTCTGGAAAATAGCTAAATACAACTAAAGGAAGATAAGAGGGAGAAGAGCAGGGCTGCAATGCCAGACAGCTACCTTGATATCCCCGAGAAATCTGCAAACGGAATAGTCAACAGCCGTTACCGTGTCCAAATACACCTGGATCTGCACACAAGGTGCAGGGAGTAACGTGAGTACGTCAACTCAGTAAGTAACAATAGTAAATAAAGACTGAGAAGTAATGACGAGCAATAATGCAATAAAGTTCATATCATAAAAATTCAGTAAAATACAACATGTTTTTAAAACCAAAGTTTGAATCAAATCAGCTCTTTTAAATCCAGTTCTAGTAAAATCAATTTAAGACATCTTTCAACAGTTTTCAAACAAAGGCTCAATGCAAAGGTGAGCACAATAATGAAATCATAATCAACCCCTCAGGAAATATCACTTATATACACCCCCTCGGGAAAACATCACAATCACTCGTATACAGCCCCTCGGGCAGACCTCACCATCACTTATGCCTCCCAGTCACTCAGCACTCGGCACTCGCATTCAGTAGGTACCTGCGCTCACCGGGGGTGTGTACAGACTCCGGAAGGGCTTTTTCAGCCCAAACGCTATATCAAACCAATCATGGCATAAATCAATGAGGCCCTCGGCCTATATCAAACATGCTACGGTGTGCAGCCCGATCCCATAAATATCCTCACAAATCAGGCCCTCGGCCTCACTCAGTCATAAACCTCTCCAGCCTCTCGGGCTCTCAGAAAACAAAGTATTCAGCCCAAGCAACATTTATACGATGCATCAAAATAGAGTAATAGAGACTGAGTTATGCTGTAAATATGTTTAAACATGACTGAGTATAGATTTTCAATCAAAAATAATGAGAGGATAGCAAGAAAAGACCTCTAAGGGTCCAAAAAACACTGGCATAAGGCATAAATATGGCATCCAGCATGATTTACAGAAATTCTTTCTAAAACACATAAGAATAATACAGTTTCAATAAAATATTCAACTTTACAGTTGATACAGGACGGACCAAGTCACTATCCCCAATGGTGCACGCCCACACGCCCATCACCTAGCATGTGCGCCACCTCCAAATAGTAAAATGATACAAAATTCCGGGCTTTCATACTCTCAGGACCATATTTACAATCATTACTTACCTCAATCCGATCAAATCTCTACTCTGCAATGCTCTTGCCCCTCGATTCGGCCACCAAACGTCCTGAATCGAGCCACAAGCAATACAATACAATCAATATAGGCTAAACAAATCAATTCCACAAGAAAAATACCAAATTATAGCCAAAAATCCAAAATCGGCTCAAACCCGTCCCTCGGGCCCACATCTCGAAATCCGACAAAAGTCAAAAAACTAGAAATCCCATTCACTCACGAGTCCATACATACGAAATTTATCAAAATCTGATATCATTTGGTCTCTCAAATCCTTAAATTAAACTCTCCAAAATCCCAAGCCCTAACCCCTTATTTCACTTTAAATATCCTACTAATTAGGTGAGAAATCAGCGGGAAAACACCATAGCTAATGATAATAGAGCTCAAGCAACTTACCTCAGTGAATAACCTTGAATCCCCTTCAAACATCCCTTCAAAAGCTCCAAATTCCGAGTTAAAAATGGTGGAAGTGAGCAAAAATCACGAAGTCCTCAATTTATACATTCTGCCCAGCGAAGCCGCACCTGCGGTCTCTTTTTCCGCTTTTGCGACACCGCACCTGCGGAATTTCTATCGCAGGTGCGGAACTCACTTAAGATCCCAGGTTCCGCATCTTCGGCCAACCTTTCGCGCCTGCACTTGCGCGCCTGCGCTTGCGCACCTGCGCATAACTCTCTGCATCTGCGAAGTCAGTCATTTTCCTCCCTTCTGCATCTGTGCCCCAGGTCTCGCACCCACGGGATCGCAGATGCAATAGCTTTCTCGAACCTACGGTTCCAGTCTACCTTAGCCTTGACCGCACCTGCGGCTTCCCCTACGCATGTGTGGAAATACCAGTAGCAGCAGCTTCAGTTATATTGTTTTTCCAACTCCAAACAATCCGTTAACCACCCGAAAATCACCCTAAGGCCCTCGGGACCTCAACCAACCATACCAACAAGTCATATATCAGCATACAAACTTAGTCGAACCTTCGAAACACTCAAAACAATATCAAAACACCAAATTACACTCGGATTCAAGCCTAAGGACTTCTAAACTTCCGAATTCCACCAACGATGCCGAAACCCGCTAAACCACGTCCGAATGACCTCAAATTTTACACACAAGTCAAAAATAACACCACGAACCTATTCCAACTTTCGGAATTTCATTCCGACCCCGATATCAAAATTTTCACTGCCGACCAAAATCGCCTAATTTCCAACTTTCTCCAATTCAAGCCTAATTCAACCACGGACCTCCAAATCACATTCCGGACGTGCTCCTAAGTCAAAAATCACCTAACGGAGCTAACGAAAGCATCAAAATTCAAATCCGAGGTTGTTTACACATAAGTCAATGTCTGGTTGCCTTTTCCAGCTTAAGCTTCTAATAAAGAGACTAAGTGTCACAATTCACTCCG
This sequence comes from Nicotiana tabacum, assembly GCF_000715075.1. NCBI lineage: Eukaryota > Viridiplantae > Streptophyta > Magnoliopsida > Solanales > Solanaceae > Nicotiana > Nicotiana tabacum. The sequence continues at coordinate 43,836,774 of NC_134101.1, forward strand.
AAACCACTCCGGACCCGAACCAACTAACCCGATATATCATAATATAGCTGAAGAACACAAAAAGAAGTAGAAATGGGGGAAACAGGGCTATAACTCTCAGAACAACCAGTCGGGTCGTTACATCATCCCCCTCTTAAATAACCATTCATCCTCGAACGGGTCTATAAACATACCTAGAATCTCAAATAGGTGTGGATATCTGCTCTGCATCTCACGCTCGGTCTCCCTGGTGTCATCCTCCACAGGTTGACTTCTCCACTGTACTTTCATTGACACTATATCCTTTGACCTCAACTTCCGAATCTGCCGATCCAAAATGGCCACCAGCTCTACATCAAAAGTCATATCACCCTCCAACTGAACTGTGCTGAAGTCCAAAACATGGGACGGATCGCCAACATACTTCCGGAGCATGGAAACATGAAACACTTGATGCACACTCGACAAGATGGGCGGCAAGGCAAGCTTATAAGCCACCTCCCCTATCCTCTGAAGCACCTCAAAAGGCCCAATAAACCGGGGGCTCAACTTGCCCCTCTTCCCAAATCTCATAACACCCTTCATGGGTGAAACCTTCAGCAAGACATTCTCCCTAATCATGTAAGATACATAACGGACCTTCCTGTCCGCGTAGCTCTTCTGCCTAGATAGCGTCGTGCGAAGCCGCTCCTGAATCATTTTCACATTATCTAATGCATTCTGGACCAAGTCTATACCCAAGAGCCTAGCCTCACCCGACTCAAACCATCCTACTGGAGATCTACACCTCCTCTCATATAAAGCCTTGTACGGAGCCATCTGAATACTCGACTGATAACTATTGTTATATGCAAACTACGCGAGCGGAAGAAACTGATCCCATAGACCCCCAAACTCAATGACACAAGTGCGCAACATGTCCTCCAATATCTGATTAGTGTGCTTGGACTGCCCATCCGTCTGAGGGTAAAAGATTGTGCTCAACTCAACCTGAGTACCCAACTCTCACTGCACGGCCCTCCAAAACTACGATGTAAACTGAGTGCCCCTATATGAAATGATGGAAACTGGGATACCATGCAGGCGAACAATCTCTTGGATGTAAATCTCCGCCAACCACTCTGAAGAGTAAGTAGTACCAACTGGAATGAAGTGTGCGGACTTGGTAAGCCAATCCACAATCACCCAAATAGCATCGAACTTCCTCGAAGTTCGTAGGAGCCCAACTACAAAGTCCATGGTGATTCGCTCCCACTTCCACTCTGGGATCTCTAACCTTTGAAGTAAGCCACCCGGTCTCTGATATTCATACTTAACCTGCTGACAGTTGAGACACCGAGCCACAAACCCAACTATATCCTTCTTCATTCGCCTCCACCAATAGTGTTGTCTCAAATCCTGCTACATCTTCGCGGCACCCGGATGGATGAAATACCGCGAGTTGTGGGCCTCCTGAAGAATGAACTCCCTGAGCCCATCTACATTAGGCACACATATCCGGCCCTACATCCTCAACACACCGTCATCACCAATGGTCACATCACTGGCATTACCTCGCTGAACCCTGTTCTGAAGAATGAGCAGGTGGCGGTCATCATACTGACGCTCCCTGACACGGTCATAAAGAGAGGACCTGGAGAACACACAAGCCAATATCCAACTCGGATCCGAAATATCCAATCTGACAAGCTAGCCTACTATGGCCTGAACATCCAATGCCAAGGGTCTCTCTGCTGCTGGGAGATATGCTAAACTCCCCAAACTCTCCGCCCGGTGACTCAAGGCATCGGCCACCACATTGGCCTTCCCCGGATGGTACAAAATAGTGATATCATAGTCCTTGAGAAGCTCTAACCATCTCCGTTGATGCAAATTAAGATCCTTCTGCTTAAGCAAACCCCAGTGATCAGTATAGATCTCACAATAAACCCCATAAAAATAATGACGCCAAATCTTCAAGGCATGAACAATAGCTACTAACTCAAAATTATGGACAGGATAGTTCTTTTCATGGGTCTTCAACTGACGAGAGGCATAGGCAATCACCCTACCCTCCTGCATCAAAACACATACAATGCCTATCCTCGAGGCATCACAATACACGGTATAAGAGCCTGAAGTTGATGGCAGAACTAACATTGGAGTTGTGGTCAAGGCAGTCTTAAGTTTCTGAAAGCTCTCCTCACACTCATCCGACCACCTGAATGGAGCACCCTTTTGGGTCAATTTGGTCAAGGGCGATGTAATAGATGAAAATCCTTCCACAAAGTGACAGTAGTAACCCGCTAAACCAAGGAAGCTCCTAATCTCCATGGCTGAGGATGGTCTAGGCCAACTCTGCACCGCCTCTTTCTTCTTCGAATCCATCTGAATACCCTCACAGGACACTACGTGCCCCAAGAATGCTACTGAACCGAGTCAAAAATCACACTTGGAGAACTTTGCATAAATCTTCTCCTCTCTCAATATCTGTAATACAATCCTCAGATGCTAAGCATGCTCCTCCTGGCTACGAGAGTACACCAGGATGTCATCAATGAATGCAATAATGAATGAGTCCAAATAGGGTTAGAATACACTATTCATCAAATGCATGAACATTGCTGGGGCATTGGTCATCCCAAAAGACATCACTAAGAACTCATAATGGCCATATCGGGTCCTGAAAGCTGTCTTAAGAATATCTCCCGAATCTTCAACTGGTGATACCCGGACCGCAAATCAATCTTGGAGAACACCCTCGCTCCCTGAAGCTGGTCAAATAAATCATCAATACGAGGCAAGGGATACTTGTTCTTGACTGTGACCTTGTTCAACTACGTGTAATCAATGCACATCCTCATGGATCCATCCTTCTTCTTCACAAATAGAACTGGTGCACCCCAAGGTGACACACTAGGCCGAATAAACCCCTTATCAAGGAGTTCATGAAGATGCTCTTTCAATTCCTTCAACTTCGCCGCTGCCATACGATATGGTGGAATAGAAATGGGCTGAGTGCCCAGCACCAAATCAATACCAAAGTCAATATCCCTGTCAGGCGGCATGCCCGGCAGGTCTGCAGGAAACACATCCAAAAAATCACGTACCTCTAGAACATAATCAATGGCAGGAGTCTCTGCACTAACATCCCTCACAAACGCCAAATAATATAGGCAACCCTTCTCAACCATACGTTGAGCCTTCAAATATGAAATTACCCTACTAGGTACACAATCTATAGAACCACGCCACTCAACCCTTGGAAATCCCGACATCGCCAACGTCATGGTCTTAGCATAACAATCTAGAACAGCATGACATGGAGATAACCAATCCATACCCAATATCACATCAAAGTCAACCATACTGAGAAGCAAAAGGTCCACTCGGGTCTCTAGACCCCCAATAGTCACCACACATGACCGATATACGTGGTCCACAATAATAGTATCGCCCACAGGAGTAGATATATGAACAGATGAAACTAAACACTCATGGGTCATATCCATAAAATGAGTAACATATGAATATGTGGAACCAGGGTCAAATAATACAGAGGAATCTCTGTGACAAACTGAGACAATACCTGTAATCACAGCATCTGAAGAAATAGCATCTGGTCTGGCTGGGATGGCATAGAAATGGGCCTGACCACCACTTGATCGACCTCCCTCTCTAGGACGACCCCTAGTTGGCTTGGCGGGTGGTGAAGTAACTGGTGATAAAGTCGATGGATGACTCCTATGCTGAGGCGGACCCCCATGATGACGAGGACACTACCTCCACATATGCCCAAACTTCCCACACTCAAAACAACCCCCTGGTGCTAGAGATGGGGACTAAAAGGAACCCCTAGCACCAGGATAACTTGTAGAAGAACTTGGCATGGAGAAGCCCTGAACTGATGGAGCACGTGACGATCTCTGGGCTGGGAGGACACTAAGTGATGAGTGGCCCTGATGAGAACTGTGAGAACCATGGCCCGGTGATGCACCACGGTGAACTGGGCGAGCTGATTGAGCATGCCTGAATGGATGGCCTCTGTCGTGCTGGAACTGACCCCCATGAGGAGTGCCATTGAATCCACCCTGACCATGAGGCCTCTTGGCCTCCCTCTCAACCCTCTCCTGACTGCGAACTATCTCAATCTGTCAAGCAATGTCGACAACCTCATGAAAAGTAGCACAAGACACTCTCTCTGATCATAAGCAACCGAAGCTGAAAACTGAGGCCATTTATAAACCTCCTCTTCCTCTCTCGATCTGTGGGAACCAACCAGATCACATGATGGGCCAACTCGGAGAACCGCATCTCATACTGTGTCATAGATATATCACCCTAATGAAGCTGCTCAAACTGTCTACGCAGCTCCTCTCTACAGGACTGAGGTATAAACTTCTCAGGAAAGAGAACGGAGAACTGCTGCCAAGTAAGGGGTGCTGCGCCAACCGGCCTACGCCTCTTGTAAGCCTCCCACCAACTGAATGAAACCCCAGAGAACTGGAAACTAGTGAATGAGACCCCACTGGTCTCCAGAATACCTGATGTCCGGAGCATCCTCTGACACATATCTAAGAAACTATGTGCACCCTCACCCTCTGCACCACTGAAAGATGGAGGCTGGAGTCTCCCAAACCTCTCCAATCTACGCTGCTCATCCTCAGGCATAACAGGAACTACATAGTCTTGAGCAGCTGCAACCGGCTGGGCTAGTGGTGCCCCCCGGTGTCTGAAGCCCCTGAACAACCTGCTCCGGTGTCCGAGCGGCGGGAGTCTGAGTGCCTCCCCTGGCCTGAGAAGTGGCTGCGGTCGTCGAGATAGAGACCACCTGAGCAAGGTCGGTACACGCTTCCAGATTCTGAGTTAGGGTCTCCTAAAGGCCTGGAATCACAATAGGCACAGGTGGTGCCTGAGCTGGTGCATTAACAACTAGAATCTGATCCTGATCTGGGGCAACTGATGAGTCTACGGGTACTGCCCGAGCTGTTGTGCGAGCTGCACCTCTGCCCCCACCGTGACCTCGACCTCTCGCGACCCCAGATGGTGGCACTGGTGGCTGTCTATCCTGACCGGTAGTATGAGTCCTCACCATCTGTGAGAGAATGAAATAACAGAAGTTTGGTTACTATAATCAACAGATTCGCATGATAAGAATTCAAGAATGTGAGATTTCCTAAAGGTTCTGTAGCCTCTCGAAGATAAGTACATACATCTCCATACCGATCCGCAAGACTCTACTAAACCCGCTCATGACTCGTGAAACCTATGTAACCTAGGCTCTGATACTAACTTGTCACAACCCAAACTAACCCTATCGTGATGGTGCCTATCATGAAACTAGGCAAGCCGACTCATTTCCAAAACAAACCGATATTTTCATTTCAAAGATAATTTCAAGGCTATTTGACATAAAAGACTTCGTAAAGGAGTTCAAATTAAAACAAAAGTGCGGAAAAGAAAAGCCCGATATCGGGGTGTCACTAATCATGAGAATCTACTACAATTTTTCTGACAATATCGATACTAACAGAGTCTAGAAAATAGCTAAATATAACTAAAGGAAGATAAGAGGGAGAAGAGCAGGGCTGCGATCGCCAGGCAACTACCTTACTATTCCCGAGAAAATCTGCCACCGGAATAGTCAACAGCCACTACCGTATCCAGATACGCCTGGATCTGCACACAAGGTGCAGGGAGTAATATAAGTACACCAACTCAGTAAGTAACAACAGTAAATAAAGACTGACAATTAGTGACGAGCAATAATGCAAGTAAAGTTCATATCACAAAAATTCAGTAAAATACAGCATGCTTTTAAAACCAGAGTGTGAATCAAATCAGCTCTTTTAAATCCAGTTCCAGTAAAATCATTTAAAGACATTTTTCAACAGTTTTTAAACAAAGGCTCAATACAAAGGTGAGAAAAATAATGAAATCATAATCAGCCCCTTGGGCAACATCACTCATATACAGCCCCTCGGGCAAACCTCACAATCACTCGTATACTGCCCCTCGGGCAGACCTCACCATCACTCATGCCTCCTAGTCACTCAGCACTCGGCACTCGCACTCAGTAGGTACATGCGCTCACTGAGGCTGTGTACAGACTTTAGAGGGGCTCCTTCAGCCCAAGCGCTATATCAAGCCAATCATGGCATAAATAAATGAGGCCATCGACCTATGTCAAACATGTTGCGGCGTGCAGCCCGATCCTATAAATATCCTCACAAAACAGGCCCTCAGCCTCACTCAGTCATAAACCTCTCCAGCCTCTCGGGCTCTCAGAAAATAAAGTACTTTGCCCAAACTAGATTTATATGATGCATCAAAATAGAGTAATAGAGACTGAGTTATGCTGTAAATATGTTTAAACATGACTGAGTATAGATTTTCAATCAAACATAATGAGAGGATAGCAAGAAAAGACCTCTAAGGGTCCAAACAACACTAGCATAAGGCCTAAATATGGCATCCAGCATGATTTACAGAAATTCTTTCTAAAATACATAAGAATCATATAGTATCAACAAAATATTCAATTTTACAGTGCACGCCCATACGCCCGTCACCTAGCATGTGCGACACCTCCAAATAGTAAAATGATACAACATTCTGAGGTTTCATACCCTCAGAACCAGATTTACAATCGTTACTTACCTCAATCCGAGCAAATCTCTACTCTGCGATGCTCTTGCCCCTCGATTCGGCCTCCAAACGTCCTGAATCTAGCCACAAGCAATACAATACAATCAATATAGGCTAAAGGAATCAATTCCACAAGAAAAATACCAAATTATAGCCAAAAATCCGAAATCGGCTCAAACCCGTCCCTCAGGCCCACGTCTCGAAATCCGACAAAAGTCACAAAACTAGAAATCCTATTCACTCACGAGTCCATACATATAAAATTTATCAAAATCCGACATCATTTGGTCCCTCAAATCCTTAAATTAAACTCTCCAAAATCCCAAGCCCTAACCCCTTATTTCACTTTAAATATCCTACTAATTAGGTGAGAAATCAGCGGGAAAATACCATAGCTAATGATAATAGAGCTCAAGAAACTTACCTCAGTCAATAACCTTGAATCCCCTTCAAACATCCCTTCAAAAGCTCCAAATTTCGAGTTAAAAATGGGGGAAATGAGCAAAAATCACGAAGTCCTCAATTTATACATTCAGCCCAGCGAAGCTGCACCTGCGGTTTCTTTTTCCGCTTCTGCGACACCGCACCTGCGGAATTTCCATCGCAGGTGTGGAACTCACTTAAGATCCCAGGTTTCACATCTTCGGCCAACCTTTCGCGCCTGCGCTTGCGCACCTGCACATAACTCTCTGCATCTTTGAAGCCAGTCATTTTCCTCCCTTCCGCATCTGCGCCCCAGGTCTCACACCCGCGGGATCGCAGATGGGATAGCTTTCTCGAACCTACGATTCCAGTCTACCTTAGCCTTGACCGCACCTGCGACTTCTCTAAGTGCTTATGTGCCCTCGCACCTGCGGCTCCCCCTCCGCAGGTGCGGAAATACCAGTAGCAGCAGCTTCAGCTATATTGTTTTTCCAACTCCAAACAATCCGTTAACCACCCGAAAATCACCCTAAGGCCCTCGGGACCTCAACCAACCATAACAACAAGTCATATATCAACATACAAACTTAGTCGAACCTTCAAAATACTCAAAACAATATCAAAACATAAAATTACACTCTGATTCAAGCCTAAGGACTTCTAAACTTCCGAATTCCACCAACGATTCCGAAACCCGCTAAACCACGTCCGAATGACCTCAAATTTTACACACAAGTCAAAAATAACACCACGAACCTATTCCAACTTTCAGAATTTCATTCCGACCCCGATATCAAAATTTTCAGTGCCGACCAAAATCGCCTAATTTCCAACTTTCTCCAATTCAAGCCTAATTCTACCACGGACTTCCAAATCATATTCCGGACGCGCTCCTAAGTCCAAAATCACCTAACGGAGTTAACGGAAGCATCAAAATTCAAATTCGAGGTCGTTTACACATAAGTCAATGTCTGATTGCCTTTTCCAACGTAAGCTTCTACTTTAGAGACTAAGTGTCTCAATCCACTCCGAAACTACTCCGGACCCGAACCAACTAATCCGATATATCATAATATAGCTAAAGAATACAAAAATAAGTAGAAATGGGAGAAATGGGGCTATAACTCTCGGAACGACCGACCGGGTCGTTACAATTATGATACTGGTCAATGTGCTTCTATCCCTGAATTTAACTTTCGTCTTCCAAAACTAAAGAATATACTTTTAATTTTGTATGAAAATAATTTATAGTATGTTTATGTTTTTCAAATATAATAAATAAAGCACAAGGACAAATATTCTAAATATTGGACTATAATTACCGCATTATATTTTCTTGCTCGAACAACTATATGTTGCATTTTTAAGAGGGATATCAAGATCAACAACAAGAGTTCTGGTTAAAGAAGAGCAACCAAAGCATTAGGAGGAAACATACATAAAAAAATATTGTCCACAAAGAAATGTTCTTTAAGATACAATCACATTAAATACTTTTAAACTATAATACATAATTATCTAACATGACAAAATTGATCATTTGTGTAAGTTTTGATGATGTCCTTTTATTTTAAATTCATGTATTATGCTAATGTAATAATACTTTTCAGCATTTAGATGATTGTTGTATTATTATACATAAAATTTCTCTTATTAATTACGTTTTATTGTTCATTCATAAAAATAAATATTTAAATCATCATGTGCCATTATTAACATGCAACGCACGTTCATAGATACTAGTCTTTATAATATCTCGAATCTATTTAGTTTCCTATCTTTATTATTATTATTATTATTATTATTATTATTATTATTATTATTATCATCATCATTATTATTATTATTATTATTATTATTATTATTATTATTATTATTATTATTATTATATTTTTAAAAGAATGAACGAAATAGACGAATTAAAAGGTGAAGGAATGAAAATGGAAAGGAAAATAATTAGGAAGAGATTCATGCATGGAAGTTGATTCCACTGATTTGGTGATATGAATTTGGTTTTACCTTATTATTCCTTTCATTATTACTCATCATGTGTTGTTATCGACCTTTTTACATGTAAGGGAAAGATATTCTCTATTTATATATATACACACACATTAAATGTCCAAAACAGAACAAAAAAAATATTTTATGTTATAAATATAAATATACTATGGATGTTCATTTAATACTCCATTGTAAATAAGCTTCCTGAAGAAACTTATCCATATGGGAATCCACCGTAAATATGTTTATCTATTTAGTACTCTATTGAAAATAAGCATCCTGAAGAAGTTTATCCTTTTGGTACTCCGTTATGGATAAATATTATCCCCGGTAGAAGATTATCTATATCTGGTACAATAAGCTTATCCTTTCGGTACTCTGTTATGGATAAATATTATCCCCGGTAGAAGATTATCTATATGTGGTATAATAACATCTTACAAACAGCTTGCGTAGCAGCTTACACAGTAACTTGCAGGAGCAACTTGCAGTAGCAGGTTACAAGTAGCTTACACAGCAGCTTCCTTTCTTCTATAAATAGAGGAGATTTCAGTTCATTATGTACATCAATTTAAAGTTGAAAATATATCAATTTCTCTCTATACTTGTCTTTACTTTACAGTCTTTATTTTATAACACGTTATCAGCACGAGACTCTGTCATCTCGAGCAAATACTTTGAAAGTATCAGATGTACGAATTTTCTTTTTGTAAATGATATCAAATCTTTCTAAACTTGAATTTTATAGCCCTGGATATATCGGGAAAAAGTTACATATCTTGGGTGCTTGATACTGAAATTCATCTTGATATGATGGGTCTGGCAGATACCATAAAGGACAAAAATCAGGCATCAAAGCAAGACCGTGCCAAAGAAATGATATTCATGTGCCATCACCTTGATGAGGGCTTGAAAATGAAATATCTTACTGTTAAAGATCTAGTCATACTATGAAATAATTTAAAATATAGATATGACTACCTGAAGATGGGCGTTCTTCCACAGGCACGATATGATTGGACTCATTTAAGGCTACAAGATTTTAAATCTATCACTGAGTATTATTCTGATATGTTCAGAATTATTTTCCAATTAAAATTATGTGGTGATAATATTACTAATCATGATATGTTGGAGAAAAATTTTACCATTTTTCATGCCTCGAATATGCTCCTGCAGCAGCAATATCGAGAGATGGGATTCAAAAAATATTCTGAATTTATCTCACATCTTCTTATAGATGGGCAACATAATGGGCTGTTAATGAAAAACTATGAAAGCCGACCTACTGTTTCTTGTCCATTCCCTAAAGTGAATGAGATGAACTTCCACAAAGCTAAGCATGAAAGAGGTCGTGGCCCCAGTCATGGTCATGGCCGTGGTCGGGGAAGAAACTCTAATCATGGTAATAATAATGCATCAAAGAACCCTGCTCACCACCGGCAGTGAAAAAGGAAGGAACAAAAGCATGAAGCGGTGCAAGCAACAAAGGTAGAAAATACATGCTATAGATGTGGAGGAAAAGGGAACTGGTCAAATACATGTCATATGCCAAAGCACCTGATTGAGCTTTATCAAGCCTCCCTGGAGAAGACAGAGAAAAATGTTGAAGCAAATTTTATTTCTAAAGATAATTTAGACTTCATGTATTTGGATGTAGCTGATTACTTTGCACTCCCTGAAGGAGAAACAAGCCATGTGATCTCTGATAAATCTGTAAAAATATAAATATTTTAATTTTTGTTGTTCGTAGTAGATAGTATGTTTATGCAATTATTGTACATAAATAAAAGTTATGCTTTGATAATGATTTTTATTATAATATATTTTGTTTATGTCATTTTGAAGAATATGGATAATCCTTAAATTATGTTTGGATCAAAGACCAATCATTAAGATATTTGTGTAATTGATAGTGGAACAACGCATGCCATATTCAAAGATCAGAAATACTTTTCTTATTTGCATAAGGAAAAAGCAAGTGTTTCAACAATTTCTGGTAATATAAGTTTGATTGAAGGCTCCGGAAGAGCCACTATATTTCTGTCTAAGGGAACAAAACTTATTATAGACAATGCATTATTCTCCTCCAAATCCCGAAAAAACTTGTTGAGTTTTATAGATATCCGCCGAAATAGATATCATGTTGAGACGATAGATGAAATGAATGTGGAATATCTTTGTATTACAAACAATGTTTCTGGCGAGAAGTGCATTATAGAAACATTACCAACTTTATTGTAATGATCTGACAGGTCGCTTTGAGCTCTAGCACGCCGTTCAGTAGTTTGAGGTCTTGAGTAACTTTCCTTCAGGTATTATGACTTGTACTTGTGGTCGTAATTGAATTTCGGGAAGTTCGGAGTTTATTTGGAAAGAAAATTCTATATTCGGAAGCTTTACGTTAGAAGACTTGACAAGGGTTTGACTTCTGAGTAAACAACCTCAGAATCAATATTTGAAGGTTCTAATTAGTTTGTATGATGATTTCGGATATAGGCGTATGTTAGGGTTCAGTATCGGGTGGTCCGGTAGCACTTCAGCGCTTATTGTGGAAAGTTGGCATTTTAAAAAATTTAGAATTTCCTAAGTTTGGTTTGAGGTGGACTTTGGTATTATCGATGTACGTTTGGAGTTCCGAGCCTTGGAATAGGTTCGTATCATGATTTGTGACTTTCACATAAAATTTTGGCGTCATTCCAAGATGTTTAAGTGTAATTCGGATGCGTTCGGCGAAGTTTGAATGTATGAAAGTATAAAGAAAGGTTTTGATCGTCGATTCATAGTTTTTTTATGATGTTTGGCATGATTTGATGCTTCTACTAAGTTCGTATCGCCTTGTGGAATATGTTGGTATATTTGGTAAAGGCCCCGAGTGGCTCGGGTGAGTTTCAGACGAGGTTCAGATTGATTTAAGCCTTGTTGAAGTTGCTAGAATTTTCGTTTTGCTGGTGCAACTGCTTCTACGAAGCCTTAGTCACAGAAGGGACTTCTCAAAACTTGGGCGAGTTGGGTGTGTGGTCGCAAAAGCGAAGAGGAGTAGCGCACCTGTATATGCACAGAAGTGACACCACTGCCGCAGGTGCGGAGAAATGCTCAGATGCGCGAGGAAGTGTCGCACCTGCGATTGCCCAGGAGCGCAAGAATTTCTGCAGGTGCGATGGGCTGCTAGCAGTGTACTTCCGCAGGAGCAAGATTTTTCTCGCAGAAGCGAGCTCGCAAGTGTAATGACCTGATCGGTTGTTTTGAGCTCCAGCGCATCGTTTGGAGGTTTGAGGCCTTGAGTAGCTTCACTTCAGGTATTATGACTTGTGCGCATGGTCGGAATTGAATTTCGGGAAGTTCGGAGTTGATTTGAAAAGAAAATTCTCATTTCGAAAGTTTTAAGTTGGAAGAATTGACTAAGATTGGATTTTTGAGTAAACGATCTCGGAATTGAGATTTGAAGGTTCCAACAGGTTCGTATGATGAATTCAGACTTGGGCGTATGTCCGTATCGGGTTTTGGATGACCCGGGAGCGTTTCGGCACCTATTGTGGAAGTTAGCATTTTGGAATAATTTCATAAATTTGGGTTGAAGTGCATTTCAATATTATCGATGCCCGTTTGAAATTCTGAGTCTGAGAAGAGCTTTGTATGGTGATTTCGGTATTGGGAGCACGTTCGGAAGTGGATTTGGAGGTTCGTAGGTCATTTTGGAGTCGTTTGGTGAAAGTTAGGAATTTGAAGGTTTTTGAGAAGTTTGACCGGAAGTGGACCTTTTGATATCGGGGTCGGAATCCGATTCCGGACGTTGGAGTAGGTCTGTAATGTCATATGTGACTTGCGCGCAAAATGTGAGGTCAATCGGATGTGATTTGATAGGTTTCGGCGTCGATTGTTGAAATTGAAGCTTCAAAGTTCATAAAGCTTGAATTGAGTTGCGATTCATGAATTCGACATTGTTTGATGTGATTTGAAGGCTCAACTAGGTTCATAATGTATTTTGGTATGTGTTGGTACAATTAGTTAAGGTCCCGAGGGCCCCGGGTGGATTCTGGGTGGTTAACGGATCGAATTTGGAATTTGAATAAGGGCTGAAGCAGCTGAGCATCTGGTGTAATCGCACCTGCGTGAAGAGGGCCGCAGGTGCGAGCCCGCAGGTGCAGGAAAATGGCTCGCAGAAGTGGAAGGGGCAGGCTGCTGAGAACTGCAGGAGCGGAAAGATTTGCGCACCTACGAAGGCACAGGTGTGAAGAGAGTAGCGCTGGTGCGAGCATGTTGGGGCGAGCTGGAGCTGAACCTGTGATAGGATTTCCATAGGTGCGGGACTGCAGATGCGGCCAAGGCACCGTAGGTGCGAACGTCGGGGTTGGGTAGTGTGTTCCTTAAAAATGAGGGCTTGGCTCATTTTCACCCCATTTCCTCCATGAGAGCCGGTCTTGGAGCGAATTTGGAGCTCATTCTTCGTCATCAATGTCAAGGTAAGTGATTCCAACCTATTGCAAGTTAAATACTTGGTTTATATATGGATTTAAACATGGAAATTAGTAAAAAATTGGAATCTTGAAGAAAAACCTAGAAATTGGTATTCTTGGATTTTGACCACGAATTTGGGCATGAAATTGGGAATATAGGATTGTGCTTCAAAAGGCTCATTCTGAATTGAAGAAATACTTGAGTATTGAGGATCAGTATTGGAAGCAAAAAGTTGGGATGACTTGGTTTGCTGAAGGAGATAGGAATACAAGTTTCTTTCACAATCATGTCAATGGCAAAAGAAAGAAATTGCAACTGAAGAGGATCAAAAGTGGCAGTGGGGTATGGATTGAAGACCAGGAGCAATTGGCTACAGCTGCAGTGCACTTCTATCAAAAACAGTTCACAAATAAAGGTGATACTTCTGAATTTTTCTTGCTCAATAATGTACCTTCAATGGTCAATACGGATCAGAATTTGGAACTTCGCAGATTGCCAACAATTGAAGAAGTAAGGGCAGCAGTTTTTGAGCTTAGTGGGGAGAGTGCTAGTGGTCCTGATGGATTCACTGGCCTGTTTTATCAAACATGCTGTGATGTTATTGGTGCTGATATACACAACATGGTGCTACACTTCTATGGAGGAGCTGCATTGTCTTAATCCATCACTCACACCAATCTAGTGTTGCTGCCCAAGAAACCTAGAGTTGAGACCTTCTCTGACTTAAGACCTATTAGTTTGAGCAACTTCATTAACAAGGTCTTGTCTAGGGTGTTACATGACAGATTGAAGAGTTTTCTACCATCTCTAATATCTCCTAATCAATCCGGATTTGTAAAGGGTAGGAGTATATTTGAGAACATCTTATTGACTCAAGAAATTGTCACTAACATAAGGTTAAGGGGAAAGCCAGCTAATGTGGTGATCAAGCTTGCTATGGCTAAGGCCTATGATAGGGTTTCATGGAAGTACTTATTGCATGTGCTACGGAAGATGGGATTTCTTGAGCACTTCATCAACATGGTATGGAACTTGATGTCAAATAACTGGTATTCAGTATTGGTGAATGGGCAGTCCTCAGGGTTCTTTAAGTCTACAAGGGGTTTGAAACAAGGGGATCCCCTATCTCCAGCATTGTTCATTCTGTCAGCTGAGGTACTTTCCAGGTCTTTGAATAAGCTCTTTGAAGACAAGTCATTTGTGGGATTTGGAATGCCTAAGTGGTCTGATCCTTTAAACCACTTGGCATATGCTGATGATACGATAATCTTTGCATCTTCTCATTCTCCCTCCTTGAGTAAGATTATGGCAGTGTTGGGGAACTATGAGAAGATATCAGTTCAGATGATCAACAAAGATAAAAGTTCATACTACATGCATTCAAAGGTTGCCAATGGATTGTTTCAGGCAGTTGGAGCTATTACAGAAGTTTTAAGAGGTAAATTCCCCTTCACATATCTAGGGTGTCCTATTTTTTACACTAGAAGGAGGAAGGACTATTATGAGGATCTTATCAAGAAAGTGAAGGCTAAATTGCATTCATGGAAAGGAAAGCTGTTGTCATTTGGAGGGAACGCAACACTCATCTCTAGTGTGTTGCAAAGTATGCCAGTTCACATGTTATCAGTCCTTGATCCACCAAACAACATCCTGGAGCATCTACATAAGACTTTTGCTAGGTTCTTTTGGAGAACAAAGGAAGAATGGAGAAGCAGACACTGGGCTTCATGGCAAAATCTTTGCCTTCCTAAAGAGGAAGGGAGCCTAGGTTTTAGGTCCTTACATGATGTCTCAAGGGCATTGTTTGCTAAACTATGGTGGAGGTTTAGGACCACAAAATCTTTGTGGTCTAATTTCATGTGGAATAAGTATTGCAAGAAAGAACTACCAACAGTGGTGCATTTTAGGTGAGGGTCTCATGTTTGGAGACAAATGCTGAATGCTAGGGAAGAAGTAGAACATGAGATCGTATGGGAATTGAAGAGTGGAACCACTAATATTTGGCATGAAAATTGGACTGGATTGGGTGCACTTTATCACGTATTACCTGAATACTTTCCAATCAATGAAGATCTTCAGGAGGTGGCAGAACTGCGGCAAGGGGAAGCATGGGATGATCAGCTGCTAGATCAAACTTTCAATGAGGAAATTGCAGAACATATAAGGCTAAATGTGAATTATGAAGGCAGTGAGGGATATTGGGATAGGCCATAATGGATGCCAACTCCTTCAGGAAAGTTCAGTGTTAGCAGTGCTTGGCAAATATTAAGGCATAGGGCTAATCTGATCAGAAATTCAAGTTAATGTGGATTAAAGGTTTGCCATTCAAGATATCCTTCTTCTTGTGGAGATTGTGGAGGCAGAAAATAGCCACTGATGACATATGGAGTAGGCAAGGGCAAATGGTGATGTCTAGGTGTTGGTGTTGCCAGCAGCCCCAAGAGGAATCCATTGAGCATATATTTGTCACAATTCCAACTGCCTCTAAGGTATGGAACTTGTTCATGGGGGCTGCTAGAATTACTATGCAATTGATTCAATTGAAGCAGATTATAAGGCATTGGTGGTATGCTCAGTGTTGTCCAAAATTAAAGCCAATATTTCAAGCAGTGCCAGCTATCATCACTTGGGAGCTTTGGAAGAGAAGAAATGCAGGTAAACATGGGGGTTCAGTGTCCACAAATAGGGTGATTCATGAGATAAATAGGACATTGCATCAACTGGAAAGGGTGAGGTATGCTTGGATGCCTAATATTCCATTGTTATGGCCAGACGTGATTCAATACTTTGAAGGATATAAACCTATATTGATCACTACAAGAGTAACATGGCAGCTTCCTTTTCATGGCTGGTACAAATGTAATACTGCTGGAGCCTCAAAGGGCAACCCTGGACCTAGCTCCCTAGGCTTTTGTGTGAGGGATGATGAAGGTGATGTGGTGTATGCTAGGGCAGTAGACCTGGAAGTGACAACTAATGTGGTAGCTGAAGCTAACGCTATTCTTCAAGGGTTGGAACACTGTGTGGAGCGTGATCTTCACCCTCTCATATTGGAGACTGATTCATTGGTGATGAAGAAGGTGATAGAAGGGGAATGGGATCCTCCTTGGGTAATGGCATAGGATGTGAAGAAAATTATAGAGATGAAGGACAACTTCAATGTGATTTTTCAACATGTGTTCAGAGAAGGCAACTCAATGGCGGATTTTATAGCTAACATTGTGTTTTCTTTTACAGGTACATCTGAGTTTCATTCATTCTCTGAATTGCCTAGTGCATAGAGGAGGTGGATCAATCTAGACAAATCTCAATCACCTAACCTTAGGGTTAGGATAGCAAAGAGAAGAACCCCAGACTGATGGCTTCACAGGATTGGACTCTGCACAAACTTGCATGTTTCTTTGTCTCATTGAGTATGCTATTAAGGTACTTTCCAATGGTATTAGCATGGTCCCATGCTTATTCTGGGGGTACTTTGATAGTGTACAGAAAAAATGCGATAAGCAGGTGTGGGATGGTACAATTTATCCTACTTCTAATATGCCCAAATGCTAAGGAAAATGTTGAACCCATCATATGGTATTTCTGGAGATTGTTGAATCATTTCTCAGTGGTATTAGCATGCTTTCACGCTCAATCTGAGGATGGTTTAGCAATGTTTAAAATGATGTCTACATTAAAGGTTCTAGTAGGGAAGGATCTGAGCTTACAAGATCACAAAAAGGCACAGTTTCAAAGCCCGGCCTTTGCCTTACAAAGCCTACTTAAAGCCAGCTCATTCCTGGCTTTTGCCTTGCAAATCCGGCCTAAAGCCAGATCATGCCTGGCTTTTGCCTTGCAAAGCCTGCCTAAAGCCAGCTCACACCTAGCTTTTGCCTTGCAAAGCCTGCCTAAAGCCAGCTCAAGCCTGGCTTTTGCCCTGCAAAGCCTGCCTAAAGCCAAGCTCCTCTTCTACACATTAATTTTGATGAGTGAACACATGATTAATACTTGGACAAAATCATTCCAATGCATATGGAGATCATATAGTAGCTACACTTGGAAGACTATGCTGGCTTCAACTCTGTGGTGGAGAAGTTGGGAATTCATTTTAGCCTATGGACAGTATACCCTGGTGCCTGGTGAGAGCTTGATAGGTGTTGCTTGGTATTTGCCAATGACAATTGGATTCACATACACTGATAGGAGAAGGAAGCATTCAACTTATTATGTTGTAATAGCTAGTTCATTAGATTTTAGCTTTTTTATCTTTTTAATAGCTAGTAGCTTCATGCAACTTCTATTTTGGTTTGGACATCTTGTAAGTTTTTTACCCATTTTGGGATTTTATTTATATATTAGCTACTAGAAAAGTGTTGCCGAGTGGTATAGTTACTTAAAAAAACAAATCATATATTTGAGTTCATAAGGTTAGGGGTAATGATTATCTTCGAACATTTTCGGAATCCGGGCACGTGGGCCTGAGGGTGATTTTTGTCGACTTTTCGATCGGGGTTAGAAATTGTTATAAATTGGATTATATTGAGTACTTGGGTATATATTAATGGGTTTGCATAATCATTGGCTAGTTTTGGAGCATTTTGCATCGATTCAAGTTGTTTGAAGGGCTCGGAAGCCGATTATGGAACTTCGAAACGAGGTAAGTCTCCTTTCTAACCTTGTAAGAGGGAATTAACCCATAGGTGAATTAAATAAATGTTTGTACCTAATTGTGGGGGCTACGTACATACGAGGTGACGAGAGTCCATATGTAGCTACTATTATGCTATTGTCCGGGTAGTTTAGGACCCATATCATGCTATACTTAGAATGTTTGTGCCTTTACTTGCTAATATAATCACTTAGTCATGATAGAAATTGATAAAAGAATTGTATAAGGTTAAATTCACTTACTTGAAGGTTTGTATGAGATACTTGACTATAAACGAGAAACTTGTGTTTTCTTGAAAATAATTGTTATTTGTGGATCAGGCCGAGCGCCTCGATAGTAAATAGATGCATCTATGGTTCGCTCTATTCGACCCTCTGGCAGTGCACAGTTTTAATATTTGTTGGATCGGGTCGTACGACCTCGGCATGATTTGCGAATGCTTGTATTGCTTGCCTTGAAACTTATAAATAATGATATTGTCCCCTCGGCCTGAGTTAAATTATTAAATAATGGGAGATAAATTTGGAGATTTTTTAATTATGAGAGAACTTCTTACTTACTTCAAAATATTGAGCTTGCAACCATTCATATAATCCATACTTAATTATATCATTGATATCTCATTTATAGCCCATAGTAAGTGTCGAAGTCGACCCCTCGTCACTACTTCTTCGGAGTTAGGCGGGATACTGACTGGGTACGCGTTGATTTACGTACTCATACTACACTTACTGCACATTTTTGTGTAGGTACATATATGTTTAGCGGCCTTGTGGGCGCGGAGGCACGATTATGGCGGGGAATTAGGTGAGCTGCTTTCTATACGATGTACTGCAGCCAGCAGTGTCTCCTTCAGAGTATTGTGTTTTCCTTCATGTCCAAGTTGTATTCCGGACAATTATTGTATTTTATTTTAAATTTCTAGAAAAGGCTCATGCACTTGTGACACCGGGTTTTGGGATGATTATGGGATGTTTACTATTGGAATTGGAAAACATTATTATTGTATTCTGTAAATTCATCTTTTTCTAGATAAACTGAAGTAAATTTACGATTTCAAAAAATATTAAAATGAGGATTTAATTAACTATTTAGTGTTGGCTTGCCTGACAGTGGGTCATGACAATTGATGAAGCTTCTACGGAGAATTTTATTGGCTATCCAGTAAGAGGTCGAATATGTGAATGTGGCTAGTGATTCAGAATGTTCATGAATCTTGCGGATCGGTACGGAGACGTCTGTACTTATCTTTGATGCAGGGCTGTTAGGATCACTTCCCTTCTTGATTCCTCATCATGCGATTTGATTCCTTTGAGGCTTATGCCTTCATTTCCTTTCCATTCAATCTTATGCGACTTGAAGCGTTGGTTATAAATAGGGAATTAAGGAATTGTAATGGTACTACAAATATGGTACGGGATGTTTCTCCCTGCGTAGTTGTTTGGGCCATTGTCGTCTCCTTGTGGAAGGATATTCTATCATTTCAGCTCAGTAATTATACTTCTGAGATGCTTTGGGGCTATGCATAGGTTGCTATGATGCTCATGAGTTGTAATCGCACGATGTGATTGTAGGATTCTTGCCTATGTGTCGGGCAGTGAATGACTTGGAAGAAGGTTTACTCAGTGCATGGTTCCGAGATTCAGTATCTTATTTCCGGCGGAGGAAAAGCAATTGGCCTATGAATGTCTAGATTTTGGTTGATTGAGTAATAAGGCTTGGTATTTTCAAGCGTAGTAGAGTTCTCAAACTGTGATGTGGTGTCATCGTCCTTGTTGAACGCGTTAAGGTTCGCTGATGTTATGGCCTTCTTCAATTTGCCTTTGGGGCAGGGTACTATGAAATGGTGCTTGAGATGCGGTTGTCAGAGATAACGGAGTGTAGCGGTTTCGGAATCGAATCAGTACTTCTAGTATTGATGGCTCAAGGAAGATGATCTTCGGAAAGGTTAAAGTTGGTAGTGATCGATGGGTTCAAGTGCTACAGAGGTAGATTTTGATTTAAGGCAACAACTGGGCAGCAAAGGATGAGGAAGAACGTGTGGGAAGTGTCTTGTCGCGGTTAAGTTTCTAGAAGGCCAAGTGAAAGAAGCAGAAATCAGGTAGTTGCTTAAAGGAGAGGGTTTGACCAAAGTGGGAGAGTGGCAGAGTAGCATATGGGTTACTGATTTCGTAGTAATTGTACTTAGTGCAGCGGCATTGGATGATGTCGGCATGGAGTTTCCACAGGCGGGTTATCTCTTATGAGCAGATTAGCGGTCACGTGGTATTGATGAAGCTTCTATGAAGAATTTCTACTGACTATTCAGGAAGAGGTCGAATATGTGCATGTGGCTAGTGATTTAGAGTGGCTATGAAGAGTTTAACAGAAAAGTTTCAAGGAATTTGGTGGTTTGATTGTGCAAGGTCATGTCAACGATGAAGAAAGAATCTTGGCGGGTTCTAGAGTTATGCAATGGTAGCTTCAAGCTAAGTGGGAGAGTCCCACCGCCTACAGTTGGATTGCATGGTCGTATATTTATAAGATTTTTTGGTTATCGGCATATTGATGGGTTATTGCAACTAAGGAAAGGAACATCAGGGGTAATTCGAGCTGAGAAATTGATCAATGTATGCTATATTTGGCCTTATCGATTCATGTTCAGGCTTTGGGAAGACTCAGAGTTTATGTTTCGTGTAGATATGATGTACAAGGAAAGTGATTTAGCCGGGTGCTTATTGAGAGAGTGTTCAGGTGCTAGCAGAGCCTTGGAGTTGATTATATTCGGGACCAGGTCGGAATGGATGACTCTCAACAACGGTCCTAGTGGATTCAAAAGTTAAAGTGCGGTGCCTAAGGATTTCGAGCTTGTAGTATGGTTAAGAATCGAGCTTTTGCAGCATATTATGAAAGGGGCTTGGAGTGTTCTACGTTATCTTCGGGTTGTGGTGTAGCATTGGAGGAATGGAAGAAAATAACTTCGGATTCATAGAGGGATTTTTTCAGAATAGGTGTACCAGTTGAAGATGCGAATATGCGCACAAGGAGGGTATGAAATGGTTCGTGGGATTTGGGGACAATGCGGCCTTGTGAAATAGGATCACTCAGGATGAGTGCAGATTGAGTTCGTTATATTGATAAAGGAGCTGTTGTTATTTCTAAGGAAGATCCAGAGCAAATTAGGAGAAGTCGAGTTTGGTTAGCAATGGTTGAATTGGCATGATGATAGCAATGATCAGCTCCTTCAGCGTGTTGAGTTATGCATGTGATTTGTGGTGGTACGTGCGAGGTTTGACGGATGCCATAATTGATTTTATTTGGGGGTATTTGAGCATTTTGGCATGTTATGTATAGACGGATCCCAGAAGAGTTATGGTGGTTTAGACCACTACTTGAGGTTGTTGTTTTCTACGGATATGAGAATTTAGTCACGTGTTGCAATGGTTCTCTTGAAATGAGTTAAGTAGAAGGTTTTTATATGATGAAGTGTTTACCCTATTAGTGGTTCAGGAGTTATGATGAAATTCTTGTACTCTTGCGTATTGGCATGACTAAGTGCAGTGATCGGCATAGGATTCGGAAGTTGAGGATCAAGGTTGCAGTTTGGTGTCGACAAGAATGTCAAGATCTCAGATGAGCGGGAAAGGATTCAGATGGTTAGAGTAAGCTGGTATTGTCTTTAGCGTCACCTGAGATCGGTGTCCTGTGCAAGAGACTTTGAGTAGTAATTTTAGATTTTTGATTTGCTTTACAGCATTTGTGCGACCGGTGGTATGGATGTGCAGACTTGTTATCTGGTGCGGAAAGTCGTGGGAGCACGTTCCAAGGGAAGATTGTATAAGTGTGACATGTAGTCACTTGATTGATCAAAGATTGGAACCAAGTATGGAGATTGCGGTACTATTGTTCATATGAGAATTTATGCCTGGAGGGCACTCGGTTCACTTGATTGTGGACTGTGGAAGTTTGTTCCGGTTATGATGGTTGTTCTTGTGTGTTATGGGGAAAAGGGTTATTATGGATCCTTGAAAGGTTATTATCCTAGTACGGTGCGATCAAAATCAGCTTGAGGTCTTTGGATGGATTTAAATATGAATATGGGCTCTATATAACGCCGGATGTGTTCATTTCAGCATAGCGCTCCTTATGGAGGAGTATTTGGATGCTGGATATCATTTCGTCGTTGGCTATTTCATGTAATACTATATTGTGCCGTGTGAGTTGTGAAACGGCTTGGTAAATTTCTTATGTATTGAGGTTCCGCATAGCGATGGTGTTATATGAGCAGGATGGCTCTCGAGATTCAAATCATATATCGCACCTTAGTTGTGCTTGAGTTTTGTAGCGTATGGCACTATCTGTCTCCCCAGGGATGGTATTAAGCACTTAGCGTGCTTGTGGTCGATATTCGGGTATTTGTAGTAATGAGCATTCTAGCTCAGTAAGTATCTCTTTATATAGATTTCATGTGTGGATTGGGTGGCACGCCGCTACGGGTATGTTGTTTGGATCGGGTTGCATGCCGCAACAGTGGGATGTTGATTACAGTCCCCTATATCTATTTTCGTGTGTTTTGTTTTCCATTTTCTGGGGAAGGTTTATAACACCTTTTCGGATGTCTAATTAGTTGTGTGGGTTGAGTAGTCCTTTACAGAGATTTGTTTTCCTTATGTATCGCGTTCGAGTTTGTATCTTATTGGCACATTGAGGCATCATATGAGACTTTTGGTCATGTTTGGGGTGGCTTGTTGCCTGAGCAGCTTATACTGGGTGAGACGAGATTTTTGGATCTGGGATCAGTACGATCGGATTATATGAAGTATATTAAAGAGCAAATATCATTATTTGGTTCATAATTGGGTGATGATTCTAGTCAAAGGGAGAGATTCAATGATTTGTTGACTCTGTAGTTGGTTATGAATTTCTACACATCTCTTCCATCGTGGCGGTTTTGCAAGAGTTGGAACAAGACTGATATATGTCATGAGGTGCATTATGAGCATCAAATTCGTGGAACTTCGGCTATTGTTATCAGAGGATGTTATTATGTTCATGTGAATTATGCGGTGCATGGTGCGAATTCAGCAAAGGTATGCAGTCATGTTTTGGTGCATCGTGTGATGATTGATACGGTTTGTATGTTGGAAACAGGCCTGATAGAAGATTCCGGATGTTAGAATTTGGCTCTAAGGCTAATTTGACTAAACAAAAGGAGTATCTTCAGATTTACTCGAGCCAGTATGCTCAACTGAGTTGTGGTAGCACGGGTAGGAGCACGAGGTGCTAAATAGTGATTTTGGACAACTCCAGCGCAGTTCTTAACACGTTCGAGGATGAACGTATGTTTAAGTGGGGGAGAATGTAACGAACCAACCGGTCGTTTTGAGCTCCAGTGCATCGTTCGGAGATTTGAGGCCTTGAGTAGCTTCACTTCAGGTATTATGACTTGTGCGCGTGGTCAGAATTGAATTTCGGGAAGTTCGGAGTTGATTTGAAAAGAAAATTATCGTTTCGAAAGTTTTAAGTTGGAAGAATTGACTAAGGTTGCATTTTTGAGTAAACAATCTCGGAATCGGGATTTGAAGGTTCCAACAGGTTCGTATGATGAATTCGGAGTTGGGCGTATGTCCTGATTGGGTTTTGGATGATCCGGGAGCGTTTTGGCACCTATTGTGGAAGTTAGCATTTTGGAAGAATTTCATAAATTTGGGTTGAAGTGCATTTCAATGTTATCGATGACCGTTTGGAATTTCGAGTCTGGGAATAGCTCCGTATGGTGATTCCGG
Source organism: Nicotiana tabacum (assembly GCF_000715075.1). Classification (NCBI taxonomy): domain Eukaryota; kingdom Viridiplantae; phylum Streptophyta; class Magnoliopsida; order Solanales; family Solanaceae; genus Nicotiana; species Nicotiana tabacum. The sequence continues at coordinate 43,860,681 of NC_134101.1, forward strand.
TATTGGGAGCGCATCTAGAAGTGGATTTGGAGGTCCGTAGGTCATTTTGGAGTCATTTGGCGAAAGTTAGGAATTTGAAGGTTTTTGAGAAGTTTGACCGGAAGTGGACCTTTTGATATCGGGGTCAGAATCCGATTCCAGAAGTTGAAGTAGGTCTGTAATGTCAAATGTGACTTGTGTGCAGAATTTGTGGTCAATCGGATGTGATTTGATAGGTTTCGACATAGATTGTAGAAGTTGAAGTTTCAAAGCTCATAAAGCTTGAATTTAGTTGTGATTCATGAATTCGGCGTTGTTTGATGTGATTTGAAGGCTCGACTAGGTTCGTAATGTGTTTTGGGATGTGTTGGTATAATTGGTTAAGGTCCTGAGGGCCCCGGGTGGATTCCGTGTGGTTAACGGATCGAATTTGGAATTTGAAGAAGGGGTGAAGCAGTTGAGCATCTGGTGTAACCGCACCAGCGTGAAGAGGGCCGCAGGTGCGGGAAAATGGCTCACAGAAGCGGAAGGGGTAGGCTGCTGAGAACTGCAGGGGCGGAAATATTTGCGCACCTGCAAAGGCGCAGGTGCGAGAATGTTGGGCCGAGCTGGAGCCGCACCTGCGATAGGATTTACGTAGGTGCAGGACCGTAGATGCGGCCAAGGCACCGCAGGTGCGAACGTTTGGGCTGGGCATTGTGTTCTTTAAAAATGAGGGCTTGGCTCATTTTCACCCAATTTCCTTCATGAGAGCAGGTCTTGGAGCGAGTTTGGAGCTCATTCTTCGTTATCAATGTCAAGATAAGTGATTCCCACCTATTGCAAGTTAAATACTTGGTTTATATATGGATTTAAACATGGAAATTAGTAGAAAATTGGAATTTTGAAGAAAACCCTAAAAATTGGTATTCTTGGATTTTGACCACGAATTTGGGCATAAAATTGGGAATAAATCATATATTTGAGTTCATAAGGTTATGGGTAATGATTATCTTCGAAAAGTTTCAGAATTCGGGCACGTGGGCCCGAGGGTGATTTTTATTGACTTTTCGATCGGGGTTAGAAATTGTTATAAAATGGATTATATTGAGTATTTGAGTATATATTAATGGGTTTGCATAATCATTGGCTAGTTTTGGAGCATTTTGCATCGATTCAAGTTTTTTGAAGGGCTCGGAAGCCGGTTATGGAACTTCGGAGTGAGGTAAGTCTCCTTTCTAACCTTGTAAGAGGGAATTAACCTCATAGGTGAATTAAATAAATGTTTGTACCTAATTGTGGGAGCTATATACGTACGAGGTGATGAGAGTCCGTACATAGCTAATATTATGCTATTGTCTGGGTAGTTTAGGACCAGTATCATGATATACTTGGAATGTTTGTGCCCTTACTTGCTAATATAATCACTTAGTCATGATAGAAATTGATAAAAGAATTATATAAGGTTAAATTCACTTACTTAAAGGTTTGTATGAGATACTTGACTGTAAACGAGAAATTTGTGTTTTCTTGAAAATAATTGTTATTTGTATATTGGGTTGAGCGCCTCGGTAGTAAATAGATGCATCTATGGTTCGTGCCATTTGCCCCTCTGGCAGTGCACACTTTAAATATTTGTTAGATCGGACCGTACGACCTCGGCATGATTTGCGCATGCTTGTATTGCTTGCCTTGAAACTTATAAATAATGATATTGCCTCCTGAAAGAACTGCTTACTTACTTCAAAATATTGAGCTTGCAACCGTTCATATAATCCATACTTAATTATATCATTGATATCACATTTATAGCCCATTAAGTGTTGAAGTCGACCCCTCGTCACTACTTCTTCGGGGTTAGGCGGGATACTTATTGGGTACGCGCTGATTTACGTACTCATACTACACTTGCTGCACATTTTTGTGCAGGTACACATATGTTTAGCGGCCTTGTGGGCGCAGAGGCATGATTATGGCGTGGACTTAGGTGAGCTACTTTCTATACGACACACCGCAGCCAACAGAGTCTCCTTCACAGTATTGTGTTTTCCTTCCTGTCCAAGTTGTATTCCGGACAGTTATTGTATTTTATTTTAAATTTCTAGAAAAGTCTCATACACTTGTGACACCGGGTTTTGGAATGATTATGGGATGTTCACTATTGGAATTGGAAAACATTGTTATTTCATTTTGTAAATTTATCTTTTACTAGATAAACTGAAGTAAATTTACGATTTCAAAAAAATATTAAAATGAGGATTTAATTAACTATTTAGTGTTGGCTTGCCTGACAATGGAGTCCGGCACTATCATGACCTTTATGGATTATGGGTCGTGACAGTAGGCGCGCAAATTCGTCCGCAAGTGTGATGATCGCTAGGCAGAGGGCCTATTTAAGTACGTGGGTTTGGCTCATTTTTATTTTGTTTCTACCATTGGAGTCGGCCTTGGAGCGATTGTTGAGCGTCATTTTCATCGTCATTCATGAGGTAAGTAATTTCTACAAGTTGTGAGTTAAATATACGTATTTGGGTTTGTAAATACACAAAAAATTGTTGAAATTGTGGGATTTCAAGAGAAAACCTAGAAATTGGTATTTTTGGATTTTAACCACGATTTTGGAAATGGAATTAGGAGTAAATCATATATTTGAGTTCGTGAGGTCATGGCTAAAGTTTATCTTCGAAATTTTTTGGAATCCGGGCACGTAGGCCTGAGGGTTGAATTTGTTGACTCTTCGAGCGGAGTTATGAATTGTTATAAATTAATTAATTATGAGGTTGGGGCATATTTCTATTGGTTTTCATGATTGTTTGACTAGTTTCGGATCGATGGGCATTTGATTTGAGGTGTTAGAGAGGCGTTGGAGCCGGTTATGGAACTTCAGAGTGAGGTAAGTCTCATGTCTAACCCTCTGAGGGGGAATTTACCCCGTAGGTTTTATATTCTTATGTGCTACATGTTGTGGGAGCTACACACGTATGAGGTGATGGGTGTCCGTGTGTATGCTAGAATTCCTTATTTTGTCCGGGGTAGACGTAGCTTCACGCCATACTATAATTGTACTATTTGAGATTTCTTTGCTCGTCCAATTCCTTTATTTCGTGTTGTGACTTGAGACTAGACTTGCGGTAGGGAAAGTCACGACCCAAAATCCAGTATAGGTCGTGATGGCGCCTAACGCCGCCGTCAGGCAAGCCAACGGTAATTTATCAATTTAATTACCCAATTTATTACTTTCAAAATCATAGATTTTAATAAGGAAAGAGACTTACAATCCTAAATCCACGGGAACGTACACCATTTTTAGTTTATAAAAGAAATGAAAGGCGATAATAATATACGAAACCGTGAGCATCAACTAGTATAACCCCAATACTCGGTGTCACAAGCGTATGAGAATTTTCTAAGGAGTACAATAATAATACAACATATGTCCAGAATGTCAATAAGATAGGATAAAATAAATAATACGATAAAGACTCGGTGGACTGCGATGCGTAGCATGGAATGTAGCTCACATGAAGTCCCCTCAACAGGTGCGCCTACGCGCCAAGATGATCACCAAATGAACCTGTCAGATCCAGCACATTTAGTGCATAAGTGCAGCATGAGTACGTAAATCAATGCGTACCCAGTAAACATCTAGCCTAACTCCGTAGAAATAGTGACGAGGGGTCGACATCGACATTTACTAGACGTCCAATAAAGCAATATAATAAATCATAAGCAGATATGAAGCACACAACAATAATGGGGTAAATATGTAAGTTACTTAATCTTTCAAATATTTCTTTTAACGTATGAATTTCTCAATCTTGTATTCTACCTTAAAAGCTTAGAAAAAATGTCAAGTGTCAACGTCAAATGAATAAGGAATACCATATAAAATGTCAGGCATCAGTGGAAAGATAATCTCGTGAGCGTTCGGACTACCAGCGATATAACGCACAATTATGCCGAGGTCATTCAGGTCGATCCAGAATAATATGTACACTGTCGAGGGTCAAGCGACACCAACCATAGATGCATCTATTATATTGCCGAGGCGTTCGACCCGCTCCACAAGAAAATAAGGAAGTTATTGGATTACGATGCACATGCTTACAATACAGTACATGGGCACAATAATAAATATACCCCTTTACATTTGTCAAATATCTTGGCAACAACTCAAGGTGATAAAGCTCGGCTTAATATATTTACATGTTTCTAAATCAATTTCAAATAAAATTTTCAATTCATTAGACTAGCAAAATGAGTCCAAACAATTTTAATATTATATGATAAAGTCCTAAGTCTACCCAGACATAATCATGCTTTAGCTACGTACGGACTCTCGTCACCTTGTGTGTACGTAGCACCCACAACTAGTTACACATAACAATAAATATCATCTAGGGGTAGTTCCCCCTCACAAGGTTAGACAGGAGACTTACCTCCCTCTAAAGTTCCATAACCGGCTCAGACGCCTCTCTAATGCCTCAACTCAAGGCCAAATATCCCGAAACTAGTTAAAAACGTGTAAATCAATAAAATTATACTCCAATGCTTAGAATTTAAAGATTTATAATGATTCCCAACTCCTCTCGAAAAGTCAATAAAGTCAACCTTCGGCCCCACATGCCCGAATTTCAAATATGTTCGAATATAAACCTTACCCATAACTCCACGAACTCAAATATAAAATTTATTTCTAATTCTCTTTCCAAAATCATGGTGAAAATCCAAAACTATCAATTCTGGGTCTTCCCCTTAAAATCCCAAAATGTTTCATATATTTCCATGTAAAAATCCGTATATAATCCAAGTATTTCACTACAATTGTGTGGGAATAACTTACCTTGCAATGGTTGATGAAAATCACCACTTGAAGCTCTCCAACAATTACCCAAATCAAGAGAGAATGAAAGAAAATGGGTCAAATCTCGTATAAAAATCCAATTCTGCCCAGCGCTTCCTCGCACCTGCGGAACAGTAGCCGCTTCTGCGGCTCCACACAAACGAACAGCCCTCGCTTTTGCACCCCCAGTAGCGCACCTGCGCTTCCGCTTATGCGGTCCTCAAGCGCTTCTGCGCTCACGCACCTGTGCTTCCACGTCCGCTTTTGCGGTCGAGGCCTTCTTGGCCAACCTTCGCTTCTGCGCTCCAATGGTCGCATTTGCGATCACGCAGGTGCATGAATTACTTCTCATCTGTAGCCTCTTCCCATCTCACTTCCAGCCACTTCTGCGCTTCACTGCCTCGCTTCTGCGATGAAGCTTCCGCAGAAGCAGTTGCACCAGCAACCAGAATTGTCCAGCTTTCCTTAAGTCCAAAATCTGATCCGTTAACCATCTGAAATCCACCCGAGGCCCCCGGGACCTTGACTAAACATACCAACACATCCCAAAACACATTACGAACTTAATCGAGGCCTCAAATCATGCCAAACGACATCGAAACTACGAACCGACGATCGAAATCCTTCTTTAAAATTTCAATTTTGGACAAACGCGTCTGAACCATACCAAAACATTCCAGAATGGTGCCAAACTTTACGTACAAGTCATAAATCACAATACGAACCTATTCCAAGGCTCGAAATCCCAAACGAATATTGATAACACCAAATCCCACTTCAAACTAAACTTAGGAAATTTTTAAACCTTCAAAATGCCAACCTTGCATAATAAGCATTGAAATGCTCCCGGGTGATCCGATACTTAACCCGAACATACGCCCTAGTCCGAAATCGTCATACAAACCTATTGAAACCTTCAAATCCCGATTCCGAGGTCGTTTACTTAAAAGTAAAACCTTAGTCAATTCTTCCAACTTAAAGCTTCCGAAATAAAACTTTTCTTTCCAAATCAACTTTGAACTCCCCAAAGTTCAATTCCGACCACCCGTACAAGTCATAAAACATGAAGTGAAGCTACTCAAGGCCTCAAACCGTTGAACGATGTGCTAGAGCTCAAAACGACCGGTCAGGTCATTACATTCTCCCCCACTTAAACATATGTTCGTCCTCGAACATGCTAAGAACTGCTATGGAGTTGCCCCCAAGATCACTGTTCGACACCTTGAGCATATTAACTTGAGCCAGACTGAAGATTCTCCCTTCTACGAATATCTTTTCAAGACCTGATTCAAACATACGAACACCGTAACAATCACTACACACTGTACCAAAACATGATTGTGCACTTGTGCTGAAATCACATCATGCACCACATACCTCGGTTTCCCATAATAACATCCTCTGACCACAATAGCTGAAATTTCATGAATCTGATGCCCGCAATACACCTCATAATGTATATAAGCCATGTTCCAACTCTTGCAATACTGCCATGATGAAAAAGATGTGTAGAAGCTCATAACCACCTGCTGAATCAACAAATCATGGAGTCTCTCCTCCTAACAAGGACCATTAGCTCATTCTGAACTAAATAACGATATTTGCTCTTTAATATTTCTTATATAAAGTTGATTGCACTGATTTTAGGTCCAATAATCTTATCTCACCCAGCACAAATTGCTCAGGCAATAAGCCATCTCACACACTGACCCAGATCTCGTATGACACCATCAATGCACCGACAAGCTAAAATTTGAATATGACACATAAGGGAGAACGAACTCTGGAAAAAGGAGCTACCCGGTCCGCGTAACAAATAAAATGGCCAAAGAGACGCTATGAACCTTTCTCAAAGAATGAGAAACAAATACACAAAAATAAGTATAGGGAACCGTACTCAACATCTCATTGTTGCAGCGTGCAACCCGATCCAACTATAACACTGTTGCGGTGTGCAACTCGATCCAAACATGACACGATTGCGTCGTGCAACCCGATCCACACAACATACCTGTGGCGGTGTGCCATACGATCAAAACAACGTATCCGTGGCAGCGTGCAACCCGATCTAAACATGATAATCAGTAAGGAGACACCCAACAAATCGTAACACTTACACTTATGAAATGCCCGAATATCGATCACAAGCACGCCAAGTGCATAATACAAATACCTGGGGAGACGGATAGTGCCATACATTACAAAACTCAAGCACGACTAAGGTGCGATAAATGAGCCGCATCTCGAGAGCCATCCTGCTCATATAACACCACAAACTACACGGGACCTTAACACATGTACAAATAATCAAGTCGTCTCACAACCCATATGGCACAATAGATATTACACGAAATAGCTGACGACGGGAATAACATTCAATGCTCGGTGACTCCTCCGTAAGCAATGCTATGATGAATGAATACATCTGACCTGACGTAGAGCACACATTCACATCAGACCCACTAACGGACCTCAAACCGATTCTGATCATACCATATTGGGCCAATGACCTTCTAAGGGTCCACAAGGGCCTCATTCATGGCACACACTAGTAGTCATCCACTCCGAACCAAACTCCCACAGTTCACAACCAAGGAATAGAGCGCCTTCCAGGAATAAACTCTCATATTAATGATAGTACCAAAAATCTGCGTACTTGGTTTTAATCTTTAACAATCAAGTGACTAACATGTCACACTTATACAACTTGCCCCGTGGGTACGCTCCCACGACCTTCCGCACCAGGTAGCAAAGTATGCACCTCCATACCACCAACTGTACTAATCTGTAAAGCAATTCAATACACAATGCTTCTTCCACATAACATCATTCCCAGGCGACACTAGGATAATATCAGCTTACTCTGAACATCAAAATTCTTCCCGGCTCATCCGAGCTCGTGACATTCTTGTCAACACTGAACTGTAACCTTGACCACATCATCTCAATACTCATGAACATCTCGTACCCTCTTTATGCGCACAATAGCATCTCCAACTGGTACACCCATTCTGCAACACCTTCCACGAATCCGAAGTTATTACTTTCTTTCCTCCAACACTGCACCAGTAGACAACCACGTGATCCAATCGTAGACGTTGGGGCTCCCCCACTTAGCTTTAGCTACAATTATATAAACCTAGAACCCACAAAGATTTCTCCTTCTCAATTACTATGATCTCGCACTATCAACCCGTCGAATTTCTTGTAGTTTCTTATTAAACTTTCATGAACATTCCGAATTATCAGCCACAATCGCATATTCACCTTCCATCGGGTAGTAAGTAGAATTCTTCGTAGAAAGTTCATCAAAATCACGCAATCGCTAATCTGCTCACAAGAGATAACCCACATGTGGAGATTCCAAGCCGACATCTTCCAACGACGTTGCACTGGATACCACCATCGCGAACTCAGTAAACTCTCATGAGCCTGTGCCAATCAACCAGTTGTACAAGTCTATTCATTCCCCATTGACATTAACTGAAAGTTCGACAATACATTCCAAAGTCATGTTGCATCCCAACGATAATCGAATTTTCACACCCCCTCTTCATTTTCAGCAACTCTTTTCTGCCATATTCGATCTTCCCCAGTGCAGAAGCCACCATTTCAAAAAAGGTCTGTAGACCTAGTCTCTTTCCAACATGAGCCCCAAATCGCTCTAAACTTTCTCAAGGCATGTGGCTAACCTGTCATAGAATCCATACGCTACACTACAACTCCTACTTCAATTAAACCATCTCCTTTATGAAACTTCTCGATCTCTACTCTTCATACTTGACCTGCCATTAATTTGACCACCGCGAGACGCCTCCCGACATGTCCTTTCTCATCCTTCGCTGCCCAAATGTTGCCTCAAATCAAAATTCTTCTCTGTAGCACCTGAACTAATAAATTGCTACCAACCCTAAACCTCCTCGAAGATCATCTTTCTCTACCAATCCACTTTAGAAGCACCTGTTCGATTCTGAAATCGCTACACACCTCAACTTTGACAACCGCTTTTTAGACACTATTTCACCACACTCTGTCCCAAAGGAAAATCAAAGCAGACCATAACACAGGTGAACCTCAATATATTCAAACAAGGACGACGACACCACATCACAAATGAAAATCCCGCCACGCTTAAAAATATCAAGTCGCATTACTCCATCAACCAAAACATGAACATCCATAGTCTGATTGCCCTTCCTCCGCTGGAATTAGATGTCAAACCTCTAAACCATGAACTGAGAAGTCCTCCTTTCGAGTCATTCACTGCCGCGATCCATAAATAAGCACCCTACCATTGCACCAACACTGTGCGATAACAATGCATGAACATCATAGCAATATGTGCATAGCCTCAAAACCATACGAAATACATATACTGAGCTGAAACAAAAGAACATCCTTCCGCAAGGCGACGATAATAGCCTGCCCGAACATGTAGGGAAAAACATCCTGCACCACGTCTACAGTACCACCACAACTCCTCGACGCCCAATTGATAACAAGCGTTTCACGTCGTATAAGATTGAGTAGGAAGGATTTAAAGGCATTAGCCTCAAAGGAATCAAATTGTACGAAGAGGAATCAAGAAGGGAAGTGCTCCTAATAGCCTTGTAGCCTCTCAAAAATAAGTACAGACGTCTCCGTATCGATCCGCAAGACACTAATAGACTTGCTCATGACTCGTGAGACCTAAGTGAACCTAACGCTCTGATACCAAGTTGTCACGATCCAAAATCTACTATAGGTCGTGATGGCACCTAACGCCACTGCCAGGCAAGTCAACGGTGATTTATCAATTTAATTACCCATTTTATTACTTTTGAAATCATAGATTTTAATAAGAAAAAAGACTTACACTCCTAAATCCACGGGAACGTACAACATTTGTAGTTTATAAAAGAAATAAAAGGCCATAATAATATACGAAACTGTGATCATTAACTAATATAACCCCAAAACCCGGTGTAACATGTGCAAGAGCATTTTCTAAAAAGTAGAATAATAATACAACATTTGTCCAGAATGTCAATAAGATAGGATAAAATAATTAATACGATGGATACTCGGTGGACTACGCAGTGTAGCCTGGAATGCAGCTCACTTGAATTCCCCTCAACTGGTGCGCCCACGCGCCAAGATGATCACCAAATGAACCTGTCAGATCCTGCACATTTAGTGCAGAAGTGCAGCATGAGTACGTAAATCAACGCGTACCCAGTAAGCATCTAGCCTAAATCTGTAGAAGTAGTGACGAGAGGTCGACATCGACACTTACTAGAGGTCCAATAAAGTAATATAATAAAGCATAAATAGATATGAAGCACACAGCAATAATGGGGTAAATCTGTAAGTTACGTAATCTTTCAAATATTTCTTTTAACGTATGAATTTCTCAATCTTGTATTCTATCTTAACAGCTCAGAAAAATGTCAAGTCCCAATGTCAAATGAATAACGAATACCATATAAAACACCGGGCATCATTGGAAAGATAATCTCGTGAGTGTTCTGACTACCAACGATATAACGCATGATTATGCCGAGGTCGTTCGGCCCGATCCAGAATAATATGTACACTGGCGGCAGTCGAGCAACACGAACCATGGATGTATCTATTATATTGTCGAGCTGTTCGACATGCTCCACAAGAAAGGAAGGAAGTTATCGGATTACGAGGCACATGCTTACAATACAGTACATGGGCACAATAATAAAAATACCCATTTACATTCATCAGATATCTTGGCAATAACTCAAGGTGATAAAGCTTGGCCTAATATATTTACATGTTTCTAAATCAATTTTAGTTAAAATTTTCAATTCATTTGACTAGAAAAATAAGTCAAAACAATTTAAATATTATATGATAAAGTCCTAAGTCTACTCGGACATAATCATGCTTTAGCTACGTACGGACTCTCGTCATCTTGTGCGTACGTAGCACCCACAACTAGTTACACATAACAATAAATATTACCTAGGGGTAGTTTCCCCCTCACAAGGTTAGACAGGAGACTTACCTCACTCAGAAGTTCCAAAACCGCCTCCAACGCCTCTCTAACATCTCAACTCAAGGCCAAACCTCCCGAAACTAGTCAAACAACGTGTAAATCAATCAAAATATACTCCAATTCTTACAATTTAACAATTTATAATGATTCTCAACTTAGCTCGAAAATTCAATAAAGTCAACCCTTGGGCCCACGTTCCCGGATTCCGAATATTTTCGAAGATAAACTTTACCAATAACGCTACGAACTCAAATATACAATTTATTCCTAATTCCATTTCCAAAATCATGGTGAAAATTCAAAACTATCAATTCTAGGTCTTCCTCTTAAAATCCCAAAATATTCCATAAATTTCCATGTAAAAATCTGTATATAATCCAAGTATTTCACTACAATTATGTGGGAATTACTTACCTTGCAATGGTTGATGAAAATCTCCACTTTAAGCACTCCAAAAATCGCCCAAACCAAGAGAAATTGAAAGAAAATGGGCCAAATCCCATAGAAAAATTCAATTCTGCTCAGCGCTTCCTCGCACCTGCGGAACAGTAGTCACTTTTGCGGCTCCGCACCTGCGGAAAATCCATCGCAGGTCCGGCTCCAGGACAAACCAACAACCCTCGCTTTTGCGCCCCCACTAGCGCACCTGCGCTTCCGCTTCTGTAGGCCTCAAGCACTTCTGCACTTCCATGTCTGTTTCTACGGCCCAGGCCTTCTTGGCCAACCTCCGCTTCTGCACTCCAATGGTCGCATCTGCGATCATGCAGGTGCGGGAATTCCATCGCACCTGTGGCCTCTGCCCAGCTTACTTCCAGCCGCTTCTGAGGTTCACTGCCTCACTTCTGTGAGGCCACTTCTGCGATGAAGCTTCCACAGAAGCGGTTGCACCAATAACTAGAATTCTCCAGCTTTTCCTTAAGTCCAAAATCCAATCCCTTAACCATCCGAAATCTACCCGAGGCCCCCGGGACCTTGACCAAACATACCAACGTGTCCCAAAACATATTACAAACTTAGTCGAGGCCTCAAATCATGCCAAACAACATCGAAACTACAAATTGACGATCGAAATCCTTCTTTAAAATTTCAAACTTCGACGAACACGTCCAAACCAAACCAAAATATTCCGGAATGACGCCAAACTTTGCATACAAGTCATAAATCACAATACGTACCTATTCCAAGGCTTAGAGTCCCAAACGGACATCGATAACACCAAAGCTCACTTCATACCAAGCTTAGGAAATTCTTAAACCTTCAAAATGCCAACCTTCCATAATAAGCACGGAAATGCTCCCGAGTGATCTGATACTAAACCCGAACATATGTCCAAGTCCGAAATCGTCATACAAACTTATTGAAACCTTCAAAACTAGATTCTGAGGTCGTTTACTGAAATTCAAACCTTAGTCAATTCTTCCAACTTTAAGCTTCCAAAATAAAAAGTTTCTTTCCAAATCAGCTCTGAACTCCCCCAAGTTCAATTTCGACCACCCGTACAAGTCATAAAACATGAAGTGAAGCTACTCAAGGCCTCAAACCGCCGAACGATGCGCTGGAGCACAAAACAACCGGTCAAGTCATTATAGGGTGATAGACTCGCTATTGTAAGAGATTTGACGAGCTACTTGATTAGTCACGGAAAAACTATGGCTCCCTTACCAATTCCTCTCGCGTTGTGCGTTTTCATTGAAAAGCTTCTTTTCATAACTCACATGTATCTTCGTGAGTGGGGTCAAGGACCCGTTAAAGTAGCATATTCTCATGGAAGTGGGTTGTTCGCCTCGGCAGTATAATAGATGTATCTATGGTTCGTATTGTTCGACCCTCAGCAGTGCACATATTATTATGGGATCGGTTCGTACGCCTTGGCATTTCTATAAATACTTTTATGGGATCGGGTCGTTCGCCTCGACAGCGTCGTGCATAATATTTGGCAAGAAGCCATCATATCTATGAGTTTTCCTGATTTAAGTTGTGACGGTCTATTTAGTGGGGACCATTTTCCATATATACTCTGGTTGAGGAGGTGACCGATAATTGAGAGCTTGCGTTTACTGTTCAGGGGAGGATCATACCACGTGCTTAAATTTGTTTATATTGTTTTTACCATGCCTCATACTTGCTTACTTTCTATTGTACTTGATTTATTTGACCACTAGTAAGTGTCGATGTCAACCCCTCGTCACTACTTCTCCGGGGTTAGCTAGATACTTACTGGGTATGCATTGATTTACGTACTTATGCTACACTTGCTGCACTTTTTGTGCAAGTATATATATATTTCTGGTGGTTTTTTGGGTGCAGAGGCGCAGCTATTGCAGGGAATTTATGGTGAGATGCATTCCATGTTACGATCCGCAGCATACAGAGTCTCCATCAGAGTTATTTACATTCTCCTGTCTAACTTGTATTCTAGAAAGATGTTGTATTTTATTATATTTCTCGGTAGATGCTCATGCACTTGTGACACCAGGTTTTGGGGGTTCTTACTGGATGTTCATTATTGTAGTTCACGTAATTAATATCATTTTTCCTTGTAATTTATACTTTATACAGAAATTTATAAAGAGAACTCACGGGCTCCTACGAGTACTCGATGTTTATTTTATTTATTTAATGGGATTTATGATTTTAGAATTTTTAAAATGAGTAATTAAGTCGATAATTCACGGTTGGCTTGCCTGACGGTGACGTTGGGCACTATCACAGCCTTTAGGGGATTTTGGGTCCTGACAGTTTGGTATCACCGTATCAGAGTTCTAGGTTCACGTGGGTCTCACGAATCATGAGAAAGTCTAATAGAGTCTTGCGGATCAGTTGGAGACATCTGTACTTATCTTCGAGAGGCTACAGGGTTGTTAGGAGTACTTCCCTTCTTGATTCCTCGCCGTGCGATTTGATTCCATTGAGGCTTATGCCTTCATTTCCTTCCCACTCACTCTTACATGATGTTGAGCGCTTGTTATCAATGGGGCATCGAAAAGTTGTAGTGGTACTACAGATGTAGTGCATGATGTATCTCCTTGAGTATTCGAATAAGCTATTGTCGTCATCTTGTGGAAGGGTGTTCTGTCATTTCAGCCATGTATTAGTATTGCCTATGGTTTTGAGGCTATGCATAGATTGCTATGATGTTCATGAGTGGTTATCGTGCAGTGTTGGTGTCATGGTAGGTCGGGCTGAGCGCCTCGGTAGTAAATAGATGCATCTATGGTTCGCGCCATTTGACCCTCTGGCAGTGCACACTTTAAATATTTGTTAGATCGGACCGTACGACCTCGGCATGATTTGCGCATGCTTGTATTGCTTGCCTTGAAACTTATAAATAATGATATTGCCTCCTGAAAGAACTGCTTACTTACTTCAAAATATTGAGCTTGCAACCGTTCATATAATCCATACTTAATTATATCATTGATATCACATTTATAGCCCATTAAGTGTTGAAGTCGACCCCTCGTCACTACTTCTTCGGGGTTAGGCGGGATACTTATTGGGTACGCGCTGATTTACGTACTCATACTACACTTGCTGCACATTTTTGTGCAGGTACACATATGTTTAGCGGCCTTGTGGGCGCAGAGGCATGATTATGGCGTGGACTTAGGTGAGCTACTTTCTATACGACACACCGCAGCCAACAGAGTCTCCTTCACAGTATTGTGTTTTCCTTCCTGTCCAAGTTGTATTCCGGACAGTTATTATATTTTATTTTAAATTTCTAGAAAATTCTCATACACTTGTGACACCGGGTTTTGGAATGATTATGGGATGTTCACTATTGGAATTGGAAAACATTGTTATTTCATTTTGTAAATTTATCTTTTACTAGATAAACTGAAGTAAATTTACGATTTCAAAAAAATATTAAAATGAGGATTTAATTAACTATTTAGTGTTGGCTTGCCTGACAATGGAATCCGGCACTATCACGACCTTTATGGATTATGGGTCGTGACAGCAGGCGCGCAAATTCGTCCGCAAGTGTGATGATCGCTAGGCAGAGGGCCTAGTTAAGTACGTGGGTTTGGCTCATTTTCATTTTGTTTCTACCATTGGAGTCGGCCTTGGAGCGATTGTGGAGCGTCATTTTCATCGTCATTCATGAGGTAAGTAATTTCTACAAGTTGTGAGTTAAATATACGTATTTGGGTTTGTAAATACACAAACAATTGTTGAAATTGTGGGATTTCAAGAGAAAACCTAGAAATTGGTATTTTTGGATTTTAACCATGGTTTTGGAAATGTAATTAGGAATAAATCATATATTTGAGTTCGTGAGGTCATGGCTAAAGTTTATCTTCGAAATGTTTTGGAATCCGAGCACGTAGGCCTGAGGGTTGAATTTGTTGACTCTTCCAGCGGAGTTATGAATTGTTATAAATTAATTAATTATGAGGTTGGGGCATATTTCTATTAGTTTTCATGATTGTTTGACTAGTTTCGGATCGATGGGCATTTGATTTGAGGTGTTAGAGAGGCGTTGGAGCCGGTTATGGAACTTCGGAGTGAGGTAAGTCTCATGTCTAACCCTCTGAGGGGGAATTTACCCCGTAGGTTTTATATTCGTATGTGCTACATGTTGTGGGAGCTACGCACGTATGAGGTGATGGGTGTCCGTGTGTATGCTAGAATTCCTTATTTTGTCCGGGGTAGACGTAGGTTCACGCCATACTATAATTGTACTATTTGAGATTTCTTTGCTCGTCTAATTCCTTTATTTCGTGTTGTGACTTGAGACTAGACTTGCGGTAGGGAAAGTCACGACCCAAAATCCAGTATAGGTCATGATGGCGCCTAACGCCGCCGTCAGGCAAGCCAACGGTGATTTATCAATTTAATTACCCAATTTATTACTTTCAAAATCATAGATTTTAATAAGGAAAGAGACTTACAATCCTAAATCCACGGGAACGTACACCATTTTTAGTTTATAAAAGAAATGAAAGGCGATAATAATATACGAAACCGTGAGCATCAACTAGTATAACCCCAATACTCGGTGTCACAAGCGTATGAGAATTTTCTAAGGAGTACAATAATAATACAACATATGTCCAGAATGTCAATAAGATAGGATAAAATAAATAATACGATAAAGACTCGGTGGACTGCGATGCGTAGCATGGAATGTAGCTCACATGAAGTCCCCTCAACAGGTGCGCCTACGCGCCAAGATGATCACCAAATGAACCTGTCAGATCCTGCACATTTAGTGCATAAGTGCAGCATGAGTACGTAAATCAATGCGTACCCAGTAAACATCTAGTCTAACTCCGTAGAAATAGTGACGAGGGGTCGACATCGACACTTACCAGACGTCCAATAAAGCAATATAATAAATCATAAGCAGATATGAAGCACACAACAATAATGGGGTAAATATGTAAGTTACTTAATCTTTCAAATATTTCTTTTAACGAATGAATTTCTCAATCTTGTATTCTACCTTAAAAGCTTAGAAAAAATGTCAAGTGTCAACGTCAAATGAATAAGGAATACCATATAAAATGTCAGGCATCAGTGGAAAGATAATCTCGTGAGCGTTCGGACTACCAGTGATATAACGCACAATTATGCCGAGGTCGTTCAGGTCGATCCAGAATAATATGTACACTGTCGAGGGTCAAGCGACACCAACCATAGATGCATCTATTATATTGCCGAGGCATTCGACCCGCTCCACAAGAAAATAAGGAAGTTATTAGATTACGATGCACATGCTTACAATACAGTACATGGGCACAATAATAAATATACCCCTTTACATTTGTCAAATATCTTGGCAACAACTCAAGGTGATAAAGCTCGGCTTAATATATTTACATGTTTCTAAATCAATTTCAAATAAAATTTTCAATTCATTAGACTAGCAAAATGAGTCCAAACAATTTTAATATTATATGATAAAGTCCTAAGTCTACCCGGACATAATCATGCTTTAGCTACGTACGGACTCTCGTCACCTTGTATGTACGTAGCACCCACAACTAGTTACACATAATAATAAATATCATCTAGGGGTAGTTCCCCCTCACAAGGTTAGACAGGAGACTTACCTCCCTCTAAAGTTCCATAACCGGCTCCAACGCCTCTCTAATGCCTCAACTCATGGCCAAATGTCCCGAAACTAGTTAAAAACGTGTAAATCAATAAAATTATACTCCAATGCTTAGAATTTAAAGATTTATAATGATTCCCAACTCCTCTCGAAAAGTCAATAAAGTCAACCTTCAGCCCCACGTGCCCGAATTTCAAATATGTTCGAAGATAAACCTTACCCATAACTCCACGAACTCAAATATAAAATTTATTTCTAATTCTCTTTCCAAAATCATGGTGAAAATCCAAAACTATCAATTCTGGGTCTTCCCCTTAAACTCCCAAAATTTTTCATATATTTCCATGTAAAAATCCGAATATAATCCAAGTATTTTACTAAAATTGTGTGGGAATAACTTACCTTGCAATGGTTGATGAAAATCACCACTTGAAGCTCTCCAAAAATTACCCAAATCAAGAGAGAATGAAAGAAAATGGGTCAAATCTCGTATAAAAATCCAATTTTGCCCAGCGCTTCCTCGCACCTGCGGAACAGTAGCCGCTTCTGTGGCTCCGCACAAACGAACAGCCCTCGCTTTTGCACCCCCAGTAGCGCACCTGCGCTTCCGCTTCTACGGTCCTCAAGCGCTTCTGCGCTCACGCACCTGTGCTTCCATGTCCGCTTTTGCGGTCGAGGCCTTCTTGGCCAACCTTCGCTTCTGCGCTCCAATGGTCGCATTTGCGATCACGCAGGTGCATGAATTCCTTCTCACCTGTAGCCTCTTCCCATCTCACTTCCAGCCGCTTCTGTGCTTCACTGCCTCGCTTCTGCGATGAAGCTTCCGTAGAAGCGGTTGCACCAGCAACCAGAATTGTCCAGCTTTCCTTAAGTCCAAAATCTGATCCGTTAACCATCCGAAATCCACCCGAGGCCCCCGGGACCTTGACTAAACATACCAACATATCCCAAAACACATTACGAACTTAATCGAGGCCTCAAATCATGCCAAACAACATCGAAACTACGAATCGACGATCGAAATCCTTCTTTAAACTTTCAATTTTGGACAAACGCGTCTGAACCATACCAAAACATTCCAGAATGGTGCCAAACTTTGTGTACAGGTCATAAATCACAATACGAACCTATTCCAAGGCTCGAAATCCCAAACGAATATTGATAACACCAAATCCCACTTCAAACTAAACTTAGGAAATTCTTAAACCTTCAAAATGCCAACCTTCCATAATAAGCATTGAAATGCTCCCGGGTGATCCGATACTTAACCCGAACATACGCCCTAGTCCGAAATCGTCATACAAACCTATTGAAACCTTTAGATCCCGATTCCGAGGTCGTTTACTTAAAAGTAAAACCTTAGTCAATTCTTCCAACTTAAAGCTTCCGAAATAAAACTTTTCTTTCCAAATCAACTTTGAACTCCCCAAAGTTCAATTCCGACCACCCGTACAAGTCATAAAACATGAAGTGAAGCTACTCAAGGCCTCAAACCGTTGAACGATGCGCTAGAGCTCAAAACGACCGGTCGGGTCGTTACATTCTCCCCCACTTAAACATATGTACGTCCTCGAACATGCTAAGAACTGCTATGGAGTTGCCCCCAAGATCATTGTTCGACACCTTGTGCACCTACCCGTGCCACCACAACCCAGTTGAGCATATTAACTTGAGCCAGACTGAAGATTCTCCCTTCTACGAATATCTTTTCAAGACCTGATTCAAACATACGAACACCGTAACAATCACTACACACTGTACCAAAACATGATTGTGCACTTGTGCTGAAATCACATCATGCACCACATACGTCGGTTTCCCATAATAACATCCTCTGACCACAATAGCTGAAATTTCATGAATCTGATGCCCGCAATACACCTCATAATGTATATAAGCCATGTTCCAACTCTTGCAATACTGCCATGATGAAAAAGATGTGTAGAAGCTCATAACCACCTGCTGAATCAACAAATCATGGAGTCTCTCCTCCTAACAAGGACCATTAGCTCATTCTGAACTAAATAACGATATTTGCTCTTTAATATATCTTATATAAAGTTGATTGCACTAATTTTAGGTCCAATAATCTTATCTCACCCAGCACAAATTGCTCAGGCAATAAGCCATCTCACACACTGACCTAGATCTCGTATGACACCATCAATGCGCCGACAAGCTACAATTTGAATATGACACATAAGGGAGAACGAACTCTGGAAAAAGGAGCTACCCGGTCCGCGTAACAAATAAAATGGCCAAAGAGACGCTATGAACCTTTCTCAAAGAATGAGAAACAAATACACAAAAATAAGTATAGGGGAACCGTACTCAACATCTCATTATTGCAGCGTGCAACCCGATCTAACTATAACACTGTTGCGGTGTGCAACTCGATCCAAACATGACACGATTACGTCGTGCAACCCGATCCACACAACATACCTGTGGCGGTGTACCACACGATCAAAACAACGTATTCGTGGCGGCGTGCAACCCGATCCAAACATGATAATCAGTAAGGAGACACCCAACAAATCATAACGCTTACACATATGAAATGCCCGAATATCGATCAAAAGCACGCCAAATGCATAATACAAATCCCTAGGGAGACGGATAGCGCCATACGTTACAAAACTCAAGCATGACTAAGGTGCGATAAATGACCTGCATCTCGAGAGCCATCCTGCTCATATAACACCAGAAGCTACACGGGACCTTAACACATGTACAAATAATCAAGTCGTCTCATAACCCATATGGCACAATAGATATTACACGAAATAGCTGACGACGGGAATAACATTCAATGCTCGGTGACTCCTCCGTAAGCAATGCTATGATGAATGAATACATCTGACCTGACGTAGAGCACACATTCACATCAGACCCACTAACGGACCTCAAACCGATTCTGATCATACCATACTGGGCTAATGACCTTCCAAGGGTCCACAAGGGCCCCATTCATGGCACACACTAGTAGTCATCCACTCCGAACCAAACTCCCACAGTTCACAACCAAGGAATAGAGCGCCTTCCAGGAATAAACTCTCATATTAATGATAGTACCAAAAATCTGCGTACTTGGTTTCAATCTTTAACAATCAAGTGACTAACATGTCACACTTATACAACTTGCCCCGTGGGTACGCTCCCACGACCTTCCGCACCAGGTAGCAACGTATGCACCTCCATACCACCAATTGTACTAATCTGTAAAGCAATTCAATACACAATGCTCCTTCCACATAACATCATTCCCAGGCGACACTAGGATAATATCAGCTTACTCTGAACATCAAAATTCTTCCCAGCTCATCCGAGCTCATGACATTCTTGTCAACACTGAACCGTAACCTTGACCACATCATCTCAATACTCATGAACATCTCGTACCCTCTTTATGCGCACAATAGCATCTCCAACTGGTACACCCATTCTGCAACACCTTCCACGAATCCGAAGTTATTACTTTCTTTCCTCCAACACTGCACCAGTAGACAACCACGTGATCCAATCGTAGACGTTGGGGCTCCCCCACTTAGCTTTAGCTACAATTATATAAACCTAGAACCCACAAAGATTTCTCCTTCTCAATTACTATGATCTCGCACTGTCAACCCGTCGAATTTCTTGTAGTTTCTTATTAAACTTTCATGAACATTCCGAATTATCAGCCACAATTGCATATTCACCTTCCATCGGGTAGTAAGTAGAATTCTTCGTAGAAAGTTCATCAAAATCACGCAATCGCTAATCTGCTCACAAGAGATAACCCACATGTGGAGATTCCAAGCCGACATCTTCCAACGACGTTGCACTAGATACCACCATCGCGAACTCAGTAAACTCTCATGAGCCTGTGCCAATCAACCAGTTGTACAAGTCTATTCATTCCCCATTGACATTAACTGAAAGTTCGACAATACATTCCAAAGTTATGTTTCATCCCAACGATAATCGAATTTTCACACCCCCTCTTCATTTTCAGAAACTCTTTTCTGCCATATTCGATCTTCTCCAGTGCAGTAGCCACCCTTTCAAAAAAGGTCTGTAGACCTAGTCTCTTTCCAACATGACCCCCAAATCGCTCTAAATTTTCTCAAGGCATGTGGCTAACCTGTCATAGAATCCATACGCTACACTACAACTCCTACTTCAATTAAACCATCTCCTTTATGAAACTTCTCGATCTCTACTCTTCATACTTGACCTGCCAGTAATTTGACCACCGCGAGACGCCTCCCGACATGTCCTTTCTCATCCTTCGCTGCCCAAATGTTGCCTCAAATAAAAATTCTTCTCTGTAGGACCTGAACTAATAAATTGCTACCAACCCTAAACCTCCTCGAAGATCATCTTTCTCTACCAATCCACTTTAGAAGCACCTGTTCGATTCTGAAATCGCTACACACCTCAACTCTGACAACCGCTTTTTAGACACTATTTCACCACACTCTATCCCAAAGGAAAATCAAAGCAGACCATAACACAGGTGAACCTCAATACATTCAAACAAGGACGACGATACCACATCACAAATGAAAATCCTGCCACGCTTAAAAATATCAAGTTGCGTTACTCCATCAACCAAAACCTGAACATCCATAGTCCGATTGCCCTTCCTCCGCTGGAATTAGATGTCAAACCTCTAAACCATGAACTGAGAAGTCCTCCTTTCGAGTCATTCACTGCCGCGATCCATAAATAAGCACCCTACCATTGCACCAACACTGTGCGATAACAATGCATGAACATCATAGCAATATGTGCATAGCCTCAAAACCATACGAAATACATATACTGAGCTGAAACAAAAGAACATCCTTCCGCAAGGCGACGATAATAGCCTGCCCGAACATGTAGGGAAAAACATCCTGCACCACGTCTACAGTACCACCACAACTCCTCGACGCCCAATTGATAACAAGCGTTTCACGTCGTATAAGATTGAGTAGGAAGGATTTAAAGGCATTAGCCTCAAAGGAATCAAATTGTACGAAGAGGAATCAAGAAGGGAAGTGCTCCTAATAGCCTTGTAGCCTCTCGAAAATAAGTACAGACGTCTCCGTACCGATCCGCAAGACACTAATAGACTTGCTCATGACTCGTGAGACCTAAGTGAACCTAACGCTCTGATACCAAGTTGTCACGATCCAAAATCTACTACAGGTCGTGATGGCACCTAACGCCACCGTCAGGCAAGTCAACGGTGATTTATCAATTTAATTACCCATTTTATTACTTTTGAAATCATAGATTTTAATAAGAAAAAAGACTTACACTCCTAAATCCACGGGAACGTACAACATTTGTAGTTTATAAAAGAAATAAAAGGCCATAATAATATACGAAACTGTGATCATTAACTAATATAACCCCAAAACCCGGTGTAACAAGTGCAAGAGCATTTTCTAAAAAGTAGAATAATAATACAACATTTGTCCAGAATGTCAATAAGACAGGATAAAATAATTAATACGATGGATACTCAGTGGACTACGTAGTGTAGCCTGGAATGCAGCTCACTTGAATTCCCCTCAACAGGTGCGCCCACGCGCCAAGATGATCACCAAATGAACCTGTCAAATCCTGCACATTTAGTGCAGAAGTGCAGCATGAGTACGTAAATCAACGCGTACCCAGTAAGCATCTAGCCTAACTCTGTAGAAGTAGTGACGAGAGGTCGACATCGACACTTACTAGAGGTCCAATAAAGTAATATAATAAAGCATAAATAGATATGAAGCACACAGCAATAATGGGGTAAATCTGTAAGTTACGTAATCTTTCAAATATTTCTTTTAACGTATGAATTTCTCAATCTTGTATTCTATCTTAACAACTCAGAAAAATGTCAAGTCCCAATGTCAAATGAATAACGAATACCATATAAAATGCCGGGCATCATTGGAAAGATAATCTCGTGAGTGTTCTGACTACCAACGATATAACGCATGATTATGCCGTGGTCGTTCGGCCCGATCCAGAATAATATGTACACTGGCGGCAGTCGAGCAACACGAACCATGGATGTATCTATTATATTGTTGAGCTGTTCGGCATGCTCCACAAGAAAGGAAGGAAGTTATCGGATTACGAGGCACATGCTTACAATACAGTACATGGGCACAATAATAAAAATACCCATTTACATTCATCAGATATCTTGGCAATAACTCAAGGTGATAAAGCTTGGCCTAATATATTTACATGTTTCTAAATCAATTTTAGTTAAAATTTTCAATTCATTTGACTAGAAAAATAAGTCAAAACAATTTAAATATTATATGATAAAGTCCTAAGTCTACTCGGACATAATCATGCTTTAGCTACGTACGGACTCTCGTCATCTTGTGCGTACGTAGCACCCACAACTAGTTACACATAACAATAAATATTACCTAGGGGTAGTTTCCCCCTCACAAGGTTAGACAGGAGACTTACCTCACTCAGAAGTTCCAAAACCGCCTCCAACGCCTCTCTAACATCTCAACTCAAGGCCAAACCTCCCGAAACTAGTCAAACAACGTGTAAATCAATCAAAATATACTCCAATTCTTACAATTTAACAATTTATAATGATTCTCAACTTAGCTCGAAAATTCAATAAAGTCAACCCTTGGGCCCACGTTCCCGGATTCCGAATATGTTCGAAGATAAACTTTACCAATAACGCCACGAACTCAAATATACAATTTATTCCTAATTCCATTTCCAAAATCATGGTGAAAATTCAAAACTATCAATTCTAGGTCTTCCTCTTAAAATCCCAAAATATTCCATAAATTTCCATGTAAAAATCTGTATATAATCCAAGTATTTCACTACAATTATGTGGGAATTACTTACCTTGCAATGGTTGATGAAAATCTCCACTTTAAGCACTCCAAAAATCGCCCAAACCAAGAGAAATTGAAAGAAAATGGGCCAAATCCCATAGAAAAATTCAATTCTGCTCAGCGCTTCCTCGCACCTGCGGAACAGTAGTCACTTTTGCGGCTTCGCACCTGCGGAAAATCCATCGCAAGTGCAGCTCCAGGACAAACCAACAACCCTCGCTTCTGCGCCCCCACTAGCGCACCTGTGCTTCTGCTTCTGTAGGCCTCAAGCACTTCTGTGCTTCCATGTCTGTTTCTACGGCCCAGGCCTTCTTGGCCAACCTCCGCTTCTGCACTCCAATGGTCGCATCTGCGATCATGCAGGTGCAGGAATTCCATCGCACCTGTGGCCTCTGCCCAGCTTACTTCCAGCCGCTTCTGCGGTTCACTGCCTCGCTTCTATGAGGCCACTTCTGCGATAAAGCTTCCACAGAAGCGGTTGCACCAGTAACTAGAATTCTCCAGCTTTTCCTTAAGTCCAAAATCCAATCCCTTAACCATCCGGAATCCACCCGAGGCCACCGGGACCTTGACCAAACATACCAACGTGTCCCAAAACATATTACGAACTTAGTCGAGGCCTCAAATCATGCCAAACAACATCGAAACTACAAATTGACGATCGAAATCCTTCTTTAAACTTTCAAACTTCGACGAACACGTCCAAACCATACCAAAAGATTCCGGAATGATGCCAAACTTTGCGTACAAGTCATAAATCACAATACGTACCTATTCCAAGGCTTAGAGTCCCAAACGGACATCGATAACACCAAAGCCCACTTCATACCAAACTTAGAAAATTCTTAAACCTTCAAAATGCCAACCTTCCATAATAAGCACCGAAATGCTCCCGGGTGATCCGATACTGAACCCGAACATATGTCCAAGTCCAAAATCGTCATACAAACTTATTGAAACCTTCAAAACTAGATTCTGAGGTCATTTACTGAAATTCAAACCTTAGTCAATTCTTCCAACTTTAAGCTTCCAAAATAAAAAGTTTCTTTCCAAATCAGCTCTGAACTCTCCCAAGTTCAATTTCGACCACCCGTACAAGTCATAAAACATGAAGTGAAGCTACTCAAGGCCACAAACCGTCGAACGATGCGCTGGAGCACAAAACAACCGGTCAAGTCGTTACAGGGTGATAGACTTGCTATTGTAAGAGATTTGACGAGTTACTTGATTAGTCACGGAAAAACTATGTCTCCCTTACCAATTCCTCTCGCGTTGTGCATTTTCATTGAAAAGCTTCTTTTCATAACTCATATGTATCTTCGTGAGTGGGGTCAAGGACCCATTAAAGTAGCATATTCTCATGGGAGCGGGTTGTTTGCCTTGGCGGTATAATAGATATATCTATGGTTCGTATTGTTTGACCCTCGGCAGTGCACATATTATTATGGGATCGGTTCGTACGCCTTGGCATTTCTATAAATACTCTTATGGGATCGGGTCGTTCGCCTCGACAACGTCGTGCATAATATTTGGCAAGAAGCCATCATATCTATGAGTTTTCCTGATTTAAGTTGTGACGATCTATTTAGTGGGGACCATTTTCCATATATACTCTGGTTGAGGAGGTGACCGATAATTGAGGGCTTGCATTTACTGTTCAGGGAAGGATCGTACCACGTGCTTAAATTTGTTTATATTGTTTTTACCATGCCTCATACTTGCTTACTTTCTATTGTACTTGATTTATTTGACCACTAGTAAGTGTCGATGTCAACCCCTCGTCACTACTTCTCCGGGGTTAGGCTAGATACTTACTGGGTACGCATTGATTTACGTACTTATGCTATACTTGCTGCACTTATTGTGCAGGTACATTGCTGCACTTTTTGTGCAAGTATATATATATTTCTGGTGGTTTTTTGGGCGCAGAGGCACAGCTATTGCAGGGACTTTATGGTGAGATGCATTCCATGTTACGATCCGCAGCATACAGAGTCTCCATCAGAGTTATTTACATTCTCCTGTCTAACTTGTATTCTAGAAAGATATTGTATTTTATTATATTTCTCGGTAGATGCTCATGCACTTGTGACACCGGATTTTGGGGGTTCTTACTGGATGTTCATTATTGTAGTTCACGTAATTAATATCATTTTTCCTTGTAATTTATACTTTATACAGAAATTTATAAAGAGAACTCACGGGCTCCTACGAGTACTCGATGTTTATTTTATTTATTTAATGGGATTTATGATTTTAGAATTTTTAAAATGAGTAATTAAGTCGATAATTCACGGTTGGCTTGCCTGACGGTGACGTTGGGCACCATTAGAGCCTTTAGGGGATTTTGGGTCCTGACAGTTTGGTATCACCGTATCAGAGTTCTAGGTTCACGTGGGTCTCACGAATCATGAGAAAGTCTAATAGAGTCTTGCGGATCAGTTGGAGACATCTGTACTTATCTTCGAGAGGCTACAGGGTTGTTAGGAGTACTTCCCTTCTTGATTCCTTGTCGTGCGATTTGATTCCATCGAGGCTTATGCCTTCATTTCCTTCCCACTCACTCTTACATGATGTTGAGCGCTTGTTATCAATGGGGCATCGAAAAGTTGTAGTGGTACTACAGATGTAGTGCATGATGTATCTCCTTGCATATTCGAATAAGCTATTGTCGTCGTCCTGTGGAAGGGTGTTCTGTCATTTCAGCCATGTATTAGTATTGCCTATGGTTTTGAGGCTATGCATAGATTGCTATGATGTTCATGAGTGGTTATCGTGCAGTGTTGGTGTCATGGTAGGGTGCTTTTTTATGTGTCGAGGCAGTGAATGAATCGAAAGGAGGATTTTTCAATGTATGTTTTAGAGGTTCGGCATTTAATTCCAGCATAGAGAGGAAATCGGACTATGGATGTTCAGGCATTGGTTGATGGAGTAACGAGACTTGATATTTTTCAGTGTGGTGGAATTCTCAATTGTGATGTGGTGTTGTCGTCCTTGTTGAACGCATTAAGGCTCGTTGGTGTTATGGTCTTCTTGATTTGCCTTCGGAGCAGGGTGTGGTGAAATAGTGTCTAAGAAGCGGTTATCAGAGATGGCGGTATGTAGCAGTTTTAGAATCGAATCGGCGTTTCGAATACTGATGGATCGAGAAAGATGACCTTCGAGGAGGTTTAGAGTTGGAAGCAATTTATTAGTTCAGGTACTACAGAGATGGATTTTGATTTGATGCAATATTTGGGTAGCGAAGGATGAGGAAAGACATGGCGGGAGGTGTCTCGTGGTGGTTGAATTGCTAGCAGGTCAAGTATGAAAAGCAGAGGTCAAAAAGTTGCTTAAAGGAGATGGTTTAACCAAAGTGGGAGTGACAGAGTAGCATATGGATTCTATGGAAGGATATCCACATGCCTTGAGAAACATTTAGAGTGATTTGGGAATCAAGGTGGACAATGACTAAGTCTATAAATTTCATTTGGGAAGGTGGATACTGTACTGAGGAAGGTTTTAAATGACTTAAAGGAGTTTGCTTGAAATGAAAAGGGGTGTGAAAACTTGATTATCATTTTTGGGATGTAACATGACTTTGAGTTTGGAATGTATTGTCGGACTTTCAGTTGATGTCAATGGGGAATGAACAGACTTGTTCAGCTGGTGGACGAGCATGGGCTCATGAGGGTTTACTGATTTCGTAGTAGTGGTACCCAGTGCAGCGTCGTTTGAAGATGTCAGTATGGAGTTCCACATGTGGGCTATCTTCTATGGGCAGGTTAGCAGTTGCGTGATTTTGTTGAAGTTTCTACGGAGAGTTTTATTTATTACCCGGTAGAAGGTTAAATATGCGATTATGGCTGATAATTCAAAATGTTCATGAATATTTTAATAAGAGACTACGAGAAATTTGGCGGGTTAACGGTACGAGATCATGATAAGTGAGAAGGAGGAATCTTTGTGGGTTCTACATTTATGTGATGGTAGCTTAAAGCTAAGTAGGGGAGCCCACCATCTACGATTGGGTCGCGTGGTTGTCTACTTGTGCGGTTTCTGGTTATCAGTGCATTGGTAGATTATTTATGACTAAGAAAAGAAAATATCAGGGGTAATTCAATCAAAGAACTTGATGAATGTTTGTAATATTTCGCCTTATCGACTCATGTACAGGTTTTAGGAAGACTCGGAGTTTATGCTTCTTGTGGATGTGTTGTACAAGGAAAGGAATTCATCTGGTTGCTACTTCAGGAGTGTTCATGTGCTAATGGAGCGATGGAGTTTGATTATATTTGGGACCAGGTCAGAGTGGGTGACTCTCAATAATAGTTCTAGTAGGTGCAAGAATTAAAGTGCAGTGTTTAATAATTTTGGGGTCGTTATATAGCGGAGGACTGGGTTTTGCAGCAGAATGTGAAGAATACTTAGAGAATTTTCTATGTTATCATCCGGTATGTGGGGCAGTGTTGGAGAAATGGGAGAAATAGTTTCGGATTCGCGGAAGGTCTTTCAGAATGGGTGCACCAGTCGGAGATGCTATGGTGTGCGTAAAGAGTGTATGAGATGGTTCATGGGTACTGAGATGATATGGTCTCATGATTCGGGTCACTCGGGATGAGTGTTGATTGAGTCCGTTCTATTTTTAAATGAAGCCATTATTATTTCTAAGGCAAGTCAAGAGTAAATGGGAAGAAGTTGGGTCGGTTAGTAATGGTTTGAATCAGCATGATTGTGGCAATGATCGGTTCCTTCGACATGTTAAGCTTAGAGATGGTTTATGATTGTACATGTGGGCTTGACCTCCACCATAATTTGATTGATTTGGGGAGTTATTTGATTCAAACGGCCTTGTTATGTGTAAATGGATCCCTAAAGAGTTATGGCAGTTTAGACCACGATTTGGGGTTTGTATTTTATGCGGCTATAAGAATTCAGTTGCGTGCTGCAATGGTTCTTTTGAAATGAGTTAAGTGAAAGGTTTATAGCCAATGAAGTGTTTATTCTACTAGTAGTTCAGGGGTTATGATGAATTCTTGTACTCTCGTGTAGCGGCATGGTAAATGCAGCGGGCGGTATGGAAACTTGGAAGTTGAGGACCAAGGTCGAGGTTTGGTGTTGATAAGAATGTCACGAGCTTGGAGGAGCGGGGGAAGACTTCAAAGGTTCAGAAGTAGCTGACATTTTCTTTAGTGTCACTTGAGAATGGTGTCATGTGTAAGAGGCTTTGTGTATTGATTTGTGGATTTTTTATTTGCTTTACAGAATTAGTACGGTTGGTGGTATGGAGGTACATACTTTGCTACCTGATGCGGAAGATTGTGGGAGTATATCCTACGGGAAGATCGTATAAGGGTGATGTTTTAGTCATCTGATTGTTAGAGATTGAAATCAGGTATGGATATTTTGGTGGTGTCGCCAACGGGAGAAGTTATGACTGAGAGGTGCTCTATTCCTTTGGTTGTGGACTGTGGGAGTTTGTTTTGAATTTGACGACCGCTTTTATGTGTCATGAATAGGGTTATTGTGGATCCTTGGAAGGTTATTAGCCCAGTATGGGATAATCGGAATCGGCTTGAGGTCTGCTAGTAGATTTACATCAGATCGGATGTGTTCATTCAGCATAGTACTGCTTATGGAGGAGTCTTCGAGTGTTGGGTGTTATTCCTGTCGTCAGATATTCTCCATAATACTCAATTATGCCATGTGGGATGTGAGACGGCTTGATTGTCCGCACGTGTGTTGTGGTCCTATGTAGCTTGTCGTTATTGCACCGTAGTCGACCTCGAGTTTTGTGGCGCATAGCGCTATCTGTCTCCCCATAGTCGTATTTATGAACTTGGCGTGCTTGTGGCCGATGTTCAGGTATTTCGTAGGTATGAGCATTATGGCTCGATGAGTATTTCCTTATTGATTGTTATGAGTAGATCGGGTGGCACGCCGTCACGGGTATATTGTTTGGATCAAGTTGCACACCGCAATGGTATTATGTGTGGATCGGGTTACACGCCGCAACAGTGAGATGTTGAGTACGGTTCCCTAGATCTATCCTTGTGTATTTTGTTTCTCATTTTCTGAGAAGGGTTCATAGCATCTGTTCGACTGTTTTTATTCGTTACACGGGCTGGGTAGTTCTTTTTTTAGACTTTGTTCTCCCTTATGTGTCATATTCGGGTTGTAGCTTGTTGGCGCATTGATGGCGTCATATGAGATTTTGGCCAGTGTTTGAGGTGGCTTATTGCCTGAGCAGCTTGTACTGAGTGAGACGAGGTTGTTGGACCTAAAATAAGTGTGATCATATTTATGAAAGTTATATTAAAGGGAAAATGTCACTATTTAGTTCAGAATGAGGTGGTGGAACTTGTCGAGCGGAGGAACTCCGTGAGTTATTGATTTAACGGGTGGTTATGAGTTTCTTTGCATCTCTTTTGTCATGGCAGTATTCCGAGAGTTAGAACAGGGCTTATACGTGTTATGAGGTGTATTGCGGGCATCAGATTCGTGAAATTGCAGCTATTATGGTCGAAGGATGTTATTATGAGCAGACGATTTATGCAGTGCATGGTGTGATCTAAACATAGGTGCATGATCAGGTTTTGGTATAGTGTGTAAGGATTGATATGGTGTTCATATGTTAGAACACAGTCTTGTAGAGAATTCCGGATGTTGGAATTTGGTTCTAAGGCTTATTGACTAAATAAAAGGGAGGATCTTTAATCTGGCTCGAGCTAATGTGCCCGCATGGGTTGTGGTGGCACGGGTAGGTGCACTAGGTGTTAAACAGTGATTTTGGACAACTCCGGAATAGTTCTTGGGACGTTCGAGGACGAACGTATGTTTAAGTAGGGGAGAATGTAATGACCCCACCGGTCGTTTTGAGCTCTAGCACGTCGTTCAACGATTTGAGGCCTTGAGTAGCTTCACTTCAGGTATTATGACTTGTACTTGTGGTCGGAATTGAATTTCGGGAAGTTCGGAGTTAATTTGGAAAGAAAATTTTAAATTCGGAAGCTTTAAGTTGGAAGAGTTGATCAGGGTTTGAATTATAAGTAAACGACCTCTAAACCTGGATTTGAAGGTTCCAATAGGTTCGTATGATGATTTCGGACTTGGGCGTATGTTCGGGTTGAATATCGGGTGGTCCGGGAGCATTTCGGTGCTTATTGTGGAAAGTTGGCATTTCGAAGGTTTTAGAATTTCCTAAGTTTAGTTTGAGGTGGACTTTGGTGTTATCGATGTCCTTTTGGGTTCCAAGCCTTGGAATAGGTTTTGTATCGTAATTTGTGACTTGCACGCAAAAGATTGACGTCATTCCGGGATGTTTAAGTGTAATTCGGACGCGTTCGGCGAAGTTTGAATGTTTGATAGTTTAAAGAAAGGTTTCAATCATCGATTCATAGTTTTGATATTGTTTGGCATGATTTGAGGCTTCGACTAAGTTCGTATTGTATTTTGGGATGTGTTGGTATATTTGCTTAAGGCCCCGAGGGGCTCGGTGAGTTTCGGACGGGGTTCGAATCGATTTGAGTCTTGTTGAAGTTGCTAGAATTTTTGTTTTGCTGGTGCAACCACTTCTGCAAAACCTTGGTCGCAGGAGCAACTTTGCAGAAGTGAGATGAAGCTCGCAGAAGCGACTTGGGCAAGCTGGGCGTTTGGTAGTAGAATCGAAGAGGAGCAGCACACTTGCGTATGCGCAGAAGCGACACCACTGCCGCAGGTGCGGGGAAATACGCATATGTGCGAGATAGTGTCGCACCTGTAATCGCACAGGAACGGAAGAATTTCCGTAGGTGCGATGGGCTGCTGGCATTGGACTTCCGTAGGAGCGAGAGTTTTCTCGCAGAAGCGAGCTCGCAGGCACGCAAATTGGTCCGCAGGTGCGATGATCGTTGGGCAGAGGGCCTTGTTAAGTACGTGGGTTTGGCTCATTTTCATTTCGTTTCTTCCATGGGAGTCGACCTTGGAGCGATTTTGGAGTTCCATTTTCATCATCATTCATGAGGTAAGTAATTTCTACAAGTTGTGAGTTAAATATACGGATTTGGGCATGTAAATACATGAAACATTGTGGAAATTGTGGGATTTCAAGAGAAAACCTAGAAATTGGTATTTTTAGATTTTAACCACGATTTTGGAAATGAAATTAGGGGTAAATCATATATTTGAGTTCCTGAGGTCATGGGTAAAGTTTATCTTCGAATATTTTCGGAATCCGGGCACGTGGGTCCGACGGTTGACTTTGTTGACTCTTCGAGCGGAGTTGGGAATTGTTATAAATTAATTAATTATGATGTTAGGGAATATCTTTATTGGTTTTCATGATTGTTTGACTAGTTCCGGATCGATGGGCATTTGATTTGAGGTGTTAGAGAGGCGTTGGAGCCGGTTATGAATTTTCAGAGCGATGTAAGTCTCCTGTCTAACCATGTGAGGGGGAATTTACCACGTAGGTGTTATATTCTTATGTGCTACATGTTGTGGGATCTACGCATGTATGAGGTGACGGGTATTCGTACGTATACTAGAATTCCTGATTATGTCCGGGTAGACTTAGGTTCACGCTATGCTATAATTGTACTATTTGAGTTATCTTTCCTCGTCTAATTCCTTTATTTCGCATTATGACGTGAGACTAGACTTGCATAGGGTAATAGACTCGCTATTGTATGAGATTTGACGAGCTACTTGATAAGTCGCGGAACAATTGTGTCTCCCTTACGAATTTCTCTTGTGTTGTGCGTTTTCATTGAAAAGCTTCTTTAAATTTCATAACTCACACGTATCTTTGTGAGTGGGGTCAATGACCAGTGTATCATATTCTCAAGGGAGCGGGTCGTTTGCCTCAACAGTATAATAGATGCATCTATGGTTCGTGTCGTTCGACCCTCGGCAGTGCACACATTATTATGGGATCAGGTCGTACGCCCCGGCATTTCTATAAATACTCTTATGGGATCGGGTCGTTCGCCTCGGCAGCGTCCTGCATAATATTTGGCAAGAAGCCATCGTATCCATGAGTTTTCCTGATTTGAGTTGTGACGATCTATCTGGTGGGGGCCATTATCCATATATACTCCGATTGAGGAGGTGACCGATAATTGAGGGATTGTGTTTACTGTTCAGAGAAGGATCGTACCACGTGCTTAAATTTGTTTACATTGTTTTTACCATGCCTCACACTTGCTTATTTTTTGTTGTATTTGATTTATTGGACCACTAGTAAGTGTCGATGTCGACCCCTCGTCACTACTTCTCCGGGGTTAGGCTAGATACTTACTGGGTACGCATTGATTTACGTACTCATGCTACACTTCTGCATTTTTGTACAGGTATATATATATATATATATATATATATATATATATATATATATATATATATATATATATATATATATATATATATATATATATATATATATATATTTCTGGTGGTCTTCTGGATGCATAGGCGCGGCTATTGCGGGGACTTTACGGTGAGCTGCATTCCATGTTACGATCTGCAGCATACAGAGTCTCCATTAGAGTTATTTATATTCTTCTGTCTAACTTGTATTCCATACAGATGTTGTATTTTATTATATTTCTTAGTTGATGCTCATGCACTTGTGACACCGATTTTGGGGGTACCTAATGGATGTTTATTATTGTAGTTCACGTAATTAATATTATTTTTCCTTGTAATTTATACTTTGTACCGAAATTTATAAAGAGAATTCACTGGCTGACTGAGTACCGGATTTTTATTTTATTTATTTAATGGGATTTATGATTTCAAAAAATATATAGTAAAATGAGTAATTAAGTTGAAAATTCACCGTTGGCTTGCCTGACGGTAACGTTAGGCGCCATCACGGCCTATAGGGGATTTTGGGTCGTGATCGCTTCAAATCACTATTCAAAGATTAGTACCATTGAAGCACACTCTATCGTAAACCAGAAGTTTACTGATTCAAATATTTTTGTGCTTTGGCATGGCCGTTTTGGGCCATCCTGGATCAATAATGATGAGATAAATTACCGAAAATTCGAGTGGGCATCCATTAAAGAACCTGAAGATTCTTACAAATGATGAATTTTCTTGTGATTCTTGTTATCAAGGCAAAATGATCACTAGACCGTCACCAATGAAGGTTGGCATTGAATCCTCTGCCTTTTTAGAATGTAAACATGGGGATATAGGTGGACTTATTCACCCACCAAGTGGGTTGTTTAGATATTTTATGGTCCTAATAGATGCATCTTCAAGATGGTCTCATGTGTGCCTACTATCATCTCGAAACCTGGCGTTTGCAAAGCTTTTAGCCCAAATAATTTGATTAAGGGCACAATTCCCAGATTATCCTATAAAGACTATTTGCCTTGATAATGCTGGAGAATTCCCATCTCAAGCTTTTGATGATTATTGTCTATCAGTTAGAATAAAATTTAAACATCTTGTAGCTTATGTTTATACTCAAAATGGCTTTGCAGAGTCATTTATTAAATGTCTACAATTGATAGCAAGACCATGACTTATGAAAACAAAATTGTACGTTATTGTTTGGAGCCATGCTATCTTGCATGCATCATCATTTATCTGTCTCAGACTGACACATTATAATAAATATTCTGCGTCATAATTAGTTTTTGGTCATGAACCAAATATTGCCTATCTATGAATTTTTGGATATGCCAGTAGCACGACCACAGCGCACTAAGATGGGCCCACAGAGAAGGTTAGCAATATATGTTTGGTTTGAATCACCCTCTATTATTTGCTATCTCGAACCATTGACTGGAGATAGTGAATATATTTACTGCTCGATTTGCAGATTGTCGGTTTGATAAAACGAATTTTTCACAATTAGGGGGAGAGAAAAAGGAAGTCAAAAGAGAAATTGTGTGAAAAGTTTCATCATTATCTCATTTTAATCCGCGTACCCATGTATGTAATCAGGAGGTCCAGAAGATTATCCATTTATAAAATATAGCAAATCAAATGCCAGACGCGTTTACTGATTTAAAAAGGATAACTAAGTCACATATCCCTGCAGAGAGTGTGCCTATTCGAATTGATGTCTCAGTAGGACCATCTACTAGCATGAGAGCTAGTGAACCTAAAGCATGCCTGAAGCGTGGTAGACCTTTGGGTTCTAAGGATCGAAATCCTCGAAAAAGAAACTCGACAAATGATCAAAATGATACTATTAAGGGATCTCGAAGAGATCCAAGATCTGATTAGTTCTGAGATTACTGAAGAAATCAATGAACCCGAGACTCAAGTAAGTGAGGAACTTTTAATAAGTTCTACTGGTGATGTAATTAATTTAAATCGATCTGAAATAGTGGTGGATAATATTTTTTGCATATAATGTTGCACTTAACATTATGCAAGACAGTGAGGATCTTGAATCCCGATCTGTTGAAGAATGTCAGAACTAACAAAGATCTGATTGGCCAAAATGGCAAGAGGCAATTCAATCAGAATTGAATGCACTTTCTAAAAGAGAGGTCTTTGGACCAGTAGTCCAAACACTTGCTGGTATAAAACCAGCTGGTCATAAATGGGTTTTTGTGCGAAAAAAGAATGATAAAAATAAAATTGAAAGATACAAAGCTCGCCTTGTTGCACAAGGATTCTCACAACGACCTGGAGTCGATTTTGATGAAACGTATTCACCTGTTATGGATGCCATAACATTTCGATATCTCATCAGTTTAGCACTATATGAAAAGCTTGAAATACATCTAATGGATATAGTTACAGCTTATCTGTACGGTTTACTTGATGATGAAATTTATATGAAAATCCCTGAAGGATTTAAAATGCCTGAAGCAAATACAAAATCTCGAGAAATGTATTCAATAATATTATAAAAATCTATGTACAGTTTAAAGCAATGTGGGCGCATGTGGTATAATCGCCTTAGTGAATATTTGTTGAAAGAGTGTTACATAAATGATGTTATTCGTCCATGTATTTTTATAAAGTAAATGGCATCAGAATTTGTTATACTTGATGTTTATGTTGATGATATAAATCTTGTTGGAACTCCAGAAGAGCTCCAAAAGACAATTGAATATCTTAAGAAAGAATTTGAGATGAAATATTTTGGAAAGACAAAACTTTCTCTTGGTCTGCAAATTGAACATTTAGCAGATGTGATCTTTATACATCAATCTGCCTATACATAAAGGGTCTTAAAATGCCTTTACATTGATAATGCGCATCCATTGAGTACACCAATGGTTGTTCGATCACTTGAAGTGAATAAGGATCTGTTCCGACCTCCAGAAGAGGATGAGGAATTCCTTGGCCTCGAAATACCTTATCTTAGTGCAATTGATGCACTTATGTATCTTGCTAATGCTACAAGGCCTGACATAGTATTTTCTATTAATTTACTATCAAAATATAGCTCTTCTCTTACATGGAGACATTGGGACGAGATTAAGCACATATTGCGATATTTAAAGGAAACTCTTGATATGGGTTAATTTTATTCTAACAAAGGTACTGCAGATCTTGTTGGTTATGCAGATGTAGGTTATTTATCTGATATGCATAAAGCTCGATCTCAAATCAGGTACGTGTTTACATGTGGAGGTATTGTCATATCAAGGCGCTCCACAAAGCAATCTATTATTGCTACTTCTTCAAATCATGCTAAGATAATAGTTATTCATGAAGCAAGTAAGGAATGCGTATGGTTGAGATCAATGATTCATTTTATTCAAGGAAAATGTGGTTTGGAATGTGATAAAAGATCCACAATTTTATACGAAGACAATGTTGCATGCATAGCCCAACTAAATGGAGGATTTATAAAAGGAGATAGAGCGAAATACATTTCACCAAAATTATTCTACAGACATGATCTTCAGAAAAATGGTGATATTGATGTACAATAAATCCGTTCAAGTGACGATCCGACATATTTATTCACTAAATCTTTGCCAACTTCAACTTTTGAGAAGATGGTATAAGATTGGAATGCGGAGACTCAAATATTTGAAACAAAATTTTTATCAGGGGGAGTAAAATACGCGCTATACTCTTTTTCCCTTACTAAGGTTTTTCCCACAGGGTTTTCCTTATAAGAATTTTTTTTTTTAGACAACTAGTTATGCGTATTACTAAATATGTGTACTCTTTGTCTTTCTCTAGGATTTTTTTCAACGGGATTTTTCCTAGTAAGGTTTTAATGAGGTACATTATCTTTTAAATGAACATCCAAGGAGGAGTGTTATAAATATAAATATATTATGGATGTTCATTTAGTACTCTGTTGTAAATAATCTTCCTAAAGAAGCTTATCTATATGGGACTCCGCCGTAAATATGTTTATCTATTTAGTACTCTATTGGAAATAAGCCTCCTGAAGAAGCTTATCCTTTCGGTACTCCGTTATGGATAAATATTACCTCCGGTAGAAGATTATCTATATCTGGTATAATAAGCTTATCCTTTTCGTACTTCGTTATGGATCAATATTGCCCCAGTAGAAGATTATCTATATCTGCTACAATAACAGCTTACAAGCAGCTTACACAACAGTTTGCAGTAGCAGCTTGCAGGAGCAACTTGCATGAGCAACTTACAAGCAGCTTACACAGCAATTTGCAGTAGCAGCTTACACAGCAACTTCTTTTCTTCTATAAATAGAAAAGATTTTAGTTCATTATGTACATCAGTTTGAAATTGAATAATATATCAGTTTCTCTCTATATTTGTCTTTACTTTACAGTCTTTATTTTATAACACCTTAAACATTTAAAAATAAATCAGTTATTGAAAACAAAAATACTTTGAAAAACTAAATTTTTTTATTGTTACATAGATATAGAAAAAATCAAGCATTCCTAGAAGAAATTAGAAATTACAAACCCAGTGAAATCTCACATGTGGGGTTTTGGAACTTTAACTAATTATTTTAACTAATTTAAAAATAATAGAATCTAAAAATACTTGAAACTTAATCTATAGGAATTTAAAAATTAGAAGGAAACATATCTTATCTATACTACATTAAAAGAACGAAAGCCCTTAGCGAAATATTGTTCGCTTTTTTTACCGTTTAAAAATCAATTTTACATTGGATAAAATTACAATTTGAATTAATTTCCTAATAGTTAGAACTTTAAAATCAATCAAATTTTATTTACTAAATCGTTCCTTATTTTGAATTATGTAAGAAATCCTAAATCTTTCGTAAATTTTATAACCTTTTCCATGAATAAAAGAATAATGTTACTATATCAACTTATGGTATTAGGAATATAGTGATAAAAACTTCTTTTCAAATTTTCTCCATATATACACGTTAGGTTTGTCTTTTTTCCCCTTAAATATAATTAATCATTTAAATGAGATTAGAATAAATCTATTAGTGATAAATATTTATTCAATTACGAGAAATAAATATATCGACATAAATATACATTCTACGTTAGATATAATGATAACTTATATTAATATTTCATATGCTATATATTACAATTAATTTTCTAAATTTTCAATGAGCTAATATCTTAATTCTATACAATTTAAGTATCTTAGTAAAAATAGAAACAAAATTAGAGAAAGAATAAGTACGAAATTAATAACTAAATCGATAATGATGACCAACACTTCTTCAATTTCCCTTATTCTTAAACATATATTTATAACCGTCATAAAATTAAAAACCAATTAATTCTATATGATTTAATTATTTTAGCAAAAATAAAAATAGAGAAAGATTTTTGTGAAAAAAATATGTTTTGATCTTCTGGTATATATAATAGTATGTCTATTACCCTTTAGTCAAACACCTCTTTTAATAAATTTATGTACCAACATTTATATACACATTCTAATTAAAACTATGATTATGTATAAATTATTTCAATATCCATAATTATTATATTATTTTACTCAATATCAAATTCTAAAAATACTTTCATATGATAATTAACAATTACATATTAAGTATACACAATTTACTAATATTTGTATAATTTTTTAAAGTTTTATATGTATTAATGAGATACACGCGCATATCACATATCCTAAAACTAGTAAGTAGATATGAGAGAAGAATTATATGTACAAGAACAAATTTACTAGTCACAGCATCATCTAAGTTTTGGTGATTCAATTCAAGACGCAGTTACTAACCAAATTTCTTTCTTTTTTTTAAGGCTAATATTTGCTTCTTTAATTAGATTATTTAATACAGTAATATAGTTAATAGTGTTAGCATTTTATGATTTTATTGACAAGAGGAGGTTGCTCTAGTGGTAAGCACTCTTCACTTCCAACCAAGAGGTTGTGAGTTCGAGTTACCCAAGAGCAAGGTGGAGAGTTCTTGGAAGGAGGGAGCCGATGGTCTCTTGAAAACAGCCTCTCTACCCCAGGGTAGCAGTAATAGCTATTTTACACACATGGCAACTCAATAATTATATTCTTAGCAGACACCTTTAAATCATGCACCTATAATCACACACCAAATATATTTATTTCCTTAATAAAGACGTTTCTACTATTTTTTAATATTTTTTTCTATATTTTCTATTGAAACCAATACCTAACATATTTAAATGGTAATACCTTTTCCTATTTTTTTGTTGGAAACTAATTCATTTCATAATAGATTTTCTACTTTCCATACATGAATATTTTTACTAGAAAAAAAAGTACATATACCTTTTTATACAACATAAACTCTAGCGAAAGTATATATCTTTATATTTTGAAAGAATGAAAAATGTAATGTATATTTAAGGTATATATACATTATAAATCATGTAATTTTA
The DNA here is from genome assembly GCF_000715075.1 of Nicotiana tabacum. NCBI lineage: Eukaryota > Viridiplantae > Streptophyta > Magnoliopsida > Solanales > Solanaceae > Nicotiana > Nicotiana tabacum. The sequence goes on from NC_134101.1 coordinate 43,900,162, forward strand.
TATCATTATTACACCAAGGAGTACTTTCTTATTAAAAAGATCAAAGGTATATTATTATATTAGTATACATAGTATTTCTCGAAATAACATTATACTAGTTATATATAATATTATACCTTAATACCTAAAAAAAATATTATACCAGATATATATAATATTATAATTCAATAAAAGTATACCATGTATATTAATACATTAGTATACAAAGAAAACTGCTTAAAATTTATAGCAGGTATAAAATACCTCTAAGGTATTTATTGAGTACCCCAAGAGATTTGGAATATAAAAATGGAGAATAAGAAGATGAATCATGAAAATGTTCAAAAATGATATAATAGGCGAAAAAGAGGGGAAAATCTTCGAGAGATTAATTAAGGTAACTTTTTTGTTTATGGAAGAGTGAGAAGAAATCAAATTAATAATATTGATATAATTACTTATGAGGATAGAAACTGATTCCTCATTTTTAGTGGGGGCAGTAACGTTTATATGGTAGTTATATTAAATGTAGATTTTGTTTTAAGTGCGATATATCACGTTTTGGCTGAACTTGTGCTTTAGTACTTATTTAGAAAATCACATTTAATTCTTTAAATTGCTATAAAGGTAAATAAATCTATTGTTTTTGAAATAAACCAAAAATTGTGTTGTTTCAGAATATGACCTACCGCATAAAAATCTCTTCTAATTAGAATTAATCCCTTTTCTGCCAGCACGATTCATTAGATGTGTATTTGAATTTTAAACATGTACTGAATCTTACTTAAAGCATATATTGAACCTGGTCCATTTTTACAAGGGATTATTTTGTACCTAACTTCTTATACAATATTTAAAACTTATTTATCAAAATTATCTTAATTTTGTATATTACCCGCCATAAATAAAGTTTGATACATATCAACAATTTTATGTAAAAAGATAGTATTTATAACTTAAATACAAATTTCATATAATAATTCATACATTATACAACTATTTTTCAACTTTCATACAACATTCAAATAAAAAAATATATAATTACAACAGAATACAACTTAAATACAATTTACATATAACTTTAATACAATTTTGTAAGTACATTGTATGTCATGTGTTCTTCTTCTTTTTTTTCTTTGAGTTTCAATCAAAAATTCAGCCAAAATCAAGTCTAATCTCCACCAAACAACCTCAAAATTGAGATATAAACTCCAAAGAATATTCTCAATTGTTTGCAACAACACCCAATCCAAACAAACAGTAATTTTTGAAAATCCAAATTCGAATTCAAAGCATTAAAACTTTTTAATGGTTGTCAATGGTGGAGAATCAAACGCCGTCAAAATTTATTGATTGACAATTTCAATTCGAACACCAATTGTGCAATATAAAGAAAAATTGCTAAGTTAAAACACTATATTAAAACAATTGAAATTCATTGATAAAAAAGAATATAAGAACATAGAAAAACGGAGGAACAAAAATCAAGAAAGAACAGAGAAAGAGAGAAAGAGACGGAGAGAGAAAGGGGAAATAAGTGATTCCCTATTCAATTCTTAATACTCTATAAAGGGGTACTCATTAATACTATTTTGTATATAATTAATAAATTATATATGCCCATATAATTAAATTAAAACTTGATTAAATAGGATAAAAAAATTTCATATATGGTATAGGAAGGTTAAAGTCGTTTTACAAAGGTCTGAAAGTGTATTGGGTTAGTTTCAAAATTGTAGTAAGTCATTTCAAATGTCATTTCCACTACTAAAGTGTATTGGGCTAAAACTAAACATTGATTTAGAAATCAGCTACTAAAGCTACTAATGTCATTTCCACTACTAAAGCTGATTTCTAAATCAATGTGGGCTCTATTATAAAATACAAAAGTTTGGGGTAATTTTTAAAAAATATAATAGTGATATTTTGGCCTCAAACCAACTATTGAGTTGGTTTTGGGATTTGGAATATTATCAAAATGTAGGCAAAATTTATGGTCAAACATGTGTTTGTCAAATAAAATCCAAATTTATTTTGGCAAAATTTATGACGAAACGGGTCATAAGTAATGACTAATCTTTAAATACTGGGAATGACTATTTGTGCACTTGCCCCACATTTTTAAGCTTCAGCCCATTTCTCTTTTACTTGATTGGCTTCATTTACTTTACCTTTTAAGCATTGTCTTGTAGAAAGACTTGCTATAATTAACTTAATAAAATTGGAGTTATACTTGACTTGTTTTTTTTCCTGGTGTGCTAAATTTTATATCCTTAATTTTTTTTTTTGTTTGCGTGCGGCGATAAGTAGTTTAATACAACAGAGCTTAGGCTTTATTTGTGTCTAGTGGATTATCATAAATAGATAGAATTCCAATGCTTCTTGGATAATAAGTATGGGACGGGTAGGCATTATTAGGAAACGTCTGTAAAAAATACAATGCTCTATATAAACAACTCAAAGTAGTAATGACGATGGCGGAGATGATAGAATAATTGCACAAATAATCATTGCAGTTTGGTTGTAAAAGATTTTTGTGACTTTGCAATTGATCAATTAGACTTAAAAATTAGGACCCGTTTAATTAATCAGTCTCGCTTTTACTTTAATTTATTTGTTTTATTAAGTTATGTGCGGTAGCTAGGTTTTCTTTTATTCGATGTTGTGAATTGTGATAATCTCTTAGCTTGTACATCATATATAGTTGTAATAAAAACTTTATCTTTCTTTCAATCGGTGTCTTTATTTTTTCTTTCCTTTTAATCCCTATTATCTTAAGTATTGTATTCAAAATTATGTTAAGCAGTTTCTTTTGTATCTCAATTTGTTCTTAGGAAAGATAAAAACTCTTACTGGATATAATTATCGACAAATAACCTTTTATTAATACTTTTAGCTAAATAAAGTGAATATTATATTAATTATGGCAATCTAAAAAAACTTGTTCCAACGAATGAGGAAAGAACATTTCAATCATAGTATTGGCAGCTCGGCTTTGCATGCTTTTTTCGTCTTAGTATTAATCATAATACTCGCTGCTTCCTAAATTCGTCTAAGAATTCATCATATCTTGTTTATCTACTAGGAAAGATAAAAAAAATCGTTACTGGATATAATTATTATATATCACACGTTATCACCCTCCATTAAATTTGGTGTCAAATAGCCTTTTATTAGAACTTTTAGCTAAACAAAGTGTATAATACGTTAGTTGAGGCAATCTAAACAAACTTGTTCCAATGAATGGGGTAAAAAAACACAATGTTGCAATCACGGTGTTGGCAGCTCCGCTATTTGCATGCCTTTTCGTCTTAGTATTAACCATAATACTTACTGCCTCCTAATTTCATCTTAGAATTCATCATATCTTATTTAGCTCTTAGGAAAGACAAAAAATCATTAGTGGATATTGTTAGGGATATAGTAGATACACCCTAGATTCAATCTCATATTTGATGATTTGACATATTTTTATGAACGTTATTTGATATAGAATATATATATGGCATTCGATATTCCTTTATCATTGTTATTAATTATTTGATTAATTTGATAAGGTCCTTGATTAAATTTTAAGACTTGACATTCTGATAGATATCATGATAATAAGAGTGAAGTTTCTTGTAATTTAATCTAAATTTGTTCTTGATCATAGGATTATTAATTTGGACATTAGCAATCCGGTTAGATCAATATTTATGTAATCGTCTTTATGGGATAAATATTAGTTGATCTCATTAACTAAATCACATAGATAAATAATACAAATGGAGATATGTTCATTGAACCGACTCACTGGATAATTCCTAATTGTTAGAATTACCATAAAGTCATAAACTGTCAATAGGATACTCTCTTGAAAGAATGTAATGTAAGAGTTTCCTTTGACCTGAGATCGTCAAACTAATTGACAAGTTATTTATTGTGCTTTGATACTAGACACATATGGCCCTAGAGCGACAGTTGAAAGAATATTCTGTATGATTAAAGACTTGTAGAATTAGTGATTGATCAAGGTGGAATATGACAACTCTTGGTAATGAGTTTAAGCTCCATGTTTTCATAAATTATAAATGTCCAAACTAATACCTTGTCTAGAGCAATTGAATGAAAGAAGAAAAGAATTTCTTAGGTCATTCAATAGTCAATTAGATTTGACACGATGCATAGTTGGTCGCCTATTAGGATTTGTCAGTTGAACCATATCTTAGGGTGACTCAGAGCTATAAAGACAGAAGGAAATATTATATTATTCTTCTACGGGTTCTTGAGAGTAAGTAGTATACTTCATGCTATCCGGTTGCTAAGGAGTGTTGCTAGACGCCACCCCTAATTAGTATATTAATCTGGTTAATTTACTATCGGTTTAGTATTGAACCTACGAGGTCGCACACTAACGAGTGTTATGATTTTTGCTAAAGGATTAATTAATTTATTATTTGACAATTAAATTATAGAATTTAATTGGTTAAATAAATAAGTTTTAATCCAAATAGAATATTATTATATTCTTTATGAGCACAAATGATATAATTAATATTGTGAACAAATTAAAGTTTTTTTATTTATAGAAAATTAAGTTGCATCTTGGTTAAAAGTTGTATAAAGGTTGTTAAACTCGTTATTATATTTATATATAAAGGATGTATATTTAATATTAATTTATTCTTACTATCCAATTTTGAATTGGACATGGAATTCCATAAAGGATTTCCTACTATTTGATTAGGACATGAAAATTAGAAGTCCATGAAAGGACGTCCGACAATTCAAACTGTGTTTCCTTGTTTTCGAATAGAAAATTCCAATGTTTGGAATTGGACTTGTGGAAAGTCCATGAAAGTCGGCAGCCACAACGGAATTAGAATTTTCATACAAAATTCCATGAGTTATTTTTTAGAATAAATTTTTACCATAGCTAAATCATTACTCCAACCAAATAGAAAAAAGTTTTATAGATTATGTTATATAAAGGGTAATGAAAAAAATTTGGCGTAGTATTTCTTGAGAAAAAAATCTTTGTAAAAGTGTAAGTTCAATACAAAGCAAAAAGAGAAAATATTATTACAAGAAAGTTATTTCTTGTTCTTCTATTGTTGAATTAGAGATTTTTGAGAAAAAATTTAGCACAAGTTTTACATTCAATTTGTTTGCGGGTTTCATTGATCAAAGCGTTGATAGCAAAGACCGGTCTTGGTGTGGATACACATAAAGTCTTCGCACTATCGGAATTTTTTTGAAACGAAACTCTCTTCTCCAGGTACGTCTTAAATCTGATCTTTGACATGTAAATAAATTTTAAACACAAAATTTTTTTCCTAGGATTGTTATTGTCTTCCGTTGCATGTTATGAACAGTGTTTTAAAAAGCATTTTCGGAGCGACCCCTGGGGCGAAACGAACCAAAAATGCCATAGGCGATGGTGGGGGCGAAAGTCTCAAGAAACGTATGCCCAACACTTCGAGGCGTATGCCCGGACGTTGAGGCTCGTTTTTGAAGTGAGGCATAAGCCCACGAGACTTTTTCTAATTAAAATAAAATTTGCTGAATAAGTCCTTAATTACTCTTTAAAAAGGAACTGAAACATTAAATTTAAAAGTTAAATACCTTTTTTTTTATTGCTAAAAGGCATAACTTATGGTCTTTCCTAATTCTTTATCTTGTCCGCTTATCTGCTACTATTTTCCAAAAGCAACAAATAATCATTTTTTTTGCTAATACAAAGAAAACTCCATTCTTCTCCATAGCAGCAAGTTCAAATTCAAAGTTCAAAGTTCAAATTACGGGTAAGTCATCTTTTTTGTTTCTCAATGTATAAAATTTTATTCTTTTCAAGTCAAATTATTTGTGCTTGTAAGTAGTGGATAATGAATTATTTTGACTAGTTTTTTCTGGGAACGAAGGAAATATTGTTATCAATAATTTTGTTTGTTTTTTGAAATTTTTTTAAATCTTGAACAACAATTTGATAACTAGATATCTAATGGGTTTAATTTTGGAAGAAGGAAAGAGGGAAGTGTTGGTGGGATCGGCGAATATTCCAGTAGTGGAAGAAAACTGCATTTGCAGATCTCGGTTTCCTCAGTCCTCTCACTCCCTCAATTTACGTACGCTTTATAATGTTAGTCTTTATATTTTCTTTGTTAATATTCTTTTTTTGACTTGATTTTCGTGATTTTTTGAAAACTTGGGTATTGATTGATGGTTTCTTGTTTTGTTTGCAGATATTTATGTCCGGAGCCTTATCGTGAAGAGAATTTAGAGTTTCTTAGAATTAATAATATCAACCTTTTCCAATTCCGAATAGATGGTACTAAGGTATTAGTCTTTTCTTGTTTTCTATAATTTGGAAATTTTTCTTTTAGCTGCCTTTTGATATTTATTTATTTTGTGTATTATTCAATATCATAAAAAATTATGTAAAAAGTATACGGGCCCCTTATTTGGTCGTCTCCATTTAACCTGTGCTTACTTTTTAAAACTATCATCCAAAATTTAAACAACTTCAGGCATTTCTGCTCTTTCTTTTCTTCTTGTGACAATAATTTTATATGGTATTTTGTGAACACATTTGAAGGTAGTTTATGATGTTTTACTGTAGTCAACTGTTGTGACGCTTTATTTTTTTTACTATTGCTTAGGATTTCTTCTTCTTCTCTTTCTTAATTGCAAAATGGGTTCCTTAGATTTATTATTTTTTTGGACAAATTAATGATTGAGGTTTGTTCTTGATGATATTTTGGAGGTCGTGTTTCAAATTTGAGCACATTTGGAGTAGATTTAGGTGTTAAATCGTATATTGGATTGTTAAAATTTGAAGAACAAATTTCTGTTTCTGGGAAATATGTATTTCTGTCCTATTCGGTCTTAAGTGCATAAAAATTTTGGTTGCACTTTAGGTGCATTGAAGTGAACTTTAGACTTTTTGGCCTTAAGTGCCTAAAAACGTTGTTGCACTTCAGGTGCATATGAAGTGCATATTTTTCACTTTAGACTTTTTGGCCTTAAGTGCATGAAACCATTGGCTATACTCCAAAACTATTTGGCCTTAAGTACACTGAACTGCAATTTATTTGGGTTTTTTTTTTTTGGATATGTAGATTAAATGCTATGATTAGATTACCTTGGTGATGTTATTGTTTGTTTGTTGCGTCATTTTCGCTATTCTTGAGCCGAAGGTCTATCAGAAACAGTTTATGTATCTTCATAAGATATGGGTAAGGTCTGCGTACACATTACCTTCCCAGACCCCACTTATGTAATTTCACTGGGTTTCTTCTTGTTATTTTCTGGGGATGGAGCGCGCGCGCATACACATATAAATAAGTAATATATATATTTATATTACTTATTTATAGTTTCTTCAATTTTTACGCAAGTTTACCTATTTAAATATATTTACTGTAATTATATTATTTTATAAAATATTAAAAATTAAATATTCATGGCGTATTACACGCCTCACCGAGACACATGTCCTTAACTAGCGTTTTGTTGTCAAAAGAAACTTTTATTAGCACTTTAAGCTAAACAAAGAGTGAAGATTATATTAATTGTCTAAACAAACTTGTTTCAATGAATGAGGAAATAAAAACAATGTTTCAATCGGGGGGGGGGGGGGGGGCAGCTCAGGATCATAAATAGAGGGGCTTAAATGCATGATTTTTCATTAGCATTACGTAAAACACTCACTTTTGCATTAAGCAAAACACTCACTTCCTCTAACTGTCATCACAACATCTAGCAAAAAAATGTCTTTGCTACCTGCTTTGTCCATGTCATTTATACAGATTGGATATGCGGGTATGAACCTGCTAACCAAAATGGCTATGAACACAGGCATGAACCCCTTCGTGCATGTGGCATATAGGCAGACATTTGCGGCACTGATAATGTGCCCTATTGCATATTTCAGTGAAAGGCATAGTAGACCTGCCATGACGAGGTCAATACTTCTAAAAATTTTCATGTGTTCGATTTTTGGGGGGTCAATTAACCAAATTACGTATATCGTTGGCCTACAAAATTGCAACACTACGGTTGCATCTGCTTTGACGAACTTAATGCCAGCATTTACGTTTGTTCTTGCTGTCATTACCGGACACGAAAAGGTCCGATTTACAAGAGTAGGGATAGCCAAAATGATGGGAACGGTATTGAGTATAGGAGGTGCGATGATGCTATCGATTTACCATGGTCCAAGACTCCCCATTGGCCAACCAAAGATTAATTGGAAACTCTTAGAAGGTATTGCGCACCACAGCAGCAGCGGCACCAACTACTTAGGCCCTCTGCTCGTCATAACCAGTGCCCTCTCTTGGTCGATATGGTCCATAATCCAAGCAAGAGTAAACCAAGAGTATGCAGCTACCTATTCAAGCACAGCGTTGATGTGCTTCATGGCTAGCTGTATATGTTTGGTATTTGGGTTCTGCTTTGACCATGACCTATCCGACTGGTCATTGAGCAGTGGCGTGAGACCTATCTCCACCATATATTCAGGAGTTTTCTGCTCAGCTCTTTCATATTTCGTGATGAGTTGGTGCATCCAGAGGGAGGGGCCTTTTTTTGTGTCAATTTTCAATCCTTTACCGATTATTGTAGTTGCCGCACTCAGCTGGCTTCTACTTGGAGAAGAGATATTCACGGGAACTATCGTGGGTTCAATGTTGATCGTTTTGGGATTGTTTATGGTGTTGTGGGGAAACTGGGTGGAGTCAAAGCGAGCAAGGACAATAATAAACTCGGAGCAAGATATGGCTGTGGAAGATTTGGAGTCCCAGCAACAAAAATGACACTTAGATTTTATCAGCACTTTTTATGTTTCTGCTTTCCTTGATACTATATGGAGTCTCATTTATGTTGTTTAATTAAAAGTTGGTTGGTTCCTATTTTGTTTTAAATGTTGTGCTAACACCCTGCGTTGCACTTTATAAGCATAGTGAGTTATTTCATTACTTAGGTGTGTTTGGTAGGAACGAAAAAATATTTTTCAGAAAATGTTTTCTAATTTTCTTATGTTTGGTTGGTTTAAATATTTTGAAAAATATTTTCCTCATGAACTCATTTAATTTCTTCCAATTGAAGGAAAATATTTTTCGGAGAAGGGAAAATATTTTTCAAATTTTTTTTTCAACCTTTCCCACCCTATTCCCCATCCCCCACACACCTCCCACCCCCACCCCCAAACCACCCACCTCGCCTACCCCGACCCACCCTTCACCCCTACCTTAAATAGAAATCACTACTAAAAAACAACAAATTTGCGACCGTCAAATAAGTCGAAAATCGTGTTTTCCGACGTATTTCTGATTGAAAAGTGTTAGTCGGAAAATACATGGTCGCAAGATATTTGCAACAGAATCAATCGAAAATTTGCGATGGATTTAGTCGCAAATTGAAAAATACAGGGACATTTGAATTTAAGCCATTTGCGACCGAATCAGTCACTGTCGCTGACCAGAAATAAAAAACTAAATACAAATTAAAAGTTTCGATTGATTCCGTCAGAAAATTTAAAAATAAAATTTTAATTAATTATTCCGACTGAAACAGTCGTAAATATTGATTATTAATTAATTAAAATTTTCAAAAATTCTCCATTTGCGACTGATTCAGTCGCAAATCTTAATTAAATTTTATTAGAAATTTTCAATTTGTGACTGAATCAGTAACAAATCTGGGTAATTCCTGGTGAAATTTGCGACTGATTCGGTCGCAAATCTTGGCAGTTTTAAGCAGAATTCTGTTGTATTTTTAATTACACTACATGCCAAATAAAACAGCCAGCCAAATACTTAAAAATCAATTCCAAACACCTAACAACCAACCAAAAACCTAATATAACAATCTAAATTCAATATTTACTACAAAACGAATAGTAATATTTATAACAATTCAACCAACTAATCAAACAACCAACTATCCACTTTTTGACGCATAGCTTCCATGTCTTCTTAGGAAACTAATGCCTCAGTGAATAATGTTGCTAGTGGACGACTGGAGGATGGATGTACTCCAATCCCGTAGACTCGATCTTTATTTATTATTTTCACGAGAAATAAAGAAAAAGAAAGTAAAAGAAGTAAGAAAACAAACATGCAACTTTCAAACTAGTACCAAAATAAATAATTACATAATATTTATACCTTTATTCACGCCACCAGCCGCCTGTGTCCAAATTGCAGTCATATCCTCCATGATCGGTTGAGTTCCTTCGGGCTGAGTTTGTCTTCATGCATCAAAATCAATATGATACTTGTCCTGAAATAAAAATAATACACGTTATATAAATAAAATAAATCAAGAAGGAAAAATAATATAGTGTTAGTGTTGGGATCATACAAATATCTCTGAAGCATGCGATTCGACCCATCCTTCTCTTGTGTCGTCCTTCTTCTTCTTTTCTTCTTCTTGTGGGCCTCCGCAAAGACCTCAGCATAAGTCACATCTCCCCCACATTCCTTTTCCTGAAAATTAAGAAGTAATTTTATATATATATATATATATATATATATATATATATATATATATATATATATATATATATATATATATATATATATATATATGTTCAATTTGCATACTTGTAAAACTAAGAATATTTTGTAATGAAATTACCATTCTCAAACGATGGGCTGCAAAACTAATAGAACCTCCAGTATGCAACGCTCCACCCTTAGTAGAGGCTCTGTTTAACTTTGCATGTTCACTCTTCTTCTTCCACTCAGGGGTGTTCCTTCAGTACGAAAATAATCAAGTGTCCTTGCCTTAGCAATAAATCTAGCAACTCCTTTAAATTCATCCCTTAACCCCTCACGATTAGGATGATTCCTATTAAACATCCATCTACGATGCGCAAATGTCATCTACACAAACAAAAAAACTAGAAGTTGGCATATTTATTTTATTTATACTACTTACTAAGCTATATTTTCCCAAAGGTTATCTAGATAGTTTAGTTATATATTTCACTATAATACTTGGGTGGTTTCAATATTAATATGTACATTAAACAATTGTAAGAGAAAAAAGTCCTAAACATAAAAAATTAATCTAATTTATTTCAAATTAGCATACGATAGCGCTCTAATACTTAATTGGTTGCATTTTTTTTATTTCGTTCCAATAATAAATAATATAACTAACATACTTATAAAATATAAGAAGTATTAGCACTTAAGTTGGACTCTTTAGTATAAGTATTAGCATACTTATATAGTATTAGCACTTAAAATATAAAGTATATATGGCATACTTATAAAATATAACTAACTCTTTAAAATGTTGTTCAATTATAACTATTATAACCTAAATTATAAGAAATATTAGCACTTAAGTTATTTCTTTTGTTGTTTTTTATATAAACAAGAATTCCATACTTATAAAACATACCCAAATTATTCTAAATTTCTTTCTTGATTTACTATTGAATACATACTAGTATACTGGCCATTTTCACAAGAACATCTGACTAAAAAGAAAAAAAATAACTAATTAATCTAAAGAAGTAAATTTTTAACAAGTCAATATATACATATTATATTGTAAAAATTATTGCTAATTTATCTATACTATATTGTAAATTATATAGCTAATTTATACATACTATTTTGCTAAATTAATGCCAAAAAAATACGAAAAATGACCAACGGATCTGCTGCCAAACCACCACCGAGGAGGAGATGAGCCACCGGATTCCTGCACCAAAAACGAGATAAACAACTTGGGAACAAAAAAATTGGGAGGAGAGGGGGGGATGGAGCGGGTGAGGGAGAGTGAGAGTGAGAGAGAGGAAAATCGTACCTTATATGTATAGATTAGAGGAGAAAATCAAGAAATAGAACGGGTAGGGGCAGAAGAGGAGAGGGGATGAGAGGAAAAAAAACTAGAGAAGAAAGAAAAAAGAAGAAAAAACGGGTTAGGGTTGTATTAAAAATATATTTGCGACCGAATCGGTTGCAAATTTGAAATTTGAATTTTCTTATTGCGACTGATTCGGTCACAAATCCCGTTGACCAGTTAGATCTCGTTTTTATTACAGATTCCGATCAAATCGGTCGAAATATTTAATTTAATTTTTTTAAAATTTTTGCGACTGATTCAGTCACAAACTATAAAAAATATTTTCGCAGTATTTTCCGTGTAATTGAGCGACTGAATCAGTCGCAATTCTGAGCCAAAAATTAAAAAATAAAATTAACATGTCAGAATTATTCAGTCGCAAATTTATTATTTTTTAGTAGTGAATATTATTAATAACACTTTCTTTTAATGTCGTATATAGAATGCTTTCTTTTTCATTTCAAAAAATGAATATTTTCTTTTCATGATGTAAAATAGTATTTTCTTTCATTTCAACAAAAAGTACTTTCTTTTCATGATGTAAGTATTTTCTTAAATTTCAACAAAATGAGTACTTTCTTTTCATGTTGCAAAAAGAATACTTTTTTTTTTTGGTGAAAAAAAAGTATTTTCGTTTTAGTCATGGAACACCAATTTCTATGTTGTTTTTGCGAGAAAAAGTAAAGCATCACATTAGTTCCTTTGGGTTTGTGTGAATTTTTATAAAAATAATTAAATTCTCGAGGACTGACATTCTGACCTCGTGTTCTGTTTCGATGAGACTCGAGACTGATCTTCAACCCCTCGCGTTCCGAGCCCGATTTGTCATACAATAGTCAAGCCCGATTTCGACCGTATAAAGATAGTCCCCTCATTTTTCATAGAGTAAACGACGAGAAATGATATGAGCTTCTGATTCTCACTTTGGTACTCCGCGTTAGAAACGACAAAATGAACGAAACGTCTCGTCAATCATTTCTTAATGGCATTAAATGCTCGTCAGTTGCTGGTCGTCCACTCTTGGATTTGGATCGTTGTTTGGAAATTATAAATACCCCCTTCTTCATTCATTCAAACTTTACATCCAAATCATCTCTACTCTTATTCCTTAGAAATATCTACATTTTCTAGTATTTGTATCCTGATTTCTTGAGATCTTTGTAAGAACTTCCGCTTGTATTCATTCCAGACCATCAAGTGTATCTCTTTAACATCATCTTTTTCATTAATTTCCCTTCATTTTAAAAGAAAATGGCGAAAACTTCAAAAATAGTTCCTCAAAACGAACATACTTATACATCGCGGTCGGCCAGTGAGGAACCTCCTCTTAGAACGTTCATTCCTAGCGGGTGCTCGGTGATCGCCGATTTTAAGGTTGAGAAACCTTCACTCGTACCTGGCCGGTGCGAGAAGGTCTCGAGGTACATCTGATCGATCACAGAAGAAATTCTCCCCGCAGTTAAAAAGAATTGCAACTGGGTCGGAAAGACGTGGTGGTTCTCGTGCCCGATGAAGATATCACTACCCACGTCGAGGGATACTTAAGTGTTTATACTTATCCCTTTACATTGGGCCCGTTGGACCCGATAATCATCCAGTTCTGCAAAAGGTATGTGGTGTGCCTCGGTTAGATCCACCCCTCGTTCTGGAGGATCATCATTCTTCTCCGGTTCTTCGTGAGCAAGATTGACGGATGCTCATTCACCGTTGACCATCTTATGCACCTATACTGTCCCCCGATTCTTCCGGGGGGGACTAATTAAACTTGTGCCTCGGGCTAGTAAAGTCCCGTTCTCGAGCATCGATGAAGATCGGGATCGAGGTTAGCTAGGCCGATTTGTCCGAGTGAGGACCTCGGACTTGTTCCCACCCAAGTACATGTCGTTCCCCGATAAGTGGAACACAAAACGTAAGTAAAGTTTTATTTTTTTACTCTTCTTTCCTTCCTTCTTATTGGTGTTTGGTGGCGATGCAGTTGTTGCTCAGGTCCCAGATGCAGTCCCTCGACTCAAGGAGTGGGTAGAGGGCATTGTGTCGTAGAAACTGTATTCCTAGCGAGCATGGCACGAGCTTTCGAAGGGCCAGTGGGAGGCCCGTTCTCACGGTTTCCCCCGTACTGCTGCGCCCTTACTCATTTCTTAAGCTCCCACTGGCCCTTTCTTAAGCTCCCACTGGACAACACTTAGGTTTCCCCCGTACTGCTGTGCCCTTACTCATTTCTTTTTTTTTTACAGGTCTTTCCAAGGATGTCGCAATGAGGCCTCCATCCGGTGATGAGGATTTCCCCGTCAAGTCCTCTGCTCCGAGACAGGGTGGGGAGAAGAAGAGAAAAAGGGCTCTGAGTTCTCCGAACTCGGAGAAGAAAAAATCGAGGAGGAGGCTGGTGCGCAAATCCAAAGAAAGCATCAACGCCCAAGAGCTTCCATCGGACTCACTCCATCGGCTGAGGGATGAGTCGGAAGAAGAAGAAGAAGAAGAAGAAAAAGAAGAAAAAGAAAAAGAAGCTTATGAACTGGTGGCCCACGTGCGAGGTGACACCGAGCTGCCTCAAATCAGGGGGACCGATGAAGAGGTAGTGGTCAAAGCCGTTTTGCCCCAAGTTAGGGAGGCCAACAAAGAAACCGCGGCCGGTGCTTATCGGGTAGAGGAAAATGCCCTAAAGGACGTACTTGGAGTGATAGATATCTCCGAGTCGTCTTCGTTTACTGATTCCATGATCAACGAGGCCCAAACGCTCAAAGGGCGCCCCAACGAGGGGCCCCAAGGGGTGGCATACCCCTTTCACATCTTTTTTGATGGTTTAGACTCTACCGCATCGGAGGACATCATCGGGTCAGGTGACTTACAGGTGCCAAGGAAGCCGTCTTCAGGAACCAACGAGCCTTCTTCAAGTCCGAAACTAGTCAACCAGTTCCCAACTCCGAGTGTGAATCCTGGCCGGAAGCGGTCGATTATTATGTAAATTCTGGAGGATGCCCAGGTCCTCTCTGCCCTCATAGGGGTTGCCAGTTATCTTCGGTGCCTGGTGACCTAAGAGGATCAAGCCAAGATGAACGACATGGACGCGCCCTGCCTAATCAATGAAGCACAGCAGGCGTTAAACCGGGTAACTTCGAATGCCTCTTGACAACTTCTATTATGTACTTAGATTAAGTCGTAAATAATCGTAACTTTTTTCTTTGTGTTTGTAGGCCTAGGTGCTTCACCACGAGACTTTTCTCTGATATCGAGAAGAGTTAAACCAACATGAGGCCAAAACTCGAGGGCTTACTGAGAAGAGGGATGCTTACAAACTTCTCAACGAGAAACTCCAGGCTGAGCTAGAGCCGGCTCGGAAGGAGCATATCGACCTGCTCGAACAGGTAAAAAGAGCATTTGAGGTTAGTGACAATGAGTTAGACATGGTGGCTAACGGTCCGAACCCACAGGTCCAACAGAATCTTGATCAGATCGGGCAGCTCCGGCAGCTCCGGCCAGAGGTAGATGCGGTAAAGGTCGAGGCCGAAGAATGGAAACGCAACATGGACCGCTTGGCCTCAAAAAAGGACACTGCCCGAGCACAATTGGCTTCGGCTGAGGTCTAGCTTCGAGCTGTAAAAGAAAAGGCCTTGGTGTAGGCCAAAAATATTGAGGAGCTCCAGTCTTAGCTGAGTCCAGCCGTCTTTGATCAAGAAAATCTGGCCAAGGAGCTTGAGATGGCCAAGTCGGAGGCCAAGGTAGTTAAAGTCGATGCCAATGAGATGGTGGCCGTTTATAAGGTCGATGCCGAGGCGGCTCAGGTTCGAGAAAAGGATATCATCGAGCACGCGAAGTGGCAATCTCTAAGGGAGACCCTCGAGGAAATTCATGTTCGGGGTTTCGACTTATCGGCTGAGATTGAGAGTGCCAAAGAGATCGAAGCCGAGGGAAAAAATTTAGCCTATCCTGAAGATGGTGAGAAGTCTGAAGATTCGGGCGAGTTCGAGGGTAGCGTAGACCCCGAAGGTGATGATGCGGCCCCTCACTAAGACCCCTTTTAGATGTTTTTGTTTTTTGCTTTTTGTATTTAGTACTTTTTATTGAGGCCGTTCGGCCTTTGTAAAAATTTGCATCGGGGTTGTTTGGCCCTTATAAAAAGAATTTTTGATATATATAAGGCTTTTTTCCCTTCAACAACTTTTGAATTTTCCCTTTACTTTATTGCTTATATTTGCAAAGATCGAAATGCCTTAGCATGAAATAGTTAGGTTACGTTCGGAGGTTCGAACAAACCTTGCCTTCAACATTATTTCTTTTAAGGCATCGTTGAGGTTCGGTATTACTGGAAATATTTTCCCAAAGTGGTTTAGATTATAGTTTGCCGAGGGTAGCCTTTAGAACCGGTTATGAAATTTTGAAGGCCTTGTTTTTTGTTACGGATTTTCGGACGTCTCCGAGCTGTTTTAGTATGGCCGTAGCCTTTTTAGTTCGGGCGTTGCTCAATGAGTTTGTCATCTCGAGTTATCTGGACTTGCCTTAGATAACGATCCCCGAACGGGGTTAGCCATAGCTTTTTGGAGTTTGGGCAATGCCGGATAAGCTTCGAGCCATCGGGTTTCGATATCCCGGAATAGACGTAGCCTTTTAATTCGGGCAACGCCAAATAGGCTTTGTGTCACCGGGCTTCGATAATCCGAGTCGTCCGAGTTTGTTTTCTGACGGCGGCCTCCGATTGGGAGTGATCATTTGAACCCGGATAAAGGAAGCCGTTGGGCTTGATACCTTTAGGGGATCGAATGTATGAAATTTCTTAAAATAAAAAACAGAAATTTTTAAAGGACAAGATATTTATCCGCAAGGTAGAAACTTTTATTCTTGTGTGTGATAGTTACACACGTGTACAAGTTTTGTGTCAGGGCTCGAGTAGTCTATGAGGGCACGGTTCATGTGACTGTTTCACCCTTACAGTAAATCCTATCAATCGAGCCGAGACCATTGAATCATAAAGTTCCTTCCTTACTAAAGTTATTATCTGAGGGTAATGCCCCCCCAAATATTCGGGGTTGATCGAAGAGAGGCCTCGAATGCTGTTGTGATCTTTATCACCGGTTCGTAGACGACATCCAATTCTAAGTTAGCACGATTTACTTGTTGCCTCGTTAAAAACCTTGTCGGAAAACCCATTCGGGACAAATCCGGTTCAAGGGGAAAAGAGTGTAACGCGTGCTTTCAGACCTATAAATTGTATCGTTCTGCGATGATTGCCTACACGTGTTAGTTCAGAATAGATATATAAGAGGAAACGAATGAGGTCGTACCTTAGCAATAATATCGCTTCAAGTGAGCTATGTTTCAGTTGTTCGGTAGTTGCTCACCGTTCATCGTTCCGAGTTTGTACGATCCTTTACCGGTGATCTCAATAATCTGATAAGGGCCTTCCCAGTTCGGACCCAACTTCCTTTCGTTCGAGTTTCAGGTGTTTAGTGTAACCTTCCTTAGTACCAAGTCCCCGACATTGAAGTGTCGAAGGTTGGCCCGTCGATTGTAATATCTTTCGATTCGCTGCTTTTTGGGCGGCCAACCAGATAAGGGATGCTTCGCGCCTTTCATCCAGTAGATTTAGGCTCGCGTTCATAGCCTCGTTGTTTGATTCCTTGGTTACATATCGGAACCTGAGACTTGGTTCTCCGACTTCGACGCCATAGACCAGTGAGAATGAAGGAAAATAGAGTAAAAAATGAAATCGGGCTCTACTATTGCATGATAGATCGGGCTCGAAACGCGAGGGGTTGAAGATCGACCCCGAGTCTCATCGAACCAGAACATGAGGTCAGAATGTCCGTCCTCGAGAACTCCATGATCCCAGAATCGAACCTGACCCCGAATAAGCTCGAGAAAACATAACCGATATAACAAACAGAAGACCGAAATATCCGTAATCGATCGGATATCACGACGAGAATCTCGGCACGTATCAATAAGGAACCGGCAAATCAGCAAACCAAGAGATTTTTACCTTTTATAGAATTGTACCTAAAGTAGGACTCCCCTACTATATAAAGGGGGTCTCATTACTTATGAAACACACTGTAACTCGCATTCCAAAGCAATATATTGTTATTTTTAGTTCTTATTATTCTCTTTTCATTTTGTTCTAATATCGATAAAAGCACTTTTGGCCCGAGGGCGGCTAACCTTCTAAGGCTAAGACCGTTCAACCTGTGTGGTTTGCATTTACTTTCCTATTGTTTATTTCAATTTCAATCTGATTTATCATTTTGTATCAAGGTAGATCACGTATCCATAATACCACGTACAAATCTAATTGTTATCCGATTTTGAGGGTAGATAATATGATTGCCCGTGATGCATGGGGGCAACATTCAAAGGCACATCCATAATTTGAAGTTTATAGGTTCTGAAATTATCATCGAACTCATAGCTCGTTTAGTTACTGAGTTCACAATTAAATATTTACACATATTTAATGAATTTCTTAATACAAATTCAATGTCTAAAACAAAGGCCGATGGGTTCGTCCGAAGCCGTATTTGCCTCTGCCAACACCAGGAATGACTTGTCAAGCAGAATTCTATTATGTCGTGTTCACGTTCAGATTGCATATGCTTTGTTAATTTCATTTCAGAATTCAGATGACACTGAAAGCTCAAGTGTCGTCTCTGCTTTAATAATTAATAACTATTTAATAAGTGAAAGCTTGGTTGGACGACGAAGGGTACTTTAGTAATATTATTATTATCTATGGGCATTTTGTTATGTGTGAGACGGCTGGCTTCATGCCTTACCCACCAACTTTCTTCAGATAGTTCCACTCTGATTTTCTTCGTTCCATTCTTACCCATTCCTTCTTCCATGTCTCCTCCAAACTCTCTCCACTAGGCAACAATGGAGGCTAAAAACACAAATTTTTCTGAAGTCTGGTTCTCTACTATTGTCGATGATGAATCGATTGTGGCTGTACATTAACTGAAGCTCAGTATGCCATTTCCATCCTTTTTCTGTTCTTATCTCTCTCAAATTCTCCCCACACTTTTTTTACTTCACTGTTAAGTTTTTCTTAGCTGTCCTTTCTGTAATATTTTCTTTGCTCATGTGGTTTAATTTCTGATTTTGCTTCAATATTTCACTCTTTTGTTTCCAGTTTGTCTACTCTCCAAAAAGGTAAAATCTCTCTTCTTTCTCCATCCGGGTCTCTTTATAAAATTGTATTTGATTCGTATTTGTCTTTTCTCCTACTGGGAATTGATAACATGATTATATTTTATTTAAATTATGCATTTGAAAAAAAATGAGTTTTGCGTCCTAGGTATTCTCAAAATCAGACAAACAGAGAAGACAATAGGATAATTGCAAGGTTTTGAGGTCGAGCTTTCAAATGGAGAATCCAACTTCGATTTCCTCCTACCGTAATATCGGAGGCTACTAAAATCCTTTTTCTTTTGGGGGATTTGGAAATAAAATCTAATTTTGTATTGTTCGTTGTTGCATGTATAAATTAGCTCTCGGCTGCTGTTTTTTTTCTTTTTCATCATCGATAAAATCCATTACTCGGTCTTTTTTTTATTCATCTGATTGAATGAATGCCAATTTTTGTCCTTCGAAGTTTTTTGTTTTGCATGTTTTGGGTTATAGTGGGTTAGCTCTCAATTGGGTTTGTTGTGAAACACTTTTTCTTTTTCAACTATGTTATTTTTTGTTTATTACTTTTTCTTGATTTGGATGAATACTAGGAGTATATGCTAATTTTCTTACTTTTAGAATTTTTTTTTACTGTTTTATTTTCAACTATGACCGCATTTTGTACATGCACCTATTGTTTAATAACTACAGTTTTGTCAATTTTGTTTCAGAAATCGACCTATTCTTGTAAGCTTAAACCATTAAATAGCAGAACTTTAGTTATATTTTGATGTCTTCTTTGCAAAAGGCTTCTTACATGTGCTTTTGTTTCTTAGCTGAAAATTAATTTTGCATTAACTTAACAGTCGATCAAATGTAAGAATTTAAATGACCTTTATTCTTCCTTTATGAAATAAAAAATATAAATTTATAATGGCTGCAACTACATGCATAATATTACATTAATTACTCATGTGTATTTTATGCTTGTTTCTTTCTTATGAGGTTATTGTTAATCTTCATAAGAATTGTGGTTTTTGCCATGGACATGTCATGAAAAATAAAGAAATGCTTCTCTTTCACCGTGAAGAGTACATCAGAATCCGGATCTCTCATCCTTGTCCCAGATGAAGAAACTAACAGTACCAATTGCAAATGTACAATTTATATTCACATAATTTACAATCTGACATTAAGTATTTATTGTGATAATGATTAGTCTCATGACTCTCTTCCTCCATACACAGGGCCTTCTCCATTGACGTAAAACTATCAATTTCAAATGAGCTACAATGTTTCTGCATTTAAATATGTAGCAATAGACAAGAAGTGAGAATTTCAATCATAAGAGCAAAGTATTGTGTCAAATGGTAGTCAACAAACGGGGTAAGAGTCAAATTAGTAAAAATACAAACTAAAAATAATAAGGATGAAATAGTGGAAGAGAAAATATATTCTAAATAAGTTGTCATGAATTAAATTAATGTTATTTGCATTTATTCCCAAAAAATGGCAACTTTTAAATTTTTTATATGTTAAGTTAATAGGTGTAAAATAGTAACTCAACATAGTTATTTTTAGACCTTACATTGTCACTTATTAATTTTTTTTCTATGAGCTATAAAGCCAACCTCATCATTTCTCAAGATCGAAAGATTCAAAATTTTAAATTATTTTTATCTTTGTTAATAAAAATATTTTTATGTTATTTGTTTGTTTTTAGTATTAGTGTCACGACCCCAAACCCTAACCTGCCGTGATGGCGCTTATTGATGGTACTAGGCAAGCCGAGAATTAAAATACTTTAATTGTTTCACAAAAATAAACCAAAAGCTTGAAATGACCGAGTTTTCATGAAGACAGGAGTTAAACTCAAAATACAACGCGAAAAAATAGCCCCAAACATCGGGGTGTCACCAAGTCATGAGCTTCTAAACAATCAGTTTAAGAAACATTGTACATAAGAGTCTGTGTCTAAATGCCAATACAGAAAAGAAAGATAACAAGAAAGGAGAGACAAGGACATCGAACGTCGACAACTACCTCGTGAATTTCCGATACTCAACTACGCACGAGATCAACGTCCTCCGTGATCGGATACACCTGGATCTGCATATGAAGTGCAGGGTGTAGCGTGAGTACAACCAACTCAGTAAATAACAAAAATAAATAAGGAGTTGAGAAGTAGTGACGAGCTACGCAATTACCGTTCACTTTAGAAATTTCAGCAATGAAAGTAGACATGATTCAATTCCGGAAAATATAAGTTCAGTAAGTTGTACATTTACTAAGTTCAAATAAATCGGATACAATATTTTTCAGAAGTTTAGAACAATGACAAAATTCAGCTAAGTGCAGTAACAAAGAAAACAAATGCAACCTCTCACGGTAACAATCACTCAAGCTATGAATATCTCAACACTCGGCTCTCGGCCCTCAATAATCACACTCAATAGGTACCTGTGCTCACTGGGGGTGTACAGACTCCGGAGGGGCTCCTTCAGCCCAAGCGCTATATCGCTGCGGCGTGCAGCCCGATTCAATTATATAAGTAGCCATAAGACTCGTTGCGGCGAGCAACCCGATCCACAATCCATAAATAGCCATAAGGCTCATTGTGGCGTACAACCCGATCCATATACATTCAGCCCTCATGCACGTTGCGGCGTGCAGCCCGATCCATATACCTCACATATCTCGCAGCTTAGCACTCAGGCCCTATCTCAGTCACTAACCTCTCCAGCCTCTCGGGCTCTCAGAAACTGAGTACAAGACAACAAATAGTAGCTAATTCAATAAGTACCCGACCGCTGCGGGTCCCAACAGTGATATCATATGGCCTAAGCATGGTTTCTAACATGAATGGCAGTCAAATTTCTAGAAGACAGAGGGAACATGTAATTAACAATAAGCTATTCGACTTTACAGTCTCACGGGACGGACCAAGTCACAATCCCCCTCGGTGCACGCCCACACGTCCGTCACCTATCATGTGCGTCACTTCCAAAATAATCATATCATACCAAAATCCGGGGTTTCATAGCCTCAGGACTAGATTTAAGACTGTTACTTAACTCAATCCGAGCAAAACTCTACTCCAATATGCCTTTGCCTTGCAACTCGATCTCCAAATATCTCGAATCTAGCCACAAACAGTACGATATAATTAATACGGACTAAATAAATCAATTCCACAAGAAAAATATGGAATTACGAGCCAAAATCCGAAATTAGTCAAAAGCCGGCCCCGTGCTCACTTCTCAAAATCCGACAAAAGTCACAAATCCCGAAAGCCCATTCACTCACGAGTTCACTCGTACCAAAATTATCCAAATCCGATATCAAAATCTCAATCAAAACCCAAAACCTTAGTTGAAGAACTTCTTCCCATTTTTCCCAATTTTTTCACCCAAATGCGAAATTAAAAGATGAAATTAGTGATAGATTAGTGGGATATAACCAAAATCAAGTGAAGAATCATTACCCAATTGATGAAAATCCCTCAAAATCTCGTCCAAATCCGAGCTCTCAAACTCAAGTTTTAATAAAAATGGCCAAACCCTCATTTTTGAAATCTTATATTCTACCGAGGCAAAGCCTTCTTCGCGAACGCGGCCACACCCTCGCGTTCGCGTATACCAAAACCCCACCGACCAAAATTTCTCCTTCGCGAACGCGAGGGACCTCTCGCGAGCACGTACCTTTCACTTCCTGATGCTTCGCGAACGCGACACTCGCTACACGAACGCGTAGAACAAATCCTTGGGGTTACCAACTGCTCCACTTCCTCTACGCGAACGCGATGTCCTTCTCGCGTTCGCAATGAACTGATCCTCAAACCTTAGCGAACGCATCCCCATCTTCGCGAATGCAAAGAACAACTCCAACTGGCCTCTCAAATGGCTTAAGAAATCGCGAGAACTCTCTCACGAACGCGATGAAGAAAAGTCTGCAACAAAAATACTAGAAAATCTACCATCTTTCCTAAGTCCGAAATGATCCGTTAACCACTCGAAATCAACCCGAGGCCCCCGAGACCTCAACCAAATATACCTACAAGTCCTAAAATACCATATAAACTTAGTCGAGCCTTCAAATCACATCAAACAACGCTAAAAATATGAATCACCCTCCAATTCAAACTTAATGAATTTTGAAACTTCAAACTTCTACAACCGATGCCGAAACATATCAAACCACGTCCGATTGACCTCAATTTTTTCACACAAGTCATATTCAACATTATAGACCTACTCCAACGATTCCGATCCCGATATCAAAAAGTCCACTTCCGGTCAAAATCTCCAAAAAATTCACTTTCGCCATTTCAAGCCTAATTCTACTATGGACCTCCAAATCACATTCCGGACGCGCTTCAAAGTCTAAAATATCCCAACAGAGCTAACGAAATCGACGACAACTCCATTCCGAAGTCGTCTTCATACAGTTCCGTCTACGGTCAAAATCCTAAGACTTAAGCTTCCGTTTTAGGGACTAAGTGTCCCAAATCACTCCAAAACCACAACAAAACCTCCCGGCAAGTCTCATAAGCAGAAAAATATACGGGGAAGCAGTAAATAGGGGATCAGGGCTACAATTCTCGAGACGACCGGCCGGGTCGTCACATCCTACCCCTCTTAAACAAATGTTCGTCCTCGAACGCGTATAGTGACATACCTGAAGTGGTGCAAAGATGAGGATAACTGCTGCGCATATCATGCTCGGTCTCCCAAGTCGCCTCCTCGACCAACTGACCCCTCTACTGAACATAAGATAAATCCTTGTCTAACTGGACTGAGCTGAAATCCAACACGTGAGACGGATCGCTGTGATACTTCCGGAGCATAGAAACATGGAATACTGGATAAACTCCTATTAGACTGGGAGGAAAGACAAGATCATAAGCAAGCTCCCCAACACGTCACAACACCTCAAATGGACCGATAAACCTCGAGCTCAGCTTGCCCTTTTTTCCGAACCTCATAACACCCTTCATGGGTGATACCCGGAGTAGGACCCGCTCTTCAACTATGAATGCAACATCGCGAACCTTCCGATCCGCATAACTCTTATGTATGGACTGGGCTGTTCGTAGTCTATCCTAAATCACCTTAACCTTCTCCAGAGCATCCTGAACCAAGTCTGTACCCAATAATCTAGCCTCGACCGGCTCGAACCAACCCACTGGAGACCTCTATCGCCTACATACAGAGCCTCATATGGTGCCATCTGGATGCTCGACTGATAACTGTTATTGTAAGCGAACTCCGTGTTACACCCTATATTTTTGTACGTAAAAATACGTCGTAAGCAAACTAATGTAGGACCAAAAATGAGATAATATTTAAAAGTATATAAAGTAAGTTAATCATGTTACCTCTGAGGTTACAAATATTGAAGATCATGAACAACAAGTACAAAGAGGGTTGGACAGTTCAGAAGCTAAAGCAATTAAATAAAACAATGTTTCGTCGAAAGTCGACAAGTTGGAAATGTTATAACATGTACCTTTGGGGTGAGACTAGGGTGATTAACATGATAAGGAGATTATGTTATGATTTATATTAGTCGTATGACATCCGTGTGTTATGTTTTGAAGTCAAGCGAGTTGTGGAACAAAAGTCGATGAAAGTCATCACAAGTTGCATTCATAAGTTTTACTGAAACTTTGGGTCAAATGTAACTGCGATTTTCTCCCAATATACTTAGAGTTATGGGGTGTTCCACCCATCAAATTAAAGATCTATGAGTCTATTTTCCAACGCATTAAACCGTTTGTCAATACGACATTGGAGTAGAAAGATATGGGCATTTGTACGATACTGCGCAAGCTGCTAGGTGACAAGTAGGTGTGTCACCTACTTGCTTAAATGAAAGCCCAAAAATGGGCCATTTCGGGTCGTCCAAAGAGGCCTTTTAAGGGGCTATTTACTTCATATATTAGACTTAAAATAGAGCATAATAACCAGACATAAGCTCTGCAAAGAATCCTCCCAAAAATTTCCCACAAATCCTAATTGATTTTCTCTCCCTTTCAAGTTCTAATTGGAGGTAAAACCTAGAGTTTGAAGAACCAAGATAAGAGCTGAGTTATCCAACAAATAAGGTGAGTTTACTGCTCTCTTTCATCCAATTTTTCTTCTGTAAATTCATGGTAAGTCGTTCTATACTTGTAAGAACTCACGGGACGGTGATCGAAAGCCGTGAGTTCGAGTTATTCACTTGTAGCGGACTGTTTTGTGGACTGTTTTGTGTTGCTGTTGGGCTGCGTGTTTTACTACTATTTTGTGGAGTTTTGGATGAGGAAGGGAGTTTATAAACACCATATAAATGTAGGGTGGTTGGCTGGTCGTTCGTCATAACATTTTCGGGTCGTTTGACACTACTACGGTGGTCGTTTTGTGTACGAAGAGATTGGGGTGTATTGGGCTATTTTGTAGTATTTGATGGTGTATATAGGGCTGGAAAATGATGTATATATGTTGTTATTGTTCTGTTCTTGTATTGTTGGTGTTATCTTGAATTTGGAGGAAATAAGGATTATAGGGGAGATGCTGCCCGTTTTAATACAAAATAAGTTTGTAGTTCGTTGTGCGATAGTTGTACCTTTCGTAACTTAACGATAGTATTATTATCGTTCTTGTAGATTAAGGTGCAAAAAGGTGAGTTCAACTTGGTGATTGGAAAGATTGTGATAAGGTATGTTAAGGCTAAGCCCTTCCTTCATTTTGGCATGATCTCGTAGCTACATGTGTTAATAATGAGACATAAAGAGAAGTTCGTATTCATGAATTTATTCACATTATTCTAGTCTCATAAGTTACAATATTATTCCTTATCGGGACTTCATATTCAGTTTAGTTTTGTCTTTATTCAGTCAAGAGAGCAGAGGGTCTATATATATATATATATATATATATATAGTCAAGAGAGCAGAGGGTCTATATATATACAGTATTACACTATTTTCACCACCATCGAGCTATAATCGGTGGGCAGGCCCCTATTGGGCAACCTCTGATCAGATGGTAAGTTATATATACCGAGCCTACTGTGGCCGAGCACCTATGAGCGAGCCCAGGATGGTCGAGGTACAGAGCCCAGTATGGCCGAGCGCCAATGAGCGAGCCTACTACGGCCGAGCAGTTACACGTGCCGAGCCTTATAGGGCCGGACATTTATTTTACTTACTATATTGAAGGAGTTTAGTCACTATCAGCAGGTAAGTATATCTCCAGACCATCTTTGACTCCCAGTTAATTTCAGTTATCATATTATCAGTTCAGTTTTAGATTTCAGTTATTTTATTGCCTTACATACTCGGTATATTATTTCGTACTAACGTCCCTTTTCTGGGGGCGCTGCATTTCATGCGTGCAGGTTCAGACAGACAGACGGGTAGACCTCCTCAGTAGGTGTTTCCCGAGTTCAGCCTGATCGGTAAGCTCTGCGTCTTTCGAAGTTGCCATGTCTAGAGTTTTGTGTACATCTTATGTATATCTGTATATATGTTATGGGTAGGTCGGGGCCCTGTTCCGATCACAATATATCTATCAGTAGAGGCTTATAGACATATCCTATTGGTTAGTACAGTATGTTGGGTTTGTAGGCCTGGTATGTATAATTTGGTGGTTTGTCAGCTGTCGTAGCTATGACGGCCTTTTCGGCCTAGCTTTATATTGATGTTTAGTTAGCGCTAGTTTCCATTTAGTTTTATATTTTGCTTCACAAATTGTCTTGCAAGGTGGCCCCATGGCCAAAGTATGACATTATGTGTTCAGAGTCCCTTAGTCGCAATTTGGTACGCCAGGTTAGGTGAGGCACCAGGTGCTTGTATCGCTCCTAGGTTCGGGGCGTGACAAACTTGGTATCAGAGCAGTTCTGTCCTAGGGAGTCTACAAGCCGTGTCTAGTAGGGTCTTGTTTATAGATGTGTTGTGCACCACATTATATAAGCAGGGCACTACAGGGCATTTAGGAGTTAGTTACCCTTCTTTGAAATCTAAATCGTGCTACAGAACTGAGTTATAGGAAATTTGAATTAAACTTATGTGTTGGTGTTTGCATGCACAGATGACGGTGACTAGGAAGACTACGGCTAGCCAGAGGAGAGATATAGCAGTAGGTGAGGGGACCAGCAGGGTACCCCCAGTAGATGGGGCCCAGTCTGAGGCTCAAGGTGAGACCCCTACTCAGCCATTACCCGCTTCTCCACCAACTACGGAGATTCCTAGGGAAACCGCACATCCAGTTCCCCCTCCACTTCCATCAGATCAGGACTTGAGGAGTGCGATGCATTTGTTGACACAGTTGGTAGCTACCCAGCAACAGGCTAGGGCATCAGCTAGTGCAGGAACTTCTGAGGGGTCTGGGAGTTCAAGGGTCCAAGAGTTTATTGCTTTGAGTCCCCCAGAGTTCATGGGGACAGATCAGAGGGAGGACCCGCAGGATTTCATAGATCAGCTTCACAGGATCTTTCGTGTTATGCATGCCACAGAGAAAGAGGTAGTTGAGCTAGCAGCTTTTCGACTCCGAGATATAGCCATCCTTTGGTACGAGGGATGGGAGAGGTCCAGGGGACGTGATGCACCTCCAGCTATTTGGGAGAATTTTTCAGATGCCTTCCTTGACCAGTACTTACCACGGGAGATCCGACAGGCTCGAGTCGATCAGTTTCTAGCCCTCAAGCAGGGTAATATGAGTGTTCGAGAGTATAGTCTCCGTTTTGACTCATTGGCCAGATATGCACCATCCATAGTCGCTACTATACGGGACAGGATTCACAGGTTTATAGCAGGGTTAGCCCCAGAGTTAACCGAGGCATGTGCCACCGCTGCATTGCAGGATAGTATGGATATCTCCCGGATTCAGGCATTCGCCCAGAATATAGAAAGGGGTAGGCATCGGCAGCAGGGTACAGAGAGGGCTGAGCAAGGGCAACGTAAGAGGATGAGATTTCCCAGGTCTCAGGAGCAATATCAGGGTAGTTATAGGACCCAGTACTTCGGATGGCCACCTAGGCCTCCGCCACCTCAGTTACAGGGTTACAGGTATGACCGCTATACTCAGTCAGGACCAGGTGAGAGCTCACGGGCGTCGGGTTTGCAGCGACAGCGAGGATCTGCGCAGACATGGTCATTTCCTCCACGGTGTGACATCTGTGGTAGAGGACACTTGGGCCAATGCCGAGCAGGTTCTGATGCTTGTTATACATGTGGGCGTCTAGGGCATATGATGCGAGATTGCCCAAATAGAGATTCGGGGGGAATGGCACAACCAGCGAGTTCAGCAACAGGATCATCTATGTCCGTGCATCCTTCAGGGCGCGAGTCTCAGTCTTCGACTGGTAGAGGTCGGGGCAGAGGTAGTGGTTCCAGTTCAAGTGGTAATCAGAACCGTATCTATGCTTTAGCGGGTCGACAGGACCAGGAGTCTTCACCAGACGTTGTGACAGGTATATTAACCATTTGCTCTCACGATGCTTATGCTTTAATAGACCCATGATCTACTTTATCGTATATTACCCCATTTGTCGCGAGGAAGTTTGGTATAGTGCCTGAAATACTAAGTGATCCTTTTGCGGTATCTACACCGGTCGGAGAATCGATTATTGCTAGACGGGTTTACCGAGGTTGTACGGTGACAATTTGTAGTCGTCAGACCTCAGCTGACCTAGTTGAGCTAGAGATGATGGATTTTGATGCTATCATGGGCATGGACTGGTTGGCAGCTTGCTATGCCACAGTTGATTGCCGAGCAAAGGCAGCCAGATTTCATTTTCTGGGTGAGCTAGTCCTTGAATGGGTAGGTAATACACCAACACCCAGAGGTAGGTTTATTTCCTATCTGAAGGCGATGAAAATGATCGCAAAAGGGTGCATTTATCATATTGTGCGAGTTAGAGATGCAGATGCTGAGATACCTACACTTCAGTCTATTCCCGTAGTCAAAGAGTATGCAGATGTGTTTCCAGATGAGCTTCCAGGTATTCCTCCAGAGCGAGAGATTGATTTTAGCATCGATTTGCTTCCAGGAACTCAACCAATATCCGTCCCTCCGTATAGAATGGCACCTGGCGAATTGAAGGAGTTGAAGGAGCAGTTAAAAGATTTGCTGGAGAAAGGTTACATCAGGCCCAGTACCTCACCTTGGGGTGCACCAGTACTATTTGTGCGGAAGAAAGACGGCTCGCTGAGGATGTGTATCGATTATAGGCAGCTGAACAAGGTAACTATTAAGAATAAGTATCCACTTCCAAGGATCGATGACTTGTTTGATCAGTTGCAGGGGGCTAGATGCTTTTCAAAGATAGATTTGAGGTCGGGGTACCACCAGGTCAGAGTTCGGGAAAAAGATATTCCGAAGACAGCCTTCAGGACCCGATATGGCCACTTCGAGTTCCTTGTCATGTCCTTCGGGTTGACTAATGCACCCGCTGTATTTATGGACTTGATGAATAGCCTATTCCGGCCATTTTTAGATCTGTTCGTGATAGTATTTATTGATGATATTCTGGTTTATTCCCGTTCAGAGGATGAGCATGCGGACCACCTACGAGCGGTACTCCAAACCCTCCGTGATCGTAAGTTGTATGCTAAGTTTTCTAAATGTGAGTTCTGGTTGAAGTCTGTAGCATTCTTGGGGCATATTGTATCAGATGAAGGGATAAAGGTGGACACTCAGAAGATTGAGGCCGTGAAATCTTGGCCTAGACCTACCACTCCGACAGAGGTTCGTAGCTTTCTAGGCTTAGCAGGATACTATCGGAGGTTCGTAGAGGGTTTTTCTTCCCTTTCGGCACCATTGACGAAGTTGACACAGAAAGAAACTAAGTTTCAATGGACAGAGGCTTGCGAGCGGAGTTTCCAAGAGCTTAAGAACAGGTTGACCTCAGCTCCAGTTCTAACACTTCTAGAGGGTCTAGAGGGTTATGCCGTGTATTGTGATGCATCAGGTGTCGGGTTAGGATGTGTCCTGATGCAACATGGGAAGGTAATTGCGTATGCTTCAAGGCAGTTGAGGAAGCACGAGAGGAATTATCCGACCCACGACCTCGAGTTAGCTACGGTTGTCCATGCACTTAAGATATGGCGGCATTATTTATATGGTGTTCATGTTGATGTATTTACTGATCATAAAAGCCTACAATATATCTTCAAGCAGAAAGAGTTGAATTTGCGACAGAGGCGATGGCTTGAGTTATTGAAAGATTACGATGTTAACATTCTCTACCATCCAGGGAAAGCTAATATTGTAGCAGATGCCTTAAGTCGCCGATCTATGGGTAGCTTAGCACATGTAGAGCCCGAGAAAAGACAATTAGCTAGAGAGATTCATCAATTGGCTTCGTTGGGGGTTCGGTTAGTAGATTCTGAGGATGGTGGAGTTGTACTCCAAAACACTGCAAAATCATCCCTCATAGCTGAAGTCAAGGAAAGGCAGTACGAGGACCCAGAGTTGGTCGAGTTGAGAGAGCGAGTTCTGCAGCAGAAGAAGCCATTGTTATAGCTCAAGGGAGATGGGGTTCTTAGATACAGGGGTTGTTTGTGTGTTCCAGATGTAGCAGGGCTACGAGACAGGATTATGTCAGAGGTACATTATTCATGGTATTCCATCCATCCTGGATCGACGAAGATGTATCATGACATTAAGGATGTGTACTGGTGGAACGATATGAAGAAGAACATTGCTGAGTTTGTCGCCCAATGTACTAGTTGCCAGCAAGTGAAGGTAGAGCACCAGAAGCCCGGAGGGCTAATGCAGACTATAGAGATCCCGACATGGAAATGGGAGGCGATAAACATGGACTTTATCACGGGTTTACCTCGTTCTAATCGTAAGTTCGATTCCATATGGGTGATAGTCGATAGGCTCATGAAATCAGCTCACTTCCTACCGGTCAGATCTACATATACAGCAGAAGATTATGCAAATTTATATATTAAGGAGATAGTGCAGCTACACGGAGTACCAGTTTCTATTATATCTGACTGTGGGGCTCAGTTTACAGCATATTTTTGGAGGTCATTTCAGAGAGGTCTAGGGACTCAGGTGAATCTCAGCACAACTTTTCATCCACAGACTGATGGACAAGCCGAGCGCACAATTCAGACGCTCGAGGATATGTTATGAGTATGTGTGTTGGATTTTAAAAGAAGTTGGGATGAACATCTACCTCTTGTCGAGTTTGCATATAATAACAGTTACCACTCCAGTATTCAGATGGCTCTGTACGAGGCTTTGTATGGGTGTAAGTGCAGATCTCCTATAGGGTGGTTTGATGTTGGGGAATCTGGGTTATATGGGCCAGACCTGGTTCAACAGGCCATAGAGAAAGTAAAGCTTATCCGGGAGCGACTGTTAACAGCTCAGAGTCGTCAGAAGTCATATTCTGACGTGCGGCGATGAGACTTAGAGTTCAGGATTAATGACTGGGTATTCTTAAAGGTATCACCTATGAAGGGCGTGATGAGGTTTGGCAAGAAAGGCAAGCTTAGCCCACGGTATATTGGGCCTTATAGGATCATTCGGAGAGTGGGCCAAGTAGCTTATGAGTTAGAGTTGCCCTCAGAATTGGAGTCTGTCCATCCGGTTTTTCACGTATCTATGCTACGGAAGTGCATTGGCGATCCTACCCGAGTGGTGCCCACGGATGATGTACAGATTATAGAGGACTTGTCATACGAGGAAATTCCAGTTGCCATCCTAGACCGACAAATCCGCAAGCTACGAAATAAGGAGGTAGCTTCCATGAAGGTTTTATGGAGGAGCAAGAATGTAGAAGAGATGACGTGGGAATCAGAGGGAGAAATGAAGTCTAAATACCCCCACCTATTTCAAACTGAAGATATGGCTCGAGATGGGATGCTACAACATAGCTCTATGTAGGCTAGCAGGTCATCAGGTAAGCTTTTATTTTTCACTTTCAATATTTATGATTTACGGTCGGTGAGGCAAATTGCTGCTATTTATAAAGATTGGCCATATGTGGCATGTATAGTATGTTTCTGGCTACGTGCAAGTTGGTTTTAACCTAGTGTACGAAGGATACTTTGGCAAAATTTTCCAAAGTCACTAAGAGTAAACATTCGAGGACGAATGTTCCCAAGGGGGAGTGATGTTACACCCTATATTTTTGTACGTAAAAATGCGTCGTAAGCAAACTAATGTAGGACCAAAAATGAGATAATATTTAAAAGTATATAAAGTAAGTTAATCATGTTACCTCTGAGGATACAAATATTGAAGATCATGAACAACAAGTACAAAGAGGGTTGGACAGTTCAGAAGCTAAAGAAATTAAATAAAACAATGTTTCGTCGAAAGTCGACAAGTTGGAAATGTTATAACATGTACCTTTGGGGTGAGACTAGGGTGATTAACATGATAAGGAGATTATGTTATGATTTATATTAGTCGTATGACATCCGTGTGTTATGTTTTGAAGTCAAGCGAGTTGTGGAACAAAAGTCGATGAAAGTCATCACAAGTTGCATTCATAAGTTTTACTGAAACTTTGGGTCAAATGTAACTGCGATTTTCTCCCAATATACTTAGAGTTATAGGGTGTTCCACCCATCAAATTAAAGATCTATGAGTCTATTTTCCAACGCATTAAATCGTTTGTCAATACGACATTGGAGTAGAAAGATATGGGCATTTGTGCGATACTGCGCAAGCTGCTAGGTGACAAGTAGGTGTGTCACCTACTTGCTTAAATGAAAGCCCAAAAATGGGCCATTTCGGGTCGTCCAAAGAGGCCTTTTAAGGGCCTATTTTCTTCATATATTAGACTTAAAATAGAGCATAATAACCAGACATAAGCTCTGCAAAGAATCCTCCCAAAAATTTCCCAGAAACCCTAATTGATTTTCTCTCCCTTTCAAGTTCTAATTGGAGGTAAAACCTAGAGTTTGAAGAACCAAGATAAGAGCTGAGTTATCCAACAAATAAGGTGAGTTTACTGCTCTCTTTCATCCAATTTTTCTTCTGTAAATTCATGATAAGTCGTTCTATACTTGTAAGAACTCACGGGACGGTGATCGGAAGCCGTGAGTTCGAGTTATTCACTTGTAGCGGACTGTTTTGTGGACTGTTTTGTGTTGCTGTTGGGCTGCGTGTTTTACTACTATTTTGTGGAGTTTTGGAGGAGGAAGGGAGTTTATAAACACCATATAAATGTAGGGTGGTTGGCTGGTCGTTCGTCATAACATTTTCGGGTCGTTTGACACTACTACGGTGGTCGTTTTGTGTACGAAGAGATTGGGGTGTATTGGGCTATTTTGTAGTATTTGATGGTGTATATAGGGCTGGAAAATGATGTATATATGTTGTTATTGTTCTGTTCTTGTATTGTTGGTGTTATCTTGAATTTGGAGGAAGTAAGGATTATAGGGGAGATGCTGCCCGTTTTAATACAAAATAAGTTTGTCGTTTGTTGTGCGATAGTTGTACCTTTCGTAACTTAACAATAGTATTATTATCGTTCTTGTAGATTAAGGTGCAAAGAGGTGAGTTCAACTTGGTGATTGGAAAGATTGTGATAAGGTATATTAAGGCTAAGCCCTTCCTTCATTTTGGCATGATCTCGTAGCTACATGTGTTAATAATGAGACATAAAGAGAAGTTCGTATTCATGAATTTATTCACATTATTCTAGTCTCATAAGTTACAATATTATTCCTTATCGGGACTTCATATTCAGTTTAGTTTTGTCTTTATTCAGTCAAGAGAGCAGAGGGTCTATATATATATATATATATATCTATATATAT
This sequence comes from Nicotiana tabacum, assembly GCF_000715075.1. NCBI lineage: Eukaryota > Viridiplantae > Streptophyta > Magnoliopsida > Solanales > Solanaceae > Nicotiana > Nicotiana tabacum. The sequence continues at coordinate 43,933,856 of NC_134101.1, forward strand.
ATACAGTATTACATTATTTTCACCACCATCGAGCTATAATCAGTGGGCAGGCCCCTATTGGGCAACCTCTGATCAGATGGTAAGTTATATATACCGAGCCTACTGTGGCCGAGCGCCTATGAGCGAGCCCAGGATGGCCGAGGTACAGAGCCCAGTATGGCCGAGCGCCTATGAGCGAGCCTACTATGGCCGAGCAGTTACACGTACCGAGCCTTATAGGGCCGGACATTTATTTTACTTACTATATTGAAGGAGTTTAGTCACTATCAGCAGGTAAGTATATCTCCAGACCATCTTTGACTCCCAGTTAATTTCAGTTATCATATTATCAGTTCAGTTTTAGATTTCAGTTATTTTATTGCCTTACATACTCGGTACATTATTTTATACTGACGTCCCTTTTCTGGGGGCGCTGCATTTTATGCGTGCAGGTTCAGACAGACAGACGGGTAGACCTCCTCAGTAGGTGTTTCCCGAGTTCAGCCTGATCGGTAAGCTCCACGTCTTTCGGAGTTGCCAGGTCTAGAGTTTTGTGTACATCTTATGTATATCTGTATATATGTTATGGGTAGGTCGGGGCCCTGTTCCGATCACAATATATCTATCAGTAGAGGCTTGTAGACATATCCTGTTGGTTAGTACAGTATGTTGGGTTTGTAGGCCTGGTATGTATAATTTGGTGGTTTGTCAGCTGTTGTAGCTATGACGGCCTTTTCGGCCTAGCTTTATATTGATGTTTAGTTAGCGCTAGTTTCCATTCAGTTTTATATTTTGCTTCGCAAATTGTCTTGCAAGGTGGCCCCATGGCCAAAGTATGACATTATGTGTTCAGAGTCCCTTAGTCGAAATTTGGTATGCCAGGTTAGGTGAGGCACCGGGTGCTTGTATCGCTCCTAGGTTCGGGGCGTGACACTCCGCTAGAGGCAAGAACTGATCCCAAGAACCCCCAAACTCCATCACACACTCACGAAGCATGTCCTCTAATATCTGAATAGTGAACTCAAATTATACGTCCGTTTGAGGGTGAAATACTGTGCTCAACTCCACTCGAGTACCCAACTCATGCTGTACGGCCCTCCAGAACCGTGATGTAAACTGCGTACCCCGGTCAGAGATGATAGATACCGGTATGCCATGAAGCATGATGATCTCACAGATATACATTCGAGCCAGTTGCTCGGAAGAATAGGTAGTCATCACATGAATGAAATGAGCTGACTTAGTTAGCCTATCCACAATCACCCGAACTACACCAAACCTCCGCTGAGTCTAACAACGAAATCCATAGTGATCCACTCCCACTTCCACTCGGGAATCTCTAGCTTCTGAAGCAACCCAACTGGTCGTTGATGCTCATACTTCACCTGCTGGCAATTAGGCACCGAGCTACATACTCCACTATGTCCTTATTCATTCTCCTCCACCAGTAATGCTGTCTCAAGTCTTGATACATCTTTGCGGCACCCAGATAAATAGAATACCGCGAACTGTGAGCCTCCTGGAGAATCAACTCACGCAAACCATCTACATTGGGAGCACATAGCCTGCCCTGCATCCTCAATGCACCATCATTCCCAATGGTGACCTTCTTAGCATCACCATACTGGACCGTGTCCTTAAGGAAAAACAGATAGGGGTCATCATACTGACGCTCCCTGATACGATCATAAAGAGAAGACCGAGAGACCACACAAGCCAATACTCGACTCAGCTCAGAAATATCCAATCTAACAAACTAGCTAGCCAAGGCCTGAACATCCAATGCCAATGGCCTCTCTGCTACTAGAAGATATGCTAAGATCCCCAAACTCTCCGCTCGGTAACTCAAGGCATCGGCCACCACATTGGCCTTCCCGGGATGGTACAAAATAGTGATATCATAGTCCTTAAGAAGCTTCAACCACCTCCGTTGATGCAAGTTAAGATCCGTCTGTTTGAACAGATGTTGCAAACTCCGATGATCAGTGTAAATCTCACAATGGACCCCGTATAAATAGTGCCGCCAAATCTTCAAGGCGTGAACAATAGCTACTAACTCAAGATCGTGGACAAGATAGTTCTTCTCATGGGGCTTCAACTGGCGCGAAGCATAAGAAATCAATCTACCCTCCTGCATAAGGACACACCCAATACTAATCCACGAGGCATCACAATACACTGTGTAAGAACTAGAAGCTGATGGTAGAACTAGAACTGGAGTCGTAGTCAAAGCAGTCTTGAGCTTCTGAAAGCTCTCCTCGCACTCATACGACCACCTGAAAGGAGCACCCATTTGGTTCAATTTAGTTAAGGGCGATGCAATAGATGAGAAACCCTCCAAAAAATGACAGTAATAACCAGCCAAACCGAGAAAGCTCCGAATCTCCGTGGTTAAGGACGGTATGGGCCAACTCCGAACCGCCTCTATCTTCTTCGGATCCACCTAAATACCCTCACTGGACACCACGTTCCCCAAGAACTCCACTGAACTGAGCCAAAACTCACACTTGGAGAACTTTGCATAAAGCTTCTCCTCCCTCAACCGCTGCAACACGATCCTGAAATGCTGGGCATGCTCATCCTGGCTACGAGAGTACACCAGGATATCATCAATGAATACAATAACGAACAAGTCAAGATAAGGCTGAAACACATTGTTCATCATATGCATGAACACTACTGTGGCGTTGGTCATCCCAAAAGACATCACGAGGAACTCATAATGGCCATATCGGGTCCTGAAAGATGTCTTAAGAACATCGGAGTCCCGAATCTTCAGCTGGTGATACCCTAACCTCAAATCAATCTTGGAGAACACCATCGCTCCCTGAAGCTGGTCAAATAGATCATCAATATGTGGCAAAGAATACTTGTTCTTGATTGTGACCTTGTTCAACTTCTTGTAATCAATGCACGTTCTCATAGTACTATCCTTCTTCTTTACAAATAGAACTGGTGCACCCCAAGGTGACACGCTAGGCCGGATAAACCCCTTATCAAGGAGTTCCTGAAGCTGTTCCTTTAATTTCTTCAACTTTTCCGGTGCCATACGATACAATGGAATAGAAATGGGCTGAGTGCCCGGCACCAAATCATTACCAAAGTCAATATCAGGCATCCGACAGGTCTGCAGGAAACACATCCGGGAAATCTCGCACCACCGGAACAGAATCAATAGCAGGGGTATCTGCACTAACATTCCTCACAAAGGCCAGATAAGATAAACAACCCTTCTCAACCATTCGTTGGGCCTTCAAGTATGAAATCACTCTACTGGAAACATAGTCTATAGAGCCGCTCCACTCAACCCTCAGCAACCCCGGCATCACCAATGTCATGGTCTTAGCGTGACAATATAGAACAACATGATATGGATACAACCAATCCATACCCAAAATCACATCATGACGTACATACTAAGCAACAATAGATCTACTCTGGTCTTCAGACTCCCAATAGTCACCACACATGACCGATATACATGGTCCACAATAATAGTATCGCCCACAGGAGTAGATACATGTACAAATAGAACTAGAGACTCACAGGGCATATCCAGATAATAAGCGAAATACGAGGACACATATGAATAAGTGGAACCAAGGTCAAATAATACAGAGGCATCTTTATGGCAAACTGAGACAATACCTGTAATCACACAATCCGAAGCAATGGCATCTGGTCTGTCAAGGAGGGCATAGAAACGGGCATGACCGCCCCATGATCGGCCTCCCCCTCTTGGGGAAGCCCCTAGTTGACTGAGCTCCACCCCGAGCTGGCTGAGCGGGTGGTGAAGAAACTGGTGCTGATGTCATAGACTGGCTCCTCTGCTGAGCTGGACCTCCAACTAGGTGGGGACACTGCCTCCTCATGTGACCAAACTCTCCATACTCATAGCAACTCCCCGATACTGGTGTTGTGGACTGAAGAGAGCCCCGAGCATCGGGAAAACTGGTAGAATGACCTGGCATAGACGAGCCCTGACCCGATGGAGCACAGGATGAACTCTGAGCTGGGAGAGCACTGAGAGATGAATGGCCCTGCTGATAACTATGTGAACCATGGCCATATGATGCACCACGGTGAACTGGGCGAGCCGTCTAGGCATGTATGAAAGGACGACCCCTACCGTGGTGTAACTGACCCCCAGAAGGGACACCGCTAAATCCACCCTGTCCACGAGGCCTCTTGGCCTCCCTCTCAACCCGCTCCTGACTGCGAACCATCTCAATATGACGAGCAATGTTGACAACCTCATCAAAAGTAGCACCAAACACTCTCTCTGTGGTGATAAGCAATCGCAGCTGAAAAGTGAGGCTCTCTATGAACCTCCTGATCCTCTCCCTGTATGTGGGAACCAACCGGATAACATGACAGGCCAACTAAGAAAATCTCATCTCATACTGCGTCACAGATATATCACCTTGACGAAGCTGCTCGAAATGCCTGTGCAGCTCCTCTCTGCGGGACCGAGGCACGAACTTCTCCAGGAATAGATCGGAGAACTGCTGCCAGGTAAGGGGTGCTGTGTTGACCGACCTACGCCTCTCGTAAGCCTCCCACCAACTGAAGGCAACCCAGAGAACTGAAAAGTAATGAACGAGATCCCACTGTTCTCTAGAATACCTATTGTACGGAGTATCCTCTAACACCTGTCCAAGAAGCCCTGTGTATCCTCTCCCTCGGTACCACTGAAAGATGGAGGTTGGAGTCTCCTAAACCTCTCCAATCGATGTTGCTCATCATAGGGAATGACAGGTTCCACATAGTCCTGAGTAGCTGCAACCGGCTGGGCTGGTGGTTCCCCCGGTGTCTGGAGTCCCTGTACCACCTGCTCTGGTATGCGGGCGGCAAGAGTCTGAGCACCTTCTCCGGCCTGAGAAGTGGATGCTGCGGCGGAACAAAGACCGCCTGAGTAAGACTGGTGCACATGGTCAGAATCTGAGCTAAGGCCTCCTGAAGGCCTGGAATCACAATGGGCACATGTGGTGCCTGAGTTGGTCCCACAGGCTCATCCACAACTGAAGCCTGCTCCTGAATTGGGGAAACTGGTGGATCTGCATGTGCTGCCCTAGTTGCCGTGCGAGCTGCACCTCAGCCCCTACCGCGGCCTCTACTGCGACCTCGACCTTTACCGCGACCCCGGCCTCTCGTGGCCCTGACTGGTGGTACTAGTGGCTATCCATCTTGTCCCGTAGCACGCTTCCTCACTATCTCTGAGAGAATAGAACAACACAAATTCAGTTACCAGAATCAAACGATTTGCACGACAAGAATTCAAGAATGTAAAATTTCCTAAGGGTTCGACAGCCTCTCGAAGATAAGTACAAACGTTTCCATACCGATCCGCAAGATTCTACTAAACCTGCTCATAACTCGTGAGACCTATGTAACCTAGGCTCTGATACTAACTTATCACGACCCTAAACCTTAACCTGTCATGATGACGCCTATCAATGGTACTAGGCAAGCCGAGTTTTCAAAATACTTCAATTGTTTCACAAAAATAAACCAAAATCTTGATATGACCGAGTTTTCATGAATACATGAGTTAAACTCAAAATACAACGCGGAAAAATAGCCCCAAACATCGGGGTGTCACCAAGTCATGAGCATCTAAACAACTAGTCTAAGAAATAGTGTCCACAAGAGTCTGTGTCTAAATGCCAATACAGAAAAGAAAGATAACAAAAAAGGAGAGACAAGGACTACGAACGTCAACAACTACCTCATGAATCTCCGATACTCAATCACGCACGAGATCAACGTCCTCCATGACCAGATACACCTGGATCTGCACATGAAGTGCAGGGTGTAGCGTGAGTACAACCAACTCAGTAAGTAACAAAAATAAATAAGGAAGCTGAGAAGTAGTGACGAGCTATACAATTACTATTCACTTCAGAAATTTCAGCAATGAAAGTAGACATGATTCAATTCCAGCAAATATAAGTTTAGTCAGTTGTACATTTACTAAGTTCTGATAAACCGGATACAATATTTTCCAGAAGTTCAGAACAATGACATAATTCAGCTAAGTGCATCAATAAAGAAAACAAATGCAACCTCTCAGGGTAACAATCACTCAAGCTCTCAATAGCTCAACACTCGGCTCTCGGCCCTCAATAATCACACTCAATAGGTACATGCGCTCACTAGGGGTGTACAGACTCCGGCAGGGCTCCTTCAGCCCAAACGCTATATCGCTGCGGCGTGCAGCCCGATCCAATCATATAAGTAGACATAAGGCTCGTTGCGGCGTGCAACCCGATCCACAATACATAAATAACCATAAGGCTCGTTGCGGCGTGCAACCCAATCCATATACATTCAGCCCTCAGGCTCGTTGCGGCATGTAACCCGATCCATATACCTCACATAGCTCATGGCTCGGCACTCAGGCCCTATCTCAGTCACTAACCTCTCTAGCCTCTCGGGCTCTCAGAAATCATACAAATCAGCCCAAAAGAGATGATAACAAGTATCAACAAGAAAATAGAGGAAACAGAGATATGACACGCAAGTAAAACTGTGACAGAGTACAAGACAACAAATAGAAGCTAATTCAACAAGTACCCGACCATTGCGGATCCCCACAGTGATATCGTATGGCCTAAGCATGGTTTCTAACATGAATGGTAGTCAAATTTCTAGAAGATAGAGGGAACATGTAATTAACAATAAGCTATTCGACTTTACAGTCTCACGGGACGGACCAAGTCACAACCCCCCACGGTGCACACCCACATGCCTATCACCTAGTATGTGCGTCACCTCCAAAATAATCATATCATATCAAAATCCGGGGTTTCATACCCTCAGGACTAGATTTAAGACTGTTACTTAACTCAATCCGAGCAAAACTCTACTCCAATATGCCTTGCCTCGCAAATCGGTCTCCAAATGCCTCGAATCTAGACACAAGCAGTACGATATAATTAATACGGACTAAATAAATCAATTCCATAAGAAAAATACGGAATTACGAGCCAAAATCCGAAATGTCAAAAGCACGCCTCGGGCTCACATCTCGAAATCCGACAAAAGTCACAAAACCCGAAAGTCCATTCACTCACGAGTTCACTCGTACCAAAATTATCCAAATCTGATATCAAAATCTCAATCAAAGCCCAAAATCTTAGTTGAAGAACTTCTTCCCATTTTTTCCAAATTTCCCACCCAAATGCAAAATTAAAAGATGAAATTAGTGATAGATTAGTGGGATATAACCAAAATCAAGTAAAGAATCGTTACCCAATTGATGTCTTTGAAAATCCCACAAAATTTCACCCAAATCTGAGCTCTCAAACTCTAGTTTTGATAAAAATGGTCAAACCCTCATTTTTGAAATATTATATTATGCCCAGGCAAAACCTTCTTCGCGAACGCGGCCACACCCTCGCATTCGCGTATACCAAAACCCCACTGACCAAAATTCCTCCTTCGCGAACGCGAGGGACCTCTCGCGAACGTGTACCTTTCACTTCCTGATGCTTCGTGAATGCGACACCCACTACGCGAATGCGATACCCGCTACGCGAACGTGTAGAACAAATCCTTGGGGTTCCGAGCTGCTCCACTTCCTCTACGCGAACGCGATGTCCTTCTCGCGTTCGCAATGTTCTGATCCTCAAACCTCAGCGAACATGTCCCCATCGTCGCAAACGCGAAGAACAACTCCAGTTGGCCTCTCAAATGCCTTACGCGATCGCGAGATCTCTCTCGCCAACGCGATGAAGAAAAGTCTGCAACAAAATTACTAGCAAATCTGCTATCTCTACTAAGTCCGAAATGATCCGTTAATCACCTGAAATCAACCCGAGGCCCCCGGGTCCTCAATCAAACATACCTACAAGTCCTAAAACACCATACGAACTTAGTCGAGCTTTCAAATCACATCAAACAACGCTAAAAACACGAATCACGTTCCAATTCAAACTTAATGAACTTTGAAACTTGAGACTTCTACAACCGATGCCGAAACATATTAAATCACGTCCGATTGAACTCAAATTTTGCACACAAGTCATATTCAACATTACGGACCTACTCCAACTTCCGGAATCAGAATCCAACCCCGATATCAAAAAGTTCACTTCTGGTCAAAATCTCCAAAAATTCGACTTTCGCCATTTCAAGCCCAATTCTACTACCGACCTCCAAATCACATTCCAGACACACTCCTAAGTTCAAAATCATCCAACGAAGCTAACGGAACCGACAAAACTCTATTCCGGAGTCGTCTTCATACAGTTCCGGCTACGGTCAAAATTCTAAGACTTAAGCTTCCGTTTTAGGGACTAAGTGTCCCAAATCACTCCGAAACCACAACAAAACCTTCCGGCAAGTCTTATAAGCAGAAAAAGATACGGGAAAAGCAGTAAATAGGGGATCGAAGCTACAATTCTCGAGACGACCGGCCGGATCGTCACAATTAGGCTATAGAAATAACAATATTTTCATTATAAATCAAATATATTATTTGATAATATTTATATTATTTTTTAAAGTTATGTATTCAATAATATGGATACACGCGCAAAACGCGTACTATAAGACTAGTAGAACAAAAATTGCAACAAGGAAGAAATGAATAAAAAATGTAAGGTACTTCAATGCAAAAACTAAAAATTTTGCTAACAAGTTCATGCTTATATATGCATATATATATATATATATATATATATATATATATATATATATATATATATATATATATATATATATATATATATATAAAATCCTCACCATTACTTGCAGGAATTTAGACAATATGAAAAAATTTAGTAAATTACAAAAAGTTCTCGTTCAGCTAATGAAATAACAAACAAGGACATATTAACTCTAATAGAGAGATGTCAGCCAATGCCTTATCCCTACATGAAGAAACTACTGTAATCAAAATAATCGCAGTAACAATAATAACGAAACTCAACCCCTTCAAAACTTTCATCCCAGGATAAGAAATTCTGCTAACAAAACTAACCAAGTCCCATGTAGTGAAGCTCCGAATATAGGAGTTTAACATCGTAAAATGCCTGGATTTACCACTCAAATTCTATTAGAGGAGAAACTATTATGCTTTTAATTGTTCGAGAGCATTGATATTGCCACTGCACAACATTACTATAAAACAAGATGTGACATGGCAAAGTTGGGGCCAGAGAATGAAACTACATCCTACAAAAGGAACCTTTATTTCTCTGTTTTAACGTGTTAATCTCATTTCATTCTAGAGCATTTCTAGCTTTTTTGTTTCCCACATGATGAACTGGTAGTAACTTCTTCCTACCTAGGGAGGCTGACAATATATGAGTTTTAACAGTGTAAAATGTCAGGATTTAGCACTCAAGTTCCATAATGGGACAACTCTTATGACAATACTAACATTTTTCACTAACAAAATAAAATCTAAATAGTAAATCAAAATAGAAAAGAAATAAGGAGCAAAATAAAGGTTTCATATTTTGCCAAATCTGGAAAATACCTAGGCCAACTACACCGAAAATCCTGTAGATTTATGTTTCTGGGCAATTTGCATTTTTTTCACTTCAGACTTTTTGGCCTTAAGTGCATGAAACTATTGGACGCACTTCACACCTATTAAGCCTTAAGTATACTGAAGTGCAATTTATTTGTTTTTTTTTGGATAGGTAGATTAAATGCTATGGTTAGATTACTTGTTGTTGCTATTATTTGTTTGTTGCGCCCTTTTTACTATTCTTGAGCCGAAGGTCTATTAGAACGAGTTTATCTAACTTCATAAGATAGGGGTAAGGTCTGTGTACACATTACCTTCCCCAGACCCCAATTTCACTGGGTTTCTTGTTGTTGCTGTTTTCTGGGAATAAAGAGCGCGTGCGCGCACACACACATATATATATTTCACTTATTTATAATTTTTTCAATTTTTATGCAATTTTAACTATTTAAATATATTTACTGTAACTAATTCCGCGACACGTGCGCTGCACGTGAGCCACTTAAAGTGAAAAAATATAATCACTTAGAGTATGTTTTGAAGTGTTGACTTCAAAGATATAGCAAACAGAAAAGAGGAGGAGGAGAAGATTATGCAAACATGTTATCTCGTCCATTTAAAAGTTATTACCGTGCAGCTTGTTACCAAATCTATTATTACAACTCTCCCAAAAATATAGAAAAACTTAATGGTACTCTATAGTTAAAGTATATTGTAAAAAGTTCGGCCTACATACCAAGCCGCTCTAATCATCTAGCTACTTCTCAAATAAATAAGTCATCTAATCATCCAAAAATTATTTAGAAAATTAAAAAGTTTGCTAAAGATCGTGAAAATAACCTAGTCAAATTGCATACCAAAATCTCAACAACAAACACGACATAAATGTTAACATTAATTTAAAATATTGATAATTTTTTTTACTATGGTTCTGTTGTAGTCTATACTATCAAAGATCTAAAATCAGACAAAGAAAGTGATTGTACAATATAAGTCGCATCTTTAAATGAGAGATTCTCTCTTCAACTAATTAAGTAAAACAGATGAGATTTAAAGTTATAGCAAATATATTGAGTGGAGTAGATACTGAATAGAGGCTTTATCTTTTCTTCACAAGACTCCCCACATGTTCATATCTCATTTTTGAAGTACTTAATTACCTACTGAATGAAGAATTTGATTTTCCTATTCGGACCGCAAAATTTGTTTTCTTTAGAGAAAAACCATCATTATTTCTTGAAAAATACATTATATTCTTTAATTGAGAAAATTTTATTGCCATCAAAAAATTTGCAAACTAAATTAATAAGAATTTGTTATTTTTCTAAAATCAGCTTATTTTGGGAAGTATTCTTTTTTAAAAAGTACATTTCTCAAAAGTACATTTGGTGAAATGCAGTTTTTGTTTGGAACATTAATTTGAAAAGTACTTCTGAGCAGCAATTAGTGTTTGACCTAACTATTAAAAAATGATTCTAAGTGTATTTTTTTTATAAATATTTTTCAAAAAAATATTTTTGAAGAGAAGCTACTTTTTTTCTATTTCTTCTGCTCAAAAGTACTTTTATTTCTTCTAAAACTTGGCCAAACACTTAACTTTGAAAAAAGAATCACTTTTTGAAAAAGAAATATTTTTGGCCGTAGAGAAGCTTGGCCAAACTGGCTAGCAGAGAAGATTATCGTCTAGAATCTGCAGAGGTCAGACAAATTGATTAATAAAGTCAAACTATGTTATGCTAAAATCAAAGGCAAATACATGTTACTTCAGTCGTGTGGATCGGCTAATTGAAAAAAATAGATACTCTCGATTATTCCAAACAACGTAATGAGCACTTAGACCTTTGAACTCCATAAAAAGAATTCATAACAGATGAACACGCTGGTTCAAGCATAAGACGACCGCACAGAATTTTAGAAAATATATATCTATGAGGTATATATAAAGAATCATGAGAATTGAGAAGTTTTCAATAAAATAAAATTATGTGATATGTTTTGATGTACATGCTAAACGAACTAAGAATTGCAAATCAAATCTGTTTGGCTATGAAAGTGTCATGAATTTCCAAAAGAGGGTCGTCATAATTGCGAAGCAAGATAATTAACCAGTAGTAATTTTAGCAACCGTAGCGTCTTTTCGTTTGGCGCTGCTGGTAAGATTTCTTTTATGAAGCGTTAGGTTTTTTTTTAAACTAATATTTATTTGGTAATTAGGTTTTTAGAAGGGTAATTTTGTAATTTGACTTTTAATTAAGGAGCTTTCTGTTTTTAATATATTAGTCTCTATGTACGTGCGTTGCACGTATATTTTTTGTCAAATATTACAACACACGTGCCGAAAGTAATAAACAAATTAATTCAAGTCAATATACAAGAAACACACAAGAAAAAATCTAAGAAACACGCAACATAATCCTAATCACCATTTACATATAGTATCATATATCCATATACAAAATATAATTATATATCTAAAACAATGAAAAATTATTATATCATGTATAAATCCAACAATGCATGAACAAGTATCAACAAATAGTACTTATCAGATAAAATCATTAAATCCGTAGAAGTGAAAGAAATAAATAAAAAGAGATAAAATTACCTTGTTAATTAAGAGTCAAGCCTTTTGTATTTTCTTCCGTGAAATACTAATCATACTAACTACAAGAGAGCATACGTAAAAGTTAGATAGCGAAAACAAATAATTTAAGAAATATTCATTCCAAGAGGTGAGAACGTTTGTTCTCACGCAGCCATTCCATAGGCTAACAATAGAAAGCACAAAAAGTAGTAGCAGACATCATAATATATTCCTCTTCAAATTGAGAATGTATAACCAACAACCGACCCTTTCAAAATTTGAGTCCTACAACGATAAAGTATCCATAGAGATAAAAGTTAAGTTGATTTTAAATTTTAATATTACCAGTTCTATCCAAATCGAGTTAGTTCTTTGAATGAATGATTTAATTTTGTGAGGGCATAAAAGTCGGTCAATATTTCGGGGATATTTTCGTCGACCAACATTTAGTATTCTAATATTCGTGCTTTTATAATAATATAGACTAGTTTTCGGCCACGTGTGTTGCACGTGTATCTCATACTAATTCATGCAAATATTTTTCAAAAAAGTAAGGAAGAGTTATTGCAATCTCAAAAACCTTTAGGAGAAAATTAGAGAGCATAATTTTACAAAAAATTAAGATAAAGACAAAAATAATTACGAAAATACCTTGTGATTCTTAATATATAAGCTAAGATCTCTTGTACTGTCACCAGTAAATTGTATTCATCATCATCTTTATTATTGAAGCTTCACTTTTCCAAAAGTGGACAAATAAAGGTTAATAAATTAAAGAGAAAAAAGATATAGCATACAGAATAAGGGTGAACTGAACATAAACGGGTAACCCGTTAAATGAAATGCTCTTTCGGAAAGAATGCATATGAAATTTACAGACGTTGAGTAACTATAATCAACCAAAGGAGCAAATTTGTGAATCTAAAGAGAACTTGATTTACTATTCATTGATGTTTATTAGAAATTGGTTTATAAGAAAAATGATAAAAAACGACTGATGTGTGGGACCTTTATTTTTTGTTTTCTATTAAAAAAAAAAGGACAGTCCAGTGCACTAAACTCCTGCTATGCGCAGGGCCTAGGAAAAAATCGGACCACAAGGGCCTTCTTTTTTCTATCCAGTATTCTATTAATTCAGATTTGCACCGTAAAATTTCACTTAGGGGCGCTTAACGATTTTACTTTCAGGTTTGAACTCAAGATTTATAATTAAAAATGGAAGGATACTTAGCAATCTTTTGACAGTAAATATACATGCGACCTTAGCTTGGTCGTCATGTATCATAGAAGGCCAAACTTTTAGCATTATTTCTAGTTAATTAATTAGTTATATATTTGGGTTCTTACGAACATGTTTTGGACTTTTCTTTTCTTTTTTTACTCATTCAGAGACATAAAGTTTTAGCCGTTCAATAGAAAACAATCTTGGCAGGAAAAATTGAATAAACACACTGAAACTTAACGGCAAACAAAGCTTCTAGCAAAACTTACCATTAAAAAATGACACAAATCGGGCAATATTATTCAGCAAGAAATTAAAATTATGACTTATATAATTTAAATAAAGGATAGTATCGTAAGAAAACATTCCATAGACAAAGAAATTCTGTTTGTACAATAACAAATCAAGAAATATTAAAATTTATGAACTGCATATCCCAAACATTAGTCCACCTTTTACTTCTTTAATTTGATATGCCAAGATATTGTCCACATTTTACAATCAATTCATTAAAATATAAAAACTTACTATCCAATTACTATCGTGTTTAAAGAATTGGTTAAGAAGAGCAAAAGAAAGAGTTGTTAGAAATTAACAAAACTCAAATGAAAAATAACATGTAAAGAAGAAAGTTTACCTTAATTTGATCGGTGTAGATCAGTATCTTGTTTCGGAGATAGAATATATGAATTGTTAAATCTAGTTCAGCTCATGCTTTTAAAGAAAATAAAGATGAGAGGAGGCGTATATTAATGTGCATAACAGTTCAAAACTGAAAAGAAAGATATTCCAAAGGTTTAGATAAATTGTACTCCTATACATTTTTAAAAACCATGGCAGATGAAAATAATTCAAGTGGCTGTAGTAATGCTCAAAAGTCCAAGCAGTAATTGTCTTTTGGTTTACCTTTTTCATTTTAATTGAAATACAAATTTATTTTTTAGGTAATCCAAGTAGTAATTGTCTTTTTATTCACCCTATTTATTGTAATTGAAATATATATTTATTGTTTGGGTAGTTGAAATGTACGTTTTTTTTTTGGTACAAATATATTTATATATATAGTAGTAAAGTGAAGGGTAAAATGGTCTTTCAGCTTCTGATGGATACTTTAGTAATTTAACCTTACACTTTGAGCTTCACACTTATAATATAGTACTAGTCTCTGGTCACGCGTATTGCGCGTGTACTCTATATCAGTTAATTATAAACTTTTAAAAATTATAAATATTATTAGATGATGTAATTGAGTTATAAAAAAATTAAAAATATAAATTTCGTTAATTGATGAATATTTATCCACTTTCTTGTTATATAACATAAGTGAAAGTACATATAAAAAGTTAAAGCTCATTCCAGTGAGAGTATATATGCTACTTAGATGATTAAATTCTCGCATTCAAAATAATTGAAATATCCTAAAAATTTAAAATGATGAAATTTAAATCAAATTAGTTATATAAGATAAGTGAAAGTACATATAAAGAGTTAAAGATCATTTTGGTGAGAGAGTATGTGCTATTTAGATGGTCAAATTCTCGCATTCAAAATGATTAAAATATTCTAGAAACCTTAGAAAATAAAATTTGAATTAAATTTTTTATATAATGTACGTGAAAATACATAGTATAACTTGAGTGAGAGAATATATACTATTTAGATGATCGACCTCTTGTATGCAAATTGTTAACTCACATTTCACAGTATGAAAATAAATTATTGTTACACCCTAAGAAGAAAAGAAAACAAAGAATGATAAATTAATTATTTGCACACCAAATTAAATAAAAGAAAGCAAGGCAAAAATAATGTTTACATCTTATACAAATGAATGAAAATTTGAAAAAAGTAAAATGATAGATAAATAATTACTTTAAAGAGGAACTCTTTCGCTTTTTGAATCTGGCTACTAAGGATGAGAAAAGGTTAATTGGGATAATATCAAGACAAGAATTAAAACGCCCGATTTCTAACCTTTTAAAAGATGATTATGGAACCAATTTTGTTAAACTGTAATGATTATGGACACTTGCAAATCTTAAAGAAGTTTAAAACTTCACTCCCATAATTTTGCTTCCTGATCAATCTAATCTTCTTCTCAGTGTTCATTTTTAAGTCTTTCACTCCCAATTCTCCGAGGCTCCAACCCATCTTATATTTTCTATAATTAAAGCATAGAGTTACTTGCCTCTCCGTTTTTATATATTTAGACGATAAGCAAACTGCTGTAACTTTTAAGCTTCCAAGTTAAAAAATATTATTAATACTTAGTTGAAAAACAAAAATGATTTTATCTTAAGAACGATTATCCATTACTTAGCATCTTTGAGATTTTAATAAGAGTTAAAGGTGGCTTTTAAAAGTTAATGATGTCACATCACCTTAATTAATACTACAATTATATATAATTATCTGTAATATGGCCAAATTTTCATGACATTTGTCATGACATAATATCCATTATAACAAATTTGTGGATCATGACATTTGCCATGACATAATATTCATTATTAGACTAAGGATTTCTTGCTATAAATAGAGGAGTTTCTCCTCATTTGTAAACACACCAATTCAAAAGCTTTTCACTCTTGTCTTTCTTTCTCCTCCTTTATTTCATTATAGAGTATTTTGTAAGAGAGTGAGTGTTGGAAAATACTTCTGTGAACCCTTTCTTTGGAGTGATCTTGTGAGATTATTCTCTTGGGGTATTTGGGATTAATTAGAGTATTTACTCTAATTTTGTACTCTCTTTTGCACTCTTGTTAGTATAGTGAAATTGCTCATCTCCGCTTGTGGACGTAGGTCACCTTGACCGAACCACGTTAAATTTGTGTCTTCTTTATATTCTTTAATTGCCATTATTATCACCTTCCATTGTCTTTGTTATTGTCATTATACCGTTATTTGGCTAAATTTCGCACTACCCGGGTTCCCGATCCTAATAAATTGGTATCAGAGCTAGATCTAACCGGGTTAGTTTAAATAGCCAAAATGACTCTAACAAAGTCTTATGTTGAGAAATTTGACCGAAGTGCAAACTTTGGAATGTGGCAATTAAAGATGGAAGCCATCCTAATTCAGGATGGCTTAGATTTGGCACTGCAAGGAAATGAGAAGATGCCAGATAAAATGACGGACGAGGAGTTTGCCGTCATAGATAAAAAGGCAAAAGCAGGTATTATTTTAAATCTTTCAAATGAGGTTTTGCGTGAAGTTGCAGCAGAAAGCTCAGCCAAAGGCATATGGGAAAAGCTTAAAACCCTATATATGAAAAGAACAGTAGAAAACAGGCTTTACCTAAAGCAAAAACTCTACACTTTTCGTATGGCTGAAGGTACCTCTATACTTACTCATCTTGATACTTTTGATTCTCTTCTTATGGATTTAAGTAACATAGATGCTGAAATCAAAGATGAGGATCAAGCTGTGTTATTGCTTGTTTCCTTACCCCAGTCGTTTAAACATATAAGAGATACTATGCTTTATGGAAAGGATAATATCTCTTATTAAAGATATCAAATCTATTTTGAAATCAAAAGAACAAATAGATAGAGATATTACTGGAAAAACTAGTGGGAACCAAGGAGAAGGCTTATTCATAAGAGGTAGATCCAATAAGAAAGATTCAAGTAGTGAGAAACCTAAATCAAGGTCAAAATCCAGATACAGAAATGTCATGTGCAAATATTGTCATAAGAAAGGTCACATTATTTCTGAATGCTTTAAATTGAAAAATAAAGAAAAGCATACATAAAAGAAAAATGAGCACAAAAATACTGACATTGCCGAAACAAGTGTAGCTGCTGATGAGACTGAGGGAACTATTTTTTTAGCAACTAATAATAGTTTCAAATCTAACAATGAGTGAATTTTAGATTCGGGTTGTTCTTATCATATGTGTCCCAGTCAGGATTTATTTACCATATATGAATCTATTAGAGGTGGAGTTGTCTTGATAGGCAACAATGCTACCTGCAAAGTTATTGGAAAAGGTACAGTCCGAATCAAAATGCACGATGGTGTGGTGAGAACTCTCACCGATGTTAGACATGTTCCTGACTTGAAGAAAAATCTCATCTCTTTGGGCACTCTAGAATCTCTTGGGTGCAAGTACACAGGTGAAGGTGGAGTTCTGAAAATTTCTCATGGTGCTCTTGTGATCATGAAAGCACGCAGATCTGGTACGTTGTATACTCTTTTTGGATCTACTGTTATAGGTGCTGCTGCAGTTTCAATATCAAATAAATCAGATTCTGACATCACCAAATTGTGGCATATGCGATTGGGGCATATGAGTGAAAAATGTCTTTCCATCCTCAGCAAAAGAGGTCTCTTATGTGGCCAAAGTACCGAAAATATGGAGTTCTGTGAACATTGTGTGTTCGGGAAATAGAAAAGAGTTAGCTTCAAATCTCCAGCGATTCATAGAACAAAAGGTACTTTGAATTACATTCATTCAGATCTTTGGGGTCCTTCACGTACCCCATCAAAAGGTGGTGCCAGATATATGTTAACTTCATTGATGATTATTCAAGGAAAGTTTGGGTTTATTTCCTGAAAAATAAAAGTGATGTTTTCTTAAATTTCAAACAATGGAAAGTTTTGATTGAGAAGCAAACAGGAAAATAGGTTAAGCGGCTTAGAACATATAATGGCTTGGAATTTTGTAATGATGAATTCAACGAATTTTGCAAGAATGAAGGAATTGCTCGACATCGTACTGTGAGAATGACACCTCAACAAAATGGTGTGGCAGAAAGAATGAATAGAACTCTTTTGGAAAGGGCTCGTTGCATGATTTCAAATATTGGGTTGACAAACGCCTTTTGGGCAGAAGCTATCTCTACAGCTTGTTATATTGTCAACCGAGCTCCTTCTGCACCTTTGAACTTTAAGACTCCAGAGAAAATGTGGTCAGGTACTCCTGCTATTTATTCTGATTTAAAGATATTTGGTTGCCCTGCATATATGCATGTAAATGATAAAAAATTAGAGCCAAGGGTTAAAAAGTATATTTTCCTTGGGTATGCATCTGGGGTGAAAGGATACCGACTATGGTATCCTGATCCCACGGCACCAAAATTTATAATTAGCAGAGATGTAACCTTTGATGAATCCTCTATGTTATATTCTAGAAAAAAGTCTTCTAGTTCTTGTAATACAGATAAAGGAAAGAGTACATAGAACCAGGTGGAGATTGAGATTGGCATTCCTTCTGAGCCAAGCTCATCAACTTTGGAGCAAAATACAGTTGAAACTCCTGAAGTTGAGACAGAAGCTGAAATTCCTGAAGTTGAGACTCCTGAAGTTGAACCAGAAGAAGAGGAGTATTCTATAGCCAAACATAGACCAAGAAGAGAAGGTAAACAACCATTAAGGTTTGGAGATTATGTTGCATTTGCTTTTTCAGTTGCACAGGAAACTGAAGAAATTGGAAAACCATCAAAATATTCAGAAGCAGTTTCTGGTGCTGACTCAGCCAAGTGGCTGATTGCAATGAATGAAGAAATTGAGTCTCTCCACAAGAATGGTACTTGGTCTCTTGTGAAGCTGCCATCAGGAAAAAGAATTGTTGGTTGCAAATGGGTCTTCAAGAAAAAGGATGGCATTCCAGGGGTTGAAGATGCGAGGTATAAGGCACGATTAGTTGCAAAGGGCTATAGTCAGGTACAAGGAGTTGATTTTAATGATATTTTCTCACATGTTGTTAAACATAGCTCTATTCGTGTCTTGCTTGCCTTCGTTGCCATGTATGATTTGGAATTAGAACAACTTGATGTTAAGACAACTTTCTTACATAGCGAACTTGAGGAACAAATATACATGCATCAACCCGAGGGATTTGAAATTGAAGGAAAAGAAGATCATGTTTGCTTGTTGAAGAAATCCTTGTACGGATTAAAGCAGTCTCCAAGGCAATGGTATAAAAGGTTTGATTCCTTTATGTTGGGTCATGGTTATTCGAGGAGCATGTATGATAGTAGTATTTACTTCCGGAAGTTAAATGATGATTCATTTGTGTACCTATTATTATATGTTGATAACATGCTCATTGCTGCTAAGGATTTAACAGAAATTCACAATTTGAAAAGTCAGCTGAAAAGTGAATTTGAGATGAAAGATTTGGGAGCAGCTAAGAAAATCCTTGGCATGGAGATCAAAAGAGATCGAAAAGCCATAGGCTATTTCTGACCCAGAAGAAGTACTTGGAGAGGTTTGACATGAAAGATGCTAAACCAGTTAGTACCCCTCTTGCTGCTCATTTTAAGTTATCAGCTGCTCAGTTCCCGCAGTCAGAGGAAGAAGAGAGGTACATGACACAGGTTCCTTATTCCAGTGCAGTCGTCAGTATTATGTATGCAATGGTTTGTACACGTCCAGACATTTCACAAGCAGTGAGCGTGGTAAGCCGGTATATGGCTTGCCCTGGTAAAGCACATTGGCATGCTGTGAAATGGATTCTCAGATACTTGCGAGGTACTTCAAACACATGTTTGGAGTTTGGGAGAAATACTAACACTTTGGTTGGTTTTGTAGACTCAGATTATGCAGGTGATCTTGACAAAAGAAGATCACTGACAGGCTATGTATTTTGCATCGGGGGTTGCGCTATTAGTTGGAAAGCTACATTACAACATGTAGTAGCTTTATCTACTACCGAAGCAGAATATATGGCAGTGACCGAGGCGACCAAAGAAGCTTTATGGTTGAAGGGTCTATTTGCGAAACTCAGTTTACACCAAAGTGGTATTACCATTTTTGTGATAGTCAAAGTGCCATTCACTTGACTAAAGATCAAATGTATCATGAGAGGACGAAGCACATTAATATAAAGTATCATTTCATCCGAGAAACCATTGCTGAAAGAAAAGTCTCTGTTCAGAAGATCAACACTAGAGACAATCCTGCTGACATGTTCACAAAACCTCTTCCAGTGTCCAAGTTCAAGCTTTGCCTGAACTTGATTGGTATTTATGAAGAATGATTTTGCCCATTGGAATTTTTGCAGAGAAGGTGGAGCAAATTTACTATATATAAGCTGACATTTTTCATGACATAATATCCATTATAACAAATTTGTGGTTCATGACATTTGCCATGACATAATATCCATTATAACAAATTTGTGGATCATGACATTTGCCATGACATAATATCCATTATTAGGCTAAGGATTTCTTGCTATAAATAGAGGAGTTTCTCCTCATTTGTAAACACACCAATTCAAGAGCTTTTCACTCTTGTCTTTCTTTCTCCTCCTTTATTTCATTATAAATATTTTGTAAGAGAGTGAGTATTGAGAAACACTTGTGTGAACCCTTTCTTTGGAGTGATCTTGTGCGGTTATTCTCTTGGGGTATTTGGGATTAATTAGAGTATTTACTCTAATTTTGTACTCTCTTTTGTACTCTTATTGGTATAGTGAAATTGCTCATCTCCGCTTGTGGACGTAGGTCACCTTGACCGAACCACGTTAAATTTGTGTCTTCTTTATATTCTTTAATTGCCGTTATTATCACCTTCCATTGTCTTTGTTATTGTCATTATACCGTTGTTTGGCTAAATTTTGCACTACCCGGGTTCTCGATCCTAACATTATCGAATAAAGATATAGATTAATGATAATTGCCTTTTTATTTGCTTTCAGATTTAAATTAACCAAACTCAGTGTGAGAATTCATGTTATTTTAAGGAGTTCAATAACAACGATAGTAATGAAGAGAGATGTATGTAGATTTGTCCAAAAATGTTATTGGTATCGTATTTGCTTAAAGGGTATAAAGGTCATCTAGTTTTTAAAGATTACTTTAGTAAAATAACTTCACCTACAAGTTTTTGTGCTTATAATATAGTACGATGATATGATGATTATAGATTATATTATTTTATAAAATATTCAAAATTAAATACTCATGGGGCTTATGCCTCGCTGAGACATATGTAAAACGTCTTACGTTCACGCCTTTTAAAACACTAGTTACGAACACCTATACAATATATTTATTGTCACTCATTAGCATCCTCCATTAAATTTGGTGTCAAATAAACTTCTATTAGCACTTTTAGCTAAACGAAGTGAGTATTATATTAATTGAGGCAATCTAAGCAAACTTGCTCCAACTAATGGGGAAAAAAGCACAATGTTAGTTTGGTATTGGCAGCTCGGCTATTTGCGACTTAATATTAAGCATAACACTCAATGCCTCCTAATTTCATCTTAGAACTCACGATGAGCACTTTACTGGAATTCAACACACTTGAAGCTCATTTGTAATGACCACAACCTATTATGTCTCGAAGAAAAAGGAGACTAAACAAAAAAGTTTTAACCAAGAGCTAACAGTGAGCACTATTCTTCTTCCTCGTTTGGAAGCTTAATCCATTTCATTAAGGATTAGATGTTAAATATTGGACTGAACAAAAGTACAAGTTGCTTGCTTGGTGCTACCGGCCAGTTATTGCTAAGTAATGAAATGTTACTGAAACAGGAGGACATTAGAACATCAGTAAAATGTTGTCTTGTTAATGTCTCTTTGTGAGTAGTGTTTTCAACATGCCATTACGAAATTGATGAACAAATTTATGCATTAAGATTTTCAGATTCAAAACAGAGAAAATTAGTTCCAAAATTTGTCACACGTGCATGTGTCTTAGGAAATCAGCTAAAGTCATTATATGATGTTTAATAACGTTATGGTTTAAGACTTAAAAGGTAGGTATCTGTAACGACCCGGCCGGTCGTTTTGACTATTGCAATCCCGTTCTTCCATTTACTGCTCAAATTGTGAATTACAGTTTTTATTTGGCTTGCCGGGGTAATTGATTTGGGTTCGGTGAGGATTTAAAATGATTTAGAGCGCTTAGTTTCAAAGTTTAGAATTTAAGTTGAAAAGGTTGACCGTATGTTAACTTATGTGTAACGACCCCAGAGAATTTTTGCTAAGGAAATTAAGGTTTGGTGGTGCCGAGATAGATCAATTAGTACAATGGGTTGAACGATGCACCGAATGTTAACTTTTTGGGTTGAACGATGCACCGATGTGTAAAGGAAAATGTTGTCGGAAAAAGGTCATTTCTGCGACCACTATGCGGTCGCAGAATCACTCTGCGGACAGCATAATGGTCGCAAAGTGGCTCAGGAGAGGGGCAAGATTTAAGAAAAATCTGCGGTGCACTATGCGACCACAGACCTGTTTTGCGGTACATTATGCAACCGCAGAACAAGTATGCGGACTGCATAATGACCGCAGACTGGGTCAGTAACGCCCAGCTTTGGAGGCCAAATTATGCGGCCGGTATGCGGACCACATACCTGATCGCATAACTGCGTCAGAGCTTCCATTCTTTTAAATTTTTGACCCGACCCAACTTCGATTTATAGCCATTGAAGCTCATTTTTTAGCCAAAATCTGATATTTTAGAGAGAGGTGAGAGCATTTTAGAGAGAGAAACTAAAGACTTAGTCATTTATCCATCAATTCTTGTTCAAGGTTTGAAGATTTCACAAGGATCTTGCTAGGGCTTCAAAGAGGTAAGAATTTCTTTCCCTAATTCTTCCATTTCGGGTTTGGAGTAAAGATGGGTGATTAATAGTATGATTCTTG
Organism: Nicotiana tabacum; assembly: GCF_000715075.1. Taxonomy (NCBI): domain Eukaryota; kingdom Viridiplantae; phylum Streptophyta; class Magnoliopsida; order Solanales; family Solanaceae; genus Nicotiana; species Nicotiana tabacum. Next base: position 43,956,727 of record NC_134101.1, read on the forward strand.
GGTGTAGAGTATCATGTATACATACCAATAAGGTTGTGGAAAGATTGTTAAGTTCAAATGGGTAAGGATTGGGTTGAAAATGGTAAAAATCTTCATAAACTTTAATTGAAGATTTGAGGGTCGAGTTGGTGTCGGATTTTGGTGAAATTTGTATGGTTGGACTCGTGGTTGGATAAGTGTTCATATTCGGTAACTTTTGTCGGGTTCCAATACGTGGTCCCCACGAGCGATTTTTGAGTTAATTTCGGATTTTATTGGAAAATAATTAGTATCTCCATATGGAATTAATTACAATAATTGGTATTGATTGAAACGAACTAATTGTGGCTAGATACGAGACTTTCGGAGACTAATTCTCGTGGAAAGGGCATAGCGGAATAAAGAATTACGCGGGTTGAGGTAAGTAACAATTATAAATCTGGTCTTGAGGGTATGAAACCCCGAATTTTGGTATCATGTGATTATTTTGGAGGTGACGCACATACTAGGTGACGAGCGTATGGGCGTGCACCGAGGAGATTGTGACTTGGTCCGTCCCGAAAAATTGTAAAGTTGAATAATTTATTGTTAGTTATATGATCTCTATGTGTTGAAGAAATTTGACTATAAATCATGTTAGAAATCATGCTTAGGCTATGTTATAGTACTGTTGAGACCCGTAAAGGTCGTGTACTTGTTGAATTATTTGCTAATTGTTGTCTTGTACTCAGTCATGATTTTTCTTGCGTATTATACCTTAGTCTTTCTGGATATTTGTTGATATACTATGTTATCTTTGTTTGGGCTGATCTTTGTGATTCCTGAGAGCCCGAGAGACTTGAGAGGTTGAGGACTAAGTAAGGCCGAGAGCCTGTCGGTGAGGTAAGGATATTATGGCACGTGAGTTGTCCGTGCTGGATATTACAGCACGTGAGTTGTCCGTGCAGATTGTGGCGCTTTGGCTGTAGGAACCCCTCCGGAGTCTGTACACACCCCCAAGTGAGCGCGGGTACCCATTGAGTGTGAGTGTTGATCGCTAAGAGCCGAGTGGTTAAGCTGTTGTGATGAGCTGAGTGACTGTTGCCTGAGAGGCTGTATTTGCTTTGCATTTGTTGTTGCACTTGGTTGCTATTTGTCATTGTTGTGAAATCTCTGAAAGAATTTATATCCGGATTACTTGAAATTGAACTGTATAAAATTGATTTCACTTAAACTGTCGGATTTAAAAGCATGTCTATTCTTTGCTGGAACTGCTGAAAGTGAACTATGACTGTGTATCTTGTTATTATCTTCAGTTCCTTAGTTATTATTATTACTTGCTGAGTTGGTTGTACTCATACTACACCCTGCACTTCGTGTGCAGATCCAAGTGTTCCTGAACATAGCGGGTGTTGATCATTTCGTGTATTTGATTTTCAGGAGATTTTGAGGTAGCTGTCGTGTTTCGCAGACTTTGTCTCTCCTTCTCTATCTCCTTGTTTACTGTATTTGGTCTCAGACTATTATAGACCGTATTTTCCAGACTTGTAATCATATTAGATGTTCATATACTCAGTGACACCAGGTTCTGGGAGTGTTGTATCGGAAATTCCTAGATCTTTGGTATTGTATTAAAGGTTATGTTTTTAAATTTAAAGAAAATCGTGGGTTATTGATGTTGTCGGCTTGCCTAGTACTGAGATAGGTGTTATCACGACAGGTTAGGATTTTTGGTCGTGACATTGGGTTCGCCACGCCTTTACAAAGCATTACACTATTAGACGATAGAAGAAGACATGAAAGGTCTTATTGGCAACTTAGATAATATAGCAACCTGTAATATGATCCAAATGTACAAGAAAACAGAGAATAAAACTCCATACACCGAGTCTTTCTTCACCATATATAGCTAAAGAAAGCAAGCAATGGAGGTAGTCCAAGATAAAAATATTAGAATCAAAGCACTGATGGCATGGGGGATTGCAGTTACAACTCTTGACAATTCACGTAAATCACAACATACTAATCTAGATTTTCCAAAATAATTAAAAGGGAACCTACCTCAAAATTGATGCCCGTACATCACTTGTTGCGATGATAGCATACAGACAGACCAAGTGCTTAGGAACTATAGCTCCTGTCTTTAATACCAAGAATAGTTAAAAAGATTTACAGGCACATTATTTTATAAGGGAAATGCTAAATGAGTTCCTGCGCAAGGAGAGGAGTAGCATGGTGTTAATAAATTTTTTCACCACTATGAAGGTTGGAGGTTTATCGGAGGCGGATAACGTTAGTGGTCAAAATTATTAGCGGTCAAACTTTTATTTTATCCAAATTTAGTTTCATCAGGAAAATAGATGCCACATTAGAACAGGATGCCTAGCCTAAGTTAACTCCAGTATAAATAGATAGATACTCATCATATGCGAAATCTCACTGTAAGGTCTTATGCATCCTGCCTTAGTGAAATCAACTGGAAGGAGAAGCAACATGGTTTCCAAATCATTTCTTATTGCCATACGGAGATTATCATTTCTAGCTTTTGTGCAAACTATAACTCAAATAAGACTTGTATTCCTGTAGAGCAGAAAGTAACCAATCAAAAGCTTGTGAAGGCATGCAACCCACCCATTTTTAGCAAGACAAATCAGTAGAAATGAGCAATAGATATGAGAATAGAGACAGTTCGAGGCCAAAGGAGAAGAGGAGGTTAGAGGAAGAGCACAAGAGGGAGCGAAGGAGCACAGTGTGAAGACATGGAGATTCAGAAGGAGCGATGAAGAAGATCAAATGAGTCTCATGCTTTTAATTGGCCGAGAGCATCGATAATGCCACTGCACAACATTACTATAAAACAAGATGTGACATGGCAAAGTTGGGGACAGAGAATGAAACTACATCCTATGAAAGGAACCTTTATTTCTCTGTTTTGACGTGTTAATCTCATTCCTATTGCAGCAGCCAGCAAGATCCACGGTCTGCTCAAGTTCATTCTTGAGCATTTCTAGCTTTTTTGTTTCCCACATGATGAACAGGTAGTAACTTCCTCCTACCTAGTGAGGCTGACAATATATGAGTTTAACTGTGTAAAATGTCAGGATTTAGCATTCAAGTTCCGTAATGGGACAACTGTTATGCTTCTCTAAACTAATGCCCACAAACTAAGAATATCGCAGATGATACTAACATTTTTCACTAACAAAATAAGATCTAAATAGTAAATCAAAATAGAAAAGAAATAAGGAGGAAAATAAAGGTTTCATATTTTGCCAAAGCTGGAAAATACCAAGGCCAACTACACCGAAAATCCTATAGATTTCTGTTTCCACGCAAAGACTTATTTGGCTTAAGTGCATAAAAACGTTGGGTGCACTTCAGGTGCATCTGAAGTGCATTTTTTTTCCATCAGAGTTTTTGGCCTTAAGTGTATAAAAACGTTGGTTCCACTTCAGGTGCATCTAAAGTGCATTTTTTTTTCACTTCACACTTTTTGGCCTTAAGTGCATAAAATCATTGACTGCACTTCAGACCTATTTGGCTTTAAGTACATTGAAGTGCAACTTATTTGGGGATTTCTTTTTTTGGATAGGTAGATTAAATGTTATGATTAGATTACTTTGTTATTGTTTGTTGGGTCCTTTGCCACTATTCTTGAGCCTAAGGACCGATTAAATTTGGTGTCAAGTAAACTTCTATTAGCACTTTTAGCTCAACAAAGTGAGTATTATATTAATCGAGGCAATCTAGCAAACTTGCTCCAACTAATGGGGAAAGAACACAATGTTTGTTTGGTATTGGCAGCTCGACTATTTTAAGCGGTTGATCTTGTCCAATTTCACTTCTCTCTTTGAGGTTATGAAAACGGTCGATGCAATAGTAATATTCAACAAGATTTGGGGTCGAATTCCGCAGGGATTTATATGAATGGGTATTAGTAGTATATATCTTGGCACGTGAGTTTGTATATCTAAATTTGTACTTCCACAATATTTGATTTTGTTTAAAAATCTAAACTAAACTACGATTGTGATTCAAAGAATGAAACTAGAAAATTTTTTTTTTGTTGTTTTCCAAATGATATAAAAGGCCTAGGGCTATGACCTTCACCTAGGTGTTTGCCTAATGAGTTGTAAACTTTAAAGCTTATTTTATTGGTTCGGGTATATTATAACTATCAACACTCAAGTACTCACTCAATACCTCTCGATCAAAGATGATTTTGCCAAATTTGACTTTCTCAAGTCCAAATGGGTATTGAACAAAATAGTTGATAAGAAGCTCAAGTTGGGTTTTACTATCTGTAGGTGCAACCCTTTAATTGGGCTTATAAATCTTTCGATTGACCAAATTTCTTACTAGCCAAGTTTTCTTAGACTATGTCTCTCTTTTTCAAGTAGAGACTAAGTCAAATAGGCATGAATTAATATTTGCAACCATTAATTCTTCAAATAAAAACAAGAACAAGGCTAGATAATAAAGACCCAACCATAAACAAGCAATAAATCAAATACCTATTAAGTTTACCCACTAGGGTTGAGTCACAACCTAGTAAAAATTTAGCTACTCATGCATAAACTAGAAGAAACGGCAGAAGAAATGATAATTAAACCCATATTGATAATTAAAATAATGAAATCAATATCCAAAAAGCTCAAAATAGCAAAAACTACTAAAAAAGAGTAAACGAAACCGTCTACTGTAGCATCCGATGTCAAAAGTTAACCTAAAAAAGTGAAACTCTTCTATTTATACAAAGCTAGAATTTTCGGATAAAAATGCCTTTTCGGAGGTTCTGCGGCCGCATAATTCCATGTGCGGTCCGCACTTTTCTTCAGCTTGACAGGAGTGGAAATTTGCGGCCGCATAATTCTGATCTGCGGTCGCACTGCTCTCTTTCTGCGGTCCGCACAATTCTGAGTGCGGTCACACCTTGCTTTTCTGCGGTCCGCACAGTTCTGAGTGCGGCCGCATGGCTCTTCTTCTACGGCCACACAATCATTGTGCGGTCCGCACTTTGAGATGCATGTTCTCTGTACTTTTGCTTTAACCCAGCTTCTGCGGCAGCACAATTTGTGTTCGGTCCGCATCTTGCAACATTCTTTGATGAAATTTCTTCACGACTTGCGGCCGCAGATGATATTCTGCGGTCCGCACTTTGAGATTTTGTGTCTGTTTTTGTCCTTGCATTCAGATTACTCCTTCTTGAGTTGGATTTCATCTCGGGAGCTTATCTTCCAATATTCCTACAATTAAGTACTTTTCATCAGTTTTCGGGAATACGATTAAGCGATTTTGGACTAAAACGCAAGCTAAAAGGCTCTAATAAGTAGTCAAAATCTCCACTTATGAGGGGTCCATCTCATTCAAAAGCCAAAGTAATGGGCATGTGCCTAAGAAAAATATTTGACTGAGAATTTCTTTGGTTTGGTAACCAACTTTGTTGAATTTTTTTGGTTTGGTAGCCAACTTTGTTGAATTTCTTTGGTTTGGTAGCCAACTTTGTTGAATTGTCAACATTAAAGAAAAAGAAGGAAAAGTGTGTGCAAATTGTCAAATATAGTAGGCTTTAGAGAGTGAGGCTTCGGCTATAAAAGGAGAGTTTCAACTCTCATTTCTACACACCAACAAAGAGAGAAAGAAAGAGTGAGGTTTTACAGACACGATATAAGAAAATAATTTGTGATAAAAATAGAGAGTGAACGATATTGTAGTAAGGTGGGAATATCAAAAGAGGGTTATTTCTTTTGAGTGTTGTAGTGGTCTTTGGAGTATTTTACTCGGACCTACCAAGTGTAAAATATCTTGCTATAGTGATATCAGTTGCTCGTCTCGGGGCCGTAGTTTTTTCCCTTATTCAAAAGGGTTTTCCACGTAAAAATCTTGGTATCATTGTCACTCTTTTATTCTTGTTAATTACCGTATCTCGGTGCTACGCTATTATTTTACTTTTATTACTATGAATATTATTTTTGTAGGGGGTTTATTTCCAACAACTGGTATCAGAGCACAGGTTCTGCTCACTCATAGAAGTACTATTCAGTGTCGGTAGTGCTATACTCGGTGAAAAAAATATTCAAAGTAAAGTACGAGGTAGCAAAATTCAACGAAGATAACGGTTTTTCAACATGGCAAAGAAGGATAAGGGATCTGCTCATCCAACAAAGATTACACAAGGTACTAGATGTTGATGCCAAAAAGCCGGATACAATAAAAGCTGAGGATTGGGTTGACTTGGATGAAAAAGCTGCTAGTGCAATTAGGTTACACTTATCAAATGATGTGGTAAATAAAATCATTGATGAAGACACCGCATGTGGCATTTGGACAAGGTTGGAAAGCCTATACATGTCCAAAACGCTGACAAATAAATTGTACCTGAAGAGGCAGTTATACGCCCTACACATGGGTAAAGGTACAATTTTTTTGTCTCATTTAAATATGTTTAACGGACTAATCATACAACTCGCCAACCTCGAAGTGAAAATAAAGGAAGAAGATAAAGCCATCATGCTATTGAACTCATTGCCATCTTCGTATGATAATTTGGCAACAACCATCATGCACGGTAAGACTACCATTGAGTTGAAAGACGTCACATCGACTCTTCTACTCAATGAGAGAATGAAAAAAAAGCGTAAAAATCAAGGACATGCTCTCATCACAGAAGGTAGAGGCAAGAGTTATCAAAGGAGTTCGAGCAACTATGGTAGATCCGGAGCTCGTGGGAAGTCTAAGAACCGATCCAAATCAAGAGCTAGAAATTGCTACAGTTGTGATCAACCAGGTCACTTCAAAAGAGATTTTTCAAATCCAAGGAAGGGCAAAGGTGAAACTAGTAGCTAGAAGAATGACGATAACACAACCGCCATGGTGCAAAATAATGATAATGTCCAGAGTCATAATGGGTGGTTTATACATCAGCATCTTACCATGCCATACCGGTAAGAGATCTTTTTTGCAGATATGTAGCAGGTAATTTTGGCCTTGTGAGAATAGGTAACACAAGCTACTCAAAGATTGCGGGGATTGGTGACATTTGTATCAAGAAAAATGTCAGATACACATTGGTTCTGAAGGACGTTCGACATGTACCTAATTTACGGATGAACTTGATCTCGGGAATCACTTTAGACCGAGATAGATACGATAACTATTTTGCAAATTAAAAGTAGAGACTAACCAAGGGATCATTGGTGATTGCAAAGGGAGTTGCTCGTGGCACGTTGTACAGGATAAATGCAGAAATATGCCAAGGTGAATTGAACGCGGCACAAGATGATATTTCTTCAAATTTGTGGCACAAAAGAATGAGTCATATGAACGAGAAGGGATTGTAGATTCTTGCCAAGAAATCACTCATTTCTTATGCCAAAGGTACAACGGTAAAACCTTGTGACTACTGTTTTTATGGTAAGCAATATAGAGTCTCATTTTAGACGTCATCTGAAAGAAAATTGAATATACTTGATTTGGTATATTCTGATGTTTGTGGCCAAATAAAAATTGAATCGATGGGCGGTAACAAATATTTTGTTACTTTTATTGATGATGCTTCACGAAAATTATGGGTTTATGTTTTGAAAATCAAAGATCAGGTGTTTCAAGTTTTCCAAAAGTTTCATGCTCTGGTGGAAAGGGAGACATGACAAAAGTTAAGCGTCTCTGAAGTTACAATGGAGGTGAGTACACTTCAAGGGAATTTGAAGAGTACTGTTCGAGCCATGGGATCAGACATGAAAAGACAGTTCCTGTAACCCCACAACATAATGGCATACCCGAAAGAATGAACCACACCATTGTGGAGAAAGTGAGAAGCATGCTCGGAATGGCTAAACTGCCTAAGATTCTGGGGTGAAACAGTTCAGACAGCTTGTTACCTCATCAATAGGAGTCCATCAGTTTCGTTGGCGTTTGACATCCCGGAGAGAGTTTGGACCAACAAGGAGGTATTCTACTCGCATATGAAGATGTTCGGTTGTAAAGCTTTTGTACATGTACCAAGGGAGTAGAGAACAAAGCTGGATGATAAATTTGTTCCCTGCATATTCATCGGATATGGAGATGAAGAGTTCGGATACAGATTGTGGGATCGTGTAAAGAAGAAGGTCATCATAAGCAGAGATGTAGTCTTCCTAAAAGTGAAGTTGGAACTGCTGATGATATGCCAGAGAAGGCCAAGAATGGTATAATTTCTAACTTTGTTACTATTCTTTATACTTCTAACAATACCACAAGTGCAGAAAGTAGGACCGACGAGGTTGCCGAGCAGGGGGAGCAACCTGGTGAGGTTATTGAGTAGGGGGAGCAACTTGATGATGATGTCGAGCAAGTGGAGAACCCCATTCAGGGAGAAGAACAACCTCAACCTATGAGGAGATCAGAAAGGCCAAGGATAAAGTCATGCAGGTACCTTGCCACAGAGTATGTCCTCATCAGTGATGGGGGTGAGCCAGAAAGTCTTCAAGAGGTGTTGTCCCATACAGAAAAGAATGAGTGGATGTAAGTCATACAAGAAGAGATGGAATCTCTGCAGAAAAATGGCACGTACAAACTGGTTAAACTTTCAAAGGGTAAAAGACCACTCAAATGTAAGTGGGTCTTCAAACTCAAGAAAGATAAAAATGGCAAGTTGGTCAGATACAAAGCTCGAGTGGTGGTTAAAGGCTTCGAACAGAAAAAAGATATTGATTTTGACGAAAGTTTCTCACCTGTTGTCAAAATGACTTCTATTCGAACAATTTTGAGCTTAGCAGCTAGCCTAGATCTTGAAGTGGAGCAGTTAGATGTGAAAACTACATTGCTTCATAGAGATTTATATGGAGCATCCGGAAGGATTTGAAGTAGCTAGAAAGAAACACATGGTGTTCAAATTGAATAAGAGTCTTTATGGATTGAAGCAGACACCAAGGCAGTGGTACATGAAGTTTGACTCATTCATGAAAAGTCAAATATACCTAAAGACCTATTCTGATCCATGTGTATACTTCAAAAGATTTTCTGAGAATAACTTTATTATATTGTTATTGTATGTGGATGACATGTTAATTGTAGAAAAATATAAGGGGCTGATCGCAAAGTTAAAGGGAGATTTGTCCAAGTCATTTGATATGAAAGACTTGGGCCAGTAGAACAAATTCTAGGTATGAAGATAGTTCGAGAGCGAAGAAGCAGAAAGTTGTGGCTGTCTTAGGAGAAGTATATTTAACGTGTACTAGAACGGTTCAACATGAAGAATGCTAAGCCAGTCAGCATACCTCTTGCTAGTCATCTAAAGTTGAGCATACCTCTTTAGAGAGTGAGGCTTCAACTATAAAAGGAGAGTTTCAGCTCTCATTTCTACACACCAACAAAGAGAGAAAGAAAGAGTAAGGTTTCACTATGGGTGGGCATAAAATCCGAAAAATCAAATTCCGAACCGGACCAAAATAATTCGATATTTCGATTTCAGTTTTTTCAATATTTTGATATAATTCGATATTAAATTTTTGATATTTCAGTATAATGGTACGGTCCTCGGCATTAAGATCTTGAAATTTCGGTATACCGAAATACCGAATTTTTAAAGAATTTCATGTGCTTCCTATACTGCCCTAGCCCAACCCCAACCCAAAATTTTAATGTTTGTATCTCTACTCTCTAGCCCAATAAGACTAGGACTAACTTTCTTACTCTCTTTCCCTAGTTTTACTATAGGAATTAGTGATTAGAATTTGGTTTTCCTAGTGAACACTGAAGTACTGAACAGATCGGCTGTGAGAACTGAGAAACCTAATTAGATCCGTGACTGCGGTCTGGCCCTCTGGGAGTACGATAGAGATGGCGTCATAGTAACTTCATGATCTCGGCACCGACGACTCTCAAGTGTGACTTTTGGTATCCTCACTTTTTACCTTCATTCTTCAATCTTCAACTCTTCAACAGGTTCATAACTTTTCATTCTTCAATCTTCAGTTTTTTTATAATAATTTATGATAGATTAATTGGTAGTTCTTAGAATAAGAAAAACTCTTTGTAGATCTAAGTTTTTCTTTTTCACATTGTTTGTGGATCTACTTGGTCACTGCAAAATTTTAGAGATAAGTTGTGTATTTTTTCGACTCAAATTGTATGTATAGGTTGATTACATGAAGTTTGATCACGATGTTCTGCCACTTATTTTTTTTAATGGATAATATTTCATAAACAAGTTCTGAAAAATTCCACTTTGAACCTAAAGATTCCAGTGACATGTAAAGAATGGGATTAGTTTTTTAGTAGAGTAAAATTACAAGATTTGAACGAGTGGTAACGCTTGTTGCACCACGGACAGAGGCAATTTCTTGTTAGGTGGCGTACTTTAATTATCTTCATTTGATGTAATAATGAAGCTTCAAATTTGCTTACAACAATATTTTTTTATTGTATTTAAGCTTGAATTATTGGTCGCGTATGCAACCTTATGGCTAGTCTTCTTTTCCTGAGTTTAAGTTCTATACACTGACTGGACATCTATTTTATACGTATATGGATTACCTTGTATTTTCTTTGTATGATAACTAGCTCTTTTTTCAATAACGAGGAATATCATTTGTGGACAGGTTTGACTAACGACTCAACACTCAGTGAAAACAGTACATCACATTCACATAATATGTAATTCCAATTCAAGAATGAAATCAGCTAACAAATTCTATATTTGTAAAAGAAAAAAAGGAAATTGAATGTCTACATTGTCTTATAGAAGGTTACTAACTTTGACATGAAGACTCACTTCCAGATCCCACTATTTGCATAATATTCTTTTTGCTTTCTCTCAATTACTAGTATTTCTAGTGAAAAATAATCACATAAATACATCTCTAGTGAGATTACAAAATTCTGTTAGGGAAACGGTAGCCCAGAAACTCGTAGACATCCTTGTCAAATACTTGTCAACCCCTATTTTAGACTTTGATTATAACTTCAACATGTAAACTACTAGACTTTGTATGATCCAGTTGGGACACTGTAAACTACTAAACTTAGCTCGTTGACTCGGGTCTCTGAGACTTGGTTCTTTCTCATTATAGTTTGACATATCGAGGGAAATTAGCAACAAGGTTGTATGTATATTAGTTGTTTAAGTTTTTATTTTCTAGTCACGGTTTACTGGGTCGTCGTTGTCGTCGTCGTCGTTATTATTGTTGTATATCTAAACTCAACTCTAGTCTTAATTTGTGTTTATATTTGTTTTAATTTTGTATAGATGACAGATGAAAGTAGAGTAAGTAATGCCGGCTCAACTGAAAGTAGTTGGCAGATTATTTAATGTTGTTGTCGTGCTGCCTTACATGCCTTTTGTTAGGTAGAATGGCAGATTTGATTATTTAGTGTTGCTGCTTTTTGCTTAATGCTTAGGCTCTTAGCACTTAGCAGTACGTGACACATGAATATGTATTAAACCGAAATCGTACCGAACCAAAAAAATAATACCGAACCGTACCGAAATACTTTGATACGGTATTTGGTATATACAATTGATAAACCGAATACCGAAATTCTTAAATACCGAAGCGAAGTATCGAATGCCCACCCCTAGGTTTCATAGACAAGGTATAAGAAAATAATTTGTGTGAAAAATAGAGAGTGAGCGATATTGTAGTAAAGTGAGATTATCAAAAGAGGGTTATTTCTTTTGAGTGTTGTAGTGGTCTTTGGAGTATTTTACTCGGACCTACAAAGTATAAAATTCCTTGCTACAGTGATATCAGTTGCTCGTCTCGGGGACGTGATTTTTTCCCTTATTCAAAAGGGTAGTCCACGTAAAAATCTTGGTGTCGTTATCACTCTTTTATTCTTGTTAATTACCGTATTTTGATGCTACATTATTATTCCGCTTTTATTACTGTGAATATTATTTTTGTAGGGGGTTTATTCCGCTTTTGCGACTTAATATTAAGCATAACACTCAATGCCTCCTAATTTTATCTTAGAACTCATCATGAGCACCTCACTGGAATTCAACACACTCGAATATTTATAATGACCACAACCTATCATGTCTCAAAAAAAGGAGACTAAACGAAAAAGGTTTAACCAAGAGCTAACAGCGAGCACTATTCTTCTTCCTCATTCGGAAGCTTAATCTATTTCATTAAGGATTAGATGTTAAATATTGCACTGAACAAAAGTACCAGTTGCTTGCTTGGTACTACCAGTTATTGCTAAGTAACGAAATGTTACTGAAATAGGAGGTCTTTAGAACGTTTGTAAAATGTTCAGATCTTCACTTAGTTAATAGGAAAAGATGCATGTCTCAGACAGTCTAACTTAGCTTGCAAAGAAAAGGAAGGAATACTCGTTTACAGCAAATTCTCTCTATGTAAAGAACAACTAGAGGACACAAACCACCTATTTCTATTTCTACATTGCAAAATTACTGCTCCAATGTTGTATATGCTTTTTAATATTTTGTGCCTGAAATGGACAATGCCTAGAGCTGCACAGGAACTTCTACAAAGATGGCACAAGAGGTGAGTGAGGGGCCTACATTCAAGACTCTGGCATGCAATTTCAGCAGCATTTTTGTGAGAGAAATTTCAGAATTTTTTAGGACAAAAAGGAGTATGTAGCTACTCTTAAATTTCATTATATTTCTTAGCTTACCTTTTGGAGTAACAAGGCAAATATTTGTACATGATACTCAAGATGTTGAGGCCACGATTGACTTTATTAGTTCTTTACAGAGCTTGTAAGATCTTCTTTTGATGTATTCTGTACATGACAGCATACTCTTGGTGCTGCTGCTTATATAAAACTTTTCCTTACTTATCAAAAAAAAAAAAAACTCACATGTTTCACCCACATCATTAGAACTAATTCGTTGCCAAGAGCCACCACACTTATTAGTAAGGTCAATTAGTGTTTTATTAATTAATATTAATTAATTGGTTGTGTTTTTTATTGTAGAAAAGACTGGAGTTTGGGCTAAATTATCTTGCAAATTTGTTTGAATTGGATGCCCAAAATGTGAGCCCAATTCGGCAACCCATCTAAGCCCAAATAATTGAGATAGAGCACCAACGTTTTTGAGATTTTTACACTGGTCATTAATAAAAAATTATTTTAATAAAGAACAGCCTTTGATTTATTTCAAAGATAATAGATTTATTAACATTTATAGCATCTTTAATATTGTTTAGGTGCAAATAAGGCATCAATTTATTCCTAATTCTCTCTCATAATTAAGCTGCCACTCATGCTCTTTCATCATTAGTGTCCTTACCATTGTAATTTGTAGGTTTTATTTCTCAAAGTTTGGTGGGATTGGAAGAAGTGTAATTATAGGATTATAATATTCAAATTTATTAAAATACATAAATCGGACATATACTCACAAATAAACATGTAAGGTGTCAAACTATACATTTAATATTATATACCAGCAATTTTTGTAAATAAATTGTATAAATGAACATATATGTGTATACATTATACCACTATTATATTATTTATATAACTAAATATGCTAATTAATTATGCAATATTCTAGAATTATTCCAAAAATATACCAGCAATATTTTTCGAAATAAAACGTATAAATAAACACGGACACATATACAATATACCATTCATATAATAAAATATTTCTAATTAAAATATTAAAGTACTAGAGTTATCATAAATATATTGGAATTATTCCGTTATTATACCACTTAGTAGAATTAATATTATTAGTAAGAAAAGAGAGAGGATTTGGATGGAATATGGAAGAAGCGTGATTACAGTAAGAGATTTCGTTTGTTACACATCTCTTATATATCTCCTTATCACCTTATGATGCTAGCTAGGATTATGTAATTTGTTTTGAAAACCTGCCTAAGTTTCAAAACTTTGACAAAAGGCATATAGCAGGTTTGAGGAAGCTGTGTTTTATTAGAAGGTTCCTCTCACTCTACTTTTTGGATATGCACAAAAATCATATTAACGCAACTGTAAATAAATATTAATGCTTCATATTAGCACATGTAAATAAATAGTAATGCTTCAGACCAACTTTTATGCAGAACCCTCCTCGTTAATTTTGGCTTTTAAGTGGTTCAAAGTTTAAACCCCCATTGGGATGAATAAGATGCTTACAAGATAATGATTTTACCAATATTGGTACCAGAATATAAGTTCTTCAGTGTCGACTCTATTCTGCGCAATAATTTAAAACTTTCAAAAGCAGGGTAAGGATATCCAAGAATCAAACTGCAAATTCACAAAGCATAACTCACAAAGCTTTAAAATTAACATAAAGTTAAATCCTTCCGCAAAATCAAAAAATAGAAGGAAAAGAACCAAGCAAATAGTACTACGAAGGATAAATAATGAAGAGAAAAGCAGAACTTTTCTTGGAAATTGGAGGTGGATGTAAACCAAAAAGAATTAAAAGAACAAAATCAGAGGGGTTATGAATCCGTTTTGACGATTAATTCTCTGCTTTTAGTGCATTTGGAATTGAAGCGTTGTAGTTTTTGGTTTGAAACTGGTCGGGGACTTGGTTAACCCAAATTCCCCTTTTGCCTGACGCATTTTATTCATTAAAATGATTGTGAGCCAGACTATTCATTTTTTTTTCCCTTAAGAAAACCCAAATACCCCTTTTTGGATGAGGTAGGTGTTACTCCAACTAATGGGCTGAAATATATGTGAAATGCCAAGGAACAAAACTAGATACAACAAAGGAATTACTATATTTTTACAAGAACAGATAGATATGGCATTATGAAGGACAAAGCATACCTATTAGCGAAAAAAGCAAGAAGAGACATGGATGGAGTTGGACCAGAATATTACAACTCAATCACCAAACGAACAAATTTAAAATAAGACAATGACAATTTATTGGTCTTTTCTCAAAGAGTAGCGAGTAGAATATATAGTTGGTATAGCAATTAGTCCTCCATGTTGATGATGCAACGAAGGCCTTCTCCCTTCAACATTAAATCAAATGCCTTGTTGATTTCAGCAAATGGGAGTTTGTGAGTGATGAACTTCTCCAATTCAAGTTCCTTGTTCATGTATTTCTCGACGACAGAAGGAAGATCAGAACGGGGCTTGTAGTTTCCAAAGAATGTCCCCTTGAGAGTCCTTTCATTCAACAACTTCATAGGGTGTGTCTTGAATACAGCTTCTTTATGTGGTACTCCAACAAGAACAGCCACTCCCCAACCCTGAATATTAATTACAAAGCATATACTTTCAGTATAATTAATGTAGTAATAAGCTAAGGTAATTTGATGATGAGAGAAAGCATACATCATGGACACATTCAAATGCTGAAATCATAGCATCAATGTGGCCTGTACATTCCACACTCCTGTCTACTCCGCCATCAGTCATCTCAGCAATTACCTAATCAAACAAGAATCCAAGAAAAGATGATCAAATTCAACTCACGGTTTTTTTTTTCCATAACTGATCTTATTAGTAAACTAAGAAAATATGAGTACCTCTTGAATTGGTTTATTATGATCCTTAGGATTCACAAACTCTGTCACACCAAATTTCTTAGCTGTAGAATATAGGCAAAATGGATGAATGAGTTGAGACAAGATTCAATTAATGTTGAAGATTCAAGAGAAAAATATCAAGGCACATGTGTAGGTTCAACTTAATTACCTAACTCAAATCTGCTAGCATTTAAATCAACACCAATTATCCTTGAAGCACCAGCAATTCTTGCTCCTTCTGCAGCCTGACCAAATGGGATCAGATCATTAATAAGATTCCTTAAAGTAAGTAACATATGGGAAAGAACAAATCATTGAAAAATATTTGCAATATGGACAGGGTACTCACAGCAAGGCCTACAGCCCCCAGTCCAAATATAGCCACACTTGATCCTTTTGTTGGTTTAGCCACATTCAAAGTTGCACCAAGACCTAGAAAAGAAGCATTTGATCAATCGACAATTGAACTCCTCAGATGAAACTAACTATTTAAGATGCATAATTTTAAGGTTGATAATTTGTCCTATACCTGTAGAGATTCCACAACTGAGGACACAAACTTTGTCAAGAGGAGCAAGGGGGTTGATTTTAGCAACACAACCAACATGAACCACAGTGTACTCACTAAAGGTAGAAGTCCCAACAAAATGGTAAATAGGCTTTCCATTTATGGAAAATCTTGATTGTCCATCTTGAATCATTACTCCCCTATCAGTGTTAATCCTTAAGAGGCTACACATATTGCTTTCTTCCGATTTGCAGTGAGCACAATCTTTACATTCCCCTGTGAACACAGGCAAAACATGGTCTCCTGGTGCAAGTTCTGTTACTCCCTCTCCAACACTCTCCACAATCCTAATATTAAAACCAAGAAAACAACAGAATTCAGTACCCTTTTGGCTTTAGAGACAATCAATGATTAATTTAAATCAATCAGTTGAAACAACATAGTACATACCCTGCTGCTTCATGTCCAAGAATTCGAGGAAAGACTGGATTTTGGCCCTGAATTATTCGAATGAGTTAAAAAGATAGCGATCCACATTGTGATATTTGCTTAAGTTAACAAAATTTTCAAGAATGTAACTTGTTTTTTTTGTTTACCTTTGCTTCCCAGAAGTAGACATCAGTATGGCAGAGAGAAGTGTAGAGGATCTTAAGACGAACTTCCATTTTTTGTGGAGGTGCCACCTCCACTTCTTCCATCACTAATGGCTTCCCTGCCTCCCATGCCACAGCAGCTATAAAATGATATTAATTTCCATTACTTCAAAATTTACCACCAAAATTCTCAAAAAAAAAACCTTTTGCGAACTGTGTCATATTAAATTACTTACCTATTAAGGATAACGTATAAGAAATTAATGGAATTAAATGAATGTTCATACCTTTGCAACGAATGACTTGCCCGACAGTGCTTGACATTTATTTTTCTTGATTTCCTTCACTGATCACTAAAATAGGAAAATTTTATGTAGAGAAGAACTTTTGTTGTTTCTGAATACTGAGTTAAATATCTTGAGGTGTGATGTGGCACTGCATTAGCTGGGGTATTTATACCTGAAAATATAGAATCGTGAAATCGAAAAGTTGAATACAACAGGCCAAAGTAAAACCATTTCCATGTTTTGGTCGCTGGGTTTTCGAAACCGGTTTTTGGCTGTTTGTTTTGTGTTACTGTTTGAGTTTTTGTCGAGTAATAAGAAAAAGGTGGTGGTAATATTTCAAGAGAAAAATCGATTTGATTTATTAAACCTAACGATGTTTTGACCCACCAAAAAAATGTTATTTTTTACACGCCCATTTTGTTTTTATTTTTGGATAGACACGATTCATCTCTCCTTTTTGGTCAAACGTGAATTCATCTTCCAAAACTCAAATTTAAATAATTCAAAATTATGAAAATACATAAAAAAAAAAAAAAAAACTATTTTTGTTCAGAACAGTGGAAAACATATTGACTATTTTATTTATCAATACTACTCGACTCAACTTTAAGAAAGTAACACAAGAATTTGGTAATAGAGAAAGTAATCTATGTTAACATGTCTTAATTTTATTTTCAAGCGAATAGCTTAAAAAATTTGAAGTATTTTATTTTGCTAAAAATCTTATAAACTTGGATATAAGTGTTTTACACATACAATTGAAGGGTAAATTTCATAAATAGTCACCAGATTTTCTTATTCCAAGATTTTTTTTTTCGTCTAATAAATAATAATTCAATTAAAACAGGAATGACCCACCTGACAAAATAATCATATATATAAATTAAAATAATACTAAAATTGAATCCTTCAAAACATGATACTTCTATTTTTTATTTTATTTTCAAGTTTTCATTCAAATTGATAGTATTTTTATTTCACGTGCGCTCTAATTATACCTTTTATTTCTTTCTTTCTTTTTATTTGTAGAATCTCGTGCATTCAAAACTAAGTTTTTTGTGGGGAAGGATTCACTTTTAGTATTATATACTCCCTCAATTTTAATTTATGTGAACCTATTTCATTTTTAGTTTGTGTCAAAAAGAGTGCCTTCTTTCCTTATTTGGAAACAATCTACATTTATGCAATGATTTATAGCCACACAAAATATATGTGCCTCATTTTACACCATAAATTCAAAAGTCTTATCTCTTTTTCTTAAACTCCGTGCCCAATCAAATGGGTTCACATAAATTGAAACGGAGGGAGTATTATAAATATAATACAAAATTAAAATACCTGGATATACCAAGGTTGTGGTAAGATAGGCTAAAGATATATATTTCTCCTAATTTAATTGGGTTATTATTTATTAGACTGAAAATAAAAATAAAAATAAAAAAAACTTGGAATAAGAAATACTGCCGCAAATTTGTATTTCCGGTCACTATGATTTTTATGTGAGCTAGTAAAAATTTTATAATTTTTATGTAAGAAAATAAAGTTATATGACTTTGATAAAAAAAAATCATAGAAGATGTTTGGATTGACTTTTAAAAAACAGTTTGTAAGTTAAAAGCCAAAAGCCATAAGTTGGTGGTAATACCCAACTTTTAACTTTTGACTTATTTTTGTACTTTTCATGTCTAAAAGTAAGTGTTTTTAAGCATTTTTTTTTATCAAAGTGGTTAAAAGCCACTAAACACTAAAAATAAGTCAATTCAAACACCTCAATAGTTCTACGACTATTCGTAAAATTTACCTTAGGACCCAGTTTTATTTTCTTTTTATCTCTTAAAGATAAGATTCATATTTCTCTCCCTCTCCATCCCGTCTTATCCCTTTCATGCCTTTTGCCTTCCTTTTTTTTGAAGTTTTATTCCTGTATATAGTTTGATTTTGGAAATTCATAAACTCCTTTTACTTCTTAAATCTTTTGTATTGGCTCTTGAAATCTTTGTCAGCTTGATTCTACTTAAGCAGTTGTATTGGGTTGTTTGATGGTTTTCCCCCATCCCTTTCATGAAAACTTGGGTTGTTTTTCTATAATTGGTCTTTTGATTATTTCAACAACGATATTTAAACCAATTATCTTCATGTAATGTGCTGTCAACCTTAAAAAGGTAATGACTACCTAGATGCTTCGTGCATGTACTAGCAATAATTTAGTTTAGTACATTCAAATTTGGCATCCAATAAAATATTAATATAATATTATACACACATTTCTGCAAAGTAGACTCTTGTTTTTATTGCTCTTTTTTCTCATACCGGGTGATGAACTCGGACATTGAAATTTCTGGATAAAAACAGTAAAAGGAAAGGTTCGAAAAAACAAAAGTGCTTTTCGCTGAGTTAGTATTATGCTAATCAGCGACTGGATAAATCATGATCTTACGTTGTAATATGTTGTCGGCAATATTTTCAGTATTAATGAGTATTATACGGATTTGTATTTTGTTTATTTTTATAACAAAATTACAAGTAGACATTAAATCATCTAGACTAGAAAATAAATTATGAGAATTTAGGGATGTTGAGGTCTAACTCGTCGAAAAGAATTAGGTTGATTAAACATAATGTATGTATAAAATATAGTCAACAGAAATGAAATATAGTTTCAGTTAATATGAATCACTTAGTAAATACTGGAATCCAAATATATTGATCTTTTGCGAGAAAAAGAGACAAAATTAAAAGGTACTGCGTACTAATAGGTAGTCAGTATCTAAAAGAAGAATTATGTAAGCTTGAAGCATATGGAAAGCCCAATTCCAGGTGTTGGCCCAATGATTGATTTATGTATGGATATTTGCTTCGAATAACTGAGGGGCAAGTGCAGAAATATCACTTGGGGGACCACTATTTTGAAGCATTGTCAACAATTTACAAAATATATAAATTTTGATTACTTTGGAATCAAAGTTCTGCTTGAGGTATGACGTTTTCAAACTTCAGTTTGGGCCTGAAGTTAGACTTGGCTAGTTTACAACTTCTGACCTTTTGGATGTTGTCTGAAAACTTCCTCTCAAGGATTTGAAGTGTAAAGTGCTCATAATGGAAGGTTGATTTAATTACCTGTTCCTAATCATGCATAAGAAGAGCATTTCTATTTGTCCAAATGTACTTATCTATCATCCATCTAAAGATCCTTATTCTATAATGGATTACATAGTCTTTGACCAAAAAATTTGCATCTTGGTTCAAGTAATTAAATTTATATAAATGAGGGTTAATCTTAGTTAATAATAATATCCCTAAGATGAAGTTCTTAAAAGAGCACAAACACTATGCAGATGTGGTCGGACAATGGCGATAGCATGCAATAAATATTCCAGAAATCAAAGACAATAATGTAGCATTCAATATCAATGAATAGCAATAAATGACATTTAAGTAAATAGAATAAATGAATCACCCAAGAAAGGATGGAATAATTGAATGTTCTTTCTGAAAATGATGAGTGATGGACAACTCCTTGAATATTTGAGTTATTCTCAGATCTGATGGAAAAGTATAAACAAGAATCTCAGTGAAAAGGTAATATTTGTATCTTAGCAATGAGACCCGATTCTCTTTCTCAAGTCAAAATGTATTTTTACAAATGAATATCACATGTCCCTTATCATTGTGTCTTTTTCTATTTATAGGGAACATGCTCCTAAGAAACTCTAATAGTACAAGTGCAGAGAATATCAACTAGAATATTCTCTTTAATATCCTATCTTGAAACTAGTCGTTATAGCTCTGTCAAAGGTACTCGACCTTGGCCTCGACCCTTGTTGACACCTCGACTTCGGTCCTTGTTGACTCTTCGACTACAGACTTCGCCGCTTCTTGGGCCATTTCGACAAACGGCGACTTGGGAACTCTTCCCCTAGTACTATCTTGGCTTAAATATTCTAAAGATAGATTTTGACCCATACAGTTAGTCCCTCCGCTTATTGAGGCCGGCTTCAGGCGGATTCGATGAGCGGATCTTGTTCTTTGTGGTCGAAACAATCGAGCGAGCTATGTAGGTCGTGGTGGTTGCGATGAACTGGCAGCATGGCCCTACATGGGCCACACATTTCAAACGCTTCAATTTTTCCAAGCAATTTGCTGGAATTATGTTGTCCATGAGTTAGGATGACGTCATGATGTCATGCGTCATTATGGCGCATATTCGCGATGCGTTGCTTCGTTTAGCGTGTGACCTCTGATTAAACCTGCCGCTTCGGTTCTGATTCCAGTAATGATGAGTCATTTTCGGTTCTGGTGCCAAGACCTTTATAAATAGAGGTATTTGAATGCGATTTTGAGGTTTAAGTTTTCTGTTGTATCAAAACCCCATATTTTTCTCTTGCTATCTTCTTGCTTCGAACTTCTTTTATCTGTTCCAGTGATTTGTATTGTTCTTAACTCTTCCTCGTTTGATACCTCTCTTTACTACATTAAACTATGTCAACATATCTTCTGAGCTGGTAAGGGAAGTCATGTGCCCCCCCTGGAAGTGGTATTTTCCTCTCATGAGGAGAGAGTTCCTGCCACCATTGAGGATGGAACCTTCCCGTCGGTGGAAGAGATAATTCCACGCAGCTCTGATTCCAGATCCGATTTTACCAAATCACCTGATGCTAAACCTGGAGCCTTTCGGTCAGTGATGACGGTGAAAGAATTGGAAGAGCTTAAGGCTAAGTTTGGCCTTCTCAATCACATTGAGTTAATACCACCTGGGTGGTATACGGTGCAGGTCTACTATCCTAGGTATTGCGCCTTCTACGCCTACCCCTTTCAAGTCGGCTATTCCCTTCATCTCCTACCATTGGTCGAGGAATTCTGTCGTTATTACGATGTTTGCCCATCTCAGCTCGCGCCATAAGTTTATAAGCTTATAAAAATGCTTACTAAATTTGACGAGCTAGCCAGGGTCGAGTTGACATTTCGGCACTTAATACATTTGTTCGCCCCTAGCTTTTATATGGGAACTATGTTGAATCTTTGCCACCAAGGGGGGAAGTATTTGGGGGTGAAGATGGACGACAAAGCCAACCATCAATTCTGGTTCAACTTCATTTTTGTTAGAACCGAGGACGTGGTGGCCAATGTCGACGGTTTTCCCGAGGCTTGGAATTATGCTCGTAGGTACCTAATTTCCCTGCTTGTAGGTATCTGATTTTTCTCTTGTGCTTGGTCGTGGGTTATGACCTCTTGTCTTCTTCTCATGCATCCAATACCTCACCTCCTCCTTTGGTCGCTCACATTTCTTACTGGGTCGATCAGCTCATCCCCCACATCATAGGGATTCATGAAGGGCCAAGTTTTTTCAAGAAGTTTGGGCCTTCTCTCCCTTCGACTGTAAGTTCCTTTTACCATCGGTGTCTTAGCTTGTTTTTTGTTTACCTTTGCTGACCTTTTCCTTTCCTTGTGTTTTCATAGCTTCAGCTAGGGGATCTTCGAGGAGGTCAAGAGCTCCTGCACTCTCATTCCGAAAGAGGAAAGCTACTACGTCCTCGGCCCCCGCCCCTTCTTTCACTGTGGCCGATCCTGCTTTTGTCCCGGTCCCTCCTATTGCTGCATCCAAATCTGTCCCTCATTCGACCGTGGAGACTTCAGCAGCGGAGACCTTGGCTTCTCCCTTATATGCTCTCATAGACGAGGTCAAAGAACCTTTGCCCGGTGATGGAGATTTGATACCTCATAAGAGGAGGGTCGTGGACGTTGGGAAAGAGACATCGGTGGTCGCCGATGTAGGAGACAGTGATTTTGTCCTTTGGGAGGGGAGAGCCCAGAGGCTAGTCCCGAGGCTATTTGTTTGGAGGAAATAGATATACGACCTGTGAGGGATGTGGTCGAAGGCGTGGTGGGCAGTGATGGCCCCATTCTTCCAAGACACGAAGAGGCCTTCTCTTCTTAGGTTGCGGTGGACGTACATCCTTCGATTGATGATAGAGGAAAGTTTGTTACTGAGGAGGATGTTGGATCCGATTTTGACATGGATGTAGACGAGCTGAGGAGACGAGGGGCGTACTCAGCTTGAAGTGAGGTTGGAGGGGGGGTTCGGGGACTATTACGATCCCGATTGACCGTAGTCCTCTCATGGATACCGAGAAGAATATCCCCTCCCTTGTCCCTCTTAGTTCTGAAGTTAAGGGTACAACCCTCAAGACTATAAATGACAATAACTTGTCAAAATATATTATCGGCCTCGCCCTTTGGGTAAGTACATTAGTTATCTGTTATTTTCCTTAAGTTTTGCCCTTTTGTAGGCCCTGACTTCATTCATTTTGTAGACGGTCATCCTGGAGATTGAGAGTGCTCGTAGGGAGCAGAGGCGTAAAGATATCTATATGAAGTTTAAGGACAAGTACTTCGGAGTCCTTGAGAAGTACCAGGAACTTCGGTGCCGGCTCCGCAAAAGTGGTGATGTGCGCCAATTGAGGGATGACTTGAAGGCAAGGGACGAGGAGCTAGTGCGGATGGTGGGGAAGTGTAGCATCTTGGAGGGGAAATTGAGGAGCAAGGAGGAAGAGCTCGAGCTCAGCAAGGGGGTTGAAACCCAGTGCAGTGATCTCCAATCTCAGGTGGTTTTGCTGCGAGCCCAACTTAAAGAGTGTCAATTCAGGGCGAAGGCTCTTAGTGGCAAGGTCACTGAGAAGACGGAAGAGCTACGGAAGGCGGAGTCCGCTCGTTCGGAGACTTTGAGGAAGGCGGAGTCTCTTGAGGTGGTATCCGGACTCTCCATTTCGAGCGAGAAAATGACTTAACAACCGCAAGGCTTAAGGAAGAGCAGATCTATGAGAGGATTGGAGTGTTGGAGAAAGAGACTTCTGGCCTTTACAATCGAGTTGATGTTCTCGAGGCCGAGAAGGCCCAATTACTAGCACAACTGTCCTCTTCCCGTACTCTAGATTTTCCTAATGTTCCTCGGGAGTTATACGAGGAGTAGATTCATATCGAGGCCTAGTTAGATATCTTTCAAGATTTGCACGCGGCGGGATCTGTTTCTGAGGCTGCCCTCGAAGATGTTCATGTTAAGGCTCGTGAAGCTCGAGTCGTTTGTGGGTATGATCCCGTTACGCCTGAGGTCAGCGAGGACGAGGGGGATAAGTGTGTAGACCGACTCGAGGAGAATTCCTGGTATGATGCCGCATATCCTGAGGGCGAATGTGGCGATGGCGAGGGTATTGATGGTCAGGGTGGCAACGTTGTTGAGGTCCAAGTTGGCGAGGATGTTGAAGGCCGTAATGGTGGTCACCATTAGTTTTCACTTTTGATTTTTTGTGGGTTTTTTGCCGGCGTTTTCACGAGCCTATTGTAAACAGTTTTAAGTATATGAAATATCAAAGTTGTTCCTTGCATCTTCTTCTCTTCCTGTGGTTTATTTTCTGTACTTGTGTATATTTTTGTTTCTTTGTTGGGATATGGCCGAGGGCCGATAGGTGTTTGTTTGATTGTAATTGAACATAACCTTTCGTTAGATCGCTATCGAGGGCCGGTAGGTGTTTGTTTGATCGTAATCGAACATAACCTTTAATTAGATCGCGACCGAGGGCCGGTAGGTATTTGTTCGAGCTTGGTCGAACATAACCTTTAGTTAAATCGCGACCAAGGGCCGGTAGGTGTTTATTCTAGCTTTGTCGAATATAACCTTTAGTTAAATCGCGGTCGAGGGGCGGTAGGTATTTGTTCGAGCTTGGTCAAACATAACCTTTCGTTAAACGGTAGGTGTTTGTTCGAGCTTGGTTGAACATAACCTTTCGTTAAATCGAGGCCGAGGGCCGGTAGGTGTTTGTTCGATCTTAGTCGAACACAACCTTTCGTTAAATCGCGACTGAGGGCCGATAAGTGTTTGTTCGAGCTTAGTCAAACATAACCTTAACACGAAAAAGGTGTGCTGATAAGCATAAGTTTCTTATTGCTTTAACATTATTTCTTTGGTTACATACTTATAGAAACAAATTTTTGGGTGTTGGCTGGCGTTCCAGTCCCAGTCCCAGTCTATCTTGTCCCTATATTGGTTGACCTGGTGAGTATTGAGAGGTCGAGTAATGAAATGGTAACCACGAACCTACCTTCACGTACTTTGGCTCAAAGCGTTCCCTTCACCGTCTCGTTAAAAACCTCCTTGACAAAATCCAAATGGGACAAAATTCAAGTGAGGAAAAAAAGAATATGACTTGGGGACGTTTTTTCTCTCAAAAGTTGAAGTATTTGAGGTGGCTGATATTCTAGTTGTTTGGTAGTAGCTTTCCTTCCATTGTCTCTAGTTGGAATGAACCCTTGTTCGCTTTGGCTGTGATTTTGTACGGACCATCTCAGTTTGTTCCCAACTTGCCTTCTCGGGGATCTTTACTCGCTTGAGTTTTTGATTTTAGTACATAATCCCCGACTTTAAGCGTCAGGACCTTTGCTTTCTTGTTGTAATAGCGTTCTGCTTATTGTTTTTGGCGACCATTCCTATGCAGGCCATGTCTATTCGTTCGTTAATTTTGTCGAGTTCTTGCCTTCTGCTCTCGTCGTTACTTGCGCCGCTTTCATAGGAGTACCTTAAGCTCGGTTCTCCGACCTCGACCAGTATTACTGCCTCATTCCCATTGACCAAAGAGTAGGGCGTCTCTCCTGTGCTCATCTTCGGAGTTGTTTGATAGGCCCATAATACTTCTGGTAGCATTTCCGGCCACAGTCCCTTGGCGTCTTCGAGCTTTTTCTTCATCATGTTTAGTATAAACTTATTGGAGGATTCTACTTGGCCGTTACCTGCTGGATTGTATGGGGTTGAGAATAACCTCTTGATATGCCATTTCTCGAAGAATTAAGCGGTTTTCTTTCATGTAAACTGGGGTCCGTTGTCACAACTAATTTCATTGGATAGGACGAATCGACATATGACGTTTCTCCATATAAAGGTGATTACCTCATGTTCCCGTATTTAGGAGAATGCTTCTGCTTCCATTCTCTTACCCATTTAGAGAAATAGTTAGTTAAAACCAAAAATGAATCGTACATTACCTCGCCTTCTAGGAGGGGGCCTATGGCGTCCATTCCCCATTTGATGAACGGCCAAGGGGAGGTGACCGAGTGGAGGTGTTCTCCTGCTTGGTGAATCATTGGGACGTACTTTTGGTATTGTTCTCATTTCTTTACGAAGCCTGCGGCATTCTTTTTCATGGTAGGTCAGTAGTATCCTGCATATTTGAGGTATCTGACCAGTGCTCGATTTTCGGAGTGAGCTCCGCAATGGCTTTCATGGACTTCTTCGAGGACGCATTGGGTTTGGTTCATGCCTAAGAATTTCTCCAAGGGGCGCCGTAAGGCCTTTTGTATAGGTTGCTATGAAGGAGACTATATCTGGCCGCTTGCATTCTTAGTTTCTTGGCCTCTTTTTTGTCGCCTGGGAGTGTGTCGTCCTGCAAAATATGCGATAATACGATTTTACCAGTACCAAGTTAAGTTTATGTTTCTTACCTGGACTTGGTTTAGTGATGAGTTTAGGAGGTGGACTATGCTTTTATCTCTGGTTATGATATTTTTGATAGCTGTGGCTAGTTTGGCAAGGCCATCTGCTTCGGCATTCTGTGCTCGTGGGAGTTGATCGAGCTGACATTCATCGAACTTGAGGCAATAACTTGCAGATTTCGATCTTGTAATTATAATCTTTTTCCTTGATTTGGAAAGTCCCTGTGACTTGGTTGACTACGAGCTGGGAGTCACAACGGAGTTTCAATTGTTTCGCCCCATATTTGAGTGTTAGCCTTAACCCTGCAATTATGGCCTCATACTCGGCCTCAATGTTAGTCATATCCGGGTACCTTATGGACTGGCAAATTACTTTTCTTGTTGGGACCTCGATTACGAGTCCCGGTCTGGTCCCTGATGCGTTGGATGCGCCATCGATGTATAGGATCCAGAGGTCTTGTGTTTGGAGGGAAGCTTGGACGACTTTCCTTTTACCTTCAGGCATTATTTTTGCACTGAAGTTGGCAACGAAGTCAGCGAGTACTTGTGACTTTATCACCGTTCGCTACTAGTATGTGATATCGTGCTCACTTAACTTGATGGCCCATTTGGCCAGACTCCCCGATAGCTCGGGTTTATGCAAAATTTTCCTCAAGGGAAATGTTGTGACGACCGAGATGGGGTAGCATTGGAAATAGGGTCTAAGCTTTCGTGAAGCTACGACCAAGGCCAGAGCCAATTTTTTAAGGCGTGGGTACCTCATCTCAACGTCAACGAGTGTTTTTCTAATGTAATACATGGGAGATTGCATACCTTTGTTTTCGCGGATCAAGACTGCGCTTACTGCTACCTCTGATACGGCTAGATAGATGAGGAGTTGCTCTCCAGGTTCGGGTTTTGATAGCATGGGCAGTGATGATAGGTATGCCCTTTAGTTCTCACAGAGCCTGGATGCACTCAGAAGTCCATTAAAGGCCGTTGTCCTTCTTGAGTATACCAAAAAAATTGTAACATCTATTCGACGACCGCGAAATGGACCTTGATAGGGCGGCGATATGGTCGGTCAACCTTTAGACTTGCTTTTTGGTGTTTAAGAGTTATGGTATCCCCTCGATATCTTTTATTTGGTCTGGGTTGACCTCGATCCCTCACTGCGACACCAGGAAACCCAAGAATTTTCCTAAGGCTATGCCAAACGCGCATTTCTCCTGGTTCAGCTTCATTACGCATCGTCTGAGTATGTCGAAAGTTTCTTTCAAATGATCGATGTGATCCTTTTCCCTTTTGGAGTAGACCAACATATAATTTATATATACCTCTATGGTCTTACCGAGCTGGTCTTTGAACATCTTGGTTACCAACCTTTGATAAGTAGCCCCCGCGTTTTTAGTACAAACGGCATGACCCGATAGCAATACGTTCCTTGGTGGGTGATGAACGTAGTCTTCTCCTGGTCTTTTTCCTCCATGAGAATTTGGTTATAGCCTGAGTAAGCGTCCAAGAAACTCAATAGTTCATGCCCGGCTGTTGTGTCGATGAGCTAGTCGATATGGGGTAACGGGAACAAATCCTTCGAACATGCTTTGTTCAAGTTTGTTAAATCCACGCACATCCGCCATTTCCCATTTTCTTTTTGACCATCACTACGTTGGCAATCCACTTAAGGCACTTCGACTCCCTGATGGAGCCATTTTCCAACAGTTTTTCCACCTCCTCGCAGACTGCATCGTTGATGGTAGAGTTGAATTTACGTCTGACTTGCCTTACTGGGGGGTGGAATGGGTCGACGTTTAATGTGTGTGTGGCAATTTCCTTTGGAATGCCCATCATATCTCCATGGCTGAAAGCAAACAAATTTGCATTCGCTATTAATAATTGACTGAATTTACCTGGTTCCTGGAGTTTACAGCAGATATAGGCCTTCTTTATATGATCGTTGAGGTCCAATTTAACGGGGCCGAGGTATTCTATGGTCAAACCTGCAGCCTCAACCATGTCGGTATCCATGATGACATCCCTGGTTTCTTCTTGCTTTGACCTCGACCCGATTGATTGTTATGCCTCTTTTTCTTTGTCTTTTTTCTATTAGATGATCGTGTTGTCCAAGGTAATGCGGTAGCATTCCCGGGACATGCGCTTTTATCCGTATATGCAGAATATCCCCCATGATATCGGGAACTTAATTACTTGGTATAGGCTGGATGGGATGGCTCTCATGGGGTGTGTTCATGGTCGTCCCACTATGGCATTGTACGCAGTGGCCTGGTCCATGATGTAGAATGTCATCTCCAGAGTCACGCCGCCGGCCAAGACGGGGAGTGTAATATCCCCGGATGTTCGCTCAACAATATTATTAAAATCGGTTAGCATGATGCAGCGCGACACTATCTTATCCTCGAGCCTCATTTGGGCAAGGACTCGGGGATGAATAATGCATGTACCGCTTCCATCGTCCATCATGATACATTTGACATCGGTATCTAAAATGCGTAAAGTAATAACGAGGCATCATTATGAGATAAAGTCAAACTGTCGGCATCCGACTCGTCGAAGATGATACTTTCTTCGAGTTTGTCGTACTGTTTGCGGGTGATAGACTGCTTGAGTTTGTGACTGGTGGCGACTTCACGCCGTTGATAGAGGCGTCGTCACTGCCGCCGATGATCATGTTGATGATACTAGCTGGCGATGGCAGGACTTGATGTTCACGTTCTCTGGCGAAATTGGTCCTCCCCTTATCGCTTAATAGCTCTTTAAGGTGCCCTTGCCGCAACATACTTACGACTTCCTGTCTGAGGGCGATGCAATCTTCTGTTTTGTGCCCGCTTTCCTGGTGGAACTCATATAGGGCGTCAGACTTTCTGGCGTTCGGATCTAATCTCATCTTTGGCAGCCACTTCAGTTTTGTTACCAGTTTTTGAAGAGCGTAGACTATTTTTGTAGGCGACACACAAAAATTGTGAGTAGATAATAAATGAGGCATACCTTTTTCGTTCTGAAGAGTCCCTGTCCTTGGTATGGGCGGGCCTTCTTCATAGCAAAGGGAGGGTGTGGCAGCTGCCCTGACATATAGTTGGTGTTGTTCCCTGTTAGGTTGCGGAATCGGATGATCTCTTCTGGTACTGTCTCTTCGTTCTTTTCTGGATTCGGCTTGTACCGAGGTTAGCCGGTGAGTTTGTCCATTGAGATCGTCCTCGTCTGCTCGGACCTCGACACAATAAGCATTGTGGATTTCACTAAAAGTGGTTGGAGGATACTTCATCAATCGGCTCAACAGTTTTCTAGTTGCTCTTGAACCCTCTCTACTTCCCACTCCAAGGACTGCTTAATAGTAAATATGTCGTTTACTCTTGCCTCGGCCTTCTTGGGTCCGGTATGGGCGGTTATGAACTTATCGGCCATTTCTTTGAAAGTTTCTATAGAGCGGCTGGTAGCTGTGAATACCATATTAATGTTCCTACCTTGAAGGTTTCGCCAAACGTTTTTGGCAAAATGGAGGATATTTGTTCCTTAGCAAGGTCGTTACTTTTCACGTCGGTGACGTAGTAAGTCACATGATCTTTAGGATCGGTCGTTTTGTTGTATATCCTGAGTTAGGGCGGCATTTTGAAGGTCTTTAGTATGGCATGCGGGGATGCATCATCGTTGTACGACTGCTCTACGAACCTGTCGGCGTCCCTTTTTGGCAGCAGCTTAGGAGCGCCCGATTTATTGTCAACTCGTTCTTAGTGTTCTTTCATCTCGTCCCGGAGTGTTTTGTTTTCATTCTCCATTTCTTCCATCCTCTTTAGAATGGCATCAAGGGCGTTGTCACATGCACTATCAGTAAAGTTGTGAGTTATACATTTTGTTGGAGGGAGAGGACGGTTGCACTGTGATAAGTGGGGATTTTGACTTCTTTTTAGCACCTTTTAGCTTTTGTTTTAGTCCGAAAGTATTGAATTGTATTCCCGAAACAAATGAAATTATGCAAAATTGCAGGAATACTGGAAGTTTGGTCTCCTGAGGTGAAATCCGACTCAAAAAGGAGTGTCCCTAAGCACAATGCAATAAAGGGCGCAGAAGCACAAATGTGCGGTCCGCAGAAGGAATTTTGCGGCCGCAGAAGAAATTGCGGACCGCAGAATTCCATATGCGACCGAAAAACAAGAAGAGAAATTTAGCAGACCTTTTAGCAATGTGTGGCCGCAGAACTGGGCTAAGAGTCAAAGATCAGAGAGTATGCAAAAAGACCAAGTCTAGGAGCCTTTGTGAATTACGGACCGCACAATAATTATGCGGCCGCAGTCCAAAAATCTGTGGCCGATGTTCAAAAATGTGCGGCCGCTGTTCAGAAATGTGCGGCCGTAGAACTCCACCTCCTGCTAGCAAAAGAAATCTGCGGACCGCACATGGAATTGTTCAACCGCAGAACCTCCCGAGGGGTATTTCTGTCCAAGATTTTTGGCCCTGTATAAATAGACGAGTTGCACAAAATTAGGTCAAGTTTTGAACATCTGAAGCTGCTGTAGCCATTGTTTTTTACTACTTTAGAAATTTTTACATTATTTTGGTATTTTTACATTAGATTTCATCAGCTTAATCTTCCATTATGAGTTTAATTAACTTTTCTTCTCTATTTTCTGCAATTTCCATTATGAGTAGGTTGACTCTTACTAGAGTTGTGACCCAACCCTAGTGTGTAAACCTTATGAGTTTCTAATTTAGTGTTTTTTTATGATTGGGTGCTGATTATTTAGCTTAGTTCATACTTAAATTTTAGAATTAATGGTTGCAAACATTGATTCATGCCTATTTGACTTAGTCTCTACTTGAGAAAGAGGGACCTATTCTAGGATAACTTAGCTAACAAGGAATTGGGTCAATTAAGAGATTGATTAACCCAATTAAATGGTTCAACCTAGAGATAGTAATAACCCGACTTGAGCTCTTATCAACGGTTTTGGTTGATACCCATTTGGTCTTGAGAAAGCCAAATTGGGCAATACCACTCTCTGATCGAGAGGTATTGAGTGGGTAGTCTATAGTTGTGAGCTATAATACACCCAAATCAACTAAACAAGCATTAACATCTTTACCCCATTAGGCAAACAGCTAGGTTATGGTCACAACCCTAGACCTTTTACCCAATTGGAAAAACCTTAAAAACATTTATTTCTAGTCTCTTCCTTTTATCTTGCAACCATTAGAATAACAGTAGAAGTAGAAAATAAAATTGTATTGTGGAAGTGCAATATAGATAACCCATTTGTTTGCTTCAAATATATACTCCTAACTCCCATCATAACTCCCAATGGATTCGACCCCGACTCCTAGTTGGGTAATTATTATTGCATACGACCGTGTCATATCTCTTATTGAGGTGTGTTTTGGACGTGACTAATTTTTGGCGTCGTTGCCGGGGAGTTAAAATGGTGTTAGCTTTATATTTGGGTGTGTTTTTGGAATATCTTCTTTTCCTTTTGTGTTACTAACTTGTTTGAGAAATCGTAGGTACAACCATGGCGAACAATGAGCTAGGAAATTTACCTTTGGGGGATGTGGACGTCGTGGATGATCAAGTTGATGAGGTTTCTCTTGAACCTCAAGCCAATAGAAGAGGCCGAGTGCCTAATGACAATGTTCCCGCTCCACCCCCATATAACGATCCGGTCGGTCGTTTTGAGTGCATTAGCCCCGATCTCCTATTTACTGCTTTTTCCATATCTTTTTCTGCTTATGTGACTTACCGGAAGGTTTTGTTGTGGTTTCGGAGTGAATTGGGACACTTAGTCCCTAAAACGGAAGTTTAAGTCTTAGAATTTTGACCGTAATTGGAACTGTGTGAAGACGACTCCGAAATGAAGTTTCGTCGGTTCTGTTAGCTTTGTTGACTTAGGAGCATGTCTGAACTGTGAATTGGAGGTCTGTAGCCGATTTAGGCTTGAATTGGCGAAAGTCGAATTTTTGGAGATTTTGATCGAAAGTGGAATTTTTGATATCGGTGTCGGATTTCGATTTTGGAAGTTAGAGTAGGTCCGTAATGTTGAATATGACTTGTGTGCAAAATTTGGGGTCAATGGGACGTGATTTGATAGATTTCGGCATTGGTTGTAGAAATTTAAAGTTTCAAGTTCATTAAGTTTGAATCGGAGGGTGATTCGTGTTTTTAGCGTTATTTGATGTGATTCGAGGGATCGACAAAGTTCGTATGGTGTTTTAGGACTGGTTGATATGTTTGGTTGAGGTCCCGGGGGCCTCGGGTGTGTTTCGGATGCTTAACGGATTGATTTTGGACTTAGGCTAGTTGCTGAAGATTTTCTGGTTCTGGTGTAATCGCACCTGCACAAGGCTGACCGCAGATGCGAGCAATATGGCACAGAATCGGAGTTGGGAGGTTTGGTCAGGCGTCGCAGGTGCGTGGAAAATGCTGCATCTGCGATGTCCGCAGATTCGCTAGAGGAACCGCAGGCACAGAGGGAGACCGCAGAAGCAGACCATTGTCTGCAGGTGCGACCACCTGATCGCAGAAGCTGTCCCACTCACCTTAAGCCATTTCCGCACCTGCGATGGAATTTCTACAGGTACGGCATCGCAGGTGCGACTAGAGGTCCGAAGGTGCGAAATCGTTGGGCAGAAAAGGCCAAGTATGAGGGTTTTATCTCATTTTCATTTTGGGTCTTTGAGAGCTCGGATTGAGGCAATAATTCAAGGATTTTTCAGAAAGAAATTTGGGGTAATGATTCTTAACTCGTTTATAGTTATATTCCACTAATCTATAGTTAATTTTATCATTTAATTAAGGAATTTGCTTGAGAAATTTGGGAAAAATAGGAGAAGTTCTTCAACTAAGTTTTTGAATTTTGATTGGGATTTAGGTATCGGATTTGAATAATTTTGGTACGAGTGAACTCATGAGTGAATGGGTGTTCATATTTTGTGACTTTTACCCGATTCCGAGACGTGGGCTCGGGTCGACTTTTTAGGACGAATTTTGAATTTTTTGTTAAATCTTGATTTCATTAACTATATTAGTCTATTATAGTTGTATTTATGATATGTAATTATTTTTGGCTAGATTCTGGCCATTCGGAGTCGGATAATCGAGGAAAGGGCATTCTTACTAATTGACTGAGCTTGGTTCGAGGTAAGTGACTTGCCTAACCTTGTGTGGAGGAAATCCCCATAGGATTTGGTATTGTTGTGATATGTAAGTGCCGTGTACGCGAGGTGTCGAGTACGTACACGAGCTATTTGTTGTAAAACCCGATTTTACTGAGTAGCAACCTGTTTTCCTTTTAATTTGGGTTATACCATTTTTTCTGAGTAGTAATCTGTTTTTCATTCTTAATTACGTTATACCAACCTATGTAGTTATCCCGTTTAGTCTAATATCGCATGTCTACGTGCTTTAACTGCTTATTTAAACTCTGTGAAGCATGCCTAGTTGATTTCCTGCTTTTCCTTGTTCTTTATCAGTATCAACTGTAGAAATCTTGTTGTTAACTATTGTATTTATCAGTTTGAGCTGTGTGTTTACTTTGATAACTATGAGGCCGTACCTCGGGAGTTCTCTATGTACATTTACTTTTGAGACTACGAGGCAGTTCCTCAGGAGTTCTCCCTGTACATTTACTTTTGAGACTACGAGGCGGTACATTGGGAGTTCTCCCTGTATATTTACTTTTGAGACTACGAGGCGTTACCTCGGGAGTTCTCCTCGCATATTTATTTTGGGATTACGAGATGGTATCTCGGGAGATCCCCTGTTGTTTACCCCTGTGTGTTGTACTGTTGCCTTGCTGTGTTTCTTTTTGCTAAATTCTAGTCTCTTATTATACTGTATATTCTCCCGCCTTATTTATTATTTACCTGTAGGCCTGACATGATCTCGTCACTACTCGATCAAGGTTAGACTTGGAACTTACTGAGTACCGTTGTGCTGTATTCATGCTACTCTTCTACACATTTTTTGTGTGTGCAGATCCAGGTACTTCTTATTAGCCTCGCTATTAGCTGATAGTGCATGTTGCTGTACGGAGAATTCAAGGTACATCTGCCGCGTCCGCAGACCTCGGAGTCCCCATCTATTCTCTCATGTGTCATTTACCTTCCGTACTTCTTTTATTAGACTCTGGTGTATAGAGATACTAGTTCTCTTCTGTAGCTTATGACTTATGATGTTTTGGGTTTTGGGAATACTGTGTATTACTAGAGTGTTGGTTATTGTATATGCCGAGCGGCATTGTTACCAGTTATTTAGTTATATGTTGCAATTAGTTGTTAATTTTTACTTCTATTTTTGTTATTTCCGCATTTACTTAGGCTTACCTAGTCGTAGAGACTAGGTGCCATCACGACATCTTACGGAGGGAGAATTAGGTCGTGACAATATGGTATCAGAGCTTTAGGTTCATAGGTATCGTGAGTCACAAGCAAGTTTAGTAGAGTCTCGCAGATTGGTACAGAGACGTCTGTATATATCTTCGGGAGGCTATGGAACTGTTAAGAAAAAAATTACACTTCTTTGATTCCTTGTCATGTGAAATTCTTGACATCAAAATTCTAAACTTCTGTATTCTATTCTCTCACATATGGTGAGGACACGTACAAGCGGATTTGATGACCAGGCACCCACGCCACCTGCTAGAGCCACGAGAGGCCGGGGCCGGGGCCGGGGCCGGGGTAGAGGCCGAGGACGTCCACGCGGTGCAACCAGAGCACACGCACGAGATGCTATAGAGAAGCCCCCAGTAGCTCCAGTTGGGGGGCAAACACCTGAGATACCTGTTGCTGCACCAACCCTCCAAGAGACTCTAGCCTAGTTTTTGAGCATGTTCAGCACCTTAGATCAGGCTAGATTGATTCCACTTGCTCCTGCCACATCTCAGGCCGGGGGAGGAGCACAGACTCCCGTTTTCGGTACTCTAGAGCAGTGGGTTCAGGTCGACCAGGTTCCAGAGATCATACCAATGCAGCTGGTAGCTCCAGCTCAGCCCGAGGTTAGGGCAGCAGTTTTTAAGGCGGAGCAGCTCAGACTTGAGAGGTACAAGAAGTACCACCCTCCTACCTTCAGTGGATTGGCGTAAGAGGATGCCCAGGGTTTTCTGGAGGATTGTCAATGCATTCTTCATACTATGGGTGTATGAGAGTCGAGTGGGGTTTCTTTCACTATATTCCAGCTTAAAGGAGCAACCTATCAGTGGTGGCGTTCTTATGAGTTGGGTAGTCCAACTGAGGCAGCTTCACTTATATGAACTCAGTTCTCGGACATGTTCTTGAGGGAGTATGTTCCCAGACTCTCAGGGACGCATGGCGCGTGGAGTTTGAGTAGTTGTGCCAGGGTACTATGACTGTGTCAGAGTATGCAGTTTGCTTCAGTGATTTGGTCCGACATGCACCAACCTTTGTTGCCACAGTTCGAGAGAGGGTTCGTCGGTTTATTGAGGGACTCCACCCCACTATCAGGCTTAGCATGGCCTGAGAGTTGGAGATGGATATTTCTTACCAGCAGGTTGTGAGTATTTCCAGGAGATTAAAGGGTATGCTTGCTCGGGAGAGAGAGGAGAGGGAGGCCAAGAGGTCTCGAGAGTCTGGCACTTATAGTGGCACTCGTGCCCTAACTGTAGTTTTCCATGGTAGGGGCTGTAGGAGTCACCCCGTTCATTCAGCTCTTGGAGTGTTCTATGTTATTATCGGGTAAGCGGTGCAGTATTGGAGGAAAAGAAGAAATGGCTTCGGATTTTTGGGTGGTTCTGCATAATGTGTATACCAATCGGAGATGTTATCGTGTGCTGGAGAAAGGTATGAGGTGATTCATGGTTATTGAGATGATGTAGTCTCGCGATTCAAGTCACTCGGGATGAGTGCGGATTGAGTTCGATATGTTGTGAATGGAGATAACGTTATTTCTAAGGCATGTCAAGGGTAAATTTAAAGGAGTTGGGTCAGTTGTAATAGCTGAATCAACGTGATTTTGGCAATGGTCGGTTCATTCGGTGTGTGAAGTTATAACATATGATTTGTGGGTGTACGTGCAGGCTTGACAACCACCAATAACTGATTGATTTGGGAGGTAGTTGATTCAAATGGCTTTGTTATGTAAATGGAATCTGGAAGAGTTATGACGGTTTAGATCACGGTTTGAGGTTGTGTCTTTTTCTACTATTTGGGGAAATTCAGTTGTGTGTTGCATTGGCCCTTCTGAAATGATGCTAAGTAGAAGGTTTCTAGCAAATGAAGTGTTTAATTCTACTAGTAGTTCAAGGGTTATGGTGAATACGTATATTATCATATAGCAACATGATAAGTGCGGTGAGTGGTATGGAAATTGGAAGTTGATGGTCAAGGTTGAGATATGATTTTGATAAGAATGTCAGAAGCTCGGAGGAGTGGGGGGGGATTTTAGATGTCCAGTGTATGGTGGCACTATTGTCGGGCAGTCGGAGGATGGTATATGTTGTGTTAGTAGTGTTGGGGTATTGAAATGTGGATGCCTGCTAGTTATGTAGAAATAGCATGGTTTATGGCCATTGATGTTCATATTTAGCTGCCTGCTGCGGAAGGTTGTGGGAGTGTATTCTACGGGGAAATTTGTATAAGTGTGATATGTTGGTCACTTGAGTACTAAAGATTTAAAAACCAAGTATGGAGATTTTTGGGTACAATCGTTGATGTGAGAGTTTGTTCCGGATTGGGACAGCTGCTCGTGTGTGCCGTGAATAGGGCCATTGTGAATCCTTGAAAGGTTATTAGACCAGTATGGTATTATCAGAATCGGTTTGAGGTCCGTTGGTGGGACTAATGTGAATGTGTGCTCTGCGTAAGGTCGTATATATTCATTCGTCATAACATTCCTTACTAAGGAGTTGTCGGGCATTGGATGTTATTTCCGCTGTCAGTTATTCCGTGTAGCCTATATTGTGCCACGTGGGTTGTGAGATGGCTTGATTATTTGCATGTGTGTTGAGGACCGTGTAGCTTGCAGTGTTATATGAGCAGGATAGCTCTCGAGATGCAGGTCATTTATCACACCTTAGTTGTCCTTGAGTTTCGTAGCGTGTGGCACTATTCGCCTTCTCAGGATTTGTATTATGCACTGGCGTGCTTGTAATCGATATTCAGGTATTTCGTAAGTGTAAGCATTGCGATTTGATGTGTGTTTTCTTCTTGATTGTTATGTGAGAATCGGGTGGCACGTTGCCACGTGTATATAATGTTTGGATCGGGTTGCATGCCGCAATAGTGTCGTGATGAATCGGGTTGCACACCGCAACAGTGAGATGTTGGGTACGGTTCCATATATTTATTTATGTGTATTTTGTTTCTCATTTACTGAGGAGAGTTCATAGCGTCTGGTCAACCATTTTATTTCTTATGCGGACTGGGAAGTTCCATTCTAGAGTTTGTTTTTCCTTATGTATCGCATTCAAGTTTGTAGCCAATTGGCGCATTGTTGGCATTATACGAGATCTCGACCAGTGTTTGAGGTGGCTCATTGCATGTGTAGCTTATACTGGGTGAGACGAGACTATTGAACCTGAAATCAGTGCAATCAGATTTATATAAGGTATAATAAGGAACAAATATCACTATTCAGTTTAGAATGAGGTAATGGTCCTTGTCAGGAGAAGTAACTCCGTGATTTAATTGATTCAGCAGGTGGTTATGAATTTCTACACATATTCTCTGTCATGGCAGTATTGTGAGGATTGAAATCGGGCATATTTGTATTATGAGGTGTATTGCGAGCATCTGGTTCGTGAAATTCCAGTTATTGTGGTCGAAGGATGTTGTCTTGGGCAAATGAATTATGTGGTGTGTGGTGTGATTTCTGCATAAATTCACAATCGTGTTTTAGCATAGTGTGCAGTGATTGATACGATGTTCGTATGTTAGAATAAGGTATTGTAAAGAAATTCGGAGGTTGGAATTTGGTACTAAGGCTTATTAATTGAATAAAAAGGGAGGACCTTCTGTCCGACTAAAGACGAGGTGCCAAACTGTGATGGTGATGGAACAGGTAGGTGTACAAGGTGTTAAATAGTAATTTTGGACAACTCCGGAGCAGCTCTTAGCTCGTTCGAGGACGAACGTATGTTTAAGTGGGGGGAGAGTGTAACGACCCGACCGGTGATTTTGAGCTCTAGCGCGTCGTTCGGTGGTTTAAGGCCTTGAGTAGCTTCACTTCAGGTATTATGACTTGTACGTGTGGTCAGAATCGAATTTCGGGATATTTGGAGTTGATTCGAGAAGGAAATTCTAAATTAAGAAGCTTTAAGTTGGAAGAATTGACTAAGGTTTGGATTTATAGTAAACGACCACGGAATCGGGAATTGAAGGTTCCAATAGGTTCATATGATTATTTCGGACTTGGTCGTATGTTCGGGTCGAGTATCGGGTGGCCCGGGAGTATTTCGGCACTTATCATGAAAAGTTAGTATTTTGACGGCTTAATAATTTCCTAAGTTTGGGTTGGAATAGATTTTTATGTTATCGATGTCCGTTTGGGATTTCGAGCCTGGGAATAGTTTCGTATGG
This sequence comes from Nicotiana tabacum, assembly GCF_000715075.1. Lineage (NCBI taxonomy): Eukaryota > Viridiplantae > Streptophyta > Magnoliopsida > Solanales > Solanaceae > Nicotiana > Nicotiana tabacum. The sequence goes on from NC_134101.1 coordinate 43,995,527, forward strand.
TGATTTTGATCTTATGAGCGTGTCCGAACGTTGATTTGGAGGTACGTAGGTCATTTCGGCGTCAATTGGCGAAAGTTGGAAATTTGGATGATTTTGAGAAGTTTGATTGGGAGTGGACTTTTTGATATCGGGGTCGGATTCCGATTCCGGAAGTTGGAGTAGGTCCGTAATGTCAATTATGACTTGTGTGCAAATTTTGAGGTCAATCGGACGTGATTTGAAAGGTTTCGTCATCGATTGTAAAAGTTTGAAGTTTCAAAGTTCATTAAGTTTGAATTGGAGGGTGATTCGTGTTTTTAGCGTTGTTTGATGTGATTTAAAGGCTCGACTAAGTTCGCATGATGTTTTAGGACTTGTTGGTATGTTTGGTTGGGGTCCTGGGGGCCTCGGGTTCAATTCGGATGCTTAACAAATCGATTTTGAACTAAGGGAATGCTGGGATATTTCTGGTTGCTGGTGTAATCGCACCTGCGGAAAAGGGGTCGCAAGTGCGACGCCGCAAAAGTGGCCAGGCAAGCGCAGAAGTGGCTCGCGCAGGTGCACATATGGACCGCAGAAGTGGCTCTCGCGGGTGCACATATGGACCGCAGAAGCGGCTCTCGTAGGTGCGCATACGGACCGCAGAAACGGCTCTCGCAGGTGCGACCTTCTGGGCCACAGAAGCGGAAATCGCGACTGGGCAGAACCCTTTAAGTCTGAGGGTTCGATATTTTAACCCATTTCTTCGGATTTTGGAGCTCAGATTGGGCGACGTTTGAGAGGAATTTCACCACACAACCTGGGGTAAGTGTTCTCTACTCTCTTGTAATTATATTTCATGAATTAATCTTCATTTTTGGTGTATGATTATCGAATCTTCAAGGGAAATCGAAGGAAATTTCTACAATTTCATAAAAAATGAATTTTTGAGTTTTGAATACCGATTCGGAGTTGAATTTGAGTGAAATTAGAATGGTTGAACTCGTAATTGGATGGGCTGTCGGTTTTTGTGAGTTTCATCGGGTTCCGAGATGTGGGCCCCACTGCCAACTTTTCGAGCGGAGTTGAGAATTTTTATAAATTGTTAAATTTCAAACATTGGAGTATACATTTTGATTGGTTTGCACATTGTTTGCATAGTTTTAGATTGTCAATCATCGGTTTAAGGTGTTAGAGTGGCGCTGGAGCCGGTTATGAAACTTCGGAGCAAGATAAGTCTCTTGTCTAACCTTGTAAGAGGGAACTTACCCTATAAGTGATTTAAATTAATAATTGTTGCTAATTGTGGGGGCTACGTACGCACGAGATGATGAGAGTCCGTCCATAGCTACTAATTATGCTATTTTCGGGTAGTTTAGGACTCAAAGCATGACTTACTTGTAATAATTGCATCCTTTATTTATTTAAAGTACTGGAATTATATTGAAAATTTTTAGAGGAAATATTAAAAGATCGAAATTTCATATACTTGAATTTTTGTGTATATTATTTAATTGTTAATAGAAATTGTACATTCTTATGTGTTATCCTTATTATAATAACTTCTCATTCCTGAGGTTCATAAAAAAATGTCCTCTTTTCTTATGGAGAGGGCCGAACGCCTCGGCAGTATAGATGCATCTATGGATCGTGCCGCACGTCCCTCGACAGTGTACACGACACTCTGGATCGGGCCGTATGACCTTGGCAGAAATCGTGCTTAATAATAATAATTACATGATACCTTGACATTTATTGCAGCTTGTAAAGCTAATTGATAAATTGAAAATTTATTGAAATTGAAGGAAATATTTATTTCTGCTTGTTAAGGAAATCATTGTTGATCACATAAATCATGTTTATTTAAAGATTTATATTTTTAATATTATTGACCCGTAGTGAGTGTTAAAATCAACCTCTCATCACTACTTCTTCGAGATTAGACTTGATACTTACTGGGTACACGTTGTTTACGTACTCATGCTACATTTGTTGCACATTTTTGTGCAGGTACATATATGTTTAGTGATCTTTTGGGTGCAGAGGTGCAGCTATTGCGGGGACTTATGGTGAGCTGCATTTCCATGTTACGAATCCGCAATATACAAAGTCTCCATCATGTTACTTACATACTCCTGTCTAATTTGTATTCTAGACAGATGTTGCATTTATCATATTTCCTAGTTGAGGCTCATGCACTTGTGACACCAGGTCTTGGCACACACATTAGTAGAATTATGGATTTAAGTATTTTTTTTCTTGATTTTTATTTATTCAGAACCTTTATATTTTTCTTAAATATTGCAATTAAGAAGAGTTTAATTACTCGGAAATATTTTAAAGGAAGAATATAAGTTTAATTCACTAGTTGGCTTGCCTAGCTATGAAGTTGGGTGCCATTACGACCTATTGAGAGTGCTTGCTGTTGTACGAAGACTTCAAGGTGCATCTGCTGCATCAGCAGACCTCGGAGTCCCCCTCTATTCTCTCCTATGTCATTTACCTTCCGTACTTCTTTTGTTAGACTCTGGTGTATAGAGATACTAGTTTCCTTTCTTTAGCTTATGACTTATGATGTTTTGGGTTTTGGGAATACTGTGTATTACTAGAGTGTTGGTTATTGTACATGCCAGGCAGCATTGTTACCAGTTATTTTGTTATCTGTTGAAGTTAGTTGTTAAGTTTTACTTCCATTCTTGTTATTTTTGCAATTTGTTAGGCTTACCTAGTCGTAGAGACTAGGTGTCGTCACGACATCTTACGGAGGGAGAATTGGGTCGTGACAAGTTGGTATCAGAGCTCTAGGTTCATAGGTGTCATGAGTCACAAGCAAGTTTAATAGAGTCTCGCGAATCGGTACAGAGACGTCTATATTTATCTTCGGGGGGCTATGGAACTGTTAGGAAAGATTACACTTCTTTGATTCCTTGTCGTGCGAAATTGTTGACTTCGAAATTCTAAACTTTTGTATTTTGTTCTCTCACAGATGGTGCAGACTCGCACGTGCAGATGAAGGAGCGCAGATGCGGGATTTGGTAGCCCAAGCTGGGTTCGCAGGTGCAGAGGTAATTGCGCAGAAGCGGCCTCGCTTATGCGGTTGGTCTGTGCGCAGGAGCGGTGAGGGTCGCAGGTGTGGTTCCTTGGTCGCAGGAGCGCATCCGCAGGTGCGGTGCTTCTCTAGGAGATGCGGACCAGGAGACTTAAGCTAAGTCCGCACCTGCGATAAAATTTCCGCAGGTGCGGCATCGCAGGTGCGATTATAGGCCCGCAGATGCGAAATCGCTGGGCTCAAAAGGCCAAGTTCGAGGGTTTTATTCCATTTCCAATTTTGGGACTTTGAGAGCTCTGATTTGGGTGATGATTTGGGGGATTTTCAGAGGAAGCTTATGGGTAACGATTATTAACCTATTTATGGTTATATTTCACTAATCTGTCACTAATTTCATCTTTTAATTTCGAATTTGGTTGAGAAATTTGGGAAAAAAGTTGGATGGTTCTTCAAATGAGTTTTTGAGTTTTGATTGGGATTTTGATATCGGATTTGGATAATTTTGGTACGAATGAGCTCGTGAGTGAATGGGTGTTCATATTTTGTGATTCCGAGACGTGAGCCCGGGTCAACCTTTTGGGGCGATTTTCTAAATTCTTGCTTTAGCTTTGATTTCATTAATTAGATTAATTTCTTATAGTTGTATTTATGGTATGTAATTGATTTTGGCTAGATTTGGGCCATTCGAAGTCGGATATTCGTGGAAAGGGCATTGTTACTGATTGATTGAGCTTGGTTCGAGGTAAGTGGCTTGCCTAACCTTGTGTGGGGAAAGTCCCCTTAGAACTTGGTACTGTTGTGATATGTGAGCGCTGTGTATGTGAGGTGAGGAGTGCGTACACGGGCTATTTATTGTAAAACCCGATTTCTGACTGAGTAATGACATGTTTTCATTTTAATTAAGTTATACCAGCATGTGCAGTTATCCTGTTTAGTCTAATATCCCATGTCTACGTGCTTTAACTGCTTATTTGAACTCTGTGCAGCATGCTTAATTGATTTCCTATTTTTCCTTGATCCTTATCAGTCTTAATTATTGTATATATCGGTTGAGCTGTGTATTTACTTTTGAGACTACGAGGTGGTACCTCGGGAGTTCTCCCTGCACATTTACTTTTGAGACTACGAGGCGGTACCTCAGGAGTTCTCCCTGCACATTTACTTTTGTGACTACGAGGTGGTACCTTGGGAGTTCTCCCTATATATTTATTTTGGGACTACGAGACGGTATATCGGGAGATCCCCTATTGTTTACCCCTATGTGTTGTACTGTTGTTTTGCTGTGTTTCCTTTTGCTAAATTCTAGTCTCTTATTATACTGTATATTCTCCCGCCTTATTTATTATTTACCAGTAGGCCTGACATGATCTCGTCACTACTCGATCAAGGTTAGACTTGGTACTTACTGCGTACCGTTGTGATGTATTCATGCTACTCTTCTACACATTTTTTTTGTGTGCAGATCCAGGTACTTCTTATCAGCCCCGCTATTAGCTGATAGTGCATGTTGTTGTACGGAGAATTCAAGGTACATCTGCCGCGTCCGCAGACCTCGGAGTCCCCATCTATTCTCTCATGTGTCATTTACCTTCCGTACTTCTTTTATTAGACTCTGGTGTATAGAGATACTAGTTCTCTTCTGTAGCTTATGACTTATGATGTTTTGGGTTTTGGGAATACTGTGTATTACTAGAGTGTTGGTTATTGTATATGCCGAGCAGCATTGTTACCAGTTATTTAGTTATATGTTGCAATTAGTTGTTAGTTGTTAGTTGTTAAGTTTTACTAGGTGCCATCACGACGTCTTACGGAGGGATAATTGGGTCGTGACACCCCAACTCCACCACGAGCGGCTCCACACTGGGTGTTACCCAATAAAGGATATGTTAGTGCAATAGTCCCTCCCTGTATTACGGCGGGTAACTTTCAAATCACCAATGTGATGCTCCCTTTGCTAGAGCAACGAGGTTTCTTCACCGATGCTCCAAGTCAAAATGCGGACAAATATTTGAAGAGATTTGTGGACACTTGTTGGGGGAGCAAAAAAACAAATGTCTCCGAGGATACATTAAGGTTAAGGCTTTTTCCCTCCTCTCTACGGGGGAAAGCTTTAGATTGGTTGGAATGCTTGCCGAACCATTCCAATCATACTTGGGATGAGTTAGCGGAAAAGTTTATTTCTAAGTTCTTCTCTCCGGAGCACATGGCTACACTTTGAGAGATTGGCATTCAAGAAAAAGTCGAATGAATCACTACACGAGATTTGGGAGCGGTATAGAACAATGGTCAAGGAATGTCCCAACAACGATATGACGAACAACATGATTAAACAAACCTTCTATCATGGGATTAACACAACCAACCAATGTATAGTGAATCAACTTGCCGGTGGTAACTTTATGACTACGTCATATGCGGAGGCGTGTGAGATTTTGGATGAAATGGCGGAAACATCATCGACGTGGCAATATTGGGCTAATGTTCCACAAGGTGATCCGAACGTGATCCACCTTCACAAATAGTTGCATGACCATGGGCAAGCCATTGCCGAATTGACTACTACCATGAATCAACTAGAAAAGGCTCAACTTCAACCAGTGCAAAATCCTAAGCAAGTCAATGCCATGGAAGGGGTGAACATGATGGTAAACAAAAGAAGGATCAAAGGTCCACAAGTGCAAAATCAGTGGAGAATTATGCGCTAGAGGATAATGGTTTTGATCAAGATTATTCTTAAAATGAACAAGAAGAGGAGGTGCAATAAGTGAACAACTTTCAAGGGCAAAGAAACAATTTCCAAGGCCCAAACCAACAACAATGGCGACCTCAAAACAATCAAGGCAATTGGAATTCTAACAACCAAGGAAATCGGAGTGGTGGCAACAATCAAGGGAATTGGCATAACAACAATTATCAAGGAAATTGGAGTGGCAATAATCGAGAAAATTGGGGGGTAACAATCAAGGCGGATGAAACAACAATCAAGGCAATTGGGGGTTAGGTTTTCAAAGGCCCCCGATGTATTAACAACCGAGCAACCCGCCTCCTTATCCGTCCAATGGTCCAAGTTTTTAAAATAATGAGATGGGGCGTATTGAGAATATGTTCAAGAAAATGATGGAAAAGAATGTCGATTCGGATGCCCAACTTGCCTCATACAACACATCGATCCGCAACTTAGAAGTGCAAATAGGGCAAATCTTTCAAGCTCTAAATTCCCGTCCTACGGGGTACTACCAAGTGACACGGTAGTAAACCCAAAGGGTGGAAGTAACACGGGGAATGCCATGGCCGTTACTACAAGAAGTGGAAGAGGTGGGAATGCACCTACCTCAAGTCAAAGGCAACTTGTGGTGATGAACAAGTGGTACAAGAAGAAGAGGTCCCGAACAATGTGGTACAATCAAATGATGAAGTTCTGATTGATATTGATGATAGTGTGAAAGAGACTCAAGAGGAGGTGATCCCGTCTAGGGATCACATTATTGATATACTGGATCCGGTAGTGCAAAAGGCTAAGGCACCATTGCCTAAGCCTCCACCTCCATACCCTCAAAGACTTGCCAAGCAAAATGGTGAGAATCAATTCAAGAAGTTTATTCAAATGATAAAGAGTCTCTCAATCAATGTGCCATTAGTTAAAGCTTTGGAACAAATGCCCGTCTATGCAAAGTTTATGAAGGATCTCATGATAAAGAAGCAATCAATGAATTTTGAAACAATCAAAGTCACTCATCAAGTGACTGCAATTGTGCATTCAATGGCTCCTAAGTTGGAAGATCCCGGTGCTTTCACAACTCCTTATACAATCGGAAGTGCCGAGTTTGCAAAAGATCTTTGTAATCTTGGGTCCAGTATCAATTTGATACCCTATTCGGTTTTCAAGACCTTGGAAATTGGTCAACCAAGACCCACCTCTATGATATTGCAAATGGCCGATCGTACTATGAAGAGACATTTGGGAGTGATTGAAGATGTCTTGGTTCGTGTTGATAAATTCATTCTTTCGAAGGATTTTGTCATTCTAGATTGTGAAGTTGATTATGAGGTGCCGATTATTCTTGGAAGATCTTTCCTTTATACGGGTAAGGATCTTTGTGATGTTGAAGTCGGAGAACTTACCTTCCGGGTTGGTGATGAAAAAGTAGTTTTCCATGTGTGTAAGTCAATGCGGAAACCGAATAGCAATGAGGTGTGCTCTTTTGTGGATTTGGTGACCGATATTATTGTTGATGATACAAGTGCTATGATCAATGTGGGTGATATTTTGGAGGCCGTCTTGTTCAACTTTGATGATGACGAGTTGGATGGCTTCATGGAATATGTGAACTCTTTGCAAGGAATGGGGTCGTACAACTATGCACCCTGAAAATTGTCCTTGGATCTGTAAGATAGGACAACTTCTCCTACAAAGACTTTTATTGAAGAGCCCCCTACCTTGGAGTTGAAGCCATTACGTCCACATCTTCAGTATGAATTTCTTGGTCCTTGTTCTACTTTACCGGTTATTCTTTCCTCTTGTTTGACTAACGTGCGGGTAGACACCACTTTGGAAGTGCTACAAAAGAGGAAGAAGGCTATTGGGTGGACTTTGGCGGATATTCGGGGGATAAGCCCCGCATTTTGCATGCATAAGATCAACTTGGAGGAAGGCGCCAAACTATCTATTGAACATCAAAGGAGACTCAATGAGGATATGCAAGAAGTTGTCAAGAAGGAGATTATCAAGTGGTTGGATGTAGGGGTTGTCTACCACATCTCCAATAGTTCATGGACTTCTCTGGTTCAATGTGTCCCAAAGAAAGGGGGCAAGACGGTGGTCACCAATGATAAGAATGAGTTGATCCCTACAAGAACGGTGACCGGATGGAGGGTGTGTAAGTACTATCGCAAGCTCAACAAAGTCACAAGGAAGGATCATTTTTCACTTCCTTTATTAGATCAAATGCTTGATAGATTGGCCGGACGTGCTTTCTATTTCCTTCTTGATGGGTATTTGGGATACAACCAAATTCTTATTACTCCGGAGGATCAAGAGAAAATAACCTTTACATGTCCCTATGGTACTTTCGCCTTCAAGCGGATGCCATTTGGTTTGTGCAATGCATCGGCGATTTTTCAAAGGTGTATGATGGATATTTTCACGGACATGGTGGAGGACTACCTTGAAGTTTTCATGGATGACTTCTCGGTGATTGGAGATTCTTTTGATGATTGTCTTGAAAATTAGGATAAAGTATTGACAAGATGTGAAGAGACAAATTTGGTGCTCAATTGGGAGAAGGGTCATTTCATAGTCGAGAAAGGCATTTTCCTTGGCCACAAAATCTCAAAGAATGGAATTGAAGTTGACAAGGCAAAGATTGAGGTAGTTTCTAAACTTTCACCTCCAACTTCGGTAAAGGGTGTGCGGAGTTTCTTAGGCCACACGAGTTTCTACCGGCGCTTCATCAAAGATTTCTCTAAGGTGGTGAATCCGTTGTGCAAGCTTCTTGAGAAAGATGCTAAGTTCAACTTCAATGATGATTGCATAAGATCTTTTGAATTGTTGAAGTTCAAGTTAACAATTACTCCCATCATCACCGCTCCAAATTGGAGTGTCCCTTTTGAACTCATGTATGATGCAAGTGATGTGCGGTTGGGGATGTTTTGGGAAAATGCATCAACAAGATTTTTCATCCGGTCTACTATGCTAGTAAGACCATGAATAGTGCCCAAGTTAACTACACCGTTACAGAGAAAGATCTCCTCGACATTGTGTTTACAATTGAGAAGTTCTGCCCGTACGTGATAGGTGCAAAGGTCATTGTCCACACGGATCATGCAGCGCTTCGTTATCTTATGAGCAAGAATAAATCCAAAGCTCGGTTGATGAGATGGATGCTTTTGTTGCAAGAGTTTGATATTGACATTCAAGATAGAAAAGGGAGTGAAAACCAAGTGGCGGGCCACTTGTCTCATTTGTAGGAGGAGGGGAGGCCGCATGATGGCCTTGAAATCAATGACTCCTTCCCCGGTGAGCAACACTTGGCTATTTCGATGAAAGAGGTGCCATGGTTTACGGATCTAACAAGTTTCCTTATGTGTGGAATCATCCAAGATGAGTTCTCTTCAAACCAAAGGAAGAAGCTCAAACGGGATTGTCAAGATTATTATTGGGTTGAACCATAACTTTTTCGGATTTGTACGGATGGGGTGATTAGAAGATGTGTACCGGAAGAAGAGCAAGGTGAAATTATTGGGGCTTATCATTCTTCGCCATATGGTGGTCATCATGGTAGAGCAAGAACGTTAGTGATGATAGCGTAGGACACAGAAAGTATGACGACCAAAGTGTTAAGCTCCGGTTTCTATTGGCCCACTCTTTACAAGGATACTAGTGAGCTAGTGAAAAAATGTCATAAATGTTAACGGGCTGGTGGAATCTCAAAAAAAAAAAAAATGCCTCTCACTACCATTTTGGAGATTGATATTATTTATGTGTGGGGTATTGACTTCATGGGTCCTTTTGTGAGTTCTTGTGGAAAAACCTACATCTTGGTCGCGGTGGATTATATGTCCAAACGGGTTGAAGTCGTTTCTCTACCCAACAATGAGGCGAGAAGTGTGGTGGTGTTCTTGAGGAAGAATATTTTCACAAGGTTTGGTACTCTGCGGGAAATTATAAGCGATGGGGGTCACATTTTTGCAACAAGGCTTTCGACACTTTATGTAGAAAGTATGGTGTTACTCATAAAGTCACGACTCCCTATCATCCACAAGCTAGCGGTCAAGTGGAAGTCTCCAACCGGGAGATAAAGAGTATTTTGTCCAAAATAATGAATGCTAACCGTACAGATTGGTCCAAGAAGAATGATGATGAATTATGGGCTTATCAGACGGCTTACAAAATACCTATCGGAATGTCACCATACCAGTTGGTGTTCGGGAAAGCTTGTCACCTTTCGGTGGAACTTGAGCACAAGGCCATGCGGGCTCTAAAGAAGTTGAATCTTGATTGGGATGTAGTCGCTAACTTGAGGGTTGCACATTTGAATGAATTGGATGAGTTCCGGTACCATGCCTACACAAGTTCGTCCTTGTACAAAAAAAAGATGAAATATCTTCATGACAAATATATTTGGAACAAAGAGTTCAAGGTGGGCGATCTTGTATTGTTGTTTAACTCAAAGTTGAGGATGTTTCCCGGGAAGCTAACGTTTAAATGGAGTGGTCCTTTTGAATTTGTGGGTGTAACACATTTTGGTGCATTGGACTTGAAGAACAAAAACAATGAAGTATTCCGAGTCAATGGTCACCGGGTGAAGCACTACTTTGGAAAAGTTGGAGATAGCCACGTCGAGGCGGTCATTCATTTCAATTGACGGTATTTTGCGTCGTGCCGCAACGTTAAATCAGGCACTTCTTGGGAGGCAGCCCATATTTTTTTTCTTTTTCCTTTGGTATATAGGTGTTATTTTTGTTTAAATTTAATTTGAAGTACGCTACAGAGCTCAGTGTGACTTACAGGAACAATGGACAAAAATGTGGCTAAGTGTTGAAAGAAGTGCGGACCGCAGTTGATTTGTGCGGACCGCAGTTGATTTGTGCAGACCGCACATTTATGGTTGCTACAACAACAGTGCAATGCGGACCGCACAATGATCTTGCGGACCGCACAAATGAAAGGTGGAAATGTCAACTATTTGAAGTTTAGTCTGCCATAGAAAAGGTCGATGTGCGACCACAAAAAGAAATTTGCGGCCGCAACATGAAATCTGCGACCGCACTAAAGGTTATGCGGACTGCAGACGAGATGCTGACATAATGTCACCAGGTAACATATTGCGGACCGCACATGAAATTTTTCGGCCGCACTCGCCCTTCTTACCCTTATCTACCTAACTCATATAAATAGAGTAATTAGGGCATTTGTTATGTTTTTTCCCTCTCCGAGCTCAAAAACAGTACTCTCTTGAAATATCTTGGTGAATCTATCTCTCCATACACACAACTTCTTTCATCAGTCACTCCTCACACTCATTTATCTGGTATGCTTCAATTTCTTGTTAATATTTTTTCTTTTAATTTGTAGACTTTTAGTCAATTTTAGGCCATTTGTCAATAGAATTCAATTGTGCATCTACTTGGGGGGTAAATCTATAGTGGATTAACTAATACATGCTCTATGTGGATTGGGTCAACATATTTTAAAGTCTCTATGATGTTACCATGTCAAATTATGCACAAAATTACAAAACCTAGAATGAAATAACTGAATTGTTCGTAGTTTTTGAATATTGCGGTCGCACCTGAATTTGTGCGGTCCGCAGAAATTGATTATGGTGTATCATTAGTGAAGAAGGGATCTGCGCCCGCAAGGTAAAATGTGCGGACCACAAAATTCCCATTGTGGCCGCAGAAATACAATTTTACTGTTATCATAGAGTCTTTACTTTAAGACTCCAATGTGCGACCGCAGGTTTAATTGTGTGGATTGCAGAAATCGTGTTAGTGCCGCACATCAGCCAATTCTCTGTCATGAGAGAGTTGGCATATTTGGGTTTCAGAGATGCATCCACAAGATGAAATTGTGCCGACCGCACTTCACCTCTACGGCCGTAAAATAAAACTGTGCGGTCCGCAAAGCCTCATCTGCGGCCACAAGAAAATTATGCGAACCGCAGATTCTTCTCGTGCAAGCATGTTTTACTAATGAACATCACTGTGTTTTCTGATGTCTAATTGCATATCTCCTATGTATGTCTGAACATTGAATAGCAACTAACAATCGCCTTTTCTTGATACAGACAATGATTCGATCTAGAGGCAGAGGCGACACTTCTAAAGGGAGAGGTGAACCTTCTCGGGGTCGAGGCAAGAGTGCTCTACCCCTTGGCCAACAAAATACAATTACAAAGAAAGCTACAGCCAACAGGGGGAGAGGTGTAGATATTTATGTCATGAGATCATATGTCCCGTCTAAGAAAGCATCAGAGGGAATCTCAGTCTCTGTTCAGGAGTAGTCGGCCGTACAGTCAATGCCGCAAGGGAGGTACCAACTAGGGACGAGTCGTCCTCATCTCACAGCACTTCCAAGGACTCGAACAGTGCTAGTCAAGCTTCTGAGCCATCGGCCATACCTGTCCCTGAGGCACAGGTTAACCAGTTCAGGATATCCCCGATACTGGCAGAGGGGGAAAGGCTACAGCTGCCGGCCTTGAAACGTCGAATAAGAAAGAGGTTTGGGAGGACTGATTTGTTAGCTTGGGAGGACCGATTTGTTAGCTTGGATGCTTTCACCAGCTTTCGTACATGGTGTCCAGTGAGGTCGCTAACTCTCGAGCGACAGTTTCTATTGAAGGATTTGGAGAGGTGCAACCCAGTAGTGTTGAGATAGTTCAGGGAACACAAAGGGTGGATGTGGTTCACTCAAAGTGTAGTGGACACCAAAGAGTACCTGGTCTAGGAATTCTATACAAATGTGGCTCACATCAAAAAAGGGACAAACGTGACTAAAGTACGTAACTTAAAAGTGAGATTTGATCAACATACATTCAACACGTACTTGGGCTTCGAAGATGTTGAGCCAATATTTAGAGAAGTATGCATTGGGAGACGCAGCCCGACCTTGGTTAGTGGAGATTTTAGCAGCACCAGGGCCACCACCTCCATGGATTGCTGCTGGTTTTTCTATCCATCGGAGCACTCTCATTTTCAAGGCGAAGGGGTGACAAACCTTTGTCTGCAGTAGACTGGACCCGAGTCAGAATGAGACTTACCTTCTGATTCCTCGGGCAGTTCTGGTTGCTTCTATTATGGCCGGGTACCCTATCAATGTGGGTGTCGTGATGTCGGCCAACATCTCAGTGATTGCTTGGCAAGATGACTCGTCCTACCCGTATACCAACACTATTACAGAATATCTCACAGATGTAAGGGTAGAGCCGAGGGATTATGACACAAAAGTGAGGCTGAAGAAGCCTTTTACTTGGTATTCACTAATGGATGCGAACAATCCAAAGAAGAAAGTTTAGCCTCTTACCATCGCGGGTCAGTCTGATGAGCCAGCTACGGTAGCTGCAAAGGAAGTTGATGTTCCATCTACTTCAACCGAGCCTTCCTCCAGTGCTGCAGCTATGCCTCCGCCAGCATCCACAGCCCCTACTGCAGCTCTTGCCACAGCTCCCACCTCGGATTTTAAGCCGATGCCCATGCCTACTGCCCCACTCTCTGCGCTGCGAGTCTCCCAGACATTGGCGAGCCTCAATAACTGAATGCAGACAGACACAACAAAGTTGTCTGACTTATCCAATACTATTGCAGCACAGTCTACTGCTTAGGCACCTCAGTTTCCCCCGACAGTTGAAGAGACATTGAAGAAGCTCCTCGAGAACTAGAACACTATTATGGCTACCTTGGTACAACACGGGTCAGTGATCGAAGATCTAGGAAAAGAGGTAAAGAAGATGAGAAAGTCCCAGGACAACAAGAAATTAGTGGACAAGCTCCGCAGACACGTGACCAGGCTTCTACATCTGGAGATCTCCCCTTTGACATGCTGATTGACCCACACCATTCAGGCCCAGATCCTACAACACCAATAGCACCGGTGGCACCAGCTGGCCAGTCTGGGGAGCCAGACCTTGTTGCCGATACTGCCGAGGCAGTGTGTCAGATGTTCACCAACCCAAACACACCCAGAGTTGAGGATGATGAGATTCAGTTGGGTGAGCCTGCGGGCGGTAACATTGCTGGGGACACAGAGATTTCCAAGGAGCCGTAGGGAATTTTCTTCACTCTTTTCCCTCTTTTACTCTTATTTTGTTAAGCATTGAGGACAATGCTTATCTTTATTCGGGGGTGCAGTTTATTGATTATATTTGATACATTCTGAGACAATTGGCCTGAAATTACTTGATATTATAGATATTATATTCTCTTTTCTTATTATGTATATATTTTCTCTCTTTCTCTCATTATGTATATTCATTCTACCTTCAGTAGTTTTTGCTTATTGGCTTCTTTATTTTTGTTTCTTTACTAGTTCTTTGTTTGATTTAGTAGCTTCTTTGTTTGATTTAGTAGCTTCTCTTTATGTTTTAGTAGATAATAAGCCTTTGATTTTCTTAATACCACGGTTCTTTCCAAAGGTAGTTGTTGTGTGAACCGGGTGACTCATCCCAACGATGGATGGCGTGACAACCTTATTAAGGGAGTGAGTCTGTTTTTGTGTTTAGATAATAATAATAGTAGTAGTAATGAATAAAAAAATCTAATTAAGTCATACTCGAAGAGTCAGCCATGCTTCAATTAGTACCAACACACTTAACTGTGTGCTTATAGTTAGTGACAAGTTTTTTTGAAAGAAATAGCTCTAGTTAGTGACTTTGTGACTCTTGTGTTGACTTTGGAAATCATCAAGTGGTTTAATTGGACCATAGTGATCTTTAAAATTGAATGTGGTCGTTGTGGGCCCTCAAATATGTCATATTTAACAATCCGGTTGCGTGACGGGTGAGATGAATTGTTGTTAGTCCAAGTATCCGTGCGAAGGGTCTAAAACTTGTCCCGAATGTGTTTCAAGGCAAAATCCTAAATTTTTCTTGGTTTGAGAAGTGATTGTAGGATCTCTTTGGTCCGTTTGAGTTTTCTATTTCCAACCACTGTCATTATCCCTAGTCACCCCTTTGAGCCTCTAGCCTTTCTCATTTGATAACCATGTTACAAGCTTTTACCCATTTGGTCGTGGCCCTTTCTTGGCACCCGAGATTTTCTTAATACTCTCGTGAAACAAATGGCTTAAAACAAAAGTTTGGGGGAGAGAAGAGGAACTTGAAAAAGGTATCAAGGCACAATAAGAGAAAAGAAATTATCTCTATGAGAAGAGAAGGCAAGAAAAGAAAAAAAAAATACAAAATGTGAATAAGTGGAAGGGTCGAATGGATCCAAAAAGAGGTAATGATCCCAAACATAGAGAAATCAAAAAGGGAGAAAAAGAATGAAATGATCAAGAAAGAGTAATGTTAATTCTCTCTAGTCCCCAATGAAAAGAAAGTGCCTCTCAGAATTGGCAAAGTATGAGCCGAGAAATGAAAGATGGAGTGCTTAAGAAAAAGTGTAACCACTCACCCATATTGTATCCGGCCCTAATACAAAAGCATTCATTACATCCCGAAAGAAGTCCTACTTGATTTCAACCCGGGTGAGCTTATATTAGTGGCGATCTACATGAGGGGCAAACCTATGGTACTTGAGAGAGATGAGTGAACCTTTCATAAATCTTTGGATTGAGTGCTAAATTTCTTAAGTGAGCTTGGAAAATGGAAAGTAGATGAAGAAGAGTTTGGAGTCCACTATGACCTACATGATAGAGCAAGAGTCATTGATGAGTAAAGTCAATTCTTGAAGCTCAAATATCACATTAGAACTATATGTGTATGAATTCTTAACTTGTCGCCTTGTTGATAATACATGAGTAATGTGGGTAATTGTTGGTCCTAACTGATGTGTGGATGGCTCCCTTTTGAATTGCTGAAATGACCCTTAACTTTTGGAGGTGGGAACTAATTTATTTACTTGAGGAAAAACAAAGACTTAAGTTAGGGGGAGTTGATAAGTGGGAATTTTGACTACTTATTAGCACCTTTTAGCTTTTGTTTTAATCCGAAAGTATTGAATTGTGTTCCCAGAACTAATGAAATTATGCAAAATTATAGGAATGCTGGAAGTTTGGGCTCCTGAGATGAAATCCGACTCAAAAGGAGTGTCCCGAAGCACAAGGCAATAGGGCACAGAAGCACAAATGTGCGGTCCGCAGAAGGAATTCTATAGACGCAGAAGAAATTGCGGACCGCAGAATTCCATCTGCAGCTGCAAAACAAGAAGAGAAATTTAGCAAACCTTTCAGCAATGTGCGGCCGCAGAGCTGGGCTAAGAGTCAAAGATCAGAGAGTATGCAAAAAGACCAAGTCCAGGAGCCTTTGTGAATGGCATACCGCACAATAATTGTGCGGCTGCAGTCCAAAAATATGCGGCCGCAGAAGATTGCCTCGTGGTAGATGAGTTTCACAAAATTAGGTCAAGTTTTGAACATATGAAGCTGTTGTAGCCGTTTTTCTTTATTACTTTAGGAAGTTTTACATTATTTTGATGTTTTTACATTAGATTTCATCATATTAATCTTCCATTATGAGTTTAATTAGCTTTTTTTCTCTATTTTTTTGCAATTTCTATTATGAGTAGCTAGACTCTCACTAGGGTTGTGACCCAACCCTGGTGTGTAAACCTTATGGGTATCTAATTTAATGCTTGTTTACGATTGGGTGTTGATTATTTAGCTTAGTTCATGCTTAAATTTTAGAATTAATGGTTGAAAATAATGATTCATGCCTATTTGACTTAGTCTCTTCTTGAGAAAGAGGGACTTAGTCTATGATAACTTAGCTAATAAGGAGTTGGTTCAATTGAGAGATTGATTAACCTAATTAAAGGGTTCAACCTAGAGATAGTAATAACCCTACTTGAGCTCTTATCAACGGTTTTGGTTGATACCCATTTGGTCTTGAGAAAGCCAAATTGGGCGAAACCACTCTCTGACCGAGAGGTATTGAGTAGGTAGTGTAGAGTTGTGAGCTATAATATACCCCAATCAACAAAACAAGTATTAATATTTTTACCCCATTAGGCAAACACCTAGGTTATGGTTAGAGCCCTAGGCCTTTTACCCAATTGGAAAAACCTTAAAAAATTAATTTCTAGTCTATTTCTTTTATCTTGCAACCATTAGATTAACAATAGAAGTAGAAATCAAAATTGTGTTGTGGAAATGAAATCTAGATAACCCATTTGCTTGCTTCAAATATATACTTCTAACTTCCATCATAACTCCCAGTGGATTCGACCCCGACTCCTAGTTGGGTAATTATTATTGCATATGAATGTGTCATATCTCTTATTGAGGTGAGTTGTGGACGTGATCACACTGCTCGTCATTTTGTTGTATCGTCCAGGCCCTTGCGATTTCTGCAGTCACGCTTGGAGCGGGTTTGTTGAGGATGCTTGCTAGCGTGTCGGTCAGCCATGCCTCGAGGAGTTTTTTCACAGCTAGGGGCGTCCCCTCCTCTGTAGACGTGGAGGCCCATTTTCCACTGGGTTTTATTATACTGCAGTGGGGGTGGTGACCTCTCTCGCCTAGGGGACCCTTGGGCGTCGTGTCCTCACCTATTGTTTCGTAGCTTTCGTTGATAATATTCATGAGGTTGGTTGAAAAGTCACTTGTTATTTTTCTCCTTTCTCCTTGGTTACCTGCCATGTAGGGTTTTGTATACACAAACAAAGGAGATCTCGGGGTTTTATTTTTTATATTAGTGACTTGCATTAATTGTAGATCTAGAGGAAACTAAAAATTTAACTAAGAAATACACATAGACAACGCCAAATTGTTTGACCAAAAAATATAGATCTTGGTTCAAATAATTTTTTTGGTGAAACAGAAAAGATTTTATTATCACCTCACCAGCACTTACAAATTAGATTTACATATGCATCAGATAGCCATCCTCTCTAATGATATGTTGTTATTCCTATTGTCCTACTTTCTATCCTCATATATACAATTCCACTCCTATACATTCTTAGCTATAGAGTGTTTCAATCCAACCTTTGCCCCTACTTGAGTGTCTTCTTCCTAGTACTTCATAAGCTTTGTGCTTGCAATCCTGCTTTATCTGGCTGCATAAGTGCCCAGGACTTAGGACCTTTTGTTCCCAGAGTGCTGCATTTCTTGCTTTCCAGATGTAGTACACCATAACTGCTAATGTTGCTAGCACAAATGCCCTACACATTCTCCCTTTAACTTGCCTTGTCATCTTTCTGTCTAGTCCTCAAAAATCTGTGTTAGTTATGCCAATGTTCAGCCATCTCAAGATACCTCCCAAGCATTCTTTCGATAGTTGACATTTAAAAAATAAATGTTCAATTGTCTCCTCTTCATTGCCACATATCACACATAAAATGTCTTGGCTAATTCCCATATGCTTCAATCTATCCTTTGCCAGGTATCGTTTGTGTGCATCTAGCCAGCAGATGAAGTTGTGCTTAGGCATGTTCATTCCATTCCATACCCACCATCTCCAAGGCCAGTCTTCCATATCCCCTTTCTTCCAGCTATAGCCACTACTTAGTGTATATTCCCCAGTAGCAGTTAGCCAGTGGTTATGTATATAACCAGCTATAAATTTATCTCTAATTGTGCATATTTTCCTCCAATACCAGCTGCAATCTTGAGGAGGTTTGTACTGCCACCATGCACTCCCCTTTAAGTATATGTGATCCACCCATCGTACCCATAAGTTGTCTATTTTTGCTGCTATGTTCCATACATACTTTTACTGCTGCTTTATTCCATACAGCAATATCATGTATCCTTAGTCCACCTTGCTTCTTTATTCTATACACTAAATCCCATGCAACCAGTGGGGGTTTATTTGTGTGAGCCTTCCCATACCATAAGAAATATCTACATACTCTTATGATGATTTTAATTACTTTCTTTGGCAACAAAAACATGGTCGACCAGTAAGAGTGTATGTACAGTAATACAGAATTTATCAGCATCACTCTCCCTGCATATGATAGATTCCTTGACCTCCAACATTTCACCTTCATAGTCAGCTTATCCACCAATGTTTCACAGTCCATTGTTGATAGCTTCTTTGGTGTTATGGGCACCCTAAAATATCTGAATAGTAGTGCCCCCCTCTTGTACCCCGTGAGCTCACACAAAACATTCAAGCATTGTTCATCCATGTTGGCACTGAAAATATTTGATTTAGCAGCATTGGTGGTGAGTCCAGATGCATTAGAGAAACTTTGCAATCCTCTTAGCATCAATACTATAGCTTGGAAATATCCTTTGCAAAACATCAGTACATCATCTGCAAAGCAGAGATGATTCAGTTTCAGTCCCTTGCAATTTGTATGGCAAGCAAATCCTTCTTGTTCAGCCACCAGCCTCATTATTCTTGTAAAGTACTCCATGCATATTACAAATAACAATGGGGATATCCTCTCTTCCCTGTAATGTTTCCATATATGCCACCATTGATAGCAATTGTATATTGTGTTGTTGTAATGCATGTCATTATCCACCGAATTAATTTACAGGGAAAGTTCAGTGCATACAATATTTTTTCTGCAAATTCCCATTCCACCGAGTCATAAGCTTTCTTGAGATCAATTCTATAAGGCAGCTTTTTGTAGTGTTCTTTCTGTTGTAGAGTCGTACTAAATCCTGACAAATTAGAATGTTTTGAGCAATAGACCTTCCTTTTACAAAAGCACTTTGATTTGCTGAAATTATTTCTGGCATCGCTTTCCTTAATCTCTAGCATAACATCTTTAATATAACCTTATAGACAGTATTGCAGCAAGCTATATGCCTGTAATTACCTACAGAGTCTACATGTGTGCCTTTTGGAATAAGGGTGATTACCGTATTATTCAGCACATCTAGTAGTTTCCTAGTATTGAAAAACTCCAACACCCCTGCAGTTAGGTCCTTCCCTGTTATTCTCCAACTATCTTTGAAGAATTGGCTCCCATATCCATCCGAGCCAGGGCTTTTATCCCCTGCAATTACCCATAACGCATGTTTCACCTCCCTCTCTGAGTATGCAGCCTCCAGTATCTTCCTACTCTCTTCAGTCACCACAGGTCCCCTTTTCACTAAACTATTGCAAACATGATCTCTACCCCATCTGCTTATACCCAATAAAGCAGTATAGAAATCAGTGAATGCTTTTGCAATCCTCTCTACCTCTGTAATGTTATCCCATTTACATCCCTTATTGAAAATATCCTATTTGTGTTCCTCCTGGCCTTTATAAAACTATAAAATAACCTGGTATTTAGCTTCTTCCCAATTACTATACTCCTGTGCTAACTTTCTCTCCTGCTTATGCAGTTCATAATCCATTGGGTTTGCCTGAATTCTATCTTAGCATGTTAGAAGTTCCTCCTTTGCTTGGTTTGCTTTCTTCTCTACCTCACTAAACCTGCTCCTGTTAATATTCATTAAAACTATTTTCAACCTATTCAGTTTTCCTACCAGTTGATATTGCTTAGTCCCTGTGATCTCCAGATGCCAGCTTTCCTTCACTTTTGTCATGAATTCTGGTGCCAAACTCCATATATTAAAGTACTTCAATTATTTTTTTCATTATGTTGCCTCCTCTTTCCCAGCTGATAATAGCAGGGTTATGATCATATAACCCCTCTTCTATGTAATGAACTGTGGAAGCAGGGAGTTGAGACAACCATTCACTATTTACTAATACTCTATCTATCTTACTCATGACTTTGTCAGCCCTTTCTTGTTTATTATTCCAAGTGAAATAGGACCCTGTGGATTTTAGGTCGTGTAGGTCGCAAGTCTCTACACAATTCCAAAACTCCTTTGTTTCTGCCACAGTGACTGGTCTTCCAATCCTCTCCTCTCTATATAGGACACAATTGAAATCCCTTATTATTTCCCATGGTCCATGTATCTGATTATACAACCTTCTTATATCCTCCTATAATTCTCTTCTAAGAGCTTGATCATTGAACCCATGGACAATGGTAATATACATATGCTCTCTAGTACCTCTGTGCTTTACTTCACAATGCATTAATTGTGCAGTAACTTTGAACAGGTCAACCTCATATATCTGAGATTTCCATAGTAACCATATACGACCTCCCGGATGTTTTTGTAAATTTGTGCTAAAAGACCAACCATTACAAATATTAAGAGATGCTCGTTGAGCCTTTGCCCTCTTAATCTTTGTTTCGAGGAGCCCAAATAACCCAGCCTTTACATTATGCAGAAATAGATTTACTTCTTTCTGCTTTGCTAGCTTATTTAGGCCCATGACATTCCAACAGCCAATACTATCCATTAGGAGAGGGTATCCCCCACCCTTCCCATTGTTAGGTCCCACTATAGCTTTCTTATCTCCAAGGCTAGATGAGCTTGCTATGTTCCCATCAGACTTTCTTTTCTCTTCATTTCTTTGTGCTAGTGCTGCATAAGAGTTCCCTAGCTTCAGAGTCACCTCTCTTGATGATATAGTCTTACTGTTCTTCCCAGTTCCTCTAGCAATTGTAGCATGGTGGTTTAAATAATTAAATTTATATAAATGAGGGTTAATCTTAGCTAACAATAATATCCCTAAGATGAAATTCTTAAAAGAGCACAAACATTGTGCAGATGTGGTCGGACAGTGGCGATAACATGCAATAAGTATTTCAGAAATCAAAGACAATAATGTAGCATTCAATATCAATGAATAACAATAAATGACATTTAAGTAAATAGAATGAATAAGTCACCCAAGAAAGGATGGAATAAGTGATTGTTCTTTCTGATAATGATGAATAATGAACAACCCCTTGAATATTTGAGTTATTCTCGGATATGTGAAAAAGTATAAACAAGAATCTCAGTGAAAAGGTAATATTTGTATCTTAGCAATGAGACCCGATTCTCTTTCTCAAGTCAAAATGTATTTTTACAAATGAATATCACGTGTCCCCTATCATTGTGTCCTTTTCTATTTACAAGGAACATGCTCATAAGAAATCCTAATAGTACAAGTGTAGAGAATATCCACTAGAATATTCTCTTTAATATCCTATCTTGAAACTAGCCGTTATAACTTTGTCAAAGGTACTCGACCTTGGCCTCGACCGTTATTGACACCTCGACTTCGGCCCTTGTTGACTCTTTGACCACAAACTTTATCGCTTCTTGGGCTATATCGACAAACGACGACTTGGAAACTCTTCCTCTAGTACTATCTTCGCTTAAATATTCTAAAGACAGATTTTGACCCATACACATAGGACACGAGTTTGGTTGCACGAAACCTTGTACAATGACAATCAATTTGTAGCAATCTGTAACTTTCTGCTAATATACAAGATGCAGTTAGCATAAAAGTTCACTTTTTTAATTAATAATAATTTCATTTAAATCTTCTTTTACGCTTAATAAGATGATTTATAAACACACAATCGTTTATGACTTTAAAGTGTTTTTCTTTTATTAATTATTGTGCCCAATCAAATACTATCATAAACAATGGGACGGAAGGAGTAATTCTTTTCTACCTCTGACTTTGGGGACATTCGCCTAATATTCCCTTCAAAATCATCAAATGGGTAAAGAAAAAGTTAAAAAAACCATCATTTAGAAGCAACTAAAGTATTTCCTTCAATCTTCCTATTTCCAAATTCCAACCAAACGGGGAGTATGATCTATGACATAGGACAGAAAGAATAAAATTAGCATGGGCCAATAATTTTTGCTTATATATTGTATTTAATTATGTTAAAAAAATTATTAAATATTTAATTATCTATTCAATAACTAAGATAAAGTATGATTTAAGTTGAAAATTCATAAATTTCAAATCTTTAACTCCTTTTGACGGGAAGAAAAAAAATGATAGAGCGAGACAGAGACAGATGGGCCGGTGCAAGCCGAGGACTCGAGGAGCATGCGTAACAGTGGTGGCTAGGTGTTCATCTGGAACAACTGCATATATAGGAGTGGGCCAATCTGTTGTTTCACTATCAACACAAAACTTTAATTTATGTTTCATCACCAAATGACAAACATTGCCGGCTCTGACCCAACAATATCTCAGTCTATTCGACATAGTATTTTATTAGCAATACTACTTTTTAAAGCATTTTAAGATGCTCGAGAAATTTATTTAACATCTTATTTTATTTTACCTAAATTTTGAAAACTCAGATTGTTAAATATTTATGCTTTTGTGTTATATTTTTATGACATGCATAGCACATAGGTGTTTTTTTAAAATAAAAAATAAAAAATTATACCAATTTTCAAAACAGCTGCAAAATATATGAGAATATCTTCATTCGAGTATGTTTGGCTTAGCTCAACGACTTGCTTAGTTTCGTACTAAATAATTTATTGAATATCATCTCTATGATAATCAAAGCTCCTTTTACGTGTAGGTATTCTTAATGTGAAAAGTATATAATTTTACTTCTTTCACTTGTACAATCCCTATATTACATTGAATTTTCTATATTAAGAAAAAAAGAACCTCCAAAGTTTCGCTGTAATTTGTTAATATTAATATATATGACATCCCCCTCATAAAGAAAGGTGGTATCTTCCATATATATCTATTTCAATGGGGAAGATGATCACTTTTTTATATCTTCATGGCCACCCGTATTTTCTCAAACCTCGTTCACAAATTTCATTCGTTGATTTTTACGCGAGTAAATATTTCTCATTTAATTTTCTAATACTTTTCTTTTTTAGTAAGGTAACTTTATGGAAAACATTGTAAGCTCCTCGTGCATTTTAACCAAAAAAGCTGGGCTTTTCTTTAACTTTCTTACAGTAAAATCTATAGTTAAATTTCAAAACATCTTTCTTCTAGCACAGTGCTGCAGGTGCATTTGCAAGATTTTGCAATTAGCACGTTTTGGACCACTGAATAATCATTGACATTGAATTTGCACTCTACCATTTTCCTATATATCCTTTGTGTGATGTCATATACAAAATTAACGAAATGAAAATATCCTTGCTTTCATGGTGCAAGAGGGATGTTATTTCAAGTACAGTTGTGGTCTCGATTGAAAAGAAAAAAGAGAACTCACTATTGACTACGTCATGTATGTGTAATAAAGGTGTATTTTACTGTGCCTTTTAAAAAAATACTAGTGCGTTGGAAAGGCCTGCGTCGTGTTAGAGCAAAGGATTGACTTAAAGGGTGGTAACTATTGATAAGTTGAAAAGCTAAAAGTGTAACAAAAGTTATACTTTTCTCAAAATCAAAATTACCTTCCATAAGAAAGAAAAAAGAGTACAAAAATCCAAATTAACTCTCCATCAATATTTCATTATTAGGTTGCGTTTATTCCAATCCAATTGAATTCCTTGGAGTTCAAAAAATTACATAACCGTTTTTGGTAGATATTATTCAAATCGTGCAATTTTCAAATTTGGGTTTGGAGACTTGAGCGGGTGTTTGTCGGTCGGTCGGTACGGTACGGTATTTAGATATTTCGATTCGGTATTCGGTTTCTTAAAATGCTATATCAATACCGTATCTAATTAAATTCGGTATGGTTTAGTTTTTCTCCTTTCGGTTTCGGTTTATTCGATTCGGTAAATTCAGTTTATTCGGTTTGATTATTAACTAGTGCATAGAGTCATAGACTGTAATATTCCTTATTAAAGTACTCAAAAATACAAAACTAGAAACGTTTGTTGACAAATATTTATCCAAAACTAGCAAATATCAACTCTTAGAGAGAAAATTATACATAAAGAAATAAATTTGATCAATAGAAATGTCTTGTTACTTGCTTAGAGTTAATTGATAAACTTGAAGAATAAAGGAAAGTAAAAATTTAGATTTTTTATATTTATATTATAATTAATAATATGTGTATTATGTATTATAATATATATTTCGGTACGGTATCGGTATTTCGGTATTTTATTTTAAAATATCAAATACCATATCTAATACCAATTTTTTTTAAAACTTAAATCAAATACCATACCGAATACCAAAATATCGAATACAAAATACCAAAATTTTCGATTTCGATACGGTAATTCGGTATTTACCGAATTTTGCAAGGCCCTAGTGAGCATTCTCTTGTCTAAGTGCGCCCTGTTGACAATTCAAATTATTTCTATCTGCTTAAAATGTTTAATTTATTAAATTTCTATTAGAAGTACGCAGCCACTTGCTTGCCACCACTGCCATCCGATTTATATATATTTTTTCACAAATAAAACACACTTTTAATTACTTGGTTAAATTGTCTCTCAAAATTCAATCTCACTTGTATGCGTGATTTTTTTTTCATAGGTCAAATATGTGAACTTTTTGTTTGCTTTTCGAATGACTAATATTTAACCGTGTTTATCCTTAAAATCGAATAACAATTGAATTTGTTAGTGATTTAAAGGATATGCGGATTAACTTGATAGTGAACGATAAATTAGATTGTAATTCAAATAGATAACGATAAATTAACTGCAAACCACACGAATTGGATAATTTCAGCCTAGGAAAACTCACCACCCTTGAATTGAATGTACTTCGATCGATACCAAGATACCAAAGAATAAGAATTTAGGGGATAACGGTAATGTATTGCTTATGGGTGTATGTTATCATGTGTTTCATGAATTGTGAGGCCCCCTTTATATATTAGAGAAACTCACTTTTAAGGTATTATTCTATTATTCCATAAAAGGTAAAAAGATCCTTGATTTGTTGACCGTTAATCCCTTTTTTGGCATGTTCCGTAATTTTTGCCGTAATGCCCGGTTAGTTGCGGGAATTTCGGACCCCTATCGGATAAGCTGGCAACATATTCCTTGAGACCGTTATGACCGGGACCGGTTATGACCTCGATAAACTCGAAGGCAAGTCTGGTGATTTCGATGGCTAATTTGGTAAGGCAGGAACCGATCTTCGGGATTCTATCACCATCTCTTGATCCCAAATTGTCATGCTCGATGCTCGGTCAAATCTCGAGTTCGATTTTACCCGTATACAGATAGTCCCCTCATTTTTCGGAGAGTAATGATGAGAAATAATATGAGCTCTCAATTCTTACTTCGATATATTATGACATAAGGAGCGAAAATCATGATGTAATGTCCCCTCATTTTTTGGAGGGTAAATGATGAGAGACGATATGAGCTCCCGATTATTACTTCGATAAATCATGACGTAAAACGACAAAAAAGCATGACGTAAGCGACAAGAATAGTTGAAACGTCCCGTTGGTCCAGTTTTTAAGGCATTAAATGCTTGTCAGTCGCTGGTCGACCATTCTCAGATGCGAACCGTCGCTTGAAAAACTATAAATATTTCTTCCTTTGTTCATTCAAACTTTACATCCAATCCTTCTACCCTCGTATCTAAGAGATTTCAACACTTCTAAGCTCTCTTATTCTGGCTTTCTGATATTTTTCATAAGAGTTCCTCATTTGCCAATCATCCATTGTATTTCACTTAGACCTTCTATCCTTTACTTCTATTCCTTTTTACAGAAATGGCGAATACTTCAAAATCTGTTCCCCAAAAAGAAACTCCCTCTACTTCGCGACCGGTTATTGAGAAAAATATTTCATCTGCAGCTGCCGAGGAACCAACACCGGAACCTCCTCTGCAAATGTTTGTCCCTACGGGGTGCCCAAACGGAGCTGATTTCAAGGTGGAGAAAACCTCCTTTGTACCGAGTCATTGTGAACCGGTCTCGAGATATATATGCTCGGTCACCGATAGTGTTCTTGCCAAGGTCAAGGAAGATTGCAACTAGGCTGATAAGCACGTAGTGATCCCCACTCCCGAGGAAGCGATTACTACCCACGTGGAGGGTTATTTTAGTATTTACACTTACACCTTCACGTTGGGCCCCTTAGATCCGGTTATCATTGCCTTTTGTAAGAGGTACGAGGTGACCATCGGTCAAATTCATCCTTCATTCTGGAGGATAGTAATTCTCCTCCGCTTCTTCGTGAGCAAGATCGAGGG
Organism: Nicotiana tabacum; assembly: GCF_000715075.1. NCBI lineage: Eukaryota > Viridiplantae > Streptophyta > Magnoliopsida > Solanales > Solanaceae > Nicotiana > Nicotiana tabacum. Next base: position 44,022,113 of record NC_134101.1, read on the forward strand.
GTGTCCCTTCACCATCGATTATCTCTTGCGTTTGTATAACCCCCGACTTTATCGAGATGGACTGATTAAGCTGGCCCGTCGGGCCAGTAAGGCTCTGTTTTCCAGCATTGATGAAGATAGGGACCGAGGCTGGTTAGGTTGTTTTGTCTGAGTGAAGACCTTAAATTTGTTCCAGTCGAGCATATGCCATTTCCTGAGAAGTGGAATATGAAATGTAAGTATAATCTCGCTTTTAAGATTTTGTTCATTTGCTCTTTTCTTTTCCTCCCCTCTCATCTATATTTTGTGGTGGTGCAGTTGTTGCTCGAATGCCGGATGCGGTTCCTCGATTCAAGGAATGGGCCGAGGGCATTGTAAAATAAAGGCTTTATTCCGAGCGTTCGTGGCACGATCTCTCGAAGGGCAGATGGGAGGCCCGTTCCCATGGTAAGAGTTTTCTCAAGTAACTTTGATTTCCCTTTCGTGCTATAGATTTCTGACTTGCTTTTACTTCTTTTTTGCAGGTTTATCAAAATATGTCGAGATGAGGCCTCCATCCGGTAATGACGATATCTTCACCGAGCCCCCTTCTTCAGGGCAGGATAAAGAGAAGAAAAGGAAAAAGGCTCCGAGTTCTCCGGGTCCTGAGAGGAAGAGGCCAAGGAAAAAATTGGCGTGTAAACCCAAGGGAAGCACCAATGGTCGAGCACTATCCCCGGACTGCCACTATCGATTGAGGGATGAGTCCGAGGGGGAAAGAGAAGCCTTAGATCTAGTGGCCAGTATGCTGCCACAGCTCGAAGGGCAATGGTCTTCTAAACCAAGGAAAGGTGAGGCCGAATTTCATCATGTCGGGGAGGCTGAGGTGGAGGCAGGAACTGAGGCTTCCCGAGATGCGGGCAAAGCCCCGTAGGAAGCACTCGGCCTGATAGAGATTTCCGAGTCGCCCTCGTTCACAGAGTCGATGTTTAACGAGGCCTAAGTTGCAAAAGAACGCCCTATCGAGGGAGCCCATAGATCGAACGACCCCTTCCGTGGTTTTTTTGACGGTGTGGATTTGACGGCCACGAAGGATGCCATTGTATTTAGCGATTTAGAGATACCTAGGAGGAGCCCACCCTCTGAAGCAAGCAGGCCTTCCTCGAGCCCGAAATTGGTCAATCGATTCCTTGCCCCGAGTGCATATCTTGATCGGAAACGCACCATTATTTCTTCCCTTTTAGAGGATGCCCGGGTCCTTTCCGCCCCCGTAGGGGTAGCCAGCTATCTTCGGTGCCTGGTGATCGAGGATGATCAAGCTAAGTTGAACGAGTTTGATGCACCCTGCCTTTTCAACGAAGCGCAATAGGCGCTTAACTGGTTAACTTCATGCTATCCTAAGTGAATTTTTGATTTACACTTAGATTATTTAACAGATGACTTAGCGTTTCTTTTCTTGTTCGTAGGCTTCGGTGATTCATCATGAGGCTCTTTTGAGATACCAGGATGACCTAAAAAAACTCGAAGCCGGAGTTCGAGAGCTTACTAAGAAAAAAGACGCCTTTAAACTTCTTAGTAAGCAGCTCGAAGGGGACTAGGAACCTCCGTGCCGAGCTGGAAGTGGCTCGGAAGGATCATGCTGACTTTGTCGAGCAGGTAAAAGTTTTCGAAGTAAGTGATGATGAATTTCATTCGGTGACTGGTGGTCAAAATCCAAGGTCCAGTAAAAACTCGATCGGATTGCTCAGCTCCGAGCTAAAATGGATATAGTCAAAGCTGAAATTGATGAATGGAGAGACAAAATGGATCGATTGGCCTCGGAAAAAGAGGTTGTTCGAGCACAACTAACTTCGGTCGAAATCCATCCAAGTGCGGCAAAGGAAAGAGCCGAGGTTCAGACAAAAAAGGTTGAGAAGCTCCAATATCGGCTCGGTTCGGCCGTCTCAGATCAAGATAATCTGGTCAAGAAGATTAAAACAGCCAAGTCATAGGTCGTCGTGGCCAAGTCTGAAGTTGCTGAAATGGTGGCCTAGTATAAGGCCGATGCCAAAGCTGCTCAAGACTAATCAAAAATTATAGTCGAGCGTATGAAGTGGCAATCTTGAATGCAGGCCCTCGAGGAAGTTCACGCTTGAGGTTTTAACTTATCGGCCGAGATCAAGGATGCCAAAGAGCTCGAAGCCGAGGCCAGAAAGCTGGCCTATCCCGAGGAGGAGGATTCCGAGGACTCAAGCTGGTCCGAGGATGGAGAAGACCCTGAGAATCCCGGCGACGAGGCGGGCTCTGGCCAAGATCAGGCGACCTATATTTGATTTTGTTTTTTCTTCTTTGTATTTTGTACTTTTTGTCCGGGCTTGTTACGCCTTTGTAAAGATCATATATATAATACAAGTTATTCCATAATTCTAGAATTTTTCCTTTGTCTTTCTCTTTATATTTTGCAAAGATTGAAATGCCTTAGCACTAAATAGCTAGGTCCTGTTCGGGGTTTCGAAAGGCAATGCAATTCGGAATGACCGAAATGTTTTCCCAAAGTACTTATCATTTTGCCTAAGGTACTTTTTGTCACAATCTTCGGACGTCTTCGAGCCGTTTTTAGTATAATCGTAGTCTTTTTAAGTTCGGGCAATACCAAATAAGATTCGTGCCCTCGGGTTTTGTTATCCCGGAATGGCCGAAGCCTTTTAATTCGGGCAATGCTAAATAAGATTCGTGCCCTCGGGTTTTGTTATCCTGGAATAGCCATAACCTTTTAATTTGTGCAATGCCAAATAATCTTCGTGCCCTCGGGTTTTGTTATCCCGGAATGGTCGTAGCCTTATAATTCGGGCAATGCCAAATAAGTTTCGTGCCCTCAGGTTTTGTTATCCCAGAATGGCCGTAGCCTTTTAATTCGGACAATGCCAAATAAGTTTCGTGCCCTCAAGTTTTGTTATCCCGGAATGGCCATAGCCTTTTAATTCGGGCAATGTCAAATAAGCTTCGTGCCCTCGGGTTTTGTTATCCCGGAATGGACGTAGCCTTTTAATTCGGGCAATGCCTTAAGTGGCAGTCCCCGAATGAAGTGGCTCTTGGGCTCGATGTCTTTTCGGGGAACTAAACGAAAAAATATTTTGAAAGGACAGGAAACTTTTATCCAAAAGGCATAGACTTCCTTCCAATTTTGTGCGTAGTATACAAAGTTAAACTTGTATTTTGTGTTCGAGCTCAGGTGATCTATGTGGGCACGATTCAATCGACCGTTTGGCCTATACATAAAATCTTATTAAGCGATTCTAGATTGTTCGAGCACAAAAATCAAAAATCATTCGCCCCGGATTATGCCCCCCCAGTGTTCGGGGTTTATCATAGATAAGCCTCGAATATTATTGACTTCGATTCTAAGTTAGCACGATTTCACTATTTTCTCATTAAAAACCTTGCCAGAAAACCCATTTGGGACAAAATCAGATCAAGGGAAAAAGAGTGCAACGCATGCTTTTAAGCCTAAAGATTTGTGTTGGGTACCTGCAAGTGTTAGTTAAGTATGTAGCTTAGTAAAAGAAGATGGTCGGGGTCGTACCTTAGCAATAGTATCGCTTCAAGTGGGTTATGTTCCATTTGTTCGGTAATAATTCACCATTCATTGTTCCGAGTTTGTACGGCCCTTTTTCCAGCGATCTCAATAATTTGATACGGACCTTCCCAGTTCGGTCCCAGTTTTGAAGTATCGAAGGTTGGCTTTTTGACACTTCCCAGTTCGTTAGGATTTTGAGTGTTTAACGTGACCTTCCTCAATACGAAGTCCCCGACATTGAAGTGTCGAAGGTTGGCTCTAAGATTGTAATATCTCACGATTCGTTGTTTCTGGGCCGCCATTCGAATAAGGGCGGGATCACATCTCTCGTCTAGTAGCTCCAAACTTGTGTTTAGGGTCTCGTTATTTGTTTCTTCGACAGCATATCAGAACCTGAGACTCCGCTCTCCAAATTTGACAAGTATCATAGCTTCGGTTCCATAAACTAGTGAGAATGGGGTTGCCCCGATAGTAGATTTCGAAGTCGTACGATATACCCACAAGACTTCTGGCAGGATCTCCTTCCATTTTTCTTTGGCATCGATCAACCTCCTTTTGAGGTTTTGTATTATGGTTTTATTAGTGGATTCTGCTTGTCCGTTCCCACTATGGTGGTGGGGAGTTGATAAGATCCTTTTGATCTTATGGTCTTCGAGAAACTTGCTTACTCTGCTGCCAATAAACTGTTTCCCATTGTCGCACACGATTTCGGCCGGTATTCCGAACTGACATATGATATGGTCCCAGATAAATTTGATGACCTCCTTCTCCTGACCTTCTCATATGCCTTGGCTTCCACCCATTTATAAAAATAGTTAGTCATAAATAAAATAAATTGGGCCTTACCGGGTGCTCGTGGAAGCGGGCCAATGATGTCCATCTCCCATTTCATGAATGGCCATGGTGATAAGACCGAATGTAGCAACTCTCCGGCTCGATGAATCATCGAAGCATGCATTTGGCATTAATCACATCTTCGTACGAATTCCTTCGCATCTTTTTCCATGTCGATCGAGTAGTATCCAACCCTAATTATTTTTCGGACCAGTGCTTCGGTACCTGAATGATTTCCGCAGGTGCCTTCGTGAATTTCCCTCAAAATGTATTCGGTATCTCCTGGTCCCAAACATATCGCGATCAGGCCATCGAATGTTATTCTTACTAAGGTTCCGTCCTCGGACAAACTACACTGGCCTGCCTTAGTACGTAGGGCCCTCAATTCCTTTAGATTCAAGGGCAATTATCCGGTTTTCAGGTATTCTATGTATTTGTTTCTCTAATCCCATGTTAGGCTCGTTGAGTTTATGTTGGCATTGCCCTCTTCGACTACCAATTTCATTAGTTGTACGACTGCCCCTGAATTGAGCTTATTGTCTTCTACCGACGACCCCAGATTAGCGAGGGTATCGGCCTCGTTGTTTTGATCACGAGGTACGTGTTGTAGAGTCCATTCCTTGAACCGGTGTAGTGTTACCTATAATTTATCTAGGGATCTCTGCATTCGTTCTTCTCTTACCTCAAAGGTTCCATTAATTTGATTTACCACAATGAGTGAATCGCACTTAGCTTCGATCACCTCCGCCCCAAACTTATGGCTAGTTCAAGACCTGCAATCATGGACTCATATTCGGCCTCATTGTTAGTCAATCTTAGAGTTCTAATAGATTGTCTAACTACATTGCCCTTTGGTGGCTTTAACACGATGCCAAATTCGGACCCCTTCACGGTCGAGGCGTCATCTTTAAAGAGGGTCTAGATCCTCGAAAAAGTCCTCGAGTTTAATAATAACTCTCTTTCGACTTCGGGTATCAGTGCTGGCATAAAATCAGCCACAAAGTCTGCCAAAATTTGAGATTTAATGGCGGTTCGAGGCCGATATTCAATATCGTACCCGCTGACCTCAACGGCCAACTTGACCAACCGTCTCGAGAGTTCGGGCTTATGCATTATATTTCCAAATGGGTAAGTAGTCACAACACGTATAGGGTGGCATTGAAAATACAGTTTCAACTTCCTAGAGGCGCTTAGCAAAGCAAGCGCCAATTTCTCTAGGTGTGGGTATCTAGTTTCGGCCTCACCTAAAGTTCTGTTAACGTAGTAAATTGAGAATTGCGTACCTTTTTCTTCACGGACCAGGACTCTACTTACCGCTATCTCCGAGATCGCCAAGTATAGGTATAGTTATTCCTCTATCTTCGGTGTGTGGAGCAGCGGTGGGCTCGATAGATATTGCTTGAGCTCTTCCAAGGCCCGTTGGCATTTTGGAGTCCATGAGAAGTTACTCTTTTTCTTCAATAATGAGAAGAATCAGTGACTCTTATCGGTGGACCTCGAGAAGAATCGCCCCAGAGCGGATATGTGCCCGGTTGGCCTCTGCACTGACTTTACGTTATCTACGACCATGACATCTTTAATGACTTTGATCTTATCAGGGTTAATCTCGATTCCCCGGTTAGATACCATGAATCCGAGGAATTTACCTGATCCAACTCCGAACGCACACTTCCCCGGGTTCAGCTTCATGTTGTATTTTTTTAATACGTTGAAGGTTTCCTACAAGTATTTTAAATGGTCCTCTGCTCGCAGGTACTTAACCAACATATCGTCAATGTAAACTTCCATTGATTTTCCTATTTGTTTTTCAAACATCCGATTTACTAGGCGTTGGTAAGTGGAACCAGCATTTTTTAACCCAAATGGCATCACGTTATTGCAGTATGCGCCGATAAAGGAGGTTTTTTCTTGATCATCTAGGTTAATCCGTATTTGGTTGTACCCGGCATCGAGAAAACTGAGGATCTCGTAGCCGGCCGTGGCATCGATCATGCGATCGATGTTGGGCAATGGGATGGTGTCCTTGGGACATGCTCTATTCAAATCCTTATAGTCTATACACATTCTTAATTCATCCCCTTTCTTGGGAACTACCACTACATTTGCTAACCAATTCGGGTATTTAACTTCCCGAACGGACCCTATTTTAAGGAGTTTGAATACCTCGTCCTTGATGAAAGCATGTTTGACCTAGGACTGGGGTCTCCTCTTCTACTTGACTGGGTGGAACTTCGGATCCAAGCTAAGCTTGTGAGTGGTTATTTTCAGTGGTATCCCTGTCATATCGAGGTGGGACCAAGCAAAACAATCTTTGTTAGCTATAAGAAATTGAATGAGTTTTTTTCCTAAGCTCGGGGTTTAACCCCGTGCCCAGGTATACCTTTCGATTGGGCAAGTGTTCACTTAGTATGACTTGATCCAGTTCCTCGACCGTTGATTTTGTAGCATCAGAATCATCGGGGGTTATGAAAGACCTGGGGACTCCGTAGTCATTACCCTCATCTATTCCCCGCTCCTCCGATTCTGTCGAGGCCAGTATAGGTGATTGCTATTTGGCCCCATTTTTTATCACCGGATTCGTACCTTTAGATACCGAGAGTGTGGATGTCGAGATCACCTCATCGACTGTGAACATCTCCCTTGTGGTCGGTTATTCCCCGTACACTATTTTGGTTCCTTCGGGAGTCCGGAATTTTAGCACCTAATGTAATGTCGAGGGTATTGCTCTCATGTTGTGAATCCATGGCCTTCCAAGAAAAGCGTTGTATTCCATATCCCCTTCGATCACATAGAACTTGGTTTCCTGAATGGTTCTAGTGACGTTTACCGATAATGTTATTTCCCCTTTAGTGGTCTCACATGCCATATTGAACCCTTTTAGGATTCGGACTGTAGGTACTGTCATGCCCCAAACTCGAGGACAACGAGGATAACGAAAGTGTCACCTATTGTCTGCAGGTACTGTCACACCTTTTGATATTCACATAAATGTTGTTCTGTCTGCCATATAACTGAAACTACATATACAAACGAGGACAACGAAAGTGGCACTTATTGTCTGCATTACTAATGTATCTCATTAGACCGTCCTTAGTGTTCACATATCATATTATACACTTATGCATTTCATATACCGTCCATAGTGTTTATTCATATCGTATACCTATACATCTCATACACAAATTCACCTATGCGTTTTATAGACCATCCACAGGATTTCATAACACAATATACCTATGCGTTTCATAGACCGTCCACAGGATTTCATAACACAATATACCTATGCGTTTCATAGACCGTCCACAGGATTTCATAACATAATATACCTATGCGTTTCATAGACCGTCCACAGGATTTCATAACATAATATACCTATGAGTTTCATAGACCGTCCACAGGATTTCATAACACAATATACCTGTGTGTTTCATAGACCGTCCACAAGATTTCATAACACAATATACCTATGAGTTTCATAGACCGTCCACAGGATTTCATAACACAATATACCTATGCGTTTCATAGACCGTCCACAGGATTTCATAACACAATATACCTATGGTACATATATCTTTCATCACAAGCTTATTCGGAATAGCCACTTTCATAATGAATAATTCTTGGACTTTACATAAATTGAATGAATACCGTGGGATTTAGTTATAGGAAAGGAGTTTAGCCAACATACCTCAATTGAGCTTCCTTAAACTCCAAAATATTTCGAAATTCTTAGCAACTTCAATCTATTTTAGAAATATAACAAATTGAACCAAGATTAGGAAGATGATCATGGTTCTAGCTCATTTGAGCATTTTATCAAACACTAGATGTGCATTAAGGTTTCAAGGTCCTTTATGGAGGATTCCATCATCCCACAACCCATTCTTTACCATTTTTAGCTCAACAATCATCCTACACCCCTTGATAACACATGCATGAAAGATGGACAACTCTCATGCCCAAATATTATCTTACTAATTACTCAATTCTAGACAAAATTCGAAATTGAGGGTTAGGGTGTAGAATCTTACCTTTAGGATGAAGACCTTGCAGGTTTTCCTTGTTAATCTTCCATGATCTGAGCAAGACTTGATGAATAATTAGCCTAGGGTTTCCTCTCTCTCTAAAACACTCTCACTTCTCTCTAAAACATTAGATATTTGCTAAATAATGTCCCATTGCATCCATTTAACGAAGTAGGGTCGGGTTATAAAAACCCAAAAATGAAGCTCCGAAACAGGGTATGCGGTCGCATATGCGACCGCAGAATGGATATACGGTCCGCATATCGGCTGCACAATTTGGTGCCAAAAATTGGGAAAATTTTTGCCTGGGTCTACGGTAGTTATGCGGCCCGCAGACCTGTTCTGCGGTCGCATAATGCACCGTAGAAGTGGTCTGCGGTCGCATAATGCACCACAGACTTTCGCCCAAACTGCCTCGCCCCTGCTATATTCTGTGACCGTTATATGGTCCACAGAGTGATTCTACGGCCGCATAGTGGGCCGCAGAAATTTTTTTTTCTGCCCAAATGTTTCCTTCACTTTCCAGTACATTGTTCAACCCAAAATACGTAAGCCTAGTCCAGCACCACGAAACCTTGAATTCATTTGTGAAATTTTACGGGGCTTTACACTTAAATACTTCGAAATTTTCTGGGGTGTTACAGGTACTATATGACCTTATAGGCCGAGTTATTTCACGACTCTCGATCTGATGATGTTGGCCGAGCTACCTGGAACAATCAACACACATTTAATTCGATATTTATTTATGAGTATCGATATTACCAGTTTATCATTGTGGGGCTATGTGATCCCCTCTGCGTCTTTGTCGTTGAATGACAAGGTTCCTTCCGGTAGGTAATCTTGAGTTCATTTCTCCCTTATGATGGAAAGTTTGGTGTGTTTCAACATCGGTCCCTGGGGGATGTCGACCCCACCAATGATCATGTTTATGACGTGCTGAGGTTCCTCTGATTCGGTTCGTTTATTCGAATATCTGTTCCTGAAATGGCTCTTGGCCCGATCACTGAGGAATTCTCGGAGATGACCGTTGTTGAACAACCGGGCTACTTCTTCCCTTAATTGTCGATAATCTTCCGTTTTGTGTCCATGAGTGCAATGATATTTGCACATAAGGTTAGGATCCATTTGGGATGGATCGGATTGCAAAGGTCGAGGCCATTTGGTATGTTTGATGTGTTCGATGGCAGACACGATAGCGGAGGCATCGATGCCAAAATTATACTCTGAGAGCCTCGGTGCTTCTTTAGGCCCGATAGGTCTGTCGAAGTTGTTTTTGCTCATTGATCTTGTCCAACTCACACCTCTATTCGGGGTTGTGAAATGGTCGATTACAATGATAATACCCAATAAGGAGTCGGGATCGAATACATAGGGAGCTGAGATGGGATTAGTGGTATATATTTGGATAAAGCACGTGAAGTATCTTGGTTGCACTTTCACAAATATGGTTTTATTTTTACTTCTAAAATTACGTTAAGGGTTACAATTTTAAAGATATAAAACTAGAGAATATTGTTTTTGGATGGTTTTCAAATATATAAAAAGTCCTAGGGGTATGACCTTCACCTAAGTGTTTGCCTAACGGGTTGTAAACTTTAAGGCTTGTTTTGTTGGTCGGGGTATATTATAGCAATCAACACTCAAATACCAACTCTACCTCTCGGTGAGAGAGTGATTTTGCCCGATTTGGCTTTCTCAAGTCCAAATAGGTATTGAACAAAACAGTTGATAAAATGCTCAAGTCAGGTTTTACTATCTCTAGGTTCAACCCTTTAATTGGGACTATCAATCTCTTGATTTTATCTCATATTCTTGTTAGCCAAGTTTTAATAGACTAAGTCTCTCTTTCTCAAGTAGAGACCAAGTCAAATAGGCATAAACTAATATTTACAACCATTAATTCTACAATTAAAGGCAAGAACAAGGCTAAATAATAAACACTCAACCATAAACAAGTCATAAATCAAACACCCATTAGGTTCATACACTAGAGTTGGGTCACTATCCTAGTTAGAAATTTAGCTACTCATAATGGGTATAGAAGAAAATAAAGAAGAAAAGATGATAAAACTCATATTGCAAGATTAAAAGATAAAAATCCAATGTTAAATCACCAAAGTAAGCTAAAGTTGCCTAAAAAGGCCAGTAAAAATGGCTACAAGACTTTTAATATTCAAAATTTGACCTAATTTCATGAAAGTAGTCTATTTATACAAAGCTGAAATTTTCGGACAAAATTGCCCTTTCGGAGGTTCTGCGGCCACATAATTCCATGTGCGGTCCGCCCTTCTCTTAAGATCTTGACAGGAGTTGATTCTGCAGCCGCACAATTCTGGATTACGGCCGCATTTCTCATGTTCTGCGGTTTGCACAATTCTGGGTGCGGCTGCGCTGGGCTCTTCTATGGACCGCACATTTCTTGAGTGTGGTCGCATAGATATTTTTGCGGCTGCACAATTATTGTGCGGTCCGCATTTCTTCTTGAGCTTGAAATGAAACTCTTTGAACTTTGGCTCTTACGTAGCTTCTACGGCCATACAATAATTGTGCGGTCCGCACTTTGCACTGGAGCTTTGTTGATTTTTCTTCACATTCTGCGGCCGCAGATAGAAATCTACGATCCGCACTTGAGCTTCTGTGCCTGATTTTTCTCCTTGTTCAGATCACTCCTCCTTGAGTTGGATTTCATCGTAGTGGCTCATTTTCCAATACTCCTTCAGGTAAGCATATTTCATCAGTTTTCATGAATACAATTAGACACTTTTGGACTAAAACGAAAGCTAAAAGGCACTAATAAGTTGTCAAAATTCCCACTTATCAACTTCCCCAAACTTAAGCTTTTGCTTGTCCTCAAGCAAATAAAGTAATTCCCACCTCCACAAAATAAGAGCTATTCCAGCTAATCTAAGGTAAATCAAACACACATCCATTGGAACCAACAATTACCCACAACACTTATAAATTATCAACAAGGCAATGATTTGAAGTTTTAAGCACAAATAGTTCTAATGTGACACTAGAGCATCAAGAGTTGACTTAACTCATCAAGGAAGTTCGCTCTTTCATGTAGGTCATTGTGGATCCCAAACTTCTCCTCCTCTACACTCCGTTAGTATATCTCACTTAAGAATGTAGCACTCACTTCAAGAATTTGTGAAAAGTTCGCTCATCTTCCTCAAAAGAATGTCATAAGTACGGCTCTAAGTACCATATGCTTTTCCCTCATGTAAATCACCACTAATGTAAGTTCACTCAGCTTGAAATCACGTAGGGCTTTTTCGGAATGTAATGAATGCTTTTGGACTAAGGTAGAAAATGTTGGAATAGAACGGGTTCATCTTTTCTTAAGCACTCTATTTTCTATTTTTGGCTCATGCTTTGCCGACTCTTTGAGTCATTTTCTTTTTCCTTAGGGGAACTAGAGAGACTTAACATCACTCTTTCTTGGTCATGATATTCGTTTTCTCCTTCTTTGTTTTCTCCATGCTTTGCTTTTCTTTGAATCCCTTCAACTCTTCAACTTATTCACTTTCTTTTTGCATTTTATTTTCTTTTGTTCTTTCTTTATTTTTCTTTGCCTTTCCTTTTCTTCATTTCTTTTCTCTTTTTCTACCCTGATACCACTTTCAAATTTCTCGTCTCTCCCCCAAACTTATGTTTTAGCCAATTATATCTCAAGAGTGTTAAGGAAAGCTCGGGTGCCAAGAGAGAATCACTACAAAATGGGTAAAGGCTTGTAACAACATTGGTGGGTCATGAAAAATTTTAAAACGGGTCAAGGAGAGCCTACAATCACTTTTCAAGCCAAGCAAAACTTAGAATTTCCCCTAGAAACACATTCGGGGCAAGTTCAAGACCATTCGCACGGGTACTTGAACTTGTAACAAAATATCCCACCTCTCACACAGCTGGATTATTCAAGAGGATAGAGTCGAGGGCCCAAAACAACCATATTCGAGATTAAAAATCACTAATGGTTCAACTAAACCACTCGATGATTGCTTAAGTCAATACAAGAGTCAAAAGGTCACTAACTAGAGCTATTTCCTTTTGAGAACTTATTTTTAATCATAAGCACATAGTTAAGTGTGCTAGTATCAAGTGAAGCATGCTTGACTCTTCTAGTTTGACTCAATTAGGTCATCTTATTCATTATTACTACTGTTCTTACCTAAACATCAAAAACGGACTCAATCCTTTAAGAAGGTTGTCACGCCATCCATCATTGGGAAGAGTCACCCGTTTTACACAAAAACTACTTTTGGAAAGAACCGTGGCATTAAAAAAACTAAAGGCTTATTGATCACTTAAACATAAAAAGAAACTACAAAATTAAAAAGAAGTTATTAAAATAAATAAGACGCTATTAGACTAAACATTGACTACTGAGAAAATAAAATAAAGAAGCTATGAAGTAAACTGCTGAAAGCATAACTGAATATACAAACTGAGAAAGGGAAAGATAGTATATACATCAATAGAGAGAAAAGAATATGTACATAATGAAAGTAAAAATAAAAAGAGAATGTTATCAGTTATTACAGGCCAATGTCAAATCAAAATAGACTCCACCCCCCTGAATAAAAATAAGCATTGTCCTTAATGCTTAACAAAATAAAAACAAGGAAGGGAAAGAGTAGAGATGACTCCCTATGTGGTCTCCGTGTCCATAGCAGCATCACCTCTCTCAGGCTCCTCCAACTGTATCTCATCATCCTCTGCTTGGAGAGTAGCTGGGTTGGTGAACATCTGTAGCAGCACCTCTACAGTGTGGGCAGCGAGATCTGGCTTCTCAGACTGGCTAGCTGGTGCCACTGACACTGATGGTGCTGCTGGGTCTACTGGTACTGCTGGATCTATCTCCATCAGTAAGTCAAACGGAAGGTTTCCAACAGCTGCTATCTTGGTCACCTCTCGTCTCAACCTGTCAACCTATTTCTTCGAAGCCTAAGATTTCCTCATCTTCTTCACCTGCTTCCCAAGCTCCTCAATTGCTCCCCCATATGCCACCAAGGTATCCATGATGGTCTTCTGATTCTCCAATATTTTCTTCAAAGTTTCCTCAACTGACGAAGGAATCTGGGGTGCTGCGGTAAAAGTCTGAACTACAACGGCACTGGATAGGTCAAACATCTTTGCAGTAGCTATCTGCATCCAGTTGTTGAGACTCGCCAGTGTCTGGGAGACTCGCAGTGCATAGAGTGGATAAGTAGAGGAGGAAGGCACTAATACTGATGGCCCTGAAGATGGAGGAGGAGGTATGGCAGCTGTATCGGTAGAAGGCCCGGCTGTTGTAGAAGGAATGGCTATAGTAGATAGCATGGCAACTGAATCTGCAACTACCACCGACGGCTCATCGGACTGGCCTACAGTAGTAGTCGACTTACCCTTGTTCTTCTGGTTCCTTGGGTCCTTCAGAGAGTACCAGGAGAAGGGTTGCTTTGCCCTAATTTTCGTATCAAAGCACTTGGGCTCCACCCCCGCATCCATGAGATACTCCGTGATAGTGTTGGGATATGGATAAGAGCTTTCACCCTGCCTGACAACCAGAGACATATTGTCCAACATGATTGCACCCACATTGATTGAGTACCCGGCCATGATGGAAGCAACTAGGACTACCTGAGGGATTAGTAGATTGTTTTCATTCTGGCTTGGGTCTATGTGACTGCACACAAATGTTTGCCACCCTTTTGCTTCAAAGTTGACGGTGTTCCGCTGAATGGGAACCCCTGCTATGATCCATGGTGGTGGTGGTCCTGGAGTTGCCAGAAGCTCAGCTAGCTATGGGCGAGCTGCATCGCCCATAGCCAACTTTTCCAAGTATTGCACCGGCTCCACATCCTCCAACATTAGGTATGTGTTCAGGGTGGTTTGGTCAAACCTCACTTTCAAGTTCCTCACTTTCGTCACTTTCGTCCCCTTCTTGATGTGTGCCACATTGGCATAAAATTCCCGGACCAGGTGCTCTTTGGCATCTATTACACTTTGAGTGAACCATGTCCACCTTTTTCTCTCCCGAAACTGTTTTTCCACATTTAGATTGTACCTGTCCAAGTCTTTCAAAAGAAATTGATGCTCAAGTGTGAGCGATATCAGAGGCCACCACTCTCAGAACCTGTTGAATGCAGTCAGGCTCACAAACCTATCTTCCCAAACTTCATTCTTCTTCGACCTCTCGAGATAGGCAATTCTGGTATCACCCCCTCGACCGTCATTCGGAATATCATCATTATCATCAACTGTGACTGGTGCGGCGGGGGCATGAGTAGATGAAGGCTCCAAAGCCTGATTGTTCCCTTCTGACCCCACAGAAGTACTCTCAGAAGAGGTAGGCTCATCTCTCAGTCGGTATTTGTCCTGGGGCAGCTGTGGTTATGATTGTACAGCAGGCTGCCTTTGCACTGAGTCGCCCTCCAATGCTTCCCTAGACGGGGCATACGAACTTGATTCGAAGGGCTCCAGCTGTCTACCTCGGCCTATTGTTACCTTCTTACTTATCATTTTTTGGAGGGCGAGGGGTAGGGTGATTTTGCCTCTGCCTCTGGAAGGTTCACCCCTCCCCTTTGATATATCACCACGACCACGTGATCTAACTATATTCTGCACAAAATAGCAGTAAGAGTCTGTTTTAGTTAAGTGCAGGTAAGCATAAAATTTGGAGAACAAAACATATGGCAGGTTGGGAAAGTACGGACCGCACATTTTTGAGTGCGCCCGCATAAGGGGTTGTGCAGACCGCACAATTTGAAAGTGCGGCCGCATTGATGATTATGCGGTCCGTACAATTTTAAGTGTAGCCGCACATCTGAAGTGCAGTCCGCACAATTTTGGGTGCGGCCGCACATTGAAACTTCAAAAAGGACAACTCCGTGAAGACATAGAATTGCTTGATCTGCGACCGCACACACTTTTTTGCAGCCGCGGTTGAATATGCGTGGACCGCACAATTTCAAGTGCGGTCCGCACAATCATTCCACACCAAATGCCCTAGCCTACTGATCTACGGATCGCACAATCCCTTGTGCAGCGGCATAATACAAAACTTTATCGAGCAGATTCTTAGAGTTTCTAATTCACGCACAATTTAGACATGGTAGTAGCAATTTAGACATGATACACAGTTTACCCATCCCCCAAATAACAAATAGGAAGTTACCCACACAAATTTAAGCTCACATGATGATGAATTTGACATTAGGCCTAAAAATAACTAAACTAATTATGAACAAAATTAAGAAAATTGAAAAATGTAAAGATGAATTGAACATACCAGTGATGTAGTGATGCTAAGGAAGAATAAAAAATGATGAAATAAGTGTTAGATGCGTGAATCAGTTGAGTACACTATGTTTGCCTTTGTGTTAATTGTTCAGAGTTCGTAAAGTCTCAACAATAGTGAGAAGGCTAATATTTATACTTGACCGGTTAGGGCAAGAGTTCAAGAGATGAGTGCGGCCGCATAATTTTGTGTGCGGTCCGCACTCCTTTACCTATTACAAATTACCCTTTTGATGATCTACGGTCCGCACATTTTTTAGTGCGGCCACATATTTTTGTGCGGATCGCACATTTTCTTGTGCGGCCGCACTTTGTCCATTTCTTTGACATGCACAACTTCAGAGAGTTTGCAATTTCTGATCTCCAGTTGTGCGGCCGTAACAAGAACTGTGCGGCCGCAGATCACCTTTCTGCTGTGGCCTTCAAAATTGTGCGGTCCGCACAATAAATGTGCGGTCCGTAATTTTTTCACACTTAGCCATTTTTCCTGAGCACAATTCCTGCAAAGCACACCCATTCTTGCAACACACTTCAAAACTAGTTAGCACAAAACAAGACCTATCTAAAGAAGAAGAAAAAGGAAAAGAAAAAGAAACATGGGTTACCTCCCAAGAAGCGCCTGATTAAACATCGTGGCTGATGCAGATTACCATCAATCACTTGAAATGAATCACTGCCACTACGTGGCCATCACCAATTTTTCCCAGATAGTGCTTCACCCGGTGACCATTGACTCTAAATACTTCATCATTTTTATTCTTCAAGTCCAATGCACCAAAGGGTGTCACACTCACAACTTCAAATGGGCCACTCCATTTAGACTTTAACTTTCTCGGAAATATCCGTAATCGAGAATTGAACAATAACACAAGATCACCTTCTTTAAACTCCTTGTTCCGAATGTACTTGTCATGGAGGTGATTCATCTTCTCCTTGTATAAGGATGAACTTGTATATGCATGGTACCGAAATTCATTTAGCTCATTCAATTGTGACACTCTTAAGTTGGAGGCGACATCCCACTCAAGATTTAGCTTCTTCAAAGCCCACATGGCCTTGTGCTCAAGTCCCACCGGAAGGTGACAAGCTTTACCAAACACTAACCAGTATGGAGACATACCAATCGGTCTTTTGTAAGCCGTCCTATAAGCCCATAAAGCATCGTCAAGTTTCTTTGACCAATCCGTCCGATTGGCATTCACTGTTTTTGACAACATACTCTTGATCTCCTGGTTGGAGACTTCCACTTGTCCGCTTGCTTGAGGGTGATAGGGGGTCGTGACTTTGTGAGTGACACCATACTTGCTAAGCAAGGTATCAAAAGCTTTGTTGCAAAAATGCGACCCCCCATCGCTTATAATGGCCCGCGGAGTACCAAACCTTGCGAAGATGTTCTTTTTCAAAAATGCCACCACACTTCTAGCTTCGTTGTTGGGTAAAGCAGCGGCCTCAACCCATTTTTACACATAATCCACAGCTACCAAAATGTAGGTGTTCCCACAAGAGCTTGCAAACAGTCCCATGAAATCAATACCCCATACATAAAAAATATCAATTTCCAAGTGGTGGTTAGGGGCATCTCATTTTTATTTGAAATCCCACCGGCCCTTTGACATTCAACACAATGCTTGACTATATCACTTGTGTCCTTGTAGAGAGTAGGCCAATAGAATCCATAACTCAACACTTTGGCCGTCGTTCTTGCTCCCCCATGGTAACCATCATAGGGTGAAGAATGATAAGCCCCAAAAATTTTAACTTATTCCTCCTCCGGCACACATCTTCTAATCACGCCATTGGTACAAATCCGGGAGAGGTACGGTTCATCCCAATAATAGTCTAGGCAATCCCGTTTGAGCTTCTTCCTTTGGTTTGGAGAGAACTCATCCGGTATAATACCACTTACAAGATAATTTACTAAATCAACTAACCATGGCATCTCGGTCATTGAAATGGCTAGAAGTTGTTCGTCGAAGAAGGATTCATTGATTTCAAGGCCGTCATGTGGCCTCCCCTCCTCCTCCAAATGAGACAAGTGGTCCGCCACTTGGTTTTCACTACCTTTGCGGTCTTGGATGTCTAGATCGAACTCTTGCAATAAAAGAACCCATCTCATTAACCGAGCCGTTGAATCTTTCTTGCTCATAAGGTATCGAAGTGCCACATGATCCATGTGGACAATCACCTTTGTACCCATCAAGTACGGGCGGAACTTCTCCATAGCAAAAATAATACAAGGAGCTCTTTTTCGATCAAGTATAATTGACTTGGGCATCATTCATTATCTTACTAGCATAGTAGACCGGATGAAAGATCTTGTTGATACGTTGCCCCAAAACTTCTTTGACCGCCACATCACTAGCGTCACACATGAGCTCAAAAGTCAAGCTCCAATTCGGGGTGGTGATAATAGGAGTAGTTGTCAATTTGAACTTGAGAAATTCAAATGCCTTCATGCAATCCTCATTGAAATGGAATTTGGCATCTTTCTCCAAAAGCTTACACAAGGGTTTACCACTTTGGAAAAATCCTTGATGAAATACCGGTAGAACCTCGCATGACCCAAGAAACTCTTCACTCCCTTCACGGATGTTGGAGGTGGAAGATTAGAAATCACCTCTATTTTTGCCTTGTCGACCTCAATGCCATTCTTTGAAATTTTGTGGCCAAGGACAATGCCTTCCTCAACCATGAAATGACATTTCTCCCAATTCAACACCAAGTTCGTCTCTTTATATCTTTCTAAGACCTTATCCAAATTTTTTAAGCAATCATCAAAAGAATTCCCGACCACCGAAAAGTCATCCATGAAGACTTCAAGGAAATCCTCCACCATGTCCGTGAAGATAGCCATCATACACCTTTAAAAAGTCGCTGGTGCATAGCATAACCCAAATGGCATCAGCGAGAATGCGAAAGTACCATAAGGAAATTTGAAAGTAGTCTTCTCTTAATCCTCCGGAGCAATAAGAATTTGATTGTAGCCGGAATACCCATCAAGGAAACAATAGAAAGCACGACCGGCCAACCTATCAAGTATTTGATCTAGGAAGGGAAGTGGGAAATGATCCTTCCTTGTGACTTTGTTGAGCTTGCAATAGTCCATACACACTCTCCACCCGGTCACCGTTCTTGTAGGACTCAACTCGTTCTTGTCATTGGTAACCATCGTCATCCCCCTTTCTTTGGGACATATTGCACTGGAGAGGTCCATGAACTATCGAAAATGGGGTAAACAACCCCTGCATCTAACTACTTGATGATCTCCCTTTTGATCACCTCTTGCATTGCTTCATTTAGCCTCCTTTGATGTTCAATGAAGGGTTTGGAATCTTCCTCCAAATTAATCGTGTGCATGCAAAATGTGGGGCGTATTCCCTGAATATCCACCAATGTCCATCCAATAGCTTTCTTCCTCTTTTGTAACACCGCAAATGTGAAGTCTACATGCACATTAGTCAAATAATAGGAAAGAATAACCAGTAAAGTAGAACAAGGGCCAAGGAATTCATACCTGAGATGCGGAGGCAATGGCTTTAACTCCAAAGTGGGAGGCTCCTCGATTGAAGGATTTGTTGGAGGAGTCTTCCGATTTTCAAGATCCAAGGACAATTTGTGGGGTCCATAATTGTACGACCCCATTTCTTGCAATGAGTTCATGCATTCCACATAGCCACCTGTCTCGTCATCATCAAGGTTAAGCAAAACGGCCTCCAAAGTATCATCAACATTCATCGTGACACTAGTATCATCAATAATCACATCGGTCACCAAGTCCACAAACGAACACACTTCATTGCTATTCGGTTGCCTCATAGATTTGCACACATTGAAAACCATCTTTTTATCACCCACCCAGAAAGTGAGTTCATCGGCTTCCATATCAACAAGAGCCTTCCCCGTAGCAAGGAAAGGTCTACCAAGAATAATCAACACCTCATAGTCCACTTCACAATCAAGAATCACAAAATCCGCCGGGAGAATGAGTTTATCAACACGAACCAACACATCATCAAGTATACCCAACAGCCTCTTCATGGTATGATCCTCTATTTGTAATCTCATATATGTAGGTCTTGGTTGCCCAATTCCCAAAGTATTGAAAACCGAATAGGGCATTAAATTGATACTTGCCCCAAGATCACAAAGAGCTTTGTCAAAGTCGGTACTTCCAATGGTACAAGGGATTGTGAAAGTGCCGAGATCTTCCAATCTAGGAGCCATTGAGTGCACGATAGTACTCACTTGATGAGTCATCTTTATAGTTTCATAATTTATCGACCGCTTCTTTGTCACCAAGTCCTTTATGAACTTTACATAACTGGGCATTTTCTCCAAAGCCTCAACCAATGGCACATTAATAGATAGACTCTTCATCATGTCAATGAACTTTTTTGAATTGATTCTCTCCATTTTGCTTGGCAAGCCTTTGAGGATATGGATGAGGAGGCCTTACCATTGGTGCCTTAGCCTTCGGCACTACCGGTTCCGGTATGTCAACAATGTGCTCCTTAGACGGGTTCACTTCCTCTTGAGTCTCATCCACATTATCATCAATATCAATTCTTACTTCATCATTTTCTTGCACCACATTGTTCGGGATCTCATCTTCTTGTACCACTTTCTCATCATCCACAATTTTCCTTTGACTTGAGGTGGGTGCATCCCCACCTTTTCCACTCCTTGTAGTCATGGCCATGGCATATCTCGTGTTGTTCCCACCCTTTGGATTCACCACCGTATCATTTGGTAGTGCCCCCTTAGGACGGGTGTTTAAAGCTTGCGAAATTTGCCCCAATTGAACTTCCAAATTGCAAATTGAAGTGTTGTGAGAGGCTAGTTGAGCATCGGAGTCGGCATTCTTCTCCATCATTTGTTTGAACATGTTCTCAATTCATCCCATATCATTGTTGGAAGAGCTTGGACCATGGGAAGGATAAGGAGGCGGGGTGCTCGGTTGTTGATACATCGGGGGCCTTTGAAAGCCCGACCCCCGATTTCCTTGGTTATTGTTCCATCCCCATTAGTTGTTGCCTCCCCAATATCCTTACTATTTCCACTCTAATTGCCTTGGTTATTTTGACCATTCAAATTTCCTTGATTGTTCCAATTTCCTTGGTTGTTTTGATTATTCCAATTCCCTTTATTACTATGAGGTCGCCATTGTTGTTGATTAGGGCCTTGAGAGTTGTTTCTTTGCCCTTAGAATTTGTTCACATATTGTACTTCCTCCTCTTGGTCATTGTAAAATTCATCTTGATCAAACCCACTATCTTCTTGCACATAATGTTCCGCACAGTTTTTCACTTGAGGACCCTTTTGCCTTCTCTTGTTTACCATAATATTAACTCTCTCCATTGCATTGACTTGCTTAGGATCTTGCACTTGTTGAAGTTGAGCCTTGGCTAATTATTCATTGTGGTGGTCAACTCGGCAATTGCTTGCCCATGATCATGGAATTCTTTATGTAGGTGAATCATGTTTGGATCACCTTGAGGAACATTTGCTCTACTTTGCCATGCCGATGAAGTATCCACCATTTCATCTAAGATCTCACACGCCTCCGCATATGGCGTTGTCATGAAATTTCTACCGACAAGTTGGTTGACCACGCATTGATTGGTAGTATTGATCCCCTTGTAGAAAGTTTGTTGAATCATAGCCTTCATTATGTCATTGTTTGCGCACTCTTTCACCATAGTTTGGTACCTCTCCCATATTTCATTTAATGGCTCATTGGGTTCTTGTTTGAATACTAGAATCTCATCTCTAAGAGTAGCCATATGCCCGAGAGAAAAGAACTTGGAAATAAATTTCTCCGCCAATTCATCCCATGTATGGATGGAATGGTTTGGAAGCCTTTCTAACCAATCCAAGGCTTTCCCCCATAGAGAGAAAGGAAATAGTCTCAAACTTAAAACATCCTCGGAGACATTTGTCTGTTTACTCCCCCAACAAGTGTCCACAATACCTTTCAAGTATTTATACGCATTTTGATTCGGAGCCTCGGTGAAGAATCCCCGTTGCTCTAGCAATGTGAGCATAACATTTGTGATTTGAAAGTTACCCGCCCTATTGCGGGACGTGACTATGGGACTTGCATACCCTTCATTCGGCAATACCCGGTATGGAGCCGCTCTTGATAGATTTGGGGATGGAACGGGAACAATGTCTTGAGGCGGTCGGCCTCGTCTATTTTCTTGAGGTTCAAGAGGAACCTATTCAACTTGGTCATCTTCCACGTCCACCTCCCCCAAAGGCATGTTTCCGAGAGGATCATTGTTGTTGAGAGCCATTGTTTCACCTATAACTGTTTGACCAAAAAGATTAGTAACACGGAAGGAAAAGAAGACAATTCACACACAAAACCAGATATATAGCTAAATACGTTTTTAGCTCCCCGGTAATGGCGCCAAAAATTGATCTCGTCCAAATCACACCTCTATTCAGGGTTGAAAAACAGTCGATTCCAATAATAATACCCAACAAGGAGTCGGGATCGAATTCACAGGGAGCTGAGATGGGATTAGTGGTATATATTTGGATAAAGCACATGAAGTATCTTGGTTGCACTTCCACAAATATGGTTTTGTTTTTATTTCTAAAATTACGTTAAGGATTACATTTCTAAAGATATAAAACTAGAGAATATTATTTTTGGATGGTTTTTAAATATATAAAAAGTCCTAGGGGTATGACCTTCACCTATATCTTTGCCTAACGGGTTATAAACTTTAAAGCTTGTTTTGTTGGTCGGGGTGTATTATAGCAATCAACACTCAAATACCCACTCAATACCCCTCGGTGAGAGAGTGATTTTTCCCAATTTGGCTTTCTCAAGTCCAAATGGGGATTGAATGAAACAGTCGATAAAATGCTCAAGTCGAGTTTTACTATCTCTAGGTTCAACCCTTTAATTGGGACTATCAATCTCTTGATTATATCCCAAATTCTTGTTAGTCAAGTTTTTCTAGACTAAGTCTTTCTTTCTCAAGTAGAGACCAAGTCAAATAGGCATAAACTAATGTTTGCAACCATTAATTCTACAATTAAAGGCAAGAACAAGGCTAGATAATAAATACCCAACCATAAACAAGCCATAAATCAAACACCTATTAGGTTCACACACTAGGGTTGGGTCACAACCCTAGTTAGAAATCTAGCTACTCATAATGGGTATAGAAGAAAATAAAGAAGAAAAGATGATAAAACTCAAATTGCAAGATGAAAAGATAAAAATCCAATGTTAAATCACCAAAGTAAGCTAAAGTTGCCTAAAGAGTCCAGTAAAAATGGCTACAGACTTTAAATATTCAAAACTTTACCTAATTTCGTGAGAGTAGACTATTTATACAAAGCAAAAATTTTCGAACAAAATTCCCTTTCGGAGGTTTTGCGGCTGCACAACTATATGTGTGGTCCGCACTTCTCTTAAGATCTTGACAAGAGTTGATTCTGCGGCTGCACAATTTTGAATTGCGGCCGCATTTCTCATGTTATGCGGTCTGCACAGTTCAGGGTGCGGCTGCGCTGGGCTCTTCTGCGGACCGCACATTTCCTGAGTGCAGTCGCATAGCTGTTTCTGCGGCCGCATAATTATTGTGCGGTCCGCATTTCTTCTTGAGCTTGAAATGAAACTCTCTGAACTTTGGCTCTTACATAGCTTCTGCGGCCACACAATAATTGTGCGGTCCGCATATTGCACTGGGGCTCTGTTGATTTTCCTTCACATTCTGTGGCCGCAGATAGAAATCTGCGGTTCGCACTTGAGCGTCTGTGCCTGATTTTTGTCCTTGTTCAGATCACTCCTTCTTGAGATGGATTTCATCGTAGTGGCTCATTTTTCAATACTCCTGCAAGTAAGCATACTTTATCAGTTTTCGAGAATACAATTAGACACTTTTGGACTAAAACGAAAGCTAAAAGGCACTAATAGGCAGTCAAAATTTCCACTTATCACTCATGAGTTCTCGGTTGTTTTGTCCTCGGTCATTCCTTCTTTCATTTCTCATAGGATTTTGCCCAGACCCACTGCTTCTCCGGTCCCTATTGTACGGTTGATACCGATCCCGGTTTGATCTAGGTTCATGATCGGTGTGTCTATTGACTCGGTCGGTGATCCTGACGGGGTGTACGTATCCGGAAGGGATCCCGAGTTGGTCATCCTCGACCCTGATTTTTGATTAATACCGGTTGTGGACGTCGGTCTAAGTCATGGATGGATATTCTACCAAGTTTTGTTTTAACTGCTGTGAAGCCAATGAGCTTTGAATATTGAGTCCTTGGGTGAAAGCCTGAACGGCCCAATCGTCCGCAACCGGGGGCAAATCCATCTGTTCCATCTGAAATCGAGAAACGAACTCTCTGAGTATCTCATTATCCCTCTGTTTTACTTTAAAAAGGTCTGATTTCCTGGTCTCGACCTTTATAGCACTGGCATGTGCTTTTACGAAGGAATCTGCAAGCATAGCAAATGAGTCAACAGAATTAGGAGAAAGGTTGTGGTACCATATCATAGCTCCCTTTGACAGAGTCTCTCCGAATTTTTTCAACAAGACAGACTCGATCTCATCATCTTCCAAGTCGTTCCCTTTGATGGCGCATGTATAAGAGGTTACATACTCATTTGGGTCGGTCGTTCCGTTGTCCTTAGGGATTTTGGGCATGCGAAACTTTTTGGGAATCGGCTTCAGAGCCGCGCTCGGGGGAAAAGGCCTTTGAATAAATTTCTTGAAATCTAGGCCCTTCAATATCGGGGGTGCTCCTGGGATTTGGTCGACCCTGGAATTTTAGGTTTCCACCTTTTTATCATTGGTTTCGATTTTCTTTTCCCCTATTTCTATCCATTTCGTCAATTCTTCGAGCAATTTCAGGATTTCGGGGTTAGTCCCTAATTCACTTTTGCTCGTTTTTTCCGAGATTGGTTCATTTCTACGGATGGCTTCCCGGGGGAGCTCGGGTTCATTTTTGCTCAGTGTTCGACCTTGGTTCTGCAATTGAGCTATCGCCGTTTGTTGAGCCTGTAGTATTTCGAAGATCATACGCAGGTTGATCCCATCATTTTTGCCGTCGTGAGTGTTTTGGGCAATCAAATGCACTTCCCTGTGCATGCTATTTTCGAGGTCGGTAGGCTGGTCTTTGTCGATGGCCATATGCGAACAATCGTCGATGGGAACCACCATCAGGATTCTACCAAGATCGACCGGTGTTGCCTCGTTACCGAGCGCTGCATTGTTGTTCATGCCGTGGTGGCCGGATTCTGTGTCTATGTTTAGAGGGACAGACTGTGGGTTTGATATTTCGATCCTGACCTGAAATCAGAAACACCTCAAAGAACAAGTGTAAAATGGGGTGTGTTATGATGAATAGTATCAAATTGCCGCTATTATCCTTAGCCCCACGATGCGCGCCAAACTGTTTACCCTCAAAATCGGATAATAATTGAATTTGCTAGTGGTTTAAAGAATATGCGAATTAACTTGATACTGAATGATAAATTAGATTGCAATTGAAATAGATAACGATAAATTAACTACAAACCACACGAATTGGATAATTTCAGCATGGGAAAGTTGACCACCCTTGAATTGAATGTACTTCGGTTGACACCAAGATACCAAAGAATAAGAATTTAGGGGATAACGGTAATGTATTGCTTATGAGTGTATGTTACCATGTGTTTCATGAATTGTGAGGCCCCTTTTATATATTAGAGGAACCCACTTTTAAAGTATTATTTTATTATTCCATAAAAGGTAAAAAAGTCCTTGATTTGTTGACCGTTGGTCCCTCTTTTGGCATGTTCCGTGATTTCTGTCGTAATGCCCGGTTAGTTGCGGAAATTTCGGACCCCTGTCAGATAAGCTGGCAATATATTCCTTGAGACCGTTATGACCGGGACTGGTTATGACCTCGATAAACTCGAAGGCATGTTTGGTGGTTCCGATGGCTAATTTGGTAAGGCAGGAACCGATCTCCGGGATTCTATCACCATCTCTCGATCCCAAATTGTCATGCTTGATGCTCGGTCAATCTCGAGTTCGATTTTACCCGCATAGAGAACTCAGTATTTCTTATTTTACCGTATTGAAGTGCGTGTCAAGGCTTATACTATTGGATAAAAATACTATTTTAATTAATTACTACTGTGATCTTGTCTCAACGTATAGTTTTGATATAACTTCAGCTTGTCGGCCAGAATGTCTTTTAATTAGAAAAGCTACTATTCATGAATGAAGCACAGTGGAGGTTACATGATTTAAGTTTCATGATGAGTTATTTCGCTGCTAATTAATTTCAGCAAAGTGCACGACCAGAAAACAATGAAAGGATTAGAGGAATCTAAAGCGCATGATTACGGAAAGCTACAATATCCTCATAGTAGACAAGCTTTTAATTATTGACTTGGGTAATAAATGACATACTTCCTCAATTCCCACGTACACACAAACACATGTATATTATGTAAACAATTAAACACCTAGTATAGTAGTATATATAAGCACAAGAATCAAATGAATAACATATTTTTCAATTTCTACACACTGCTATAATGCACTATCTTTGACTCATCAACTAGACGTTCAACTTCGAAACTAAAAAAAATAAAGATCTAAGAAAAAAGATAATGTCCAAAATTAGACATTTGCACCTTGTCAAATTTCTCCCTATATATGTTAAAGAACTAATCATTCAATCTACCAACCATTAATTAAGTCCACTGCTTATCAGTAACAATCTCGTTTAACGTACATCCAAAGTTTCAAAATAGGGAATTTAGTCTTCAATATTCTATATAAACTCAATAAATATCCTCACCATTCTTCACTTTCACCTTCTCCTTAATAGAGAGAGAGAGAAGATGATAGGTGCAAATGATTTTTACAAAGTAATGTGTTCAATGGTGCCTTTATACTTTGCTATGCTGGTGGCATATGGATCAGTGAAATGGTGGAAGATATTCTCGCCGGAGCAATGCTCCGGCATCAACCGTTTCGTCGCCGTATTCGCCGTGCCGGTGCTGTCCTTCCACTTCATTTCTCAGAACAATCCTTACCAAATGGACACGAAATTCATATTGGCTGACACTTTGTCAAAGATTTTTGTTCTTGTGTTGCTGTCATTTTGGGCCATTTGTAAAGGGCAGTTGGATTGGCTCATCACTCTCTTCTCTGTCTCAACTTTGCCCAACACTTTGGTCATGGGCATTCCTTTGCTCAATGCCATGTATGGAGATTTCACTCAAAATCTCATGGTTCAGCTTGTTGTCCTTCAATGCATTATCTGGTAATACTAATCCAGCACCACTTATGTTCTCTACCTCTTTATTTTCCTAAATTTTTATATTTTGGGGGTAAAATTTCATGTCTAGTCGGAAAAGGCGTATTCAACGCAAACGGGCTCAAGGAAAACATCATATACTTGAATAAGTGAGCATAAGAATTTGTAGTGAATGCTTTTATTAGTACTTGAAATAAGCTTTATTCCTCATGTCTATATAATGTAATAATTTTATAGCACATTTGGGCATGCATGTAATATTTGCTTTCGGATCCTTTTATTTCTTCATTTATTTAGATGTAAAAGGAGTAGAAAATTCATGTTCCATTTCTTAAACTTTTTTGGTGGTATCATGCAGGTATACTTTACTATTATTCCTGTTTGAATATAGAGCGGCCATTATATTAATTAAAAATCAATATCCTGGCAATGCTGCTGCGGCCATAACCAAGTTCGAGATTGACAATGATGTTATCTCACTAGACGGCCGAAACCCACTTTGTACGGAGTCGGAAGTCGACGGTAAAGGCCGCATTCGCGTCCGTATCCGGCGATCAACATCATCAGCGCCGGAGTCTGGGTTTTCATCCTCCGTAGGAATCACGCCAAGGGCATCCAATCTCTCCAATGCTGAAATCTTCTCTGTTCACACGCCAACACCTTTACATGAATTCCGGAATGGAGATATCCCATTTGGACATGGCGACTTAAGAGTCGGGTATACTGTTAGAATTGTGTGATCATTTGAAAGCGTGATCATTTGAAAGCTTACGTTATACTACTTAAAAGAGAGTATACTTTTAATTACTCTTTTTGTCATATTTTAAGTTAAGTTTGACTAGGCATAAATTTTAAGAAGTAAATTTTTTTAAAATTTGTAGTCCAAAAGAAGTTATAACTATTTGTGCGGCATCATTATTTTTAGGACATATTAAAAAAATAAAATGCATGACATAAATTGGGACAAAAAGTGTATTTAATATGGTATATCTCTACACACTCCTTCACTTGTGCCTAATTCTTTTCCATAGATCAAATACATGGAAATACTTTATGATTTTGGAGCAGTGAAATTTGAACCTAGGAATTTTGCCAATTTTAATACTTTACTATTAGTGATAGAACAGTTTTAATTACTTAACTATATTATGTTTCAACAGGATTCGTGCAGCGAGTCCTCGACTGTCGAGCTACGCATCATCCGACGCATACTCGCTGCAGCCGACGCCCAGGGCGTCGAATTTCAATGAATTGGATACGACCACAGTGACAACAACCGGAAATACGCCAATGTGGGTAATGTCTCCGGTGGCGGGGAAGGTGTTCCGGCAGCCATCTCCATCTGCTAAAATGGCGTGGGAATCGCCAGGGAAGTGTCTAAATGGAGACAGACAAGGATACAGAGATGTTGGAGGTACGCTACTGAGTTGTCAACATAATTATTTGTTTTGGTATCTGACTTTGTTGTTTTGTCGTGCAGATTGTTAACTTTAATACTCTCTCTTTATTACCAATAATATTCCTGTAATCCAAAAAAAAAAAAGAGTCTTCATTCCTTTTCCAGAATATGTTAATTCATGATATGAAAGTATATTCTGCGTAGTTTTTAAAACTTTAAACCTTGTATAATAATTAAAAGTATATAGGGGTAATAACTTTGATCTAAAAAGTGACTGTGATAATTAGGAAAAACAAATTACTAGTACTATTTCTTGAAAAAAAGTATATAACCACGTGATTACTTCAAAAAGATAAAATTAAAAAAAAAAGATCTAGGAGAATTGATAATGGTAAAACTATAATATTTGGATTTTGTGAAAGTTTCTTTTTATTATTTAAAAAAATTAAAAATAGTTTCAATTAGGAAGATATTGACCTTGAGTATTTTTCATATAATTTTTATTGCATAAAAAATTATGAAACCGATGCTCAATTTTGTATTGGAAATTTTATTCTTGAACTCCGTACTTAAATTCTTTTATGGAGTAGTAATTAAGTTTAGGACGGGCGAATATTGATAAAGAGGTAGTACAAAACAAAAATAAAGCATGGTGATCCCAAGAATGTCGTTTAGGTATTATCAAATCAAGATTGAAGGGGTTTCTTTGACTGGCCAAGATATAGTATAGATGGGTTGTTTTCTCATTTGCATGCCTAGAATAAAGTCTTTGTCCCCATATCCTCAGATGTATATTGTCTCGTTCTGATTGTCATATTTTCTTTCTCTGTCCACCTGACCTGTCAATAGAACAAATTGTCTGATACTTAAATTAAAATGAATCAAAATTAATTGATACTTATAGAATTATTACTCTGTTTTCTCTTTTAATTATATCCAATTATACCAAATTGTTTATATTGTTTAGTACATTTTTAGTAGAATTTATATGTCAGAAACAATTAATATTCCTAGTATGTTTCTATAATTTAATTGGTTGGTCCGTCAAAATCTTCAATTAAATTACTAGTAATATTTTCAGCTGTAATAGTAGTAATTTGTTTTTTGAAAAAACGAGTTCATACTAATGATAAAAGAATCTATGCCCCTTCTACCAATTGTAAACGATAGAGTTTCTTACTTGTACCATACAAGTGTAGAGGCAGATTTTTCACATGTCACTTGTCCTTTTTGTTTTTCCCTAAAAGGGACTTGTCTGTCCTGAAAAAGTGCAATCTATACAATCTAGTTTTAATTTCATAAATATTGCAATAAGTAAAAAGAAAATAGAAAAAGGTCAAAGAAAAATTGAGACAACAATTGCTCAAAATAATTTCCTCTTAAATGGGCAAATAATGATTGGATCAGACTTCAATATATAGACAATATCATTACTTTAAAGCACGTGTATTTTGATGGAGAGACTTATTTGATAGCGCACTTGCAATCTGCTACTAATAAAACACTTTTGATGATCTCTCTCCACTCCATTGTTGCCCACCTTTTTCTTTTTTACCTCGTTTCGTCTTTTCAATGAATTTGATTAAAATATCTTCTATCACTAACATCTACATATGATTTTCTTAATTAATCCAGAAAAGGAAATTAGCTTCAGAGATATCTCAAATTTTCCAATACAAGGAGGAGCTGCAGATTTAGCAAGTACCAATATTATTAAACAAGAAATGCCAAATGCTTTTGTGATGCTAAGGCTAATTATAGTTATGGTTGGGAGAAAGCTTTCGCGTAATCCAAATACTTACTCCAGTATATTAGGACTTCTCTGGTCTCTTATCTCTTTCAAGTGAGTTCGTTAAATACTACTCTAAATTCTACTTATTACTTTCTATGTGTATTTTAATACTTTTGCTTAATATAGGGTATGTTTGGTATGAAAAATATTTTTTAATTTTTGCATGTCGGTTGGGTTAAATGTTTTAAAAAATATTTTTCTCATAGACTTATTTTCCTCCAATTGGAGGAAACTGTTTTTCCTACCAAGAAGAGGAAAAATATTTTTCAAAACTCTTTTTCGACCTTTCCAACCCTATTCTTACCCAGCCCTAGCCGTGCACCCCCACCCACCCCGCCCACAACCCCCACCCCACCTCCACCACCAAAACCCCCCACCCCTATCCCATATATTATTTACCTAAAACATATATTTTCCAGGAAAAAGTATGTTCTACTCACTAACTAAATACTAAAAAATATTTTTCGGATTTTGTTTTCACTCACCAACCAAACATGAAAAAATAAATGATAAAACTACTCATTTTTTACGATTAACATTTTCCTTGGTACCAAATACACGATAATCTTATTCATGAATTATTCTAAAGTTAAATTGCTTGTCGGCATTATATTCCCTAAAGGGTCATTTTCAATTTCTATGATGTCAAAGTTTAAATGATGGTTCTACTTCTACCTGTTCAGAAGTCAAATAGCAACCAAAAATAAAAGGGACTAAACTTTAGTATCTTCATAAAAGAAAAAGTTGTGTAACTTTCCTTGACATGTCATTTTCCAGTACTGTTACATAGGAGATCGCTGCTTTATTTTATTGTCTAGTGAATCATAACAAAGTTTCCTAACTTTTTGAGCAGATGGAATGTGGGGATGCCCAGTTTGGTGAAATATTCCATTAAAATAATTTCAGATGCAGGTCTTGGGATGGCCATGTTCAGTTTAGGTATGTGACATTACAAAAATTTACGCAATATCCCAACTCTTTTTGTGATTAATACTTGGAACTTAATTACATTTTTGAACAACTATTAGATAAAATGTAGTAATAAATATTAATTTTAATATGGCTATGGTACATTGTACTATTGTAGGGTTGTTCATGGCACTTCAACCACGAATAATTGCGTGTGGCACGAAGATGGCAGCCATAGGAATGGCCATCAGATTTATAGGTGGACCTCTAGTAATGTCAGCTGCTTCTATTGTTGTTGGGCTTAAAGGAGTTCGACTTCACACTGCAATTGTACAGGTAACAAACAATATAAAGTGTGATCAAAAGAGTACTCCAACATGAAATTTTACTTTCTAAATCAATTTATCTTGATTCAATAATATGACATAGTGACAACAACAACAACAACCCTGTATAATCCCGACCTTACCCCTATCCTGGGATAGAGTGGCTGTTTCCGATAAACTCTCGGCTCCCTCCCTCCAAGAACTCCCCACCTTGCTCTTGGGGTGACTCGAACTCACAACCTTTTGGTTGGAAGTGGATGGTGCTCACCACTAGAGCAACATGACATAGTGACTGCCCTTTAATACACGATGATATAGTTAAGCTAGGATAAAAACTTATTTGCATCGGGTATCTTTCATATATATATTTATCACTTAACCATGGTTAAATGATATTTATACTCTCTTTAATTTTTAACTGCTAACATTAAAAATTATATTATTTGATATTGGGATAAAAGCTTAGTGCGGGTAAGTGTAATTCCGTTCTCTAAGTTAGTTGAACCATATTGCGTTATCAAAATTTAAACAATTAGTATGATATAAGAGTTTGGACATGTACATTTAATATTTAGTGGCTCACGCTACATGGTTGTTTTTATTATTATAGGGAGGAATGTTGATGACTTCCACTTGTTAATAATTTTTGAAGTTTGTTAGTATAACATTTCAGAGCATGAACTCAAAACATTTATTTATTGTCGCTTAAATTGTAGGGAATTTTCACTTTTTATATTTGTAGCGCAGCCCCTTCAATTGCAACAGTTTTCCCTGGGAGAAAAAATATAATTTATTATGTATACCTTTGCTCCTTAAAAAAATACATATATATGTGTGTGTTCTATTATCTCGCCCTTATTTGCATAAGCAGGTCCAGAGTAGTTTAACTACTTCGTTAATATCTAGGTATAAATAAATAATTAAGATAACCATTGCATTATAAAACGCTAATACAACTCAATTTTCTGTCAAATTCAGGCAGCTCTTCCCCAAGGAATTGTTCCATTTGTCTTCGCAAGAGAATATGGATTGCATCCCGACATACTAAGTACTGGGTAAGTTGATCTCAATTGATATTTACAAAAATAAAAGAAACAAAAAAATTATTTACAATAAGTTCTTAAATTTCATACTACTGAATGAAACACTTTTGACATATCAATATTTTTCGCTCATTTTCTCCTATCAATTAATTGTCGTGTCTCGTTTTTTGTGGTAGATTTAAAATTATCTTCACTGTAAATTTAAATTCATCCTTTGGGAACTAAATTTGGTAAATTGGAGATCTATGCAAATTACTAGCTACAAGTTGACATCTTTTCCATATCAAATATAAGAAAGAAAACTTTTGGTCAAATTTTAGTTAATACTACTATATATGATTAACCAAAGAGAATATAAAAGTGATACTCCCTCCATTTTAATTTGCTTGAACCTTTTTGAAGTACGAGTGTCAAATTGACTAATTTTCGATGTGAATTCGAACATAGATTTTTTAAGTTCTTAAATAAAAATATACACATTTAGAAACTACAAAAAACGTATTATAAATCACTTAACAATTCAAAATATTTAATAATTATTTACAATACATGATAAAAGAAAAAACCTTGTTTGATTCCCCAAATACTAAAAAATTCATTCTTTTTGAAATAGAGAGAATAATAGTAATTTCTTTGGAAATAAAGGGATATCTACTAGTTGTTTCCTTCTTTTTGCATTTCTAACCCTTTTGAAATGAGCTTATTCTCTTCTTTTGCAGGGTTATATTTGGGATGCTGGTTTCATTACCAGTAACCCTCCTTTATTATATACTTTTGGGGCTATGAAGAAAAATGTGAAGCGATAATCAAGAAAATCTTTTTCCCCCATGCGGATAATAATTTGGTCCCGATTGTGTATTACTTTGACCTAACCAGCACTTTGACAAGTAATAATTAATTAGAGTACTCATACATCAACTTCCTTTTCTTGTGTTCTGATTATGTAAAAGCTATTTGGAATATTGACTTAGTAAAATCGACACTATTTAGTATTAGTCTCCATTACCCATTATTAGTGTCGATTTAGTTAGTGATAGCAAAATTATGTAAAAGATCTCTTCGGCTACGAATATTACTCTTTCCTTTAGTGCAATATAGGTTAGTGGTAACCGAAAGGGAATAAAATATTATTACGACATATCATTGCGGTTCGGGACTGACTTTCTTGTCATAATTTTGAAGTGTGTTACAAATAAGCAATGTTTGACCTGAGAAAAAAGAGAAGAAAAGGAATATTTTGATCTCGTTTATATTGTCTTTGTTTCCATTTGCGTCTCGTAAACATAATTATTTTTTCTGATAGTCTATGTCCTCTTGAATGGCTTGATTATGCTGTGTTCAATAATTGTGAAACGCTCGTTCAAATGTTTAATTTAAGAAATTTAAAACGGCGTATTTCTATTATATATTATATGTAAGAGTTATTAAACAAGCAACTCATGGTTGACATGACTGCTTGTTGTCATTAAAATTAGTGAGTTTTTAAGGCAACTTAATCAGTCATTGTACTAATGTTGTTGCATTGTCTGCTTGTGCCGTAAGTTTGAAAGTTTGGTCTTGGATTTTTAAGATAAATTTCAAAAATGATCGTATAACTATGATTTTTTTACATCAAAGTCATATAACTATGTTTTCTCACATAAAAATCATAAAACTTTTGCTACTCACATAAAAATCACATTGACAGAGAAATACAACTTTTCAATAGTTTTTTCTTATTCTACATTTTATTATTATTTATTTTCAGCCTAATAAATAATAACCCAATTAAAATAGAAAATATATATATTTTTAGCAGCTCCCAAAAATAATAGCTGTTAATGTGTGTGTGTGTGTGTGTGTGTGTGTGTGTATATATATATATATATATATATATGGTTAGCGAATGAAATTAGTTTCGACAGACCGATCAATTTTTTATCTTTAAAATAGGAATTATCCAACCCGACTCAAGTCAATACGCATACACATAAAGTAAAATAATAAGAAAGTGAATCCTTCACCAAAAATTTTAGTTTGAAATGCATGAGATTCTAACAAAATAAAAAGAGAAAGAAATAAAAGGGTATTGAATGAAAATGTGAAAAAAAAAAGAAGAAGAAGAAGAAGAAGAAGATAGAAGTATCGTATTTTGGGGGATTCACTTTTAATATTATTTTAATTTTTATATATGTGTATTGGATCGGGTTAGGTTGGGTCATTTCTATTTTAATTGGGTTATTATTTTATTAGACTGAAAATTAAAAAAAATGTGGAATAAGAAACTATTATCAGAAATTTGTATTTTTCGATCACTATGATTTTTGTGTGAGTTAGTGAAAGCTTTATAATTTTTGTGTGAAAAAATATAATTATATGACTTTGGTGAAAAAAGATTATAGTTATATGACCATTATTGTTTACCCTTAAAATTGGATAACAATTAAACTTATAATATGGTTCTAAGGACACGTGATTTCGCTTAATACCAATTGATAAATATGAAGATTAATAACAGAAATGAACTATAAAGTAAAGCGAACCAGAGTTGAAACGGAATTCAACCCTAGCGCTAGAGTGCCCTTGAACTAATTGATACCAAAACAGTTAAAAATAAAGCAAGCTGATGAACAAGAGAGTATAAGCTAAAGAGAGAGCGTTATATTGGCTTTTTTATGCGAGAATAATATAGCCCTTACAAATGGTTAATACTCCCCTTTATATAGTAGAGGAATTCTACTTATGGTATAACTCTAATTACAGAAGAAAATCCCATGATTAGCTAATTAACCGTTCCTGATTTGATCCATTCCGAGATTTTCACCATGATCTTCGACCAATCACGGATATTTTGCCTTTCCGTTATTATGTTATCTTCGATCTTGCTCGATGCCTGTCTCATTCGGTCTCGATCGCTGCTGGCCTCGATCTCGACAGGTACCCCGAATCCCGAACTTGGTACCTTGTCCTTGTACCTTAGTCTGATCCACTACGGGGCCGACCTTCGATGCAGCTCCCTGGTCCCGGTCAGATAGAAAAATTGGGTGGGCTCGGTTTTAACCGTATACAGATAGTCCTCTCTTTTTTTAAGAATGTAATGACAAGAAACGAATTGAGCCTTCGATTTTTACCTCGACCTGCCATGACATCACCGTCGTGACGTAAGCGACGGAAGTGACCGAAATATACCGTTGGTACAGTTCCCCAAGTTATTAATGTGTATCAGTTGGTGGTCGGCCACTAGTGCCCTTGAACCGTCGATGTGAATCCCATAAATAGGCCTCTTTTTACACTCTTTCAAACTTTACCTTCAACTTTTTTCTAATCTCCAAAGCTTTTTACATCTTCTAAGTTATTTATTTGCAAATCTACGATTTTTACTGCTAACCTCTTCTTAGAACACCAAATCTTATCATCTCCATCTATTTTTAACTTCAAATCCAAATGGCGAAATCGTCAATAACTGTTCCTCAAAAGAAAAATGCTTCTTCATCGCGGCCGGCCGGCGACAAAATACCGGTGGAGCCGCGCCCTGAGGAGTGTGTTCCCGGGGGGTGCGTCCTCACTTCCGACTTTAAGATTGACAAAACTTCGTCGGTCCCTGGTCGATGTGAGCCAATGTCGAGGTATATATGCTCGATAACTGGGAGCTTCCTTAAGCAGGTGAAGAAAGACTACAACTGAGAAGGCAAATAGGTGGTGATTCCGGCCCCCGAGGAAGACATCACTACCCACGTGGATGGGTTTCTGAGTGTTTACACTTACCCTTTCACGCTGGGCCCCCTCGATCCCATTATCGTCGATTTCTGCCGCAAGTATCAAATAACCCTAGGTCAAATCCATCCCTCATTTTAGCAGATTGTTATTCTGCTCTGATTTTTCGTGAGCAAGATGCCTTTCACCCTCGACCACCTCATCAGGTTGTACAGCCCTCGCCTCTATCGAAGCAGGTTAATAAAACTTCAGCGTCGGACTACAAAGGTGTTGTTCTTGAGCATAGATGATGACAAGGACCGAGGCTAGATGGGCCGGTTCATTCGCGTGAGGACTTCCGACCTAATCCCGGCCGAGAAGATGCCATTTCCCTAGAAATGGAATATGAAGCGTAAGTACAATCCCACTGTTAACTCCTATTTATTGTTTTGGTCTTTTGCTTCTTCTCATCGATATCCTTTTCCGTGATGTAGCAGTCGCTTGGATGCCCGGTGCAATTCCTAACCTCGAGGGCTGGGTTCGGGACCTGGCCTCGACCTCTACGTACGCCGAGCGCTCATGGCGCGATTTATCAAAGGGCCGATGAGAGATCAAAAATCATGGTAAGCCCCTTTTCCACGTCTTTGATGATTTAGTTAAAGCATTTCTTACTTAATTTCCTTTCTACAGGCCTTGGTAAAGATGCTGTCATGAGGCCCCTATCTAGTGAGGAGGAGACTTCGATCCCGACACCGAAACCGGCAAAAGACAAAAAGAGGAAAAAGATCTCAACCTCCGAGGATCCAGAACCTAAGAAGAAGAAGGCTCGTAAGCCGAGGAAGAACACCATCCTCCTGACTGAAGACTCTGTTCGGCGTCTAAGGGAGAAAGATGAAGAAGAGGAAAAAGATGACACCGAGCTGGTGGCCCGAGTGGGAATAAGCACCGAGGCCCGAAAGGCCACTGAATCGGTGAAGGCTGCAGAGACTCCATCTCAAGATGAGGGGGTCTCGGGATGAGACTTGGGCGAAGTCCGAGAGTCATCGAGGATTGAAGATGCCTCCCACCATAATGAGTCAACGGTAAGTACGGCTGTAGGGGCTGGTCTCGAGGCCCCTCGAGATGGAGAGAATGCCCCAAGTGATCTACTTGGGGCGATAGAAATTGGAGGCTCCCCTGTCACGCCCCAAAACCGAGGAGCGCGACCGGCGCTCAACCGAGTGAACCTGACCGAGCAAGCCTGTTAGATTTCATTCTACCCAAACTCATCCATGAATAGAGAAAATACATATTATCATTAATTAGACGAAAATGTGTTCATGTCTACCATACCAATTCATTTCCAATAGTTTCATCATTTTAAAGTCTCAAATGGACAAGTAATACATCCACAACATAACATAGTTTGTCTTTCTCCAGCACCAATACATAACCCACACTATGTCTATGGAGCCTCTATAGATAAAGAAGAGTGCAATGATAATGCCGGCAACAAGGTCCCGGCTATACCTCAACAGAATACACAAAGTACAAAAGATTTATGACCCCGGAATGAAATGGAGCTCACCAAGTCAGTTGGGAAGAAGGTGCATTGCTATCACTAATCAATATCTCCTGCTGTGGAACCACCTACATCCATTTAAAGATGCAACGCCCCCGGCAAAAGGGACGTTAGTACCGTTGAATAGCACTAGTATGTATAACTAAACACCCTCTCAATAGAATAACAAATAATACAAATAAGATTATCATAATATCAATGAAAGACTTAATCAACATCAAACCTCAATTTAGGATAAAGACAATGTTCAAATTAATTTCCATATCTCACATTGGGAGATTTTTAGTATCGATATACCATTGTCCACAATACCATTATTCATAATACCGGTACCACCGTACTCTTAGCACGGAGTCCGATCACGACCCGATCGGCTAGGCCATCTCATTAGAGACATCAACCACAATTTTTCTCAATATCAATACCACCGTCTTTAACACGGAGTCCGATCATGACCTGATCGGCTAGGCTATCCATTAGGGACATCAACCACAATTACCATTTCAATTACAATTTCTAGCACAATCACCACCATGTGTGCGGCATGGTCTCTGATCACGACCCGATCGGCTAGGCCATCTTATTTGAGACATCAACCTTTTTATATCAATCATCACATTTCATAATACTTTTACATTTTTTCATTTCATTGGCACTAGTGGCCATAATTATAAGATCATTCTTGGCACGTTGGCCATATTCAGTATTTCATGCTCACATTATCAATTTCAAATATCATCCTCGTCATCAACAACAAACACAATTCAAATCAAAGTGTGTAGTACACATGTGAGCAATTTAGAGTCTAATGCACATAGAGATATTTCACAAAATTTGGCATAATAGCCTTCATCTGAACTTGACTTAAAGTCGAAACATTATTAATGCACAATCCATATTTTAACACATCCTCAATTGGTAGCATAACATGAATAGAGCATTTGTAATGCTTGCTGAACATATATCGTTCAACCCAATCTTACTCGGAAAAGCCAATTTCATAATGAATCACTCGGGACTTACATAATTAACATGAATATCGTGGGATTCAATTCTAAGAGAAGAGTTTAGCCAACATACCTCACTTGAACTTCCTTACACTCTAAAACATTTCGGAATTCTTAGCAACTTCAATCTATTTTAGAAATATAACAAATTGAATCAAAATTAGGAAGATGATCATGGTTCTAACTCACTTGAGCATTTTATCAAACACTAGGTGTGCATAAGGTTTTAATGTCCTTTTTATGAAGGACTTCATCATCCCACAACCCAATCTTTACCATTTTTAGCTCAATAATCTTCCTACACCCTTTGATAACACATGCATGTGAAATAAACAACTCTCATGCCTAGAAATTTATCTTGCTAGTTACCAATTTTTAGAAAGTTTTGAAATTAGGGTTTAGGGTGTAGAATCTTACCTCTAGGATGAAGACCTAGTAAGCTTCCCTTCTTAATCTTCCAAACCTTGAGCAAGAATTGAAGAAAATTTATGGAAGAACACCTTCTCACTCTAGGGCACTCTCTCTCACTCTAAAATATGAGATTATGTCTCAAAAATGGCCCAAAGAGTGTATTTAACGAAATAGGGTCGGGTTTTAAAAACCCAAAAATGGAGCTCCGGAACAAGGTATGCAATCGCATAACCGATATGCGGACCGCATATCGGTCGCATATTTGGTTACAAAATAGCCAAAAGAACTGTTTGTGTATGCGGTCACTATGCGGTCCGCATAACTGTTATGCGGTCACATAATGCACTGCATAACAGTTATACGGTCGCATAGTCGACCGCATAGTTGCTTCCAAGTGACCCAATCAACTGCCTCACTCTGCGGCCATTATGCGGTTCGCAGAGTGGTTCTGCGGTCGCATAATGGACCGCAGAAATGCACTTTTCCGCCAAACATTTTTCTTTAGTTTCCGGCTCATTGTTCAACCCAAAAAGTCCGAGACGCGGTTCTACAATCCTTAAACATGTAAGCCTAGTCCGGCATCATGAATCATTATTTTCTTTGCAAATTTTACCGGGTTTTACACTTAAGTACTTCGAAATTTTCCGGGGTGTTACATCCCCGCTGCTACCTCGTTTTCTGAGGAGATGATTCAAGAGGCTCGGGCCTTGAAGACCCTCTCCATCGAAGGAGCCCATGGAAGGTAGGACCCTTTCCGTGATTACTTTGCTGGGGTCGAAGATGCTACCGGCCTGAGCGACTTGGAGGTCTCGAGGAAGGACTCGGGCGAGGAATCGAGCCTTTTCAACGAAGCACAGCAAGCTCTGAATTGGGTAAGCCTTAACTACCCTTGTGTTCATTTTTCTCTTCATGTCTAACTTCTTTTTTTCCTTTCTGTGTAAGCCTCAGCGCTTCATCGGGAAGTATTTTCTCGGTCTCGAGCTGAGCTGAGTCGGTGCGAGGCCGACATTCAAAGGCTTACCGAGGAGAGGAATGCCCTCAACCTTCTCGGTGGGCAAAAAGAAGAAACGATCAAGGACCTCTGAGCCGAGTTGGCCACGGCTCACAAAGATCAGACCGACCTGATCGAGCAGGTAATGAAAATTTTAAAAGCTCATGGGCTCGATTTAGGAATGGTGGCTAATTTCAATCTCACAACTGCAGCAGAATGTCGATAGGATCGAGTAGTTCCGCGAGGAGGTCAACATGATGAAGGCGGAGACCTTGGGGTGGAAAGAATGGATGGAACGCTTTGCTGCAGAAAAAGAGACTGCTCGAGCCCAATTGTCATCGGTCGAAAGGCAGCTTTGAGGCATGAAGTAGAAGAACTCGACTCAGGCAAAGAATATAGAGGATCTCGAGGCTCGGTTGGCTTCCAAACTTGCAAAGGCCAAATCTGAAGCCGAAAAGTCAAAGGCCGATGTAGATGCGATCGTGGCCGTCTACCGGGCCGATGCTGAAGCCACTCAAGTCCAAGCTAGAGAGGTAGCCGAGACCGCTCAAACTCGAGCACATTGGATTGCTGAACTCACCAAATGCCAATCTCGGAGGGAAACCCTCGAGGAGATCCACGCTCGAGGTTTCGATCTTACCGACGAGATAGTAAATGTTAGAGAGCATGAAGCTGATGTTGGAGCGCTGGCCTCTTTCGATGATGATGATGATGGTGATGGCAGCAATAACGGGTCCGAGAATAGGGAGGACCTCGATGGAGAAGAAGCTGCCCCTGAGGAAAATTAGGAATCTTAGGCTTCTTTTTTTTATTGTACAGGACCCTGATCAGTCCTTGTAAATATCTTCGTATGTATAAAATATCTTTTTTCTCTTTGACTTGTCTTTGTTCAATTTCCTGCCTCGTGAAAATTCTGTTTCATTCATACTTTATGAAAATTTTGCTCATAAGCTCGAGGCTTAGGCAACTTGATCGAAGCCGGACTAGTGTAGTCTAGTCCGGCACCATGAAACATTATTTTCTTTGCAAATTTTACTGGGCTTTACACTTAAGTACTTCAAAATTTTCCGGGGTGTTACATTCTCCCCCGCTTAGGATCATTCGTCCTCGAATGAGGGTAAAAATACGCCATTAGCATCTTATGCAACTCAGTTTGTTTCATACCACTTTCGGGCGGCCCCAAATTTGACTAACTCCCAAAATCTCCAAAAATTTTGCCAGAGTTTCCCTTGTAACTAGGCCTATCCACCTGTCAGAGAGCCCCAAAAACACAACCTAACAGCACATACATAATCCAATGACGTAACATAATAAACAATAACACCAACTGTGGTCTCACAAGCAATATATTTCCAGAAAGGAACACCCTTAACGCCAATTGTACAAATGATACAAAATTCATAGAAAGCAACTCTTAGAATATTTCTCATAGATCACAACTTTATAAAATACATGGCTATTCAAACAAATAAGGATACTTTTTCTTCATTTCTTCCTCGGCCTCCCAATTAGCCTCTTCAACCTGTTGGTTTCGCCACAACACTTTCACGGAGGCAATTTCTTTATTTCTCAATTTTCGGACTTGATGATCAATAATAGAAACTGGAATCTCTTCGTAAGTCAATTTCTCATTTACCTCAATAGTCTCAACCGGAACAATGAGTGTCGGATCTCCAACTACTTTCTTCAACATAGACACATGAAACACCGGGTGTACTAATGACATCTCAGGTGGTAGCTCAACCTTGTACGCCACCTCACCGATCCTCTGAATGATTTTGTACGGTCCGACATACCTCAGACTCAATTTCCCTTTCTTACCAAATCGCATTACCCTTTTCATGGGGGAAACTTTCAAGAATACCCAATCATCTTCTTTGAACTCCAAATCCCTACGACGAACATCCGAATAGGATTTCTGATGACTCTGAGCAGTCTTCAACCGCTCCTTAATGATTTTAACTTTTTCCATGGCCTGATGCATGAGGTCTAGCCCTATCAACTCTGCTTCCCCAATTTCGAACCACCCAATGGGAGATCTACATCTCCTACCATATAAAGTCTCGAACTATGCCATTTGAATACTAGCGTGATAGCTATTGTTGTAGGCAAATTCTATGAGTGGTAAATGATCATCCCAACTACCTTTGAAGTCTAGAACGTAAGCACGCAACATATCCTCAAGCGTCTGAATAGTCCGCTCTGCCTGCCTGTCAGTCTGCGAGTGAAAGTTTGTACTAAGATTCACCTGAGTACCCAAACCTTGATGAAATTTCTTCCAAAAATTTGCAGTGAATTGTGCCCCCCGATCAGAAATGATGGAAACTAGGGTGCCATGCAACCTGACTATTTCTTTGATATACAGCTGAGCATACTGCTCCACTGTGTCGGTAGACTTAACCGGCAAAAAGTGTGATGACTTCGTGAGCCGATCCACAATTACCCAAATTGAGTCAAACTTGTGCGAAATGCACGGTAATCCTACCACAAAGTCCATATTAATCATTTCCCATTTCCTTATTGGAATTTCTATGTTTTGTGCCAACCCACCAGGCCTTTGGTGTTCGACCTTCACTTGCTGACAATTCGGACATCTTGCCACAAAATCCACCATATTCCTCTTCATATCATTCCACCAATTGACTTCCTTAAGATCATGATACATTTTCGTAGAACCTGGGTGCACGGATTACCTAGAAGTGTGAGCTTCAGTCATAATTCTTTCCCGGAGACCATCCACATTTGGAACACAGAGTCGCCCTTGGTACCTTAGTGTACCATCATCCATGCCAAGAGAAAAGGCCATGGTATTATGCTTATGAATCCCTCTTTCAACTACACAAACAATGGATCGTTGTATTGCTTCTCTTTGACTTCCACAACAAGCGATGATTGAGCCCTATTTTGCACAATTACCCCTCCTTCACTAGAGTCCGCAAGACGAACTCCCAAACTAGCCAATCGGTGAAATTCCTTGGCTAATGGCCTCTGGTATGCCTCCAAGTGTGTTAAGGTACCCATAGATTTTTGGCTAAGAGCATCCGCCACAACATTAGCCTTCCCCGGATGGTATAAAATATCAATGTCATAATCCTTGAGTAACTCAAGCCATCTTCTCTGACTCAGATTCAATTCCTTCTGTTTGAAAATATATTGAAGGCTCTTATGGTCCGTGAATATATCCACATGGACCCCATATAAATAATGACGCCAAATTTTCAATGCAAATACCACCGCCGCAAGTTCTAAATCATGTGTTGTATAGTTCTTCTCATGATTCTTTAGTTGCCTAGAAGCATAAGCTATCACCTGCCCATGTTGCATTAATACACACCCAAGACCAATTCTTGAAGCATCACAATATACCACAAATCCATCCATACCCTCTGGTAGAGTCAATACCGGCGCCGTAGTTAGTCTTGCTTTCAATTCCTGGAAACTCTTTTCACAAACATCTGACCATTGGAACTTAATTGCCTTCTGTGTCAATTTAGTCAATGGAGAGGCAAGAGTAGAAAACCCCTCCACAAAATTTCTGTAATATCCAGCTAAGCCTAAGAAACTGCGAATCTCTGTTAGAGTTGTAGGCCTCGGCCAATTCTTCACAGTTGTAATTTTCTGAGGATCAACCTTAATT
Organism: Nicotiana tabacum; assembly: GCF_000715075.1. Classification (NCBI taxonomy): domain Eukaryota; kingdom Viridiplantae; phylum Streptophyta; class Magnoliopsida; order Solanales; family Solanaceae; genus Nicotiana; species Nicotiana tabacum. The sequence continues at coordinate 44,065,798 of NC_134101.1, forward strand.
CCTTCATTAGAGACAACATGACCCAAGAATATGACCGACTCGAGCCAAAATTCACACTTTGAAAATTTTGCATATAATTTGTGCTGATGCAAGGTTTGCAGAACTACCCTGAGATGGTCAGCATGGTCCTCCTGACTTCGTGAATATACAAGAATATCGTCAATGAACACTATCACAAAGGAGTAGAGGAATGGCTTAAAAACGCGATTCATAAGATCCATGAAGGCTGCTGGGGCATTTGTAAGCCCAAAAGACATCACCAAAAATTCAAAATGCCCATACCGGGTCCTAAAAGCTCTTTTCGGAATATCCCGCTCCCTGATCTTCAATTGGTGATACCCGGATCTTAGATCAATTTTGGAGAAGTACCTAGCACCTTGTAATTGGTCAAACAAGTCATCTATCCTTGGTAGTGGGTACTTATTTTTGACTGTTACCTTATTAAGTTGCCGATAGTCAATACACATTCTCAGTGACCCATCTTTCTTTCTTACAAAAAGGACCGGTGCGCCCCAAGGTGACACACTCGGCCGGATGAAACCCTTTTCTAACAAATCTCTTAATTGTTCCTTTAGCTCCTTCAATTCTGCCGGTGCCATTCTGTAGGGTGGAATAGATATAGGATGTGTGTCTGGCATCAAATCAATCCCAAAATCAATCTCCCTGTCTGGTGGGATCCCAGGGAGTTCATCCGGAAAGACTCCCAGAAATTCATTCACAACAGGCACAGACTCAAGTGTAGGTGCCTCATCATCGGTGTCCGTAACCCAGACCAAATGGTAAATACATCCCTTGTTGATCATTTTCGTGGCCTTTAGGTAAGAAATAAACCTACCCTTCGGCACTACATCGTCACCCTTCCACTCAATAACTGGCTCATTTGGAAATTCCAACCTAACAGTTCTGGTTCGGCAATCAAGCTTGGGAAAACAAGAATAAAGCCAATCCATCCCCATTATCACATCAAAATCGACCATTCTCAATTCAATAAGATCGGCCACGGTGTGCCGACCACGCAACGTAACAACACAATCCCCATAAACCCGCGTGGCTAAAATAGACTCACCAACTGGAGTAGATACAGAGAACGGCTCATAAAGATGTTCTGGTTCTATCCCAAATTCCATAGCAATATAAGGTGTGACATATGACAAAGTGGAATCGGGATCAATAAGAGCATATACATCATGAGATTGGAAAGTCAATATACCTCTAACAATATCTGGAGAAGCCTCTGAATTCTGGCGACCCCTCATAGCATAGAAACGGTCGGATCCTCCCAAATTCTGTGCTCTACCCCTAGCTGCACCACGCCCTGCGGGTGTTGGAGTGCCTCGAGCTGGAGGAGGTGCTGCAGATGTAGTAGCTGCAGAACTGGCTGGTTGTGCCATGCCCCTGCCCGTACCCTGGTGGGACGAACGACAATCCCTCTGAATGTGACCCCTCAATCCGCATCCGTAACATATGGGTAAGTCCATGTAGCATATTCCTAGGTGCATCTTTCCACACCTAGGGCATGGGGGCTTCCTCTGCTGCTGGAATCTACCACCATGACGACCCTGCTGATTGGATCCCCTATTGCCCTGACTGGGCCTGAAACGGCTCCGCTGCTGCTGCTGACTAGGCCCTGATGGTGGTGCACTAGCTGAAGACTGAGCAAAGGACTGTGATAGCCCTGACGACCCTTCTCTGAATGTTGACTTGCCACCACCTGAAGAACCACCAAAGTTTCCCGTAGACCGGGCCTTATTACTACCCTCTCGCTCCATTCTATTCCTTAATTTGCCGGTCTCTGTGGCTTGATCGAATGACACCATCTTTCTATAGTTCATATCAGAATTTAAGGTTGTTGTAGCGGCCTCATTAATTACCAAGGGACTAAGGCCCTGCACAAATCGGCGAACTCTAGCCTCCATAGTGGGCAGCATGTAAATAGCATATTTAGACAGGTACACGAATCTCATATGGTAATCCCACACACTCAGGCTACCTTGCCTCAGGTTCTCAAACTCAGCAGCACGGGCTGCCTTAGTCTCGGCAGGCAAGAAATGATCAATAAAGGCATCGGCAAACTCACTCCACCTCGCCGGAGAGCTCCCTTCTTCACGGGAATCCTTCCATAGTTCTAACCAAGAATATGCCACCTCTTTCAGGCGGTAGGAGGCCGATTCCACTGCCTCTGTTTCAGTAGCACGCATAACTCTGAGAGTCTTATGCATCTCATCAATGAAATCCTGGGGATCTTCCTCTGGGTTAGTACCCGTGAACACTGGAGGATCCAACTGGAGAAACTTGTTCACCCTGGAACCAGTAGAATCCCCTGGCTGACTGGAAGAAGTGGGTGCAATATTTGACCTATGGATCTGGGAAGCCACTATTTGAGCCAACATCTGTTTGGCTCCCCTAAGATCAATATCAGAAACACCAGAATCGGAAGCTGGAACTGGAGATGGAACTGGTATATCAGTTGGAGGTACTGTTGCACCTTCAGTAGGTGTAGGGACAGGTGCGGTCTGATCAGTTGTAGTAGCGTCAGGCAGTGTAGTAACTGGAGGAATATTCTCACTCCTCGGGTGCTCACCCGCATCATCAATTATATGATCAATTGTCACTCCTGGGGTGACATTGGCTCTTTGGCCAGTTCTTGCCTTCTTCTTAGGCGCCATGTACTAAAAATTAGAGCAACTCGGGAGTTAAAGAAGGAACAATCTTACAACAGGCTTTATCGCACGATCAAGAACATGAAAGAAGGGTATTATTCCTAAATTCCAAATAGCATCCCAACTATAGATGTGGTCGACAACACACCGATAATAAGGACTCTGCTAGACACGGCTCCGAGACATCCTAGGACACTTTAAAACCTTAGGCTCTGATACCAAGTTTATCACGCCCGAAAACCGAGGAGAGCGACCGGCGCTCAACCGAGTGAACCCGACCGAGCAAGCCTGTTAGATTTTATTCTACCCAAACTCATCCATGAATAGAGAAAATACATATTATCATTAATTAGACGAAAATGTGTTCATTTCTACAATACCAATTCATTTCCAATAGTTTTATCATATTTAAAGTCTCAAATGGACAAGTAATACATCCACAACATAACATAGTTTGTCTTTCCCCAGCACCAATACATAACCCACACTATGTCTACAGAGCCTTTATAGATAAAGAAGAGTGCAATGATAATGCCGACAATAAGGCCCCGATTATACCTCAACAGAATACACAAAGTACAAAAGATTTATGACCCCGGAATGAAGTGGGGCTCACCAAGTTAGCTGGGAAGAAGGTGCACTGCTATCACTGATAAATATCTCCTGTTGTGGAACCACCTGCATCCATTTAAAGATGCAGCGCCCCCGGCAAAAGGGAAGTTAGTACCGTCGAATAGCACTAGTATGTATAACTAAACACCCTCTCAATAGAATGACAAATAATACAAATAAGATTATCATAATATCAATGAAAGACTTAATCAACATCAAACCTCAATTTAGGATCAAGACAATGTTCAAATTAATTTCCATATCTCACATTGGGAGATTTTTAGTATCGATATACCATTTTCCACAATACCATTATTCACAATACCGGTACCACCGTACTCTTAGCACGTAGTCCGATCACGACCCGATCGGCTTGGCAATCTCATTAGAGACATCAACCACAATTTCTCTCAATATCAATACCACCGTCTTTAACACAGAGTCTGATCACGGCCCGATCGGCTAGGCTATCCATTAGGGACATCAACCACAATTACCATTTCAATTATAATTTCCAGCACAATCACCACCATGTGTGCGGCATTGTGTCTGATCATGACCCGATCGGCTAGGCCGTCTTATTTGAGACATCAACCTTTTTATATCAATCATCGCATTTCATAATACTTTTACATCTTTTCATTTCATTGGCACTAGTGGCCATAATTATAAGATCATTCTTGGCACATTGGCCATATTCAGTATTTCATGCTCACATTATCAATTTCAAATATCATCCTCGCCATCAATAACAAACACAATTCAAATCAAAGTGTGTAGTACACATGTGAGCAATTTAGAGTCTAATGCACATAGAGATATTTCACAAAATTTGGCATAATAGCCTTCATTTGAATTTGACTTAAAGTCGAAACATTATTAATGCACAACCCATATTTTAACACATCCTCAATTGGAAGCATAACATGAATATAGCATTTGTAATGCTTGCTGAACATATATCGTTCAACCCAATCTTACTCGGAATAGCCAATTTCATAATGAATCACTCGGGACTTACATAATTTATATGAATATCGTGGGATTCAATTCTAAGAGAAGAGTTTAGCCAACATACCTCGCTTGAGCTTCCTTACACTCTAAAACGTTCCGGAATTCTTAGCAACTTCAATCTATTTTAGAAATATAACAAATTGAATCAAAATTAGGAAGATGATCATGGTTCTAGCTCACTTGAGCATTTTATCAAACACTAGGTGTGCATAAGGTTTTAATGTCCTTTTTATGAAGGACTTCATCATCCCACAACCCAATCTTTACCATTTTTAGCTCAATAATCTTCCTACACCCTTTGATAACACATGCATGTGAAATAAGCAACTCTCATGCTGAGAAATTTTTCTTGCTAGTTACCAATTTTTAGAAAATTTTGAAATTAGGGTTTAGGGTGTAGAATCTTACCTCTAGGATGAAGACCTAGTAAGCTTCCCTTCTTAATCTTCCAAAACTTGAGCAAGAATTGAAGAAAATTTATGGAAGAACACCTTCTCACTCTAGGGCACTCTCTCTCACTCTAAAATATCAGATTATGTCTCAAAAATGGCCTAAAGAGTGTATTTAACGAAATAGGGTCGTGTTTTAAAAACCAAAAAATGGAGCTCTGGAACAAGGTATGCGATCGCATAACCGATATGCGGACCGCATATCGGTCGCATATTTGGTTACAAAAAGCCAAAAGAACTGCTTGTGTATGCGTTCACTATGCGGTCCGCATAACTGTTATACGGTCGCATAATGCACTGCATAACAGTTATGCAGTCGCATAGTCGCTTCCAACTGACCCAATCAACTGCCTCACTCTGCGGCCATTATGCGGTCCGCAGAGTGGTTCTGCGGTCGTATAATGGACCTCAGAAATGCACTTTTCCGCCAAATATTTTTCTTTACTTTCCGGCGCATTGTTCAACCCAAAAAGTCCGAGCCACGGTTCTACAATCCTTAAACACGTAAGTCTAGTCCGCCATCATGAATCATTATTTTCTTTGCAAATTTTACCGGGCTTTATACTTAAGTACTTCGAATTTTTTTGGGGTGTTACATCCCCGTTGCTCCCTCATTTTCTGAGGAGATGATTCAAGAGGCTCGAGCCTTGAAGCCCCCCTCCATCGAAGGAGCCCACGGAAGGTAGGACCCCTTCTGTGATTACTTTGCTGGGGTCGAAGATGCTACCGGCCTGAGCGACTTGGAGGTCTCGAGGAAGGACTCAGGCGAGGCATCGAGCCTTTTCAATGAAGCGCAACAAGCTCTGAATTGGGTAAGCCTTAACTTCCCTTGTTAGTATTACCCTTGTGTTCATTTTTCTCTTCATGTCTAACTTTTTTTTTCTTTTTGTGTAAGCCTCGGCGCTTCATCGGGAAGTATTTTCTCGGTCTCGAGATGAGCTGAGTCAGTGCGAGGCCGACATTCAAAGGCTTACCGAGGAGAGGAATGCCCTAAACCTTCTCGGTGGGCAAAAAGAAGAAAAGATCAAGGACCTCTAAGCCGAGTTGGCCACGGCTCACAAAGATCAGACCGACCTGATCGAGCAGGTAATGAAAATCTTAAAAGCTCATGGGCTCGATTTAGGAACGGTGGCTAATTTCAATCTCACAACTGCCGCAGAAGGTCGAGAGGATCGAACAGTTCCGCGATGAGGTCAACATGATGAAGGTGGAGACCTTGGGGTGGAAAGAAGGTATGGACCGCTTTGCTGCAGAAAAAGAGACTGCTCGAGTCCAATTGTTATCGGTCGAAAGGTAGCTTCGAGACATGAAGGAGAAGAACTCGGCTCAGGCAAAGAAAATAGAGGAGCTCGAGGCTCGGTTGGTTCCCGAACTTGCAAAGGCCAAATCTGAAGTCGAAAAGTCAAAGGACGAGGCAGATGTGATCGTGGCCGTCTAGCGGGCCGATGCTGAAGCCGCTCAAGTCCAAGCGAGAGAGGCAGCCGAGACCGCTCAAACTCGAGCACATTGGATTGCTGAACTCACCAAATGCCAATCTTGGGGGGAAACCCTCGAGGAGATCCACGCTCGAGGTTTCGATCTTACCGACGAGATAGTAAAGGTTAGAGAGCATGAAGCTGATGCTAGAGCGCTGGCCTCTTCCGATGATGATGATGATGATTGCAGCAAGAGCGGGTACGAGAATAGGGAGGACCTCGATGGAGAAGAAGCTGCCTCTGAGGAAAATTAGGAATCTTAGGCTTTTTTTTTTCTTTTTTCTTTTTTTTGTACGGGACCCTGATCAGTCCTTGTAAATATCTTCGTATATATAAAATATCTTTTTTCTCTTTGACTTGTCTTTATTCAATTTCTTGCCTCGTGAAAATTCTGTTTCATTCATACTTTATGAAAATTTTACTCATAAGCTCGAGGCTTAGGCAACTTGATCAAAGCCGGACTAGTGTAGTCTTAATCGTGTGAGTACTTGCTCGAACTCGGAGTAGGGTAACCCTTAGGTTTTAATTGAGTGAGGATGATTTCTCGAACTCAAAAATAAAATGGCCCTTTAGGATCTTGAATTAGGCTGATACGGCCATAGTAAAAAGAATGGCTCTCTCCCCCTTTTTGGCTTGAAAAGTTTATTGTTTAATCATATAAAATCTGTTGTACCTTAGCATGAAATAAGGGGTTTTCTCGAGAGTCCGAACAATTCCGTACCCATTAGGGTTTTCAAGGGTCAATATTATCGAGACTCTTTGTTTCGTAATGCCTTAGCATAAAATAAAGAATTTGTTCGAGAGTTCGAACGAATTTGTACCCATTAGGGTTTTCGAGGGTCGATATTATCAAGACTCTTAGTAATTCAGCCAAGGGTAGCCTTTTTAACCGGTTTATAAGAATATTCGAAGGCCTGTTTTATAATGGCAATCGGAAGTCTCCGAACCGTGTTAATTTGGCCGTAGCCTTTAGCTTGGGATTCGCCTTTTGGGCTTGTTCCCCTGTGATACTTCGAACTCTGTCCCCGAGTGGGGTGGCCATGGCCTATAAAATCGTGGGTTACCTTTTTAAGGTCTTACGATCTCGAGGTTTTAGTAATTCGATCATGTCGATTTTTTGGACGGCAGTCCCCGAGTGCGGGGTCAATTGTTTGAACTTTAGTTATGACTAGCCTTTAAGCCAATTTCCACAATAGATCACAAGTACGACATTGTAAAGTAAAAATTTCTCTAAGGCATGAAATATCTGGCAAGGAAAAAATACTTTTTTCAATAGATTAACATGCGTACATGTTTGCCATTAGGGCTCGAGTAATCTACACGGGCATGGTTCGTTCGACCGTTTGACCCTTACAAAATTTACATATCGAGACCTTATCGGCACGAAGTATTTTCCTTGTAACTATCCGAGGGCGATCCCCCCCCCCCCAGTATTCGAGGTTCATTGTAAAGGAGCCTCGAATACTGTTGAATTGCTCTAAGTTAGCACGAATAATGGTTTTCTCGTTAAAAACCTCGCCGGAAAAATCCATTTGGGACAAATATCGGTCTAAGGGAAAAAGAGTGCAACGCATGCTTTAAGACCTAAGGACTTTATGTTTGAAGAATCCTTTGATGTCTTCGATTAAACACCTGCAAATGGTTAGTATAAAATATAAACAAAAGTGGAGAAGGTCGTACCTTAGCAGTAATATCGTTTGAGGAGTGATATGTTCCAATTATTTGGTAATTATTTGCACTTTCAAAATAGTACATATGCATCATCATTTAGTTTATAAGCATATACAAGTATTTTTCATAATTTTTCATAATTTTTAAAGGCTTTAAATCGATTTATTTCCGCATTTTTATACCTAATAATTATCCTTCAAATTATTTTTATGATGATTTAATCATCCAAACTTGTCATTTACACCAACATGTATGTTTTTAAATATTTTACTGCATTTTTTATAATTACATTTGCATTTTACGGCTAATTGCACATTTTTGCAATAATAGCCCGTATTCATGTATAATTACATTATTTATGCAAAAAATAACTTTTTATATTTTATAATGTTAAGTAGTTATTTTAAATCATTTTAATACATAAATAATATTTTTGTTATTCATTATTTACTTTTTTAAATTATTTGTTTGCTAAAATGTTGGGTATTTAAAAACTAGCCCCACATTTAACCTATTTTTGGACCAACAACTGGCCCAAAATCTAATACCGTAGCCCAAATAACCCCCAGCTCAAATAAATTAACCCAACCCTATAATTCGGTCGCGACCCGTTTTAACCATTCGACCTAGTTCCCCTCTAATCGTGGCCGTTGATCTCTGAGATCAACGGCCAACATTAAACCTTCCCTTTTAATTACCACCCTCATCCCTAACCCTAATCATTTCCCACCATCTGCCGCCCTCATATCCAATCCCTTCTCCCTCCTAAGAACCCTAATCGCCCCCCTAAAATCTCCATTATGGGATTCTATGGCTACCCTTTGCCATATACGGCCTCTCTTTGGTACTGGTTTTTCTTCTATACTGCTTGCCTAAACATGGCAAGCAGATCTCATAAGGATCGAACCAAAATCGGTTCAAATTCTTTACTTTTCCGATATTCTGTCTACATTCATCATCTTGGTCTTTGTAAGTACGAATATTTGTGTATCTCTTATGGATTCTTACTTACCCTAAAATTAGGGTTTTCAAATCTCTTTTAATCGAACCAAAATAGGTTTGATTCTCTGATTTTAAGTATTATTATGTCCATATTCGTTCTATATTCTACTATGGCCTATTTTTATTATATTTTTGTCAATATTTGTCTTACCCTAAAATTAGGGTTTTCAGATTTTCTTAAATCGGACCAAAATTAGTTTGACTCTATGAATTTTAGTGCTATTTGGGTCTATATTCATCCTATGTTATTATTTTTGTGTATAGTCTAGTAATATTTGTTTTCCTAAAAACTAGGGTTGCTTGACTTCTCCTAAATTGATTCTGAATCAATTTCGCATGTTATTATTTCCTTTTCTTTTGAGGTTGATTGATTGTTTTCCTTGTCTGTGTGTTTAATTGTTACCACTATATAAACCCATCCCCTTTCCCCCTTTAGACAGAACTGGAATCACTATTCTCTCACTAAAAACTGAAGTTTTCTACTCCATATTGGTTCACTATTCGATTCTGTTTGGTTCTTGGCCAGCTGAAAGCCAAGACCATCGGACTTCTACTTTTTCTGACCTCTCTTGGGTGTGAGAACTGCCTGGGTTCTTGAAACCCTTTGAATTTGACACATTCAGGACTTTGGGTCCTCACTGTAATCTTTTTCTTGTTTATCGAACAGTCACTAGTTAGTTTCTAACTTTCGCAATGTTTATTATGTTCTAATTAGCATGTTCTCTGAACTGAATGATCTAATGCATTTCTTTGACTCCTTTCTACCTAATTTTGCTTGTGATTGCTAGCTTAATAATGCTTTGCACCTAGCCTAATTAATTTAGACAAAATGAAGTATGCTTAGTTTAGTTTGTGATAACGTGAAAAATCTGTTTTGACTATATGGTTCAATCTATGTTCTCTGCCTAATTCTGAACTTCTAATGACCAATTTGATGTTATTAGTATGCCCTAACTTGTTTAAGACCTTTACTCTGAATGTTAAATGCTCTTATGACTATGGTTATCACCCTATGTATTCTTGCCATATCCAATCTGTACCTCTAACAACTTGTTATCCTTTAAAACCAGTCTGCCTTAACTGACACTCTTTATGTTACCTGATCCTGTTTGTATTATAATGCTTAACTCATGTGCTTGGTATAATATGATCCCTTAAGTCCTAAATTAGTTGCATTACTTGGTTTTAATAGTCTAATACCATTGCTTGTTAACTTGTAATCCTAGGCTCCTTGTTCCTTATCATATGTCACCCTGCCCAGTGTGTTAATTTGCTTTTGGAGTTTATTATGTGATTATATTACAAGTTCGCAAATGTTTTCCAAACTTATTACCCTATTACTATTTTCAGTGGTTGTTTCTTGTTTAATTCTGGGGCTGGCTGAAAGCCAAAGCCATTCAACTAAGTCTCCTCTATCAACCTCCCTAGTTTGATCACTGCCCTGGGTTCTTGAAGCCCTTGGAAACTCTGACACACTAGGGTCCAAGGTTCTTTGCCACATTTTTCCTAATTGCTCAACTTTTTCCCTTCTTCTCACCTACTGGATAAACCAGTTGGTTTGCGTAAATGGCTATACCTCTGGGACTTTTGATGGCTATTGGATGTGGACTATTTTGTGTGAATGGAGATTGTTTCTGGGCTGTTATGAAACCGTGTTGAAGGCCTAGCTAGGCTAGGTATACATTGGGCCTGCCTTAGGCCCACTATAGCTATTCTGTAATTCTATAATTCTGTAATTTATTTCACTTATTTGGCTTGTAATAATATTATAATAATAATTGGGGTGTTAGTTAAATTGGGAAAATGGGTATATTATAATGTTTGCATGAAACAGGTAGAAATCCTTCCTATAGGTGTTTAATTTGCTCAAACATGTTCTGCTACCAAGAGTTGTTAGATATCCTACCTATAGGTGTTAATTTGCTCTAACATATTCTGCTTCTATGTGTCATTAGATAACCTGCCTATAGGACCTGAGTGCTTAATTCATCTAACATATTTTGCTTCTATATGTTTTGTTAGGAAATAAAATGACAAAATCTCCCAATTTGCATAATTGCAGCATATTCATTAGATACCAATATTCATCTAGAAATCATGCCTATAGGACTTTGATTGGTTAATTCGATGTTGTTATTATAATTGCTCACTTAGGAGACATGCCTATAGGAGTTAAGTATAAAAATCAGTTTCAATCGCTAATCGTTAGAAATCCTGCCTATATGGTAATACCACTCGCCTTAATGTGTTAATATTGAACTTTCAAACACTGTTTCATTGATTAACTCTGCCGCTATTAGAAAGCATGCCTATAGGATCAAACTGGGTAATTTTGAGTATTTTCAATAGTTATCACTGCCAACTACTGCGCAAATCACTAGAAATCATGTCTATAGGTTTAACCACTTGTAATCTGTAATTTCAACAATCAGCTCGCAATACCAGATTCCCTAAAATGTATAGTTGTTCAGAAATCACGTCTATAAAGGTAGCATCTTGCATCTGAAACTGCCCGTATGTTTGAATTCCAAGGTCACATAGAAGCCATGTCTATAGGGCCTAATGGCTTTAATTTGCCTCAATCCTAAAATTGTCTAACGTTTAATGTGAAAATTTGTTCGCGTGCATTTGTTGTCTAAGTGTGGAGGCTAACTTGAGCCCTGAAGTCCAACTTTTTTGCATGTCGCCTAGTTTTATCATTTCTGAGCATCCTAAGCTAAGTCTAGAAACCATCCAAAATTGAGGTCCAAACGCCTCCTAGGCCATAGGCATGGGACGGGTAGTGCACGCATAGGGCACGGTTTAGAATCAACTAGTGCGCTTTAGATAAAAATTTAAAGATAGTAATCGGGTAGCAGGAGATGATAGTTTGTGCCTGCTGAATAATACGAGTAACACCCCACATCGAGGGAGTTACGAAGTATTATTTATGTTGCACGGGGTGATCCTTTAGGCTAAAAAATGTAGGACACCCCATCTTGTCTTTAAACCAATTATCTGTGTTTACTCAAGGATTTTCTTATAATGATTTTTTTTCAAACTTCTTATTTTTCTCTCTGACTATTTGACTAATTCATATAATTCAAGTTCGACCGGGACCCATAGTTGTGGACCTCGAGGAGTGCCTAACATCTTCTCTTCGAGGTAATTTGAGCCCTTACCCGATCTTTGGTGACGCAAACTGGTTAAAACAGAGTTATTTGCAAATAGGTGCCCTAATGCACCTCAAACCCATTAGGTGATGACTTTCTCTTTTAACACCTTCCTTTAAAAGAGTTGCCACGTGTCGAAACCCGATTTTGCAAGAAAGAGGGGTGCGACAGCATGGCGACTCTCCTGGGGATATTCTTTTTAGGCTCTTACCATAGAGAACTTGGTCTATATGAATTAGTCTTATTTGATAAGCGTGTCTTTGTTATTTTGCTGTTACATGAATATCCCGGTCCCGTTTCCCATTTATTGCTACATGCACATCCTTTTCCCTATTTTTCCTTTTATGTGAATTCATATTAATATGCAAATCTTTGCCTAATTTGGTTACAATATGCGTTTTCCCTTTATTTTCCAGTTATGTTCACTTGCTCCGAATCATTTTTTTAAAATTTGCCATATCATGTCTTTCTCCATCCCTATCCTTTTGTTTGCTTTATTGCAATTCTTTCACATTGCGCGAACTAACTTCTTCCTTGTTTTCCTTTCTTTTTATGTCTTTACGCTCCATTTAATACTGCCTTTATTGTCTTCATCATGCAAAATACTTGACAACGTGTTGTTATATCTTTACATAAAGCATGCTCCACATCATATTCCACTTGTGCGTAATTAATACCATAGCGGCGCTTGATGAGTGTCCGCGCTCTTCCTAAATCACCCTTTTAAATTTGGAAAGGCTTATTTGCAGTAAAACTAGTCGATCAGCGGTGCAATTTCGTGCCTTCCCCTCTCAAGTTGTCCACTTGAGGCTTCCGGTCTAGACTCTTATAGAAACCCCCACTCTAATATTAACTGTGCATGTATCATGTCTAAAACTAGTATGGATTAGAACGTTGTCCGCGTAATAACTCTCTAAGGCAAGCCTTGTTCAAAGCCCGACAAGATTTCCTTAAATCCCAATGGGTAAAATCATGATATGTGCATTATTTGGAGAAAACATGCCGATATGCTAATCATTAATGTATAAATAGTCAAATTCGGAGGGGGAAAGGGCTAACTTTATTTGTTTTGCAGAAATGAGGCACGAAGTCCCCAGGTTCGGCATGGTTCGAAGTATCCCACCTTTGTTGCTAGATTTGTGGGAAAATTTCTCGCCAAGTGACAAAAATCATGTGAAAAGAGTTTTCGGGAATTTACCTTCTTTGTTAGATATTCAGCCGAACAATGTGTTAATTGAGGCTGCCACCATGCTCTGGGATGAGAAGAGGGCCGTCTTCCATTTTGGTGATATAGAAATGACTCCCCTTCTAGAGGAAATAGGAAGCTTCGCTGGGCTCCCATGGGATAGCCCTGGCTTGTTGGTACCGGAAAACCGTACTTCTCGAGGTTTCCTAAAAATGATGGGTTTCAGGAAAAATGATGAGTTAGTCTGCCTGAAGAAATCTTACATACCATTCGACTTCCTTTACGAGCGTTATGGTCACAACAAGCCATATCGTCTTTACCATGAAGAATTTGCCATCACTTCTTTGGGATAGACTCACCGCCGGGTTTTTGTATCCATTATCTATTTTCTGGGGATGCTGATATTCCCAATACAAGGAGAAAGGATACACACTCGCCTAGCTATGGTCACTAAGACCCTAATGGAAGGAATTAAGTGGCAAACTTACACTATTATCCCAATGATCGTAGCTGAGATGTACCGAGCCTTAGACCGTTGCAAAAAGGGATATAGGCATTTCGAGGGTTGCAATCTGTTGCTGCAAATATGGTTGTTGGAACACCTTCAGAGAGGACAATACAGTCAAGTATTTCCACGATGACCATGGAATGACCACATAGCTTATCACCATCCGAAGAGAATGACTTTTATCTCAGACATGTTTGCACAACCGGGAAACACTGTGAGCTGGGTACATTTCTTTAGCAATTTGACTGATGACAAAGTACATTGGATGTTCGAGTGGTTCCCTAGCAGTGAATTCATCATCAGGTCGAGAGATGTTCCTCATCTAGTGCTAATCGGATTAAGGGGAATCTATCCTTATGCTCCTATCAGAGTCATGAGGCAAGATGGGAGAAAACAAGTTATACCACGAGTTTCTAGAATAGTTCATTACAAAGCAGATTTCCAAGCGAATATCATTCCATTCAAGTTCGAGGCACAGCACATGTGGCATCAAAAGATTATTGTGGAGAAAGATACCATCTAGCCAGATAGGCATCATGCCGGCCATGTGTACTTCTACCCATCATGGTTGGACGATGACATAGCAGGAGAGGTCAAGCCAGGGGTTGATTTGAGAAATAGGGTCATAGATGATGTTGCTGAAGCACAAGTCAAATACAGGAGATTGCGCAAAAGGGTCTTTGAATCTGAGGCCAGGCATTTGGAACAACATAAAGTGGACATGGAAGCAATTAATAAATGGAGGGGAATCGCTACTAAATCAACAGAAAGGTTAGAGTATTTGGAGCAGGGTTTGATGGAACTTGAGGGAAAGATGAGGAAAAGGGTCTCGGATTGTCAGAACACAGAGGGCATTGAAGGAGGACATCTAGCAAGGGTGTATCTGCTGTTGGACATGCGCGACCTGGGGAATCTGATTGACGGGGCTAAGAAGGCCAAGCTTGGATAAGGTCCCTCTAGGACCGAGTAGATTAGGAATGATGTTTTCTAGATTCGTTTTAGAATTTGATTGAAATAAGGCAAATGCCACTAGTGACTCTTTACAATTATTGTTGTTTTAGTAGAGATTTGGTCTATTTATCATATTAATGAAATGACGCAGTTATCGGCATTGAGTTTTCTCCAAAGCTATATGTCGCTAGGCCTACCTCGGGCATGATGTGGTCCCCAAATTAGGATGCAAATTTGTAATTCCGCAATACGTGTTTAAATATCGTAAATATCCTTTTAATACTCCTTACTGACTTGTTTACCTTTTGTTTTACTTTTTTTCTTTGTTTATTCCCATCCCCTAAGAATGGTTCGTGCATACTGGTATCATCAGCATATCATACCAGATTCTAGAGGTCCTCCACCTCCTCCTCCTCCAAGTGATCCCAAGAACAAAGAAAAAGCTAAGATGGACGATATGAGTGGTATTAGGAAAGACAACGCTGCGCACGCCGAGAATGTCGAAACTTCAGATGGTCGAAGTACTCTGGCGCAGAATGACTTGGTTTTACGGTTAGAGCAAAAGATACTGGAGTTACAAGGGGAACTTGAGCAGGTCCGTAACTTGGCAAACCTTTCCCTTACCCTGAATGTTCCCGACATCAACCAACAA
This sequence comes from Nicotiana tabacum, assembly GCF_000715075.1. Lineage (NCBI taxonomy): Eukaryota > Viridiplantae > Streptophyta > Magnoliopsida > Solanales > Solanaceae > Nicotiana > Nicotiana tabacum. Next base: position 44,081,130 of record NC_134101.1, read on the forward strand.
AACGCCTCCAGTTTCAGCACCTCCTCAAAACACACAAAACTAGCACCCGCAAAATCCTCCCGCACCTCATCAATACGCCATGCCTCCACAAAATTCTAATCCTCCTCCAGTACCATCTCCTCCACAGCATCATCATCATCTGACCCAGTACCCACAAACTACCACCTACCACACTCCTCATAATGCACCACAACCTACTCCTGATCCCCAAAACTCAACCAATGATCACCACTACACCCAAATCCCTAGAGTCCACCAAAGTAACCCCATATATGTGGAAACCTTACCCCATACTTGACAACAAACCCTGTATACACCAGAATCCGCCGAGAAGGACCTGTTCATCAAGAACATGGCGGAAGAACTTAAGAAGCTTACAAGTCGAGTCCAAGGTGTTGAAGGTGGTAAAGGCATCGAACGTTTAAACTATGAGGATTTATGTATTCAACCGGACGTAGAACTGCCAGAGGGTTTCAAACCTCCTAAGTTCGAAATGTTCGACGGGACAGGTGATCCAAAGGTACATCTAAGGACGTATTGCGACAAGCTCGTAGGGGTTAGTAAAGATGAAGGAATCTACATGAAGTTGTTCGTGAGGAGCCTCACCGGAGATGCCCTATCCTGGTACATCAGTCAAAATCCAAAGAAGTGGATTAATTGGGTAAGCATGGCGTCAAATTTTATGGATCGGTTTAGATTCAACACAGAGAATGCACCATACATCTTCTATATCTAGAATCTTAAGAAGTAGCCGATAGAAACTTTCCGTGAGTATGCTACTCGGTGGAGATCAGAGGCTGTAAAAGTAAGGCCAGCATTGGAAGAAGAACAAATGAACAAATTTTTTGTCCGGGCCCAGGATCTGCAATATTATGAGTGGTTGATGGTTATTGAAAATCATAAATTCTCCGACATCATCAAATTGGGAGAAAGAATAGAAGAGGGAATCAAAAGTGGGATGGTAACAAATTTTGAGGCACTCCAGGCTACGAACAAAGCCTTGAAGTCGAGGGGTATATCTAAAAAGAAGGAAGTAGGGACTGTGATGGTAGCCCAAGGTCCGAAGTCTCCTCTCACATACCAAACACCTCCACCCACATATCAGCCTTTACCTCCTAGATATCAATAACCCGCTACTGCCTACCATACTTACAACACTCAACCAACATATTACCTCTCACCACCAGCCCGCCAAAACTACCAAAAACCCAGGACAAATTTTGACCATAGGCCACCCAGACAATACACTCCTATTGCCGAACCTATTGACCAGTTGTATGAGAGATTGAAAGCTGCCGGTTATATCACTCCCATTCCCGCTGTCGCCATGGAAAATTCCTCTCAATGGGTCAATCCGAATAAGACATGTGCCTACCATTAGAGCATGAAGGGCCACACAATTGATAAATGCCGCACTCTGAAGGATAAGATCCAAACGCTGATTGATACCAAAGTTATACAGGCAAAGGAGACTGCATCTAACGTCCGCAACAATCCACTCCCGAATCATAGGGGCGAGGAGGTAAATATGATAGAAACTGATGAAGAATGGGACCCAGAGGGGTCAATTGGGCTCATTCGAGAAGACCCAAAATGCCTCCAGTCACTCTCATGCCTATTGTGGTACAGATACAGTCACCGATTGAAGTTGAGGTAGCCGCACCGACTCCGTTCGAGGTTGAAGTAACAACGCCCTCAGCCATGCCAACTCCGTTCGAAGTAGAAGTGACCACACCATTCACCGTAACGGTAGCACCCACACCATTCTTTAATTCCAATGTTGTGCCCTGGGACTATACTGCAGAAGCGAGAAGGAAAGAAAAGGGAAAAATGGAAGAAACTGGTGCAGCACAAGGTATGACCAGAACTGGTAGGGTTTACACGCCCGAGCATTTGGGGGGAACAAGTAAAGAAGCCGCTTCCAGGAAGCCTATCATTGAAACCGGCCCGGATGATCTTTGGAGAAAGGTGCAAGCAAGGGAGTTTCTGTGGTTGATCATTTGAACAAAACCCCTGCTCAGATATCTATTCTATCACTACTGCAGAATTTTGAGGCACATAGGAACGCGTTGATGAAAGTGTTGAATGAGGCTTATGTACCCAACAACATTACCAGTGGAGAGATGGCCAACATGGTAGGACAAGTATTGGAAAGCCATAAGATCACTTTCCACGAAGATGAACTGCCGTCGGAAGGGTTAAGTTACAATAGGGCACTGCATATCACAGTGCACTGCGAAGACAAATTCATTGCCAGGGTCTTGATAGATGGGGGTTCAAGTCTCAACATCTTCCTGTTGACTACTTTGAAGAGGTTAGGTAAAGGTTTGCATGAGATACGAGCAGGAACTATGAACGTAAAAGCGTTCGATGGGTCTCAGAGGGCCACAATCGGAGAAACCAACCTCTGCTTACAAATGGGTCCAACTTGGTTTGATATTGAATTCCAAGTGCTCGACATATCCGCCTAATATAATCTGCTATTGGGATGACCTTGGATACACGCTGTTGGGGCTGTAGCGTCTACTCTACATCAAGCTGTGAAGTTCGAATGGAATCATCAGGAGGTGATCATTCATGGAGACGGGAGTAACCCTATTTATACCAACCAGACTGTCCCGGTTGTGGAGAATATAAGGAAGTTAGGGGGAGAGACTTACCATCGCATTGAGCATGCTAACGTGATCGAGAAGGACAAATGGTGGAGTAGAAAAATAGAAAGCATATTTGCATGAATAGGGTATGAACCCGGCAAGGGTCTCGGCAAGAATCTCCAAGGGATCACCAAACTAATACAGTTAAGACGTCACGGCATGACTTTTGGACTGGGATATCAATACACCTGGCACAAGTAACAAAATTGGTCACCACTATGTCGTGGTCCTTATTACCCTCTCGAGCAGCCGATACCACATTTGAGCCAATCCTTCCATCAGGCTGATATGATATGGGGATCCGAAGAAGATGAAGCGCTAGCTGGTTTAAGAAATCTATTCTTGGAAGATGAAGACATGGACTGCAGTGTAATAGTTGAGGAGGAGGAGGAAGAAGGCCTCGTCATCCAGACAGTAGAGAAGGGAGCTGTTCTCAAGAACTGAACTGCCACACCATCAAGGGCCCGCCCGTGGGGGATGTACTACTATAAAATGATGTCGTTTGGTCTAAAGAATGCTGGGGCTACTTATATGAGGGCCATGACAACTATTTTCCATGACATGATACACAAGGAGATAGAGGTATATGTGGATGACATCATCATCAAATCCAAGAAGAGTACAGATCATATAGCAGACTCGAGGAAATTCTTTGATAGGCTTCAGAGGTACAATTTGAAATTGAATCCCGCAAAATGTGCCTTCCAGGTCCCCGCAGGAAAGTTGTTAGGATTCATCGTCAGCCGCCAAGGAATTGAGCTAGACCCATCAAAGGTCAAGGCTATCCAGGATTTGCTAGCTCCAAAGAACAAGAAAGACGTGATGAGCTTCTTGGGACGTCTTAATTACATCAGTCGCTTCATAGCACAATCAACCGTGATCTATGAGCCGATTTTCAAAATTTTAAAGAAGGATGCCGCAACCTGTTGGACTGAAGACTACCATAAAGCTTTTGACAGAATCAAAGAATATTTGTCCACACCGCCAGTCCTGATCCCGCCAGAACCTGGTAGACCACTGCTACTCTATATCTCTGTATTAGATGGGGCTTTTGGTTGTGTCTTGGGACAACACGATGAGACAGAAAGGAAAGAACAAGCCATATACTATCTGAGTAAGAAGTTCACACCCTACGAAGCAATGGTATTCTTTAATGGAACGCACCTGCTGTGCTTTGACCTGGATAACCCAGAAACTGAGGCACTACTTCTATGCCTATACCACATATCTCATATCAAGGATGGATCCTCTAAAGTACATCTTCCAGAAACCCATGCCTACAGGGAAGCTGGCAAAATGGCAGATATGTTTGAGTGAATTTGACATCATCTATGTGACTCATAAGGCGGTTAATGGAAAAGCATTAGCGGATCATCTTGCGGAAAATCCTGTAGGAGGAGAATACGAACCACTAAAAACGTATTTTCCTGATGAAGAAGTATCATTCATTGGAGAAGATATCACCGAAGCCTACGACGGATGGAGAATATTTTTCGATGGAGCCGCAAACTTCAAAGGAGTGGGTATTGGAGTCATTTTGGTATCAGAAACAGGTCAACATTATCTGGTATCCGCAAAACTCAGATTTCCGTGCGTCAATAATATGGAAGAATATGAGGCTTGCATATTGGGGCTCAATTTGGCCGTTGACATGAATATCCAGAAATTACTGGTAATTGGTGATTCCGATCTTCTGGTACATCAGGTGCAGGGAGAATGGGCTACAAAGAATGCCAAGATATTACCATATCAATATCATGTGCAAGAGATGATGTAGAGGTTCACGAAGATAGAGTTTAGACATGTCCTGAGAATCCAGAATGAGTTCGTAGACGCATTGGCCACTTTGTCCTCCATGATACAGCATCCAGACAAGAATTTCATCGACCCCATTCCGGTAAGGATTCATAATCAGCCAGCTTACTGCGCTCATGTTGAAGAAGAAGCAGACGGGAATCCATGGTTCCATGATATCAAGAAGTACTTGGCAAAAGGAGAGTACCCGGAGCATGCAAATCATACTAAAAAATGCATGCTCCGAAAATTGTCCAACCATTTCTTCCAAAGTGGAAGAATTCTGTATAGAAGGACTCTAGACCTAGGGTTATTATGGTGTGTTGACGCCAAGGAAGCTTCCAAACTGCTCGAAGAGATACACTCTGGAACTTGCGGACCACACATGAATGGTTTCGTTTTAGCCAAGAAGATACCGAGGGCAGGTTATTTTTGGATGACTATGGAAACAGACTACATCAGGTATGTCCAAAAATGTCATCAGTGCCAAATACACGCAGATATGATACGGGTGCCGCCAAATAAACTCAATGCAACGAGTGCACCTTGGCCTTTTGCCGCTTGGGGAATGGACGTCATTGGACCAATCGAGCCTGCCGCTTCAAACGGGCACAGGTTCATTTTAGTGGCCATAGACTACTTCACAAAATGGGTCGAAGCTGCATCCTACAAAGATGTAACCAAGAAAGTTGTCGTAGATTTTGTCAGAGATCGTATTGTTTGCCTATTCGGCGTTTCAGAGTCCATCATCACCGAAAACTCCGCCAATCTCAATAGTGACCTAATGAAAGCTATGTGCGAGACATTCAAAATCAAGCACAAGCATTCCACATCATACATGCCTCAAATGAATGGAGCTGTGGAGGCCACAAACAAGAATATCAAGACAATACTGAGGAAGATGGTAGACAACCACAAGCAATGGCATGAGAAGTTATCATTTGCCTTATTGGGGTACCGTACCACAGTCCGCACATCAACCGGGGCAACTCCCTATTTGCTGGTCTACGGTACCGAAGCTGTCATTCCTGCCGAGGTTGAAATTCCTTCTTTAAGAATTATACAAGAAGCTGAACTCAGTGATGCAGAATGGATAAGAAGTCGCTATGAACAATTAGCTCTCATTGACGGGAAAAGACTGAATGCAGTGTGTCATGGTCAACTCTATTAGAATAGGATGTCCAGAGCTTTCAACAAAAGGGTCAAACCTAGACAGTTCGCACCGGGGCAGCTAGTACTGAAGCGGATCTTCCCGCATCAAGATGAAGCCAAAGGGAAATTTTCACCCAATTGGCAAGGGCCCTACATGGTTCACAAAGTACTAACAAGAGGAGCACTCATACTTGCAGAAATGGATGGAGAGGTTTGGCCAAAGCTTATCAATTCAGACACAGTCAAAAGATATTATGTTTAGAATATTCGCATTTCTTCATCTGATGAAATTGAACTACGCTCGACCTGATTCCCGTTTAAGAGGGGATACGTAGGCAGCCCTGTGGGTTCGGTCATAATTTAATAAAATTTTCATTTTCCCCACAACCAGAAACTAGGGCCGAATTTTGAGGAGGACCCTCAAAATTCTGGAGCAATTCCAGCCAACGTCATCATATGCAGAACGGGCAGAGAATCGCCTAAGTAAAATGGGGCAAAATTTTGAGGAGGACCCTCAAAATTCTAAGGAAGTCGCAATGTCTCTAAAGTGTCACAGTCATTGGTTCATCTAATTTATCTGATATTGCATACTAATGTATTTTAAATAACTGCATTCATCATATGCACGCACATTTTTGAAAACTTTATTTTTATGAAACAGCCAGATGTTACCTGTGGTAACTCGAGCAGGATTTCGATGCAGAGCAAGGCAAAGCAAGCAGGCAAAGGCACGAACCAACCTTCCCCATAGAACTCATGATTTTCCTTTGGATGCATGAACAAGGAATATTCGCAAATACGTGCACACCTCAGGATCACTATCTTCATAACGACAAAATTGCCAAACGCAAACATATCTCCAACTAAGAAATACTCTGGTATCACTTATTATCTGTTCATTGCATGAGACTAGGCATTGCCTCCATTTTTGCATGAGGCTACGCACTGCCTCCTTAATCGCATAAGGCTAAGCACTGCCTTCCCCTGGATGAGACTAAGCATTGTCTCTATTTTGCATGAGGCTAAGCCCTGCCTCCTCAATTGTATAAGGCTAAGCACTTCCTTCCCCTGCATGAGACTAAGCATTGTCTCCACCTTTGCATGAGACTAAGCCCTGCCTCCTCAATTGCATAAGGCTAAGCATTGCCTTCCCTTGCATGAGACTAAGCATTGTCTCCCACTTGCATGAGGCTAAGCCCTACCTCCTCAATTGCATAAGGCTAAGCATTGCCTTCCCTTGCATGAGACTAAGTATTGTCTCCCACTTGCATGAGGCCAAGCCTTGCCTCCTCTTGCATGAGACTAAGCATTGTCTCCCATCTTACATAAGGTTAAGCCTTGCTTCCTCCTTGCATAAGACTAAGCATTGTCTCCCATTTCGCATGAGGCTAAACATTGCCTCCCTAATTGCATAAGGCTAAGCTCTGCCTTTCCTTGCATAATACCAAATGCTATGCTACTTGAAATCTAGCATTATTTTCTATTTTTCTCGAGGCTAAGCTCTGCCCCCGATCTTACACAAGACTAAGCTCTGTCTTGTTTCGCTTCGTATATGACCAAACATCATGTCTTTGCATCTCATGGGCTGAAACATCGCCATTCTGTCCAAAGGCGTCACAGTATGAAGGCATCATCCTCATAGCCGGAAGACACCATGCCATGGCCTGAGGATCTCTCAATATTGCACATTATTATTCAAAGGCGTCATAGTTCAGAGGCACCATTTTCATGGCCCGAGAACATCATTTCATGGCCTGTGAATCCCTTATCACGCAATTCATGGCCCAGGACATCATGGTCTAAGGACATCATCCCCATCGTCCAAAGACAGCTTTCATGGTCCAAAGGAAATTTGCATCATGTTTAAATTATCGCAATAAAAACCTGCATGCATTGTATTTAAGTTTTGCAGGTAATCCAGGAGGTAACTGTTCTCCCAATGGGAGCAATCTTCGCTCCAGTTTCCGTTCAATATTCACACCCTGTAACTACCTCAAATATAGCCAACCACCGTTCGTTACCCATTCCCATCTGATAACCGTTCAAATATCCATAACTATTCCAAGGTACATCTATTCACAATTACGATATCGTCCTATCCAGAAGAGCTTGTCCGTTCCTATGACAACTCCATCGGCTTATTCCACCGTTAGATCCAGAACTACACACGACCTGATTCCCGCAAGACCAGGGATATGTAGGCAACTCAGAAACCGTAGTTTGGCCTATATGTTTCCAAATCACCACATTCGGTCAAAATCGATAATCATTTTTTTACCCGACAACTCTTTCATCATTCCTAGGTAAAGAGGGGCAGTTGTTGATACTCAATTTTTCCCTAATATTCTATATATATATATATATATATATATATATATATATATATATATATATATATATATATATACACTTTCAAAATAGTACATATACATCATCATTTAGTTTATAAGCATATACAAGTATTTTTCATAATTTTTAAAGGCTTTAAATCGATTTATTTCCGCATTTTTATACCCAATAATTATCCTTCAAATTATTTTTATGACGATTTAATCATCCAAACTTGTCATTTACACCAACATGTATGTTTTTAAATACTTTACTGCATTGTTATAATTACATTTGTATTTTTAGGCTAATTGCATATTTTTGCAATAATAGCCCATATTCATGTATAATTATATTATTTATGCAAAAAATAACTTTTTATATTTTTATAATGTAAGTTACTATTTTAAATCATTTTAGTGCACAAATATTATTTTGTTATTTATTAATTACTTTTATAAATTATTTATTTTATTAAATATTGGGTATTTAAAAACTAGCCTAAAGTCCTACCTATTTTCGGACCAATCACTGGCCCAAAATCTAATACCCTAGCCCAAATAATCCCCAGCCCAAATCAATTAACCCAACCCCACAACCCGATCGCGACTCGTTTTAACCACCCGACCCAGTTCCCCTCTAATCGTGGCCGTTGATCTCTGAGATCAATGGCCCACATTAAACCTTCCCTTTTAATTATCACCCTCATCCCTAAACCTAATCATTTCCCACCGTCCTCCACCCCCATATCCCACCTCCCTTATCCATCCTAGGAACCCTAGCCGCCGCCCCCTAAAATCTCTCCTAATCCCACACGATATGGGATTCTATGGCTACCCTTTGCCATATACGGCCTCTCTTTGGTACTGGTTCTTCTTCTATACTGCTTGCCTAAACATGGCAAGCAGATCTCATAAGGAGCGAACCAAAATTGGTTCAAATCCTTGACTTTTTCGATATTCTGTCTACATTCATCATATTGCACTTTGTAAGTACGAATATTTGTGTATCTCTTATGGATTCTTACTTACCCTAAAATCAGGGTTTTCAGATCTCTCTTAATCGAACCAAAATAGGTTCGATTCTCTGATTTTAAGTATTATTATGTCCATATTCGTCCTATATTCTACTATGGCCTGTTTTTATTATATTTTTGTCAATATTTGTCTTACCCAAAAATTAGGGTTTTCAAATTTTCTTAAATCAGACCAAAATTAGTTTGACCCTCTGAGTTTTAGTGCTATTTGGTTCTATATTCATCCCATGTTATTATTTTTGTGTATATTCTGGTAATATTTGTTTTCCTAAAAACTAGGGTTGCTTGACTTCTCCTAAATTATTTCTGAATCAATTTCGCATGTTATTCTTTACTTTTCTTTTGAGGTTGATTGATTGTTTTCCTTGTCTATATGTTTAATTTTTACCACTATATAAACCTATCCCCTTTTCCCCTTTAGACGAAACTGGAATCACTATTCTCTCACTAAAAACTGAAATTTTCTACTCTATACTGGTTCACTATTCGATTCTGTTTGGTTCTTGGCCGGCTGAAAGCCAAGGCCACCAGACTTCTACTTTTTCTGACCTCTCTTGGGTGTGAGCACTGCCTGGGTTTTTGAAACCCTTGGAACTTGACACATTCAGGACTCTGGGTCCTTACTGCAATCTTTTTTTTGTTTATCGAACAATCATTGGGTAGTTTCTTGCTTTCACAATGCTTATTATGTTCTAATTAGCATGTTCTCTGAACCGCATGATCTAATGCATTTCTTTGACTCCTTTCTGCCTAATTCTGATGTGATTGCTCGCTTAATAATGCTTTGTACCTAGCCTAATTAATTTAGACAAAATGAAGCATGCTTAGTTTAGTTTGTGATAACCTGAAAAATCTATTTTGACTATATAGTTCAATCTATGTTCTCTGCCTAATTCTAAACTTCTAATGACCAATTTGATGTTATTAGTATGCCCTAACTTATTTCAGACCTTTACTCTGAATGTTATATGCTCTTATGACTATGGTTATCACCCTATGTATTCTTGCCATATCCAATCTGTACCTCTGACAACTCGTGATCCTTTAAAACCAGTTTGCCTTAACTGACACTCTCTATGTTACCTGGTCCTGTTTTTATTATAATGCTTAACTCATGTGTTTGGTATAATATGATCCCTTAAGCCCTAAATTAGTTGCATTACTTGGTTTTAATAGTCTAATACCATTGCCTGTTAATTTACAATCCCAGGCTCCCTGTTCCTTATCATATGTCACCCTGCCCAGTGTGTTAATTTGCTTTTGGAGTTCATTATGTGATTATCTTACAAGTTCGTAAATATTTTCCAAACCTATTACCCTACTACTATTTTTACTGGTTGTTTCTTTTTTAATTCTGGGGCTGGCTGAAAGCCAAAGCCATTCTCCTAAGTCTCCTCTATCAACCTCCCTAGTGTGAGCACTGCCCTGAGTTCTTGAAGCCCTTGGGAACTCTGACACACTAGGGTCCGAGGTTCTTTGCCACATTTTTCCTAATTGCTCAACTTTGCCCCATCTTCTCACCTACTGGATAAACCCGTTGGTTTGTGTAAATGGCTATATCTCTGGGACTTTTGATGGCTACTGGATGTGGGCTATTTTGTGTGAATGGAGATTGATTCTGGGTTGTTGTGAAACTGTGTTGAAGGCCTAGCTAGGCTAGGTATACATTGGGACTGCCTTAGGCCCACTATAGTTATTCTATAATTCTGTAATTTATTTCACTCATTGGGCTTGTAATAATGTTATAATAACAATTGTGGTGTTAGTAAAATTGGGAAAATGGGTCTATTATAATGCTTGCATGAAACGGGTAGAAATCCTGCCTATGGGTGTTTAATTTGCTCAAACATGTTCTGCTACCATGTGTTGTTAGATATCCTGCCTATAGGTGTTAATTTGCTCAAACATATTCTGCTCCTATGTGTCGTTAGATAACCTGCCTATAGGACCTGAGTGCTTAATTCGTCTAACATATTCTGCTCCTATATATTTTGTTAGGAAATAAAATGACAAATCTCCCAATTTGCATAATTGCGGCATATTCATCAGATACCAATATTCATCGAGAAATCATGCCTATAGGACTTTGATTGGTTAATTCGATGTTGTTATTATAATTGCTCACTTAGGAGACATGCCTATAGGAGTTAAGGTAAAAATCAGTTTCAATCGCTAATCGTTAGAAATCCTGCCTATAGGGTAATACCACTCGCCTTAATGTGTTAATATTGAACTTTCAAACACTGTTTCATTGCTTAACTCTGCCGCTATTAGAAAGCATGCCTATAGGATCAAACTAGATAATTCTGAGTATTTTCAATAGTTATCACTGCCAACTACTGCGCAAATCACCTAGAAATCATGTCTATAGGTTTAACCACTTGTAATCTGTAATTTCAACAATCAGCTCGCAATACCAGATTCCCTAAAATGTATAGTTGTTCAGAAATCACGTCTATAAAGGTAGCATCTTGCATCTGAAACTGCCTGCATGTTTGAATCCCAAGGTCACATAGAAGCCATGTCTATAGGGCCTAATGGCTTTAATTTGCCTCAATCCTGAAATTGTCTAACGTTTAATGTGAAAATTTGTTCGCGTGCATTTGTTGTCTAAGTGTGGAGGCTAACTTGAGCCCTTAATTGCTTTTACATGAAGTCCAACTTTTTTGCATGTCGCCTAGTTTTATCATTTCTGAGCATCCTAAGCTAAGTCTAGAAACCATCTAAAATTGAGGTCCAAACGCCTCCTAGGCCATAGGCATGGGACGGGTAGTGCACACATAGGGCACGCTTTAGAATCAACTAGTGCGCTTTAGATAAAAATTTAAAGATAGTAATCGGGTAGCAGGAGATGATAGTTTATGCCCGCTGAATAATACGAATAATACGAGTAACACCCCACCTGCAACCCCGTGCAACACCCCACTTCTTTCATCCCGAATCGGCATATAATGTGGTCCCAGATGAAGTCTATGACTTCTTTCTCTCTAGTTTTCTCGAAAGCATGTGCTTCAACCCACTTAGAGTAATAGTCAGTCATAAACAAAATAAATTTAGCTTTACCTGGGGCCGATGGTAAAGGGTCGATGATATCCATTCCCCATTTCATGAATGGCCATGGGGATAAGACTGAGTGGAGTTGCTATCCGGGTTGGTGAATCATCGGCGCATACTTTTGACATTTGTCGCACTTTCTAACAAACTCTTTTGTATTCTTTTCCATATCGGCCAAATAGTATCCTGCTATGATTACTTTGTGAACCAATGATTCAGCACCAGAATGATTTTCGCAGGTGCCCTCGTGGATTTCCCGTAGGACGTAGTCGGTATCTCCTGGTCCCAAACATATTGCCAATGGTCCATCGAACATCCTTCTATATAGTGTTCCATCTTCGGCCAATGTGAATCGTGCGGCCTTCGTACGTAGAGTCCTCGATTCCTTAGGATCCGATGGAAGCTTCCTGTTCTTTAGGTACTCGATATATTTGTTCCTGCAATCCCAGGTCAGACTTGTGAAGTTGATTTCGGCGTGGCCTTCTTCGATTACTCACCTTGAAAGTTGTACGACAGTCCCCAAGCTAATCTCGTTGTCTTCGACTGATGACCCCAAATTTGCAAGGGCATCGACCTCGTTGTTTTGTTCTCGAGGCACATGCTGTAGGGTCCATTCTTTAAATCGATGTAGTGTCACTTGCAATTTGTCCAAGTTGTCACACCTCCTTTTTCCCGAGGAGGAATAGGGGATAAGGGAGTTTTTTCAATTAAAGTGACATTAATCGAAATGGGATTATTTATTAAAATCAGAGTCGCCACTTGGAATAAGTTTTGGTGTCCCAAGTCACCGGTTAATTTTAAATCCCAAATCGAGGAAATTTGACTCTATTTATGGTATGCGAACACAGAAGACCGGGTAAGGAATTCTGTTAACCCGGGAGAAGGTGTGAGGCACTCCCGAGTTCCGTGGTTTTAGCACGGTTGCTCAACTATTAATAATTGGCCTAATTATCTGATTTAATACATGTTTTAAAAAAAACCTAGTGTGCATTTTTATCTTCTAGACCGCTTTTAATTATTTATGGAATTATTTCTGGAACAAGTCACGATGTCGTACACTTGTCGTTTTGGCACACGTCGCAAACCGCGCCACATGAAATGCACCCGTGATTGACGACATGCTTATTTTTATTATTATTCGAAGTTATGGTCGGGTCACATGAAATGCACACCCGAATTGGGAATTATGTATTGTGACCATGCCACGTGAACCGTACCCATGACCACAATGATTTATTAATCGCACCTACAACAAACTACGAGTGTTAATGATTTTAAAAGAATTCCCTAAATTTGAGGTTGTTGTGAAAGGGTATAGATTATGGAATTTAATGTGGATCAAGTAATAAATTTGAACAGAGGAAAGCAAGGAAATTAGCCAAAAATATAACTCCTTAGCTTTACCATTTGAAATGGTTGACAATTTTTGCAGAATACTCAAAAGGACGTGGACTTTCATTTCGCGCAGGAGACGTCATTTAGGAAATAACGAATGGAATCATCATACTCAAAACATAGCAATGTCAGAGCCATAATCTCTTTCAGTCCAGCAGCATGTTTGCAAATTTAAAATACAAATAAGACACTCCAAAGAATGAAACCTAACTATGAATAATCAAGCTATTTATAAAGTCATTGTGGCAACAATTTGGGTGATTATCACAATGCTATTCATATTACAAAGAATCTCCCAAACTTTAATTCCTACACCAACTTAATATGATAACTTCCAGTAAGTTTTTAGGTGTTCATACATGATGACTCTCAAACTTGACCGAAGCTGGTTGGATTTTATTTCGGACCAGTCCAAACCATTATATTCACATTAGGCAACAAAATATATTTGATCACTCAACCTTACTTCATTAAACAAACAAAATTTACTAATACCATTCAAATGCTCAAAGTCAAGAAGAATCTTCCAACAACAACATAATATAGGTAAATAAAGCGACACTCACATATACATGCAAAACAATATATATAAGTATGGACAGAGGGGAAACTAATCAGTAATCATAATAAGGAATAGGAAAGTTCATCAATTATCTAATCCAACGAAACAGTAGGAAATCAAAGTGAGAAATGGCACCTTTAAAAGAAATTCAGATGAAGCCTTCTCCAATATTTGATTCAATACAAAAATGGATTTCCAAGGGAACTGGCCACAACAAACAAATGAGAGAAAATGGGTCTCTGACTCTGAAGGAGAAGCAGTAACTATAATTTAGAGCTCAGCTCTTAGCCAAACAATAGCAGCGATGAACAACTTGAAAGGACCTCAGCTTGATTAAACAAAATCCATGGTTTTCATAAAATCAAGATGACAAATGAAGAACAAAGGTATCTTTGTTTCTATATTATTTTAAACTTGAACAAAAATTGAAAAACAGCATATTTTTTGTACGTGTTTTTTTTTTTTGTAAATTCAGAGAATGAAGATGCAGCTGCTAGGTTTTGTTTTTCAAGGGTGGGGGTCGGTTCTTGAGGAGAAAAAGATGAGAAGTCGTTGCCTTTCTTAGCTCTCCGTCGTCCGTCTCTGGTGTTCTCCTTTTTTTGATTCTCCTCCCCCCCCCCCCAAAATGAAGAGAGAATATCTCTTTTATGGGAAAAATTCCTTTGAGCCCCCTCCCATGTGCACTCCCTAAAATTAAGGGGAAAAAGAATCTTTCCTAACTAATTTTTTACAGCTGTCCCTCTTATCAGGTTATATCTATTTCAGCATCTTTTGTTTTCTTAACAAAATTGGGTCAGTTGTCCCTATTCTATAAGCTTCCTCAAATTCCTTAAAACTCCTATCCTAAACTACCCTCCAAGACTTTTGTATTTTACATTTAGTAACCAAACTAGGTATGGGCCTCCAAGTCTGATTAATAGCAATAACCTAATAGATATAAAAATCATTGACTTTCTTCTTCTTTTTTTGTTTTTTTCTTGATTTTAAATCCTAATAAAATTAATTAAAAACCTAAATTAAGTCCTAAATGAATATAATTTGTAGAAATAAACTTAGTTAGATATTTTACCATTTAAATAATTAATTAATTTAAACTAATGAAAGAAAAATTACTAATTTGCAATTAAAAGCTAAAATATAAAAAGACCTAAAATGTTATGCATGAAATACTTTAGACATTTTGGTATTTTTCTCATGATTTTAAAATGTTAAATATGCAACTAAATGCAAGAAACAATTAACCAGAATTCCTACAAATTCTGTAAAAACTAAAACAATTAAGAAAAACTCTATTTGTGAATTTTTGTAGGAATATTTTAGTCGGGCAAAAATCAAGTGCTCACAGCTACCCCTCTTTGCTTGGAAACACGAAGAGTTTTCGGGCAAGGATACATGGAGCAAATACGAGCGATTTTTGACCGTTTGGATACTCCATGGGAAGCATTTTGAAAACGTTTGACCGAACCTTGCTTCGGAGGTTGCCTACATATCCTCGGCTATAAAGGAATCATGTCAGTGTAGTTCTGAAAGTTTCGGTAGCTGGGCCTACCGAGTAACGGTGATTTCACTGTTGTTGTTGCTGCTATTGCTTGCTGAACTCCTTATTACACCAAAATCAAGATGAAAAGAAACTAAGAAAGTCTATCAGCTATGAATTACAGGATTCCAATCTATAGATCTTTAGGAACTTGATCTTGAATCTTCTATAGTTCTGTTGTGCATCTCGAACTAACGACTCACATTCTTAAGTCGAGCTTCTATCACCTCTAACTTGAACTTGAAATAACTTCCCTCATTCTCCAGGTGAGTGCCTGATGTTGACTTAAAACGTGAAATATATTCCCTCATTCTCCAGGTGGGCGCTTGATGTTGACTTAACACTTAAGATGAATTCCCTCGTTCTTCAGGTGGGCGCCTGATGACTTGAAACTTAAAATAAATTCCCTCGTTCTCCAGGTGGGAGCCTGATGACTTAAAACATGAAATAAATTTCCTCGTTCTCCAGGTGGGCGCCTGATGACTTAAAACTTGAAGTGAATTCCCTCATTTTCCAGGTGGGTGCCTGATGACTTGAAACTTAAAATAAATTTCCTCGTTCTCTAGGTGGGAGCCTGATGACTTAAAATTTGAAATAAAATCCCTCGTTCTCCAGGTGGGCGCCTGCGACTGACTTTAACTTGAAATGAATTCCCTCATTCTCCAGGTGGGCGCCTGATGACTTTGAAACTTGAAATAAATTCCCTCGTTCTCCAGGTGGGCACCTGCGACTGACTTTAACTTGAAAAGAATTTCCTCGTTCTCCAGGTAGGCGCCTGATGACTTTGAAACTTAAAATAAATTCCATCGTTCTCCAGGTGGGAGCCTGATGACTTAAAATTTGAAATAAATTCCCTCGTTCTCCAGGTGGGCGCCTGATGACTTAAGACTTGAAATAAATTCCCTCGTTCTCCAGGTGGGCGCCTGCTATCACAACAACACAGACAAAACAGAGAAAATTTTCTGCCCCAGTTTGTACCAGGAACATTCATTGATTGTTAGTTGCATCCCATTATCCAGGAGGGTCCTAAAAACTTAAAACTAGATCCCATTATCTAGGAGGGTCCTGAAAACTTAAGACTGAACTTATCTGGAACATGTTTTCATCATGGGGGATTCCTAGCAAAGCAAACAAGATTTTTTTCCCCTTCTTAAAACAAAGAAAGTTTTGTCAGTTTGAAAATATGGTGGTTAGTTTGTGGCATCCTTGCTGAAAGTGTCTGCTTCTTCCACTACCCCGCTTCATTTTGATTAGCTGCTTCGGGCTACAAAGAATTGTTTGACCTTTCAATCAGACCTCGACCACAAAACCTCTGAATGACTTGAATCCCTTACACTCAACTCGTCGTATGGCACTTTCATTCTGACAACTGTTGAACCTTTGCATTTCCTACAAATTCACAAATCACTTGACCACCTGAACTTCAGTTACCACCGCATTGCTCATTCTAACTCATGTCCCTTGTGATGTGCCTGGCCGAATTTCGCTTGGTGCAAATAAAAAGCTAGTAATGAGCTTTGAAGTCCTTTCTTGCTTGCTTAACAAAAGACTAATTTGACAGAGACTTAGAAAAATAGACCCAAAAGAAATAAAGCGAAGTGACTTCGAGAATTAGGAATAAAAAAGAAAGAAAAGAAAAAAAACAGAGATGACTATTTGAAGAAAAATGAAAAAGAGACTTATCTGAATGAAGCAACTGGCTCCAACGATCATGACATGCATTTCGGATTGATCAGCCTAATCCATCCAACTAATCACATTTCAGTTCATGCCATGTCTTCATACTTAAAACCGGGGTTTCCATAATTCAATTTCTCTGTAAAGTCATGAACCCCATTCGGCTTGTAATGCCCCGAGGGGTTTTCACTAGCAAACCTCTCTCATTTTCTCCTCTCTCAACTCGTTGTCGCCTTACAGTGCCCATAAGGGTTTTCACCAATAAGACTCTCTCATTTGAATTTTCTCTCGACTCACCATCGCCTTATGGTGCCCGTGATGGTTTTCACCAATAAGACTCTCTCATTTGAATTTTCTCTCGACTCACCATCGCCCTATGGTGCCAGTGAGGGTTTTCACCAATAAGACTCTCTCATTTATTCACTTTTCCTTGTGCCCATGAACAAAGGTGCTACCCATGATGTAAATAATACCTCCATCTCACTTGACTTGGCATCCTCAAAGTTGATCAAAAGGTCTTTCTTTGGACTGTAGTGTAGGTTTTGGACAAGGTTAGAAAGAAAGGGTGGCATGCAGGCTCAAAATAATTTAAGATGAAGGGGTTTAAAATTACAACTTTTGGAATCAAATCTTTTTTTTTTCAAAACTAAAACTTCTGCCCCAGTTTCTTCGAATCTGGGGAATTTTAAATTTTTATTTTGATGGGACCGAACCGTGTAAGGCTGCCTATGTATCCTAAAAGGAATCAGGTCGAACGTAGTTCAAACTAGTAAAAGTTGTTTTGTTTTTGTTACTTTGCTTTTTTTCTTTTTCTTTTTCTTTTTCTTTTTCTTTTTCTCCTTTCTTTTTTTCTTTTCTTTCTTTTGCTTTTCTCTTTTTTTTCTTTTCTTTTTCTTTTCTATTTCCAGCTCTACTTCTGATTCCAAAAGAGGGGTATGAAAGAACATAAATAAGGCTCAAAAAGGGGTAACAAATGATAAAAGTATTTGGGATAGCAGAATAAAATGCCTTCGTCATTCCAACTTTGAACATGCCTAGTACTAAATGCGATTGAAGATAAGTAAAAAAAAAATCATACATAATATCTCTTGACTGCATCATAATTGATAGCCATATCCACACATTTACCTTCTATGTCGGTTAAATACAAAGCACCATTGGGCAACACCTTTGTCACAATGAACGGCCCCTGCCAGTTTGGGGCGAACTTGCCTTTAGCTTCAACCTGATGTGGAAGGATGCGTTTCAACACCAACTGACCCACCTCAAATTTCTGGGGACGCACCTTCTTGTTGTATGCTCTTGCCATTCTTTTCTGATACAATTGACCGTGACATACTACTGCCAATCTTTTTTCATCAATCAAACTCAATTGCTCTAGCCGGGTCTTGACCCACTCATCATCATCAATTTCAGCTTCAGCAACGATCCGCAGGGATGGAATCTCAACCTCCGCAGGTATAACTGCCTCGGTTCTATATACCAGCAAATAGGGAGTTGCACCTATTGAAGTGCGAACAGTAGTGCGATAACCCAGTAAAGCAAAAGGTAACTTTTCATGCCATTGCCTGGAACCTTGCACCATCTTACGAAGTATCTTCTTTATGTTCTTGTTAGCAGCCTCAACAGCTCTGTTTGCCTTAGGACGATATGGAGTGGAGTTTCGATGCATAATCTTGAACTGTTGGCATACCTCTTTCATCAAATGACTGCTGAGGTTAGCAGCATTATCTGTGATGATTACCTTGGGAATTCCGAACCGGCAAATGATGTTTGAATGAACAAAATCTACCACCGCCTTCTTGGTCATGGACTTGAAAGTTAAAGCTTCGACCCACTTGGTAAAGTAATCAATGGCCACCAGAATAAACCTATGCCCGTTTGACGTTGCCGGCTCAATTGGTCCAATGACATCCATGCCCCAAACAACGAAGGGCCAAGGTGCAAACATTGTGTGCAACTCAGATGGCGGGGAATGAATCAAATCACCGTGCACCTGGCATTGATGACATTTGCAAACGAAGCTGATGCAATCTCGTTCCATGGTGAGCCAATAATAACCTGCTCGAAGAATCTTCTTTGCCAGGACATACCCACTCATATGCGGCCCGCAAACTCCGGAATGCACTTCGGCCATGATAGTCGAAGCTTGTTTAGCATCTATACACCTTAGTAATCCTAGATCTGGAGTTCTCTTGTACAATATTCCCCCACTTAAGAAAAATCCACTAGCCAGACGTCGAATGGTTCTCTTTTGATCACCAGTGGCATGTACCAGATATACCCCCGATTTGATGTATTCCTTGACATCATGGAACCAAGGCTCACCATCAGGTTCCTCCTCAACCACATTGCAATAGGCATGCTGATCACAGATTTGGATATGCAGAGGGTCGACATAAGTCTTATCCTGATGGTGTAGCATTGACGCCAAAGTAGCCAAGGCATCGGCAATCTCATTGTGAATCCTGGGAATATGCCTGAATTCTACCGACCTGAATCGTTGACGAAGATCATGCAGACATTGTCGATACGGTATGAGCTTCAAATCTCGAGTCTCCCATTCTCCCTGAATCTGGTGAACCAACAAATCTTAATCTCCCAAAACTAATATTTCTTGAATTCCCATGTCTATAGCTAGCCTCAAACCCAGAAAGCATGCCTCGTATTCAGCCATGTTGTTAGTGCAATAAAATCGAAGCTGAGCTGTTACGGGGTAGTGATGCCTTGTTTTAGAAATGAGTACAGCCCTATTCCGACACCTTTCATATTAGCAGCTCCATCAAAGGAGAGTTTCCAACCTGGCTTTTCATCATGACCAGCCTCGTCACCATACATCACTTCTTCATCAGGAAAATAAGTCTTCAGTGGCTCATATTCTTCATCCACCAGATTCTCGGCCAAGTGATCGGCCAGGGCTTGGGCTTTCATCGCGGTCCGAGTCACATAGATGATGTCAAACTCTGTGAGTAAAATTTGCCACTTTGCCAATCTTCCTGTGGGCATAGGCTTCTGAAAGATATACTTTAGAGGATCTATGCGAGAAATGAGGTAAGTAGTGTAGAATGACAGATAATGCTTCAACTTTTGTGCCACCCAAGTCAGGGCGCAATATGTCCTTTCAATAAGAGTATACTTAACCTCATAAGGAGTGAACTTCTTGCTGAGATAATAAATGGCTCGCTCTTTCTTGCCTGTGATGTCGTGTTGACCCAACACACAACCGAAAGAATTATCCAATACCGTCAAATAGAGAATTAAAGGTCTCCCAGGTTCTGGCGGGACCATCACAGGTGGGTTTGACAGGTAACTTTTGATTTTATCAAATTCTTTCTGACACTCATCAGTCCACTTAACCGCAGCATTCTTCTTCAGCAACTTAAAGATGGGCTCACAAGTTGTCGTGAGTTGAGCAATAAACCTTCTGATGTAGTTTAACCTTCCGAGAAGGCTCATTTCCTCGGTTTTGTTCTTCGGCGGTGGTAATTCTTAGATGGCTTTGATCTTTGATGGGTCCAACTCAATAGCGCATCGACTGACTATGAATCCCAACAGTTTCCCGGACGGGACACCAAATGCACATTTTGCCGGATTGAGCTTGAGGTTGTACCTGCGGAGCCTTTGGAAAAACTTTCTCAAGTCTCCAACATGGTCGGACTGCTTCTTTTACTTTATGATCACATCATCTACATAAACCTCAATTTCCTTGTGTATCATGTCATGAAATATGGTAGTCATTGCCCTCATGTAAGTTGCCCCAGCATTCTTCAAACCAAATGGCATTACCCGGTAGCAGTATGTCCCCCATGGTGTGATGAATGCTGTCTTTTCTGCATCTCCCTCATCCATCAGGATCTGGTGATATCCCGCGTAGCAATCCACAAAAGACCTAATCTCATGCTTGGCACAATTGTCGATCAGAATATTGATGTTCGGCAATGAAAAGTTATCTTTTGGACTTGCCTTATTGAGATCACGATAATCGACACAGACCCTGGTCTTACCATCCTTCTTTGGTACTGGCACGACATTAGCTAACCAAGTGGGATATCGAGTGACCCGAATGACCTTTGCATCAAGCTGCTTTGTGATTTCTTCTTTGATCTTCACACTCATGACAGTTGGCAATTTATGAACTACCAAGTCAGTGCTCAAACCCGGCATGTCGTCATACGACCATGCAAAAACATCTTTATATTCAAATAGTGCTTTGATTATTTCTTCCTTGATTTGTGGTTCCAGATGCACACTTATCTTGGTTTCCCTAATATTATCTTGATCTCCTAAATTGATTGCTTCAGTTTCATTCAGATTAGGCTTGGGTTTTTCTTCAAAGTGATTTAGTTCTCTACTGATTTCCTGAAATGCTGCTTCTTCATCATATTCTGTTTCATCATCACACTCTACTTCTTGGATTGTTGTTTCGGAATTAGATTGGCTTTTAAGATTTGGCTGAAAATTCCTCATGCATGTCATGTCATTGAAACCAGCATAAAAAGAACTGTACAGAAAAAGAAACAAAACAAAAATGAAACACTATCAGGAATAATGGAAAACGGGAAATTGTATTTCATTGAAAATAAAAGGATAGAAGGGTTTGTACATTAAAACAAGCAAAAAATAAAAAATCTGGATTACAACCCTGGAATAACCCAGATAACAGAAAGGAAAACAAAGAAAACTACCAAAACTCCTTCCGGGTGGGGAGAGGAGTAGCTTTCCCATTGCTAAGCTTCACATTTGGCCCAACGAGCTGCACATCGGCATTACTGGAACCTTCCCTGATTTCCACCATGTTAACCTCATCAAACAAACTCCGGAACCTCTTGATCAGCTCTTCATCAAAGTTGACCACAGGTTTTGGGACCACTGATATTGGGCGTTTTGCGACCCCTGGCTTGACAAAAGACTTGGAGATATGTGGAACATGCTTAGGAAGTGACCATGCCTTTCTTTTCAAATTTTTAGCCTTTTTCATGTCCTTCCCTGTGAGTGTGAATCCCAAACCAAATGTACCGAAACTTTCACGTGGACACACCGGATGTGCAATACCCTGCAGAGATGAACCCAGGCCTTTACCCGGCATAAAACCATTCTTCAACATTTCATTTTCTACCATGACGGACACGGATGGTAGCTTCGGACCTGGAATGCATTCTCCTTCAGGAATCTTCTCGACAGACATTGTTTCGAATGTTTGGTAAACCCAAGGCCCTTTATCATCTTCAATTTCAATAAATGGAACAATTGTGTCATTGTAAGCAGATAATTTCTCATCACCGTGCACAGCTATTTCCTGCCTATCCCATTCAAACTTCACCATTTGATACAGAGAAGAGGGGATTGCCTTGGCAGCATGTATCCAGGGCCTGCCCAACAACAAGTTATAGGAGACAACCACATCTAGCACTTCGAACTCCATAGTGAACTCAACTGGCCATATTGATAATTCGAGCATTATATCACCAACAGAATCTTTCCCTCCTCCATCAAAGCCTCTAACACATACATTGTTCATGTGGATCCTTTCAGTGCCGATCTTCAACTTTTGCAAAGTGGACAGAGGGCAAATATTTGCACTAGAACCGTTATCAGCCAGTACCCTAGAGACAGCAGAATCCTCGCATTTCACTGTGAGATAAAGAGCTCGGTTGTACTCTGTACCCTCCATAGGAAGTTCATCATCTGAGAAAGTGATCCTGTTTGCTTCGAAAATCTTGTTAGCAATCTTTTCCAAGTGGTTTACCGTGATCTTATCAGGAACATGGGCCTCATTCAAAATCTTCATCAGAGTTTTGCGGTGTTCATCTGAATGTATCAGCAAAGACAAAAGAGAGATCTGAGCTGGTGTTTTCCTTAACTGCTCTACAATGGAATAGTCTTGCATTTTCATCTTTTTCAGGAACTCTTCAGCCTCTTCTTCGGTGACCGGCTTCTTTACTGGGATGTGGCCATCCTTGAATGGCTTGGCTTTCCTCAGTTCTTCTGGGGTAAAACATCTCCCAGAACGAGTCAGTCCTCCGGTTTCATTGACTTCTTCCTCTACTTCTTTCCCTTTATATGTTACTATCACCTGATTGTAATTCCACGGGACGGCCTTTGTGTCAACCATTAGTAACTGGGTCACTGGCTTAATAATAACAGGGGTAATACAAGCCCCTTCCACGATTATGACAGGCTTTCCCGGGACCCTTGGTACGATCACTTTTTGCTTTTCCTGGTTCGCTTCAATATCAATCGGAGGCCCTTTCACAACCAATACAGATGGCTTCACATTGAGCGTGCTTAGCTTCTCCGACACCCCTTCAACTGTCAAGGGCATTGCTTTTGCAGAATCTGGAGCTTTAACTGGATTACTTTCGCTAGCCCGGATCATCATGACAGACTTGGAAGAATTCTTGGGCTCCCCATCCTTATGAACTATCTCAATCATATATGTCTTTGCATGGGCCGGCAAAGGATTTTGGTTGATGTTTGGTGCCTCCGGGTTCTGGACCACAATTTGATTTGTATCAATAAGCTCTTGGATCACCCTCTTCAAATGCCAACACTTCACTATGTCGCGCCCTGGGGCATCAGAACAATATGCGCATCTGAGGGAATAATCAAGGTTCCTTGGAGGTGGATTTGGTGTCTTTGGCTCAATCGGCCTCAAAACGTCCAACTGCCTCAACCTTTGAAACAAACTGGTATACGACTCTCCGAGAGGGGTGAAGGTTTCTTTCCGCTGCTGCCTCTCTTTTCTATAATCTAGCGTCGATTGAAAGCTTGGACCAGTAGGGTTTCGGTATGGTTGTGGGGGTAGATAAGGATTTTGTGGAGTTGGAGCACGCCATTGCGGGTAAGGAGGGGGTTGCGCATATGACTGTGCATGGTGAACATGGTATTGGGGTGGTCTGACTGAATATTGAGGGTCTTGAGGTGGGAAATAATGTGGGTATGGATTATATGGAGCTTGGGTGTAGGCTTGAGGTTGGGGGCGAGGTTGGGTGTACTGGTGAGGCGAACCCCTTGGGCCACGCCCTGATCCAGAGACAAACATAGCGACATCATCTTTCTTCTTTTTGCCTAATAGGCTTCCGGTGCCACTTTGAATTGCCTGTGTGGTTGCTTTTATGGTGGAATAACTCATGATCTTGCTTGACTTGAGTCCCTCTTCCACCATTCCTCCCATTTTTACCACATCGTTGAAGGACTTACCTATGGCTGAGATCAAATGGCCAAAGTAAGTAGGTTCTAAGGCTTGAAGAAAGTACTCGACCATCTCATCTTCTTCCATTGGAGGATTGACCCGTGCAGCTTGTTCTCTCCATCTGAAACCATATTCCCTAAAGCTCTCACCGGGCTTCTTCTCTATCTTGGTCAAAGATAGGCGATCCGGGACAATGTCTATATTGTACTGAAAATGCTGAGCAAAGGCCTGAGCCAAGTCGTCCCATATGTACCACCTGCTAGCGTCTTGGCGGGTGTACCATTCCAAAGCCGCCCCACTCAGACTCTGACTGAAATACGCCATTAATAATTCGTCTTTCCCACCGGCGCCTCTCATCTTGCTGCAAAAGCCTCTCAAATGGGCCACGGGATCTCCATGTCCATCGTACAGGTCAAACTTGGGCATCTTGAACCCAGCGGGCAGTTGGACATCAGGGAATAAGCATAAATCCTTGTAAGCCACACTTACTTGGCTTCCTATCCCTTGCATGTTCTTCAAAGATTGTTTTAGACTCTTCACTTTCCTGAATATCTCATCCTGCTCCACGTTACAGGATGGTTTCTCAATTTCAACAGGAGGTTCAAAGTGAGGGGTGTAGGAATAAGGATCCGTGACTTTGAAAGTTGGTTCCGGAGCATAATATTGGGTATCTGGAGCTTGGAACGCGGGTTCACTAGAAGATCGATGGAGGGTAGCTCACGGAGGGGCTACGAAAATAGGAGCAGATGTCGGAGCCAGGTATGCGGTTGTTTTGGCTGGTGGAGCATGGAAAGTTTGGGACGAGGTGCCGGGGTAGTGGTGGAAAGGGGTAAAGCCCGGTGCATGCTGAGGGGAAAGATCAACGGTAGTGGGATTCTGGGCTTGTGCCAGTGGTGGGATGAAATCGGGATTTTCTGTGTAGTTAGCGGGAAATGAAGATGGAGGATGTCCCCTGATCCAGGCTTGATACATTTCAGCCATTTGATGCTTCAACCTGTGGACCTCCTCTTTCAATTCAGACTCTGATTCTACAATCTCCCTCGGCGGGTCAACAACACCCATGTCCGACTCTTTGCTAGTCATGACTGCCTTGTGCTTTGATCTGGTATTATAGGTGTGACTTGCCAGGATGCCAACAAACTAACCACCTAAACAGAACCTGTCTTATTATGCACACACAATAACTTGGTCAGTTTTGAAGCATTTAACAGATAGGGAATCGCATATTGGGGATGCAATGCACCTGAGCAGTTAAACGTGTCTAAATGCTTTGCGACGGCTTATGTGCTTCATCCCGGCTCTTTTCCCAAATTTTGAATCCTGATTTTTTCCTCTCTCCCTTTGCTGTGTTTTGCTCTTTTAATTCTCATTCTCTTTTTTTTTCTTTTGTTTGGCCCCTCTTTTCTTTCTTCCCTCCTTTTTTATTTTCCTCTCTCTCTTTTTTTTTGGTTTTCTTTTCTCTATTTTCTTTTAAGACTATGATCGAATCCTATGGGGATTGCCTACGTATTATGACGCCGCATGAATCAGATCATTACGTAGTTCAGGGAAATAAATGCAAAATGAATTTTTTTTTCAATATTTCATTAATAAAAGACATCTTTTTGGATTTTCTATTACAAGGACTTAAAAGTAGTGATGACTACAAAAGAAAAATCTACAGACTTGAAATAAAGCAATAAGCAGCCTTGACAAGGATGAACAAAACTCGAGGAAAGTAAAATACAGACTCAAAAACTAAATAAAAAAAATCAAAAATACATAAGAGCCTCCACTGGTACTCCGGGGGCTTGCGGGACATCAGTCGGTCTCCGCACGGGCCTACGGGCAATATCTTCTTGAAGGTGGTCTAGGTCAACCATCACCTGTCGAACGAATGTCATTACAGAAGCAAAAAACATAGACTTGGTCATGTCTTCACATTCATGGCATTTCATTACAACATAATCAGCTATCTCTTTAATCCTCATTCTGATGACACCCTTTTCTTGAAGCAAACGTCCAATCTGCTGGGCCCGAGCCTTTAACACTTGTGTATCTGTGTTGTTTTGGTCTTGTAACTGTTGCAGGCTTTCTTGTAGTTGGTAAATCAATGCATAGCAATGCTCTCTTTTTGTCTTGAAATCCTTTATTTGCTTGACCATTTCATTTTCCAGGGCAACCAGCTTTTTCTGTAAAAGTGCTACTTCTTTGTCATATTTCTGCTTCAACTGGTGGGCTAATCTAGCATGTTCTTCTGCACTTTTGGCCAACTTTGCTTGAGCATTTAACGAGTCCTTTTCGGCCTTTGTCAAGTCAAAACCATAATCATGCACTTTCCGCCTTAGGTTGGTTATAATTTTCTCATCTCTCTCACTTCTTACCGGTGTCTCGGCGGCTATTTTCATTCTCTGGATTTGGGCTCGAAGGGCTTCATTTTCCCTAGCCAACCTCTTCTTTTCCCCTTCATCTTTAGCTGCCTGCAAACTACTATCAAATTTGATTTTTTTAATTTGTTCTTCTAGTTTGTTTATAGTAGTCCGGTATTTCTTTTCTTTAGCTAACCAAACCCATTGCTCTCGTGCTCCATCGATGAATTATTGGACATGGGGCCTTTTGACGGGCTATTCTGGCTCTTGATCGACCCGACTTCTTTTACCATACCATATGGCGTAGTTGGATCCTACTTCACTCATGGACAAATCTCGTACTTGAGTCTGTGGTTCCAAGAACCTACATTGGTGCCAAATCTGACGAACCCTTTCTTCTGGAAATGTGGATTTTGGGCATAGTTCAATAACCTGTGGACTCAAATCTTCGTCATAGGGGACTGTTTGGTATCTGCCCAATTGGCGTAGGACCCGATGCAGGGCATATGGCTGAATACTCCGAAGACCCATTAATAAAAGAAAGCACACTCCGGCGGACATGTAAATAACTTCATCGACCGGGAGCCAACCGAAAGTCCACTCAATTCGATTTGCGTTTAAAGAACCCAAATACTCGAACCATGCCTTAGTACCTTCTGGCAACTCATGACCGTTTACTCGATTTTCATATTCTTCGATGCAATTGAGTCCGGTCAGACTGTAGTTCATGTAACCTGGGCGATGACAAAGATGTTCTACCAACCACATTTGTAAAAGCAAGTTGCAAGCCTTAAAAAACTTTGTCCCGGCTCGACAAGCGGTTAAAGCTCGGTAAATTTCTGCGAGAATCATTGGTATGATAGTGCCATTGGCCTTTTTGATCATAAAGTCGGCCACTCCTGCGAGCCCCAATTCTATATGTCTGTCACTCCTTGGGCATATCAGAGTGCCTAAAAATGCCACCACAAAGGCCAAACCCCTATTTGCTTCCCATTTGTCTTTATTTCCCTGATGATTCAAACCAGTGTCCGGAGCCTCAAATCTGTGGGGGTCCCCATACCGGCTGTATAAGAAACGGAATGTGCAGAATCCTCCGGCTAAATTTTTATCTTTAACCTGCCGGCTAATACTCAAGAGGTCCAAAAACTTATGAGGGGTTACAGTTCTTGGTGCTACTGGATATTGATTCCTTAGCTTCCCTTCGAAACCAGCATAACCTGCTATTTTCTCTAGTGTAGGGGTCAACTCGAAATCAGAGAAGTGGAAAACATTGTGTCGGGTCCCAAAACGGTATCAAAGCTTCGATTATATCAACCCTTGGTTTAATTTCCAGAAGACCAGTGAGCCCACCTAAAGCCTTTGTCACAGAACGCTTGCTGACCTCCCCCAAGTCGTTCCACCACATATGGAGTCCTAGTGGAATCTCGTCTACGACTCGAAAAGGTATATTTTCAACAGTTCTCATCCTGCACATTTTATTTAAGGCGACTGGTTAAAAACAAGTGATTTTTGATTATTTTTTTTAATTTTTGACCCCAAAAGAAATATTATTTGTGCAAAATAAAACTCAAACAACTCAAGGCCACCTTTGCAAATACGGCCCTTCAGCCCTTCAGAAATGAAGATTTTAAAGCTGTGCTTGCTAAGTGGCCAAAATTAGGAAAAGGGCCATAGGTGGCTATTCTGGTGAAACAAACTTCTTGCGTCCCGTCGGGACGTTTCTGGCTATTTGGACAGAAAGTAACATCCCCTAAATTTATTTATGACAAAATGATGCATTTTCATATTTTCTGGTTATTTTTGCAAAAATGGGGCCGGACCCGATGAGGGTTGCCTACGTATCTCACATCCGGTGAGAATTAAACCCGCGTAGTTCGGTCAATTTTGATGCACAGAAAAATATGATTTGTTTTGAAATAATTCTCTCTTTTTTTGAAATTTTGGCAGAGTAACGAGATTTTTGAATATCGGGATTATCAAAACCGGACATTTTTCTATCCTACCTCACTCTTGGTTTTTCTTGTTCTTTTTTTCTTAATTTTCTTTCCTTAATCTAGAAACCGGTCAACATACAAGTCAAGCAAATTAATGCACAAGTAGCACGTAAAGAATGCATCAGGATGGTCTTTTGATTTTCGGGTGCACCTATCCTAGACGGACCCAACCCCTATGTTGAGTCCCCTAAGTCAAATGCACGTGATGCAAGCAAACGTACCTACTAGGGATCCGGCATGAGGCTGTGTTATTCTAAGTTTTAAATTCTGGGTGTATTGTTCTAGACCTGGCTTACCCGAGCGGACAACTCAAGCCGGGGGGGGAGGGGAGGGGGGCAGCGTACCGGGAATATAGAAGCTTCACCGACTTTGCAACTTGTCTGAACCTCGTTCTAAAATTAGGATATGACTCTAATAGAAAAGAAACCACGCGAAGCGCACGCTCCCCAGAAGATTTAGAAGACTCAGAGAGAAGGAGGGTTTCGTAGCAATTTATATACAGTTCAAACAATATCAAAGCGGTAAAAAGCGGCATTTAGCACATTAGGCTCAAACACGTAAAAATCAGATAATAGACAAAAACCAAGTATAACAGTTATTCTAAGCTCGAATTCTAAACCCTGAACCAGAGATTCTGGGTTCGATCCCCAGCAGAGTCGCCAGAGCTGTCACACCTCCTTTTTTCCGAGGAGGAATAAGGGATAAGGGAGTTTTTCCAATTAAAGTGACATTAATCAAAATAAAATTATTTATTAAAATCAGAGTCGCCACTTGGAATAAGTTATGGTGTCCCAAGTCAACGGTTTATTTTAAATCCCAAATCGAGGAAATTTGACTCTATTTATGGTCTGCGAACACAGAAGACCGGGTAAGAAATTCTGTTAACCCGGGAGAAGGTGTGAGGCACTCCCGAGTTCCGTGGTTTTAGCACGGTCGCTCAACTATTAATAATTGGCCTAATTATCTGATTTAATACATATTTTAAAAAAAATCTAGTGTGCATTTTTATCTTCTAGACCGCTTTTAATTATTTATGAAATTATTTCTGGAACAAGTCACGATGTCGTACACTTATCGTTTTGGCACACGTCGCAAACTGCGCCACATGAAATGCACCCGCGATTGACGACATGCTTATTTTTATTATTATTCAAAGTTATAGTCGGGTCACATGAAATGCACACTCGAATTGGGAATTATGTATTGTGACCATGCCACGTGAACCGTACCCATGACCACAATGATTTATTAATCGCGCCTATAACAAACTACGAGTGTTAATAATTTTAAAAGAATTCCCTAAATTTGAGGTTGTTGTGAAAGGGCATAGATTATGGAATTTAATGTGGATCAAGTAATAAATTTGAACAGAGGAAAGCAAGGAAATTAGCCAAAAATTTATCTCCTTAGCTTTACCATTTGAAATGGTTGACAATTTTTGCGGAATACTCAAAAGGACGTGGACTTTCATTTCGCGCAGGAGACGTCATTTAGGAAATAACGAATGGAATCATCATACTCAAAACATAGCAATGTCAGAACCATAATCTCTTTCAGTCCAACATCATGTTTGCAAATTTAAAATACAAATAAGACACTCCAAAGAATGAAACCTAACTATGAATAATCAAGTTATTTATAAAGTCATTGTGGCAACAATTTGGGTGATTATCACAATGCTATTCATATTACAAAGAATCTCCCAAACTTTAATTCCTACACCAACTTAATATGATAACTTCCAGTAAGTTTTTAGGCGTTCATACATGATGACTCTCAAACTTGACCGAAGCTGGTTGGATTTTATTTCGGACCAATCCAAACCATTATATTCACATTAGGCAACAAAATATATTTGATCACTCAACCTTACTTCATTAAACAAACAAAATTTGACTAATACCATTCAAATGCTCAAAGTCAAGAAAAATCTTCCAACAACAACATAATATAGGTAAATAAAGCGACACTCACATATACATGCAAAACAATATATATAAGTATGGACAGAGGGGAAACTAATCAGTAATCATAATAAGGAATAGGAAAGTTCATCAATCAATCAGTAATCATAATAAGGAATAGGAAAGTTCATGAATTATTTAATCCAACGAAACAGTAGGAAATCAAAGTGAGAAATGGCACCTTTAAAAGAAATTCAGATGAAGCCTTCTCCAATATTTGATTCAACACAAAAATGAATTCCCAAGGGAACTGGCCACAACAAACAAATGAGAGAAAATGGGTCTTTGACTCTGAAGGAGAAGCAGTAACTACAATTTGGAGCTCAGCTCTTAGCCAAACAATAGCAGCGATGAACAACATGAAAGGACCTCAGCTTGATTAAACACAATCCATGATTTTCATAAAATCAAGATGACAAATGAAGAACAAAGGTATCTTTGTTTCTATATTTTTTTAAACTTGAACAAAAATTAAAAAACAGCATATTTTTTATGCGTGTTTTTTTTTGTAAATTCAGAGAATGAAGACGTAGCTGCTAGGTTTTGTTTTTCAAGGGTGGGGGTCGGTTCTTGAGGAGAAGAAGATGAGAATTCGTTGCCTTTCTTAGCTCTCCGTCGTCCGTCTCTGGTGTTCTCCTTTTTTTAGATCCCCCCCCCCCCCCCAAAATGAAGAGAGAATGTCTCTTTTATGGGGAAAATTCCTTTGAGCCCCCTCCCATGTGCACTCCCTAAAATTAAGGGGAAAAAGAATCTTTCCTAACTAATTTTTTACAGCTGTCCCTCTTATCAGATTATATCTATTTCAGCATCTTTTGTTTTCTTAACAAAATTGGGTCAGTTGTCCCTATTCTATAAGCTTCCTCAAATTTCTTAAAACTCCTATCCTAAACTACCCTCCAAGACTTTTGTATTTTACATTTAGTAACCAAACTAGGTATGGGCCTCCAAGTCTGATTAATAGCAATAACCTAATAGATATAAAAATCATTGACTTTCTTCTTCTTCTTTTTTGTTTTTTTCTTGATTTTAAATCCTAATAAAATTAATTAAAAACCTAAATTAAGTCCTAAATGAATATAATTTTTAGAAATAAACTTAGTTAGATATTTTACCATTTAAATAATTAATTAATTTAAACTAATGAAAGAAAAATTACTAATTTGCAATTAAAAGCTAAAATATAAAAAGACCTAAAATGTTATGCATGAAATACTTTAGACATTTTGGTATTTTTCTCATGATTTTATAATATTAAATGTGCAACTAAATGCAAGCAACAATTAACCAAAATTCCTACAAATTCTGTAAAAACTAAAACAATTAAGAAAAACTCTATTTGTGAATATTTGTAGGAATATTTTAGTCGGGCAAAAATCAAGTGCTCACACAAGTACCTTTGCATTCGATCTTCTCGAACCTCGAAGGTTCTATTGACTTGGTTTACCACAAACAGGGAGTCAAATTTGGCCTCGATGACCTATGCTACCAAACCTTTAGCTACCTCGAGACCTGCAATCATGGCCTCATACTCGACCTCATTGTTAGTTAACTTGGAAGTTTTTATAGCTTGTCTAATTGTATTACCCGTGGGCAGCTTCAAAACGATGCCTAGCCCCGACCCCTTCACGTTCAAAGTGCCGTCGGTGAAGAGGGTCCACACCCTCGATGATGTACGTAACTTTAATAATAGTTCCTTTTCGACCTCGGGTACGAGGGCTGGCGTAAAGTCGGCCACGAAGTCCGCTAAGATTTAAGACTTGATGGCCGTTCGGGGTCGATACTCGATATCGTACCCACTAATCTCGACGGCAGTTCGGGCTTATGCAAAATATTGCGAAGGGGATAAGTAGTCACCACACAGATCGGGTGACACTGAAAATATGGTTTTAATTTCCTAGAGGCGCTTATTAGGGCAAGCGCTAATTTTTCTAAGTGTGAGTACCGGGTCTCGCTCTCACCTAAAGTTCGATTAACATAGTAAACAGAAAATTGCGTACCTTGCTCTTCTCGAACTAGGACCCAACTTACCATGATTTTCGAGACTGCTAAGTACAAGTAGAGTCGCTCGTCCTCTTTCGAAGTATGAAGCAACGGCGGGTTCGAGAGGTACCGCTTTAATTCGTCCAATGCTTATTGGAATTCCGGGGTCCATATAAAATTGTTCTTCGTTTTTAGCAGTGAGAAGAACCTGTGACTTCTATCTGAAGACCTCGAGATGAATCGTCCTAGGGCGACTATGCACCCTGTTAATCTTTGTACGGCCTTAACATTGTCAATGACTGTGATGTCTTCGATTGCCTTGATCTTATCAGGGTTGATTTCGATCCCCCGATTTGATACCATAAACCCAAGGAACTTGCCCGAGCTGACCCCAAATGCACATTTCTCTGGGGTTGAGTTTCATGTTGTATTTCCTTAGTATATCGAAGGTCTCCTACAAATGTGTCAAATGGTCATCTGCTCGCAGGGACTTAACTAGCATATCGCCAATATAAACCTCCATATATTTACCTATTTGTTCTTCGAACATTCTATTTACTAAGAGTTGATAAGTGGCACCAGCATTTTTTAGTCCAAACGGCATTACATTATAATAATAAGTACCGTGCTTAGTGATGAACGAAGTCTTTTCCTGATCCTCCGGGTTCATTTGTATTTGATTGTACCCGGAATAGGCATCGAGAAAAATAAGGATTTCTTGGTCGGACGTGGGATCGATCATGCGATCGATATTCAGCGGAGGAAAAGAGTCTTTAAGACATGCTTTGTTTAAATCTTTATAGTCTACGTACATTCTAAGTTTATTTCCCTTTTTAAGGACTACGACTACGTTTGCTAACCATTCGAGATATTTTACTTCCCGAATGGATCCTATTTTGAGAAGTTTGGCTACCTCGTCCTTGATGAATTCATGTTTTACCTCGAACTATGTCCTTCTCTTTTGTTTTAGCGGGCGTAACTTTGGGTCCAAGCTTACTCGATGTGTAGTGATCTCCGGCGGGATCCCTGTCATATCTAGGTGGGACCAAGCTTATTGATAAGAAATTTAATGAGTTTTTTCCTGATCTCGGGTGTTAACCCCGTACCCAGGTATACCTTTCAATCGGGTAGATGCTCGATCAGTATGACTTGCTCCAGCTCTTCGACTGTCGATTTGGTGGCATCGGAATCCTCGGGGATTATGAAGGATCGAGGGATCCAGTAGTCCTCATCCTCGTCCTTTCTCTGCTTCTCCGACTGAGTCGACGCTGGTGGTTGTGGTTGTTATTTAGCTTCTTGTTTTCCTTTGGACTCCGATCCCTTTGTTGACGAAAGCGCCGATACTGGTGTTACTTCGTCGACCGCAAAATGTTTTTTGGCAGCATGATGTTCCTCATACACCGATTTTACTCCATCCGGTGTTGGGAACTTCAGCATGTGGTGAAGGGTTGAGGGACTGCCCTCATGTTGTGAATCCAGGGTCTTCCGAGCAGTGCGTTGTATCTCATATCGCCCTCGATCACATGGAACTTTGTTTCTTGAATAGTTCCTGCTACATTTGCTGGTAGGATGATGTCACCTTTAGTTTTTTCACTCGCCATGTTGAAACCATTGAGAATACGAGCTGTGGGTACGATCTGATCTTGTAGGCCGAGCTGCTCCACGACCCTCGATCGAATAATATTGGCAGAGCTTCCTGGATCAATTAGAGCATGTTTAACCTGAATTTTATTCATAAGGATAGAGATTACCAAAGCATCATTGTGGGGTTGTGAGACCCCTTCTGCTTCCTCATCATTGAATGATAAAGTGCCTTCTGACACATAGTCTCGAGTTCATTTTTCCCTGGTGATTGATACTTTAGTGCGTTTGGACACGGGCCCTTATGGAATATCGACCCCACCAACGATCATGTGAATCACGTGTTGTGGTTCTTCCTGCTTGTTTTCTTGTTTGCATCCCTGTCTCTGAAATATTTTTTAGCTCGGTCGCTTAAGAATTCTCGAAGAGGACCCTCGTTGAATAGACGGGCCACCTTCTCCCTTAGTTATCTGCAGTCTTCGGTTCTATGATCATGTGTATCATGGTATTTGCATATTTGATTGGGATTTCTTTGGGATGGATTGGTTTGTAGGGGTCTGGGTCATCTAGTATCTTTGATTCTCCCAATGGCTGACACAATACCTGATGCGTCGATGCTGAAGTGGTATTCTGATAATCGTGGTGCTTCTGTGGGATCGGCATGTTTATCGAAGCCACTTTTGCTCATAAGCCCTCGAGAGATCTGTCCTCGATCGTTCCTTCAATCATTTCGGATGGGATTGCGTCCTGGGCCACTGCTTTTACGATCTACGTTATATGGTTGATACCAATCTGTTTGACCGGGGTTCTCTGTCGATATCCCTTTGAGTTCTGCCGTCGGGCCTGTTTGGATAAACGGAACCGAAAGGGGTCCCCAATGGATCATCCTCAACCCTGATCTTTGACCGGTACCGATTATGTACATCGGCCCAGGTTACCGCTGGATATTCAATTAAATTCTGCTTTAGCTGTCGTGATGCCACCGAACTTCGTTCGGTCAAACCTTGAGTAAAGGCTTGAACATCCCAATCGTCTGTGACCGGTGGTAGTTCCATGTGTTCCATATGGAACCGAGATACGAATTCCCTCAACATTTCGTTGTCTTTTTGTTTCACCTTGAAAAGGTCCGACTTCCTAGTCGCAACCTTTATTGCTCCTGCATGTGCCTTTACGAAGGAGTCTGCAAGCATGGCGAAGGAATAGATGGAATTAGGCAGCACATTGTG
This sequence comes from Nicotiana tabacum, assembly GCF_000715075.1. NCBI lineage: Eukaryota > Viridiplantae > Streptophyta > Magnoliopsida > Solanales > Solanaceae > Nicotiana > Nicotiana tabacum. Next base: position 44,116,604 of record NC_134101.1, read on the forward strand.
GTACCATATCATTGCTCTTTTCGACAAAGTTTCTCCAAATTTCTTCAGTAGAACAGATTCGATCTCATCGTCTTCCAAGTCATTCCCTTTTATTGCGCAAGTATAAGAAGTGACATGCTCGTTAGGGTCTGTAGTCCCATTGTACTTAGGAATTTCTAGCATTCGAAATTTCTTCGGAATGGGTTTCAGTGCCGCACTTGGAGGGAAAGGCTTCTGTACGAATTTCTTTGAATCCATACCCTTTAGAATCGGTGGTGCCCCCGGTATTTGGTCAACCCGGGAATTGTATGTCTCTACTTTTTTGTTATTTGTCTCGATTTTCTTTTCTCCCGATTCAATCCGTTTAGTGATCTCCTCAAGCATTTTCATAATGGCAGAGTTAGTCCCCGATTCGTTGGCGTTCGACCTTTCCGGCACAGGCTCCGTCCTGTGGATGACTTCTGGTTCGATCCTACTCGGTGTTCGGTACTGATTTTGTAGTTGTGCTATAGCGGCTTGTTGAGCCTGTAACATTTCGAATATCAATTGGAGGCTAACTCCACCATCTTCTCTGCCCTGCGTACCTCGACTACCTGATCGAAATTCCCTGCGTACGCTACCTTCGGGATCAACGCCCAAATTTGCATTTAGGGCGACATGTGAACTGACATCGTCGGGATTTACAATTGGTGTTCCCTCGAGGTCAGCCCGAGGCACCTCGATCCCTGGGGCGGCTATATTGTCATTTTTCCCGTGAAATCCGAGGTCGTTGTCAACATATGTAGGCGCTGCTTGTGAGTTTGACATGTTTATCTTGAAAACAAAGATTCTTACAAGAACAAATGTAAAGCAGTGTGTGTTATCGGAATCGGTATTAAGCAATCACTATTATCCTTAGCCCCACGGTGAGCGCCAAACTGTTTAACCTTAAAATTGGATAACAATTAAACTTATAATATGGTTCTAAGGACACGTGATTTCACTTAATACCAATTGATAAATATGAAGATTAATAACATAAATGAACTATAAAGTAAAGCGAACCAGAGTTGAAACGGAATTCAACCCTCGAGCTAGGGTGCCCTCGAATTTATTGATACCAAAACAGTTAAAAATAAAGCAAGCTGATGAACAAGAGAGTATAAGCTAAAGAGAGAGAGCGTTATATTGTCTTTTTTATGCGAGATCAATATATCCCTTACAAATGGTTAATATTCCTCTTTATATAGTAGAGGAATTCTACTTATGGTATAACTCTAATTACAGAAGGAAATTCTATGATTAGCTAATTAATTGTTCTTGATTTGATCCGTTCCCAGATTTCCGCCATGATCTTCGACCAGTCACGGATATTTCGCCTTTCCGTTATTATGTTATCTTCGATCTTGCTCGATGTCTGTCTCATTCGGTCTCAATCACTGCTGGCCTCAATTTCGATAGGTACCTCAAATCCCGAACTTGGTACCTTGTCCTCGTACCTTAGTCTGATCCACTACGGGGCCGACCTTCGATGCAGCTCCCTGGTCCCGGTCAGATAAAAATATTGGGTGGGCTCGGTTTTAGCCGTATACAATTATATTTGTGAAATTTACCTTGGATTTCTATAGATGAAAAGACCATATTTTGTTAAAATGCCATGCATATCCTATATTTTGTAATCTGATCCCGGGGTATTAATTTTTATAATTGCAAATATACGATTTTGTTGGTTAACAAAGTACTTTACTATAACTCCAACAAAACCTTTTCGGGTGCCTTGATGAATTTGCCACAATCAATTTCGCTTCCCCTTTCCTAGTGAAAAAAAAAAAAGCTTTTGTGGCTTTACACCTTTCTACAAATCAAGTAATCAACTCATCTAAACACTCACTTCTTTGTTGAAAATCCAGCTAAACTTCACTCGACGTGCCTCTAATTTCATGGCTCGGTCATCGGGTCGGTTTTGCACAAAATCCTGTGCACGCCTCGCTTCTCCCTCCAAGCCTTGAAGCTTTTCTAATTCCCATCGCGCTATAAAAAACTCTATGATTTGAGCATAATCGCGAGTTGTATAAATCCCCAGCCTCTGGGATATGGCAGAGAAGTGCTCAAATATATTCGGATCTCGGCCATCATACATGAGGTGCATTGGCATCGTGATTTTCTTCCTCATCATGTTTGCAATGGCTAGCACGCTAGCACGGGGTCCCCGTCTTCTTTGGCTAACCTAGCCATATTGCCATGCGACAAAAACATGGCTCGTTCTTGAAAGGATGCGTACACGAAGCCCAAATATGGATTTTTCTCTGTTCCATTATCCTAAGTTGCAAGGATTCAAAACGAACAACTTCTATTAATAATATAAAAAAACTTAACACAAAAAAGTTGCATGCAATTGCTTCTTATATGATTATCTTACAGAATTTTAATTTAGTATTTCCAAATTCAAAAATTACTTATTAGATGGTCAAATAACAAATCAAGGAAGTTCGGTGATTTTTTATACAACAACAACCCAATATAATCTCACTAGTGGGATTTGGGGAGAGTAGTGTGTACACAAACCTTACCCCTACCCTGGGTAGAGAGGTTGTTTCCAATAGAAATTCGGAAACCTCCCTCCAAGAAATCCCCACCTTGCTCTTGGGGTGACTCGAACTCACAACCTCTTGGTTGGAAGTGGAGGTTGGAAGTGAATTGAATTTTAACATGTGATAATAAATTATTTTTACTATTTTACCAAATTATTTATCGTTAGTTATCATTTTTACCAAATTATCAGTTAATATTTATGAAAAGATTTACCTAGTTAATTATCATTTTTGTCAAATTATTAATTAAATAAGTGACCCCATATATATTTCTTATACCATAACATAGAACTTACTAAACTCTTTAGGCAACACTTACCATTCCAGCTCCAATCAAGTATTGCAGCGTCTTCTCAATCATCAACATATCAACTCGACCCGAAAGGTAAAGGTAAGTCCGTAGCAAATCGCCATGTCGATTCTCCTCAGCTGTCCACGCTCGAGTCCTAAAACTCGTCCCGAAGCCCTAAAACTCGTTGCCTTAGGGCCCGAACCTCTTCGACGAATATTGTTAGATGGGTGACCAATATTGTTTACAAGGAGATCTTATTTATAAGGACAGTTTCTTGATTATTTGACCTGAAAGGCAGAAAATTTTATTTGATTTCTTCTAATTAACCATCTAGTCTAGCTCCGTCCTCCCTAGTTAATCTAACATATTGATAAAACATCAAATAAGATAAACTCTAAAATCATAACAGGCTGCTTCTTCCGTCCTCCAATTCAAGTAAATCAACAAAAACGTGGCTAACTGCGGTGGTTACTTCCTAGAAATAGAACACACTAAATTTTGGCAACACTAGTTTAAGCCTAAGCAACAGCTTATCCTATTTTTATTTTTATTTTTTGGGTCCAACAGCTTATCCTATTGAAAAACATTGGATTTAACTATATCATAAAGAGAGACACATTTAATTTCTAATAAAAAATGGAGCCAATTGAGAAATGTAAATGAAATGGTCCATGGCTATTTAATTAAGGAAACAATAAATAACATACTGCTAAAAGTTTTAGAAAAAGTTTATTCCTAAGCGTAGCTTGACACTTTAGAAAACCAAAAATTAAAGAGAAACAACTATGCCCGATAAAAAAAATCTCCACAGTTTAATTCATGTATTACAAATTCATGCTTTACTATCTTTGCGTTATAACGAGTGACTTGTTAAAACCAAACTATTTCAAAACGGAAGTCGCCACGCACAAGTCCCGTTTGCGTCCATTTTTAGCATCCACATCAAAAAATACATCCAAATTCCAAGCAACAAGAATATGGTTGAAGCCAGCTCCATCATCCGATCTAATCAATACTCAAAACATTGTCGGGATATTCTGAAAGATAAAAAAAATGAAAATATTAAGCATTAAGTAATTCACAAATATAAATATATTCATAATGAATTAAATGTATAAAATTACCTTTTTCAACTATTTCAAATTTTTGGATTTCTTCTAAAATATCTTCAATGTTGCATTCTTTGGGAGTTGACCTGAGCCATTGTTGAGTGCAAATTAGAGCTTCTACCGTCTTTGGCGATAAAGAACTTCGATATGAATCAAGAATCCTCCCACTAGTACTAAAAGTCGATTCAGATGCAACAGTAGAAACAAGAATTGCAAGAACATCTCTTGCAATCCTAGAAACAATTGAACATCTCTTGCAATCCTAGAAACAATTGGATACCTTTTACTTGCATCTTTCCACCAAGACAAGATATTAAAATCTTTGCTAACTCCAAATCATCTATCAAATACCTCTCAAGGTGTAATTGGTTACTCTTAAATGTATGAAGCCTTTTTGGGAAATATCATGTGGGCTTGACCCAAAGCGAACAATATCACACTATGTTAAGAGTATCTTTGGACTGCTTTATTCTGACTTTTGGTTTAGAGCCAATGGTTTAGCGGGACTATGGAGATGGCGGACTGTGGCATGTGGGGGCGGCTTAGTGCATTTGCCCGTCTACGGGGTTTACGACCTTACCCGTAACTTTGAAGACGCATACACAGCCTTTGGGCTTCGGAGACCGTAAATACTCAAAATCATGTGGATGGCATACAGTTAATCTCCAATTTAACCCATGAATGGTGATAGTAGGGGTGTTCATGGTTCGGTTTGGGTCAGTTTTTACCTTAAAAAAAACCAAACCAAATACTTCGGTTATTTAAATTGTTGAACCAAATTAATAGAAATTTATAGATTTCTGTTTTTGTCGGATTTTTTTTGATTTTTCGATTTTTTCGGTTTTTATCGGGTTTTTTAAGAATACATGAATTGTGGCCTTTATGATTCCTTTTGGAAAGGGTTTTGCTTTCGGTTGAATGACTAGTAATGAGAAACTCAATAATGAAATGACTAGATAAAGAAACAAGGTGTCCCAACTTTTCACAAAAAGCACATAACAAATTTCCGGCTCCTTTAGAACTCTAGCCAAAGAGTACAGCTATAAGAGAGAAGTTATATGACCTTTCTGGCTACATAGAAAAATTAGACAAGCATGTCCAATTTCTATATCACTCACTACTCAGACCTGTGCACTTAAAACTTTATTACACAAATAAATACACATCTACAATCCCTCATGAAAAAAGAAATGAAAACTTATAGTTGAAGATGGAGCTAATCACCAGAGACACACATTAATGTTATTTTATCACCTCCCAACTTTAGAAAGTTAACAGAAGATTGCAAAGTCACAAAGTTCATATTACAATAATAAAATTATAATAGGATATTGTAAAACAGTTTTTCATCTGGTAAAGTAAAGAATACACATCAAAAAATACATCCAAATTTCAAGCAACAAGAATATGGTTGAAGCCAGTTCCATCATCCGATCTAATCAATGCTCAAAACATTGTCGGGATATTCTAAAAGATAAAAAAAAAAATATTAAGCATTAAGTAATTCACAAATATAAATATATTCATAATGAGTTAAATGTATAAAATTACCCTTTTCAACTATTTCAAGTTTTTGGATTTCTTCTAAAATATCTTCAATGTTGCATTCTTTGGGAGTTGACTTGAGCCATTGTTGAGTGCAAATTAGAGTTTCTACCGTCTTTGACGATAAAGAACTTCGATTTGAATCAAGAATCCTCCCACTAGTACTAAAAGCCGATTCAAATGCAATAGTAGAAACAAGAATTGCAAGAACATCTCTTGCAATCCTAGAAACAATTGGATACCTTTTACTTGTATCTTTCTACCAAGACAAGATATTAAATCTTTGGCCAACTCCAAATCATCTATCAAATACCTCTCAAGATCAGTCTTACTTCTTTCATTATCTTGCTCTTGCAAATATTTTTTCTATTGTAATTTTCATATCTCTCCAGTATCACCTTCACTCATCGTACTAACTTGACCTCCCAAAATCTCATCAGAATTTTCAGCAGAAGTATCTTTATAGCAATTATACAAGCGAGATAGAGTATCTATCACTTTGTCTGATCTCAAATCTCCCGCCACAGAACCATAAGATTTAGCAAAAATGAACTTCACATACCTTGTCTTATACCAAGGATCCAACATAACAATGACAAATAATAATATATTCATATTATCAAAGTCACCCCAATATTTATCAAACGTGAGTTTCATCTTAACAACCATATCAATCAGAACTTGATCATCACCTTGAGAATTTTTGGCAATAAAGTTAAGAAGATAAAAAAGCTCATGGAAGAAAGAATTTGAAGTAACATACAAAGTTCCCGAAAATTTCAAAGTAATCTGGTAGAAAATGTCAAGAAACTTTGTAAAAACTTTTACCTTCTTCCAATCATCCCCACTTGGGTGCACTGCTTTTTCAATCATATCTAGACAATACTTTTGGTACTTGTGATCATCAATATACATTCTTGAAAAGGCCTTCTCAAATTTTATGGTTGTACTTAACATCATATAAGTTGAGTTCCACCTGGTTTCAACATCTAAACTCAAAAGGCCATGGCTATCAATCTTTACCTTTTCAACAATTGATTTAAAGGAAGCTAATCTTGCAGAAGAGGACTTAACATACTTCACAGAATTTCTGACCCGAGAAATAGACTCAATATGATCACTTAATCCTTCTTTTACAATTAAATTCAAAATGTGAGCATTACATCTAACATGTAGAAAGTCATTTCCCAAGACGATTCCTTTCCAATCCTCAATCCTCCCTTTCAAGTGTCTAATTGCTATATCATTAGCAGTTGCATTATCTAGGGTCACAGTGAATAGATTTTCAATTTCCCAATTTAACAAACAAACCTCAATACCCTTTGCAATTGTTTCACCCTTATGATCTAGAACTTCGAAAGAGTTCATTTTTTTTTATAAGTTCCAATTATCACCAATCCAGTGGGCAGTTATAACCATGTAAGTTAGGTTTTAGATCGATGTCCACGTATCACTAGTGAGACATACATGTTGATTTTAAATATGCTTTTTAAGCTTTTTTTTTTCCTCATGATAAATTTTTAAACATTGCCTAGCAATAGTCAAACGAGAGGGTAACTCAAAATTAGGCACAACAATTGACATTAATATTTTAAAACCTTCCCCATTGACGACTTTAAATGGTTGTTCATCAATGATCACAAATTCAGCAATAGCCCTTCTTACTTCATTGACATTATACACAACTCTTTCCAGTTTACAAGTACCAACACTACCTTCTTGTCCGCTTCCTTTAATTGGGTAAGACCTGAGTGTCGTCTGTGTTCTGTCAATGAATCTAAAAGGGGATTTCTTACAAACAATATTCAAATGATTCCATAATGTAGTAGTCCCATTTTTCTTAGCATCGGAAGCAAAGGTTTTAGTACAGGAAATTATATTTTGACTTATGCTTACCATCTTTATCAAAAGATTTGGAAAAGTATTTCCAAATGTCTGATGTTTCCCTCCCAAGGACAGAATCATTTTCAGAAGGTGCTTCTCTTTTATGCTCTTTAGGAGGAGTAGGAACACTTGAATCAATAACTGGAGTATTGTTGTCTTCAAGTTGAGGAATTTCCTAAACCTCGGCTTCTGAATCCATCTGCTAAGAGAGACGAAACAGGCAAACAGTGATCAAGAACAAAAAGAACTACATAAGAGATACAAAAATATTTTACAATTTCATGTAAATTATTTTCAAATTATCCATTAAAAAAAGATAACTAATTGGGGTTAAGACCAAAAAGAAAGGGAAAAACCTGCTCATTTCTCATTATTGTGGTTGCCATCGGTCGCTATCATGAATTTTAGAGGGAAAGAGGAGAGAATTTTGTTTGGCCTGGAAGCTGCGTATGTTTTGTTGTGAAGGGGTGAAAGAAAATCAAATAAACCCTAAGAAATTAAAGACTTTTTGTCTGAACATGCTAAATTGACTTAGGCACATTTCAGTTAAGGAAATATTTCAAAGGTTAGGCCCAAGAGTGTAAAATATTACATATATTGTAAAGAAAATTTTAAAAATAATATATATATATATATATATATGATCGGTTTGGTTCGGTTTTTTCGATTTTTTTTTGTATAAAACCAAAACCAAACCAAATTTTGTCGGTTTTTTTAAATTAAAAACCAAACCAAGTTAAACCAAAAAGATGTCGGTTTTTTTTCTCGGTTTGGTTTGGTTTTCGATTTGGTTCGGTTTTTCGATTTTTCGCGAACACCCCTAGGTGATGGGACATGTGAAACTTAGATCAATGGGGTGACTGTTGGATGTATGTGAACAAAGTTTCACATGGAAAGTGGAAAAGAAAACGAAGCTACTTATAATGAGTTGGATACTCTTAATGGTGTGAGGCCTTTTGGGAAAAATTATGCGGGTTTAGCCCAAAGTGAATAATATTACACCATGTTAAGAATATATTTGGGCCGTTTTAGCATAACACTTCAAGCATTCTCATGGTGCTTCCCGTCAAATGCAATGGTTCCACACAAGGGCGGACCCACGTGGAGAGGTGAGGGGTCACTAGCACCTTATAGGCTCGGGAAAAACTATGTAGTATATATTATTGTATATACATATAGGACCCCTATAATAATTTTATTGTACCTCCAAATGAGCAATGACCCATGGTTGCACTGGTTCAATGGGTTGTTAAGTTCCTTTCTGTAACGACCTGGCCGGTCGTTTTGAGAGTTATAGCCTCGTTTTTCCCATTTCTACTTCTTTTTTTATTATTCAGCTATATTATGTTATGTCGGGTTAGTTGGTTCGGGACCGGAGTGGTTTCGGAGTGAATTGAGACACTTAGTCTCTTAAGTAGAAACTTAAGTTGGAAAAGTCAACCGGATGTTGACATATGTGTAAACAATCTCGGATTTGAATTTTAATGGTTCCGTTAGCTCCGTTAGGTGATTTTGGCCTTAGGAGTGCGTTCGGAATGTGATTTGGAGGTCCGTGGTAGAATTAAGCTTGAATTGGCAAAATTAGAAATTAGGCGATTTCGGTCGGCAGTGAAAAATATGATATCGGGGTCGGAATGAAATTCAAGAAGTTGGAGTAGGTTCATAGTATCATTTGTGATGTGTATGCAAAATTTTAGGTCATTCGGACGTGATTTGGTTGGTTTCGGCATCGGTTGCCGAATTTGGAAATTTAGAAGTTCTTAGGCTTGAATCCGAGGGTAATTTGATGATTGGATGTTGTTTTGAGTGATTCGAAGGTTCGACTAAGTTTTTATGTTGATATATGACTTGTTGATATTTTTGGTTGAGGTTCCGAAGGCCTTGGGGTGATTCCGGGTGGTTAACGGATTTGTCGAAGTTGGAATTTGCAGCTGGAGCTGCTGCTACTGCTATTTTCGCACCTGCGGAAGAAAGCCTCGTAGGTGCGAGGCCGCTGGTGTGCGTGGGGAGTGCGCAGGTGCGGGCAATGCTGGGCCAAGGCTGGGAACGCAGGTGCGAAGAATTGGCCGCATCTGCGAGCCCGCAGTTGCGAGGCCTTGAGCACAGATGCGGAGATGAGAATTTTGGGCCGGTTTCGCATATGCGCACCAGGGACCGTAGATGCGAGTCCGCAGGTGCGAGAAAGGTATCCGTAGGTGAGGAAGCTGGAGGATTAAGTGAGTTGCACAGGTGCGGCTCCTTGGACCGCAGGTGCGATCGCGCGGGTGCGAGAAAATGGCCGCAGGTGCGAAAAACCTGGGCAGAAACCATAAATAGAACCCTTCGCGATTTTGGTGCATTCTTCACCATTTCTATTCAGTTTTTGGAGCTTTTGGGAGAGATTTGAAGAGGGAATCAAGGGGGTTTCGTTGAGGTAAGTTACTTGAGCCCTAATACTTGTATATATGGTGATTTTTCGTTATTTAATCATGGTAATTAGTGAAAATGAGGGGTTAGGGCTTGGAATTTTTGGAAAGTAATTTAAGGATTTGAAGAAACAAACGATGTCGGATTTTAATGAATTTGGTATGGTTAGACTCGTGAGTGAATGAGCTTTCTAGTTTTGTCAATTTGGTCGGATTTCAAGACGTGGGCCTGGGGGCCGGGTTTGAGCCAATTTTGGGTTTTGGTCTAATTTTGAAGCTTTTCTTGTGGAATTCATTCCATTAGTATATATTGATAGTATTGTACTGATTGTGAATAGATTTGGAGCATTTGGAGGCCGAGTTCAGAGGCAAGAGCATTGCGGGGTAGAGATTTGACCGGTTTGAGGTAAGTAACGATTGCAAATCTAGTCCTGCGGGTATGAAACCCCAGATTATGTATCATTCTACTATTTTTAGTGACGCACATGCTAGGTGACAGGCGTGTGGGCATGCACTGTTGGGGATTTGTGACTTGGTCCATCCCGTAGCAACTGTAAAGTTGCATACCTTGTTGAAACCATATGATACTTATATGTTTTAGAAAGAATTCCTGTAAATTGGGCTGAATGCCATATTTGGGCCTTGCGCCAATGCTGTTTGGACCCTTAGGGGCTGTTTCTTACCATCCTCTCATTGCTTTCGATTGAAAATCTATACTCAGTCATGTTTATACTTGTTTACCGTATAGCTCAGTTTTATGACTCTATTTTGATGCATATAAATATTTTGGGCCGAATGCCCTATTTTACTGAAATGCGTGAGTGGCTTGAGAGGTTTATGACTAAGTGAGGTCGAGGGCCTGATTTGTGAGGATGAGTGTGGATCGGGGCTGCCCGCCTGCAGCATACTTTATTATTATGGCACGTGAGTTGTCCGTGCAGCACGTAAGTTGTCCGTGCAGATTATAGCGCTTGGGCTGAAGGAGCCCCTCAGGAGTCTGTATACACCCCTAGTGAGCGCAAGTACCTACTGAGTGCGAGTGTCAAGTGCCGAGTGCTGAGTGACTGGGAGGCATGAGTAATTGTGAGGTATGCCCGAGTGACAAGAGTGATTGTGAGGTATGCCCGAGTGGCACAAGTGACTGTGAGGTTTGCCCGAGGGGCTGTTTATGAGTGATGTTTTGCCCGAGGGACTGTTTATGATTTTATCATTTTTGCTCACCTTTGCATTTTTCCTCTGTCTGAAAACTGTTGAAAAATAACTTTAAATGATTTTTTTTCTGAAACTGGGTTAAACGAGATGTTTTGATTCAAATCCTGATTTTTAAAAACATGTGGTATTTTACTGAGATTTCCCGATATGAATGTTATATGCTTTATTGCTCGTCACTACTGCTCAGTCTTTATTTATTGTTGTTACTTACTGAGTTGGCGTACTCACGTTACTCCCTACACCTTGTGTGCAGATTCAGGCGTAGCTGGTCACGGTAGCGGTTATTGAGTGTTCTGGTTACAGATTTTCTTGGAGATAGCAAGGTAGCTGTTTGGCGATCGCAGCCCCTGCTCTTCTCCCTCTTATCTTCCTCTAGTTGTATTTAGCTATTTTTCAGGCTGAGTTAGCCTTGATATTATTAGACAGATTGTAATAGATGCTCATGACTAGTGACACCCCGATGTCGGACTTTTTCTTCCGCACTTTTATTTTGATTGGAACTCCTTTACGAAGGTTTTTATGTTAAATAACCTTGAAATTATCTTTAAAATAAAAATATCGGTTTGTTTTGGAAATGAGTCGGCTTGCCTAGTTTCACGATAGGCGCCATCACGACAGGGGTTAGTTTTGGGTCGTGACACTTTCCCTCACCGCCAGACCCAAGATCGAGACCCAACACCAGCATTACTTTACTTTTTCTTACTTTTTCCCTTTTTTAATTCAACGACAGCTTAGTACTCCATATTTAGTAGTCAACTTGGTTTATTTTTTTTTTAATTCAAACATTAATTTAATACTAGTACATAGAAGTCACTTTTTTTTTTCTTTTAAAAGCTCTCCATCTAACGCTCCAAAACTCAACTTCTCTTCACGATCTTCTACACAAAATAGAAAAAACTCTATTGGAGATACATTTTTCTAGACTTTGAAAAGTTAATAAAGAGACATAAAAATATTGATTAAAGACAAGGAGGAAAGGGGGATAAAATATTTCATTATATTAACTAGTTCTATTAATCAATAATCTTTATCTCTAACCATTTTTTATTATTATTTTATTTAAAAAAAATAAAGACAACTAAAACTCTTCTCCTTCAACGTTTACTTCGGCAAAGTAGCAAGTATCCATTGAATCTGCAACGTCGATTGAGACTTTTTGGACTACTTACAGACCTTTATTAGTCTTGATTTTGTTTACGTTTTTTATATTTTTGAACATTCTTTCGACCACGAACTCGTAATCAATAAGTTTTTAAAAAGTTGCACGCCAAACTTTATTACCAGTAATATTATTTTTATATTTACGTTAAAGATAATGGTGTCCCGCAGCGTTCAAATCCTGGGTCCGCCTCCGGTTCCACATATGCGCGTTTGGACATAAGAATTGTGAAATTCCAAAAAAAAAAGTGAAATTTTTTTCAAGTGAATATGTTATATAAAATTAGAGTTTTGTTTGGACATGAATACAATTTAGTGTTGTTTTTGAATTTTTGTGAGTGATTTGAAGTGAAAATTTTAAAAAATAAGTATTTTTTGGAGTTTTTCAAATTTCCAAAAAATTTCGAAATTCAATTTCAAGTGATATTTGAAATTTTCATAGCTAAACACTGATTCCGAAAGAAAGTGAAATATTTTTTTATGGCCAAACGGACGCAAATCTCCTCACCTTTTGACTTTGGGATATTTGCTTTTGATCATATTTTCAAAATCCCTAACGATCGCCTATATCCCTAACAAGCATTCAATAAAGTGTGAGTCCCTAATATAATGTTGCCACAAATCAACCGCATGTTTTGTTTAAAACTCACACTTTCAACAAGGGCATAAATGATTTCTTCTTAGTACACGCAAGAGTATTAAAAAGGTTAGCTGGAGTTCCTTCTTCTAGTTATGGTTAACTGGACTTAATAGAAACTAGACTAGGGAGATGTTGTTGTTGTTGTTGTAGACTAGGGAGATGAAATTTTATCTGTTCTTTAAATTTAGTTGGCACACCAAATCATCCATTAATATGAATGACGTTAATATCTTTGTTCTTACTACTACCTCACATGAAACTTTGGAACTTAAGCCTCTTAAAACAATATACAATCAGACTTAAAAGTTATAGTGAGATGTTATGATAATACCAGTTCGTAATACTATCAACGCCAATAAGGAGGGATATCTACCGCATTAAGCCATTCAGGAAAAAAATATATATATTTTTACTCTAAAGCTTAGGACCTCTCTTTTTCTGTTTCCTTTTTGTAACTTTCGATTTGATATGAATATACTTAGAAATGATCTTTTCTTTCTATTAGTCATACAGTTTCTATTACCCTATACTTTTTACTGTTAAAGGTAAAACAAATATGCATATGATCTTAAATCGTTCACTAATAAAATAACCCTGAAAATGCGAAACAGGATAACGAATTGGGATGGAGGAAACATGATATACATGCTATCTGGAGTATTAATGAAAGAATACTTCTACGCATTTGTAAATCATCATTAATATAGATCTTAAATTCCTACACAAGGAACAAATTGACAATAAAATAAATAAAATCAACAATTTGACATGATAATCATTATCATGACTCTTTATTTTGTATGAAATTCATGAATTGATGTTATAACATGCTAGCTGCGCTGTGACCATAACCGGAAGAAGACTGTCCATTTTCAAGAGCAGAAGGGATTATTTCTGAAGATTTAGCATGCAGATTTAGAGCTTCTAACTTTTTCTTTTTCCTAACTCCCTAGGTCTACCAAAACACATTTAATTTTAAAATCTTAAACATTAAGAGAAATTACCAGGGTATCGCTGTGCGGTAGTAGGAGTCCATCGACGTCCTCCTCCGTGAAGATGATATCGTCCTCGGCGACTTCCTGGAGTCTTTTGCTATGAGTCACCGATACATTTGTCTTCTTTGCTGCTGAAAAGGATACACCATTAATCTCATTCCCTCTGAAAATCATGTTGATCATTAGACGAGAAGGATCTTCTCCTGTCTTTGAGGGTTCCGCATTATCCCAGTTGCGGCAGTAGTTATTTTTAGCCTGGTTACTTAAGAACTCTCTCAGATGGCCGTTTTTCAGCAATGTCGCCACCTCCACGCGTAGATGTCGGCATTCCCCAATTCGGTGACCATTAGTCCCGTGATACTCACACTATAGATTAGGATCCCTCTGTCTGGGATCAGATTTCATCGGCCTCGGGAACCGTGCTTCCTTAATGTTCCTCATCGCCGATACCAGTTTTATTACGCTGACATTGAAGTTATACTCGGACAATCTAGGGTAAGTGGAATCCCGGGAACCTGATATCTTTTTGTCTTGTAACGATCTATTATTTTGGCCACGATAAACTCTCATATCGGTAGCGAACCTGTCCGTCGTTCGAAATCTCAGTCACGTCCTTCGGCCCTTTCGTAGGGCAAAACCTGGCCTTTAGAAGACCGTCGATCTATGTCGAAATCATCCTTCAACTTTTTCTTATTCTTCTCTCGATACCGATCGTTGGTTGATGTCGGAAATCGAGCTAGTCATCCTCTATTCGTATCTCAGATTCGTAGCTGTTGTGGACATCTGCCCATGTTGTTGCATGGAACTCGACAAGACTTTCTTTCAGTTTTCGGGAAGCGTCAGAGCTCCTCGGGTTCAATCTCTTAGTAAATTCCTCAGTTGCCTATTTATCTGGAACGGCCGGTAGTAGCATCCGTTCCTTCTAAAATCCGATCACGAACTCTCGCAGCAATTCAGACTCTTCTTGCGCAGTTCTGAATATATATGCCTTTCAGGCATGCACTTTCCTAACCCCGACATTGGCCTTGATAATAGAATCTGCGAGCATCTCGAAGGAATCTATTGAGTGCTCGGGTAGAAGTGAATACCATTTCAAGGCCCCCTTCGTGAGGTTCTCCCGAACTTCTTCAGCAAGACTGACTCAATCTTGTACGGAGCTAAGTTATTTTCTTTCACTACCGTTATGTAGGTGGTGATGTGCTCCTGAGGATCCAAAGTCCCCTTATATTTTGGTACGTTTGGAATTTTGAACCGCTTCAGGATTAACTCCGGTGCCGCGCTCGATTTGAACGGCAATTAGGTGTATTTCTTTTAGTCCTGTCCTTTCAACACTGGCAGCGCACCCGGGATTTGGTTTATTCGGGGGTTTATTTCCCTCATAAATCGCATGAGTTCGGTTTTAAAGGGAATATTCCCATTATTGTTACCACATCCATTGTCGTTTCCCCTGGCTCCGTCGAAGTCGACTCCACCCCTCGGGGTGTTGTTATCAACCCTTTGTGCTGTTTGGTTTGCGGGAGCACTTGGAGGAACTAGACCCCTTCCATTCACATTGTTGGAAACACCCGACAACGCTTGTCTCAACTTTAATTTGTCATGACTTGATCTTGTCGCGAGAGATGGCCCATAATAGCCATTTGTTGTTCCCTTAGGATTCTCACCGTTTACACAACGTGCTCGTCTTCAGCATCATCAGGAATTTCCTCCCGAACTTGTCGTGGATATCGTCTGCCATGGACAGGTGTGGCTACATCCTCCTTGTTACGGGTATCACTAATCAAATCTTCGTGTTGAGGCTGATTTCCTTGTGCCTCAACGTTGTGTGCGATGTTGACATTGTTATCTGCCATTTCTTTTTATGATTTTTCGCTAAGAAATAAAGAATTAAATAAGTTAGTAATAGATGCAAGGATTTAGTAATAGATGCAAGGATCAACTCAATTACGCAACTGTCTAAGACCCACGGTGGGCGCCAAATTGTTTACCCATAAAACAGTATAGTTGAATTTGTAATATGGTTTATAGACAAGCGAATCGATTTGATCTCAAAATGATAAATAAATTAAATAAAATGCAAGGCTTAGCATTGAAATCGAGATAAGGCAGCAAATAGCTTGGTTCCGGAAGCAGAGCTTCCGAAGGCAATAATCAGAATATCAATAGACAAGAAATAAAGTGCTATTAATCTTTAGAATAATATGTAGCACAAGTTTATCAAAAAATTCGCCCCATTTACAATGATTGTTGAAGTCACTATTTATAGCTGTACCTAGGGAACAAGGTCCTGGGATCAAGCCCCTCTTAAATGACAATTATGGGGGCCATTGATGAATGTGTAATGGCAGGCTATGAATACCAAAATTCTCTATAACGGATACTGAAGAATATTCTTCATTGAATGTCATCGGGTGGCAAACATTCGTTTGTCTTTATTAGCAATATTCCCTTCAGGGTCTTTCCGGTGCCAACCGAAGTTACTGTCCCCGGTCTTGATTTCTACTTGCCTCGCTTTTTGTTTGTTTATATTCGGTAAAACGTGTCGCTCTATTATTCGAGTACTTCATACGAACTGATTTTACCCTGTACGCCTAATTCCCAAACTTTTTTTCTCTTCAGTTTACCCTAATGTGCAAATTGCTCAAATCACCTGAACCTTTTATCTAAATCCACTATTAGCGGCGATTGGATGAATTGTACGACAAATCCAAAGACGGAGTGAGGCATTGACACCTTCATTCCCAGGATTTCATTTCTCATTCTACTTCAACTTCAATGAATTAAGGATTTCTGTTGGCATTTGATTCACTTTTCAAGTTCGTTTTAGGCATTTTTCATGGAGTTTAGAGTTTGCTTCAAGAAATTGAGCATAACGTTGTTGGCGGTCCAGTGGCGGATGAAGTGTACTAGTTATGGATTAAATTGAACCCATAACTTTTGATGTAGAGTAAAAAATTTTGTATAAAAATTCATTAAAACTAGAAAAATAGTAGATATGAACCCATAATTTTAAAAATATAACGAGTTCAATTCTAAAAACCTTATAACTTGAACCCATAGAGTTTAAATCCTGGATCCGCCTCTAGTTGTTGGTGATGAACTTTACCTATTTGGTGATGAAATTACAACAGTAAGACCGCTTTGCTTGCTCTCTGAGTAACTCAAATAATTGGAGGATTAATTAAAATGGTTTATCAGTGATTGTTATCTCTTTATGTGTTTTGGTGTGTCTTACAAGTGATAATCAAATGGCTACTTGGTTCTTGGTATTCAGTACATTAGAATCTTTATAGACAATCTAAAAAATTTTGTGTTAATCCAGAAATGCTAATGCAATACATCTTTACTTTTTATCGTTCGACTGTTATTTGCTAATGTTGATTTATCTCACTCTAATAGAAGTTGCAAACTTCAGTTATGATGATTGTTCACTATACGTCCTTCTGTGGCTAGTGTTTCTTGATTTCCGCATTCCGGGAACTTTGATTCTCTTACAGATGCTATTTGGCTTGAGCCTTGTTGAGGCTGTAATTTTGCTAGTTTTTGAGTTGTTCTAATACTTTATTTTTGTCTCTTCTAGCATTTTATTTTCTATCTTCTGTTCAAGTGTACTTAGTTGTAAGAATGGGCATTTATGTTTCTTCCTCGTTGCTCTCGATCTTTATCTTGCTATCAAAGTCATGGTAAAAATAGTACGGACTAGTTAGTTTTTGAATTGGTAATTAAAAAATAATCAACATTTGTAAAGTTATTGAAAAATAATCACTATTTTGCTGCAACACGGAAAGTTGCAGCATAATATACTGGAGATTGCAGTACCTGTGTATGAACTTCCAGCATATTATGCTGGACCAGTATATTATGCTGGAACTCCAGTATATTATGATGGAGTTCCAGTGTATTTATATTGGAACTCCAGTATATTATGATGGAGTTCCAGTGTATTTATACTAGAACTCCAGTATATTATGCTGAAAGTTCACATGTAAAAAATTCGAACTCCAGTATACTATGTTGGAATATTTTTCGGATTTTAAATAGTGTTTTTGTTCAGATTTATCTTTACATGAAAAGTAGCTAAATTTCGATTAATTTTGAAACTGTGGCTATTTTTCAATTACCACTTGTAAATCTGGTTATTTTTTAATTTCACCCCAAAGCATGTGGAGCTGAGATTAAAATCCATTATGCTTAGGAAGTTTTTCGACAAAACTACCCTCTATAACCCCTTAAAATTTTAATAGCCCATGTTTTTTTTCACTGACACGAAATGGCCCTTCGGCCCAAACTTATTGCATATAATAGCCCGAATTTTGTATATTTTTTGTATAGTGATAGTCTGTTTTGTATATTTTTTGCATATTGACGGTTTATTTTGTATAGTGACAGTCTATTTTGTATATTCTTTTCTATAATAACAGTCTATTTAGTATATATTTTGTATAGTGACAGTCTATTTTGTATATATTTCGTATAGTGACAGTCTATTGTATATAAATTATATAGTGGCAGTCTATTTAGTATATTTTTGTATAGTGACAGTCTATTTTGTATAAATTTTGTATAGTGACATTATATTTAGTATATTTTTTGTATAATGACAATTTATTTTTGTATATGTTTTATATAGTGACAGTTTATTGTATATAAATTGTATAGTGACGGTCTATTTTATATAACTTTTGTATAGTGACAGTCTATTTTGTATATATTTTGTAATATACCAATATTTAAATCTATTTTCACCGAAAGAAATATATAAATATCCATGTAAATATATACTAATGGTGGGACTGAAATTATGATTTCCATCAAAATCAACTAATGACATACATGTGGAAATAGAAATTTATTTGGTGAAAACTAAATGGAAAGAGAGAACTAATAATAATAAAAAGAAAAAGGGAAAAAAAATAAAAATTGCAATGGAAAATTTATTAGCACACTATTTGCTGCAAATTTAACTCTACCACTCATCCTAAGTAGCAAATACGGTAATAATTCTGCCCTAACTCTATGGTAGATACTTTATACATATTTTTTCACTGCCCCAAATCTAACTAAATATGGTCTTTCTTCGATAAAACTCCACCATTCCCAGCAAAATATGGCACCTTGGCTTAAAATTTTTGCCAAAATGACTCCCTCCTCTCCATCCAGCATGGTGTTCATATTCCATATTTTGTGTTCCTTCCAATACAGGGACCATTTTCTATGGTCCAGTTGTGTAAATGGAGCAATACAGGATACGACGGTCATTAGGTGAAGGCGGTCCCCTCGGTAGTGGATCACGACGAAGGGTGTTGATTGGTGGTTCAATACGGAGGCGGCGCTTGCGACGGCAGCGTTCGGCAGCGGCTTCTTCAGCTGAGGAAAAGGGGTATGATCGCTGAGGGAGAAGTAAGTTAGGGTTTTGAGTGGCAGTGGTTTTGGGCGAGCCTTTTAATTAGTTTTGGACTGTTAATTGTATGGGGTTATTTTGTGGCTATCAGGTGATATAAGTTTGGCCCTAGTGGCTACATATAAACTTTGCTCTAAGTTTTTCAGCAATGCTCATTTGTTGCAAAATATGCAGCAAATATGGATAGTATGAATATTCATTTTATCCGCCGGTTAACCTACACCATATTAAATGTGGACGGATCAGATAATATATTCATTTTTGTCTAACTTGTTTTCGACCCACTTATACTTTACCCGACCCACTTGTTTGCCGCTCTTACTTATAAAGTAAGGAATCCTAAATATTCGTTCATTCGTTAAGGGGTTTTTAGGGTCGAGATTAGCTCGAGAATATAAAACTCCTTAATATTCAATTGCCTATATGTTTCTCACCACGTCCAAAATCCAAATACCTAATGGCTTGAATTTACTCAAAGTTTTGGGTAATAATAATTTTTTAAGGAGAAAAGTTTTTAAAAAATAAAATATATTCCATAGTTAAATTTTAGCTGCAACCAATAAACTTCTTTGCAAAACATTAATTAGAAAGAAATGTTGAGGCAAAGGCACAGACGAAATATATGGTGAGTTTAAGTTTTATATATCGATGATTATATTTACAGAATCTCTTCTTCAGAACAAATAAAATTAATATGTAATTTTAAATCGGCCATAAGCAAGAATAATCATAAAATTCGAAGTAACACATTGAATCGGGATGGAGGAAATATACTCTATGATATACATGCTCATTATAAAGGATATTTATAGATATATGTAAATCATCATTAATATAGATCGTATTCTCACGCAAGGAGCAAATTGACAGTACTAAACAAAGAAAATAAATAATTTGACATGATAATTATTCTCATACACATTCTATTTATTTTACATGAAAATCATGAGTTGAAGACTGTCCAACTTCAAGATGAGAAGGGATTGTTTCGGAAGATTTAGCATGTAGATTTTGAGCTTCTAACTCTTTCTTATTCCTAATAATGTCATCATCTACATGCAAATCTTCCTCCATTGATAGCACCACAGTCTCTGGTCGTCCATGTGGACCTTCAACAATGGCTTCCTTAACTCTCAGATGCTCGTCAATGTGCTTAACTTCTTTTTCTTCAACCATTGTTGTCTTGCTTTTCTTCTTCTTCTTTAAGTAGCAACATAGTGCAAACAAAGCCATGCATAACAAAATGAAACCGAATGCTGGGAACACAATGATTATGAATGTGAAATTGTCCAAAATGGAAGCCATTGAAATGTTTTGGGATTTGATGAAAATTTCAATGGAGTTTTTGAAGGTATTGGGATGAGGAGGACAGAGATTTTGGCTAGTTATTTATAGGTACGAATTAATGCGATTAATTTTTATATGGATCTTTTTTTCTTGGATGTGTGTATTGCTTCCAAGATACCAAAGACTTGACGCTCATGTCAAGGGTAAGAGACTTAATGTTGATATTTTGATTGCTGTGGAAAACACTACTTCTTTGCAATATATATATATCCAAAATAAATCGTGAAAATGATTGGAGTGCTTTTGAGAAAATATTTATCTAAACTAAGTCTGTTTTATGGTTTGCAAGACAAGTCATCTTAACTCACTTGAATGGTCCACAAAGAATACTAAAATTAATGGTACACGGCCTCCAATTGCAACATTCATTCTTATTGTAATTTTTTCCAGGTAGCCATCTAAAAATAAAAGTTCTTTACTCAATATCAATGACAGTTTTAGAGTACATAACTTCAGTATCTAACTCGGCATAATAATAGACGTAAGACTATCTACCTTGTCATTATAGGCGGACTCAAAAATTGAAAGTGATAAAAAAAATTCTAATGTCAACAAATTAAACCGATTCTGAAAAAGGATCGAACATACCGAATAGAAATAAAATCTAACAGTTGTCATCTATTGCTCGCTGAAAACTAAAGTAACACCATGTTCGATCTTTTGTTATGAAAAGAATTTAAAAGAAGTAGCCTACTACAACTTCCCTCCCTCTTTTGTAACTACTCCTTGTATGGCTGGCTCTTTTAACGCTACAACTACTACTAGTCAAGGAGGTCTTTTGTTTGATGAACAAGTCTCCCAAGAAACTGGTTCTAAGCACTTTTGGGTTATGTAAATTCGGCTTAGTATTAATATAACTGATGTTAAGTTAAAAATTCATATTTTTGCATGTAATTTGTCTTGCATTATGCCTCGATCTTGTTAACTTTGGTATCAATATTTGTGGTTCGAGCTTAATAATGATGTTTATATGTATAGGAGTCAATTGGAAGTGATTTGGCAAGCTTGCATGCAAATTGATATAAAAAGGAAGAATTTAGATGGAGTATGACCTTGATGCCCAGGTTCGTGCTAGGCACCAACCAAAATATCAAGGGCAACGGAGCACAAAAGTGAAAAAAGTTTGGTGTCGAGGCTCGCGCCAGGTGCAAAGCGGGATGCCCAAGGGCGCATTGCGTCCTCTTTCGGCTAGGATTTGGTAGTTTCAACCCTACACACACCCAACATGTATAAAAGGAGTTCTAAAACTATTTTTTAGGGGAGAGACATTATTGGGGAGACATAAAGGCTACAGGAAAACTTGGAAACAAGGGATCACAAGAGTTTTCTCTCAGTTATTCTTCCTTAATCTATAGTTTAATGCTTTCAATTATTATCATGATTGTTAGTGTGGTTATGAGTATCTAAACTCTTTTATCTAGGGTTTGATGGAACCTTTAGAGGATGATTTTCTATTGCGTTTAATATAATTTTACCGTTGGATTTTATCTACTTGTTCAACTTCGTGATTATCTTAGTTGATTGAAGGGCACTCAATTGACTGTGCCTATTTAGTGTGTATTGCTTGGAAAATGGTGCATATTTAGGTAGATGTTGAATAACATCACTCCTACCGTATGTGAGGAATCAATATGGAAGGTTTAAAGGTGGATTAGGAATAACGAAACCTTAGTGCGATTTTAGTGAGCAGTAAACTAGTGTCAGCTAGAGTAGTTCGGAAGAATAGGTCTAATAAATTGTGGTAGTTGCTCGGAAGAAAATTACGGCACCCGAAGTACTCACGATCGGTAGATAATACTTAGGCGAATTTATATAAAACGTAGCGAGAAGAATTTCGATAATTGGGGAAATCATAACTCTAGGCTTCCTTAATCTTGTCTTCAACCCTTAGTAACTCTAGTTATTAATTTACTACTTTAATTTGCTGGTTAATTAGTTAGAAAACAGAATCTTAATATTTATAGCTTAGAAATTGTTCGAGCTTGTCTTCTTAGTGATACTTAACAGTTACAGCAAAACCTTAGTTCTCTATGGGATTTGACCCCAGACTCTTAGACCGGATTATATTTGCAGCGATCGCTTAGTCCTTTTTATAAGGCATAATTGAGCATGATCAAATTTGGCGTCGTTGCCGGGGAACTAACAGTGTAGTTATAGCTGTAAATATTACTTGGTATCAAGTTTGAATGTTTATTTTGTTTTGTTTTTATTTTTTATTTGAGAGACATGACATCTTGGAATTATGGGAGTTTTGATGTTGATAACTCTACTGTTGATCTTCCTTATATATATTATGGAGAAAACCACTTGTGCCAAAATTATCAATATATTTCCGAGAGCGAGTTATGTGCACCAACTCAATCTTGTATATGGAATGTGTGGTGGTCAAGATGGTCACGTTTATGATTGTGTTTATGTTTCTTATCCTCCCCAAGCTCCTTATTATGATGGGTCTATTTCTTCTTGTGAAGTTAATAGGAATAAAAGAACCCGGAGATGCTGACCTAAAGGAGATTATGGTTATGTTAAAGTGCCTTCTGGAACAATATGATGAGAAATCACCGCCGATACAAAAGTAAGGGGCAATTATTTACGACTTGAAGGCTTAAGTGAGTCAACTAGTTGAACCTTGTAAAGCACAATGAACTGACATTGTAGATAGAAGCCAAGAAGAGCGTGAATTAACGGCAGAAATCAATACTATAATGGAGCAGTTAAGGGTTGAATACCAACAAGCTAACCAACAAGATTATGATGATGTCGATGTTGAAGAAGTGGCATTTGAGTCAACCAAGAACCTTAAAGTGCGCTTGTCCTCACTCTAAGCATTTTTTTCATATTGTGATTGTATGATGATATGTAAATAGAACCATGAGAGCCAATTGAGGAATCAAGGTATGAGGAACAAGGTGCCTACATTCTGGACTTTCTCGTACCAGAAAGACATGATTACATACTTAATCTAAAGGCCAAGAGGTGTACAAGACTATATTGGCTACTTGGGTCAGTTAGAGTTATTTCACCACCCCTAGAGCATAGCCGAAACCTTGAAGCAAAATTGGGGATCCAATCCATAAGTTTGAAGTGGAGGCAAAAAGTGACTCACGTCTTGCCGCGACGTTAAATCAGGAGCTTGTTGGGAAGCAACCCAACTTTATTATATATTTTTTATTTGTTTACTTTTTTTTAATTGTGTTATTTTTGTAGGAGCATAGAAAGAAAGAAATTGGAAGGAAGCAAAAACAAACCAGATGGTTGGAACTAAGTGTGAGGTACCCGCACGAAGGACCTGGCTTGGAAGAAGTCTAGGTATCCCATGAGTTGTTGATATTTCGGTCTTTGGCCTACCAGGGAGTTTCTTTCATGCCCTTGTTATTTATGAGTGTGCATTGGGGACAATGCACAATTTTAAGTGTGAGGTGAGGATATTATCTAGGTGATTTTCTATGATATTTTAGTTGTGGTAGTTTAACTAAAAAATGAGACTTTTCCTGATGATGGATCTCTTGGAAAGATTTCTTGAGGGTTTAAGGTCCAATAAGAAATCCAAAAATATTTTTTTTATTTAGTCGTAGATAGATAATAATCCTCCTTGGTTTATCTTTTGGCATCGATTCTTTTCCAGGGGATGTAACTTGAACCGGATAATTTTTATTTTTAGGAAATTGAGGAAAGAAAACTTAAGTTCTCTTATGTGTTTTGTGACCTGTTTGATGCTAACATAGTTAGGCCTTAGCATGCAAATTACCTTCCTAACATGTTTTGATGAAAAATTAATGCCGTGAAAGATTGAATAGCATGTCTGTGACGCTTTCTCTCAGTTACTTGACTCATTGTTCATGTAGTGCTTTATTACTTAATACTTCTTGACTTTGTGATTACTTACCTAAACTTGAGAGTTGGAATGGAACCATCCCAACTGGGGTCATGTGCATTGTATGATGTGAGGTTTTGATTACATTCTATGATATCCTATGTTTGTCTAGAACTTGCCATATGTGCTAGTCGAAGCAAAATAAGAGAGCTTTGGGAGTCTAGGAGATGATTTAGGTATTTTTTTGATTGTCCATTGAGCTATTATGCCACTATAAATAAAATTATCCTTAGATAGCCTATTTGAGCCTACAAGCGTTTTCTTTGGCACCTACACTACAAGTCGAGTCCCATATTATTCTTAATTGAATTTTTGTTGAACATGTACTTCTGAAAGCACTTAAGTCGCTAGAAGAATAAGGTGTGGTTGGGGTAACTTTTGAGTGGAACCATAGTAAGGCCAAAAGGTACATGTATGTTTTGGAAGATTATTAGTTAGTCGGGCAACCTAAGTTAGTGGAGAGTGTTGAAAAAAAAGGAGAAGAAATAAAAAAGCAAAGAAAATACAAAAAAGGGATATATATATATATATATAGACAATACACCTTCTATTCATCGTGATCTGGGCTAGTGAATACATAGTTGTGCTTAAAGAAGAAGGGCCAAGTTGTATATGATTTCGTGGCATTGCTTGAATTGGTCATGAGAAGTGTGTATTTGAAAGTTAAGTGTAGTGTATTAAAGTACTTAGGAGGGTTAGTCACTATACCCAAAATATATCCTACCCGTCTCTTTCCTACATTACAACCCGTAAAGACCTAATTGATCTTAGACTTTGCGAGCTTAGATTAGTGGAGATATACACCATGAGTAAGCCTATTGTACAACCACGGAGTGCACATGAATTTCTTTGTGAGAGTGATTGGTTCTTTGTTCATATACGTGATGTCCTTAAATTATATTCGAATGCATATTTGAATGTGTAGACCTAAATACTCTCTTATTCTTTGGTGAGGCACATGATTCCATGACGGATATGTGACGTTATTAAACATCTCTTGATGAGTGAGTTCATGAGTTGAGAGTGCTTATTAGCGACGAGTCAGTCTTTAAGGTTGGGTGGTTATGGGCAGGTTGTTTGAGTGTTTTGAATTGGTCGCTAATGTTCAGGCATGTGAAAGTTGAGAAAGGTATGAATGCATATGCAAAGGCTTAATTATTGGTATAAACCACAGTCATAGGTGTAGTGTATTGAATTGCCAGATATTCCTCCGTTGTATGATGTCTTGCGTGCATTGTTTGGTAAGCAAGGGTTTATATTGTTTGAGGTCGAGCAAGAGCTTAAGTGTGGGGTGGTGATGTTTGGCTAAAAATCTATGTTTTTGCATGTAATTTGCCTTGCATTATGCCTCGATCTTGTTAACTTTTGTGTTAATTGACGAGCGCAACACACACACTTAAAATGTGCTCGCTAGTCAAAGATAGTATAGTGTATTATCGTATCCACGGGGATTGGATTTAAACAGTATTCTCGTAGTTTTCAGTTTGATTGCTATCTAGAAGGATCAACAATTGAGATTTATATGCCTAAGGATTGAAATTAATTAAGAATCTAAAGCTATTGACTAGTGACTATCAAAACAAAGAATAAACAACTAAGGTTATGTAACGACCCGGCCGGTTATTTTGAGAATTAGAGCCCCGATCCCCTAATATCTGATTTCCCCACATTTGTTTCTGCTTTTGGGATTTGCTGGGGTGATTGGTTATGGAATTCGGGAGTTTTGGGGCACTTAGTCCCTAGTTGTGAGTTTCAGCCTTAGAAATTAGACCGTAGTCGGAACTGTGTGAAGACGGATTCAGAATGGAATTCCGTCGACTCAGTTAGCTCCGTTGAGTTATTTTGAGCTTAGGAGCGCGTCCAGAATATGTTTTCGAGGTCTGTAGTAGATTTAGGCTTGAATTGGCGAAAGTTAGTTTTTTGGCGATTTCGGCCGATAGTGGAAATTTTGATATCGAGCTTGGAATGGAATTCCGAAAGTGGTTGTAGGTTTGTAGTGTCATTTGTGACCTGTGTGTAAAATTTGAGGTCATTCGGACTAGATTTGATATGGTTCGACGTCATTTATAGAATTTGGAAAAAATTCAAAATTCTTAGGCTTGAATCCGTGCTTAATTCATGATTTTGGTGTTGTTCGATGTGGTTTGAAGGCTCGACTAAGTTTGTATGGTGTTTTAGGATTTTTTGGTATGTTTGGTCGAGGTCCCGGGGGCCTCAGGTGTATTTCGGATGCTTAACGGAATGAATTTGGACTTAGGAAAAATCTGGTGCCTTTGTTGGTTCTGGTGTTTCGCACCTACGGAAGGGAGGCCGCAGGTGCGGAGAGAGTGCGCAAAAGCGAAACTGGTAGGGCTGGTGATGGAGCGTAGGTGATCAAGTTTGACCGCACCTGCGAGCCCGCAGGTGCGAAGTGTGGGTGCAGGTGCGGAGCCTGGCTGCCTTAGTGAAATGCGCAGATGCGCCGATTGGACCGCAGGTGCGAGGAATTGCCCGCAGATACGGCCCCTACCCGGATAAGTGACCTTCGCACCTGCGATGATTTTTCCGCATGTGCGTGACCGCGGATGCGGCCCCATGAGCGCAGGTGCATAAATCGCTGGGTTGAAGAGGTAGATTCGAGGGTTCATTCCTCATTTTTCATCAATTCGAATTTTAGCTCGGGAGAAGGCGATTTTTGCAATGGTTTTGAAGAGGAAATCAGTGGGTAACAATTCTTAACTCTAATTTGTGTATATTCATTAATCCATTATTGTTTTCCTCGTCTAATTATAGAATTTGAGGGTAGAAGTTTGGAAATGGGGGAAAAGGTTCCCCAATTGAAAATCTCAGATTTGAATGGGAATTTGACGTCGGATTTAGATGATTTTTGTTTGAGTGAACTCGTGAGTAAATGGGTGTTCATAATTTATAATTTTTATCCGATTTCGAGATGTGGGCCCGGGGACATTGTTTGGGCATTTTTCCTAATTTCACGCTTTAGCTTCGAATTAATTAGTTAAATTAGTTACATGTAGTTATATTTATATTATGAAATTAATTTGAATAGATTCAGGCCATTTGGAGTTGGATACTCGTGGCAAGAACGTGATATCAAGTTGATTTGAGTTGTTCGAGGTAAGTGGCTTGCCTAACCTTGTGTTGGGAATTTTCCCCTTAGGATGTTTGATATTAATTGAGGTGTGGGCGCCGTGTACGTGAGGTGACAAGTACGTACACGGGCTATTATTGCAAAAATCCCGTTTTTCCTTTCTAAATCATAAACTATTTTTTCCCTTATTAAATTGCACTAATACGTTTAATTGTTTAGCTTAGACTAGAGAAGCATGCTTACGTGTTTTAACTGTCTATCTGACATTCTATGCGTCATGCTTAGTTAAGTCCCTACTTTCCTTATTTGTGTTCAGTATAAACTGTATAACTCGATGTCATACCTGCCATTTCATCTTGTGTTGCATATTTAAATTGGGACTACGAACGTATTCCGGGAGATCCCCCTGTCTTGCATATTTATTTTGGGACTACGGACGTATTTCGGGAGATCCCCCAGCACTGCATATTTACTTTGGGACTACGGATGTATTTCGGGAGATCCCCCAGCACTGCATATTTACTTTGGGACTACAGACGTATTTCGGGAGATCCCTCTGTACTGCATATTCATTCGAAACTACGGGACGGTATCCCGGGTGATTCCCCATTGTGTTTACCTTGTTCTGAGTCGAGGGCTCCCTTACTGTTAAATTTTCGAGAATTTCTTTAACTGTGTTACCATAAATTTTACTTATATCTTTTACTGTTTAATTTATTATATTTACTCCGGTAGGGCCTTGACCTGATCTCGTCACTACTCGACCAAGGTTAGGCTTGGCACTTACTGGGTACCATTATGGTGTACTCATGCCCTTTCCTGCACATGTTTTCGTGTGCAGATCCAGGTGCGAGCTATCAGCCTCGGGGTTAGTACATGCTGCTGATTCTAGGAGACTTCAAGGTACTTTTGCTTCCGTCCGCAGATCTTCGGAGTCCCCTTCTACTCCCTCGCCTAGAGACTTTCTTTATTATCCTCAGACTTTTGTATAGAGCTAGATAGATAATAACAGCTTGTGACTTAGTGATATTCCGGGTCTTGAAAAATTATTTTGTATATACCGAGTGGTACTACTCTTGGGTATTCACAATATGCTGTTTATCTTTAAAATGTTGTGTTTTCTTTACATTTTTTGTAATATTAGGCTTACCTAGTCGTAAAGACTAGGTGCCATCACGACACCTTACGGAGGGTTAATTTGGTCCGTGACATGTTATCAATGGGAAAAAATAGGGTCTTGACAAGATAGGTGCAAGATAATTATTCGGGATCTAACTCTAGATAATTCACTTTCAACGACCAAGTAAATCTCTTGAATTCACTTTATTATTAGTTCAAACGTTCAGCAAGAACTCCTCTCTCGATTAAGTCTTAAACTCACGAGATGAACAAATTTAAGCACTGTGAAGATATGCAAGAATGCGTAGTGGATCGGTCTTTAGGAAAACATCTTTCGATTATTTTCCTAACTAGGTTTAATCAATGATTCAACCAGCTTCTTTCGATTACCTAGAAGAATCTATGATCTTAACCAATAATATAATGCAAAGATATCACAAGTTATGCCTCTTTAGATTACAAGAACAAGTGAATATATATGCAACAATTAAATCTTCCAAAAATGATTCAAATACATAAAAATAGAGTTGTAATCCACAAACAATCATCAATACACAAAATCTAGTCAAAACCCAAAAGGATCTACTCCGTAGACATGGAGAAGTTCTTCACAATTGGAACTAAATTATAGAAAAATATAAATTCAATCCAAACTTGGATCTTGAGCGAGGAAGGAATAATGGATTCCTTGTGCTTGTGTTCCAATTCTTAGTTTGCCACTCTAGATCCAAAGTTTTCCCATAAAAGTCCAGATCCCCTGTTTCTAGGCAAGTTGGGCTTCATATAGATCCAAAAGAGTCATCTCCGAAATTACAAATATATGCCTAGGAGAAGTTTCTGGAGTTGGACGTGCGCGGCCGCGCACCTCGACCAGTGTACTGCTCTACTTGCGTGCCCAGTGTGCGATCGTGCACCTGGGTGGCCTCCTGCTTAATTATTCGTTTCTTTCGTTAAGTGCACTATTGTCCGTTGATCCCTGAACATGACCCCAACTATATCCTTGGGCTTTTACTCAAACTCAAATCTCCAGAATAACTTGAATTCATTTCATAACATCTACAAAGCTTGGAATTACTCCTACAAGATATAAAACTTATAATTAGTGCAAAATACTAGCGATTAAAGCTCAAACTCAATTAAAGTGCAGTAAATTAAAGTGCAACAAGCGACTAAAACATATAATTATAGCCTATCATCAACACCCCACATTTAAACCATTGTTTATCATCGAGCAATCAAACTATACTATATATAGACATGACTCTATTACACAACTCTCATAACTCACCCTACCAAGAATATTTAAAATAGATTAAGTACAATAGTGTAACATCCTAGTCTCAACATTTGACTCAAAAGTACCACGCATTATTCACAACTCACTTGCTTACTATAACAAGAAGTCAAGCATTACCTTTTCTTCTTGAATCAAGTGTCCTCACTCAACAATAGAGAGTAATTCCACACACAATAGATTTTAACACTAGTTAGGAACTTTAGATAGAAAAGATTCACTCACTCTCTAAACAACATTCATATGCCACAAAAGATGAACTATATGCTTGCCCGTAGTGTACTACTCTACTTATTGAGTTTATTCAGTCAAGGATCAAATATGACTTTAACTGGTTGTAAGGTAGGTTGCGGGACGGGTAGGATGCATTTAGATATCATAGCGACTAAACCTTCCTATGCACTCTTAAAACAAACACTTTTACAATCAAAACCCCGCACTCATGTCAAACCATAACTCCACCTTCATATCATTATACATCAGCCCCCAACTTCTTTAAGTACAAGTACATCAAGAGTTACCACTATCAATGAATATTTTTTTCCACAACAATACAACTACTTTTTTTCATTTTCTTTTTCAATTCAAGTGGCTCTTAATTTTTCAAAATAGTACACCTTTCTTCTTATTTCATAGTTCCACTCAAAAGCCAAACCAACACCCCACACTTTAACTTTTACAAAGTTCATAATAATTTCAAGTGTTCACGAGAGGAGAAAGGTTCAAATAGATGGTCAATTTAAACAATTAGGTAAGGCTTGTAATGTGGTTGCCAAATAAACAAGATTACAGGCTCAAAGGGGTTAACTAAGATACATAACAATTAAGTGGTTAAAAGTATATAACTGGCTCAACAAAGAGACGCCTATATCATTTCCAAGACTGAATAAAACTACCATTTCGCTTTGCAAACACACTGGGCAAGTTCTAGACCTCAAATGCCATGCAGTGAATAATACAAAACCTCACACACATATGTCACACAACTAACTCCGGAGTGGATTGTCAAGATACTCTAGTCAAAGCAGTTAAGCAGAGTAAGAATATATAATTTAAGGTACTTATTTAAGAGTAAAAAACCGAGCCTAGATGTCACAATTGAAGCACTCACTATTCTCAAGGCATCGTAGAGTCAAGAGACATTGCCTTCCATTCATAATTTAGCCCAAAGTTTCCAACTTCTAAAACAAATGAAAATTAACTACCCTGGTTCAATGAAAGACCCTTGGAAAAGAACCGCGGTAAAGAAAAACCAAGGGAAACTTAATACATGACCTACAAAAGAAAATCTTTTTTTAAGTCCTGCAACCAACCAAAATAAACTAGAAATACCAAAATTCATATACATACTACACAATATCTCATACCCCACACTTTAAATAGTGGCATGTCCCTATGACACACATAGAAAAATGCGTAGGTGAAGATAAACTCCCATCATCAGCTCATTCTGTGTTGTAGACGGTGGCAGGGTCCACATGATAAGCCCGGCCAAGTGCACGCAGCCAAGACATTAATTTTTTCTCAGATTTGGCATTTTGTGTAGCAAGGGTATTTACTCGATCTCCCAAATCATTGACCGAAGTACACATCCCCGCAATTTGTTATTCTAAAGCGCTCATTTGCGTCTCCCAACCATTGCTTGAAGGTTCCCCAGATCCCCACTCTTGCGGTGGAGAGGTGGTGAATTCAGTAGCGTGCAACTCATGGATATCCTCGAGCACTTAAGAGTCCTCGCTATCCACCTCAGTAGGCCCAACAGGTTATTTTCCAATGATAACTTATCCGCATGGAATTTCTTTTCTCTCTTGACTTTACCGTATGTGGCCCTATTTTCCAGTACCCATGCCTTACGGAATAACCGGGTAACTAATGATGGGAAAAGGACCCATACCTTTGTAAAGGGCAATGAATGGTCATCTCTTCTTTAATGACTCGAGCTGCATCAAAATCATGTCCATTGACGAAGCACCAGATAAGAGCAGCTCTTGGACCATTAACCTTTGCCTAAAGGTAGCAGAAGGTTATTAATGATATATAACCAGCATTTCCCTTTGAAAGTAAGTGAGGCTGAGTGAAATTTATGCCCCTCATTTAGCCACACTACCTCCTTACCAGGTACACAAATGGTTGAAAAGAACAAGTTCCACAAGTATGGTTTCTCGCTGTGCGTGACATATGAGTCACCTACATGGTCCACTCTCTTCTGTCGGACCATGCATACATGGTCTTCATATTCCGGACAATTTGCATAGAATTCTCGAACAACCATTAAGTTTGCCTCGTCAGGTTCTTCGATGAAAACCTCAAGGCCTCGCCTGAGAAATTCATAGTGCACTCTAGGACACTCAGTTTGGAGAGAGCCAACATTAATTGCCCTCTCTAGTATGGCTTTTTTGATTACTTTACCTTGAAATCGTTCTTGTGCTTCCCAAGAGACGAACTGGTTCTGATCATATTGGCGAGTGGATGCCGATGCCCGCGACCTTCATATGCCTGCTTGACCACTTGTGGAGGCACTTGTAGATTTTTATTTCTTTGAGGGCGCCATAGTGCCTGAAGGGTGGAGTAAGGGAGTGGGGTGTCGGCCTTGTTGTTGTTGTAGAGAGGAGAGGAAATAGAGGAGGCGCGAGTTAGGGTTTGCTTAGTTTAGGGGAAAGGAAGAGGGAAAATTTAGATTTGGGGGTTTAGAGGTGGGGGTCCGAAATTAAAAGGGAAAAGAAAAAAACATACCTGTGCACGGTCGGTGCGCGGTCAGCTTATACCGTGCGCGGTCAGGTTATACCATGAGCGGTCGCGCATGTTTGGTAGTGTATTGCTGAATATGCACGTATGGTGCACGGTCACCCCTTCAGGTTCGCGGACGCGCACGTTCCTCATCGTGAGGTGTTGCCCTTTTGCACGACCATATGCGCGAAGTGCCCCCCAGGTGCGCGGTCGCGCACATATACATTCAATAGGGTCCTTTTATACACCTCAGTTCCTACCTTCCGTGACATGTACCTTCCTGTACCTACCACATCATAATATACACTAATTTCTATCTATTCTACGCTATAAACAAAAGTGAAAAAAATAAGCTAGTAGAAGAGTTAGAGGTAGTTCTGAGTTATAGTCGTCAGCTTGACTCAACCGGGCATCCTCAACTGATTTTGATGCTCGAGGATTGCTGAGCAAATCCTCCAGCAAGATACAGTTTTAGCCTATGCCCATTTACTTTGAAACTTTCCGTTTCGTCCTTGTTCTGAATCTCAATTGCCCCATATGGTGATACATGTTTCACCACATAAGGTCCCGTCCATCTAGACTTAAATTTTCGGGGAACAATCTAAGTCTATTATTGTACAGTAGGACACTATACTTGTCACGAAACTTCTTTGGCTTGATCAAACGATCATGCCACCTCTTAGTCTTTTCCTTGAAGATCCTCGCATTTTCATACGCGTCCAGTCTAAACTCCTCCAATGCATTCATTTGCGCTAACTGATGTTCTCCTTTAAGACTCAGATCAAGATTAGGAATCTTAATTTCCCAATAAGCTTTATGTTCTATCTCAACGGGCAGGTGACACGATTTTTCGTACACCAGTTTAAACGGTGAAGTCCCTATGGTTGTTTTAAACGCAGTTCTATATGCCCATAGAGCTTCCTCCAACTTTACAGACCAATCCTTATGGGAAGCACTAACCGTCTTTTCAAGAATTTGCTTAAGTTCAATATTAGCTACTTCAACTTGCCCACTAGTTTGGGCATGGTATGGAGTTCCTGTTTTGTGTATGACTCCATACTTGGACTATGATGACCCAAAATGTCATCTTTAAATTTAATAATTAATTATGTATTCTAAGACCTCGAAAAGTACTATTTATCATTCCTCGACTTGCATGAGCAATTCGTAAAGATTTCTGGAAAGTTTTTATGTGAAAAATGGATTAAAATGTGAATTAGAGCTTTAAAACTCAATTGAGTTGACTTTGGTCAATATTTTGAGCAAACGGACTCGGATCAGTATTTTGACAGTTTCGGTAGGTCCGTATCATGATTTGAGACTCGGGCGTATGCCCGGAATCAAATTCCGAGGTCCCTAGCCTGAGATATGAAATTTTGATGGAAAAAAATAATTAAAAGTTTAAGTTTAAATAGTGACCGGATGTTTAATTATGTGCAAACGACCCTAGAATAGAATTTTAATGATTCCAACAGCTCCGTATGTTGATTTTGGACTTAGGAGCGTGATCAAAATTTTATTTGGAAGTCCGTAGTGAAATTAGGCTTGAAATGGCTACAATAGGAATTTAAAGTTTGAAAGTTTGACCGGGGAGTTGACTTTTGATATCGGGGTCGGAATCAAGTTCTGAAATTTTGTATAGCTCTGTTATGTTATTTATGACTTGTGTGCAAAATTTGAGGTCAATCGGAGTTGATTTGATAGGTTTCGACATCGAAGGTAGAAGTTGGAAATTCTAAGTTTCATTAAGCTTGAATTGGAGCATAATTCGTGGTTTTAGCATCGTTTTAGGTGATTTGAGGGTTCAAATAAGTTCGTATGATGTTTTAAGACTTGTTGGTATATTTTGTTGAGGTCCCGAGGGCCTCAGGTGAGTTTCGGATGGTTAACGAATCAAAAGTTGGACTTAAAAAGCTGCTGCAATTTTTCCTTATGTAGGATATTCTAGGCTGTGATCGAGCCCAGATATCGAGCCCAGGGTCGACGGCCTGAGTCGAAGCCAGGGACAAGGCTCAGTATCGAAGCCACGATCGAAGGTCCAGCTCGAGGGCCATGATCGAAGGCAAGGCTCGAGGGCCAGGATCAAGACCCAAGATCGAGGGTCACGATCGAAGTCCCAGGCTCGATGCCATGATCGAGGCCACGATCGAAGTCCCAGGCTTGATACCATGATCGAGGCCATGACCGAGTCCCAGGCTCGAGGCCCTGATCGAGGCCATGACCGAAGCCCAGGCTCGAGGGCCACGATAAAGGCCAAATTCCGAAGGCTGCCTGGGCAGTTTATAAAAAAAGAACATTCGTCCTATTTGCCATTTTTGACGAACTTGAGCTTGAGCAGAGGCGACTTTTGGCAGATCTTCAAGGGAAAAATATTGGGGTAAGTGATTCTAACTCGAATTTGGTCTACATATACAAGTATATCATTGTTTTCACCATAAATTATTGTTTTGAGATTTAAATTTTGGAAAATTTTAGAAATCTCATAGAAATGAATTTTTGAGATTTCGGTGTCGATTCGGAGTCGAATTTGAGTGAAACTGGTATGGTCGGACTCGTAATTGAATGGGCTACCAGATTTCGTAACTTTTGCCGGATTCCGATATGTGGGCCCCACGGACGAATTATTAATTAATTTCGGGATTTTATTGAAAATGTAGTATTTTCTTATAGAATTGATTCCTATAAATTTTAATGATTGTATCGAATTATTTTTGGTTAGATTCGAGCCAATCGAAGTTGGTTAATCGAGGAAAAGGCCTACTAGTGAATTAAATTGGAGCAAGACAAGGTAAGTCTCTTGTCTAATCTTGTGAGGGGGAAATTAAACCATAAGTGATTAAAATTAAATAATTATTTTTAATTGTGGGGGCTACGTGCGCACGAGGTGACGAGAGTCCGTGCGTAGCTACTATTAATGCTAAAGTCCGGGTAGTTTAGGACCCAAATCATGAATTACTTGTGTAAATTATATTCCTTGTGTAAATTGTATTCTTTGTTTAATTAATATTATTTGATATATATATATATATATTGTGAATTGTTAGATAAAAATATTAAAGGATGGAAATCTCATATACTTGATTTTCTGTTTAAATTAATTAATTGTTAAGAGAAATTGTTCTTCCTCCTGAATTTATCTTATAATAAATATAC
This sequence comes from Nicotiana tabacum, assembly GCF_000715075.1. Classification (NCBI taxonomy): domain Eukaryota; kingdom Viridiplantae; phylum Streptophyta; class Magnoliopsida; order Solanales; family Solanaceae; genus Nicotiana; species Nicotiana tabacum. The sequence continues at coordinate 44,152,393 of NC_134101.1, forward strand.
TCTCATTCCGGAGGTACATAAGAAAATGTCCTCCTTTCTTGTGGAGCGGGCCGAACGCCTCGGCAGGATAGATGCATCTATGGATCGTGCCGCACGTCCCTCGGCAGTGTACACGAAACTCTTGGATCGGGCCGAACGACCTCGGTAAAATCGTGCTTAATAATAATAATAATAATTACACGATACTTTGACGGTTTATTGCAGCTTGTAAAGCTATTTGATAAATTGAAAATTCATTGAAATTGAATTGCAGCTTGTAAAGCTATTTGATATATTGGAATTTTATTGAAATTGAAGGATTTATATATATACGGAGAATTGTTGCATTTTGAAGGAATTTAATTATTTCTGCTGGTTAAATAAATTATTGTTATATTCTGTGAATCATGCTGATTTAAATATTCTAGTTTTATTTCAATTATTATTATTGACCCATAGTGAGTGTCAAAGTCGGCCATCTCGTCTCTACCACTTCGAGATTAGGCTTGATACTTACTGGGTACACGTTGTTTACGTACTCATACTACACTTGCTGCACTTTTTGTGCAGGATCTGAGACAGGTACTAGTGGAGGACCTATCATCACATATCCACGTCATCCCGATGGATATGTGATGAGCTGCCTTTCTGAGCCGTTCTGCAGCTACCAGTATCTCTTCTTATATTTATATTCTGTCTATTTCATTTCAGACATTATTCGGAGTTTTGTATAATCTATTAGATGCTCATGCACTTGTGACACCGGGTCTTGGCACACACATTGGTAAAATTTGGTATTTTATTATTTTCTTGAATTAAAAGTTTAACCAATGTACGCTTGATTTATCACAATATGGTATTGTCACAATATGGTATTAGAGCCCTTGGTTCACGCAGGTCTCACAAGTTATGAGCAGACCTAATAGAGTCTTGCGGATCGGTACGGAGACGTCTGTACTTATCTTCGAGAGGCTATATGGTGTTAGGAAACTACCTTTCTTCATATTCCATCGTGCAATTGATGTAGTACTAAATATCCTTCTCTTATTCTCTCACAAATGGTGAGAACATACTCTAATGAGATTCCAGACCAGGGAAGAGCTACTCCCCCAGTTGCTAGTAGCCGAGGGAGGGCTCCAGGCCGTGGTAGAGGGCGAGGATGTCCCAGGACTATTCCAGTTATGCCGCCAGTGGGTCCAGCAAAGAATCCCATTATTGAAAAATAGGGTGAAGTGCCTGTGGCAGAGCCAGCTCCGGTGGATTTCACATCTGCGGTGGGATTCCAAGATATTATGGGTCGTATGTTGCGGTTCATGGACAATATGACTCAGGTCAGTTTATTTTCGGCAGACCTAGCCACATCTCAGGCGGGCGGGGGAGCACAGACCCCAACCGCACAGGCTCATGGACAGGCAGCTGATGTATATCAGACCCAGGGTGCACTACGCGTGGGTGGAGCCCAGCCAGTGCCAGCAGCTACACCTGAGCCCAGGCCAGCTGTAGCCTCCGATCCTCAGAAATTATTGGACCGATGGACTAGACTACACCCTCCTGTCTTTGGGGGTGAGCGACATGAGGATCCACAGGACTTCATTGATCGTTGCAGGGACAGACTGCACAACATGATGATATTGGAGTCTCATGGGGTAGACTTTGCTACTTTTCAGCTAGAGGGTAAAGCCCGTAGATGGTGGCAGTCTTATGTTCTTGGCAGACCAGCATATTCTCCTCCTATAACTTGGGATAGGTTCACCCGTATCTTCCTGGATAGGTATATTCCACCCTCCCAGAGGGAAGAGTTGAGGTTTCAGTTTGAGCAGCTCCAGCAGGGTCAGATGTCAGTGACCGATTATGAGGCGAGGTTTTCTGAGTTATCTCGCCATGAACTTATGATACTCCCTACTGAGGCGGAGAGAGTGCGGAGGTTTGTTGCGGGTTTACATACTGGCATTCAGGCCACTATGGCTCGAGAGGTTGAGATGGGTACTTCTTATAAGCTAGTCGTGGAGATAGCCCAGAGGATTGAGGGTGTACGTCAGCGTAGCCGAGAGCAGGTTACTAGAGATAAGCGGTTTAGGTATTCTGGAGAGTTAGGAGGTGCCCCGTCTGGGGGCAGAGGTCAGTTTGTGAGAGGGCAGTCTAGCAGGCTCCCATATCCAACACCCCGCCTCCTTGGGGTGCTCCAGTACGACCTTATTTCAGTGCTATACCATAGAGTTCTTATCGCCCACCAGCTATTCAGGGTTCTTTCCGTGGGTATTCAGGTCCCCAGGGCCAGACACTTAGTCAGCAGCCCATCACACCAAAGAGTTGTTACGAGTGCGGGGATCCCAGTCACATGCGGAGATTTTGCCCCAAGCTTCGGGGTAGACCAGTACAGCAGGGTCAGCAGCCTATGCTTACCGGACCAGTTGCTCCACCAGTAGTCCGACCACCGAGAGGCGGAGGACATGTGGGTAGGGGCCGTATTAGAGGTGGAGGTCAGCCAGGCGGAGGCCAGCCAGTTGGTGCTCCAGCTCGGTTCTATGCCTTTCCGGCTAGACCAGATGCAGAGGCCTCAGATGTTGTGATTACAGGTATTATTTCTATTTGTGGCAAAGATGCCTTAGTATTATTTGATCCAGGATCTACATATTCATATGTGTCATCTCTATTTGCTCCATTCCTGGGTGTTTCTCGCGAGTCCTTGAGTACTCCTGTTTATGTGTCCACTCCTATAGGCGATTCTGTTATTGTGAACCGGATCTACCGGTCCTATATTATTACATTTTGTGGTTATGAAACTAGAGCAGATCTTTTATTGCTTGAGATGACAGATTTTGAAATTATTCTGGGCATGGACTGGTTATCTCCATATCATGCTATTCTAGATTGTCATGCCAAGACTCTTACCTTGGCTATTCCAAGATTGCCTAAGCTGGAGTGGAAAGGTTCGCCTGTTAGTTCATTTAACCAAGTTATTTATTTTATAAAGGCTCAACACATAGTTGAGAAGGGTTGTTTGGCTTATCTAGCCTATGTTCGGGATACTACTGCAGAGACTCCGGCTATTGATTCAGTGCCTGTAGTTCGGGAGTTCTCCGATGTATTTCCGTCAGATCTTCCAGGTATGCCACCTGATCGTGATATTAATTTCTATATTGACTTGGCTTCAGATACCCAGCCTATATCAATCCGACCGTATCGCATGGCTCCGAAAGAATTGAAAGAATTGAAAGAACAGCTTGAAGAGTTACTAGCCAAAGGGTTCGTTAGACCGAGTGTATCGCCTTAGGGTGCACCAGAATTATTTGTGAAAAAGAAGGATGGAACAATGCGGATGTGTATTGATTATCTCCAATTGAACAAAGTCACTATTAAGAACAATACCTGTTGCCGCGTATTGATGATCTATTTGACCAGTTGCTAGGTGCTAGGGTATTCTCTTAGATCGACTTGAGGTCAGGGTACCATCAATTGAAGATTCGGGATTCGGATGTTTCGAAGACTATTTTTCGGACTAAATATGGTCATTATGAGTTTCTGGTGATGTCCTTCGGTTTAACTAATTCCCCGGCAGCGTTTATGGATCTGATGAACATGGTATTCATGCCATATATTGATTCGTTTGCCATTGTATTCATTGATGACATATTAATCTATTCGTTCAGTAAGGAGGAACATGAGCAGCATATGAGAGTAGTGCTTCAGACATTGCGGGAACAAAAGCTATATGCTAAGTTCTCTAAATGTGAGTTTTGGCTAGAGTCTGTAGCATTTTTGGGACATATTGTATCGAGCGAAGGTATTAAAGTTGATCCCAAAAAGATTGAGGCAGTTCAGAATTGGCATCGTCCCACTTCGGTGACTGAGATCGGGAGTTTTCTGGGTTTAGCAGGTTATTATCATCGATTCGTGGAAGGTTTTTCATCTATTGCAGCACCTTTGACCAAATTAACCCAGAAGGGTGTTCAGTTTCGATGGTCCCATGATTGTGAGTCAAGCTTTCAGAAGCTCAAGATAGCACTGACTACAGCACCTGTGTTAGTGTTACCATCTGGTTCGGGAATAAATACAGTGTATTGTGACGCGTCACGCGTTGGCTTGGGTTGTGTATTGATGCAGGAAAGGCGAGTTATTGTATATGCTTCACGTCAGCTGAAGCCCCACGAGAAGATTTATCTAGTACATGATTTGGAGTTAGCTGCGATTGTTCACGCTCTAAAGATTTGGAGGCATTATCTTTATGAGGTGTCTTGTGAAGTTTACACTGATCATCGCAGTTTGCAGCATTTGTTCAAGTAGAGGGATCTAAATTTGAGGCAGCGCAGATGGATAGAGTTACTAAAAAATTATGATATTACTATCTTGTATCATTCGGGCAAAGCAAATGTGGTTGCAGATGCCTTGAGCAGGAAGGCGGAGAGTATGGGTAGTTTGGCTTTCATTTCAGCAGAGGAAAGGCCATTAGCCTCGGATATTCAGTCTTTGGCTAACAAACTTGTGAGGCTGGATATTTCAGAGCCCAGCCGAGTTCTTGCATGTGTGGTGGCCCAATATTCACTATTTGAGCAGATCAAGGCTCGCCAGTATGATGACCCATACTTGATGGTTCTTCGTGAAACGGTACTACGAGGTGGTTCCAAGGAAGTTACTATTAGAGCGGATAGTGTTCTGCGACTCCAGGATTGTCTATGTGTTCCTAATGTGGATGGACTAAGGGAAAAGATCCTGGAGGAGGCACACAATTCTCGGTATTCTATTCATCCAGGTGCTACTAAGATGTATCGTGACTTGAGGCAACATTATTGGTGGCGGCGAATGAAAAAGGACATAGTTGAGTATGTATCTAGGTGTCTAAATTGCCAGCAAGTTAAATATGAGCACCAAAGGCCAGGTGGCCTACTTCAGCAGATGACTATACCAGAGTGGAAATGGGAACGAATTACTATGGACTTTGTTGTTGGGTTGTCGTGGACCTTGAGGAAGTTTGATGCAGTTTGGGTGATTGTTGACAGGTTGACCAAGTCGGCACATTTTATTCTTGTTGTGACTACGTATACTTCAGAGAGGTTGGCCCAGATTTATATTCAAGAGATAGTTCGATTGCACGGTGTGCCAATTTCCATCATATCAGATAGAGGCCCTCAGTTTACTTCACATTTTTGGAGAGCAGTACAGAGTGAGTTGGGGACCCGTGTAGAGCTCAGCACAACCTTTCATCCGCAGACCGACGGGCAGTCAGAGCGGACAATTCAGATTTTGGAGGATATGCTCAGGGCATGTGTGATCGACTTTGGAGGTTAGTGGGATCATTTCCTGCCTTTGGCCGAGTTTGCTTATAATAACAGTTACCAATCCAGCATCGAGATGGCTCCATTTGAGGCTTTATATGGTCGGCGATGTCGTTCACCTATCGGATGGTTTGAGCCAGGTGAGGCTAAGTTATATGGTACTGATTTGGTAAGGGATGCCTTGGAAAAGGTAAAGTTGATTCAGGAGCGACTTCGTATAGCACAGTCCAGACAAAAGAGTTATGCGGATCAGAAAGCGCGTGATATATCATTTATGGTAGGTGAAAAAGTTCTCTTGAAGGTTTCGCCGATGAAGGGAATTATGAGATTCGGGAAGAAGGGCAAGTTGAGCCCAAGGTTTATAGGCCCATTCGAGGTGTTGAAACGAGTTGGGGAGGTTGCTTATGAGCTTGCATTGCCTCCCAGCCTATCGGGAGTTCATCCGGTTTTCCATGTATCTATGCTCCGGAAGTATCATGCCGACCTATCACATGTGTTAGACTTCAGCACAGTTCAGCTAGATAATAGCTTGGGTTATGAAGAGGAGCCAATTGCCATTGTTGATAAACAGATTCACCAGTTGAGGTCCAAGAGGATTTCTGCAGTAAAAGTCCAGTGGAGGGGCCAACCAATCGATGGAGCGACTTGCGAGGCCGAGGAAAACATACGGAACAGATATCCACACTTATTCAGCACTTCAGGTATAATTCTAAACTCGTTTGAGGACGAACGTTTGTTTAAGAGGTGGAGAATGTGATAACCCAAAATGTCATCTTTAAATTTAATAATTACTTATGTGTTCTAAAACCTCGAAAAGTACTATTTATTATTCCTCGACTTGCGTGCGCAATCCGTAAAGATTTCTGGAAAGTTTTTATGTGAAAAATGGATTAAAATGTGAATTAGAGCTTTAAAACTCAATTGAGTTGACTTTGGTCAACATTTTGAGCAAACAGACTCGGATCAGTGTTTTGACAGTTCCGATAGGTCTGTATCGTGATTTGGGACTCGGGCGTATGCCCGGAATCAAATTCAGAGGTCCCTGTCCGAGATATGAAATTTTGATGAAAACAAATTAAAAGTTTAAGTTCAAATAGTGACCGGATGTCTAATTATATACAAACGACCCCCGAATAGATTTTTGATGATTTCAACACCTCTGTATGTTGATTTTGGACTTAGGAGCGTGATCGAAATTTTATTTGGAAGTCCGTAGTGAAATTAGGCTTGAAATGGCTACAATAGGAATTTAAAGTTTGGAAGTTTGACCGGGGAGTTGACTTTTGATATCGGGGTCAGAATCCAGTTCTGAAAATTTTTATAGCTCCATTATGTCATTTATGACTTGTGCGCAAAATTTGAGATCAATCGGAGTTGATTTGATAGGTTTCGACATCGAAAGTAGAAGTTGGAAATTCTAAGTTTCATTAAGCTTGAATTGGAGCATAATTCGTGGTTTTAGCATCGTTTTAGGTGATTTGAGGGTTCAAATAAGTTCGTATGATGTTTTAAGACTTATTGGTATATTTGGTTGAGGTCTCGAGGGCCTCAGGTGAGTTTCGGATGGTTAACGGATCAAAAGTTGGACTTAAAAAGCTGCTGCAATTTTCCCTTCTGCTGTATATTCTGGGCTGTGATCGAGCCCACGATCGAGGCCTGAGTCGAAGCCAGGGATGAGGCTTAGTATTGAAGCCACGATCGAAGGTCCAGCTCGAGGGCCATGATCTAAGGCAAGGCTCGAGGGCCAGGATCAAGACCCAAGATCGAGGGTCACGATCGAAGTCCCAGGCTCGATGCCATGATCGAGGCCACGATCGAAGTCCCAGGCTCGATGCCATGATCGAGGCCATGATCGAAGTCCCAGGCTCGAGGCCCTGATCGAGGACATGACCAAGTCCCAAGTTCGAGGCCATGATCGAGGCCATGATCGAAGCCCAGGCTCGAGGGCCATGATCGAGACTAAATTCCGAAGGCTGCCTGGGCAGTTTATAAAAAAAAGAACATTCGTCCCATTTGCCATTTTTGACGAACTTGAGCTTGAGCAGGGGCGACTTTTGGAAGATTTTCAAGGGAAAAATATGGGGGTAAGTGATTCTAACTCGGATTTGGTCTACATATACAAGTATATCATTGTTTTCACCATAAATTAGTGTTTTGAGATTTAAATTTGGGAAAATTTTAGAAATCTCATAGAAACAAATTTTTGAGATTTCGGTATCGATTCGGAGTCGAATTTGAGTGAAACTGGTATGGTTGGACTCGTAATTGAATGGGCTGCCGGATTTCGTAACTTTTGCTGGATTCCGATATGTGGGCCCCATGGACGAATTATTAATTAATTTCGGGATTTTATTGAAAATGTAGTATTTTCTTATAGAATTGATTCCTATAAATTTTAGTGATTGTATCGAATTATTTTTGATTAGATTCGAGCCAATCGAAGTTGGTTAATCGAGGAAAAGGCCTACTAGTGGATTAAATTGGAGCAAGACGAGGTAAGTCTCTTGTGTAATCTTGTGAGGGGAAATTAAATCATAGGTGATTAAAATTAAATAATTATTTTTAATTGTGGGGACTACGTGCGCACGAGGTGACGAGAGTCCGTGCGTAACTACTATTAGTGCTAAAGTCCGAGTAGTTTAGGACCCAAAGCATGAATTACTTGTGTAAATTATATTATTTGTTTAATTAATATTATTTGATATATAAATTAGTGAATTGTTAGATAAAAATATTAAAGGATAGAAATCTCATATACTTGATTTTCTGTTTAAATTAATTAATTGTTAAGAGAAATTATTTTTTCTCCTGAATTTATCTTATAATAAATATACTCTCATTCTGGAGGTACATAAGAAAATGTCCTCCTTTCTTGTGGAGCGGGCCGAACGCCTCGGCAGGATAGGTGCATCTATGGATCGTGCCACACGTCCCTCGGTAGTGTACACGAAACTCTGGATCGGGTCGAACGACCTCGACAGAAATCGTGCTTAATAATAATAATGATTACACGATACTTTGACTGCTTATTGCAGCTTGTAAAGCTCTCTCTCTCTCTCTCTCTCTCTCTCTCTCTCTCTCTATATATATATATATATATATATATATATATATATATATATATACACGGAGAATTGTTGCATTTTGAAAGAATTTAATTATTTCTGCTGGTTAAATAAATTATTGTTATATTCTGTGAATCATGCTGATTTAAATATTCTAGTCTTATTTCAATTATTATTATTGACCCATAGTGAGTGTCAAAGTTGGACATCTCGTCTCTACCACTTCGAGATTAGGCTTGATACTTACTGGGTACACGTTATTTACGTATCATACTACACTTGCTGCACTTTTTGTGCAGGATCTGAGACAGGTACTAGTGGAGGACCTATCATCACATATCCACGTCATCCCGAGGCATAGTGGTGAGCTGCCTTTATGAGATGTTCTGTAGCTACCAGTATCTCTTCTTATATTTATATTCTGTCTATTTCATTTCAGACAGTATTAGGAGTTTTGTATAATCTATTAGATGCTTATGCACTTGTGACACCGGGTCTTGGCACACACATTGGTAGAATTTGGTATTTTATTATTTTTTTGGATTAAAAGTTTAACCAATGTACGTTTGATTTATCAATTGTCTTGCCTAGCTGTAGTGTTGGGCGCCATCACGACCTATAGGTGAAATTAGGTCGTGACATGGACGGTAGTGCAGCAAATTGTTTGTACACAAAATATGACCCATTGTCACTGATAATCACTTGAGGTGTCCCAAATAGGGTGAAAATGTTCTTCCGTAAGAAATCACACACCACTCGAGCATTATTGGTTTTCTAGTAGGGATTGCTTCGACCCACTTGGAAACGTATTCAACAGCTACTAGTATATACTCATAAGAATTCAACGATGGGAACGGACCCATGAAGTCAATGCCCCAAACGTCAAAAACTTCGCATACCAGAATGAAGTTCAAAGGCATCTTGTTCCTCTTGCTAATATTACCTACCCGTTGACACTAGTCACATGCAGCTACGTACTCTCGTGCGTCTTTGTACAAGGTTGACCAAAAGAAATCAGCTTCCATTACCTTAGCTACAGTGCAATTTCAACCATAGTGTCCTCCAGCTGCTCCATCATGGCAATGAGACAAAATGCTCGCCATCTATCCTTCAAGCACACATATTCGAATCACACCATCTGCACACAATTTAAACAAGAAAGGTTTGTTCCAAAAATAACTTTTTACCTCACCTTGAAGCTTCATTTTCTGATCACGAGAGAGGTCACGTGGTAACTATCCGCTAGCTAAAACATTGGCTAAATCAGCATACCAAGGTGGTCTTTCAGAGACCGCAGGAATGGAGAATATTTGTTCATCAGGGAACTCTTCTCTCACGTCAACTGTTTTAACTGGGGGTATCTCAAGTCGAGATAGATGATCAGAGACTTGATTTTCTGTGGCCTTCCTATATTTGATCTCCAAGTCAAACTCTTGGAGCAACAACACCCACCGCATCAGACGCGGCTTGGACTTCTTTTTACTCAACGGATATTTTAAGGTGAGTGATCTGTGTGTACAGTCACTTTGCTCCCCACTACGTATGATCTAAACTTGTCAAAAGCAAAGACCACAACAAAGAACTCTTTCTCAATAGTGGCATAGTTGACTTGAGCATCATTCAATGTTCTACTGCCATAGTAAATAGGCCTAAACATTTTATATTTTCTTTTCCCCAGAACTACCCCTACAACTACATCACTGGCATCACACATCATCTCAAATGGATGGCTTCAATTAGGTGTCACCATAATATGATCACTTACCAGCTTTTCCTTTATCAATTCGAATTCTCTTAAGCATTCCACATTGAAAAGAAACTTGGCATCCTTTGCTAGAAATGCAGTTAACGGTTTGGTAATGATGGAGAAGTTTTTGATGAACCTCTTATAGAATCCAGCATGCCCAAAAGACTCTTTATGCCCTCCACAAAAGTTGGTGGAGGGAGCCTAGCATTTACGTCCACCTTGGCTCTGTCAACTTCAATTCCACGTGCAGTTACTTTGTGGCCCAAGACAATTCCTTCTTTCACCATGAAGTGACACTTCTCTCAGTTAAGAACCAAGTGTGTGGCTTCACAACATTCAAGAACGAGCACTAAATTCTTCAAGCAGTCTTCAAAGTCATCACCAAAGAGGATGAAATCATCCATAAATACTTCTAGACACTTCCCATTTAAGTCAGAGAATATAGACATCATGCACCTCTGAAAAGTGGCAGGTGCATTACACAACCCAAATGACATTCTCCTGTAAGCAAAAATACCTGACGGGCACGTGAATGTGGTCTTCTCAACATCTTCTAGGGCAATGAGTATATGATTGTATCCTGAGTACCCATCCAAGAAGCAATAGCATCCATGTCCAGCCACTTTTTCTAACATTTGATCAATAAAGGGGAGTGGGGAGTGGTCCTTCCTTGTTGCATCATTCAACCTTCTATAATCAATGCACATTCTCCACCCAGTGACTGTTCTTGTGGGGATCAATTCATTATCTTCATTTCTCACCACTGTCATGCTGCCCTTATTAGGTACAACTTGTACTGGACTAATCCACTGGCTATCAGAGATGGTAAAATTACTCTCGCATCTAGCAATTTTATGATCTCCTTGTGTACTACCTCCTCCAAATTTTTGTTCAGCTTGCGTTGGGGCTGCAAAACTGGTTTGCTATTTTCTTCCAACATGATTTTGTGCATGCAAATTACTGGACTGATTCCTTGAATATCAGGTATACTCCAGCTAATGGCTTTCTTGTGCTTCTTCAGTAGCTCCACCAGCTGTCGCTCTTGTGTATCTGTCAAGTCAGCAGAAATAATCACAGGAAAATTGTTAATTTCAAGAAAAGCATATTTTAAGTGTGTGGGGAGGATTTTTCAATTCCACATTAGGCTTAGATGCCTCCTCTTTTAATTTCTCCTCATCAACCACTTGATTCTTAGTTTCAAGAGCTTCAACCTCTCTCTCTATTTCAGGATCTCCATCATCCACTGTGCTAGACTTAGTAATGCACATCTCTAGAGTATCTTCTACAAGCTTATCAAACTTGTAATTTTCAGCCAATTCTTCAACCACATCCAGCTTGAAACACGAGTAGGTGAACGCCTCGTCACTGGGTATTTCATTATCCTATTAATCTGAAATATCACTTTTTCACTACCTACTCTGAGCATAAGTTGTCCTTCATAGATATCAAGGATAGCTCTGCCTGTACATAAGAATGGCCTCCCCAGGATAAAAGGCACTTCCTTGTTCACCTCTAAATCCACCACAATAAAGTCTACGAGGAAAACAAATTTGTCCACTTGCACTAGAATATCCTCAATGATTCCCTCAGGAAAAATGGTGGTATGGTCAACCAGTTGTAGAGATACTGGTATTGATTTAATCACTCCAAGCTCACCTTGCAGTTTCCTGAATACAGATAGAGGCATTAGGTTTATAGAGGCACCAGAATTTCAGAGGGCCTTATCGAATTTTCCACTCCCCAACGAGCATGGTATGGTGAAGCTTCCTAGTTTTCCACACTTTTGGGGAATTTTATTTTGTAATATGGCACTGCAGTGGGCATTCAACTTGACCACAATTGTCTCTTCCAGTTTTCTCTTTCTAGATAAGATTTCCTTCAAGAACTTTGCATAAGCAGGCATCTGAGTGAGTACCTCCGTGAAGGGAATGTTCACATAGAGTTTCTTGAGCATTTCCAAGAATCGCCCAAAACATTTGTCAAATTGTTTTCGCTTCATCTTGTGGGGGAATGGCAGAGCTGACATATGTCTACTTTCTTAAATCTCCATTTGTACCCTACTACTCTGACCTTTCTGCTCTTCACCTTTTTTCTCCACTGGTGTCTTCGCCTGATTTCTCACCATCTCGGGTCTAGCTTTCACCACTGGATCAACCAATGTTTTGCCACTTCTCAGAGATATAACTTTGATTGTTTCTTTTGGATTCTTTTCAGTGTCAGAAGACAAAGTCCCAGGAGTCCTCTCAGATAACATATTTGCAATTTGTCCTAATTGACTTTCTAAATTCCGGATGGTCGTGCCATGCTCTCGAATGGCTGTCCCCCGAGTTTTAAATTTTTCATCTGATTTATTGATGAATGCCTTCATGATATCTTCCATACTAGACTGATTTAGTTGTTGTGGTTGGTATTGCTGTCTCTGATGGTTTTGAAAACTTGGTGGTCCTTGACCTTGGGGCCTGGGATTATTTTGCTTCCATGAATTCAAGATTCCACTAGGTGAACTCCACGAAAAAACTGGATGTATTTGACCCATAACATTATAGTTATTACCGCCTTGGTAGTTTCCTCTATTAAAGTTCCCCACTGCGTTGACTTCCTTAGCTGATGCTTGACATTCATGTGTAGGGTATCCCAATCCACATAAGCCACATTTTGTTTGCGGCTCACTTTGTACCTTAGCTAATGTCAGCTTTCTTATCTCCTTAGCCATAGTATCTAACTAGGCTTGCATGGATGTGTTAGGGTCCACCTGGTAAACCCCAATTGATTTTCTTCTATCATTACTCTCAGTCGGCCACTGGTTAGCATCCTCAGATAATTCATCAAGGATTAAGACAACGACCTCTTCCAGTGTTTTCTTCATTAGTGGACCTCCACATGCAGTATTCAGAGTTCGTCGCGAGGACGGTGTCAGTCCATCCCAAAAATCCTGGAGTTGCATCCACAAATCAATTCAATTGTGCTGACACTTTTTGACTATTTCCTTGAATCATTCCCAAGCTTCAAAAACCATTTTTGTCTCCTTCTGGCAGAAATTATAGATTTCCCTTTTGAACTTTCCTGTTTTTGCAGCCGAAAAGTACTTGTCAAGAAACTTCTTGGTCATATCTTCCCATGTCCTGATAGAACCTGTGGGTAAGCTACGAAGCCATTGCTTTGCGTCATCTTTCAGTGAAGAGGAAATGCCCTTAAGTAGACAACATCCTTTGATACTCCATTGTATTGAAAGGTGTTCATGATATCGTCGAAGTTCATCAAGTGAGTATTAGGATCTTCGTTCATCCTCCCTCTGAAAGTACAGTTGTTATGGATAGTTTGAAGTAAGCCTTACTTCAATTCGAAGTTGTTTGCTTCTATGGGTGGGGGTCTAACACTTGACAGTCCTTGATTATATACGGGCCTGGCATAGTTACCCAATGATCTCCCAGTCCTGGGTGCTGCATTCTCGAACTGATCTTCAACCAAGGTTCGGTTTAGATTGAATCTTCGACCCCCATCATGGTTGACAGTCTTATCAACGATTCTTCGGGCTGCTTCTTGTTGTGCTGCTTCTCGTGCATCTAACTTTACTCCCCCCGTTTTCTCGATTTTCCATGTTATCATGAGTCAAAGGTCGAACCAAGAATTCTTCCATTAAGTCTTTTTCTTTTCTCAGTTGTCGCAGGCGTCTTTCCAGCTCTAGTTCGTAGGGTATCAATTCCATTGAAGAGGATCGCGTCATACACCAAAGAAATCAACCTGTATCCTGCACACAAGTGAGAAACTCGTGATGAACGAATTAAAAGTTAAAAAAAAAAACTAAATTCCTCAATTAGCACTACAAAATATTTCAACACTATTGATTGCCAATCCCCGGCAACGACACTAAAATTTGACGAGCGCAATACACACACTTAAATTGTGCTCGCTAGTCAAAGATAGTATAGTGTATTATCGTATCCACAGGGATTGGATTTAAACAGTCTTCTCGTAGTTTCCAGCTTGATTACTATCCAGGAGGATCAACAATTGAGATTTATATGCCTAAGGATTGAAATTAATTAAGAATCTAAAGCTATTGACTAGTGACTATCGAAACAAAGAATAAACAACTAAGGTTATCAGTAGGAGAAAATAGGGTCTTGACAGAATAAGTGCAAGATAATTATTCGGGATCTAACTCTAGATAATTTACTTCCAATGTTCAAGTGAGTCTCTCGAATTCACTCTATTATTAGTACAAACATTCAACAAAAACTCCTCTCACGATTAAGTCTTAACCTCACGGTATGAACCAATTTAAGTACTGTGAAGATATGCAAGAATGCGTAGTGAATCGGTCTTTTGAAAAACTTCTTTCGATTATTTTTCTAAGTAGGTTTAATCAATGATTCAACCAGTCTCTTTCGATTACTTAGAAGAATCTATGAAGTTAACGAATAATATAATGCAAAGATATCACAAGGCATGCCTCTTTCGATTACAAGAACAAGTGAATATATATGCAGCAATTAAATCTTTTAAAAACTATTCAAATACATAAAAATAGAGTTATGATCCACAAATAATCATCAATACACAAAATCTAGTCAAAACCCAAAAGGATCTACTCCATAGACATGGAGAAGTTCTTCACAATTGGAACTAAAGTATAGGAAAACATAAATTCAATCCAAACTCGGATCTTGAGTGAGGAAGGAATAATGGATTCCTTGTGCTTGTGTTCCAATTCTTAGTTTGCCACTCTAGATCCAAAGTTTTCCCATAAAAGTCCAGATCCCCTGTTTCTAGGCAAGTTGGGCTTCATATAGATCCAAAAGAGTCATCTCCGAAATTACAAATATATGCCTGGGAGGAGTTTCCGGAGTTGGACGTGTGCGACCGCGCACCTTGACCAGTGTACTGCTCTACTTGCACACCCAGTGCGCAATCGTGCACCTGGGTAGCCTCCTGCTCAATTCTTCGTTTCTCTCGTTAAGTGCACTATTGTCCGTTGATCCCCGAACACGATCCAAACTATATCTTTGGGCTTTTACTCACACTTCAAAGCTCCATAATAGTTTGAATTCATTCCATAACATCTACAAAGCATGGAATCACTCCTACAAGACATAAAATGCATAATTAGTGCAAAACACTAGCGATTAAAGCTCAAACTCAATTAAAGTGCAGTAAATTAGAGTGTAATAGGTGATAAAAATACGCAATTATAGCCTACCATTATTAGTATTTGTGACTCGAGCTTAATAATGGTGTTTATATGTGTAAGAGTTAATTGGACGTGATTTGGCAAGCTTGTATGCAAATTGAAGTAAAAAAAAAAAAGAATTTGGAGAGAGTATGACTTTGGTGCCCAGGTTCGCGCCACACAACAACCAAAACACTAAGGCAACAGAGCACAAAAGTGGAAAAAGTTCGGTGAGGTTCGCGCCAGGCACAAAGCAGAATGCCCAAGGGCGGATTTCGTCCTATTTCGGCTAGGACTTGGTAGTTTCAACCATACAGGCCCCCAACATGTATAAAAGGGGTTCTAAACCTATTTTAGGGGAGAGGCATTATTGGAGAAGAAAAAGGCCGCGGGAACACTTGGAAGTAAGGGATCACAAGAGTTTTCTCTCCGTTATTCTTCCTTAATCTATAATTTAATGCTTTCAATTAATATCATGATTCTTAGTGTGGTTATGAGTAGCTAAACTCTTTTATCTAGGGTTTGATGGAACCTTTTGGAGGATGATTTTCTGTTGCGTTTAATTTAATTTTGCCATTGAATTTTATCTACTTGTTCAACTACGTGATTATCTTAGTTGATTGAAGGGCCCTTAATTGACTGTCTTGAGATCTTTTTTTTTTATTCTCCGGCATGTGCCTATTTAGTGTGTGTTACTTAGAAAATGGTACATATTTAGGTAGTTATTGAACAACATCACTCCTACCGTATGTGAGAAATCAATACGAAGGGTTTAAAGATGAGATTAGGAATAACAAAACCTTAGTGCAATTTTAGTGAGCGGTGCCAGCTAGCGTAGTTCGGAAGAATACATCTAGTAAATTGTGGTAGTTGCTCGAAAGAGAATTACGACACCCGAAGTACTCACGATCGGTAGAAAATACTTAAGCGAATTTATAGAAAATGTAGCGGGGATGATTCCGATAATTGGGGAAATCATAACTCTAGGCTTCCTTAATCTTGTCTCCAACCCTTTAGTTACTCTAGTTGTTAATTTACTACTTTAATTTGCTAGTTATTTAGTTAGAAAATAAAATCTTAATATTTATAGTTTAGAAATTGTTCGAGCTTGTTTTCTTAGTGATACTTAACAGTTACAGCAAAATCTTAGTTCTCTGTGGGATTCGATTCGAACTCTTAGACCGAATTATATTTGCATCGATCGTTTAGTCCTTTTTATAAGGCATAATTGAGCATGATCAATAACTATCATTCTAAGAAAAAAAAAGAAAAAACTAAAAGAATTTTAGACTTTTGCTGTTTTTCTTTTTTCACCATCTGTTAAAATACATTATTATGTTGTTCCTACTAATTTGCTAAAACTTTTACAGATTAAATTACAACATTAATATTAAATAACCAATAACGAAACATAGATAACTAATTAATGATTTAATAAAAATTTGGAAAACATTTAAATTTTCTTTAGTACTATTTGAAATTACTCAATTATTATCTTTTGTTGCATCAAAAAACTTCATTATTAGCAAATCGTCTCATATTTATTTTTGTCGTTAATATAACTTCAGATTTACCATTTATAATTTACAGTTATTCTTTGTGAGATACGTTGTGCAAATTATATTAACAGTCAAGTTAACTACGTGTGACTTATAAGTTACGATTTTGAGCCGTGGAATTAGCCACTAATGCTTGTATCGGGTAGATTGCCTATATTATATCTTTTTGGATTTGGCTTTTGCCCAATATTGTGTGAACGCGTGGTACTTTGTTCAGCGGGCTGCTTTTATGCTGTGACAAGTTTAAAGACAAAAACGAAACTTTTTGTTAATTGTAGGTAATATTAGATCGATTACCATAATACAAGGCTAATTTGACCTTTTCCTGATATAGAAGTTGAATTGATGACCTCATAGCTAAGGATGTTTCCCGAAATTGGTTAAAAATATACATATGTGAGGCGTCAGGCGAGTATCTCTTGTATGATTCTACCATTTCCCCCTTTTGTAATATGTTGGAGAGTGACAGAGAGAGAGTGACGGCGCCAATTCAGCAATCATCGTCATCATTTCCTTCTCCCCCTTCTTTAATTCTTTCTTATTCTGATTTATTATTGCTGGACTTGGCAACCACAACGCATATCTATGCAGTCGCCGCCTCCTCTTTTTTAATTCAGCATTATCGCACTACAGCTCTGAATTGATCTCCTTCGGCAATCGACTCTGGAACCAGGTAATAGCCTTCGCGCAGAATTTGGCTAATTTGATGACTGCGTTTCACTGTTAGCCTAAATTTGATTTAACGTATTGGTTTTCTGTTGAATTGTTAACCTCTTTTTGTTGGATCGTGCAATTTTTTTCCCCGTGTTCCTTGTTTTGCTGATGAATTTTTTTAATACGGAAGTGCTGGTTCATCTCTCGAAGTTGCTATATATATAGTGGACTGATGAAGAAAACATAGTTCTTACGGTTAGATTAAATTAATCTGCCTAGTGCCTGCTTATGGGTTCTGAACCTGTTAAAACATAGGAATATTCTTTTTCCACGTTAAATATTCCTTATCATAGAGTAGACTCTGAAGATTAACTGTTAGTAGCTATGTTATTGAGAGATTATGCATAATTTGGAATGTGTTAGGATCGGGAACCCGGGTAGTGCGGAATTTAGGCAAACAACGGTATAACAACAATAACAAAGACAATGGAAGTTGATAACAATGATAATTAAAGCATATAAATAAGACACAAATTTAACATGGTTCGGTCAAGTGACCTACGTCCACAAGCGGAGAGGAGCAATTTCACTATACCAACAAAAGTACAAAAGAGAGTACAAAATTAGAGTAAATACTCTAATTAATCCCAAATAGCCTAAGAGAATAACCTCACAAGATTACTCCAAAGAAAGGGTTAACACAAGTGCTTCCCAACACTTAACTCTCATACAAAATACTCTTAATAAGGGAGGAAATGAAGAAATAAGAAATGAAGACTCAAGTCTTGTTGGTGTGTTTAAAATGAACTAATAGCCTTCCCTTTTATAGGCAAAAAAGTCTTGGCCTCTTAGGTGTGAAAGAAGAGATACAATTTGTGCAAATGATGTCCACCACACAATGCAATATTTTTGGGTCCAAAAGAATATTGCCAACAAAGTCTACACTTTGCAAAGATATTTATACTTATGTGAGATGGACTCCATTAGCCAAAATATTGGCCATATTATAAATCTCCACTTTGGCCTAATTTTGGATGATATAGTAAATTTGCTCCACCCTCTCCGCAAAAGCCCCAATGGACATATGTTAAAATTTAACGCCATCAAAATCAGACAAGTTGTCTGATACCGAAACTGTAGTAGGGCCTATAACAGTGGATCCCAATAAAATATACAACGAACCAGATATGTGTGCTTTCTTGATCACAAGAGCACCATGAGAAACTTTCAGAACTCCACCTTCACTTGTGTACTTAACCCAAGAGATTCCAGAGTGCCCAAAGAGATGAGATTTTTCTTCAAGTCAGGAACATGTCTAACATCGGTGAGAATTCTCACCACACCATCGTGCATTTTGATTCGGATTGTACCTTTTCCAAAAACTTTGCAGGCAACATTGTTGCCCATCAAGACAACTCCACCTCCAATAGATTCATATGTGGTAAATCAATCCCAATTTGGACACATATGATAAGAACAACCCGAATCTAAAATCACTCATTGTTAGATTTGAAACTATTATTAGTTGCTAAAAAAATAGTTCGCTCAGTCTCATCAGCAACTACACTTGCTTCGTCAGTGTCAGTATTTTTGTGCTCATTTTTCCTTTCCTTATGTTTTTCTTTATTTTTCAGCTTATAGCATTCATAGATAATGTGACCTTTCTTATGACAATAGCGACCCTCTAAATTATTATATCTGGATATGGAGTCGGATTTGCCCCTAATAAACAAACCAACTTCCGCTCGAGTTCCACTAGCTTCTCCAGTAATATCACTATCTATATGTTCTTTTGATTTTAAGATAGATTTAATATCCTTATAAGAGATATTATCCTTTGCATAAATCATAGATGCTTAAAAGATAGGGTAGAGAACAAAGCAGTAACACGGCTTGATCCTCATCTTTAATTTTAGCATCTATATTATTCAAATCCATAAGAATGGAATCAAAGGTATCAAGATGAGAGAGAATAGAGGTACCTTCACCCATACGAATTGTATAAGGCTTCTGCTTCATGTAAAGTCTATTTTTCACCGTCCTCTTCATATATAAGGTTTTCAATTTTTCCCACATGCCTTTGGCTGTGGTTTCTACAGAAACTTCACGTAAAACTTCATTTGAGAGATTTAAGATGATACCTGATTTTGCCTTTTTATCTATGATGGCAAACTCCTCGTCCGTCATTTTATCCGGCTTCCTCTCCTTTCCTTGCAACGCCAAGTCTAAGCCATCCTGAATTAAGATAGCTTCCATCTTTAACTGCCACATTCCGAAGTTTGCACTTCGGTCAAATTTCTCAACATAGGTCTTTGTTAGAGTCATTTTGACTATTGAAACTAACCCGGCTAGATCCGGCTCTGATACCAATTTTTTAGGATCGGGAACCCGGGTAGTGCGGAATTTAGCCAAACAACGGTATAACAACAATAACAAAGACAATGGAAGTTGATAACAACGACTGTTAAAGCATATAAAGAAGACACAAATTTAACGTGGTTCGGTCAAAGTGACCTACGTCCACAAGCGGAGAGGAGCAATTTCACTATACCAAACAAGAGTACAAAAGAGAGTACAAAATTAGAGTAAATACTCTAATTAATCCCAAATACCCTAAGAGAATAACCTCACAAGATTACTCCAAAGAAAGGGTTAACACAAGTGCTTCCTAACACTTAACTCTCATACAAAACACTCTTAATAAAGGAGGAAAGAAAGAAACAAGAAATGAAGACTCAAGTTTTGTTGGTGTGTTTAAAATGAACTAATAGCCTTCCCTTTTATAGGCAAAAAAGTCTTGGCCTCTTAGGTGTAAAAGAAGAGATAGAACTTGTGCAAATGATGTACACCACACAATGCAATATTTTTGGGTCCCAAAGAATATTGCCAACAAAGTCTACACTTTGTAAAGATGCTTGTGCTTATGTGTGATGGACTCCATTAGCCAAAATATTGGCCATATTACAGAATGAATAATTGCACTTGATATTTAATTGGCAATAAAGAACTCAGCTGGATGTCATTGGCAAATGGTAGAAGCATTTTCAAATGTTTCAAATGACTATATAGTGGGGAGGAGAGGAGGTATGAAGGAAAAGAAAGGAAAATGGGGTTTGAAAGATTTTTAATAAGTATCTTTTAATGTTAAAACTGACCAAACGGTGCATAGAGAAGGAGTAGGCGTAATCTTTCGTAATTTTGTTGGTACTGTATAATGTTAATTTTATGTGTACTAATAAAACATTACATTTTTACATAAATGTTCCTATGGCCTATCATTCCCCGCTCATTGTGTTGGTCTTCCCTCATACCATAAACATAAAACATGTATGTGAAAAACGATTCATGGTGTTGGTCTTTTCTTGAAGGAAATGGCTACAGCGTCTGAAAAAGATCTTGGTGATACTACTGGCACTGCACCTGTCACATCTACAGATAATGAAGCAAAGACAAAAACGAAAAAGAAGAAAGGATTATTGTCAAGAATATGGAATGGTCTATTTGGTTCACACAAAGATGACTTTGAGAAGAGATTGCAAAATATTTCCAAGGAGGAGGCTGCTGTTATTGCCAGAATAACAAAACGATCTCATCGTTGGAGAAGGATGACTAGGCATCTCATTATACTTTCTGTACTTTTCGAGGTAATGCTACCATTTTGTATTCTGCTGTTCTAATGTGTCCTGAATAACAGGGGAAAAAAACCTGAAATTCTTTATCCTGAAATATCTCTACCTTTCCAAAGCCTTCTGAAAAATCTCTACCTTTCCAAAGCCTGCTGAAAAATCTCTACCTTTCCAAAGCCTTTGAATTCTTTCTTTTTGTTTGTGTATCTTGCCGTTAATGATCACTTGACATTTGACATTTGACATTTGACATATTCAGTTTGTCTTCTTTTACTGGGGAAAGTTATCTCCTTTATATTCAGGTTTTGTTGCCACAACATGTTATGAGAAGTTTCTAACTTCTCTATATCAAAATTTAAATAGTATAGTCAGTAGATTTACTCAAAGATAAATTTCTCCTAACCCTTGGAAGAAAAATGTTAGCTGTTTTGGGGCAGAGAAGTGTTAGAATAATTCTTGCTAAAAGATATAAACTATGTTATGATGTAAATGGCTCTTCTAGATTTAGTAGAGGGAATGGGATTCTTTGACTGATTTGTGGTGTTTCTTGTGGCCGAAATAATAGAGAAAATGGTCTTTTGTGGGTTAAGAATAACAGAAAGGTTCGTTGCCAATTTGAGATTGTTCTGGTTTGTGAAAATTGAAAAGTGACTTAGAACATAACTGTGTTGTTCTAAGGATGGATACTGATTTATGATGTTAAGTGCTGGGTAAAGTGAAGAGACTCTTAAATGGAAGAATTTGATGGAATGAAATATGTTTAATTGCACAAAGCAAGTAGAAGAGAATGAGGGAAGAGAAATAATTTCCCACCTAATATTTCCTCGAATGAACCCCTAGGATGAGGGTGGGAGAGCATCCAAAGCAACTGCATTCTTCTGTTTAAGAAGCCATAGATATCATCTGATATTTCTCAACCACTGTTTTAGAACTTACGGAGGTGGATCTGAGCAGCTCACTTTCCTATACTTCAACAATGATGGCTAAATATTAAAGAAAACTACTCATGAGTCTCCGGCTGGTGCAACCTCTTTACCTATTAAAATGAATATTAAGAAAACTACGCATGACGTCACACAGTCCAAATCCAAACCCCAAAAAAATTGGATACATATTTCATGAAATCATACAAACCTTTGTAAACAAATAAGAAAAAGTGCACCAATTCTTTTATTTATCTGATAAATGGTTATGATGGCAAAGGTACACGTGTCAACACTAGAGTGCCACCACTACTACCACCGTAGCAGCGGCCACCCACCGCCGTCCAGGAATGTTCTCCCGCGAGTTGTGACTACGTGGGACCATTTGATTGTAAAGGGTCGTCGTATAATTGTTGTACAACCATGCAGGAGTTTTAAGTCTGAGGATGAATATGTGAAGGGAAGTGAAATCAAGAAACCTGTGAACAAATTGGTTGGAACTATTAGGTCTGCTGTGTGGAGTTGTTCGAAGCCGAGTTTGAGAACCACAAAGAAGTTTAAAGAAGCTATTCAGAAGTTGGAGGAGATATTATTCTTGTTGGCATTATATGTTGGAAGATATATCATCACAATGATGAGCACAGGTGTGTCATGTTCGTTGCATTTCAGCTGTTAGGTGGAGATAGCCAGATGAATGAGTTGATATGTTATAGCTGGCTTGGGGGAGTTATTTATCGGGACTATGATAGGCTTCAATTTGGTTTTGGATGAAGTTGTTCGAGCCGGGGTTCATAATGTCGTTATAACTGGAAGTACAAGGGGACTAGGAAAAGCTCTTGCCCGCAAATTTTTACTTTCTGGAGACCGTGTCATTATTACCTCTCGCAGCCTATGTTGCTCGGACTCTCCAAAAGTGATGCCGCACCTGTGTCGGATCCTCCAAAAATACACTAAATTTGGAGGATCCGACACACACCCAACAACATTTTTGAAGAGTCCGAGCAACATAGCTCGCAGCCCTGAATCTGTCGATTTGACCATCAAGGAGCTTGAGGAAAATCTGAAGCAAGCTGTGAATGCTGCCACTGGTTCTGCTAGAAAAAAATTGGCAAATGCAAAAGTTGGTGGTATGGCTTGTGACGTCTCTGAACCTGTTGATGTTAGAAAGCTGGGCAAGTTTGCTGCAGATGAACTTGGTTACATTGACATTTGGGTAAACAACACTGGGACAAACAAAGGTTTTCGACCCTCGCTGCAGTTTACCGACAATGTATTCAAGAGATTGTCTCCACAAACCTGATTGGTTCTATACTATGCACTAAAGAAGCCATCCAAATCACGAGAACCCAAAGCAAAGGTGGACATGCCTTTAACATGGATGGTGCAGGTTCTGGAGGATCTAGCACCCCTCTAACAGCTGTCTATGGATCAACAAAACGTGGTCTCGGGCAGCTTCAATCATCCCTTCTGAACGAGTGCAAGCGGTCAAAAGTTGGAGTGCATACGGCCTCTCCGGGCATGGTCCTAACTGACCTTTTGCTGAGTGGCTCGACTATCCAAATAGACAAATGTTTAACATCATTTATGAAGATCCAGAGACAGTTGCTAGAACACTAGTACCAAGGATGCGGGTTGTAAAAGGAAGTGGAAGAGCCATCAATTAATTGCCTTAGTAACCACATGGTTGAGATGGGGCCGATGGTTTGATGATCGGGGAAGAGCACTGTATGCTGCAGAGGCAGATCGACTCTGTAACTGAGCTGAAAACAGAATACGCTTTCCGTTCACAGATGCCATGGAGATGTACATAGAGAATACTTGGATCTCTGTGTTCTCACTCTTGGTGGTGTGTGCATTCATGATACTATCAAGCACAGGTAGCACATAGACTGGACTTAGGTGCTAACCTCTATTGCCTCAAATAGTTTGGAAGATAGGAAGCCCATGAACTATGACGCATCTAACTCATGTCACTCCAGCGTCTAATTTGATCATAAAGGAAAACACGCATATCCTATTTGGATGGGTGCATGGATTTTACCGCTGCATCCATTGAATGCTTCAAAAATCATCTACGCTATGGCATGATAGTGTCAGTATATGATATTGGATGTACAGGAATTGACTTTGGTTAAGCGTAAAAATGAAGGTATTAGATACACATTTTAGCAAAAATCAATGTAAAAGTTATTGGTATTGTGATGTTCTAAACCATGGATCTCTTGAAACAAGTTTTTCGCCAAAAAAAAAAAAAAAAAACTCATGAGTCATAACTTGACGTCTAATACTGCATGAATCAAGATGAAGTATGGAAACATGAATGTTCAAATTAGAAGCCCATTGCCCAGTATTTTTAGGAACTCACTAGAAGATGCTAAAGTACTTAAATGGTATATGAACTCTCAATGAAGTGGGTTGAGAACCATGAGGTCTCAGGTTTAAATTCCAGCAGAGGAAAAATAGCTAGGTAATTTCTTCCCATTTGTCCAAGCTTGGTGGACAGAGTTACATGGTATTGTTGCTGGTGAGAGGTAGCAGGTATCCCATGGAATTAGTTGAAGTGCGCGCAAGCTGGCTCGGACACCACTGTTATTAAAAAAAAACTGACGAAAGTTAAAATAACAACTAAAGTTAAAATAGAGAGATTGTTCAGGGAATGATGAAAAGTAGAGAAAAGATTCTCCTTTCTTCCACCTCATGTAGCATAAAGACTAACTGGTGCATCATGATACCTTATCAGGGAGCACCTTGGCCACGCACCTTTTCATTTTTCTCGGCCTATTTTGGAGGTTTTGCAGTGGAGAAATCACGCCTTGATGATTTATTTTTTTTGGTAATGCGACTTATAGTTCAGTTTGTGTAGTTTTGGAATGGCAATGATTCCGCAAAAGACTTGAACCAATGTTGAAGGTCGGGTGAAGGAGCTGTTTCAGGGGAAGGAGGAATAGGATATGTGAGAGACTAGTTAAAGGCGGGAAAACCCTTTTCTTTGTGATGGGATTTGAACCATTCAAATTTTGAATTCAGATTTAACGACCAATTTTCTAGTATAAAATTTCTAATTCCTTATTCCTATTTTCTAACATACTGATTCATAATGTTATGTTAACAATTAAAATTATTCGTCAAGTATATTTGGTGATGCTCTCCTAAAACAGAGCTTATGAGCTACGAGTTGCACACAGTAGCAGTTTAGTACATGCACGTAAGCGGCACGTTAATGAGGTGAAGTACCCAGCTTGTGCTGTTAACCGTGCCAGAGTCTATATTGAAATTGCACATACACATATGAGGAAACATATTTTTCATGTTGTGATCAATGTGTTTGATGTTATATGTATGTCAGTCTGCTCGAGTTTTTTTATCCCTTCACCACATATTATATTACATATTTACTTATGTGTGTAGTATTGAGGTTATCTCAATTCAGGTTATGGCAGTGGTTTATGCTATTATGATGACAAGATCACTCGTGCTAAACTGGAAAATGAGGGCATTGCGAGTATTACCAATGTTTCTATTGCCTGGCTCATCCTTCATTACATATTCAGCTCTCAGAAGCTTCACGAGGATGAGTACGTAGTTCATGTTCTCTCAAAGTTCTCAAATAATTCTTTTTTCCCAATTCTAGCGTAGTTCCTTCCATTTTCTCTTTTTCTTTTTTCTTTTCCAGTGTGGCTAACCTTCATAACATTAGAAGATATAATTTGTCCTTTCTCATTTCTTTCTTTTCCTTCTAATGCTGGCAGTGGAAGTAGGGTTGGATTTCAGTGGGCAAAATTAGTAGATAACTGAGAGATAATGCAAGTATTTTTTTCTCAAGTTCTATTGTTAAAATTTCGAACCTACGGTTCACAACTCAATTTAACCTAGGGAAGAGCATCCCTTGTTATTTATACAATATGACTTGACGTAATAAATGATAAAGCTAGGTAGATTGACTGCTGAGTGCTTACATGCCAATGGATTCACTAAGTAGAGTTTCAAAGAAGGCTGGTGAGGTTAGAAATAATATTAAGTTGTTAAAGTCAACTGCCTAGGCAGAAACATTTGCATTCAGTATTAGGTGGGTCGAACTTCTAGCTTCATTAGGTAGCTTTCATAAAGTTTTTAGATAGACACGACTTTTTTGTTTTTTGCCGCTCTTTTGAATAGATCATGTTGCTCATTTTGTTTAATAGATTGAGATTTACATAGATAAAAATATTTGGTGCCATCCTTTACCATTACCTATATTTGTATTTATATTTGTATTTGTATTTATATCTATATTTGTTTTTGTATATAATGTTAGTTTACAAAAATAACCTTTTAATATTAAGCATAATAACTCACAATAAAAGGACATAACCGGAATTCTAAACATTAGCCTTGTAATCCTATTAGTTTTAGGACATAATACATGTTATAAATCCTACATGATTACCTTTAGAAATTCTATTAGTATAATCCTAATACTTTTAGCCATGTAATCCTATTACTTTTAGGATATACTTCTTTAAAAAATCCTATTACTAATTTAATTTGAAAACGTATTATATTCTTCAATTACTAATTTAATTTGGGAATGTATTATATTGTCCAAATCCATTTAAAAAAAGGAGAGCTTATATTATTATAAAAGTACGAATACAATATTGATAGGCCAAAATAGCCCTAAAATATTAAATAGAAGAACTCATAGGGAAAGGACATAACTGTAATAACTTTTTTTTGGACTACAATAACTTCTATGTTAATTTAAAAATTTAAAAATTAATAAAATTTTGTCTATTTAATTCTTATTAAAAATATGTAGGAAGGTTTGATAAAATCAATTTCATAAGAATCCTCTATATTTGTAATATGTTATCGCTCGATAATATCCAATACTAAGAAAAAAATAAAAGTAATGTTAAATGGACTACATAAAGCGTTGAAATTGAGAGAAAAAATCCTCACGATAATATATTTTTACATTATATTTGAACTGTTTTCCTACTCAAATAATATTTTATTATTATTGATTTCTATATTGAAAAATATACCTAATTATTAAAGAACAACTAAGAATTTTTTTATGAATATAAATGTGAGAAAGAGAAAGAAAAAGGTTGGTAAGAGCCAATACCATTAGTGATTTTGCAAACATAAAGATCTAAAAGTGGAATGTCAGATCGATCTTTTTACTCTTTGAAAATAGAATTTATGGTGGATAAAATTATAATTACGATTAAATATTCAAAACAAGAGATGAACTAAAATTAAGAATCTGAATCAAAAGAAAATAAATTATTTTATTATGTTAAGACCAAATAATCAAAATTTCAATTAATTATTTAGCAAAAGAATCATTGTAATTATTTTTTAAATTCATCATATGAGTAAAATTATTTTTCAAGTTAAAAAAAATATCTTATGGTACATAAATTTATTCCATAAAAAGAGCGTTAGAGAGTTAAAAAAAATTAGACCACAAAGTAAAAAATATTAATATAGTATTAAAAAGTCCATACAAATGATTGAGAAAGCACAATCAAAGTTAAATCCTGAACAAAAACAAGCTTTCAAGACTATATTATAAAGAGTCGATTCTGGTATAGCGGGATTATCCTTTGTAGATGCCTCCGCCGGAATCAAAATAATATTCTTATGTCATGCATTACTTGGAAATGTTAGATCAAGAGGCATGATACGGTTAGCAATAATAACAAGTGGTGTACCATCAACGATTTCATTATGAGGTCGTACAACTCACTTTAGATTTGATATATCTCTTCGAACAACTGAAATAATCATCACAAATATATCAAAGCAGAGCAATAGTGCTAAATTTATAAGGAAATCCAAATTGATAATATGGGATGAAGGGCATATGGCTAAGCGTCAAAGAATCGAACAATTGCCTAGAGTTTTAGAGATATATTGGATATCAATGAACCGTTTGGTGGAAAAGTAATAGTTTAGGAGGTAATTTCTGTCATGTATTATCAGTAGTTCCAAAATCGACAAAAGCAGAGACTGTAAAAGCTAGCTTGCCAAAATTATACTTATGGCCTCAAATGAAAAAGATTCAAATGACAAGAAATATAAAAGTAAGAACAGATCCAATATTCAGTGACTTCTTGCTTCTAGTTGAAAACCAAGAAGAGCACCCCATAATAAATGATTTGGCTCTTCCAGAACATTTGGTTATCAACCCCAAGGGTAATAATAGTGTATTTAATAAGAATAATATTTTCATCATTAGATTAAAATGCAATTTGTGCAAATTAAATGATGGAAATTAACTTAGCTAGCAGAAATGAATATGTTGATCAACTAAATAACAGGTTGATTGCTAAGTTTGTGGTAAAAACAAAATATGTTTTAGGTTCAACTCAGCATAAGATGATCAATACCAAAATTACTACCAAGAAGAATACTTAAATACTTTAATATCAAATGGCCTTCTACCATCCAGGTTTGCTGTCAAGTTTATTATTTCTTACTTATGTTAGTGTCACCATATATATAATAGACTAAGTTAAAATTGATCTTCCATTGCATATAGGTTGATTGTGAAGAAAAATATGCCCGTCATGCTACTGAAAAACTTAGATCCGCCGAATAGCTTATGTAATAGTACACAGTTAGTATATAGAAGTTTTGACAATAAAGTCATACATGCAGAAATTATGATATTGGTCAACGTGCTTCTAAGTATGTGTTTATCCCCGAAATTAACTTTCGTCTTCCAAAACTAAAGAATATCCTTTTAAATTTGTATAAAAATAATTTTCAATATGTTTATGTTTTGTAATTATAATAAATAAAGCACAAGGACAAACATCCTAAATATTGGACGATATTTACAACAATATATTTTCTTGCACGAATAACTATATGTTGCACTTTTAAGAGGGATATTAATATCGACAACAAGAGTTCTGGTTATGGCAGAACAACCAAAGCATTAGAAGGAAACATGCACAAAAAAAATCGTCTACAAAGAAGTATTCGGTAAGATACCATCATATTAGATGCCTTTAAACTATAATACATAATTATCTAATTAACATGACTAAATTGATCATTTTTGTAAGTTCTGATGTTGTCCTTTCATTTTGAATTCACGTATTATGCTAATGTAATAATATTTTTCGACATTTAGATGATTGTTGTATTATTATATATAAAATTTCTCTCATTAATTAAAATTTTTTCTTCCTTCATATAAGTAAATATTTAAATCATCGTGTGTCATTATTAACGTGCAACGCACGTTTATAGATACTAGTATATATATATATATATATATATATATATATATATTGGTGCTTTGTATCAGAAAGATTGATGAAATATATCTATCAAACAGTCTCTTGTTTAGTTTATCAACAAATTACCTTGGTTGGTTTCGCCTGCTGAAGATGTTTGATTAATAGTCGGGTAATGGACTGTTTGTAGTAGAGAACATATATTAATACATAAGTAAACAAATCAATAATAAATAGTCAAATACAATATATATTTATCATGTTAAATGCAATGAAATTTCTATTCTGGCATTTCCTAAAATTTCTTCTAAGATCATGTTGTATCTTAAAGATAAAATAAACGGGATTCTGGTGATTTTACATTTGAGAAGTTCTGAAGGTCAAGAGAATCAATGAAGTTATATGTTAAAGTATTTCTAAATTTACAATATATTTCTAGATTCACAATATCTGCGTGCTGAAACAATTTTGAATCTGGTCAATTTTTCTTTAAAGTAACTTTTGATCTTGGTTCAAAGGGAATTTGCTGGTAGAGAGGATCCTTAATAAATATGGATCTTCATGTTCACCTTCTCCTTTGGAGCATGGAGAGCATGCTCTCATGTTATTCTAGTTGGCATAATATTTGGTAAGCTGACTTTGTGACTCTGTGTAGCTCAGACCATTTTTTGCCGTTTATTCCGGGTGTCATCTTTATAGTATGTTGGAACCCTCTGAAATTTTTAACTTTACCTATCCGAAACAGACGGCCTATGGAAAATGTGTTTGATTGGATGTTATATGATAGAATGGACTACTATGGCTAAGTATGGTGGGAAGACTGGAAAGGCTTGATCCTCATAAAAAAAGACTGAAATAGCTTCATGCTACTTGTTGGCAATGGTGGTTCAGAGGGTACGAGAAGATAGAAAAGAGACCATGGAATTTCAAGTGAAAGTTAGTGGCGGTAGAAGATGGAAATCTCGTTTGCATTTTCTTCTCAGGAAAACTAGAAGCGAAAAGGTAGAACATCAGGACAAAACCCTGCTTATAACAATAAAGCACCAACAACATACAACAACTCCTCAACATTGAGCTTCTCTCCTTTCTGTGTTTCTCTTGAGGAAGTGTGCATTGAATTGTTAAGAGTAACTTCAGTTTGGCAATCAGATGAATATTTAAAGACTCCAGGGAATGTGAAAGTCAAAGGAGTCCTCAACCAAGTCCTTTTGATCACCTCAAACGATATTCATTGTAAACATTGTTTAAGAAGTTGCTGAAGATTCATACTATTGATGCTTTTGCCTTAGAATGAATTATATTTCTTTGATTTTCAATTTTAAACCCTTCACGTGTGGCCTTGCAGATGAACGCAAGGATCAGAAAACTTTGGAAAGGCTTCAAGCTGAAAGGCAAGTCAAGATTGATGAACTCAAAGAGAAAACAAATTACTACTTAATGCTGCAGCTCATTCAGGTAATAACAATATGCGAGTTTTAGGGCTTCTACGGAGCTCTTTGCAGATAAGTTAACCTTGCAATTGCATTAGGCAGCACATTCAGGTGATAGCAATATGCCAGTTTTATGGCTTGTGCTAAGCTAGTTACAGATAAGTTATCATGCAGGTGCATTAGGGAAGACATGTTTATAACCTTTTTTCACTCCTTTCTCTTCACCTCTTTTACAAAGCGCCTTTATGTCCCAAGTCGGTATGAGATGCTTGGGATTTCATTGTTCAGATCTTTTATGCAGAGGTATGACCCTGACCCAGCATCTAAGGCAGCTGCAGCCACTGTGCTTGCATCCAAGCTCGGTGCAGATACTGGGTTGAAAGTGTATTTGGGAGATGAGTCTAAGCCTAATGCCCCTGCTGGAAAGAGCAATGATGTAGAAATCGTGCAGTCTGCTGGACTGAGAAATAGGAAGCAAGCCAGATCTGGTAGCCCAGAGAGTGCTGCATTGGATCATTCTGAAGGAGAAATGATTCATGATGTACAGCTTGAAGGTTCTAGTATGAACCAACATCAGCAAATGGTTGTCAACCATTACAATCCAACAGGTTCAAGCACACTAGACGGGGGATGGCTTGCACGAATTGCAGCATTGCTTGTGGGGGAGGATCCAACCCAATCTTATGCTCTTATCTGCGGAAATTGCCATATGCACAATGGTAAGATCCGATGATATGACCATTGGCCCATATATAGCAGTGTGGGTTTCACATAACAAATAGTGAATTACGTAGTCACTATAAGAAAACGGAAAAAGGTGTATAATAAAACTTCTTCCGTTGTTTGCAGGACTTGCTAGGAAAGAAGACTTCACCTACGTAACGTACTATTGCCCTCACTGCAATGCCCTTAATAGGCCTAGGCAACTTGATGATCATGCCTCTGGTTCCGGTACACCTAATATAGCATGCACAACCGTTGTGGCTGATGCTGATTTGGTCAAACAGGACGGTGGATCCACGGAGGAGAGAATCTCCGCAAGTAGCAGCCCTGTAGTAGCTGCCTCGGCAACAACAGAAGGTGACTTAATAGTCTCCAGTACTTCTAGCAGTTAATACGTAACAGCTTGAAAGGATTTGTGCAGGCAAAGTGATCGAATAACTATATATATATCTTGTAAACATCTAGTAGAAAAACAAAACTCAGTGATAGCTGCTTCCCCAGCTGCCTTTCCTCCTACCTCCTTAATATCCATTGTTTTGTAACTAATATTATTGCACATTTGGACCCAAAAGCATATTGTTACACATTTTAGGCTGTTAGAAGAGGTGTTGAATTTCGTTCCGGTTGCGGAATCCTGCAGTTTTCTTGATTCATTTGTTTAATTCATTCTCCGATGTACTTGGACAGATCTCGTCTCTTTTTATGTAATAAAAGTGGTTGCAGTTAACTTATTTGTCTCAAAAGAAGAAGAAAAATCTCTTGCTCCATTGGTCCTATTTTAAGGTCCCTTGCGGTGTTCGTTATATTTTGTTAGTCCATGCTATGTTAACTTTTATTTGATCTAATATTAGTTCTCTTCTACCGTTTGAGCTTACAAAGAATGATCATCGCGCGGTATAACCTGGTTAGTTACAGTAACTTCTCTTCCTTATCCAATCCTTTTGTGATGACTGTTGGATTTGACATTTTCAAGTTCAAATTGGACTTTCTGTATTTTCGGTTCGGCTCATTTCAAATAGGTTAGTATTTTGTATAAATTCCTCTTTCGGAAAACTTTTATAATTACTTATAGATTCATAAAATATTTCATAATCTATAACTAGTGATAAAATAATATATTCTACAACTAATACATGATAAATATATACCATAAAATACATTAGGTTACCAATATAACACAACTCATGATTATGCTGCCTCCTCCATAAAATAGGCACTCTAGCTTGGGATTCGTTCATTCTTTCGAATTCATTCTCCATCTTGTATACTTACAATAGAAATATTAGGTATATATTGTATACTATTATAAAGATAGAAATATTAAGTAGCTTGTCAACTACTCAAAAACCATACCTATATATATATATATATATATATATATATATATATATATATATATATATATATATATATATAGAGAGAGAGAGAGAGAGAGAGAGAGAGAGAGAGAGAGAGAGAGAGAGAGAGAGTATATATTAGGGATATGAAAAGTGGTATATAATTTTTTTATAAAAAGTTAAAATTTTGAAATAATTTGTATTTATGTAATATTTTAAAAATGGTTGTAATTCATTTAAATTACTTGTAAAAATGTTAGTATTCTGTATAAATTCCTCAGTCTAATATTGGTAAACTCATTCAACAGTCGAATAGTCCACGATTCAACTCAGCCAGCTTAAACAAATTTGATCAGGCCCAAATAATGTTCTATCCAAGCTCAAGCCTAACGTTTGGTGTAAACTCAAACGCTATGTTCAAAAAAATTGATAGCAGCATTCCTTAAGCTAACATGCACACACTTATTTCAACGGGTATTTATTACTTTTCACCAATCAATTTTGTTCATTAAAACTTAAACAAATAAGAAGAAATCAACTAACATTTTTTTTCTATGTTGAGATTTAAACATTAATTTTTAAAGTTTACACTCCCTTCATTGACCTCAAGACGACACCTTTGAGCATAATTACTATATCCAAAATTAGAGAGAGCACGTCACCATGGGACCTCAAATAGAACATTATTTTTTTTATATATAATGATCCACATATTGACGGAGGAGTTAGGCATGATTCCAACCTGTATATTCCAAAAATCATAATTACACGGAGGAGGACATAGATCTTGACCACTCTAACAAATTGTAGGTCGATAGATTTCTACCTAATAGCAAAAAGAGAAGGATTGATGGGCAACAGATTAACGGTCTCATCTCTAAGCTTAAGGATCTGAGGTTTGTAAAAGGCTATTACAAACAATTAATATGTGACATCAGAATAAGTCTATGAAATTCCATCAGTAATATTGTAGTGTTTTTTTTTTTGTTTTGAATCTGAAATTGGGTATTCCATCTTGATCAAACTTCAAAAAACCTCTAACTTGACTAGGCATGAAAACAGCTTCATTGAAGATATCATGATTCCTTGTTTGAACTCCCAAATTAGCCAGATGATCTAAAATAGAATTACCTTCTCTAAATAGAAAACATACTTGATTTTGTTTAAGCTATCAAAGCACAGTTAAGCAACTAATAGTCTGAAATGAACTCACTCTACTAAAAATTAGTTCTCCGAAAAAGTTAAGGACAGACGATGTGGTACAAGAAGGTCCAGCATGCAGTGGTATTATCATACTTTATTTTATTTCAATATTTGGAAAATAATGAATATTGCCGAGATAAATACAAAGTAAGATATAAGTCAGAAGTGCAATTTTTTATGTTAAAAAAAGAACAAAGAAAAACTTGTAAATGTAATGCAATAAACATAATGGGCGTTTGGACATAAGAATTGTAAAATTTCAAAAAAAAAAAGTGAAATTTCTTTTAAGTGAAAATAATATTTGAAAATTAGAGTTGTGTTCGGACATGAATATAATTTTGGATTGTTTTTGAATTTTTGTAAGTGATCGGAGCGAAAATTTTGAAAAATAGTTTTTTGAAAATTTTCAAGTTTCAAAAAATTTTCAAATTCATATTCAAGTAAAAATTAAAAAAATTTATGGTCAAACACCGATTTAAAAAAAATAAAAAAATTCTAATGTGCAAACGGGCTCGTAGTTTTGAAGAAACTGAGATATTATTATTGTAGGGAGCTCTGTTGTCTGCATGGGAGGGAGCAGAAAGCGCTAGGAGTAGGAGATTTAATTTCAGAGTTTCTCCTAAAAGGGTTAGAATCTTAATATGATGATTATATTCTGCTACAATTACTGTTAACAGTGCCAGTCCTAGTAAATGATTAGACAGTAAACCATTTATTGCAAAATTTACAATTTCCATTTAAAGCCAATCAGTTCCCTCGGCTGTTACTATTACTGTCACTCCTCTGCAAATACGAAATAGAGTACAACAGCTTAAACAATCAGTTCAGTTCCCTCGGCTTTCTAAAAGAATATTTATCTGAATTTGGATTGAGAAAAAAAGCAGATCTTTAAGTACAGAGAAGTATCAAAAGGTGTTGTACTTGTATCAATAGTTTGACTAGACACTATAAAAAATATACTTTCCCCGTTTCAATATAGAGATAATACATAATTACCCATAATTACCCCGTTCCTACTTTACCAATTGCACCTTCAAACTTTACCTTGTTTTTGTTCAAAGTACAATAAATATCACCTTCGTTCAAGAATAATATATGACACGCACCAATCATGTTTTGATATGTGTTTTTCTTTTTAAATTGTTTATATTTTTTTTATTCATTATTTATTTTAAAGTTATCTTTTCTTTTTCTTTCTTTGCTCTTTTTCGGTCGCATTGCCACAACTAGCTATTTTCTCTCTCATTTTCTCCGTTGCAAATTGCTTGTACTCAACTCTTTTTTCCAATAATTTAATGTATCAACTTTTTAGTAATCCATCCATGTTTCTAGAAAAAAGCTTTACAAAAGCCACCATCATCAAAGAAAGATGGCATATGACTTTTCAGTTTTCTTCAAATTTCCGACATTCAAATCAATGTAACTTCGAAATTTAGCTTCAATTTGCAACTCCCAGAAGGTTTAAATAGCCAACTCTTTTGAACTTTGAGGATTTAAAACACCCGTGTCGGACTTTCGGAAAACCCGCAATGGAGTTCAATCCGGTTCTTCAAAACCCAACAACTAAATTTTCGTTCTTCGCCTTCAATCCTTTTCATAATTAAGGATATTGAACAATGACTTGATAGTGAACTATAACAAGGACTAATGGAGGTCTGGCCGTCTAGATGAAGAACAAAGAAAATAGAAAAATGAAAATGGAGAAACAAATAGAAAGTGGGTGCAAATGAAAAAGAAAAAGTCAAAGGAAAAAAATGGAGAAATAATCAGATTTGGGTAAATTTTTTACTTCTCACGCGATATGATTGCGTGCAAAATGTTATAGGACCCCTTCAAAGTAAAAGGGTGCATGTGAGAATTAGCTACAACCCAGCGAGGTATTTATGTATTATCCCTTTCAATATATATAATTATTTTTTAGTATGTGTCAAAAAAATAATTTCTTTTCGCTACAAAAAATCATCTTTATGCAATGATTTATAATGACATAAAATATATGTCCCTTATTTTACACTACAAGTTCAAAAGTCTTATTTTTTTTAAAAAAATTCCGTGTCCAATCAAATAGGTTCACATCAAATGAAACAGAGGAAGTATAAATTTTAAATGTGTTACGTATATTATTTGTGTGTGACTATAAAACATTGTGATCTTAAATTTATCATAAATTTATGTGATTATAAAAATTTGTCATGAAGAATATTATGAACAAAATAATAAAGTAAAGCTAAATTAATTTTACACATAAAAATATTTTATTCTTTTTAAACAAAGGAAAAAACATTGTATCACATAAATGAAAACATAGGGAGCAGCGGCCTCCTATCAGACTTTAACCAAGATTTTAAGTCTAGGGTGGGGGACGGATTTGGTGAGCATGGGCGTGAACTGAAATGATTGCCTTGTCAAAACCATCATAAAAATGACACTCTATCGTCACTATATATAAAAAAATAACCAAAAAAAAAAATAAAATTTATATATATATTTTTCTATATACGTACATTTTGAATGTTATATATAAAAATTATACACTTTTTTGACTATCAAATATAAATAATTTTTGACGCGGGCTAAAAGTGATAATACCCCTTTGCCAAAACCTCGCTCCTTTTTCCAGCACCGTATATTGTACGATTTAATATACACTTTTAGTAGCTCCTTTTTAGTTGAATTTATTAGTAGTTCTAAGGATATGTGATATAACTTGACATTAATCGTACTAGAAGTGGAAATGTTTAGATTCTTGGCTATAAAAACGAAATATGGATTATTGAATAAGGAGAGTGAGTATGCTGAGTAAAACAAGCTCAAGAGATTTATTATTCAATAGGAGAAGTAGTCTTTTCTTCCAATGTCCACCTGCCATGTGCTTACAGGGATTCCCCCTTTTATAGTAAAGGAATCTTACTTTATTTAGAATAAAAAATATATAGTGGAGAACCCATGATGAATTGTCTCTTCCTCGATTTCCGCCAAGATTCTCTCCCCTAGTGCGGTTGCAACGGCTCTTGTCTGCGAACTCGATACTGGCTCGAGCTCGATATTGGGTCGAGCCCTTGACCTTGGTTTGAGTTCGATATTCGGGGTGAGTGTCAATCGATCTGTGCGTCTTCGACATTCGGGGTGAGTGTCAATCGGTCTGTGCGTCTTCGACTACCTTCACGTTGCCTTGCGGTTCGATTTGGTCATGGGCTCGATAATGATACCGAGCCGACTCCGCGATCGGTCTTGGAGCTCGAAGCTTGTTTGTACTATCTTCGAAACTCATCTCGAAGTCTCACTTCGGTCGCTTACCATTCAAACTCGATCAAACATACGAGGGCCGATATCTATTTCGATCGTATACAGATAGTCCCCTCGTTTCTCAGGAAGAATGTGGTGAGAAGCGATATGATTTTCAACGGCTCGATCGGGTTATAAGCTGACGTTTTCACTGGGTTCGATCATGACGTACGTGATAGCTGTCCCATCAATTTTGTCTTTCAAGGTATTTAATGCATGTCAGACGGTGGTCGGCCACCGCTGATACTGAACCGCCATGGTATAAACCTATAAATAACCCCTCAATTTATCATTTACCACTTTTACATCTTCAATCTTCCAAATTTTCTTCACTCTTTCTGCCTCTATTTCGCCGCTAGTAGAGCCACCTTCACCAGCATTTGGCACCATCAGCCTTTTTCGCCACTCATAGAGCCACCTTTACCAGCGTTTGGCACCATCAGCCTTTTATCTTCCTTTTCTTTTCTTTTTCTTATGTCAATGGCAAAAACTTCAAAAACCGTACCTCAGAAGGAGAAAGCTTCCTATTCACGGTCATCCGGTGACAAGGCGCCGGTGGAGCCGCCTCCCCACGAGTATGTTCCTGGCATGTGTACTCTAAAGATCGATTTAAAGATTGAAAATCCTTCGTCGGTTTCGGGTTGATGTGAGCACGTGTCGATGTACAAGTGCTCGATAACAGAGGGCGATCTCGAGGTTATGAGGAAAGACTGCAACTGGGGTCCCGATGTTGTATTGCAAATTCCCTCTTCCGAAGAGAGCATCACCACTCATATAGAGGGTTTTTTAAGTGTTTA
Organism: Nicotiana tabacum; assembly: GCF_000715075.1. NCBI lineage: Eukaryota > Viridiplantae > Streptophyta > Magnoliopsida > Solanales > Solanaceae > Nicotiana > Nicotiana tabacum. Next base: position 44,190,402 of record NC_134101.1, read on the forward strand.
TACTTACCCCTTCATGTTGGGTCCCGTCGATCCAGTGATCATTGATTTTTGCAAAATATATCAGGTCTCCCTCGGTCAAATTCATCCTTCTCTATAGCGCATAGTAATCTTACTTCGCTTCTTCTCCAACAAGGTCGGGGAGTTGGATTTCACCCTAAATCACCTCATACTATTGTATCGGCCTCAAATCTTTCGAGGACTAATCAGGCTCCATCGTCGGGCATCAAAAGATTTAATGTCGAGCATCAACGAAGACAAGGATCGAGGTTGGATGGGCCGTTATATTCGGGTGAGGATCCGAGACCTCATCCCAGAAGATAAGATGTCGTTCCCCGAGGAATGGAATTTTGACCGTAAGTGATTTTCATAAGGCGTTGCTTTTCGTATCTTTCTCTGATTCTATCTGATATCTTTCTCCGATATACATCTTCCCCTTGGATGCCACAAGCGGTATTCGACCTCGAGGATTGGGTTCGGAAGTTAGCCTCGACTTTCTCTTATGCCGAACGCGCTTGTCGTGATTTGGAAAAAGGTAGATTGGAGGCCAAGAATCACGGTAAGGGTCACTTCTCATGTTTTTTGAAATATTTTTTATGCTCCATTTGTTACCTACTTCCTTTCATGCAGGTGTAACAAAGGATGCCGTTTTGAGGCCTTCGAGTGGTGAGGAAGGAACCAAGTCCCCGGTCCCGGAACCGGGGAAAGATAAAAAGCGAAAAGTTGTCTCTCGGTTAGAAGACCCCAAGCCCAAAACTCTAAGGGTGAGGAGGAAGGCAATCGCTCTTTCGACGGACTCGGTCCAACGACTAAGAGAAGAAGAAGAAAAAGATGATGATGCTTCGGCTTTGGTGATCCGATCTGTGAAAGCTATCGAGGTCGCCAGACCTTCTGAGCCGATGACGGCTATACCGGTCGGGGTCAGTTCCGATACCCCGAGTATCGATCAGAGCGTCCGAGCGATTCGCTCAGGACCATGATAGTGCGTCATTTGCCTTCTCTTTCGACCTTTTCTGAGGAGGCGTTAAAGGAAGGTCGAGAATTGAAGACCCTCGATACGGGCAGATGCACTAGTGTAGGGGACCCTTTTCGGGATTGCTTTACTGGAGTCGATGATGCCTCCGATATTAGTAACACTTCTCTTCTCCTAGAAGAGGCCCAACGTTTCATTTCTTGGGTAATGATTTTACTGCGCCTGGTTTTTTCATTCTTTTCTAAACCTGACTTGTATTTTTTTTCCTACTGTGTAGGCCATTAGAAAGTTTCGAGTTGACCTCAGCCAGTGTAAGGTCGAGCTTCAGAAGGTCTCGGAGGAGAGAGATGCTCTGCGGCTTCTTTGCAGCCAAAAGAACGAGGTTATAAAGGACCTCCAAACAGATTTGGCTAAGGCTCGTGAAGAAGATGTCGAACTAGATAAGCAGGTGAGCCTCGTTCTGTTAGAGTATGGGTTTGACCCAACTATGGAAGCTAACCCTTCGTTATCTCAGCTGCAGCAAAAGGTTGAAAATATTGGGTTGCTTTGGGGAGAAGTCAATCAAATCAAGGCCGAATGTGACCGGTGGAAGGAGACTATCGCCCGCCTGGCTGCAGAAAAAGAAACCATCTTGGCCAAATTATTATCGGCCGATGTTCAGCTTCGAAGCGTCAAGCAAAAAGGTTCGGCTCAGGCCAAGAGGGTCGAGGAGCTTGAAACAAGGCTTGCTGAGGCCAAGGCGAAGATTGTGTCGTCGAAAGTCATGGCGGACAAGTCCATTTTCGTGTATCGGGCTGATGCCGAGGCTGCTCAAATGGAGGCAAAAGAGGCAGTGGATACTGCTGACACTCGAGCACATTGGGCTGCCGAACTTGCTAAGTGTCGATCTCGAAGGGAGACCCTCGAGGAGATACACACTCGAGATTTCGACCTTGCTGAAGAGATAAAAAGGGCCAAAGAACTCAAAGCTGATACTGAAGCCTTGGCTTCTGATGGCATGATGATGATGATGATGATGATGATGATGATGACGGTAGCAAGAGCGGGTCCGAAAATGGGGGGTAGCCCGGTGGAGAAGAGACCGCTCTCGATGATAACCCAGAAGCTTAGCCCTTAGCTTCTTATATGTTGCATTTATTTATGTAAACCATCTTTGTATATCTATACAAATATCTTTTTCTTTTACTGACTTGCTTCGTGAAGATTTCATTCTTGCCATGCGGATATTTTCATGAGGATTTAGGTGATTTCATCGAATTCGGCCTTCGTAGCCTTTATGGCCGAGTGAGTGTTTGCTCGAGCTCGAAATAAAAGTAGCCCACATGCTTAGTGGTCGAGTGGGTGCTTGCCCGAACTCGAAAAATAAGAGTAGCCCATAGGCTTAGTAGTCGAATGGACATTTCGAACTAGAAGTAAGATAGCCCTTAGGCTTTGATAATTGAGTGAGTGATTATTTTGAACTCGAACTCAAAGTATTATAGTCCGTAGACTTTTATGATCGAGTGAGTGATTGCACGAACTCGAAGTAAGATAGCCCTTAGGCTTTGATAATTGAGTGAGTGATTATTTCGAACTGGAACTCAAAGTATCTTAGTCCATAGAATTTTATGATCGGGTGAGTGATTGCTCGAACTCGAAGTAAGATATCCCTTAGGCTTTAATAATTGAGTGAGTGATTGTTTTCGAACTCGAACTCAAAGTATCTTAGCCCGTAGGCTTTTTATAATCGAGTGAGTGATTGCTCGAACTCGAAGTAAGATAGCCTTTAGGCTTTAATAATTGAGTGAGTGATTGTTTTTGAACTCGAACTCAAAGTATCTTAGCCCGTAGGCTTTTTATGATCGAGTGAGTGATTGCTCAAACTCGAAGTAAGATAGCCCTTAGGCTTTAATAATTGAGTGAGTGATTATTTTCGAACTCGAACTCAAAGTATCTTAGCCCGTAGGCTTTTTATGATCGAGTGAGTGATTGCTCAAACTCGAAGTAAGATAGCCTTTAGGCTTTAATAATTGAGTGAGTGATTGTTTTTCGAACTTGAACTCAAAGTATCTTAGCCCGTAGGCTTTTTATAATCGAGTGAGTGATTGCACGGACTCGAAGTAAGATAGCCCTTAGGCTTTAATAATTGAGTGAGTGATTGTTTTCTAACTCGAACTCAAAGTATCTTAGCCCGTAGGCTCCTGTTTGAATCATGAAGCAGGAAAATCTTTTCAAAGTGTGAAATATCTGAAAAAGAAAAAACATTATCCTTTATAAGCCATTATACATGTGTTTGTATCTTGTGCCAGAGTTCGAGCCAAACTACGTGGGCATGGTTCGTCTTGACCATTTGGCCCTTACACTTTTCTCTATCGAGACTCTGTTCGACATGAATATTATATGAAACAACTTTCTTGTGCCGAACTTGATTTATTCCGATTGGTAGCCCCCCAGTATTTGAGGATGATTACGAAGGAGCCTCAGATATTATTGATTTGTCCTCGGGTAGCACATAGTTGTTGCCTCGTTAAAAACCTTGCCGGAAAAACCCATTTGGGATAAAAGTCGAACTAAGGAAAAAGAGTACAATGCGTGCTTTGAAACCAGAGGACTTGATGTTTTTTTTGTCCAATTCCTGCAATGAGTTAGTGTCGAGTATACGTATATATACGATAGAGAAGAGAAAATCATACCTTAACAATAATATCGTTTGAGAAGCGATATGTTCCATTTTTTTGGTAATGGTTTTCCATCCATTGCTCCAAGTTTATATGACCCTTTCCCGACTATATCAAGGACTTGATAGGGTCCTTCCCAATTTGGGCCGAGCTTCCCTTCATTAGAATTTCGAGTGTTGATGGTGACCTTCCTTAGGACCAAGTCCCTGGTCTTGAAATGGTGGAGGTTGGTTCTTCTGTTGTAGTACCTTTCAATTCATTATTTTTGTCCAGCCATTCGAACCACTGTCGCTTATCGTTTTTCATCTAATAATTCGAGACTAGTATTCATTGCCTCGTAGTTTGATTCCTCCCATGTATGTCGGAACCTTGCGCTTGGTTCCCCGACTTCGAGCGAAATTAAAGCTTCGGAGCCATACACTAAGGAAAATGGAGTAGCTCCTGTACTGGATTTAGATGTTATCCGATATGCCCATTGGTGCAAACCTTTGACATTTATCATATTTTCGAACGAACCCCTTAGCGTCCTTCTCCATGTTATCCCAGTAGTATCCTGCTCTGATGATTTTGTGAATTAGTGGTTTGGGGATGGAGTGGTTTCCACAAGTGCCTTCATGGACCTCACGTAAAACATAATCGGTGTCCCATGGTCCCAAGCATACTGCCAGTGGTCCGTCAAACATCCTTCTGTACAATGTTCCATCTTCAATCAACGTGAATCGAGCAGCCTTGGTTCGTAGAACCCTCGATTCTTTAGGGTTCGATGGGAGTTTTCCGCTCTTTAAATATTCAATATACCTATTCCTCCAATCCCAGGTTAAGCTTGTGGAGTTTATCTCGGCATTCCCTCCCTCGATTATAGATCTCGAAAGCTGAACGACAGTCCCCGAGTCGATCTTATCTTCTTCGACCGATGTCCCCAGATTTGCGAGTGCGTCGGCCTCACTGTTTTGTTCTCGAGGCACATGTTGTAGGGTCCATTCTTTGAAACGGTATAGAGTTACCTGTAGTTTGTCCAAATACCTCTGCATCCTATCTTCTCGAACTTCAAAAGTTTTGTTCACTTGGTTCACCACTAGCAAAGAGTCACATTTGGTTTCAATGACTTCTGCTCCCAAGTTTTTAGCTAGCTCGAGACCTGCAATCATGGCCTCGTATTCAGCCTCATTATTAGTTATTCTAGTAGTTCTGACGAATTGCCTAATAATGCCACATGTGGGAGGTTTTAATATGATGCCTAGCCCGGATCCCTTCACATTTGAAGCACCATCTGTGTAGAGGGTCCAAACCCCCGACGATGTACCTGATTTTAACAAGAGTTCCTTTTCAACTTCGGGTACGAGGGTTAGTGTGAAATCGGCCACGAAGTCTGCTAAAATTTAGGACTTGATGGCCGTTCGAGGTTGATATTCAATATCGTACCCACTGAGTTCGACGGCCCATTTGGCCAGTCGGCCCGATAGTTCGGGCTTGTGCAAAATGTTTCGAAATGGGTAAGTTGTTAAAACGCATATGGGGTGACACTGAAAGTATGGTCTTAACTTCCTAGAGGCGCCTATCAATGCAAGCGCCAATTTCTCTAAGTGTGGGTATCTAGTCTCTACCTCTCCTAAGGTCTGACTTACATTATAAACAGGAAACTGCGTACCTTGCTCTTCTCGAACTAGGACGCCACTTACCGCGATTTTCGATACCGCTAAATATAAGTAAAGCTTCTCATCTGTCTTTGGAGTGTGAAGCAATGGTGGGCTCGATAGGTACTGCTTCAGTTGTTCTAGTGCATGTTGGCATTCTGGGGTCCAGGTGAAATCGTTCTTCTTTTTTAGCAGAGAGAAGAATTCGTGGCTTCGATCTGATGATCTTAAAATAAATTAGCCTAAGGCAGCTATCCGTCCGGTTAGCCTTTGCACTACTTTCACACTATCCACGACGGTGATGTCTTCGATGCCTTTGATTTTGTCGGGGTTGATCCCCATCCCCCGATCCAACACCATGAACCCGAGGAACTTGCCTGATCCAACCCCGAAGGCACATTTCTCGGGGTTGAGCTTCATGTTATATTTCCTTAAAATTTTGAACGTTTCCTGCAAATGAGTCAAATGGTCCTCTGCACGCAGGGACTTAACTAGCATGTCATCAATCTAAACTTCCATCGATTTACCTATTTGTTCTTCGAACATTTTATTCACTAGGCGTTTGTACGTAGCCCCTGCGTTTTTTAGCCTGAATGGCATTACATTATAGCAATAGGTTCCATACTTAGTGATAAATAAAGTTTTTTCTTGGTCCTCCGGGTTCATGCTAATTTGATTGTACCCGGAATAGGCATCGAGAAAAGTGAGGATCTCGTTGCCGGCTGTGGCATCGATTAAGCGATCAATGCTAGGCAGTGGAAAAAAATCTTTGGGGCAAGCTTTGTTTAGATCTTTTTAATCTACACACATTATAAGTTTGTTTCCTTTTTTGGGGACTACAACCACATTGGCTAACCATTCGGGGTATTTTACTTCCCGAATCGACCCTATTTTTAGAAGTTTAGTTACCTCATCTCTTACAAATGCATGTTTTACCTCGGATTGAGGTCTTCTTTTTTGCTTCACCGGTTTGAACCTAGGGTCCAAGCTTAGCTGGTGCGTTGTTATCGATGTGGGATCCCTTTCATATCTAAATGGGGCCAAGCAAAATAATCTATGTTATCAATAAGAAATTGAACAAGTTTTTGCCTGAGTTCGGGGGTCAACCCTATTCTTAGGTATACCTTTCTTTCGGGCAGACATTCGATTAATATAACTTGCTCCAGTTCTTCGATCGTTGATTTGGTGGTGTCGGAGTCATCAGGGATGATGAGAGCTCGAGGTGTCGGAAACTCTTCCTCGTCATCTTCTATTTCCTGCTTCACCGATTCGGTCGAGACTGGTTGCTGTGATTGCTACTTGGTTTCTCCCCTATCTTTTGTGCTCGACTTTTCTAAGGCCGATAACGTTGGTATCGGTGTTATCTCATCGACCACAAATATTTCCTTCGCAGCATGTTGCTCCCCGTACACTGTCTTCACACCGTCTGACATAGGAAATTTCATCACTTGGTGTAGAATTGAAGGCACTGCCCTCATATTGTGGATCCATGGTCTTCCAAGTAGGGCATTCTACGTCATATCGCCTTCGATTACGTGGAACTTGGTGTTTTGGATGGTTCCAGCTACATTTATGGGTAGAATAATTACCCGTTTAGTTGTTTCACTGGCAATATTGAAGACGTTTAAGACCCGAGCTACAGGCACGACTTGATTATGTAAACCGATCTTCTCCACTACCCAAGATCGGATGATATTCGCAGAGCTACCTGGATCCACTAAGACACGCTTAACTTGAACTTTATTTAATAGGATAGAAATTACCAGAGCGTCATTGTGAGGTTGAGAGATGCCCTCGGCTTCTTCGATTCCAAATGATAAAGTGCCCTCGGGTACATAACCTCGAGTTCGTTTTTCCCCTGTGGCCGGTATCTTGCCGTATTTGAGCACGGGTCCCTGTGGAGTATCGACCCCACCGATGATCATATGAATGATATACAGAGGTTCCTCTTGTTTATCCTTTTTGCTGGCGTCCCTTTCTATGAAGTGATTCTTAGCTCGGTCACTGAGGAACTCTCGAAGGTGGCTCTCATTGAATAGACGGGCTACCTCCTCTCTCAATTGTCTGCAATCATCGGTCCTGTGGCCATGCGTACTATGATACTTGCACATCGAATCCGGGTTCCTTTGGGAAGGGTCGGTTTGCATGGGTCTGGGCCAGCTAGTATCTTTGATTTTTCCAATCGCCAAAACAATGCCCAATGTGTCGACGCTAAAATTGTACTCTGATAGCCGAGGTGCTTCTATAGGATCGGCATATTTATCAAAGCCACTCTTGCTCATAAGCCCTCGAGAATTTTATCCTCGATCATTCCTTCGATTGTTTCGAGCGGCATTGCACGTTGAACCGTTGTTCATTCGATTTGCCACGTACGGTTGATATCGGTCTCTATTCGACCTTTGCTCTCTATCAATGTCCCTCTGGTTTTTAATAGTTGTCCTGTTCTAATGCATGAATTCGGAAGGAGCTCCCAACTGGTTGTCTTCGACCCTAATATTTGACTGATATCGGTTGTGTAGATTCGTCCAAGTTATTGGTGGATACTCGATCAAATTTTTCTTCAGCCGACGTGATGCTACTGAACGTTTTTTGTTTAACCCTTGGGTGAAAACTTGGACGGCCCAATCGTTTATGACCGGTGGCAATTCCATGCATTCCATTTGAAATGAGGACACGAACTCCCTCAGCATTTCATTACCCCTTTGTTTTATGAGGAGGTCTGATTTCCTTGTTGCAACCTTTTTGGTACCAACATGTGCCTTTACAAACGAATCCGCTAACATGGCAAAAGAATCGATGGAATTTGGTGGTAGATTATGATACCAAATCATCGCTCCCTTCGAGAGAGTCTCTCCGAACTTTTTCAATAACACGGATTTGATCTCATCGTCTTCCAAATCGTTACCCTTGATGGCACACATATAAGAGGTGACGTGTTCGTTGGGATCGGTCGTACCGTTATATTTGGGAATTTCGGGCATACGGAATTTTTTGGGGATTGGTTTTGGGGCTGCACTCGAGGAAAAAGGCTTTTGTACGAATTATTTTGAATCCAGCCCTTTTATCATTGGTGGAGCTCCTGAATCTGATCGACTCTAGAATTATATGTTTATATTTTTTTTATCGTTGGCTTCGACTCGTTTTGTGAGTTCCTCGAGCAGTTTAGTAATTTCGGGAGTAGTCCCCGATTCTTGCTCATTTGACTTCACTAGGCTGGCTACGTTCTGTAGGTGATTTCTCGAAGCGGATTGGGCTCCGACCTGCTTTGTACTTGAGTTTGGCTATGCAACTGAGCTATCGCTATTTGCTGGGCTTGTAACATCTCGAAGATCATCCGTAGGCTGAATCCGATCTCCTCCACGTTATGGGTGTCTCGAGCTACGGATCGAGTACCGCCCTGAATAATTTTTTCCGGTTCGGAACGTTGGTTCGCCTCAAGAACCACTTGTGAATTGACATCTAGCGGTACTTCGACTCGAGCTTCGGTGACATCGTTAAGTAGCCTTCCTGCCCTGGGTATCAAGTTGTTGGTTTCATCTTGAAGGTCGGCTTCATGGTCGATACGTAAAGCCATCAATAGAGGGTTTGCCGTTGTTGATTCGAAGTTGTAAACTGGTGTGTATTGCAGATTTGTATCAAACAACCACTGTTACCCGTAGCCCCACGGTGGGCGCCAAACTGTTTACCCGAAAAATCGGATATAGTTAAATTTATTAGTAGTTCTAAGAATTTGTGATATAGCTTGACATAAATCGTACTAGAAGTGGAAATGTTTAGATTCTTGGCTATAAAAACAGAATATGGATTATTGAATAAGGAGAGTGAGTATGCTGAGTAAAACAAGCTCAAGAGATTTATTCTTCAATAGGAGAAGTAGTCTTTTCTTCCAATGTCCACCTGTCATGTACTTACAGGGATTCCCTCTTTTATAGTAGAGGGATCTTACTTTATTTATAATAAAAAAATATATAGTGGAGAACCCATGATGAATTGTCTCTTCCTCGATTCTCGCCAAGATTCTCTCTCTTAGTGCGGTTGCAACGGCTCTTGTCTGCGAACTCGATACTGGCTCAAGCTCGGTATTGGGTCGAACGCTCGGCCTTGGTTCGATTTCGACATTCGGGGTGAGTTTCAATCGGTCTGTGCGTCTTCGATATTCGGGGTGAGTGTCAATCAGTCTGTGCGTCTCCGACTACCTTCACGTTGCCTTGCGGTTCGATTTGGTCATGGGCTCGATAATGATACCGAGCCGACTCCTCGATCGGTCTTGGAGCTCGAAGCTTGTTTGTACTATCTTCGGAACTTATCTCGAAGTCTCACTTCAGTTGCTTACCATTTGAACTCGATCAAACGTATGATGGCCGAGATCTATTTCGACCGTATACATATAGTATAAATTTAACATGTAGTAACGTATTACTAGAGTACTTTTATTATCTTTACCACGTTCTCTATTGTGATGTTTATCGTAAATTTTTATTTAATTACTTTATTAATGACTTAATTGTATAAATAGTTTTACATTACTATCAATGCATATATCTTACGGAATTTTATTGCTTTACATTCCTCATCTAGAGTATTTCATCCCTCTGTATTTCGCCTGGCACTTCTTAATATTGAATATTATTAATCTAATCAATTTTTGAAGTAAATTTAGATTCTACTTATTATCAAAATGACAGAATAGGGTACATTAAAAACAATACTAGTAAGAAATCAATTAATTTGCAAATGCTTTGAGATATAGGTAATCCATGTTATTTATGAATGTAGTGGAACAACAGATAATTATTTTCCATGGTAAATGCGGGAGAACTTCTGAGTCGCAAGGAGCTTATTTAATTTGGTTATCTCGTTACGTCGAAATACCAGTATGTGTATATGGTCGAAATAGATTTCGGCTTTCGTATGATTGATCGAGTTCGAAACATAATCGATCGAAACGAGACTTCGAGACGGGTTCCGAAGATGACACAAATAAGGTTCGAGTCCGAGGGGCCGATCAATGTCGAGCTCGATATCATTATCAAGCCCGAATCCAAATCGAACTATGATACAAAGTAAAGTTATCGGGCTTGTGATCCAGAGACCGACCAACATTGACCCCGAATCAATTTAAGGGTCTGAGTCAGAATCGAGCTCAAGCCAATTTCGAGAGCTCGAGTCAAGACCGAAAACTCGAGTCAATATCGAGCTCGTAGACAAGAGCCGTTGCAATCCCACTAGAGGAGAGAATCTTGGCAGAAATTATGGAAAACCTAATCTATTATGGGTCTCCCACTATGTATTTTTAATTATATCTAAAGTAATATCCCTCTACTATAAATGGGATGGTTATCATTTCTGTAGGGGGCAAGTTTTTTGCTTACATTATAATTCGAGCGCCATATTCTCCTATAGTGAAGAGTTATTCTTTCAAGCTTCTAAATTGATTCCACTTGTTTAGTCCTAAAATTCATCTTCTTTGCAACCTTATCTATTTTGCATTCTTTGTAATCCATACTTGATATTTCTATTTATCCTTACGATTTGTATTAAGTTGCACCACATATCCTTATAACTACGTACAAATTCAACTCTATCCGTTTTTCGGGTAAACAGTTTGGCGCCCACCGTGGGGCTAAGGATGACAGTGGTTATTTGATACGAATCTGCAAAAACACACTGTTGTGTTTTGCGCTTGTTTCCGAAAATATCTTGGATTTAGGATTAGCAACAACTAACTACCAGTCAAATGGCCACACTAATCGACAACGAAGCCGGTCTTCAAGATGAGAACAATAACTTGACACCCAGTACTGAAAGACCACTTGTCAATACTGTTGGAGCTCGAATCGGAGCACCGATAGATATCAATTCGTATATGGTCATTGAGGCGAACCTACATTCTGAACCCGAAAATAACATTCATGGTGGCACTCGGTCTGCAGCTTGAGATACCCCTAATGTCGAGGAAAACGACGTCAACTTGCATATGATTTGCGAAATGTTGCAAGCTCAACAGTCAGCAATAGCTCAGCTGCAGATCCAAACCCAGCTACAAATCAGGCCGGGGCCCAATCCGCCTCGAGAAATCACCCACAGAACAGAGCCAGCCATAGTGAAGTCAAATGAGCAAGAATCGGGGACTACTCCCGAAATTGCTAAATTGCTCGAGAAACTCACAAAGAGAGTCGAATCCAACGATAAAAAAGTAGAAACATATAACTCTAGGGTCAGTCAGATCCCGGGAGCTCCACCAATGATAAAAGGGTTGGATTCAAATAAATTAGTGCAAAAACCTTTTCCCTTGAGCGCAGCCCCAAAACCAATCCCCAAAGAATTCTGTATGCCCGAAATTCCCAAATATAACGGAACGACCGATCCCAACGAGCACGTCACTTCTTACACATGTGCCATCAATGGCAATGATTTAGAAGACGATGAAATCGAATTTGTGCTGTTAAAAAGATTCGAAGAGACCCTCTCGAATGGAGCAATGATTTGGTATCACAACCTACCACCAAATTCCATCGACTCATTCGCCATGTTAGCAGATTCTTTTGTGAAAGCACATGTCGGCGCCATAAAAGTCGCCACAAGGAAATTGGACCTCTTCAAGGTAAGACAAAAGGATAACGAGATGCTGAGGGGTTTCGTATCTCGTTTTCAAATGGAACGAATGGATCTGCCACCAGTCACAGACGATTGGGCTGTTCGGGCTTTCACTCAAGGTTTGAACGAACGAAGTTTGACGACTTCACGGTGGTTAAAGCATAACCTGATCAAATACCCAGCCATCACGTAGACCGACGTGCACAATCGGTACCAATCAAAAATTAGGGTCGAAGATGATCAATTGGGGTCTAAACCCGCTGTTTGAAGGGATATTAATCGAGAACAAGGTCCGATCGGGGATCGATACCGACCGTACAACGAAAATAACAGAATTAGTGAATCGAGACATAACCCCGGGCATAACAAAAGAAGTGATCGAGGTCAAGGGTCCCCAGGGCTGATGAAGATAAGTAGGTTCGATAGGCCTGCCGGGTCTAAGGAAGCGCCTTGGTTATCGGAATATAACTTCAGCATTGATGCATTTGCCATCGTGTCAGCTATCGGAAGCATCAAAGACACTAAATGGCCTCGACCCATGCAGACCGATCCTGCCCAGAGGAATCCCAATCAAATGTGCGAATATCATGGCACCCATGGCCACAGAACGGAAGATTTCAAGCAACTAAGAGAGGAAGTAGCCCGGTTATTCAACAAAGGGCACCTTCGAGAATTTTTAAGCGATAGGGCGAAGAACAATTTTAAAAATAGAGATTTCGGTAAGCAAAATGAACAAGAAGAACCATAGCACGCCATTCACATGATCATCGGCGGCGCCGATACCCCTCAGGGACCGGTGCATAAACGCACTAAGACATCGATTGTGAGAGAAAATCTATCTCGAACTCAAGATTACACACCCATAGGAACTTTGTCCTTCAATGATGAAGATGCAGAAGGAGTCATACAACCCCATAACGATGTACTGGTAATATTCATACTCATGAATAAAACTAAAGTTAAGCGTGTGTTGATTGATCCAGGAAGCTCGGCAAACATCATCAGATTGAAGGTTGTAGAACAACTCCGCCTGCAGGACCAGATCGTACCCGCAACCCTGGTTCTAAACGGATTCAATATGGCATGTGAAACCACCAAAGGAGAGATAATTCTACCGATAAACGTGGACGGGATCATCCAGGAAACGAAGTTCCACGTGATCAAAGGCTACATGAGATACAACGCCCTTTTTGGAAGGCCATGGATCCACAACATGAGAGCTGTACCTTCGACCCTACACCAGGTCCTTAAATTCCCAACATCGAGAGAAGTCAAAATAGTGTACGGGGAACAATCAGACGCAAGAGAAATGTCTGCCATTGAGGAAGCGAAACCAATATCCTCGCCTTCGCCAGTAAAGGGATCGAGCTCAGAAGGGGAACGAGATACCAAATAGCAATCATAGAACATTGGCTTTGACCCAACCAGATAACCGAAAGATCGAAAAAGATGATGATCAGAGGATCTCTCGATCCTTTATGATTCCCGATGATTCTGATGCTACCAAATCAACGATTGAGGAATTGGAGCAAGTCACACTAATCGAGCACTGGCCCGAACGGAAGGTATACCTGGGAACAGGGTTGACCCCCGAACTCAGGAAGAAACTTATTCAATTTCTTATCGATAACATTGATTGCTTTGCCTGGTCCCATTTAGATATAATAGGGATCCCACCGGACATAACAATGCATTGGCTAAGCTTGGACCCTAGGTTCAGACCGGTAAAGCAAAAGAGAAGACCCCAGTCTGAGGTAAAGTACACATTCATAAAGGACGAGGTAATCAAACTTCTCAAGATAGGGTCCATTCGGGAGGTGGAATATCCCAAATGGTTAACCAATGTAGTTGTAGTTCCTAAAAAAGGGAACAAACTTAGAATGTGTGTGGATTATAAGGATTTGAACAAAGCATGCCCCAAAGATTCCTTTCCGCTGCCCAACATCGATCGCATGATGGATGCCATGGCCGGCCACGAGATCCTTGCTTTTCTCGATGCCTATTCCGGATATAATCAAATCCAGATGAACCCGGAAGACCAGTAAAATACTTCGTTTGTCACCAAATATGGAACATATTGTTATAATGTGATGCCCTTCGGGCTAAAAAATGCAGGAGCTACTTACCAACGCCTAGTAAATAAAATATTTGAGGAACAAATAGGTAAATCAATGGAAGTTTATATTGATGACATGCTAGTTAAGTTCCTTAGCGCAGAGAACAATTTGACCCATTTGCAGGAAACGTTCGAGATTTTGAGGAAATACAATATGAGGCTCAACCCCGAGAAATGTGCTTTCGAGGTCGGTTCGGGCAAGTTCCTCGGCTTTATGGTGTCAAATCGAGAAATCGAGATTAACCCCGATAAAACCAAGGTCATCGAAGACATCACCATCGTGGACAGCGTGAAAGTCGTACAGAGGCTAACGGGACGAATTGCAGCGTTAGGTCGATTCATTTCGAGATCGTCAGATCGAAGTCACAAACTTTTCTCTCTACTCAAAAAAAAGAACGATTTCACTTGGACCCTGGAATGCCAACAGGCATTAGAAGAATTAAAAAGATACTATCGAGCCCACCACTACTTCATACTCCAAAAACAGACGAACAACTTTGCTTGTACTTGGCAGTATCGAAAATCGCAGTAAGCGGTGTCCTAGTTCGATAAGAGCAAGGTACGCAATTTTCCGTTTATTATATAAGGCAGAACTTAGGAGAAGCAGAAACTAGATATTCGCACCTAGAAAAATTGGCACTTGCACTGATAAGCGCCTCTAGAAAGTTAAGACCATACTTTCAATATCACCCCATATGTGTATTAACCACTTACCCGCTTCGTAATATTTGGCACAAGCCCGAACTATCAGGCCGATTGGCCAAATGGGTCATCGAACTCAGTGGGTACGATATCGAATATCAACCCTGTACGGTCGTCAAGTCTCAAATTTTAGCAGACTTCATGTCTGATTTAACGCCAACCCTCGTACCCGAAGTCAAAAAATAACTCTTATTGAAATCGGGTACGTCATCGGCGGTATGGACCTTTTTACGGATGGAGCTTCGAACGTGAAGGGGTCCGGGTTAGGCATAGTTTTAAAGCCACCCACGGGTAACACTATTAGGCAATCTCAAAACTACCAGGTTGACTAACAACGGGGCCGAGTATGAGGCCATGATTGCAGGTCTCGAGTTAGCTAAAAGCCTGGGAGCAGAAGTCATTGAAGCCAAGCGTGACTCTTTGCTGGTGGTAAATCAAGTAAACAAAACCTTCGAAGTTCGAGAAGATAGAATGCAAAGGTATTTGGACAAACTACATGTCACTTTACACCATTTCAAACAATGGACTTTACAGCATGTTCCACGAGAGAAAAACAGTGAGGCTGATGCACTTGCGAATTTGGAATCATCGGTCGAGGAAGGTGAGTTGAGCTCGAGGACTGTCATTCAACTCTCGAGATCTGTGATCGAAGAAGGTCATGCCGAAATAAATTCTACGAGATTAACCTGGGATTGGAAAAATAAGTATATTGAATACTTAAAGAATGAAAAGCTCCCATCGGACCCTAAAGATTCAAGGGCCCTACGAACCAAAGCTGCTCGATTCATATTAGCTTCAGATGGAACTCTATATCGAAGGACATTCGATGGACCATTGGCAGTATGCTTAGGTCTGGGAGATACTGATTACATCCTACGTGAGGTGCACGAGGGAACTTGTGGGAATCACTCCGGTGCTAATTCATTAGTCCGAAAAATAATCAGGGCAGGGTATTATTGGATTGATATTGGCAAAGATGCAAAAGAGTTTGTTCAAAAATGTGACAAATGTCAAAGGTTTGCACCAATGATCCATCAACCCGGAGAGCAACTTCACTCAGTCCTATCCCCATGGCCATTCATGAAATGGGGAATGGATATCGTTGGCCCTCTGCCATCGACCCCATGTAAAGCTAAATTCATTTTTTTTATGACTGACTATTTCTTTAAATGGGTTGAAGCATAGGCGTTCGAGAAATTAAGAGAAAAAGAGGTCATAGACTTTATCTGGGATCATATCGTATGTCGATTCGGGATACCCGCTGAAATAGTGTGTGACAATGGGAAACAATTTATCGGTAGTAAAGTGACAAAATTCTTTGAATACCACAAAATAAGAAGGATATTATCAACACTGTATCACCCAAGTGGGAACAGACAGGCTGAATCAACGAACAAAACTATCATTCAAAACCTAAAGAAGAGGTTGAACGACGCTAAAGGAAAATGAAGAGAAATCCTACCCGAAGTCCTTTGGGCATATCGAACAATATCAAAATCTAGTATGGGGGCAACCCCGTTCTCCTTAGTATATGGCTCCGAAGCCTTGATACCAGTCGAAGTCGGTGAACCCAGTGCCAGATTTTGATATACGACAGAAGAATCAAATAACGAGGCTATGAACACTAGCCTCGAATAATCGGACAAAAAATGAGAAGCTGCTCTCGTCCAATTGGCCGCCTAAAAGCAACGAATCGAAAGATACTATAATCGAAGAACCTAGATCCACCATTTTAAACCCAGGGACTTAGTGCTAAGGAAAGTCACCCTCAATACCTGAAATCCAAACGAAGGAAAACTAAGACCGAACTGGGAAGGACCATATCAGGTTCTCAAAAATGTCGGGAAGGGATCATACAAGCTCGGCATTATAAACGGCAAACAACTATCAAGCAATTGAAATGTGTCATATCTAAAACGATACTACTGCTAAGGTACAACCCTCCCATATTCGTTTACATTTCAAAACTAACCCCTGCAGAAGTCCGATCAGGAGCTAAGATGGATCCTTCAATACGAAGCCTTAGGTCTGAAAGCATGCGTTGCACTCCTTTTCCCTTAGACCGGTTTTATCTAAAATGGGTTTTTCGACAAGGTTTTTAATGAGGCAACCAATGATCGTGTTGTACTTGGAAACAATTCGACAGTATCCGAGGCCTCTTTACAATCGACCTCAAATACTGGGGGGAATTAGCCCTCAAATATATCAAGTTCTGATGCAAGAAAGTTATTTCGTAACAACGGGGTTCAAATAGGAAAAGTTGTAAGAGCCAAATGGTCAAAACGAACCATGCTCATGTAGTTGTCCCGAGCCCTGACGCAAAACATGAACGCATGTATAATGACTTACAAAGAAAGTTCTCCTCTTTACCGATATCGTATATCCAAGAAAAATTCCTCTATTTTGAGATTTATTATGCAAACAGAATTAAGATAAATCTCCGAGTTCGAATAAGCACCCACTCGACCATTACGCCTATGGGCTACATTATTTCGAGTTCGTAACATTCACTCGACTACTAAGCATACGGGCCACTTTTATTTCGAGTTCGAGCAAGCACTCACTCGACCATTATGCCTATAGGCTATATTACTTCGAGTTCGAATCATTCACTCAACTACTAAGCATACGGGCCACTTTTATTTCGAGTTCGAGCAAGCAGTCACTCGACCATTATGCCTATGGGCTACATTATTTCGAGTTCGAATCATTCACTCGACTACTAAGCCTACGGGCCACTTTTATTTAGAGTTCGAGCAAGCACTTACTCGACCATTACGCCTACGGGCTATATTATTTCAAGTTCGAATCATTCACTCGACTACTAAGTCTACATACTACTTTTATTACGAGTCTGAGCAAGCACTCACTCAACCATTACACCTACGAGCTACATTATTTCGAGTTCGAATCATTCACTCGACCACTAAGCCTACGGGATACTTTTATTTCGAGTTTGAACAAGCACTCACTCGACAATTATACCTATGGGCTACATTATTTCGAGTTCGAATCATTCACTCAATAATTAAGCCTACGGGCCACTCTTATTTCGAGTTCACGCAAGCACTCACTCGACCATTACGCCTATGGGCTATGTTACTTCGAGTTCGAATTATTCACTCGACTGCTAAGCCTACGGGCCACTCTTATTCTGTGTTCGAGCAAGCACTCACTCGACCATTACGCCTACGGGCTACATTATTTCGATTTCGAATTATTCACTCGACTACTAAGCCGATGGGCTACATTATTTTGAGTTCGAATCATTCACTCGACTACTAAGCCTACGGGCTACTTTTATTTCGAGTCCGAGCAAGCACTCACTCGACCATTAAGCCTACGGGCTACATTATTTCGAGTTCGAATCATTCACTCGACCACTAAGCCTACGGGCTACTTTTATTTCGAGTTCGAGCAAGCACTCACTCGACCATTACGCATATGGGCTACATTATTTCGAGTTCGAATCATTCACTCGACTACTAAGCCTACGGGCCACTCTTATTTCGAGTTCGAGCAAGCACTCACTCGACCATTATGCCTATGGGCTACATTACTTCAAGTTAGAATCATTCACTCGACTGCTAAGCCTACGGGACACTCTTATTTCGAGTTCACGCAAGCACTCACTCAACCATTACCCCTATGGGCTACATTACTTCGAGTTCGAAACATTCACATGACTACTAAGCCTACGGGCCACTTTTATTTCTAGTTCGAGCAAGCACTCACTCGACCATTACGCCTACGGGGTACATTATTTCGAGTTCGAATCATTCACTCGACTACTAAGCCTACAGGCTACATCACTTTAAGCTTGAGTAAGCCTATGTTTGTAAAATCACTCAACTCGACCGCTAAGCATACGAGCTACCTTATTTCAAAGTTTGAGTAAGCGCTCGCTCGGTTATAGAGGCTACGAAGTCCAAATTTGATTAAGTTGCTTAAGTCCTTGTGAAAATATTCATAAGACGTGAATAAAATCTTTACAAGACAGGAAACAAAACAGAAGCAAGTTGGCAAAAAAAGGGATATTTTTATATACAAAATTATTTACATGATTGATTACAACGTAAAAATTAAGAACTAAGCTTCCTGGTTATCCCCAAGAGCGGTCTCTTTTCTATCGGGCTCCCCCCCATTCTCGGATCCGCTCTTACTCCCATCGTCATCATCATTGTCATCATCATCGTCATCAAAAACCAAGGCTTCAGCATCGGCTTCGAGTTCTTTGGCCCTTTTTATCTGTTCAGCGAGGTCGAAACCTCGAGCATGGATCTCCTCGAGGGTCTCCCTCCGAGATCGGCACTTAGCACGTTCAGCGACCCAATGTACTCGAGTATCAGCAGTCTCGGCTACCTCTCTTGCTTAGACCTGGGCAGCTTCAGCATTGGCCCGATAGACGACCACGAGTGCATCCGCATCGGCCTTTGCCTTTTCAGAGTCAGATTTGGCCCTGGCAAGTACAGAGGCCAACTAAGCCCCGAGCTCCTCTATTCTTCTTGCTTGGACCGAGTTTTTCACCTTCATTTTGTGAAGTTGGTTTTCATCCGGTGACAATTGGGCTCGAGCAGTTTCTTTCTCTACAGCGAAGCGGTCCATTCCTTCTTTCCACTTCAAAGACTCCACTCTTATCACATCGACTTCTTCACGGAGTTTTCCGATCATCTCAATTTTCTGCTGTAGCTGTGAGATCGAAAAATTAGCCATCATTCCGGTATCAAGCCCATAGGCTTTTTAAAGAATTATTACGTGCTCGGATAGATCGATTTGATCTTAGTGAGCCCTGGCCAAATCAGCTTGGAGGTCTTTTATTTCCTCTCCCCTTTGGCCCAAAAGGAGTTTTAAGGAGTTCCTCTCCTCCGTAACCCGTTGAAGCTCGGCCTCGTATCGACGCAGCTCGATTCAGGACATAGAACATGATTCTCGATGAACTGCCGTGGCCTGCAAAGAAAGAAGAATTGAAGTCAGAAAAAGCAAACTTAAAGGTAACACCATATGATTTAAGGCCTACCTGATTCAAAGCCTGCTGCACTCCGTGAATAAGATCTGATGCGTCACTTGTACTGGCAATATCTTCGACGTAGATAAACAGGTCACGAAAATGATCCTCTCCATCATGAGGCTTATCTAATTTGAGGACCCCCAAAGCTTAGGCTTCCCGAATCGCACCTGCGAAAAAAGCAGGGAAGGTGGGAGAGCCTTCGATTGCTACTGCCCCAAATGTGTCATCCATTCTCGTCACCTCCTCACTCGCCCTTTCTTATTCTTACTCCTGTCTTCCTAAAACCTTATCGCTTTACCATACTTTAGCTTGCGACCTACACATATTTATTTATATTACTCGCAATCTTCCTTCAACTTTCTTGCACCATAGATTTCCTTATGTTATTCTGGGACATCAAGCGAGACATCACATCGTCTCAAACTCTTCTTTACTCTTTTAACTAGACCTCTCAATACCTAGAAACCATAGGCTGGAAGATATGCCGCTAATGACACCGTTATCCTTCCTAGATACTGAATCCCATCGCTTCTAGCCTTCTATCTGAGGCATGGACTATTCACAACCTTCTGCATTTGAGTATCTCGTACGTTGTTCATCTTTACCTTACTTACCTTAAAATCTCGCATCACATTTTCTATCTCTTTCATGACCTCCCTTCCATAGAGGTATAGTTCACATCGACAACTTGAAGCTCTATTGTAATACTTGCACCTCTGGTACATACATAATCCGGTGAGAGCTTCATAATGACTTCTTATGAGGCTGATACTCTTCTAACTGGATTTCTCATAGAGCCGTTATATAATATGGTTGTTGTACTTCTCTCTTGTACCTCTGATATTAAGGGTGATCCTGTAATGTTCTCAATCACAATTTCTATAATTTTCTGGGTCCAATAATCAGACTCCTGATTTACTTGGTTGATTTAATTCTTTAGTTTCATCTTCCTTCTGATCAGCCTTCATGTAAGCTTAAGCTATCTTTCGATCTGCGGTTCCTGGTATTAGTTATCACTTTAGCCTTTCATGGGAGAATATCCATGATACAATCTTCTAGCAATTCAATCCTTTGTCTTTGTCCTCGGCTCAATTCTTTCTTTTAACTTATACCAGAGTCTTCTACGGCTGTATGAATGTCAACATATATGTTGCATGGATAATACTCCAAACTCTTAAGTGAGTTCATAATGTAACTAACTCTGGATCATTGATCGAATAATTCCTTTTGTTCCATCTCAGCTTTCTTTAAACATAAGCAATTACTTTTTCGGGTCTTTCTGCCCCCTTGTTGCGTGCATACTTAGCTTATCTTAGTTCCCATGCATGTCGGAATTTTGTGTAATTCATATGGTCTCGAATAGCTTTTGGTTTCATTTCCCGCTCATTAGCCATGCTAGGTGCCACTTCCTTATGGAGTGCATACAATGTTGTAGTGAGACTGTTTTTACATGACCATTTCCTCTTTAGGTCACTATGCTTAGGTTGAAGCCTTCTTCCTAACTTCCTCAGCTAGTCTTTTATTGTAGTATTTAGGGAGGATCCTCTGACTCTTGTAAAGTTTCGAGCTCATTACATCATATTCCCGATAGAATTTTTGATGTTCGTACTCACCTACATTTATCCTTAGTTATTTACCTCCACACTCATGTGCTTGTAGGGTTGCTTCTGAACTGATATTTTGACTGTCCTCCTAGTGGAAGTCTCTTTTATTTTTGTAACACTCATACGGTTTTAAATTCCTCAACTCCTATCTGAATATATCTCAAGTATTACAATGTCATAACTACAAGACTGAATTTACTATATTGGGTTTTACTATGTTTATCTGGCACGATCTGTTGATTTGTATGTAACCTCTTGTCTAGCCATAACTAGTCTCTTCCTAAATCAACTACTAACTGCTCATTCATCTATTTTCATATCTGTATTTCCGCGTAAACTCTCTTGGGTTATTTCCTTTGTCTTAACTTACGTCTTGCACTGGCACCTTATTTATCAATAACATCTCGGGTAGGAACCCTTACTTCCTTTCCTTGATATCGTGTTTGCATAATGTTCTGGAATCGTAGCATATCTGTAGGATTTGAATCAGTGCAATCTCATTCCTGTTCTTATTTTTTTTGTATTCCTTTACCATTCCATAGTTACTAGAACCGCTTAATTCCGACTTAATGCCACATCACTCCATATCCCTCATTTATGGGAGTACTAAGAGTTGGAGCTAGGACGATCTACCGACAGATGTTTTACCTCTTCATCTTTGGAGTCTTTTCACATCATCAATGACCCTTACTCGCCTTGCGGTAATCCTTCTGTACTAAGGATAACAAAATTCCTTACTCGCGATGGTGACACTTAGTATAACTGGCACATACAGTCCCTTAAGCTTAACTTTGTTTATATTGCTTGCTTTAGGGAAGTGTCTTCCTGAATAACCATTCTCTGAATTTCTCATGAATCTTCTTCCGTTGTCCATTCTATTTTCGCCGGAATGTAATCAGAAATTCTCATGATGCTGACTATTATCCAATCACTCAGTCCTTAACTCACGTTTAGTTTATCTTGTTCACCAGCCCATACCGATTTCTATTATTCTAGGGTCTAACTTTTCCTTCTGGTAGTCGCGTTGGAGTCACAAACTTATTTATCAAAATGAGGATACGACTTTATGGCCTAATACTCTTTTGTCGTCTCAATGCCTGTCACCTCTCGTCTTTTCCTTCACTTGACTATAGACTCTGTAATACTATCATCTTTTTGACCTACCCTTGTCATCCATGTATCACATCTTACTCATAATGCTTCATTAACTCTCTTCTTATTTTTCTGCTAACATTTATGTCTATCACTTTATTCTGAAAACTCGAACAAGATATTCTTTTGATTTTAGCTCCCCTTGCTCCATCTACTGGCTCTTTGGGTTGCCTAACATTCTTTCTCCACTATGGACGTAAGCTACACTAAGGTAATATTTATCCCTTTAAGGCTTCCAATGCCTATCTTTGTAGTATTCATATCTAGATGTACTATTTTAGAGTGCACCTTCTGGGTACCTCACAAGGATATCTATTAGCACCTTTGTAATATCCTTTGGAAATGTCAACTAACACAAACAATCCATCCACTATTTTGGGTTACCCTAATCCCAACTATATCCTGATATCTTGCCTTCTCTTATACTACTTCCGTTAGCCCCCATAGGGCATAAATGAGATGGGTGTGGCCAATTGTACATACCTCTGTTATTGTTGAAGGTAACTCAAAAGGCTTATATTCCTCTGCGATAATCTTCATTAGCTGGGTAGCTTGTACCCTTTTTCATATTGCTTCTTTTACTTGCTGAAACTTGTGTCTATCTTCTGAATCTCTCATTGCCTTTCACCATAAGGGTGGATAGATATTCTTGCCTTAAGGTTCTTTATCAAGACGCTTACACGTCTTAGTATACACATGATCTGTTGAAGACCTTACATTTATCCATCATAAGTAGGATGCAAAAATCGAGTTCCTCTGACTCAATTCTTCCAAAGGTATATCCCTTACCAATCGTCTTTCTGGATGTAGGCATCGTCGTATTATGAATAAGATAGAGTTTATGAAATTGAGTTCTTACAATTGGGCTCTACCACACGATCTAGAGTAAGAAGAAAGAGTGACAGTCCTAAATGTCCTGTACCCTCCTGCTTATAAGTGTGGTGCACAATACACCCATAAATAAGACTCTACTAGACACGGCTTGTAGACTCTTTAGGACAGAACTGCTCTGATACCACTTTTGTCACAACCCAAACTGATGGGCCGCGATAGGCACCCGATACCTTACTTAACCGAGTACTAACATAACGTATCTTTTCGTATTATACTATCATAGATAACTGAGCCGGAGAGGCTGCCGTGAGATAGGTAGAATACAACATGTAATACCAACTTATACATAAGACATATGGGCCTCTAAGACCAAAATAACCACCCGTACACTAAACATAGGCCGACAAGGCCATACAATCATTTACGTATATGACTTCTGTCTACAAGCCTCTAAGAATACATAATTGTCATAAAGGTTGAGACAGAGCCCTGGCATACCAAACAATACACATCTAAATCATACTGACCAAACAAGCAACTCCGGAGCAAATGGAGTGCACCAACATCTTCCGATGAGCTGATCGCCTACTTGGAGGACTCTCGACCTGTCTATCGAGACCTGCTGGCATAAAACGCAGCGTCCCCAGGCAAAAGGGACGTCAGTACAAATAATGTACCGAGTATGTAAGGAATAAAAATCGGTAAATAATAGACATGAGAGCTCTCTCTCTATTATATCCTGAGTTCGAGGCCGAGCCTTGTGAACCACCATCAATCCAGCTGCCTGTGGAACGTCGGTGGTCTTCTTTGTTCGGGCCGCCAGCGCAGACCCATCGTTCTCTTCTTCTTCTTCTTCATCCCTCAGACACAGAACTGATTCTACGGTCAAAGGAATGGCATTCTTGTTTGGCTTACGAGCCGTCCTCTTCTTTGGTTTTTGATCTTCAAGGACGGGGGCTCTTTTCCTCTTATTATCTTTCACCGGCTTTGGGATAGAGGCCGAAGACTCTTCCTTGACGGATGAGGGCCTCAAAAATGCATCCTTTCTCACACCTGCATACGGAAAATATTATCAAAATGTGTGAAAAACATCTTATTCGAATTACCAAAAGATACAAGAGAGGTGCTCACCGTGATTTTTGGCCTCCCATCGCCCCTTTGACAAGTCGCGCCATGAGCGCTCGGCAGGTCAAAACCAGATCACGTACCCAGTTCTTGAGATCGGGCACTGCACCGGGCATCCAGGGAACCGCTGCATCATAAAAGGGGAATATTAGTAAGAAAAGAAATAAAAGAACAAAATAATAGGAGATAACAATAGAATTACACTCACGCTTCATGTTCTATTCCTCGGGAAAAGAAATCTTTTCGGTGGGGATCAGGTCCAAAGTTCTTACTCGAATGAACCGGCCCATCCAGCCTCGATCCTTATCCTCATCTATACTCGAGAACAGAGCCTTGGTAGCTCGACGTTGGAGTCTTATTAACCCTCCTCGAAAAAGGCGAGGACGGTATAATCGAACAAGATGATCGAGGGTGAAAGGCATCCCCTCGATTTTACTCACAAAATATCAGATCGAAATAACGATCCGCCAAAAGGAAGGATGTATCTGGCCTAGGGTTATTAGGTATTTATAACAAAAATCTATGATAACAGGGTCGAGCGGACCTAACGTGAAATGGTAAGTATACACGCTTAAAAGCCCTCTCACGTGAGTAGCAATATCCTCTTCGGGAGACGGCACTACCACCTCTTTGTTCTCCCAGTTATAATCTTTTTTATCCGCTCGATGTGCTCCCGAGTTATTGAACAAATATATCTCGATACAAGCTCACATCATCCAGGAACCGGCAAACCTTTATCGAGTTTGAAATCGGAGGTAAGAACACACACCGCCGGAACGCACTCCTAAGGACGAGGATCCACCTGTGTTTTATCGGCGGCGGATTGGGAAGAAGAAGCTTTTTCTTTTTGGGGGATAATTTTGGATTTAAATAAGGTGACGAAGATTTGGTAATTTGGAAGAAGAATTTTGCAAAGAGGAATCACTGATTTGCGAATAAACTCAAAGAATATGAAAAAGAAATTGGGAAATTTGGAAGACTAAAGATGTAAAAGTGATAAATGATAAAAAGAATGGTTATTTATAGGTTTAAGCAATGGCGGTTCAGTATCAGCGGTGGTCGACCACCGTCTGACATGCATTAAATACCTTGAAAGACTAAATCGATGGGAAAGTTATCACGTGCGTCATGGTCGAGCCCAATGTAAACGTCAGCTTATAATCCGATCGAGCCGTTAAAAAATCATATCGTTTCTCACCATATTCTTCTTGAGAAACGAGGGGACTATCTGTATACGGTCGAAATAGATTTCGGCCTTCGTACGATTGATCGAGTTCAAAACATAATCGATCGAAGCGAGACTTCGAGACGGGTTCCGAAGATGGCACAAACAAGCTTCGAGTCCGAGGGGCCGATCAATGTCGAGCTCAATATCATTATCAAACCCGAATCCAAATCGAACTATGATACAAAGTAAAGTTATCGGGCTTGTGATCCAGAGACCGGTCAACATTGATCCCGAATCAATTCAAGGATCCGAGTCAGAATCGAGCTCAAGCCAAGATCGAGAGCTCGAGTCAAGACCGAAAACTAGAGTCAATATCGAGCTCATAGACAAGAGCCGTTGTAATCCCACTAAAAGAGAAAATCTTGGCAGGAATTGTGAAAAAGCTGATTTATTATGGGTCTCCCACTATGTATTTTTAATTATTTCTAAAGTAATATACCTCTACTATAAAGGAGCTGGTTATCATTTCTGTAGGGGCAAGTATTTTGCTTACATTGTAATTCGAGCGTCATATTCTCCTAAAGTAAAGAGTTGTTCTTTAAAACTTCTAAAATTGATTCCACTTGTTTAGTCCTAAAATTCATCTTTTTTGCAACCTTATCTATTTTGCATTCTTTGCAATCCATACTTGATATTTCTATTTATCCTTACGATTTGTATTAAGTTGCATCACATATCCTTAGAACTACGTACAAATTTAACTCTATCCGTTTTTCGGGTAAATAGTATGTTTTATTAGTAAATAAAACTTAATTTTTAATTTGAAAAAAAAAACTGTCAAATCATGATATATGCTTCAAAGAAAAATATTGATTTTCGGCAGGAGGACTGCGAAGGTGAGATTTGACACTCAACAACAACAACAACAACAACAACACTTATAAGAAAACATATAACCACACTTCTTTACGGCATTATCTGTTGGGATCCTTGATTGCAATAATCTCATCATAAAAAATGAGATCTTAAATGGAATGTTCTTATGCCAAGTCTTTTTACTAGTAAGAGTCTCAGCCTTCCTCTTCCCATTTGCTTGCCACGCAGATTTGCAAGTGAAATATCCTGAGTTTTCTGAAGTCCAGAGAGGTTTATCGTCCTTATCTTCATGTATTTGAATTCCAATCACTGAATTGATTATACCGATAGGCAAAACCTCTAGCACCTTCTCATAATTCCATGCTCCTCCCTGGATGAACTCATGTACCTTAATATTCTTTGACGCTCTAACAACTGGACACATATTGGCTAGACTCCCCAACCCAATCCAATTGTCCCACCAAAATGCCACCATTCTTGTACCAATTTTCCAGAGAATACAAGATTTAACAACTTTTTTTATCTCCGTCATCCTCTTCCACATGTGAGATTGGCCATTGGCCCATTCTTTAGCTACAAGGTGGGCTCTTTTACAATATTTAGCCTCCAAAAAACTTTTCAGCAATGTATTTTGTGTTCTAAAGTTCCACCAAAGTTTGGCAGAGAATGTGTCACAAATATCTTCGAGAGATCTGAATCCTGCTCCTCTTCCACACACTGAAAAACACAACTCTTTTCAAGCTTTCTAATGCCTCTTGTGCCTATTATCTTCCTTACCCCAAAAGAAGTTGGTCAAAACCTTTTCAATTTGCTTCAGAACAGTTTTGGGAGGGTGAACCACAGATAGCAAGTGAAGTGGTAGAGCTTGTAACACTGATTTGATCAACACAGCCTTACCCCCATATGATAAAAGTCTACCCTGCCATCCTTGCATTTTATTAGCCACTTTGGCCATCCAGATCAGTAAAGTGGGAGAAGTCTGAGAGAGGTTGGATGAAGTTGAATATCGATGGGTGTAGTAAAGGGAATCCCGGGACAGCAGGAGGGGGTGGTGTCCTTAGAGATCACCTTGGTAATCTAGTGATTGCATTTGCTGACTTCTATGGCCTGGGTAGTAATAACATAGCTGAAACTAAGGCAGTTTTACAATGGATCAATTTATGTTGTACTAGTGGTCATTTAAAAGTGATAGTGGAATCAGACTCATTGGCGATTGTCAATATGATCAACAAGAAGATGAAACCATCGTGGCAAGTCTTTCATTTAGTTGAACAAATCTGGGATATAGAAAAAATAGAGAGTTTCCTTTGTTCATATTTTCAGAGAAGAAAGTGTCATTGTTGATCAGCTAGCAAATATGGGTGAGAATACCATGACACAAGATATCTTCACAGAAGTTGTTTCTCTTCCCAGTAAGGTTAGAGCTAGTTTGAAGTTAGACCAAGAGGGCCTTCCAAATTTTAGATTCAGGCCAAGAAGAAATCACTTCACTATCAATGATGCTATTACATTATAGATCAATACGTGGGGTCATATGTATCTATTTACATTTAGTATCAAACTGTAAGAAAGAGTGTTCCATTCCCATATTAAATTTCTTTTGAACATCTCTACACTAGATTGGTGCATACCAATCTACACTATGTTTATGAGGAAAATATTTATGTCCTCCTCCGTGTAATTATTATTTTTGGTATATACAGGTGGGAGTCATGCCTAACTCCACTATCAGTACGATAGACCTTTGAGAAAAGTAAAAAAAAAAAATCCTTTTCCTTGCTCCTGTACTACGTACTAATTATCTCATAGCACTCTAGCTTTCTCCTTTCATTCGTCTAACCAATCGCTTTAATTCTATTTTTTTTATTCAGTCATAGAGTTATATAATTGTAATGGTATAATCATTAAACATTAACCTCATCTACTTCATCTATCCATTTCTATATGATAATATTTGATTGGATATGCAATTTAATTAAAATATTAACTAACATGTATATTAAAAGTGGTGATAGTGAATAAGTACTGAAATGATGGATGAAAAGTAATTAATTTGATTTAAAAAAACTAATATCGTACTTTACATCTACTCAAGTATTGAAGTTCAGAATTTAAAAATATTATTTACTGAAAAATGGGGCTGAACGCGTTTTAGATAGTTATAATTTATTCACCAAGCAGAAAAGAATTCGTCATACTAGAATTAAGATCAGTGAATAATTGAAGGAGAAAATTGTCAATGCCATTTCCGAATTATGTAATTACATTCTTACCGGTTCAAATATGATCAGTTTTGTCTTATCTGGGAGTTCTCTGAAATATCAAGCTATAAAAATTGTTCTATATAATTAAATTTAGAAACTTTTGACAAATTCTCCTGTTTCTTGGTGGTGCTAGTTGAATAGATTGATTCCCTTTCCATGTAAATGAAATGTGTTTAAATTAATCAATAAAGTATATAAATTTTTATAGTATTATCTAGTCATCCAAAAATTATCTATATATAACTATTTCTAAAATGTTAATTTTATAGTTTAAAAAAAGGCAAATTATCAGATATAATGGATAAAGATAATTTAATAGTAATGCAAACTTTTTTACATCGTTAACATATACTCCCTCCGGTTCACTTTAATTGATTTTTTTAGTTGTTTTCACACATATAAAGGAATTCACTTTTTAGCATTAATTAATAATAAAATTGAACATATTATTCTTAATTTATTCCTTGAAAATACAATAAATATTTTTAGGCTCTTTACTCCAAGGGCAATTTTGAGAAAAATGTTAGTTCATTTTTTATATCTGAAAAAACTAAATATTGTAGACCACAAAAAAATCGAAAAATCAATTAAAGTAGACCGAAGAGGGTAGGAAATTAAACTCTGGAGTAAAGTATTATAACTAAGTGAGTCATGAGGGGAAATAACATTTGTAGAAATTACCATAATGACAAAAGAGATAAAGTTTATGTTTAGTTTAGACATTGGAAAAGAAGAAGAAGAAAAGGGAAGTCGTCATCTCAATTGCTTCGTGGAGTTAACAAGTTTTTTTTTTTTTTTGAATTGGGGGTTTGTTAGATGTTACTCCCTCGGTCTAATATTTGGCATGTTTCTCTTTTACATATATCTTAAAAAATATGAAATAAAAAAGAATTTTTACTATTTTACTTTTATTTGTGCTAAGATATAATTTTTCGTCATTTAATACTTACTTATAATTAATGTATTTGTAGTATTCAAGAACAATTAATATTAAGGATAGAATTTAAAAAAATAATTAATTTACTTCTGAACTTTTAAAATGATAAATAATTTGAGATAATTATTTTTAAAAATCATAACTAATAATTTGAGACGGATGGAGTGCTTTTATTAATATGCTTGAATCTCAAACAGGAAAATCGCTAACCCTAACTTACACATTAATTACAAGTGTTGAAATTGGACAAAATGGCTTTATAGATTGGGAATCTTTTCTTTATCTTATTGTTTAATTATGACTTGTAAGCCAAGTAATCCTTTCTTTCCCTCTCTCTTATCCTTTGTAATATTGGTGGACGCATTAATTAATTAGTGTTATTACTAAATAAATAATATTTATTTCCATATTTTCAGGAAATGTACAAATCATCCGGATTCCCATTCAGTGGAAAATATTTATATGGTATAAGAATATTATATTACTGGCTAATAAGAAGTGAAGTTCCACGAAAGGCATTATCGATCTAAGCTAGCTAGTAATATAATTTCCTCAGTACAAAGTGTATAAGCAATATGCCAATATCCCTAAGCCAAAGGCATTCTCGATCTGAGGCTCAAAGCTAGTATTATTTGGTGCCCACCTATAACAAGGACGACAAAATAATAGAGAAAAAGGAGGTGTCGGAAATAAAACAGTAAATAACAACCCAGTGGAATCCCATAAGTGGGGTCTGAGGAGGGTAGTATGTACGCATACCTTACCCCTACCTATGAAGGTAGAGACGTTGTTTCCGAAAGACCCTCGGCTCAAGAACTTAAAAAGAATAGAGCAATAGTGAAACATTAGCAACAACAATGTAATAAGACAGTGTAAGCAAATAATACAACGAATAATGACAGAGATCCAAGAAAATGAAACAACAAGAATAGTGTCAATCTCACTGCTAATACTGACATACCGTATATAAACAAAGGACTAGGAATAGGAAGGTCCTCGACTAGTACAACTACTACTAGTAAGACAAGGCAAACTCTAGACTGTCCATCAACCCACCGCCCTAATTTTAGACCTCCACACCTTTCTATCGAGGGTCATGTCCTCGGTAAGCTGGAACAGAGTCATGTCCTGCCTAATCACCTCACCCCAGTTCTTCTTAGGCCTCCCTCTACCCCTCCTCTGATTCGCCACTGGCAACCTCCCGCACCTCCTAATCGGGGCATCAACGTCTCTACTTTTCATATGGCCAAACCATCTCAGCCTCGATTCCCTCAACTTCTCTTCCACAGGGGCCACACCCACTTTGTCTCTAATATATTCATTCCTAATCTTATCTTTTTTTGTATACTCATACATCCATCGCAACATCTTCATTTCTGCTACTTTCATCTTCTAGACATGCATTTCCTGACTGGCCAACACTCGGCTCCATACAACATGACCGGTCTAACTACTGCTTTGTAGAACTTACCTTTAACACATTCCTGTCACACAAAATAGCAGAAGCAAGCCTCCATTTCAACCACCATGCTCCTGTACGGTGTGTGACATCCTCGTCGATCATCCTGTTACTCTGTATAATCGACCCAAGATATATATTTAAAACTATCTCTCGTGAGGATAACTTGGGTATCAAGCTTCGCGTTCACTTCTGGTTCATGCGTCCCAATATTGAACTTACACTTCACATATTCTGTTTTTGTCCTGCTCAACTGAAAGCCTAAAAAATAGTAAATGCTTACGCAAAATTGAGGTCCGAAAATTATACATTAGAAATATTCCCTCAAAGAGCTAATTCAATTCTCAATCTTGAATTATGATAGTTTAAGGCTTTCCTTTGATAGTATAAATGTCGTCATTAAATATGTAAAATGTTAAGTAGTCCAATTAGGCTTACTATTAGAAAGAATTCTTATTTATCAGTTCAATTAATCCTAGTTCAATATTTAAGAAAAATTGTTAGGATCGAAATAATTAGGTGTTATGCGGAAGATAGTAAAACAAACATTGAATGACGATAAATCAAACAACAAAAGAGAAATATACCATAAGAGACACAAATATTTAATGTTGTTCGGTCAATTGACTTACATCAACTGGCAGAAATGAACAATCCACTATATATATCGAGAGAACAACCTTACAAAGAATCAAACACAAGTGACAGGATAATACTTGTCTCATAAATTCTTCCCCTAAACAAGACTCTTAAACCCCTTTTGGCTACATTATGAATGCATGTCACTAAATGAGAAGGAAAGATTTTCGATTTATAAAAGTTCAAAACTTTTTTCTACAAGAGAAAAGGACTAGCCAAATATAAAAGAATTATATTTTTTTTTTCGTAAAAGATAAAAATAATAATAATAATAAATATGTTGTCCTTTCTCCGGGGAACACAATAACCAAATATGATTTAAAAAAAAATCTAACACACACCTAACAAAAATTACAATTAAAAAAATTTATTTGCTTACCGAAATTTTGTTAGAAAGGAGGAACAAAATCGACATAGAATTATATACTCATGACAAAAAAATTTGAAATACCAAACATAAAATCAAAAGACCATTAATAATTAGATTATAATTAGTGCATCAACAAAATTCTCCAAGCACTTCTAATGCTCATAACAAGCCAGGAGCAAAATACACTTTTGACAATATACAAAATATAAACTATATAGTACGTAACATAAAGAAGAAAAAAGAAAAGAAAAACTTAATTTCTACCATTAGTCTCTTTCTAAATATTTAGACCTTAAATCATATGCAGACAAACAAAGCGATTTTCTTGCAATTATGAGAGAGCCATTTGGAGTGCATATAGCTAGCTTTTCTCCAAGGAGGAACATGAAGACCTTTCTCCTTAAGGGACTGTTTGGCAGCAGCACAAAGCAAAGATATAATGTCATTGAGTTTCTCCTCAGTACCAACAAATATTGAAGGAAGAGAATTTGAAAGATCTTGGTAGGCTTGTGTAGGCCTAGCCAACTCAAACTGTGACCTAAAATCTATATCCACTATTAGTCTCACTGATCCATTGCTTTCCTTCATCATCACATCTATGTATTCATAATCACCTGTAAATGTAAATGCTTCAACACCCACAAAGCCAAAAAACAAAAATCAGCAAAAAAGAAAAGGGGTTACATAACTAGGCGTTTGGACTTTGGACAATATATATGTGGCTAAAGTTGCAAAAAAGAAGTATTTGAAGTTAAAATTGAAAAAAAGTAAGTTAAAGTTCAAATCGTGTGTGGACATAAATTTTACTTGAAAAATATTTTTGCAATTTGACGAGTAAACATACCTGAAGGACGACCAAAAGTGGTGATCCAAGAAGTTTTACAAAGAGAAGCTTCATAATGATCCATTCTTAATCTATTGACAATCCATTGTCTTAACTCTTTAGGCTTCATATTATTATTAACCATGTTTCTCCAGTAAAACAAGATTTTCCCAAGAATCTCTGTTTCAGCATCTGTAACATTCTCAAGAATATCCTACCAATAAAACCCAAAAAAGAAAGAAAAAAATAAATTTGGGATAAAGATGAAGAGAAGAAGTCAACATTAGAAAAGGTGGAAAAGAAGACTTAAAATTGATAATAAGGAAATAGTACCTGTAAGGAAAGATAAGTAGTAGGATTATGATCAACAAGTTCATCAACTTGTAAAGTTTCAAAATGATCCAATTCTATAAAATCTCTGACCATTTGGGACAGCTTATCTTCTTCCAGATCAGAAATACCAATCAATATTTCTTTCTCTTTGCTGTTGCTTCTCATGTTGAGTTGCATATACTGAAGAAAAGATGGTGACCTGAAACTTTGTTTTTTTCCCTTTACACTTCAAAGTTGAGAGGGGAGATAACTATATGAGGTTTCTATGTTTGGTTAGAAGCGCAGCTTATTGTGTATTTATATTTCATAAAATAGGAAATCTTAAGGATTTTTTAATTGCTTTGGGATACGATTTTTTTTATGTCATCAACAGAATATACAGTCCACATCATCTACTCATCAGATAATGTTGGCAATTATAGGAGATTAGTATAGATTCAAAGGTAGCTTTAGGTCATTTCCTCTCTTTTTCTTAGCTTGACTTTTTAGAGTCGAGTTTTGACAAATAGATAAGTTGTTAACTAATCTAATCCTGTTTAATGGAAATTAATAAAATGATCTACATAGAACTGTTTAAAAGGGATTCAAGAAATTGTAGAATTATTATACAATGGTCCCGGGATATACATAAACTGCTATGAATGGATTTAAGAAATTATAAAATATTACAGTTTTCAAATACTCTTTTTGGACTTCAACTTTAATCATGTGTTATTCAAACGCTGTAATAAGTGTTTGGATAGCCCATCTCTTAAAAATTTACATATTTTTAATCCTACAAAGATTAAGAAAAAATAGTAACGCTCGGATAATAGTAGAATACTTATTGTAAAGTTATATGGTCCGAAACATGTACTCGGATTTAGTCGATAATGAAGGGTGGGTTCTATAGATGTAACTTAACACGTTGCTATGTATAAATACTAAGAAATAAATTTAAAATATATACACAAAATAAAATAAAATTTATTCTGAATTTATTGACTCTAAATTTTAAATTGACTCGGGCGAAGTAGTTTCTTTTGCGCAGGTTAATCTGGTGGGACGTATTATACTTTTACATAGAATCATAACTCAATACACCAAATACAAATATACGTGAAAGTTAAAAGGAAAAGTTTTTGCAAACGAGTCATTTAATAGGAAACAAACATAAAGCTGGATGCAAAACGAGCGCAGAACTGGAAAGCTGATGCCACAAAATCCCGAGCCCAGTCTATCATTTAAATAGGCCCATATTATGTGGACCTACAATGACAGTAGCCCAAGTTGAAATAATATGCTCTCCAAACCTAATGACATTTTGTCATATACTTTTGAAACTGATTTCCCTCGATATTGAAGTCTTAACTTACAAGTTTTGATATATAATTTACTAATTATATACAAAATAATATCTTAGAATCTAATCTTTTCTGTTTTCTCTCTATCTTCTTCCTCATCTAACCTAGAAGCTTAAGCTATGTGGCCTCTCAACATTTAAGGTTTTCTTCTATGAGCAATGGTCATCCAATTAGGCGATTAATGACAATTCAAAGGAAAACTATTTGAATGACACTGACAATCTGTTTGCTTGCAGACAAAAGTTCCCTTTTAAAAAATTATAGAGTCGGAACGTAATTGTATCGCGAAACTTTATTGACAACCATTAAAAATGTTCAAAAGTTTGAATTCGAAAATCGAATTTTGTGAAATTGTTATTTGTTTGGATTGAGTGTTGCTGCAAATGATTGGGAATATCCTTGGGTTTTATATCTCAATTTCGAGAGAATTTGATGAAGATTCGAGGTGGGTAGGGTTAGAATTTCATATTGAAACTCGAAGAAAAAGACATAAATAATTTGTGTATATTTTGTATTTTGGATGTAGAAACGACATACAAAATATTGACAATTAACACAGTTGCATATAAGGTATAGGTAAATTGTAATTTTAGACAGGATTCTGCACAAAAAAAATATATTTAAGTTATAGATAAATTGTAGATTTTTACCATATTTTGTATATAGTTTGTAAAATTATTTAGTTACTTGCTATAAATAGGAAAACTTAAATAAATCAGGTAAATAAATTTAAAATTTTGTATATATACAAAAAAGAAACCTAACTTATAACTTGTTTGGCCAAACTTCTAAAATCAACTTATCTTGAAAAGTTTTTTTTTTAAATTCTTTTTAAGAAAGTCCTTTTGATAAGAAATAATTTGTATTTGGCTAATTAATTTGAAAAATACTTTGAGCAGCAATTACTGTTGAACAACTTTTAAAAAGTATTTCTAAGTATAGTTTTTTTTAAAAGTGATTTAAAAAAAAATTCTTTTGGGGAGAAGCTACTTTTTTAACTTCTCAAAAAACTACTTTACTTCTAGTCAAAAGTACATTTTTCCCTTTTAAAATCTTGGTCAAATACCTTAACTTTGGAAAAAGTATTTTTGACCAAATAATTTCTTTCGGTCTAAAAGAAGTTTAGCCAAACAGACTATTAATATTGCAAAAAGTACTTCATATTTTCCAGTTATACTCCCTCCGGTCCATAATAAGTGACCTTTTGGTCTTTTTGTTTTGGATCAAAATAAGTATCATTTTTACATAATCAAGAATGAATTAACTTTAGTTTTTTAAATTTGGGAGAATTACGCTCCTTGTCACTTGGCCCAACAACCCATCAAAAATGGCCCACGTTTGAAGTATTTACTTGATATAGCCCAGGCTGTACGTAATCGGAAAGAAAATTTTCAGCCTGTATCCACTATTAAAGACACACTTTTAGGGTTTTTTTATTTTCTT
This sequence comes from Nicotiana tabacum, assembly GCF_000715075.1. NCBI lineage: Eukaryota > Viridiplantae > Streptophyta > Magnoliopsida > Solanales > Solanaceae > Nicotiana > Nicotiana tabacum. Next base: position 44,226,456 of record NC_134101.1, read on the forward strand.
TTTTCTCTATTCCCAGCACACTCTATACTCTCCACCCGCTTCTCTTTGTTTTCTCTTTTCCTTCTCTTCTCTCACTCACATAGATCTGAATATTTATATAACTCAAACTTGATTTAAAGCATTTTTTCTACTAAGTTGCTTAATCTTCCTAAATATTTATAGATCTCAAATATTTGAATCTCGATTGATGAGTGTCCAAATTTAAAATTGAAGTTTTGTTGCATTCATATTAAAAACTCCATTGAAGGAGCTTTGAAGCTCTAAGTTCAACTCAGATTTGGAAAATCTAACTCTAGTGATTGGGTTAAGTTAAAAATTATTGTAAAAGCTTGTAATGATATGAATTTTGAATGTTGGGTTAATTGTGTTTGATTAACGTTAGTTTTGGGAACCATACCAGTTGAAGATGAAATTCAGTTTTATATACACCGTTATACATCATTATACAATATTAATAACATTATAAAAAATTATAATAAGGGTATAATGTTGTATAATATTGTATATTGGGTGTTAAAATATTGTTATCAACATTGATCTTTCTTTTGAAATAAGTTTCTCTTTCACTGTAGTAATTTTAGTTTTGTTGCATGTTTTTGTATTTGTTTTGCCGCAGTTCCCTTTTGCTTTTGTTTTGGTTACTTTTTGTTTAGATTTTTCTTTTTGCTTTTACTTCGCATTCTCTATGTTTTCTATTAATACTGACTTTGCTTTTTTATGCCAACGAAATACCGGTATACATTATTCAACATTTCATACACAAGTTTATACAAAGTTATACATCATTATACACGTACTGTACACATGCAGTTAAAACTGAAAATAATTTTTTTGTATTTTTCTTACTTTTTTCGAACAATTTATGTATAAAGTTAATTTTTTCGTTGATTTCTCTGCTAGATCGTGAACTTTCAAAATTTTCATTCCTTGTTGATTTTTTTGCCAAATCAGAAACTTTGAAGCAAATTCATCTATATATGACTTGGAGAATAAGAGATTTTAGGTATGTTTTTTTTATATTTTTATAGCTAGAATAGGAATGTATAAACTTGGAGGAAGAAACAGAATGAAAAACCATAAAAAATTTATGTCAGAATAAAAAAGGGCATGAAGGTTGTTTTCGAACCTGAGCCAACTAATATTGGGCTACATATTTGTAAACTTAAATTTGGGTCATCCGGTTGCAAGATTAACTTGTGGAGTGTATTATTATGTAATTCTCCCTTCAAATTTTTTCTTATATACATATCTCAATATGTCAAGTTAATACTCCCTCCGATCCACTTTAATTGATTTTTTGGTTATTTATACACATATTAAGGAATTCTCCTTTTAGTATTATTAATAATAAAATTGACCATATTAAACTTAATTTTTTCATTTGAAATATAGCAAATACTCCTAGGCTGTTTACTCCAAGAGCAACTTTAGAAAAAAGAAGTTAATTCCTTCTTGTAATCTGAAAAAAATTAAATATTGCGGACCACAAAAAAGAGGCCAAAAAATCAATTAAAATGGACCGGAGGGAGTAATATACAAATTTTAATTAGGGGTAATTTAGTCAAAAGACTTTTTTTTTCTAGGAGTTAGTATTTTTTTAAGGGGTGTGCCAAAGATCAAAACGTCATTGATTGTGGACCGGAGGTAGTATAATTTTACTTTGATTGCACCAAAAGATTTTAGAGGTTTACAATCATCGAAGTGGAATGAGATAAAAATTTTAGATGCTAGTTTATTTATTACTCCCTCCGTTCTACAATAAGTAACCATTTTACCTTTTTATTTTGGTCCAAAATAAGTGTCTATCTATATAATCAAGAAGGAATTAATTTTATTTTTCTAATTTTGGCCTTATTTACATATTCTGATGTGCCAAGGTAACAATTAATTAAGGTTTATTTAGTAAATACAGATTCTTTTCTCTAGCAGTTCATATTTTCTTAATGAGTGTGCCAAAAGTAAAATGGTCACTTATTATGGGTCGGAGAATGTAAAGACTCGATCAGTCGTTTTGAGCATTTGCACTTCGCTCGGTAGTTTATGGGCATGAGTAGCTTCGTATGATGTATTTTGACTTGTGTGAATCGTCGGTTTTGGTTTTCAGGTTATTCAGGATTGATTTGGAAGAATGATTTTCAACTAGGGAGCTTTAAATTTGAAAGAGTTAACCGAGTTTGACTTTTAGCATTTGACCTCAGATTGGAATTTTGATAGTTATGTTAGCTCTGTTGGGTGATTTTGGACTTAGTAGTACGTCCGGATTGTATTTTGGAGGTCCGTGGTTGAATTTGGCTCGAAATGGCGAAAGTTGAAATTTTGAAAAGTTTAACCGGGAGTGGACTTTTTGATATCGGGGTCGAATTCCGATCCCGAAAGTTGGAACAGGTCTGCAATGTCGAATGTGACTTGTGTGTAAAATTTGAGGTCAATCGGACGTGATTTGATAGGTTTATACATCGGTTGTGGAAGTTGAAGTTTCAAAGATTATTGAATTCGAATTGAGGAGTGATTCGTCATTTCGATATTGTTTTGTGTATTTTGAGGCCTCGAGTAGGTCCGTGTTATGTTATAGGACTTGTTAGTATGTTTGGACGGGGTCCCGAGGGGCTCGGGCGTGTTGCGGATTGATTTAAGGCTATTTTCCTTCATATTTGCACTGCTGGTTCTGCAAAATTCTGGGCTTCTGGTTTCCTTAATTGCGATCGTGGAGTATAGAATGCGATCGTGTAGGGTTGTTGGATGACTGAGTAGGATTGTTCATCGCTTTTGCGAGTCCAGAGTCGCGTTCGCGGAGGGTGAGGCATTTGTTCAGCACGTTCGCGGGCATGGTGATGCGTTCGTATAGTAGGAAGGAAGACCTGAGGATGTCAGGCGTTTGTTCTTCGCGATCGCGAAATGTGGTATGCGATCGCGTAGCTCTAGGAGTTTGTTCATCGCGTTCGCGTCTGTGGTGTTGCGTTCGCGAAAGAGAAATTTCAGCTGGTGTGCATTTGTTCTATGCGAACGCGTGTGATTGTCCTCGTTCGCGAAGTGTAATAGCTGGGCAGATTATATTAAATCTCATTTCGGGGGTTTCGACCATTTTATCATTTTGGGAGCTATGGAGCTCGTATTGAGGCGATTCTTGAAATAATTTTTACCATATGAATTGGGGTAAATATTCTCTACTCGGTTTTGATTATATTTCATGAATCTATTTTCATTTTTGGTAATTGGATTGTGAATTTTAAAAAGAAAATTGGGGCTTTTGGCCTAAAGTTTCATAATATGAATTTTTGAGTTTTGAACATCGAATTGGAGTCGGATTTGAGTAAAACTTAGTGTGATTGGACTCATAATTGAATGGGTTATCGGATTTTGTAAATTTTGTCGGGTTCTAAAGTGCGGGCCCGGGCTGGACTTTTGGACGATTTTTGGCTTTTGATTCAACATTTGATCTTTTTCGATCGGGATTGGTTCCTTTAGCATTGTTTGATGCATTTGAGTTGTTTTTGGTTAGTTTCGAGGCGTTCAGAGGTCAGAACGCGTGGGATGGTATCTTTGGAGCATCGTTTGGCTTGCTCAGCCTTGGTATTGGTTTGTTCGAGGTAAGTAACTCTTCTAATCTTAGTGTTGAGGGTATGAAACCCCGAAATATGTGTTATGTGATTAGTGTTGAGGTGACGCACATGCTAGGTGTCGGGCGTGTGGGTGTGCACCATGTGAATTGGGACTCTGTTATTTCCATGGCACTGTATAGTGGTCCTACTTTGTTGATATTCGTGTTTTCACCATGTGATAAAATAGTTAACCTGTCAATCATGCTAGATATCATGTTTGGGCATTATGCCAATATTGTTTGGACCCATAGTGGTCGTTTCTTACTGTCATCTCACTGATTTCACTGATATTTCGTACTCAGTCATATTCATGCATTCATATCATATCTCAGTCTCAGTTATTTATTGATACATCAGATCATTATTGTCGGGCTAGTTTCATGACATTGTGAGCCCGTGAGAGAGACTGGAGAGATTGATGCTTGAGTGAGGCCGAGGGCCTGAGTGAGGGTGATATTTTGGGATCGGGTTGCACGCCGCAGCATGTTATATTGATTACATTTTATGGGATCGGGCTGCATGCCGCAACGATATAACGCTTGGGCTGAAGGAGCCCCTCCGGAACGGGATTTATGGCTACTTATATGATTGGGTCAGGTTGCACGTCGCAACGATATAGTGCATGGGCAGAAAGGAGTTCCTCCGGAGTCTGCACACCCCCAGTGAGCGCAGTCAACTATAAACAGGGATCGGGTTGCACGCCGCTGCGGGTATTGTACAATGCTGAGTGATTGAGTGTGCTGAGCATAGTGAGAGAGAATGAGAGACAGTGAGATTGAGTACTCTGAGAGTGTGCGTACATGAGCTCATTATCGAGATGCATTGCATTTGACATGCATACTTGAGATACATACATAGAGGTGCATTTCCTTCTGCTACCCAGTTTTTGGGACATTTATGATTTTACGTGTATCTTGACATATAGGCATAAAGAAGTACCTTCCTCATGCTATCTAGAAATGAAACATCTTACTATTTGTCGAAAGGAGTTTTTGGGAAAAATCATAGTTTTCAAACTTACTCGTATTTTGGCTTTTTCAGTAAAAGATTTGGATTTTCATTGAGATACTTGAAAAGAAATGCCTATTTTTCTGGAACTGTGAACGGACTGAGCCTTTTATTTCTGAGATACACTTTTGTTGCGTGTACTATGCTGCTATGAACTGTTGTGGAATATTGGTATTGGCCCCGACCTTTCTGTTAGCTCGTCACTACTTTCAACCTGAGGTTAAGTTTGTTACTTATTGAGTACATAGGGTCAGTTGTACTCATACTACACTTCTGCACCTTGTGTACAGATGTTGGCGACTGATGCTGCTATGTTCGATGGGAGATGGATTGAAGATGTACCTACGTCCCGGTTGTAGCTGCCTCTTATTCGTGGGAGCTTTAGATCTGTAAAACTCTGTTTATGTACTATTCAAATAGACTATGTATTTATTTTATTTTCGCTTTGTAAATTCTATTCTTAGAAGCTCATGACTTGTACTACCACTTCTTAGGGAATGTATTAGATGCAGATATTTCTTTACTTAATTGTTTTATTAATTGTTATTGGAATTGGTTAGTGGTTAATTGAATTACCTAGCGAGTTGGGTTAGGTGCCTTCACGACTAGTCGGATTTTAGGTTGTGACAAGGTGGTATCAGAGCTCTAGGTTCATAGGTTCTACAAGTCATGAACAAGTGTCTAGTAGAGTCTTTCGGATCGGTATGATGATATCCATACCTATCTTCGAGAGGCTACAGGACATTTAGGATATACTTCCCATCTTTGACGTCCATACCTATCTTTGAAAGGCTACAGGACATTTAGGATATACTTCCCATCTATCTTTCCTTATCGTGCGTTATTGATTCAGCTCGAAGCATAACTATTTGAATTCTTTCCACGCATTCGTATGCGTACATGAGCGCTCGCTATATGGGAATCATAAAATAATTGAGTGGTTGTTCGCAAAGGATGTAGTGTTCATGGATTAGGAATTTGGTCAGTTTCTTAGGAGTGTGGGTTACTCTTTATTCCCTTAGGTGTTGGTATGCTAATGGGGCACAGGTCGTTCGGTCCGTTTGGTCAGTTCAATTGAGACTTGAGTAGAGTGGATGACTCTAGAGAATGGTTCTAATGGATTCAAGATTTATATGTAGCGATTTGGAATTTTCAAGATTTGTATATGGCTAGGATCTGATATTTGCATTGGACGGTATCGAGGCTTGTGGCATTTTAATATCATTGTGGATTATGCATTTCAGTATCAAGAAGGTGAAGGAAATAATTTTATGTTCACATAAAGTCTCTTTAGAGTGGGTGTCACTGTTATGGTGCTTTGGGGTGCTTAAGAGAGGAGTCAGCGGCTTATGGCCTTAGGGCGTTGTGGTTTTATACTAGGGTCTCTTGTGTGGTGAATTTTGGCTAAGGATCGTGGTGTTCCAGCAAGGAGCAGTATCAATTTGAAGGCAATTTGGAAAGGACTTGGAGAAATATGATAGCTTGATAGAAGGTTGGGTTAGCACAGTAATGGATATAATCGGTTCTTTGGTTACTTATGATGTGGCTAGTCTCCACAGGTGTTTCGTGGCAATGCTCTTGGGTTTTGGAGACCTGTGTGGATGGGTTGAGTTAGAGAGATTCGGTTCTGATAGCTTGGTTATGTGAAAATGGGTTTCAAAGAGTTCTCAATGGTTTCTACCAAGGTTCGAGGGGTATATTTCCTGCTGGCATGAGGAGCATTTGGATTATAGTGAATTTCTTCTGGATGAAATCAAATTGAAGGTCCTTGGCTAATTGAGTATGTAGTTGCTTTTGACTCGGAGTGGACTATGAAGTTCTCGTATTTTTCATATGATGGCATGGTATATGCGGTGTGTTATGTGAGATTGAGATTTACGTGAGCGGGATCACAGTTTTGTTTGGAAACATGGACGGTTTCAGATGACTAGGTAAATAATATTACTATTTGGTATGGCTTGATGAGAGTATACATTTCAGAAGGGGCAATGTGTTTTGATTTATGGATACTTCCCTGGTATTGCGGCACTCTCCTGGTTGATCGACTGCTGATATTCAAATTTTTCTAGGTGGCACGGAAGAATTTTAGAAGCATTTCTCGTGGGATGATCGTGTATGAGAGATGTGTTAGACATTTTGGCGGTGGAGATGGAATTAGATATGGTGCTTCATGTGTTTTATGGATTTGGAGGCTGGGAGTTCTAAGGAGCAGATTGTTTCATGGTTGTGGATTGTGAGGTTGTGGCCACAGCTAGCTAGATGATAGTATGTATTATGATTCAGTCATTGTGGATTTTCGGAGGGTTATTTATCTACTTGTGGGTGACCAGAGTTGATTTGGGGGTCCATTGGTAGGCCCAATTAGGATATGTATTCTACACCGAGACGGATTGGTTGGCTCCATACTGCTATTGTTGAGGGATGTGCTATTCGGTTGTTGTTAGGCTTATTCGTGTTCTGAGATGATCAGTGAGTTACTCTTCTATGCTATGATGAGTTGTGATTCGTTGGTTATATGCACATATGGTGCGGTTCTATTGGGGCCTTATGGCGGAATTTGCTCGAGATGGGTATTTGGGTGATGCATGATTGATTGCGCATTGGTTATGTTCTTTCGGGTTTGTGTGGCATTGTGTCATTTGATTCTAAATGGTTATGGTAGTGCACTTTGAGTACTTGATGTCGAATTGCACATGATTATTGATTTTTAGCAGGGTGGCTTGAGGTATTTTGTATGGACCAGTATTTGGATAGGGTCATACATTGCAGTCGAGTTATGTTAAGATCTGATCCTTTGTGTTAGATTCGTGTGTTTTGGTTCTACAGTGTGTGATAGGTTCTTAGCATTGCGTCATGGTGGTACTTGTGGAGCTTGCGGGACAGTTCTCCCGTCTGAATCAGTTTTCCATGATTTGAGTATATTTGGAAGGTTGCTTATTGGTGCACGGATTGCACGGGTTATGGCGTCAGATTGTATTGATGTGGCATGTCACTAGAGTGTTCGTGTTGGATGAGATGAGATAATTGGACCTAGGATGGATACTATCGAAATTGATTATAGCATGTTTGGAAGGATAATATCGAAAGTCGGCTTAGAATTTGCTATAGTTCTGTTGAATGAGAGGGAATTCCATGACTGGTTGATCTGATGAATGGTTATGAGTTCTGCATGTTTCTTTTGTCATCGGCAGTATACGAAGGTTTTAGAATGAGGTTTTGTTTGATATGAGGTTTATTACCGGCATCGGGTTGATTTGAGCAGCTACTATGATTAGAAATCATTGCTTCGAGCATTTGAGCATGGTAAGGTTATACGGAGTATGTGCATGGTAAGGTTATACGGCAGTTTGGTGGCTTTGAGAACAACTCTGGACACGTTCGAGGACGAACGTATGTTATGTGGAGGACGATGTAACGACCCGACTGGTCATTTTGAGCATTTGCACTTCGCTTGGTAGTTTACGAGTGTGAGTAGCTCCGTATGATGTATTTTGAATTATGTGAATCGTCGGTTTTGGTTTTTAGGTTATTCGGTACTGATTTGGAAGAATGATTCTCAACTAGGGAGCTTTAAATTTGAAAGAGTTAACCAAGCTTTACTTTTAGCATTTGACCTCGGATTGGAATTTTGATGGTTCCGTTAGCCCCGTTGGCTGATTTTTGACTTTGGAGCGCCTCCGGATTGTGTTTTGGAGGTCCATGGTTGAATTTGGCTCGAAATGGCGAAAGTTGAAATTTTGGAAAGTTTGACCGGGAGTGGATTTTTTGATATCGGGGTCGGATTCCGATTCCGAAAGTTGGAGCAGGTCCGTAATGTCGAATGTGACTTGTGTGCAAAATTTAAGGTCAATCGGACGTGAATTGATAAGTTTCAGTATCGGTTGTGGAAGTTGAAGTTTCAAAGTTCATTGAATTCGAATTGAGGTATGATTCATCATTTTGATGTTGTTTTGTGTGTTTTGAGGCCTCAAGTAGGTCCGTGTTATGTTATGGGACTTGTTGGTATGTTGGACGGGGTCCCGAGGGGCTCGGGCGTGTTGCGGATTGATTTCAGGCTATTTTCCTTCATATTTGCATTGTTGGTTCTGCAGAATTCTAGGCTTCTGGTTTCCTTAATTGCGATCGTGGAGTATAGAACGCGATCGCGCAGGGTTGTTGGATGACTGAGTAGGATTGTTCATCGCGTTTGCGAGTCCAAAGTCGCGTTCACGGAGGGTGAGGCATTTGTTCAGTGCGTTCGCGAGCCTGGTGATGCGTTCGTGTAGTAGGAAGTAAGACCTAAGGATGTCAGGCGTCTGTTCTTCGCGATCGCGAAATGTGGTATGCGATCTCGTAGCTCTAGGAGTTTTTTCATCGCGTCCGCGTCTGTGGTGTTGCGTTCGCGAAAGAGAAATTTCAGCTGGTAGGCATTTGTTCTATGCGAACGCGTGTGATTGTCCTCGTTCGCGAAGTGTAATAGCTGGGCAGATTATATTAAATCTCATTTTTGGGGTTTCGGCCATTTTATCATTTTGGGAGCTATGGAGCTCGGATTGAGGCGATTCTTGAAGTAATTTTTACCATATGAATTGGGGTAAATGTTCTTTACTTAGTTTTGGTTATATTTCATGAATCTATTTTCGTTTTTGGTAATTGGATTGTGAATTTTAAAGAGGAAATTGGGGGTTTGGGCCTAAAGTTTCATAATATGAATTTTTGAGTTTTGAACATCTAATTGGAGTCGGATTTGAGTGAAACTAGTGTGATTAGACTCGTAATTGAATGAGTTGTCGGATTTTGTAAATTTTGTCGGGTTCTGAAGTGCGGGCCCGGGTTGGGCTTTTGGACGATTTTGGGCTTTTTATTCAAGATTTGATCTTTTTCGATCGGGATTGGTTCCTTTAGCATTGTTTGATGTATTTATTGTTTTTGGTTAGTTTCGAGGCGTTCGAAGGTCGGAACACGTGGGATGGTATATTTGGAGCATCGTTTGGCTTGCTCGGCCTTGGTATTGGTTGGTTCGAGGTAAGTAACTCTTCTAATCTTAGTGCTGAGGGTATGAAACCCTGAAATACGTGTTATGTGATTAGTGTTGAGGTGACGCACATGCTAGGTGACGGGCGTGTGGGCGTGCACCATGTGAATTGGGACTCTATTGTTTCCATGGCACTGTATAGTGGTCCTACTTTGTAGATATCCGTGTTTTCACCATGTGATAAAGTAGTTAATCTGTCAATCATGCTAGATATCATATTTGGACATTATGCCGATATTGTTTAGACCCATACATAAATTAGAGTTATAATTCTCAAACAATCATCAAAACACCAACTCCATCAAACCCTAAAGGGAACTACTCCATAATCATTGAGAAATTCATCACAAATATAATTAAAGTATATGAAAATATAGATTCGATCCAAACTCGGGTTTTGAGTGAGGAAGGAATAATGAAATTCGTGTGCTTGTGTTCTTCCAACTCCTCCGTAGATTCTTTAGGTCGAAAGTCCTCTAAAAATATGTTTTTAGTGTATTTATACCAAGTAGGAATGAACCGGGACGAAACTACTCTCTTTGAGCCGAAGTGGAAAAACCTATAAACTTTTTATCACACTATCCCACGCAGGGTGCATAGCATTAGTGTAATTTTCTCGGTCGTAAAATCTCTGAACTTAGCTTGTCTGACAAAATTTTATACTGATGCCATGCACTATGCCTAGCATTAGTGTATTTTACTGTCAGACCCAAAAACTACAATTCTCTGAACTTCTCAAATTTCTTACGCACATTTGCACTGATGCAAAGCAGTAGTACAAATGTGTGTAACCCTTGCGCTTTCTTCCAACTTTCGTATGCAACTCAAGTCCACAAGCCCTAGACGCGATAAGTGCAATACACTAACATTCAAGGTCAAACACAAGTAAAATGCAGTAATTGGAGTGCAAACTATGACTAAAACACGTGATTCTAGCCTAACATCAAAACCCCACACTTAATCTGTTGCTCGTCCTCGAGCAATCAAACTGCACTTCACATAGAGACAACCTTTTTAAACAACTCTCCTAACTCATTCATACCAAGAATATTTAGAACAGACAAAGCGCTCTAACGTAACATCCTTGCCTCAAGATATGACTCAAAAGCACCACACATTTTTCACAACCAAAGCCTCATCTTTAATCATCTCAATTGAATTAGAGTCTTCTTGCAAAGTAGGAAGTTCTCTCTGTAGATGCTCATCCTCTTGGGTATGCTCATTCTCATAGGGTGTTTCCTCCATATATTCACCATCACAATGCAATGAGCTTTCTGAAAGTATATTTACTATTTGACTTACTTGCGTTGTTAGGTTCTTAATGGCTTCAACAATTTGTATATGTCCTTCTTGATTTTGTATAAATATTTCTTCAACACTATTCATGAACTTATACATAAGCTCTTCTAAACTTCCTCTTCTAAACTTCCATTCTCCTCTTGAGGTGGTTGTCTCACTTCGCTTTCATTACAGTTATAATAAGGGTATTCATCCCAACCAGAGCTAAAATTGTACCCATATGAAACGTCATACCTGTACGGACTATAAAAAAGTGAGACTTTTCAAAATATGAACCATTTGAGGAATACTTACCTGCTTGAAAGTTAACCCATAGATGATTTTCACCACATTTAAAGCAAATAACAGACTTGTGATAGTGTTCAGCTGCTAACTCTGCAACTGTTTTCGTAGGTTAGTTGTACTCCATCTTCAACAACAATTAGAGTTCAATATCAGGAATATTTTTCTTCAAGTTTTCTTTCTAGCACTTGTCAGGTACTACAAAAAAAAATCTTGAAGACAAGTTAACTAAAGAAAAAAAAAAGAAAAAAAGCTAATTCCTGAATTACAACCAAAAATTATTTTGAACACTATTGATTGTCAATCCCTGTCAACGACACCAAAATTTGATGAGCGCAAACACACACTTAAATTATGCTCGCTAATCAAAGATAGTACGGTATAATATTGTATCCACATGGATTAGATTTAAACAGCATTTTCATAGTTTCTAGCTTGATTGTTATCCAGGAGGATCGACAGTTGAGATTTATATGATTAATTAACTAAGAATTTAAAGCTATTGACTAGTGATTATCGAGACAAGGAATAAGCAAATAAGGTTATCAGTGTGAGAAGATAGGGTTTTGACACGATAGGTGCAAGATAATTGTTCGGGCTCTAATTCTAGATAATTCACTTTTAATATTCAATTGAATCTCTCTAATTCATTTAATTATTAGCTCAAACGTTCAACAGAAACTCCTCTCTCGATTAAGTCTTAACCTCGCGAGATGAAACAAATTAAGCACTGTGAAGATATGCAAGAATGAGTAATGGATTGGTCCTTAGAAAAATCTCTTTCGATTATTCTCCTAACTAGGTTTAATCAATGCTTCAACTAGCCTCTTTCTATTACTTAGAAGAATCTATGAACTCAACCAACAATATAATGCAAAGATATCACAAGTTATGCCTCTCTCAATTACATGAACTAGTGAATATAGATGCAATAATTAAATCTTCCAAAATGATTCAGTACATAAAATTAGAGTTATAATCCCCAAAAAATTATCAATACACCAACTCCATCAAACCCTAAAGGGAACTACTCCATAATTATGGAGAAATTCATCACAAATATAATTAAAGTATAGGAAAACATAGATTCGATCCAAACTCGGGTTATGAGTAAGGAAGGAATGATGAAATCCTTGTGCTTGTGTTCTTCCAACTCCTCCTTAGCTTCCTTAGGTCGAAAGTCCTCTATAAACATATTTCTAGTGTATTTATACCAAGTAGGAATGAACCTGAATGAAACTACCCTCTTTGAGCCGAAGTGGGAAAACCTAAAAACTTTTTGTACTTCATGCGTCACACTATGCCACGCAGGGTGCATAGCATTAGTGAAATTTGCTCGATTGCAAACTCTCTAAACATAGCTTGTCTTACAAAATTTTGTACTGATGCTACGCACTATGCCACATACTATGCTAGCATTAGTGTATTTTACTGTCAGACCCAAAAACTACAATTCTCTGAACTTCTCAAATTTCTGACACACATTTGCGGTGATGCGACACACTTTGTGAAGTATTAGTACAAATGTGCATAACCCTTGCAATTTCTTCCAACTTTATTATGCAACTCCGGTCCACGAGCCCTAGACGCAATCCCGATTTAATTCCTATGATGACCTAAAAGGGTCATCTTATATTTTAGAACTCAAATCTGTGCTCTTAAGCCTTAAAATTCTCGATTTATGTGCACAGTCCGGGCATATTTCCGAAAAGCTTTTATGTTGAAAACTAATGAAAGTAAGAATTTTTACCTTAAAAGTTAATTTTGTTGACTTCGGTCAACATTTTTAGTAAACGGGCCCGGATCTATGTTTTGACAGTCCCGGTGGGTCCGTATCAAATTATGGGACCTCGGAGTATGCCCGAAATCGAAATCGGAGGTCCCTAGCTTGAGTTATGATTTTTTGATAAAAATTAAAAGTCTGAAAATCAATTATTTTTAAGAATTGATTGATGTTTGGCATTGTGAGTACCGGGCCCGTATTTTGGTTCCGGAGCTAGGTACAGGTTCATTATGATATTTAAGACTTGTCTGTGAAATTTGGTGAGAAACGGAGTTGATTTGACGTGATTCGGACCTTCGGTTGAGAAAATAGTAACTTTAAAGTGTTCTTGAGAATTTCATTTGATTTGTTGCTAAATTTAGAGTTCTAGGTGTTATTTTGGAGATTTGATCACGCGAGCAGGTCCGTATGATATTTTTAGCCTTGTGTGCATGTTTGGTTTGGAGCCCCGAGGGCTCGAGTGAATTTCGGATAGGTCACGGGATGTTTTGGACTTTGGAAATCTGGTTTTTTCTGCAGAGTCTGGGTTCGGGCATGTCCTTCTTCACGTTCACGAAGGTTCTCTAGCGAACGCGAAGAGTAAACTGATGAAGCAGGGATTTCTTCTTCGCGAACGCAAAGGCTTGGTCGCGAACGCGGAGCGATGGGGGTGTTACCCTTCGCGAACGTGACAAGCCCATTGCGAACGTGTAGTGTTAGGCACTGGGGAGGAGGAGTCAACCTTTTCTTCATCGCGAATGCGAACACTGTCTCACGAACGCGAAGACCAGGGAAAGGTAGCCTACACGAATGCGAGCACTGTCTCGCGAACGCGAAGGCTTGGCAGCCTATACTCTTCGTGAACGCGACGGTGCTCTCACGAACGTGATGAACATTGTCGCCCAGCACTTAACAGAATCCAAATACGGAATTTAGCCAAAAATTCATTTTTCTCAAAAACCAAAGAGGGTGAGGCGATTTTTCAAGAGTTATTTCTTCTCCAAAGTGTTGGTAAGTGATTCTAAACCATTTTCTTTCAATTACCCATTACATTTCTTGAATTTTCAACCTAAAATCTAGAGTTTTCATGGAAGAATTAGGGGTTAGGGTAGAAACTAGGGATTTCGGGAATTTAGTGATTTAGTAATTATTCATTAAAGTTGATTCCTTTAGCAATATTTGATATTATTGAGTCATTTTTGAATAGATGCGAGTGGTTTGGAGGTAATTTCTAAAGAAAAAGCTGTGATTGAGAATTAAGTGGTCTTCAGAGTGAGATAAGTGTCGTGTCTAACTTTGACTTGAGGGAATAGGTATTATGTGTTCATTTGCTACGTGTTTGGTTGTTAAATACGATGTATAGGTGAGGTGACGAGCATCTATGCGTTGTTTTCAAGTCATAGCATGCGAGTGAAATTCTATTCTTGTCTATTTTGTAGCCTTAAATTCTACTATCCATGCGTAGTGGGTTATTTGAAATGTTGGGTGACTTATATCTGGTTTCACTGAGATTTGGTAACTTTCAAATATTGATTCAAGGTTGAGGTTACATTGTGCTATTGATTATGGGTAAAATACTAGTTTCTTTGTGATACTCCTATCTATCCATTGTTATTGATTCTGTGATTTGTGAGGAGGATGTAAAGCACGAAGGGTGATGTCGTGCATACATTATTTATATTGTGAGGAAAAGTGTAAAAGCACGAAGGGTGATGCCGTGCATATTATGAGAGGTTTAAGGCACGAAGGGTGATGCCGTGCCGTTCTATTTATTTATTTGGTGAGGTTGAGAGTAAAAGCACGAAGGGTGATGCCGTGCTGTTCTATTTATTTATTTGGTGTGGTTGAGAGTAAAAGCACGAAAGGGTGATGTCGTTCCATTCTATTTATTTATTTGGTGAGGCTGATAGTAAAAACACGAAGGGTGATGTCGTGTCGTTCTATTTATTTATTTGGTGAGGTTGAGAGTAAAAACATGAAGGGTGATGCTGTGCAGTTTTTCTTTGCTGTTTTATTTGCTCAATTCGTTTAAGGATTTTTGGTTTAATTCTGTCTTTTTTTTATTCTCACTCTTTATATTATATTATATCCCCCCACTGTATGTCCTCTTCCTATTATTTCTACGTTATTTCTTTATTTACTGTTGTTGCCACTAGCATGATTATATTGTTCAGGTTATATGTTGGTGTCTTGTCCTAGCCTCGTCACTACTTCGCCGAGGTTAGGCTCGACACTTACTAGTACATGGGGTCGGTTGTACTGATGCTGCACTCTGCACTTTCTGTGCAGATTTTGATACCGGCTCATGTTGATCGAGATTTTCTACTGGTCTGCTGTCCGGAGACTCAAGGTAGATCTGTCGGCGTTCACAGACCTTGAAGTCCCCGTCTATCTTTTATGTCCTATTGTTTTTGTACATTCAGACAGTTGTATTTCTTTTAGATTATTACTTGTAGTAAATTCTAGAATGCTCGTGAATTGTGACTCTAAATCCAGGTGGTAGTAATTAATACAGTTTTATAATATTTTGCACTTATTATATTTCACCTTAGTTAATTATTGTCATTTACTGAATGAAAATAAGGAATTGGTGTAATGATTCTCTAACGTTGGCTTGCCTAGCATGTGAAATGTTAGGCGCCATCACGGTCCCGTCGGTGGGAAATTTCGGGTCGTGACAGTTGGTATGAGAACCCTAGGTTACATAGGTCTCATGAGTCATGAGCAAGCTTAGTAGAGTCTGAAGGATTGGTACGGAGACGTCTCTACTTATCTTTCAGAGGCTACAGAGTTTAGGAATAATTCTACTTCTTTCATTCCTTATCATGCGGTATTGATTTATCTTGAAACATATATCTCATATTCCTTTGTATCCACTCGTGTATGACATTGCGCACTCGGTATCAGTTGTGCATCGACGGTTCGTGATGCCGCAGGTGGACTACGAGAGAGCCAGATATGCTCAACATTGCCTCAACGTGTGGTTCCAACTGAAGATGCGGACGTATTGAGAGATCAACCAGTGAATTATGTGAGGGGTACAACGGACCTTGGCATCTGGTTGATTTATACGAGCTGTGAAGGTTAATATTTTGGATCATAAGACATGGTGGACTATGACTTCGCGCCAAGTGGGGGGAGTCCACTATTAATGGATGGATTGCGGGTTTATGTGTTATATCAGTTTTGGCCTGAAATGTATATATGTGGTACTGAAAGGTTCCCCAAAAATTTACACATGTTTAAGTCCTGATATTTTGTAGAGGATAAGGTTAGGACTTGCGGTATGTCCGCTTACTTAATAATCCTATACTTCAATGTGGATGTCATGGTTATAGAATGTCTACTCAGCGTGGACGTCATGGTTGCGGATTTTGGAGTGCTTCGGAGGAAGTACAGTGGTTGACGAGATTCTGGACTATGTGGTTCGTGCCAAGATTTGCCTGTATGGAGCTCTACTTTTGTGATCGTTGTGTATAAATAAGGGTAAGGGTTACCCCAAAGAAGATTCGAAGAGTATGTTAAGAAATGGGTCAGTTCAACAGTGTTGAGTCAGCATAACAAAAGAAGAAATTGGCCTTAGGAGAGATAATTCTCCATAGGTGTCCATGGCAAGCCTATGAAGAGGGCAGTTTGACTGTTACTCAGTATGAGTCCCGTTTTGTGGATTTGGCCCGTCATGCTCTCCTTTTACTACCTACTGAGGGAGACAGACTGAGGAGGTTTATGGAGGGACTCACTCACCCTATCAGGCTTCAGATGGCCAAGGAGACCGGAAGTGAGATTTCTTTTCAGGCGGCTGCTAATGTCGCGAGGAGGATCGAGATAGTTCTTGCACAAGAGAGAGGGTAGAGGCCTCGTCAGTTCGGTGATTTCGGTAGTGCCTCGTCTGGAGGCAGGGGTACTTATGGCAGGGGTCAGATACCTAGAGGTGGAGGACAGGCGAATAGAAGGCATCCTAGAGGTGGAGACCCATCCATTTTTATATTTGTTTTATGGTATGGCGAAGGTCGTTACATCTAATGGTGTCCTTATGGGTACGACCTCGATTTAAAATAAAGGAATAATTTCCTTAAATTGATTTGGTTCTGAGTATCAAGACGAGTCCTCCTATTGTGCTCCACGTATGAGAAAGCTTCGTAATTCTATAATCTATTTATGTGTTTACTCCTGTTGGGAGATTCTATGAAGATAACTACGCCTATCATTACATGTTGGTCACTAATAAGAGCTGTGAGGCTAAATGTGGCTTTCTGTTACTCATTTCGGTAAGTTTTGATGTAATTTACGGATAATTAATTATAAATTATGAATTATATGCCCTATTGGTGTGGGGTTCATTATGCGTTGTGATTTGGTGTAACCGAATTTTTTTTTTTTAAAAGAAGAAAATGGAAATTTTTGATTGGCACGATGTGCATATTACTTGTGATTCAGAACTGAGGACGAGATCCTCACACTTTAATATAAATTGATATGTTCAAATCGAGCTACGAGTTGCGATGGAAGTTATATAAGGACGAGATCCTTGTGAGAAAAATTCTTGTGTTTAAGTTCTCCATTGTGAAATTAAAGTCATACTATAGCAATAATAGGGAGTCATGCCTGTTAGGTCTAATTGAAAATTCTTGTATGAAATTCTCTGTGCATACTTGCTAAATTCATGTTGTAATTATTGAGTTTTAACCTAAGAGATAGGTGCCCGCTGTGATGACCCAAAATATTATTTTTAAATTTAATAAGTAATTCTATGTTCTAAGACCTCGAAAAGTACCATTTAAAATTCCTCGACTTGAGTGCGCAGTCCGTACATTTTTTCGGAAAGTTTTTTATGTGAAAAATGGATTAAAATAGAAATAGAGCTTTAAAACTCAACTAAGTTGACTTTGGTCAACATTTTGAGCAAACGGGCCCGGATCAGTATTTTAAAAATTCTGATAGGTCCGTATCGTAATTTGGGACTTGGGCGTATGCCCGGAATCGAATTCCGAGGTCCCTAGCCCGAGTTATGGAATTTTGATGAAATATTAAAAGTATAATAGCTTAATGATTTCTAAAAAATTACTGATGTTGGATTTATTGACCTCGGGTCCGTATTTTAGTTTCGAAGCCCGGTATAGGTCCACTATAATATTTATGACTTGTCTGCCGAATTTGGCGAGAATCAAAGTTGATTTGACGTGATTCGGACGTCCGGTTGTAAAAATATAAGTTTTAAAGTTTTCTTGAAAATTTCCTTTGATTTGGTATCCGATTCGTAGTTCTATGTGTTATTTTGGCGATTCGATCGCGCGAGCAAGTTCGTATGATATTTTAGAACTTGTGTGCATGTTTGGTTTGGAGCCCCGAGGGCTCGGGTGAGTTTCGGATAGGCTACGGGATGTTTTGGACTTTAAAAATCTGGTATTTTGCTGCAGCAAGTGTTCTGGCATGTTCTTTTTCGCATTCGCGAAGGTACTCTCGCGAACGCGAAGAGTAAACTGGGCAGCTGGATCTTTCTTCTTCGCGAACGCAAAGCGAGGGGGGCATTACCCTTCGCGAACGCGACCATCTCCTCCCGAACGCGTAGTGTTAGGCACACCTGGGGGAGGGTCGATCATTCCTTCAGCACGAACGCGAGCTATGCCTTGCGACCGCGAACCAACCAAAAGCGGGATTTTTTCCATTTTTCACAAACCCTCAATTATAACTCGGCTTAGGGGCGATTTCAAAGGAGTTTTTCACGATTTCGGACTGGGTAAGTGTTCTTTATCATATAGTGATTGTATTTCACAAATCCATGTCTATATTCATCATTTATTTCGGATTTAGATGGAAGAAATTGGAATTTTTGTAAAACTTTCCAAAAACGAAAAATTAAGATTTGAAGGTCCATTTGATATCGGAATTAGACAAATTTGGTATGGTTGAACTCGTATCGGAACGGGTGTTCGGATTTCGTGAGTTTTTTCGGAATTTGAGATGTGGGTCCCACTGCCGAATATTTTAATGAATTCGGATTTTTATCCGGAAAATTTATAAATTCATATGGAATTAATTCCTATGATTAGTATTGAATATATTGAATTATTTGTGAATAGATTTGAAGCTTTTGGAGGCAAATTTAAAAGGAAAAGTTATGGTTGAATAATCGATTGGAATTTGCAAAGCGAGGTAAGTGTCAGGGTTAACCTTGACTTGAGGGAATAGAATTCTTAAATTGTTTGTTATGTGAATTGCATGTAACGGCATATAGGCGAGGTGACGAGTGTCTATACATCGTCAAATTAATTGTTTGCCTGCTTACTTGAAAAATCACAAATTATTTTTATTCATAAATTAATTATTATAATAATTGTTTCTCTCTTATAAATTACTTGAATTCCTGCATTAATTGTTACATGCTATTTGAATTATGTGCCTTAATTGTTATTTGACATTTAGCATAATAAATATTAAACTGCCTATTTGCTCCCTGATTTCTATAATAATTTGCTATTTGGTATTGTTTGCTTCATAATTAAACCATAATTATTGTATGCTTGTTGTTTTGTAATTTTATATTAATTATTATATTTATTGGGAAAATTTCTTCTATAAGAATTGGTAAATAAAAATGTTGGAGGAGCGGGTTGCACGCCGCAACAGACTTATTAAAAGTTAATATTGGAGGATCGGGTTGCACGCCGCAAAATACTTGTAAAAAAGTTAATATTTGAGGATCGGGTTGCACGCCGCAACAGACTTATTAAAAGTCAATATTGGGGGATCGGATTGCACGCCGCAATGGACTTAATGAAAAGTCAATATTGGGGGATCAGATTGCACGCCGCAATAGACTTATTTAAAAGTCTATATATATACTTGATTGAAATAAATATATGATTAGACTTGATTAAAAATGGATGTACTGTGAGAGCGGGTTGCACGCTGCAACAGAATTGAAAGTGAGTATATTATGAGAGCGAGTTGCACGCTGCAACAGAATTGGTTGAAATAATAATGGATTATGACTGCTGGGTTGGTTTCAATTATTATAAATGATTACCTGATTTATTTATATTATTTTTTGGTTGTTATTAATACTGCGTACAGGTTAATGTAAGTGAACCGCCTTAGCCTCGTCACTACTTCGTCGAGGTTAGGCTCAGCACTTACCAGTACATGGGGTCGGTTGTACTGATACTACACTCTGCACTTCTTGTGCAGATTTTGGAGTTGGTCCCAGTGGCGTACCATAGACTTGCTCGGATTTCAGCTACCAGAGGAGACTTGAGGTATAACTGCATGGCGTCCGCAGTTCTGAAGTCCCCGTCTATTGTAATTTAGCTGTGTGTTTATTTCCAGACAGCTTTATTTTATTCAGACCTTTATTTGTATTTATTCGCACTTGTGACACCAATTCTGCCGTTATTATTATGGATTATTTCAAAATTGCTTCCGCATTTGCTTCCTTGTTATTAATAAATTTAAAAATTATTTTAAAAATGGTTAATATTATTCTAACATTGGCTTGCCTAGCAAGTGAAATGTTAGGTGCCATCACGGTCCAAAGGTGGGAAATTCGGGTCGTGAGTCATGACAGTTGGTATCAGAGCACTAGGTTACATAGGTCTCACGAGTCACGAGCAAGCTTAGTAGAGTCTAAAGGATCGGTACGGAGACGTCTGTACTTATCTCTCAGAGGCTATGAAGTTTAGGAACAATATCACTTATTTCTTATTCTATCGTGTAATTTTATTCTATCATCGATGATTGAACCATTCTACTCTTATTCTCTCGCAAATGGTGAAAACACATAATACCTCTACCGATGGACAGGGACCAGAACCCCCGACGGCAACTATGGCCAGGGGTAGAGGTCGAGGCCGAGGTCATGTTAGAGGCCGAGGCAGAGGCCGAGGCAGAGCTCAGTCTAGAGCTCGAGCAGCTGCACCTGTTATAAAACCTCAGGTAGACCTTCAGGAGGAGGTCCGAGTTCTGAATGTACCAGTTGGACCAGTTCAGGTCCCGGAATGATTCATAGCCACTCTAGTGCTTCAGGATGCTCTAGTCCGATTGATGAGTCTTATGGAGGGTGTGGCCCAGAATGGTACATTTCCAGTGGCACCAGCCATCTCACAGGCTAGGGGAGGAGCACAAACTCCCACTACTCCCGCTCTGGAGAAGATGGCTCCCCAGAATCAGGCTCCAGCAGCCCCGCCAGTTAGGGTAGTTTAGCCAGTTGTTGCGGCACAGACCGGTGATAGGCCCGCCATGTCTTTTAAGGCCTTATTGAGACTGGATAAGTTCACTAAGCTCTTTCCAGTTCACTTCAGTGGTACACCTTCTGAGGACCCACAAGATTATCTTGAACGCTGCCATGAGGTGTTGCGGAACATGGGTATAGTTGAGACCAATGGGGTTGATTTTGCTGTATTCCAGATGACGGGTTCCGCCAAGAGGTGGTAGAGAGATTACGCATTGACCCGACCAGTCGGATCACCTGCACTTACCTAAGAGCAGTTCTCTCAGCTATTTCTGGAGAAGTTCCTCCCTATCACACTGAGAGAGGAATTCTGTAAGTAATTCGAGCGTCTACAGCAGGGCAGTATAACTGTTACTCAGTATAAGTCCCGTTTTGTGGATTTGGCCCGTCATGCTCTCCTTTTACTACCTACGGAGGGAGAGAGAGTGAGGAGGTTCATTGAGGGACTCACTCACCCTATCAGACTTCAGATGACCAAGGAGACCGGAAGTGAGATTTCTTTTCAGGCGGCTGCTAATGTCGCAAGGAGGATCGAAATGGTTCTTGTACAGGAAAGAGGGCAGAGGTCCGATAAGAGGCCTCGTCAGTTCGGTGGTTATAGTGGTGCCTCGTCTGGAGGCCGGGGTAATTTTGGTAGGGGTCATCCTCCCAGACCATTTCATTCAACACTTCATGTATCTCCCGGTGCTTCAGGGAGTCACGATCCTATTATGCCTTGCTCTGGGAAGCCAGTATTCAGTGCACATTCAGCTCCTATCAGTGCACCACTACTCCAGAGTTACTACAGTGGTTATCCGACCCATCTAGGTCAGCTTCAGCTTCAGTAGCCACGGCATCAGGATGGGTGTTATGAGTGTGGGAACATTGGTCACATCAGGAGGTATTACCCTAGATTGGCGAGTAACAGATCTCGACAAGATTCTCGTGCCATCATACCGGCACCGGTTGTTTCACCGCCTACTCAGCCAGCTAGAGGTAGGGGTCAGGTAGTTAGAGGTGGAGGTCAGGCCATTAGAGGTAGAGGTCATACCGTTAGAGGTGGAGGCCAGCCAGTTAGAGGTCGTCCCAGATATGCAGTTCAGAGTGGTGGGGCCCAACCCCGATTTTATGCTTTTCCAGCTAGGCCTGAGGCCGAGTCATCTGATGCTATGATCACAGGTATTATTCCAGTTTGCCATAGAGATGCTTCAGTTCTATTTGATCCAGGATCTACTTATTCCTATGTGTCCTCCTATTTTGCTTCATATTTGGTTGTGCCTTGTGATTCACTGAGTGCTTTTGTGTGTGTATCTACACCGGTGGGAGACTCTGTGGTAGTAGATCATGTCCACCGTTCGTGTGTGGTTACTATTGGTAATCTTGAAACTAGTGCGGATCTTCTACTTCTTGATATGGTAGATTTTGATGTCATCTTGGGTATGGATTGATTGTCTCTTTATCATGCTATATTGGAACGTCATGCCAAGATAGTAACCCTAGCTATGTCGGGGTTACCTCGATTAGAGTGGAAAGGAACTCCTGGCCATTCTGCCAGCAGGGTTATTTCTTATATGAAAGCTCGGCGTATGGTAGAGAAAGGATGTCTAGCCTATTTGGCTTATATTCGTGATCCCAGTGCGGATGTCCCTTCTATGGACTCAGTAACAGTTGTTCGTGAATTTGCAGAAGTATTTCCTGTAGATCTGCCAGGGATGCCACCCGACAAAGATATTGACTTCTGTATTGATTTGGCTCCAGGCATTCAGCCCATTTCTATTCCACCATACCGTATGGCCCCGACAGAGTTGAAAGAATTGAAAGAGCAGTTACAAGACCTTCTTGATCAGGGATTAATTAGACCTAGTGTCTCGCCCTGGGGTGCACCAGTATTATTTTTAAAGAAGAAAGATGGCTCGATGCGGATGTGTATAGACTATCGATAGTTGAACAAGGCCACTATCAAAAACAAATATCTGGTGCCAAGAATTGATGACTTATTTGATCAACTTCAGGGTGCCAAGGTATTTTCGAAAATTGATTTGAGATCTGGTTACCATCAGTTGAAGATTAGGGCATCTGATGTCCCTAAGACAATTTTTCGGACTCGGTATGGGCATTACGAGTTTCAAGTGATGCCATTTGGGTTAACAAATGCTCCAGCAGCATTTATGGATTTGATAAATCGGGTGTTCAAGCCTTATTTGGATTCTTGTGTGATTGTATTCATTGATGATATCTTGATTTACTCCAGCAGTCGAGAGGAGCATGAGCAGCATCTTCGAAGTGTGCTTCACACCTTGAAAAATAATCAGTTATATGCCAAATTTTCAAAATGTGAGTTTTGGTTAGACTCAGTTGCCTTTTTGGGACATGTTATATCGGCATAAGGCATAAAGGTGGATCCTAAGAAGATTGAGGCTATTCAGAATTGGCCTAGACCTACTTCAGTTACAGAGATCTGGAGTTTTCTGGGTTTAGCAGGTCATTATCGTCGGTTCGTGGAAGGGTTTTCATCTATAGCAAGCCCATTGACCAGATTGACCCAGAAAGGTGTCCCATTCAGATGGTCAGACGAGTGTGAGTTGAGCTTTCAGAAGCTCAAGACCACTTTGACGAGGGCGCCAGTGTTGGTATTACCCACAGGATCAGGATCGTATACGGTATATTGTGACGCATCTCACATTGGGCTTGGTGCAGTATTAATGCAAGATGGAAAAGTAACTGCATATGCCCGCGGCAGTTGAAAGTTCATGAGAAGAATTATCATGTTCATGACTTAGAATTGGCAGACATTGTTCATGCGCTGAAGATTTGGAGGCATTACCTCTACGGTGTCTCGTGTGAGGTATTTACTGATCATCGTAGCCTCTAGTATCTGTTCAAACAAAAGGATTTTAATTTAAGGCAGAGAAGATGGTTGGAGTTGTTGAAAGACTATGATATCACCATTTTGTATCACCCCAGAAAGGCCAATGTGGTGGCCGATGCTTTGAGTAGAAAGGCTGTGAGTATGGGCAGTCTTGCGTATATTCCAGTTGGTGAGAGGCCATTAGCTGCAGATGTTCAGACTTTGGCTAATCAGTTCGTGAGGTTAGATGTTTCAGAACCCAGTTGGGTTCTAGCTTGTACAGTCGCTCGGTCTTCTTTATATGAGCGCATCAGAGAGAGGCAGTATGATGATCCTCATTTACTTGTCCTTAAGGACACGGTGCGGCACGGTGATGCCAAACAGGTTGCTGTGGGGGAAGATGGAGTTCTGCGAATGCAGGGCCATATTTGTTTTCCTAATGTGGATGGGCTTTGTGAATTAATTCTTGAAGAGGCACATAGTTCCAAGTATTCTATTCATCCAGGTACCGCTAAAATATATCAAGATTTGCGGCAACATTATTGGTGGAGGAGAATGAAAAAGGATATAGTTGCACATGTAGCTCGGTGTCTGAATTGTCAGCAAGTTAAGTACGAGTATCAAAGACCTGGTGGTTTGCTTCAGAAGTAAGAAATTCTTGAGTGGAAGTGGGAGCGTATCACTATGGATTTTGTTGTTGGGCTCCCAGAGAAAATTTGACGCAGTTTGGGTCATTGTGGATAGGTTGACCAAGTAAGCCCATTTCATTCCAGGGGCAGTTACTTATTCTTCAGAGAGGTTAGCTGAAATTTACATTTGTGAGATTGTCCGCCTTCACGATGTGCCCGTGTCTATTATTTTAGATCAAGGTACGCAGTTTACCTCACATTTCTAGAGGGTTGTACATCGTGTGTTAGGCACGTGGGTGGAGTTGAGTACAGCATTTCATCCACAGACAGACGGACAGTCAGAGCGCACTATTCAGATATTGGAAGATATGCTTCGCGCTTGTGTTATAGACTTTGGAGGTTCTTGGGATCATTTCTTACACTTACGGAGTTTGCTTATAATAATAGCTACCAGTCGAGCATTCAGATGGCTCCATATAAGGCATTATACGGAAGGCGATGTCGATCGCTAGTTGATTGGTTTGAACCGGGAGAGGCACGGTTGTTGGGTACCGATTTGGTGCAGGATGCCTTGGATAAGGTCAAGATTATTCAGGATCGACTTCGCACAACTCAGTCTAGAAAAAAGAGTTATGCCGACCGTAAAGTTCGTGATATTGCATTCATGGTTGGAGAACGAATATTGCTCCGGGTTTCACCTATGAAAGGTGTAATGAGGTTCGGAAAGAAGGGCAAGTTGAGCCCTAGGTATATTGGACCCTTTGAAATTCTTGAAAGGGTGGGTGAAGTAGCCTACAGGCTTGCATTACCACCTAATTTATCAGCGGTTCATCTGGTGTTCCATGTGTCTATGCTCCGAAAATATCATGGTGATCCGTCCCATGTGTTAGATTTCAGCTCAGTCCAATTGGACAAAGATTTGACTTACGAGGAGGAGCCGGTGGCTATTCTAGCCCGGCAGGTCCGATAGTTGAGGTCTAAGAGTTATCCTTCAGTTCGAGTGCAATGGAGAGGTCAGTCGGTAGAGGCATCTACCTGGGAGTCCGAGTCGGACATGCAAAGTAAATATCCACACCTTTTCTCCAGCTAAGGTACTTTTTTCTAACTTCGTTCGAGGACGAACGTTTGTTTTAGAGGTGGAGAATGTGATGACCCAAAATGTCATCTTTAAATTTAATAAGTAATTCTGTGTTCTAAGACCTCAAAAAGCACCATTTATCATTCCTCGACTTGTGTGCGCAGTCCGTACATTTTTCCGAAAAGTTTTTATGTGAAAAATAGATTAAAATGGAAAATAGAGCTTTAAAACTCAACTAAGTTGACTTTGGTCAACATTTTGAGCAAACAAACCCGGATTAGTGTTTAAAAATTCTGGTAGGTCCGTATCGTGATTTGGGACTTGAGCGTATGCCCGGAATTGAATTTCGAGGTCCCTAGCCCGAGTTATGGAATTTTGTGAAAAATTAAAAGCTTGAAAGCTTAATGATTTCTAAGAAATTACTGATGTTGGATTTATTAACCTCGGGTTCGTATTTTGGTTCCGGAGCTCGGTATAGGTCCACTATAATATTTATGACTTGCCTGCCGAATTTGGTGAGAATCGGAGTAGATTTGACGTGATTCGGATGTCCGGTTGTAAAAATATAAGTTTTAAAGTTTTCTTGAAAATTTCCTTTGATTTGGTGTCCGATTCGTAGTTCTAGGTGTTATTTTGGCGATTCGATCGCGCGAGCAAGTTCGTATGATATTTTAGAACTTGTGTGCATGTTTGGTTTGGAGCCCCGAGGGCTCAGGTGAGTTTCGGATAGGCTACAGGATATTTTGGACTTTGAAAATCTGGTATTTTGCTGCAGCAGGTGTTCTGGCATGTTCTTCTTCGCGTTCGTGAAGGTACTCTCGCGAACGCGAAGAGTAAACTGGGCAGTTGGATCTTTCTTCTTCGCGAACGTGAAGGCTTGATCGCGAACGCGAAGTGATGGGGGCATTACCCTTCGCGAACGCGATCATCTCCTCGGGAATGCGTAGTGTTAGGCACACCTGGGGGAGGGTCGATTATTCCTTAAGCGCGAACGCGAACTATGCCTCGCGAACGCGAAGGCCAGGGGGGTGAAAACCTTCACGAATGCGAAGGAGGACTCGCGAACGCGAAAGCCACGGGCTGCTACTCATCGCGAACGCGACAGGCCCTTCGCGAACGCGAAGAAGGCCTGACCCCTGTGACTTAAAATAGAACAAAAAACGGGATTTTTCCCATTTTTCACAAACCCTCAATTATAAGTCGGCTTAGGGGCGTTTTCAAAGGAGTTTTTCACGATTTCGGACTGGGTAAGTGTACTTTATCATATAGTGATTGTATTTCATAAATCAATGTCTATATTCATCATTTATTTCGGATTTAGATGGAAGAAATTGGAATTTTTGTAAAACTTTCCAAAAACGAAATATTAAGATTTGAAGGTCCATTTGATATCGGAATTAGATAAATTTGGTATGGTTGAACTCGTATCAGAACGGGTGTTCGGATTTCGTGAGTTTTTTCGGGATTTGAGATGTGGGTCCCACTGCCGAATATTTTAATGAATTTCAGATTTTTATCCGAAAAACTTGTAAATTCATATGGAATTAATTCCTATGATTAGTATTGAATATATTGAATTGTTTGTGAATAGATTTGAAGCTTTCGGAGGCAAATTTAAAAGAAAAAGGTGTGGTTGAATAATTGATTGGAATTTGCAAAGCGAGGTAAGTGTTAGGGTTAACCTTGACTTGAGGGAATAGAACCCTTAAATTGTTTGTTATGTGAATTGCATGTAAACGATGTATAGGCGAGGTGACGAGTGTCTATACGTCATCAAATTAATTGTTTGCCTATTTACTTGAAAAATCACAAATTATTTTTAATCATAAATTAATTATTATAATAATTTTTTCTCTCTTATTCTTTGCAAATATAAATTCTTGAATTCCTAAATTAATTGTTACATGCTATTTAAATTATGTGCCTTAATTGTTATTTGACATTTAGCATAATAAATATTAAACTGCCTATTTGCTCCCTGATTTCCATAATAATTTGTTATTTTTCATTGTTTGCTTCATAATTAAACTATAATTATTGTATGCTTGTTGTCTTATAATTTTATATTAATTGTTATATTTATTGGGAAATTCGAGTCGTGACACCCACCCAGGTGGTGTTAAATATGACTCGTTAATTCGGATAAATAATTATGAGATCTGATTACCATCAGTTGAAGATTAGGGCATCTAATATCCCTAAGACAGCTTTTCAGACTTAGTATGGGCATTACGAATTCCTAGTAATATCCTTTGGGCTTACCAACGCCCCAGCAACACTTATGGATTTGATGAATCGGGAGTACAAGCCCTATTTGGGTTCTTTTGTGGTTATATTCATTGATAATATCTTGATTCACTCCAGCAGTCGAGAGGAGCATGGGCAGCATCTTCGAAGTATGCTTCAGACTTTGAGGAATAATCAGTTATATGCCAAATTTTCAAAATGTGAGTTTTGGTTAGACTCAGTTGCCTTTTTGGGGCATGTTGTATTAGCAGAAAGCATAAAGGTGGATCCTAAGAAGATTGAGGCTGTTCAGAATTGGCCTAGACCTACTTCAGTTATAGAGATCCGGAGTTTCCGGGGTTTAGCAGGTTACTATCGTCGGTTCGTGGAAGGGTTTTCATCTATAGCAAGCCCATTAACCAGACTGACCCAGAAAGGTGTCCCGTTCAGGTGGTCAGACGAGTGTGAGGCGAGCTTCCAGAAGCTCAAAACAGCTTTGACTAAGGCACCGGTATTGGTGTTACCTACAGGTTCAGGATCTTATACAGTATATTGTGATGCATCTCGTATTGGTTTGGGTGCGGTATTGATGCAGGGTGGCAAGGTTATTACATATGCTTCGCGGCAGTTGAAGGTTCACGAGTTATCCTGTTCATGACTTAGAACTGGCAGTCATTGTTCATGCGCTGAAGATTTGGAGTCATTACCTCTACGGTGTCTCGTGTGAGGTATTTACTGATCATCGTAGCCTTCAGTACCAGTTCAAACAAAAAGATCTTAATTCGAGGCAGAGAAGATGGTTGGAGTTATTGAAAGATTATGATATCACCATTTTGTATCACCCCGGAAAGGCCAATGTGGTGGCCGATGCTTTGAGTAGAAAGGCTGTGAGTATGGGCAGTCTTGCTTATATTCCAGTTGGTGAGAGACCACTAGCATTGGATATTCAGGCCATGGCCAACCAGTTCGTGAGGTTAGATGTTTCTGAGCCCAGCTGTGTCCTAGCTTGTACAGTTGCTCGGTTTTCTTTGTTTGAGCGTATCAGAGATCGGCAGGATGACGATGCTCATTTACTTGTCCTTAGAGACACAGTGCGGTAGGGTGGTGCCAAGCAGGTTACTGTTGGAGATGACAGAGTTTTGAGGATGCAGGGTCGTATTTTGTGTGCCTAATGTGGATGGGCTTCTTGAGTTAATTATTGAGGAGTCCCACAGTTCCCGGTATTCTATTCATCCGGGCGCTGCCAAGATGTATCAGGACTTGAGGCAGCATTATTGGTGGAGGCAAATGAAGAAGGACATAGTTGCCTATGTAGCTCGGTGCCTAAATTACCAACAGGTAAAGTGTGAGCATCAGAGACCTGGTGGTTTACTTCAGAGGTTAGATATTCCTGAGTGGAAATGGGAGCGTATCACCATGGATTTTGTTATTGGACTTCCACAGACTCAGAGGAAGTTCGATGCAGTTTGGGTCATTGTAGACAGGCTGACTAAGTCAGCGCATTTCATTCCTGTGGCAGTTACCTATTCCTCTGAGCGGTTGGCAGAGATTTACATTCGTGAGATCATCCGTCTTCACGGTGTGCCCATGTCTATTATATCTGACCGAGGTACGCAGTTCACCTCGCACTTCTGAAGGGCAGTATAGTGTGAGTTGGGTACGTGGGTTGAGTTGAGCACAACATTCCATCCTCAGACGGACGGGCAGTCCGAGCGCACTATTCAGATCTTGGAGGATATGCTTTGTGCTTGTGTTATAGACTTTGGAGGTTCTTGGGATCAGTTCTTGCCCCTTGCATAGTTCGCCTATAACAACAGTTACCAGTCAAGCATTCAGATGGCTCCCTATGAGGCATTATATGGTAGGTGGTGTCGCCAGTTGGTGGTTCGATCCTGGAGAGGCTCGGTTATTGGGCACAGACTTAGTATAGGATGCCTTGGATAAGGTTAAGGTTATTCAGGATCGACTTCGCACAGCTCAATCCAGACAGAAGAGTTATGCCGATCGCAGAGTTCGTGATGTTGTATTCATGGTTGGAGAGAGAGTGTTGCTCCGGGTATCACCCATGAAAGGTATAATGAGGTTCGGAAAGAAGGGCAAGTTGAGCCCTAGGTATATCAGACCTTTTGAGATTCTAGAGAGGGTAGGAGAAGTGGCTTACAGGCTTGCGTTGCCACCTAGTTTAGCAGTTGTTCATCCGGTATTCCATGTGTCCATGCTTCGAAAGTATCACGGTGATCCGTCCCATGTGTTAGAATTCAGCTCTATCCAGTTGGACAAGAATTTGACTTACGAGGAGGTGCCGGTGGCAATTCTAGCCCCGCAAGTTCGCCAGTTGAGATCAAAGAGTTACTCTTCAGTTCGAGTGCAGTGGAGAGGTCAGCCTATCAAAACAGCTACTTGGGAGTCCGAGTCCGATATGCGGAGTAGATATCCCCACCTTTTCACCATCCCAGATACTTTTCTATGGCCGTTCGAGGACGAACGGTTGTTTTAGAGGTGGAGAATGTGATGACCCAAAAGGGTCATCTTATGTTTTAGAACTCGAATCTGCGCTCTTAAGCCTTAAAAATCTCATTTTTACCCTCCTTGATTTACGTGCATATTCCAGGCATGTTTCCGGAAAGCTTTTATGTTGAAAACTAATAAAAATAAGAATTTTTGCCTTAAAAGTTGATTTTTGTTGACTTCGGTCAACATTTTTGGTAAACGGGTCCGGATCTGTATTTTGACGATCCCGGTGGGTCCGTATCGAATTATGGGACCTAAGCGTATGCCCGGAATCGAATTCGGAGGTCCCTAGCTTGAGTTATGAATTTTTGATGAAAATTAAAAGTCTGAAAATCAATTATTTTTAAGAATTGGTTGATGTTTGGCATTGTGAGTACTGGGTCCGTATTTTGGTGTCGGAGCCCGGTACAGGTTCATTATGATATTTAAGACTTATCTATAAAATTTGGTGAGAAGCGGAGTTGATTTGACGTGATTCGAACCTTCGGTTGAGAAAATAGTAACTTTAAAGTGTTTTTGAGAATTTCATTTGATTTGGTGCTAAATTTAGAGTTCTAGGTGTTATTTTGGCGATTTGATCACGCGAGTAGGCCCGTATGATATTTTTAGACTTGTGTGCATGTTTGGTTTGGAGACCTTAGGGCTCGGGTGAGTTTCGGATAGGCCACGGGATGTTTTGGACTTTGAAAACCTGGGTTTTTCTGCAGAATCTTGGTTCTGGCATGTCCTTCTTCGCGTTCGCAAAGGTCCTCTAGCGAAAGCGAAGAGTAAACTGATGAGGCAGGGATTTCTTCTTCACGAACGCGAAGGCTTGGTCGTGAACGTGAAGTGATGGAGGCGTTACCCTTCACGAACGCGACAAGCCCATCGCGAACGCATAGTGTTAGGCACTAGGGAGGGGGAGTCAGCCTTTTCTTCATCGCGAACGCGAACACTCTCTCGCGAACACGAAGACCAGGGAAGGGTAGCCTACGCGAATGCGAGCACTGTATCGCGAACGCGAAAGCTTGGCAGCCTATACTCTTCGTGAATGCGACAGTCTCTCGCGAACGCGATGAACACTGTCGCCCAGCACTTAACAGAATCCAAACACGGGATTTGGCCAAAAATTCATTTTTCTCAAAACCCAAACGGTGTGAGGCGATTTTTCAAGAGTCATTTCTTCCCCAAAGTATTGGTAAGTGATTCTAAATCATTTTCTTTCAATTACCCATTACATTTCTTGAGTTTTCAACCTAAAATCTAGAGTTTTCATGGTAGAATTAGGGGTTAGGGTAGAAACTAGGGATTTCGGAAATTTGGGGATTTAGACCTCAATTTGAGGTCGGATTCCAAAATTAATTATATATTTGGGCTCGGGGATGAATGGGTAAATGAATTTTGGTCTGAAACTCGAGTTTTGACCAAGCGGGTCCGGGGTCGATTTTTTGACTTTTTGGAGGAAAATTTGGGAAATCTGTAATTATTCATTAAAGTTGATTCCTTTAGCAATATTTGATATTATTGAGTTATTTTTGAATAGATATGAGTGGTTTGGAGGTGAATTCCAAAGGAAAAGGTGTGATTGAGAATTAAGTGGCCTTCGGAGCGAGGTAAGTATCGTGTCTAACTTTGGCTTGAGGGAATAGGTATTATGTGTTCATTTGCTACGTGTTTGGTTGTTAAATACGATGTATAGGTGAGGTGACGAGCATATATGTGTCGTTGTCAAGTCATAGCATGCGAGTGAAATTCTATTCTTGTCTATTTTGTAGCCTTAAATTCTACTATCCATGCTTAGCGAGTTATTTGAAATGTTGGGTGACTTATAACTGCTTTCACTGAGATTTGGTAACTTTCGAATATTGATTCAAGGTTGAGGTTACATTGTGCTATTGATTATGGGTAAAATACTTGTTTCTTTGTGATACTCCTATCTATCCGTTGTTATTGATTCGGTTATTTGTGAGGAGGAGTGTAAAGCACGGAGGGTGATGTCGTGCATGCATTGTTTATATTGTGAGGAAGAGTGTAAAAGCATGAAGGGTGATGTCGTGTATATTATGAGAGGTTTAATGCAGGAAGAGTGATGTCGTGTTGTTCTATTTATTTATTTGGTGAGGTTGAGAGTAAAAGCACGAAGGGTGATGTTGTGTCGTTCTATTTATTTATTTGGTGAGGTTGAGAGTAAAAGCACGAAGGGTGATGCCGTGCCGTTCTATTTATTTATTCGGTGAGGTTGAGAGTAAAAGCACGAAGGGTGATGTCGTGCAGTTTTCCTTTGCTGTTTTATTTGCTCAATTTGTTTAAGGATTTTCGGTTTAATTCTATCTTTTCATTATTGTCACTCTTTATATTGTATTCCCCCACTGTATGTCCCATTTCCATTATTTCTATGTTATTTCTTTATTTGCTGTTATTGCCACTAGCATGATTATATTGTCCAGGTTATATGTGGGTGTCTTGTACTAGCCTCGTCACTACTTCGCCGAGTTTGGGCTCGACACTTACCACTACATGGGGTCGGTTGTACTGATGCTGCACTTTGCACTTTCTGTGCGGATTTTGGTACCGGCTCAGGTTGATCGAGATTTTGCTATTGGTCCACTGTCCGGAGACTCAAGGTAGATCTGTCGGCGTTCACAGACCTTGAAGTCCCTATCTATATTTTATGTCCTACTGTTTTCTTTCATTCAGACAGTTGTATTTCTTTCAGACTATTACTTGTAGTAAATTCTAGAATGCTCGTGAATTGTGACTCCAGATCCGGGTGGTAGTAATTAATACGGTTTTATAATATTCCGCACTTATTATATTTTACCGTAGTTAATTATTGTTATTTACTAAATGGAAATAAGGAATTGGTTTAATGATTCTCTAATGTTGGCTTGCCTAGCAAGTGAAATGTTAGGCGCCATCAATGTCCCGTCGGTGGGAAATTTCGGGTCGTGACAATTCCTTAGGCTTTTACTCAGACTTCACAACTCCAAATGATTCGATTTAGCTCCAGAACATCTTCTTAACTCGGAATCATCTCCTACAAAGCATAAAACATATAATAAGTGCAATACACTAATATTCAAGTTCAAACACAAGTAAAATGCAGTAATTTGAGTGCAAACTATGACTAAAACACGTGATTCTAGCCTACCATCATCAGTCCTCTGATCTCGCATTTGCGAGATTTTTGTTCGCATTTGCGAAGGTTGCCAAGTCTGCTAGTTTCGCATTTGCAAACACAGTGTTCGCATTTGCAAACATTACCTGGGAAGGAGTTGGTTCGCTTTTGCTATTGCGATGATAGCAGAGATGGAAGGATCTTCGCTTTTGCGAGAGATTCTTCGCATTTGTGAGGTTCACAATTGCGAACCACGGGTCGCATTTGCGACATATTCGACTGGACAAATAGCTGAGGGACGTGATTTTTTAGATCATTCTCTCATTTTTGAACCCTAGACTCGGTAGGAGGCGATTTGGAGAGAGGAGTTTCACCTACAAACATTGGGTAATTGATTCTAATCTATTTCTAATCATATTCCATCATCATATCTTAGATTTTAACATCAAATTCATGTGAATCAAAGTAGAAATTTAATAAACTTTGTCATGTTTTTGAAAAAAAAAAGATTTGAGTTTTGAGAGTTGATTTGGACTCGAATTTTGAAACTAATCACATATATGAACTCGTGGGGTCATGAGTAGACGGAATCTATCATTGGTCCCGGGTTTTGACCGGACGGGCTCCGGGTTGGTTTTTGTTGACTTTATGGAAAAAGTGTAAAGATCTTAACTTTATCTATCGCAATTGAATTTCCTAACATTATTTGATGTTATTGAATCGATTTTCGTTAGATTTGAGCCGCGTAGAGGCGGATTGTAAGGGAAAAGCTATTTTCGAGTATTAAATTGGCCTAATTGAGGTAAGTGCCTTGCCTAACTTCGTGTGGGGGAACTACCCCTTAGGATTGGTATTGTTTGATTCAATTGTGCTAAGTGAAATCCGTATACGCAAAGTAACGAGTGGGTACGCGGGTTGTGCGTAGTATTTGACCGGTTTAGGCTACTTAGACTATTTCTATGCTTTACTTGAAATGCCATATTATGTTCTAAATTCTCATAGTCAAATTATCCTCAATTGTGTTAGACTATCCTTAAATGCCTTAGTCGACTTGTTTAGTATTTGTTCTATATCCTACTTGCTAAATTGCTCCCATGCTTTAGTTGAACTTGTTATCTCCTTTATTGTTACCTGCTATCTCTTCATTGTTAGTTATCATTGTTGAAGTCATTGTTCATGTTATCCCTTTACTTATTGATTTCCATTAATTAAGACTCATTATTGAATATTATCTCTTTTATTGTGAAGTTAGTCTTATCTATTATTGTGGTTATACATTATTTCTCTCATTGTTGAGTTATTTGGTATTGAAGTTCTGGAAGTCGTTAATACATTGAGGCGATGTTGGTTATTGTTGAAATATGTATCTTATTGAGAAATTTTCATCCATTGTTGTTGTTGATATTCTTGTATACGTTGTGGTGGAGTCATGTGCTATTGCTACGGAAATATTGATATTGTTATTGTTAGCACGTTGTGATATTTGGGCACTTGTGGTGCGAATTATTATTGTGATACGATATTGAAGCACATGCGGCAGTATAAGGCTTGGGTTGATGTGCATGCGGCGGTATAAGGTGGTACTTATGTGCGTGTTGCTTGTAGGAGAACTACGTGAAGCGGCGTCATAAGGTGGGCTAAAGTGCGTGTAGCTATTTTGAAAAAACTATTTTCAAAACCTATTCTCACATGTAAGGCTCACGCGGCGGTATAAGGAAAGATTGTGATTGAAATTGAGAAAAGTAAATACGAGGCGGTACCTCGGTT
Source organism: Nicotiana tabacum (assembly GCF_000715075.1). Taxonomy (NCBI): domain Eukaryota; kingdom Viridiplantae; phylum Streptophyta; class Magnoliopsida; order Solanales; family Solanaceae; genus Nicotiana; species Nicotiana tabacum. The sequence goes on from NC_134101.1 coordinate 44,261,782, forward strand.
GTGATTCTTGATTATACGAGGCGATACCTCAGTTTTGATTTCATTATACATGAGGCGATACCGCCTCGTTGTGATTCTTGCCATTCGTTCATGTTGCACGGTGTTTTTGGTGGAAAATATATCTTGTTGTGTCATTCCTTATTTGTTCTAGTAGTTGTTGTCCGTACATGATCATTGTGGCTCTCTAGTTTCTTCTTTGTGTTATATCTATTGTTAGTTTCCGGTACTAGTTCTTGCAATTATCTTTCTGTATTAGTTGTTTCTTCACTGTCCATTGCATATCTGTATTGCAATTTCATAGTATCTATTTTATATCCTAGTAGGTGTCTTGACCTGGTCTCGTCATTACTCTACTGAGGTTAGGCTCGATACTTAGTGGGTACCGTTGTGGTGTACTCATACTATACTTCTGCACATCTTTTTGTGCAGATCCAGGTACGTCTGCTTGTGCCAATCGTTAGAGGATTGTTGTATCTACTGCTTGGGAGACTTCAAGGTATACGAGGTCCACGTCCGCAGGTCTCGAAATCACTTTCCCTATCTTACTTTCTGTTGCATTTTCTTTCGAACAGCGATGTAGTAGTACTCTATTTGTATTTTGTAGAACTTATGACTCAGTTCCACCGGTTTCGGGGTGTGTATTGTGAGATTTTGTATTTCATAAGGCTTTATCTATTATTCAGTCAATTTTAGTAACTTGTTAATTTATATTTGTTCAGTTGTTATTATTTGTTAGGTTTACCTAGTCGTAGAGACTAGATGTCATCACGACACCCTTCAGAGGAAAATTGGAGTCGTGACAAATATATTCTTAGTTGAGTTTTTGGCATAATACTGTACACTAATTTTACAATTGCATCATTGAAAAAGTAAACTCCAGTTTCTTGTTAAATAAAAAATGTAGAGTGGAACCAATGTTAGAAGAAAAACGGAGGGAAAGATAGAAATGTGACGGCAACCCTAAATGTTATCACGATGCCTTATTAGATATACTCCATCTTTGAAAATTTAAAAGTAGTACTCCTAACAAATTTTAGTTTGTTATTTATGGTTAATTCAATTAAATTGGGTGTATATATTCGGTGCGGATAAATTTCTACCCAAATAAGGCCACGAAACAGTTTACAATTTCACTTCCTTGTTTGTCTAAATATTCTGACGCAATTCTTTATAATGAGGTAATTTTCATCCTACAAATATACGATCTCTAAAATAAGGAACTAAAGAGTTAAAATTGGAGTTTTTGTCCAAAACTAAGAAAGTATATTTTTGAGTTTTAAATACTATTTTAGATTTAAATTTGAAAACTAATCACATATTTGCACTCATGAATAGTTAGATTAAGTAGAAGTGTTATTGGAGAAGGAATAGCCTTTAGCATTGAGAGAAAAAATTGTATGCGGCATAACTAAGCTAGCTTGGTGTATATTTAGGTGCTCTGATTTTTTTTCCAATTAATTTAGTACGTTTGCCTTTAGGGGCTGCACAAACAAAGTCTCCGCTTTGATAAATAATAACGTGGGCTCGATTACTTGGGCCGACCTTAAATGGGCATCCCTCCGATGTGCTATGGAAGTCACCAACTTGGGTCGTGGCCTACCCATTAACACGTCCACGTAAGCGTTTAAGAATCTTGTTTGGTATTGGGTATGTGAATTTCTTTGACAAAATTGAGATCTTTACACAAATAGGTAGTTGTTATAAGAAAAATTAAATTATGGTGGATGTCTACTCTTCCTCCATGACCTTCTCAAATGCTTAATGACATATTAAATGACATATTTTTCTTCACTTTTCATGCATATATAAAGGCCTTGTAATAGATAAGAAAATACACACAATTGAAGAAGAAAATCTCTTCCTTCTCTCTATCTCTATTTCTTGTTCATATTTTACTAAATTACTTTTATTTCATAACAACATGTCTTGTTCATGTTTTACTAAATTGCTTTTATTTTATAACACGTTATCGGCACGAATTGATCATTTCATGATCTTCTACGTCAAGACTATATAAATTATAAGCAGAAGTGAGATCAAGTACAATGAAAACTATTTTGGATGATAATACAAAGATAAATTTTACATCCATCTAAACTCATTCATACTTTCATATCTTTGCATTAACTTTATGTGCAGTATTTAGTTAAAATATTTTTTTCAATTGTATCCACTGAAATAAAGAACTTGAAAGGTATGTCTTTATTTGCTACATCTCTTATAGGACAAATATAATATTCCAACGTATATATATATATGTTTTGACCTTTTACATACTATAATAGATAATTATTAAGGTAATTTAGTAATAATATTTTTACCATCATATGATGTATTTCATTGAAAGCAAAATTATCAAATATGCAGGCGATTTTACAGTACCTTATAAATTTGACATTCGAATATACAATCAATATAAACTCATTATAGTTATAATTTATAATAGTCACAGTTATGCATTAAGCCTTAAATATTTTTGCTAGAAACATAAGGCTCATTCCTCTATATTGAATTTTTTTGGTGAAATTCTTATAGTCTTTGAAATATAAGTGGTTATAGGTTATCTGTATCTTTTCCCTAATTAATTTATTAAAATATAAAAGTGATTGTATCATTTTAAAAAAATGGCATATATCCTAACTAGCATTTTTGTTACAGGGGGACTATTTCAAGATTGAAATAGTTATATATGTCTTCTTGAAAGTTAATTTACTTATGCCTATAATTATGAAGTAATAATATTTTAAAGGCTCGAGTGCGAGTTCTAGTGAATTTTGGCCTATTATGCCAAAGATTGAGGGTAAGATGATGGGTTCAAATCCTGACGCACTATATTGATGAAAAGACGTTGGATTCAAGTTCCAACGCATTATGGCCTAGCATGCCTTTATATGGGTAAGGCATTAGGTTTGAGTCCTAATGCACCATAATGATAATAATAATAATAATAACTAAAGAAAAAAATAATATATTTTTCATGAAAAAATATGAAGCTTGTCCCACTTGATTTGCTCCATTCTTGAAGTGAATGTGATAGCAGTGCATGATAAGTCTAAATAAAGACAAGTGGTTGAAAAATGAATGTGGGCGTGCGAAAGGCCAAAATAATAATAGTTATCACTATGGTAATTATAAAAAGGGAGAACAAGACAATGTTTACCATCAAATTAGTATGAAAAAAAAAATAAAGCACATTGTATGATTATACTCCATTCTTTGAAGAGAATGTGACTTGTGATAAACATTGAGAATGTATACTCATTCCTGAAAGTGAATGTGAAAATATATATGTGATAAATATTATGCATAATAATGTACTTGTGCATTGTTGGATAAATACTACAACTCACCTTTAAGGGAGGTTTGAGACAAAGAAAGATAATGAATATTATTGTGTAGTTACATGAATATATCATTGGTCGCATACATGTGATATACCAAATATTTTGTCAAGCCTTATGAAAGTTATTAAAAGTGAAATTAAAGCAAGAAATTATTTTGCTTATAATGATTTTGAACATGACAATTATTATGATATGATTCTCTTTGTGAAGGAGATATTCATTATATGGATGGTGTGACAAAAGATTTTGTAGTACAAAAGCAGTTAAGAGCTCTGAAAGAACTAATTTGTTACTACCCGAATGAATGAAATTGTTCATGACATTAATCTTGTAGTAAGTCTAAAAAAATATATTTTGATTTACAAATATATTAGCCAAAGTGGTTGGCATATTGAGACTATAAATAAAAAGAAGATTGAATATCTTTATATTACTATAATCATACCGGGTAAATATGAAAGGTTACCTGACTTTTCTTCTATTTGTATTACACAAGTATAAGCATAATGATGCATTCACAAGCCACAAGTAAACTAGAGGTTTACTAAAATAAATATTAGTTGGCATGACCGGTTGACCATCTCGGTTCAATTATAATGCGAAAAAAAAAATTAATTGAGAATTACATTGGCATATATTGAAGAAATATAAGATTCTTCAAGAATTCTCTTCTGCTGCTTATTCTCATGATATACCAGTTAAGGTTGGGATTGAATCCCTTGATTTATGGAACGAATAAAAGGTGATAAATATATGGGCCAAGTCACCTTCCATGTGGACCGTTTACTATTATATGATTTTAATAGATGGATCTATTCTATGGTCACATGTACATTTGTTATCAACTTGCAGTTTGGCTTTTGCAAGATTTATTGCTCAAGTTATTAGAGCACAATTTCAGAATATAAATTATGATGATTTATTTTAATAATACTAGTTTAAATCCAAGTTGGTTTAGCAGAAATTGTATACCTCCAATTATATCTAAACCATAGGTTATGAGAACAAAATTGCCAAAATAAAATTTGGTATGTGATGTATTATTTAATATACAACAACACTTGTACGCATCTAGCCAAGTTATGATAAGTTCTCCCTATCACAATCGGTTCAGGGTCAGAAACCAAATAATTTCCATTTAGAAATATGAATGTGCTATATGATTTAATTGTTCCACCACAATATACAAAGATGGATCCCCAAATAAGGCTAGGGATATTTGTTGGTGATCCCAACAATAGGGGAAGAAAATGGGCAGCTGAAAAAGTAATGCATGTAATGAATTATTATGAGTACATCTAGATCCTCGTACGAGAAAATGTGAACTTGAAGTTCAAGTGATAATTCATTTGTAAAATATTGCCAGGCGTATTTGCTGACCCAAAACTAAATGTCATATTCAGCTGATAATGCTCCAAATTAAATAAAGTTCATAATGAATAGAGTCTATGGCATGCATGAAGCATAATAGACTAATCGGTTCCAAAGATAAAACTCCTTGAAGAAGAAGAGGAGCAAATGTTCAAGATGGTCATAATAAGGAGGCAAGTGCTCTAGAAGAGCACCACGACATAACACTTCATAAGACCTCATGGGAGAGGCTCAAGTACCTGAAGATAATAAGATAAAGAGATCTCAATAAGTTATGTCTTTATTGGGTAATAGTAGAACCGATATAAAATGATCGTTGACGATATTGTTAATATAATGTAGCGCTCAATATTATTAATATTGACGAGAATCTTGAGCTCAAATTTGTCATGAAATTTGGATAGATAAATGATTGGCCAAATGAAAAATACGAAATAAAAAATAATTTTATCTGAAAAATATGAAGTTAGACGGATAGTCCCAACATCTGAAAGTATAAAGCCGGTGGAGGTATAAATGTGTTCTTGTGCAGAAAAAAAAGATCAAGTCGATAAACATAAAGACGACTTGTGTCACAAGAAAAATTGTAAATATCCTGGCATTGATTATATAGAGACATGTTCTCCTGTGGTGGATGTCGCCATTTCAGGTTTTAATCTGGCAATAAAGAAAAATGTGATATGCGTATAATGAAAATCATTGAAGGATTTAAATTGTTCTGAAGCACATTAAGATTTTCAAGAAATTTATTAAATAAAGCTTCAAAAATCCTTATACGGATTGAAACAATCAGGGCGTATGTGGTATAATCGCATGAGTGAGTACCTGTTGAAAGAAGGGTACAAGAATGATTCAATTTGTGCTTGTGTCTGTATAAAAAGATCCGGATCTAAATTTTCTATAATCACCATGTATGTTGATAATTTAAATATCATTGGAACTCCTAGGGAGCTTCCTAAAGCAGTAGACTATTTAAAGAGAGAATTTAAAATAAAAGATCTTGGAAAGATAATATTTTGTCTTGGTCTACAAATTGAGTATATGAAAAATGGAATTTTTGTCCATCAATCAGCATACACTAAAATAATTTTAAAGCGATTATATATGGATAAAGCAAATCCATTCCGACCTCATAAAAATAATGAAGAGTTTCTTGGTTTCGAAGTACCATATCTTAGTGCAATTGGTGCACTAATGTATCTTTCTAACATTACAAGGTCTGACATAACTTTTTCAGTTAATGTCTTAACAAGATATAGCTCTGCTCCTACAAGGAGACATTGGAATGGAATCAAACACATATTGCGGTATCTAAAAGGGACTACCGATATGGAATTATTTTATGGCAATGATTGCAGTCCCGATCTTGTTGATTATGCCGATGCTGGGTATTTATATGACCCACATAAGGCTCGATCTCAAACATGCTATGTGTTTACATATGGAGACACTGTCATATCTTGGCGATCGACTAAGCAATCAATTGTAGCTACTTCATTTAATCATGCTGAGATAATTGCTATTCATGAAGCAAGTCGAGAATGTGTATGGTTGAGGTCTATAATTCATCTTATTCGAGACAAATATGGTTTGAAGTGTGACAAACTACCCACAATTTTGTATGAAGACAATGCAGCATGCATAACCCAATTGAAGGGAGGATTCATAAAGGGGATAGGACAAAGCAAATTTCACCAAAGTTATTTTTCACACATGATCTTCAAAAGAATGGTGATATCAATGTGCAACAGATCCGTTCAAGTGATAATATGGCTGATCTGTTCACCAAATCTCTACTGACGTCAACCTTCAAGAAACTAGTGTACAAGATTGGGATGCGAAGGCTCAAGGATGTGAATTGATGCTCTTATCATGGGGAGTTAATACGTGTTGTACTCTTTTTCCCTTACAGGGTTTTGTCCCACTGAGTTTTCCTTGCAAGGTTTTTAACGAGGCAACCAAAAGGCGTATTTCTAAATATGTGTACTCTTTTTCCTTCACTGAAATTTTTTTTCCCATAGGGTTTTTTCTTATAAAGTTTTAACGAGGCACATTATCTATGGACATCCAAGGGGGAGTGTTATAAGAAAAATCAAATTATGGTGGATGTCTACTCTTCCTCCATGATCTTCTCAAATACTTAATGACATATTCAATGACATATTTTTCTTCACTTTTCATGCATATATAAAAGCCTTGTAATAGATAAGAAAATACACACAATTGAAGAAAAAAATCTCTTCCTTCTCTCTATCTCTATTTCTTGTTCATATTTTACTAAATTGCTTTTATTTTATAACAGCTACTTATTTGAAAGTACAACTTTTTACTCCTAAGCATTTTACTTATGCATATATATAGTTATACATATATTATACCTGAACTATTTATATATTATACGCCCATCGACTATTTTTAATTTAAACAGTTGAATGAACGACTATTTAGGTTAGCTCTTCAACAAAATTTGATCACCTACAACTATAGGTGTCAAGGGGCCGGGCCGGGCCAGTTAGGAGTTGAGGAAAAGGGAACCGACCGGTTTCGTTACCGGGCCGGTTCCGATTATTTTTTATCGTGTTTACCGGTTCCGGGCTTCCCTAGTGTAAAATTTAATCGGAACGGTTCCGGGTCTAATGGGTAGGGTCGGGATTTTATTTTTTATTTTTATATTTTGTATAACAATCGTCAACTTTATAAAATTAAAAAAAAATCAAAAAATAGCCAGTGAACCGGTCTGGGCCGGTCCGGTTAACCGGTTCCCATGTGACTTGACCATGACGGGTCGTACCGATCCGGTTAACCGGTACCAAAAAACTACCTGGCACAGCTCGGTCCCCGTCCCAACCCTGCCCTGCCCGGCTCCTTACTACCGGGCCGGTCCGGTCCGATCTGGGCTAAAACTGTTCTGAGCCGGTCCGGAACCGGGCCGGCCCGGCCCGTTTGACAGCTCTACCTATAATAAGTTACTACTAATATTTAGTGCAAATCTCTATCTTCAATTGCGTGTTCATTGTGTATGTCTTACAAAGACCGTGGATAAAACTTAATAAAACTTTTAAAAAGATTAGTCTTCATTTCATGCGTTTTAAAGAAAATATAATAACAAAACTAAAAAGTAAATTGTAGTCTGACTCTGTTCGGTGCCTTCATAGACTAAACTTGTAGTCATAACTCCATGTAATCACAAAGTGTAATCTACTTTTATGATAGGATATTTATGCATTTACTATTTGAGAAATAAGTTAAGCAGGCACTAACTGTAGAAAAGCTAGTCGGATTTCACATTAGACACTTTACCATTTTAGGTAAAGAAACTGACAATTATCATTTACTTTTAAGCTATCCTTGAGGAAAACATAATTAAATTGAAAGCTCCACAATTAAGAAGTAGGAATTATTTAATGCAATAGCAATTAATTGGCATTCGAATACATTTCTATCATTAGATAACTATTATAATTAAAAGTATATGTTGTTTTCGACATGCAATCGACCCCAATATGACGGCTTTCAGTATATTAAATTAAATAATTTAACTTTTTCTACAAATAATATAAAAATTATAGATTCAAGTTAATTAAACTCGCAGAAAGAAAAACATTAAAATCCTTTTTAAGAAAATATAAAAAGAAATAAATCATAAAAACTACTTTTTAGTAATGATTTTAAAACCACTTTAGCGGAGATTTTCCTTTTTCCTTTTCTGGAGACGCAGTTTAAATATATTATTAATTGCGAATTCACTGCATCTTTCTAATTCTCCTATATATACGTGTCCTCCGCGTTCCTCTTAGTCACACCAAAATCATGATCAGTCTTTTCTTTCTCGAGCCATCTCTTTCACTCTCAGTGTTCGTATTATCAACATTTTTATGCTTCATTCTCTGTGACGCATAGTTATTCAACATCATGATCTCCTGTTGATCTCTTACTTTTTCAGTTTTATTCTCTAATATATCGTTTAATAAGTTTATTTTTAATTTTCTTCTCAAGAAAAAACGAAAAGAAGTTCATTATTTCAAACGTTCAAAACTTCAAAGTGAAAGTATGTCTCCATTTGGAAATGAGGTAACTCTAATAGCTTGTCGATTTTGTGACCAAATCTACCCAAATGCTACAACCCTTATGCGTCATTTTCTTGACAATGAATGCATAAATATGCCTCAATTTGGAAATGAACCCCAAAATCCAAATGAGGTAAGTTTTACAGTTTGTCAATTTTGTGACCAAATCTGCTCAGATGCTACCGGCCTTATGCGTCATTTTATTTACGATAAATGTGAAATGATGACTGTGTCGAGGGATGGCAGATCTCTAATTCCTAGATTTGAGGCTTATCAAAATGTGATCAATTCCGTTCACCTCACTGTTTCTTTCATAAATAAAACACAACTTTTTTTCATAAACCCTTGTCCTAGATTTCATGGGTTGCCTCCACAGAATGTACCTCAAAACAGGTATGGCTTTGGTCAATTCTTTGGTCTACATTCATCTAATAATCCGTTACTATTTTAGAGGGGTAAATTTTATTAAAGTTTATCCGTCATTTATCCAAAATGTGCATAAATTAATTTATATAATTTAATTAAACATTTGGAATTGTGTTCTTGCTATGTGCAGGGACATTAATCAGATTTACCGGACAAGACCATTTATTAAGCAACTGGAGAAGCCAACTCCTGAAATAATTGTTATTCAAGACGATGATGAAGATGAGGAAATGAAGTTGGATTTGACCTTGAAGTTCTAGAGATTCTCAAAATAGATTTAGATTATTACCTTATGTTGTAATAGTGCTAGTTGATGCTTTTCCTAATTATCTTGGTATTTGCTCAGTTTAATTTATGTGACCTTTAAATTTTGTTGTTTTTA